>NC_072798.1:4802500-7437500 GCF_028583425.1 Eublepharis macularius
ATTTCATGTTGCATTTTGTGTCGACGCAGCTCTGATTAGCTGCCTGGAACACCTCGATAAAAAGAGATGCATCCAATCGAGATGCACAACTGGGCAGGGAGACATTTTCCAGTACATGGTACATGGTACATGGTGCTATATGCAGCGAAATGGAAAACGGGTCTGTGCCCCGACATGTCAGAGTGGATAGACAAGATCTACAAATATGCATCTATGGCCAAATTAACTTCTTATGTGCATAGTATACCAGTAGCTGAATTTTGGAAAAAATGGAAAGATTTCTTTGATTACTTAAAACCAAGATATATTAAGGTAACTTGATACTAAGATAGAAAGATAAAACACAGGAGAAATGATTAAAAATTGTTGATACTAAAGTTTGACTGTAAGCAACTAAGGTGAGTTAATGAGAGCTATTATACAATTTAGTTGTGCTGTTACATGCCCTGAAGGTGTCTTGCTATTAGTTTAATCTAATTTTAAGTGTAGTTCCTGTGTAAGTTTTTGTGCACTTTCTATTTTATCTTTTCTTTAAAAAAAAAATCTTTAATTTTTTTTTAAAAAAAGAGATGCACAACTGGGCATTCTCACGTTTAAAGGCCACTTCAACGTTGTTCCTTTCTGTTTGTCTTGAAGGAGCTGGCCACCAGAGGACCATCACCGATTACTTCAGAAGCAAGGCCCAGCCGTCACAATGTGCACTTGACAAGCCCCAAAGTCACAAAATCAAAGCTGAAGATTCCCCAGAATCCTGTTCCCTTCTCGGCGGGGAAGGGAGCGTGGCCCCAGCGGCTTCCCCCGAATATCCACTTTTCTCCCAGAATAACAGTAGCTGCCATGTGGACAGCAGCCAACGGGACCAGGATGTGAGAACTTTGCCAGACAGGATCTCTGAGCAGCCTCCACACCAGGCCGGAATCAAAGAGGAGGTTGAAGATATGGAGTTCGATCCTCTTCCTGATGCGTGTTTTGGGCTCCTGGGAACTCTGTGTTGGAGCGAGCCTCAGGGACATATTGACCAGCTGCCCGATGAAGTTCTCAGAGCGATCTTTGCTCTCTTGCCCGCTGTGGATCTCTACCAAAGCCTCAGTCTGGTCTGCCATCGCTGGCGACGGATCATCTCAGATCCACAGGTGAGCACCATTTCAGGATCATGTTCTGTGTTGTGAGTATAGATGGACATGAATCCAATTACGACCCCCAAAAATGCACGAACCAAGCTGGTTCGTGGTTCACGAACCACAGCTCGTGGAAGCTCCCCCCCCCACCTGCCAGCTGATAGTTTAAAGGGACCTGCTGCTTGAAAGGCAGGGAAGGGCCCTTTAAACTGTTAAATGTCTCTTTCCTTGCTGCTGCTAAGCGGCTGGAAAGGGGTATTTAACCCCACGAACCACAAACCATGAACTGGTTCATAATTGGGCCCAGTTCCGTGCCAGTTCGTGGTTTCTGGTTCATGAAAATCCACGAACCACGGACCTCATGGTTCAGGGTATTTTTGGTTTGTGCCCATGTCTAGTTGTTGTGAGACCTCTCAAGTTCAGAAGTTGTATTTGGCTTCACAAAGTAACCAGAAACTGCATCCGGTTGTGCTGGACGACTGGAAAATATATTTAGCCTAATTTGTGCCAGTAATTTTCTGCGTGATTTAATATTCAATCCTAGGTTTAATATTTTGCAACGTTTTATTAAACGGGGAGGGGGGGGGATGGATTGCAGGGGGTGGTGGAAACCAAGACTAGAAAAACAAAGTTAATCCAGCAAAACTTGATACAAATGTTAATAACAGTGATAATCCAACAGCTGTATAAAATAATACATGGTTCTCACGTTAAAATACATAGCTAACACATTTCTGGTGTGGGTTTTGTTCAAGTGTAGTCTTTTTAAAAAAATATTTTTTAAACAGTAAGGGGTACAGGAAAAAAGGGAAAGGGAATTTGCAAGAATGAAAAACCCTGTAGATACACATTAAAAAGGTTATTACAAGGATTATTAAAGTGCAGCAATTATATAACATTTTCAGGTACGTAGAATATGAAACTATATAATTAAATTAAAATAAAAAATTATTATCACTTTTACAAGTTACTTATAATTACTGGTTCCTAAAGGAACAGGGGGGCTTGTAAGTTTGTTCCTTCACACTTCTAATCCCCCCTCCCTTTTCTTTCCTTTGTGTAAAGATGCCTTTTAAGGTGAGATGCGGCTCGTCTTTCCTCTGAATTCCGAAAGCAATGTTCACATCTTTTAGCCTTTTCCCGCCCTGGAGCTAAAAGTCTGTCTTGTCTTGATTTTTGCTTGGTAGTATTTGTCTAATATATGGACCTCTTTCTTGAGGTGGGGAAAACGGGGTAGGTGGGGGGGGGGTCAGCGTATCTCTGTTGTGCACTCATGTCACAGGGCAGTTGTGTTCCTTTTTTGAAAACAAACTTTTATTTAAATTTCCAATGTATTTATAAAACGTACAATCAAAAAGAAAAGAAAAAAGAAGGAAAAGAAGAAAAACAGAATAAAAGTGGGGGAAAGAAGCAAAGAAATTTAAAAAACAGAAGAGCAGATGAAAAACTAAACTAAAATTTAAAAAAGGAAAAAAAAGAGCATCTAAATAGTAGGAATATATACCAAGTTTCCATTTGATGCAGTCAAATGATGATACTTGTTCTACACTAACTTTAACACTTAACAGTCCCTTCCTTCTTCCTAATCTTTAAAAGCACATATTAATTCTTCCCGTTCTGTTTCGAGCAACAGGTCAATAAGGGGTTTCCATGTGATTTAAGTATTTATCTGAAATCTTTTTTCTAATCAAAGATGTTAATTTAGCCAGCACAGCATAGTCCATCATTTTCTCCAGCCATTCTTCTACTAGGTAAGATTGAAGTTTCCCATTTTTGAGCATACAGCAGTCTTGCTGCTGTTGTCATGTACAGAAGCAATGTGCCCTATGTACTTTCCAACTGTCTATCCATTAAGCCTAACAGAAACCGCTCTGGTTGGGCACTCGTGTGACGGGGCGGTTGCACTCCTGGGTGTTTTTCAATGGCTCCTGACAGGCAGGAGCAGGAAAAGAGAGGGATGGGGCAACCCTAAAGAGGATTACACTTTCCTAAGCCCATCGGCTTTGCTGGACTTAAAAGCACGTAACCCTGATCAGAATTGCCCCAAGAGAGGGGAGAACAGGTTCCAAGAGGGCAGAAATGCAATCCTTTCTCCCCTTATCCCTTTCTTCTGTTGCAGTCTGCCGATAAACTTCATGGCGAGCAGAGATTTGAACGCAAGGCTGCCGGCTACTAGGCTGACACTCTAACCACTACACATCCTGGCTGTCTGCGTTCAGTTTTAAAAGCAATCTGATGGATTCCTTTGTCATTTCAGTTCATCCCTTGGAAAAAGCTGTACCTGCAGTATTTGAAAGCGGAAGCGCAAGCCCTGCTGACAGTTAAGGCCGTTCAACGGCGATACGGCCTCACCAAAGAGCAGAGCCAGTGCATGCTGGGATTGATACGGTGAGTCAGCCTTCTCAAACGGCCTCACCAAAGAGCAGAGCCAGTGCATGCTGGGATTGATACGGTGAGTCAGCCTTCTCAAACGGCCTCACCAAAGAGCAGAGCCAGTGCATGCTGGGATTGATACGGTGAGTCAGCCTTCTCAAACGGCCTCACCAAAGAGCAGAGCCAGTGCATGCTGGGATTGATACGGTGAGTCAGCCTTCTCAAACGGCCTCACCAAAGAGCAGAGCCAGTGCATGCTGGGATTGATACGGTGAGTCAGCCTTCTCAAACGGCCTCACCAAAGAGCAGAGCCAGTGCATGCTGGGATTGATACGGTGAGTCAGCCTTCTCAAACGGCCTCACCAAAGAGCAGAGCCAGTGCATGCTGGGATTGATACGGTGAGTCAGCCTTCTCAAACGGCCTCACCAAAGAGCAGAGCCAGTGCATGCTGGGATTGATACGGTGAGTCAGCCTTCTCAAACGGCGGCTCTGCAATCCGTTTGCCTTTGTTTGTCTGACTGCCCCTTTGTTCCTTCGCTGCAAAGCAGTTGGGTCAGAATACAGAGTTTTATTTCTTGCACGTGACATCACAAAAGTACAGGTGGCATTGGATGAGAACAGATTAGGTGGGTAGCTGTGTTGGTCTGCAGTAGAACAGCAGGATTTGAGTCCAGAGGCACCTTAGGGACTGACACGATTTTCAGAGCGTAAGCTTTAGAGTCAGAACTCCTTCAGAGTCTCTCAACACGGGACATCTTACACGGGAACTCTCAAGTGTAGGGAGATGTGATGTTAGCCGAGAAGCATAATTTAAAAAGGCTCTGTCAATTACACCTCTCTATAGGACAGAGCCTGGAGATGCTCAGCAGAGGGCTTGTTAATTTCATCTTAGGGGCCCTGACTGGGAGGTGAAATGGACAGTTTTTTGGGGGAGGCGAAGATAAAAGTTTACAAACCCTCTTGAGGAACGATCTCCGCTGACTCTGTCTTTTTAAACTACGCTTCCCGGCTAACATTGCATCTCCCTACTCTTAAGTGTCCCCATGTAAGAAGTCTTGTGTAGAGACACAAGACACAATAAGGACAGAGGCACTGTAATGTGCAACACTGATGCCCGTGTCCTTTATTGGGCCAATCTCAGCTGTTTTTTAAGTGTGGAAGGATCTTCAGTTGCAGAGCGCCAAGGAAGCTGGACTGTGGCTGGGAGAGGAATTAGAGTTCTTCTCCAGGGAGTAGAAAGCATTTCAGTAAATTGGGATTTTGGCTCACGGTGCTGTCCAAACCCTCCCCGTCCCACTTCATGCCCATCTAAATGGGTTTCACAAGCTTCATTTCTGTGAGTCTGTTTCAAAAACCTGAAAACCTGGTTGGATTGGAGATGATAAAAACATGTGTGTGCACCACGGGAAGCAAAAGCTCTCAAAATTTATTGCCTACCTCCTGGATTTATGGAAAAGAGCAAGAGTTCAGTAGCAACTATAAGACACAAAATTTGTGGCAGGGTATGAGCTTTCGTGAGCCACGCTCACGTCTTCACTTACATGAGTCACAACTCACTTCTTGAGCACTGATCGGTAGAACTGAGCTGGGAGTTCTTCACTGAAGAAGTGAGCTGTGGCTCACAAAAGCTCACCCCCTACCACAAATTTTGTTAGTCGTATAGGTGCTACTGGACTCTTGCCCTTTCCCACTACTACAGACAGACTAACACGGCTACTCATTTTGATCTGTCTCCAGGATATCTGTGTGTGTAGATTTAGATGCCTCCTACCTAGGGCTGCCGTCCCTTTGGTGGAGGTGGGAGATCCCATGCCATCAGCTGGCGCTTCCTGCCAGTGCTCAGTTGGCTGGGGGAGGGGGAGAAATAGGTGGGAAACTAGGAATCTGCCACACTGATATCACTCCCCATACACCCAGAAGTAATGTCAGTGGGTTATCTGGGGGTGCTGTACATTTTGGGGGGAACTCTATGGTTAACCATAGAGTTTTCCCCAAATGACTGAGTGCCTCCTAGCAATGTGCTGATGCCATTTCTGGGCACACAAGGAGTGACATCATTGTACTGCTAGAGATGTAATTATATTGCTGGCGAGTTTGCCTGCCTGGTTGCCAGGTTGTGCCAGGCTATGCCTAATTTTACCTCTCCTGCTGTTGAGTAATAATCCTAATATCAGGGCTGGTTTACCCAATCCTTTGTCTGGCAAGTGAGTATTGCGGGGATGATTTCCCGTCCATAAGATAGGTTATCTGAGCCCCTCCAGGTATTACTGAATGTCCAATGGAGAACAGGCAACTGACAGGCTTCTTGGGCATAGGCTGGAGCTTGCTGCCAAGGTTTTTCCCCTTTCTCTCTACTCTGCCAGAACATGAGAGGAGGTTGAAAATAGCAGCTGGCAGGGTGTTCTGTAATCTCTAGTTCTTTCCTGCAGGTCGAAGCCCAGGTAGCTTATGAGAGCCACATCAGGGAGCAGGGGGAAGTCGCAGACTTCTTTGCGCTGGCCCCTTTCTGCAGGCAAATGGATTTTTAACTGGTGCCGAAGAGACTACCCAGCCTCCACTCCCCAAAAGCCTTCAGGACTGCATTCTGCTGATGTCAAGCAAACGACGAGCTCTTTCTTCCCCCATCTCATCCACCCTGCCTCTTTCCCTGTAGACAAGCAAGGCTGTTGGCTCCACTGCTTACAAAGGAATAACCGCTGAATTGCTATTATGCCTTGCTTTTCACCCAGGTGCGTCGCTGGCATCAAGAGCCGTAAGCACCGGGACTCCCAAGCCATCCTGGAGTGTTTGAAGAGCCACCCACTCTTTCCCGTGGCCGAAATCTGCATTGTCAAGCGACTGCCTGATTTGGAGAGCCCGAACGACGGAGTACGTCCGGTGTGCTTGCGCTTCCGGGTTAAATTGATAGCCTGAAGGCTTCTCGGCTCATAGAGCATCTTTTGCAGAAATTCCACCCCTCTCCTAGAAGTTTGTCTTTTCATCCTAACCTGTATCACTTTTATCCATTCCTCTACAAAAAGGGAGTCAGCACTTCGGTGATGTTTTATCACACACACACACACACGCACGCATAACCCTTGTAGATTACATTGGGACACCAGCACACAGGAATTACCGGATGATTTTTTTGAAGACGAATTCTGACTTTCTGGGAGGAGCATTTCTCAATTATGCAGCAGCGTTACAAGGGTGCCACATAAAGGGCTGGGTTTACTGTAGCTCAGATTGGGGGAGTGTATGTGCACAAAGATTAGGGCTGCATTGTGCATTGTTGGCTGTTGCTCTGTTGTGGCACCATAGTGATGGTTCACCACTGGATTTTCCCATGTGGTCAAGGCAATCTGGTTGTACAGGATTGCTAAGATATAGTACTGCTGATATATAGTGCTTTGATCTGGATAGCTCAGGTGAGCTTGTCAGATCTCAGAAGCTAAGCAGGGTCAGCCTTGGTTAGTAATTGGATGGGAGACCTCCAGTGAAGACTAGGGTTGCAGAGGCAGGCAATGGCAAGCCATCTCTGCTAGTTTGACTTGGGAGCACTCTCCACCAATATATAGCACAACATCCCATCTCTTCTGAAGAAGAGAGCTGTGACTCACAGAAGTTCATCCCCTACCACAAATGTTGTTAGTCTTACAGGTGCTACTGAACTCTTGCTCTTTTCTGCTACTGCTACAGACAGATTAACACGGCTACCCATCTTGCTCTATCCCGTCTCTTGCAGATGAAGCAGAGGAACAATTTTCTACTCTGAGAGCCAGTGTAGTGGTTAGAGTATTGATTTGAGAGACCCAGGTTCGAATCCCCACTCTGCCATGAAAGCTTGCTGGGTGACCCCGGGCCAGCCTAAGAGAGTCCACTCACTGATGTATGTTGAACAAACACTAGCGTGGACTGGATTTTGGCGTACGCTGTCAGTGAGTCCAGCGACCTTGCAAGATGTCTTCCAGCTTAAATCTGTAACTGGAGATGAGGATAGACACTCCCAGGGCTTTTTTTCTGGGGAAAGAGGTGGTGGAACTCAGTGGGTTGCTCTTGGAGAAAATAGTCACATGGCTGGTGGCCCCGCCCCCTGATCTCCAGACAGAGGGGAGTTGAGATTGCCCTCCGCGCCGCTTGGCAGCGCGGAGGGCAATCTCAACTCCCCTCTGTCTGGAGATCGGGGTGGGGCCACCAGCCATGTGACCATTTTCAAGAGGTTCCGGAACTCCGTTCCACCACGTTCCTGCTGAAAAAAAGCCCTGGACACTCCCCTCTCCCACCACAGGAAGGTTGAGAACTGGTGAAGAGTAATGGCTACCAGCATATAAGATCCACATCCTTGCTTCAGATCTCTGCTTGGCCATGAACTTGCTAGGTGGCCTTAAGGCAAGCCACTAGTGATTAGTCAGGCAGGTGTGATGTCATGGAGTGATCATAAACATTCTATGCCAAGGCAGCAATAGCAGAGTGTAGCTTGCAAGTATTATTCAGGTAATGTATGCAAGTAACTTGACACCCGCAAAAGGCTGACACAACACAAAATGCTTGTTGTTTTTGACAGATGGCATTATTCCATGCAGGAATTAGTTCTTAAGTAAAGCAGTTGACAAAGTATTCTCTTTTTACCCTCCCTCCCCACCTTTCCTCTCTCCAGATGCCAAATGTTTGGGCTGTGATAGCAGCTATTGTACTCTTCTCTGGAGCTCTCGGTGACATCCAGAAGTTGGTGGCTTGCCTCCAGAGACCCAGTTGCTCCCTCTCACTTGTGGACATCACAGAGGCTTTGTACTGTATGGCCACCCTTCTTCACGCCATGCGGGAAGGCGGTGTTAATGTCAGCAATCGGTATGTGTGCAGAAGAGGAGGGCACTGGTTGGTTGAAGCCGTAAATGTGTTCCAAGCCTGGTGTGAAACTGTCTTCTGCCATAGCAGACCTTTGGTCCTTGTTGGTCAACGCTGTCTACCCCAGGTGGCTGCCAAGACCTTGGGCTGAGGTCTTTCTAGCCATGCTGTTGGAGACTTTTCTGATGGGAGAGGGGTAAAAAAGTTAAAGGTAGTCCCCTGTGCAAGCACCGAGTCATTACTGACCCATGGGAAGACATCGCATCACAACGTTTTCTTGGCAGACTTTCTATGGGGTGGTTTGCCATTGCCTTCCCCAGTCATCTACACTTTACCCCCAGGAAACTGGGCGCTCATTTTACCAACCTCGGAACGATGGAAGGCTGAGTCAACCTTGAGCCAGCAAGCTGAACCTGGCTTCCGCCAGGATCGAACTCAGGTCGTGAGCAGAGTTTGGACTGCAGTACTGCAGTTTACCACTCTGCGCCATGGGGCTCTGGGAGAGGGGTAAATGGCACCAAATAATAGCTAGACCACTATGACACCTTGAGTGCTACTAGCGTCTTGGTTAGGAAGAATAGTCCATGCATTTGTGGCATGACCATGAATAGACAGATTCCTCCGTTGTAGTCCTTGGGGCACTACGGGGGTATAGAGTCAGTGTAGAGGTTTGTAGTTTCTCTTATGCCTCTAGCGAATCGTCTCTCATTTTTTTATCTTGACTCTCATCTTAGGAGCTGAGGGTGGCTATATCGACCCAGAGCCTCTCATCCCCCATCCCTGCCAGTTCTCCAGACCGCACAGGAGCCTCTAAGAGCTCCGGTCGTTAGTTTGAAGCACCCTTGCTTCTGGGTTCTTGTTTGTGTGTGTGTACCTCCTTAGCAAGCAACACTGGACACCGGCTTGTAAAATATAGAAGGATTTATTAGAAAGAGAACATAGGAGCGTGTGCTAGGCAGAAACCGCTCATAAAAGCATTTAGGCAAGGCAAAAACAAATAACAGCTTGCCAACCTATCTATGTTCCATCTAGCTAAAATCCTACTTTGCTGGCTAGCTGTCTAAGCATTCTCTGAGTTATATTGTCGAAGGCTTTCACAGCCGGAGAACTATGGTTGTTGTGGATTTTCCGGGCTGTATAGACCGAGCTGCCAAGACCACGGCTATACAGCCCGGAAAATCCACAACAACCATTCTCTGAGTTGGTTCCAAAGCTGTTTGCTCTTACCCAAGTCCGTCCATGCCAGCTCAATCCAGGCATGCTGGAGTTGGCATGGAGCTAGAAGCTCTCTTCTTCCACAGCTGGTAGCTGGCAGCGATTACCAGGTAGCATAGCTGGTCAAGACTAGACTGAATGGTGTAAAGAGATAAACTGCCTAGAAACAGAGAGGCTGCTTCAAAGTGGAGGGGGCCATCAGCCCACTGAGGAACCAATCAGGGCTCGTTACTTAATTAGAATGTAATAAATGTAATGTAATAAATAATAGAAATGTTGTTGTTAATAGTAATAATAATACCTCGGTGTGAAAGTTTACGGAGAATGGCTACTTTCTCAGGAAACAGAGGCTATGAAGAAATACAGGGCTCTACAAGCACAACCTTTGGGTCATAAAAGAACATACCAACTTGGAACAAATGGAACCTTTCCACCTCATTCTTCCCTGCCCCACCTTGATACTCATTATATGGTACTAACGTCCTGGCTATATTTTATTTCACCTTGCAGTTCCAATGCCCAACACAAACGGATTGCCCATCTAACTGGAGAAGTTTATCTTACTTATCTTTCCTGTGTTTTTAAATTGGTCTGTGGACCCATTTGACTACTGTTAGTTTTGATCTTTAGTGGGTAACTTGCAGTGCACATTTCTCCCACAAGAAAAATACTATCTTTACGGAAAAAAAATAACGTGTTAAATACAGGAGCAATTTAAAAACTGCTCTTTCTGGGATTTAAACTGTCACAAACTTTTAAACGATAGGAATGCCGGTACAGCGAATGATGGCTGTGCCTCTCTCAGCAAACAGGCCTAGAAAGGTCTCTCGCAGGCATGAAGCCTGAACCAAAGTTTTACTCTGTATATGGTGGAACAGGGCCTGCTCCTTACAGTGGCTTACGTGGTTCTCCCCCTTTCATTCTCACAGCGATCCCCTGATATAGGTTAGGTTGAGAATGCATGCCCAGCCCAAGGTCACCCGGTGAGCTTTATGACTGAGCGGAGGATTTCGCTAGACTTACTAGGTTGCCCATCTCCCACCCCCAGTGGCTCTTTCCTGCTCTCATAGTGGGAGAAAACATATGGGTGTGTAACATCGCAGATGCAGCAGTGTGACTTCTGGCCACCCTGTCTGTGACACTTTAGGAATTTACCCTATCTTTATGGTCATCACCATAGAGATGAGGGTCATAGAGCAACACAGTGCCGTCACTTCTGGGTCTTCACCTGGAAAGAATATCACTGTTTCCTGGTATCCGTTTGCTTCTTTCCCAAAACACGTCTTTCCAAAGTAAAAAGTGAAACCCTGGCTTTCCTTCACTAGAGCAGAAGGCGTTTCAGAAGAATCGAGGAAAACGTCATTATTGGATCTGCAAACAGCTGCCCACATCATAAGATGACACTTGCCTTGGAACCTCTCAACCTTTTGGAATTGCCCGCCCCCCCATGGCAGCCCTTTAGTGATTGCTCCCACCTCTAATGGCATCTGTTTTATTGTGGTGCCCGCTAACCCCTCTCAAAGTTGCAGGTGTGCCCAGAGACCCAACGAGCTTGAGGATGCACCCTGCTCTAACCACTACACCATACTGGCTCCTTTGATTGATCACTTTCTTCTTGTAGGATTCACTACAACATTTTCTACTGCCTGTGGCAAATGGAGAACTCCAACTGTAGCACAACCGTCATAAAACCAGCGATATCCAGTGCAAGCTATGAAAGCCACCGGGGCTGCAGGTACTGCCTATCTTACTTATACTGGAATGTAAGCAGGGCTTTTTTTCAGCTGGAACGCAGTGGAACTGAGTTCCAGTACCTCTTGAAAATGGTCACATGGCTGGTGGCCCCGCCCCCTGATCTCCAGACAGAGGGGAGTTGAGATTGCCCTCTGTGCAAGGACCAAGACTGGCCAAGGGCAATTTAAACTTTAAAAAACTCCCCCCTTGTTCCAGCTGCCCCAAAGTGACGTCATTGTGCGGTAATGAGTTCCACCACTGAGTTCCACCACCTCCCAGAAAAAAAAGCCCTGAATATAAGATTTAAGTTTGGCTCTTCTCTGCCTTCCTGCCAAATGACGATGCGATGTCATGGAATGTTTGCAAACACACTGTGTTGAGGAAGCTTTTGAGAGTGGCAGCACAGTGCTGGTTGTGTGAAGGAAGGGAAAGGGCTGTTCTTGCCAGGAAAAGCTTCATGCACAGCCTACAGCTGGGGGTGGGTTGTAGGAATGTTGTATGCTGTCTGTATGGAAGGGACCCCACTGGCAAAGGAGTTTAAGATTCCGGGGAATTATAATGCAAGCAGGAGACAAACTTAGACAAGAAACAGTTTTTAAATACATTTGTATATAAAAGTATTGTAATGGAGAAGCAGAATGAGAATAAGATTTAAATGTAACATCTCGAATACAAATGTATAAAGAAGTAGATATTGAGCACAAATATCCTTTATTTCTTATCATGAGATATAGAATAGATTTTACTTTTGTATTATGATATATCTTCTATTTGTTAAAAGTTATATTGGGTATGTAGAAGTGGTGAAAGTATGTAATATTGAATATGTAGTAATGATGGAACAAACAATGCAGTTGTAAAATAGATTTGTTATGAACTTTGAAACTTAAAATGTTGACTATAAGTGTACCCCAATTTAAGTATTGTATCTTAAAATTTTTAATTTTTTTTTTAATGAAGGCAATGTCAAGGAGGTTCTTGTTTTACATATTCTGTTCCATATAATTATTTTAGATCTATACAATCATGTTATATAATCCTCTTTTTTCCTTTCTGTATTCCCTCTCTACTACATCTTTGTTTCTTAAAATAAAAAATATATTTAAAAATAAGATTCTGGGGGATTGTCGGTTAGGTAGCCAAATAGGCAGCTGTCCTTAAAAGCAGAGCGGAAGGGCTGAACTTCAAGGAGAGATTTAAGCTTCAGACAGAAACAGCAAGCTGGGCCCCAAATCAGGTTTGCGTCGCAGGGATCTTTTAACTGAACAGGTGCACAACAGGCAGAAATGCATCAGGTGAAGAACCATATGGGGGAAGCTTCATCTGGTGAATTTCTGCTTAGTCTATGACTGGTCAGAGTAGAGGAGACCTGCTAGGAAAAAAAAAACAGCAATGGAGAAATGATGAACACAGCCACAGTGTAGTGGTTGTGTCAGTCAAAGTGTGGAGTAGGAGGGCACCAAAGGGAGATGAAGGCTTTCTTGCGAGCTCTGTGGCTCCTGGTGAGCCTGCCACACACATTGAGAATTGGGTCTTAAGTGAATAAGGTTTTCACTGACTTCCTCTGGTTCTTCTCAGCGCTAACTCTAACATCCAGCCAACCTACGAGCAGCAGCAGATCTTAAACCACGCCATCGTTCCAGGGCAGGTGGTGAAAATCATGGCTTTCGCAGGTAAGGCTTGAACTGATGTAACCCTAAAATTGTGGCATTGAGGCTCTGTGCCCTTCGTGGCAAGACGTCCTTCTCCCACTGCATCGATTGGGTTGAGGATGGAACAGGGAAGGGAGAATTTTGCCTACAGCCTTGAGGTCCCTGGGGGCAGGTTGGGATAAAAATGTGCTAAATAGGTAAGACAAGTGGGGGCCTTGCAGATATTGGGAGGGTTTCCTCCACCCCTCCAAACACTCTTGACTGTGCCTTTGGGATCTTTCATGCTCAATTGCGTATGCTGTGTTTTGGTTAGGCAATCAGGATAAATATTGGGATTCACTGATTCTTCTTTAACTGGAAAATTAATCCCTTAAGCAGCTGAGCTGATAGCTGACAGGTTGGGAGTCTATGGTTTTTTTAAGTTTGTTATTTATTTCGTGCATTTATATGCTACGATTTCACCTGTTTGGTCCCTTCTGGCAGCTAACAAATCAGATTAAACTATGCAGCAATAAAACCGTTACGGTTTTAAGACATGCCTTAAATGAAACCATTAGACTGGTCAGTGAAAAAGTTCAGGGGAAATAAAACCCCAAGCACTATCCCATTTGCTTTATTATTAACCTGTCCTCCTTCCAGGGAGATCAAGGCGGCATACTTTGTCCTCATCCTTACAACGACCCTGTGAGGTAGGTTAGGCTGACTCAAGCTCACCTATGGAGCTTCGTTGCCGAATGGGGGCTTGAACCTGGTTCATTCCAGTCTCGGTCCAGCACCCTAACCGCTTTCCCACCCCGCTTCTCTAGTTTGATCTTGTTAAAAGGCCTTCTCTTTCAGTGCTCCTGAGTCGCTGTGATCTCATACTGGGCCTTGCCAGAGAGTTCACAGCAGGGCAGGAGGGGAGGGATGTGTGTGGCTGCACAGAAAAATTCGATGAACAATAGTTGCAAGTATGCACAACCCTGTTTTCATCTTCGTTCTTCTGTGCAGTCCCACACTGGGAGATTACCAAGCTACGCACTCACAACGAGGTGGGGTGAATCTCTCCAAGTCATAATTCACTAATATTACAACTCAGTCATAATACCTAATAAACTTTGTATTTAAAAAGTTTGCAAATGTACAGAAAAATGGGAGAAATGCCAGCAACGACATAAGAACTTGCAATGATTTAAAATTGCATAGTGCTCGCTCTCCCCTTTTTCTTCCTTTCTTTTTTTTTACAACAGACTGCGATCTATCACACCACGTCATACATGATGTGGCAAGAGCGAGTCTTCGCTTTACTCCAGAAGGCCTGTAGGGAGGGGGTGTCTCTCCTACTTCCTGGGGGGGGGGGATGGAATTCTACAGTTTTGGGATGGCAGCTGCAAGAGCTGCCCTTTGGGACCCAGCTCGTCTGACCTTGCATAAGCTCCGCTTCTGGAGACAGGATGGAGTCGTGGCTCAGAGGCAGAGCCTCTGCTTTGCATGCAAAAAGTCCTGGGTTCCGTTCCCGGCATTTCCAGTTAGAAGGACTGGATGGCTGGTGAAGTGAAAGACTTCCACTTTAGACCCCAGAAAGCCACTACCAGTCAGAAGAAACACATGAACACATAAAGCTGCCTTATAGTGAACCAGCCTTTTGGTCTCTCAAAGTCATTATTGTCACACTGGCACCAGCTCTCCAGAATCTCAGGTAGAGTTTTTTTGCATCACTTCCTGATTCTTTCAACTGGAGATGCTGGGAATGGAACCTGGGGACCTCCTGCAAGGCAAGCAGACGATCTACGGTACTGACCTTGCTAGAATAACAGTGAAATCCTAGGCACAGTTATTCCAGTCTAAGTCCATTGAAATCAGTGGGCTAGGCTGGCGTAACTCTGCCTAGGATTTCACTGATCCAGAGGCATTAGCCGTGTTAGTCTGTAGTAGCAAAATAGAAAAGAGTCCAGTAGCACCTTTAAGACTAACCAACTTTACTGTAGCGTAAGCTTTTGAGAATCACAGTTCCCTTCGTCAGATGCATAGAGGGTAAGAAGAAACTCATATATATATAGGTGGTGAGGGGAGGGGGGAGTAGATGCAATCAGTAGCTTCTGATGATGAAATCAGTTACCATTCATAGTCCCCATTCAATCCAAGCCTGACTGAGTCAAATTTACATATGAATTCCAATTCAGCAGCTTCTCGTTGGATTTTGTTTTTGAAAGGTTTCTGTTGAACTACAGTGACCTTTAAGTCCTTGATGGAATGTCCTGGTAGATTGAAGTGTTCTCCCACTGGTTTCTGGATGCTCCACTGGTTTCTGGATGTTGCCATTTTTAATGTCAGAAACCAGTGGGACATCCAGAAACCAGTGGGACATCCAGAAACCAGTGGGAGAACACTTCAATCTACCAGGACTTTCCATCAAGGACTTAAAGGTCACTGTAGTTCAACAGAAACCTTTCAAAAACAAAATCCAATGGGAAGCTGCTGAATTGGAATTCATATGTAAATTTGACTCAGTCAGGCTTGGATTGAATAGGGACTGTGAATGGTTATCTCATTACCAGAAGTAACTGATCCCATTATCAGAAGCTACTGATGGCATCTACTCCCCCCTCCCTTCACCACCTCTATATATATGACCAGTTTCTTCTTACCCTCCATGCATCTGACAAAGAGAACTGTGTTTCTCGAAAGCTTATGCTACAGTAAAGTTGGTTGGTCTTAAAGGTGCTACTGGACTCTTTTCTATTTAGGATTTCATTGTAAGGGTCAGACGCAGTAGAGGCAGTTTCATATATACATGTGAAAGCAACTTCTATTGACCTCAAAACTTGGGAGGTTAATATATATGGAAGCTGCTCTAAGTCTGGTGCCCTTGGTTGGATTCTTGACTCGAGGGTTTAGAAGTTGAAGCTAGAAAGCTGTGCACCCCTCAAGGCCACTCGCCAAACTAAGCAGGACCAGTTCTGTCTAAAGGGGTGGGGGTCGCATGGCGAGCGCTCCGGCAAAACAGCCGCTCCCCTGAGGCAGGAATGACCGAACTGGTTTTGTGTTTCCCTTTCTCCTGCAGGGACTGGGAAGACTTCCACTCTGATTAAGTATGCCGAGAAGTGGTCCAACCTCCGGTTCCTGTACGTGGCGTTCAACAAGACCATCGCAGAGCAGGGCGGTCGGGTATTTCCCCCGAACGTGACGTGCAAGACGATCCATTCCTTGGCCTTTGCAGAAGTTGGCAAGCTGTGAGTCTCCGGCGTGGGAGCAATTTTAGCATCGCTTCTGTCTCTCGGGAGCAGGAGCCCCGTGGCGCAGAGTGGTAAGCTGCAGTACTGCAGCCCAAGCTCTGCTCACGACCTGAGTTCGATCCTGATGGAAGCCGGGTTCAAGTAGCTGGCTCAAGGTTGACTCAGCCCTCCATCCTTCTGAGGTCGGTAAAATGAGTACCCGGTTTCCTGGGGGTAAAGTGTAGATGACCGGGGAAGGCAATGGCAAACCACCCCATTACAAAAAAGTCTGCCAAGAAAACGTTGTGATGCGATGTCCTTCTCATGGGTCAATAATGACTCAGTGCTTGCACAGGGGACTACCTTTACCTTTTTTACCTGTCTCTCGAGGGCCCTGGAAATTACTAGAGTGAGGCAGGTGAAGCAAACCTGTGCCTTGCTCCCCCCCATCGCAGAGCAGGGCGGTCGGGTATTTCCCCCGAACGTGACGTGCAAGACGATCCATTCCTTGGCCTTTGCAGAAGTTGGCAAGCTGTGAGTCTCCGGCGTGGGAGCAATTTTAGCATCGCTTCTGTCTCTCGGGAGCAGGAGCCCCGTGGCGCAGAGTGGTAAGCTGCAGTACTGCAGCCCAAGCTCTGCTCACGACCTGAGTTCGATCCTGATGGAAGCCGGGTTCAAGTAGCTGGCTCAAGGTTGACTCAGCCCTCCATCCTTCTGAGGTCGGTAAAATGAGTACCCGGTTTCCTGGGGGTAAAGTGTAGATGACCGGGGAAGGCAATGGCAAACCACCCCATTACAAAAAAGTCTGCCAAGAAAACGTTGTGATGCGATGTCCTTCCCATGGGTCAATAATGACTCAGTGCTTGCACAGGGGACTACCTTTACCTTTTTTACCTGTCTCTCGAGGGCCCTGGAAATTACTAGAGTGAGGCAGGTGAAGCAAACTTGTGCCTTGCTCCCCCCCATCGCAGAGCAGGGCGGTCGGGTATTTCCCCCGAACGTGACGTGCAAGACGATCCATTCCTTGGCCTTTGCAGAAGTTGGCAAGCTGTGAGTCTCCGGCGTGGGAGCAATTTTAGCATCGCTTCTGTCTCTCGGGAGCAGGAGCCCCGTGGCGCAGAGTGGTAAGCTGCAGTACTGCAGCCCAAGCTCTGCTCACGACCTGAGTTCGATCCTGATGGAAGCCGGGTTCAAGTAGCTGGCTCAAGGTTGACTCAGCCCTCCATCCTTCTGAGGTCGGTAAAATGAGTACCCGGTTTCCTGGGGGTAAAGTGTAGATGACCGGGGAAGGCAATGGCAAACCACCCCATTACAAAAAAGTCTGCCAAGAAAACGTTGTGATGCGATGTCCTTCCCATGGGTCAATAATGACTCAGTGCTTGCACAGGGGACTACCTTTACCTTTTTTACCTGTCTCTCGAGGGCCCTGGAAATTACCAGAGTGAGGCAGGTGAAGCAAACCTGTGCCTTGCTCCCCCCCATCGCAGAGCAGGGCGGTCGGGTATTTCCCCCGAACGTGACGTGCAAGACGATCCATTCCTTGGCCTTTGCAGAAGTTGGCAAGCTGTGAGTCTCCGGCGTGGGAGCAATTTTAGCATCGCTTCTGTCTCTCGGGAGCAGGAGCCCCGTGGCGCAGAGTGGTAAGCTGCAGCACTGCAGCCCAAGCTCTGCTCACAACCTGAGTTCGATCCTGGTGGAAGCCGGGTTCAAGTAGCTGGCTCAAGGTTGACTCAGCCCTCCATCCTTCTGAGGTCGGTAAAATGAGTACCCGGTTTCCTGGGGGTAAAGTGTAGATGACCGGGGAAGGCAATGGCAAACCACCCCATTACAAAAAAGTCTGCCAAGAAAACGTTGTGATGCGATGTCCTTCCCATGGGTCAATAATGACTCAGTGCTTGCACAGGGGACTACCTTTACCTTTTTTACCTGTCTCTCGAGGGCCCTGGAAATTACTAGAGTGAGGCAGGTGAAGCAAACCTGTGCCTTGCTCCCCCCCATCGCAGAGCAGGGCGGTCGGGTATTTCCCCCGAACGTGACGTGCAAGACGATCCATTCCTTGGCCTTTGCAGAAGTTGGCAAGCTGTGAGTCTCCGGCGTGGGAGCAATTTTAGCATCGCTTCTGTCTCTCGGGAGCAGGAGCCCCGTGGCGCAGAGTGGTAAGCTGCAGCACTGCAGCCCAAGCTCTGCTCACAACCTGAGTTCGATCCTGGTGGAAGCCGGGTTCAAGTAGCTGGCTCAAGGTTGACTCAGCCCTCCATCCTTCTGAGGTCGGTAAAATGAGTACCCGGTTTCCTGGGGGTAAAGTGTAGATGACCGGGGAAGGCAATGGCAAACCACCCCATTACAAAAAAGTCTGCCAAGAAAACGTTGTGATGCGATGTCCTTCCCATGGGTCAATAATGACTCAGTGCTTGCACAGGGGACTACCTTTACCTTTTTTACCTGTCTCTCGAGGGCCCTGGAAATTACTAGAGTGAGGCAGGTGAAGCAAACCTGTGCCTTGCTCCCCCCCATCGCAGAGCAGGGCGGTCGGGTATTTCCCCCGAACATGACGTGCAAGACGATCCATTCCTTGGCCTTTGCAGAAGTTGGCAAGCTGTGAGTCTCCGGCGTGGGAGCAATTTTAGCATCGCTTCTGTCTCTCGGGAGCAGGAGCCCCGTGGCGCAGAGTGGTAAGCTGCAGCACTGCAGCCCAAGCTCTGCTCACAACCTGAGTTCGATCCTGGTGGAAGCCGGGTTCAAGTAGCTGGCTCAAGGTTGACTCAGCCCTCCATCCTTCTGAGGTCGGTAAAATGAGCACCCAGTTTCCTGGGGGTAAAGTGTAGATGACCGGGGAAGGCAATGGCAAACCACCCCATTACAAAAAAGTCTGCCAAGAAAACGTTGTGATGCGATGTCCTTCCCATGGGTCAATAATGACTCAGTGCTTGCACAGGGGACTACCTTTACCTTTTTTACCTGTCTCTCGAGGGCCCTGGAAATTACTAGAGTGAGGCAGGTGAAGCAAACCTGTGCCTTGCTCCCCCCCACCCCTTACCGGGAAAAAGGGCTTTAGCTGCGATCACAATGACCAGGATATTTATTTATTCATTTGGAATATTTCTGTGATGTCTCTTCAGAGTCCTGCTTTGAGAGGCTTACAACTAAAATGACATCGCAGTTTTAAAAACATGCCATTAAAAACATGACATTGGACAACATAAAAACTATCCATAAAACAGAGGCAGAGCATTAAAAGATTGGCAAGTTAACGTCACTAAAAGCCTGGGTTCAAAGATGCTTTTTGGCCATGCATCTGAAAGAAAGTAGAGTAATAATAATAATAATAACATTCAATTTATATGCTGCTCTTCTGGACAACTTAATGCCCACTCAGAGCAGTTATTATTATCCCCACGACAATCACCCTGTGAGGTGGGTGCATCTGAGAGAGCTCTGAGAGAGCTGTGACTGACCCAAGGTCACCTAACTGGCTTCAAGTGGAGAAGTGGGGAATCAAACCTGGCTCTCCAGATTAGAGTCCTGCTGCCCTTAACCACTACACCAAACTGGTGAGCCTCAAGATACCCAATATTTTTTCTCAGCAATTCTACCACCTCATGTTCAGATGTGGAACAGGCCTTGGGACTTAGGTTTAGGTGCAGAAAGTCATCAACCAAGGAAGGGCAGCCAGTTGGGTCCCTAACCATTGATTCCAGATATGACCGATCACAAGGTTTCATACTGGCCACCAATCGCAGGAATCAATATTGCCTGCCCCTCTGTGCTGGGAGAAGGACATCCAGTTTGGTGTAGTGGTTAAGAGTGGTGGGACTCTAATCTGGAGAGCCGGGTTTGATTCCCCACTCCTCTGCTTGAAGCCAGCCAGGTGACCTTGGGCTAGTCACAGCTCTCTCAGAGCTCTCTCAGCCCCACCCACCTCACAGGGTGTTTTGTTGTGGGGATAATAATGGCATGCTTTGTAAACCGCTCTGAGTGGGCATGAAGTTGTCCTGAAGGGCGGTATATAAATCGAATGTTGTTGTTGTTGTTGTTAAGGTTCTGAGGCCCATTGAGACAGACAGCACAACAGACTGCAGCACTTCAGACTGCAGATGGAAGACCACGTGCTGGAAAGGTCCCGTGTTTAAAAATCACCTGCAAACAGAATACCAGCACAGTAAGCTAAGAGAGGGAGTAGATGCTTTCTCCTTACTGTGCTAGTTTTCCAGTTGCAAGGAGCTGTCCATGCAAAGGAGTATTCAAATTTGGAAGCCGTCACCTGCAGTCCAAAGTTATGCAGTCCACTCCCCCATCTCATTGTTCCATGTGTAGACCAGGACAGAGACTTGACACAGATGCAGTCCTGGGCCGTTTCCAGATGGTTTACCTTCTGCCGCTCCATGCCGCAACGTCACGGCTCGTGCCGGGGAAAACGCGAAATATCGTGTTTTCTTGCACGAATTTTGCGCAACGTTGCACAAAACTTGCGTGATATTTCGCGTTCGCCCCAGGACGAGCCGCGACATTGCGGCATGGAGCGGCAGAAGGTAAGCCATCTGGAAACGGCCCTGGATGGCCAACTAGACCAGGCCCAGCCTCCATTTCTGGAGGTTCCTTGGAACAAGCCCTGGATCCTTCCAAGCAAAAGCTTGGGGATAGTCTGGGGTTACTCTTCGGTATATTTGAGGTCTGGGTTGAGGTTAAACATGGGTGAGAAGACTCCTTCATTCTTTGAAACACTGACCTGGCCGCCCTTTCCAATGTGCTACAGTTACAGCCGGAAAGGCAAGCTGAACGTCGGCTCTCTGAGCTCCTACTGGGTCAGCTTCGTCCTCGAGAACCGCACGGGGCAGTCTCTCTTCATAAGAGCCAAGTCAGTCATCCAGACCCTCACGGCATTTTTTGCCTCCCCGGATACGGCCATCACTTCCGAGCACACGCCCATCTGGTGTAAGAACACCCACGGAGAGAGGGTTCTTGTCCAGGAGGAAGAGAAGAGAGTGAGTATCGGGTGGCAAAACTGGGTGGCTCATATGATGGCCATTTCCTCACACGTTGAATAATGCACTTTCAATGCACTTTAGCAATCCTTTGGAAGTGGATTTTTTGTTCCACACATGGAAAAGCAGTTCCAAATGAAAGTGGATTATCCAACGTGTGTGGAAGCAGCCGATTTTGTGGAATGCTGTTGTAGGTGGCTTGCTTGTCCACATGTGTATGTGCAGCAGGTGCCAGTGTCTGCCATTAACCTTCCATTGCCTGCGGAACTCCCTGCCACAAGATGCTGTAGTTGCTCGCTTCAGTGGCTTTAAAAAAGAATCGGGGTTGATAGATCTACCAGTCTCTTGCCATGGTAGATGAGTGTTCAGAAGCAGTCTACCTTTACAGATGCAGAACGCTCAAATAGCAAGAGGATAATTGTGAATTTATGGAGAATATTGTGGATTTATGGAGATGTCTGGCTGACTGCTGCTGGAAGTGAGTTGGGGGACTAGATGGGCCTCGGTAGCAACAGGGGAGTTGAAGCCATAAAGATGCAAACTGGAGCCATGTTGGGCAGTGTGGCTGAGCGTTCATTTCAGCTGCCGTTCCTCACCCCTCACCTCACTCTTTTCAGCCACTGTCCTGGTATGTGGCATAGTGGCTGCTGATCTCAGCCACAACTAGCTAGCCACTATCAGCCTCGTCTCTCTCCTCGCAGGAGGTAATCACAGTGGCCTACCTTACAGGGTTGTTGTAATGATCGCTCTTGCCGTGTTTATGAACACACCGTACCCTACTAACGAATGAAATACAAGACAAAATAATGTACAAAATTAAGTAAACAAAAATGAATGTTCTTAGAAACATCAAAGATTCTAGGAAAATTTTTATTGGACTTACTGGAGGTCAATATAACCGATAAATGAGTGGAATAGATTTAAAACTTTTATTATTACTCTGTAAACTGCTGTCAACGTCGTTTGCGATTGATATGTTTATGAACACAGACTGTCGAAATTCTGGCATTCAGCAAAGCTTTCTTTTCCTCAAAAAATCATTGCAGATCCAGCTGGAGTCCATTTCTAGTGGCTCATAGCTATTGTGATATTTCACAACTGTGATGTTGCATGTGTTTGTCACAATTGCAGTGCTGCAAAATGAGCCACCATGGGAGGTACTGTCGCTTAGTGAAGAGAGCACGTGGCTCTTGAATGTAGAGGATATCTCCTATCAAAGAATCCCCTATGGCAGCTATTGGGGAGGCCCTTTCTCTGCCAGAGACCCTGAAGAATTGCCACCAGTCCAAATGAATAATACTAGAGTTGGGTGGACAAACGGGAGGACTCACTGCTTCATATGTTTATGGGTTTATATTGAACTCCTGATGCCACGATCAGTTCATTAAAAAAACATCTAAAACCTGCAATCTTCCCCTTGTGTCCAATTTGAAAGAGCAACGGTTAACAGTGGGACTCCCTGCCGCAAGGTATAGCAGCGACTGCAAGGCCATTCACTACCACTGAACAATGAATGTTCTAGCATCGAACAAACGTAAAGGTGACTTATACCGAGTCAGAGCTGGTCCAGCTAGGCCATTCTGGTCTTTTCAGACTATCAGGGGGTCTTCAGGGTCTCGAGCTGAGGTCCTTTCTATCACCAGCTGCCTGATTTATAACTGGAGATGAGCCTCTACCCATGTGCCAACTAGGTTAGGCAGCTTTTAAAATTACATGGAAAAATAGACGTACTGGGTAAAGATTCCTAGCTGTGACAGCTGAGTGGAACTTCCATGTTTAGGAATAGTGTGCCTCTGAATACCAGATGCTAGGAGAGAACATCATGGGAGTGGTTATCCCAAAGTAGGCTTGAAGGTGCCTGGTGGCAGAAACATAATGCTAGACTAGATGGTCTGATTCATAAAAACATAAGAAAAGCCTGCCAGATCGGATGAGTGGTCCATCATATTTATTTATTATTTATTCCTTCATTAATACCCCACCTTTCTCCCCAAAATGTCTTACGACGTTCTCCTCTCCCCCATTTTATCCTCACAACAACCTTGTGAGGTAGGTTAGGCCAAGGGTGGGTGAGTGGCCCAAAGTCACCCAGCAATCTTCCATGGCAAGAGTCGAGATTCGAACCTGAGTCTGCCAGATCCTAGTTTGACGCTCTAGCCACTACACCACACTGGCTGTCGTCTAATTTAGCACCCTGCTTCACACAACCAGTTGCCCTGGAGGGCAAGACTGTTTTGACGTTCTTGTGCCTTCTAGATCGTAATTGAGGAAGCAAACCGTATTTGGGACAATATGAGACGTCTGACCCCGACAAAAGAGATGGCGCACAAGATGACCCATGATGGTACGTGGGGGTGAGGGAGCTGTACATGTCATAAGCGAACATTTGGCCATACGTGGGGGGAGAGTTCCTATTTTAAAGCACCTTCAGTCTTGTCCAGAAATGGGAGAAAAGGTCTCTTATAGCTTGAATCTGAAAAATACATCTCTGTTCAGGGTTTTTTTTTTTCGTCTGTGGGGTTTATCCGTAGTGGAGAGCCCTTGTCGATTCATTTCAAAGACCGAGCGAATTTGCTAGTCCAAAAGAATCCTTGCCTGCAAACCCACGCTTATGACACAGCTAGCTAAGCATGGAAGCTTCCTGTCCCGTAACATGGTCAAGCCCCAGAAGCTTAAAAATGGCTACGGCATGTTCCAAAATCAAAAGTCGTGCGTCTTCCATTCCAGGTTACTTGAAGCTTTGGCAACTTAGTAAGCCTCGGCTTTCCGACTACGATGCCATTTTTGTCGATGAGGCCCAAGACTGCACTCCTGGTGAGTAACATGCAGGGTTGAGTTGAAGCAGCGGGGGCTTTTTTATGGACATCTTTTGCACACCCCTCTTTGAAGAGGGACTTCTTGTCTGGGCAGTGACTTGGGGGAGGCAGTGCACGAATTTTTATTTATTTATTTATTTACGGCATTTATAGTCCGCCTTCCTCACTGAGTCTCAAGGCGGATTACACAGTATGAGGTTAATACAATCAGTATTAAGTACATTTCAATTCAATACCAGATACGTTTAAAAAACATAGCATTAGCAAGGATCCAAGACAGAGTAGAAAAAATACTGGAGCAAAACATAATCAATTCTGAGATTAACATTAGACAACATGGAGCGCTGGTTGTACATAGGAGTACATAATTTAAAGCAGCAGATGATATACAAGGCAAAAATAGTGATGAAGTCAGTGGAAACAGTGAATAAGATGGGAGATAGAGAGACTCGGAACACATACAGTAGGAGTAACGGAGAGAAAAAAATGTTTATTGAAACTGTCTATTAACCAAGCATGGCCCCATTGTGTCTTACAATAATATGCATACTAAATTAAGTCCTAAAGGTTTGTAATAGCCAATGGCTATGCTTGGCTAGCTAGCAAGAGATTTCTATTTTACCTCTAGCTTTATGCCCTCCGAATCGCATCCTCTTTTGCCCTTCACATCACTTTCAAAGGGTGTTCTTATAGTTACTTATCCTAAAAGTGCTCAAAAGGTTGCCTTCCAGCAGAAACTGGGAAGAGGAGAGAAAAAGCACCCCCCTACACTGCACCTTGAACAGAGGGGGCTCTGGTGCAGAATTTGCAGGTGCAAAATGTGATGAAGAGAACTGTGATTCTCGAAAGCTTATGCTTCAGTAAAGTTGGTTAGTCTTAAAGGTGCTACTGGACTTTTTATCTTTAAGGCTCTTATCCGGCTCCCTGACAGCTGCTCTTCCAAGTCTCAGTCTTTTTCTGATTTCTTCACTGCAGTCTCCCTTTTGGTTGATGATTGAGCCAAGGAATAGAAAATCTTGAACAATTTCAATTTCCTCAGTGGAGAAGATGAGCCTGCGTAAATACAGTTCTGTTCTAGTAACAGTGTCTTTGCCTGTGACTTTGGAAGGTTTGCAGTTCTGCGTGAAGTGGAAGGGAATCTTTTCCAACCCTGTTTCTCCCATTCTTCTTCCTGTAGCTGTTATGGACGTGGTCCTTTCCCAGCCCTGTGGCATCATCTTGGTAGGAGACCCACACCAGCAGATCTACACCTTCCGGGGGGCCGTCAATGCCCTGGAGAAGGTGCCACACACCCACCTCTTCTACCTGACGCGGGTAAGGCTGAGCGGTTTTTCATGTCTTTCCCTGGAAGACGCAATGCTTGCTTTGCGGTGCCTGCTTGGAGGCCCCGTGGAGATCTCTTCAGACCCTCGAAGTCTTGTTCTGAGAACCTCTCAGTGCCTTGGCTGTGGGCTGCTCTCAAGGGAGAGCTTTTGGAAGCCATACTTTCTGGCTCTCAAGCCTTTTCCTGTAAATCCTGGGCAAGTGGGTCTTCTCTGTGGTTACACAGTGGCAAGGCAATGTGTAGGGGGGTAGCCATGGTGCAGAAGATGGGTG
This sequence comes from Eublepharis macularius, assembly GCF_028583425.1. NCBI lineage: Eukaryota > Metazoa > Chordata > Lepidosauria > Squamata > Eublepharidae > Eublepharis > Eublepharis macularius. The sequence goes on from NC_072798.1 coordinate 4,828,006, forward strand.
GAGGCAGTGGGAGACCGTTGCCCCATTGCTGGTTCCAAGGGAGGGTGGCAGTGCCCGTTGTGGCTGGCGATCCCAGAGGAACGCCAGCTCCGTTGCCACACAACAGAAGCCTGTTCCCTATTCCTCTGGGCTGTGGCAGTCCCAAAGTTATTGAAGAAGAACCAGGAATTGGCCGTGGGCTGAGGAGAAAGGGGACACCAGCAACATTCAAGGGCGAAAGGCAGCTAGGCCACAGAGGAGTCCCCTAAAGTCTGACTGAGCTTGACAGGATGGGGAGAAGAAAAGCCAAGTGGTGTTTTTCTCCCTTCTATCTATCAGAAACTCAGCGAGTGTCTGTCAAATCCTGAAAATCCCTATTGGCCCAGAATCTCATCCTCCACGTTGAGTTCTGCCATGACATACTCCACAGACTCCTCAGAAAACGGGTCTGCTGAAACGCCCACTCTTTTTAATTATCTTTTTATATAAACGTTATTGAAAGGTTTTTTAAAAATACATACAGTTTAAAACATATAAAGGAAAACCAAAAAGAGAAAGTTAAAAAAAAGATACATATATAAAAAAGTGGATAATGTTTTCTCTCTTGTCAGAGCAGTAAGTTTAGCCGACTCGGCTAAACTTACTACTGTGATGAAAGAGAAAATATTATCCATATTTTCAACAAACTGGAAACCCCTTATTGACTTTGTGCATGAGACTGAAAAAAAAAATGAACTCTGGTTTTGAAGCATAAGAGGGGAAAGAAAAAGATCAAAGAAAAGAGGACTATAAATGAAGTTTTAGTATGATAACAAGACCACAATTGTGAATGCTGTAATATTGCCGATATTTGTCGTAGAGAAAATCGAAAGTTCTTCCTATATATCTCCTTTTTCTTTTTTCTGGCTCTTTTTTATCATCAGCTTGCTAAAAGGAAACTGAATCCAAAGCTGAGGGATATAGCTGCCAGTGGAGGAGCTGTTGTTATTAACTTATAGTCCGCCTTTTTCACTGAGGTCCATGGTGGATTACACAGTGCAAGAGAAAACACAATCTAATCAAAAGCTAAGCCATTCACTGAGCAAAGTGCAATAGTGAACAACAGTAAGGGCATTCAGGGAAAGAGATACAATCTGGTATGGTAGCAGAAAATTTGAAAAACAAGCCTAAAAACCGAGCACAGAAATGAAATCTTTCTGGTTTCTAATTTCTGATTACTAATTTACATGGCATGTTTAGCAATGTAGGAAGCTCCCCAGTAGGTATATGTGTATATCAGCAGACAGTACCCAGCAGAGTAGCGTATAGTTTCTGTCCCTACCAACACATCTTCTGTGTTACCTCCTCAACTGTCTCCTCTTCTCTGGGTACTGTCTGCATGTTAGTGGGAGGTCACCAGGCAGATTCAGTTTTGGCATTTGCCTAGGTGAATGGTGCGTGTGCGTACCCCATCATCCTCTGTACAGGCTGCTTGTAGTGCGAGCTGAGTTTGAGTCTTTTACTGGAGCTGTATTGGGCCAATTTATGTAGTTAGTGGTCTCAGAAGTGGCTATTCTGGTTTTTTTGGGGGGAGGGACTTTGTTTAGTGCTACAGTGTGCTCTCTAATTTCTTTGTTTCCCCATGTCTGCTCCTCTTTGGTAGAGTTTCCGATTTGGTCCTGAGATAGCGTACATCGGAGCTTCCATTCTTGATATCTGCAAAAAAGTTCGAAATAAGACCCTGGTGGGCGGCACCCAAGAGGGTGAGCTCTCTAAACTTATGCTAATATTTTAGGGGTTGCTTGGGGTTACTTTATTGCTTTCTCTGGATTCATCTTGGCGTTGCAACACTTTTGGCAGGTGACGTCACTGGGAGAGATCCGGGAGGAAAAGTGGCCATCTTGACCCGGAGCAACCAGATGGTCTTTGATTCAGCCGTGCATGTCACTAGAGCAGAACCGCCTGCTAAAATACACTTGATTGGGGTAAGTGTGACACGAGGAGGCAGTGGGCATACTCGGGAAGGCTGGATAACCAAACTGAAAATCAAGGGACTCCTGTTGGAGGTATAAGGGCAAAGACAAAGGATTCTGAAACAGCCGGACCAATTTGGAAGCGCTATCATTGTATTTGGAGTGGTGATAGCATTTAAGATGTCGGACTTGGTGAAGTTTATGTATACCTGTCATAGAGAAAACTGAAAATGGTTTATTATATATGTATTTTTTTCTCTTACTGTTTTCTGTTTCTTTTTTCTTTTTTGCCTTATATATACATATTTTCTTTTTCTTTTCCCTCTAATGGGATTTTAATCTTTTTATTAAAATAAAAAATTATCTGAAAGATGTTGAACTAGTATCTGGGAGACCCGGGTGCGAATCTCTGCTCTGCTTTGGAAGCTTGCTGGGTGACGTTGGGCCGGTTGCACCCTCTTGGCCTAGCCTACCTCATAGGGGTGTTGTGAGGCTAGAACTGAGGAGAGGAGAATGATGTAAGCTGCTTGGGTCCCCTCTGGAGAGAAAGGCAGGATAGGGTATAAATGAAAAGCTCTTCCAGCCCACGCATTCTGGTCCAAGGCTTTGTGTGATTTTTGTAGGTTTGCCCTTTTATTTCTCTTTTAATTAAAAAAAACCTTTCTAGTTGAACATCTGGTACATTTATTTTGAGAGTTCTCTTAAGGGAATAATCCACTTAAACATAGGTGGAGAATCCCAGTTACCCTTTCTCACTTGTCTCCTTTAAGCTAATTCCTCCAAATAATTAGGAGACTGCCTATTTGAGTAACACCTTTGCATTGGACTGATTGGCCCCTGCCTGTAGCACCTTAAAGACCAACTAGATTTCCAGGGTATGAACTTTTGAGAATCAGAGCTCCCTTTGTATCTGACGAAGGGAGCTCGAAAGCTCATACCCTGGAATTCTAGTTGGTCTTTAAGGTGCTACTGAACCTGAATCTTGCTGTTCTCCTGCAGACAAATGCATCTACCTACCTGGAAGTAGCCCTTGCCTGTGTGCCTCCAGGCAATTCCAGATCCCATGGAAAAGTTTGTACATTTTAAGAGCTTCTATTTTAAAAGCATTGATAAAATGATGAATGTACAGGTAAACAGGTATACGGTGCCAAGTGGTGGGCGTAAGCAGTTTGTGGCAGCAAGTGGTACTGGCTGCTGCCTTGCAGGTGGAGGTGGGATCAATGGCTGAAATTAGTGGGAGGCACCCAAAGGCATTTTGTCCATGGGCATCTGAAACATGCCCTGGGACCAAGGTGAGCCTAATCAGCTGTTGCGTAAGCCTGATGCGTAAAGATTGGGGTTCTGCATTGGACACAAAACTTGAGCGTGTTTTGTGTGTGTGTGTACACATTGGCTGATTCCACACACATTGGATAATGCATTTCCAGTCCTCTTTATAGATCATTTGGAATGGATTTTTTCATATACGGAACAAAAAAAATCTACCTCAAATGATTAATAAAGTGCATTGAAAGTGCATTATCCAACGTGTACGGGATCAGCCATTGTCTTGAAAATTATTTCTTTGTTCATTTCCTTCATTTATTGTCTGCTGTTCTCGTTGAGACTTGAAGAGGATTGGCTTGAAATGCAAAGTTTTACCCGTCTGGCTGGGGAGATCTGCTTAAAACCATGTGGGTGGATCCTGACCAGATTTCCCTGCGGTTTTCTTTGTCTGAACTGTGAGAGACCCGCCGGCAGCTCTTGTTTGGTTTTGGTGCAGAGAATGCTTCCCGGGCTCCCAAGTGGAGTCTAGATTATAAACATTATGATGTACTTATTAAGACTATTGAGTGATATATTAGATGCTATTGTGAGCAGATCATCATGAAGATACCCCCCCCTTTCCCCCTCTTTTCCCTTATCCCTGTCCCCTTAATCCACCCCTCCCCTTATAGCTTGTTACTCTCCTCTTTAATACCTGCGATCTGTATTCAAAAACCAATAAAAAACTATTTTTTAAAAAAAGTGGAGTCTGGATTTGGTGCGGAATCTGGCGACCCAAGAATCTTTTCCCAAGGAAGTGACTTTGTCAATAGCTTTGTCTTCATGTATCTGACGAAGGAAGCTCTGTCGAGCTTTGATCTTTGAGATGCCTACAAATGGGCAAGATCAACAACTGCCCGTATACACCCTTTCTCCGTTGTGGCCTTCACCTTGTGGAATAGCCTTTCTGAGGAGGTCAGGAGGGCTCCGACACTCCTGGCTTTATGCAAACTGTTCAAAATTGAATTGTTCAGGGTAGCTTTTCTATAAAGGTAATTGGACGACGCTGTAACAGAATGCTTCAAGAAGGCATTTTATCAAGGGGAAGGAACTGTGGGCCATGCTGTTGTGTACAGAACACAATTACCTGTTCGTTTCTGCTTTGTTTTCTGCAAATGCAATACCATTTTCCTCCATTGTATCTGCACTCTGATTTCTGAAGTCCTGGTCCATTGCTTATTAAATCGTACTTATTATTTTTATTTTATGTCATTTATAGTCCGCCTTTCTCACTGAGACTCAAGGCAGATTACATAGTGTCTCATCAGATCGACTGCATCGATTTACACTGTGGAATCTGCTTTGAGAGAAAGGCAGACTACGCACATAGTAAATAAATAAGACTGTTATTACTTCTGTAATGTTCATGTGCCCCCCCTCTCTCTTTCTCTCTCTCTCTCTCTCTCTCTCTAGGGTCTTCAAGCCTTTGGCCTTGAGAAGATTCGGGATATTTGGCACCTCTTTCATCCCGAACGTGAGTCTCTCACAGATTTCATGAAGCAAGTTTGCAGTGTTCCACAGGGGCAAGTGAGCCGTTGCATATTTATAATCCCACAGGGCCAAGTGAACCACTGCATATTTATATTATATTTATAATATAATAGGTGACTACAGAATTCTGGATTCGTTGAGTGAGAAGGACCTGCTGTATGACCTAATTCAAACGTCTGAGCTGTGTCAGGAATTGTGCCAGCTGCCCTGGGCTGTGCCCAGATCTAGGGAAATCAGTTCAGAGTCCAGTTGGGCAAGAGACTTGGCACGACAGTGCTTACGCCATCTTGGGTCTGGGTTGAAAGCCGTATCGGTTCCAAGATAGGGTTTAATTAGAAATGCATAAGTTAGATTTAAAACATCATATGGTTCTACATATACGTACTAAACCTCATATATAAATAAAATCGCTAATGTACAGGTATAATGGTACAACTCATTGCGGTGTGTATAGAACCAATAAAACCAGATGCATTTCAGCCTGAAGGCTTTCCTTTGTGATTTGAAAAGGAATGCTGAGATGGGCCATTTTCGCACGGCTTACCTTGTTCTGGAAAACAGCAAAATCATGTGAGAAGACGCTGTTACCATGCGAGAAGATGCAATAGCAGCTGTTTTCCGGAACAAGGTAAGCCGTGCGAAAACGGCCGCGGTTTTCATTTCTGTTTCATCTTTGGTTGTTATACGGCATCCCATCTTGGTGATTGTTGTGGGGATAATAATAACAATGTACTTTGTAAGCTGTTCTGAGTGGACATTAAGTTGCCCAGAAGGGCGGTATATAAATTGAACCTGGCTATGTAAGATTTACAACTCCTAATATGATAACAATGCCCTGATTTTATTTCATGCTGTTCTGGGGCAGAATTCTAAGGAATTCACTCCATGCTATTTTCAGTTTCGTCTCAGCATTCACTGTGTGCTATGTCACGTATGTTTAATTTATGTATTTTATCGATGGGGTGCCATCTGTGATATTTTCCTACCGCTGCGGAACGCCTTCGGGCTGAAACGCGTCTGGTTTTATTGGTTCTCTACATATGGCCATTGTTCCTGTATATTGAGATTTTATTTTATTTTTATACAAGGTTTTTAATATGTATATGTAGAACCATAAAAGTAAAAGGTAAAGGTAGTCAGTCCCCTGTGCAAGCACCAAGTCCTTACTGACCCATGGGGGCACGTCGCATCACGACATTTTCTTGGCGGAGTGTTTTTAATCTAATTTATGTATTTCTAATTAAACTTTATACTGGTGTATTGTCGAAGGCTTTCACGGCCGGAGAACGATGGTTGTTGTGGGTTTTCCGGGCTGTATTGCCGTGGTCTTGGCATTGTAGTTCCTGACAATACAGCCCGGAAAACCCACAACAACCATTTATACTGGTGTTCTTAATTCATATTTTAAGTTATTTTCTACAATTTAGTTGTTTTTTTCTGCTTTTCCAACCTTGGTTTGCAGGGTTGGTGTTTCCCCCCCCTTTTTGTTGTCCTTATCAGCTCCAAGATGGACCCAAGTGGGGACTGGGGTCCATACAAGAAAATTGCAGGCCTCTGATGAGGGACCAGGCCGTGTGTCTTCCATTTGTCCTGGGACTGCCAGACAAGCACTGTGTGCCTTTTTGTTTCTGGGGAGGCATTCAGTGTTTTGAGAACCTCAAAACACTGAACGCCGTGTTGTACAGAATGCAGAGCGGGTGGCCAGCACAGCAGCCCTCTGCCGATTTCCCTTCTGTTTGATCATAAGGTCTAGCACACCTTACCCTGTGCTTTATTATGATGCGCATTCCCCCCGCTGTCTATGTGTCACCACTTGCATACTTGGCTTGCAATGTCAACACTCCTGCGCCACCTCATTGATTGTTGAGGGTGGAGACACGGCTACTGTTTTCAGCGGCATCCCTGTGTTCTTCGTGGCACGTAGCGCCATGCTCATTCAGTCCCAACTTGTGTGTTTTCAGTGCGGTCCTTGATAAGGGATCCTTTTGTGAGGAGGTGGACCGAGAAGGGCTTTCAGGCGTTAAGGAACTATGCGGTTAGCGCTGAAGATAAGCAGCTGGAGAGCAAGATTGCGATTGTGGAGAAATACGGAAACCACATTCCTGACCTGCTGAACAGGATATCACAATGCCACACATCTAGTCCTGAGTTTGCAGGTAAAAGAGACCACGACTTTTGGGGCCACATGGAGATATGAAAGAGGCATTATGCTCAGGCCCAGCTCTTTCGCGTGATCCCTTTTTAGTTTCTTTAGCTGTCCATCTTGTCAGTTCTATGGATGACAGGCTATGGCAGATAGACCCCTGTACCCTCACAGCAAGCACTCCATGGTCTTGGTTGAAAAGGCTTTATTTCAGGAATCGAATCATGTTCATAGACAGGTCCAAAGGTTGACCAGAAAGTTGACAGGAATAGCTAAGTGTGTGAAAAGCATTCTTCTTATAGAGCACAATTATTCTTCCCCCCCTCCCAACAGTAAAACATAACTTTTGGCGTGAAATAGTCGTGAGAACTTCACTGAATAGTTTACATCTCAAGTCTAGACACCAGGAAGGCAGCAGATTAAAAGTGAAACACACTTATTCACGAGAACAGAGAGTGTACAAGGTCAGAAGCACTGAGAGCTTCAGAGCAGCTTCAAAGCAGTTAGATGAGGCACCTGCAGTTTCAGTAGGCCTGGGAAAACAAAGCAAGTTATGGCATTGGTAATACGACATTAAGGTACAGCAGTAACAATGGTTCTGTAGAACAAGGCACAGAACAGTAGTATGGCAACTGAATGGCATGGACGGGGTACAGAAGCCAGGGGCGGGGATATGTACAGACATGACACATCTCTGTGACCAATTAAAACACCTGCTAACGCTAATGACTAAAGCCCTGAAGTCAGTTCATCTTTTGATTCCTTATATGCTTGGTTTACTTTTTAGATTTTGTCCTGGGCACGATCCATAAGGCCAAAGGGCTGGAATTTGACACTGTGCAAGTAGCCGACGACTTTGTGATGGTTCCGTTAGCGCGGCACAACCTGGGCAGGATGCCTGCCTTCCACGTTGGTAAGGAGGCCTTTCGTAAGCATCCTTTCCCCAAGTCTGTGGGATCTCTGATGCTGCCTGATGTCAAGTCAGCGGCCTGTCCTAGCTCCATAGTGACTGCCTGGTAGCAGTTCTTCTCCGAGATCCTGGAACTGGAGAGATGGAGCCCCAAGATCTTCAACTGAACTCTTAGTCACTGTTGTAGGGCGAGTTGCCAGAAATGGGAAAAAAACTCTGCTGGCTTTTTTTCAAAACTCTGTAGGGCAAGCACCATTGCTGCTGGCCCTTTCTAAGAAATACTGATTTTTCCCCCTCTACTGTTTCATTATTTGATCCACCTCTGCCCCACCTGTCTGTCTTGAATCTCCCTGTAGACAAAATCCCGGCCGATGAATGGAATTTGCTGTATGTCGCCGTGACCCGTGCCAAGAGACGTCTCATTATGCCCCAGTTTCTGAGCCGCCTCTTGACGTTGGCTGGGGTGAGTTAAAACCGTCTCCCTCTGCGCCCGCAGCTCAAATTCAGGAGGGTCTTTAGCGGATGTCACGTAAGGGCGAGTGATGCTTGGAGGAGCCGATAAAATTCTTGTGGGATTGTTGAATGCATTGGATCGTTGTGATAGTCCAAAGGGAGTGCAACGTTGCACCAGGGTCTCCAGTGAAGGAACAAAAAGTAACTTTTGCAGGGCTTTTTTTTAGCTGCAAAACAGTGGAACGGAGTTCCGGAACCTCTTGAAAATGGTCACATGGCTGGTGGCCCCGCCCCCTGGTCTCCAGACAGAGGGGAGTTGAGATTGCCCTCCGCACCGCTCCAGCGGTGCGGAGGGCAATCTCAGCTCCCCTCTGTCTGGAGATCAGGGGGCGGGGCCACCAGCCATGTGACCATTTTCTCCGAGGGCAACCCACGGAGTTCCACCACCTCTTTCCCCAGAAAAAAAGCCCTGAACTTTTGTATATGCAGAACTATTTCAGTGCTAAATTTTGCTCTTTGATGAGAGAGATTTATGCTTTTAAAAAAAGCAAGAAATGAAATTTCTTGATCAATTCAGCTCAGACGGTTGGCAGGAAGTAGACACAGTGTGGCTATTTATTTAATTTAATTTAATTTATTTATGTCATTTATAGTCTGCCTTTCTCGCTGAGACTCAAGGCGGATCACACACTATGAGATTAGTACAATCAGTATCATGTACATTCCCATACAGTATCAAGGACATTTCCACAAACAATGCCATAGGGTAAATTTAAAAGACATAGCATTAGCAAGAATCCAGTATAGAGTAGAAAAAATACTGAAACAGAACATAATCAATTCTATGACTGACATTTGACAACCTGGAGCACAGGTGGTACATAGGAGTACATATTTAAAGCAGCAGATAATATGTAAGGCAATATAAGTGATGATGTCTGCGGTCCCTAACTCATTAGCAAAGCATCTGAGACCCCATCCCTACAATACAGCCCTCCCATTTGAGTAGAGAGCCTTTTGGAATAGCCTGCCAGCGTCCCATACATCCCCCCTAAACTAAATAGTCACAAGGCTAAGCAAGATTTCAGATGGCTTTCGGTGGGGGAGATCCTTTTTCTCCTGCTCTGCATTGCTTGAGTGTTCTGAAGCCAGCACGATCCATTAAAGCAAAGTGATCCACTGGGACTCTTTCATCTTTAACTAGGGATAGCCGAGGTGCTGCAGGCTGAGCTAACTGGCAAGGCCTGTGAGGCGAGGTTGTCCCGAGCCGGCCAGTCATTGGCTGTGTGGCCAATGCCAGGCAATCCTTTGGTGCTGAGGAGCATCGGCTGAGCTCTGGGTTGCTCTGCAGCACGCTGGAAGATGGGGATGAAGTTTGGCACCTCTCGGTACAGGCGAGGTTATAGAAATGTTGTTTATTTTAAGTTTCAGATTTTCTGAATTAATTTGACTGATAATTAGCATAATTTGGTATATTAGTATTAAGAACGGTTAGATGATAATAGGTCTTATATAATTTGGCAGTATGAAAAGTATAACAATGAATATTGTTAAATACTTTAAGATACAATATTTGTAATATTTGATTTAATAGTGAGATATAGTAAGAGGGAGAGAGAGGCAATGTTTCCAAGAATGGTTGTAATGAACCTGCACATGATATTTAAATGATATATGGTTATTGTATTCTAGACAGTCTTTGTGTCATATATGGCTGTCTGCATATCTGCCATGAATGTATTCTGTGTTCTGTACTGGTTCTCTGAGGGCATGAGAAGTTTCTTATTGATGTTAAGCCAGTATTTACTTTCTCTTTCCCTGCTGCCTCCAGCAAGTGTCCTTGAAGGCCAGCTGCGGCTGGCTCGAAATGTATCCTTCTTAGGAACTGAGATGACTTCATTCTTTGTTCTGTCTAGCCTAAACCTAGCTGCTCCTCTTCACCACCCCCCTGGCTCCACGCCCAAACTTTAACCGTCCCTATCCTGATGGCGGGAACCTTCCCTATAACTAGCACTACCGGCCCCATCCATGTCACTTCTGCCAATTCAGTTGTCTGAGCACCTTGAACTTGATGTATCTCTAATAAAGTTACTTCAACCAATACACCTGCGTGTTTGCTGTGGAGAACTTGGGGATTCCACCTGCCAAGAATTGACACTTTGTAATGGGTACCTTCATTTTCCTTTAGTGTCGTCTGTATTCCTGTTCCTATTTTGTTTTGTATCCCTTTTATTGTTTAGAAAATAAAATGTATTTAAAAAATACAGGCAAGGCTGGCAGTAAGACCAGCTGAGTTTGAAGCCGGGGTGGAATTGCCCAAACTCTTTCAGCCAGCAGAGGTTTTCCCCATTACTACAACTTGCCTTGCAAGATGAGCCAAAATGCAAACCTGATTTAACTCATATATTGGTGCCTTCCTTCTGATTCGCACATTTAATTAGACGTTTAGTTATTTATTCACTTCATCTTTACCCTACCTTTCTCCCCAATGTGCCAACTTCATTCTCTTCTCCTCTGTTTTATCTTTACAACTATCCTGTGACGTAGGATAGCCTGAAGGAATGTGACTGTCCCAAGGTCACCCAGCCAGCTTCCATGGCAGAGCGGGGACTCGAACTTGGGTCTCCCAAATCCTAGGCTGACATTCTAACCAACAGAAATTTCCAGGGTATAAGCTTTCGCTAATCAACCACACTTGCTCAAATATTTTAAAGAACCACAAGGTATTTTTCATTGTTTCCAAAAAGTGAGACTTCAATTCCGCGGCTGCTTGCCTGTAAATAAGCCCTACTGAATGCAGTAAAATGTCATTGTGAGTACATTTGCAATGGCGTGAAACAGTGGGAATTTCCATCATTAGAGGATAAATGACAGCCAGTTTGGTGTAGTGGTTAAGAGCAGCAGGACTCTAATCTGGAGAACTGGGTTTGATTCCCCACTCCTCCGCTTGAAGCCAGCTGGGTGACCTTGGGTCAGTCACTTAAGAGCGGCAGGACTCTAATCTGGAGAGGCAGTTTGATTCCTCACTCCTCCACTTGAAGCCAGATGGGTGACCTTGGGTCAGTCACTTGAGAGCGGCAGGACTCTAATCTGGAGAACTGGGTTTGATTCCCCACTCCTCCACTTGAAGCCAGTTGAGTGACCTTGGGTCAGTCACAGCTCTCTCAGAGCTCTCTCAGCCCCACCCACCTCACAGGGTGGTTTGTTGTGGGGATAATAATGACATACTTTGTAAACTGCTCTGAGTGGGTGTTAGGTCATCCTAAAGGGCGGTATATAAATCAAATGTTGTTGCTGTTATTAATGTATCAGTGGCTACTAACCATGTTGACTAAAGAGGAACCTCCGTGTCTAGGGGCAGTAAACCTCTGAAACCCGATGCTGGGAGACAACATCAGGGGAAGGCTTCGGCCTCAGCCTCTGTGCCCTGTTGTCGGCTCTGCAGAGTAACTGGTTGGCCACTGTGTGAGTCAGGATGCTGGGCTGGATGGACCACTGGTTGGATCCAGCAGGGCTCTTCTGACAGTGCCCCGTCCCCAAACAGAAGCCCGGAAGCCCTGTCCTCGTGCATCCCCCGGTGAATTTGTTATCTTCTTTCCAGGAGTATTATTTAAGACCGGAGCTGACCAGCGAGGTGTGTAAGAGGGAGCCGGTCCAATGCATTATTCAGGGGTGCCTTAATTCCCTTCCTACTGACTCGTCCCTGACCATGAAGAAGAGGCCATTTGCTTACGTATGTATCTGGCTTGCTCAGCTGAACATTTGAGAGATTTTTGCTGACGGAAGAGCATCTCTTACCCTTCTCCGCCTCCATTCCCCCTGTTTGGCAGTTGGGGTATAAAACATTTATTTATGTCATTTATTTATTTATGTCATTTATAGTCTGCCTTTCTCACTGAGACTCAAGGTGAATTACACAGTGTGAGAGTAATACAGTCAGTATCAAGGACAATTTCATAAACCGTGCCATAGGGTAAATAAATACAACTTTACAAGACATGGCATTAGCAAGACTCCAATACAGAGTTGAAGAGATGCTGAAACGGAGCAGAAGTAATTCTAGGGCTGACGTTAGACAACATGGAACTACCCTGTAGGATCATACTTAAACAGTAGTACATAGGAGCACATACTTAAAGCAACAGATAAGACACAAAATATTATGCAGCCCTGCAAAACTGGAGACACCTGCCATACTTAGTGTTTGAAGGGGCAATTGTTTTGAGATACTATTTGAAGTATGTGTAATCGGATCACCCATATTTGAGATATGTGAAATCCGCTTTGAGTCTCAGTGAGAAAGGCGGACTGTACTGTAAATGACATCAATAAATAAATGATTATTTGCTCTGGAAGTCTACAATGGCTAATGCTTGTTTTTGCTCCAGCCTCTGTCATTCCATTTGTTGTAGTACTGGATCTCTATATTTTTAAATGGGGAAGGGAGAACCGTGTACACCTGGGCTGTTTGGAGGAAAGGTGGGATAAAAGCATGCAACATAAGTGAAGAGATCTTTTTATTTATTTGAAAATTCATATCCTGTCTTTCTTCTGAGATGGTTTACAATTCAGTTAAATACCAAAATATACATGTAAACTAGCTTTAAAAAAATATGAAATAAGGTCCATATTGTTTGCTGCCAAAGGCTGAGCGGGACACTATAGTGACACCTAGTGACAGAACAGAAACAATACAACATAGCATTGTAACATCAATTGAAGGACAGAAGGAGACTGAAGAGGAACGCTCAGCAACGATTATTCATCTGATCTCCATAGCTGTGTGGGCTCTTATGGAGGGAGAGCTTTGATGTTGGTGGGCTCTGGGAAAGCAGGGCTCTGCAACTTTTTAATGCATACAGTCTCTCGTGAAATTTTGAGAAAGGACACAGAATGGTTGCCATAGGTGTAGGGGCCTATTATAAATATTAGAAGACCTCTCAAAATGTTGGGAGTTTCGAAGTCAGGCATTCTCCTGTGCTGGGGACAGCATCGTCTGAATGGGTACTCCCCACAGACTCCAAAGTTGTGCCTCTTGGAGTCTTCTGAAAGCTGTCTCCTCTGAGGGCCTAGAGAAGAGCCAAGATGGATTCGGGGTCTAAGAAATTATGTGCCTACAGCCAGGCGAAGGGCACACTTCTGTGGGGAGCAAGCGGAAGCACCCTGTCTTTTTGTATTCCATTCAAGACCCTTCGAGTTTTATCTTGAAGAAACAAGCCGGTTCCAGGGAACGGATCAGCAGACGTTTTGTTGGAGAACTGCTGCTTTAATGCTGAATATCAGAACTTTGAATTGAATCTGGAAAAAAAAATCAATAGCCAGTATAGCTGCCGCTGTGACTATGATCTCTGCACCCAGTCCCGGATGCAAGGCAGGCAGCTGCATTCTGCACCGACTGAGGCATCTGAGTTGTCTTCAAGGGCAGCCCTGGGTAGCACATGTTGCAGTAGTCAGGCCTGAAGGTTACTGAAGCTTGGATCAGGATGGCGGAGTCATGGGTTGGGGGAGACACTTTTTCAAAGTCCCCTACAATTACCTGTTTTCCAAGAGGCAGACCTTGGTCTAATTGAGCTCCAAGATTCTTTATATGTTAGTAGCATCACTGGTAGAGGTGGTTTTCTGTGTACATGGGCACACCCACACTTGAGTGGTAAAGATGCACTGAGGGATATTGTTTTTCTGAACTTCCTAACAGAGCGACGGTGCCAAAGATCCCGAGGGCTACCTTTGCCACAGCTGTGTGGAGCGGCGTCTCGGTCCTCTGGTGTGGCTGACTGTCTCTCCCGAAGTGATGCAGACCCTGGAATCCATGGAAGAGATGGTTGCCCTGCCACAGAACTACTATAACCTCATGTTGCATCTGGCTTGAACTCGAGAACGCTTTGCTGGGGTCTCTCGTGCTAGAGGAGAGGGGGATAAAGGCTGCCGATCAAGAAGACTCTTTAGTACCCGTACTGAGTGCTGGTCTTTGGGGAACTTTGCAAGTGCAATTCAAGGAGAGATGAACTGAATGAAAGAGCAGCCCCGAAAGAGCAGACAGCGGCAATATTTTGAACATGGCGGGGGCGGGGGGGGAACCAGTTTGCCGCAGTTGCGGCATTAGAGCCTCTCCCAATGCTGAGAAGTTTTTGCCGGAGATACTGCTTCCTTCCATTTGTACCTAATCCATTTTTAATGTATAAGAACGCTCTGCCTTTTGTAACATGGGTGGAGCTTGCTGGAGAAAAGTGGGTAAGAGTTAGTGCAAACAAGAGCTGATGTGGCATTTGTCTGAGGTTGGGAAGGACTGTGACGAGTTGTGCGAGTTTGCGTGTGTATCTGTGTGTTTGTGTGTGTGTGTAATTCGCAGAGATGTGGATTGCTGGTTCCCGCCACCGATCTCTTTCGGCAGCTTTTGGTCCCAGTTCCTTTTTCTAATAATCTGGAATGTATAAGCTGCGATGAGCCTTTAATCAGACTGTGAGGGACTCGTTCACAGCCTCCCGAGATTTATTTTTGGGAATGGGGGGAGAACAGACTTTTTAAAATAAAACTTTCCCCACACCTTTATTTACCAGGCACAGCTTTGAGATGGAATTTAAGTTCCGATACGCTTGAGATTACGGACTTTTATGCATTAAGCCTCCACTGAATATTTGTTCAGCCTTTTATTATATAGTGCCTTCAAACCGGTTCTTTCTGACAGGTTTCTAGACCTATCCACCAGGTTAACTCTTCTCAAATGCACAGGATTCTAACCACCCCAGTCAGCCATTTTCCCCAAGAAAGCTTTACAGGCTACGCTATTACAGGGCTGCGGATCACAGGCCTAAAACTGAATATGCTGTCCCCTCCTTGAGGTAAAGCCAGCCCCGCTCTGCTGTGGTACAGCCCCACACCCAGGGGTCATTTCGTAGAAAAAGAGCTGGAGGAACGCATTAGCATAACTCATTAGCATATGCCATGCCCCTTGCCATCACCAGAAGTGTGTCATTAGCATAACTGATTTGCATATGCCACACCCCCTGGCATCACCTATCCTGCCTGTTTAGGGCCCAATCCTGGCCATTCAGGGCTGAAATTGGGCCCAAAATGGCAAAAACGGGCTGAAAATGGCCAAAAAGGGGCAGCTGTGGGGCAGCTGTGGATTCCTGAGGCTGTCGAGTGGGTGGACCCATTTCAGACTATGGGGAAGGAGGCTGCTTTTGAATGCCCTTCTGCATTTACAGAAGCAGTCCACACCTCTCCCTACAAATAGAAAACTAGCACATCAGGGTGAAATGGTCACGTCCAGCCCTCTGCTTTATATTCTGCTCCATTTGCAGGGATTCTCTTAGCAGAGGGCAGTCTTCAAAATGAAATCCCTCCCCTATTATTCTGACCGGTTTTATTATCTCTGCCTGTCCTTTTTTTTTAACCGGGCTAGTAGAATGCACTGAAGTTTTAAAATTCTGTAATAAGGGTAGGCAAGGTCTGAGTGGCCACCAGATGGCAGCATGGATGTGTATAAAGGAAACGGCAAGAACGGAGTCCAGGGGCACCTTAGAGACCAACAAGGTTTTTGAGGGTATAAATAAGCTCAGACTCTCGAAAGCGCATACCCCGAAAATCTTGTCGGTCTCTAGGGTGCCACTGGACTCAACTCCTGCTGTTCTACTGCAGACTAACACGGCTACCCACTTAAAACGATCTCCGTATAAAGGAAAGGAAGCAAAGCATCAGCCCCCGATAAATTTCTCTAGGGGCCAAACTACATATTCTGGTTTTTAAAAAGGTGGGCCCAGATCCTTACATTTGCACAGCAGGTGCAGGGAACAGCTTTTTAAAAATAAAGGAGACACCCCCGCCCCAAATGGGCTCAGAAAGCTGCGTCAAGAGGAAAAAGTGTTCCTGCCTTCCCTCCCAATCAGTTTTCCAGCATGGAAACAGTACTGGGGAGTTATTTCCCCTTATTTGCTGCTCCATGTGTACAGAATGTTGCATATGGATCTGTGTAGCTTTTTTTCCGTTCTCCCCCTTTGCTTGATCATTCCTGGGGGTGGGGAGGGCTCAGCCCACCCCTTGGCCCCGTCTGGGGCTTGAGCCCCAGCCAAATCCCTGCATGGAAGGCTTGAGATCCAGAGGAGTTAGCCATGTTAGTCTGTAGTTGCAAAATAGTAAAAAGTCCAATAGCACCTTTAAGACTAACCAACTTTGTTGTAGCATAAGCTTTCGAGAGCCACAGCTCTCTTCATCAGATGCCTCCGACGAAGAGAGCTGTGGTTCTCGAAAGCTTATGTGCTACAATAAAGTTGGTTAGTCTTAAAGGAGCTACTGGAATTTTTACTGAATTGCAATCAATCAATCATTTATTACGGTCACAAGACCAGCCAAGTTAAGCACAGATAAAAAAGAACGGTTTTTAAATACTTAAAATGGACAAATACATAAAAGATGATAATATATATATATACATCTAACTATAAAACTCACTTCATTAATTCACTTCCCAGCAATTGACATTTCCTTCGTTAAGTGATTCCACTTCCGTACTGTCACACAGAATTTTGCAACTGCATAAGATACGTTTCTCTGACTATCCTCTAAAAGATATACCTGAAGGGTTTCAGGACTAAAATACATATAATACTGTAAAGGTTTGAATCTATAAAGTAGTGGAGTAATTAATTGTATCCTTCTTGATAGAATTAGCAGTGCAAAAGTGTGTGTGTGATATTTTCAACCATTTTATTCGAACAGGGACAACAATGCTATTGCAAAGGCAGGCGAGAGAATCTCCCATATAAAACTGCAGAGGAGAATGCATCAAATCGTGCTCTAGAGAAGACCCATCTACATCTTTCGTTTGTAAAATCCGAAAGATACGGGGATGTGGTGTAACTCAGCCCTCTTTTTAGGCTCTTATAGAGGGAGTATTGCCTCATCATTTTGGGACTCTATATTAATTAACCTTTGGGTTATTAAAGCTTTTGCTTTGTTGAGTCCCATATCAAACAGGGCTACCGGGTCCAAGCCAATCTGTTAAATTTTATCAGCTATCTTTGAGCACCGTGAAGGGTAAGGTTCAGAAGCCAGCAACAAGGGAATTAAGCCCTTTGGCTCAAGATGAATTCTTAGCCAGTAAGAGATGACATGCCCCCAGATTTTTAGTTCGACTCTGGGCAAGCCAGCCTAAGAATAACATTAGGAGTACATCTAGATACATTAAATAACGATCTAAGAAATTTAGATGACCGTTTCTAAGATCTTAACATTAGCAGTTAGTCCCATTTGTGATCCGTATAAGAGTCGTGCTGATGATTTTGTTTGGAATAGTTTCAGGGCCGCATTTGCTGATGAAATTGTGTGGGCTTTGAAGTTAGCATTGAATGTAAAGATGACTCCTAGGTATTGCAAATTTTAAACCTGATCTATAGTATTCCCATTTATTTCCCAGTTAGTTTTTTTTTTAAAGTGTCTACTAAAACACATAATTTTAGATTTCGAGTAATTAATCGTCAGAAGCTCAGTATCGCATTGATCTTTGCTGGAATGCCTGAGGCGAGTCACAGTGTTTGGGGAGGTTAGCGTAACTGAACGGGATCTGGGAGACCCCGCTCTGCCATGGAAGCTCAGTGGGTAACCTTGGCTCTGTCATACACTCTCAGCCTAACCTACCTCACAGGGTTGGTATGAAGATAAAATAGAGGCAAGGAGAATGTTGTAGGCTACTTTGGGTCCCCGGCGGATATAAATGGGAGAATGGTGGTGAATAAATGAAGTATCTAAGCAACTAATTGCTGTTATATTAGGAGAAAGTTGTCAGGAGACAGAGATGGCCTCAGTGCATTTCAAAACCAACCGTTGTGAAATTTGGAAGTGATCTGTGAGATACATTCAGTATGGCAGGGCCCTTTGGACCAATGTAAAGATAACCCAGTGATACTTTGTGTTTTATCCTCACAACAACCTTGCAAGGGAGATTAGGCCGAGAGCTTGTGACAGGCCCATGGTCATCCAGCAAGCTTCCATGGCAGAGTAGGAATTCAAACCTCCCCCGACCCTAGTCCGACACGCTAACCACTACACACACTGCCTCTAAACTGTGTCCCTTCCTGTCGTGCACTGTCCCAGGTTTGCCATGAAATCTGAACGCAGCCAGGGCATGCGTTTCTGCTGCAGTCCACTGGCATTTTTTCTCCTCTGGAACTTCCTCTGCACGGGAAAGATGCAGGGAATTGGTGTTGTTAATTTTATGTGTCTTCTGGTTCCCACCTTCTCTCCACCACCTGGAAGCAGAGAGGGCGTTGCTTCTGCTTCTAGCGGAAGCCCAGACAACACCTCTGAGAAATGGAACAAAGTGCATGCAGACGCCAAAGGGCATTGATGAGCCCGCAAAGATTTTTATCGTTTCACCCTTGTGCACCATGCAGCACCTGTTTCTTAGAGGAACAGCCTGCATCCTCCTTACTTTATGGCCTTTGTCCCTGCCCCAGTTCCGGCTTGCAGCGTGCATTGGCTCACGTTCATTCACAAATGATAACTTGTTTGCCAAGAATGGGTCACTCTCACTTAATTCCATAGCCTCCCTTTTCATTGCAAGGCTGTCGGCCGATGTTCAAGCTGGATGGAAGAGAATGCTTCTTGACACAGTGTGTAAATCAGTTCATGGAACTCACTGCCACAAGATAGTCTGTTGAGGGGTGCTAGTTTAGCTGGCTTTTCAAAGGACTTGAGTAAACTCATGGAGGTTAGGACTGGGTGGTCGAGTGCCAGATTTGGGAGACCTGGGTTCGAATCTCTGCTCTGCCTTGGACCAGTCACTCTCACTCTAACCTCATGGAGGTTTTTCGAGGACAAAATGTCAAGAGCTCAAAGGGATGGGATAAACATGGATAAATAGAAACCTCCCTGGTCAGAGGCAGCATACTTCTGAATACCTCTGCTATGCCCATATACCGACTCCCAAATATTTATTTAAACAGCCTGTGCCTGGACTATTTTAATGACTTTTTAAAGGTTATTATTGATTGTATGGTTTTATGATTGATTCACCGTGTTTTATGAATATTGTTAGCCGCCCTGAGCCCATTTGTGGGGAGGGCGGGGTATAAATCAAATAAATAATAAATACCAGATGTGGGGAGGGACACATCAGTTGGGGAGAGAGGTTGGCTTCTTGCCCTGTTTCCAGGACATTGAGTGGCTTGATCAGAATGGCCCCTCCCACTAACCACGCACTAAATTTGCACCCATGCTCTATCAAGCGAACTACAACATGTATTATAGCTAGCTTCCTGACACTCTAATTTGCAATACCCCTCCCGCCCTCTGCCTGGATTATAAAGACTCCTTCCTTTTTAAATCCTTTGTATCTGATGAAGGGAGCTTTGACTCTTGAAAGCTCATACCCTAGAAATCTAGTTGGTGCTACTGGACCCAAAGCGTGCTCTTTCACACACAGCTTTAGGTTCTCTTAGTAGCAGTAAGGCGGGAACAGCATCGAGTGGGACAAGGCACCGACATGGGGAAACTGAGGTTGACAGCGGCATACTCAGCAGCAGACACCACTGAAGAACAAGACTGGTCATTGTACGCACAGCAGTCGGGATGAAGGCCGGCTTTCTAAATCTATTTTTGTCCTCCCCCTTCTTCCAGGTAACACCTTCCCATTTTTTCAGAGTAACCTGCCTGAGGTAGGCTAGGCGGAAGGTGGCGAGAGCGACCTTAGAACACCCAGTAAGCTTTATGGCAAATTGAGGACTTGAACTCAGGGCTTCTGCCACTTGCCAAAATAGGCAGTATTAAGCTAAGGATTGAGAGCTAGTGTGTGATATAGGGGTTAGAGTGAGACTCGGGGTCAAACCACACAAGACGAAATACGAATTACACTCAAATACACTCAAATTACAAAATACACTCGAATTACCTGTGTAATTCGAGTGTATTTTGTCTCGTCTGGTGAGACCCTCGGATCTGCGAGACCTGGGTTTAAATCCCCACTCAACAGTGAAGAAGATCACTGGGTGACCCTGGGCCAATCATTCTATCAGCCCGAGGCAGGCAGATCTACAGAGGTTACTAACTTACTTGTGTCTGGAAAACTCTAGATATGTAGTTCCCCCAGCTGTTTATCTCTTTCAGTTGGAGATTTCTAGTTACAGGAGAAATGTTCCCTTGCTAGGTGTCAAGCACTACCTTCTGTGTTTTTGGATGAATGATATAAAAAGGTTCCCAAGACCATGTCTTTGTGGTTCAGGGGAGGCTGAATCTATGGAACACATTTTACTTTGTTTCTCCTGGTATCACTGAAAGTCTCTCTCTACACAAGACATCTTACACGAGTAGGATCAAGTGAAAGGTCTTGCACTTGTTCTCCCATTGTGGATACACACACCCTACTAGGGCGGCAGAGTACACTTGAATATAAGACCGCACCGAAAGTAAGTCACTTGAGCGTTGCTGTGTAAGATGTCTTGTGTAAAGAGATTCTTTGTTTATCCACCCCTTGCTTAGTAGATATCTTGGTTGATAAGTTTCGGTATATGTAAGAATGTACATATTGCAGTTTTGCATGGCAGGCAGTCAAATCCATCAGAATTTGATGGCTTAAATTTTATTCATACATTTTTAGAATTTTAATAATCTTATATACTATTTATTTATATGTATTCTCCTGTATTACTATTTGTGAGAATTGAGTTTTTACCTGCTGTTATGGTTGGGAATTTTCCCAGTACTTGTGCTGGTCTAAGACCATATTAATAAAGATTGATTGATCATTCTATCGGCCTAATTTTATTTCACATGGTTGTACTGAGAATGAAACAATGGAGACCTGTGTATTTCTTTGTGTTTCCACACGTGGGAAGGCTTCTGGGGCAGAGGGAAAGCGGGGTCATTGGTAACAATTTTCCCTCCAAATGTCAATAACCAATAGTCATTCCACGATATTGGTAGGAAATGCTCTGACCTATCAGATGTGTTTGTTTGATGCAATGTAGCAACGTTTTTGGGGGGGAATTTTTTTTTTTTAAAAAGAAGACGCATATCTGTCGACACTTCCCCTAGAAAAAGCAATGAGGAATTGATTTTTATATTGGCAAATTCTGCATGATGGACTTTGAGCATAATGAAATGAAATGTCAATGCGAAACAAAAGCCTTAATGGGGAATCGGGGAGTGGTGGATTCGTACGACTCCACTGCAGCACGACTGCTCAGAAAGTCCGATCAAAATCGATCATGTGGAATCCCCCTATGAGAACAAAATTTCCAAGGACGGGTCTAAGTCCCACTTGCAGTTTTGAAGAGGCAGATTCATACCGTTGTTTTCTAGAAGATCCCTGCCCCAAGGAGTTTACAACTTGAACTTGGACAGCAGAGGGAAGGGGAGGCACAGGTTATAAGAAGTTCTCAAGTCTATATGGGTCCATTATTTATTTATTTACTTTATTTATTTACTTGCTGGGAGAGTGGACTACACATTTAATAAAAAATAAATAAGATGTCCCCTTACCTCGACACAGCGAAACTGGTCACACAGCAGTAAAATCGAGACGATACTGTACTGCAACTTGGAGACTCTGCCTGGTGCAGATTGCTGAAGCCTGATTATCATCAGGAGGTAGGCAAAGCATGCTTACCATGTACCACTCTGCAGTCACTCCATCAGCTTCCCATTTGTGTGTGTGTGATGTGCCGTCAAGTCGCCTCCGACCTATGGCGACCGTATGAATGAAAGGCCTCCAAAACGTCCTATCTTTAACAGACTTGCTCAGATCCTGCAAACCAGAGGACGTGGCTTCTTTTATTTGAGTCCAGCCATCTCGTTTTAGGTCTTCCTCTTTTCCTACTGCCTTCCACTTTTCCTAGCATTATTGACTTTTCCAGAGAATCTGGTTTTCTCAGGATGGGACCAAAGTACAATAGCTTTAGTCTTGTCATTTTAGCTTCTAGGTAGAATTCAGGGGTGATTTGATCTAGTACCCATTTATTTGTCTTTTTGGCAAATAAGTTATCCCGTTATCGGGCTCAAGTGATAGGCTATCACCTACAAAGCCCTTCATGGACTTAGTCCCTCATACCTATGGGACCGCCTCTCTCCCTATGCCCTGCCATGCCAGCTTTGGTCATCTTACCAGGGCCTTCTACAAGGGCCACCTGACACATGGGGAAATCAACAGCTGCCCGTACGCACACATGCTCTGTGGTGGCCCCTTATTTTGCGCAATGGCCTGCCTGAAAAGCAGCTTCCAGTCTCCTGGCTTTCCGCCAACTACACAAAACTGAAGTACTCAAGAGTGCTTTTTTGTGCTGGTAATAGGACTACTGTAAGGAAATGGCTGGGAGAAATATGCTGGAAAGAGATAGGGACTGTAGCATATGCTACTATGTACTGTCTGTTGCTGTTAAGAATGCTCCTACAGAATAGTTTTCAGGTCCCGAAACATATTGTGTCAATTTGCTTATGTTTTGTTTCAGCAACATTTGGAACAGATTTCTGATTGTTTTTCCTGCAATCCTTACCCAATTGTATTGTTTATTGAATGTTCCAGCTGTTGACCGTACTGACCTACACTGTGTACTCCAGTCTCAGCGAGGAATGCAGACTATAAATAATGTAAATAAATTAGTAACAACATACTGGATAAATGCAGACTAGATATGTAGATTATGGCCCTGACTGCTCAAGACAGCTTTGTCTGTTCCAATGTGTCTACTTAAATGAATGTCAGAATACCTTTCCTGGGGCCGTTTTGTTACGGGCAAGCGAAATTTGCTATCACGGAAATCCCAATCAAGGAGGGACCCACTGACTAAGGAGACCCACTGAAAGGCATTTAGCAGACATATTTTGAGTTTGGGAGATTTCTTTGAAGCTTTCCGGCTCACTGGCCCTATGGAAGCAGAGAGGCAAAATGCGTTCATAGTTGCGGGTCTTGGTCTGGGGAAATAAACTTTTGACTGCTGAGTGTTTGGGCATTAACTGCTGTGCTTTTTGTGCTTCATAGTTAATATTACTGCTGAATTTGGGTGCATGAATTGCTGTATTTACTGTTAATATTCTTGTCCATTGTTCGTTGTTGTTGTATACTACTATTACTGTCTCTGTACTACACTCTGCTTTTGTGCATATGTGTCGCAATTAATTATTACAGCTTTATCACTTCTGGTGCTTTGCACATCTTTTCCCCTTCTCTTTACAGGGGTTTCTGTAATTCTGGGATTATTTTTCACAACCTTTTAAAAAACAATGTAGCCACAGGGCAGTGGACGCAAGCATGGGCAGAGAGGGGGAAGAGTGGCTGTTTAATTCTCGCCATGCCCACCCTGCTGAACATCTGCCCCTGAACAGCTTTGCCTGTCCTAGTAAAAAAATAGTGTCCAGAGGATAAAAGCAGTTTGTGTGTGTCTATATATGCTGTCAAACCACAATTGACTTATGGCAACCCCCAGCAAGGGGCTGTCAAGGCAAGTGAGAAAACAGGTGATCTGCCCTTGCCTTCCTCTGCAGAGTTTTCCTTGGTGGTTACCCACTTAAGCACCAACCCGGCTTAACTTCTGAGATCTGACAAGATCGGGCTATATACTATGCTGCCTTCTCTCAAAAGCCATTTGAGAGTGGTGATTTTAAGCGGGAAAATGATCCAATGGGGAAGTTAATTGCCCTTCTCCTCCACTACACCTTCGCCCTACGACACCTAACTCCTTTAAATCATAGCAGCTGCAATCTGATTTTTAAAAGCTAAAGTACAAATGTCATGCAACTCCCTGGTAAAAGGGCTTATTAACACTTAAACTTCAAGGCCACACCAGTTTGTGTTGATGTGTCAAAAAGGGCCCTCTAACAGTCGAAACACACGAGATGAAATACCTAGGTTCAACTCGTGTTCTCTTACCTAAAGGTTTGTCGGGAAGTGTAGGCATCCTTGCAGCTTAAAGTTTAGCATTTACAGAGCAGCAGAGAGGGATGTGCGGGGGTCCTTGCAGCTTAAAGTCTCCCGGTGCAGCCAGGCGTCGCTCTGCAGGGCCAGGCCAGGTGAGGGGAAGGGAAAATGCCATGATGCCCCTTGAGAGTGGGAGGAAAGGCGCTCCACACCTGCACTTCCCTCCTCGCTGCTCTGTAAATGCTAAACTTTAAGCAGCAAGGACGCCTGCACTGTAAGTGCTAAACTTTAAGCTAAAAGGACACCTGCACTGTAAATGCTAAACTTTAAGCTGCAAGGACGCCTGCACTGTAAATGCTAAACTTTAAGCTGCAAGGACGCCTGCACTGTAAATGCTAAACTTTAAGCTGCAAGGACGCCTACACTTCCCGGCAAACCTTTAGGTAAGAGAACATGAGTTGAATCTAGGTATTTTATCTCGTGTGTTTTGAGCCCAAGATCACATTTCTTTCTAGTGCGTATCCAAAGAGTGCCTAGGGCGGCCTTCTCTCTAAGAAAAAGAGCCAATACCTGGCAATGTCCATTCCACGTTGCTGTGTTTTTTTAAACCCTGGGTCTTTAACAGGGCTTTTTTTTCAGCAGGAACATGGTGGAACGGAGTTCCGGCACCTCTTGAAAATGGTCACATGGCTGGTGGCCCCGCCCCCTGATCTCCAGACAGAGGGGAGTTGAGATTGCCCTCCTCGCAGTGGCACAGAGGGCAATCTAAACTCCCCTCTGTCTGGAGATCAGGGGGCAGGGCCACCAGCCATGTGACCATTTTCAAGAGGGCAATTTAAACTTTAAAAAACTCCCCCCTTGTTCCAGCTGACCCCAAGTTACATCATCGTGCGGTCCTGAGTTCCATCACTGAGTTCCACCACCTCTTTCCCCAGATAAAAAGCCCTGGTCTTTGAAAATCCTGATGGGTATTGAACTTGTTGTATTTGGCCTGCTAATCTAAAATGTGATCAAGCCTGTGTCAGGGCCAAGCTACAAGTGACAAATGACACTTGAACGGTAAGTGGATTGAGTGGAGGGCAAGTGAACAGGGAGAAATACACTTGCTGTTCAAGTGTCATTCGTCACTTGTAGCTTGGCCCTCAGATGGCTTGGCTTTTCTTATGAATAAGAGTTTGTTCTACGCTGTGAAGGAACTTTTCAGTTAGCATTCTCCAAAAGGCAGTTTTATTGAGGCGAGTCAGTACACACAATCAACAATTTAGTAAATTCAATGACAGATGGTTAGTTGGTTTTAAAACTCTCTGATCGGTTAGGAAGCCCTTAAACACACTTTGTGCTTTCACAGAAAGCCCTGCGTGTTCCTTCCCCGCAAGGAATTTGAGACTCACTTCCGCTCAGTTGCACTTTGCACCCGGGGTGTGTGTGTCCCCCCATTGCCATCCATGGCTACTTCATGCATCTGGCAAACTAGCTTTCTACCCCCAAAACACTTGCTAAAATAATGGTTTGAGTCTTTAATAATGTACCAGAAGGCTCTTTGGCTGTACTCTACAGGTTCTCTTGCATTTTCGCTCTTAAAATGAATGTGGCCGATGATATGGCACCAATCCCATTCCTGTTAAGATGTCTTGTGCAAGACTGCTGGTCCCCTTCCTTTTGAGAAGGCTCTCGAGAGAGAGAGAACAGCCTCCCCCATCCCCGGATTGTGCTCTTCGTCCGTTCAGCTCTTGCCATTCCAATCTGAAGAGGCAGCAAACCAATAACAGGGCAGTTATAAGTACCAATTCGTCTCCCGTCACATCTGCTGCTTGACATATGATGTTTTTCCTCCCAAGCTGTCTTCATTTCTTCTGTACAGCTGCAGCACTCGTCCCACCTAAAAAAGACCAGATAATGGAGATCACGGCACTAGATGGAAGAAGTTGCATTTAAAGATATCATCGTGGTTTTCACACTTGTACGGAGAACTCTGTTTCTGACATCCGCATTCAATAGTATTCAAAGGCCTGCATAAATTTGGTCAGAGTTGGGCACCATATTTGCTGTTCCCAATCAATCAATCAATCAATCAATCAATCAATCAATCAATCAATCAATCAATCAATCAATCAATCAATCAATCAATCAATCAATCAATCAATCAGATTTATATCCCACCTTCCCCGGGAACAGGCTCAGGGCGGCCAACATCAACAAAACATCAATAAAATACTATCTTAAAAACACATAAAACTATAAAAGTTATCACCGATCACAGTTATTCAGTTCAGGCATCATTAAAATACATAGGCCTCTATAAAAGGCAAAAGCTTAAATTCTGCAGGGTCAGCTGTGGAATGGCACCAGACCGGGATGGAAAATGGGGCACGACGGTCAGGAGAAAGATAGAAAAGGGGACCAATGCCAGTCCTCGATCAAAGGCCGGCTGGAACATCACCGTCTTACAAGCCCTGCGGAACTACGACTGATCCCATAGGGCCCAAAACTCCGACAGGTGTGTGTGCCACCAGGCCAGAGCTGAAAAGGCTCTGGCCCTAGTCGAGGACAGACAAACGTCCCTTGGGTCGGGAACCACCAGTAATTGCTTATCCGCAGAGTGCAAGACCTTGCAGGGGACATAATGGGACACCAGCAAGTCTAAAAAGGAGGGTTAAACTAGACGTGACAAGAGCCAATCTCATTTTTAAATCTGGATCTCTCCCAAACTGGGAGAGGCCATGGCTCCGTGGCAGAGGATCTATTTGGCATGCAGAAGGTGGTAGGTTCAATTCCCAGCATCTCCAGTTAAAAAGGACCAGGCAGTAGGTAACGTGAAAGGTCTCTGCCTGAGACACAGGAAAATGGCAGCAAGTCAGAGTAGACAATGCTGACTGCAGCTTCATGCGTAACTCCTTCATGACATGCAAACCAGGGAGGGTCTCATTTTAAGCCCAGAAGGGGTTTGAGAGGCGCAACACCCTCCTTCTCTCTGTTATTAACTGCCCTGTAATCTTGGTCCTTCCCCCAGCTGCTTTTCTTCTAGAACTGCTCGTTTGCAACATCAGAACTTGGCTAAGGAAAACAAATGCCTGCAAGACACAGGTGGGGCAAGGCTTAGCACGCCTTTCTGGAAGGCAGTTTGGTGTTGTGTTTAGGAGCGGCAGGAATCTCATCTGGAGAGCCAGGTTTGATTCCCCACTCCTCCACTTGAAGCCAGCTGGGTGACCTTGGGTCAGTCACAGCTCTCTCAGAGTTCTCTCAGCCCAGCCCACATCACAGGGTGGTTGTCATGGGGATAATAATAACACACTTTGTAAACCGCTCTGAGAGAGCATTAGGTTGTCCTGAAGTGTGGCATATAAGTCGAATGTTGTTGTTATTAACCCAAACTTGGAGGCAACAGTGTGGAGGGTCAGGTGCAAGATTCCCGCCCCCCCAAATCCTCAGCAAGCTCTTCCTGTCATCCCCTCATAATTATTATGTCCCATATGGTCTAAAATGTAGACACTGTGTGCATGCATGTGTGCGCACACACGAACACATACAGATACACACATACACAAACATAGAGGAGGGTTTTCTATCATTTCTGCCCCCATATTGCTTAGATTTATCCCCTGATTTCTGCATACATTTTTTTGCCTTTAGTTTTTGCTTTAGGTTTTTTTGCCCCCCCTCCCCTTCTGTCTCTTTTAAGATTACTTTTACCCCAATCTTTTTCTGGAATTTTGAGTCTATTTTTTTCCCCTTGTGCGTAACATTTCTTTTAGTTTTGTTTGTCCCACCCACCTGCACCCACCCACATTTCAATGATTGAATGTTTACCATCATTGAACTCCTTCCCCCTCCCCTCGGTTTCATTTTTGTCTTTTTAAAAAAACTATCTTTTTCATAGCATTGTATCAATTTACAGATACATGCGGCAGATCCTCTGCGTTCCAAACTTCCATTTTTTAAAAAAGCAAGTCTCTAACCTGTCCCACTGCTGAGAGATGCCTTTTCCCCCTCAGATCTCTGCAAAGTAAGAAACCAGAGACTTTTTTTTTTAACAAATGAAAGCTGGCAATTCAGAGAATCTGCTGCATGAATTGTTATAACAGTAAGTCAATATAATGCTAGGAAATTGCAAAATTTAAACATTTCAAAAGCCATGGGGGCCCAGGGGATAAGGGATGGCCTCTCCTGGAACCAGAAAAAGCAGAGCAGTTTGAAGAGTACAAAGCTGCTGGGATCCATTCCAACAAAGGTCGCTTTGCCCTGCCCCTGGTGGCCTCCGCCTCCTAGCTCTGGATCAGCCTAGCTGGGGCTCTCTTTTGGATTGTGGGGAGAGTGAAACTTAGGTACGGGTAGTGGAGTTGTTCCCCTTTTAGGCTTCCCGTGCCAAGACTTCTCCATGTGTTCATTTTCAATCTTAAAAAAAAAAATCAACCCTTACATTGATATAACGTTCTAAGCGTGTGCAAAAAATAAAAAAGGGGGATGCTGCGATGTCACCGATGATGCTACTGTCGTCGACAGCACTCTCACTTGAAAATCCTATTATTTAAGGCATGTGCGGAACAAAATAAAGCGACTCCACAACTGTAAAAATACAAGAGGGCCGATGTGTGGAAGAACCACACCTGATTCCAGTGTTTGGAGATCAACTGCTAAGAACATCAGGAATAAGTCGAGTGGGCAGAAAAGCTCATACTTTCTCCCACTTTCTTGATTAATGAGGGTTTAGATAAAGAGTTTGGCTGCCTTGGCATCTCATTTGAACTTTAGTGGGAGAAACGGTGGGAGGAAGTATGGGTTGTTGTTGTTGTTGTTGTTGTTATGGTAACCTGTTGTTGTTGTTATGGTAACCCTTAAGACAGTAGTTAGACAGTAGTATCTTCTTTTCCTTCCTTTTACATAGTTGGAAACCTTGTGCAAGATCTATTTTCCCCGCCCTCTGTGCTCCCTATATTCTGTTGTCTGCTGTAGTTCAATAAAGACCTTTCTTGCTTCAGAAAAGTTATGTCAGGCCTCACCTGCATGCCGACTGCTCGGTCACATACCAGAACTCTGTACATGCTCAGAGGCTCACCAGCTTGCCTCAACAGCTGGTGAAGGGGAAAGCTGGGGCGTGACAGCTCTGCTGGGGAAACTGAGGATTAGGAGGAAGAAATGGTCCTGCAGTTCTTGCAACCCAGTTTTCACCTCCAGGACCACCTTGCTGGTTTTCCCACTAGAGAGGCCCCAAGCTCACGAAGGGGGACAGGGCACCGGCACTTTTAAAAACAAATGGGCAGGAAGGGAATTTTCACCGGTGTTGCATCTCTCATCCGTGTCTGACTAGCAACCTGTACTACTCATGACTATACCACTTGTAAAGGTGCAAAGATGGTTGTTTCTCCTAAACATACTCCTTGACAGAGGCCCTCTCCTGCTCTGGTTTTCAGAATCCTTAGGACCATAACAAAATGAAACACGGAAAAGGAAGGGTGTGTGTGCTACTGCAGCTCACCTTTCTTTCTCCAAACTTGAAATAGACCCAGGTTCCGGCAATCGACATCCACTTCTCTGCTGCCTGCTTTTCTTCCACAGAAGGCATGCTTCTTTTGACGGCTGCTCCCAAAGTGACATTCTTCTCCAGCGTTTCAGTTCTGGATTTCACATTCTCTCTTTCTCGTACTTTCTCCATCTCTCTTCCCCTACCCTTTGGTGGGAGGGGGAAAGCCCTCTTTTCAAAGATGATAAGCTGAGAGGCCAGGCGAGGTACAAGTTCTCCCATCAATCTCCATTTTGGGGTGGACCCACCCGAGAAATGAAGCCGGTCAGAACAGCGTTGGCATAAGGTTTGGAAAGGAATGCCCAGATCTCCTTATAAATCCTTTGTGTTGGCAAAGAAGCTCCATTTCCCCTCTGGAGCTGAGCATCCGATACGAGGCAGTTGTTCCGATCGCTCCCCTCCATCTTCAAGTTTTGAGGATCACTCAGATTTCTCACCAAGAAGTAGCATTCAGCCATTGGAGGTAGCACAGTCTGAGAGTTGCACGGGAGTCCTTTCCTCAGAAGGTCCCGCATCCTCCAGATCTGTATCTGCTGAGATCATCTTACTTCTTTCTTCAGATATCTCCGCCATGGGAATCTCTTCCACAACTCTCTGTCTTTGAAAACAGCTGTAAAACAAAATTAATGAAGACTGGGACTAGAGCGTGCATCTCGGGTTTCCAATTCGGGTTTTTAACCCGAATCGGGCCCAATTCGGAATGATTCAGTATTTCCAGATTGACCCCAACATTGCTGAGCTGATTTGGAAATTTCGGAAAGCTTCGGGTAGAGCGGCAGCAGGCGCAGCCCTTTACTTGCTGTTTGCCAACAGCAAGAAAAGTGCTGCGCCTGCTGCCGCTCTACCCGAAGCTTTCCAAAGTGGCTTAAATACCCAAATCTTTTTCCCGCTTCGGGTTTACCAAAGTGGGAAAAAGATTTGGGTATTTAAGCCACTCCATTCAGTGTCGAACCCCTACACTTTGTCTCAGTTAGGTGTGCACCCCAAAAAGATTTGGTTTCCCACTTCGGCCAAAGCAGGAAAACCAAATCTTTTGGGGGGGCACACCCCGAACTGAGACAAAGCATGGGGGTTGGACACTGAATGAAGTTTCAACAGCATCTTTTCTATTCAGTTAAAACAAAAAAGAAGTCAGAAATAAGGGGGGGGGGAAACTGTTGCATTAACTCCCTACCTCCCACACATACTATCAACAGGAATGGAATCAGCAGTTTTGCACAATGCTAAATAGAACCTCCATGTTCAGAAGCAGTATGTCTCTGTATAACAGATGGTGTGGTGAGCAGCAGGACAGTAAAATTGCCTCACAACTACCCTATGGCCACCCTGCTCTTTTTCTGGCTGGCTGCCATATTGTTGTTGGTTTTACTCTATTTTCTCTGAGGCCAGCTTGCTCTCCCCTACTGGCAGCTGTCTAGGTGCAGGTGTGAAAGCTTAAGAGGCTATGCAGAAGGGGAGGGAGCTGCAGAAGAGGGTCAACCTTTCCATTCTTGGCATGATAGTAAGGAGTCCAGTTGCACCTTTAAGACTAACCAACTTTATTGTAGCATTAGGTTTCGAGAACTACAGCTCTCTTTGTCAGATGCATCGTCAGCTTTCAAGAACAAAAGCTCTCTTTGTTGGATGTATTATCAGCTTTTGAGAACCACAGCTTTCTTTGTCGGCTGCATCTGACAAAAAGAGCTGTGGTTCTCGAAAGCTAACGATGCATCTGCCGAAGAGAGCTGTGGTTCTCGAAAGCTTACGCTACAATAAAGTTGGTTAGTTTTAAAGGAGCTACTGGACTCTTTACTATTTTGTAGCTACAGACTAACACGACTAACTCTTGGCATGAGGCTCACAGGTTACCTGTCCTTCAGTCCGTCCAGTGGCAGCTGTTTCAAGGTAGAAGCCACCTGCCAACCACAGGCCCTATAGGCCCTTGCCCACTTTCCTGAAACATGGGATGTGTGCCATATTGGGAACAGTTCTCAGAAGAGTCACAAATGGCATCTCAAACAGCCACACGTGGCTCCTACACCACTGAGTGGGTATCACCGGACAACATGAACCTGCGCAAAGCATGCCGTGTGCAGGAGAACCTGCTTCTTGCACGAAAATGAACTGGACTAGCCACTGCATGGATCAGGGTACACGTGGGACAGGCTGAAGGTGCATAACTTTTCAGGTCCCCCACCTGACCCGAAGTTGCCCTAAACATGGGAAGAAGCAGCAAAACACAACTTACCCGTGTTTTCTGTAGAAGCACCACAGCCCAGCAATTACAAATGACAGCATGATGAACACTGGTGTTAAAAAAGATGGAGGAGAATTAAAACCGGCATATACAATACAACACCACCCATCCCCCCCACCCCCCTGTTACTGGATGAGCCAATGGCATGCCACGGAACGCTCACAAACATTCTAATTTTGCCGTGGGAGAAACGGACAGCAAAAGAACATTCACAAATACAGCATGCGTGAAGGAAGCATGACGTCGCCTTTGGGAAAATCCTAATATGAAGTTCAGGATAACATGTCAGGAGACTTAGGTAGGGCTGAGGGCTGGTAAGTTCAGTGGGAAGGGCAGGAGTCTTGAAAGGTAAGGAGAGGAGAAGCAATGGAAGAGAGCAAGGAGCAAGTGGAGATGAGGAGGAATATAACGATGGGCCTAGGGAACAGAATGTGACTGGTTGGGGGGACCGAAGTTGAAAATCGGGACATGGGAGGGTCATTTTCATTTATTAATTTGAACTACTCAGGGCTCATTTTGAGGGGAAATGCGCAGGAATGCAGTTCCGGTAGTGTCAGGTGGCCCCACCCACTTGATTTTTGGGCCCATTTTGGCCTGGATTGAGGCTGAAACGGCCCGGATCAGGGCCGAAACAGCCCAGATCGGGTTGGTGCCTGGCGAGGAACCCATCCCCTGCCCAGCACTGACCCGATCTGGGCCGCTTTAGGCCTGATCAAGGCCCAAACATGCCCCAAATGGCCATTTTGGCCCTGTTTTGGCCTGGATTGGGCGGTTTTGTCCCGAAATGGGGCAAAAACAGCCCTGATTGGGCCACTGCCAGGTGGGGGAACCCCCCCCCCCCATCTAGCAGCAGCCAGATTCCAGCCATTTCAGGCCTGATCCTGGCCATTTTGGGCCACTTTCAGTCATTTTGGGCCCAATTTGGGCCCAAAACGGCCAGGATCGGGCCCAAAACAGCCAGGATTGGTCCCGAAACAGCCAGGATCAGGCCTCTGATGGGTGGTGGATCACTCTCCCACTCAGCAACGGCCCAATCCTGACCATTTTGTGCCCCTTTTCGGCCACTTTCAGCCCCTTTTTGCAATTTTGGTCCCCACTTCGGCCCTGAATGGCCAGAATTGGTTCCAAAACAGCCCGGATAGGTGATGTCAGGGGGCGTGGCATATGCAAATCAATTATGCTAATGACACACTTCCAGTGATGGCAAGGGGCGTGGCATATGCTAATGAGTTGTGCTAATGAGTTCCTGCAGCTCTTTTTCTCCGAAATGACCCCTGGAACTACCCAATCTTCAACTAAAACGTTGTATTGAATAAACAAATCATTTAACGCATGTGCTTTTTGTACAGGTTGATGGTAATAAACCCAGAACAATTCCTTACCTACAGGAAGAAGCACGGCCTGAAGCTGGACAGAACCTGTAAAAAACATTAATTGATGTTATATACCAGGCACTGACTCTTTAATTGGTCTTTAATTGGTAAGGTTAAGTATGCTTACATGCCACCGGAGCTGTGGTTTTTGTATTGTCTAATTCCAAGCAAATGTACAATTTGACTTTCCAGTCAAGGAGAAACCTTAAACAAAGTCAACACCTGGTCAAAAACCAGTGCTAATGTCCCACTCGCAATGCAAGGTGAACCAATAAAATCCGACAGAACCAAACGACAAGATCAAACCAGAGAATCCCAAACTGCAGCAAAGGGGCGGGGGTGAGACTCGCTGGAGCGGTGGAGTTTAAAAGGCGGCTGGCGGTGGCTTAAAGCTTTCTTTTGGAGCTCAGGCAGGGGTGGAGGGGCAGGAAGGGAATCGACTCTGCCTGCTGCCTCCTGTTCCCTGAGAGCATTACACCGCTCTCCTGCTGTGCTGTGGAGCTTGCTTCCACTTTCTGCTGCCGCCCTCTTGGTCAATGCTGCCCTTTCTCTGCTGTGGCTGCTTGCAAAGAGGCTGGAAGAGGAACCAGCCAGCAGCATGTGGAGCTGTGAGGGCACGGGCCAAGGAAGACAGTTTTGCCTTCTCTCCCCCCTGCCTGAAAGAAAGAAAAAAAAGCCAGAAGTCGACTAACTTAACCCATCAGTCTCCAGCTTCCTGGATCTGATCTGGGATTCTCCAATGTGATCTGGCATAGCCAGATTGATATAAATCCAGCTGTTTAGCTGGTTCATGAATCCTGGATCACACACTCTTAGCTGGAACAGCTGCATGCGGGCCCGATCAGGATCAGGCCCTTGTAGCATTTTTAAATCACCTTAAAATAGCCCTGGAGTCCACGTAGCAGCCACGAGGACACCATCCCGTCCAGCTTGGCCTGGCAAAAATGTGATTTTGAACAGCCTGCCAACAAAGGATTTCAAATGTTTCCATTTGGAGAAGGAATTGGTTTAGAAGAGATTTATCAACATGTTTTTGAAAGGGAGACATATGAAAGGCTACGTTCTCATGACATGAAAAGATGACCGGACAAAGACTGGTTGGCACAAGGCCGCAAAAACCGACTTTTAAAATATTTGTATTGCTGCCCGAGAGGATACAGCCACTACTGAGGAAAAAGAACAAGAAGAAAGGGAAGGCAGCAACTACAATACCAAAAGAATTATGAAAATATGATTTATATGCTTATAGTAATGTATAAACGGCAAAGTGACAATACAATTGAATAAACACCATATGTGAAAATTAATCAAAGATGTGAGTCATATATACAAAAATTCAAAGGTTAGAGACCAGAAGCCGAATATATCTAGGCAAACTAATGGCAAAACACAATTCAGTAAGTACAAGGAAGTAATATACAAAATGCCAGGACCAATATCAATGCAAAGTCAAAGTAAGTTGGTTCAGACCACAAACATGTAGTATATATAATATACTACATGTTTATATATGTGTATATATATATATACTCTTTTTATACTCATATATATGACTCACATCTTTGATTAATTTTCACATATGCTGTTTATTCAATTGTATTGTCACTCTGCCGTTTATACATTACTATAAGCATATAAATCATATTTTCATAATTCTTTCGGTATTGTAGTGGCTGCCTTCCCTTTCTTCTTGTTCTTGGTCATTGCGGGAAGTGCTCACCCCTGTTTGTTCTACTACTGAAGAAAAGCCAAAAGGGGGGGGATTTCGCATTTTGTGATTCTGACCATAGTGAAGCGCGAAATCAAGGAGATGGAGACTCACTTGACTGGGGCAACCCAAGTTTGACTGCAATGGGAATCGGCTGAAATACAAAAGCCGCAGGCAGGTTAAGCATCCCAGAGATCTGTGGCTGACCGCAGCCGGCAAGCAAGACGCTGGACTGGATGGAATTTTGGTCTGATCCAGAAAGCCTTTTGGACAGGGTCAGAACTGGCAGTGCCTGACCAGGAAATGGATCTTAGAGGTGCGGTAGGTGGATCCATGAAAATGTCAAGCCTGGGGGGCGGCAATGGTGGGAAAAGGCAAATTCTAGCGTGTCTATATATATTCGTCGCAACTTTCCTTGCAGGAGCTCGGGGAGGAGGCCAGAACAAAAATGAATCCGCCGGGCCTGCCTAATTGAACCTACTAAAGCTGCCTTGGGCTATCGGCCCATCGCTCTGAGAGCCAAACTACAAGTGACGTCTTACACAGGTTGGACACTAGTTGGCTTCCCTCAAGTTTTGATGGGAAATGTAGGCATCCTGGTTTTACAGCTTGGCTCTCCATTACAGCTGCAAGACCAGGATGCCTACATTTCCCATCAAAACTTGAGGGAAGCCGACTAGTGTCCAACCTGTGTAAGACGTCACTTGTAGTTTGGCTCTGAGTGGCATAGCTCTCCAGTGTCTGGGGCAGAAAGGAGACTTTTACTGGAGATGCCAAGGAGTAAACCTTTTGGCAAGCAAAGCAGGCCCTGTGGGATAACATCTCTTCCCCAGCCAGATATCTGAGGAAGGGAGCTCTGACTCTCGGAAGCTCACAGCTTGGAATCTAGTTGGTGCTACTGGACCCAAATCTTGCTCTTCTGCTACAGAGCAACAGACCAACGTGGCTACCCACCTGAAACTATCTCATGAGGTTGTTGTGACAATAAAATGGGGGAGAAGAACTGAGCATGCCACCTCGGGCTCCACAAAGGAAGGGCAAGATAAAAAGAGTAATAATAACATTTAAAAGGCCTTGAGCAGAAACCACATTGCTATTGTATTCTGCATCTTGCATGTTTTCGTCTGCAGAGGCAGCCCTGTGTTTCCCCGAAGGCTGTCTGCTTTATAGGAAGTCCTGAGCAAGCACAGACACAATGTTCTCCGATCTGTTTTCCGATCTGTCACTCCCTTGTCCCCCCCACCCCAGCCATAAATGTTCTCCGATCTGTCACTCTCTTGTTGGCGTCCCTGGTCATAAATAACCAAGCGAAGGATCCAGTAGCCCCTTTAAGACTAACCAAATTTATTGTAGCATAAGCTTTCAAGAACCACAGCTCTCTTCGTCAATTTGACAGAGAGCTGTGGTTCTGGCAAAGAGAGCTGTGGTTCTCGAAAGCTTATGCAACAGTAAAGTCAGTTAGTCTTAAAGGTGCTACTGGACTCTTTACTATTTTGCAACTACAGTCTAACACGGTGAACTCCTCTGGATCTATGACCAAGCAAAGAACGTGCATACAGGAGGACAGTTAAAGATGCTCGCCAGGAAGCAACTTCTGTTAGTTTATTTGCAAAGCGGCAGAACCTCTGAAGAATTATCCATTGTGCATGGCTGGCTGGAACCGGCTCCCTCTGTCTCTCTTCTTGTGTGTTGTGTTACCTCCTTTGGTGTCAATTTTTTTCTGATGGGGATTTGGCACCTGTTGGCATAAGCACCTTGCTTGGTGGAGTGGCTACAGACTTGGAGCGGATACGTCTGAGTTCCAATCCCTATTCAATCCGGTTTCTCAGAGGGACATTGTGGACATTTTTTTTAAAAAAAGGAGTTTGGACTGTGTACGCCACATAGAGTTTTGGGGAGGTAAGATGGGATAAAAAAGCTTGAGCAGAACAGCAATGTGGGTAGGTAAAGGTAAAGGTAGTCCCCTGTGCAAGCACCGAGTCATTGCTGACCCATGGGGGGACGTCGCATCACAATGTTTTCTTGGCAGACTTTTGTTACGGGGTGGTTTGCCATTGCCTTCCCCAGTCATCTACACTTTACCCCCAGGAAACTGGGCACTCATTTTACCGACCTCGGAAGGATGAAAGGCTGAGTCAACCTTGAGCCGGCTCCCTGAGCCCACTTCCGCTGGGATCGAACTCAGGTCGTGAGCAGAGCTTGGGCTGCAGTACTGCTGCTTACCACTCTGCGCCACGGGGCTCTGCGGGTAGCTTAATAATAACTGTGTGGGTAACTCAATAATAACACTGACTTTGTTCAGTGCTCTGAATGGGGCACTAATCTGTCTAGAAGAGCAGTATATAAGTGCTGTTGATATTATCACTATCACTATCACTATCACTATCACTATCACTATCACTATCACTATCAGTGGCACATTAAAGACTTGGCAGTTTTTATAAGCTTTCCTGGACCTCACCGGGTGTCATTCTGCTCCACGCACCTGATAACGTGGGCTGTAAACCAGCAAAGCTTAGGACAGGGGGGAGAAAGCTTGTTAGTTAAGGAACCCACAGGACTCTTATTTATTTTTGCAGCAAGAAACTAATACAATCACCCCTCTGGAGCTCTATCACTCTCCTTCTGAGGCCTCCTTCAAGCCGCTTCTTTTCCAGCACATTGCATGAGATTTGTGTGTGTGAGTACACGCAACATTTATTTTTCTTCTTTTATTATGGGGGTGGGGGGGATAAAATCTCCATAGCATGCCAGTCTAGGAGAAAAAAAGCACACACAGATGGGAAATGCACAGCTTATCAGCTCCAGCGCAAGCGGAAAACGAACAACTGGAGTGTGAGCTCACACCCTAAGACAGCTGTAGCAGAGAGGTCAACGGTTAGCGGCTGTTCACACACCCGGAAATCTAGGGACAAACCTGCTTGTCCATGTGGGATGTCCATCTTGGACAGCCATGTGGTGTTCTCTGGGGTGTTCCTGGAAGGGGTGGCTGTTGGACTGCTGACTTCTGTTGAGAGAGTACTGAATGACGGCTTGCTACTCTCAGGATGGGAGTCTTGAGTGGTTGTTCTTTTGTGCTGCATTACGTTTTTAGGATCTGTGCCGGAAACGCCACCGCCAATCCGTCGGGGGGTTTCCATCGTGGTGGGCCCATCTGAGGATGGCTTGGTTGTCCTCCTGAGAAGTGTCGTGGCAGTGTTCAAGTCAGGGGGTGAGGTGGTCTTGCTTCCATACGGGTCTCCGGAGACCACAGCTGGGGTCGCACTAGTCTTGGGAGGCGCCGGCTGCCCACTTGGTGTGAGAGCCTTTGATTCTATAACATGTGTAAGTACAGTTTCTTAGGTATGCTTTAGAGACACGCAACAGGATTTTTACTGTAATTACTGAATGGGAGACTCCCAACTTGGCCTTCAGTCTGTCTGACCAGCACATATTTATTGAAGGGCAGGCCGGAAATCTCCTTGTGATCATTTATTACCAGCTGTTGCATCGGCCCACTCTGGGAATCGGTACGAATTCTATCCCCAACCACATACATCATGCTTACAGCTTTGGGCTGGTTGGATTTTCACCAACACCCAGGCTGTTTTGTTTTACAGAAGACACGAAACACAACGGATGATACGACAGCTGCTCTCTCCTGCTTCTTGCTACCCTGATGCTGAGAAAACAACAGTGCGGCTTCCCCATTTTCCTTGCGACGAGCAAGAGAGCATGCAACGGAGGACGTGGCTCACGAAAAGGACAGGCTAGGCAATCAGTTGTTCTCCAAAGGGCCAAAAACGGTTACACTGAACCCTGGCTCTTAGACTGCAATGCTCAGACCAATTGCACAGTCTTTGAGATACAGAGAGAAGGTCATTCTATTAAAAGTGGTACATGTTTGCATGTGTGTGTGAATTGCACAGGTCTTCAGGATATCAATCTATCTATCACAACATTGGTTCTCTGGAGCCTCCATCCTGAGCTGACATCAGTGGTTGGCATGACTGGACACCCTCCAGGCTCCATGCTCATACAGATGGCCAACAGCAGACACCGGACAAACCTAGTATCTGGCAGCGGCAGGGAAAGTAGAGCACAAGTACATTTTATATTCTCTCCTGCCTCCTCCCCCTCCTCTGAGGCTTCCGCAATACTATAGGGGTCTCGACAGAAGCGGTCTTAAACCTTTGCAGAACTTGGGTGCAACTTTAATTCCTGAAGTGCAGCATGTGGTCTACTCAGCTGCAAGCACAGGAAGAGGACGACCCAGAGTTGTGACCTCATTGTATTGAAGACTAGCACCCTGAGAACCAAGGAAAGGCAGTACAGGCCAAGCACAAAGTAGTAGACCACAGTGAGGCACAAGCCACAGATCAGACACAGGGAAAACCTGTCTCCACCACTGACCTGGCCTCACCACTCTGCTGCTACATTCACAGCCAAGCTACACGAGACGCGTGGCACGTGGAGGGTCTGTGCAAGTTTACCTGGGAAGTGTAGTCAGGTGAGCAGCAGCAGCAGGGCCAGAAGGACAGGAGGGAAAGAGTCAACGAGGGGAGCCCAAAGAGAGCCTTCTGCCTCCTAGCCACCTGCCAGCTTCAGGCTCCTCTCGCTGACTCTTTTCCTCCCGTCCAGGTGGTCAAAGGGAAAGAGTCAGCGAAGGGAGCCCGAAGCTGGCAGGCCGCTAGCAGGCAGAAGGCTTTTTTTTTACCTCCCTTCACCGACTGCTTCCTGCCCGTCCTTCTGGCTCAGCTGCTGCTGCTCGCCCGACTACACTTCCCAGGTAAACTCGGCTGAACCTCCACGTGCCGCGAGTCTCGTGTAGCTTGGCTGTCAGACTGCATGCAAAGATAGGCAGGATGTCCCTCCTGTCCGCACATGGGCACTGGCGGCAGGTCTTCCCAAAAATGCAGCAACAAAAAAAAAAAAAAGGCAGCTCTATACAGGCTCGTGATGCGATCCACTAGAAGGATCCAGTCCAGTGGCTGAAGACCGCTGCTCTAGAGCAGTGTACGTGTAGGTTTGTGACTGATGCTATTAGTTTACTGCCACTTGGGTGTTTTTCATGAGGCATAACTGATTTTAGCTGCCTCCTGCCCCCGGCTCTGAGACACTCTACTGGCATCACGCTCTGTGCTTGCTTTATTTTAAGCTACTTATGAGTATTATTTAAACTGCTGTTTTAGCATATTATTTAGATACCTAAAACAGCAATTTAAACAATCGTTTTGAAGTATTTCTGAAACGTCCACAAGCCACCTTGCTTAACAGAGGTGGGATAAAGATGTCCTAAATCAGTCAGTGTCATCCCACCCAGTCCTAGAAAGCAATTTTTATAGCAGGGCTGCAGGCTAATTCACAACAGAACCCAGGAGCCCCGACTTCCCCTCCAAAACTGCTTTATTTTTGGTAAGTATGGAGGTTTTCCTGCTACCTCACAATCAAAGATAAGCGCTTTTGGGTACTATGTGCAGAGGTTGAGTTATCCACGCCATAAACCAAAAAACAAATCTAAAGCGGGATAAAGGTGGGAACAACGCGCTGTGTATAAACGGCCCAAATCAGCTTGGTATGGCTTTCTCCAGCCAGAAAACAGCAAGGGTGAAAATGTTGAGAATATTCCTCTCTCCCTTCTGCCCCATTCTTGTCCTTGATTAAAATAAAAATCTGGCAGAGAAATTTGCAAAAGAAAAAACTGTTTAAAAACGTAATCGGTAGTTGAGCTCTAATACTGTCATTTAGAAAATAAAGCTATACTGTCTGGAGCAATTACAGGCCATTAGATATATGAATTACTCTAAAACATGTTTGCTCTGGTGAGCAGTGAGAAACAAGGCTGTCCTACCTTTTCTGGTGTCTTCTGTTGTGTGTTCCGATTCAGGAAAAGGCTTTGATGGATCTCCTCGAGGGGGAATAAGAGAGAGAAAGAAGCAGAAGTTGGTTGTTCATCTGGAACATGACACACCCACAGCTTAAAGACTCCGGTACTTCCTTCGTGTCCACCAGGCATAATTTAAGATGCTGCTTAAAGCTACAGAAACACCCAGCTTAGATTCAACCCCATACGATTAAATTACAATGTTTAAACGACGTCTGCAATTCTCTCAAAATGGTACAGGAGTGGGTGGTAGGTGGGAACGTGTCTGTCGTCACGGGCGCTAGCCAATAACTGTTTGCGACACTCCTGCTTTCCCATTACACATTGAGAAAATCCAGTACAATTGGATTTGAAGGGGTTATCCTACTGTCCGTTCTTCACTTGACTCTTAACGTTGCTCTATAAACTATGAAATGGGATTGAAAAAAGAACTTAATATGGTGGGCAGAGCAGGATAGAGGTACTTACTAATGCATCTGAGGTTTGAGTTGGACCACTCGTATTTGTTAGTCTTTTTTTTCTCGCACACGATGAGACTGGATGTGCCAGCTTTCCTCTTGTAATCTTTTACACATGAGTAGCGCAGTCTCATGCTGCCATTGTCTTCGAGCACTGCGTTCTCGATGTCCTTCGGCTTCCCACATGCCCCTGGCATGACAACACAGGTTCCAATTAGCTCACACTAA
This sequence comes from Eublepharis macularius, assembly GCF_028583425.1. Taxonomy (NCBI): domain Eukaryota; kingdom Metazoa; phylum Chordata; class Lepidosauria; order Squamata; family Eublepharidae; genus Eublepharis; species Eublepharis macularius. The sequence goes on from NC_072798.1 coordinate 4,869,470, forward strand.
ATACATGTCTTGCTTTTGGACTTAAAGGCCCTTGGCAACCATCACAAGACATCTCTTTCCGTAAGAGACGGGCAGGGCCATATTATTTAGGGTTGCCAGTTCCAGGTTGCTGGAGATTTTGTGGGTGGAGCCTGGAGAGGGCGGAGTTTGGAGGGGGGAGGGACCTCAGCGGGGTTGCCAGCCTCCAGGTAGTAGTACACAAAACAGAGGAACCTTCACAGCTATACTGAATTCCCCAAAGTAGAAACCTCTACAAGTGAAGGAGACCAATTAGAAATAATTATAAAACTATTAAATACTTTTTTCATAGAGCATAATAGAGTATAATTATACCCTATACTCATAGAGTATAATTTTCCTTTAGGCAATTTTTCTCCTGGAATTAGTTGAGTTATGGCATTGGCAATACGACATCAAGTTACAGCATGAAACATTGGTTCAGAACAATGGATCAGCATGAATTAGTGGCATGGATGGGGCACAGACATGACAGGTTCCCTCTCATTGGCAGTCTTCAATGGGCGGCTGGTCGAATACGTGTCGGGGATGCTTTAGGCTGTTCCTACATTGGGCAGGGGGCTGGACTTGATGGTAAGGCCCCTTCCAATTCTATGATCGCATGAAGTTGATGAGCAATAGGTACTGGCCAGACCAAAAGGAAACACTTCTTTATTCAACAAGTAATTAAATTGTGGAATTCACAGGGGAGGTCAGGATGACTGGGAGCGCAGTTGGCTGGAAAAGGAGGTCAAACAGATTCATGGAGGTTGATCAGTGGCTACTAGGCATGGCTAGTCAAGGAAATCTCCACTTCTGAATCCCCGTGCCAGAAGGAAACCCCATGGAAGGCCTCGCCTACCCTACCTGAGAGCACTCTTGTGGTGAGTTGAAAACATAGGAGGAGAAAACAATACTCTAAGCCACTTTGGGTCTCCATTGAAAAAATGGGGTATAAATAACTAAGAAAATAAACAGCACAGGAGGTTGTGGCTGTAGAAATATTGCTTAGAACAGCTGCGGTGAAGTCCTTCCAACGCAGCTGGAGATCTCACTAGAGGCTGTTCTCAGGAAGGTTGGAATCCATCCACTGACCTGGAAACAACATCTGCGCTTGCAGATCTAGGTCATTTTATTATATCGTTATGTTTATATTATCAACCTGCTTTAAAAATCAGTAATTTTCATTTAGTACATCTGTAAACATCTGACTAAATACACTGACAATAATGAACACTGCCTGGGCAATCATGCACAAATCATTTATGCACTCCTTCCTTCCTTCCTCTTCCTCTCACTTTTTTTCTTATTCTATTCCCTTTCTTTCTTAACCGATTTCCTTCCTTCCGCTTTCACTCTTCCTTATTCTATTCCCTTTCTTTCTTAACCGATTTCCTTCCTTCCTCTTCTTACTTTTTTCTTATTCTATTCCCTTTCTTTCTTACCTCTTTACTTCCTTCCTTCCTATTCATAGCCTCCCTTTCATTCTGAGACTCAAGGGGAATCACAAGATATATAAAAAAAATATAATCAGGCAGCACAAGTTACCCAATAAAATGCAATAGGAGTAGATCAGGATTTAAAAAGTTAGAAAGCAATGCAGAAAAAAAAAGGCATCGGACGTGATATTTCAAAAACAATGGAGAAAATCAGATCCAGAGGAGTTAGCCGTGTTAGTCTGTGGTAGCAAAATCAAAAAGAGTCCAGTAGCACCTTTAAGACTAACCAATTTTACTGTAGCATAAGCTTTCGAGAATCAAGTTCTCTTCGTCAGATGCATGGTACAGAGACTGGTCAAACTTCTCCTCCCTCCTCTTCTATATTTGACCAGTCTCCGTACCATGCATCTGACGAAGAGAACTTGATTCTCGAAAGCTTATGCTACAATAAAATTGGTTAGTCTTAATGGAGAAAATTGAATTTAACAAGTAAAAGACAATGCCGTAAGAGCAGGAGAAAACATACAACGTAATGGCAGAGTTTCCTACTGGGTGCAGCAAAAGCATCTGTGTGCTGAGGAACAAATATACATACGGAGCCTGGTTTTATCTTTAGGAAATAAATATGAATCCTTTATTTAAGGAACTCCAGTTAGGATAGGAAAGCAGAGATTGCATTCTATTCTAACGATCTAAGCTAGATGTATTGTCGAAGGCTTTCACGGCCGGAGAACGATGGTTGTTGTGGGTTTTCCGGGCTGTATTGCCGTGGTCTTGGAGATGCCAAGACCACGGCAATACAGCCCGGAAAACCCACAACAACCATCGATCTAAGCTAGGATGCTGAGATATGCAGGAAGCACGTCTTGCATCCATGGGTACAAGATGGAGAAGAGAGACAGGAGAGAGAAGGTGAAGAGAGAAGGAAGTCCCTAAGAATACCAATCTGGACTCCAAAGGGATAGCTGCAGACCAGAGAAAGGATGGACCGCTCTTGACCCTTCTATTTCCTGGCTCTATATAGTCCCTGTGTGTAACCTGAGACTAGGGGACAGAGTAAAGCCCTTCATTTCCAACACAATGTACACTGGCATACACCAATCCTGTTCCTTTTATAAAGAAGAGTTCTTCTGAAGCATTCTATTATACTATTTGAGGAGGAAGAGGAGAAAGAGAATGCCTTCAGTCATAGCTGACTTATGGCGACCCCTGGTGGGGGTTTCATGGCAAGAGACTAACAGAGGTGGTTTGCCATTGCCTGCCTCTGCAACCCTGGTCTTCGCTGGAGGTCTAACCAAGGCTGACCCTGCTTAGCTTCTGAGATCTGACAAGATCAGGCTCGCCTGAGCTATCCAGGTCAGGGCCTGTTAGAGTATAGCCCTATTCTTTTTTAAAATAAAATAAAATAATGGCTTCCTGAACAATTGTTTTACACCATTTGCTGAATGACAGAAATCTCGGACTTTCCTTGCCTCCTCAGGCAGTCCATTCCACAAAGCAGCAACCACAACTGAGAATGTCTGTGTCTAGGCAGCTGCCGTTCTCATCTATTTGCATTTACGTGGAAGCCTGAGGCATGTTTGTGTATTCACAATATTGCAGTCAGTACAGCAATGTATTAAATACACATTATTTTCATGAGCAGATGAAACAGATTAAGCTGCCAAATCCTGAGTCAGCTTGTCGTCTGGCAAGCCCAGCGTTGTTGACTCTGACCGGCAGTTGCTCTCTAGCATCTCAGGTGGAGAAAACTCTTTCCCAGCTTCCACTACCTGAGATCCCATTTTAAACATGTGGCAGCAAAAAAAAAGTATTTTTGTTGTGGGAACCGACTTGACCTCAAAGTCATAGAAATTTTTGCTTAAAACCTTGAGAGTTTCGTGGAGTCCGACACTAACTGCAAAGAAAAAATGTAGCAGCAATATACCTCTGAATACCCAAGTAACAGGGGCAAACAACAGGAGAGTTTTCTGCTCTGCTTTCCAAAGTCACCTGGTCTACCATTGCAGAAAGAAGATGCCTGACTAGATGACCTTGATTTGGCCCAACAGGCCCCGCTTAGGCTCCTACATCCAAATAAATTCTGTGGCGACTGCAGGTACATCCTGGGACCCCTTGCAACATTGCAGAGAATGTTCTAGCTCAACGCTTGGCTGACGCACACTAAGCCACTTTCGGCTTCAGCCTCTTCTGGAACATGGTAGGGGATTGGAAAACACCTCTGTGCTGCCCTAAAAGAAACCTGCCCCAAATGAATGTCTGGGTTGATTGATCTGTTGGATTAGCACCGGTGACTATCAATTTTTTTTAATCTCGTCTGAACTATGGAATGGTGTCCTCACTTAACCTTCCCACTTGGCAGCAGTTAAGAAATGACTATAGAGCCAGTTTGGTGTAGTGTTTTTTTGGAGCCAGTTTTATAGAGCCAGTTTGGTGTAGTGGTTTGGTGTAGTGGTTAAGAGCAGCAGGACTCTAATCTGTAGAACTGGATTTGATTCCCCCCTCCACTGCTTGAAGCCAGCTGGGCGACCTTGGGTCAGTCACAGCTCTCTCAGAGCTCTCTCAGCCCAACCCACCTTGCAGGGTGATTGTTGTTGGTATAATAATAAGAACACACTTTGTAAACCACTCTGAGTGGGTGTTAAGTCATCCTGAAGTATATAAATAGAAAGTTGTTGTTGCTGCTTTACAAGAAAGATTTCTGCTGCATAGCACATGAAAAAAAAGGGGGAATGCGGAGATTTAGGGCAGAGTATGGAAATGAGCACAGACAGAAATGCCAGAGTAACACACACCCCTGTTTTTTTTATTCAGCCTGGGAAATCCATCAACATCGGCTCAGTCTTCTTAGCTTGCTTCCGACAGCCAAAAAGAAAAATGTTGACACTTTATAGTGTATGTGTTTGTGTGTGGGGGGAGGTGTCTAACCATGGCTGTTTTCACGTGTCTGTAAATAGCACAAAACTCACGGAACGAGGGAGTCTTCATGGAGCGATGATGTCAGAAATTGCACCATGAACACGCCCTCGTTCCATGAGTTTTGAGCTATTTACAGACATGTGGAAACGGCCCATGACTGATGCTCCATGCTGTAAATCTGGTATTGCAAGGAGAAGTTACCATACACTATGGACACTTTAGTTATGCTCGCTGCATAAGAGAAGCGGATAAAGAGCATGGTAGAGATAAACAATCTCTGGAAATGTCAATGCAATGGGGGTACTAGAAATTTGGGAGGAAACAGCAGTATCTGTAATTGTTTCTTCTCAAATCTAAACTTCTATTATTTCGTTAGCGGCATAAATTATTTATCATTAAGCATATAAAATGAAGAAGTGAGTTGTGACTCATCAAAGCTTGTACCCTGCCACAGATTTTGTTAGTCTTACAGGTGCTACTGGACTCTTGCTCTTTTCTACTGCATATAAAATTTGTATTTGGCATATTGACAAAATGTAGTAGTAGTAAAGAAAAGAAAGTGCCCAGGGGCAAATCCACACGTCCTTGGAACATCCCAGCGCTGTGCTAAATGTTCGCTAAACACCCAGAAGTATAGCATCTTTCTAGCATGATTTCAGAAATGTTTAGCGAACATTTAGTGTGACGCTGGGACACTCCGAGGGCATGTGGATTTGCCCCAGATCTCTTGTACATATTCTTGTACAGTCACAAGAAGATTAGTAGTAAATTTGGATACTGAGTTAAGCTTTATAACACTGGAATAAGCAAACTCTTCAATACTTATTACCATACAGATTGCAGCATATTAAATGTATACAAGATTAGTCATACTGGAACAAAACATATACCCTTCAATGCATGCTGTATTTTTATTTATTTATTTAAAGCATTAATTAGCATGCGTAAAAAAATCACCTAGAAAAATCACCTAGAAAAAAAATCACGTAAAAATCACCTAGAAAAGATGGTTCTCTTAGTGTGCGCTTCTACAGGCCTCTCTCATTGACTGCCAAAGTAACATTGGCCGTCCAACAATCAATGGCCGTGTGGGATTTCAGAGCATGTTTTGCTGCTGATACAACTGCTGCATAAAGCCAAGTACACTTCCTTGGAAAATGAAGTATCGCTATTCGGAGTTTTCATGTCAGCACAGGCACAATCCAGTCCATTTTTTTAAAAAAAAAAATTAAGTTCCATTGTTTACAACCGGCGTGATGTGAGCGCATGCTCCAGCCCTGGATGGAAAAAAATAGGCTTTCAAAGCACATTGCAAAAGTTATTACCGTGCTCAATTCAAGGTATTGGTTATTACATACAAAGCTCTTCATGGCCTTGGCCCAGCATGCCTACAAGATCGCCTAACTCCTTATGTCCTGCCACGGCAGCTTCGCTCATCTGAACAGGGTCTCTTGCAGGTGCTGGCCTGTACATGGGCAAAATCAACAGCAGCCCGTACCTGGGCTTTCTCTGTGGTGGCCCCTACCCTATGGAATGGTCTGCCTGAGGAGGTCAGGAGAGCCCCCCCTCTCCCGGCTTTCTGCAAATGATGCAAAACCAAATTATTCAAAAAGGCTTTTTACTCAGATCAGAGGGGTCTCAAATGTTTCGCTAATGAGTTAGGGACCATAGACTTCACCACTACGTTGCCTTGCATATTATTTGTTGCTCTAATATTACCAGTGCTTCATGTTTATCTAATGTCAGTCCTAGAATTGTTTACGTTCTGTTTCAGCAATTCTTCAACTCTGTATTGGATCCTTGCCAATGCTACATCTTTGTAAAATCCTATGACATAGTTGGGGAAATGTCCTTAACACTGTATGGAAATGTCCTTGATACTGTATGAAATGTTCCCAATTCTGATTGTACTAATCTCACACTATGTCATCTGCCTTGAGTCTCAGGGCCAAGCTACAAGTGACAAATGACACTTGAATGGCAAGTGGATTGAGTGGAGGGCAAGTGAACAGGGAGAAATACACTTGCCGTTCAAGTGTCATTCATCACTTGTAGCTTGGCCCTCAGTGAGAAAGGTGGACTATAAATGGCACAAACAAACAGCTGCATCCTGCCTGTGACTGGTCTACTCGCTTACCAGGAACTAGATAAGTCCCTGCTCTGATCTTCTATCCCTCCCCCAACCAATCTGAAACTGCATGTCATGTCCACATATTTGTAGGGCTGTGATAACATAGACAGCTCTTCTAGACAAATTAATGCTCCACACAGAGCAAAGAACAAAGTCAGTGTTGTTGGTATCCCCGCAATGCAGCTGGGGAGAGGTTGAGGGCCACCTACTGAGCTCATGGCTCATGAGCTCATTGAGGGATTTACCCAAGGCCACCTACTGAGCTCATGGCAGTCATGGGATTCAAACCAGCAAGAGTGCTGATTCATAGCGCAACCACTTAACCACTCTAAACCTCAAGGGCTCCTTCATGCAGTTTTCAGCAGCCAGAATGGGCAAGAATCCAGGGTACAAGTAGCGACCTTCACAGATGCTAGAATTCTGTCATTTTCCATCACCGTCAAAGAGGGGTCAAAGTGATTCAGAAACAGACCAAACCGCATGTTAAGCATGACTTCTGCCTCACATATATTACAGCTGGCATCCAGATTTACTTTATTTATTTATTTAATTGGACTTTTAGACCACTCTCCCTGCGAGTGGGCACAACATGATAATATATATACGGATAAAAGTATTAAAGTATTAAAGTATTAAAATATCATAGCCCCTGAGGATGGGCGGTTTATAAATCGAAATAATAAATAATGCTGCACACACAGGGCATCCCCAATCTCTAAATATCAAGGCCCGTGGGGCAGGGTGGCCATCTACCTGATGACAAACTAAATTGGAAGGGCACATGTTCCACCCCCCACCAGCAGGAGGACAGTTGGGGAAACCATTGGCCTCAGCTCCCGTAAGTCTGGTGGAACATCTCTGTCTTACAAGCCCGGCGGAACGACGCTGGGTCTCCAAAGACAGTGTTCCACCAGGTGGGCATTAGGGCCAAAAAAAGCCCTGGACCAGGTTGCGCCAAGGCCAATCTCCTTGGGGCCAGAGATCACCAGCAGATGTTTTTCTGCTGACCAGAGCATTCTCCGGGGAACAGAGGGGAAGAGATGATCCTGCAGGTATGTCAGTCCCAATCTGCTAAGGGCCTTATAGGTTAAGTCCAAAACCTTGAACCGGATCCAGAATTTTACTGGGAGCCAACGCATCAGAGTGCATTTGAGCTATTTTATCAGCAACATTTTTTGCAAAGGCACCGCAGGTTCTTGAGCCAATGAAGTTAAAAGCGTTAAAAGTTAAACGTTGGGATGGACGTGATTGAGCTGATGCAACCGTTGCGAAAAGTAACGCTCTTTGCTGCTACCACCGCTGCTTCGTAAGTCTTCCAATGGGCTCTGTAGCACGCTCGATCAGATCCAGCATATTTTCTGCCAATGTTTTTCTAGACGTCTTCCAGCCTTCTTTAGATCTCACCCAACTCTGCTGTGAACCATGGGGCTGGTTTCTGCGGCCAAGGGTGGGAGAGGTCTGCAAGGAGCCATCTTGTCAACAGCTTCACATCCCAAGCTTCCCCCCCAACCTCAACAAAGCCTGTGGTCAGAATGCTAAAATTCCCAGAGGATTCTGGAATCCAGAAGGATCCATGAGTAGAGGCGGGCACGAACAGGGGGGAAAAACCCACCATGATGTTTGTTGTTCGTTGCCATCCACGAACAGGGAATCACGAACAACCACGAACATGACCCTGTTCGCGAACATGTTTGTGGTTGGCTGTTCGTGGGAGGGAGGGGGGAGACCTGGAAGGGAAGAAAGTTCCCTGTGCTGTTTGCAAACAGTGTGGGGAACCGCCTTCCCTTCAAAGCCTCCCTCCTTCCAGCTGGCTGGAGGGAGGGAGGGAGGGAGGGAGGGAGGGAGGATTTGTCAGGAAACCCCTGACAAGTGGCTGAGTGTGAAGTGCCCCTGGGCTTAGATTGGGGTTTCCAGGACAACAGGAGTTCAGACAGAGTTCAGAAAAGTCGGTGCCTACTGTTGCCAAGAGAACTGATTGAAAGGCGCCAGACTGTCTAGCTTGACGAATGGCTGATGAACACCACGAACAGGGCTTGGAACGAACACATGTTCGTCGGGAACGGAGCCTCATGAACACCTTGCTCACGAACAGCTGATCCGGCTGTTCGTGGCTTTTTTTTGTTCGTATTGCTGTTCGTGCCCATCTCTATCCATGAGCCTTTGCGGGCCACCCACTATAGATGAGGAAGTATATGATTTGGACTGAATCTCTTCAATAGAGCATTACCATCATACGAATTATAGCAAATCAAGTATGGATAAAATTAATCTCATTTAAACAATAAATGTGTGTGTGTTATATGTCACCAAGTTACCTCCAACCTATGGCAACCCTATGAACGAAAGACCGCCAAAATAACCTATCGTTAACAGACTTGCTCAGATCCTGCAAACTGGAGGATGTGGCTTCTTTTATTGAGTCAAGCTATCTCATTTTAGGTCTTCCTCTTTTCCTACTGCCTTCTACTTTTCCTAGCATTATTGACTTTTCCAGAGAATCTTGTCTTCTCATGATGTGACCAAAGTACAAGTTTTGTCATTTTAGTTTCTAGGGAGAATTCAGGCTTGATTGGCTCTAGTACCCACTTATTTGTCTTTCTGGCTGTCCATGGTACCACATTTCAAATGAATCAATTATCTTCTGGTCAGCTTTCTTTACCGTCCAACTTTCACATCCATACATGGCAATGGGGAATACCATAGTTTGGATTATCTTGATCTTGGTCCCGAGAGAGAGACATCTTTATCTTTACAGATCTTCTCTAGCTCCCTCACCACCGCTCTTCCAAGTTTCAATCTTCTTCTGATTTCTTCATTGCAGCCTCCCTTTTGGTTGATGATTGAGCCAAAGAATAGAAAATCTTGGACAATTTCAATTTCATTGCCAGCTTTAAAATTGTGTAATTTATCAGTAGTCATTACTTTTGTCTTCTTGATGTTCAGCTGTAATTTTGCTTTGTCACTTTCTTCTTTAACCTTCATCAGTAGTCATTTCAAGTCTTCACTATTTTCTCCCAGTAACGAGGCGTCATCTGCATATCTCAAATTGTTAATGTTCCTCCCACCAATGTATTGTTGCAAATATGTTTTATCTGTCTAGGGTGGCAGATTATTTCATATAAAAATCTTAATATTGCACATTCTGAACAAGTAAAATCCTGTCTTACAAAGCATTTCTCTCATTCCAAAAGAGAAAATATTTCATTGGTCCTTCTTCAGTAGTCCCCCAAATTTTCAGTTTTTTAAGTGGAAAAAATGTTCAACAGTGCAATCCTGAGCCGACTTAATCCTTCTAAGATCACCCTCCCCACAGGCTTTCACTTTTCTACCCACGAATATGCAGGGAAACTATTCGTATGTTTGTAATAAAATTTGAAGGTGTTCTCAGATGGCCAATAATGAGACAAAGCATTGACAGGCATTAAGCCATAAAAAAATCAACAAAACTCTTAATTCACAACCATCACCCCAAATAACCCCACACATAACAACAGTACGACTTTGTCCGAGAGCGGGAAGGAAGTGAAGGGGATGGGTGGAGCAATCAAACCGGATGGCAAACAAACGGGAACAAACAAGAATAACTTGACCCAAAACTTCACAAGGCTATCCTATGCAAAGTTGCTCTAGCCAAATACCACCGATTTCAATGGACTTAGACTAGAGTAACTTAGCACAGGATTGCATTGTAGATCCCAGAAGGCAAATGCCTCTGTAGAAGGTAAGTACCATAGCTGAGGGCCCACCACAGGAAAGACCCTGTCTCTCATAACCACCTTGCGCTGGGCAAGGTTTCCATGAGCTTGACAGCCTAGCAATTTTGGATGTTCACTGCCCCACGCCATGTCAAACCAGATGAAAATGAAACACTAAAATGATATTTTGCTTCTGTTTTAAAAAATCTAGCCTGCAAATAGTTTGTCTTTCAAAGGAAAAAAAAATCACGTTGGTTGCAAATGAAGCAAAATGCAGTTAATCTTGCATTCCAGGTTATGTTAACAGCTTAGCTGTAAGTGGCCACCCTCTGCACACAAAGCAATGTATGGGGGTACCTCTTCCTGCTAAGTGTAACCAAGGACAAAGGGAAGATTTGTCCCTTTGTCCTTGGTTACCCTCTGCACACAAGCAAGGCCTATTTCTGAATACACAGGCACTGAGTAGAGAGGACTAGTACTTTCACTGAGAGCAGTGGAACTTCTGGGTTGGATCATAGAAACGTAGGGTTGGAAGGGACCTCTAGAGTCATCCAGTCCAACCCCCTGCACAATGCAGGAAATTCACAAATACTTCCACACACAAATACTTCCACACACACATACACAATGACCCTTACTCCATGCCAATTTGGCAAAACACCGTCAGGATCCCATAGCCCCTCATATATCCATATCCTACTATATAAAAGAGTAAGCATGTTCTAGACAACTCACTTCCTACTCTGGTGCGCCCCCAGAGGGAAAACCAGGCGAGGAAGCCTGACCCTCCAGAGCGAGGAGGCAATGAAGACCACAAATACCTCTCGTTCAAGGTAAGACTCCAGGTAGTCAGGATGTAATCAGGGCCCAGACTCATAGAATCTTAGGGTTGGAAGGGAACTCCAGGGTCATCTAGTCCAACCCGCTGCACAGTGCAGGAAATTCACAACTACCTCCTCTCACACACACACCCATTGACCCCTGCTCCATGCCCAGAAGATGGCAAAACACCTCCAGGATCCCTAGCCAAACTGGCCTGGGGGAAATTGCTACCTGACCCCAAGGTGACGATTGGCCTTACCCTGGGCATGTAAGAAGGGGCCACGAGGACTTAGCACTGATGTAACCCTTCCTGCCCTCCCTCTCATGATATTCTTAGATTCACGGAATAAGCATTGCTTCTTCGGGAACATGTCCAGTGGCTTTTCTTCTAGCAACCGCCCCCCCCCTGTAATTGTGATGCATTTGTGTGTGTGTGTGTGTGTGTGTGTGTGTGTGTGTGTGTGTGTGTGTGTGTGAGAGAGAAGGCTGCATGTATACATGGAGGTTGCTTGTGTGTATGTAGACACACCATGCCCAATTCACATCAGAAATTCTGGAGGTGACAACACAAATCACTTAAGAATCTGATTCTTCTACAAAGGTGGTGGGATTTCAGCATTTTAAGTGTTGCTTCTGGTGTGCTCTGCATAGGGCTGCCAGCGGCTGGAGATCTCCCGGAATTACAACTGGTCTCCAGGCCACAGAGATCAGTTCACCTGGGAAAAAATGGCTACTTTGGGGGGTGGACTCTACGGAATTATGCCATGCCAAGGTCTTTTCCCTCCCCAAACCCCACTTTCTCCAGGTTTCACCCCCTAGATCTCCAGGAATTTCCCAACTTGGAGCTGGCAACCCTACTTCTGCAGCAAGGAATTTTTATATTCCCAAACTGGATGAAAGAGAAATTGAAATGATGCATTAGAAAGAAAATATTAAAGAGCTATTTCTTGTAAGCGAGTAATAGTTTCAGTTTGTTAAAAGGGAAGTGCTGTTGTGCTTAACCAAAAGAGACACTCATCAAATATTTGTGATATATTAACTCTATTAATTACGCAACTCGCAACTCAAAAGCAAGAAAGATTACAAAATCTTTAATCAATCACCCATACTAACATTAAAAGTGCCAAGTAAAGTGTTCTAACCTCTATGTGGGTATGAATTTAGATTAAGGATGGGGAAGAATAATTCTACATTTAATATCATGGAGTCCACGCCAGATCTGGCTTGCCTACAAATGGTACCCAGAAACTGAAAACTGTCCCATCTATCACTATAAATTTATTCCAAAGAAGCAAAAATATCTAAAATATCACACAAGTAGCTGAAGAAGTGAGCTGTGGCTCACGAAAGCTTGTACCCTACTACAAATATTGTTAGTCTTACAGGTGCTACTGGACTCCTCCTCTTTTCTACTGCTACAAACAGACTAACAAGCATACTCACCTTGATCACACAAGTACACAGACAGGCCTCAAACTGGCTATAAGCCAGGATCAAGATGCACTTTACATTTTCCAGGGCACACCCAAGACATCTGAAGTTTGTACTTGAACATTTAAAATTTAGATCCTAAGCCACTTTGAACTCAAAGAAAGCATGACAAAATGTCTTTTCAAACCGACACACGGACGTGTCAAGCGCAAAGAGTTTGTGCTTGTAAACACACACATATCATGCATAGACATTCACACAGAAATGAATCTGGTAGATAAAAATTACACACCAACATAGCATAGTGGTTGGACTGCGAATCAGCACTCTGCTGATTCAAACCCCACCACTGCCATGAGCTCAGCAGGTGGCTTTGGGTAAGTGGTTGGGCTGCAAATCAGCACTCTGCTGATTCGAATCCCACTACTGCCACGAGCTCTGTAGGTGGCCTTGGGTAAGCGGTTGGGCTGCAAATCAGCACTCTCCTGGTTCGAATCCCACTACTGCCATGAGCTCTGCAGGTGGCCTTGGGTAAGCGGTTGGGCTTCAAATCAGCACTCTCCTGGTTTGAATCCCACTACTGCCGCGAGCTCTGCAGGTGGCCTTGAGTAAGTGGTTGGGCTGCGAATCAGCGGTCTGGTGGTTCGACTCCCGCTACTGTCATGAGCTCTGCTGGTGGCCTTGGGTAAACCTCTCCTCTCAGCCCAGCTCCCGAACTGTATTGTGGGGATAATAACAACACCAACTTTGTTCACCATGCTGAGTGGGCACTAATCTGCCCAGAAGAGCACAGTGTTATTTGTTACTATTATTATATGAAGCTCCCGTGCAGAGGCAAACCCTTGGTCCATCCGGCTATGCACTGTCTGCTCTGACTGGCAGCTGTCTCTCCAAGGTCATCACAGAGAAAGACTTTGCTCCGCCATTGGAGATCTTTTAATAACTAGAAATGCTGAGGGCTGAGCCAGGAACCTTCTGCACACAAGGAAAACACTCCACCAGGAAGCCAAGGAAAACATGAGCTTACCCAAACATTCCACCAGGAAGGCAAGGAAAACATGAGCTTACCCAAACATTTGATTTTTATAAAAATGTGTTCATTTGGCAACTAAACTCCAGGGAGGAATCTGCCTGTAGAACCTCATAAAAAAGGGTATTCCTGTTAAGTCCTTGCGGGTTCCCCACCTCACAACTGGGCCAGTCCTGGAGCCAGCACGGTGCAACTGGGTCATAGTTTTCCTGGATAGAGGGAGAGCTGAAAAGCTGGAGATAGGGGGGCAGAGAAAGGTAAGTCCACTGGTGAGGCTTTCCCACTGGAAGCCGCCCGAGGAAGCAGCCTCCACGCCTCGCTCCGCCATGCCGCCCAAGGACAAGAAGAAGGAGGAGGATGCTGGCAAGTTGGCCAAGAAGGACAAGGACCCCGTCAACAAAGCCAAGCAGAAGAAGTGGTCAAAGGGGAAGGTGAGGGACAAGCTCAACACAACCTTGTGCTCTTCAAAAAAGCCATGTAGTGCAAGCTATGTAAGGGGGTGCCCAACGACAAGCTCATCACGCTGGCCGTCGTCTCCGAGAGGCTCAAGATCCATGGCTCCCTGGCCCGAGCGGCGCTCCAGCAGCTGCTCAGCAAAGGTCTAATCAAGCTGGTGTCCAAGCACAGAGCCCAGGTGATCTACACCCGCAACACCAAGGGACGTGATGCACCCGTTGATGATGAGGATGTATGAAAAGGGTCACAAGTGCAGCTGTTCATTAATGAAAATAAAAAAAATTGAAAAAAAGTTTGCTGGTGAGTAGAAAGAAGAGAAGGAAGCAGAAAAAAGGGAGGTGCTATGGTTCTTTCGGGATAGAGGAAATAGTGGGATAGGGGGGAAATGACTTTCCTCTGCAAGTCCTTGTGGATTCCCTCTTGTGTGTGTATATACACAAGAGAGAGACACACACAAACACACACCCCAAAGCAGTTTTGTTAGAAATCTGTTTGTGGCAGCAAGAATACCAGTTGCTCAGACTTGGAAACAGAAAGAAGCTCCAGAAAAAAACATCTGCTTGTGCACAACACGGAATGGAACGCTAGGAGAAAAATGTAGAAGAGAAGGAAAGAACGGGTCACGTGAGAAACTTGTAGAAAGTTGGTCTCTATTGTTTTCTGAAAAAACTACAATGATGTCGATAAGATTAAAACAGAAGAGTTGTGTTATAGATACTTCTTGGATGTGTTTAGACTTAAATATAATGAAGAAAGAAAAAGATGACGGGTTTGTACAGGGATTATATAGAGCACAGGACAATACGAATATGCATCTGGTATAATTTACAGAATTCATACTTTACAGAATGTATAATTTAAAGAATACACAGAATAGACTACTCCAGAATAGACTACTGTAACTCGCTCTATGCAGGGCTTCCCTTGGGCTTGACCTGGACATTTCAGTGGGTCCAGAATGCTGCTGCACATGTCCTGATGAGCACACCATACAGGGCACATATTACTCCCATGCTGCAACAGCTGCACTGGCTCCCATCGAATTCCGGATTAGGTTCAAGGTTTTGGTTTTAACCTTTAAAGCCCTAAATGGACTGGGACCAGCATACCTGTGGGACCGTCTCTCCCTGTATGCACCCCGTAGTCTCTGAAGTTACTTGATGGGGCCCACCCTGATGATAAGTATGGAGTGAACAAAGTAGTGATTCCGCACACATTGGATAATGCACTTCCAATCCTATTTATAGATCATTTGGAACGGATTTTTTTGTGTGCGGAACAAATAATCCACCTCAAACAATTGATAAAGTGCATTGAAAGTGCATTATCCAATGTGTGCGGAATTCGCCATAAAGGGGCACCCAAAGAAGTCGATGGGGAACAAATCCTGGATGGACAATAGAAAATGCATCTTTACTCAACGAGGAATTAATTCACAGCAAGTTGATGTTGCGATGGCCACCAGCAGATAAGGACTTTTAAAAGGGGATTAGAAAGATTCATGGAGGACACGTGCCCTGGTGAACCTCCATATTCAGGAGCAGTCAAAGCCAGCAGGGCTCCTCTTAGAGTCTGGTGTCCCTATCAATAATGCCTCTACATCACTTTGGACCCGTTTCAGGTCCCCAGTCCATTTCTTCGCAGAACAAAAGAGGATTAAGTATCGTTTAAAGTCTTCTGGTAGGGCCGTTTTATGCACCCCACCTTCAAGAATAGCAGGATTGGAGTCCCGGGGCACCTTAGAGACCAACAAGATTCTCTGGGTATTCTCTGTGTTTCCACCAACACAGCTACTTTCCCTGAAACTACCTTCAAGAACGGTGGCTACGGCCAGCTACCATGGACAGAACGTCCTCCATGAAGCCGCTTGCCTCTGGAACTCTTTCCCACAGTAATTCACGCAGCACTGTGGCGATTCAGGTTCAGGCGTCAGAGAAAATGTTGACTCTGTCCTTGGACGTTTTTTGTTTCTCCCTCCTTCCCTTCTCCTGCCATTCTTACTCTTTTTAAAAATAGATCCAGAGGATATATTTAGTGTTAGTCCGTAGTAGCAAAATCGAAGAGTCCAGTCGCACCTTCAAGACTAACCAACTGTACTGTAGCATAAGCTTTCGAGAATTACAGTTCTCTTCATCAGATGCGTGGCGAAGAGAGCTGATGCATCTGACGAAGAGAGCTGTGATTCTCGAAAGCTTATGCTACAGTACAGTTGGTTAGTCTTGAAGGTGCGACTGGACTCTTTTTGATTTTTAACAATAATCATAGTGCACATTTGAGGATTTTACTGTTTTCCAACTCTTTTCAAATGTTGCCAGAAGGCCTTTGTTGCCTTTATACTGATTTTTTAAAAATATCGGGGCTTCTGGTATCAATAAAAATGGCAAGTCCTTCATGTCAGCTGGTCCTAACAAAAAGGTATGCCGTAGCCCCTGTTACTGATGACACTTTGAATGCATCATTGGGGAAAGCTTTTTTGGAGTGGCAGCCTACAGGTTTGGATTCTTTTCTAAATCAACGACACCTGAGAAAGAACAGCTCAAAATGGCCATTGTCTGAAAGAAATCAACAATTGCTCAGGGAAACCCAGCTGGCTGAGGCGCAAAGGGGACCACAGCTTTTGAAACCCTGGAGTCATTTGCAAAGAGGAAAAGAGAGAGAGAGAATATCTATATCTATATCTATATTTTGCAGAAGGAAGGCAGGGGAGATGCAACATTCAGTTGAATTAAGAGACAGCAGGGTTAAGAGTAGTAAAAGAATCATTTAATTTGTTAACCCATGGAACTCCTTGATATAGGTTGGGGGCAGAGCTGAGACTGAGAAAGAGCAGCTTGAGCCAACCCTGTAAGGTTGACCACTGATGCTATTTCCATACTGCTGCAGAGGCGGGTAGGGCTGGGGCAGGTCCTAGGACAGCTCTGTAATGTAGTCTAGCATTATTATTTCTACAAAATGGACTGGAGGGGAAGAGGTAAGGATGCCAACTCTGGGTTGGGAAATTCCTGGAGATTGGGGGGGGAGGGGCTGGGAAAGGCAGGGTTTGGGGAACAGGATTAATGCCGCTGAGTCCACCCTCCAAAGCAGCCATTTCCTCCAGGGGAAATGATCTCTGTTGTGTGGAAACCAGTTAAAAATCCTAGAGATCTCCAGATCCCACCTGGAGGCTGGCAACCCTAGACACCCTAGCAGAGGGTGGTTTATGACAGCCCAGCTGGGCAAGGATCAACTATCCAACACAGTATATGGATGGAGATTTGAGGCGAAGAATGTCTTACAACAACCCTACAATGCAGTACGCTCACCTTGCTCATGGGGCACAGGAGATACAGAAGGCAAGAGTGTTCATGCCAACCTGGTAAGGTAGCTTGTCGGCAAGAACTCCACATTCAGCTTTGCAGGGTGGTCTCTATGGCATTATACCTGGCTGAGGTCCCTCCCCTTCTCAAGCCCCACCTCTTTAGGCTCCACCCCACAAATCTCCAGGAATGTCACAACCTGGAGCTAGATTCGGGTCCAACAGCACCTTAAAGGCCACCTCGATTCTGCGAGTCAAACCTCCCTCCTCAAACTCCATGCACCTGACGAAGTGAGCTCTGACTCCTGACCTAGCTCTTAAGGCGCTCCTGGCCCCGAATCTCGCTCGCTCGATTACAGACCAACCCTGCCGCTCACCTGCAACAACCTGCCGCCGGCAACTCTCTATTACACCCTGCGGAGGTCCCTCCCCTCCCCCAACCCCGCCCCCCAACCTCCAGGAATTTCTCCACCTGCAGCTGGCAACCTCGGGGGGCGGACCCACGAAAGCTTCCCGCCAACTCCGCAGCGCAGCCCGGCGGCGCGAATCCCGTGCCCCGCTGCGAGGCTGAGCCGTCCATGCCCGGCAGGCTTCCTCGGGAGCAAGTCCGCGGAGCTGCGCGGGGCGCGGGAAGGGCGCGGGCACTTACCGCCGGGGCGCTCCGCGGAGACGCCGCCGCCCGACGCCGCCGCCCGGAGCGCGCCGAGCAGCAGCAGGGCGAGCAGCAGGCGCGCCATGGGGCGCCGGGCCGGGCGTCTCTCTGCTCCGCCGCCTCCTGGGGCCGGGCTAGGCGGGTCGGGCCCCGGGCGGGCAGGCGCCGCGCTCTGGTAGGGCCCCGCCGCGCCGCACAGGCAGCCCCGCAGCCGGGCGCGGCATCGCGCAGTGCCGGCCCGGCGCCCTTTCGCTTTCGCTTTTAAGCGCACGGAAGGAAGCGCGCGGGCGGCGCCGGGCCCCGGGAGGGAGCCGCAGCGGCCCCTGGCCCCGCTCCAGAGCCCCGAGCCTTCCCAGCGGCGAGCCCGGGGAGAGCCGGCTCCGGCCTCCTGGGGGCGGCGGGAGAGCTCCCGGGAGGCCGGCTCGTCTCCAGGCCGCGGAGATCGCTTACCCTGGAGAAGCAGGGAATCCTACATCCCCTCCGAGGTCATCTAGTCCAACCCCCTGCACAAATTGCCAGCCTCCTCCAGGCCCCACCCCGGAATTACAACTTCAGGGGCATCTAGTCCAACCCTCCTGCACAAACTGCCAGCCTCCCGGTGGCGGCTGGAGATCTCCCGGAATTACAACTGTCTCCTCCGGGGTCATCTAGTCCAACCCCCCTGCACAAATTGCCAGCCTCCAGGTGGCGGCTGGAGATCTCCCGGAATTACAACTGTCTCCAGCCCACAGAGATCAATTCCCCTGGAGAAAATGGCAGCTTTGGAGGGTGGACTTTATGGCCTTTTACACTGCTGAAGTCCCTCTCCTCTTCAAACTCTGCCTTTTCCAGGCTCCACCCCCCAAATCTCCAGGAATTTCCCAACCTGGAGCTGGCAACCCTAGCAGCACAATGCAAGAAATTCACAACTATTCCCCCAAACCTCTAGTGACCCTCTGCTCCATGCCCAGAAGATAGCAAAACACTGCCAGGATCTCTAGCCAAACTAGAAAATGGACTCAGGGGCATTAACCCTGATGAGGCCCCTCCCCAGGCTCTAACCCCCCCCCCCCGAAATTCCATGTATTTCCCAACCAAACCTATCCACGCATCCTCAGATGTGCCACTAGCCCTGCACCTTGGCAATAATTTGTGCCATGATTGCCCTGCCCACCCAGTGAAGACCCAAGGAGAGTGCCAAATCCAACCACGTGAGAATGCAGCCCCGCTTCTGCTAGCCCTTTCAGGGCATCATAAAAAGCAAATTAGAACTGCACCGTGTTATGTGTGCACCAGTATGACGCGTCGGGTGCATTCCCTCCGGGTGCACACACTTCGTTTCTTAAAGCCACACCCTGCATTACTGAGAAACCCATATAGGGTAGGAGAAAAATCCTTCCAAGTGAGACTTTGGCAGCCTTCCTGGCTTGGATTTTTCAATTGCATGCATGTTCTTTTGGAACTGCATATTTCTTTTCCTGGAAATTCTCATTTTGTGTTTGGTTACGTTACACACACACACACACACACACACAAAAGCCATGATCCTTATCAATATTCTGTAAGAACGATGGGTAGAGCACTATAATGCCTTCTCGCTACTAATGATTTATCTACTGCTCTCTGTCCAAAACAGAAAGCTGTGCTTTTCGAAAGCTGACAATGCATCAGACGAAGAGAGCTGTGGCTCTCTAAAGCTTATGCTACAATAAAGTTGGTTAATTTTAAAGGTGCTCCTGGACTCTTTGCTATTTTGCTACTGCAGACTAACACGACTAACTCCTCTGGATCTCTGTCCGAAGAAAGCCTATGGCAGCTAGTAGCCAGACACCTCAAATACTTACAGTACAGGCCTAAGAAGAGTTACTGTAGTCTAAGGCCGTTGAAATCAAGACTGGAGTAACTCTTCTTAGGATTGCAGTTATTTATTTACTTCATTTATACCCCACCTCCTTCCCCACTGGAGACTCCCAGAATTACAACTAATCTCCAGTCAACAGAGATCAGTTTCCCTGGAGAAAATGGCGGCTGGGGGAGGGGAGGGTTTTTTTATGGCATGTATACCTGCTGAAATCCCTCCTGTCCCCAAACCCCAACTTCCTCAGGCTCCACCCCCCCCCCCCAAATCTCCAGGAATTTACCAGCCAGGAGCTGGCAACCCTAGAAAGCAGGTTGCATTGTTCTACTCTGTTTTCATTCTCACAACAACCCTATGAGGTAGGTTAGGCTGAACATGTGTGACTGGCCCAAGGTTGCCTAGACAGTTTCCATGGCAAAACGGGGATTCGAACGTGGGGCACCGATCTTTGTCCAACAAACACCTCTCTAATCGCTACTGCAAGCTCAAAACATCAGTATGAAAATTTGTCATTGGAGATGAACCATCCGATTCATTCCAGGGCGATATAATAATAACAATAACATTCAATTTATATACCGCCCTTCAGGACAACTTAATGCCCACTCAGAGTGGTTTACAAAGTATGTCATTATTATCCCCACAACAAAACACCCTGTGAGGTGGGTGGGGCTGAGAGAGCTCCAAGAGAGCTGTGAGTGACCCAAGGTCGCCCAGCTGGCTTCAAGTGGAGGAGTGGGGAATCAAACCCGGCTCTCCAGATTAGAGTCCTGCGCTCTTAACCACTACACCAACCTGGCTCTCATACCTTCTTCTTTAGCCTCCCTTGGATGGCAAATGTGCTGGTATGTATGTGAGTGATTTTTTTCACTGACTTCTGCTATGTACCCTGTATGCACGAGATTAAGCAATGCCAACTATCTATCTGTGATCGAAACTGCTGAGTGGTTGAATTCACACTATTTCTAGCAGAAGCACAAACTGCCGGGCTTAAGTTGATTCTCGTTCTTGTGGCACCTGCAGGGCTCTGGGCATTGTGCAGGTAGAGGCACTCCATTTTTAGCATATGCAAGTTATCAGTTGTTGTTCTTATGGAGAAACACATGCATCAAGTCCATTTGAGGCTGCAAATGCAAAACCTTTTAAATTGCATTTACAGGGATTTGGGTGCCCCAAGGCCAGCTGCCTGATACAAGATTGCTTAGTTAGAGCCAGAGGAGTTAGCTGTGTTTGCCTGTAGTTGCAAAATAGTAAAGAATCCAGTAGCACCTTTAAGACTAAGCAACTTTACTGTAGCAACTTTACTGTTCAAGAACTACAGCTCTGCATCTGATGAAGAGAGCTGTGGTTCTTGAAAGCTTATGCTACAATAAAATTGCATCTGACAAAGAGCTGTGGTTCTTGAAAGCTTATGCTACATTAAAGTTGCATCTGATGAAGAGAGCTGTGATCCTCGAAAGCTTATGCTACAATAAAGTTGTATCTGATGAAGAGAGCTGTGGTTCTCAAAAGCTTATGCTACAATAGAGTTGCATCTGATGAAGAGAGCTGTGGTTCTCAAAAGCTTATGCTGCAATAAAGGTGGTAAGTCTTAAAGATGCTACTGGACTCTTTACTATTTAGTTAGATCTGACTGTTTTGTTCATTTTTGCTTCATATTTCAGTCCTCTCTAGCATATTTTTATTCCACCTTCCTCCATGGTTCCATCCTCCTAGTTTTATCCTCACAACAAGCCCGTGTTGTGGGTTAGGCTGC
Source organism: Eublepharis macularius (assembly GCF_028583425.1). Classification (NCBI taxonomy): domain Eukaryota; kingdom Metazoa; phylum Chordata; class Lepidosauria; order Squamata; family Eublepharidae; genus Eublepharis; species Eublepharis macularius. The sequence goes on from NC_072798.1 coordinate 4,890,930, forward strand.
TTTTGAGAACAACTTTATTGTAGCTTAAGCTTTTGAGAAACACAGTTCTCTTCGTCAGATGCATCTGACGAAGAGAGTTGTGGTTCTCGAAAGCTTATGCTACAATTAAGTTGGTTAGTCTTAAAGGTGCTACTGGACTCTTTACTATTTTGCTACTGCAGACTAACACGGCTAACTCGTCTGGATCGATGACAAAGTAGGGCTTTGATACCAGCCTCCCCGATTCTAGCCTGGACCCCCTAACCACTCCCCCAACCTGGCTGCGAACAGCCTGAGGTATAATATTCTTTACTGGGACCAATAATGTGAGTTTTTCAATGTTGCTGGGATCTACTCTTTTTTTCCTTTTCTCTCTCTCTTTTGTCCATTTATATAATATAGTACAATTTTAAAAGGAGTGAGATCTAGAGCGTAGAAACATTTTCCAGTGCCAGTCTTTATTTATTTTATTTTGCAAATTTTTATGCCATCTCTGCAGAGACCTGCTTGAAGCAGCTGACAGACAATACTATAAAATCAACAAGTCACCAACCTGAGAAATATCAGCATTTAAAGCAAGCAGTAAAAAAACAAGCCAGGGTGTCAAAATAGCATTTTAAAAAAATATTCCGCAGCCTAAAACAAGATCCATAAAACAGTCTCAGATCATAACAACAGCTTTTAAAAATACAGTAAGTTAAAAGAAACGTTTTGGTCTAGCGCCTAAATTAATCGAAGCGTTGCATAAGCCTTGAAGGAGCATTCCAAAGGTGAGGTGCTGCCATTAAAAGAGTTCTGCTAGGGTTACCAACCCCCAGGTGGAGCCTGGAGATTTCCTGGAATTACAGCTGATTTCCTGATGTTCAGTTTCCCTGGATCAAATGGCTTCATTGGAAAGAGGTCGCAGCAGCATTACAGTTCAATGATGCCCCTTTCCACTGAGGTCCCTCCACCTCCCTTGGTTCTACCCCAAATCCCCAGGAATTTCCCAATCCAGAGGTGGCAACCCAATCTGTTTCTGGTCACCACCTGCTCCACTTTTGAATGTGGAGGGCACAGACAGCAGGGCTTGAGAAGAGGATTTTAACAATCAGCTGGACATTGAGCGAATCGCCGATCCGCCCAGGACCATTTACTTCTTGTACTGTTTATTTTCTGGCATATTCTGGTAGATTAAAAAATGCTATGATGGGACACATGGATAAAGTGATACCTTGGTGTTGGCTTTTGTGCAGTCCTTTGGAGAATCTGTAACTCACAAAGGGGGAATGCCAGACCGTCTGACCCCGGGTTCTTGCTCTTGCACCCTTTCTGTTTGCCTGCCCTCCTCTCTTGCTCTGCTTCCTCCCCCCTCCCCCTTCAAGGAGATCCCCTTCAAGGGATCTCTCTTTCCCTCCCTCATTCCCCTGCCTTGCCCAGCATTCCTACCTGGTTTTTCCTGCCCCTGGCCGCTCACTCCACCTGTTCTTTTCTCCTCCCACTTGTCAGCTCTCCTGCCTCCCTTGAAGTCCTGAAAGCGAATCTTTCCCCCTTCCGAAGAAGTGAGCTGTGACTCACGAAAGCTCACACCCAACCACAAATTTTGTTAGTCTTATAGGTGCTACTGGACTCTTGTGCTTTTCTACAGGCAAACCCATCTTGATCTTTTCCCCTTTCTGTTGGACTTCTTTCTGCTACCCCCGCCCCCCGCCTCCCCACTTACCTGTTTCTGTTTGCAGCACTAATTTGTAGATGCCATTTTAGGTAATTCCAGGAAACTGAAGTTCTATTTTTTCCATGACATCTGCTCATGCCCAGAAGTCGCTCAGTCCCTTGCTCAATTTTGGTTTACCTTCTTATATTTTTCCGCAAAACTTGGTTTCCCCCCAGGTTGTATCAGGCTGTATCCTAAACCTGAGTGGTCCCATTGTATGGATTTTTCGATCCGCGCAGAAAGACGGGCACCGCTCTAGAGATAAAGGTGAAAGGCTACCAGCATTTCGAATAAGCTTCAGAAGCAAAGTTGCCAGAAAGTAAAAGGAGGAGGCAGCGTCCATCGGAAAGTGAAAGTGCAGTCTCCGGGGCATGAACAATGTTGCTCTCTGGTGGATCAGCTGTTTTGTGGGAAGGCCAGACATGACACAAGAAGGAAGGGAAAACGACAAAAAGGAGTTGCCTTCATTTTCTATCCCTTTTAATCTTATCTTTTTCACATCCTTGTGTTTTAAAGGAACAACCCAACTCCTTACTGCCCAATGGCACGAAAAGGTCCTTCCAAGAGCACAGGGCTTTACCCCACCCCCCAACACTGTGCAAATGGTTAAACTATGGGAGGAGTTAACTCTCTCCCCCCACCCCGCTATGTTATTTGTATTATTTTGGTTTGGGGCTATTTGCTTTGGGATGGGAAAATATACAGGCATATTTCTGGTATGTTTTTCTATAGTACAAGTAGCTATCCAGGTTTTGGGGGGGCAGGAATGAGATCCCCGAAACAGCACAAGGGAAAGGCTTAATATCCTCCCCCTCCCCCCGCCGCCCGGTGCAATTGCAGTTGAAAAAACGGTGCAGTATATCTGTTTATGACACTCCCATGAGTATATAGGTAAAAAGAATTTGTGTCGGATCAGGCCTTTTAGCCCAGTACCTTGTTTCCCCCAGTGGCTAAGCAAACAAGCCGAAGTCTCCCCTGTTGTTACCCTCCTCAGTGCCATTCAAAGGTACTCTGCCCCTGAACATGGAGGTTCCATCTAGCCCTTGTCGTTAATAGCCATTTATGGACCCAATTTGCCATCCCTTGATATAATCTCCTTTGAAATCTGTTTGAGGCCGCCTGGTCTACACATGCTACAGAATAAGATTGGAATTACAGAATGGTAGATTGGACTACCATTAGACTGTGGGGGGAGGCGCATGTAAAAACTCCCGACAACAAAAATAAATAGCTCATCAGGGGCAAAAGCTCTAGCTTAGTTCTTTGCATGCTGTGCTAGATTTCTGCTTTCAGGGAACTATGAGCGTAGGGAGACATTGAAAAAAAAATACAATTCCTCTCCTGCAGTCTGAGGTGGTACATCCCATTTTACCATCACGTGTGTAGAGTAAGCCTAAGGCAGCTGTCCTCACCAGCAGTGGCATGTAGGGTTGCCAACCTCCAGGTGGTGGCTGAAGATGCTCTGGAATTTCAACTGAGAAATGGCTGTTTTGGTCGGTGGACTCTATGGCATAAGGTCCTTTGCCTCCCCAAAGTCTTTTCTTCCCAGGCTCCACCACCAAAATCTTCAGGAATTTCTAGCGGCGTGACTGGTATATTTTTGGAATCCGAAAGTGCACACAATGAGAACTTCACCGTGCTGGAATTTCCCTCATGTCACTGTTGATGTGAACAGGAATTTGTAGTTCAGCAATAACGACTTCTTGTCAGAGGCAGCTTTTCTAGGAACTCCACATATTACTACTGGATTCCTGTGAAACTAAAATTCATTGCTGCATAGAGAATCAGATATTTCTCAAGGGAAGGTACTTCCGTTTTTTAGAAGACTTCTTGCCAAGTCAGCATTAGTTGGGGGGGGATGTGCATTTGGGTGAAACTCCGTTCAGAAATCAGGCACAGGAATAAACTTTGGACTCAGAATGACATATGAGAAGGAAGCCGCTGCTGCTGTGACATATGCCGGACCCACATCCTAATTTAAACATGCAGAGAATGAAGTAGAAAAATGCAGACGCAATAGAATTGCGTCCCTGCAGAGGATAGGTGAAAGATTCCAATTGTGTACGCTCATTCATAGAAAAAGTTCCATGCAACTGAAAAACAACCACTGCAGGGACAAAGCTTATATTCCCCCCTCTTTGCTTGCTGTGTTGACTTTCTGTTTATAACAATAACAACAACAACAATAATAATGGATTTATATACTGCCCTTAAGGTCTACTTAACAGCCACTCAGAGCAGTTTATAAAGTGTGTTATTATTATTTGTTACTTATTTCGCTATTCATAGCCGATGTTTTTTTTTCCCCAACACAGTTCTCCTCACCTCCTTTTTATCTTTATAACAACAGTCCTCTGGGGTAGGTTGTTAAGGTGAGAGAGAGTGATGGCCCCAAATCACCCAGTGGGCTTGCATTGCAGCGGGGGCATGAAAGTCTGTGTCTCCCAGGCCCTAGTCCAGTAGCACCTTTAAGACTAAACAACTTTACTGTAGCATAAGCTTTCGAGAACCACAGCTCTCTTCATCAGATGCAACTTTATTGTAGCATAAGCTTTCGAGAACCACAGCTCTCTTCGTCAGATGCATCTCGAAAGCTTATGCTACAGTAAAGTTGGTTAGTATAAAAGGTGCTACTGGTCTCTTTACTATTTTGCGACCACAGACGAACATGGCTAACTCCTCTGGATCTAAGGCCCTAGTCTGAGACTCGTAAGCACTGCAACGTGCTGATTCACTCTCTTGATGACTTTCTATTTAGTGACGTCTGTGTTGTTTTAATTTTTTTCTAGCTTTCCATACTAATAATAAGCTTTTTATTTTTATGGGTGTGTGTGCTTCAAAAAAAACTTTTCCTGTAAAAATGAATAAAAGCTTCTTTCGCAAACAAGAGAAGGGGAATAAAAAGGAATGAAGGAAAGCCAAGGGAGGGGGGATTGGGGAATAAAAAGAAGGAAAGCCTAGAGGAGGGACAGAACCACTCACTGGCTAAGGATAGATCAAGATGGGTAGCTGTGTTAGTCTGGCTGTAGCAATGGAAAAGAGCAAGAGTCCAGTAGCACCTAGAAGACTAACAACATTTGAGGTAGGGTGTGAGCTTTTGTGAGTCACGGCTCACTTCTTCAGAAGTCATTCTAGCTGTTTCTGAAAAAGTGAGTTCTGACACACGAAAGCTCATACTCTACCACAACTTTCGTTAGCCTTCTAGGTACTACTGGACTCTTGCTAGACAGTAATGACCCCTGCCTTACAGAGGCTCCACCCACTTTCTGAAAAGTTTTGAAGGTGCTGGGGAAGTATTGGCAGGAACTGTGGCACCCGTGGGCACCACGTTGGGGAACCCTGTGCTACAGCAAAAAAAGAAGTGAAAAAGAGAAAGCGGAGTATCGTGCTACAGCAAAGACAACATCCTTCAATTGCTGAATCAGTAGGAGGATCAGGAGCCTGCTCTGGAGCTCCTCCCACACCAGTGTCTCTCGTTCTTGAAAACTGGGCAGTGCCTGGCATGAACTCCTCCCACATGGCCTGAGTCTTGTAATGTTGCTCGCTGCACCTCGGAAGAAGCTTAGCCCACAACACCTCCCATTTTTGGATTAATTAATTGATTGGGTTTATTTAGCTCAACAAAATCATTTTCATGGATTTCTCCCCCCGCCCCCCTCGGCACCTTAAATGGAGGCAATCAGTAAGAAAGATCGGGAGAATAATTAGTTTCATGCCACTCTGAGAGGAATGTTCTCTGAATTTTTATTTTATTTTATTTATTTATATAGGACTGGATAAAAACTTGACCTGACTAAATATAAATAAATAAAAACAAACACAGCCAGAACGTTCTCCTCAGCATGGCATGGAACTAATTACTGAGAGGAAATCAAGACCGTAACAGCTTGTTTTCATTTTGCATGTACTGCTCTTTAATTTGTGTGATGCCTAGTTCCTAATAACAGGACACGATATAAAACAAAAGAGACCTAACCGATTTTTGGTATTCCCTGTGCACTTTAAATTTTCCATCAACTCATCCTTCTACATTTGGTTCCTTTTCATGGACACCTTCACGTACATATAAAAACATTCTTAGAATAATAATAATAATAACATTTGATTTATATACTGCCGTTCAGGACAACTTAACACCCACTCAGAGCGGTTTACAAAGTATGTTATTATTACCCCACAACAGTCACCCTGTGAGGTGGGTGGGGCTGAGAGAGCTCTGAGAGAGCCGTGACTAGCCCAAGGTCACCCAGCTGGCTTCAAGTGGAGGAGTGGGGAACCAAACCCAGCTCTCCAGATAAGAGTCCTGTGCTCTTAACCACTACTGGCTCTCATTCTTTGTTATTAATCATCTTTATTGATTGGTATTCTGGCAATAATTTCAATGCTCTGGGTCAAACTCTTTGTCAGCACAGAGTGTTCTGTATTTTCATGCTCGTTAAAAATAATAACACCCTTTTTGTTGTTACTGACCTTGGTTAGTAATTGAAGGGGAGACCTCCAACGAAGACCAGGGTTGCAGAGGCAGGCAATGGCAAGCCGCCTCTGTTAGTCTCTTGCCATGAAACCCTGCTCGGGGTCACTGTAAGTCAGCTATGATTTGAGGGCACTCTCCACCACCAATGCACACGGATAGTTTCAGATAGGTTGCCATGTTGTCTGCAGTAGAACAGCAAGATTTGAGTCCAGTGGCACCTTAGAGACCAACCAGATTTCCAGGGTATAAGCTTTCAAGAGTCAAAGCTCCCTTCTTTATGTACCGGGTATCTCATGGGTCTCTATGGTGCCGCTGGGTTTGAATCCTACGCGCACTGATGAATATGATTCCCATTCCAGGCATGGAATCTTGCAGCCCTGCCCACAACAGTCATAACTGTCTCTGCCTGCTTTGATTCACGAGTTCTGATCCAGAATCCAAAACGTGTCAAGTCGAGGGCTGGCAGTCTCCTCAGCTGCCGCCCAGTGAAGCAGCTGTCTTGCTGGATTCTTTGATGCGACTTGACGTGGATTGTTCTTGATGTTCAGAATGCTACAGAGGTGCACCATGTTGTGTTCACCCCCGTTTGTGGAATTTTTGCAACAAGCAACAAAGGGCCGATGCTTACTTTGCTGTTAGGGAGGCTGTCTCATTGGCACGGGCTCCGGTGACTTCACACTCTTGGTAACTTTTGATTTTGTTATTATGACTGTGGGCACGCAATGTTGCTGAAGATACTGCTGAAGATCTTAGCCTAATAAATGCTTGAATGTAGGTTTGCCAAGTCTTAGGCGGGGGCTGGAGACCTGCAATTCCAACTTATCTTCAGACTAGAGAGTTCAGTTCCCCTGGAGAAAATGGCTGCTTTAGAGGGTGGACTCTGTGCCTTTATACCTCGTTGAAGCCTCTCCCATGCCCAACCTCCCCCTCCAGTCTACACCCCCCAAAATCTCCTGGACTTTCCCAACCCAGAGGTGACAACCCTACATGAATGGAAGATAGCTTAGGACAAGAGCGTCAGATTCTTCAGCCCAGGTCTCTTTTTTATTTTATTTTTTTCAAAACAAAGAGGGGTACAGGAAAAAGAAGAGGGGGATAACAGGATCCAGGGAACAGTAGGATTTTGCACCACAAGAGTTGTTAAAATACAGAGTACACACAACAATATATCTTCATCAGAGTTCATCGATGTTCAAATGAGGATTACATCTACTATTCCAGCTTCAGTTTACCTTACTAACTAAATACTTTCTTTTCTCTACTAGGTGTTCAGTTTTGGATCAACTAAAGGTCAAAATGAGCGGTCTCCATGTACATTCTTACTGCTATATTTTAATATGGTCAAATCCTTCTATACAGATCCATTCTATTTATCTTAACTATTATGCCAAAGTTGCCGTATCTTGCATTCGACCTCAACAATAATATTTAACCACTTTCCATCTTATCAGATCCTAACCTTGTATTCAATCTATCACAATATATCAGTATGCTATCTGATTCAGTTTTCTAAAACTAAAACATTTTATGCATTTTATCCTTTGTGAGTAAAATAATTCCCCCATTTCTCTTCAAATTCTCTCATTGGTCTTCTGTTTAAATACTTGTCCGTTTGCCATCACTGTATATTTTGCCATCTTATCTTTCCAGATTTCCCTAGTTGGGCGTTCTTCTTCCTTCCATCTGGTTGCAAATACTACCCTTGCCGCCATCAGTAAATATCTAAACAGTCTCTCAGCCTGGGTCTCTTTTGAAGCACTACTAGGGTTAGAGAGTTGCCAATTCCAGTTTGGGAAATTCCTGGAGGTTTAGGGGAGGGGAGGGTTGGGGGGGAGGGGCCTCATCCCACCCTCCAAAAGTAGCAATTTTCTCCATGGAAACTGATCTCTGTAGCTTGGAAACCAGTTGTAATTCCAAGAGACCTCCACACCTAGAGGATTGCACACCTAGAGGATTGCAAGCCTAGGACCCACTCATATTTGAAAGGACCAGAACCAAGAAGATTAGGCATCCAACTCAGAGCCCATTTTTTCAAGGGGGGGGGTGCATCTGCCTGTTAGCCAAAGCTGCAAACCATCAGGCAGTTGCTCCTTGGTGGACAGGTTAAAAACTCCTGTAGGTCTGATGTGGCCCCCAGGCCATAAATGGCTCACTTCTGATTTAGGATTCGCAGTCTGTGGACTTCCTAAAGGAAGAGCAAGGCTGTGTCACTGCTGGGAGTGACATCACCACGCTGCCCCAGAAATGCTCCTGCGCTTTGCGTGGGGCCAATTTGGGCCCCAAATCAGCCGGGTGAATATTGCACGCACGCTCCCGGGAGTGTGTGATGATGTCTGTTCCTGGAGTAACCTTGTCGCACCGACCCAGGAGCCCTTACGTGCTTCGTGCACGTGGAAAGAAAAAAGATTAAGTGAGATCTCTGTGTTATTCTCCCCACTGCCCCCTGTAGTAATTTTGGTACCAAAATGGGGTTTGCAGCAGTGTATGCTCGTGCCATGATTCCAAATGAACATGAAATTTGGAATCCATTATCTTGAGCTTTTTATTTTATCACAAAATTCTGAGAACAGAAATCTTGCTAAGGCAGACCAAAAATCCATCTTGTCCCGCATCCTCCTTCCCAACCAGATGTCCTTCGGAGACCTACAAACAAGGCATGGAAGTGCAAACTTCTCCCAGTGTTGCATCCAGCACTAGTTTTCAGGGGTAGGCTACCATCAGAACATGGAAGTTCTGTTTAGTTATCATGGCCAATACAGACAGAGGGACCTCTCCTCTGTGGCTCTGTATGTTCCTCTTTTCATACTAATTAAGCTAGTGACCATCTCTGTATCTTGTGGCAGTGAGTTCCACAAGTTCATTGTGCACTGGGAGGTGTTAGTGGAATGCCATTTCTGGATTAGTATATAGGATCTACTGATTTTGGAAGAGAAATATTCAGGTCCAGGTGATACTGGACCCAAATTTTGTTCTTCTACTACAGACCAACTACAGGGATACTACAGGGATAAAAATGTTTCAGACAAGCGTATAAATGCAGTGGCTTAAAAAGGCTATCGGGCAAATGAATAGAGATTAGCTCCACCAATAATGAGTCTCTCCATATGAGATGCCTCAGCATATGTTTGTCAAGCGTATCCAGGAAGTGTAGTTTAAAAAGATAGTACCAGCAGAGATTGCTTCTCAGAGGGTTTGTCAATTTCATCTTCGCCTCCCAAAGGCTCTGTCAATTTCACCTCTCCAGTCTAAAACTGTGTGGGATGGCCAGGGCCGGGGCGCCCATAGAGGCCAGGTAGGCGGTGGCCTCAGGCGCGAGGGCACTGGAGAGGCGCCGGAGGGGGTGTCGGGGGCGGAGGCATGCGCCGTGGAGCTGGCATGGCTGGCCCGCAGCTGCTGCAGCCAGCCAGCCCCGTGCCGCCGCCGCCATACAACCCAGCCGGGCGCAGCAGCCAGGAGCCGCTGCTGGAGCGGCGTGCGGAGCGCAGAGCAGCCTCTGCCCGCCACCCCAGCCATCCACCAGCGAATGCCCCTGGCTTGCACTGCGCGATGACGTCAATGCATGATGACATTATCGCGCAGTCCGTGGCGCATGCGTGCTGCGCACAAGTGCGTGGGGGGGGTTTGCCACAGGCGCCAGAAACCCTGGCGCCGGCAGTGGGGATGGCAGCCAGAGGGCAGCCAGGAATGGAAATGGGTTGGAGCTGCCTTCCAGACCTGGGCTTGGTCCTGGAAAGATTCCAATGGGCTGAAGTTTCCCTTCTGGCATTTCATAGCCCCTTCACACAGTTCTAGCGTATAGTAAAGCTTTTGCCCTGCCACTGGCTCTGTCTTTTTAAACTACACTTCCCAGCTACCGTTGCATCTCCCGACACATGTTCTTCACGTGTCAGATGTCTCCTGTAGAAAGACTTGAAGTAGAAGCAAGCAAATGGAAGGGGTTGTGGCATGAATGCTGACAACTCTGCGCCTCATTTGCTTGTGCAACTGCCAGGCACTTAAAATGGAAATACACATTATGAATTACCTGGAGATGCTCAAGTGCAGGATTGTATGCGTGGCCCTCAGTTTGAGTGCAGGCTATTCTTCCTTGGTGCACATGAATGCCGCTTTCACGGGAGCTCCCTTTGTGTGTCCAGAGGGCAGAGCGCCAATTCAGCTCTGTTTTCACTGAGAACAAGTACTGTCGGCTCCTTTGTCTTGCCAATTTGCATTTCTTTAAAATGTGAGAAAGTGTCAAGATGTGCACTTCAATGAAGGGAGATGGGAGGTGGGGGAAATTAGGATACTTTTAGCAGCTGAAGAGGAACTGATACTGAACAAGTAAATATATTCACATGGAACAAGTTGAAGTGTGACAGTGCGAGTGAGTGCATAGAAAATTGGAGGGGGGACATGTGAAATGAGATGCATTTGAGCATCCCTAGGTACTTCGTAACGTGTATTTCCACCCATAGAAAATAGTATATAGTATGGTGATGGAGAGTGCCCTCAAGTCATAGCTGACTTATGGCCATCCCTGGTGGGGTTTTCATGGCAAGAGACTAACAGAGGTGGTTGGCCATTGCCACCCTGGTCTTCAACGGTCTCCCATCCAATTACTAACCAAGGCCAACCCTGCTTAGCTTCTGAGATCTAATGAGATCAGACTCACCTGGCCTATCCAGGTCAGGGCAATATATAGACTAGGTCCCTCCATATGTCCTGTGTTCCCAGCATCCTGGCAAAAAGTGGGCTGAGGTGTCATCATAATCCCTAGAACAACAAATCCATCAAAGTTCCATTGCCCTAGGTAACCCCCTTGCATGGCAAACTGGCTCTCCCCCCATCCTGCAACCCACACACACCTGTACTGGAAGTTTTGGGATAGTTCGATGCTCTGCGCTCAAGGCAATAACAATCATGTTTTCTTCATCCTCAGGGTCAGTATTCTTCTCTCCGCCAGGTATTCCCCCCCAACCTGTTGAATTTTCTCAAATGTCATTGGGGCTGCCAGCTTTCCCTTGACACATTGGGAGGAAATCCTGCTTTAAAGTAAGGTAACCTAATAACACTACAGAATACACGTGACCATCTCAGTACGGACTGGTATATCTTGGGTAAGTCTCTTTCCCCCACTGAGCGGAGCGCTCTACTCCAAAGTTTCTGTCCGGCCATTCCATTGGGATGGAAACCTCGGAATCAGTCTTCCCAGGTTCTGTTCACCGGTAACCAGTTGGCATAAACTGCAGCCCAATATTGTTCCTGGTGCCACAACAGACCATGCCAATTGGCAACATCAGGGCTCAGAAGGTTCCAGAATGCTAATCCAGCCGGGTCCAAATTCTTAGAATTTTGCCTGGTGGAGTTCTTAACATTCTGCCCCATGCTTGTTGATTTTTTAATATTTTATTTATCAGTTTTACAATAATAGGTACAACAATAGAATCAATCATATTAAAGCACAATGATATTGTTAGTATTGTTACATCTCTCTTTAGTTGCCCGTTATATTATGTTGTCTCCCTTTTCAGATAAGCCTTTTGGATTGATGGCTTTAATTTGTAGAGTTTTCAAGAATTTGAGTAGGACGCGTTCAGGTGTTTAGAATGATGAGATTAATAGCGACTGATAAGATTGATTAGTTGGTTGTACAACGTTTTTGATGACGTGTTCGAAGAAGGGGAGCTACTTTTTGGTAAATCCTGACATTCTGGGGAATAGATCAGCTTGTTGAATACCGTCTGTGATTTTTTTTCAATAATGTAATGATCCCAAACCTTTGAATACCAGTTTTTGAGCGTGGCTGCTTTTGATGATTCCCATTTGGAGGCTATCACTGTTTTGGCTGCCACTAATAAAGTTCACCTGGAGAAAATGGCTACTTTGACAAGTGGACTCTATGGAATTACGCCATGCCAAGGTCCTTTCCCTCCCCAAACCCCACTTTCTCCAGGTTTCACTCCCCAGATCTCCAGGAATTTCCCAACTTGGAGCTGGCAACCCTACTTGTGCCCCTGGCTGTGGACCACCCGAGGAGCAGCTGTTACTTTGGGTGGCCCTTGTGGAGTTCACCCACAAGAATCTCCAGTGATCTTGGTTGCTGTGTGGCTCAGACCTGTCTCAGGGCTTTGGGCTTTGGGGCAGTAGAAAGAATGTTTTAGCTGCCACCCCCCCAGCACTCCCCAGGCAAAGATCCATAACCTGCAGTGAATTCCTCATGGCTCAAAACCCAGCACCTAGGCTTGAAGTCTAGTGCCTAAAAATGGGGTGTTCCTATTTCCTTTTGCGGCTGCTGTTTACTGAGCCCCTCCTCAGACATTTGGAAACAGCACTGAAGGACCTGGGGGCTGGCCTGCATGGGAGGGAGGAACTGGTGAAAATTGTGCCTGTCTTCCGAAGATTTAAGGGCTATTAAGTCTTCCAGATACCCTGACCTGGGTAGCCCAAATGAGCCTGATCTTGTCAGATCTCGGAAACTAAGCAGGGTCAGCCTCAGTAATGGGAGACCTCCAACGAAGAACAGGGTTGCAGAGGCAGGCAATGGCAAACCACCTCTGTTAGTCTCTTGCCATGAAAACCCCGCCCAGGGTTGCCATAAGTCAGCTATGATTTGAGGGCACTCTCCATCACCACCAAGTCTTCCAACTATGTGTCTGGATGCATGCCCTGATTATTATGTGTGGAGTAGAAGGCACCTCTGCCAAAGCCCTGGGAAAGGCCAGAAGGCCAGTAAGGGGTAGAGGAAGAATATAGCCAGTCTGACCCTACCATGACAGTTTTGGGAAGGGACACAACACTCCCGTCATGGCATCCATGCAGGATACAGACAAAAGGGCCAGGAAAGAGGTCTGGCTGGAGAGAGAGGCAGAAGGAAAGGGAAAGCGAAGATTTGGCCTAGACAGCTGGAGGCAGGAGTCTGAGAGCCAAACTACAAGTGACGCCTTACACAGGTTGGACACTTGTCAGCTTCCCTCAGGTTTTGATGGGAAATGTAGGCATCCTGGTCTTGCAGCTGTAATGGAGAGCCAAGCTGTAAAACCAGGGCACCTACATTTCCCATCAAAACTTGAGGGAAGCTGACAAGTGTCCAACCTGTGTCAGGCGTCACTTGTTGTTTGGCTCTGAGAGTCAAGCTACAAGTGACTTTTTTCACGCATAGAACACTTGATCGTTTTCGCAAGTTTTCCTGGGAAGCGAAGTCCCAATGTCCTTCCCCTCTCTGTCAGAATCGCTGCCTGAAGAGCCAGAGAAAGCCGGCTGCAGCAGCAGCTTTTGCAAATCGTTCCTCCAGTCACAAGCCTGCTCTCAACGATCTTTGGGGGTGGGCAGCTGCAGCTTTCTCCCTGGGTGTCTTGCTCCCAGGGAGCTGCTCTGGATTTGCAAAAGCTGCTGCTGCCGCCGGCTTTCTCTGGCTCTTCAGGCAGCGATTCTAACAGAGAGGGGAAGGACACTCGGACTTCTGTTCCCAGGAAAACTTGCGAAAACGATCAAGTGTTCTATGCATGAAAAAAGTCACTTGTAGCTTGGCTCTCAGTGAGGAAGAAACTGGGGGAGGGGGGGGGGAGATTGTTGAGATTGTTGAGGCTGGCCCCACACTCCTCACACAGAACATGGTAACTTTGGCCAAGTCATTATTTCTAACGAAGCTCTCTCAAAAATCCAGAAAGGCCCAGGCAATTTCCAGTTTGTGAGCCCCAAAGCAGTAATGAAAAATTACCAATGACGACACAGGAGGCATGTAAAAACAAGTTGCAAAGTTTAGCAAATGCCAAAAAGAATTAGCAAGATATTGAAATGTGAGAACAGCCCTTCAAACCTGAGGCATGTGTCAAATCCCTCCACCCCACTCCCGTGTTTGACCCGGAAACGATTCCCACCTGCCTTCTTGCCAAGCTTTGGTAAGGGTTGCATGAAATGGGCTGCAGCAGTACCATGCAAAAACCCACATAGACTGAAAACCTTTACACAGTATTTCTCCAACGCAATGCTCAGATTTTTAAGGATCCGGAACTGGTTTTGTTTGAAGATCCGGAAGTCCATGCCTCATGGGGATTCCTCTGCTTACAGTAGGCTTGCCAAGTTCCTGCTGGGGGGCGGAGGATCTCCCGCCCCCAGCGCACCCTTCCTGCCACTGCTCAGCTGGGCAGTGGGAGAAAAATGGGATTTGAGGGGATCAACATACTGATGTTACTTCCCAATATGCTGACATCACTTCCAGAGGAACCAGAAATGGCATCAGCATATTGCTATGACATTCTAGCATTTGGCCAAAACTCTATGGTCAGTGTTGCTGGTGATGCACTGATGACACTTCTGAATCTGATCACTCCAGACATAGGGGCTGACAGCTCCAGGTTGTAAAATTCCTGGAGATTTTGGGAACGGAGCCTGGAGAGGTCAGGGTTTGGGGAGGGGAGGGACCTCAGCAGGGTATAATGCAATAAAGTCCACCCTCCAAAGCAGCCATTTTCTCCAGGGGAATAATAACAACAAAAACAATAACAATAACAACAACAACATTTGATTTATATCAAATGCCCTTCAGGACAACTTAATGCCCACTCAGAGCGGGTTACAAAGTATGTTATTATTATCCCCACAACAATAATCACCTTGTGAGTTGGGTGGGGCTGAGAGAGCTCTGAGAGAGCTGTGACTGACCCAAGGTCACCCAGCTGGCTTCAAGTGGAGGAGTGGGGAATCAAACCCAGTTCTCCAAATTAGAGTCCCACGCTCTTAACCACTACACCAAACTGGCTCTGGAAGTGATCTCTGTGGCCTGGGGATTACTTATAATTCTGGAAGATATCCAGCCACCACTGGGAGGATAGCAGCCTTATCCAGAAATGACATCAGCACATTTTTGGCAATGCCATTACATCACTGGCAAGGGTCCCCTCACGCAATGAATCTTTCACCGCTTGCCTGCTTTGTGCCAGAAACCCTAGTTTGCAGTAATCAAAGTTTGATGCTTATCAGATATAAATATG
The DNA here is from genome assembly GCF_028583425.1 of Eublepharis macularius. NCBI lineage: Eukaryota > Metazoa > Chordata > Lepidosauria > Squamata > Eublepharidae > Eublepharis > Eublepharis macularius. Next base: position 4,906,045 of record NC_072798.1, read on the forward strand.
ACACAATTTGTTGTGCGTTTTTTTTGCTTTCTAGGTTATTTTCCATAATGGTCAGCCACTTCAACCTGAAGTATGAGAAAAATTATTCATTCCGTCCTAACTTGGTAAGTGAAATCCCAGATTCAATTTCTGTAACTTGCTGTTGCCAAGAAAAGGAACCTGCTTGATTATTTGAACATATTTTTATGTTGTGAAGATGGGTTGCGCAAGCACTTTGCATACGCTGAAGCTGAGTTATAATTCCCACACTGCAGGGTATAGATTTCAACACAACCAGTGATGACTTTGGCTACTGCAGAGATGCCGAAAGATAGCATCTGACTGCATTAGCAGGTGCCAAAAGTTACGCTGTTGGTAGCCAAACTGCACAGGGCTTCGAAGCCCCTGGTTCACATCTCCCACTGCCACTTGGAATGGTGGTGGGAGAAAAATTTAAAAAATGACAGTATGATGTCACTTCTGGGGGGAATCGGGAAATGATATTAGTCCTATCTAGGAATCACTAGAAACTCTATGGTTTTACCACAGCAGGAGTAACATAATGACAAATGTGACACTGGCAGGTTTTTAAAATTTTCCTTTGTGGTGGTGGGCAATGGGACTTGGGGGCAGGGTACACCCACCCTGATAGGAACAACAACAACAACAACAACAACAACAACAACAACAACAACAACAACAACAACAACATTCAATTTATGTACCACTCTTCAAGACAACTTAACACCTACTCAAAGCGATTTCCAAAGTATGTTTTTATTATCCCCACAACAATAATCACTCTGTGAAGTGGGTGGGGCTGAGAGAGCTCCTAGAAGCTGTGACTGACCCAATGTTACTCACTTGGCTTCAAGCGGAGGAGCGGGGAATCAAACCCGGTTCTCCAGATTAGAGTCCTACTGCTCTTAACCACGACACCAAACTAGCAAGCCTAGTACAGGCTCAGAGTTTATAAGGTGCTATAATGTTCTTTACCATATGTTCAAGGCGCTGCCACTTTTCCTGTTGGCTTCCACTGGGGTGTGGGTGAGTAATTGCCTCATCAGGTGTGATTGGCTCATCCAATGACTCCTCATGCAGAGACTCAGACTCTCAGAGAAGAGTGTGCCTACAGCATCTCTGCACGAGTCCCTCTATCTGGAATGGTTGTCCTCTTCCACCGAGCACGCAGCTTCGGGAAGGACGCACATGGAGCGGTGAGGGAGGAAGGGGACACCCGCCTAGCCAGCCAGATCAGCTGAATTAGCCCTGGCGATCCATGGGGTGACAGACGTCGCAGCCAGATCGCCCTCACATCTCTGCACGAGTCCTTGGCCCTCCAGTCAGAAGACACTATCAAAACAATGGATCAAGCAGAAATGGGGAGCAGGCTCCATTAAAAGGTGGAGAGATTTCCTCTCCCCCTCTCTGAATTTAGTAAGGATCAGTCTAAATGAGACACAGGCAATTCTGCGTTTGGAGCTCATGAAGGGCTCTGATCCCAATTTGAATCGGGACCATGGGGGAGTGGGAGGAAAGGGGTTAACTCCTTGTCCTTGCACCTTTGACCTGACCTGAATTTGGCCACATGGAACTGCTGTTTGCAAAGTTACGGACCGCATTCAGAGTGCTAGTGGGTTAACCTCAATGGGATAAGTGGCAGACATGTTGGATGAGACCAAGGAGGAAAGGGTTAACGCTCCCCCATTCATAGTCCTGAACCAGATCAGCACTCCACACAGCTTAAGAGCAGCAGGACTCTAATCTGGAGAACCAGGTTTCATTCCCCGCTCCTCTGCTTGAAGCCAGCTGGGTGACCTTGGGTCAGTCACAGCTTCTCAGAGCTCTCTCAGCCCTGCCCACCTCACAGGGTGATTGTCGTGAGGATAATAACAACACACTTTGTAAACCTGAGTGGGGCATTAAGTTGTCCTGCAGTATATAAATCGAATGTTGTTGTTATTGTTGTTGTTGTTATATTATCTGGAAAGAGAAAATTCGGTAGAGGTCCAAACATAGAAGTCTCTGTACCTTGTCTTGTTTGGCCCTGTACGTTGTCTTAAGTTTGGGTGGTCTAAGGGGGAAGGTGGCCTCCAGGTGTAATTCAGATATAGGTGTACCTCGGCTACCAGACATTTGGAAAATTATAGATTACAGAACCCCGGGATGCTCTCCATCATAACATCTGTTTTGGTAATCAAAATTGCCCTCGGGGCGGCAAGCCTGACATCTTTGCAAGGACTTGGCTAGCTGTGATCACCGTGCCAAAACCGCAGGGTTTCTCTTCCACTCCTCCCCACAAGTGGCGGTTGATTAGCCACCCACCCCAAAAGGCTTGCCCTGCCCGGCCCTGGGCTGCCACTGGGCCCTGGTGTCACAATATGCCGCCCCATCACAATGCCATTGGCTGCACGATGAAGACGATTTGCCCATCAAATGAACCTGGCAGGGTTTGTTGGGGCTGAAGCAAAGCCGCTCTCAGCAGACTCTGCCGGGGCGGGGGGGGGGCAGAAATCCACCAGCTGGGACAGATCATGAGGAAGAGGAGGACTGGAATGGCAGGGCCAGTAAAGGGCAGGACGTGCCAGGAACCACTGCTTGCTTGGTGAGAAGGGACCTCTTATGGGTACCATAATAGGAGTGGAAATACATGTTGCGAATTACCTAGGGACACTCAAGTGTAAGATTTCATGTGTGATCCTCAATTCACATGCAGGCTGTTCTTGCTTGGCAGACACAGGGCTCATTTCGGGGGGAACGCGCAGGAACGCAGTTCCGGCAGTTCCCCAAAGAGGTCACATGTCAGGTGGCCCCGCCCTCTTGGACATTTGGGGCCCATTTCAGCCTGGATTGGGGCCGAAATGGCCCAGATCGGACCTCTGACGGGTGGTGGATCACTCTCCCCCTCAGCAGCGGCCCAATCCTGACCATTTTGGGCCCAATTTCGGCCCTGAATGGCCAGGATTGGGTCCAAAACAGCCAGGATAGGTGATGTCAGGGGGTGTGGCATATGCAAATCAGTTATGCTAATAACAGGCTTCTGGTGATGTCAAGGGGCGTGGCATATGCTAAAGAGTTATGCTAATGAGTTCCTCCAGCTCTTTTTCTATGAAATGACCCCTGGGCACACGTGAATGCCGCTTTCACAGGAGCGCCTTTTGTATAGGTTGCATTTGCAAATAAGTATGAATGCTACCACCAAGTCAGGAGGGCAGAGCTCCAATTCAGCTCTGTTTTCGCAGTGAGAACTCTCAGGGATAGACACCATAGAGCGAGTACTTAGGCTCCTCTGACTTGCCAATCTGCATTTCCTTAAGGTGTGAGAAAGTGTCAAGATCTGCATTTCGATGAACAGATGTGGGAATCTGGCAGTTGGGATACTTTAGCAGTTGAGGAGGAACTGATATCAAAAGCATGAATGTACTCATATCCTAAAACCAAACAGTTTACTTTTTATTCTGCAAGGCATCTTACATTATCAAGAATTGATATGATCTGGGCCTCAAAGGACTTAGCGTTATGGACTAAGGAGGTAGAAATAATGCCGATGGTAGGCTCAGATCACAATCCAATTATGTGGAAATTTGGAAAAAGGAGAAAAAGGAAAGCCTGGAGAATAAATGAGGACTTGCTACAGGAAAGTGGAAATATGGAAATATTGAGAAGAGAGACAAAGTTTTTTATACAATACAACGTGAATAAAGAAGTACCAACCAGTAAAGTTTGGGACGCGTACAAGGCGGTTGTAAGGGGCATACTAATGGACTTAAATGGCAGAGCAAGGAAAAAGAAAGAGGAGAAAAGACAAGAGATTGAGGAGAAAATAAAGGCCAAAGAAGCACAGTTAAAAAAGAGACCAGGGAAAAAGAAAATACATCAGGAAATTAAAATTCTTCAAGAACAGTTAACAGCAATGAGTAATAAAGAATTGGAGTGGAACCTTAAAAGACTGAATCAAAAAGCTTTTGAGGGTGCTAATAAACCTGGGAAATATTTGGCATGGCAATTGAAGAAGAAAAGGGAAAAGAAAATAATAAATAAAATCTGTGAAGAAAATAAAACGTACCTGGAGCAAACTACCATTAGTAGAGCCTTTTATAAATTTTATGCTAAGCTGTATAATAAAAAAGAAGTAACCAAAGAATCAATAGCATCATATTTGGAGAAAACCAAACTTCCAGAGATCTCGGAAGCTTGGAGAAATAAGTTGAATAGTGAAGTAACTGATGAGGAAATAAGTAAGGCAATACAATCCGCAAATCTAGGAAAGGCGCCAGGGCCAGATGGACTTACGGCTAAATTTTATAAGACAATGGCCAACGAACTGGCACCATTCCTAAAAGAGGTGATGAACGGAGTTTTTAGGGATCAAAGAATTCCAGACACTTGGAGCGAAGCGAATATATCATTGATCCCAAAAGAGGGCCTAGATCTGACTAACGTGAAAAATTACAGACCTATATCACTACTTAACAATGACTATAAAATTTTTACGAAGATATTGGCGGAGAGACTGAAGGGGTGGTTCTCGGAAGTTATAGAGGAGGAACAAGCAGGCTTTTTGCCAGACAGACAAATAAGAGACAATTTAAGGACAGTGATCAATGCTATTGAATATTATGACAAGCGTTGTGACAAAGAGGTTGGTTTCTTCTTTGTAGACGCTGAAAAAGCGTTTGACAATTTAAACTGGGATTTTTTGTTTGCCACTATGGAAAAGCTACAATTGGGAGAAAGATTCATCAGAGCAATTAAAGAAATTTATAGAGACCAGACTGCAGCAATTGTAGTGAATGATGAACTGACCAAGAAATTGACGATTAGTAAAGGAACAAGACAAGGTTGCCCGTTATCTCCATTGTTGTTCATTTTAGTATTGGAGATTCTGATGATACAAATACGACAAGACGAGGAAATACGAGGAATAAAAATAAAGGACTATTCATACAAGGTTAGAGCATTTGCAGATGACATAATGTTAATTGTAGAAGATCCATTGGAGAACATGCCAAAAGTGATAGATAAGATCAAGGAGTTTGGTGACTTGGCAGGTTTCTTCATTAACAAAAAGAAGTCAAAGATATTATGTAAAAACATGACTAAGCAGAAACAACAATTGTTAATGGAAACAACGGACTGTGAAGTAACTAGTAAGGTGAAATATTTGGGAGTTGAGCTGACTGCAAAAAATATAGATTTGTTCAAGAATAATTATGAAAAATTATGGACTCAGATAGAGAGAGACTTGATCAAATGGAATAGACTGAATTTGTCATGGTTGGGCAGGATTGCAGCAGTTAAGATGAATGTGTTACCAAGAGTAATGTTTTTGCTACAGACAATACCAATCATCAGAGACTCTAAACAATTTGAAAAATGGCAGAGGAAAATATCAGATTTTGTTTGGGCAGGCAAGAAGCCTCGAGTGAAAGTAAAAGTTCTACAAGATGCAAAGGAAAGAGGCGGAATGCAACTGCCCAACCTGAGACTTTACCATGATGCAATCTGCCTAGTTTGGTTAAAAGAGTGGATGACATTAAAGAATAAGAAACTATTAGCCCTAGAGGGATATAAAAATTTTTTTGGATGGCACGCATACCTATGGCATGACAAAGTAAAGGTCAACTCGATGTTCCTGCATCATTTTGTAAGGAGAAGTTTATATACAATCTGGAAGAAGTACAGAATTTACCTACAAGAAGGAACCCCTTTGTGGGTGGTTCCATACGAGGTGATAGATCCGAGAGCTGTTGATAATGAACAACAATGTTTAACGTACAAAGAAATAACTAAAACTGAAGTGTCTAAACTTAGAATAAAGACGCAAGAGGAACTATCACCGAACTACGATTGGTTCCAGTATAGACAGATCAGAGATTTGTATAACTCGGACTCTGTAAAGGGAGGTATACGAACAGAGAATTCGGAACTAGAGCAGACCCTTTTTAAAGAGGACAAGAAAAGAATATCCAAGGTATACCAAGTACTGTTGAAATGGTATACCGAGGATGAGACAGTTAAAACACAAATGGTGAAATGGGCTATAAATTTTAATAAAGAAATAACAATGGAGGCATGGGAATACTTGTGGAAAACTACAATGAAGACAACGACATGTATTAATATTAAAGAGAACATTTTCAAAATGATCTATCGTTGGTACATGACACCAAAGAAGATTGCGCTAGGAAACTTGAACACTTCTAATAAATGCTGGAAATGTAGAAAGCATGAGGGCTCCCTCTATCATATGTGGTGGTCGTGTGAGGTAGCTAGGCAGTTCTGGGGGGAAATAATAAGAGAAATGAGTGAAATTTTACAGTTTCAAATAAATAAGAACCCAGAACTCCTGCTGCTAAACTTGGGAATGGAGGGAATCCCAGCCCATCATAGGACGTTGATATTTTATATGACTGCAGCAGCTAGACTTTTGTATGCGCAGAAATGGAAAGTACAAGAAGTGCCAACTATTGAAGATTGGATCTACAAATTGCTGTATATGGCTGAAATGGACAAGATGACAAGAAAACTGAGAGATCTGGACTCAGGGCAGTTTAACACAGACTGGGAGAAGCTGAAACAATATCTGGAGAAGAAGTGGGAGGTGGGAGGAAAACTGTGGCAGTTTGAGAACTACTGAAGTACAATAAAAGTATAAAAGAGAGGGGTGACTTTACCGGGGGAGGAAGAGAAATGTGAATTTATAAGCAGTTAGATTAATTAATTGATTGAGATATATATAGATATGTAAAGGTTAATTGATAGAATATTGATAGAGAATAATTAATGGTTTAAACATGAGGATTGAGTAATTAACAATATTTTTTTTTACTTGATAAGACTTATATGCACCAAACTGAATGTATAGAAGAGTTAAAATGACTGACTATGTGATGAGTTATATAGAAATACTATAAAAAGAAGAAATGATTAATATATAGAGAACAAATCAAATTGTTTGATTTAAATGTGGGAAATTTTTATGGTTTATGACATACAGAAATATTCAAAACCGGAAAATGGGATAAATTGTTTATCTAAAGAAGTATAGTTTGGATGTATAGTAAGTAAAAGAGTTAAAGATGTACTGCTTAATATAATGGAGAATATATATTTGTTTTAGATAGAGGAAATTAATAGAAGTAAGGGAAAAGGGACAGAGGGTGGGAAAGCTGTTGGAAGTCAACAAAAGGGGGGGAAAGGGAGGGGGTTAGAAACGAAAAATTAGGGGAAAATTGAATGCAATGTAATGTAAAAATATTAATGTTCTAACCCAATAAAAATTTTACAAAAAAAAAAAAAAGCATGAATGTACTCATGAGGAGCGAATAGAAATGTGACTGTGCGAGCGAGTGCATGGGAAGTTGGAGGGGGGACACGCGGAATGAGGTTCACTTGAGCGTCCCTGGGTACTTTGTAACGTGTATTTCCACCCTTGGTGATGTGCCCCTAGAAAGTATCTTGTCCTGTTCTCTTCACAACACCTGGAGCTGCCTGGGGTGATATTCTGTCACCTAGGAGCATTTAATCCATTAATAGTCCTCTGGTTTAGCAGTCAAGGCCCACCTTCAGCTGTCTTCTCCTCTGGATACAGGAGCGGCATCTATCGGAAGCAGGGCTGCCTCTGTGGTCAACCCTATACCATAAGGTGCTCTCCCCATAGACGCTCATCAGTTTCCAACATCGGTCACATTCCAGGGACAGGCAGAATCCATCCTCTCTGCCAGGGCTTTTTTTCTGAGAAAAGAGGTGGTGGAACTCAGGACTACACAATGACGTCACTTTGGGTCAGCTGGAACAAGGGGGGAGTTTTTTAAAGTTTAAATTGCCCTCGGCGAAAATGGTCCCATGGCTGGTGGCCCCGCCCCCTGATCTCCAGACAGAGGGGAGCTTAGATTGCCCTCCACGCTGCTCGCTGCGGACGGCAATCTAAATTCCCCTCTGTCTGGAGATCAGGGGGCGAGGCCACCAGCCATGTGACCATTTTCAAGAGGTGGCGGAACTCCGTTCCACTGCGTTTCTGCTGAAAAAAAGCCCTGCTCTTTGCCTTTTAATAGCGAAAGCAGAGATTTCATAGCTGGAGATTTTGCCTGCTCGTTCGGTGCTGCTCTATCCACACTGCTGTATTTCAGTAGAAAAGGGAAAGAGTCCAGTAGCACCTATAAGACTGATAAAAATTGTGGTTAGTCTTATAGGTGCTACTGATAAAATTTGTGGTTAGTCTTCTATGTGCTATTGGACTCCTGCTCTTTTTTACTGCTACAGACAGACTAACGTGGCTACCCATCTCGATCTATTGCCATATTTCAGATTACACATCTGTTTTTTATGGTATTTATTGGGCTCTTGTGTGTTTTATATCACGATGCTTGAATGTGATTGTGGTTTGAGCGGATGCCACTTTGAATGCTACGAGCAGCAGAGTCATCGAGAGAGAGAACTGAGAATAAGCTAATCAGAATTTAATTCTTCCTTGGCTCCTGGGCAGATCCGTTACTTCATGCCTATGACCGATGCCGAGTTCCAAGAACGCCTGGATCGGCACAAGGGGGAGATCGCAGTCATGATGAGATCGTCAGAGTTCAATCAGGACAAAACTGCCTTGATTGTGACTAACAACCATCTTCCTATGCTCGTTTCTGGTCAACATCTCATAACTCCTTTCCATTTTTTCTCCAAAGACCTTTTAGGAGAGGTAGGCATTTTCTTCAGGGCTACGGTAGCTGCTTGGAATGAAGTAAGTCCTCATGTCGGGTTCTGGAAGTTAAACCCAAATAGGACTTCACATCGAACGCTCCAGTGTAAGATCATGCATCTGATGAAGAGAACTGTGATTCTCGAAAGCTTATGCTACAGTAAAGTTGGTTAGTCTTAAAGGTGCAACTGGACTCTTTTCGATTTTGCGACCACAGACTAACACGGCTAACTCCTCTGGATCCAGTGTAAGAGTTAAAGTTGCTTTATTAAGGATCCATCAGTTTAGTGCACACTGACTACACCACTGGCAGAAGTGACGTGGGTAGGGACGGTTAGATTAGTTACAGGCAGGGCACATTTCGAGGGGGAACGCGCAGAAACGCAGTTCCGGCAGTTCCCCAAAGAGGGCACATGTCAGGTGGCCCCGCCCACCTGACTCACTGCCCTTTGGGCCCATTTCGGCCTGGATTGGGGCCAAAATGGCCCATATCAGGCCTCTGACGGGTGGTGGATCACTCTCCTGCTCATCAGCGGCCCGATCCTGACCACTTTGGGTCCCTTTTCGGCCATTTCAGCCCCCTTTTGCCATTTTGGGCCCAATTTTGGCCCTGAATGGCCAGGATTGGGTCCAAAACAGCCAGGATAGGTGATGTCAGGGGGTGTGGCATATGCAAATCAGTTCTGCCAACAACACACTTCTGGTGATGGCAAGGGGCGTGGCATATGCTAATGAGTTATGCTGATGAGTTCCTCCAGCTCTTTTTCTACAAAATGACCCCTGGTTACAGGCAAAGTTCCTGCCTTTAGGATAGGGACGGTTAGGATTCTGGCACGAAGGAGCCTGGGGGGGTGGGGTGGGGATAAGGGTGAGAAAAGGAGAGAAAGAATGGAGTCATTTCAGTTCTCAGACTTCGGCTGGCATTCAAGGCCATTCTCTAGTCTGCTCCAAAAGCAAAAGTGGACACCTGCGAGATCAGCGAAAATGCCACAAGCCTGGCTTGTGTACACTCAATGTACTCTCAGAGGATCAGCATCATATGCAGAACACCTTCATGGCAGATATATTGGCATGCATATCAGACACCTCATTTATTTAATTTTATTTATGACATTTGTAGTCCGCCTTTCTCACTGAGACTCAAGGCGGATTACACAGTGTGAGATTAGTACATTTCAATACAGTACCAAGGACATTTCCATACACAATGCCATAGGGTCAATAGATACAAGTTTAAAAGACATAGCATTAGCAAGAATCCAGTACAGAGTAGACAAAGTACTGAAGCAGAACATAATCAATTCTAGGACTAACAACATGGAGCACTGGTGGTACATGGGAGTACATATTTAAAGCAACAGATAATATGTAAGGCACTATAGTGATGAAGTCTACCCCATCCCTACAATACAAACCTCTCGTGAGAGTAAAAAACCTTTGTGAATAGTTTGGTTTTGCATCATTTACAAAAGGCCAGGAGAGTAACTTCCTCAGGCAGAGCCTCTCAAGTTAAAGAATCTCAAATAACAGAGGTTGGGACTTTCTTCTCTTTGAGATCTTGGAGAACCACTTTCCCATCACAGTAGACTATGCTGGGTAGGGTGGCCAACTCTATGCTGGGAAACTCCTGGAGATTTGGGAGGTGGAGCCTCAAAGGGCGTGGTTTTGGGGAAGGGAGGGGCTTCAGTGGGGTACAATACCATAGAATCCACCCTCCAAACCAGTCATTTTCTCCAGGGGAACTGATCTCTGTGGCCTGGAGAGTAGTTGTAATTCTGGGAGATCTCCAGGCCCCATCTAGAGGTTGGCAACCCTGATGCTGGGCTTCAAGGACCAGTGGACTGATTAGCTTCATAGGAAATTCATATACTCAAGGCCAAGTAGAAGAAGGATGTCCCATACTTACCACGTTGAAAGGGTAAAGATTCCAGTAGCACCTTTAAGACTAGCCAACTTTATTGCATCATCAGCTTTTGAGAGCCACAGCTCTCTTCATCAGATGCATGTTGAAAGGGGTTGGCCTTACCATAAAGACAAGAACAGAAGTGATGCCCTGCTAGATCATTCCAGTGGCCTATCTAGCCCGGTGTCTTCTTTCACACACCGGCAAACCGGGCATCGAGGCCACGGCCTTCACCTGATGTTGCCTCCCAGCACCAGCATTCAGAAGTTTGCCGTCTCTGTATATGGAGACTCCTTGTCTTGGCAGTACTATCTGCAAAAAGGACCTAGGGGTCTTAGTAGACCATACACTGAACATAAGTCAGCAGTGTGATGTGGTAGCTAAAAAGGCAAATGCGGTTTGGGGCTGTATCAACAGAAGCATAGTGTCCAGATCGCACAAAGTGAGGGTATCTCTCTACTTTGCTCTTATTAGACCTCCCCTAGAGTATTGTGTTCAGTTTTGGGCACCACAATTTAAGAAGGATATAGATAAGCTGGAACGTGTCCAGAGGAGGGCAACAAAGATGGCGAGGGGTCTGGAGACCAAGTCCTGTGAGGAAAGGGTGAAGGAGCTTGGAATGTTTAGCCTGGAGAGGAGACAACTGAGAGGTGATGTGATAACCATCTTCAAGTACTTGAAGGGCTGTCATATAGAGGATGGCGTGGAGTTGTTTTCCGCTGCCCCAGAAGGTCGGACCAGAACCAACAGTTTGAACATTAGGAAGAACTTCCTGACAGAGCGGTCCCTCAGTGGAACTGGCTTCCTCAGGAGGTGGTGGGCTCTCCTTCTCTGGAGGTTCTTAAGCAGAGGCTAGAGGGCCATCTGACAGCAATGCTGATTCTGTGAACCTAGGCAGATCAGGAGAGGGAGGGCAGGAAGGGTTGCATCAGTGTTTAGTTCTTCTTAGACGCCCAGAGTAAAGCCGATCACCACCTTGGGGTCAGGTAGCAATTTTCCCTGGGTCAGTTTGGCTAGGGATCCTGGTGGTGTTTTGCCATCTTCTGGGCATGGAGCAGGGGTCACTGGGGCAGTCGGCGGGGGTGGGGGTGGGGAGTTAGTTGTGAATTTCCTGTACTGTGCAGTGGGTTGGACTAGATGGCCCTAGAGGTCCCTTCCAACCCTATGATTCTATGATGCTAGCCATTGATGGATCTCACCTCCACAAATCTGTTTTAAATCCATCTATGCTTGTGGTGATCACTACCTTCCCAGCAATGAATTCTACTATTTAATTTACTGATTGAGTAAAGAAGGGTTTCCTTTTGCCTGCCCTGAATCAACTACCTATCCACTTCATTAGGAGACCCGAGTTCTAATGTTACGGTGAGGGAGGAAAAGATTGTAAAGTCTGGATCAGTACCAAGGACTTCATCTGCGGTGGAGGCTCTCTCCCTCACTCTCTCCTGTTTAGGGGCTCCCCCCAGCTCTCGTGTAACTGGGGCCATTGCTGCTAGGAGTTGCATTCTGAATATCCGCATCGAATTACGGGCAGCTAAAGCAGATCCCGAAAGAGAAGCGTGGGGTCAGGGGCTGGTGCTACCCTGGAGCACAAGGGACCAGAGGTTCAAAATTCCTGCTGCAAAGATCTCTCCAAAAAAGTCACTTTCTAGCTAGGGTAAAGAAAAAAAGGCCTCTGTTTAACAGGGATACTCATGCCGTTGCCAACTCCAGGTTGGGGACTTCCTGGAGATTTGGGGGTGGAGCCGGGGGAGGGTGGGGTTTGGAAAGGGGAGGGACCTCAGTGGGGTATAATACTGTAAAGTCTGTCCTTTGACGTTGCCATCTACTCCTGGGGAACGGATCTCTATTGTCTGGAGATCAGTTGCAATTCCAGGAAAACTCCAGGCCCCCCATGGAGGCTGTAACCAGACAAAATATCCGTGTATAATTAAAGTCTTATCCTCACTCATGCAGTTAACAATACATCTATTGAATTATCTTTTCTTGTATAGCCAGGACTCATACCACATTGTACAATACAACTATAACTTCAACTTATAGGCGTCATACATACTCCAACCCATCAATTAAAGTGTCTCGTGCTCAAAATCCTATTAGCCATACTATTAAAGTGCAATTGCTATTTCATGTCACCTGACACAATTTATCATATATGGAGTCACTTTCGCCTTCTATTTCAGTTCAATGAAGGAAATTGAACGGAAGGAAATTAACATGAGGAAGTGTATTGGAAACTCTGACAACTGTGTTCTTTGAGAAAGAATTTTGGAAACGGACCTTATGGGGATCTGGACCGTCCGTTAGAAAAAACTATGGTCATAGAACCTTATATGTACACCAAAAGAAACACATCTGAGGTCTACATTTCTTCTGTGACCCACACAGTGTCTGGGATCAGCCTTGGACTGTCCACGTATTGAACTGAAATAGAAGGCGAAATTGACTCCATATATGATAAATTGTGTCAGGTGACATGAAATAGCAATTGCACTTTAATAGTATGGATAATAGGATTTTGAGCACGAGACACTTTAATTGATGGGTTGGAGTATGTATGACGCCTATAAGTTGAAGTTATAGTTGTATTGTACAATGTGGTATGAGTCCTGGCTATACAAGAAAAGATAATTCAATAAATGTATTGTTAACTGCATGAGTGAGGATAAGACTTTAATTATACATGGTATTTTGTCTGGTTACAGCTTGGTCCGTGTTGCTCTGTTATTGTTAATCCCCCATGGAGGCTGGCAACCCTAACTCATAAGTTTGCCCTAAGGGGCCATTTTGGATCAGGAAAAGGGCACAAGGGAAGGCTCAAAAACCCCTTCCCTCAGCCTGAACACAACCAGGCTCCATGAACCTTGTGATTTAAAGGGAATGACCCCTGGGAGCTCCATTCACATCTGTTTTGATCCCGATCCGATCAGCAGTAGGAAGGCAGGGCCAAGTCTCGGGGCTTTAGCATCCTTTGGGGTATCTCCAAGTGGGGGACTTCTCCCAGAGGGTGAGGAGACTTATCCCAACAAGGATGGTCTCTTCCCCACATGGCTTGGGTGCCTTCACAACTAGCTGCTCCAGGCTCCCACCTGTCCATCAGGCTCCCCTTTAAGCCACCATCCAGAGCCAAGTTCTGTCCCCAGCCCCCCCCCCCACCAGGCTGTGCTACGCTTCACCCTCTGGTGCCTCAGGGCTCTTTTGCACTCAGCTCCCTGAGCCCCAGGGCATCTGGCCACTAAACCTGGGGCGGGATCCAGCATGAGGACGGAGAACCAGATGTTTATGTAGCAGGGCCAAGGAGAACGGACAAAGGGTGTTGCTGGAGCATGGAGGAGACGCTGATGCTCTGTGGCCTTCCGTGGCTCGTTGACCATATGAGAAAGGAGCCAGTGTGGAGACCAAAAGTCTCTGGGTTCAAGCCCAGCCTAGCCCTGAGAATGCCACCCATTTCCTGTGCACAGGGTTGGAGGGGGACAGCTGCCAGTGACACATTTCCTTTCCTGTCGCCTTTTCTCCATAGACAATAAGTGTTCTGAAGCCGCACAGCTTACCCCCACTGAGTGTGCCACAGACACAGCTCATGGTGCCAGACCTGAGAAAGCCAGGGAAGCGTATGCCATTCAGGTAAAGGCACTGTTTACTTTGGGTGGTGGTGGTGGGGGGGTAGGATTAGTGTAGTGTAGTGGTTAGAGTGTTGGACTAGTATCTAGAACAGGGGTCCCCAACGTGGTGCCCACCAACACCTTTCCTGGTGCTCGCCAAGTGTTTTTAGAAAGTGGGTGGGGCTTTTGCCAAGCTAGGGTTGCCAGTCCCCCACAGGAGGTGGGGGATCCCTTGCTCCCATCCTTCACCCTCCACCCCTGCTTACCTGGCTGGTGGGGGGAAAGGCAGGGGAACTCATCTCCCGGGGCATGCTCCTGGGTGGTGCGGTGCACTCCTGCACTCCACAGTAGCTGATTTGGACCCCAAATGGGCCGAATCAGGCCTGTTTGGGACCTAAATTGGCCCGCTGTGAAGAGCAGCAGGAGCTCTCAAGGGTCCTCCCGACAGTGCTCCCACACTCCACAGCAGGCCAATTTCGGCCTATTTGGGACTGCAATGGGCCTATTTGGGACCTAAATTGGCCCGCTGTGAAGTGTGGGAGCTCTCCAGGGCTCATCGCGCCTCCCCAGCAGCACTCCCACGCTCTACAGTGGGATGATTTTAGCCCCTAATGGGCCTGATTTGGCCTGCAGCAGGGCACAGGAGCGCTCCAGAAAGCCCCTGGACAGCTCCTGTGCTTCACAGCAGGCCAATTTAGGCCCCAAATGGGCCCATTGCGGTCCCGAATGGGCCGAAATCAGCCTGCTGTGGAGCACCAGCACACTACAGGGGACAGCACAATGCCCTGCACGATGATGTCACTTCCCTGAAATATCTGTGCCCAAGGAAGCTGGTAGGAGGGCTGAATACCTATTTATTTATTTATTTATTTATTTGATTTCTATATTCCTTCAATTAAGAGCTCGAAGCGGTTCACGTCATAAACAATTACATCCATTAAAACCAATGCAAAACATAATATATTCAATAAGATCACAATAAACCAACGTAGTGAAAATACCTGAAATCGTTCAAGTCCGAACCCTTTCCCGCTGCTCCCCTTTTTGGGGTCAACATTTGCTGGCCCCCAGTTTGTACACGAGGAAGGCAGGCACACGAACAAACCAATCTTGCATCTCACTTGACCATCGACTGTGTCCTATGTTTGGGCTTCCCCCGAATAAATTTACTTTGTCCTGCAAGCAGGTTTGCAACCCCAAAAGATTTCAAGGGTGAAGCAAAGTTTTCGAAAGTTTATGCAGAGAGGCGGCTCCTGCAGATGTATCCCCAGTTGCGCACTCGCTGGTTTCCAGGAGTAGGTAAGTAGTTATCCATTATTCACTGAAGGAAAGGCAGGCGGACAATTCCTATTTCCTAAAGTCTATGGGAATGCTGTATTTGTTAAAGCTCCATGCATTCAGCAGCTCCCTCTTGCCTCAGGACTTTATGTGTTGAGGGATAAAATATTTTCAGATTAATGACCAAATGCATGAAGTCTGGGAAAAGAGGTTTGTGCTGTTGTCTCTGTATGGAAACTAGACATGAGCGCGAACGGAAAAAAACTCACGAACACTCTGTTCGTTGTTTGTTGCCATCTACGAACAACGAACTGAAGCGAACAGGTCCCTTTAACGAACATGTTTGGTGTTCGTATTCGTGGCCCTTTAAAGATCCCTTTAAACTATCAGCTGGCAGGTGGCAGGGGAGGATTCGCCCTTGCTGCCTGCAAGCTGATAGTTTAAAGGGCCCTTTCCTGCCATGTGCAAGGGGCAGGGCCCTTTAAACACCCCACAACACCGAGCCCCCACCCCCTGGCCCACCCCAGGCTGTTGCTGCCGGGTGCGAGAGGGATGGAGAGAATCTCTCCGTCCCTCTGACAGCGGGCAGAGCTGGTGCTGCCATGGGGCTGCTTCTGCCCACTGTCAGAGAGATGAGGAGAATCTCCTAGTCCCTTTGACAGTGGGCAGAGCTGGTGCCACCACAGGGCCGCTTCTGCCCACTGTCAGAGGGACGAGGAGAGACTCCCCTGGTCCCTCTGACAGCAGGCAGAGCCGGTGCCGCGGGGCTCCTTCTGCCCGCTGTCAGAGAGACGAGGAGAATCGTCTCTCTGTGGTCTCTAGACAGAGGCAGATAATGGCAAACCACCTCTGTTTGTCTCTTCCCTTGAAACGCCCAGCAGGGTTCATCATAGTTGACTGTGACTTTACAGCAACTTATACACACACATACAAGATAGGAGAAAAGCTGGAAATGCTACACCTATTGGCAGAACATGGCATAACCACTCTAGAGATTGTCCAAGGACCAATTGTTCCAAAATTATTCAGATCAAGCCTTGGAGTCTCTTCTCCAGTTCTGTGCAGTGAGATCAGAAATGAGATCACAAACCTGTTAATACAAAACACGAGTAAGTGGCAGCCATGTTTGGAATAGCATGATTCCAGATGCCCACATCTCACACTTTGCGAACCATAGGCAGAGGCCTGTCTCAACCCGTTCTGATTGGTTTCGTTTCAGAGTCGAGGAAAACGGGACCCTTTCCCAGTATTGAAGGCTGGCCTCCTCGAATGGCAGACCAGTGGGAACCGTTGACCCTGACATGCCTGGAGAAAGTTAAGCCCACTCTTGTCGCCCCAGGAGACGATGGCTTCAGATATGGGAAAGCCCCGCTGTGGGTCATCAACAGGTCCGTTGTTCCCAAACTTGCCAAATAAAGCCTTGGTTCTTCTTGTTGCATTCAGACTTTTTGCCTTTCTGGGATTGTCTTAATTCATCTGTTCATTTTTAATGGTGAATCCGGATGATATTGTCAACCTGGTATGTCCTCACTGTACTCCTGTCTTTTTTTCAGACTTGATTTATGGCCGTTTTTAACGCTTAAAATACAGTGACAGTAGGAGCCTGTTGAGGGTAGACAAAATGCTGTTGAGGTTTCTCAGGCTAAGCATTTACATTTTACTCATTCCTTTTTCGTGCATCTCCTTCTAGCTTAATTAAGTACCTCCTATTCATTTAAGGAAGTGTTTCATAGACCCTTAATTATCCCTCTGTGTTTCCATGTGTGTGCATTAATTAATTTAATCAATTAAATAGGCCATCCAAAACAGAAGCAATGCTGGTATTTAAAGGAAAATTTCAAGGAGAAGTAGAATTTACTTACTTTCAAATAAATATATGCCCTTACCTGGATAGCCCAGCTGAGCCTAATTTCGTCAGATCTCAAAAGCTAAGCAGAGTTGGCCTGAATGGGAGACCTCCAACAAAGACCAGGGCCACAGAGATAAGCAATGGTAAATCACCTCTGTTAATCTCTTGCCATGAATACCCCACTAAGGGTCTCCATAAGTCAGTGATGACTTGAGGGCACTCTCTACCACCACCAAATAAATATATAGTAGAATCTTGTTCATGGGGATAGATATTTCTGGATTTTTTATATGGAATATAGTACCATGGGGAATTATTTTAATTCCACTTGTAACTGTGGAAGAGAAATGACCAAAAAAGCACAGAAGTGTCCTAGTATGGAAGAAGATTGTGTGTGTGCGTGCATGTGTGTATATGCTTATTTAATATATATTTTATCACACATTTCTAGGAATCACGGGAAATTCCATGATAAAACCATAGAATTTCTGATTATTTCTAGAGAGGACTGATGTCACTATGATAAAACCATAGTGATTTTGACAATTCCTAGAGAGGACTGATGTCACTATGATAAAAACGCAGTGTTTCTGAAGATTCCTAGAGAGGACTGATGTCATTATGATAAAACCATAGTGTTTTTGATGATTCCTAGAGAGGACTGATGTAACTTCCAGGGAAAATCTCAGAAGTGACGTCATGCCATCGCCAACAGCCCTCACCATGTCCCATTCCCCCCTATGCTGCTAGCTACAAGGTTGTTCTGAAAATAAAATGGGGGAAATGCTATGATCATTGCCTTGAGCTCTTTGGAGGATGGACAGGATACAAACATGATGGGCAGAACCACAGAGCACATCACAGTGAAGCCTGTTCCTTTGGCCATGACATAGCTTGCAGAACTGTTGCTGTAGATGCTGCAACTGACAGTTAATGAAAGAATCAAGCAATGTATTTTAGGGTCCTTTGATTAATGCATTCTAGCACGGTCATAGGACCAACCAGATGGGGACAGAAACCTACAAAAGGGCGACAAAAGGCGCCTACCAAAGGCGACAGGATCCGATTCCTTGACCTGTGTGAACATTTGATTTGATTTTAGTTCTCATTTTCAGTGACACCATGAAAATCATGGGCGCGTAATGAGAATTTCCCCTGTCTCGTAATGGGCATTTTCCATAGGAGCTGAGCCCTTTTGCCCTTAAATTGGTTTGCAATTAAACACGATGCATTTCAGGCTTAAGAGGTGGTAGTGTTTGTGCCCAGCCAGCATTCATCGGACCTGGCAGGTGAGGTCGGTTGCTGCCCTTGGTGCAGGCTGGGAAGGTGGTTAGTTTTCAACCCCATGGAATCTCTCTACATGAAGATATCTTACGCGAGGGCCCTCAAGTGACTTACTTTCTGTGTGGTCTTACATTCAAGTGCACTCTGTCTCCCTAGCAGTGCATGTGTGTTCACAATGGGAGAGCAAGTGTAAGATCTTTCACTGGAGCATCATGTGTAAGATGTCTTGCATAGAGAGATTTCTGGTCTCCCTGAAACCATACTAAGTTCTGGGATGGATTGTAGATTTTCATAAAAGTTATTACAAATGCCCAAGTAACTGGTGTGGCCTGCACATCCTCTATGCTGGAGTCCATGTTGATATGTAAGGAACATGGGGCAAGGCATTGAGGTAGGTGAGGCAGAAGGAGAAGCGTTGTGTGTCTGCCTAGGCAATGTGCTGCTTCCCCTACATCCACATCACGGTTGCAGAATACATATGAAACTTGCCCATACCAAGTCAGACCACTGGTGTGCCTAGCTCAGTATCGACGACTATGACTGGGAGCCCCTAAAGGTCTTTCCCAACCTTGCTTCTGGGGTCTTTTAAGAGCCAAACTACAAGTGACGCCTTACACAGGTTGGACACTTGTCAGCTTCCCTCAAGTTTTGATGGGAAATGTAGGCACCCTGGTTTTACAGCTTGGCTCTCCATTACAGCTGCAAGACCAGGATGCCTACATTTCCCATCAAAACTTGAGGGAAGCCGACTAGTGTCCAACCTGTGTAAGACGTCACTGGACACGGAGCCTTCAGCATGCAAAACATGTTCTTCCTCTGAGTCACATGTGACCTGTCCTCTGGTATCAGTGCAGTAAAGGGAGGGCTCATGGCTCAGTAGCAGAGTATCTGCCTGGCACGCAAAAGGTCCCAGGTTCAATCCCTGACCTGGATAGCCCAGGGGGGCCCAATCTCTTCAGATCTCAGAAGCTAAGCAGGGTTGGCCTTGGTTAGTAATTGGGTGGGAGATCTCCAACAAAGACCAGGGTTGATATGGAGAGCCAGGCAATGGCAAACCACCTCTGTTGACATCAAACCCTCACCGGGGGGTGGGGGTGGGGGGAGGGGGGTCCACTATAAGTCATCTAGAACTTGAGGGCAGGATTTCATTCATTCGTTCGTTCATTCAATCCCCAGCTTCTCCCAACTTAAAAAACAGAATTGGGCAGTAGGTTATGTGAAAGACCTCTGCTTGAAACCCTGGTTAGTCACTGCCAGTCTGAACAGACAATGCTGACCCTGATGGAGCAATAGTAGGGTTGCCAATCTCCAGTTGGTAGCTGGAGATTTCATGGAATTACAACTGATCTCCAGGCCACAGAGATCAGTTCCTCTGGAGAAAAGGGCTGTGTTGGAGGGTGGACTCTATGGAATTATACTCTTCCCCTCCCCGGAACCTGCTTTCCCCAGTCTCCGCTGGAATTTCCCAACCTGAAGTTGGCAACCTATCCGATGCAGTAAAAGGCATGTCTTCAGCTCAAATGTAATCCATGTACGTCCAAAAAAGCTTGAGGGAAGCTGACAAGTGTCCAACCTGTGTAAGGCGTCACTTGTAGCTTGGCTCTCAGACACCACCCCCAAATCTCAAAGAATTTCCCGAGCCACAGCTGGCAATCCTCCTTCCTGGGGGGATTCACTCTTTATAACAACAACAACAACAACAACAACAACAACAACAACAACAACAACAACAACAACAACAACATTCTATTTATATACCGCCCTTCAGGACTACTTAATGCCCACTCAGAGTGGTGTACAAAGTATGTTATTATTATCCCCACAACAAACACCCTGTGAGGTGGGTGGGGGTGAGAGAGCTCTGAGAGAGCTGTGACTAGCCCAAGGTCACCCAGCTGGCTTCGAGTGGAGGAGTGGGGAATCAAACCCAGTTCTCCAGATTAGAATCCTGCGCTCTTAACCACTACACCAAACTGGCAAAGAGATGCTGTTCGGCATCCCTTTCCATCGGTGGAGGTTGCCAAGCCCACAAACATGAGGAAGACTTGGTCTGTAGCCAAGTTGGGGGCATGTAGATTGTAATGCACAAGGGGTGCTGTTTGCTAGCCAGTCAGCTTGTCAAGAGCTACCTGAAGCTACCAGTTTGTTCGTTTGGCTGTTCAAGAAGACTCTCTGAATTTTGTCCTCAGGACTCAAGAAGCAAGCAGGCACTAAGAAATCTATTGACAGGCATTGTGGGTGACCACTAAGCTATATTTTTGAGTATAGATCAGCACCTTAGTGCACAAAGCTGCGCTATCAAGAGTCAGACTACTGGTTTGTCAAGGCCAATATTGGCTGATTCCGCACACGTTGGATAATGCACTTTCAATGCACTTTATCAATCATTTGAGGTGGATTTTTTATTCCGCACACAAAAAAATCCGTTCCAAATGATCTATAAAGAGGATTGGAAGTGCATTATCCAACGTGTGTGGAATCTACTCTGACTAGCAGTGGGCCTCTGGGGTCTTTCACGTCACTTCTCTACATTATTGTTTTTTAACGTAGATGCAGGAGATTGAATGTGGAACCTTCTGCACAGAAAACAGGTGGTCTACCAGTGAGCCACAGCCCCTCCCCGAATCTGGGTTCAAATCCTACTCAGTCATGACAGCAGTTTGGTGTAGTGGTTAAGAGCAGCAGGAGTCTAATATGGAGAGTTGGGTTTCTCTGTATAACGTAGGATTATTGAGAGGAGAAAAGGTGGGCTGGAGATGTATGTCACTGTAGTTTCTTGTAAGAAGGGAGGGATAAAAATGTACCCATTAAATAAATAAATTTGGTCACGCAACACCAATTCAAGTGTTACGCTTGCATGCGCAAGTGTTACACACCTACACATGTATAGGTGTGATATCCCTCATGGCTAGTTCTCTGGTCAAACCTAACCAAGTGACTTCTTGGGGCAGCCTCACAAGTGTGCTACAGTTTGGTGTAGTGGTTAAGAGCACGAGACTCTAATCTGGAGAGCCTGGTTTGATTCCCCACTCCTCCACTTGAAGCCAGATGGGTGACCTTCAGTCAATCACAGCTCTCTCAGAGCTCTCTCAGCCCCACCCACCTCACAGGGTGTTTTGTTGTGGGGATAATAATGGCATACTTTGTAAACCGCTCTGAGTGGGCATTAAGTTGTCCTGAAGGGCGGTATATAAATTGAGTGTTATTACTGTTATTATTATTACAGTTAAGCCTTGTCAAAGTTCATCTCCTTTCCTGGGGTTTTGGGATGTGAGAAATCTCAGAGTGCGGAGCAAACACATCATCTTTAATGTCAACGCCTGACGCATGAACACTGAGGCACCGCACAACATTCAGCCTGCCAAGCCGCATACTGCAGCTGCTGACATATCATCTGAACAAAAGCCCAGCAACACCTAAAAGACAAACAACATTTATTTCAATATGAACTTTGGTGAGTCAGATCTCGCTTCCTCTGAAGTGGTTCTCACTGTAATCCCCCAAAAATGGGGATCTGCGGCCCTCTGCAGGGTGAAGACTAGAGATGGGCACAAACCGGGAAAAAACCAAACCATGTGGTTCGTGGTTCGTCAAATTTCACGAACCACGAACCACGAACTTTCACAAACCTGCCCCTGGTTCACAAACCTGTTTATTTGGTTCGTGAAAACCTCACATCCAGGTCAGAAAATTGTCACTTCCGGGCCAGCAGAAGGTCACTTCCGGGCCAGCAGAAGTTCACTTCTGGGTCAGCAGAAGGTCTGCAGGAAGTCCATCCCCTGCTGCCTAGGAAACTGATTGATTGGCACCAGGCTGTCTTCAGTGACGAACCAAATGAACCAGCCTACCGCCTCGTGGCGGTTCATCAGAAATGGGATCTGACGAACCGTAGTTCGTGAACCACAAACCAGCCTGGTTTGTGCTTAATTTTGGTTCGTAGTTTGGTTCGTGCCCATCTCTAGTGAAGACTTCTCTAGCATCAATAGCAGCATGGTAGGAATACAGACTCTGTTTACCTACCTGAAGAAGACAGCTGTGATTCACGAAAGCTGATATTCAACTAAATATTGTTAGTCTTTAAGATGCCACCGGAATTTTGTTTTATTTTGCTGCAGCAGACTAACATGGCTACTTGTTCACAATGAATGACTAAAATAGCAGGAGAATTTTTTTGGGAGGAAATCTTGGGGGCGGGGGGAAAGAGCAGCACCCACCTGGCTTTTAACTCCAGGGAAAACCAAGAATTCTCAGTTATAAGGGTGGAGGATCTTTCCACAATGTGTGTGCGGGGCGTGGGAGCACTTGGGCAGTGAAGTTGCAAGCACGTTTCTATTTTTGTCTATAGCATCCTAGCAAGTTTGGTTCCGACTGATATCCAAAAAATGGGGATCTTCTGCCCTCTGCAGTGTGAACGCTTCTCTGGAAATATTAGACACATCAACAGCTGCATAGGAGGAACATGGACTCCCTTCATTCTAATATATTATCTTGGAAGGGATTTGCATCGGTCATCATTGTTTTTAAAAGCAAAAAAATGAAATAAGACTATTTATAAAATTGTGCGCCTGCAGCCAGGGTCTGCTGTAGTGTTTAGTGCTTAGAGTGCCTGATGGCTTTTGTTGTTATATAAACAATGAATAATATAATATGAAGGAGGAAATAATATCTGACCCAGGCCGTGAAGAGTCCAGGAAAGTCTTCTAAGGCCTAGTAACTTTTGGGGTTACTTGGAAAATTCCTGGAGCTTTGAGGGTGGAGTAAGTTTGCCATCCTCTCTCTGGGGGCGAGGGATCCCCATCTTCCATTGCTTGCCCCCCACTGGTTGGTGGAGGGAAAGGTACCCGGAGGGAGGCGTCTGAAGAAGTGAGCTGTGACTCACGAAAGCTCATCCCCTACCACAAATGTTGTTAGTCTTACAGGTGCTACTGAACTCTTGCTCTTTTCTACTGCTACAGGCAGACTAACATGGCTACCCATCTTGATCTATTTCCAGAACTAAGTTTGGGGGCAATTTTTAAAGAATCAGCCCCAGCCACTACCTGTAGCTTCAATTTGGTGCCTGAAAATGACATCATTTTCCATTGCAATGTATGGGTGTGTGCAGGGCTCATTTCGAGGGGAAACGCGCAGGAACACAGTTCTGGAAGTTCCCCAAAGAGGTCACATGTCAGGTGGCCCCAACCTCCTGACTCTCGGCCATTTTGGGCATGTTTCAGTCTGGATTGGGGCCGAAACAGCCCGGATCGGGCCTCTGATGGGTGGTAGATCACTCTCCCACTCAGCAGCAGCCTGATCCTGGCCATTTTGGGCCCCTTTTTTGTCCATTTTCAGCCCCTTTTTTCCATTTGGGGCCCAATTTTGGCCCTGAATGGCCAGGATTGGGTCCAAAACAGCCAGGATAGGTGATGTCAGGGGGCGTGGCATATGCAAATCAGTTATGCTAATGACACACTTCCGATGATGGCAAGGGGTGTGGCATATGCTAATGAGTTATGCTAATGAGTTCCTCCTTCTGTTTTTCTACGAAATGACCCCTGGGCGTGTGCAGGGATTGTTTGGCCTCATGGGGATGTAGCAATTCTAAGATGGAGCTTGGGAAGGGCAGGGATTGCAGAATGGAGAGACCTCAGCAGGGTATAATTCCATATAGTCCATCCTCCAAAGCGGCCATTTTCTCCAGGGGAATTGATCTCTACAGTTGCCATTTGCGGAGAACTTCAGGCCCTACCTGGAAGGTAGCAACCGTAGTAACACCTCATACACACCCTCCAAGCACATTCTTCAACTAGGGCTGGTTAATGCAAACAGGACAGGCAGTCAAATTGCAGCCCGGAGGAGCAAAAAATGAAATGCAAAGAATTAGGAACTCAAGAGAATTTGCTTTAATAGGGCCCCTGTGGAATGCGAAGTGAATAATCTTTCCTCCCCCCATATCCCATTTGCTCGTGAAAATGGAATTCCTCTCAGCCCAGGGTTCATGGAGGAGAGGAAAAAGAAAGGAACGTGAAGCAGCGGAAATGGGTGGAAAATATGCAGCGCTTCTATCATACAGTATGGCGGATAGTTCTGTCCCTGGGGACTTCGAGGA
Source organism: Eublepharis macularius (assembly GCF_028583425.1). NCBI lineage: Eukaryota > Metazoa > Chordata > Lepidosauria > Squamata > Eublepharidae > Eublepharis > Eublepharis macularius. The sequence goes on from NC_072798.1 coordinate 4,930,723, forward strand.
AGGGAAGGCCGCGCGCGAAGCCTGCTGTGACCGCCCAGCCCTGCCTCAGCCGTAGCTTCATCCTCTCCCTCCCCCACCCTCATCACTTCCGCCGGCCGATCTGAGCCATCAGGTGGGCATTGGCGGCTGCCTTCGCCCTCAGGTTCTTGGCCTTGGCGATGTCAAAGAGGATGTTCATGATATTGGTCGGGACGTCGAGGGAGAGGGTAAACTTGGTGCGCCGGTCGCTCTTGGCCTGCCCTTGGTAGACTTTGCCCTTCCCCTGTGTCTGGGCCAGGTATTTGTAGCGGGTGATGGCCGGGAACGTCCTTTTCTCTTTGTCTTCCTCTTCCTTGGCCTCCTCTTCATCGTCCTCAGAGGAGGCATCCTTGTCCGGTGAGAACTTGAAGCTCCTCTTCTCCAGGAGGGAGTTCTCCTCGGGGAACCCCTTCTTGGCCTCTGACAGGGCGGCGTTGATGCAGCTGAAGATGGACTCGGCTTTGTACAACTTGAGGTTTAGGCCCGTCCTGGCTGCAAATAGGACCAACAGAAGGAGTAGGAGCTTGGGATGAGCCATTGTTCCGCCCTGTGCCACAAAAGAAGGAGAGAAAGTGCCTAAATGGGTGTGCTTGACAGGCCAGGCCCCATTGGCAGGGGCTCATTCAAGAAGGGTTGCCAACCTCTAGGTGGTAGATGGAGATCTCCTGAAATTACAGCTGATCTCCAGGCAACAGAGATCAATTCCCCTGGAAAAACAGCTACTTTGGAGGGTGGACTCTATGGCGTTAAACCCCACTGAGGCTCCTCCCCTCTCCCAACCCCACCCTCCCTCTCCAGGTCCAACCCCCCCAAATCTCCAGGAATTTCCTAACCCAGAGCTGGCAAACTTATATTCAAGATAATTTAGGGTTGCCACCTCCAGGTTGGGAAATTAATTGAGATTTGTGGGCGGAGCCTGTGGAGGGTGAGGTTTCAGAAGGGGAGGGACCTCAGTGGTGTATAATCTCATAGAACCCACCCTATGAAGCAGCCATTTTCTCCAGGGGAACTGATCTCTGTTGTCTGGAGATCAATTGTAATGCTGGGGGGGGGTCTCAAGGTCCCACCTGGAGATTGGCAACCCTAAGACAGCTACCAAAATGCCTATCAGTCAATCAGACATCACAAAACAGAATGGCTCTAAAAATATGAATTTGTACTCTAATACGATAGTCAGTCTTCCATTTAAGCGGATCCCTTTAGCACATGGTTCACATTGGTGGGAAGCGGTTAGAACATAAGAGGAACATAAGACGAAGTAAGAGGAACCCTGTTGGATCAGACCAGTGGTCTATCTAGTCTGCCATCCTGTCTCACACCGTAGCTGACCAGCTAGCAAGCTATAGTGGTTGATGCTAGACAAGGAGGTGCGAAACCCTGGATCAGGTTCTCTGTCTGGGCCAAACTAGACAATACGGGTGTCCCTAGGGAGGCCTGTCGGGTTCCCATGTGACTGCCGATGCTGAGTTTGCCCCCTTGCCTGCCAATCCACCAGCAATCAGCGGGAGGTGGCAAGCCCCTGGAGGTCGCCCACCACCAGCGGGCACCCTAGGAACACATGCGGTGTGTGCGCTCCCAGGGGGCGTGATGACATCACTTCCAGAAGTGATGTCACTCCCATGGCCAGTGCAATGATATCACTACCAGAATTGGGCATCATCACGCAGGTGCCTGAGTGAGGTAATAACGGGAGGGTATAGGGACCTGGCACCCCTAGTTGCTTGCCATGGTGAAGCAGTGAACTGTGTTATGAGGAACCAAATTCTATCAGGATTCTGCCTCCCCCTGCCATTATCTAACCTGATATGGGGAGTGTTATTTGGCTGTACGTTCCCCTAGTGCCGTTTCAGCTCAGAACAGTGTGGGAGGAGAGACAGGTGCCCCTCTTCCCTACACCATGGTGGCTGCAACCAGATTCAGGCCCATTGTGGCACAGTTTAAAGGAGTTTCTGTCTAGAAGATAACTGCTTCAAAATGGCAGGCATCCCCAGGGATTTCCATTCCGTCTAGTTTGGTTCTCAGCCATGAGAACCTTACGCCAGCCACACTCTCTCAGCCTAACCAACCTCACAAGGCCATCGTGAGGATAAAAATGATCATTTATTTATTTAAAACATTTCTTTGCTCCCTTTCCACCCCAAAAGGCCCCCCACTGGCAACGAACCTTAGACATTAAAATATTTCAACATTTAAAGCGTTTATAATGAATAAGTTGATTAAAACTTTAAAACTAGTAACCCAATAAAAACAATCTGATAATACATTTGTATCAGATTGTTTTTATCGAATTATTAATTCAATAACACACATAACGCCAATTCAATTTATTGAAATATGAATTGAATTATTATTTATTATTGATCGAATTGTTATGAATTCAATAACACTCGTAACACCAAAAATTAGTAGCCACTTCAGTAACAGTTATCGGGGTATGCCAAACAGAAGAAAAAGTTTTCACCAGACGCCGGGGCAAGTATCTGTCAAGTGTCAGGGGACTCAATGTTAGCCGGGAAGTGTAGTTTTGAAAGACAGAGCTGGTGGAGATTTCTCTAGAGGGGACAGATTCTCTCACATCCCTCTGCCACCTCTGTCGTGCCAGACTGTCTTGAATCCTTTGCCCTGAGGCCCTTGCTGCTAAAAACTTTGAATTAACTGAGCCTCAGCAAGGCAAAGGCTCCAGAAGGAGAAATGCCAGAGGCAGCGGAAGGCTGTAAAAGAATCCATCCTCTTCAGAGCGATCGCCGCCAGCTCTGTCATTTAAAACTATGCTTCCCGGCTAACGTTGCATCTCCTGATACGTGAAGAACACGTGTCAAACGTAATGTGTAGAGAGACTCAATGATAGAGGGAGATGGACAAATCTCCCTGGGGAGGGAGTTCCAAGTTTTGTCAACATGACCAACCCTCAGTGAAGGGGAGAACTTATACCACTTATATGTCTACCTTTGTTCACCATATTGCAAACTCAAGGTAGTTTACATCAACACTTCTTATATCGCCAAGACGGTCAGAGGCATCAGATAGCCTCAGATGGCAAAGTCCCAGCCTTGAGTTTCTAGGCGATCTTCACCACCAGTTGTTTGTACCCTTTTTGCTAGCTTCTTTAAGGAATCTGAGGGCAGAAATTTCCTGCCTTCAGAGCCCCCCAATCCAAGCACTGGGACAATGGCTATTGCCCCTCATTTCTGAGCTGCTGCTGCCTTGGAACAACACACTTTGGGAGTAGGGGGGCAAGCAGGAACTCCTGGCGACAGCTCTGAGCTGCCTCTCCATCAAGACAGCTGGTCCAATTGTGGCAGTAATCTAGATTAAAGCACACAGCACTAAGCAATACTAAGCAGTATAAAGCAATACACTTGTACTCTAGGTGAGCTTGCAAAAAATTGCATGAACTATTGTCGAAGGCTTTCACAGCCGGAGAGCGATGGTTTTTGTGGATTTTCCGGGCTGTATAGCCATGGTCTTGGCATTATAGTTCCTGACGTTTCGCTTGTTTCAGGACATTCCAGTCCTGAAAAACACCAGGCTAACAAAACACTCTATACCCGACAATTGCCCTGCAGAGAAGATTAGCACATCAAGCACCAATCCATATGCAAAAGAACCTCCTCAGGATACAGTGAAGCCTCCCTCCATTAGCATTCCACACCCTGGGAAACTCTTACAGGATGACTCAGCTCAACCCCACCCCTCCTGAGTAGATATAAATGACCTGCCAACATCTTTTCCACACTGTGACACTGAGAGATCTCTGTCTTTTGGTGCTACACATCTGAAGATGCCAGCCACAGCTGCTGGTGAAACGTCAGGAACTACAATGCCAAGACCACGGCTATACAGCCCGGAAAATCCACAAAAACATTGCATGAACTGTCTGTGTGTTTTTTCCAGAATGTTAGGTAAGCAAAACAGGTGTGCTTTTCATCTTTGACAACCAAGTAAAAATGGTGGTCTCTGTCTAGATTAACGTTCTTCTATCTGTGAATGGGCCAATGGTTATACAACAGAAATTATGAATGTCTAATGAAGCATCAAACCAATGACAATCACATGGAAAAGATCTTAGATATTTGCAAAAGATAACCTACAAAACATGCAAATTCTGATAGGGTGTTAGAGTTCTGATTGGAAGAAATCTCATGAGAATTTAGGTAAGAATCTTATCTTTGCATTGTATCCTATGGGAATCTTAATGCATTTCATAAAAACTCTGATTGTTTTAAACTTAAGACTTAATTAGGAGATGTTAGCAAAACTAATTCTTATTGTTTTTCTTTGTTCTGTTTTTGTAGGATTTATGACCATGGCTTTTTTTCAGCTGGAACACCGTGGAACGGAGTTCCAGCATCTCTTAAAAATACCCACGTAACTGGTGCCCCCCCACCTCCAGAGAGAGATCAGTTCCCCTGGAGGAGATGGCTGGGGGGATTGCAGGATGCTTTTGTATCCTGGTAAGCCTGTGAGGGGTGGGAGCACACGCAGCGGGAGAGTGGGGGAACAGCATGCTGGCCCATGCCGGGCGCCTCCCCCCCGCTCCTTTGGGGAGGTGGGGAAGGCTTCACCTGCCGAATCTGGGCCCATCAGGGTGCCCCCACCCTATAGGCTAGAAATGGCCAGGATCGGGCCACTGCCGGGTGGGAGAGTGCTCTCCCACATGGCAGTGTCCCATTCCAGGCTAATTTTGGCCCAATTTGGGCCATTTTGGGCCTGATTCGGCCCAATTTGGGCCTGAAACGGCCAGGATCGGGCCACTGCCAGGCAGGGGTGTGCTCTTCTGTGCACCAGCAGCCTGTTCCAGGCCAATTTGGGCCCGATACATGCTGCTTGGGGGCTGATTTGGCACAATTTGGGCCCGAAACGGCCAGGATCAGGCTACTGCCAGACAGGGGAGTGCTTTCCCTGTGGATCATGGGAGGTGCTCCTGGGGTGGCCACGACCTGCGTGTTAACATCACTGACATGGTCGCGCAGTCCCGGGATTGCACATGCGCTTCATGTGCACGCATATGGTACCCAGTGAGTTCTACCACCTCTTTTCCCAGAAAAAAAGCTCTTTTAATGACTATTTATTATGATATCTTGCTTAATTAACCCCAAACTAGAGTGTAATTCCAATAAAAAGGAAATAAATAAACTCTAGAAAGGTGTCTGTGCACTTTGATCATGAAAGGTGAAGCAAAAAAGGACCCTATAAATAACGTACTGATAAGCAGAACTTGTTCAAGAACAGTCCTGAACTAATTGCTGAAAGCTGTCCGGGAAAAAAGATAAATCTTTCTTCTGGGATAGTGGAAGCTTAGTAAAGACATGGATAATAGTCCGTTACACAATAGTCTCCTACCTTTTCATATGATCTGCCAACGGCTGGGTCGCTCCACCCAATGCTGGAAGCTCAAGTCCCCCTAGACTATCAGCCTTCCAGACCAGCTCCTCCTCCGTCTTATCAGGGTTCAGTTTTACCTTCTTCTGCCCTTGGTCACATAGTCAGCACATCCAAGCAGAGATAATGGGTTTCTGGATGCTTAGCAAAAGAAATATAAAGATGGGTGTCTTCAATTGATGATACCCTACCCCAAACTGAGAGCCAGCTTGGTGTAGTGGTTAAGAGCACGGGACTCTAATCTGGAGAACCGGGTTTGATTCCCCTCTCCTCCTCTTGAAGCCAGCTGGGGGACCTTGGAGTCAATCACAGCTCTCTCAGGCCTCTCTCAGTCCCACCCACCTCACAGGGTGTTCTGTTGTGGGGATAATAATAACATACTTTGTAAACCGCTCTGAGTGGGCATTAATTTGTCCTGAAGGGCGGTATATAAATCGAAGGTGATTATTATTTATTATTAAATCTGGAGTCAGTCTAATATAACACTAATATAACAGTCTAATATAACAATGTAGATGACTGGGGAAGGCAATGGCAAACCACCCCGTAACAAAAGTCTGCCAAGAAAACATCGTGATGCGACGTCCCCCCATGGGTCAGTAATGACTCGGTGCGCGCGCGCGCGCGCGCGCGCACACACACACACACACACATTAAAAAAAAACGATGAAGCAGCATTGAGGAGAGGATGGTCCCAGGGGTGCCCCACAAGTAATCTCCTAGCTTGGCATCTCCAGTGGTTGTTCTCTGAGTATGTTGAGACTGCAATGACTGAAATCTTTGGAGCACCGCATCTCTCTAGCCGATCTTGCAGTGCAAGAGTTTCACCCTTCTAAGCCCATTGACTTCAATCGGTTTAAAAGGATATAACTCTGCTCTGGATTACACCGTCATTTTCTCAACGGCGCCGCAGAATCAGATGGTCCACTGTGTCAGCAGCTGCTGCCACTTCGAAGGGTATCAGTAAAGAGGCATGGCCTCCGCCCCTGCCTTGAAGCTGAGGATGGGTTAAAGGCAGATGTGCCTCCAGAAAAACCTGGGGGAGCTCTGCCATCATCTGCACTAAGGGCCAAGCTACAAGTGATGAATAACACTTGCCTGGCAAGTGAACAGACTCCCGTGTATTCCTCCCTGTTCACTTGCTATTCACTTGCGCTCCACTTGATCAAGTGGAGTGCAAGTGGAGTGCACTTGATCAAGTGGAGTGTAAGTGAATGGCAAGTGAACAGGGAGGAATACACGTCTGTTCACTTGCCAGGCAAGTGTCATTCATCACTTGTAGCTTGGCCCTAGTATTTAGAGGTTCCTTGCCATTGTGGTTCTCTTCCATTAACTTGTTTAAGCCACTTTCAAAGCTGGCTAAACTACCAGCCATCACTATATCCTGTGGCAGTGAATTCCTCAAGTTGATTACTCCTTTGTAGCTTTCCACAGCGCAAAATCTGGAGGAGAAATTCCGTCTTCTTAAAGAGCTTGTGATTTTGAAAACTAGGCAATTGTCAAGTTGCTGTATAATCTAAAGACCGTTCTAGCGGTGGATTGGCTCCACCTAGTGGTCATCATGAAACACAGCAAGCGACGTCTCTGAACTGTTCAGAAAACGCTTTGCGGTTGTGACATCTGGCAAGTGTTTGGGTTATATTTATATATTTTCCCCAAAGGGGCAAATAGCAGCTGTTGGGGGGAGGGCAGGGCTTGAATCCCGGAAGATGGCACAGGAAAAGAGTTGTCTCCATGTTGTCTCCATGTTCCAACCATCAATTGAAATGGGTGCAATTAATGATACAGAGAAGTTCTATGATGCAGAGAAGTTAGCCGTGTTAGTCTGTGGTAGCAAAATCAAAAAGAGTCCAGTAGCACCTTTAAGACTAACCAATTTTATTTTAGCATAAGCTTTCGAGAATCAAGTTCTCTTCGTCAGATGCCTGTTGTTAGTTGATCCTCAGTAGCACTAACAACAGTCATGTAAAGTAGGCCGAAATGGAGAGATGATGACCCTGGGAAAACTGGAAACTGAATTTTCTACTTCTTATACCTTCCAGTTTTCAAAGGGGCGTTGTATTGAAGAAATAAGACACTGCACAAATTCAGACAAGGGGTGAAAGTTCCAAGCTGACATTTAGAATGTCAAACCGTTTCAGGTTTTGATCACAAAATTCGATTTGAAGGATGATTTAAAAATATACCCTTAAATCTTAACCTTTGCTGTTTTTCAAAACCCGTAGCCTGCCATTTACTGAGGGCTCAGAGCAGATATTCTAACTTTAAGTAGGTCTGCATCAAATAAGGAAGAAAAGCCTTGTATGCCACTCTGGATTCCTTGGAGAAATTGAGTAATCAGAAAGGTTTTGGGGGAAAAAACCTTATACATACCAGTGCCAAGACCAATGCCAAAAAAATAAAAAATAAGTACCAAAATCTTTAATAAAATTCCAAGAATTAAAACCGTATGATTAAAACAATATCACTGTGGTTCCATACATATAAGTACCTTCCCTAGTGTACTAGAAAGGAGCAAGAGTCCAGTAGCACCTATAAGACTCACAAAATTTGTGGTAGGGTATGAGCTTTTGTGAGACTCACAACTCACTTCTTCAGATACAGCCTGAAAGCACATACCCTACCACAATTTTTTTAAGTCTTATAGGTGCTCCTGGACTCTTGTTCTTTTCTATTTATTTATTTATTTTCTTAAATTTATAGTCTGCCCTCCCCAAATAGGACAGATTAATGGGCAGCTTCCCATCTTGATCTATTCCCCTGGTGTAGATATTCTTGAACGTGGAGTGATGCTTTCTCCTTTTTTTGACTGCCTCCTTGACCCTCTCCCGGCTAAAACAATCGATGGCTGGCCTTGGAGGTTTGGACCAGTTTACACAGACAGTGGAATGAAGTGGTGAAGCTTTCCCTAGACTGTACCACTTAGGCTGCAGATGGGGGGAATCCTAAGAACACAGAAGAATCTTTCTAGAGCAAAGACCAAAAGTCCAGCATCCCATTCCCCTTACAGGCCAACCAAATGCCCCTGGAAAGCCCACAAACAGGGAAAGAAGCAACAGCCTGCTCCCATGGCTGCCCAATCACACAGGAGAATGCTCCCACCACGTAATCGAGCAGAGGAGTTAGCCGTGGTGGTCTGCTGTAGCAAAATAGCAAAAAGTCCAGTAGCACCTTTAAGACTAATCAACTTTATTGTAGCATAAGCTTTCGAGAACCACAGCTCTCTTCGTCAGAGGCATCGTCAGCTTTCGAGAATCACAGCTCACTTCGTCAGATGCATCATCAGCTTTCGAGAACCACAGCTCTCTTTGTCAGAGGCATCGTCAGCTTTCGAGAGCCATAGCTCTCTTCGTCAGATGCATGGAGGGTATGAAGAAACTAGCCAGATAGGTGGTGAGGGGAGCAGGGAGAGAGTGCCCCACCATCAGATGCATCATCAGCTTTCGAGAACCACAGCTCTCTTCGTCAGAGGCATCGTCAGCTTTCGAGAATCACAGCTCACTTCGTCAGATGCATCATCAGCTTTCGAGAACCACAGCTCTCTTCGTCAGAGGCATCGTCAGCTTTCGAGAGCCACAGCTCTCTTCGTCAGGTGCATGGAGGGTATGAAGAAACTGGCCAGATAGGTGGTGAGGGGAGGGGGGGGAGAGTGCCTCACCATGTAAAACTCCCTGCCTGTGGAAACTTAGCTTGCTTGGGAAAAGAATCGAGACAAGTTTTCTCCAAAACATGTTGTTGTTTTTCTGTTGTGCAGGGAGACCACTGTGTGGCAAAATGTTCAGGCATGCAAACCTGCCAGTTCACATCTATGCAGCTTGAAAAGGAACCATTTGGGGAAAAACCCTTTAATGCATGAGTTTGCCACCGGTATAAGCTGGCCTGCGTTGTCTAGACACCCTAAGAGCGGGTCAAAAACCCTGGCAATACTGGGGCAATGCCGAGAACCATCACAGAGGATTTGCCAAGTCAACAACGGTTTAAGGAAAAGTCCTTTCCTCGCCCTCCAGTAGGCATAAAGGAGATTATCCATGATCAACCCACCCATCAGCACATTAAAACACACACACACACACTTTTCATCTTGATAATGAGCCAAGCTACAATAGATGAATTACAGGAGGACATGCACATGGAGTCGCAATGTTAGCCAGGAAACTGAGTTTTAAAAGAGATGGGAAGGCTTCTCAATTTCCCCTCTCTACAGAGCCAGGGAGATGCTGCTCAGAGGGTTTGTTAATTTCCTCTCTGCCTCCCAAAGGCTCTGTCAGTTTCACCTCCCCTTCTAGGAGGCAAAGAGGAAATAACCAAACTCTGCCAAGAAAACGTCGTGATGCAACACCCCCCATGGGTCAGTAATGACTTGGTGTTTGCACAGGGGACTACCTTTACCTTTATACCATAGCATCTGCTTTGGTACATTTTTTTGAGTGGATGTTTTTGCTTTCTAGTTCAAGAATCCAACTAGTCAGGGATCAAGTAACCAGTGTGAGGTTTAGAGTTTATAAAGTCAAATCACACACACACACACACACACACACAGAGAGAGAGAGAGAGAGAGAGAGAGAGAGAGAGAGAGAGAGAGAGAGAGAGAGAGAGAGAGAGATCAATGCTACTTTCTTTCAGACTGACTAGTGGAACATTTCCACTACCTTGCAGTTCCTAAGATACTGTTGAATTAGGGAATGAAATCCCCGTCTGCACATTTTGGCTCTAGTTTTTTTGCATAGAGCGAGCTGCGGGCATTGGAAGAGAAATTGCTGCTCGTGGTACATTTAATAACAACTGAGCACCATCGAGTTGCACCTGTCTTTTGGTGACTCCTTCGTGGGGTTTTCAGGCCATGAAATGAGCAAAGGTGGTTTTGCTGTTGCTGTCCCTGTTTCGCTTCTGTGATCTGGCAAGTTCAGGATAGCATGAGCTATTCAAGCTGCTCTGTAGGCTGGAGTATCGTTACTACACTGCTCATGGTATATTTACTCATTTCTAATTAACAAGCAGCATAAGTTTTTGTATTTTTAAAAAAACCTGTTCAACCTATTTAGTCAGAGGCAGGGGTGTAATAAAAGAAGTATGTGTGGACACACTGAGCAGTGAAGTTTCTCTCAAACCGCTTTTGATTCTCTTAAAAACTATTTCCATTCTCTTGTGATATGGCTGGATATTTCGATCTAACAAACTAGCCCTTGGTGATCAGTGGCAAACTTCAGAGACCTTGATTTGAGATCTAATTTAGTGGCCAGCTCATTTAGGTAGCTCAGCGTCGGTGCAGCATAACCCATTTTTTTAAAAAAGGAGATAAAACCAATCTCATCGGCTATGAATGAGATAAAGATTTTGAAGCCACTGCTCTACTTGCTTAGAACTTTAATATGAAACTCCCCCCCCCCCCGGAAATAATTTTTCTTTGTTCCTGCTTTCCATTCCAGGCACACAGATCCCGTGAATGAATTAGCCACAAGGGACAATTGCTTCAAAGTTAACTAGCAAACGGAACTCATTTGCTCCCTGGTACATGTCACTAGAATATAAATTGCTTGAGTGTATGGAACAGTTCGGTTGCAGTGCCTGTATTCTCGGTCCTTCCCTCTTGGATTTGTCATACTTCAAAAGAAGGAGAGCCAATTGTGACTGATCTAACCAAGTTTATGCAGAATCTCTAATACTGTACATGATCAAAAGCCTCCACCCCCAATTATACGACCTTCCAAACTCTGCCCCGTACATGCCTGAAGCTTCCAAATTCATAGCAACTCTTCGCTCGACGTAGAGATTCCCTCCCTCTCTGTCATTTGCTTCTTTTTCTTTTTCCCTTTGCTATGAATATTACCAGTTGCTCTTCTAGAGAGAAATGTATAAACTGTGATGTTTGGCTGGTTATTTCCAACCCTACCCCCTGTTTGCATAGAAATTTTGATCTGGTAAGAATCAGAATTATAAAAGCTGAAGCTAATCTCAGTTTTTAATTAGGCTACAAGGAGGCAGGCAATAGGTTTAGAGTTGTAGGATGGTACACACTCTTAGCTCCTTCATCTCACAGGTCAAAAACCATTTTTAAAAAACCCAAGAAGAGAACCTGACCTTCAAACCAATACTAAATATATATATATATTATTGAAAAAGTAAGTTTTCCAGTGCATTTCAGTTCATGGGGCAAAAAGATTATTTCTAGCAGCTATAGATAACACCGTTCTGGTATTATTAACCTTATTGGGTGACCCCCCCCACCCCCAATATCAGAATTATGATAGGAGAAAAAGGTCTCTTCCTCCATTTCTTCCAGCCCATTCATAACTCTTAGCTGTCTTTTTGCTAGACTGAAAAAAGTAAAACAAATAAACCAGCTCACTCTTTTTTGGAAAACAGGTTGTGCAGGTTTTTGGCTAGAGACAGCCAAGGGACAACCACACACACACATACTTAAGAATTGAAAGTGGTTCGACAGCAACATTGTTTCCCATGGGCCACAGGCTCAGCCCACCCTCTTCATTTTCCACAAGTTTTGCTGTAGATTTTGGTAGTCCATCAAAAACCTGCAAGACTTGTTTGACCACAGAGGATGGTGGGAAGAAAAAAAAAGGGACAAGGAAAACAATGGGGAATGATGGCAGTCCGTCTTGCCACTGCTTAAAAACTGTTTGTCAACAGCCGACAAAGCACTAAAACAACCTGAGACAATTTTGTGGTCCATCATGCTTCTGTCGTGCCACAGCCAAACTTAAAAAAAGGAAGCCCCTTACCTAAAGTGTTGCAGCAATTGCTTTGAAACGGTCCCCAGACAACTTATCCCATTTCAGAGAGTGCAACCTATCAGGGAGCCCATCTTTTGAAATGAATGGCAGCAATGCAAAGTTGTTCTCATGCAGCTCCCGTCCATTCCAGTGGGACTTGGACAGGAAAAAATCCCTTTTAATTGTGCGAAGATTCTTTCTTCTCTCCTGCAAAGTTTACCCTACATTTTCTTGTCATTGCAACCTGTTGTGCCCGATCTTGTGTTCAAGATATGCTCTCGTATAAATACAGTAAAATTGTCCAAGTAGGCAGTTTCTTCCCTAGGTCCTTCATATCAGTTTGCTTTCCTTTTATCGTCTGTGAAACTCTCCTCTGATCCTGCCCTTCCGGACGATATTTTTTTTTTTTTACTATTCAAAGTCCACCAGACAAATTACACTTAATGATTCCAAATAAACTATTGGCAACCCCTGAGAAGGTCAGAATTGGTCTTTTAATGCTCTGACTTAGACACTTCCCCCAGTTTAAAAATCTGTCTGCTTTTGCCTGCCTGCAAACCTGTTACCTGAGAGTAATGCTGAAATATTTAGAGTTCCCTGTGAGCAAAGCCTCTCTGTGCTCCTTCCTAAAAAATGCTGTGAGCAAAATCCACTTACCTGTGGCTCTTCTGCACAGTCAGGAGCGTAAGCCCTCTTTGTGAGCGTGGCAAAGCAGCTTCCTCAGGAGAAGGGGGAAGGCATTGGTCACAGCCACCTGAAGGTCCCTTCTCTTCCTTGCTTTTGATTGCTGTCAAAGAAGCTGGCAATATGGGGTTTCTTCTCTCAATGGAGACACCTCCTCTTTTCTCTCCCCCACCCTCAACTTCCCTTCGGTGTATATGTGGGGGGAAAGGGAGATGATGTGATCCAGGAGTTTGGAGCGTAAATCGAGTGAGGTAGGGATTTTATTAGGACATGATTTCATTTGAATGAAATCAGAAGGGCTGCAAACGTCACAGAACAGAAATGTCCACCCCCATTTTGAAAGGGAAAAAAATGACAGAGAGCTATTACAATGCTCTATCTTAGTGGCTCTCAACTAGAACTCACCTTTCACCCCAGCCCACAAGATATGGCCCATATTTGTTTTTTCATTATCTATCTATCTATCTATCTATCTATCTATCTATCTATCTATCTATCTATCTATCTATCTATCTATCTATCTATCTATCTATCTATCTGTCTGTCTGTCTGTCTGTCTGTCTGTCTGTCTGTCTGTCTGTCTGTCTGTCAAAAGGTGTCACAGGGCTAGAAAACAGCAGAATCAAAGTGATCCATGTGTGCTGGGGCACCTTCCCAACCAGGTAAAGATTTTGAGGCTTTTCAGTTTCTAAAAAAAAAAAAAGGCAGACAATGAAGGGAAGAGCACAACAGAAATGTATAAAACTATGCGCAATGTGGAGAAAGTTGACAGAGAGGGTCTTTTCTCCCTTAATGCTCCAGGTCAGGGTCACCCTTGACTCTGGCAGCGCGTTTCAGGACAGGCAAAGGAAGGGCTTCTTCAGCCAGCGAAGAGTGATCGTCGGGAGGTGGTGAGGAGATTAAATAATATACAATTATAAGGTTAAACTCTGGTGTTGTGTTTTGACTGTTAGGTGCAAAAATGTCCTCCTTTCAGTCTGTTCCAGTAATTGCCATGTCCTGGACTATAACTGAGCTAATTTTCAACTTTCCTTACCGTTTGACGTGCCCTTCATGTCGCGTCTGGGGGAAGATGAACACCAGTCTTCTCCAAGCACCCTTATTCTGGTGGTGGTGAAGAGTGCCGTCAAGTCATAGCTGACTTATGGCGACCCCTGGTGGGGTTTTCATGGCTAGAGGGGGTTTGCCATTGCCTGGCTCTGCGACCCTGGTCTTCCTTGGAGGTCTCCCATCCAATTACGAACCAAGGACGACCCTGCTTAGCTACTGAGATCTGACGAGATCAGGCTCACCTGGGCTATCCAGGTCAGGGCACTCTTATTGTAGTCTTAGCATTTTAGCTTCAGCTAGAGAGGCTGAACATTTCGTCACAAATTTAATTTAAATTATTTATTTAACCTCATTTATATCCCACTTTTCTCCTCCTTGTGGATCTAAAGCAGTTAACACTGTCCTCCTCTCTTCCAATTATTCCTCACAAGCAGGGCTTTTTTTCAGCAGGAACGCAGTGGGATGGAGTTCCGGAACCTCTTGAAAATGGTCACATGGCTGGTGGCCCCGCCCACTGATCTCCAGACAGAAGGGAGCTTAGATTGCCCTCCGTGCCACCAAGGTGTAGAGGGCAATTTAAACTCCCCTCTGTCTGGAGATCAGGGGGCGGGGCCACCAGCCATGTGACCATTTTCTCCTATGGCAACCCACTGAATTCTGCCACCTCTTTTCCCAGAAAAAAAGCCCTGCTCACAACTACCCTGTTGGGTAGGTTAGGCTGAGAATACGTGACTGGCCCAAGGCTGCCCAACAAGCTCCCATGGCAGAGTGGGGATCTGAACCTGGGAGTCCTAGTTCCTAGTGCGAAACTCTAGCCGCTACACCATGCTAGTTTTCTCAACAGTTGAACGTACCACATTCAAAAATGACAACCAGACATGAGCCTATCACCCAACCTGTTTGATTCATGCCACAAACGCCTGCCAAACAAGTTTGTATCGAGTTTTCGCACAGCTGCACACAAGGGCTGAGAGAGCTCCTAGGAGCTGTGACTGACCCAAGGTCATCCAGCTGGCTTCAAGAAGAGGAGCGGGGAATCAAACCCGGGTCTCCAGATTAGAGTCCTGGACTCTTAACCACTACACAAAACCACTACACAAAACAGATGCTGCTGACTTATCGACAGCCGTTAGCATCGGTAGGTACTACTTAAACACTAGAGTGCAGGATTTTATTAAATCACAGCTTTTATTTATGATTGATTTATATGATGTTTGACTGATTTAACTGTCTGTTGAGTGGAGCGGTCATGCAGCAATGACGAAGTGGGTAGTAGAAGTCAGTCAGGCTATGTGAAAAGCCAGTTGTGCTGCACAGCGTGTTCAGGGAAGGATACAGTCAAGCATCCTACGGAACAGCCACAAACAGGTTGATGAACAGTCGAACTAATCGGTGAAAAATCAGGTCCATGTTTGCAACTGGTGAAGAGGATGTGAGCAGTCATGAGCGGCTGATGAACTGTCGAACCAATCGGCGAAAAATCAGGTCCATGTTTGCAACTGGCGAAGAGGATGTGAGCAGTCATGAGCGGCTGATGAACAGTCGAACCAATCGGTGAAAAATCAGGTCCATGTTTGCAACTGGCGAAGAGGATGTGAGCAGTCATGAGCGGCTGATGAACAGTCGAACCAATCGGTGAAAAATCAGGTCCATGTTTGCAACTGGTGAAGAGGATGTGAGCAGTCATGAGCGGTTGATGAACAGTCGAACCAATTGGTGAAAAATCAGGTCCATGTTTGCAACTGGCGAAGAGGATGTGAGCAGTCATGAGCGGTTGATGAACAGTCGAACCAATCGGTGAAAAATCAGGTCCATGTTTGCAACTGGTGAACAGGATGTGAGCCAAGCTTCCCTAATATCAACTTGCTCTCAAATGCTCCTACTTTCAGGATTTAACTACGTAATACTCTGTTCCTGGGGTTGTCCCTGAGTCTGTCAATCCCTGGCTGTGGTTCTGGTTCTGACAAGCAGATTCATGCTGGGAAAGCCCAGTTGGAAACTGATTCAAATTGGGAATGAAGCACACTGGAATAAGGTTCCTAAATCTTCACCCAACATGCTGGTTTTGTAACCTGACAAGACCCTTCCCCGGGGACCCAACGTTTGTCCTGCTGGGAAAACTTGCATGTAGTCCATCAATTCCCATTGTTTTCTCAAAGGGGAAATAGTGGATCTCAAAAATTGTGTGTTGTGTTGTTAAGCCCTCAGACAGACCAAAAATGCAATCCTGTGGACCCTTACTCATGAGTAAGCCCCAGTAAAGTCATGTAATGAAGATCACATCTTTCAGACCGACCATTATTTGCAAATTGCAAGCTCATGCAGCCTCAATTTGCCCGGGGCCATGCAGGGAATGGAAAGGGGTTTAACCCTTCAACCTCTACTCAGTTTTGCTATTTGTAAATCACTCTGAGTGGGTGTTAAGTTGTCCTGAAGGGCAGTATATAAATCTAATGTTGCTGTTGTTTAAACCCAGGCTTCTGCTCTTTTATTAGCATTGTAAAAGAGAAAAATGTCAGATGCTTTCATAAAAGTTCACTTTAGAAACAGTTATATTTCCTAGAACTTCCCCTTCTGTAGCCAGCTGGGACAGACCTACTCATGCAAATCTTCTCATTTAAAGTTGCAGATCTGCTTACGGGGGTTTGTCTGAAGGCCAGGCACTGAACTAATTTCAGGGTGTGATCCACAAAGTGAGCCTTAGCACATTTACTTAGAACCAGTGGGTTTTATTTCTTAGTAAATGTGCTTGGGATTGCAGCGATGCAACTCAATCTTAGTCGGGTTTACTCTGAAGCGAGTTCGCTACGTTCGGAAACGTATGTGCAGCCGTAATTACATGTTAGTTTTCCAGTGGAGCCAATAGACTGAAGCTTCATCACCACACATCTACTTCACAGGTCCAGAGGAGTTAGCCGTGTTAGTCTGTAGTAGCAAAATAGTAGAGAGCCCAGTAGCACCTTTAAGACTAACCAACTTTATTGTGGCATAAGCTTTCGAGAACAACAGCTCTCTTCGTCAGATGCAACTTCATAAGCTTTCAAGAACCACCGCTCTCTTCATCAGAAAGGCGCTACTGGACTCTTTACTATTTTGCTACTTCACAGGTTAATTGCACTGTCCTTTAACATTCAGTTTGGAGATTGCTGCCTACTCTGCATGAAACTGATGTTTTGATAAACAGTACAGGCCGACTGACTGCAAGGAAGTTCACCCAATTTGTGGTCTGAAAATAAAAATTGTGACTTGTGGGAAAGTGAAATCTCAATCCCCCAATCAGCGCCCAATCTTTCACCTTCCCAGGTCCCATCTCTGCTTCCCTCAGGTTGGCAAATTCCTGTAAATTTGGCAGTGGAGCCTAGGGAAGGCACACATATTCCTCCATGTTCATTGTGTAAATATATATTACAAAGAGACCCATTGCCTCTTCTCACGCATCTGACGAAGAGAACTGTGATTCTCAAAAGCTTATGCTACAGTAAAGTTGGTTAGTCTTAAAGGTGCTACCGGACTCTCTTCGATTTTGCGACCACAGACTAACACAGCTAACTCCTCTGGATCTCTTCTCACTAGGAAACCAATAATCCTATAATTCCAGCCAATGGAACTGTTAACCACTTGGTGGATTTTAATGTCATATTGGCAGTTGGCAGTTGCCAAGTTCTCTCCCAGTCAATTAAGTTTAAATCCTACTAATTTTTTATATGATACAGTTTTATGTATCAATAATCTTTCTCTTATTTTAATTCTAGTGTGACACTTATTCAAAGCCTAATTGGCTGTATGAGCAGTATCATTAAAGACAGTGTGAAAAAATATCATTATAACAGTTTCAACACTTCTTCTTGTTACAGAGATGATAATGGTTTTTGATAGGATTTATATGGTGCTTTGGTATTCTAATTAGAACTAAAGGGAGTCTTGAGAATTGCTAAGTTTTCAGATTTCCACATTGCAATAGGATTATCAAAATGTAGCACTGTGGTTTTAACACTTTGCCAATGTTTGAATTTTGGCCTAATTTCATTATAGTGTAATGACTGGTTGCATTTGCATTGCAGATTTATTTGTCTCATTCAAACTGTGGGGAGAGAAAGAAGGAGGCTTGAACTTACTGCAAGTCTCTAATGGCAGAATACAGTTCTTAGTCACCTCGGAGGAGAGATAATGAACCCTTAGATGCCAAGACTCGGACAGCTTGATAGGATAATTCGATAATGGGGCAGTTGGTGTAATAGCAGGGAAAGTTCTGGCTGAAGCCGGATCGGTGTGAATGGATGGACAGGTGTTTTGTGGGACGGGGCGGATGCTTAGGAAACGCAGGTTGGGATCAAACGCAGCAAGTTAACCCCTTTGTCTCTATATATCGTCGAAGGCTTTCACGGCCGGAGAGCAATGGTTGTTGTGGATTTTCCGGGCTGTATAGCCATAGTCTTGGCATTGTAGTTCCTGAAGTTTCGCCAGCAGCTGTGGCTGGCATCTTCAGAGGTGTAGCACCAAAAGACAGAGATGTAAACTTGTCCACTGCTGCAGGGTATACGGTATACTCCTGCAGAGGTGAGGGGGTCTCTCCTCACCTCGGTATACTCCTGCAGAGTATTTCCTCATCCCTCAGTATACTCCTGCAGAGGTGAGACCCCCTCACCTCTGCAGGAGTATACCGTATACCCTGCAGCTGTGGACAAGTTTACATCGGGACCACAAAGCGTAGCATCCAGACAAGAATAAAAGAACATGAAAGACACTGCAGACTTGGCCATCCGGAAAAATCAGCAGTGGCTGAACATAGCCTAACTCAAACAGGACACAGTATCCTATTCCAGGACACTAAAATACTTGGCAACACTCCCAACTACTTCGTCAGATTGCACAGGGAAGCCATTGAAATTCATAAGCATAAAAACAATTTCAATAGGAAAGAAGAGACTTTAAGAATGAATAGAGCATGGCTTCCAGCCCTGCAAAACACCAGGCTAACGAAATACTCCACATCCCACAATAACCCTGCAGAGAAGATTAGCATATCAAGCACCAATCCATATGCAAAAGAACCTCCTCAGGATACAGTGAAGCCTCCCTCCATCAGCATTCCACACCCTGGGAAACTCTTACAGGATGACTCAGCCCAAACCCACTTTCCTGATTAGATATAAATTATCTGCCAACAGCTTCTCCACACTGTGACACTGAGAGATCTTTGTCTTTTGGTGCTACACCTCTGAAGATGCCAGCCACAGCTGCTGGCGAAACGTCAGGAACTACAATGCCAAGACCACGGCTATACAGCCCAGAAAACCCTTTGTCTCTGATTCAAGACAGACTCAATTTAACAGGGAATCGCACACTGCAAATGAAACTAAGTGCCAAGGAGGAATGCAGGTTATATGTCAATGTGGGCTGTCGAGTAGAGATGGGCACGAACAGCAATATGAACAAAAAAAAGCCACGAACATCCCAATTTGCTGTTCACGAACATGCTGTTCGTGAGGCCCCATTCTAAACGAACAGGTGACAGTTGCAAGTCTTGTTCATTGCTGTTCATTGCTGTTCATCAAGCCAGACAGTCTGGCACCTGCAATCAATTCCCTTGGCAACTTAGGCAGGGATTGTCTGAACTCTGTCTGAACTCCTGCCGTTGCCCTGGAATCCCCAATATAAGCCCAATTTAGCTTGACAGGCAGGTCTTCCTTTCAAGTTTGGAGCTCCAAATTTGTTACAAGGGAGGCTCTGGTTTTGCAGACTGTGGAGAGGCAGTTGCTGTTGGCATTTTGATAGTGAGAGCGCATTGGAGCTTGAATTTTCTTTGTGTGTGGTGGGATAGGGATCTACCCCTTCAAATTCCAAGGCTGCTGCCAGGCTCTGGGGCCAAGCTGTTATTTATTATTGGTACCTTTCCTGCTGCCTGCTCAGGTAAGGTTTCTGGGAGTGGTGCGGTAGGGATGTACCCCTTCAAGTTCCAGGACTGCTCTCAGGCTCTGGGCCAAGCTATTATTTATTATTGGTACCTTTCCTGCTGCCTGCTCAGGTAAAGTTTCTGGGAGTGGTGCGGTAGGGATCTACCCCTTCAGGTTCCAGGGCTGCTGCCAGGCTCTGGGGCCAAGCTATTATTTATTATTGGTACCTTTCCTGGTGCCTGGTCAGGTCAGGTTTCTGGGAGTGGTGCAGTAGGGATCTTGACTTGGATGATGGCTGGAGGAGAGCTTGCTGGCCCCCACGAACAGCCAACCACAAACACGTTCATGAACAGGGCCATGTTCGTGGTTGTTCGTGAGTCCCTGTTCGTGGATGGCAATGAACAACAAACATCATGTTCATTTTTTTTCTGTTTGTGCCCATCTCTACTGAAGTCTCAACCAACTTACTTTGATCCCATCAACAGGTTTTCACGGCAAGCAAAGAGCAGAGGTGGTTTGTCGATGCCTTCTTTTGCAGAGTCTTCCTCGGTGGCGGATCTGCTTAGCTTCCAAGATCTAATGAAATCAGGCTATATTTACCAAACTCCATGGCAGGATATGCATGCTTTATAATTAAGAAATAAAAAATCAACAGTGGGAGCACTGAAAAGTGGGGTTCCAGCATTTCACAGATTAAAATGAGGGCAGGAGGGTACCAAAACAATCCTCCTGTCAAAGGTCACTCCATGACCCCTTTCCCTGCTTCTGCATTGCCGAAGACTCTGTTTCAGCATCAAGAAAGTACTTGACCTTTTATTTAGAGAGAATAATTTATGCACAATATTGGAAACTGAATAAATTGCCAACAGTAGATGATTGGCTAATAAAGATGTTGGAGATTGCGGAAGTGGCAAAATTAATGGAACTGCTGAGGGACAAAACGACAGCAAATTTTGTGAAGATCTGGAAATCTTTCATGGACTTTCTGTATATAAAAGAGAAGTTAGAACTAGAGATGGGCACGAACCGAAATACGATCCAAAATTAAGCATGAACCAGGCTGGTTCGTGGTTTGCAAACCGCCGTTCATCAGATCCCATTTCTGATGAACCGCCACAAACTTTAGGCTGGTTCATTTGGTTCGTTTTTTGGTTCGTGACTGCAGACAGCCTGGTGCCAATCAATCAGTTTCCTAGGCAACAGGGATGGACTTCCTGCAGACCTTCTGCTGACCCCGAAGTGACCTTCTTCTGGCCCAGAAGTGACCTTCTGCTGACCTGGAAGTGATTTTCTAGCCCGGATGTGATGTTTTCACAATACAAACGAACTGGTTCATGAAGATTCATGGTTCGTGAAATTTAACGAACCATGAACCGCATGGTTTGGTTTTTTTCAGGTTCGTGCCCATCTCTAGTCAGAACTAATGATCTGTGGATTTGAAAATTAGTTATAAGGTTGGCAACAAATGATAGGCTGAAGTAAGCAGAAAAAATGCAGATATCTTCGCAGTAAAATCAAAGTTACTGTATATGTTTAGTTAAGATACGGGTATTATGGAAGAGTTATTAAGTACTAAGAAAAAAATTTCTGTAAAATGTTTAAATGGTATGTCTCCCTCTATGTTCCTGTTTATTTGTTGGTTTGTTTTTATGTTTTGTTACTTTATGTGAACCTTTGCTTGTTTGCTGTAATAAAACAAAATTTAAAAAAAGATCTTTATCAGATATTCTAATCATTACCAACTCTAGAATATGATGCAATATTTTAATTGGGGAATAATAAGAACAAAACAGGGACTGTGATTTACCAGGGACAGAGAACCAAAAAACTCTGAACTCATGCAATTGGGCAGCGGTGGAAGGGGTGCTGTTCACAGACAGGAGGGCTTCATTTGCTAGGCCACCAGCAATCTCAGGGCTGTTCTGGTAGCATCTTCATACCAAAATGACTGCCGTTTGAGCCTGACCTACCTTCGAGGGTCATCATAATGATTATAGAGTTAATTATGAGCAGTGCTTTTTTTCGAGAGTGGGAGAGAGAGACTGTTGTCTGAACCCGTGATGTTTCCCCCTCTCAGCTCAAGTCCCAAATGCCCAAGAGGTGCCGGTACTCCATAAAATGCTGGGACCCCCTGAAAAAAAACCCTGATTATGAGAAACACTTTGAAACACCGAAAGAGCCATAAACATGTCACTTATTATTAATTATTAATATTATTTTGTGCCACGCGAGGGAAATGATATAGGGTGAGGCCCACAGCTTCCATCTCAGCCCATCAGGAGACACCAAAACTGAGCTGAGAGGCGTGTGCGCGCTCCTGTTTAGTCTTTCATTGCTTGTACTTCCTGGGAAGGTCCGCTTCACCATTTGGAGACATTTGACCATACCTGTATTCTGTAAAATCCTGGAAGCAAGCTTTCAAGGCACACAGGACACTTCATCGGCGTGCATGTTCAGTGGGAAAAGGAGAGAGTTATTTCTGTTGTGCGAACCTTGGCATTCATCTAAAGATATCACATCTGCAGACCCAAGATGGCGGACAGCAGCCCAACGCATTGCAAGGCACGTACCATGAGAATCAATACACACAGCCCAGGATAACTTCTAATGCTGAAAAAAGATGTTGAGATAAATCCTCTGCACCACACATGGCTTTAGTATTGCTAATGAGCCTGAGCCGAGCTTCTCAGAGTGCACAAGGGAAGACTGATGTCTCTAATGATATTGCTAAATGCAGAAAGTGTTGCCAATATCTAGGTGGGGCCTGGAGAGATCTCAGAATTACAACTGATCTCCAGAAGGCAGAGATTAGTTCCCCAGGAAAACAAGGCTGCTTTGGAGGGTGGAGCCTGTGGCATTATACTCTGCTGAGGCCCCTCCTCCTAAATCTCACCCTCCATAGGCTCCCCCCCCCAAGTAGACAGGAATTTCCCAACCTGCAGTTGGCAGCCCTACCAGAAACCAAACCAGTAGTTTAACAACAACAACAACAACAACAACAACAACAACTTTATTTATATACCATCCTTCAGGACAACTTAATGCCACTCAGAGCAGTTTACAAAGTGTGTTATTATTATCCTTACAACAATCACCCTGTGAGGTGGGTGGGGCTGAGAGAGATCCAGAAGAGCTGTGACTGACCCAAGGTCACCCAGCTGGCTTCAAGCGGAGGAGCGGGGAATCAAACCTGGCTCTCCAGATTAGAGTCCTGCCTCTCTTAACCACTACATCAAACTTGGCTCTTTGTATAGCAAAGCTAACCACGAAACAGAAATGAACCACTCAGTGGGCCTTATGTCCACCAAACATGCATAGGAATGTAGTTTCACTGGAAGCAGAGCTGCCCTGAATATTCTCCAGTTTAGCATTCTAGTGAAAAATAAATATTTTGGCGAGGCAGAAATGTTTCCAAAAAGATGTGCAAAATTCAAGTTTCTTCAGTCTTGCATGGTGTTGTTATTTCCTTTGACTACTTTACAGCCATTCCCAGGTCTGTCCTTTCCTGTCCTTCTTGAATGAGTTACGGCAAGCTCAGCCAATCAGGGATCACATACTGACCTTACAAAGAGTTGTAGCCAATCTGATTTGGCCACGTGATGACATCACTGAGCACAACTGAAGCTAATTGAGAATGAGAGCATGTGTGGGCAAAGTATATAGACATGCAAACTTTTTTTTGGCTTGAAAATCACTTGCAGGGGGAGTATTGACACAACTGGAGACCTTCATAGAAAACTGACTGGTTTTATGACAGCCTTACTCGGTAATAACTCCACTCAGTTTAAATAGCGTTTATTAGTAAGTCAGATTGCTGGGCTGTAAAATTTCTCAGGAAAGGTAATAGAAACACTTCTAGGGACAAAGCAGTAGATGAAGAAAATACCAAAGTAAAACACTGAGAAGCCTCCGTTCTGTGTCAATTTTAGGCCACATCGGCAAAAGAGCAGTGAATTAAATCTTCATACTTTGGTCGGCATATGGGTCAAGCAAAGGCGGGGATTGTTTTGCTGTCCATTTTCAAGAGATGACGGTAGATTGATGGAATCCAAACCCTCTCTGGCAAAAAGCTTCTTGCTTTCTGCATGGTGATCTATACAAGAGACGTGCCCTTCTCCTCTTCTCTTGCTATCTATGATCCTTCACATCATCTTCTATCAAGCAATCAAATAAGCCTGAGAAACTCAATTACCGTGTCTTGACATTTCCAAAGAAACATAGTAATGGAAGAACCAGAAGATGCATTCCCGTAATACTTTGGGTCTGTCCTAGCCGCCGAGATAGTAAATCAATATAATAAACATCTCATATGAGAGATATTTCTTGCTGACCAGGTTACTAGGTTCTCCTTACTGTTCGTTTCATCAGATTTGTGTGCAACGAATAGCAACGCATGCGTCAATCTGATAAATAAACCCAAAGGTCTCTTATGCTTAGGGAGGTCTAAGCATCAGGGCTCATTTTGAGGGGGAACACAGTTCCGGCAGTTCCCCAAAGGGGTCACATGACAGGTGGCCCCATCCACCTGGCTCAGCCATTTTGGGCCCATTTCGGCCTGGATTGGGGCCAAAACGGCCCAG
Organism: Eublepharis macularius; assembly: GCF_028583425.1. Lineage (NCBI taxonomy): Eukaryota > Metazoa > Chordata > Lepidosauria > Squamata > Eublepharidae > Eublepharis > Eublepharis macularius. The sequence goes on from NC_072798.1 coordinate 4,955,059, forward strand.
ATTGGGCCTCTGACGGGTGGTGGATCACTCTCCCGCTCAGCAGCAGCCCGGTCCTGACCATTTTGGGCCCCTTTTCAGCCCCTTTCAGCAAGTAAGCCGGTATATGGACTACCAAAGGCACTAAAGTGATACCTCACAATTCTCATCTTCTGCTTTGAGCACCCTGAGAGAGACAGAACCAGTAAGAAATTTATGTTACTTTCCTCCCTGGTCTGTCCTCCCCTATCTGAGCAATAATAATTTGTTCATGCACATTCTGGATCGGTGGTTGTGTGTGTGTGTGTGGGGGGGGGGGGGAATCGAACCAGGCAAACTAGTCATGTTGATCTTTATATCAAGTACACTGCCCTGTGTACTTGATATATTGCAGTTATAATTGTTGGCAATGGCTTTATATGCCGTGATTTTCATTGTTTTGCCAGAAGGCTGCCCAGTTAGTAAGTGGTAACTTGTAAGTCAGACTTGTTTGGGTCCCCCCTGCCAATGGAGATATAAATGTATTTCTTGCATTTCTAGCTTGCTGTTCCCCCAGTCTCAGGGCTAATTTATTTGAGCAGCAGAATCAAGCGGTAATCGGCTCTTTGGGTTGCAGTAAGAGTTCAGTGACTGAATGCTGCCCTGAAAACTCCCTGCACAGAGTAAACTATAGAGAAAGCTAGGGTGAACCTGATATCCTAGTTTTCTATATGCAGGGCTTTTTTTTTCCTTAGGGAAGGATTAAAAAATGTTACCCCATTTTTTCTACCTCGGGACAATGCTAAATCATTTTATCCTTAAACAACTCTGTGAGATAGCTGAAGTAGAGATGGCTGCTGGCCAAGGGGTATCTCAATGTTTCATGGCTGGCTTAGGATTCCTGGGTCGCTCTAGGAATAATTTATTCTTTATTTCAGACCAGACTTATAGGAAAACCAGTATCTAATCGGTATCAACTGCATTGCGTTGCGAAAGCCATTTGGAGCATGATTTTCAGCAGCAACAGGGTTGCGGTGGTCGAACACCATTGGCCCAGACAGAAGCACCAAGTTCTGATGCTCACAGTAAATTGAGAGAGAGAAAGAAAAAAACAGAACCCAGGGAATTATATTACAGTTTCAAGAAGAGTTCATAATTATTATTACCAGGGCTTTTTTTCAGCAGGAACACAGTGGAATGGATTTCTGGCACCTCTTGTGTCCACTGGCTCCATCCCCCCAATCTCCAGACAGAGGTGAGTTCCCCTGGAGGAAATGGCCGTTTTGTAAGGGGGGCCATGTGTTTCTCCTTCATTTCCCTCTTGAGAATTCCACCACCTCTTTTCCCAGAAGAAAAGCCCTGATTACTACTATTATTATCATGGACTAAGCAACTTTATTGTAGCATAAGCTTTCAAGACGCACAGCTCTCTTTGTCAGGTGGATTGACAGCTTTCGAGAACCACCGCTCTCTTCATCAGTTGCATCTAACGATGCATCTGACAAAGAGAGCTGTGCATCTTGAAAGCTGATGATGCATCTGACGAAGAGAGCTGTGGTTCTCGAAAGCTTATGCTACAATAAAGTTGGTTAATCTTAAAGGTGCTACTGGACTATTTACTATTATTATTATTATTATTGTAGGCATCACCCTGCTTTACTGCATTGCCTTCTTCCTTTGAAATTCCAGTTTTTGCACTGATTATAGTATGCCTGACCTTTGACAGTGTTTTCTGATTCTGTAATTCTAGTCCTATAGCATATTTTCTCTCTCTTTTTTTTTAATTTTTTTTTTATTTTTCAGTATACTACACAACACTACAATAACACTACACAAGACTATCACAAGGAAAGGGAAAGGATGAATAGAAAGGGAAGGGGCGGGGACAAAGGGACATAAGGGGAAGGATAAACTACATTCAACACTACACTTCAATGTTTTCCCTTCATACTGCCATAATAAAAAAAAATAGCTCAATAAAATGATGATGGGGTGGTTAATCATACAGATTACCCATTTCAAATTCTAGTTAAACTTTCCTCCCCCTTCTGGGTCCCGGATGCAATTCTCTCTGTGCAACCGCAGCTGCGGTGCTCTCCTCCTCCCCCCTCCGGCTTCTCCTTTTCTTCGTTCTTGGTACACTGGAATTCCGGATTTTTATCCTCAAAATCCTTTAGTTGATCTTCTGATAGTATCTTATAGGCTTGATCTTTATGTCTAAACCATATTCCTTCCGGAAGTAACCATTTATACTTTATTCCATGGTCCCTCAGAAGAGCTGCGAACTTTTTGTACTTAAAACGTCTTTTCCGGACTAGAAATGGAACGTCCTTTAAAATCTTGACTTTAAGACCCATAAAGTCCAAATCCGCATTATATGAGTTATATAGGATAGTGTCCCGAATCTTTTTATATGAAAAGTCACTAATGATCTCGCGAGGCAGCTGTCGCTTTGTTGCATATTTTGAAGAAGCCCGACGGACCTCCAAAATGGCGCTTTTAACCTCTTCTTTAGTTGTCCTCGCGGGTGTCGCCAGTAGTTCCGAGACCAAATCCCACAGATCCTCATTTTCCTCCTCTTTCACATTTTGGAGACGCAAAATTGTCTGCGTTCGTTCCACCTGTAGCCCGATCAGCTGGTTCTCCACCAACTTCAGCTCTTTTTTCGTAGCCTTCACAAGTGACGCACTTTCCAGAGCAGACTTCTCTGCCCCCCCGCTACTTCCTTGATGGTTTTCACTTCGCTTTCAATTGAGCCCACCCTTTGATCAGTTTTGTTCAGCTTGTCAACAAAGGGTTTTATGGCTTCCACCACCGCCCTGCGCACCAACTCTTCGAGCGACTCTCCCTTCTGCAAGGTAGCCGAGATTGACTTACCGAGAGCGGGACTTTGCTTCTTTGCTGCCATTTGGGGGGGGGGGGGGCGCCAGCCAAATCCTGGAACTCACCGAAGGGGAAGAGCGAGTCTTCTTCAGATCAACCTCTCCTTCACAAACGCTTGTAGAACAGAAGGGATTCGCTTGTTTACAGGCTTCCGCCTGTTTCTTTTATTTGCCGTTTCTCGTTGCCCGGCGGCACTCAAGGCGCCGCGCACGTCTGCCGGCCTCCATAGGGACAAACGGGCAATTCCCCCCCCCGCATTGATTTCGGGGGGTTCTTCCCGCAGCGTCCCGGACCCTGCCTCCCTAACTGGGAGTCCTGGGGGCTAATCCTTGCAGATCAGCCGCCCGGTCAGGGTGCCCGGTCGCTTCCTCCCGGACCTGCCGAGAGGAGCGTCCGGCATGGCTGAGAAAGCGAAACCGAATCAGCATATTTTCTCATGTGCCTTGAGCAGGGCTTTTTTTCTGGGAAAAGAGGTGGTGGAACTCAGTGGGTTGCCCTCAGAGAAAATGGTCACGTGGCTGGTGGCCCCGCCCCCTGATCTCCAGACAGAGGGCAATCTAAACTCCCCTCTGTCTGGAGATGAGGGGGCGGGGCCACCAGCCATGTGACCATTTTCAAGAGGTTCCGGAACTCCGGAAGAAAGCCCTGGTCTTGAGTCTCAACAAGAAAGGTGGGCTATAAATAAAGTAAATAAATAAATAACGAAACACAAGCATTTCAGAAATATACAATGGAGACACTGGACCCATTTTTAATAGAAACTATCACATTACATATGAACAACAATTAGTAACTGTAAATAAATTCACCCTATGGGGGAGTTGGCCGTATTTTCACTAGCACTGGTGAAACCAAGTTGGTCAGAAGTAAAAGATACATTGGAAGATGGTTGTGGTTTTCAGAGGGCAATTGTGGGTGTGTGGGGCCTGAATTCAGTTTGGGTCATGCTGGGAGGGGAAAGGAGGCTTAATTTTTCCATCCTGCATAGTTTGACCTATCAAGCCTGACTTCCCGGCACTGTAATTAATCCTTAAAAGGAAAAGAAAAAAGATGGGCAGAGTGGGTGCCTGTTTTTTTCTTTTAAAAGGATAATAATAGCATGCAGATGGATCATTTTCAATTAGCAAAACTCACCCCATTCCATCCCACGGTCCAGATCTTAATAGAAGACCTGAGAGGTGGCAACTGCCTTTTAAAAATCACCAGAATGTTTCAGCTACATTTAATTTCCCCATATCAGCAGTTTTTCAGTGGATCCATCCGAAGTCACTATACATAGTTATGATCACAGAGCAAAACCAGTAGCCATCCCTTAACAATATTCGCTAGCTGATATTAATTAGAAAATGTACCACTCTGAGTCTCTCTACATGAGACGTCTTACACGAGGACGCCCAAGTGAAGGGAGACGCAATGTTAGCCGGGAAGTGTAGTTTAAAAAGACAGAGCCAAAGGTGCTGTCAATTTCACCTCTCTACACTAGTTGGCTGAGATCGGTCCTGAGCGGGTTTGTTAATTTTACAGAGCCTTGACAGAGCCTTTGGGGAGGCAAAGATGAAATTAACAAACCATCTGAGGAGCCATCTCTGCTGGCTGGTATAGCGAGGTGAAATTGACAGAGCCTTTAGCTCTGTCTTTTTAAACTATGCTTCCCGGCTAACACTGCACCTCCCTTCATTTGAGCGTCCTCATGGAAGATGTCGTGTGTAGAGAGACTCTCTGTTGAAAAGAACCACCGATGCCTAGCTTGGTCGGTGTGACCTGCTGGTTTGTGCTGGGGTCCCCTAACCCTGAGAAAAAGCCTCGGAGTGGGGCAGATGCTAGAACCAACCAAGGAAGTCAGACAGTCTGCTTGCCCAATAGGTTCATTTCCACAGACGATGTTTCCTTTGTTCACAGGGGCAGATACCCTGCTTGTATTCGGAGACGCTACTGGCCTGTCTTGGAGATGAGAGGGCCACTCTTCTCACCAACGTTTCGCTTCTGCAATGGAGTCAACTTCCTGTAGATTCCAAAAACAAGGGATGGAAAAGACAGACAAGGGTTTGTGGCAAGGTGGTAAGGTTTGGAACAGCCATAGGGGTTGCTCAGCTTGAGTCTGGCCAGGGGTCGTGGTGGTGGTAAGCACAGCCATCACTTCTTTCTGCATTGCCACTGGCTGGGTACATGCCAAGCAGTCTCCAGGGTACTGCCAGCCCCACTGGAGCCAGGCTCCACCAGTGGCCCCCCAGGACTAGGCTTGCAGACCCACATAATCCCGTCTAATTTCATTTTGGCTTCCCCCCACCCCAAGTACTTGCCATTAGAGGCGAGCATGAACTGGGAAAATGGTGGCTCGTTGCGGTGTGCGGTTCATCACATTTCATGAACCACGAACCACAAACTGCCATGAACCTGCCTAGTTCGTGAACCAGTTCATTTGGTTCGTGAGTTCGTCACTTCTGGGACCGCAGGAGGTCTGCAGAAAGCCCATTCCCCATTGCCTGGGTAACAGACTGATCAGCCCCAGGCTATCTGCAGTGACGAACCAAAAAACCAAATGAACCACTCTCGGGGGTCATTTCATAGAAAAAGAGCTGGAAGAACTCATTAGCATAACTCATTAGCATAACTCATTGGCATATACCACACCCCTTGACATCACCAGAAGTGTGTCATTAGCATAACTGATTTGCATATGCCACACCTCCTGACATCACCTATCCTGGCTGTTTTGTACGCAATCCAGGCCATTCAGGGCTGAAATTGGGCCCAAAATGGCAAAAAAGGGCTGAAAATAGCCGAAAAGGGGCCCAAAATGGTCAAGATCGGGCCGCTGCTGAGTGGGAGAGTGATCCATCACCCGTCAGAGGCCCGATCTGGGCTATTTCAGCACCAATCCAGGCTGAAATGGGCCCAACATGGCTGAGAGTCAGTGGGAGGGGACGTGATCTCTTTCTCCCTCGAAATGAGCCCTGACCACTCTAAAAATCATAGCGGTTTGTCGCAGTTTGTCAGAAATGAGCTCCGATGAACTGCTAGTTCACGAGCCAAAAAAACAGCCCAGTTCGTGACGAACTTTGGTTCGTATTTTGGTTTGTGCCCATCTCTGCTTTGCCATACTTAACAGAACAAACATTTGTTTGGCGCTTACTTCTCCCCATTTTCCCCCCCATCATGGTTAGGAACCATAGATTTCACCACTATCTTGCCTTACGTACTACCCATTTACTTTAAATATGTGCTCCTGTGTGCTACCTGTGTTTCATGTTGCCTAATGCCAGTCCTAGAATTGCTTATGTTCTGTTTCAGCATTTCTTCAACTTTGTATTGGCTTCTTGCCATTAGTATGTCTTTTGTAAACTTGCATTTGTTTGCCCAATGGCATTGTTTATGGAAATGTCCTCGATATCGACTGTACTAATCTCACTTCCCCGTTTTAAAAAAATCCACTCACTGCATTTAGAAAACTAGCCAAGCGATAATGGTCGAGACCTCTCTCTAATCTGCTATCTATCTATATATGGGAGGGTAGAGTTCATAGAGGAATTCTGAGATGTGCAAACCCTCCACCCTCCACCTTTTCATTCTTTCTTTCTCTTTGAATCTTGCAAATTGCATGTATATACCCATTACATGTATATTGAAATGTCATGATATTGATTGTACTGATTCACACCATACAATCTACCTTGAGTCTCAGTGAGAAAGGCGGATTATAAATTACATAAGTAAGTAAGTAAGCAAGCAAGTAAGTAAGCAAGCAAGCAATAAGTAACTAAGCAAGCAAGTAAATCCAAGTTTTGCTACTTGTTTCTGCTGTTATACCTAGGCAGGACATAAATAATTTTATTTATTTTTATTTATTTATGTCATTTATAGTCTGCCTTTCTCACTGAGACACAAGGCAGATTACACAGTGTGAAATCAGTACAGTCAATTTCAAGGTCATTTCCATAAATAAGGCCTTAGGGTAAATAAACACAATTTTACAAAGACATAGCATTAGCAAGGATCCAATACAGATGTATTGTCGAAGGCTTTCACGGCCGGAGAACGATGGCTGTTGTGGGTTTTCCGGGCTGTATTGCCGTGGTCTTGGCATTGTAGTTCCTGACGTTTCACCAGCAGCTGTGGCTGGCATCTTCAGAGGTGTAGCACCAAAAGACAGAGATCTCTCAGAGGTGACACTGAGAGATCTCTGTCTTTTGGTGCTACACCTCTGAAGATGCCAGCCACAGCTGCTGGAGAAACGTCAGGAACTACAATGCCAAGACCACGGCAGTACAGCCCGGAAAACCCACAACAACGATCCAATACAGAGTTGAAGAAATGCTGATAGAGAACATAAGGAATTCTAGGGCCGACATCATCATCATCATCATCATCATCATCATCATCATCATCATCATCATCATCATCATCATCATCATCATCATCATCATCTCCCACCCTCCCCGCAAGTGGCCTCAGGGCAGGTCACAACAGAAGATAAAATATACAAGATAAAATCACAATCTATTAACACAGCTTTCTAATAAAACACCTGCTCACCGTATAAAAACCATATAACATCTGACATAGGCTTAACCATGCGTGGTCGCTCATATATGGGGGGTAGATTGTCAACACCCCCTATAGACATAGAGGGGACCGGGAGAGAGGCTCTTTTGATGGAATCCCTGGTGGCCTCAACCATATGCCTGGTGGAACATCTCCGTCTTACAGGCCCGCCTGAAGGAGACAAGATCTTGGCGGTCCCAGGTGTCCTCAGACAGAGAGTTCCACCAGGTTGGGGCCAGGACCGAAAAAGCCCTGGCCCTGGTTGAGGCCAATCGAGCCTCCCTGGGAGCAGGGACTACCAGTAGGTGCTTTCCGGCTGATCTCAGCACCCTCTGAGGAGTATATGGGAAGAATCGGTCCCTTTAGACCACATGAAGCACAAGTAGCTCATAGAAGCACATATTTAAGACAACAGGTAGTACATAAGGCAATATAGTGGTGAAGTCTATGTTCCTTAACTCATTAGTGAAGCATCTGAGACCCTCTCTCTACAATACAAAAGCCTTTTTGAATAATTCGGTTTTGCATCATTTGTGGAAAGCTAGGAGAGTGGGGGCTCTCCTGACCTCCTCAGGCAGGCAGTTCCACAGGGTAGGGGCCACCACAGAGAAGCCCATGTATGGGCTGCTGTTGATTTTGCCCATGTGCAGGATGGCACCCGCGGGAGACCCTGTTCAGATGAGCGAAGCTGCTGTGGAGGAACGTAAGGAGAAAGGCGGTCCCGTAGGTATGCCGGGCCAAGGCCGTGAAGAGCTTTGTATGTGATAACCAATACGTTGAACTGAGCACTGCAGCTGATGTAACAGTGAATGGGGGGCACTCCTCCACCCCCCTGTTCTTTTTTGTATCTTTCTGTCTCCCCCTGGTTGTGCCGTACAGCCCCCTCACCTGTCGTCCTCTTGCACCATAACTCACACTTCCGCTTGGAAGGAAACTGGTTTGCATTCCCACCGCAGCCCCCGAATATGAATGGCCGGCAGTTGTTGGCTTTCGGGTGGTAATACCAGAGCACCGTGTAGTGGAGGCAGGAGCCTTCGTCCATGGGTAGGATACAAGGATCTGTAAGGAAACACAAGCCCCTCAGCCCATCATTCATAGCCAGTCTGTAGGAGCTGGGTCTCCTTGGCCACATGCCACACTGGCATGTCAAATCTTACCCCACCCTAAAGAAGTTTGCCATGGCAGCTGCGAGAGCCCTCTTGCCTTGCTTGCTCGCCTAGAGCCACCCTGCATCTCACCATAGGTGAGATTTGAACCAGAGATTTCCTGGATCAGAGTTTGCACTTGGAGAAACAAGACATGTGAAGCTGGACGTCTGCAGCTACACCTCCCGATGAAAACCTTAGCAATGGCTGACAGAACAATTCTTCAAAAGAGGAAAGCAACACGTTTGAAAGTCTTCAAAAGAGGAAAGTAACATGCTGACGTGAAGTGAAGCAATGCTAGATGTTGTGTATAAAGAAAGAATTGTCATTAATAAGAAGCAAATGTGAAACCTATTGACACTTGGTATAAATTTGTGGGTTTACTTGGATATTAACATGTATCTTCTTTTTCTTTTGGTCAGAAGACTGTACAATTTATTAAGAGGGGTCAGTTTTCTGTGAGGCCTGTGCATTCTACTAATTCTTTAAATGGTTTTCTCTTAAATGACATTTTATTTTAATAAGAAGGGATTCCGTTTGTATTCTACGCTCCCTGAACATGAATTGGGATTGTTCCATTCTCTCTCCCATGAAGTTTCTTCAATTTCACAATGTTTTCTCCCCCATAACCTATGCTGCCTTAAGCACCAGTAATGAAAAAAACAGATTCCATACGGATCCTGTCAATTTTGCCCTGTCGGGACTAAAGGCAGCCCACAGAGTCCATTTTCAAATAATATGGCAGTAGGGAAAAATTTGGAGAGAAGGTATTATTGTTGTTAACAACAACAACAAAACAATAATAATTAGTCTGCCTTTCTCATTGAGACTCAAGGCAGGTTACAAAATATGACAAAACCCATCCCATCTAACAGCAAAGATTTCTGATAAACAAGATGACGCGATGGGGTTGGGACTGAAGAACTGGAAAACTACGAACGCAGACAAAAAACCTGTCTAAACAGTCAATGTAGGCAAACAAACTAAGGCAATGAAACTATCTCAAGTTTGACATGCCATCCTGCAGAGAAGGTAACCCAAGTAGAAGACTCTGCAGTAAAAAGTAGAAGAATTCCCGTAAAAAGGGGTGTTTGAGATGCGTACAATAAACATTGCAATATAGTATAGTTCTATCCAGGGCTTTTTTTCTGGGAAAAGAGGTGGTGGAACTCAGTGGGTTGCCAGTACAGCGGGCAACTTTTGGCGGGAGGTGGTGCCCCTGGTACCACATGTGCACGTGCAAAGTGCGTGCATGCTCCCAGGACCAATGACGTCATTTTGGGTCAGCTGGAACAAGGGGGAGTTTTTAAATCGCCCTCGGCAAAAATGGTCACATGGCTGGTGGCCCCTCCCCCTGATCTCCAGACAGAGGGGAGTTTAGATTGCCCTCCGCACCACTCCAGCACCGTGGAGGGCAATCTCAACTCCCCTCTGGCTGGAGATCAGGGGGCGGGGCCACCAGCCATGTGACCATTTTCAAGAGGTGCCGGAACTCTGTTCCACCACGTTCCCGCTGAAAAAAAGCCCTGGTTCTATCTCTTATAGAACCTCTTGAACCAAACCATTCCACCTCAGTTCTGAACCCTTTAGGAGATTCTGTTCTTATTGCTGGTTATGGGCATGGGCTGCAGCTCAGTGGTAGAGTATCTGTTTTGCATGCAGAACGTTCATCTGCTGGCATCTCCAGTTAAAAGATCACAGAGAGCAGATATCAGGAAAGATCTTTCTATGCCTGAGAGCCACTGCCTGTTGGAGTAGGCGATGCTGGTCCATACGGACCAATAGTCTGACTTAATGCCAGGCAGAGTCGTATGCTGTTAGGGGAAGGGCCATGGCTCAGGGGTATAAAACACAGAAAATTCCAGCATCAGTCCCTGCTAAAGGTTCCCAGGTATAAAGAGGTAGCCAACTTGGGCCCAGAGTACCTAAAGAACCTCTTCCAACCATCTCAAAACTGCCCAAGTTCTTAGGTCAAGGGACGTGCCTGGGATGGAGGAACCAACTTTGGATGAAGTGACATTGGTTGGGAACCCTCATGGTACACACACACCCCAAATATAAATCTCCTGCCCCCAGGAGGTGAGGATTGTACCATCTTACAAGTCTTCCTGAGCCAACTGAAAACATTTTTATTCCAATTAGAACTAATAAGAGACAGTGACTGGAGCTTGTCTGTGTGTGTTTTGCAAAGCTCTGCATCATTTTATTGATCTTGTCTTTTGATTTGTTAGCTGTCTCGAGGTAAAGAAAAGTAGGGGAAACCTTTGTGCCACCTGCACCAGATCTGGGCTGGGCTTCTAGTCCTCCTCTGTTGCAGGTGAGCCCAGATGTTCAGAGCGGCATGGTTTTGGCAAGACCGAAAGGCAAGAATCAGATAGGTCTTATCCCCTTGGGTTTTAGTCCATGGCTTCTCAGCTGTGGCCTTGAGAGAACCAGCCCTCTGGATTCAGGACCTTCTCGGTGTTGGCATTTGGCTGTATGTATGTATTTTTCTTTCTTCCTTTGTGTAAGTTTTATTTTCTGTGGTTTTATTGTAAGCTGCTTTGCGTCCCCAGTGAGGTGGGGTGGGGGGGGAGGAAAGAATGCACTATGTAGAGAAAATAAAATAAAAACATCTTTCTCTGCCTGGGACCTTGGAGACTTGCTGCTAGTCAGAGTAGACTAGAGAGGCCTGGACAGACCCAGGCTTGGCTCTGCACTTCATATGGACTGTCTGTGTCTAGCTTCTCCACCCTCTATAGCTGGATTTGACACATGGGCCAATCATAAAGTGAAGTCAGGAGGGGATCCTGACACTTGTCAACAGTGTGTTTGAGACGAAAGATCTTTGGACTTTGCAGTTTATCTGAACAGCAGGCAAAAGTTCGATTTCCTTCACGTGGGATTTTTGCAAAGTTGTTTATAACCGGTTGCCTGCTTATGTGTCTCTGCACGAGCCCGGTTATAAAAACCACTCTTTCCAGTGAAAGTGACTCTCTTAAATGCCATTTAATTCAGTGTGTTCCACCTCGTAATGGGTCGTGGGCTTGCGGCCGCTGGTACCGAGACGGTCCCATTACCAGCTTATCCCTCCAAGCCGCTGCTGGGGAAGCAAATGGAAATGCACGGTTAATGAGGGCACTCAAATAAATTAGGGGCGATTTAAATATTGATCGGTGCAGGCAGACATGATTTCCCCCATCGTATGAGACGCTTTTGATAAAAATGTCACGGAAACAATCGCCGGGTTGCGGAAGGATCAGCGGCAATAAAAAGGAGCTTTAATGGCTTTTAACAACTCTGGCAAAAAGGTCGGGCATTAGTCAGAGGCGACGAGAAGCACTGGTGAGTGTGTTGGCGGGAGGTTGGAGATGAATGTCAGAGAGCAGGGCTTTGCAAATTTGAGAGGTATGAAATAGAAACAAGGAGAGATCAGAAGTGTCCCCCACGGCGGCCGAATCCTGTTAGTATTTAGATCAGCTTTCCGTGCTTTTCCTTGAGCAAAAGATATTTATATGCCTTGATGCCCGCCACTCAGACGGTAATGGGATTGCCGGTTGGACCTGGCGACAGCTGTGATTAAATCGTGTGTGAACACAAAACCGGGCTTCACATGGTTTCTGTTAGCATAAAGTGACGGCGTTCACCCTGAGAATCCAGTTCCTACACTATCCAATTCTACATGACCCCATTTGGTTTTGATCAGGAAGTAACAGAAGCACAATTTCTATCACAACCCAGTTTGGTAGAAGAACGGAAAACTGCTGTGGCACAGGCCTCCCAAACGGTGCGCGAGATACCAAACCAGTTAGGGTTGCATCATTTTGGGCTGCAGGTGGTGACTCGTGTGATCATAGTATCATAGCATCATAGGGTTGGAAGGGATCTCCAGGGTCATCTAGTCCAACCCCCTGCACAATGCAGGAAATTCACAACTACCTTCACCCCACACCCCCAGTGACCCCTGTTCCATGCCCAGAAGATGGCAAAACACAGTCAGGAGCCCTAGCTAAATTGCCCTGGGGAAAATTGCTTCCTGACCTCAAGGTGACAATTGGCCTTACCCTGGCCATGTAAGAAGGGGTCACGGGAACTAAGCACTGATGTAACCCTTCCTGCCCTCCCTCTCATGATCTGCCAAGATTCACAGAATCAGCATTGCTGTCAGATGGCCAAATGATGTCATAATGCCTCTCTGTAAAATAACAAAGCCCTGCATATTGAAAGGTAGCATGTCAGGCAAGGCTGGGACCCTTCTCCTTGTCATGTTAGTTTTCTCGGTGCAGGGAATGTTTTTGTACAAAAGAAGATTCCGACAAGTGACTCCCCTGCCTGTGCTCAACGCAATCATCTCCAGAAACATGATTTCTTCCTCAAGTGTCCTTTGAGAGAAATACGTTTTAACAGTGAAACAAATGAGCAGAAAATCAGGAAATCTCCACTTTGGGCCAGAACTGACCCTGCAAGCCCCTGTTCTCATCACACCCCCATCCATAGGGCTTGGGAAACTATTGGGGAAACTTGATTTATTTATTTATTTACATTATTTATAGTCCGCCTTTCTCACTGAGACTCAAGGCAGATTACACAGCAGTCAATAGCAAAGGCATTTCAATGAACACGTAATGGACATATACATGCACTTTTGCATGTATATGCAAAAACCAGCAGAAATCTGATACGGAACCGAAGAAATGCTGGAACTGGACTTTAGCAATTCTAAAATGGACATATTAAAAACATAGGAACTACCCAGCAGGAACATACTTATAGCAACAGTAGTGGAGTCTATGGTCCATCGATATATATAGCAATAGTAGCAAAGTCTGTAGTCCCTTCCTATCCATTCACCGATGGATCTCTCTGAGACCACTTCCTTACGTACGGCGCTCCTTCGCTGGGATGTATCTTCGTTTCCCTTGGGATGGTTTCAGGCTAGGAAAACTGCAAAAAGGCTGAAAACCTGTGCATTGAATAAAGAGAACCCACAGCTCATGTGAAATTGTGTTACACTGACACCGGGGCTGAATCCACATGTCCCAGCATAGTGCTAAACTGTTGGAGTGAAAGCATCTTCCTGGCAAAACGTCTTCCAGGAAGACGCTATCATTCCAGCAGTTTAGCATTATGCTGGAACGTGTGGATTCAGCCCAGATGCCAGACTGAGCTTGTGATCTCTGTAATGTGTGAAGAGACATTATATATCACACAAAACCACAACCAAGGCTAACTGTAGTTAATCAATTCAAGCCACTGTTTCAGATTCTGGTTTGGCGCAGCCTACCTAACCATGGTTTCGGGAGCAGCCTGCGTTCACACAATCGCATTTAGCCAAGTTAAATTTTGGTTTCGTGTGATGTCTGAACTGAGTAACCTAATAATACAGAGAGCGCAATTCTGACCTCCATGTCTGGTTCTTGTCATGATTATGTGTTTAAAGTGCTAAGTACTCGTAGTTAATAGCTGGTTAACTAAAGTCAATGAGAATTGTTTAAATGCTTGAGCTGGGGCGCCTTGTGGATGAGAGAAGATTCTCAGATTCACTTGCAACCAGGACGTAAAAGCACAGCTCTTCAGCAGTTCTGTATACATGGCAGAATATTTCTCGCAGGCCACAGATTTCAGCTCACAGAGGATATCCGGTATAGTATTTTTTTAAAGGCAAGTTTCTAGTCCATGCAAAGACAGCCATACAGGCATGGAGGAAAATAATATGCCGCAAGCCAAAGGAAAACCAAGAAAGATACTGGAGACAGCATCAGGACCTCCTAGCAGAAGCAGAATCCATTATGGACATTAAGCAAAAATATTTAAATTTGCTTAACTGGAAACATTAATAAGGGCCATCAAATTCAAGTTCTCTCATTTCAAAATTTGTGGTGTGGATTTTTTTTGTTTAAAATGCAGAACATTAATTCCACTGTGACACTGAGTCTCTCTACACGAGACACCTCGGTGTGTGTTCGTCAAGTGTAGGGAGATGCAATGTTAGCCAGGAAGCATAGTTTTAAAAGACAGAGCCGGCGGAGATCGCTCCTCAGAGGGTTAGTTAATTTCATCTTCACCTCCTGGAAGGCTCTGTCAATTTCACCTCTCCAGTCTAAAACTGTGCGGGATCGCAAGCAGAGGGCAGCAAGGAATTGAAAGCAGCTGGAGCTGCCTTCCAGAGCTGGACTTGGACCTGGAGAAGTTATAATGGGCTGAAGTTTTCCTTCTAGCATTTCACAGCCCCTTCACACAGCTCCAGTGTATAGCAAAGCCTTTGCCCTGCTGCTGGCTCTGTCTTTTTAAACTACTCTTCCTACCTAACATTAACAACAACAACATTAGATTTATATACTGCCCTTCAGGATGACTTAACACCCACTCAGAGTGGTTTACAAAGTATGTTATCATTATCCTCGCAGCAATAATCACCCTGTGAGGTGGGTGGGGCTGAGAGAGCTCTGAGAGAGCTGTGACTAGCCCAAGATCACCCAGCTGGCTTCAAGTGGAGGAGTGGGGAATCAAACCTGGCTCTCCGGATTAGAGTCCCACGCTCTTAACCACTACACCAAACTGGTTCTCCCGACATTGCGTCTCCCGACATGTGTTCTTCACATGTCATTTTTCTCATGTAGAGAGACTCACTGATGCATTCCCTTCTAGTTTCAATAGACAAAGAGTTCCACCAGGCTGGAGCCAGGACCGAGAAGGCCCTGGCTCTGGCTGAGGCCAGGCAGGCCTCCCTGGGGCCAGGGACCGCCAATGGCTGTATAGGGTGGATGAATGTTTTAAACCCCTTCCCACCAGATGGTCTTTCACCACCACTAGTTTACCACCACTCTGGGCCAAGCTAGAAGCGACGAATTACACTTGAATGGCAAGTGAACAGACTCACATGTCTTCCTCCCTGTTCACTTGCCATTCAAGTGTAATTTGTCACTTCTAGCTTGGCCCTCTGTTACACCCTGAAAGCAGGACAGTATTGTGATGGGGTTTTTATTCAAGCGAAGACATATAAGAGCTACACTGTGGTGGCTACCTCTTGACTCTTCATTACTGAGATTTTAATTGTTTGTAGGATTTTTTATGTATTTATTGATCATGTTACATTGTTATGACTATGTTTTAAATGATGTAATCCACCCTGAGCCGGTTCGAGGGGAGGACAGAATAGAAACATAATAAAATAAATAAACAAATGCTACACTTCCATCTTCTTTTATGGCCACTGCATTTCTATGCTCGTGTACTTTCCCCATGTTTTCCCCTCTGCACATCATATCATCGTGTCCAGGAGAAAATGCTGTCCGAGGACTGCAGATCCCCCCCCCCAGGACAGTGTGTGCTCCCTGCCTTAAGTTGCCCCCCCCTTTCCTCCAGTCTCTGAAGACGAGGCCAGTTTACAATGCGTGGGGAAGATCTGTGGGTGGATCCAAGCAATATGTGAGTCAGGGCCGAGGCAGCTTGTAATCATAGTGCCTGGGGTGTCAACAACCGATTGTAGAAGGAGGACGTCAGTACAAGCGCTTGGGTGTCTGGGCACCCGTTAACCGTGACTTTCTTTTTTTCTTAGCTCTTTGTGAGTTTCTTGAGTTCACTCCTCCCCCCCCCCCCCGCCACTAAACCTGAATCAAATCACCCCAGGTTGCTTGTGACTGCAGGACAGATGAAAAAGAACTGGAACATCAAGGGAAAGTGAAAGACTGGTCTAGGCTACAAGTTTTGCAAATGCAAGGGAGGGAGTGTGTGTTATGTGCCATCAAGTCGCCTCTGACCTATGGCAATCCTATGAATGAGAGACCTCCGAAACATCCTATCCTTAACAGACTTGCTCAGATCCTGCAAACTGGAGGACGAGGCTTCTTTGATTGAGTCCAGCCATCTCGTTTTAGGTCTTCCTCTTTTCCTACTGCAAGGAGGGAGCACAGAGGGTAAAAGGGCTGCCCGCCCTTCTGCTATCACTTTGCCCTTCTTTCCCATTAATGCCCCTGCATGTGACCTTCACTTCTCCAATGCTATCAGGTGTTCCAAAGTCTCCTCCTTCTAAAACCAGAGGAGTTAGTCGTATTAGTCTGTTGTTGCAAAATAGCAGAGTCCAGTAGCACCTTTAAGACTAACCAACTTTATTGTAGCACAAGCTGTCGAGAACCACAGCTCTCTTCGTCAGATGCATCAACAGCTTTTGAGAACCACAGCTCTCTTCATCAGATGCATCGTCAGCTTTTGAGAACCACAGCTCTCTTTGTCAGATGCATCTGACGATGCAACTGATGAAGAGAGCTGTGGTTCTCAAAAGCTGATGATGCATAACAACAACAACAACAACAACATTTCACAGCCCCTTCACACAGGGGCATTTCACAGCCCCTTCACACAGCTCCAGTGTATAGCAAAACCTTTGCCCTGCTGCTGGCTCTGTCTTTTTAAACTACCCTTCCTACCTAACATTAACAACAACAACAACAACAACACTCAATTTATATACTGCCCTTCAGGATGACTTAACACTCACTCAGAGCAGTTTACAAAGTATGTTATCATTATCCCCACAACAAAACACCCTGTGAGGTGGGTGGGGCTGAGAGAGCTAGAAGCTGTGACTGACCCAAGGTCACCCATCTGGCTTCAAGTGGAGGAGTGAGGAATCAAACCTGGTTCTCCAGATTAGAGTCCCATGCTCTTAACCACTACACCAAACTGGTTCTCAAAGTTTGTATCTATATCTGATGAAGAGAGCTGTGGTTCTCGAAAGCTTATGCTACAATAAAGTTGGTTCGTCTTAAAGGTGCTACTGGAGTCTTTACTATTTTCTTCCTCAAACTTCCCTCCCCATCTCTCCTTCCCTCCCCAAAGCAGCTATGTGGACGTAAGAGAGGAGCCCTGCTGGACCCTTCCAATGGTCCCTCCAGCCCAGCATCCTGCCACTCAGGCCACAGAAGCAGCTCATGAACTAGAGCGTCCAATTCTGCAAAAGTAATAGGCTAAGGCTATAAGCCTTATACCTTTTGATGTGGATCTTAAGCTGCAAGTTATTCAGCAAAAAAACTTGTTTAGGGTATACTGGACACCACGGCGCCTTTTTACTAAAAGATTAAGCACGATGTCTAATTGTTGACAGTGCAATTTTCAAGATGCGTCTCTGAAGCATATGCTTTGGACATCTTCAGTCGTTCAGCCCTTTTGGAAGGAAGTAATTACCCATATTGATTTTGTATTAGAATATTCATATCTTTTGCCCTTACAGTTGCTAAAAGACTTATACTACAACACCGGAAAGACAAATGCCCACTTCACGTATTACATTAGATTGAGGAATTCATAAACGTATCAACATTTGAATATATCGCACATAGAAGGTGATTGCGTGTGGAATTATGTTTAGATATTTGGAAAGCTTTTATAGAAGCATACATATAGATTTTCCAGTAGTGTTTTTGCTTTTGTTGCCACCATTGTTTCCCCCCGCCCCTTTTTTTCCTTTGCATTAAAATTTTTTTTAAAAAAAGGCACCAGGAGCAGAACCTACAGACAACAGGCCTCCCCGCCTCTTTGCTTCCCAACAAGAAAGGTGTTCTTCCTCTGACTTCGGAGGTCCCATTTGGCTATCGTGGCTAATAGCCAACAAGAGACCTCTCCCCCCTAAATTATTCTGAGCCGGTGGCTATCACCACATCTTGTGCCAGTGAGGCATACAAGTTGCAGCCCACGGTGCGAAGTAGTACTTTCCTTTTGCCTGTCTTGCATCTGGTATCAGACACTTTCAGAGCCAAGCTACAAGTGACGCCTGACACAGGTTGGACGCTTTTCAGCTTGCCTCAAGTTTTGATGGGAAATGTAAGCATCCTGGTCTTGCAGCTGTAATGGAGAGTCAAGCTGTAAAACCAGGATGCCTACATTTCCCATCAAAACTTGAGGGAAGCCGACAAGTGTCCAAACTGTGTCAAGCGTCACTTGTAGCTTGGCTCTCACTAGGAGACTGTGAGTTCTTGTACTTGGTGGTGCCCATTCCCACACTTCCTTCACTTCTCGCCTCTGAATCTGCCTTTTCCACGAAGTCTTTTGCTTAACACCCTAACCTGAGGCCCGTGCATGAAACTGCTCTTACTTGTATTCCTCCCTGCTATCCATGATTCTCTGCTTCTTCTCATTTTCTTTATCTCCTCCTTTATTCACTTTAGACAGCAAGCACCGCCAGGCAGAGATGCATCATTATTTTGCCATCAATCATGCGCTCTGAAGATGCTCCTTAACTACCACAGGATAATATCACTTCCCGAAATGTGGTCTTGATCTTCCAGAACAGCTCCTGGAGGAATTCCTAACCACGTGCTTCTGAAAGCCAAGTTGTTTGCAACATCTTGTGTTGCTGGTAGAGGACTTGCATGTTATGTGTTGTAGTATTAGAACATAAGAGAAGCCATGCTGGATCAGGCCAATGGCCCATCCAGTCCAACACTCTGTGTCACACAGTGGCCAAAAACCCAGGTGTCCTCAGGAGGTCTGCCACGGGGGAAGGGACACTAGAAGCCCTCCCACTGATTGCCCCCCCCCAAACACCAAGAATACAGAGCATCACTGTCCTAGACAGAGAGGTCCATCTATACCTTGTGGCTAATAGCCACTGAGGGACCTCTGCTCCATATGTTGATCCAATCCCCTCTTGAAGCTGTCTGTGCTTGAAGCTGCCACCACCTCCTGAGGCAGTGAATTCCATGTGTTAATCACCCTTTGGGTGAAGAAGTACTTCCTTTTATCTGTTCTAACCCAATTGCTCAGCAATTTCATTGAGTGCCCACGGGTTCCTGTATTGAGAGAAAGGGAGAAAAACACTTTTCTCTACCGTCTCTATCCCATGCATAATCTTGTAAACCTCTATCTTGTCGACAGTGCCTCACAATCCTCCCTGGTTCTCACCACCCTGAACAATTTAGTGTCATCCGCAAACTTAGCCACTTCACAGCTTACTCCCAACTCCAAATCATTATCGAACAAGTTAAAAAGCACCGGACCCAATACTGAGCCCTGCGGTACCCCACTGCTTGCCACCCTCCACTGTGAACATTGCCCATTTAGACTCACTCTCTGTTTCCTATTCATTAGCCAGTTTTTGATCCACGAGAGGACCTGTCCTTTTACCCCATGACTACTGAGCTTACTTAGCAGCCTTTGATGAGGAACTTTATCAAAAGCTTTCTGGAAGTCCAGGTAGGCAACATCTATTGGTTCCCCCTTGTCCACATGTTTGTTCACTCCCTCAAAGAACTCTAACAGGTTCGTGAGACAAGATCTTCTCTTACAGAACCCATGCTGAGTCTTCCTCAATAGCTTTTGTTCATCAGTGTGCCTATTAATTCTCTCTTTAATAACAGTTTCCACCAACTTACCCGGTATTGACGTTAGACTGACTGGCCTGTAATTTCCCGGATCTCCTCTGGAACCCTTTTTAAAGATGGGGGTGACATTAGCCACCCTTCTAGTCCTCAGGAATGGAGGCAGATGTTAATGAAAGGTTACATATCTTTGTCAGGAGATCCACAATTACTTTTGGAAAAAAAATTCTGGGTGCTTTACTTTTAGGAAAGGGTCAATGTCCAGCTCACAGAAACATTACCAGTCAATAAAGATAAGACTATTGCACAGAAAGTGACTTCTTGTACTTGCAACGCAGCCAAAGCACATTAAAAATGTGAAGAACACTTAACTGATATTTACAATGTACCTGACTACAGCCTATTGAATTACAAGTCTATTTTATTTTTACGATAGTGATGTCTCATGTTCTCAGCTAATAAAATTCCCAAGAGACTGACCCCTCTTTTATCTATAGAAAAATAGAAATTTGTAAAGTGAGACAAGAAAAATAGAAATGTGCCAGAAACAAGAAAAAAAGAACACACGTCAAATAAAATGGGTAATTCTTATAAAGTGACTGGCCAATCTGTATTTAAAAAGGGCACTGGCTGACCTTTGGAGGAACGCATGAATAAACAATATTCAAAGAAGCATTACCTGGAATGGATGGAGCCGATTCTTTCAGGAGCGTCTCCGATTTGGTCTCATTCTCTATACTCCTGAATACTTTTTTCATCCTCAAATTTTTGGACGTTAGCGCTCTTTTCCCCCTTTTCTCGGTGTCTGCTAGATAACTGACACCCACTTCTGCAGATCTGTTTGCCAGATGAAAGCTTTTGCCTGCATGAAAAACAAAGACTTTGTGTGTGAGAGAGAGCATGGATAAATCAGTGTAGCCTTATCTGGACACTGTATCGGTAGCTGCTCAATAGCTCAGTTCAGATATAGGCAGATTAAGGAAGTGACATCAGGGCAAGGCCTCAACCTCTGTGTCCTGTTTGTTGGCTCTCGAGGGCAACCGGCTGGCTGCTGTGTGAAATGGCGTGCTGGGCTAGATGGACTTCTGTTCTGATCCAACTGAGCTTATGCTCTTATTCAATGTAAAACAAATGTTTATTTTAAGTAGAAAAAAGCAAGAGTCCAGTAACAGCTATAAGACTAACAAAATTTGTGGTAGGGTGTGAGCTTTCGTGAGTCACACCTCACTTCTTCTGTGAGCTCACAGCTTACAGTTCACTATCTGAAGAAGTGAGCTGCGGCTCATGAAAGCTCATACCCTACCACAAATTTTGTTAACCTTATAGGTGTTACTGGACTCTTGCTCTTTTCCACTGCTACAGACAGGCTAACACAGCTACCTGTTTATTTTAAGAATGCTTACTATGTGGCTGACAGATGAACTCAAGCCTTGGTTTGCCTCGGCACATTGCTTTGCTCTTAATAGAACACTTTCAAACCACAGGCTCCTCCTTATGGGATGAAGGAAGCCCCTGACTAAAATGGGAGCATCTACACCACGTCATGTTCATTCCGATCATGTGGGTCTTTGGGGCAAGAGCTTCATTTTAAATCAGATCAATGGAAAACCTCCTTTGAATCGACAGAAAGGAGGAACAGTGGGGTGACTGCAGGCAGAGCATTTCATTCATTCATTCATTCATTCATTCATTCATTCATTCATTCATTCATTCATTCATTCATCTTACTTGTAGTTCACCTTTCTCACTGAGATTCAAGGCGGCTTACATAATGTAAGTCAGTAACGTCCTGACCTGGATGGTCCAGTCTAGCCTAGATTCTTCAGATCTTGGAAGCTAAGCAGGGTTGATCTTGGTTAGTACTTGGATGGGAGACCTCCAAGGAAGTCCAAGTTTGCTGCACAGAGGTAGGCAATGGCAAACCATCCCTTGCCTTGAAAACCCTAGGGGGGGGGGTCTCCATAAGTCAGTTGTGCCTTGATGGCATTTTCTACCACCATCAAGTCAGTAATGTACGTGAATTCCCACGAGAGGGCATTGTGACCTCTGTCACTTCTGAGCTTGTGTGCAAACACAATGGAGGGAAAGGGGACGGTGGGGTTAGTAAAAGCAGACATCGGCAAGGCGGCAGGGTGTGAGAACTAGAATCTGTTCCTGTCCACGCTTGCTGGTGCGGCAGGGGTGTATTTTCACAACCACACATGGAAGCAGTACACACACACAAACTATGCTTAGCATGATGTCTGGCTGCCCTGGCTACTAGCCACAGTAGACATCAAGCCAAACCTCGGTTTAACTAAACTTACACAAGTCACTCTAGTGGTCATTTGTCAATGTCTGTCAAGTCAGGATCTGAATCTATATCTAGAAGCTGGTTTACTAACCACAGTGGGTCTTACGATAGATGAAGACAGACCTCTTGCCTCACTCTCGATTTCTTCCCTGGTGCTACCTTCTTTTACATTTTGCTCCAAAGATGCCTGGCTGGGGCAAAGGCTAACAAAACCAGCATTTGTCGAGGCAAACCAGAATGTGTGGTGTTTCACTGAAGTCCCCATGGGCTCCTGCAGACTGATAAAACACCACACAAAAAGAATCTCGATGTGCAACATCATCAAGCATTTTTGGGAGAAGTGTTTTTATCAGAGGATGCAGGATGCATCAGTAACATGGGATGGGGGGGGAGAAGCAAACAAACAGGAGGAAATCAGAGCTGCAGTAACCCTGCTCCTGCAAAGGGGGGAAATTAGGAGAATTGGGGGGGGCTCGTTATCAGTGGAAATCAAGACCTCTTGGAGGATAGATGTGCAAGGTACCAGAGAGTAGGGGTAAGGAAGGGGGTAACAGAGGATGGAAGAAACCAGTGGGTCAGGACCAGAATCTGATTATCCAGTCACAAAACTGGAATGAGAGGAAGGAGGTAGGTTTACTACAGCTTCAAGCTGTAGTAACTCTCTCAAGTAGTCTCTGGTTACTTACACTTTAGTAAAACCAGCACTTTTACAGGGGCAGTTGATGGGAGTGGCAGATGGTTCTCCCCATGGTGCCTAAATGTTATGGATCAGGACTAGAGATGGGCACAAACCAAAATATGAACCAAAATCAAGCACAAACCAGGCTGGTTCGTGAACCAGCAGTTTGTCAGATCCCATTTCTGATGAACCGCCATGAACTTTAGGCTGGTTCGTTTGGTTCGTTTTTTGTTTAGTCACTGCAGACAGCCTGGTGCCAATCAATCAGTTTCCTTGGCAACAGGGGATGGACTTCCTGCAGACCTTCTGCTAACCCGGAAGTGAACTTCTGTTGGCCCAGAAGTGACCTGCTGACCGGGAAGTGATGATTTTCTGACCTGGATGTGACGTTTTCACAAACCAAACAAACCAGTTCGTGAACCAGGGGCAGGTTCGTGAAAGTTCGTGGTTCGTGAAATTTGACAAACCACGAACCACATGGTTCGGTTTTTTTCCAGTTCACGCCCATCTCTAATCAGGACCCCTGACAATTCTGGCCCAGTGTATACATCTCAGTAATTTAAGTTTCATACTTATCCCTTGGGATAGCAAGCAGGGTTATCACACCTGATAGGCCTCCCTTTTCCAACTCACCAGCACAAGCTAAGAAAAAAAAGAGAGAGAAATTTGTTACCAAGACACTGTGACACTCTGGACTCATCAGAACAAAAGCAAGGCTGGGAAAGAGCATATTTGAAAAGTTTTGTACATTTTTCTCTGCTAGCCGCACCCAGAATGCAGTGGCACCTTAAGAGAATAACGAGAGTTTCAGACTGTAAGCTTTCAAGAGTCAGAGCTCCCTTCTTCAGGTACGCATTGTGTCTTTATATCCTGAACTCCTCCCTTGTAACACCCTATCCACCTTTATCTGGGATAAAAAGGCTCAGGGATCTCTATTCCTACTTGTGTCTGAAGAAGGGAACTCTGACTATCAAAAGCTTACACCTTGAAAATCTTGTTGGTCTCTAAGGTGCCCCTGGACTCCAATCCTGCTGTTCTACTGCAGACCAACATGGCTACCCACCTATAGGGATGCCAGTTGTCCCCAGATATGGGGGATCCCGTTCCCCGCTTACCTGGCCAGCAGGGGAAGACATGCCTCCCGGGGTGCGCTCCTGGGTGGCATGGTGTGCTCCCAGGTGGCGGGGTGCACTCCTGTGTGCTGCAGCAGTCCAATTCCCGATTTGGGCCTATTCGGGCCTGAATTGGGCCAAATGGGTCCAGATTCAGGCCAAATTGGGCCTAATTCAGCTCAAAGGGCTGCTGTGGAGCTCAGGAGCCTGATTCAGCCCCATGTGGACTGCATGATCGCTCCCAGGGCGGCACATGACCAGCACGATGATGTCACTTCCTGGAAGTGATGTCATCGCATGGGCTGGAAGCATGTGCACTCTGTGCAAGAATGAACCTGAAAGGTAAGTGCCAGGCCACCAACCTCCTGCTCTGGCAACCTTACCCACCTAAAACAATCTGCACCCAAAGATGATAGCTGGAGAAGGCCTAGATTTGGCTGTTTATTTCCTCAAAACTTTTCTTGGATGCCTTTTAAGTTTTGGGGTACCCCGAAACAAAGGCACCTTAATGGGCCTCCTTAAAATATGACTGCCCTAACCTTTCCTGGCACTATCTGAAGGCGGGTAAGTACATTGCTCAGAGGCTGAGGGCATGGATCTGATTTTCCCATGACAAAGTTGAAGAATGAGTAGAACGAACTGGACTTACTACAGTTGGAGCTGTAGCTGCTCTCTCAAATGCCCCCTGGCTGCTTAACACTTTGGAAAAACCAGAATTCTAACAGTGACCCAGGCCTCTTAACAGTTCTCCCACAGGCTGCCATTTTGTGATTGGCTCTGCATGCCAGACCTCCATTTTTTACTCTCTTTAACCAGTGGACCCAGAGCCCACCCAACCATTTTAAGAAATTGTGCTGAGTTAGTTCACATGCCTGTTTTGCCTAACATTAGTCAACCTGGTGACGGCTCTTTCACAGCTCCATTAGGTGAGATCCTTTGAACAAGGTACATGAGGAAACAGAGAGGTCCAAAAGTACTGTCCTTATGGTATTATAAATATCATTCGTTATTTTCTTGATGAGTTTTACTTTTTCATGTGACGTTCTTGATTGTTACCAACGATTTTAACCTGTCTTGGCTAAACCGATAAAGCTTGATTGATGGACATTCTTTAGCCAGACATGCAAGATGTTGGCACACCTTCTCCATGTAATACTACCCTTCATGGCATTGTTTCTGGAACTCATGTGGACAGGAAACTAAACAGGTCATTTCAGGTGGGTAGCTGAGTTGGTCTGCAGTAGAAGAGAAAGATTTTAGTCCAGTAGCACCTTAAAGACCAACCAGATTTCCAGGTCTAAGCTTTTGAGAAGGAAGCTCTCTTTAGCAGGTATCTGATGAAGGACAGTTGAAAGTTTATACCCTGGATAGCTTATTGGTTTTTAAGGTACTACTGGACTCAAGCTGAGCTAAGAAGGGAATTCCTGTGGTGTCTGTCCAGTTACTGGAGTGTTCTTAAACAACCGTTGAGCAGAGATGGCGTGCATCTGCAAATATTGACAGGGGCGCAGACAACCTTGAAGTGTCCAAAGCCACGGACAGAGAATACATATATTTGCTGCTAAAAACCCACAGGCAAAATGTGCACACTGAGGTTCCAGAGGAGAAACGTAGCAGACCAAAACCAAGGTCAGGGACTTCGTGTCTAGCTGGAACTGTGATTCATCTAGCCAGCTAGCTCGGTAAAACAGCCCCATTTGCAATTAATGGGGTGAAATTTGCTTCGCTGGATGAGGCTGTGCCAGCATTCAAATTGGTCCAATTTACTGCACCGACGGGAGCCTGTCTCAACGAGGAGAGCCCGCGTTGGCTTGCTCACCGTGCTTGTCACTCATCTCGTTCCTGATGATGTCCTTCACCTCCTCCACCTTTGTTTGGGAAGCACAAAACCCGAGGTTAGAATCCTTTGAACGGGACTTCCTAATTCAGTCTTGCTGACATATACAATGGATGCTGCTTCATTAGACCTTATCAGTATGTGACCGTGCCCCCTGCCCGATCAAATCGCATGCCAAGATACCTGACCCACTGTTGACTGCTAGGTCCATACCATTCTTCAGAGATTACTACCTTAGCCTCCCTTTGTCCCAGGGCAATTGCTTTCCCAATCATTCACGAGAACTCATGAAGCCGCATTCTACTGAGTCAATCCCTCGGTCCGTCACGGTCAACACTGTCTCTTCCGACAGGCAGCAGCTCCGCAGGGTCTCAGGAAGGGGTCTTTCACTTCACCTGCTCCCTGATCCTTTTAACTGGAGATATCGGGAATGGAACCTGGGACCTTCTGTGTGCAAAGCCAATGCTCTCCCTCTGAGCCACGGCCTCGCCCTTAAATGTGGCCATGACTTTGCATTTATAAAAGGTCGAAGTTTGTTTTTGTATTGAGAGCTACTGCTGTGCGGTGACTAAAAGTCTGAACTGTGGATCAGGCAATCTCTGATTCCAATCATGCTTCTGTTGTGACTCCATTAGACCGCCCCAGGCATTCCTCTGTCTCTGTCTCTGTCTCTGTCTCTGTCTCTGTCTCTGTCTCTGTCTCTGTCTCTGTCTCTGTCTCTGTCTCTGTCTCTGTCTCTGTCTCTGTCTCTGTCTCTGTCTCTGTCTCTGTCTCTGTCTCTCTCTCTCAAGGCCACTGGACTTCCTGCCAGGAAGAACACCAGGTACAAGAGAAGTGGACATCCACCCAGGGAAATTAAGAAAAATATTTCTATATATTGAGGCAAAAAGCTCAAAGGTTTATACAGTAGGTGTGCTCAACAAATTTCATAAATATCGTGCATTCATATGTACAAAACATTCATTAGTACATTAATACAAAATTCAACAGTCAAAGTCAAACTAGAGACTGCACGCCCTATTCCAAATCCTTTTTAAGAACAGGGAAGGTGCTCCAGGCCCAAGGAGAGGAGAAGGTAAGTATAATTCAGTGAGAGTAATCGTAGCAGTTCTTATTCCTTTCTTGTAGGTGTCTTCCAAGATGTTACACTGAGAATCCGACACAGAGAGAGCCCTAGCAGGGGCCGGCTCAACGGCAGATTTCGTCATAGAGACTTCCTCAGGGGCTTTGCAGGATCGCCTGGCTCAGTGCTTCCGTCTCTTGGAACCCGGAGAATGGCGCAGATGCCTTCAGTGGAAGAACACCAGGGAGGGAGGGAAGACCCGGCAGGCGCTAGCGGGGGCAGGGAGATGAAAAGCCACAGGGAACTTGCCTCCCCTGCCTTTCCCCCAAAGAATTCAGCTCCTTGTCCTCAGACTGCAGTAGGGGGAAAGACACTCTGTGACCAGCTACAAGTCGGGGAGCTGCAGGAGGGCACCCCAAGACGGGCAGGCCAGGCTGGACGTGAATTCTGATTCTGGAGCTGATCCCCCCTCCCCCCTCCTTCCTCTACGTGTCTTGGGGCTGTTCTGCATAACAATGCTTTCCTTTGGAAATCCCATTGTTGGTTTTGCTGCCAATGTGGCATAAAGGCAACTGGGGTTTTAGGTGGTAGATTTCTCAGCATTTTCCCTGTTCCAATCTCCATTGTGCCCCCCCCCCAGCTATCCTGCCAATGGCAACCTTGCTTTGCTGAATAAATCAAACCATAACATCCAGGTTCGGAAATTCCTGGAGATTTGGGGGACGGAGCCTGGAGAGAGTGGGGTTTGAGGAGGGGAGGGGCCTCACTGGGGTACTATGCCATGGAGTTCACCTTTCAATGTAGCCATTTTCTCCAGGGGAACTGATCTCTGTTGCTTGGAGATCGGTTGTAACTCCGGGAAATCTCCAGCTACCACCTGGAGGCTGGCAACCGTACGAATGGCCCCAGACAAATTCCTCGGTCTTAAGCTCTCAGCCCCCCAAAGCACTCTAAGCATGCCTTCCCCACCCGGGTTTATTTCTTGACCTTCGTCTTGGAGGATGCTTTCCCTCTTTTGTCCCTGCATAGCCTGCTATCCAAGCACTTACGGAAAGTCCGGGGTGTCCTTTTTCTCCTTTCGGACCAGCTGGGCCTTCTTCCCCCTGTTGAAAAGAGTGCAGTAATTACAAAGAATATTGCTAAAGAAAGTGGCAGCAATAGCGTCCCATCCCCAACACGGCCACACTAAAGGTCACAGGCCTTTTATGTTTCTTCATTGCAACCAGGGATTTCTAACAATGTCCCTGCTTTATCGTCTCCAGGAGCTCAAGTCTCTTGGCGCTAAGCCTCCAAAGTTGCCTTACCAAGTTGGACCTTACGCCCATCTTGCTCAGTACGTGTTTCTCCCTTTTCCATTTTTTCCTTAAAACCACCTTGGAAGGGAATGTTAAACTCAGTGAGAGCGAGTGGCCCAAAGGCACCCAATTAGCTTCACGGACAAGTGGTGAATTAGAACCCAGGTCTCTTAAGTCCCTAGGTCAACTCAGCCTTGCAGCAGCTTTCCAGGGTCCCAACCAAGCAAAGAAAGATCTATTTAAACCAGCAACGGGCTGAACTGGCCACTTGCTGGTGCAAACAGGGTTGCCTCCCCCACAGTGGGGGTGGGGGATGCTCTGCCCCCAGCTGTCAGCTGACAAATGAAAGACCTCTAAAACGTCCTATCATTGATAGCCCTGCTCTGATCTCACAAAGTGGAGCACGTGGCCTCCTTTACTGAGTCCAGCCATCTCATTTGGGGTCCTCCTCTTTTCCTACTGCCTTCCACTTTTCCTACCACTATTGTCTGCTCCAGTAAGTCGTCTTCTCATGAAGTTCCAGGTAAAACCATAGTGTTTCGGCCAATTCCTAGAGAGGCATGATGTCACTTCCGGGTTTTTATCGTGGCCCTTTGATGTGCCGTCTATAGGTCTTTTGAGCATTGTTCCCTAATTTGATACCTGCCCTATGTTTCAGGAAAGTGGGCATTGCCCTAGCAAGTGATTCCCAACTTGAAACAGCTGCTGGAGGTGGGATGGATAAGCTGCAAGCCTCTTGGCAGGAATGATAATAAATATGGCTCTTGGTTGCTGGCAATTGTGAAATGTAGCTTTCCACCAGCTGCAGAGTATGGTTGCTTTAAAAGATAAATTGCGAAAGCACACAGGTGCAATTTAGAGGGAAGGGGGGTTTAACCCCTCACTCTTCTCTTGGTTTTGCTAATCAGATCCAGGCTTTCTGCACTAGTATTATCCTTTTAAAGATGAGGACAGGCAGGTTTTAAAAGGACATACCTTTTTTGCTTTAAAGAGACAACAAGGAGACGCAGGGCTTAAAGAGTTAAATCCTCTCTTCCCTTCCAGTGCAACCCAAGTTGAAATTGCAGCCATGTTCACAGTTTACTTTTTACACACTGGTGGCAATCTGTGATCGTCACTGTATGTTCGGCCCTGAGCTGCGAATTAGGAAGTCCCCAGTTCAAATCTTGCCTCTGCAACCAACTCATTAGTAACCCATCATCTGCAATGCTGGGATCATGGTATGGTTCTTACAAGCACTGGAGAAATATTGTGGACAGGAAGTATTCCGAGCTCCCTGACCCGGAAACTGCAGCTGGTTCAGAATGCAGCAGCGCGTGCTATTGTAGGAGCGCCAACTGGAGTGCATATACCACCTATATAGTGCCAGCTGCATTGGCTGCCAGTGGAGTACCGGATCAGGTTCAAGGATTTGGTATTAACCTACACAGCCCTATGCAGACCGCGAGACCACCTCTCCCCATACGTGCACCAGAGGACACTCTGATCAGGACAGAAACATCTATTGGTGGCCCCTGACCCCAAGGAGGCCTGCCTGACCTCAAACAGAGCCAGGACATTCTCGGTCTCCAGCTTGGTGGAACTCTCTGTCCACTGAGATCAGGGCCCGGCAGGATGTGTTATCGTTTCGCCAGGCCTGTAAGATAGAGATATTCCACCAGGCATATGGTTGGGGTTGGGGTTGGCCTCCACTGGCTGAAAAAATGGAGAAGAATAAAATTTGAATCCCTCCCTACTAGGGTAGTCCACCACCTTATCTTGTCGAGCTGTGTCTGCTGCTATTGGTGGCTGTTCTCTGAGTGTATATTTTTACACTCAGAAATAATGTTTTTTAAAAATTGATTTATGGTTTTAATTGTATAAATTAATTTTGATGTGTTTTTAAAATGTTGTAATCTGCCCCAAGCCCTTTATAAAAATAAAGTAAATAAAATAAGATGCCAAGTTGGAATAGCTTTAAACCCTTCATTGCCATTACACATTTGCACACCATGCAAGTATTCATACAACTTTCTTTTATGTTACATTTCAGACCTTGTTACCCCACCCCCAAAGTTAAGAAATAAGATGCCCCCTAGGTGGCAAAACTATAGACACACTCTTAAAAAACAAAGTCTGAAGGGTTGGCGTAACCACTCGGGACCAGCATGCTAGAATGAAACCAGTTGCTCTCCAACATTTCTAACCAAGTTTTGGTTAAAAAATGGCAATGCTTACAAATCCGATCCCCTGGAGTGGCTGATGGGTGAACCAGAAAGCCATTTTTCTGAATTTGTTCACTTAGGGTGGTTGGACCATGGGGACAAATTGCATCAGTGATGAAGAAGGAGAAGGAGACACTGAAATAAAGATGCTAAGGGGTGGGTGGGAGCAAGCAACAGACACTTGGACAAAAGAAAGACAACTGAAACAGGAATAGCAGCACTGGCAGCAGCTCCCATATGGATGTGAAATAATTGCTAGGCAGAGGAGGAAGTTGTGAAAACGTACCTAGGCGAGTGTGGGAAGTATGGGCTTGTTGAAAAGTCCTCCCTTAACATCCTCTGGGGCCTAATCTTTTCCAAGCAGCCTTATGCAGTGGTTAAAGCATGAGGTTAGGATCTGGGAGACCTGAGTTCAAAACTCCACACTGTCCAGAAGTTTGCTGGGTGACTTTGGTCCAATCTCAAATCATCTGAAGGATTACGGCGAAGATTAAATGAAGAAAGGAGAACCTAGTACAGGTCTTTGACGGAAGGGCTGGATTTAAACAGAATTAAACTGCTAGATTCAGGGCCAAACTACACGTGACAGCAGCCACGGGTCCATCCCGTGATTGCCGAATGCCATTTTAGAAGCAGTTGTAGTTTTTCAAAATTTGCTGCAAGGCCCCAATCCGGATTGTGCATAAGGTGCGGCAGTCCCAGGAGCTCTTGTGTCCCCCCACTACCATGGGCTCACGTCTGCCTGCAGGCTGCTTGCTGATCTGTGGCTAGGTTTGCCAGCTTGCTCCTCTGGGTGGGAATCCCCTAGACTTCCCCATCCCAAAGCAAACTGAGCCTGCTTGTCTTTTGACCTCATTGTGACAGCAATCCCCCAACCAACCCTTCTCACTGGCTGACTTCTCCCATGTCCTATAGGAAGCAGAACTGCACGGCAGAGAGAAGAGATGAGCAGGCCAGGAAGAAGGGCCAGGGGAGATATGGCTGCAAGGTGTCATGTAACTCTGAAAGGGGAATGTGATATCCCTGGACGGCAAAGTGGCAACCCCAGCCCTGCTGCTGGATGGCAAGACTCGGCCTCTCCCTTCCTCCACAAGCAAGCAGAACCCTGCCCATCCTACATTCACAGATTTGAAGACGATGTGCATGGGAATCACCAAAAGAGGCTTGCTCAACTTACAACAACAAAAATGATTGTTAGGGCTGAGCTGGAAGGTTTTGCAAAAGAATCTTTGAAACCCCCAAAGTTGCCTCTTCACAGTAAGGGAAGGACGCATCACTATCACTCTGATTGGGTATTGTGATGACCTAGTCAAATCTGATTGGCTGTATGATGATTTGATGAAATTACGTTGCCTATAGGATCCCTGATTGGTTGGGACTGCTTCCAAAGGAATACCCTGTTTTTTTAAAAAGCAGATGGCACTGGAGCTGCAGACCAGGGAAGGAGGTAGCTGTTAAAAAGCATATGCAAAAAGGGTAAGAAAGGGTCCAACCTCCCAACCTCCTCTCTGAAAACCAAAACGGGTGAAAACTTTGATTCAGCCAAGTCAAAGAATCCTCCTTGCGTCAATAAGTAAGGAAAGCTCCTTATAAACTCTTGAGCACTCATATAAGAGTCGGAAGCTCAGGAGCAGAGCAGAGGCACCAGAGGTAGAATCCCTGGTGCCTGTACTTCAAGCATCTCAGATAGTTTAGGTGGGTAGCTGTGTTGGTCTGGAGTAAACCAGCAGGCTTTGAGTCCAGTGGCAACTTAGAGAACAGGAAGATTTTCAGTGTCAGCTTTTGAGAGTCAGCTCTCGAAAGTCAGCTCTGACTCTCGAAAGCTTACACTCTGAAAATCTTCTTGGTCTCTTAAGATGCCACTGGACTCTTAAACTAAGGATCTGAGAGTCTCTCTACATGAGACATCTTACATGAGGACACTCAAGTGTAGGAAGATGCAATGTTAGCCGGGAAGCGTAGTTTAAAAAGACAGAGCCAGAGGCTCTGTCAATTTCACCTCTGTACACAAAGCTGGCGGAGATCACTCCTCATAGGGTTTGTTAATTTCATCTTTGCTTCCTCAAGGGAAGGTGAAATTGATAGAGCCTTCTGGGACATGAAGAAGAAATTAACAAATCTCTGAGGAACAACCTCTGTCAGCTCAGTGTAGACAGGTGAAATTGACAGAGCCTTTGGCTCTGTCTTTTTAAACTATGCTTCCTGGCTACCATTGCCTCTCCGTACACTTGAGCACCCTCGTGTAAGATGTCTCGTTCAGAGAGACTCTCAGATAGTAGGTAAGCTGCCCTGCTAAGATGCTGGAGAGCTACTGCCATACAGAGTTAGGACATACTCTCACGAATTTCTATCTTATCATCAAAATGATGCCACGTGACTTCTACGTACTCACCATTCCTCCTTTAAGGCCAGGAAGCCCTGCGGGTCCCCTGGGGCACAGCTGCGGCCGTCCTTTTTTGCCCTTTTCACCCTAAAAAGAAAACACCAACTTGCTGTATGTGTGTGTGTGTGTGTGTGTGTGCAAAGATCTTCTCATCCAATCCTTTGGCCACCCCTTTTCCTTTAATGTCAGTCGTTCTCTTGTATCCAAAGCCATTTTCTACACCAACACAGAGAGAACACCTACAGCGGTAACTACAAGCCTATAAATCTATAAAGCGCACCGTACAGCAACCAAAAGCTAGACGATAAGGATAATATCAAAACATTTGCTGGTAATAAAGTGCTCGGTGCGAATGCAATGCAACAGTAGGCCAACACAATAACACATATGGAATGGAAATACTGACTCTCTGGGCTTGCTCATGCTGCCAGGGACACCAGCAGCCTGAACGAAGAAAAGAATTGCTTCATGGCATTGCTAAAGACTGTTGTGGTTCCACTGGTGGACTGCGTATTTCCATTTCATGTGTGTTATTGTGTTGGCATACTGTTGCACTGCATTCGCACCGAGCACTTTATTACCAGCAAATGTTTTGATATTATACTTATGGTCTAGCTTTGGGTTGCTGTACGGTGCGATTTATAGATTTATAGGCTTGTAGTTACCGCTGTAGGTGTTCTCTCTCTGTTGCAAGTTTACTACACGGAGTTGCCCTTTGTCGTTTTTTATTTTGTACACCAGGGCAGATCACGTGGAACTGTTTCACCCGTCATCAGGAGATGGTTCTGAACATGTAATGTTTGGGCTCCAACTCAAGCCAATAGTTTTAGAATGGCAATGCCATCAACACTGAGAATAATAATAATAACATTTGATTTATATACATAACTCCTCGGTTGATTTTGGCTTATTATGTGCCTTACAATTGTGTTCTGAAAGCAAGAAAATAGATTTTGGCTTTTCGTTGTGCCTTATATTTGAGTTTTGATAGCAAGAAAATTAAACTCTTTTGTACGTGGTCCTGTTCTTCGGCTTCGTTTCATTTTGTTTGGGACCACCCCCTCTTGGATTTGCTCTTCAATAGTTTTAGAATAGCAATGCCATCAGCACTGAGAATAATAATAATAACATTTGATTTATATACTGACCTTCAGGATGACTTAACACCCACTCAAAGTGGTTTACAAAGTGTGTCATTATTATCCCCACAACAATCACCCTGTGAGGTGGGTGGGGCTGAGAGAGCTCCAAGAGAGCTGTGACTGACCCAAGGTCCCCCAGCTGGTTTCAAGTGGAGGAGTGGGGAATCAAACCCGGCTCTCCAGATTAGAGTCCCGCGCTCTTAACCACCACACCAAAGTGGCTCTCCCAAACTGGCTCTTATCTGGTATGGCGGCCAGTCTTGCGAATGTTTTTCAGGGACATGACCAAGGCCCGCTGCCTTCTTGCCAAAGGCCACTCATTTGCTGTGGTCCCACCAGATCACTTGTACCCTCTAAAGGGAGGACAGAGCCCCAGCTAAGCATTTGATAGGCTGCTACTCTGGGTCCTTCATGGAGGTTGAAGGAACACAGGAGCAAAGGTGAGTGGGTGGAATGAAACTTTGTAAGTAGGACTGCCAATTCCAGGTTGGGAAATTCCTGGAGATTGGGGGGGGGAGCCTGGGGGGGTATGGTGAGGCACCTTATCAGGGTATGATGCCAGAGAATCCCCCCTCCAAACAGCCGTTTCCTCCAAGGAAACAGATCTAAGTCATCTGGAGATCAGTTGTAATTCCAGGCCCCATTTGGAAGTTGACAACCAGTTTAGTGCACTGGTTAAGAGTGGCAGGACTCTAATCTGGAGAGCCAGGTTTGATTCCCCTCTCTTCTGCTTGAAGCCAGCTGAGGGACCTTGGGTCAGTCACAGCTCTCTCAGAGCTCTCTCAGCCCCACCTACCTCACATGGTGTTTTGTTGTGAGGATAATAATAACACACTTCGTAAACTGCTCTGAGTGGGCATTAAGTTGTCCTGAGGGGTGGTATATACATCGAATGTTATTATTATTATTTGTAAGCCAGGCTGGTGGGGGAGGGAATTGAGTTGGTAGCAAAACACAGCTGTGCTTTTAGGGTATGGGAGCTGATTTTCTAAGCATCTGATGAAGAGAGCTGTGGTTCTCAAAAGCTTATGCTACAATAAAGTTGGTTTGTCTTAAAGGTCCTACTGAACTCTTTACGGTTTTCTAAGCGACAGCTCCTTGCCTTCAGAGCAGCCTATCTCCGAAAACAGGTTTATCCCACTGCTGAGTTCAGCTCCAGAGCTTCCAACATGGGAAAATGCATTTTGAGCTGGAGTTTGGGCTGATTCACTGAGAGCCAAGCTACAAGTGACGCCTGACACAGACTGGACACTTGTCAGCTTCCCTCAAGTTTTGATGGGAAATGTAGGCATCCAGGTATTGCAGCTGTAATGGAGAGCCAAGCAATAAAACCAGGATGCCTACATTTCCCATCAAAACTTGAGGGAAGCTGACAAGTGTCCAACCTGTGTAAGGCGTCACCTGTAGCTTGGCTCTAAGTCTTTCTTCAGTCTGATGTACGACATTAGAATAAAAAATAATGATACAGTTGTAGGACTCCTTTAGGTCCCATTTCCAAGACAGCACATGATAAAGCTCAAAACATACCATTAGAGGAACTTTGCTGTATCAGACTTATGGTCCATTCAGTCCAGCCAATCCTGGGTCCAATAGCAGCCCACCAGATTACCCTCCTCCCATGGCCTGCAGAAGGGGCTCAGAAACGAAAGCTTCCCTTGCTCTGCTCCTCCACAATTGGTATTCAAATTATCCTCTGGATAGAGAGGCTGTATTCAGATATTGTGGCAAACGCTTATTTTGGTAGTCGTGTTAGTCTGTCTGTAGCAGCAGAAAGAGCAAGAGTCCAGTAGCACCTAGAAGACTAACAAAATTGGTGGTAGGGAATGAGCTTTCGTGAGTCACAGCTCATTTCTTCTGATACATGGTATCTGAAGAAGTGAGCTCTGACTCACAAAAACTCATACCCTACCACAAATTTTGTTAGTCTTATAGGTGCTACTGGACTCTTTCTCATTTCTACTTGTTTGTTTGTTTTTAAACATTTGTATCCTGACTCAAGGAGATGAATGGGTGGCCCATCCTCTTGGAATCGGTGTGATTCTCCCTTTGAAAGCCATTTCAGTCAGCTATCCCCACGTGCGGTAGCAGTGAGTTCCACAAGTTAATTATGTATGTGAAGAAATACTTTCTTCCGTCCTTTCTGCCTACTAGTTTCACTGGGTGCCTTTGATTTTGGAAGGAAAAACTATCCTTATCTCACATCTCCACACCATGCCTCCTTTAATAAACTTCCATCGGGCTAATCAGCCTGCCTTCGTTTTTTAAGGTTGTAGTCACTCTTTGTCAGCCTTGATGTATTCCAGAGATGACTTGGCAGTCTGCTGTGGCTCAAACAACAGCCTTATGGCACCTGAAAAATTCTGACGTGCAAGATTTGGCTTTATCCACCTGGAGCATGCTCTCGGGCACAAAGGCAGCTCCCAGTTGGAGATTTAGGTACCAACAGACTCTTTCTGACTTTATTGGCATCAGGGAGAAGCATTTTGTTTTCCTGCACAGCCAAAACAGCTGCTGCTTCTTCACCCCTTTTCCTCAATTTTCTGCTACTCGATCAAGAATCCAAAGCTTCTGCAAAAGGGGCAAACTGCTGGGTCTTTGATAGCAGCGGTTTCCCCTGCACGGATTCCTTTATAATTTAGGGTGCGGAGATGGAGAAAAGAGAGACGCGGAGGCGGAGAAGACAGGAGCTCTTCATGTTCTCTCTCTAATCAACACTGAAGCAGGCACAGGTAATTATCTCTTGGAAGGCTCTCGCAGCGCAACGCCCTCGGATGAAGGATATTAAAGTTCTAACCTGTTTAAGCTTGCATGAGGGCAACTCTCAACCCACCCCCCTCCCCACACACACACAGCTCACCCCTGCTCTGTTCCTTTAATTTATTTTTCAAATGATGCTCAACAAACTTTGCCACTCTATCTTGGTTAAAAGGGGGAAAATATATCTAAATCAACACTGTTCGTCTATTTCTCAGCTGGACTGCACCCTGTTTGTGGGGCTGCCCTTGAAGTCGGTTCGGAAACTTCAGCTGGTACAAGAAACTTTGTCAACAGGAACTCAACACTGGGATTGTGCAAGGCCAATTACGTTCCTCTTTCAGTGGCTACCCATTAACTTCTGACTGAGCCCAGCTTAAGATGCTGATGATCTGAGCTTTCTCTCTTTGACATTTCATAGCAATGCCATGGATATGCAGTGGCAAAAAAGGCAAACTCAGTCTTGGGTTGTATCAAAGGAGCCATTGCATCAAATCACAGGAGGTCATAGTCCCCCTCTATACTGCCTTGGTCAGGCCGCACCTGGAGTACTGTGTGCAGTTCTGGAGGCCTCACTTCAAAAAGGATGTGGACAAAATCGAAGAGAGCGACGAGGATGATCAGGGGTCTGGAGACTGAGCCCTACAAGGAAAGGCTGAGGGCCTTGGGAATGTTCAGTTTGGAGACGAGGAGATCGAGGGGGGACATGATGGCTCTCTTTAACTATCTGAAAGGCTGTCATTTGGAGGAGGGCAAGGAGCTTTTCCCGTTGGCAGCAGCGGGTAGGACCCGAAGCAATGGGCTTAAATTACATGCACAAAGGTACCGGCTGGATATTAGGAAAAACTTTTTCACGGTCAGAGTAGTTCAAAGGTGGAATCAGCTGCTTAGGGAGGTGGTGAGTTCCCCTTCACTGGCAGTTTTGAAGAAGAGGCTGGATGAATATTTGTCAGGGATGCTTTAGGCTCATCCTGCATTGGGCAGGGGGTTGGGCTACAAGGTCTGCGTGGTCCAACTCTGTGATTCTGTGATTCTGTGATTGTTCCTTGAAGGCCCAAGTAGCCTCAGTCCTATGTGCTTGAGTGAGTCCATCTACCACTGCAGTCTTCTTGGTTGCTTGAATCTGTTGGGGAAGCATTCCTTCTTTCACAGGGTATGAAATCCATGAAGCTAAAAGGAACGGCATTCTCAGGGTCACAGCCGTTCGCTGGAACTTCCCAAGAGAGATCCATTGCTCCAACTCTGTTCTCCATTTGGGGTGGGGGATGGCTTGTGGAAAGCATGTGCTTTGCATATAGGTGGTCTCAGGTTTAGCAATATCAACTTGGGTTGCAGGTGATGCGAAAGACCTCCCACCTGAGCCCCTAGAGAGCTGCTTCTAATCCCAATAGACAATATTGAGCTAGCTAGATCATTGGTCTGACTCAGTGTAAGGTGTCTTCATGTTTGTTTGTTTGTTTATGTTCCGCCTTTCTCACTGAGAAGGCGGATTACATAGTGTGAGATTAGTACAATCCGCAGCAAGGACAAAAGTTTGGGCTGACACTCGGTAGCTGACTGATGGATTCATTCGTCCCATTTATGCCCTGCCCCAATGCTTCAACTAAGCCATGAGACAACGAAAAGCAATTATGAAAAATCCTCTGCAACACAGTAAAGCAAATTGCAATTTAACACACTGTACAGATAATATTTGCAAATCCACAGCAGAAATGGGGACCAACTGAAAAAAAGATGCCTTGCCTCAGGAATAGAATTCCTGTTTCCCTAAATGCTTGCTAAAACAACCTAGTCTAGGAATCAAAGCTAAGCAAGCCTGTTGAAGCTCAGAAGGGAGGAAACTCCCTAAAGGGGATGCCACCACAAAGAAGGCCCTGACCCTTCAGTCAGCTAGCCTAACAGCAGTCAACGCTATCACTCAGTTGTGCCAGATATACTGGGGTTGATGAGAAAGCAGAGTTCAGGCAGATCTGCCTCCACCAGAAGACCCTAGCATGGCCGTTTTTACACTGCTTACCGGCCAGGGAACATCGTGCTGAGCTCCCGGAACAACAGCGTCTTCCTGGCACGATTTCGCGCAAGAACGATTCCTTGCGTGAAATCATGCCAGGAAGACGCTGTCGTTCCGGGAGCTTGGCGCAATGTTCCCTGGCCGGTAAGCAGCGTGAAAACGGCCCATGCGTCCAATGCAAATAACTTTCTCTGGCCCCAAACACTCTGAGAACAGAAGGCAGGCATTCTGTGCTTGCTTAGAGGTCCTTCCCTTTAAATGAAAATAATATACATTTTAACCTGATAAAATCTGTGACAAATTAAGTCCTGGCCAGGGCGTTGTTTTAGTTCTGGCTTGGGAAGAGCCAGTTTGGTGTAGTGGTTAAGATCGTGGGACTCTTATCTGGAGAGCCAGATTTGATTCCCCACTCCTCCACTTGAAGCCAGCTGGGTAACCTTGGGTCAGTTACAGCTCTCTCAGCCCCACCCACCTCATAGGGTGTTTGTTGTGGGGATAATAATAACATACTTTGTAAAACTGCTTTGAGTGGGCATTAAGTTGTCCTGAAGGGCGGTATATAAATCAAATGTTGTTGTTGTTGTTGTTATTAGGTTTGACCCCAGCCCCTTTGCCTCTGGTTTTCTGTCCAGTCTGATGCAGAGAATGGCACATGGTGACTGCGTTTGAGTTCTGTCTTGGCTGGTATGGAAACATTCAGCAGCCGAACAAAAATAACATTACATCACAGTGTGATCTAGGAGTGTACACGGCAAGCACACAGATCACCAGCCATTCTGAGCTAGATGGGTCCATGGCTTGGTTTGGTAACGGTAGGTTCCGAAGCACTGGGATTGAGGAGGGGCTGAGACCAACGGCTGCTGGAAGAGGTTTTGTTCTTCTAAGCCTTCTTACCTGTGGCCCTGGCTCACCCTGTGGCCCTTCTGTTCCTGGTGGTCCAGCAACGCCCATCTGACCACGTAAGCCGGTCTGCCCTTTGAAGCCGCCCAGGCCAGGCACCCCCTTGGCACCCTGCAAATTCCAATAAGGACATCCTTTCAGAATGCAAATGACTGAATCTTAGCCTTCTGCCATGTGGAAACCGGTTATGAATAAGTGAATCTGAGTGAAGACAGAGACAGGGCTCATTTCAAGGGGGAACGCACTGGAACACTGGTCTGGCAGTTCCCCCAAGTCAGGAGGCCCCGCCCACCTGACTTTAGGGCTGTTTAGGCCTCTACTGGGGCCAAAATGGCCCGGATCTGGCCATTTTGGGCCTGTTTCAGCCTGGATAAGGGCCGAAACAGCCCAGATCGGGTTGGTGCCAGGTGGGGGAAGCCTCCTCCGCCTGGCACCAACCCAATCCTGGCCAAAATGGCCACTTTCGGTCATTTTGGGCCCGTTTCGGTCTGGATCTTTAAAGGTGTAGCACCAAAAGACAGAGATCTCTCAGTGTCACAGTCTCTGTCTTTTGGCGCTACACCTCTGAAGATGCCAGCCACAGCTGCTGGAGAAACGTCAGGAACTACAATGCCAAGACCATGGCAATACAGCCCGGAAAACCCACAACAACTAACGTTCTCCGGCAGTGAAAGCCTTTGACAATATATCTACTCCTCCATTGTTTCTTGGAGGTCCTAGCCTTCTGATTGAATTGTTTTTTAAATTTTGCAATCTGCCTTGAGGCTTAGCGAGAAAAGCAGCAGGTTATAAATGTCTTCAACAAAAACGAAAACGAAATGGATCCGTCTCCTCTCATTCTGCTCTGCTGCGACGCCAAGGCTGGCACATCTGAAAGGGTTTACTTCTGCAAATTATTTATACAGAGTGATGATTAAGTTTAGACCTCACTTAACATCCTCTTCACTAAGCTGAATAAGTCATGCACCCCAAGACACTTTCTCTTTTTTTTTTAACAGTTCTATAAATAGGAGTTTATTCATCTAGGAGGATCCAGCGGCTGTTAAAAGATGTTGACAGCACCCTTCCAACAAGAAACCCTGATGGGAAAATGAAATGAATCGCCGAGCCAGCCAGGACGGGTCGCGGAGAGCTGGCTGATTAAGACGGGAGATCCTGCCGGTGATTGATGGGTAGCACTCCCCTGTGCTCGAAAATGCTGGGTTTTCCATTTAGTACAAGTGACCCCCGGTGACTCTCGATGTAATTATTAAAAAAGAGGGCGTGCAAAGAGAATGATTGCAAACGTGGGATGACTAGACCTGTTAGCGGGGAAACTGAAAGACGGTAGACTTGTCTCTCTGTTTCTGTGGGCAACCCAGAAAACAGGTTTAGCAAGAGGTGGAGAGATAGAGCTACTGATTGAGAAGTCCTGAGCTTGAACCTCAACTCTTTCAAGAATTCACGAGGTGGCCCTCTTTCAGATTCAGCGCCCCCCCCCTTCTGCAATAATAGGATTGGACTGGCCTACTATGTAGGATTGGGGTAAGGGTTATCACTAGAGAATGTAAGCAAAACACATTGAACACTTTAGACCACTCCACGGATGTCAAGTATCAGCATGTTGACCCTCCGTTCCCCGGTCCTCAGCACATTTGTGAAAGTTCTGCCTGCCTCGGAGGGCAAACAACCCCCAAAAATAACCCATAAAAATCCCTTTCTTAGGATTTCACTGTGAGTTCTTGCCAGTGGGTTGGGAGGAGGCACAGGGAAAGCTGGGAGAGGGGGATGGATGGAAAATTTGGGTTTCCTTCTGGACATAATATGCAAAATGGCCTTGAAATAACAGCCTGATGTGCTTTATATTTATAAACACCAAGCGTGAAAAATAAAATATCAACTTGTTCCATGTCAACAAACACAATATGTGTGCATTTTATGTTAGCGCATGGCAAAGGAGCATGGAGTTCCTTTGCAAGCAGGTCCCAAAACACAGTCTGTCTATATGAGACATCTGACATGTGAAGAATGTGTGTCAGGAGATGCAATGTTAGCTGAGAAGGGTAGTTAAAAAGACCGAGCTGGCAGCAGGGCAAAGGCTTTGCTATACACTGGAGCTGTGTGAAGGGCCTGTGCAATGCCAGAAGGGAAACTTCAACTCACAGAATCACCGAGTTGGAAGGGGCCATACAGACCTTCTAGTCCAGCCCCCTGCCCAATGCAGGATGAGCCTAAAGCATCCCTGACAAATACTCATCTAGCCTCTTCTTGAAAACTGCCACTGAAGGGGAGTTCACCACCTCCCTAGAGTCCTTGCAAGTGGTGAGGGGTCCTCTGAATCCAAGAAAGCATTAGGGTCTTCAGCAGCTTCTCTCGCTCTTCCAAGTGTTCCTCTCTGACTGGGACCCAGGGGGCTGGCAGGTTCTTACCAGAAGGCTCTCTCTGTTACAAACTGTTGGAGACGCTCTGCTCATAATTTTATATGGGCAAGAAGCTTCTTTAGTTGAAATGTATGGCAAGGGTTTCTATGTGGTGGCACCGGCCCTACAAAACCAGCCGCCCAGTGAGATTTGCTGATGGTCAGCTCTGCAATGTTTGCAGCCTCATTTAACCTCTCCAGGTCTAAGCCTGGCTCTGGAAGGCAGCTCCAGCCCCTTTCCATTCCTCTCTGCCCACCGCCGGTGCCAGGGTTTCTGGCGCCCACAGCCACCCTCATGTGCATGTGCATGTAGTGTGCGCCCATGCCCCCGGACTGCGTGATGATGTCACTGCATGGTGACATCATCACACAGCAAATCCGGCCCCATTGGCCGGCGGGTGGCTGGGACAGCGCATGGAGGCTGCCCACACTCCACACACCACCCCGGATGTCTGCCGTGCCTGGCCTGTGGTTGCTGCACCCAGCTGGGGGTGTGTGGTGGCAGCGGTGGCACGGGGCTGGCTGGCTGGCTGGCTGCAGCAGCTGCAGGCCAGGGACACCAGCTCCGTGGCGTGTCCCTCTGCCTCCGGCACCCCCTCTGGCATCCCCCTCACTGCCTCATTGGTGGCACCGGCCCTGTCTCTGCCTTCTGGTTGCGATCCCACAGAGTTTTAGACTGGAGAGGTAAAATCGACATAGCCTTTGGGAGGCAAAGATGAAATTAACAAACCCTCTGAAGAGCGATCTCCCCCAGCTCTGTCTTTTTAAACTACGCTTCCCAACTAACATGGCTTCTCACTACACTTGACAAAAACATGCTGAGGCCTCTCGTGTAGAGAAGACTCATAAAGTTGGTTTAAAAGTGGGTCCAGATTTTAAAAAAACCATACCAATGGCCTAGACAATAAACAGTAGAGAGCTCAAAACTTTACGGCTGGGCTTTCTTGTAGGATGCAATAGTGTTAAATGGAAACTTCATGAAAGCTTTCGGGAAAACAAACCTTTCCTAACAAGTCAATTTCTAGGGAAGCAGCCGGTCGCCCCATTCCATTGCATTCAAACTGAGAAGGGGCTGTGGGAGGTGGTGGGCGAGATTTCTGCTGGTTGCAGAGCCGGGTGGTCTTTTCTGTGCTGTCCTGCTTAAGAATTACAGGAAAAAACAACGGCAAACCTTCGTGTGAACTGCACACTTGAAAGCACAAGATCACAAAAAGCGACCCAATGTGGTGTAATATTTAAAATGTCGGACAAGGACTAGAGCATGTTGAGTTCAAATCCCCCCTCAGGGTAGGGTTGCCAGCCTCCAGGTGGTGACTGGAAGTCTCCCTGGATTACAACTGATCTCCAGGTGACAGGGATCAGTTCCCCTGGAGAAAATGGCTACTTTGGAGTGTGTACTCTATGGCATTATACTCAGCAGAGGTCCCTCCCCTCCCCGAACCCTGCCCTCTCCAGGCTCCACCCCCCAAATCTCCAGGAATTTCCCAACTCGGAAATTCCCTTCCAGTCAGTTTGTCCTGTAGGGTGCAAAGCCACTAAGAGGACCAGAGATGGTGGGAGGTCCTCCTGAGAATGAATGAATAACCTGGCTCTCCAGATCAGAGTCCTGCGCTCTTAACCACTACACCAAACTGGCTCTGGATTAGAGATGGGCCCGAACTGAAAAAAAACTGAACCATGTAGTTCATGGTTCGTCAAATTTCATGAACCATGAACCACAAACTTTCATGAACCTGCCCCTGGTTTGCAAACCGGTTCATTTGGTTCATGAAAACATCACATCCAGGTCAGAAACTCATCACTTCCAGGCTAGCAGAAGTTCACTTCTGGGTCAGCAGAAGGTCTGCAGGAAGTCCATCCCCTGTTGCCTAGGAAACTGATTGATCGGCACCAGGCTGTCTGCAATGGCGAACCAAAAACCGAACCAAACGAACCAGCATAAAAGTTCGTGGCGGTTTGTCAGAAATGGGATCTGACGAACCATGGTTCGTGAACCACGAACCAGCCTGGTTCGTGCTTAATTTTGGTTCGTATTTCGGTTCGTGCCCATCTCTACTCAGGATTGGCTAACATGCTTTAACCTTTCTCTCATGTTAGCAGCCTTTTGTTTTAAGGGGATTTGCAATGCCTAGTGGTTTATGGTTCATCTCTCTTCTACCTAGCTTGTCCTCTACTGGGACTGATATATAACTGCACTATAGAATCATGTTGGATTTGTTCATGAGAATGCACTACCTGTTTATGTGTCTCACATTATACGCTGTATCCACATAGATCTTTCTGATGGTTTTGTATCCGTGCCTTTTCATAAGTATTCATGGATCATGCACCTGATTCAGTCTGCAGTTTGCAGTTTGCTTTTGCAGTCTATTGTGCAATAGCATCTTCCAATAAACTACTTAATTTATATCAGTCACACTTCTTGTTATATCAGCTGACATTCTTGTACCCACCAGGGTAATAGGAAGGATACAGACCTCCTGCTTAAGGGTACTGAATTAGCTCTTGGCTATGGAGAGTTAAAATCTATTATGCCAGCCATGAACAGCAGGATTTGCTCCATTTTACTTTACCCTAAATTTTGGCATTTTATTTATTTATTTATTTGTAAACCGCCCATCCTCAGGGGCTCTTAGTTACCCTAATCTTCTCTTTTACCTAACACTTAAAATGTGTGTTTTTTTCATTTGCCCCTGTATTGTAGTGATATGTAGTAAATATAATTTCAGTTCAGCTTCACATGGGTAATTCCATTCTTTTCATAAATGTCCAATTTCTCTCTTATCTGCTTTCTGAAGTTGCACTTCCATTTTGCAAAGTGCCAATTAGAGAAATTCTTTTCGCTAAAGAGCGAAGCAGGATGTATTTTACTCCAGATCCACTTTGAATGCATTCAATCTTGGGCCCAATAAATGCAAGAGAACAGTGGACGCTGGATTCAATTTGAGCTTAATAATGGGGTGGGGGGGGTTGAATGAGAGCCAAGCTACAAGT
Organism: Eublepharis macularius; assembly: GCF_028583425.1. Taxonomy (NCBI): domain Eukaryota; kingdom Metazoa; phylum Chordata; class Lepidosauria; order Squamata; family Eublepharidae; genus Eublepharis; species Eublepharis macularius. The sequence continues at coordinate 4,999,943 of NC_072798.1, forward strand.
GACGCCTGACACAGGTTGGACACTTGTCAGCTTTCCTCAAGTTTTGATGGGAAATGTAGGCGTCCTGGTCTTGCAGCTTGGCTCTCCATTACAGCTGCGAGTGTCCAACCTGTGTCAGGCATCACTTGTAGCTTGGCTCTTAGTTCTGATTCATGTGGGAAATGGGACCTTTTGGGCCATCAGGCCTTGCAAGTTACTTGCATCCACGCAATGGGCTCAAATTGCACTATAGCTCCCATGTACAATTGGGTTGCCTTGTCCACATGGAGAAATCCAGTGTGAATATTTACTGCAGCATAAGATCTATTGATCTATCGATGTAGTGTAGATCTGGTTCTCAGGCAGCTGGCATGATTTGAGCTGTATCGCTCATCTATGCAAAAAATCCCTTGCACATAGAAAACTTGTCATCAAGAAAAGGGTTAGGCTTTTAGAACACTGTTTTTATACCTTATTACAGCAGCACGAGTACTTTATGCACAAAAGTGGACACACTACAACATTGCCAACAGTGGAGGAATGGTTGACAAAAGTTTTGGAGTTTGCATTAATGGCAAAACGTACTGCACTAATTAGAGAAAGGACATTAGGTAACTTCTTGACTAAATGGAAACCATTAATAGACTTTTTGCATGAAATGGATAACAAGGATTTGATGGCATCTGGATTTATGGATTACGAAACATGAACAATAGAAAAAAAAGAGGGGATTTGTGACTAACTTAGAATAAGTGGGACTCTAGAAATGATATATACTTGTGGCGGAGAAAATTGGAACTCAACTTGTAGTGTAATCTAGGGTTTTTTTTTTCTTTTTTCTTTTCATCTTGATCTTATGGATATATGTATTGTTAGTGTGTTATGTTTAGAAATGTATTTTTTCTTGTTTGCTAGGTTTCTTGTTTGCTGTGTGTAGTTTATAGTTTAAATAAACAAAAAGATTTTATTCCAGAAGAAAAGGGTTAGGCTAGAACCCTTTGCCCTCATTTGCTGGCTTCCCACATGCCCACCTGTTTTTCCCCGAATGTATCTTTTTGAAACTAGAGGCCGGGATCATTCAAGTTGGTTTGGACTCTTAATTTTGTCTCCACGCACAGGTATCTAACTGGTTTGGCTCTTTCTATAAAGAGTTTTTCTTCTGAAAACTCTTGTGCCCCCAAGCAGCTCAGGGTGGCCTCCGTCATTCTTCTCTTTCCCCCTTTTAATATTCATAAGAACCCTGTGAGGTCAACTAGGTGGCGACTATTCTAAGCTCCTGAGCTAGCATGGTATAGTGGTTAGAGTGTCAAGCTAAGACCTCTGAGACCCAGGTGCAAATCTCCACTCCACCACAATGGAGGTCTCCTAGGTCTAGTCTGACCCTCTAACCACTATACCATGCTAGCTCAGGAGCTTAAAGCAAACTATAGGGCCCTCCCCAATTTTGTCCTCACAACAGCCCTGTGAAGAGGATGGTGTAAGGTTACCCACTGAGCTTTGTGGTGGGGAGATTTGAACTCGGGTCCTAATCAGATAACCACTGCTTCTCAATGGCTGTGCCTCTCATGGCAATTTCTGTTCTTGGATTTCATTCTGGAAGCGACTTCCTCATTCAAACACATGCTTTTGACATTGGCTTGCTCAAATGCACAGAGAATTTTGGCATTAGGGCCACCAGCGCTGGGTTGGGAAATTCCTGGAGATTTGGGGAAGGCAGAATTTGGAGAGGGAGCTCGGGGGGGGGCACCCTCCAAACCAGCCATTTTCTCCAGGGGAATTGATCTCTGAAGTCTGGAGATTGGTTGTAATTCCAAGTGCTCTCCAGGTTTCAACTGGAGTTCGCCAACCCTAATTGGCATGTATGTATGAGTACAGAGAGAGAGAGAGAGAGAGAGAGAGAGACAGAGAAAGAAAGAAAGAAAGAAAGAAAGAAAGAAAGAAAGAAAGAAAGAAAGAAAGAAAGAAAGAAAGAAAGAAAAAGAAAATTTTATATTTAATCAACAGTGCTCCTCACATATTGCAAATTGTAACAATTGTGAACGAGGTAGCACTTTAGGTGCAGTGGACAAATCTTTATTTATTTGTATCATATTTGTATTCCGCCCTCCCTGCAAGCGGGCTCAGGGCGGATAACAACCTTAAAATCATTTTAAAACGTTCCATGTTAAAACATTAAAACATCATATAAAAATAGCAGCACTCTTTTGCCTGGCAGCAGCAATAAAACCAATAACCAACGACATAGCAGTCTTCCTTTCTTTCTGGCAAATCTTCCCCTCTTTCTGGCAAGCTTTGCAAACCATCAAGGGTAAAGACCACTGAGGCACACAGACAAAATGAGACAATCCTGAAAGACTTGGGAAGGATGGCACCCGCCATATGAAAAGGATGCCTGCGTTTCAGCAACACGATGTAATATTGTTAAGGGCGACTGATCGATGTCAGAGGATGAAATAACCTTTCACAACATGATTTCAAGAGCACTGACCTTTTCTCCTTTCTGCCCCCAAATTCCCTGGGCTCCATCTGTGCCAGACTCTCCTCGCTCACCCTAGGCGAAGCCCAAAGATCACAGTGACGATTATGCACTAAACACGTTTCAGCAAAGTCTAACAACCAGTACACCAAAATACCAAATCACAGGCAATGCATGAAAACTGTGTATATCAAAACCCCAGTGGTGGCTACTTCCAGGGACAAGTGGCTTGTGTGTGTAATGTGCTATCAAGTCACCGCTGACTTAGGGTGATCCCAGAGGGTTTTTAAAGCAAGATACGTACAGAGGTGGTTTGCCATCGCCTGCCTCTGCATAGTGACCCTGGTCTTCCCTGGTGGTCTCCCACCCAATTACTAACCAGGTCTGGCCCTGGAGGTTTTCTGCCTTCCTCTGGACATTGAGGAGGGGCTACTGAAAAAGCAAGTGGGCATTGTGTAGAGGGTTGGACTAGATGACCCTTAGGTACATTCCAGTTCTATGATTTTAGCCTGGACCAACCAGGCTGCAAGGAGCAGAGGGGGGCGGACCGGAATAGAACAATATCAGGGAAGGGAGTTCTTAATCCCCTCCTTGTCGGCTGCTTTTCCCTCTGCAACAGCCTCACAGCCAGTTTTATCTCTACAGGGTTACTGGCATGAGTTTACCCATGCCAGGAGCCCAGCGGGCAGAGTTCAAGTTAAGATTCCTTACCCTTCTTGAGCTACCCAGTGCCCTTGCGTTGTTAGTCTCCCTTTTGCTTGTGCTACTGTTTTTCAAACTAAGTGGCCACAGTGCTGTTTGTGTTACTGTTTGGAATTTATCCTATCAATTCTCCCATAATATTTCATGTTAAACATGGGTGCTCTTTTACTGCCCCAAAAACGGGACTCCTTTATACCACCTGCCTGAAATTGGGCAATGTGGCTGTCTGAAAAGAGTAATAAAATCCCCCATAGTTTTGTCCAGTTTGAATGGGAAACTATGAAAGTACAGAACCAAGAAAAGTGGAGGATGTCTTCCATTGAAACCGAAGGGTAATAATAATTAAACAGAATTACGGAAACAAAGCAAAAATAATGAAAGAAACAGTAACAAAACCAATCCATAAAAACAACTCAGTGGCCATTTCCACACATCTTACCTTCTGCTGGAACATCGTGGAAGACAGCGTCTTCTCGCACGAAATCGCGCCAGGAAGATGCTGTCATCCAGGATTTTTGCACGAGATCGAGTCTTCCTGGCGCGCTTTTGCGCACGAAGACACTGTCTTCCGCAATGTTCCAACAGAAGGTAAGATGTGTGGAAACGGCCAATATGAAAGCAGTCCCTTCTGGAATTAATAACAAAAATGAAAGAAACAAAACAAATGCCTACATACAAGTCTGTTAAAGAGAAAACACAAATAGCAGCAAGAAGATGAAAACTACCCAGTGGCTAAGCTCAGCAAAGCAGTCAAAATGTAAAAAGCACCAAAATCCATATGAAAAACATCATTAGGGCTGCATGCTGCCTTATAACCAAACATCATCTCTCATACGCCATCTATGAACAAAGTCAGTGTGATTAACATGAATATAAATAATTGACCCAAGCGATCCACCCATGCAGAAATTCTTAGCTCTGAATCATAACTGAGGATTCAAATTGCAATTTAAATGATTTCTTTTGATGAAAAGTTCCACCAGGGAAATGCTGAAATATTATAAAAATGCATGTGTTGCATCCTCAATGGGGCACTCACACTTTTAAAAGAAAGGTTCCTTTGCAATAAAATGCAGAATGTGATTTTCTTTGGAGGAGCAGAAACAACAGAGCTTGGTTACTCTTTCTATATTTACGGTAAGGAATTCTGGCCATTGAAACACGTACGAACCTCTCAGAACGGATCGTGTCACAGATTTTCAGTGCAATCCTAAGCAGAGTTACTCCATTCTAAACCCATTGAAATCAATGGGCTTAGACTTGAGTAACTCTGTTTAGGAATGCACTATTTGTTACTTAACTAAGGCAGATTTTGTGTCCAGGTTTAAACAAGGGAAGTATGCCTCAGCCATAAAGACTGAGTTATAAAGCACTTACATCAATAACTTTTGAAGTAGGAAGGCAGAAAAAGCTTTACCCCATACCTTGGGTCCCAATAGCCCATCTGCCCCTGGTGTTCCTGGCTTCCCCGGGCCACCTGCCTCCCCCTGTAAAGGAAATGAAATGCAGAAATTAGTTGATTAGGATTAATGGGCTAAGAAGCAGTTTTGCAAGGACATTTCAGAAAAGCACAGAGTTAAACCATCGAGTTTTGGCTGAAGGCTAGAGCATCACTGGTGATGCAATGACATCATTTCTGGTCACGCTGCAAGTGACATCATCACATTGCTAGCAATGTCACTCCATCACCAACAAGGGCCCCCCACCAGACTAGTGAGTCTCCCACCAGTTACTAAGCCTTGTGCTGGCAATTCTACTTGAGCCTTAGCATACAGGCTAGTATTTTAAAGGGTACCACATGCAGGGCTTTTTTTCAGATGGAACACAGTGGAATGGAGTTCCGGCACCTCTTGAAAAAGAGGGCAATCTAAGCTCCCCTCTGTCTGGAGATCAGGGGGCGGGGCCACCACCCATGTGACCATTTTCAAGAGGTTCTGGAACTCCGTTCCACCGCGTTCCTGCTGAAAAAAAGCCGTGGAAATGCTTAACCTCCACATCACACTGGTGCAAGGGCAGACACTGGATTTTGCAGCAATAAAGATCACGATATACCACTGGGTGTAAAAATCAAAGTCTGACCAATCTTTTAGTTTGGGCATTCCCGTTGGCATTTTTCAGGGCCTGCGGGCAGTCTGAGGCTGGGTGGGAAAGCACTAGTAGAACGAGGAAAGGGGAGAGAGCACAGAGATTGTCACCTTGATTCCATTTGTACCCGGAGGCCCTGTCCTCCCGGGCAAGCCACGTAAGCCCTGAGGACAAATTGCATCCAGTCAGTCATTCATTTATTCATTCATTCATTTTATTGGATATTTAGCCCATCCTCCCCGCAAGCAGGCTCACAGCAGGTTACAACAACATCAGTCAATACATTAAATACAGTATAAAATGCAACAAGATTAACATCCAAAGAGAGCAAACAGGTACAAAAGGTTCCATGCACTGGACCAGGTTTGCTGCTAGCGTTGCAATCCCATGCGCTTGTATGGAAGTAAGGGCTTGACACTGGGGAAGTATATGTATCTGTACCTTTAAGTTTGCCTCAGCTAGGAGCGGCTTTTTCTAGCAAAAAAGGAAAGAGTCCAGTAGCACCTTTAAGACTAACCAACTTTAATGTAGCAGAAGCTTTTGAGAACCACAGCTCTCTTCGTCAGCATGCATCTGATGAAGAGAGCTGTGGTTCTTGAAAGCTTATGCTACATTAAAGTTGGTTAGTCTTAAAGGTGCTACTGGACTCTTTCCTATTTTGCAACTACAGACTAATACGGCTAACTCCTCTGGATCTAGCAAAAAGAAGGCAGGAAAGGAAATGGTTAAAGTACATACCCCTGCCCCATCTACACATCAATCTCCTTCTTGATAAAGCAATCCTGGAAACTAAATTTGCAAAAGTCCCATGTGTGACACTTCTGTATTGGTTCCTTATGCAAGAATAAGGAAGGACACCAATTATAATAATAATAACAACATTTGATTTATATACCGCCCTTCAGGACAACTTAATGCCCTCTCAGAGCGGTTTACAAAGTATGTCATTATTATCCCCACAACAAAACACCCTGTGAGGTGGGTGGGGCTGAGAGAGCTCTGAGAGAGCTGTGACTAGCCCAAGGTCCCCCAGCTGGCTTCAAGTGGAGGAGTGGGGAATCAAACCTGGCTCTCCAGATTAGAGTCCCACACTCTTAACCACCACACCAAACCAGCCTTCACATCTACTTGCCCAAATTAGTCAGATTTCCTGCAAAGGGATCTTTTCTTTCCTCAACAGCTTGTGAATGTTTCAGAGCCCAATCGAGAAGCCGTGAACACAAGCTGATCTAGACATGATCTTCCATATGAACCTTCCTTCTCTGCACAGGAAGTCATCTCAATGCAAGACTGAAAGTAGAGCCTTCTCAGTGGTTGTCCCATATTTTCTCCTTCACTGGTCTCATTTATTCCATCCCACCTTCTGACCTAGATATACAGGATGATGGATCTTCATTCTGATAAAATGTGCCTTGACTCATGAAAGCTGCTACTCTGGAAGATTTTGTTGGTTTTTACGGTGCGACTTGATTCATATTTTATTCCCCCACTACAGACTAACATGGCTACCTGCCTGAAACTTTATTGTGTCAAACATCCAGCGACTGGGATTTAAAATTATTATTTCTTATTTCTTTAGTTCAAATGTTTATAACTTATCTCTCCAAGAAGGTACTCAAGACAGCAAACAATAAAACATAAGATTTAAAATCTTTTTAAAATTATCTTTTAGAGACAGATTGGTTTATGCTGCTGCCTGATGAACCTTAGGTCTTAAGTGTGGTTTGAATTCATCTTATTGTTTGAATTTTTTTTTTTTAAACTTGGAAATCTTTTTGGTTCAAATGTGGTCTGAAAACGTTATCAAAAACATGAATAAATACAAATACATTTGGGGATGCCTATGGAAACCCATCTCCTGCTAGGAAAGCTCGATTGCATATGCACGCAGGCAGTTGATAAATCTTGAGTTAAGCCCCCATAGATCACAGTGCTAAGCATGAGCCTTCAAAGCTTGTTCCCACCATACCTTTGAACCTTTATGCCCAATGTCACCAGCGATGCCAGGATCACCTTTTTCCCCCTGTGCAGAAAGACAATGGATAGAACATTTGCACATAATACAAACTTGAAATGTACATCTCCTAACAGGGTCGACTTGTGATTCAAATGCTGTCCTGATGGCCTACAAAAATGCAACTTTTACATGCATGCCACCAACAAGTAAGTAAGTAAGTAAGTAAGTAAGTAGGTAAGTAAGTAAGTAAGTAAGTAAGTAATAGGGTTGCCAGGTCCCACTCTCCCCCTGGTAGAAGGTGGGGGCCCTAGTACCTACCGGCTGTATTTTTATCTGCACGTGTGCAAAGTGCACACACGTTCCCGGGATCGTGTGATGACATCACTTCTGGGTCTGCACTCCACAGAGCATTGATTTGGGCCTGAATCGGCCCAGATCAGGCCCAAATCAGCCTGGAATGCGCCGCTGTGGAGTGTGGGATCACTCTCACACTCCGCAGTGGCCCAATCTGGGCCCACTTGGGCCTGAATCGGGCCAAATAGGCCTGGAATGGGTTTCTGCAGAGTGCAAGAGCGCTCCTGTGCTCAGCAGCAGACCAATTCAGGTGATTTGGGCCCAATCTGGGCCAATTTGGGCCTCGATCAGGCCCGAGGAGCATGCTGCACTGCCTGGGAGCGCACCACACTGCTGGGAGCACACCCCCTGGGAGGTCCGTGCCTCCCCCACTGGCCAGGAAAGCGGAGAGGGGGGTGGAGAGGGGGAGAGGGGGATCCCACACCCCCAGTGGGGGGGACTGACAACCCTAGTAAGTAAGTAAGTAAGTAAGTAAGTAAGTAAGTAAGTAAGTAAGTAAGTAAGTAAGTAAGTAAGTAATTTATTGTCTGTAGCCATAGGCCATCACAAGTTTACAAAGCCGTACATCGTGTCAGTTAAAAACAGTTACATCGAGTGTCATGGTTAAAATAAATAAATCAGTGGACCAAGCAGTTTGCCTCTAGAATGGAATATGGAACACCACAAAATACACTGCCATGTGCGATATTTGTAGATTTGCATGATCTCAGTGAACTCATACAATTCAAATATCTTTCTAAACTCAGGCTGGAGTAATCAAGTGCTTAAGAGGACGAGTTGTGAGTGACCCAGAAGGTTGTTGGTTGAAATTTCCTGCCTGCCTGCAAGAAATTCATGAAGTGAGCTAAGGCAAGCTATTCTCTCCCATCTGACCTTATGCATCCGCCTGGATTGAATCAAAACCTCGGCTTTCTGTCTCATGACCAATGCTGATTTCTTCACACCTACTACCCCTCTGCATACCCTACCCAATCCAATCACGCCTGTTATTGTCATTCACCAGCTATTGTCATTTACCTGCTATTGTCATTCGGCATCTGAAATCACTCCATTCTCCAAAATATAAGGACAGATGGACTCATATTCTAGCTCACTCCAAAGGATGAAACAGAAATCCAGTCGCTTGAAGATTATTCTATCTACCCATAATAAACTCACCATCATTTTGCAGGAAGGGGGTGCCTCTCTGATTTGCAAATAATAGTTTATTCTCATATACCTATGTTTTTAAACTGCTCAATTAGCTAGCACGGAATAGGAGCTATTGGGGGCGGGGCAGACCTAATACTCACCGCTTCCCCTTTTTGCCCCTGCAGGCCTCTGTCGCCCTTTGACCCCTTCACGCCGTTCTTCCCGTTCAGTCCTGCTTTCCCCTGCAGTTGAGAGAACCGTGTTTCTCCAAGCTCTGTGTCCAGAAGAAAACTAGGCGTCTATCTTATTTAAGATATTTCTCACTTGAGTTTCTGCTTTAAAAACACTCCAAGCCACTGTTTGTCCAAACCATTAAAATCAAGAACCAATTGATTAAAAATATTTAAAATAAATGCTTTTATTATTTTTTAAAAATTTGTTAGCTGCCTTGGTGGTCCGGTTGAGGGCAGAAAGGCAGGGTATAAACTTTGTAAATTAAATAAAATAAACATTCATCCGATTTAAAACAGGAGCAATGACCACCACCATGCTGCCATTTCCCTGACTGAAAATCCCAACCCCTAGAAGAGGATTTGGGGGATTTCAAACGGGTTTCAGCTGTAATTTCAGAATGAGGTGTTATGTCCCACAAAGCTTCAGAGACACAAATATAGAATACTAGCTTGATATCCGTGCTTTGCTACAGTATTTAACTACTTTAAATCCAGTTATAATACTTATGGGTAGACTGGGAGGTGAATTTTACCTCAGGACACATTCAATGACTCCCAATAGCAACTGCAGACTGCTTAGAACGTTGAGGGTGAGGACCAATCAGGCCGCATATGCAAATGACCTCTGGGTTCCAACTGTCTCTGAGGGGTGGGAGTGGATAAGGTGTGCAATGCGGTGAGCCCCAATCAGCCCACATATGCAAATAACCTTGAAAAACTGGTCCAATCAGGGAAGAGTAGCTGAGCTGGCAGTTGGCAGGGGTGCAAGCAGGCAGCAGCCTGCCAGCCACACGGGGAAGCTGTATCCCTTTGGGAAAACACATTTGACCCCTTTTGACCCCCTTAGGGGGTGAATTTCTTAAAATCCCTTCTTACTGGGTGTTTCCATCATGAAACGAATGTTCTCCCCAAATTTCACATTTCTAGGTCCAGGGGTTTGGGCTGGGCATTGACGAGTTAGTCAGGACATTTGTCTTTATATATATAGATAAGCGGTTGGTGGTCACTTTCCAGTAGCGACCTACTTCAAAATCAAATATATTGTCACAAAGAGATAGTGAGACAGTGATATTAATATAGAATCGGTCACATTTGTGCCCTTCTGGTTATAACAAGTGAATTCCCCATATTTATGTCCTTCTAAATTACCATTTAATATTACCAAGCTGAGCTTGTTGATCAATTAGCTGAAAACTGCCCCAGCTTTACTAACCAAAGAGTCTTTTGTATTCCTCCTATTATAGGGGTCATCATCATAGACATTTCCTCTAACCTTTAAGCTACCACACACTGTTGTTGTTATTATTACTATTTGCCCAAGGACCTTCCTTAGGATGGCTTTCTATAAGTCTCTCTAAATGAGATATCTGACACGTGAAGAACACATGTTAGGAGAGACAATGATAGCCTGGAAGGGTAGTTTTAAAAGACAGAGCTGGTGGCAGGGCAAAGGCTTTGCTGTACACTGGGGCTGTGTGAAGGGGCTGTGAAATGCCAGAAGAGAAACTTCAGCCCATTATAACCTCTTCAGGCCCAAGCCCGGCCCTGGAAGGCAGCTCCAGCCCATTTCCATTCCTCACTGCCCTCTGGTTGAGATCCCACACAAGTTTAGACTGGTGAGGTGAAATTGACAGAACTTTTGGGGAAGCAAACATGAAATTAACAAACCCTCTAAGGAACGATCTTTGCTGGCTCTGTCTTTTAAAACTATGCTTCCCAGCTAACATTGTGTCTCCCTACACTTGATCAACACACGCCAAGACGTCTCATGTAGTGAGACTCGATAGCACTCCACATATGAGGGAAGGGGGAGAGTTATGGGAGCACAGCAAACTAGCCCTGCCAGTCAAGAACATAGGTTTGTTGTGATGGTTCGATGTGGCCCCTGACTCTGGCAAAGAAGAAGTTTCCTCCACTTGCAAACTGACTCCACACAGTCGTGAGAGCTGAGAAGTAAACAAGGCATCAGGTTTGCTAAGAAGACAATGCTGAAGTCTGCCTGGGAACTAAGTTATTCAAAATGCACGTCTTTGCATCTCTCCCATCGTTCTTCTTTGGTATTAAGAATTCTATTACATCTGGCCTTGGATCCGATTCAGAGATAATGACTGAAAAGGAGTTTGCCTAGAATGAATAAGTCCACTGCCTTCCGAGACAGAGCGCTCCGTGAATCAACAGTACTTAACGGTTCGCATCAATTTTCAGCTATTTGTTGGATGAGAAATGTATATTCATTTTATTTGTGGGGTTTAAAAAAAAAAACAGAATGGCGCATTGTTATTTTAAAAAGACGATCACAAATTTACTCCTCTTTATCCCCTCCGTGTTGGAAAGGCTGTGGGGAGGTTGGAACATTCTCTCGCTGTTGGTGGGAATGCCAACATGTTGTTAATTTTTGGAAGAAAATCCTCACTTCAGTTAAAGACATCACTAAATACACAATCCCTCTAAAGCCTGAATTAATCTTTTTGGATCAATGGGACGACCTACTCATTCCCCAAATAAGAAAGGACCTTATAACAAGCCTGCTAACAGCCGCAAAGAGCATTATTGCAACTTATTGGAAAAGTAATAGCGTTCCAACATTATCCGTCTGGCATAACAAGATCTGGAATTACAGAAAAATTGAGTGACAAAATTTATCAAGCCGAGCACTTTCCCAAAAGCACTAATTTTCAGGAGAAATGGTCTCCATTCTTTGAATATCTGGAAAACAATAATATCTGGGCTGTATCAAAGTTTCACAAACCTGTTTTTGAATTGCTATAATGTAGAATTTAAGCCTTATCGCTGTTACTTTATATTGTATATAGTATTGTTATTTGGTTATCGATTGTGTTTTAGTTACCAATTGTTACTTGTTAATCTATGCTATCTTGTAATTTATTTTATTAATAAAATTTTGTTTAATTTTTTTTTTAAAAAGACTGGTTCTCATATTAACATTTTATAAAGGAGCATACTTGCATGGCATTGCAGCCGCTAAGACAGTAGATGGCAACTTAGGAAGAGGAACTGCAGTGTTTCATTCAGCAAACTTTTTCCTAATATCCAGCCGGTACCTTTGTGCATGTAATATAAGCCCGTTGCTTCAAGTCCTACCCTCTGCTGCCAACTGGAACAGCTCCTTGCCCTCCTCCAAATGACAGCCTTTCAAATATTTAAAGAGGGCAATCCCCCCTCAATCTCCTCTTCTCCAAACTAAACATTCCCAAGGCCCTCAGCCTTTCCTCGTAGGGCTCAGTCTCCAGACCCCTGATCATCCTCGTCGCTCTCCTCTGCACCCTCTCGATTTTGTCCACATCCTTTTTGAAGTGAGGCCTCCAGAACTGCACACAGTACTCCAGGTGCGGCCTGACCAAGGCAGTATAGAGAGGGGCTATGACCTCCTCCGATTTCGATGCAATGGCCCTTTTGATACAACCCAAGACTGGGGGTGCTGTCAGAAACCCCCACTGTCAGAAAGTGCACCCCCTTTGAAGCTTGCCCTAAACTGTCATTTCAAGCCTTAGCCTACCTCACAGGGTTGTTGTGGGGAGCAATAAACTAAATTCTACACAATAAATATGGGAAGGGGTTAAAAAAATTAAGAGGCCCACTGGATGTCAACTGAGTTTTCTCCTTCTAGAATTCTGCTACCGTAGAAGATTATTTATTTATTTTGTTTAGTTCATTTCTACCCTGCCTTTCTCCCCGATGGGTTTCCAAAGCAGCTCCCATTGGTCTCCTTTTCTCCATTTTATTATTATAACAAATCTAGGAGGTAGTTTACACTCTGAGTCTCTCTACACGAGACATCTTACATGAGGACACTCCAGTGTAGGGAGATGCAATGTTAACCCAGAAGCATAGTTTAAAAAGACAAGGCAGAAGGTTCTGTCCATTTTCACCTCTCTATAGGAGGGTAGTTTAAAAAGACAGGGCCGGCGGAGATCGCTCCTCAGAGGGTTTGTTAATTTCATCTTTGCCTCCGGGAAGGCTCTGTCAATTTCACCCTCCCTTTGGGGAGGCGAACTTGAAATTAACAAACCCTCTGAGGAGAGATGGGCTCTGTCTTTTTAAATTACCCTCCTGTAGAGAGGTAAACTACACTTCCCAGCTAACATTGTGTCTCCCTACACTTGAGCATTCCTATGTAAGATGTCTCTGGGGCAGCAACTCAGCACACCTTCATGGCAGAATCGGGACTCGAACCCGGTCTTCCAGATCCTAGTGTAACTTTCTAACCATTACATACATACATATATATTGGGGGGTCTGGACAAACCGGTGACTCGACCCATTGGAGTCACTTGTGTCTTCTCAAAAGTCTACAGGGAGGTATTCCAACTCACAGCAAATCCTGGAAGTCCTGGTTCCCCGAGCTCTCCCTGTTGGCAAAATAAAACAAAAAGAAAATCAGACCCTTTCCTAAATCTGCCCAGACAATAGAGTCCAATGGGAACCTTAGTATTACTGGACTCCGGGCAGCATGCATAGGGAAGCAGCCTGGACAGATTCTCCCTCGAATGGACAATTTTTGACCCCATTCATAATACAGTTTATTGAAGGCAGAGAAGAGACAGAAACAGATAGGATTTTGCTTCGGGGGTCCTTGGCCAATCAGGCGTGGGTCCGGGATTCTTATTAACGCTGATGATTTTGTTTCACTCGGTGGGAATGTGAGATTGAAGATGGTCCTCCCAAATATTGTTAAAACAGGGTCAGAAATAACATAAAGCTGACTCTGATCAAACTGTTGTCCTGTTTGGCTTGTAGGAAAAGTCTGGGGATCAAAGATGGAGAGGGACGGCTCCTTGGGGCGCACATTTACATTTTCTTGTAGCTGAGGTGTGATTGGCCACCCTGTTCCCCTAGCAAACATGAGGCCACTTGTGATTTATAGATAGCTCTATCAGAAGTACACGTTCTACAGTATGGAGTTAAAAATACTTGTTTGAAAACTGGGGGGGGGGAGGGGGGCTCTCTTGCACCTAAAGAGACCAGGGCCGTTTCCGCATGGTTTACCTGAACCCGGAACGCTACGCAACATGCTGAAAAAACCGCAGAAGATCGCATTTTCTCGTGCGAGTTTTGCGCTATGTTGCACAACATCGCACAAAACTCGTGCGAGAAAACGCGATCTTCCGCGGTTTTTTCGGCATGTTGCGTAGCGTTCCGGGTTCAGGTAAGCCGTGCGGAAACGGCCCAGGATTGATTCATGGCTTTGTCCTTAACTCTCTAGATTGGCTCTAAGGTTGCCATCTCTGGGACTGGGAAATTCCTGGAGATTTAGGGGTGGGGTTTGGAGAGGGGAGGGACTTCCTTGAGGTCTAATGCCATAAGTCCACCCTCCAAAGCGGCCATTTTCTCCAGGAGAACTGATCTCTGTAATCTGGAGATCAGTTGTAATTCTGGGAGATCTCCAGGCCCCACACGGAGACTGATGTAGATAACAGCAAGGAGCAACCAGTAGAGAATCAAAACAACACAGCCAACTAGCTGGTAACCCTGGTTGGCTTGTTCAAGCCATGCAGTATCTCTGGGGAAATTGGATCTATGCAGGACTGGCATTTATGTTGCATAATACTCAATACCGCCCAAACCAGCCCCACGTCAACATCTGCATCGTTTTACTGACCTTCTGCCCCACTGGCCCTCGTGTGCCAAATAGCCCCATCGCTCCTTTCACTCCTGCCTCCCCCTTCACCCCCTGAAAGAGAAAGAAGCACACAGAAAAAGAGGAGTTTCAAAACTCTTATTTGAGCACGAGGAGGCGGCAATCAGAAGCACTCCGCCGACTCCACAAACATGTCCAGCCACCCTCAAGTCCCCAGTCCCTGCAAAGGCTCCGTCCGCTCTTCCTCGCTGCCCCTTATGCATGCAGGAGTCCCTCCAAGAACAGCCACCACTCTCCCCTCCAAAGGCCAGTGTAAACCCCTGCCCCTGCTTCCAGGGTGCCTTGGGCTGAAACTCTTCGCTGGCATCTCCAACAGAAAGATCTCTGTTTCGGTTGACCCCTGAATTCTATGCCTGTAATTTCATGCTGCCGTGAGGACATTTAGTTTTTAGCATTTTTACAGTATTTTGGACTGAGGGCCAGGATGTGTGTGTTATGTGCTGTCAAGTCGACTCTGACCGATGGCGACCCTAGGAATGAAAGACCTCCAGAAAGTCCTCTCATTAACAGACTTGCTCAGATCCTGAAAACTGGAGGACGGGGCTTCTTTTATTGAGTCCAGCCATCTCGTTTTAGGTCTTCCTCATTTCCTGCTCCCCTGCCCTGGATAGCCCAGGCGGGCCTGCTCTCTTCAGATTTCAGAAGCTAAGCAGGGTTGGCCTTGGTCAGTAATTGGATGGGAGACCTCCAACGAAGACCAGAGCTGCAGAGCAGGTAATGGCAAACTACCTCTGTTAGTCTCTTGCCTTGAAAACCCCACCAGGGGTCGCCATAAGTCAACTTTGACTTGAGGGCACTCTCCACCATCACCACCACTTTTCCTACTGCCTTCCACTTTTCCTAGCATTATTGACTTTTCCAGGGAGTCTTGTCTTCTCACGATGTGACCAAAGTACGACAGCCTCAGCTTTGTCATTTTAGCTTCTAGGGAGAATTCCGGCTTGATTTGATCTAGAACCCACTTACTTGTCTTTTTGGCTATCCATGGGCAGGAGATCAAGTTTTTAATATACAGACAAATAAATGAAACTAAAACACATGAAAGAGTACCTCTCCTTCTACTCATCTTTTATTAAACTCTCCTCTTTACCTCCCTACCCCCATTGTCTTTCACACTGTCAAAATTTTAGAGTCTGTAAGCACCTTGAGGCAAGGATGTCTTCATTTTTGGAGCATATTAGTCATTGAGTGATTCCGCACACATTGGATAATGCACTTACAATCCTCTTTATAGATCATTTGGAATGGATTTTTTTGTGTATGGAACAAAAAATCCACCTTAAATGATTGATAAAGTGTATTGAAAGTGCATTATCCAACGTGTGCGGAATCAGTCTGTGTCATGTCCTCCCCTCTGACCAGCCCAGTGACTTGGGAGGGCTCCAAAAAAGAGCCTGGGGAGCCAAGGTAGGGTTGCCAGCTACTGGTAGGGAAATTCCTGGAGATTTGGGGGGGGGGGTGCCTGAAGAGGGTGGGGTTTGGGGAGGGGAGGGCCTCAGAATGGTATAATGCCCTCTCTCAAAAGCAGCCATTTTCTCCAGGGGAACTGATCTCTGTGGCCTGGAGATCAGTTGCAGTGAGGGATCTCATTCCCCTGGTTGGGGGTGGGGATTCCCCACTTTCACCCTGCCTCTACTTACCTGGCCGGTGGGGGAAGAAGGCATGGGAACAGGTACGCTCCCGGGGCAGCGCAGCAACGTCATTCCCAGGAGTGACGTCATTGCACCTCCGCAAGAACAGTCCCATGCTTTGCTGCAGGCCAATTATTTCATCTTTGGGGAGGTGAAATTGACAGAGCCTTCGGGGAGGCGAAGATGAAATTAACAAACCCTCTCAGGAGCGATCTCCGCCAGCTCTGTCTTTTTAAACTACCCTCATGTAGAGAGGTGAAATTGACTATGCTTCCTGGCTAACATTGCGTCTCCCTACCCTTGAGCATCCCTGTGTAAGATGTCTCAGGTAGAGGGACTCCTAGACTAATTAAATCTCAAGTACCTTTTCTCCTGCGGGTCCGTCCTCGCCTTTCTCGCCTTTGTCTCCATCAAATCCTGAAGGGCCCCTTTCACCCTACAGAACAATACAGATCACCTCCTTAAGTTATATGTGTGATGTGTCATCAACTTTAAAGCACCACTTCCCATTTTCCTGCATTTTTTGGATTTATGAAGTCGACCATGGGCTCTGCCATAACCATGGTTGAGACTTACCATGGTTGAGACTTACATCCACCCAGGAAATCTAGTTGGTTTTTAAGGTACTGCTGGACTCAAATCTTGCTCATTCACCCTTCGGTAAACCATTCATGCACACACACTCCAGCTTTCATTTGGGCTGGGTTCTTCCTGTACACAACCTTCAGGCCAGGTCTTATCTTGGAATAGCATAATATCACCAGGGCTTGGCTAAGGCACCAGCTCTCCTTCAGCAACAGAGAAGAAAAACACCATTCTCTACATGAAAAGCAATAGAGAAGCAACACAACTGACCTGCTGTCCTTTACTGCCTTTGTAGCCCTGAGGTCCAAAGATCGTCATGGGATCTCCCTGCAATACAAGCACAGGAGGTCTTGATATTATGAGTTCACACTGAGTAAGTGCTGAAATCAGATAATTGCTGGAAAGCCGGAAGGTATAAATGTATTACTGCTGTTTCCCCCCACCCCAAATGAACAGGGTTATTCATCATTACAACAGCTGACATGTGCATGCATGTGTATGGGGCAGCCCCAGGAATCCTGTGCTTACCAGAGGTGAAGGGAAGAGGACTAGCTGGAGCAGCTTATCTGGCAATGGCCCACATCATAATTCGGCCCCATCCCTGCCAGCCAACACAGCAGGGCAATTAGGGTTGCCAGGTCCCCCTTGGAAACTGGTGGGGGGCGTTCACCTGTGCAGCTGATGACATCACTTCTGGCACAAGCTGGAAGCGACGGCATCATGCTAGGGCCAATTCTGTAACACTCGACATGAAACATAGTGAAAGGACTATATTTGGGGCCGATTGGTAAAGAATTGCCATGGCATGATGCCATCACTTCCAGGGTGCACAGGAAGTGATGTCATCGGCCAGGGCATCAGGTGCAAGCATACCCCTTTCCCCCAGCCTGTCTCCTCCTCCCACCAATCAACTGTCAATCAGCAGGCAGAGGCATAAATCACTAGGGCATTGTCCACCGTTGGCAGGCACCCCCCCGGCATGCTGAGGGCAGTCCACCCACCATGTCGAGGCTCCTCAAAGCCAGGCATCCTCAACAGGCCAGCGCCACAGCTGACCCACCAGGGATGGGCCAGGGAGGAACAACCACCATGTGGTTAGTCTTAAAAGGGCTACAGGGCAAATAGCAACTCTCTGGGGCCATTTCAGGTCAGGATAAAGTGTGGGGGGAGAGTTTAAGGCTAGACTTGCCAAGTCTGGGTTGTGAAATTCGTAGAGATTTGGGGGGTGAAGCCTGGAGAGGGCAGGGTATGGGGAGGGGCTTCAGTGGGGTATAATGCCATAGATTCCACCCTCCATTCCTCCCATTTTCTCCAGGGGAACTGGTCTCTGTCGCCTGGAGATCAACTGTAATTCCAGGAGATCTCCAGCTACCACCTGGAGGCTGGCAATCCTACTCAAGACCCCTCACCCATGTACTACTGTCCCAGTCCAAATCATACCCCCATGTACTTGAGAATTAAATTCCCTGGGAAGTCTGAACACTGAACTCCCTGCCTGCGTCTGGTTTGACAGTAGGGTTGCCAGCTCCAAGTTGGGAAATTCCTGGAGATCTTGGGGGTGAAACCTGGAGAAAGTGGGGTTTGGGGAGGGAAAGGACCTTGGCATGGCATAATTCCATAGAGTCTACCTCCCAAAGTAACCATTTTCTCCAGGTGAATTGATCTCTGTGGCCTGGAGACCAGTTGTAATTCCGGGAGATCTCCAGCCACTACCTGGAGGCTCGCAGCCTTATTTGACAGGCCCCAGAACAGACTAATAAAAAATATAATATGTAGGTAAGCCCTTTGGTAGAGATCTGAGCCCATGTCTCTCCAGTCCTAGTCCGCAACTTAACCACTATACCATCCCGGCTCCCTCGTTCTTGTTTCTGAAAAGAAAACGACCAAAACATTCCGAAAATCTAAACTTTAGAAACAGCAGGAGTAGTCCTAGGTCTGCTTCCAAACCAATTGTGCCCAAATAGGGAGAGACTGTCTATAAGTGGGCAGAGACCATTCCTGGCACACACAGAAAGTAGTTCAACAGAATACTTGGGCTGCTGATTACTGCCACCCAGTTATAACCATCCAGTCTTAAAGCAGACGAGGCTGGGACTGACGAAGTACAAACTTGCAAAAAATATATCCTCAACTTAATGATTTCCCCCATGCGGTTTAAGCTGCTTCCCCACTCATGTTTTATTCTCACTTCCTTTGGAGACACATTACGCATTCCTTAAGGGTGGGAAGAAGCTGCTCCTCCGGCCAGCCAGACTTTCAGAATTCATTTGCTGCTTGCACAGGCCCTCGTTGAATGCCGGAGACAAATTGGCCATAATCTCTGAAACAGAGCATGACTCAAAGAGCAGGACTGCCGGCTCTTGTGTCTCCAAACTTCCATTTCTGTCGTGCCGCTTGAGGAGGGAGAGGAGCTGGGCAGAACTTTGCTTCTTAATGAATCGAAGCGGTGGGGTAGCTGCCTCTCTTCTTACGGGGTTCCATTTAGCAGCACCTGATTCTGCAAAGCCCCCATGTTCAAAGACTGACAACATCGACACAGATAAAGGATGCTACCTGCAGCCTGCTCAGTGCTTTTCTTACAGACCTGTAGGATACAGACAGGATATCTTGGTGTATATCCAGTTCCATTTGCACCATGCCAGAAGGTGGTGCTCTGGATAACAATATAATTCTGGCCTTGCCTGGCTCCCCGCTATGGTTTCCCTCCTGAAGCTCAGTTGGTACTTCCTGTCCCTGACTCCCTTGGTCTGGTGCTCACAGTCCTGGTTTTGACCCGTGTTGTGATGAACAACAACAATGTGCTTGTACACCACTCCTCTAGACAGCTTAGAGCCCCTCTCAGAGCACTGAACAAAGTCAGTGTTATTATTATCCCCACAATACAACCGGCAGCTGGACTAAGAGGAGTGGCTTACCCAAGGCCACCTGCAGAGCTCATGACAACAGTGGGAATCGAACCAGCAGACTGCTGATTTGCAGCCCAACCACTTACCCAAGGTCACCTGCAGAGTTCATGGCAGTCGAAAAAAGCAGAGTGCTGATTTGCAACCCAGCCACTTAATCACTGTTCTACAGCACCTCCATATAATAACAACTGCACTTATATCCCACTTTTCTAGACAGATTACTGCTCTGCTCAGAGCAGTGAACAAAGTCAGTGTTGTCATTATCCCCACAATACAGCTGGGGACCTGGGCTGAGAGAAGTGTCTGACCCAAGGCCACCTGCTGAGCTCATGGCAGGAGTGGGAGTCGAACCAGCAGAGTGCTGATTTGCATCCCAACCGCTGGTTAGTAATTGAATGGGAGACCTCCGGTGAAGACCAGGGTCGCAGAGGCAAGCAATGGCACACCGTCTCTATTAGTCTCTTGCTGTGAAAACCCTGCCAGGGTTGCCATAAGCCAGCTGTGACTTGAAGGCACTCCACCACAGTTCCTGTCACATGACTCTGGTGTCATATGATTACCTGTCACATGCATACAGCTCAGTGGGTCCCCTGTTGTTTAGGATGCCCAGAAAAAACAATAAGGAGTCTTGTGTCTCCTTGAACATCAACGTATTTCACCCAGCTCAGTTTTTTGCAACGGAAACACAATCTAAGATACGCCCCTGGTACATTAAACGTCCATGAATAAGGCCAGCTGACAAAAGCAACCAAACACAGCAGCCGTAAAAGTCTATTCAAACTAGCAGCACCAAAAATCCATTGTTAGCAGTCAATCACAATATTGTATTGTCGAAGGCTTTCACGGCCAGAGAACGATGGTTGTTGTGGGTTTTCTGGGCTGTATTGCCGTGGTCTTGGCATTGCAGTTCCTGACGTTTCACCAGCAGCTGTGGCTGGCATCTTCAGAGGTGTAGCGCCAAAAGACAGAGATCTCTCAGTGTCACAGTCAGGAACTACAATGCCAAGACCACGGCAATACAGCCCGGAAAACCCACAACAACCAATCACAATATTGTCGAGCAATTGCTAAGAACGGTTGTCTCACTATTATCTGGGCTAAATAGACCACAAACAGGCCACACCAAAGAAGAAGGTCAATGTCCTTTAACAGAAGGGACTGAGGAACTGAAGAGCAGGTAACAATGTGGTTGTGGGTACAGGGAGAATTGAAAGTTGCCTACACCCCACACCCGACATACCTACGGGACCGCCCCCCTCCCTATGTTCCTACATGGCAGCTTCACTCATTTGAACAGGGTCTCTTGCAGGTGCCGGCCTGCACATGGGCAAAATCAACAGCCCGTACATGGGCTTTCTCTGTGGTGGCCCCTACCCTATGGAATGGCCTGCCTGAGGAGGTCAGGAGAACCCCCACCCTCCTGGCTTTCCACAAACTATGCAAAACCAAATTATTTAAAAATTATTCTCAGATAGGAGGGCGGTATTGTAGGGAAAGGGTCCCAGATGTTTCGCTAATGAGTTAGGGACCATAGACTTCACCATTACGTTGCCTTATATATTATCTGTCGCTTTAAATACGTACTCCTATGTACCACCTGCACTTCATGTTGTTTAATATCAGTCCTAAAACTGATTATGTTCGGTTTCAGCAATTCCTCAACCACATATTGGATCCTTGCTACTGCTATGTCTTTGTAAACTTGTATTCATTTACCCTATGGCATTGTTTATGGAAATGTTCTTGACACTGTATGGAAATGCCTGCCCTTGTCCTTGCTACTGATTGTACTGATCTCACCACCTTGAGCCTCAGTGAGAAAGATGGACTATAACAACAACAACAACAAACAACAACAACAACAACATTCAATTTATATACCACCCTTTAGGACAACTTAATGCTCACTCAGAGCGGTTTACAAAGTATGATATTATTATCCCCACAACAAAACACCCTGTGAGGTGGGCTTGGCTGAGAGAGCTATGAGAGAGCTGTGACTGGCCCAAGGTCACCCAGCTGGCTTCAAGCAGAGGAGTGGGGAATCAAACCCGGCTCTCCAGATTAAAGTCCTGCGCACTTAACCATTACACCAAACTGGCTCTCATGACATAAACAAACAAACTTTAATTTTCTTTTCTGGATTGTGGTCGAGGTGATTTAGGGGAGATACCACAGTAGGGTTGCCAACTCCAAACTGGGAAATTTCTGGAGATTTGAGGGTGGAACATGGGAAGGGTGGGAATCTTAGCTGGGTACAATGCCATGAAGTCAACCCTCCAAAGCTGCCATTTTCTCCAGGGGAACTGATCTCTGTAGTCTGAAGATCAGAAATAATTTTGCAAGATTGCCAGGTCCTACCTGGAGGTTGGCAACCCTAGGATGAGGATTATGTCAGTCACTTTAGCCACTTAACCTATTCCCACCCCCACAGTGTCAAACCCTTTCTCCTTACCCTTTCTCCTTTGGGCCCAGGAAACCCAGTATCACCCTACAAAATTTAAAAAAATAACATAAGTGAATCACTTCCTTATCACTTCCCACATCACCATCCGAAGGCCCTGGGCCAGTTTATACACAGATATATCAGCTCCTTGGTGAGCGGCACTTTGGCTTCGTGTGATAAAGCACCGGCTTTGCTCACGGAAAGGTTACAGGTTCAATCCCCAGCATATCCCCTCTCCGGCATCATCGGTGAATGGCTGTCAGGAAACATGTGATGGAAAACGTCTTTTTCTATCAGAGATCCTGCAGAGCCGCTGACAGAAGAGAGAGTACTGTCCTAGGTAGACTGAGTCAGTATAAGGACACTTCGTATTTTCATATACATATGACGACTAGCTTTGCATTCCCTCACTGCCAATAGTAAACCTACAGCGGATCGGTCTAAGGACCAACAATATTACAAACGTACCACTCAGCACCAACAGTTTTAACAATTTATACAGATTTATAGTATATTAAAGTGCCAAGTGCTCAAGAATATAATCAATACAAACAAGGCGGACGTCCAGCAGATGAGAAAGTCTAAAGTATAAGTAGTTATTCCTTCTTGCTACTCTCAGTGCAGTCTCCGTCTGAAGTACTGGAGACCGTGTTTCGGGTCTTTATCAAGAGCGTCAACAGACAGCAAACATACACGTTGACGCTCTTGATAAAGACCCGAAACAGGAGTTAAGCTGCCCTGTTGAGCGTCGGGCGGCGACTTCTCGCGGCAAGTCCAGCAGCTTCGCTACGTTCTCCGGTCAGTGAAGGGGTCTCCAGTACTTCGGATGGAGACTCCACCGGGAGTGGAAATGGGATAGCCCTTAATGCACTGGATAAATCCCCATGTGGCCACGCTGAAAGAGAAAGGGGATGTTGGCTAGGATCCAGTGGGATGGGATAAAAGTCTCAGCTCTGTATTACAGTCCTGCTGAAGTAGAATCCAGTGGCACCTTAGAGATCAATGAGATTTTCAAGGTATTAAGCTTTTGAGAGCCAAAGCTCCCTTCTTTAGATGCCATGTCGTGTCAGATGTCCTGCTGAGGATATCTCAAGCGTTTTGCAGTAGAAAAAGGCCTGCTTACCTAGGAAAGCCAAACACAAAGCCAGCGTTTGATGACTCACCTTGTCTCCCTTCAGACCTGCAATGCCATTTGGCCCCTGAAAACACATGAGCGAGAGCACATTTCAAACTTAAGGATTCTCCAAAGGAAAGACTGTGCAACGTTGTCATTCTTGAGGCTGGGGTGGAATTAGATCGCAGCCACGGCTGTAAAGGTGGAGCACTTTTGCTCTGCCAGAAATCCTTCAAGAGGACTTTGGCCATGGCATGTAGATGCTTGGGGACCTCCCACATACCTCTGTACAGAGAATTTCACCCCTAATTCAGCAGCAGCAGCAGCAGCAGCTTTTTAGGGTTTTAAATAAGAGACATTCAGACAAAGAATAGTGGTCAACCTTTATCACCCTACACCAACAAAGAGGCTTCAAATTCTCACCACGCTTCACTTGCTCTTACCATCATGCCAACAGGGCCACGAACTCCTACAATTCCTTCTTCACCCTGTTAAAAAGAGGCGATGCTCACATCAGTGGTGTTTTATTCAAGTAGCTGCTCAGTTAACCCCAACAAACTTTGAACAAAGAACAGCACTGCAAGTGGGTGGTATATAGAAACTAAGAGGCAGGCAAGCCACAGAGGGCGAAAGGAACCCCCCCCCATTACATTTCCAGTTAACCCAAATTGTTTCCAGATCTGGCTATCCTACCAACCTTGCCTAACCCTTCCATTAACCCTCATCTTTTAAAAAAATCATTATATTCTGATCCTGCCGAGAGCCTCATGTTTTATCCTTACAACCACCCTTTGGCCCCAGTTTACCAGTGAACTTCATGGCTGAGTGTGAATTTGAACCCAGGGCCAAGCAAGGATTAACTCCTGGAGGATTTGGGAGCAGGAACAGGCACGCCAGCATCATGCCAGCAAACAACTTCACTTCCAGAGGAAAAACAGAAGTGATGTCATGATGTCGGGGGTGACACTCTAGGATTTGCCAAAACTCCATTCTTAAACCATACAGTTTTTAGCAAATCCTAGAGAGTCGCCCCCTGATATTATGTCCTAGTGACACCCAATATGGGGCAAGGAGGGTGCTCTCAACCAGTAGCAGATTATAAGAAGACACCTAAAATCCAAGAGGGGCCAGTCCCAGAATCTTCCAAGCCAGTAATGAACGAACACACCACCTGTGGGCATTATAATCATGATAAATTGTGATTCAATTTCTCTAGTTTTGAAGATGTTAAAATGCTGCTCCTGAGGTGCCTGTACCCATTCATAAGCATGTGTCTACTGACTATAATTCTTTTAGCACAGCTGTCCTGTATTTGCTAACCTTTAATGTGTCATTTATAAGTCATAATGGTTAACTTGACAAGAATGGCCAGATGTTGCTTGTTAATTCGAAAGACCTTTGCATAGCACTGTGGTGTTTTGTTAACAGCCAAGCTTTTGAACAAAGACCTTTGGTTGGACCCAAATTCTGAGTTCTCAATGGCATCAATTTCAATGCATTAAAGATCTGGATTAATTCTGGTATTGAGGATCAAGAATCTCATCAGCTGGACCAACAAGAGAAAAGTTTTATTACTTCCTTTTTTGCTGCTCCTCGTTTTAGTAATAATTTATTTTGTCCCAATATCTGGTCAACAAGGTTTTGCAGGAACAATTTAAAAACCCTGCAAAGCCTAGTTGACTAGATACTGAAGAAATGAAATAAAAGAAAATTGTCTGTCTCCTGCCAAAATTACACTTCCCAGTTTTGTCAGTTCTACCCCCCCCCTAATACCCACAGAAGTTTCATCAAGATTCTAAACAGATGTTGATGTTCTTACTGTTTTATCCCCAGTACCTGTTAATTAGGGCTGATCTACCAGTCAGCAAATGTGTACAAAGGGGCCCGATCGTAATATTTATTCCCAGATCACTGATATTCTCAAGCTTACAACCTTTCCAGATGATAAGGGGAAGGGTCCAGCTAAGTCCCCTTGGGCACTATTGAGTGTGCAATACTGCTAGCTGATGAAAACTCTTATCAAAATTTGGTCTAAATTGGTCACTTAAAAAAACCAAGAGGCCTCAAAATTCTTCCTTAATTTCCTCTTTCTTTCAGCAACAATTAAAATCACCACAATGTTTGGGACACTCAAGCTTGCCACGAAAAAACTAGAAGGGTTTGTATTGGTGGGGGAACTTACCGGGGGGCCAGGAAGGCCACTTGCTCCTCTTGGACCCACTCTGCCGAGGCCCGTCTCCCCCTGCAAAACAAAAAGAAACACAGATGTTACAATGTAAATCTTTGAGGCTGGTATAAACGTTACATTAAATATTACATTAAATATTAGACAGACCTCTCTAAAAGTTCCTCTCTCCTTCCATCACTGCCCAAATGGCTGGTAGAAAAAATCCTCCCCCAAATATTAATCAGTACCTCCCTCTCTTTTCCTAAATTTATATTTAAGCTTGGCAAAGCAACTCAGTATTTATTTGATCTTTTAAAAAAATGTACTCCATCCTTCCCCATACATATTTCCTTCTACCTTTCGTCATGCACAACAGTCCTGCAAGGTAGGTTAGGATAGGTGATGGGGACTAGCCAAAGTCACTCAGTTCATTGCTGAACATTTTTCAACAGGTGGGAGCACAACAGTGGAATGCGTCTCCGAGGAGCCCCCTCTGATTTCCTCCCTATCTAGTTTCATAAAATCTATGAAACTAGATTTCCCAGTTTTTTAAATTTATCATGGTGTTTCCTTTCCTGCTGTATTATGGGGTGTCTTGGGAAGAGGTAGTCAGAAAAATGGTTGAGTTTGGATGGAAGGCAAAATAGCCACAATTCTTTGCCATAGCCTGACACTGAAAAACAATCCAATTATCTCAACAAATTAGTGAGTTTTTTCAATATTTGGAAAATTCTTCTAATTTTTTTTTTAATCTCCAATATTGTTCTGGTTTTACTTTGAATTTTCACAAAACCAGTTAATTCCAACACTGTGGCTTGAATTTAATGCAATCTGGGCATGAACAGAAGATATTTCCTGTACAAGATCAGTGGATTTCCACCAATTTCCCTTCCTCCTTATGCTACATTGTGCACCACTCCCTCAAGAGCTGCTGTTCAGCAGGAAGAACTACAGTGAGAAGGGAGGATGATTTGGAGGTATACTGCCTCTAAGAACATAAGAGCATAAGAGAAGCCATGTTGGATCAGGCCAATGGCCCATCCAGTCCAACGCTCTGTCACACAGAGGCCAAAAACCCCAGGTGTCCTCAGGAGGTCTGCCAGTGGGGAAGGGACACTAGAAGCCCTCCCACTGATTCCACTCCCCCCCCCCCAAACACCAAGAATACAGAGCATCACTGCCCTAGACAGAGAGGTCCATCTATACCTTGTGGCTAATAGCCACTGATGGACCTCTGCTCCACATGTTTATCCAACCCCCTCTTGAAGCTGTCTATGCTTGAAGCTGCCACCACCTCCTGTGGCAGTGAATTCCATGTGTTAATCACCCTTTGGGTGAAGAAGTACTTCCTTTGATCCGTTCTAACCCGACTGCTCAGCAATTTCGTTGAGTGGCCACGAGTTCTTGTATTGTGAGAAAGGGAGAAAAATACTTCTTTCTCTACCTTCTCTATCCCATGCATAATCTTGTAAATCTCTATCATGTCACCCTCAGTCGTCGTTTCTCCATAAAGAGCCCCAAGCGCTTTAACCTTTCTTCCTAGGGGGAGTGTTCCATCCCTTTAACCATTCTAGCTGCCCTTTTCTGCACTTTTTCCAGTGCTATAATATCTTTTTTGAAGTGTGGTGACCAGAATTGTACACAGTATTACAAATGAGGCCGTACCATTGATTTATACAGGGGCGTTATTATGATACTAGCGGATTTGTTTTCAATTCCCTTCCTAATAATCCCCAGCATAGCCTTGGCCTTTTTTATTGCCGTCACACACTGTATCGACATTTTCAGTGAGTTATCCACCACGACTCCAAGATCTCTCTCTCGGTCAGTCTCCGCCAGTTTGGACCCCATCATTGTGTATTTATATTTGGGATTTTTGGCCCCAGTGTGCATGGAGGTTCCATTTTGCTTTCATGACCAATAAGCATTGAGAGGCCCTCCATACATCTGACTTGTCCATTTTCAGAGCCATCTAAACTTTAACGTTAACCAATCTTTCAAACAGTTAACGGTGTGTTATATACATTCATTTTTGTCTGCCACCAACCAAGTGCCAACCAGTTTCACTGGTTTAAAAACATGACTCACTTTGCTGCCCTTGATCCCCGGGTCACCTGGCATCCCCTGTGGAGCAAAAACAGAATACAAAGATGTATTTCGCTATTTCATCCCAAGGACAGGAGCCTTGGGGTGGCTGGATTATGTAGAGTTTTGGCAGGGCTTAAGCGGATGGTGCAAAAGACATGAGTTGGATCCAACAGCTCCTCCAAGCAGTGTAGTGTAATGGTTAGAGAGCAGGACTAGGACTTGACATACCCAGGTTCAAACCCCCATTCACCCATGAAGCCCCTATTCCATCAGAACGAAGGGAAACTGAAGGAAGATGGCTGCCAACTTGAAACATCTAGGCTGTATATTTTTTTCTCTCCCCTGCTGCACGTATACACAGCATGGCAAGGGTGCCCTAACCTGGATAGCCCAGGTGAGCCTGATCTTGTCAGATCTCTGAAGCTAAGCAGGGTTGGCCTTGGTTAGTAATTGGATGGCAGACCTCCAACGAAGACCAGGTCTGCAGAGGCAGGCAAGGGCAAACTATCTCTGTTAGTCTTTTGCCATGAAAACCCCACCAGGGGTTGCTGTAAGTCAGCTAAGACTTGATGGCCCTCTCCACCACCACCACGGCTAGGGGTACAAGCGCATAAGCAAAAGCGAAACTGCCCGAGGGCTCTTGTATCACAGCCCCTGGCTTTAGTCCGAGGGATAAACTTGATAGAGATCCGCCCAGGAGGTCTTCTTTATATTTATTGTTTGTTTTTCATATGGTATGATAGGTAAATTTATTCAAAGTGTATCTTTTTGTAAGCTGCATTGGGTCCCCATTGGTGGAAAAATGGGATAAACATATGCTGAATAAATATATAATAACATTCGATTTATATAGCGCCCTTCAGGACAACTTAATGCCCACTCAGAGCAGTTTACAAAATGTGGTATTATTATCCCCACAACAACAAACACCCTGTGAGGTGGGTGGGGCTGAGAGAGCTCTGAGAGAGCTGTGACTGGCCCAAGGTCACCCAGCTGGCTTCAAGTGGAGGAGTGGGGAATCGAACCTGGCTCTCCAGATTAGAGTCCTGCTGCTCCTAACAACTACGCCAAACTTATAAATAAGCCCCTTCTTCCTCCTCTTCCTTGTAAAGGTCTAAGCAAACACAAGGAGTGAAGTGATGTCATAGTGCCAGGTGTCGCCCTGTGCTGCCTCCTGCTGTCTATCAGTTCCATAGGTGGAGCAACACATCGCAAAATGATGCCACATCAAACATGTTTATCTAGACATGAAGAATAATGCAGCACTGTTATGCACATTCAAAGTGCTGCTTGTCACACATTAGTTGCTTACCGTCCTTATCATTAAATTGCAAAGTGAACGTTATCATCCCATAAAGAATGTATTGTCGAAGGCTTTCATGGCCGGAGAATGTTGGTTGTTGTGGATTTTCCGGGCTGTATCGCCGTGGTCTTGGCATTGTAGTTCCTGATGTTTCGCCAGCAGCTGTGGCTGGCATCTTCAGAGGTGTAGCAAAAGAACCTCCTCAGGATACGGTGAAGCCTCCCTCCATTAGCATTCCACACCCTAGGAAACTCTTACAGGATGACTCAGCCCAACCCCACCTTCCTGAGTAGATATAAATTACCTGCCAACATCTTCTCCACACTGTGACACTGAGAGATCTCTGTCTTTTGGTGCTACACCTCTGAAGATGCCAGTCACAGCTGCTGGCGAAACGTCAGGAACTACAATGCCAAGACCACGGTGATACAGCCCAGAAAATCCACAACAACCATCCCATAAAGAAGATCAGAGAGAGAACAGTTTACCTAAGGCCCCTCAGTCCATTTATCATAGAAGCCGGGTTCAAACCTGGCGAAGTCCAGAGCTCAGGCTGTTGGCCATGAATCTATGCCAGCTCCGTCGCAAAGGGTAATGCAATAAAGAGGACAGCAAATGATCTTTTTAATGGCTAGTCGAATTCTCAGTGGTGGCAGGCCAATCACTCCTGCTCTTGCTGACACCACTTCAGAGAAGCCCAGCAGTCCCTCCTTCCCCTCTCACTTCCTGAGACTGGAACAACATCGTGCCAGGGACTAGAATTGGCTGCAAACCAAAACATGCGCTTATTCCCCCCTCCCCAAGAAATTTGGTTCATCTTCTTGAAATTCAGGACTGCAGTTCGTGTGGAGAAGGAGTTTCTGAATGCTCTTTACACAGACTAAAACAATTGGAGGAGCTGCAGAATTTGAGTCCTGTAGCACCTTAGAAACTAACAAGATTTTCAGAGCGTAAGCTTTCGAGCATCACAGCTCCCTTCTTCAGACCCTCTGAGGTTGGTGGGGCACTATCTGGCCCACTGGGGAAATCCAGGGATACACATGTATTTCCCAAACAGGGCGGACTTTGTCCCTCCCAGCCATTTCAAGTTGGAAAGACTGTGTGGTAACAGGAGGTTTAAGCCCATTTTCCGTACATGCCACGGTGCATCAGAAATTCAGGAGAACTCGCAACTTGCATCTGACTGTTTGGTACACAGAATGGGGGCCCAGATGCCACCTCAGTGCTCAGTAGTGTGAATCAGCGATTTTTTCTGCTTTGAGTTTTCTATCCTTGTTTTTTCTCCCCAGTTAAATACAAAATATTTTGTACACCTCTTTTCCTGGCAGACCAGGAGATCCTGGTGGTCCGGTAAATCCATTCCTGCCTCTCTTTCCACGTTCGCCCTATGAAAAGAAAGCATTTACAGAGA
This sequence comes from Eublepharis macularius, assembly GCF_028583425.1. Taxonomy (NCBI): domain Eukaryota; kingdom Metazoa; phylum Chordata; class Lepidosauria; order Squamata; family Eublepharidae; genus Eublepharis; species Eublepharis macularius. The sequence goes on from NC_072798.1 coordinate 5,030,170, forward strand.
GAATAGTACTTTTGCTGAGAAAGAAGAAAGACCCTAGCTAGCCACTGCAGGGAAGAGTGAGACGGGGTTGGTCTTAGGACAAGCTTCGTGGAGAAGCGGAACAGATGCTGGTAGCACATAGCTGACTTTATAACCTGATTTTTTTACTGCATGGAATTCAAATAGCCTTCCAGAACTTCCCAGGAGATTTCCCGAGGGTCTCCTCAGTGCCTGGATGGAAGACCTCCTGGGAAGCTCTAGAAGTCGCCTTGAGTTTCATGCAGGAAGAAAGTTGGATAGCTTCTTTTTTTTAAAAAAGAATTTTTATTGGGTAGGTTAACGTAAGTACTACATATATCAAAAAGAGTCCAGTAGCACCTTTAAGACTAACCAACTTTATTGTAGCATAAGCTTTCAAGAATCAAGTTCTCTTCGTCAGATGCATGGTACAGAAACTGGTCAAATATAGAAGAGGAGGGGAGGAGAGAGAAGATGCAGTTAGGAGGGAAGAGGGAGGGTGCAACCAAAACATTCCTTTGCTAGTAAATGTAAACATCTCCTTTTGGTATGGAGATTAATTGGCTTGTGTGAGGCTTCAAAGGAGTTTGCCATGTTGGTTTGTAGCAGCAAAACAACCAGACCATCCAATTCCAATATAGTATAAGCCTTCGATAACCACAGCTCTCCCCGTCAGATGCATCTGACAAAGAGAACTGTATTACATATAAAATCAACTTCATTTTGTTCTCTATATATCAATTACCTTACAATTACCAATTAATATATGCATTCCCCCCTCCCTTCCCCCCTCTCCCTTGACCCCCAACAGCACTGAAACCCTTTTAATTCTTAAAATATTCCTTCTACTCTATTACTTCTCCTTATTTTTAAAGGTAAAGTTCGTACATAAAGCTTACCCCATTATTCTACACACATCAAAAGTTATCCATAGACCACAATTGACCTTTTACATCCCACTTGCTTTCCAAATACTCTTTTAAGTTTTTCCCAGTCCCTTAAAAATTCATTTGAACTTTGTTCCTTCAGTTTTCTGGTCAACTTATCCATTTCCACCATATATAACAGAAAGTTGGATAGCTTCATCCAGGTATGAATGGCTGTCCCCCATCTTTGCACTACAGCATTCGCCTACAATTGGGTTGGCTTGTCCAAGCAAGAATTCAGCCATGCGTAATTGCTATAGCACAATGATGAAAAGAAGGTAATTGGCGCAAAGGGAAGAGTCACTCTGCTATAGTGCATTTACGGGAAAGACACTAAAAGGAATTTGGAAGATTCCTCCTGATGAAGCTGTATGCAAAACGCGTCCCTTTGCACCAATTGCCTTCTTTTCTTCCTTTTGCGTTGGTGCGCCCCCCCCTCCTTCTTCATTGATTAGAGCATGATACCATGATATCAAACATGGTATGATTGCAGGCTGGACCTATATCAGCCAATGAAAAGGACCCTGCGTCAATGTGCTCTCGCTTATCTCTTCTCTCTCCCATGCTGACAACCGCATGTTACTCATGAGCAGGGGCCTATTTTGCTTTCCAGAGTGCCCACGTACAGCTAGCTATTCCCTGATATAAATGAATGACAACAACCCCGTTACTGGGAAGCACTTTCTGGACAGGAAATAATAGCTGATAATACAAAGAAGCCCCTAGCAGAAACTTAGCCACCGTGGGAACAGTCCCTAACCATCCGGTCCAAGCAACTGCAGACACTGTGGCTGAAAACGTTGTTGGGGAACAGCCTCAGCCGAGAAAAGGAACAAAGCAACCTCAGAGGTGACACTTGGAAACGGGCCAACTATTATCCTCGAGTGTCATTCCGAAACACCCAATTACCTAGTCACTTACTACAAGTGCTACCCTCTAAATGCTCTGGACGTGATCTGGCAGATTCGAAATTTCAGCCTGGGTCAGGGTGACTCACAGATTTCTAAGAAGAACTGCAGAAGCTGTAGCTCTTTTAAAAAATAGTTTTGTCAAGTGGGGGAGAAGGACACGAGCCAAGGGGAAAACGAGGGGCCAAACTAGACATGACGGCCTTCATGGGCCGTCAGGAGAGCCCCCACTCTCCTCGCTTTCCGCAAACGATGCATAACCAAATTATTCAAAAAGGTTTTTTACTCAGATAGGAGGTCAGTATTGTAGAGCCAAGCTAGAAGTGACAAATGACACTTGCCTGGCAAGTGAACAGACTCACGTGTATTCCTCCCTGTTCACTTGCCGTTCACTTGCGATCCACCTGATCAAGTGGAGAGCAAGTGAATGGCAAGTGAACAGAGAGGAATACACGTGAGTCTGTTCACTTGCCAGGCAAGTGTCATTCGTCACTTGTAGCTTGGCTTGTAGAGAGGGGATCTCAGATGCTTCGCTAATGAGTTAGGGACCATTGACTTCACCACTATGTTGCCTTACATACTATCTGTTGCTTTAAATTTGTACTCCTATGTACTACCTGTACTTCATGTTGTCTAATGTCAGTCCTAGAATTGATTATGTTCTGTTTCAGCAGTTCTTCAACTCCGTATTGGATCCTTGCTAACGCTAGGTCTTTGTAAACTTGTATTTATTTATCCTATGACATTGTTTATGGAAATGTCCTTGATACTGATTGTACTAATCTCACACTATGGCTGATTCCACACACATTGGATAATGCACTTTCAATGTACTTTAGCAATCGTTTGAGGTGGATTTTTTGTTCCACACACAAAAAAATCAATTCCAAATGATCTATAAAGAGGATTGGAAGTGCATTATCCAACGTGTGCGGAATCACTCTATAATAACTGCACTTATATACATACCGCTCTTCTAGACAGACCAGTGCCTCACCCAGAGCAGTGAACAAGTTATTGTTATTATTATTATTGTGTGTGTGTGTCCTTTTTAAATATTTAAGATGTTTCATTGGTCTTAAATGTATTTGTATTTTATATTATTGCATTATTGTATTAATTGGAATCCGCCCTGAGCCTGCTGATGCGGGGAGGGTGGAATACAAATCAAATCAAATCAAATCAAATCAAATCAAATCAAATCAAATCAAATCAAATCAAATCAAATCAAATCAAATCAAATCAATCAATCAATCAATAAATAAATTAAAATAAACCCCAGAATACAGCTGGGGAGCTGGGGCTGAGAGGAGTGGCTTACCCTAGGCCTATGTAATCTGCCTTGAGTCTCAGTGAGAAAGGTGGACTATAAATGACACATATAAATAAACCTGTGGAAACCACCCCTATTTTAAAACAACAGAGGTGGTTTTAAAAATGAGTGAGGGCCCAATTCTGACTGGGCCAGCAGCACAGCAAGTCGACGAGCTCTTGTTCCTGCCCGACCTGCCCAAACTGCTTCACCCCCTGCAGCTGTTTCAGCATTTGAAAAGGCATTGGCGGGGGGGGGGGCACACTATTTTAAAATAATCTCAGTCAGCTTCAAAATGGCATCGTCATCCAGGAGTCGGACCCACGAATGCCAACACGTCTAGTTTGGCCCATATAGCATTTAGGCAGGCTCCACCTTCTAACCCCTGGAGCTGTTGCTGAGCTCAGTTTCCAAACAAGTTATGCATTAGCAAACTGCTCTCCTTGTTTAAAATATATTAATATTTATTTATTTATCATTTCACATACATGAGCGTCATAATCTTCACGACAGCCCTGTAAGGTAGGACAGTACTATGGTTCCCCATCTTGCCGACTAGGAAATGAGGCTAAGAGAATGGGTCTGTCTAAGGCCACCTAAAGGGGTTTGTTACACGTGAATCCCGGCTCACTTGTTCAGCTATTCTGTGACGCATGTAAATAATGGAGCCAAATTTCTAAGCCAGATAATCCAATCCTGTATGTAATTCTGAGAGGCAGAATTGCAAAAGGTGAACAGCTTTGATTTGAGACATCACAGTATTTATTTTTGCATTATTATCCCTGCCATATTGTCCTACTTGAACCCAGATCAGTAGAAACTCAGTATTACTGAAAAAGTAACACCATCTTATAAAAACTTTGCAGCGTGCACTGTAACTTTAAAAAGGGAGAAATGGCAAGAATCAGGTGTATTCAGAGAGCCTAAAAGACTTTTCTAAATAACGTGACCAGGATATTCTTTTATTTATTAAAACAAGAGAGCAAGAGAGTATGGAACTGGCAGGCTTTTAAGAGACAGCGTTGAGTAGTGGTTAGGGTGCCAGACAACGATCTGAGAGACCCAGATTCGAATCCCCACTCTACCAGGGAAGTTCACTGGGTGATCTTGGTCCAGTGACCCTCTCTCAGCCTAACCTACCTCACAGGGCTGTGGTGAAGATAAAATGGAGAAGCAGAGAATGATGTGAGCCGCTTTGGGCGCCCATTGGGGAGACAGGAAAGGTATAAATGAAGCAAGTAAATAAATAATGGCAAGGAAGGAGCTACAGCCAAGAAGACTCTGCACAGTTCTCGGGACTTTCCTATACATTTTTATTTATTTGTTTATTTTATTTACTTTGCATTTCTATTCCGCCCTCCCCAAGAAGGGCTCAGGGCAGATGCTGTTTACCCAGCTGTGGGCCATGGACTCTAGGTGGGATTTGATTCCCCCAGTAATTTGCAATCACAGAATCAACCAAATCTGATCACCTACCTTTTTTCCTGGAATTCCAGGTATCCCTGGGGCACCTCTCTCTCCCTGGGACCCCGGAATCCCTGGGTTGCCACGGATACCCTGGATACCTTGTGCCCCTGGAGGTCCCGGGACCCCAGGTTCTCCCTAGCGGGAGAAAACCCGAATTTTCACACAGCAAGAGCAAAAGCATTTTAAAGTTAAACGAACAATCTCTATCTCACCATCTCCATCTTGTCTCCCTTGGCGGTGGTTGGAGAGTGCCCTCAAGTCATAGCTGACTTATGGTGACCCCCTGGTGGGGTTTTCATGGCAAGAGACTAACAGAGGTGCTTTGCCATTGCCTGCCTCTGCAACCTTAGTCTTCGTTGGAGGTCTCCCATTCAGTTACTAACCAAGGCTGACCCTGCTTAGCTGCTGAGATCTGACGAGATCAGGCTCACCTGGGCTATCCAGGTCAGGGTCTTTATCGCCTTTAACTGGAAATAATTAATGATTATTCTGAATTCTGTGACAACTTGGATTCAATTCCAAGTGTTATGATTGCTTTGCAATCAGGATATCCTTTTTCTGACTCTGTTAATACAGCTTTATAGAAATATTGCCATTTGAATGTATACTGTATTTTCTGTCCACTGTATATACTGGGCACCCTGACCTGGATAGCCCAGGTGAGCCTGATCTCGTCAGATCGTAGAAGCTAAGTGGGGTCAGCCTTGGTTAGTAACTGGATGAGAGACCTCCAACAAAGACCAGGGTTGCCGGGGCAGGGAATGGCAAACCACCTCTGTTAATCTCTTGCCATGAAAACACCACCAGGGGTTGCCATAAGTCAGCTATGACTTGAGGGCACTCTCTACCACCACTTATATATTGGGTGTCAAAATGGTGTTTTATTCATTCATTAAAAAGACTTTTACCTCACCTTTTCCCTTAAGGTTCAAGGTAGCTTACAATATTAGATTAAAAACACAGTTAAAACAAAGTAATAAAAATAACCCTCAAACCCCTTCCTCCCCCCTTAAAAGATCACTGCCATTCAAATCCCCTCAAAAGCCCCACCAAACAGGCAAGCTTGAAGCCCCTTCCTAAAGATCTCCAAGGTGGGGGCTCCCCTCACCTCCTCAGGGAGCTCATTTCACAGAGGGGGAGCCAAGATGGAAAAGACTCCGGCTCTGGTTGATGCCAGACGGGCCACCCTAAGAGGTGGGATTGTCAACAAATGGCTGCCTGAAGACTGCAGTTCAGCAAACAAGAGGGAACCACAACATCAGGCTACCAAGAAAAAAAGATTGTGAAACCTGAGCGTAGCAAACAAGAAAATGAAGATAATTAAAGACACTTTAATTTGGTTATAGATCCAGAAGAGTTAGCCGTGTTAGTCTGCAGTAGCAAAATAGAAAAGAGTCCAGTAGCACCTTTAAGACGAACCAACTGTACTGTAGCATAAGCTTTCGAGAATTCTCGAAAGCTTATGCTATAGTAAAGGTGGTTCGTCTTAAAAGTGCTACTGGACTCTTTTCTACTTTCATTTGGCTATCACAAAACAGTCATTTTTTAAAAATCATATAACACAATCAGATTGTATACTTCTTAGTAATGATAGCAGAACAAAGTTTTCTTACGTTACTCTACCTACCTCCCGAGAAATCTTTCTTAAAGATTTCTTTCATAAAGATTTAACAGTAACTTAATAGTCAAGCATATTACAGTTAGAACTGGCAACCAAGGGCAATAATTATATTCATCTGTTGAGTATATTATTGGCACAAGCACTTTAAGAAAGACTTTTTGGGAGGTCGATGGAGTAATGTAAGAAAACTTCGTTCTGCTATCATTACTAAGAAATATACAATCTGAATGTGTTATATGATTAAAAAAAGAATTGTTTTGTGATAGCCAAATTGTTTATTTTATTTTTTTATTTCATATTTCTATTCCGCCCTCCCCATGAGTGGACTCAGAGCCAAGCTACAAGTGACATTTTTCACGTGAAGGACACTTGATCGTTTTCACAAGTTTTTCTGGGAACTGAAGTCCCTCTCCCCCGCCCCTTTTCCTTCTGTTCCTTCCCCTCTCTGTTAGAATCACTGCCTGAAGAGCCAGAGAAAGCCAGTGGCAGCAGCAGCTTTTGCAAATCGTCTTGCTCCCAGGGAGCTGCTCTGGAGAAAGCTGACATGTTGGTGAAGCTGAGCAGGATGCCCAGGGAGAAAGTTGCAGCTGCCCATCCCCAAACGATCGTTGGGAGCCCTCTTGTCCCACAGGCTTGTGACTGGAGGAACGAGTTGCAAAAGCTGCTGTTGCCGCAGGCTTTCTCTGGCTCTTCAGACAGCAATTCTAACAGAGGGGAAGGACAGGGGGACTTCAGTTCCCAGAAAAACTTGCGAAAACGATCAAGCGTTCTACGCGTGAAGAATGTCACTTGTAGCTTAGCTCTCAGGGCAGATCACAACCCATTAAAATACAATAAACTTCCATTTCCATAAAACATTTAAAAGCATCATTAAAATAAAAGCATATTTCTAATTAAATAAAAGCATAATTCTAATTCTTACAAACTAAAACATGATGGTGGACAGTTTTCGCAGGGAGGGTTAGATTTTATACACCCATTGGTGTTTCAGGCCAGTGGAGGCCCAATCTCAGCCATGTGCCTGGCGGAACAGCTCTGTCTTACAGGCCCGGCGAAAAGATAGTAGATCTTGCCAGGCCCTGGTCTCAGCAGACAGAGCGTCCCATCAGGTGGGAGCCAGGACCGAGAAGGCCCTGGCTCTGGTCAAGACTAGGTGGGCTACCTTGAGGCCAGGGGCCACCAATTAAATTGTCTTTAATTATATCCATTTTCTTGATTGCTATGCTTAGTTAGGTTTCATGAGTTTTTTTTTTAATTTGAAGGCTGTAGTTGGCAGGGTACATGGAAGGTAGTGGTCCTTCATATATAACATAAATGTAAAAATGGTACTCAAATATGAAACAAAAAAAACAGGAAATTTGTCGAAGAAAATGTAATAAAAATGGTCTTCCCAATTGTACGGCACATCCCTCAAAATAATCCACTGTGCAAATGGTTAACTGTTCTGGCCAAAATAGTGCGACTGATTGCTTGTTTCAGGCCAGCCGAGATATCCCACGTGCTGAGCACACTGGCTGAAGAAAGGAGCACATGTTGCTCAGTAAAAGGTCGCAGAAAGATGGCCATCCGGAGTGACGCTGCACTGACCTTCTGCCCTGGAGGTCCTGCTTGGCCAACAGGGCCCCGGAAACCGATCCCCGGCTCTCCCTTTAAAAAAAAGAAGCAGAGATGAAAGAAAAGAGAACCATATTCCCCCATTAGACGTGCTACCAAACTGTGCCATATTTACAAGGCAGCTAAGTTGCGCAAGAAGAGATCTTTCAAAGTGACTATTTTCTGGCCTGTTTTCACATCTGTACAATCTTTCTGCTGGGAAAATTTGCAAACCATGTGCATGGGATGGAATGAAGAGGGAAACAGGAATCGGGAACGGAGGCAAAGATTTTAAACTGGAACTGATCTTTCTGCTGAGAAACTTGACTTGGCACAGCTTAAACAAGGGGATTCTTTGGTCATGAAATAGTAAAGAGTCCAGTAGCACCTTTAAGACTAACCAACTTTATTGTAGCATAAGCTTTCGAGAACCACAGTTCTTGCATCTGACAAAGAGAGCTGTGGTTCTCGAAAGCTTATGGTACAATAAAGTTGGTTAATCTTAAAGGTGCTACTGGACTCTTTACTATTTTCCAACTACAGATCAACACAGCTAACTCCTCTGGATCTTTGGTCATGAAAATGACTGAAACTTTCATGTGAGTGACAGCTGAGAGTATGCCCTATTGAACACAACGAGACTTACGTCTGAGTAAGCATGCTTGGAATTGGGCTGAAGGAGAAGGGAGGACATGCAATTGAACTAGGGCTTCTTGTTCTTCTGAGTCAACTGAACCATCATTATCAGCATAGTTTGATTTTTAAGGACTTTTTCAAATGGACCATTGCCGCCATCTATTCATTCAAATTCTGCTTACAGTGGCCTCTAACTTTGGCTAAAGCAAGCTCGTCACATAAAGATTATAGCAGCCAGTTCTGAATTCAGATAGACACAAAGAGATTCACAGGAAGCACTGAGACAAAAGCAGGGCTTTTTTTCAGCTGGAACCCGGTGGAACAGAGTTCCAGCACATCTTGAAAATGGTCACATGGCCAGTGGCCCCGCCCCCTGATCTCCAGACAGAGAGGAGTTGAGATTGCCCTTTGCGCTGCTCCAGCAGCACAGAGGACAATCTAAACTCTCCTCTGTCTGGAGATCAGGGGGCGGGGCCACCAGCCATGTGACTATTTTCGCCAAGGGTGATTTAAACTTTAAAAAACTCCCCCCTTGTTCCAGCTGACCTCAAGTGGTGTCATTGTGCGGTCCTGAGTTCCACCACTGAGTCCCACCACCTCTTTTCCCAGAAAAAAAGCCCTGGACAAAAGCATTTGGTTCGGTTCTGAATTCAGTGCAATTTGGACAGACCTAAGACCGTTACTACAGCACCGATTACCTTTTGGCCGGCTTCACCTTCATCACCTCGGCTGCCCTAAAAAAAAAAGGTTAAAACTTAGAAGAGCGCTGCCAACATGATTCAAAGGTTGGAGCACCTTTCTTATGAAGAAAGGCTAAAGAATCTGGAGCTTTTCCATTCAGATAAAAAGATGGCCGAAGGGGAACATGAGAGAGGCTTATATGTCTGAAGTAGAGAAAGGGGATAGAGATATCTTTTCTCCCTTTCCCAAAACATTAGAACTAAGGATCACTCAATAAATTTATGGTAGAAGAATTCAAGAAGGACCAAAGGAAGTAATTTATTTACTCAACAAGTGGAAGTAGTCATTTCCACTAGCATAGATTTTTGTTTGTTTGTTTGTTTCTTTGTAGTCCACCTTTCTCACCGAGACCCAAGGTGGACTACACAGTGCAAGTGAATACAATATAATCGACGGCTGGGACATTCACTGAGCAAAATATCATATGATCAGCAGTTAGGACATTCAGTGAACAGATACAATAGGGTACGGTAGCAGAAAATTTGAAAACAAGCATACACGCTCAGATGAAATCTTTCTGAAACAAAGCATAACCGATCAACATGACGTCTTTAGCAACGTGGAAATTACCCTTTAAGAGAAGACTGGATAGATTCATAGAAAAGAGTTCCATCAGGGGCTACTATCTTTTTCATGATGGGTGGGAATGCAATTGCGGAGGAGGGTGGAAAATGGCAAATGGGAAAAGATGCTTTCATAGTTAATTTGCATTTTTAAAAATCGGCTACACAAATGTACACGCAACTGTGGGGAACATCTAAATGTGGCATCTACCACAGTGCAACAGTCATAAACATCACTAAAGATCCTCCAGGCAGCATCCAGACCTGATCTTTGCTCCTCACCTTGGCTCCAGGTTCTCCTGCCTCTCCTGGCTCCCCCTGCAAGAGATAAACAACCAAAAGTTGTAGAAAAGAGCAAGAGTCCAGTTGCACCTACAAGACTAACAAGATTTGTGGTAGGGGATGAGCTTTCGTGAGTCACAGCTCACTTCTTCAGATCAACATGCTCGTGACTGACGGAAGCTCAAACCCTATGACAAATTTTCTTAGTCTTATAGGTGCAACCAATAGCTGTGTGTCCTCATACTCAGCTTTACTGTAGCATGAGCTTTTGAGAATCACAGTTATCTTCGTCATGCATCTGACAAAGAGAGCTGTGGTTCTCGAAAGCTGATGATGCATCTGACAAAGAGAGCTGTGATTCTCGAAAGCTTATGCTACAGTAAAGTTGGTTAGTCTTAACGGTGCTACTGGGCTCTTTGCTATTTTGCTACTACAGACTAACACGGCTAACTCCTCTGGATCTATATCCTCATACTCAGGTTCTGATACTACCAGCTTTGCATCAAACCACAGATATTTGCACCATCTTTAGACAATTCAGCCCATTTGCAGCCCAAATCAGCCTGAGAAGCATGGGAGCGCTTTCACGGGTTGCACAATGAGGTCACTTCCTGAGGTGACATCATAGCGCTGTCCTGGGAATGCATCCAAGGTGGCGTTCCCCTACTTTTCCTCTCCCACCACCCAGGTGAGTAGAGGCAGGGGACAGAGGGTGGGAGCGGGGGATCTCACACCCCCAGAGGGGGAATGTCACCTCTACTTTAAAACCACTAGCCCAGTTCTGATTAGCAAAACTAAGTGGGTCTTGAAGGACTGAATTTCCTCTTCCCTCCCCATCTGGCCCCAACCTGAATTGCACTTGGGTACATCTGCAATGTGGTCTTTATAGACTGCCGGAAAGTGGTGGTCTTCCTCATCTGTTTTGGTCCTCAGTTCCTGTTCCAGCAGAAAGCAGGACCAGCTACAGATCCCCGGATGACAGCGTCCCTCGTCACTCACTGTCACCTCCCACTTTCAACTCCTTGGGTCTTTGCCTATTTCATTCTGCAAAGTGTACACCCAATGGTAGTGCTATATAAACCACCAACAACAAAGGGGAAAATAATTCCTTACAGCAAATCCATCCTGAGATGTGCTACAACATGACTGCGCAATGCAGAAATATACATATACATGTTTCTGGATCACACCTACTCAGAGTGTGGTCTCTCTCTCTCTACTTAGGCAAGGATGTGATAATTTATGAAACAATTCACAAAAACAGGTGGAAAAGTACCTTCTCTCCTCTGCTGCCTGGGGGTCCAGGAAATCCTTTTTCTCCCTGTGAAGACATGGAGAAAACTCTGTGATTATAACCTTGCACTATAAAACATTGGTAAAATTCAGAGAGAGGGGGAGAGAGAGAGAGAGAGAGAAAGAGGGAGAGGGAGAGGGGGAGGGAGAGATATGATTGCAGATGAAATTCAGAATCCAGAATGGATTGCAAAGGCTACCTTTCTTCTAGAAAATGAGGACAACATTTGCAGGAAAAAGGTCTTTTTCTCGGATTCTGCACCCAGTGTCTTTAAAGAGTTCCATATACTTCTGACGCAGAGAAGAACAAGCAAGCCTCTCTTTGCCTATGCGGAACCAATGCCATAATGAGCGTTATCAAAACATTATTGCCGTTGGACACTTTTGTGAGAACCATCCAGGAGAGCTGGAATTGTCCAGAAAAAGAGAAGAGGCACCTTGTCTTGGGGGCTCAGGCAAAGCAGAGATCTCAGGGGCTGAGTGGAGCTACAGGAAGGTTCAATAGCGGGTGGTGTAACTCAAATTTAAGGTCTGGAGGGCCAGCAGGAAAAGACAGAGGCATACAGGGAGTTCACCAGCTGCAAGGATGTGATCAGCTCCAAGGCAGACAACTTGTCTAGCAGCAACCTCAAATCTGGAACCCTGCCCCCTTTAGGACCCTGAAAACACCTTTAAGCTCCTCCCACTCAGTAGGAATGGCCCTCTTTAAAGAGGCCACGTTGCTCGCAATCCATTGGTCTTCTGGTGTTGTGCATTCTCCCTTTCTCACAATACAAGAACTCGTGGGCACTCAATGAAATTGCTGAGCAGTCAGGTTAGAATGGATAAAAGGAAGTACTTCTTCACCCAAAGGGTGATTAACACATGGAATTCACTGCCTCAGGAGGTGGTGGCAGCTTCAAGCACAGACAGCTTCAAGAGGGGATTGGACCAACATGTGGAGCAGAGGTCCATCAGTGGCTATTAGCCACAAGGTATAGATGGAACTCTGTGTCTAGGGCAGTGATGCTCTGTATTCTTGGTGTTTGGGGGGGGGGGGCAACCAGTGGGAGGGCTTCTAGTGTCCCTTCCCCACTGGCAGACCTCCTGGTTTTTTGGCCACTGTGTGACACAGAGTGTTGGACTGGATGGGCCGTTGGCCTGATCCAACATGGCTTCTCTTATGTTCTTATTCTTGCAGGGAAACCACTGGCACCACGGGAAAGGGAGAATGGATGAATGCGGAGTCTAGGGCAGAGGTTGGCACATTATGTCCTAGGGCTGGCGTCACATCCAGCCCATGGGAGCTTCTCATTTGCATAATGATTGGCCCATTGGACCACAGCAACATTTACCTCCCCCTGCCAAAAAACATCTAGCTGTTCAGGCTACAATGAGTGGCTGAGTAGAGACAGAGAAACAAATGGGTCTCCTGAGAGCTCTGGGCTGGCCACCAGCTCTGCCTACAAGGAACAGGCATCCAACATAGAGACCTAAAAAATGAGTGGACTCCCAAATGTGGCTTCTGGGTTGAACCTTAATCCCCCCCCCCTTTCTGTGGCCAACCTTTGCAGTTTTGGCTTGGTTTGGCCATTTACGGGGCCTGGGATGCCAACCCTGAGTTAGACGGAGGACTTCTTCCGCCTTGCAGCCCATCATCTGCTCATCTCCAGACCCTCTGAGGTCCGTCCGCATGAGCTCTCTGGCCATGCTATCCGCTGCCTTTCAAAGAGCACAACTTGCACGACTTCACACATACTGAGAAGACACACAGACCTTTTGAGCTTGGAGAGGAAGAAAATCTGGACCCTCTGTGTCAGATTCTTGCTTCTAGAGAGAGAGAGAGGGAGAGGGATTTTTCTTTGACATTTTCCACCCCACTTGAAATGTGTCAGGTGAAAAGAAATACTGCATAGCATGGGAGGCCGAATCCTCCCAGGTATCACACATGTTCCTCCGGATCCCTGAAGCCTGTAAGTTATGCATTAACCACGTGGCCCTGCTGTGTCCCGATCACTTGGCTCTACTTACCAGGGCATGGAGACCGTTGGGCTGTCCTTGTGCATGGCAAAAAGGGGGCCTGACTTTCTCCAATAAGCACTTTAGTAAGGGGCTGTGGTTCCATGGTAGAGCAGCTACACGGGCAGGAGCGTTTTTCCTCTCAAAGGGCTAAGGTGAACACTATCTGGTATATTTCTGCTCCCCTGAAGAGTTTCTGGAAGCACAGAACTCCGTCCCTGCAACCTGGAAACTGTTGTCCAGAGTTCCTTATTGATATATCTGAAGAAGTGAGCTGTGACTCACGAAAGCTCGTACCCTACCACAAATTTTGTTAGTCTTATAGGTGCTACTGGACTCTTGCTCTTTTCTACTTATTGATATAAAGCTTTACCTTAATTCTTCTTGCGCCGTGGGGCCCCGGATAAGCCTTGAAATTTGAAGAAAAAGACACATTTGTAAAAAGAAGAATGTATCCAGAGGCAAAACTCTAGGGGCAAGGATACCTGCCCAGCGGACAGGTGATGGTGTGGGGACCTGATTAGGGCTGTATTGGAGAGCACTTTCATAGAAGCAGCAGGATTTGAGTCCAGTGGCACCTTAGAGCCCAACAACAACAACAACAATAACAATAATAACACTCGGTTTATATACTGCCCTTCAGGATGAATTAACGCCCACTCAGAGTGGTTTACAAAGTGTGTTATTATTATCCCCATCACAACAATCACCCTGCGGGTGGAGCTGAGAGAGCTCTGAAAGAGCTGTGACTGGCCCAAGGTCACCCAGCTGGCTTCAAGTGGAGGAGTGGGGAATCAAACCCGGTTCTCCAGATTAGAGTCCTGCCACTCTTAACCACTACACCAAACTGGCTCTCAGATTTTCAGAGTGTAAGCTTTCGAGAGTCAGAGCTCCTCTGTGTCTGAAGAAGGGAGCTCTGCCTCTCAAAAGCTTACCCTCTTAAATCTTATTGGCCCTCTAAGATGCCCCTGGACTCAAATCCTGCTGTTCTACTGCAGACCAATATGGCTTCCCATCTAAACGATCCCTAGGAAATCCACTGTAAGCTGCTCTGACCTTTCCAAAGAGAGCTCAAATGAAAAACAGCCCAGTTTCATGAACTCATAAGAAGGCCTTCTTTGAACTCGCTAGTAGCAAGGGCCCCACGAGAGCTATATTTGGGGCTGGATGGAGGGGTGTGTGTTGTAAAATAAATAGTGCAAGAGCAATATAGATTGCATCTTCATCACAAGTTTTGACTTGTTTCCTGTCAATTTAGGAATCAGACCATTTCTATACAGGTTATTTGCCCTGGGTTTAGTGGTGTTAGAAAGTGGGTTTCCCCCCTCCTCTTCTCCACGACATCTTTGTGCATTAGGGCTGCCATTTGTCTACTCCAAGTGGGCAACCCCCCAACCATGCTTCCCTGTTCCTGACAGGCACTCTATGGAGTGGCAAGGGGGATTGGGGGGGATGGTGTCACACAGTACTGCAACATCACTTCTGGCTAGGGATCTGTAAATGATAGCACTGCATTGTGTGATGTTCTAGGAATTTTCCCAGGCTCAGTGGTTTTTATCATAGAGATTGAAGGGAATCCTAGAGTGTTGCAAGACTCAGTGATGTCACTTCCTGGTTCCTATCCAGAAGTGATGTTGTAGCGTCATGCATCCTGGTTTGCCAGGCTCCGCCCCCAAATGCTCCCACAGTCATGGGAGCTGGGGCTGGCAACCCTATGGGGCATTCATGCATTTCCCTGCTTTTTCCCTGATCTTTCTAAAGCCTGCTTTGCTGCTAAGTCTTGTGAAAAATCACAGCAAAGCCTGGATGGCTGACACGTTGGTGGGAAAATCAGGATTTTCCCATTCCCATGGGATCCATTTTCCTCACCCTTGTGACCACAGCAGCCATCTCCTCCCTCCACCACCAGGAGAGCTTTTAAAAATCTGCCACTGAATATCATTGTAACATTTTCACTGTCTCTGAATCAGGTTCTCTGAATTCCCACTGTTTATTTTTTCAAAAAAGTTAAGTCTCTAGCCTCTTTCATTGTGGAGATATAAGGGGAAAGGCATGTCTCCACAACAAAAGGGATTAGAGACTTCCTTTTTTTAAAAAAAAATTAAAATTTGGTGATTCAGAGAACCTGGTGCACAGATTGTTATATCCATATAAGGAAATACTAATAATTAATTGCTGATGCTTTTTTTAAAATGGAAAAGCCCTGCTGGCATGGGGAAGGGGAGATGACAGCTGCTAACAGACTAGGGCAAAGAAACTACAAGGAAACCTTCTATGTGGAACCCCCATTGCCAATATGTTTTATTAATAGTCACAGTAGCAATGGGGAAAATACCCTAGTCTTAGAATTTCCCTTCTCTTTCTCTTCCTAGATGCATGCCCTGGAGTGTTTATTCATTTCCCCCTCCTTAGCAGATGCTGGACTTGTGCAATGGCAACTTCTTCCTAATTCAAATACATTTGCTGCTCCATATGAAAGAGGATAGTTGTTAGGGAGGTTTGTGGCTGCATTGGTGTGAACAGGAGAAAGCACAGTTTATGGATTGGAGTACATTTTGCAAACTGAGAATACTTCTACATTCACATACCTATGGGTATAAGCAGGCAGCGCTCTTCCAGCTTTACCTACTAAAGGCTGATTAATATGCAACCAAAGGAGCACGGGAAAGGCTAAAGGAGAATCACGTCACTTGGGAAACGATGGGATCTCTACTTCCTGGCCAGCAATACCAATCACCCTTTTCTGGGTGGGAGATGACAACATAGCCTCTCACACACCTGCTTTGATGCGCTGAATTCTGCCAGAGGTTCCCACATTCCAAAAGCACCCGGAGCTCGAACCTGCACCAACACAATAAGAAACAAACCGTGGTACTCTTCATTAACCAAACCAAGGCTTTTCTGGCCTGGCAGGAAGAGGGGCAAACTTTACCATGAGATCCTGGCTCTCCGTCATCCGTCGAACTCTGGTGCTGGGCATTTCCTCAGGAACAGCGATAATCTCACCTTTTTCCTGCTTGAAGGAAGGAAGTGCCCATTAGAGAAGGCCTCGCTCAAGTTTGGACTCAGCTGGGCAAAGAGAATCCTCAGCCAAGCAGACAGGTGGGGGCACCCCAGCTGAAGCTAACGTGGAAGGGTTTCCTCGCAGGTAGAAAGTTACAAAGCCGGTATTTGAGTTTAAAAGAAAGGGTCACACTCATTCATAAAAAAGAAAGGATACTGGGTAGTGGCAAACATGAAAATAGCTTGAGGTTCCAAGGAGGAGCAGGCACTGACAGAGCGCACACACACACACACCCTGAACAGGGCAGCCTTGAATAAACATGGCCTGCATATTTACAAGCATCCTTCCAAACCCACAAAGTTTAAAAGGCTTGCTTTGCAAAAATGAAAGGTCCCTGTGCCAATGATTAGATCCTGCCAAATTTCACATCTACAGGAGAGAGTGGAGACTACTGTTCCCATGGGAAGACTGTCCTCAGAGGAAAGTCTGGGGACAATAGACTTACGGCCACCCAAAATTACAGTGCAACTCTGAACTGAATTACTCCCTTTTATCATCACTGGGCTTAGAAGGGAATAACTCTGAGCTAAACTACATAAGATGAATTACATGAGGACGCTCAAGTGAAGGAAGACACAAAGTTAGCCGGGAAACGTAGTTTGAATTTAATCTCTTTCTACAGAGCCGGCAAAGATCACCCCTCTGAGGGTTTGTTAATTTCACCTCTCTACCAAGCCAGCAAAGACAAGCTTCTCAGAGGGTTTGTTAATTTCCTCTTTGCCTCCCCAAAGTCTCTGTCAATTATAACAAACCCTTGGAGAAGTTTTGTTACAAGGGCTAAGGAGCTAAAGGGGCCATAGGTCCAATTTTTGTACCAGACACTGGGATCTTTCTGCTCTCAAACCAGATGCTCTGTTGCTGAGCCACAGCCCCTCCATGAACTCGATTCCTTTTACAAGAGACTTCGGCTTTTGAGAGTCAGACTGCTCTCTTGACTGATGCTAATTTTACCACCTTAGATGATGGTTTTATCCTGTGAATGCTGCAAGTTATTTTATGGGTTTTTTCTTGCTGGTTTTATTGGTTCCAGTTTTGGTTTACTGTTTGGTTTTAATGCCCCATTGTGAACTGTCCTGGGGATCCAATCTAGGATGGAAGGGTGGGGTGCAAGCCTTTATTTAAAAAACCCTTAAACATTTTAAAGGAAGCAACCACTGGGGTCTCTTGGAGTTGTCCCTGGTGCTGAAACCAGATCCATGCTAAACCAAGCAAGCATGCCTTTATTGTCATATATAAAATATAAGATATTAAATACAGAAATGAGTCCATACAGAATGAGATTAAAATTACAGATAGGAGCAGGGCAACAGTGCAGCAAAGCCAGTACAGAATATGACTTGCCAGGGCGTATAGCTACGGCACTGTAGAGAAACTTTGCTACTATTTGAGTTATTTCCCCATCTGGGTTGTCAAGCAGAAACTGAACCTTAAAATCATCAGAAAACTCTGAAAGTTGGGCTAATATAGGATGTAGAAGATCCCGGCATGGCGCCAGATAAAAAGAGCACTGGAGAAGAACATGGGAGACAGTTTCAACGCAGTCCATCAAACAAGGACAACACCTGCTATGATAAGGAATCCCGTGAAATCTGCCAGATAAAATGGCTGAAGGAAGAACAATAAATCTGGCCAGAGAAAAGGTTCTACATACATTGGGAGCCAGGAGTTGGTAAAGGTATACTTCTGGGAAGCTTACATTAGGGACAATACCCAAGTTTAGGGGAGAACAAGTTCTATTATTATTTATTTATTTATTCAATTTATATACCGCCCATCCCAGGGGCTCTGGGCGGTGAACAGTTAAAATTGATAAAAACAAAACTAAAATCAATATACAAATAATAAAACAAATTAACAAGGTGCAGTGGTGGGGAGAACCTTCCCCACCCCAAAGGTGGGAGGCCGACATGGCACCGCCCCCTTCAATCACCAAACGCCTGGCGGATTAGCAGAACTATAGAGAGTTTGTAACCCTAATCCTCAAAGACTGGATTTTATTTTTGAGAAGGTCTCGGACTCAGATAGCAGGGATAAAGATTCTATAGATAACTTCAAGGAACTTATTTTAGCTCCAATACAGGCTGACCAACTAGAGTTGGCAAATTCAGATAATAAATGATACGAATAACGAGGGGGATCAGAATTAAAATGGAGTCTCAACCAATATTCGATAGTGAGAAGCCATGCTTTGGTGGCCAACAGATTCTGACTGCACTCTAAGCATAAGGCAGCATATGGAACACACATAGGAAACCCTCATGATCCACGCTAAAGTGGTCCTGCTCTCCGCAACATGTAAACGAACGAACAAACGAACGAACGAACGAACGAATGACTGACTGACTGACTGACTGACTGAATGAATTCCAGTCTTGATGCCAGAAGAGGGTCACTCTTTGCCCCGGTCGTTTCTTCCTAGACTTTGCCTGATATCATGTTGTCTCCCTGCCTAGCTGGAAAAGGACAGCATTTTCCTTTAGCAAACCTCAGTTTTACAAGATCACTCCTGTCTATCCATTTCCGTTTGCCTCATAAAAGGCCTTTTCAGTCTGATTCAAATGCGACTCAAGTGGGCAAAAAATCCTTTGCTCAGTTCAGCTTTTGACTGCCACATGTGCAAAGTTCATCCACCGTACCATCTGCAGGGCAGGAGGGCATTGCACCCTCATCTTAACTGCCCACATATAGCAGCAGAGGACTATGGCTAAATAAAATAGCGGCCATTGGCATGCCATGTGACTTTTAATTGGACCTTTGTTCTTATCGCTGGAGAGAAGTCCTCGGCCCAATTCAATATCCCTTTTCAATTATTACCTTTCCTGCTGTCATCTGTTTATTTAAAGCTCCCGTCACCTCCAAGTGGGAACAATATAGGTGAACAACAGGCAGTAAAAATACCTTCACGTACACTCGTGGTTTCCAGTTTTGGAACCATTTAAATAACTGCACAGCCACTAGTGGGCAATGCTAGGAGAGAGGAAAGGTAGCCAATAAGCATTCTTTAATTAACAGAAATTCTTAATTAAACCATGGGGCTCTAAAACAGTTTAGCAAGGAACTTCATAAGAGTTCACAGCAAGAGTGTGAGAGAGAAAAGATAAGCACGGCGGTTCTTTCCACTGGACTGATTGCTGTGGACCACCTTTCAGAGTTCAGCATCTTTGTTGCACCTAATTGGAAGGGGAAGGGCAATAGCTCAGTGGCAGAACATACACTTGTCATATAGAAAGTCCCAGTTTCAATCTTGGTCAATGGGCCACTGATCTGATGCCACTTATGGTGGCTTCATCTTCTCCACTCATTATTTCTCTCCTTTCTTGATTTTGGATTGTTAACCTGCCCCAGTGCTTGGAGGCTTGGGTTTGTTCTTAGGAACCCCAAACGCATGATCCAGAAAGACGTTCTCTGGCACAAGCCTCAGTGAAGGAAATGCACCTTTGCTCAGCTACTGCATCCTTCATGGATGTGATCCAACCAAAGCTATGTACATGATGGGGGCTGAAATTTCCATTGCACTCCCTTATTCTGCTGAAGAGACAAGCTGCATGCAGTTTAAATTTTTAAGAAGTCCGCTGAAAAGTGGATTACCTCTTCAACATTTGATGCAAGTGTCAAAGATAGCCTATCTGTGCAAACAACTGTTCCCCAAACTGTTCCCCAAACAGCTGTTCCCCCAAAATAGTTTTTGAGTTTCCAGTGCCATCGCTTACATTACTGAAGAGGTAAACTGCATTCAATTTAGATTTTAAAACATCAATGGTAAAAGTGGGTCGCCTTAAAAAAAACTAGAGGATTTTCCTCCGCTACTTTTATTGCGGTTCCAGAAACCACAAGTTGCTATTACTTCATCGGCATTCTTCCCCTTATCCCACTTTCACTACAAAACTACCTTAAATTGGTAATTCAAAAAGTACTGATTACTCTTTAAAATGGCAGAAAGAATCCATATAAGACTGGAAAATATTGTTAAAATCCGCAAACCTGTAGAGTATGTGATTTCTTCATATCCCCTAACATACATCTTGGGGATTGTATTTGGATGGCTAAGAAAGAAAGAAAGAAAGAAAGAAAGAAAGAAAGAAAGAAAGAAAGAAAGAAAGAAAGAAAGAAAGAAAGAAAGAAAGAAAGAAAGAAAGAAAGAAAGAAAGAAAGAAAGAAAGAAAGAAAGAAACCTTGCTATAGTTGAGATGTGTGCATTGGCTGCCCTCTAGTGGACATCACAAGAAAAGCCGATGAAATGCCAGTTTTATACTTAACAGCACAGAAGTCTGGTTGGTACAGAATTTGTTAATTGCTGCACCAATTTCCTTATCAAAAGGTAGGAAGCAAAAAGTTACCAACACTAACAGACTGCATGTTTGAACTATGGGATGCTCTGCTTGTGAACAAGCTTGTTTTCTTTAAATGCAAACACAAATGAAAAAATATATGAATGAAAAGATTTTGAAGTAATGGCATATTTTATTTCACTCTAAAAGAGAAAAGATCATTTCACTCTGGAAGTGAAAAGAACTTGAGAGTCCTAGTTTAGGATTGCAGCAACCCCTAGTGGAGTTTTCATGGCAGGAAACTATCAGAGGTGGTTTGCCATTGCCTGCCTCGTCTTCACTGGAGGTCTCCCATCCAATTACTAATCAAGCCCAACCCTGCTTAGCTTCTGAGATCTGACAACCTCAGGCTCACCTGGGTTATCCAGGTCAGGTACATGCACAGTAGGGGAAATCAATTCCCCACCACCCGAGTCACAGTTAGATCAGGCCATTAAAATGCACAGATCAGTACAGTAAAAAAAAAAAGTAAAAGTTTTTTTTAATGATTTGAGGGGGAAATAAACTAGGACTTCTGTGAAGCTGTTTGAGAATGTGCCTGCACAAACGGCTATAGATATGGATAGATCAGCAGCCGCAAATGTTGCTGTGTCAGCCGGCCTCAGGTGGACATCAAAGAGTAAGACACAAGACTTTCCCCCCATGTCAGTATTTATTTCTCTGTTATTATCATTCTTCCTTTAAACAATTGGTGACAGCCCGTAGCAGGAGCGGTAGGCAGGAATTCACTTTACAAGCAGGTTCTGGTGACTGTGTGCAGATGTGGAAAGAAACCCGGGAAACAAGCACAAGCTCTTTTGGAGCGACCCTGCCTGCCTGCACTCAGGAAGCTGGCTTATATTGAATCAGAGCATCCATCAACCAAGGCCAGTATTGTCCACTAAGACTGGAAGCAGCTCTCTCCAAGGTCTCAGGCCAAGGTCTTTCACTTCACCCGCTGCCTGGTCCTTTTAGTTGGAGATGTCGGGGATTGAACATGTGACCTTCTGCGTGCCAAACAGATGCTCTACCATGGAGCCATGGCCCCTCCACTTTATTTTAATGAATAAATAAAATAAAAACTTCAAACTTCACTCCCCCCCACTTCCCCATCCAACCTGATGAAGAATTCTGAAGAACCTAAATACTTGCACATGGTTGTCGTGGGTTTTCCGGGCTGTATTGCCGTGGTCTTGGCATTGTAGTTCCTGATGTTTCGCCAGCAGCTGTGACTGGCATGAAGATGCCAGCCACAGCTGCTGGCGAAACGTCAGGAACTACAATGCCAAGACCACGGCAATACAGCCCGGAAAACCCACAACAACCATCGTTCTCCGGCCATGAAAGCCTTCGACAATACTTGCACATGGTTTTATATTATTGATTGGGTCTAATAAAATATATATTATGGCTTTTGTTTTGGGCTGTTGCTGGGGACCAACACCTGCAATCTCTGACTTGAGAGAAGACCTCGGAATGGGCTTATACTTACTCTGCTGGTTCCTTTCTCCTTTTTCCTCTCTCTGGGTCTTTTCTTCAAAGGCCCCTGCAGTTCTTTGGATACAGTCTCTGAAGAATTGTATTGTGTCTCCATCTCAAGACTGGAGGACAGCTGTAGGGACAGAAGGAAGAAAATTACTTCGGGGAAGCAGCTTTGAGATCATCTGAAGCTCAAACTTAGAGTGGGCGGGGCAGAATCTGGAAAGTTCCGAGCGATCTGGAAAGTTCCGAGCGATCTGGAAAGTTCCGAGCCATAGCGGGGCTAGCAACAGACCCTTGTGTAAGCAGTCAGCCCGGCCTTCGCCAGTTGTACAGCAGTTTTCATATAGCTGCATGTAATATTAGAAGTGTACACGCCTCTGAAGTTTAAAATGGCTACTGTATAGCCACTAGAGAGCCTCTGCTGCTGCTACATCCCGCCTGGGAGAACCAGGCGTGCAAGGAATGCTGCCCTGGCTGGAATGCGGAGTGATTGCGGCTTGACTGGATTTACAGCCATCGTCATCCCCACTGGTGCCCAGTGTAACAAAGGCCTCGCAGAGTCACCCCCACTTAGCACATTCCTTTCCCTCCCTCCGTGGTGAGATCTCCTGTCCATGATTGAGGAGCTAATAAAATGACATTCATAAGTACGTACAGTCGTTCCTGGCACAATGCGTTCCCTCCCTAAAAATACTTAAACTGTCCTTTCTTTTTGTGCAGCGCTAGAACTAGTTTTGCATCTGCATTCACACACCCCGGCAGCTATCAATCAAAGTACTCAAGCCTTTTGTCCTGACCATTGGAGTCTTTGTCCTAACTGCTAGGAGGACTCACCTCCACCTCGGGGCACATTTCACCTATAAAAGCAGAGCCTTAGCCCCATTCAAACTGAACACGTTTCTGGATCCACAAGCGCTGTTCCCTTGAGGTTTGCTCTAAGCCTCTTGCCTTGCCAAGGATGCTGGAGGTTTGAAGCTTCTCTCTCTCCTCACTGCGGACTGGATCCCCTTCTCCAGGATAGGTAGATATATTTACTCCCGCTCTCTATTCCCAATTTCTGGCTACATTTCCTAGGACTCTGTGTGTGCGTGTAATTATTTTCCCCAGTAATTTGTGTGTATGTGCATGAAGTTCTTGTGTTCAATAAAAAAGTTATTGTTTGATATTAAGCACCAGACTTGCTTGTTCATTTGTCGGAAGGGACCTGGTATAAAAAGGTGACAGATCCCAGTTACCGCCTCTCGTACAGCCGTCTTCCTTGCTTGCTAATTCCCCCATGAATCATATTTATTGCAAGGAGACCACTTCCGGTAACACTTGGGGCAGAGCGACTCAGACTTGGTCAGTGACAATGTTAAGCACTTGTCCATCCACACCATTAGAGGAGTCCAGCTACAGGGTTGCTTAGGGGAGAGGCCGTAGCTCAGTCCTAGATCTGTTGGTTTACATGCAGAAGGTTCTAGGTTTGATTCCCGGCATCCCCTTTCTACCATCTCATTCTGCAGTACATCTAGATCAGGCCTAGAACAACACATAGGAGAAAAAAGTGGCTCCATCAGGGAGCCTGAGTCACACCTAGGAAGACTTGGCTGTGTTCTTTGCCACCAAAAGGGAACACGTACACATAAAGCTGCCTTACTATGAATCAGGCCACTGGTCTATCATGGATTTCTAAAGGAGGGAGCTCTGCCTCTCAAAAGCTTACTCCTTGAAAATCTTGTTGGTCTCTAAGGTGTCACTGGGTTCAAATTCTGCTGTGTTACTGCAGACTGACACAGCTACCTACCCAAAATGATCTATCATGGTCAGTCTTGTCTACTCTTGACCAGCCTCAGAAGGAGGTCTTTCACACCCTGTGCTCTCTGACCTTTTTAATTGGAGATGTCGGGGATCAAACCTGGGCCCTTTTGCATGCAAAGCAAACACTCTTCCACCAAGCCACGGTGAACCAGTTAAAAGGAACAAGTCACAGATGAGGTGAAAGACCTCGAGACCCTGGCAAGCTGATGTCAGTCTGAGAAGACAATGGTGACCTTGATGTACCAACATCCTGTATGGTGAAATGTTAAGCAGCCAAGTGGCAGAGGGGCTCGAACCTTCAGGCAGAACAAACCCCTAAAAATTGGTTTGATGGCATCAGCGACTTAGGAGGAGGCAGAGAGGAAGAGGGAGTACAGAAAGGGGAGGTTGGCTGGGCTGGAAACCAAGGACAGACGAAGAACTTTCTCACACCTGATGTCATTGTGCCTGGTGGGAACGTGCCTCCCCCGCCCCCTGCTGGCTAGGTGAGTAGCGGTGGAGGGCAGAGGCTGGGAGTGGGGGATCCCCCACTCCTACCGGGGGACAGGCAGCCCTAGGTCTTGATGAAGAACAAACATTTAAAAGGAAAGTTGAAGCATAAAACAACAGGCAGGACCTGTTTGTGTTCCTCCGGTTCAATTCTTTAGCACGTATGTTATTAGATTGTCCCTTTTATGAGGATCTTCAATTGTGTTCTCCTCTTTTAACAGATGGGCCTGGATTATCTGTGTCTGAGGTAACGCCCTTTTTATTAAGCGATAGAAATTCTAAAGTTACATTTATGTCAGTCCTTATGTCCCTTCAGCAATCGGTTTATACACTCCACTGCTCAAGATCTATGTATCCAGGAGCTTCTAAAGGATAAAGGAAAGGAAAACAACAGGCACATTTATTATGCTCTGGTGGTGGGACTTACCTCTAGTACGTATTTTTCCTTCTTTCTCTTCTTCGGGGCCTCCGTCACTTGGTGGGATGAATTCTCTAGAGGGAGGTCGTCTGTCTGTGGACACAAGATGAGCAAGAGCTACATTCCATCTGAAGGAGCCAGAAACATCTCTTTGGGGGAAACACACGTGGGTGACGTGTGGAGGATCACATGGGTTTCCCCTTGTCCTTTTCACCTTTCTCCCTCCCCATCATTATTCTTCTCCATCTCCAGCCTGAATTGGGAGGAGGTTTCAATGCCCAGATAAGTTACTATGGCCATCCACAATGGCGTCTGAGATCTTGCAAGATGACCTTGTGAGATTTCAAACAACCATGTTGAGTGGCAAAAGCAACTGGATAGACACCAAGGACAGACATTTCCATTGTGCTGTGGGGCCTGTCCACTCAGTCTTGTATTCATGGGGAATGATTAGCTGTAGTGCCTGACGCCGGACCTTTGGGGCCTAGTATTGCCTCTCACAGAGGGAACCACTTAATTTTAGTATAATACATTCACTAGGCATATATTTAGAGGTTTCCCTGTTCTGAGACGATTAACCGATGCCACGCTTAGATAAATACTGTTTCCTTCTTTGAATTCCATATTGGTATCCTTATGATTTTATCCCAACAAGTTGAACCAAACTAAAGTTATGGGGCGGTTGGTTAACTGGTATACATAGTTAACTGGCATGGTTTCAACGGAAAGCAGATAGTGATGGAGTAGGCTCAGAGTCCTAGCAACAGCTATCACCTGTGTTTCCTTGCAAGGTTTGGGAGGTAAGTTCTGGCCAAGATCAAACACATCTCCTGCACCCCGCCTGTACCTCTGCAGGATGTAGTAGCTTGACCCTACTGTTATCCAAGGCCAGGAGACCAACAGAACCACTGCCTGCCTCTCTCTGCCTGCTCTATAATTTGGGAAAGGAAACAGTTGCTTTGTCTTCCAGCGAAGTAACAGCCTCCATTTCCTTCAGAAATTTCTGGAGGGCCCTGTGGTGCACCCCTGCATGAGCTGTGTTTGTGCTCTTCAGAAGTTCTGCTGGACCGTGGAGTGCACCTATCTCTTCAATGTTGGGTGTGCCTGTCTGCTACATCAATGACTGTTTAGATCACTGCTGCTAACGCAAGATTGCAATGCATGAAGGTTTAGTATGGTGACACTGGAGTTTTACCTCTGCCTCTTTTAACAGAGACGACTCCTCCAGAGACCAAACTCCTTCCTGGGTCTCCAAAGTGGCATTTTTAGGAGCTCCTTCCAGTTCTAAAGGATCTTTATTCTCGTTCTGTTGAGACTGCGTCGTGTTTCGTCCTTCGAGAAGGTCTTTTGCTTCCAACTCAGCCAGATCTGTCCAGGTAGCTGTTACTTCGGACACAAGAGACTCCCCCAGACTACGATTAGCAGTTGCCAGAACTGTCGGTTCTGCGGTGGTCTAATGAAAAATGGTATAAAATGCATCTGATCAGGCAGCAGAGTACAAAGCCAAGCATTGTGTTTCTGATGGAGATTTTATTTATTTATAACATAACATTATAACATTCCATTTATATAGCACCCTTCAGGACAACTTAACGCTCACTCAGAGAGGTTTAAAAGTGTATTATTATTATCTTCACAACAATCACCCTGTGAGGTGGGTGGAGCTGAGAGAGCTCTGAGAGAGCTGTGCCTGACCCAAAGTCACCCCACTGGCTTCAAGCAGAGGAGTGGGGAATCAGTCCTGGCTCTCCAGATTAGAGTCCTGCTGCTCTGAACCACTACACCCAAATAGGGTCCCCAAGGTGGCAAGCATCAAGACATTAAAAACATTTAAAAAGCACTTAAAACATATCTATAAATATTTAACAATGTCGTAAAGACATAGACATACAAACATACACAGATCCAATAAGAGTTTACTGGAGGTATGCCAAACAAAACGGAAAAGTCTCCAGCCACTGGCGGAAAAGAACAACAGAGGCAGGCAGACATGTCTCCCTGGGAAGGGAGTTCCAGAGTTCCGGGTTCTCAGCTGAGAAGACCTTTTCTCAGGTTGCCACCTGTTTAGCGTCAGAGGGCAGGGGCATCCGAAGCAGGCCTCCAAAGATGACCAGAGTGGATGGGTTGGTTCATATGGTAGAAAGCAGTCCTTAAGATATGCTCAGAGCTGTAGTGTTTCCTTCTGATCTTGTTTCCAATCAGGTCATGACCACTGATGGTCCAGTGGAGTTCTGGATCTGGTTCAAGGTGTTAACCTTGGTGTTTAAAGCCCTTCACAGACTGGGACCTGCATACCTGTGGGACCGCCTCTTCCATTTCGTCCCCTGCAGGGCATTGCGTTCTGCAGACAAGCAACTCCTGGTGGTCCCCGACCCAAAAGACATCTGTCTGGCCTCAACCAGGGCCAGGGCTTTTTCTGCCCTGGCCCCGGCCCGGTGGAACGCTCTCTCGCTGGAGCTCCAGGCCCTGGGGGACCTGTTACAGTTTCGTAGGGCCTGTAAAACGGAGCTGTTCCACCAGGCCTTCAGCTGAGTGCCAGCGGGTGTCCCCCTTCTTCCACCTAAGACCACCACTTTTTCTGGGGCTGCCCTCGGCCATCTGCTATGCTCATATACAGACTCCCAAATACTTATTTAAATAGCCTGCCTCTGGACTATTTTCATGACTTTTTAAATTTTATTATTGATTTTATGGTTTTGTGATTAATCCACTATGTTTTATGAATGTTGTTTCTCTGAGCCCATTTGTGGGGAGGGCGGGGTATAAATCAAATCAAATCAGAACAATAAAGAAGTAAAAAACTGGTACATGGATAATTTGGATATATTCCCCCAACTTCATGGGAAAATCAGTTTCCATTCTCAAGATTCAGCAACAACTATCAGAGACAGTTGTGTTAGTGTATTGCACACATGCACGTGTGCGTGCACACATCCATACACCCAACAGAAGTTTTGTTGCACCTAAAGGAGTAATAAGTTTTTATTCTAATAGATGCTCCCATGGACTAGAGCTAGTCCATCCAAGTTTAGAGTAGAACAAAATGCTTATCTTTCTTTCAGGTGCCACAGGGTCCTCCTCTACCGGGTCTTCTCTAACAAGGCCAGTGACCAGGAAGGAAAATTAGAAAACTGGGTCAACTTTAGGTCTAGCCAAAAAGTGTGGAGTCCCTCCTGGAGCCTGAGGTTCTTTGATGAGTGGAAACTGCTGCCTTTAGCACAGTGGATCAGTGGGGTGAAACTCATGCTGCAATTCTAACCAAAATCCCCCTACTTCCAACTTTTAGCAGAAATACATCTGCCCAGGGCTTTTTTTCTGGGGAAAGAAGTGGTGGAACTCAGTGGGTTGCCCTTGGAGAAAATGGGCAATCTCAACTCCCCTCTGTCTGGAGATCAGGGGGTGGGGCCACCAGCCATGTGACCCTTTTCAAGAGGTTCCGGAACTCTGTGTCAGGTCCAATATATATCTTAACTATACTGACTCCATTTTCTAATGCTTTTAGTGTTTAAGTATTTTCTCCTCAGGTGCACCAGTTCCCAAGCAGCATTCCCACCGGAGGAGACTGTTTTGTCTAACACCGTTCCACCAGGCATTGGCCTTGAGGGAGAGCAGCTTCCCAGGACTGAAAGATGTTGTTTTGAGAACTGTGGGGGGAGGCTGTTCCAGATGGGTATTGTTACTCTGTATCCTATGCTTGCTCTTCATTGGTAACAATGATCATGTACCATCCTGAGTCTCCTATTCAGGACAGTGGACTATAATGGATCTTTTCTGCAATAAAGCTTCCTTTGCCAGACATTGGACTTATTCTTGCTTCTAAAGGGAATCTTGCAGAGAGTACCTTATTTAGCCACAGTCTGACATTTTGTTACCAATCATGTCTGCGTCGGGCCCAGCGGAATCCAAGGTTGTCCCGGACAGGGATCCTTTGTTTGATCCGTATGCGTCTCCCGACAATCAACCGGTGCAAACCCAAGACTCCCAGGAGCTGGGAGCGACCGGGAACGGAACCGGAGCCTCCACTTCTACCCTGCCTCTCATCGACTTCAGTACTCGAAACGAGACCGAAAGCAATCTCGGGGCAAGGCCGAAAGCAACCGCTCTCCCCTTGATCTCGGTGCCCACCCCGTCGGAGTGGGGAGCCAGACCCCGAGAAACCAGAGAGCGCCGGGCAGGTGGACTCCATCCACGAGTCTCGATGGACGGGCGCCGAAGCCTAGAAACCGTCCCGGAATTAGATAGCAGCCAACCATGGCGATATTGGAACAGGACGTTTGAGCAGATGGAGGGGGACACGTCTCGCCGAGGCGCCCTGAGTTGGGATTATTCCGAACTTGCCCCGTGGAAGGAGCCAACGGAAGTCCCTGAACCAAGTTGGGAGCAGATACGAGGTCGCACCTATGCGGTAGATACCAGCATCTCGGCCGTGACGGGTATGGCCAAGGGAATTCTAGCCGCGAGGTCGCGAATAGTTCAAGGGGACCCTCCTCCGTGGGGCCCTTTCTCCCCGGTGAGTACAGCGAATGAAGGTTCCCTGAGCGAACAGCCAGGGCCAAGTCGTATACAACAATTAGAAGCTAAGCTGATGGATATGGAAGAAAGCTTGGCTCACGCCATTCATTTAATTTCCTCAATGGGGGCAGGGGAAAGACTGTCTCCTGAAGAGATGGCGATACAGATAGCTACCCTTCAAAGTGTCATCTCCTATCCGATGGAGGAAGTTCAGCAGCGGTCGTCGCCTACCGGCGGGGGGGGCACCTATCCTGGCGAAGCGGGTGAACAACCCAAGGAACTTCCCCCTCAGCGGGAAACTCCACCGAGAAGGGACCACCCGGTTGTGCCATCCGGTGAGACTCCCATCGAACCTCCTATCACGGGAGGGGATGTGCCGCCAGACGAGACCCCCGTTGAGAGGCCTACGGAAGGGGAGGAAAAGCCAAGTGATACACCGGTGATACCCCCCCATACTTCCCCGAAAACGGTCCGGCCGGACCAAGCGGGAGCACCCGTGGCTCCATCAGGGGAGGGAGCCCCTGGTCAACCGCGCGAAACTGTTCCCGTCGGGCAACCTCCGGGAGATGGTCTACCAGCGCCAAAAGGCCAGCCGACGCTTCCCAGAACAACAACGCCAGGAGGGGCAAGCCCGCGCGGCCTTCCACCCATTCGGCCTTCACCGCTGCGGCCCCTTCCGCTTCGACCACAACTAACCCCGCCGCTGCAGCCGATCCGTTTGCCACTGGAACAACCCGTAAGACCGCCTCCGACCCAACCGATGGGACCTACACCACTGCGACCCCACCAACCCACCCCTCAGCGGCCGATTATTACTCCGCCACACCAACCTCAACCGCCAGCACCTCAACCGCTACGGCCAGCACCTCCGGCATTGCCACCAGCCCTGCCGAGAGCACCGCCACCAGCCCTGCCGAGAGCACCACCGCCAGCCCAGCCGAGGCCGGCACCCCCGGCTCAACCGGTGAGGCCACCGCCAGCACAACCGGGTCCCCTCATACCTCAAGTGCCATTGAGGCTTCCGGCGGACTTCTACCCAGCCCCGGCTCCGAGGCAAGACCTCCCAATGGGTTGGGTGAAACTGGACGCCACTTTTGACGGGGATCCCTCCAAACTGGGCTTTTTTCTAGTGCAAGTCGTGCAATTCTTCAACCGGTGGGGACACCTCTTCGGCAGTGAGGCCAGCCAAATTGAACACCTCGGCTCCCGCTTACAAGGCAAAGCAGCGGACTGGTACGTAGGACTATATAATATCGGGGCCCCAGAACTCGATACTCTCCAGGGGTTGGTGGATGCTATTAGAGCACAATATGAAGATCCCTTAGAGGAAACCAGGGCCCGAACAGAATTGCAGGCCATTAAGCAGGGCAGCATGGCAGCAAGAGACTATATCACGAAATTCCGACAATTGGCTGCCAAGTGCCCCAGGTGTGAGGAGTCCACAAAAATTATTCTGTTCAAACAAGGACTTAATCCGAGACTTTTGGACAGAGCCCTCATGCAAGACAATCCCCCTACGCTGTTAGGTTGGATTCAACTTGTTTGCGAAGTGGAGAATCGCATTTTAGAAGTCCGTTTGGTTGAGCAACAACAACAAACGGGACAAAGAAGACCATTGACCTTACAGAAGGGAGCTCGGGGAGCTGGCTACGCCACCCGTGGAGCGAGAGATGCTAGATGGCAACAAGGGCTGTGTTTGCAATGCGGACAGGCTGGTCACTTTGCAGCACAATGCCCCTACCGGCCTGTGCAAAGACCTCCGCTCCAATTACGGCGTCCAACCCTTGCTCCGTTCCCTACGCTCCAACGCCCAACTCCAGCTCCACGAGCAAACAGAGGCCGTGGCGCTTCCCAAAGGCCAGCCTCAGAAAGAGGGCTGGAAGCGGAAGAAGTTATGGAATACGATCCCGCTTCCCCATCTGCAGAAGTCAATCCAGAAAGTCCCCAGTCGGGAAACGAGATGGATCTGTCGTAAAAGGGCCCAAACGACAGATCCGCCCCAAGCCCGTCCCTGCACGGAACCGGCCACCTGGGTCCATTTTATTCATGCCAGTGACTTTAATCAACCCAGAGAGAAAAATGCACATTCGGGTGCAAGCTCTTATTGACTCGGGTTGCTCAAGAGATATAATAGCCCCAGCTCTAGTCAATGGACTAGTCTTACCAACTCGGGAATTACAAAATCCAGTAATTTTTGAACAAATGGATGGTACCAACATGAATCCGGTCACAACTGAAACCATCCCGGTGATCACAGGCATGGGACAACATTGGGAAAAGAGGTCCTTTGTCATCAGCTCTACTGCCAAGTACCCGTTAATTCTAGGCAGCAAATGGCTATGTGATCACAATCCCTACATAGACTGGGCTCAAGGATGTATTACCTTCAATCATGCCAACTGTAAACTTCACCGTTGGAATCAAAACTGGGGCGAGGACCCAACTTACAAAGAAAAGGCCCTCCTCACCCAAGAAGAAGTCAACCAAATACCCGAACCGTACTGGCCTTTCCTAAATGCTTTCTCGGAGGAGGAAGCTGATACTCTACCCCCGCACCGACGAACGGACTGTGCGGTGGAAATTTTACCCGGAGCCTCATTGCCTAAAGGACGACTCTATCCCATGAGTCTCCATGAACGTGAAGAGCTCCGGAAATTCATCGACACCAACCTCCAACGAGGGTTCATCCGCCCAGCCTCTAGCTCCCACGCCGCTCCAGTTCTCTTTGTGAAAAAGAAGGACGGGGGACTCAGACTGTGCACGGATTTCCGAGGACTAAATGCAGTGTCCACCAACAACGCCTATCCTATACCGCTCATCCGAGACCTTCTCAACGTCGTGGCCCAAGGTAAGATCTTTACGAAATTAGATCTAAAAGATGCTTACTTCCACGTTCGTATCAAGGCAGGGGATGAGTGGAAAACCGCGTTTAATACGCCCCTCGGACAATATGAATACTTAGTTATGCCTTTTGGATTGACGGGAGCCCCGTCTGTATTCATGTCCATGATAAACGAAGTTTTACATGAATTTTTGTACAAAGGGGTGGTGGTGTACCTTGATGATGTTTTAATTTATTCTGACACCGAGGAAGAACATGTTCAAATGGTACAAAAGGTCCTGGCCACCTTAATGAAGAATAAACTGCCCATCAAATTGTCCAAATGTGAATTCCATAAAACCGAACTCACTTACCTTGGGTATTGTATCTCACAAGAGGGGTTGAAAATGGATCCAGCCAAAATACAGGCGATCCAGGATTGGCAAACACCCACCACCCGCAAAGAACTGCAATCCTTCCTGGGTTTTGCCAACTTCTATAGAGACTTCATAGCAAATTTCGCTCAAATCACACTCCCCTTAACAGAATTGCTGAAAACCAAAGATAAAGGGGACCAAGCCAAAAAACCCTCTGCTAAACTACAATGGACCCCCGATTGCCAAACGACCTTCGAATGCCTTAAAAAGCAATTTGTAACGGAACCCATCCTCTCCCACCCCAACGAACAATCCCCCTTCATAGTACAGGTCGACGCCAGCGATACGGCGATAGGGGGGGTTTTGCTGCAGAAGGGGGAGGATGGGAAATTGCGGCCTTGTGCATTCTTGTCTAGAAAGTTCTCAGAGGCAGAAAGGAATTGGAATGTGTGGGAGAAGGAGGCCTTTGCGGTGAAAGCAGCTCTCACAAACTGGAGGCATTGGCTGGAGGGGGCGAGATACCCTTTTGAGGTCTGGACAGATCATAAAAATTTGGAGGCCCTCCGAAGCCCACGCAGACTGAATGCCAAGCAATTGCGGTGGGCGGAATTCTTTTCCAAGTTCAACTTCACCCTCAATTATCTCCCGGGCAAAACTAACTTCTTAGCGGACGCCCTGTCGCGCATGCCCCAACATAAGAGCAAACGGGCGGAGACTGTCGACACGGTCTTCTCACCTAAGCAACTTGGGGGCGTGGTGACTACTCGCAGCCGTGCTAAGCAGCCCCTCCCGGCCGACCAAGAATGGAAATCGAAACTTAAAACTGAAGTGGAGAAGGAGGGGGATAAAGCTCCGCGAAACAAACTAACCCAATCCCCACAGGGGGATTGGCTAGCTGGGAGCAAGTTTTATGTCCCGGACAGCCTTAAGCTGGAAGTCTTGCGGCGCTGTCATGATGCTCCCACTGCTGGACATTATGGGTATCTGAAAACTTTACACCTAGTTCAAAGACAATTCTGGTGGCCGGGCATGCGCAAAGACATTTCCCAATACGTTAGTTCCTGCCCTGTTTGCCTCAGCGCAAAGACCAGGAAAGGGAAACCTCCGGGTCTCCTGCAACCATTAGAAACGCCAAACAGGCCCTGGGAAGTAATCTCCATGGACTTTATCACTGATCTACCTCTTTCAAAAGGACATAATTGTATTTTAGTTGTGGTAGATCTGTTCTCCAAACAAGCCCATTTTATCCCCTGTACTACTATACCCTCCGCTCGAAAACTAGCGGATCTGTTTCTAAAACACATCGTAAAATTACATTCTTTTCCGTCCAAGGTGATTTCGGATCGCGGCGGACAGTTCGTTGCCAACTTCTGGCGGGAGCTTTTGAAAATGTTGAATATTGAACAAGGTATCAGTTCAAGCCGCCACCCACAAACCGACGGGCAATCCGAAAAAACAAACCAAATATTAGAACAGTTCCTTCGTTGCTACATCAATTTCCAACAAGATAACTGGGTGGACCTTCTCCCTCTAGCCGAATTCTCCTATAACAACAGTGTACACGCTTCAACGGGAGAAGCCCCCTTCAAAATTGTATATGGGACTCACTTCAATCCCTTCCCATTGGACGCACCCCCTCTCCATTCCTCTAAATTGCCAGATGTATCCTCATGGTGGGGGGAGGCGGTGCAGCAATGGACTATCATTAAGAAACACCTCGAAAAAGCCAAACTGGATTACAAAAAGTACGCAGATCGCCATCGTGTGGCCGAATGGGAATTACAACCAGGAGACCATGTGTATATTTCCACAAAGAACCTAAAGCTAGCTCAGACAAGCCGCAAACTCGCTCTGAAATTCTTAGGACCTTTTCCTGTGCGCAAAGTAATAAATAAAGTGACTGTTGCTGTAACATTGCCCAAGAACCTTCGCCATGTGCATGATACGTTCCATGTCAGCCTTTTGAAGAAAGCTCCCACCGACAACAAATGGCATATCAAAGCTCCACCCATTCCAACTTTAATTGACGACCAAATACACTATGAGGTACAACAAATTTTGGACTCTAAAATCAAGAGAAATCAGCTTTTTTACCTCATTAGATGGAAGGACTTTGATTCTGGTTACGATGAATGGGTGAACTCTGCACATGTTCATGCTCCTAGATTAACCAAAACTTTTCATACTCGCTACCCATATAAACCAGGGGGGGATCTATTTTAAGGGGGGCAGAAATGTCAGGTCCAATATATATCTTAACTATACTGACTCCATTTTCTAATGCTTTTAGTGTTTAAGTATTTTCTCCTCAGGTGCACCAGTTCCCAAGCAGCATTCCCACCGGAGGAGACTGTTTTGTCTAACACCGTTCCACCAGGCATTGGCCTTGAGGGAGAGCAGCTTCCCAGGACTGAA
The DNA here is from genome assembly GCF_028583425.1 of Eublepharis macularius. Classification (NCBI taxonomy): domain Eukaryota; kingdom Metazoa; phylum Chordata; class Lepidosauria; order Squamata; family Eublepharidae; genus Eublepharis; species Eublepharis macularius. The sequence goes on from NC_072798.1 coordinate 5,065,192, forward strand.
AGATGTTGTTTTGAGAACTGTGGGGGGAGGCTGTTCCAGATGGGTATTGTTACTCTGTATCCTATGCTTGCTCTTCATTGGTAACAATGATCATGTACCATCCTGAGTCTCCTATTCAGGACAGTGGACTATAATGGATCTTTTCTGCAATAAAGCTTCCTTTGCCAGACATTGGACTTATTCTTGCTTCTAAAGGGAATCTTGCAGAGAGTACCTTATTTAGCCACAGTCTGACATTCTGTTCCACCGCGTTCCCGCTGAAAAAAAGCCCTGCATCTGCCTAACAGAGATACATTTCATGCATCATGAACATGTATGCTGGAAAAAAAAATTCAGCCCTGACCTGATAGCCCAGGCAAGCCTTATCTCATCAAATCTCAGAAGCGAAGTTGGGTCAGCTTTAGTTAGTAATTGGATGAGAGACCTCCAATAAAGACCAGGGTTGCGAAGGCAAGCAATGGCAAACCACCTCTGTTAGTGTCTTGCCATGAAAACCCCACCGGGGTCGCCATAAATCAGCTATGATTCGAGGGCAGTCTCCACAACCAAATTTTGTCAAGACTTTAAGGTGCCACAGGGCTCCTGTTTCATTATGCAGCCCAAATCGATGTATCTGTGGACCAATATTTGTTACCTTAGCAATAGTCGCAGGAAAGAAAGTAGGTGGGGATGGGAGATGAAGATGTTCTTCAGACTCTGGAACTTGCCAATCTATGCTTGTGTGGTCTCCTTCAGCGACCTCATGGGTGCTCGATAGATGCTCATTTGGAACATGAGATTTCATTGATGCCTGTAAATACCAAAACACACATTCAGGTGCTACACTAGCCAAACATTGGGAAAATAACTCCAACTTTTTTGGGAGAGCACATATGATTCTAAGAGACCACTGGTCTATCTAGCGCCGCATTGTCTATGCTGACTGGCAGTGGATCTCTGAAGTCTCACGCACAGGTGTTTTCCTATCCCTGTAATCCAAGATCTTTTTTTAAAAACCTGTAGGTGTCAAAGAGGAAACTTGGGACCCTCTGTATGCAATGTGCTCTACAGATGAGTTATGGTTACGCCCCTTTAGACCTTTCTCAATAGATGAACCACATTCGCTTCACCTTTTCAGCTCACACATTCAATCATTTGCCTATAAAACATTCCGTGATTCACATTCTATAGGATGGTCTTTTGTACCATATAGTTTTTCAACAAGAGAAGCAGAAATCAAGGGAGATGAGCCCCCCCCCACCCCAAATCCCCACCTGTGTTTTCAGACAATGTCTGGTTAATATAAGAAACTTGTCATGTCTGTGTACAGCTATGCTAGGTTTGTTTGTTTGTTGTGCCACTGATGCCACAGTATACTGAAGTTGTAACGCTTAATGCTAACCTGTTGTATTCTCTCCTTAGCCATATTCTCTCCATATTGTATTTGCTGCTCTTCCAGACCCAGACAGGGCCTCTCACATTATCTCACTGAAGTATGCATCTCCTAGTTAGAAATGACCTTGGGTGTCTAGATCCCAGCTTTGCTACTTTGCCCAGAGGCTGGAATATCTTGTTATGTACTGATTGTTTAACCATAACTGTAACCATAACTGAACACATTTCTGGCTCCACAAGCGCTGTTCCCTTGAGGTTTGCTCTAAGCCTCTTGCCTTGCCAAGGATGCTGGAGGTTTGAAGCATCTCTCTCTCTCTCCTCACCACCAACTGGATCCCCTTCTCCAGGATAGGTAGATATATTTGCTCCCTCTCTCTATTCCCAATTTCTGGCTACATTTCCTAGGACTCTCAAAGGGTTCTCACAGGACCCGTGTAATTTTGCGCGCCAAAACTTAACAGTTACTGGAGCGCGGGAAACTTCAAGTATAACCTAGCCTCTTTGTTTTAATTTATCATGTCTACCAAGCTCCGTGATGGGGAGTTCAGACCTGAGCTGTAAGAATCCTGAATAAAGCTTTTCTACTGGAACCAATGTGTGTTCCCTGGAGAGGGGCTGAGGGATCTACCTGCCAGGGACTGACAATACTTTCCACACAATTATGATATTCAGTCAGGTTCTTTGTTACACCTAAGCTTTGCCCTCCCGCTTGACACTTGCTCGGTGCCCATTTCATTTGTGTTTATAAGGGAATAACATTTGAAAAAGCTTTTATGCACTACAATTTTCACTAATGTATTCATAGAATTTTCATGCCACCATCCCCAAAGTGGCTTTGAGAAAGGTTAGAGATGCAAGAATTCAGAGTGATATAAAAACTAAACCAATGGAAGCAACAAGAAATCAAAACAGTGGACACAAGTAAAATAAAAGAACTAAAATAAAGCCGAGCGCAGAACCAAAACGGCAACTTCAGCTGCAACAGAACCAATGAGAAACTGTGATGTTAGCGAGAACCCAACTAGATGATGTGTTTGACATGAGTTGCAATCATTGGGGAACTAATATTTCCAAGCGCACCAGGGGCCGGCTCTGGGTGAACAGTAGCCTGTGTAATCCGAATGCAAACCACGTGCAAATTTATGTCAGGAGCACAGCATGGGGGAAGAAGGAGCTTCAGCGTTCCTTCTCATGCTGTTTTCCCAAGTTAAAAAGGCAGTGGGGGACCCCGTTTGGCCCACTATGGGGCCCGTGTGCAGCCCCATAGTGGGGCAAAAAGGACACCACAATGCAGGGGGGAAAGTTGAAGCCCATCTCCCCCCTGTGCCGTGCTCCCAAGTTGAATCAGGACCCAACTTTACGTCTGACAGCAAGCCAGGTCAGGGATCTTTGACCTGACCCATGTCAAATGTATAGTCCAGTTTGGCAGCAAACCACCACTCCAACCAAAGGGCATAACAGTGTTCTCCAGAAAGGGAGCCGTGTTAGTCTGTTGCAGAGAAAACAAAGAGCCTTGTGGCACCTTGAAGACTAACATATTTTTATTCCAGATTTGGCTTTTGTAGATTAAAGCCTGTGGGATGTAGTCCATGAAATCTGATGCTGGAATAAAAATGGGTTAGTCTTCAAGGTGCCACAAGAGTCCTGCTGCTGGCCTCCCACGGTACTCACGGCACTATCCGTGGTCTGCTTAGATCCCTGCTTCTTCTTGCCTGTCTTGCCCTTGCCCTTCCTGGCTCTGGTCATCTGCTGAGTGACCATTTCAACGCCATCCCGGAGGAGAAGGTTGGTTAGTTCCTTGAGTAGTGCCAGCTGCAAGGAGAATAATTAACACAGTTAATTATCCGAAAGAAAATCAAGAACTAACTCTGCCCAGGTATACACATATACTCAGAACCAAATGTAGCTCTTTAAAAGACAACAGGAAATATATAATTTAAGGTCTGTTTGACGGGTGAGTGGAGCGCTGGATTAACCAGTAGTGAAGGGAACGACAGACAAAGAATTTATGGTAGTAAAAGACTTATGAAAGATGCTTTGCAGAAAGGGAAATGACAGCGGTGAACAGTTGCCTGTATAAGCGCAAGTGCAAATTTGCAAATTTATGCCAGTGCATAAAACAATTGCACAGGTTGTTCGTGTATATATTTATTATTGTGAGATTTCATATGCACCACTTCCTAATCAAGGACACAACAGTCAATATAGTAATCCGCTTGCAAAAATACTTTCTTTCCAATGTAGGTGGAGAAGATGTAAAGACGCCAAAGGCTCTCGTGGACAAAGACTAAAGTGTTTCACAGATAAAGTTCTCAGAGTTTCAAATTTTCTGGCAAGATCTCTCGTTTAACTTCGCAGGTGGAGACAGAATGGAAGAAGAGGGGCCCAAAGGACCCTATAGCCCAACAAGTGGCCGGCTAGATGCCTCAACTTGTTTCATACATAGTACATCATTAGGGACTGTATATATTTATTAGTAGCATATAAGTATTTATTCAGAAGCACTTGGCACTTTGCATTTGAATACACTTTATATTTGTAGATATTGACTTTTGTATTCCCTCCCGTTGTGGTTTTTCCACTGAGTTGTTCTGTATTCGGGGGGGGGGGCTCCTGGTTAGTTATTCGACAATGGAACATGCACATTTAGGATACAGTAGCCGGGAAAAATTGAAACTCCTTAGGTTGTTTTGGGGGTATGGCAGGGTAAAAATATGATAGGCAGATCTCCAGGAAACAAAGCCTAAAGACCAGGGCAAAGGTCTGAAGGCACATGAGTTAGCATCTTTGCTGACGCATCTGATCACATTTGAGTCTGGCCAGAGACCTGCCTTGTGAGAAACCTGCCTTGACCCTTAATTGTCCATCGGGCTAGCAGCACCGTAAAAGTTTCTCCCCCACCCCACCCTCTATCCAAATTTGAGATACAAAGAGTTTTTAAAGCTTCATTCCAACAACCTCACGTGAAGATTTGTCGCACAGTGAGTCATTTGGTTAACAAGTACAGGTAAGACCTATTTATTTATTTTATTAGATTTTTAGCCCGCCTTCCCCGCCAGGCAGGCTCAGGGTGGAGTACAACATTTCAGTTTACCTACCTTGATACCATAGGCTTCGAAAAGGCTCTCCAGGTGCTACATGGAGAACAGAGAACAACAATAAATACTGAACTGGAACAATAGATCCCCCAGGTTTGAATCAGGACACAAGATGTCTTTCACATTACAGGTGCTAATTTTCTGTACTTCACAACCATGCTGTATCAAGCTAACTACAACATACATTGTAGTTAGCTTCCTGACACTCTAATTTACAGTACCTGTTCTATCTTCTGCCTGGATTATAAGGACCCCTTCCTTTTTTCACTGACAAATTAATAATAATAATAATAATAATAATGATGATGATGATGATGATGATGATGATGATGATGATGATGATGATGATGATGATGAGCTGATTTAAACTACATGCACAAGCAATCTGTGTACGCTCCTAGTTCTGTTATCCATCAGGCAGACGGTCACCCCCACCCTATAGGCAGGTGATTCACCCAACCGGCCTCCTGCTGATGGGGGGCCGATTTGTGTGCCCTCCTGGTTCTGCTATTCATCTGGCAGCTGGCCATCCCTGCCCCACGGGTTTTGAAGTTGGGTTGTGCAGTTAGGTGCACTGTAATCTGGTTATTTGTTTTAATCATATCTGTGTTTACGTTGTTTTACACTGCTGCTGTTGTATCTTTTTATGTAATTTACTTATTGATTTTATCCACTCTGAGCCCGCTTGTGGGGAAAGTGGAATATAAGTGGAATAAAGAATAATAATAATAACAGAACCTGAGCAGGATAGGATTTGGGGAGGGGAGGGACCTCACTAGGGCATAATGCCATAGAATGCTCCCTCCAAAACAGCCACTTTCTTCAAGGGAGCTGATCTCTGAAGGCTGAGGATCAGTTATAATCCTGGGAGATCTCCTGGAGGATAAACCAACAAGGAGGATGGGAACTCTAAAAACAGCATCATATAGATGACCATTTCTCTTGATTTACCTGGATATCCATCCCTTGGCCCGGTGGTCCAGGATCTCCCTTGGAAGAAACACAAGAGTTGGCATGAGATGTTTGGAAGGACATCACATGATGTCTAAGAGATTGAGCGAGGGGACAGGAAGCTGCTGCTCAACCTCTGTCCTGCCAGGAACTCACGAGGTGGCACAAGGACAGCCTCTCTTTCCTTCTCTCAAACCCTGCCCCCCACCCATCTGTAACAGTGAGATAATTTTATTGTTGTATTTATTACATCCACGTAATGCACAGAAAGTGTGCTAGCATGCTGAATGCACTACAAAAAGGCGAAGGCACACAGGGCAGGCCCAAAGGATTTTCATACCTTGGCCAGCCCATCACCCCTGTCATCCAATGCTGGGGGACCTGGGGTCCCTAGAGGCAGGCCAGGACAGCCACTGAGCTCTAAGCTCCAAGCTGCCATGAAGGAGGGAGTGGAGTTGGACACGACAGAGCTGGTGGCCATTTGCTCACTTGCCCTCCGCCCCTCTTTCTTAGAGCTAAACTACAAGAGACGAATTACACGAGGACACGTACATGAACGGAGTCGCAATGTTAGCTGGGAAGCTGAGTTTTAAAAGAGATGGGGAGGTGATGTCGATTCCCCCTCTCTACAGAGCCAGCAAAGATCGCTCCTCAGAGGGTTTGCTAATTTCCTCTTTGCCTCCTGAAGGTTCTGTGAATTTCACCTCCCCTTCTAGGAGGTGAAGAGGAAAGAGAGGGGAAATTGACAGAGCCTTCCAATCTGTCTCTTAAAACTCCACTTCCCAGCTAACGTTGCAACTCCCTCCACGTGAGCATCCTTCTGTAATTCGTCTCTTGTAGTTTAGCTCTCAGGGGGGAGGCTGGGGAAGGTGAGCAAGGTGATTCAGGCCACAGCCCTGCAGCTAAGGTGCTGCTTGGGGCTAAAGCTCACCTTGTGGTACCCCCTCCCTGCCCTCCAGCACCATATTAGGGATGCCAGCCCTAGCCTGGCAATCCCTGGGAGTATGTGGGGGGGGGAGATTTTTTGATAGCCGCTTTCTTTTTCAAAACAGAAAATGGCATCACGACATTCTAGCAAAATAGTAAAAAGTCCAGTAGCACCTTTAAGACTAACCAACTTTACTGTAGCTTAAGCTTTCAAGAACCATAGCTCTCTTCATCAGATGTATCGACAGCTTTCGAAAACCACAGCTCTCTTCGTCAGATGCATTTCGAGAACTGTGGTTCTTGAAAGCTTATGCTACAGTAAAGTTGGTTAGTTTTAAAGGTGCTACTGGACTCTTTACTATTTTGCTACTACAGACTAACACGGCTAACTCCTCTGGACCTATGACATTCTAGGAATTTCAAAAAAATCTCTACGGTTTTATCACAGAGATTTTAAAATTCTTAGAGCATCATGACATCACTTCCTGGTTCAAAAGCAGAAGTGCTGTTTCTTCCCCTCCCCATTTTCCTCCTGCCACTCCAATGAGTGAGGAAATGGGACAGAAAGCGTAACCAGGTGGTCACCTGATAAGTGGCAACCGTACACCCTAGGCAATAGCCTAGACTGCCAAGAGGGCTGGCCAGACCTAAAGGCACTCACCCTTTGAAGGACAGGCAGGAAATGAAGCTCAGTTCAGTCCAGGCCGGTGGCAGACTCCCTGCCCTTCGGACCACCAGTGGGCTAAAAGAGGCTGGTAAAATGCAGTCCTTCTCTAAAATCAAAAATGCTTCCTCCTGCACCCTGACCAGCAGCCTCAATCCCAGCAACAATCACAACGAAACCCAGCTGGGAAAAGAGATTTTGCTTGATGGTCTCTTGTGGGGTCCCGCACATGATGGGCTTCATTCCACAGAAATCTGGTGTCTGCCTCTACAGATTCCGGTGGAATGAAGGGCACCCAAGCCACGGATGTTCGCCGAGGCAGAACGCTGCATCTCCGAAGCTTCGATATCATCTGGTCATGGATATTTTGTGTTCTGCGAAGAGATGTGTCATTGCCTCCTGAGGGTGCCAGGTAGATGCCCACAAGGCCCTTTAGTGCCCCAGAATCAACGTCAGCAAATCCAAAGAGAAAGGATGACCAGGCAAGGTCAACAAGTGACCGTTAAAGGATTTTTGGACCCCTTTTCATAAAATCTTTTTGTGAGCACACATTCAAGCTGACATCACACAAAGCACACAGACATGTAAGATAAACTTGCTCTAGTGTCACAATTCTTCCTGCCAAGATATCTTGCGAGTCTGCTAGGTCTCAGGTAGGCGAGAAAGATCCCTGAGCAAAGTATAAACATTGTCTCGCTTCGGTTAAGATCATTAAGATTTTAACCTTGAATGCGTTTCTTCCCAGGAGTATATCAGATATATAGCACCAGCTTCTCAAATGTTTGTATAATTCATTTGTCCAGGGCTTTTTGTCTGGGAAAAGAGATGCTGGAACTCAGTGGGTTGCCAGCACAGGGGGCAATTCCTGGCCGGAGGTGGCGCCCCTGGTACCACGTGCGCATGCGCAAAGTGCACGCACGCTTCCGGAACTGCGCAATGACATCACTTTGGGTCGGCTGGAACAAGGGGGGAGTTTTTAAAAATTTAAATCACCCTCAGCAAAAATGGTCACATGGCCGGTGGCCCCGCCCCCTGATCTCCAGACAGAGGGGAGTTTAGATCACCCTCCATGCGCAGAGGGTGATCTAAACTCCCCTCTGTCTGGAGATCAGGGGGCGGGGCCACCGGCCATGTGACCATTTTCAAGAGGTGCCGGAACTCCGTTCCACCGTGTTCTGGCTGAAAAAAAGCCCTGCATTTGTCACTCAAGCTTGTCAGCTGCAATGTATTCTGGGAAATGTGTCGTGTAGCGTCATTTTATTTATTTATTTTATTTAATCACATTTCTAGACTGCCCTCCCCATCAGACGGGCTCATTTTGCATCATTCTGACAGGGTGTTTATACTAACCTTTTGATCTTTTATTCTGTAAACAAAGAGCAATTATTCTGTAAAAGTCTCCAATGTAACTGGTCCTTACACATTTCAGCCTGCGATTGGTGATGTGTGTCATGGGCTTATTCTATAAACAATAAACCCGTATTTCTTTATAGATCACTGCTTTTGGTGTCTTTATTCTGTGTGAGGTTATTGGCTGAAGGGGGGGTGGTTGAATTGAAACGCAGAGTTCTCTCAAATAAATCCCCGTTCAGTGATACTCACAATTATTGAGCTCTAGGCAACGTGGACCAAACAAAATTCCCAAATGCAGGCTGTATTCAGATGTCACGAAGAAGGAAGAATTTGCTCATGATGGGAATATGCCTGGCATATTTCAGGGCTTGTACATCCCCCTCCTGCCCATTGCCAGCACCAGGGTTTCTGGCGCCTGTGGCAACTCCCCCAGGCGTGCGTGAGGAGCGTGCGCGCGCCACAGACTGCGTGATGATGTCATCACGCAATGACATCATCACGCAGCGCAAGCCGGAGGCATTGGCCAGCGGATAGCTGGGGTGGCGGGTGGAGGCTGCTCCACACTCCGCACACTGCCCTGGCAGCGGCTCGTGGCTGCTGCGCCCAGCTGGGGGCATGTGGCAGCGGTGGCACAGGGCTCGCTGGCTGCAGCAGCTGCGGCCCAGCTACGCCAGCTCCACGGTGCATGCCTCTGCCCCCGACGCCCCTCCAGCACCTCTCCGGTGCCCTCGCGCCCTGAGGCCACCGCCTACCTGGCCTCAATGGGCACGCCGGCCCTGCTCCTGCCGTGCCTTGAGTGCAGGTCCAAGACTGAAGACTTCCTGGTTTAGGACGTCTTCAGTGTACCTGCACTCGGTTGCAAGCTCAGAATTTGGGCTCAAAATCCTAGCCTGAATTTGGACATCTCAGCAAACTGCAGTCAGATCAAAGACTTCCAACAGCACAGAAGTCTCTGATATCAGTTCTGCAAGGAGAGGCAGAAAGGATAGAGAGTGCACAAGGCCAAGAATAAGCCAGGCCTGTACTGGCCCCAAGCAATCTCTGGTTGTGCTGAATGAATACAGCCTTGCTCGACACACACAGAGTACAGTGGGTAAGTTTGTAGCCAGGGTGGGCCAGCTAGGGTTGCCAACCTCCAGGCAGGACCTGGAGATCTCCTGGAATCACAACTGATCTCCAGACTACAGAGATCAGTTCCCCTAGAGGGAATGGCTGCTTTGGAGGGTAAACTCTATGGCACTATATCCTGCGGAGGCCCCTCCCCTCCCCAAACCCACCATCCCCAGTCTCCACCTCCAAATCTCCAGGTACTTCCCAGGCCAGAGTTGGCAGCCCTAGCTAGGACCAGAGGAGGCACAGCTGCCTCCTCCCTCCAGGAGCATTTATGTATTTATTTTATTTACTTCATTGATACCCCAGCTTTCTCCCCCAAAGAGGCTTACATCATTCTCCTCGCCTCCATTTTTATCCTCACAACAACCTTGTGAGGTGGGTTAGGCTGAGTGTGTGTGACTGGCCTGAAGTCACCCAGTGATCTGCCATAACAGAGCGGGGATTTGAACCTGGATCTCCCAGATTCCAGTCTGACACGCTAATCACCACACCACATTGGCACTGCACGTTGATTTTCCCCACCTAAGTTTTCAAAAGGCTAGCTTTCCCATGCGATGGCTTCTGTTCAAAGACTTACAGTTTGTTTTCAGAATAGGAACATTTCTGTTTGTGTTTCAGTGTGTGTTGGTATTCCCCCTTCCCTACATACTCCAAACACCAGATATCTGACTCACCTTGGCTCAGAGTTAATGGTTCAAAATCACTCGCTTACTAAGCTTAATTGATCAAGCAGGGAAAAAAACCCTTTATTTTAGGAAGGTGTTCATTATAAGTAGGTATTCTTTTCTCCCTGCACAATGACCATTCTTACTCCAATTACCCGTTTTAGTCTAATGATTCCTAGACATTTGAATATTCGTGGACACTTGGACTCAGCGACACTGTTCATAGAAATTGCTGTTGCTTATGAAGAAATCACTGTTTTACTATGCATTTACTTGAAACCCCGTCTTTCTTAATGGGTAAAATAGTAAAGAGTCCTGTAGCACCTTTAAGACTAACCAACTTCATTGCAGCATAAGCTTTCGAGAACCACAGCCCTCTTCGTCAGATGCATCATCAGCTTTCGAGAACCACAGCTCTCTTCGTCAGATGCATCTAATGAAGAGAGCTGTGGTTCTCGAAAGCTTATGCTGCAATAAAGTTGGTTAGTCTTAAAGGTGCTACGGGACTCTTTGCTATTTGCAACTGCAGACTAACATGGCTAACTCGTCTGATCTATGACCTAGTGGGTAAGGCTCTCTATGGACCCCATAAGAAAGGGGTAAAACACTGAATGAATAGAATGGACTGTACCTCCTTAGGCTGCAGGGAAGGCTGTAGAAATACTCCATGCAAGTAAAAAAAAATGGTATCTCAGGGATAAAGATTCCAGCCCAGCCCTCTTCCTGCTAGTTTTCTGCTTGCAGGGAATTTTTATACAGGAGGCATCATTCACTAATGCAGTTCCCCACCTGCAGTCTGAAGTGGCACTGCCCATTCTGCTATTTCTGGACTGTGTTGCCTCGTTCTCATTTTGCAGGATTCCTTGCCATGAATATATTTAAAGACACACAGTGGGGTGGATCCAACCATCCTCCAAATAGCCTTCCTCCAGCCTAAGGGACCTTCCCGCAACTTGAGGCTTTTTTGCCGACGGAAGAGCTGCTTAAGTTGGAGGAAGGCTCCTTAGATTGGAGGAACGTTTAAAACTTGAGCCAAAGGGAAAAGCAGAGTATAAATGTTTAAATTCACAAACGAGCAAGCAAGCAAACAAACTCTACTCAGTGGAGTGGTAGGACAGGGGTAGAATCCATTCCACCATACTTCAACAAACCAATCATCATGGCTATAAAGTCATACAATGTATTCACTCTTGTCCTCTTCCAACAGGAGGGGGGGGGGGAGGTACCTTCTCTCCTTTGATGGCGAAGTTGTTTTCCAGAGGAGGAATCTGCAAGCAACAAAGGAACCGTAAGAATTAGTATAGATGAGGGGAAGAGAAACCAGCTTTTGGTAGAAGCACCTGCAAATTTTCTCCCAGCATTTCTGGAGCTTTTTCAAGTGCCAAGGAGCACTTCCTGGGGTGATTCAGCAACAACTTCTACTCATGCCCTGCCCCACCTCAAGCCAATGGCTAGCAAGGAGAAAGCTCCAAAGTGCAAAACCAGAAGTTGGCTGCACAAAGCCTGAAGACAATTGCGTCGGGGAACGAGCCTCCTCTTCTTTTATATGCAACACCAACTTTCTCCCTTTCTGCCAGAATGGCCAGGAGAACAAGCATTACTCACAGCCTTGCCGGGAATTCCTGGAGATCCAGGTAGTCCCTGCGCAGACACAACATGGCACAACACAGAAAGAGAGAGAGAAAGAAGAACAAATGATAGCAATTCAGTTTTAAAAATGTCTCGCTGGGCTCTAGTGCAAGGCTAGCAAAGAGAATGTGCAAACCTACGGATTCGCCCTTGTCGCCCTTCTCTCCGGCAGCTCCCTAGGAGAGGAAGAGAAAGGCAGAATGAGAAAAGAAGCACAGGATAAGCCCTGGCCGATCTGAGATACTTTGACACGGGCTTCAAAATGCCACATAAGACTTCTGGCTCGCTCTTGTGCATCCCTTCCTGACTTGTGAACTAGAGACAATTTCCTCGTGGGCTTGCTTAACTCCATAGTTTTCAGACCTTATCCAGAATGGAGTTATCTACATTCCAGTTTTTTAAATTATCAGTTTGTGCATTTTTATTGTTTTAAAAGTTTTTTAAAGACTTTTTAAGAATCTAAAATGCAAAACCCGTTAATAAAAAAAACGGAATGTAGATAACTGCAATCTCATTGACGGCCAGTATCATACCCTCAGAATCTAGAAGTGGCTAGAATATCTCTTGGCTATTCTAGGAACACACTGAAACAGGGGTGGGCAAATTATTCAGCCTGAGGAACACTTCTCAGGGTAGAAATCCATGTTACAAAGTACCTAGGGATGCTCAGGGGCACCTCATTTCACATGTCCCTCCTCCAACTTCCCATGCACTTGCTCATACAGACACACTTCAATTTATTGTCGAAGGCTTTCACGGCCGGAGAACGATGGTTGTTGTGGATTTTCTGGGTTGTATAGCTGTGGTCTTGGCACATAAAATCCGGCACTTAAGCGTCCGCAGGTAATTCCCAATGTGTATTTCCACTCTCAGTCTCTGTTCACTTTGGGAGGCTTCAAAGTGGACATCAGCACCCTTAGGAACTTCCCGAAGCAGGTGGAGACCCAGAAGTCACCACCTGAAGAGAGCCAGTTTGATGTAGTGGTTAAGAGTGGCAGGACTCTAATCTGGAGAGTCGGGTTTGATTCCCCACTCTTCCACTTGAAGCCAGCTGGGTGACCTTGGGCTAGTCACAGCTCTCTCAGAGCTCTCTCAGCCCCACTCACCTCACAGGGTGTTTGTTGTTGTGGGGATAATAATGACAAACTTGGTAAACTGCTCTGAGCGGGCATTAAGTTGTCCTGAAGGGCGGTATATAAATCGAATGTTATTATTATTATTATTAAGTCAGTATCTCTCACACATACTCACTATGCCACTCTTGAGCTGGTGAACAATATATCCAAAGCATTGACCCACTAACTGGTACTGCCGTCCCGTAAACTGATGTTCTCATTTAGCCTGAGGGCTAAATGAAAAACCTTTAGTGACTGGATGTGGCCCCAGGGCCATAATTCCCCCTTCCTTGGTCCTGGAAGGATTGCATGTTGACCATGTAATCCTGCCACGTTGTGACATGTTGTTGAAAAAGATGCCCACAGAACCTCCTTTTTGGCACCGTTCCTTCAACATTCAACTTACGTCCCGGCCAGGCTCTCCCACGTCTCCTTTCATTCCTCGCTCCCCTGGGCGTCCTGGAAGACCCAGTGGACCCTGCAGAACGACAGAGGGGGGAACCAGCAATTTAACCTCACCCTCACAGCTGAACCCATGGCCATTTTCACACGTCTTTAAAAAACTTTTTGCCTCCCTCCAGGCAACCCTGCAGGCGACCTCCCCTTCTGGGAGGCAAAGATGAAATAAACAAACCCTCTGAGCAGGGCTCATTTCGAGGGGGAATGTGCCAGAACACAGTTCCCTAAAGAGGTCACATGTTAGGTGGCCCCGCCCACCTGACTCTCGGCCATTTTGGGCCTGTTTCAGCCTGGATTGTGGCCGAAATGGCCTGGACCGGGCCCTTGACGGGTGGTGGATCACAGACCCGCTCAGCAACAGCCCAATCCTGACCATTTTGGGCCCCTTTTCGGCCATTGTCAGCCTCTTTTTGCCATTTTGGGCCCAATTTCAGCCCTGAATGGCCAGGATTGGGTCCAAAACAGCCAGGATAGGTGATGTCAGGGGGTGTGGCATATGCAAATCAGTTATGCTAACGACACACTTCTGGTGGTGTCAAGGGGTGTGAAATATGTTGATGAGTTATGCTAATGAGCCCCTCTAGCTCTTTTTCTACGAAATGACCCCTGCCTCTGAGGAGCATCTCCGTGGCTCTGAAGAGAGGGAGAATTGAGAAAGTCTTCCGATCTGTCTTTTAAAACTAGATGTCCCGGCTAACATTGCATCTCCCTTCACTTGAACATCCTCGTGTAATTCGTCTCATGCGTTTTAGCTCTCAGATGGCCAAACCAGACGTGATGCTGGTGGCTGTGTGGATGGCGCTCCCAGAGTAATTGTTCTTCAGGTAATGTGTGTGTGGGAAGGGGTCTCGTTCACATCAGGATAATGGCACAAGAAAAGGGGCTTTAAGCCTCCCCCCTCATGCTGTGGCCCTGCAATACCCCTCTTTGCCCCTATCAGTACCCACAAGTTTCCCCACTGGTAGGGTTGCCAACTCTGGGTTGGGGAATTCCTGGAAATCTGGGGGGTAGAGCCTGAAGAGGGTAGGGCTGGACATGGAAAGGACCTCAGTAGGGCATAACGATTTTATCTGATTGATTGGACTTATAATCAACTCTCCCTGAGAACAGGCTCAGAGTGGATAACAGCAGTATTAAAATTTACAATAAAACTTACATTAAAACCATAAACAAACGTACAATTCAGCAATAAAACAACTCTAGATGGTGGCCCATATCTCTCAACCCCAACCAAATATTCTATGGGGTGGGAGATGAAAGAGTGGTAGTGGTCCAGCGGGTAGAAAAAAATCAGGGTGGGGACCACAGTACCTCCCTCCAACAGGATACTGGCAGGGAGGCTCACCTATAGCCCAGCCTCAACCATATGCCTGGCGGAACATTTCTGTCTTAGAGACCCAGTGAAAAGATAGTAAATCTTGTTTGGCCCGGATTTCAACAGACAGAGAGTTCCAACAGGCTGGTTCCAGGACTGAGAAAGCCCTGGCTCTGGTCAAGGCCAGGTGGCCCTTCCTGGGCCCAGGGACCCCAGAAGTATTTTATTGGCTGATTGAAGCACCCTCTGGGGCACATATGGCAAGCGGCAGTCCCGCAGATATGCTGGTCCCAGTCCACTAAGGACATTCTAATGCCATCAAGTTCACCCTCCAAAGCAGTCAGTTCCTCCAGATCTAGAGGAGTTAGCCGTGTTAGTCTGTAGTTACAAAACAGTAGAGTCTAGCAGCACCTTTAAGACTAACCAACTTTATTGTAGTATAAGCTTCCAAGAACCACAGCTCTCTGTCAGATCTGATAAAGAGAGCTGTGGTTCTCGAAAGCTTATGCTACAATAAAGTCGGTTAGTCTTAAAGGTGCTACCGGACTATACTATTTCCTCCAGAGGAGCTGTTCTCAATAGGCTGTAGATCACGTCTAATTCCGGGAAATCGCCAGGCTCCACCTGGAGGCTGGCAACTCTACCAGCGGGTTCAAGTAGCACTGTAGTGCCATTTCAGGTCAGGAAAAGAGAGTGAGCCTGGAAGGCCCCTTTCCTCTCTTGCAACGTGCCTGCTGTGCATATGTATGTGCCATCAAGTCACAACCGGCTTATGGCAACCCCAGCAAGGGGCTTTCAAGGCTAGTGAGAACCAGAGGTGGTGTCCCATTGCCTTCTTCTGCAGAGTCTTCCTTGGTGGTCATCCACCCAAGTACTGGCCCTGCTTATCTTCTCAGATCTGTCGAGATCAGGCTATGCCATGCCGCCTTCCTTCCCCACATGCCTGCTACTTAAAGAAAAAAGAACACTGGGAGCTGCATTTGCTGGCCTCCCAGAATTACATCTGGTTTGGCCCTTGGTGCAAAGTGCCATTATGAACCTGCTCAGAAACACCCATAACCAGGCATTCTCATTGGAGCAATTCCTTACCCGGATGCCTTTCTCTCCCAGCTCCCCTGGAGTACCCGCTTCCCCCTAGAGGGATAGAAGAACCAGTCATGAATGCACTACTTTTACAGTTGACTTAGATATTTCTCAACCCTTGTATACTTAAAACACAAAAAGCCCAATGACGAATTTACCACTTGGAAAATAGGAAAACAAGCAATTGCTTATTACATCACAGAATTCGGCATTCGGTAAGAATCGCTTCCCAACCCAGCCCGTTGAATTGGACCACAACAGCACAACCAAGGGGGAGGAGTCATTGTGCATTGTACAAATCTTCCTCATCACCCAGTTAGGATAGCCCAGTTAGGGCAGCCCACTTAAGGAAACGGAGAATAAAAATTGCTGGAGAGGTTGTGGCGAATTAGGTATGTTCTTACATATGTGGTGGTCCAGTCCAGTTACAGCAAATTTTTGGAAATCATTATTTATAGAGATTGTTAAAATATCCCAGGAACAAATAAAACCGAATGTTGAATTAGCTCTACACAATTTATTTACCAAAGAAAATTCTCAATATAAACAAAAAACACTTATTAATTTTCATTCAGTCGCAGTTAGGATACTTATTGCCCAGCGTTGCAAAAAAAGGTAAAGAGAATTCCTTGGATAGGTGGCATGCTAAATTAAGAAATATTGTAGCACTTGAAAAATTAACAAATAAAATTAGATTAATTCATGGGAGGAAAAAGAAAGATGATTTTAAAGATAATCTGGAATGGCTTCATAATTTACTTAACGGAATTTCCGGAATACAGCTTTTAAAAAAATGTTTAGTTGGACAGAGACCCTTATCTGAAATTTGACTGAAGTATTCAATAGTTATATTACAGGATCTTATAATTCAGAAATGGATTTAATGAATGGATGTTAAATTATAGCCAAATTGGATGGAGGCTCCCTCCTTTCCCCATTTTTGTCCTGTCCTTATGTTTTGTTTTATCTTCTTCTGTTTTATTTTCTTGTTGCTATTTGTTTTTGTTTTATCTTCTTGTTGCTATTTGTTGTTGTGTAAAATATAAAACAATTAAAAAAAATTTAAATCCTCTTTCCCGTCACACTGGTGTTGTTTCTAGTTATCCCAGAGCCACTGATGGAGAGAGCCATGTCTGTGCTCCCCACCACTGCGCCTTGTTAATTTGTTTTATTATTTGTATATTGATTTTAGTTTTTGTTTTTATCGATTTTAACTGTTCACCACCCAGAGCCCCTGGGGATGGGCAGTATATAAATTGAAAAAAAAATAAAAATAAATAAAAATACTAACATTCCATTATCTGGCGCGATGGATTTGAATTGAAGACCTGGCTTCAAATGCCTGCTCCGTCATGCTTGCGGCATAACTTTGATATAGTCATCCAACCTGACCTACATTACAGGGTTGCTCTGGTTGAGTGGATACAATGAGATCACCCACTGCAAGCTCCCCTGAGCTCACTGGCAGAATGACAGGGCACATTTGGGATCAGTTTTTTAAAAACCAATCCCCAGTGTATCTGGCATGTATTCTTCATCACACTATATGGAAACATTGATGCTAAAGTGGCTATAGAGTACATTCAGATGGCTATTTTCTTCTTTAAACAAATCACCAAGATATAACATCTCCTTCCTAATTCTCATGTGATGAAGGAATCATTTGAAAGTGGTCTCTCACTCGGCCAGAGTCCCACATTTCTATGTCCTAAAAATCCACAGACAACTGACCCCCTCCCAAAGATCAAAAAACTGCTGTGGATTGTATTGGAAAGGATTTGGAGAAAGGCTCGACTTCTCAAGGCATTATCTGGGCCCCCTTATTCCCTTAGGGACGATAGGTGTTGTGGCAATGCTGTGACGTCACTTCTGGTGTGAATCCACAAGGGACACCAGCACATTTGTGGCGGGTGGAATCCTAGACCCTCATACTATCACAATTACATCACTTCTGGGTTCGTGTTGGAAGTGATGTCACCACGATGCCTACATTGCATGCCCCGCCCCCTACACCAGTTGCCAGCACTCGGCTAACAACCCTAGTGAAAGCGCTTTTCCTTCCTCCCATTTCCTTTTCTTCCTCCCATTTTCTCACTGGAAAAGGCCACCTTGAAGTTGTTTTGACCCCCCAGGGTGGGGGGGGGACCCACAAGTTTTCTCCTGCAACAGTAAAAGCTCAAGGGGGGCTTTTAATAACAACAACAACAACAACATTTTGATTTATATACCGCCCTTCAGGACAACTTAATGGCCACTCAGAATAGTCTACAAAGTATGTCATTATTATCCCCACAACAAAACACCCTGTGAAGTGGGTGGGGCTGAGAGAGCTCCGAGAAGCTTTGACTGACCCAAGGTCACCCAACTGGCTTCAAGTGGAAGAGTGGGGAATCAAACCCGGCAGTCCAGATTAGAGTCCCACGTGCTTAACCACTACACCAAACTGGCTTTCTTTTTCCCAGAAAGAAAACAGCTGCCTCCGTCATAAGAGGCCGCTTAGCTTGGAAGCTCTCCATGTTACGTGATTAGGCCCAGCATCCCACTCCTATTCCCAACCGTGTCCATAAGCTCACCCAGCTGTTCAAGCAGACCCTGTAAACTGTACCAATGTCCAAGAATTAGCAGGTGATCATGTTCACCTCTGTGGAAAAATCTCTCTTGTTAATTTCTGACCATCGAGCTGCAATTCAAGATACAATGAGCAAGTCAAACCAGTTTTCTAATGTTGGCTACCCTACGGATTGGAAAGATCCCCAAGGTTTAAAAAAAACACTCTATTGTATTTCTGGGCATTTATTTCTCCATCCTGTGTTTCAGAGTTCAGCTGGCCAGACTTTGTGCTTTCTTAGTTTCTACTTACATCTTTACCTCTTAGGCCGGGCTCTCCTGGTTTCCCAGAAAGTCCTGGTTCACCTTTATCGCCCTTAGGACCAGCTTCCCCCTGAAATGACAAGATGTCTATCTGTCCATCTGCATCTTTCCATCCTTCTTTCCCACCCTATATTCTGCAGAAAATAAGGTGGCTATTGCCAGTTGACCTTGACATGATCACTATGGGCCTGTTGAAAGAATCCTCATTTTCATAGCAAATCCACTCCAGGACATAAGAAAAGCCCTGCTGGATCATACCAATGGCCCATCCAGTCTTAATGTTTCCCACATTGCCCCACTACTTGCCCAGCAAGGGCAGTTCACGATTGTCAACGCTTCCCCCTGTTGTTGCTCCCAAGTGATTGGCATGGAGAGGTTCGCTGCCTCTGAAAATGGAGATCCTATTTAGTTACCATGGCTGATAGCCACCAATGGTTGATAGCCCCGTGAGGGTGTCTAATCCCCCTACACATGACATGTTATGACTTTAAAGACATGGGGTCTGAACTTCAGTATGTGAGAAATTAGCCACAAGGATGCTAGCTGCTATGGGCAGCGAGGAATTACGGCTTGAATGTATGAATGGACCATTCAACAATCAATATCTTATCAACAGAGTCATCCAACCACGGTTAATCAAATGAACAGTAACCAAATAGAAAGAAATATAATATTCAAGCAACTTGTTAGATGGACTCCGTGACTCTTTTTTCCACATGAGATTAAGTTGAGGTTAAGTTGGAGGAAAAAATCACACCCCTCAGTTAGCTTTTTCATCTTTTCAGGAAAAATGTTACGGGGTTCCCAAATACTCATTGTATCACTCCACCCCAAACCAAGCTTGGGGTGGGAAGAAGGGTTGCCAGATCCCTCAGGGGGGATCATGGGAGGTGTGCATGCGAGAAGGTACTTACCTTATGCATGTGCTCCAGAGGACTCCCTTGTCACACCTGGAATGATGTCACTCCCGGCGTGACAAGGAAGTGAAGGCCCCCGCGCAGGGCCAATTTGTGGAGCTCCCAGGCCCGTTCCCTGCACCTCCCCCCCCCCCCCGGCCAGGTAAGCATGTAGGAATAAAGCACTGTGCGCTCATTTAAATGTGCAGGGTAAAGGGCTGGATACTTGTATAGTTTATTTGTAGTTCCTGAGGTGGCCCCTCCCTGCTGTGGGTAAAGATTCTAGTCTGTTCTGTCAGTTGTAAAAATGTCTGTTGATGAAACCGCCTCTCTCTCCTGTACATGAATATTTCTCTCAGTTTGCTTATTCTTATTGTAAATAGTTCTTCTTTAACTAAACTTATCTTAAATTATATTTCTTCTTGCTGTACTCCGTGTACTCTGCTACACACTTTCACACATGTGGAAAGGTGGTATATCCTTCATCAGGTGGTATATCCTTCACCAGGGATATGCCCCATTCTGAGGAGTCACAGAGATATATCTCTCCTACCTCACAAAGCAGTGGCGGGGGGCGGAGGCTGGGGGTGGGAGATCCCCCACCCTCACTGGAGGAACGGGATCTCTAGAGGGGAGGGTGAAAGCCAAACCACATGTTACAGCAGTTGAAGGCCCAAACTTTGCCCTCCGATGCCATTTTAGAGGAGAATTTAGCTGTTTAAAAATTGCTGTGAGGGCCAATCCTGTGGTACAGTGGCACCATGTTGTCTTGTCCCCTCTCCCACACACACCTCTATTCAAGTGTCGAAACCATTGTGGAGACCTGCTTCGGCACATGAAAAGGAGTAGGGGGGGAGAAGATCACATGATGCCCCCATCCTGCAGGCCCATTGGACCCTCATGACAATTTTTAAACAGCTAAATTCTCCTCTAAATTACTGTCAGGAGCCACAGGTTGGACCTGTGGCCATCGTAACGTGTAGTTTAGCCCTGAGATGGACCTGAAAAAGGGACATGAAAGAAATAGGTCAAGCCGCCTCTCCTAGCCTACCCCGGCTGCTTTGGGTTAAAAAAACAAACAAGCGTGGAGAAAAGAATCATAGAATGGTTGTTGTGGGTTTTTCGGGCTGTATTGCCGTGGTCTTGGCATTGTAGTTCCTGACGTTTCGCCAGCAGCTGTGACTGGCATCTTCAGAGGTGTAGCACCAAAAGACAGAGATCTCTCAGTGTCACAGTGTGGACTCAGGAGGGGTGGGGTTGGGCTGAGTCATCCTGTAAGATGTACAAGATCTTACAGGATGACTCAGCCCAACCCCACCCCTCCTGAGTAGATATAAATGACCTGCCAACATCTTTTCCACACTGTGACACTGAGAGATCTCTGTCTTTTGGTGCTACACCTCTGAAGATGCCAGCCACAGCTGCTGGCGAAACGTCAGGAACTACAATGCCAAGACCACGGCAATACAGCCCGGAAAACCCACAACAACCATCGTTCTTCGGCCATGAAAGCCTTCGACAATACAAGAATCATAGAACTCCACAGAATGTGCAGCTTGAGCATCAGCATGCATCAGGTCTAAGTCTGTGGGAAATCATACTGGGCAATTAAGCCCAATGAAAAGTTTGGAGGGAAGGAAAAATTTGAGTCTGTTTCAGACACTACAATCAAATACAGTTCATGATTTGACTGACAGAATCCCTGTCTGTCTACACACACACACAATTACCAGTGTCAGAAAAGTCGAATATCAATGCATGTGTGAACCAGCTTACAGCTGGCTTACAGGAGATATACAGTTTGCTTTTAGCACTTTGCTCTTGAAATGTGAGCACCAGATTGGTTCTTTCTGAGCAGAGACGCCAGATTTATGGACAGGCATGTAAACAGATTGTGTGGGTAGGCCTTGGCAGAGAGAAGCTGGGTGTATGAAAAATGTTACAGGAAAAGCAGATAGAGAATCCTTTGACATTTGCGGGACACAAAGCAGCTCCCGCTGGATCAGGGCGTGGTTCAGTTCTGGCCTCACACAATCCATCTGTTATACGATTAAGCGCCTTTGCCCACCTTACAAGTTTTCTTATAAGAACGAGAGAGTTAATGTATACTTTGAACTCCTGAAAGCACGGTACCAATGCAAAGAATTATTGCAACTATTTTGTAGGGCTCAGTTGTACACTCACCTTTGGACCTGGTTTGCCAGATAAACCGACATTTCCCTGTTAATTGGGTTAAAAATGCAGTAATTAATATACTGCGTACTTCGATATGGTTAGTGAGATACATTGCAAAAAGCCCCTAACATCCAAAGAACACAAACATGCAAACTATCAGATGCCATCATGCTAGGATTATAACAGAATGTCACACCACAGATATTGGCCGTTTTTACACAGCCAAAGCCTCTGGAAGATCGTGCGAAACTAACAGCATAAAGCGTCTTCCAAGCGCAATTTCCTGGCACGATCCCATTTAATGGCACGATTTCTGATGTCACCGTGCCATTAAAAGGCATCGTACTGGGAGTGTTGCGCGATCTTCCGGATGCTTATGGGTGTTCTGCTAACAGTAATGTTTTCTTGTACCACAAGAGGTTCTCAAATCCACGGGATCGAAGCCTATGGCTAATATTTTAGTGATGCAAATTCCTAGCCAGCTAAATTCCTAGAGCTTGGCAATAGCTATAGTTCAGAAACAATAGAAACTGTAATATCTTCAGAATATAGACACTACAACAATTCTGACCCACAGAAGGTAAAGTAGAATAGTGGCTAAGAGATCTTGCTTCAAACTTAGCATCCGTTACTAGGACTTCAGAGTATCCAAACCCAGACCTAGTTAGTAACGTCAGGACAGAGGACTCTGAATTCTTATGACAAAGCTCAAGAGAGAAGTACGGAAAAAAAATATGACAGTAACTTTCATTCAGTAATAAAAGAACTTGTAGATTATTATTAGACACCACGACCGTTTTCACATGCCCGTAACCTCTGGAATATCGTGCACAACTCACGGCACGAAGCGTCTTCCTAGCACGATTTCCCATCATGATCTCGTTTAATGGCACGATTTCTGACATCATTGCGCTAGGCAGACGCTTCGTGCTGTGAGTTGTGCGTGGTTTTCCGGAGCATTACAGGGGCATGTGAAAATGGCCCGTGACTGTGAGAGCCATGATCAAGCACCCCTCACAATGACACCAACATCTGTGAACAAAGAAGAGGCAGCTTGTGCTTTTCCCAAGCAGCCCCCATCTTTCTTGTCCCCCCCCCCCCCCGCTATTTTGGTTCCTGCATTACACAAGAATATACCAAATGCGACAGCTAATTTGGGAATGGGACGCTATTGCAGAAAATGTGTTACACTGTAGAGTAGAAAGTCTTTATCTTGTTGTTAACAACTTGATTAGAGTACGTGAATCCAAAACGGGGGAATGGGGTACTGTCACAGCAAGCCAATTCTCAAATATCTGTTTTGTAAAGCCAGGCAAGTGTCTAGAACACTTCTCATCTTTTCTTTCTTAACTGAGAGGCATCGCTCACCCTTTCTCCAGGCTCCCCCTTCAATCCTTGTTGCCCTGGAATGCCAAATCCTGGGTTTCCCTGTAGAAATCAAGCTAAAATTCAGACAAAATGAAGCATTTTACCCCATGCTGTTAAACCTACAGCAGGGAGGCTGTATGTAGGTTTACGGTTTTCGTACAAACACAACAGCACCTACTTGGAAAGATGGAAAAAAATAGCCTGATTTTATGGGCTGTGCTAGATGAGTCCAGCACAATCACGCGTCAGAAAGGATCGGGTCACTACCAAATACCTACGGACAGGGTAGCGAGTTTTAAAGCCTAGCATACACAGCTGAGAGCTGAATCCGCCTCTTGCCTGCAAAGCCCCCTTGCTTTGTTTTTTTCTGCTGGGGCTCCCAGACCAAAGGGTAATGCCTGTTGGGACAAAATCTCCAAGAATTTTCCCACCCTGAGTTGGCAACCTTCTCTGTCTCGATGGCGAAAATATCAGCTCTACAAGGTTGAGAAAAAGGCACAGAGGGAACTAGAGCTGCCAACCTCCTGGTGGTGGCTGGACATCTCCTGGAATTACAACCAATCTCCAGGCCATAGAGATCAATTCCCTTGGAGAAAATGGCTGCTTTGGAGGGGGGGCTCTATGGCATTATACCCTGCTGAAGCCCTTCCCCTCCCCAAACCCCTCCCTCTCAAGGCTCCACCCCCAAATTCTCCAGGAATTTCTCAACCTGGACCTGGCAACCCTAGCGGGAACACTTGACCCCCCCCCCCCTCCCCAAGCCATGTTCTTGACCAAATGGGGCCTCATGGCAGTCGTCATCCCATGTGGTTTGACCCTTAGAACATGCAAGGGTCTTTTTCAGCCCTCTTGGGCTGGCAAACCTCAGTTCATGAGAGAAAGAGAAGACCGACAATCCACACAAGGTCCACTGGAACAAAATTCAAGCGTTGTGTGGCTGTCACAAAACGATAGTATCAGATTGGGACTTCAAGTTCGGAAATCCTGCCTTGTATAAAAAGCAGGCCCAGAAGTTGCTGTCCGGCTGCCTTTACCTTCTCTCCCTTCTCTCCTTGGCCTCCTTGGCCTCCTTTTGGGCCTGCAGGGCCAACCGGCCCAACGTCCCCCTGGTCACAGGAATAAAAAAGAGAAGTTTAGAGCAGTCATTTTCAAACTGCATTCCAAGGAAACCACAGGGGGCTCTTGGAAAGCTTCCGGAAGGTTCCTCAGTGAAACAACCAGTCTGTGTGAACAAGCTTTCTTCACTTCCTGCTGTCCATTTTCCCTGGTATCTGAAGAATTTGCTGTGGCTCATGAAAGCTCATCCCCTACCACAAATTGTGTTAGTCTTATAGGTGCTACTGGACAGTTGCTCCATTTTCCCTGTGGAACCTGCAGCTGCAGGGGGAGCGCCAGGGCTGCACTCTCTCAGGTGAAGTGAGGCAACAACGAGGCCTAAAAGTCTAGCTTAATACCTCATGAGTGGGTTGCACGAACTGTGCCCCAGAATCCTCTTTAGCGGATATAACAACAACAACAACAACAACAACATTCAATTTATATACCGCCCTTCAGGACAACTTAATGCCCACTCAGAGCAGTTTCCAAAGTATGCCATTATTATCCCACAACAACAATCACCCTGTGAGGTGAGTGGGGCTGAGAGAGCTCTGAGAGAGCTGCGACTGACCCAAGGTCATTCAGCTGGCTTCAAGCGGAGGAGTGGGGAATCAAACCTGGCTCTCCAGATTAGAGTCCCAAGCTCTTAACCACTACACCAAACTGGCTCTGGGGTAGCACTGCAGATGCCTCAGGAGATAACTCTTTGAGGTAGATAAGCTGAGATCAGCTGACTGGCCCAAAGTCACCCTGTGGGGATTTGAATTCAGAACTTCCCAGTGTTCACCTGCAACCACTACACAATACCGGCTCTCAATTTGCCTCTGTGACCCCCCTCTTCCTCAGCCTAGAAACTCATGCCCTCCTGACTTTCCACTACACTGCTCCTTTTCCCTTCTGGAGCCACAGATATCATTGCTACACACAGCTAATGCAGAATGTACAAGTTAAATGCAAAAGTGTTTAACAATGCTCTTATATTTATAAGGGAAAAGTAGTTTGGGGAAGGGGCTCTATGGAAAAGAGGGGAGGAAGGGGCCTATCTTCATTTCTCAATGGCCCCCTTTTGCAGTTCCCTCCCCTCCCCATTTTGTTGCTTCGACTCTTTATACAGCTTTTGCACCCCTAACCCAAACTCCCATATACCCTTGCAACACTCACTCTGGTGCCTTTCTTGCCAGAAGGTCCCACAACCTGTGAATTAAGAGACCAGATACTTGTTTATCTCTTTATTTACTGTATTTAGAGCCGACTCAAAGTGGATTCCACACCGCAAGCCTGTAACTGTCCAAACAAAGACACATCTAACAACAACATTTGATTTACATACTGCCATTCAGGACAACTTAATGCCCATTCAGAGCGCTTTACAAAGTATGCCATTATTATCCCCACAACAAAACACCCTGTGAGGTGGGTGGGGCTGAGAGAGCTCTGAGAGAACTGTGACTGATCCAAGGTCACCCAGCAGGCTTCAAGTGGAGGAGTGGGGAATCAAACCTGGTTCTCCAGATTAGAGTTCTGCCGCTCTTAACCACTACACCAAACTGGCTACACTGGCACAGTGTAGGCTGATACGAACAACATCCAACGAGCATGCGCCGGCATTAAGACTACCCCAATCCAAATGGGCAGAGCATTTCAAGAGGCTTGCGCTTTGATTCTGACCAGATTTACTCGGGAGCAGGGCCTTGAAGGAATCTTCGTCAGAAGGTTCGTAAGGCAATGCTTGCCCAGTTGGAGGGAAACAGTTTATTTGCAAAGTTTGCTCCTTTGTGGGAAACTTTACGTGTTTGGCCAATAAGGGCCAAACTACACGTGACACTGTCACCATTTAAAAGTCATTTTAAAATGCTGCAGGGGCCCAGTTCTGATCAGATTCACAGCACAGCGGGCCAAGAGACTCTTGTGCATCCCCCCATGCCTAGTCATGTGCCAAAATGGCCACACTGCACCCCAGTGATGGGAGGGGGGCAAGAACACTATGCGCAACCTTTTTTAAACGATTTATAATGGTGGTCCCGTCCTTGTGGCAGCCAGGAGAACACCATCAGGTCTAGTTTGGTGCTCTGAATTCCTCCCTGACAGAGCAAGCATGCTCTTTCCTTCGGTAAATACATCGTACTTAAGAGGAGTGGCAAGAAACTCATAATTACCCCCATTGCTGGAGCACCAGGAAAGCCTTGAATGCCCTGGGAAAAGGAGGGGGGGGGAGTACAGTCAGTAAGACAAATTTTATTTGTTTGTTTGTGTGTTTATTTATGTCATTTATAGTCCGCCTTTCTCACTAAGACTCAAGGCGGATTACGCAGTGTGAGATTGGTACAGTCAATGGCTGATTCCGCACACGTTGGATAACGCACTTTCAATGCACTTTATCAATCGTTTGAGGTGGATTTTTTGTACCACACATGAAAAAACCCATTCCAAATGATCTATAAAGAGGATTGGAGGTGCATTATCCAACATGTGCGGAATCACTCAATATCAGGAACATTTCCATAAACAATGCCATAGAGTAAATAGATACAAGTTCACAAAGACATAGCATTAGCAAGGATCCAGTTCAACACAGTGGTAAAGTATATGGTTCCTAACTCATTAGCAAAGCATCTGAGACCCCTTCCATACAATACAGCCCTCCTATCTGAGTAAAAAACCTTTTTGAATAATTCGATTTTGCATCATTTCTGGAAAGCCAGAAGAGTGGGCTGACCTCCTCAGGCAGTTCGTTCCACAGGGTAGGGGCCACTACAGAGAAAGCCCGTGAACGGTCTACTGTTGATTTAGGTCACACACTTACTTACAAAAGCTGACCACCTCAACGACAACCTTGATTTGAACATTATTTTTGACTTTTATGTTATTTTCTTTGCACCATTGGATCAGCGTCCATCTGTTTTTACTCACTTGATCTCCTTTTGGTCCTACGGGCCCTGGAAGACCCTGAAAAGCACCCAAGAATTATAATTATAATTAAAATACCATTAAAATATAATTAAAATACACATTAGAATTAAAATACAGTTGCATTCTGTTCACTGATTTGTGGTGGGGCCAGAAAGTCGCTTCTAAAAAAAACTCACTGTGACACAATAAAGTATTCATTTAAATTTTTAATATCTGGTTTTAAGGTCTTCTTCTATCTTCCATAAGTAGAAGATGACGAGGAACCATCACAACGAACATTTTTACATTTGGGGGAACTCTAATTAGGCTGAGAATCTTTAGCAGATGGGGATCTTCATTGCACCTTTATTTATTTTTTTACAATATATTTTTTATTTAAAAAAACAGAATAATAATAATGAAAGGAGATACAGAAAGGAAAAAGGGATTGTGTAGCATAATTGTATACATCAGAAATAATTACATATAACAGAATATATAAAACACAAAGTATTTCTTCCCAACATCCCTTTCATTTAAGGGAGCAAAGGGAACACGCTGGCAGCAGTGAGAGGAACAAGGAATTGATTATCGCTCCCAGCTCGCTCTGACTACCGCCAGCACAATCAACTCCCTCTCGCTGCCACCAGTGCGCTCGGCTCCCTCTGGCAGCGAGGTGCTTTTAGGGGAGCTGGTGGTGGCAAGAGGGAGCTGAGTAGACTAGACATGGGTCATTTCGTAGAAAAAGAGCTGGAGGAACTCATTAGCATAACTCATTAGCATAACTCATTAGCATATGCCACACCCCTTGCCATCACCTATCCTGGCTGTTTTGGACCCAATCCTGGCCATTCAGGGCCGAAATTGGGCCCAAAATAGCAAAAAAGGGACTGAAAATGGCCGAAAGAGGCCCAAAATGGTCAGGATTGGGCCACTGCTGAGTGGGAGAGTGATCCACCACCCGTCAGAGGCCCGATCCAGGCCGTTTCGGCCCCAATCCAGGCTGAAACGGGCCCAAAATGGCCGAGAGTCGAGTGGGCAGGGCCACCTGACATGTGACCTCTTTGGGGAACTGCGTTCCTGCACATTCCCCCTCGAAATGAGCCCTAAGACTAGACAAGATACCTAGAGAAAGAACCTCTGCCAGGGAGAAGAGGGATTCTGTACCTCGTCTCCCTAGCAGAGGTTCTTTCTCATTACACTTCCCATGAAATCTTGCAGGAAACTGACACGTGTCCTCCACGAGTCAGGCGTCTTGTCTGTTTTGGCTCTCAGTTTGGCAGTTGGGGTGCAGCTAACATGGAACCCAATGGGCTGTGAGTGATGCCCTACAGGGCAGAGGCTGGTAGGTCTGGGTGGGTCACATTTTTAGCTTATCAGACGGATTTGGTTACCTGACAGAATGTGGTCTTCCCAGTCGGACCAACAAAGTAATGGACGGATGACAGCTCTAGGAGACGTTTGGCTTTAAGTATAAATGTTACGAACAGAGGGCGTTTCCCTGCCATAAAAGCTACAGTTCTTAATTCAGAACATGAGGGAAATTTCCTGTGCTGCCCTACCTGCCAAACACGACTGCAAGAAACCCTAATCTATGATGGGTTTGGAGGGGTTAAATATCAGGTAATTTCAAAACAATTGCTCATTTTTTAAAAAACATGATTATCTTACTGCAATTCCTTGAAGACCTATCGGCCCCATCTCTCCGCGCTCCCCCTGCAAAGGAGAGAACATAATCACTCATCACACACGAAGAAGAGGCATAAAGAGATCTATAACACCGTGCAGTCTATGTGAGCTTCATTTGTCTTAGCCTACAGAGCAGCCTACCATCAGCGGTGCCAAGCAGGTACATGGTGCCACGGGGAGAAAGTGGCATTTGGGGGGTTGGATAGGACAGAATTGGAGTCAGTCTGTCCCCTCGTGCAGGACTGCTTCATGGAATTTTGTGGCCCCAGGCAAGATTCATGCAGTAGCTTTGGTGCCTCGGTCAGAGAACCAGCTCCCCAGACAAAATTCAAACAATGCCCCTTTCCTGGCCAGTTCTAGCCAGCTACTGACATTTTTGCCCTAACCATGGGACAGATTTGGGTAAGCAGCTTTACAATAGTTTCAGGAAGGTAGGTTGATATGGAGACGCATTCAATCATGTGAGCCCACATTTGCAGTGGAACAGCAGGAATCGAGACCAGTGGCACCTTAGAGACCAACAAGATTTTCAGGATAACAAAATTTGTGGTAAGGTATGAGCTTTTGTGGTTACAGCTCATCTGAAGAAGTGAGCTGTGACTCACGAAAGCTCATACCCTACCACAAATTTTGTTAGTCTTATAGGTGCGGCTGGACTCTTGCTCTTTTCTACTGCTACAGGCAGACTCACATGGCTACTCATCTTGAAGATTTTCAGGGTATAAGTTTTAGAGACTCAAAGCTCCCTTCCTCTTGACTCCTCCCTGCATCTGAAGAAGGTGGCTCAGACTCTCAGAAGATTATACCCTGAAAATCTTGTTCGTCTCTAAGGTGTCACTGGACTTTAATTCAGCTTTACAATAGGATTGCAACTGATAGACAACATGGGTGCACCAAGGTCAAGATTGCTCCAGAGGAACACTGACGCTAGCAACTGTGTGTGCCAACACAACTAACACATACCCACGTGGTCAGGGTTTAAGACAAGATATTACTAGAGGTGTAGGATCTTTTGTGATTTTATTAAGAAATGATGATTGCTTGATATTTTCCCAATGGATAATTCATGACCAGACAAAGTAACATCAGTGTGGCTGGATAGAGAGAGAAATCTCTCCTTTCTGCCTTTGGAAAATGACTTAGTCTCTCTACACGAGACATCTGACACGTGAAGAACAATGGTAACCTGGAAGGGTAGTTTAAAAGACAGAGCTGTGTGACGGGGCTGTGAAATGCCAGAAGGGAAACTTCAGCCCATTAGAACCTCTCCAGGTCTAAGCCTGGCTCTGGAAGGCAGCTCCAGCCCATTTCCATTCCTTGCTGCCCTCTGGTTGCCATCCCACACAGTTTTAGACTGGAGAGGTGAAATTGACAGAGCCTTCGAGGAAGCGAAGATGAAATTGACCAACCCTCTGAGGAGTGATCTCCGCCGGCTCTGTCTTTTTAAACTGAGCTAATATAGCGTCTCCCTACACTTGACGAACATGCACCCAGGCATCTCATGTAGAGAGACTTTCACAGGGAGGAGCAGAGGAATAGTTCAAAGTCATGTGAATTTAGGGTTACGGAGACACAGAGCGAAGAGTTTTAGCTGGACTTGGCTAAGACTGGGTTTGGAGTCCTCTCTTGGAAAGAATCTTGCAGTTATGTTAAATGTGATGCAGGATGAGCAGTCTTGCTGCCTGTCTCTAGGAGTCTACTTGCTTTCAATAGATTTGGTTTCTATATTTATAAAATATAATAAATATTTCATAGACTCCAGGAACCTGTCTTTCAGAAAAAACTATGCAGTCTTTCTCTTGACTTTGCATCACTTGGAGAAGTAAAGAGCACATAACAATAGTTTCGGTTTATATACTGTCACTAGGGTACCCCAGCAAAATTACCTTATGGCTTGATTCAGACATTACACAAAACCATGGTTTATTGAACCACGATAAATATCTGAAATCAAGATTTAGTTTGCAGACAACTATTCACACTCTGGTTTGCTTAAATGCTGGTTCCATCATTTCTTTGGTCAGGTATCTCTGTAGTTGTGGCATGTGCAAGGGCAGTGACGGAGAACAAATCAGCCGACATTCATACTTTTCATAAAACCATAGTTAAGACTCACAAGGGTTATTAGACCAATTCAGATCATGATTTCACATCCTGCTTGGAAAGACCTTAACTAACCATAGTTAAGTGGCCTATGTTTATTTACTTCATTTATTCCCCAGCTTCCTCCTCAATGGAGACCCCAAAAACAACTTAAATCATTCCTTTCTCTTCCATTTTATTCCTTACAACAACCCTGTGAGGTAGGGTAGGCTGAGAGGGTGTGACTGGCCCAAAGCCACCCAGCCAGATTCTATCAGGGAGTGGGAATTTGAAACTAGGCCGTTTCCACACTACTTACCTTCATCTGGAATGTTGCGGAATGTCATGAAAAAAACGCGGAAGATAGCATCTTCTCGCACGAGAAGACGCTATCTTCCGTGGGTTTTTTGCGATATTCCATGGTGTTCTGGATGAAGGTAAGTAGTGTGGAAACGGCTCTCTCCCTGGTCCAATACTCTAACCACTGTCTTTACCACTGACAACAAATACACTACCCACATGTTGCTCAATTAAACTGTGATTTTATATGATGTCTGAACGCAGACCTCTTCTTCTTCCCCTTTCATAGCTCAATGTTATCTATTTCTGTCCATTTCAGCAAATCACACCTTTTCTCCTTTGACACCATCCTGGCCTTTTTTACCCTGGATTTAAAAAAAAAAAAAATCAGTCTATCATTCAAAGCAAACGATTCCATTTGTCCAACTGGATTAATCTTGCAAACATCTAATCTGCAGGAGAACTGGCTTCCCTCCCTCATCCCAAGGATATTCTAGCTCAAAGAATGAGTTCTTCACTACCCTGCCATCATTGCCAAATTCTGCCTAGTCCAGTATTTCATAATGCTCAAATATTTTTTGATGGTGGAATAAGTAAGCATTTACCAACTTGCTGCTTAGTGACTGGAAATGGAGGGGGGAGGGATTGCAAATTAACCTGTGGAACTCATTGCCATAAGGATGAATTGTTTGCCTTCCTTGGAGCATAGCTGTGAATTTCCTGCATTGTGCAGAGGGTTGGACTAGATGACCTTTGGGGTTACCTCCAGCTCAATGTTTCTGTTTTTTGAATGATGGCAATTTAACTTAGATGGATTACACGAATACATGGAGGAAAGGTCTATCAGTTGCTATTGGCCATGCTATCTCTGTGTTTAAAGACTGTATGTTAGTTACTGGAACCCCAAAACGGGGAGAATTGGTCTCCATGCCTTGCTTGTAGACCTTCTATGGAGGCACCTGGTTAGCCACTGTAGGAAACACAGTTTTTAAAAAAAAATATTATCTCTATCAGTCTCTGGACAGACATGCTCCAGTAGGATCCTTCTGATGTGCTCATGTAGTTATGATAGTGGCACGATGGGAACGGCTGTAGCTCAGTGGCTGAGAAACTTTGCATGCAAAAGCCCCCCCCAGCTGCAGTTCCTGGTGTCTCCACATAAAGGACCACAGGTAGCAAGGCAGGGAGGAAGCCCTTTTCTGTCAGAGACCCTGGTGAGTACACCAGACTGGCTTCATTGGACCAATGGTATGACTGTGTCCGGCAGCTTCATATATTCATGGCTGCTAGGGATGCCAACTCTGGATTAGAAATTGGAAATTCTAGGAGATTTGGTTGTGAAGCCTGTCAGTGGGATAAAACATCACACAAAGTCCATCCTCTGAAGCAGCCATTTTATCCAGAGGAACTGATCTCTGTCCTCTGGAGATCAATTTCATTCATTCATTCATTCATTCATTCATTCATTCATTCATTCATTCATTCAATGACATTTATAGTCCGCCTTTCTCACTGAGATTCAAGGCGGATTATACAGTGTGAGATTAGTACAGTCAATATCAAAGACATTTCCATAATCAATGCCGTAGAGTAAATAAACACAAGAATACAAAGATATAGTATTAGCAAGCGTCCAATACAGAGTGGAAGAAAATGCTGAAAACAGAGCATAAGCAATTCTAGGGCTGACATTCGACCACGTGAAGCACAGGTAGTTCATAGGAGCACATATTTAAGACAACGGATAATATGTAAGGCAACATAGTCGTGAAGTCTACAGTCCTTACCTCATTAGTGAAGCAATTGTAATTCCAGGAGATCTCCAGGCCCCTCCCAGAGGGTGGCAACCCTAACAGCTGCTGGAGTAATAGGAGTTCTTATACTGGCAGGAGGTGCGACTGAGTGCTTGTGTTAGGAGTTGTGAAGACAAGTTGTGAACTTGTGTTAGGAGTTGTGAACTGAGCCCCTGTCCAAATTCCATGGATAAAATGGGACGTTGAAAAAAAACTTGGAGGATCATGTTTTGGAATGATTTTCTAGGTTTTAAAATACCTGCAAATAGAAAGCTAGCACAACAAGAAAAGAAAGTGGGGCAGATGCTTTCTCCCCGCTGTGCTAGTTTTCTGTTTGCATGGAGTTGTCTACGTGAAGAAGCATTTGAAACTGGGATCCACCACAAGCAGCCTAAAGCAGCGCGGGCTCCATCCTACCTCCTTAAGTTTCTGCTGCCTCATTCTCCTGCATGTGTGAACTTGGCTCCAACTACATTTTTGCCTGTGTCCTTACCCTCAAACCAGCCGGGCCTTCCGTCCCTGGTGCTCCTTGTTCACCCTGATGGGAGAAAAATAGAGGCGTTAGCGCCTCAGGTGTTTCAACAAGCCGTCCCTCTGAGGAATATCTTATTACCAATAACTGAAATGAAAATACGAGTTCATAATCAACTTCAAGACCAACTAGATTCCCAGGGTATGAGCTTCTGAGATTCCATAATCACACAGGGTAGAAACATTTCAAATTAATTAAAAACAAAATAAGTTATGGGCAACAAACAAACAAACATTACGCCCAGTAACTCGTGTGGGTACCTGATTTACGATCCATGATACCAAAGAGCATTCATTTAGTTCATTTAGTGTTCTAAGCACCTCACACACACATGGCATTGTTACAATGCCCCTGCAAGGTAGGCCAGTCTTATTATCCCCTGATGGCAGACATAGGGCTGAGACTGTGAGAGAGCTGCTTGCCTAAGGTCGCAGAGTGAGTTTGTAAGGGGGAAGATTTCAACCAGGGGACCTCCCAGATTACAGTTTATTCTCTGACAGCATCATTTTAAGCAGAGTTACTCCAGTCTAACTCATTGAAATAAATGGGCTTAGACTGGAGTAACTCTTCTTAGGATTGCACTGTTAGCCACTGTACCAGTTCTGATGTATACACCCAGAAATGTGGAATTAATTCATAGCTTCCCTGCAAAAGGGAATTAGGATTAACAGCATTCCCAGACTATTGTTATGAATAGAGCAGATTGACCAAGAACAACAAGCTGTTTACAGCTGTGATCTCCGATCTCAAACATACCCAAGGCATGCTTGCATCATTTCTGATTCCCCAAGTTGAATGCAGCACAGTATAGCAGACTGACCACTGCTTCATAAGCTTTCTGGTTTTACAAGCCCAGAGGAAATAACTGATGTCTCCAAGCCCCCACCCCCTAGGCACCATACATGGCCAACAGGTCAGAACTGCACAGGTTGGCTCTAGAAGGATACCCTTCTAACACAAAATCAGTCAGGCATACTGAGTACGATCTCAGGCTCAGGTGCTAAGGTCTGGCCAAGCGTCATACAATCATAGAATCATAGAGTTGGAAGGGGCCATACAGACCATCTAGTCCAACCCCCTGCCCAGTGCAGGATCAGCCTAAAGCATCTCTGACAAGTATTCACTGAAAACTCACCTTCTGTCCTTGGGATCCAGGAAGCCCAACTGCCCCCTGCAAAGCAGAGAGAATGGAGCTCAAGCCTAGTTCATAGAATCATAGAATCAAAGGGTTGGAAGGGACCTCCAGGGTCATCTAGTCCAACCCCCTGCATAATGCAGGACATTCACAAATGCCTCCCCCTCACACACCTCAGTTATCCCTTGCTCCATGCCCAGAAGATGGTAAAACACTGTCAGGATCCCTAGCCAAAATGGCCAGGGGAAAATTGCTTCCTGAACCCAAAGTGGCGATCAGCATTACCCTTGGCATGTAAGAAGGGGCCATGAGAAGTAAGCACTGATGTAACAAAACAATAATATTCCACAGTTCCCAAATTTGCCTTGGACCATTCATTTTTTCAGCCCTGAACATCAGCTGTATATCTTTGACCTACATCTGAGAAGCACGCAGAGGGGCTTGACGTACCTGCTAAAACTACTTTTTGGATAGAGCAGGCCCAAGGGTTTTTGGCACGTGGGGTGAACTACGATTTTGGGGGCCCGTTCAATAGGAATTAAAGCGAGCCCTCTAGAATGCACGTTTTACTTAATAAACAATGGAAAAATAAAAATGGATTGGACCTTCAAAAGCCCCTCATCATGGCTGCTGAAGGAGTCGACCAACAGACTCACAACAAATCAAAACCCTCTCTGCAGAACTGAAGCAAGAAAATAAAAATGTTTTAACTTAATTGCAGCAAACTGATAAGAAGACTGAAGTAGTTGCTGAGGAAATTAGACAAGAAAAGAAGAAACTTTTAACCCAACTACAGCAAATGGACCAGACTACCAAGAAACCTTCACTGGAATAAGACATACAAAAGCCAAAAACTGAGTTATCGTAAGGATTACAAGAAATAAGTCAAAAATCCAAGAAAATAAATAAGATATTCAAGAAATTAAGACACAGCAAAAAGAACTCAGAGAGACGCAAGAAAAAAAATTGAATTAGTACAAGAATTACAAACAAGCCCCTTGACAGAAACAGACCAGAGAATAGAAATCTTAGAAACAAAACTCGGGAGCAACAACCTAAGGTTCGTGGAATTCCAGAAACTTTAGGCGACTTGGATTTAGAGAACATACTTCAAAAGCTAATACAAGATTATTTGAAAGTGCAAGGTGATTTTCTGGAAACTGAGCACATTTTTAGAATCAGTTCAAAGCACCCAAGTCAGAACAAGGTACCTCAAGACATATTAGTTACTTTTACCCATAAAAAAAAATCAAAGGATGCAATCTTATTGCAACATTGAAAAGTACCGCTACAAACTGAAGAAAAAGAAATACAATTATTAAAAAAAGAAAAGAAAAATCAGAGAGATTCCAGAAGCTGGTTAATGCCAAACTTCCCTTTTAGCTGGTAGAAGAGCCTCCACTTGCCTTTTTGGCATCCCTCAAAACCTATCTCCTTTAAGCAAACTCCTAGATTTGCTTAGTGGTTGGGCTGGCCCTGACTTTAGAAGAGGAAAGCCCAGCTGGAAAGATCATTGGTCCATCTAGCCCAGGATTGTCTATTGTGGGACCTCCACAGTCACAGGGAAGTGGCTTTCCCAGCCCTGCTACCCAAGATCCTTCTAAATGGGGATGCTGGGAATTGAACTTGGGACCTCCTTTATGTAACACATGTGCCCTGCCCGTAAGCTACAGCTGCTTCCCATTACGCTGGCAACACAGAAAACGGGATGGGTCTGCTTTCGCCCAGCGCTACCAGACACAAATCAAACACACACCCTTTCTTTGTAGAATTGCCACACTCTCATTGGTGTGATGGGGAATACGATTCTTGGCAAATGAGCCCACCTCCCCAGGGGGCTTCAGAACTCTTAAAGAGGCAAAAGCTCCACCCCAAATTCAGTTCAGCTCCAGTCCCTCGTGCCACTTACATAATCCACACTGCAAAGGCAAACCCCACCTTTTCTCCTTCTGTTCCCTTGAAACCAGGGGGCCCTGGCACGCCAATCCCCGTCTCACCCTATAAAACAAGCAGATTCCATTATACAAAATATTGCTGATATGTGGCGGAAGAACATAAGAAGAGCCCTGCCGGATCAGACCAATGGTCTGTCTAGTCCGGCATCCTGTCTCACACAGTGTCCAACCAGTCAATCTGGAGGGCCAGGGCTTTTTTCCAACAGAAATGTGGTGGAACGGAGTTCTGGAACCTCTTGAAAATGGTCACATGGCTGGTGGCCCCACCCTCTGATCTCCAGACAGAGGGGAGTTTAGATTGCCCTTCGCACCCTGTGGCGCAGAGGGCAATCTCAACTCCCCTCTGCCTGGAGATCAGGGGGCGGGGCCACCAGCCATGTGACCATTTCCGCCAAGGGCAACCCACTGAGTTCCACCACCTCTTTTCCCAGAAAAAAAGCCCTGTGGAGGGCCAACAAAAGGCAACAATCTGGATGTTGCCTCCTGGCACTGGGATTCACAGGTTGACTGCCCCTGAATGTGGAGGCTCCCTTTAGTCACTGAGATTAGTAGCCTCTGATAGACCTCTCATCTAGGAATCTGTCAAATCCGCTTTTAAAGCCTGTGGCCATTATGGCATCCTCTGGAAGCGAATTCCAGAGTGGCAGCAGGTCACAAGGCTTACCAGCAGGAGGCCTCCCACCATAATCCTGGTAAACCTAACAGTTTGCCAAATTCTGGCATAATCCAGGCCATTTTTTCTGAATCATGACAAATTATCTCAATGCACTTTGAACTGGATCATCCACAAGACTGTTTGCAATGCTAAAGAAAGATCTTCATGAGTTGCCTTCCCTATGCATTCTACACCGTTTCTGAACTATGAATAAAATAATATTTTCGTGCTAGTACTTACAGCCCAGGCCAGCCTGATGTCATCCGATCTTGGAAGGTTAAGCCAAGTCAGCCTTGGTTAGAATTTGATGGGAGACCTCCAATGAAGACCAGAGTCACGGAGGAAGGCAATGACGAACCACCTCTAATAAGATGTCTACACAAGACATCTTATATGATGTCTTTTCAAGTATAGGTAGACGCAATGTTAGCTGGGAAGAGTAGTTTAAAATGACAGAGATGAAGGTTCTGTCAATTTCACCTCTCTACACAGAGCCAACAGAGATTGCTCTTCAGAGAGTTTGTTAATTTCATTTTCACCTCTCAAAAGGCGGGTGTCAATTTCACTTCCCCTTTGGGGAGGTGAAGATGAAATTAACAAACCCTTTGAGGAGTGATCTCTGCCAGCTCTGGGTAGAGGTGAAATTTAAACTATGTTTCCTGGCTAACATTGCATCTCCCTACACTTGAGCATCCTCATATAAGATGTCTCGTGTAGAGGGACTCATAGTCTCTTGCCATGAAAACCCCACCAGGGGTCGCCATAAGTCCATCATGACCTGATGGCATTCTCTACCACCACCTACCTTTTCACCCTTGGGCCCAGAATTTCCAGGTGTGCCATCCAGTCCTATTGGACCAGGTAGGCCAGCTCTTCCCTGTAAAAGAAGAGGAGAGTCTGTTTTCCATGCCCCATGGATTCGTGAGCCATTACAAACTCTGTTCAATGATACTCCATGTAGCTGAACTGGATGCCTCTAGAAAAGCAACTGGGAATGCTGAAAAAAAGGCAGTGTAAGCATCCAGATGTGGGAGACAAATATGAGGAGTGAGTATTCTCAAATATTTTCCATTGCTTTCAGAAGGACTGACTGATCTCAGGTGCCAAACTTCTAAATCAGACAAACCTGTCTGATGTCAGTTTTTAGTGTCAGTTTTTTTGACCCATCCACCCATCTCACAGTATGTCCCAGTTTAGGACCTTAAGTATTGATGAGTGTGTGCTCAGTCCTGGCCTTGAATATCAAGCTCCTAAGGAATGTCTTGTCTTCCTAAGATATGCCAAATATTCCTTGAAATTCCCACAGACATTTTGCCCAACCAGGAAGGAAAAGGCGATACTCACCGTCTCTCCCATTTCTCCTTTGTCTCCCTTGATGCCACTCTTCCCCCGAGGCCCCTGTGAAGTACAAGGAATAATTTTACTGCCTCTTTCTGTCTTTTGAAAGGATTGCCCAGCTCTGAATTGGAAAACCCTAGCTGGTCTGCCAAAATATGAAACGCTGAAAATAGGATGGAAGCAACCAACCACTTACCCTAATGCCAGGGTCTCCTGGCTCACCCTGAAAGAGAGAGAAGGGGAAATGTTATAGCATACTGAAAGGGTTTGAAGGCCATCCCAGTTACTTCAGTTTTCTCTTTCACAGACCGGGCACAGCCATGCAATGATCGACATGCATATATAGAACCTTGCCTGAGGAACCGAAAACTTCAAACCCATTCAAGGACAGCTCTGTCCAACTCCAGGTAGGAAAATTCCTGGAAATTTGGGGTGGGTGTGGTTTGGTCAGAGGATGATGTCAGCCCCAACTTTAATTCACTTGACCTGCTTGTAAAACGGAATGCTTATATAATCATAGGGTTGGAAGGGACCTCTAGGGTCATCTAGTGTAACCCCAACCCTGCATCTCATTAAGGT
The DNA here is from genome assembly GCF_028583425.1 of Eublepharis macularius. Classification (NCBI taxonomy): domain Eukaryota; kingdom Metazoa; phylum Chordata; class Lepidosauria; order Squamata; family Eublepharidae; genus Eublepharis; species Eublepharis macularius. The sequence goes on from NC_072798.1 coordinate 5,104,293, forward strand.
TTCCCGCTGTTCAGTATAAAGATTTTATCTTTAAACTCTGAGCAGTGTTCAGTCCTTGACATGAGATCTGAAAACAGCCATCACTCCTTTAAGAAAGTCTGTTTGTCAGTACAAAATAATTTATAGGTTTTTTTCTTACAGTACTCTCCCCACCAGGAGACAAAGACTCCTCTTAAAAGTTTAGTGATTTCTTTCATTAAAACAAACTCTAGTCTTTTTAATGAGGCAAGCTATCAAAATATAAATGCTTATTATGATAAAGTCTATACAGATGGAACAGCTGAAGGCAACAAGACTAAAGTCTCCTAACATTTCTCAATTGAATCTACGTTTAAATCAATTAAATTTACTATGAAATGCATTGGAGTTCCCATAATACGCAGTACAAGAATAAATTTCTCACCTAGATCTTCATGAGATTTCTTTCAGCCCAAATCCTGATCTGCTATCTGAGTTAACACTTTTATGTTATCTAATGTAGAAATCTAAGATCTTTTTCATGTGCTAGCATAGATAAGCTATCTGAAGAAGTGAGCTGTGGCTCACAAAAGATTATACCCTACCACAAATTTTGTTAGTCCTATAGGTGCAGCTGGACTCTTGCTCTTTTCTATAGATAAACTATGACTGGTTCAAGATTTAATTAATTATTCATATTTTCAATCATGTGACATTCGACCTAGCCAAAAACTGACACTATGTCCAGCGGCAAGTTAAGAGATATAAATCAGTAAAGATGGCAAAAAAGGGCCATTTTCACACATCTTAAATGTCATGCAAAACCGCACAAAAATCATGGAACAACGGTGTCTTTATGGCGCGATTTTCCATCATGATTCTGTTTCATGGCACGATTACATTAGAAATCGCGCCATGAAACGGAATCATGACGGGAAATCGTGCTACGTAGATGCCATTGTTCCATGAGTTTTGCACAATTTTGTGCAACAAGATGTGTGAAAATGGCCAAAGTTAAGTGAATAGATCATCATTGGTCCATTCTAACAATTCGAGAACATTTATCCGCTCCTGTCCACTATTTTTAATTGGCTGTTAAAGACGAAAGAGCCCCGTGTAGTTATACAATATGCTAGAAAAACTACAGCGAGGTTCATACAGAGTTCACTAGATTACACGTGCATCAATACAGATAATGTACTCTAATCCATAGTTCCTTGACATGCTGATAATAGCAAACATACCTTGAGTGACAGTCCAGGTGGACCTTGCGGCCCTGGTAGCCCGGGCAACCCTGGTGGGCCTGGCACACCAGGGACTCCAGGCTGTCCCTTCTGCCCCTGAAACAGTTAACACACACATCTGAGCCACGGAACTTCCACTGCACTGACCGGTCTCCTGTGGCTGCCAGTGTCAACCCAGACCACAAAGGTTCCACATGCAGCGAGGGGACATTCGGTCACTTCCGTTATGGTGGTCACTGGCCCAGGGAATTGAGGGTGCTTCTCTTCCCGCACTTGAGACATGCTCTGAGACCCTCTGCCCCTCCTAATGTCTGGAAGCAAACCAATCCTGTTTGTAGTTCAGCTTAGCAAAAATAAAAGTCGCACTCCCTATCCCAGCCTAAGTGCTGCCATTCATAAGAAATGTTTTGGATCTCAAATCCCTCAATGACGGAATTAATGAGAGCCCCAAAATGCATATATTGCCAAAGTTGACTTTTTTCTTTCAAATGTTACTAATTCATATAGATGAAAATTCATATAGATTCATATAGATGTCTCTTTGCTTCTCTTTAAAAACATCAAGGAGAGCGATATACGAGTTTTCCCTGAGCTCTCACAAAATTTCCCTGAGCTCTCGTGCACTGGGCAGGGGGTTGGACTAGATGGTCTGTATGGCCCCTTCCAACTCTATGATTCTATGATATTCTATGAAAATTCCTTCCTTTCACAGAATTCATCGTTTCCCAACCAGCAGGCAGATGTGGCTTTCCACACAGTTTTTAAAGAGGTTGGTGGGAGCAACGAGGTGAGGAGACTTATTTCCTCTGACTCCTGTTGTCAGAATTTGTTGGTGGGTCGGAACCAGGCCTTTTTTGGCTCATGTTAGAAATAGGGAGCCAGCTACAGTCTGAAAGAAAAAAAAAAGGGGGAAGAAAGAAAGAAATCTTCCGAAGACTCTCCCTCCCTCACTGCAGAATTAAGTGAGTTCCTGGGAAGGTCTCGACCCCGCACAGGGAACAGATAAGACCATAAAAGTTAATTGTTTGAGACCTCTTTAAGGGTCCCCTGGCCTTCTACATATAAATCACCAAAAGGGTAAACAACAAACAGCTTATCTTTGGGAAAACAAGGTGTCTAAAATCCTCAGCCAGTGAAGTGTGAACATTCATGTGTAATTTACAATGTAGTCAAATACATATCAAAGATGCCGTCTATCACAGAGGTAAAGGATGTGTAGACTTGTGTTTACATGAAGGACTTTCGACGGAACTGTCTTTCAAGAACAAAGACAATGCGATTGATTAAGATATTAATGAGGCAAGTCTTTGATATTTCCCTATAAAAGAGGGATGGAACAAGAACTCGGTACCCCTCACTTGCCAACACGCAAAGGCCAGATTGAGCTTGTGGTTGTGCAACGGAGTGGTCCCAGAGCTCTGGAATGGGAGGGGGAGGGAAGGTTGTTTTTCTGTAGTCATCTTATAGTATTATTGTATCTTGCATGCTAACGTGTTCTGTATCTATCTCTATAGTGCTCTCGCGGCCAGTGAGCTGGGCCCATATCTGGTGCCTTGCTCAACTGTTTTTCTTGTTTTGTTTTACCTTTATAAATAAAAACTTCCAGCTTTGCTTAAAGATCTTCTTGCTGCTGGCACGTTATTCTTAGCAGAAATATCAGCTTAGTACTAGGGAAAGATCAAGGGAGGTTGCACTCTTTACATGCCTATGGTAAGAGGCAAAACCCAAGCAGCAAACCGACTGCAACTAATGGACTGACCCCTGGTTGCAGAGAGACCATTTCCACAACCACTCCCAGCTGAGGGTGGCAGTCGGGCACGTAGCAAGCAGGCAGCTGACTGGCAAAGAAACACTGGCAGCGGGAGGGGCAAGAGTAGAGGCCACTCCAAAAGCCTCATTCTATGGCCAGTGCTGCCGACAGCACATGGAAAAGATAAAATAGAAAAAGAAGCACACACACACACAAAGAAAAGAACCTTAAAACTTAACATAAAAGACGCAGCAGAGAAGTAAATAAGTTCAGTCTTCAATAGCTTCTCTCTTTCTCTTTAAGAAAAGGCATCTCTCTCAATTCAATTTTAACTTGAATGTCTACCTTGAAATCCAACCGTACTTAATTTTCTGTCCTTTCGTGCTTGGCTGTGAGAAGTGGAAATTCAAAGCACACCACCCAAGCGGAAAATATGTGGCAACTCAACGGTGTTCAGAATTCAGTTTTCGAAATTAAAATATTTAAATAATATTTTCATTTGATCATCTCACACGCAATATGTTTGCCTAGTTTGGGATTTCAGTAAAAACTTAGTTCATTTAGAGCACTTGTCCCTCGCCTTTTAGTAAATGAGTAGCGGAAGGCAACTTATAGAGAGAACAAAAAAAAAAATCAGCAATAGAGCAATAAAACAAATCCATTCCATTTAAATTGGCAACCCCCCACAAGCAACAATTGCAGCTCTAGAGTGAACTCAGTATTGGGGGGGGGGGGGGGAGGAATTGCAACACTACTCTGAATTTCATTTTACTTACAGGTTGTCCGTTTTGTCCAGGAATGATTTCCACGCCACCTAGTACATATCCTGGCTCCCCCTGCAAAACAGAAAATAGGAAGGGGGTTGGGCCCATGCGCACAGCAGCCAGGCCGGGCCACGGCCTGGAGTTGCATTGCCCAGCGGGGGCCGGAAGAATGTGGGGGAAGAGGCAGCAATGCTCCAGCCTGCTACCATGCCCGGTGAGAGGGGGGGTGCCCGGGGGGGGCGGTGAGAGCCTGATGCCTGCACTCCCCTCCCGACTGCATGTTCTCCCTCCCATAGACTGCCGATCTGCAAACTTCAATTAAATGGAGAGACAAGCTGCCAGACGAGGAAACCTACATCAGAACCTACATCAGAACTTGAGGGAAACTGACACGTGTCTAACTCGTGTCAGGCGTCACTTGTAGCTTGGCTCACAGACATATGAATGAAGAAAAATGGAAAATTCATTAATGGGATTTAAACTTACTCTATCGCCTTTAGGTCCTCCGGGGCCTGGGTAGCCAGGTGGTCCCTAAAATGCAAAGCAGAGAAGGGAAATTTAGTTTGTTGTATAAAAAATTGAACAGTAAGAGCTGACATCCAATAGAAAAGTTTATTTTAGCATCTCAGTTTTGCCCAAATACAAGCAATGTCTTTAAACATTTAACTGCTCAGAAGAACACATGAAGCTGCCTTATACCTTGTCAGACTCTTAGTCAGACTGATTATACCTAGTCAGCTCTTCAGGGTCTCACATCACCTACTTCCAGGTCCTGTAATGGGAGATGCCAAGGATTGAATGTGGGACTTTCTGTGTCCAAAGCAGATGCTCCCCAACTGAGCCAAAGTTACTCCGGTTACATATACATATCTCCATTCCTAATCATATCTGACGAAGGGAGCTTGACCCTCGAAAGTTTATACTTTGGAAACTCTTGTCAGTCTTTAAGGTGCTTTTGGACTCAAACCTTGCTCCTGAATGTATCTATATATCCATTACATTTGTTTATTGAAATGTCTTTGGTTTGGACTGTACTGATTCACCCTGTGTAATCTGATTTGAGTCTCAGTGAGAAAGGTAGACTAAAAATAATCTAAATAAATAAATAATAGAGTCTTGCCCTCCTTAAAGACTAAGACCACGGATGCAGCAGCCGAGGACCAGGTGCGGCAGGCGTCTGGGGTGGCGTGTGGAACAACAGAGCGGGAGGGCTGGGAGGATGCACATGCACCTCCCCAGCCACCCGCCGCACCTGACTGGGAGTGCGGGCAGCCTCTGTTCGCCGTCCCCGCCACCCGCTGCACCAATGGGGCCGGCTTGCTGTGTGATGATGTCACACACAGTGACATCATCACACAGCTTGGGACGCACGTGCACACTCTGTGCGCGTGTGTAGGGGGCAGCAAAGGACCTGATGCTGCCCCCAGTCTCGGGTGCCAGAAACCCTGGCGCTGCCCCTGGACGTAGCACTCCGAAATGGCTGCCATAGGAGATGGGACCATATGCAATTACTCTCTCCTCTCTTTGCAAAAAAAATAACTGCAGGAGAGGAAGAAAAAGCAATGAAGGAAAGTCTGAGGGGAAGGAGAGAGAAAGAAAGGGGGGAATAAAAAGAAGAGAAGCCTAAAGGGAAAATGGAGCTACACACTGATTAAGGAAAGTACAGATGTTTTACAGTCCTTCTGATCATATATTAGCTGTGGTTGCTACTGCAGTGGGAAACTCTTTCATTTGAATAAGAGCAGCAGGTAACAATCTCTGCCTTAAAAAGGCCCCCTTCTACTTCCTGAAAAGCTTGACAGGCACCAGAGGAAGCAGAGTTGGGCATCGTGGCACTTATGGGTACTACTTTGGGGAGCCTGTCCTAGTTTAAGACTATAGGAGGAGACGTAACTAATGCAAAGAACTAGACTGACAGCCAGAATTTTTAAAATTCAGGGCAGGGGAGAAAGGGCATTGGTTGGGAAAAGGTGGGATTTTGTTAACTTACAAGTTCACCTTGGATTCCAGGGAGACCCTGTCAAACAACACGGAGAAAGAACATTAGACAAATGATTTTGATTGTTTTTTTCTCGGTAAGTTAATTTTGTTTTCAAAGCTGCTTCAATTCAATCTCCAGATAGTTACCATCAGTCCAGGAGAACCAGGGGGCCCAGTCCGGCCCGGCCTACCAGGCAATCCAGGAATCCCATCTTTCCCAGGAAGTCCCTACAAAATGTTGGCGAACAAGAAGGATTAGATTGAAGGGCATTTTGAGGAAAAAGCTTCAAAAATGTCTGGTAGTCCTTCTATGGATGGCCATAACTTCAGGATGAAAATCGGAAATCATTAGGGTTGCCAGACCCACTCCTGGTGGAAGGTTGAAGGCCTGGCACTCAGTTTGTTGGCGACTGCGCACACACTTCTGGCAAGCATGATAGCGTCACTTCTGGGAAATGATATAATAACGTGGCTGCCCTGGGAGCCTCCCCGTGCTCCACAGGGTTCGAACCAGGCCTGATTCGGGCCAGATCAGGCCCCTGGGAAGCATGGGAGCGAGCCCACACTCAGCAGCGGTTCCAATTCGGGCCCAAATCCAGCCCGAATCTGGTCAGATCTGGCCTGATTCAGGCCCACATTCCACAGTGGCCTGATTCTGGCCCATTTAGCCTGGATCCAGCCCAGATCGGGCCGCTGTGAAGTGAGGGAGTGCTCCCGCGTAGGGTTGCCAGCCTCCAGGTAGTGGCTGGAGATCTCCTGGAATTACAACTGGTCTCCAGGCCACAGAGATCACTTCACCTGGAGAAAATGGCGACTTTATGGAATTTTGCCATGCCAAGGTCCTTTCCCTCCCCAAACCCCACTTTCTCCTGGTTTCTCCAGGTTTCACCACCCAGATCTCCAGGAATTTCCCAACTTGGAGCTGGCAACCCTACTCCTGCGCTTTGCAGTGGCATGATTCAGGCCAAAACGGGCCCGAATCAGGCAGCTGAGGTACAATGCCGCACGCTGCACCTCCCTGGAAGGCGCGCTTTCCCCTCCCGCCAGCCAGGTAAGCCGGAGCAGGGGGCGGAGGGCAGGGATGGGGGATCCCCCGCCCCTGGCAGGGGACTGGCAACACTAGAAATCATACAGAAAACGTGAAAATGGCTTAACAATGGAAATGGTCAAGTTTGCAAAAGCTAAATTATCCCCAGACAATCAAAACTTGGAACTCTGTAGGCTTCATAAATTGAATCATTTTGCATTGAATTTTAATTGTGTTTTTATTAGATTTGATTGCTCTGAGCTGCTTCAGAAGCCGACCGTTGGCAGAAAAACAGGATAAAATATAAAATAAATTGATGGAAATTAAAGCATAAGCGTCTATCTAGCAAATTTCAAATTTAGGCCAAAACTCAAAATTGGTTTTATTTCTTATTAATTCCACTCCCTTTCCAGTTAATTATGTAAACACGCAGCTGTACAGATGGCCTTTCCTCCAAGGTTAATTTGAGCCTGGCTGCATCCTGCCTGCTTTCTATTGTAAAACTCAAGACTCCAAATGAAAAAGGCTTTTAGGCATGTGCAAAGTGCATTTCCTTCACTATGGAAGATCTCCATCCTTCATGCACTTCTGAAAAGAGGTTTTCCAGGCGTCTTGAGTCCCAAGACCTTTTAGATTAAAAATTAAGCAATGATTGCTAAGCATCTATCAAACGTCTTTTCCCATTCCATGACAATAATTGCAGGAGAATCCCATACACAGATAAGATTCAGTTCCAGTAGCACCTTGAAGTCCAACTAGATCTTTAAGGGGCTACTGTACCCTAATCTTTCTCTCCCAACACAGTTACCCAGCCCACCTGAAAATATACACAGATAAATAAACCAAATTCACATTTGCCTAATTGCCAATAGTTCAAGCCACTAGTTTTCCAATTGGCTTCCAGAGAATCATGGGACGCTGCTTTGCAGACAAGCTTCCAAAAGTTGCCAACGTCCAGCTGCAGCCTGGGGATCTCCCAGTATTACAACTGATCTCCATACCACAGAGATCAGTTCCCCTAGAGAAAATGGCTAGTCTGGAATGTGGACTCTATGGCATTATACCCTGCTCTATGGCATTATACCCTCCCCTCCCCAGGCACCGCCCCAAAATCTCCAGGAATTTCCCAACCTGGAGTTGGCAACCCTATGGTGTCCTGACCACCCCTACTGAAGTTCCTCTGAAATGCACAATGGATGTGTGTCTAGGGCACATTCTTGGCTCACACAGCAATAACAGCGAAGCCTGGAAGATCTTGGACACAGAGCTGGAACAGATGGCAGCCACAGATCTGCACAGAAAAGGAGGATTTTGACAGAGAGAGGGTGTCCCTGAGCCTCCTTGTGTGGAAAAAAAGGAATTCTCTCCACCAAAAGGAAGGGGGGAAGTGGTGGTTCTCCAGGGGCTCACAACCAGCAGGGGGGAGCTCTGCAACAATCCAGCTGAGAGTCACCGATTCACGCACTGAAGATCATTGTTCTCCAAGCCCGGAATCCTGTGTAGTACAATGGGCTTCCACAGCTGACCGCCCCCCCCCACAGGAGTTTTTGGCAAAGGATTCAAAGGGTTTCAAGAAGGAAGAAAGTGTGTTAAGTTGCAGAACAAGAACGCTCACAGAACCCAACATCAAGATACCTACTCACCCGCTCTCCTTTCTCTCCTTTGGTGGCAAACCCGAAGGGGTCATAAGCCCCTGCGCTGTGCAATCCAGTGAAACTCTAGAAACAAAAGATGCAGAGGAGTTAGCCGTGTTAGTCTTTGGTAGCAAAATCAAAAAGAGTCCAGTAGCACCTTTAAGACTAACCAATTTTATTTTAGCATAAGCTTTCGAGAATCAAGTTCTCTTCGTCAGATGCATGGTACAGAGACTGGTCAAATACAGAAGAGCAGGAGAGAGAAGAGGCAATTAGGGGGAGGAAGGGGGAGGGTGCAACCAAAACATTCCTTTGCTAGTATATGTAAACATCTCCTTTTGGTGTGTGGATCAGTTGGCTTCAAAGGAGTTTGCCCTGTTAGTTTGTAGCAGCCAAACAGCTGGACCATCCAATTCCAATGCAGTATGAGCCTTCGATAACCACAGCTCTCCCTGCCAGATGCATCTGACAAAGAGATCTGTGGTTCCCGAAAGCCCACGCCAGGTGCCACTGGCTTCTACAAACTAACAGGGCAAACTCCTTTGAAGCCAACTGATACACACACCAAAAGGAGATGTTTACATATACTAGCAAAGGAATGTTTTGATTGCTCCCTCCCCCTCCCCCCCTAATTGCCTCTTCTCTCTCCTGCTCTTCTGTATTTGACCAGTCTCTGTACCAGGCATCTGACGAAGAGAACTTGATTCTCGAAAGCTTATGCTACAATAAAATTGGTTAGTCTTAAAGGTGCTACTGGACTCGTTTTGATCTAGAAACGAAAGTCAGCAGGGTCTTTCAAGGTGACAGGGCCATTCTCCAACCCCCCTCCTTGCCTCCCACAATCAACCTGTTTCACCATGGTAGTCTAGTCCTCCAATAGATCGTGAAAAGTTGAGCACCAGTAAGGACTCGTGGAGAGGGAAGAGCCCCTTTGCTGATCCCCCCCACCGCCACTTCTCCCCTTTGTTCTGTCTCATTTACCTTCTTCCCTTCCCGGCAGGCTACATCTCCCCTCCCCTCAAGTCCTACACTCCCAAACTTTCTTATCTCCTATTCACTAATTCACTCTGACCTGGATAGCCCAGGTGAGCCTGATCTCATCAGATCTCAGAAGCTAAGCAGGGTTGGCCTTGGTTAGCAATTGGATGGGAGACCTCCAAAGAAGACCAGGGTTGCAGAGGCAGGCTGTGGCAAACCACCTCTGTTAGGCTCTTGCCATGAAAACCCTGCCAGGGGTCGCCATCAGTCAGCTGACTTGACAGCACTGTCTACCACCATCTACTAGTCCAACTATACCCCCCTTTCCTCCTCCCCCCAGACAATTCCGTTACCTGGTCACTCTTTCCTTCCTCCCCCCTCTCAGGGCCAAGCTACAAGTGACGAATGACACTTGAACGGCAAGTGGATTGAGTGGAGTGCAAGTGAACAGGGAGAAATACACTTGCTGTTCAAGTGTCATTCGTCACTTGTAGCTTTGCCCTCAGAAGATCTCCCCCACCCCATCATAGGGCTGACAACCTAGTTCAGCCTGGACATCTCCTGGAATTACAGATGACGGAGATGAGTTCCCCTGGAGAAAATGGCAACTTCAGCGTGTGGCCTGTATGGCATCAAATTTCCTGCTGAGCTCCCTCCCCTAATTCTGCCCTTCCCAGTCTCCCACCCCAAATCTCCAGGAATTACCCACCCCCAAGTTGGCAACCCTACCCCTTCCGCCCCTGCAGGGTCGCCTTCCCACTCCTGTATATCGTCTAAACTTACCGCCTCCATTTTGCATCTCTGGTTTTCAGGGCTCTGTTTTCGATTGCTTTGGCAATCCAAAATGAAAACCCATTTTTATCCAGCTATCTTTATTAAAAAGATTCTTTCTTTCCCTTTGTCGCACACCCACTTACTGACTCAGATGAAGCTCACACGTCACTCACCATGTCCCCAGATGGGCCCTGATCCCCCTGTGCAAAGAAAAGGGAGGGAGAAAAAAGATCCAGATGAGTTATCTGTGTTATACAGCTCTCTTCGTCAGATGCATCATCAGCTTTCGAGAACCACAGCTCTCTTTGTCAGATGCATCAACAGCTTTCGAGAACCACAGCTCTCTTCGTCAGATGCATCTGACAAAGAGAGCTGTGGTTCTCGAAAGCTGATGATGCATCTGACCAAGAGACCTGTGGTTCTCAAAAGCTTTTGCTACTATAAAGTTGGTTAGTCTTAAAGGTGCTACTGGACTCGTTACTATTTTGGAGAAAAAAGAGTAATAGGAGTCAAGGATTACCTCTGCCACTCCACCCTCTTGAGAATAGTATACACATTTGAACAGTGTCAGAAGCCGCATCCTGGAGCCACAGAGGTGGCCAAGAAGGAACGACACGTCCATACACTGCCTGACCTTACAGCTTTGTAAGATCAGGTGGAACCCAACTGCTTCGCTTATGTCTCCTGGCACTTGATGAGTTTTTGTAGCTGTTTTTTCTGCTATCCAATACTCAATTGCATTGTTTCTTAAATATCCGAGCCATAGATCACATTGATTTATACTACGTAATCCAACTTGAGCCTCAATGAGTAAGGCAGACTATAAATAACATAAATAAAAATAAATAAAAATTTTAAGATTCAAGATTCATGCACTCTCTACAGATAACCTCAGAGCAGGTTAGAAAATGTCTTACCTTCTCTCCCTTTTGGCCCTATAAACAAAGAAAAAATATGTTGGCAACTACCCTTAGAGAAAAGTAAGTACATTTCACTAAACAGCTTGTCTTAACTACTGTTTCTATTGCTAGAACCAACATTTCCCTGATATTCCTGTTTATGCATGTGTCAATTAGTCCTCTGTTCTGGAAGCTTTCTTTCCAACTGTACTAATACCAGTATACCATATTGCTATATTCAATCTATTTCCATCCTGTTTTCGTGAACACCTGGTTCTAGTTTTATTTGATTGATGGAATTCTCAACCGATATGTTTAAAATCGGACTGTTTAACATATCGGTTGAGAATTTAAGGCTAAAAAGAAATTAAGGCTAAAAGAAAACAACTTGCCCCAAGAGGCACAATGAAGTGTATGACAAAAACAGGACTTGATATCCCAGGGCCAAATCTTGCTCTGTAGCCATTGGACCTCTCTTGTTCCCGTTGTAAGATGGTCCATAGTGGGAGGAAGAGACAGTCACTAGGGGTGGTAGATCAAGACGGGTAGCCATGTTAGTCTGCCTGTAGCAGTAGAGAAGAGCAAGAGTCCAGTAGTGCCTATAAGACTAACAAAATTTGTGGTAGGGTATGAGCTTTCACAAGTCACAGCTCACTTGGTATCTGAAGAAGTAAGCTGTGACTCACAAAACCTCATATCCTACTATGAATTTTGTGAGTCTTGTAGGTGCTATGGGACTCTTGCTCTTTTCTACTAGGGGTGGTATAAGCTTCTTTTTTATGTATCTATCCCATGGGGCTTTACACAGCAAAAAATTCTAAGTAGGTTGTGTTTCCAAACATTCACTTGTAGTAACGGGATGAAAAATGCCTCCTGAATGCCCACAGCTCTTTCTATAGCACATGGAGGTCCATTCCATCATGACATGGGTGTTCCACATGGGACAAGCAGCAAGCATTTGTGGCATGATGGGATAGGCAGGGCAGGATTTTATTTTATTTATTTCAAATTTCTATTCCGCCCTCCCCACGAGCAGGCTCAGGGTACATATTAAAATACAATAAAAATTCATCTACATTAAAACATCATTAAAACAGCAGTGTATTTAAAACAGGATGGTGGACAGCCTTCACAGAGAGGGTTAAGAATTTAAACCCCCCCCTTTTTTTCCAGGCTAGCGGAGGCCCAGTCTCAGCTGTATGCTTGGTGGAGCAACTCTGTCTTGCAGGCCCAATGGAAGGATAGTAGGTCCTGCCGGGCCTTGATCTCAGCAGACAGAGCGTTCCATCAGGTGGGAGCCAGGACCGAAAAGTCCCTGGCTCTAGTCGAGGCTAGGCGGGCCTCCTTGGGGCCAGGGACCACCAACAGCTGTTTGTCCCCTGATTGGAGTGTCCTCAGGGGAATATATGGAGAGAGACGGTCCCGTAGATATGCTGGTCCCAGTCCACACAGGGCCTTATAAGTCAATACCAGAACCTTGAATCTGATCCGGTACTCCATTGGCAACCAATGCAGCTCACGTAACAATGGTGTTATATGCGCCTTATTTGGCACTCTCGTAATAACACGTGCTACTGCATTTTGTACCAGCTAAGCAAAGATATGGAGAAGTGCCTTTCCTACAATGCACTGTCACCAGCTCTCCTGTTTAATGGAGAAAAGCTCCCAAAGCACACCAAGGCATGGAAGACTGCACATGGGTGCACATTATCTCCAGTAGTACTGGCAGTACACTTGCTCAGGAGGCTGGCCTCCCATGCCAAAGAGGTTTGCCGCCACCTTACCTGTGCACATCTGGGATCACAGGGTCCTTGTGGGGTCTGGATTGGCTGAGAAGGAGCAGAAGAGGGACCCAAGACAGGCAAGCGCTCCAACTCCTCCAACAGCAGCCCTGGCTTGTCTGCCACCTTGAGGTCAATCTGCATACAAAAAGGCTCAGATTAGCCTAGAGTGATGCAAAACAGTAAAAAGTCCAGTAGAACCTTTATGACTAACCAACTTTATAGTAGCATAAGCTTTTGAGAATCACAGTTCTCTTCGTCAGATGCATGGAGGGTATGAAGAAACTGGCCAGAGATATATAGGTGGGGGGGGGGAGTGAGGTCCGTGTAGATGCAAATCAGTTGCAAAAGTCATGAAAGAGGTGGAGTGCACAATCCTGGCTGGGCGAGATCCCTTCCCTCCATTGCTGAGTCTGAATAGAATGCCTGAAAGGCAGTTACTTCTGATAACGAGATAACCATCCAGAGTCTCTATTCAATCCAAGTCTGACTGAGTCAAATTTACATATGAATTCCAGTTCAGCAGTTTCCCGTAAAGGTGCTACTGGACTCTTTACTATTTTGTGACTACAGACTAACTCCTCTGAGCTTAGAGTGATGGGCAGCTATCATTACAAGACAGCATTACAAATTCACCCTTCCACTTAGGGTTGCCATTCTCCAGGTGGGGCATGGACATCTCCCAGAATTACCACTGATTTCCAGACTACAGAGATCAGTCTCCCTGGAGAAAATGACTGCTTTGGAGGACAGACTCTGGCATCATACCCTGCTGAGGTTCTGCCTCAAACCCCACTCGCTCCAGGCTCCACCCCCCAAATCTCCAGGAATTTCCCAACCCATAATTGGCAACTCTACTCTTCCCTGTCTTATTCCCACCATGTTGTGCTGTGTGTGTAGGCTAAAACCCGTGGACAGGAAAGAGAAGTTCTATAGAGGCAAGAGAGTCCCAAAGTGGTAAATTGGAAGGTACCAACTCAAATTGCAAGTGTCCTCTGTTTAAATCACTCCCTGCAGGTAGAAAACTAGCAGAACAAGGAACAGGCTGAGCTAGAATCTCTTTCATTCATAGCTAATTTGTTTGTACTTGCAGAGTTTTGTCCCTGTTATTACATTCAGACAATGTGTTCAGAAACCTACATTCTGAAATGGTACCATTCTACCATGTTGGGACTCTACCCCTTCATTCTGCCTAATGTGTGTATGCCAGGCCTCAGACTGGGAAGCAGTGTGCTTCAGAAGACAGCCCACAGCCTTTGCTCTTCCCCTTCCAGTTCCTGTTAGATCTCCTCAAAAACAAACGGTGAGCCCTCCTGCATCAGACCAACAGCCCATCCCGTTTCCCACAGAGGCCAACCAAACCCCCACCCACATGAAGGCCTACAAGCAAGACACAGAGGCCCAAACCTCCCCTTGGTATTGCCCCCACAGCAACTGGCATTCAGAGGTAGACTGCCTTTGAACATGGAGGTTCTTTTCTAGAGATGGGCATGAACCAAAATACGAACCAAAATTCATGACGAACCAGGCTGGTTCGTGGTTCAAGAACCAACGGTTTGGCAGATCCCATTTCTGATGAACCACCATGAACTTTAGGCTGGTTCGTTTGGTTTGTTTTTTGGTTCATCACTGCAGACAGCCTGGTGCCGATGAATCAGTTTCCTAGGCAACAGGGAATGGACTTCCTACAAACCTTCTGCTGACCCGGAAGTGACCTTCTGCTGGCCTGGAAGTGACCTGCTGGCCCGGAAGTGATGATTTTCTGACCTGGATGTGATGTTTTCATGAACCAAACAAACTGGTTCACGAACTGGGGGCAGGTTCATGAAAGTTTGTGGTTCGTGAAATTTGACGAACCATGAACCACATGGTTTGTTTTTTTCCAGTTCATGCCCATCTCTATTCTTTTCTGCCATCATAGTTAACAGCCACAGATGGCCCTATCCTCAATAAATGTACCTAATCCTCAAATCCCGTCTTTGCACCTGGTCAACCTTCCCTTTAAAGACAGCCCCCCCCCCCCCGATTCTCACCCCTATGTGTTCAGGCAAGGCACCCAATTGCTGAGAGCCAAAGCAAATGGTTTCTATGAGTTCCCTTATGATCTGTGGGAGATCATCAAACGTGCTGACATAGAAGAGATTGTGCAGGTTTTGATGCAACAAGACCCTTTTGAGTTCCTCCGGATCAGCTCCCGAAATGCCCACAGCGATCACACGGACTCCTGGAGGGAAAAACCGTTCAACACTTAACCAGCTTTTAACTGCAACATGAGTTAATTCAGCCATTAAAATGAGTGCCTCATAAAATTGCAATGAAGAACCTCTTTGGCAAGTTATGCAGAGCAACCGTTATTCCAAACTGGCTGTGGACCTTTCAGACAACCACCGGTGGGGCTTTCAACTGATTTGCTAATTAAATGGTTGAATTTATATTTACAGATTGCAGCTTCTCAATGCAGGTGTTTTTTCGAAGGTTTGAAGTTGATATTTTGTTGAAGGATAACTTAATATTTTTTTAAAAGAAAGATGAAACTCAACGTTTAGAGGAAGAAAATCCATCCCTGAATACAGTGTTGAGCTGCAGAGACCCACGTTCCAGTCCTTTTTCAGACATGGCGCTCGCTCGGTGGCCTCGTCTGAAACAAAATGGATAATTCCACATAGGCTGCTTTGAGTCCCTCAGAGAAAGAACTGGATGGATCCTGGTTATTTTCATTTCCCTATCAGGGAAACCGCTCCCCTCCCCCCGATTCTTTCTGTCTTGTAACTTCAGCACCCTTCACACATGCACAGGAAGCAAAATGTGCATGTGTCCACGCATGTGGGTAGAGGACAACATTCCCAGAAAAGGTGCCCACAAAAATGGAAGCCAAACAGCCCACAGCCGTTTTGCAAACATAAGGCGACTGTAATCCTGGGGAAAAGCCAGCAGCATTCAGTGAATGGGACATCCCTTTAAGAGCATGTGGAAATGGCTCCAATTTTATTTATTTATTTTTTATTTATATTCCGCCCTCCCCACATTTCCAGCAGGCTCAGAGCCAAAACACACGTTAAGAAATACCTAGGTTCAGCACGTGTTCTCTTACCTCAAGGTTTGCCGGGATCTGTAGGCGTCCTGGAAGCTTAAAGTAGGGGTCCTGGAAGCTTAAAGATCTGTAGGCGTCCTGGAAGCTTAAAGTCCTGGAAGCTTAAAGGATCTGTAGGCATCCTGGAAGCTTAAAGGCGTCCTGGAAGCTTAAAGCTTAAAATACAGGCGCCTGTATTTCCCTTCCCCTTTTTGCTGCTCTGTAAATGCTAAACTTTAAGCTTCCAGGACGCCTACAGATCCCGGCAAACCTTGAGGTAAGAGAACACGTGCTGAACCTAGGTATTTCTTAACGTGTGTTTTGGCTCTCAGAGTGGATCTTCAGCACTTCACTCCCATAAGAAAAGATCCATCCAGCCGGCCACTCCAATACAATTGTCTTGTTCACTTATGCCCCCCGCCCCGCAACGAACCAAATCTCAGCAACCTCCTTATCTATTTAGGTATCACATTCACATATGCCCTTCCTCCAAGTAACTAGACTGGGGCCGAGGGGGTGGAATTATTTTTCCTTCCTCAGAGCATAAAGCAAGGGTTACCGGGGGGCGGGGGATGAGGGGAGAGGTAGTTGTGAATTCCTTGCGCTGTGCAGGGATTGGACTAGATAACCCTAGAGGTCCCTTCCAACTCTATGATTCTATGGGATCCTAAGCTCCTTGGAGAGAGAGAGAGAATGGGATAAAAATGCAGTTTAATATAATAAGAAAGAAAAAACCCTGTAATTAAAGCTTTCATTGGTTGATTAATTAGCACAATTAAAAGCCTGCAACCGCATTAGAAAGCTTGTGCAACGGATTAAAAAGTCACAACAGGTAAAATCCAGAGATGCAACAGAAGGTGTGAGAGCCATTTTAGTGTTGATACCCAGTTTGGTGTAGTGGTTAAGAGCAGCGGGACTCTAATCTGGAGAACCAGGTTTGATTTCCCACTCTTCCACTTGAAGCCAGCTGGGAGACCTTGGGTCAGTCACAGCAGTTCCAGAGCTCTGTCAGCCCCACCCACCTTTGTTGTGGGGATAATAATAACACACGTTGTAAACTGCTCTGAGTGGGCGTTAAGCTGTCCTGAAGGGCGGTCTATAAATCAAATGTTATTATTCGAATGTTATTATTAGATTTCAAAGGGAAAAACTCCAAATTGCACACACATCTGTATCACAGCAATGCAGCTACTGCCGTCTACAGATTAAAATGTTTAATGCAACTGCTCTCCTTGAGTTGAGCAATTCTCCAGCTTTCTGAAGAGGTGCCCCGTTCTAAACTTGCTGTGCTTTTTAAGAACTGAGTGCAAAGTAACTCCATGTGACTTTCCTGCTCCCCAACATAAAATGCAACATTCTCACATGAGTTAACCTTGAACATGTCCACACAGAACCCAGATGCCTTGATTTAACTCACAGACCTATAACATGAGCTACTTGGGCAGGGGGTGCCACATCGTCCTGTGACCGCCCATCTGTAAGCAGAACCAGGGTGCGAGGAAAGGTTGGCCTCATCCCTTTGGAGGCTTGAAATATCTCCTTCAGCACATAGCTGATTCCTCGTCCTGGAGAAAAATGGGAGAAACGCAACTGAAAGATTCCTAAAGCATTAAAAGGTAGTAGAACGTGTGTGCGCACACATATATTTACGTGGTGCACAATTCCAAAGTCCCAAACTAGACAATGTGGGTGATGCATAAACAGTTTCCTAATGTTTTTTAGTTTGAAAAAACAGCATTAGAAGGTTGCAATTCACAGCCAAAAAACTGTCTGTGGAGTTGCTGCTTCACCTTTTCTCTTCTGGCTTTCCCCATTCCAAATTGACCCCTCCAAGCTACTTTTCCATGTACAAGATAAAAGAGGCTGGACTTTTTTTCCCCATGTGGGAAAAAGGTGGTTTGGAGAAGATCTAAACATCCCTCTACTGAAACTTGCAGTCTGGAGTAGAGATGGGCACGAATCAAATTACGACCCAAAAAAATGCACGAATCAGGCCGATTCGTGGTTTGCGAACCAGTGGGTCATGGAAGCTCGTTTCCACGAACTTCCACTAACTGATCTACTGGTTCGTTTGGGTCATATTGAAGGGGCAGTTTAAATGACCATTTCCCCAGTGAAATGGCCATATAAACTTTTCCTGCAGCTTGCTAGTGGCAGGTCCCTTTAAACTATCAGCTGGCAGGCAGCGGGGGGGATCCCCCCCTTGCCACCTGCCAGCTGATAGTTTAAAGGGACCTGCTGCTTGCAAGCGGCAGGACCTTTTATACTGCCCAAACCCCAGCACCCACACCCACTCCACCCCCCCCAGCCACAGCCGCAGCCGCAGCCCCAGCCCCACACTTACCTTGCCCTGCAGGCCCGCGGTGTCCTCCCCCTCCTCCCGCAAGGGGCGGGAAGGCTGGTTTTGGCCTCTTCCAACACTGTGTGGGCCCGCAGGACAGTGACGGAGGCCGAAAACGGCCTTCCTGCCCCTCACAGGAGGAGGGGGAGGATGCTGCGGGCCTGCAGGGCAAGGTAAGTGTGGGGCTGGTGTTGGGGCTGGGGGGCTGGGGGCTGGGGTTTGGGCAATTTAAAGGGCCCTGCCGTTTGCAATCTGCAGGAAAAGTTTATGTGGCCATTTCCCTGGGGTCATCTCTAGTCTGGAGTGACTTCTTTTCGTTGAAAAGCCTGTAGATTGTCATTTCTCACACATGGTCTTATTTGGCATTAAGATGCAGATCAGGTTCAAAGGCTCACGAGTGACAATTTGATTCCCGTCAAGGTGGCGCAGAAATGGCCTCATCTGCCATCCAATGTAACATATGCCATGCAGCCTGTGGTTGGAAATATATATGTTGGCTTGCAGGATTGTTCTCCAAGACCATACCTACTCATGTACATAGAGGCCTCTGTGCAGGGCATGATTGCATTTAAGCTATAGAGTGGAAATACACATTGCAAATTACCTGGGGACGCTCAAGTGCAGGATTTTGTGTGATCTTCAATTCATGTGCAAGCTGTTCTTCCTTAGCACTCATGAGCACCCTTTATGTAATTGTATCCGCAAGTGATTCCGGAGGGTAGGGAGCCAATTCAGCTCAGTTTTCACTATGAGAACAAGTACTGTAGGCAACTTTGACTTGCCAATTTGCATTTCTTTAGGGTGTGAGAAAGTGTCAAGATCTGCATGTTAATGAATGGTGGTGGGAGGTGGAGAAAACTGGGATTCTTTTAGCAATTGAGGAGGAACTGATATTGACGGAGTGAATGAATTCATGTTGAGCAAATTAAAGTGTGGCTGTGCAAGTGAGTGCATGGGAAGTTAGAGGAGGGACACATGAAATGAGGCATCCCTAGGTAATTAATGTGTATTTTCCCCCATAGCGGAGATGGGATTCACATGATACACTCATAGATCCAGAGGAGTTAGCTGTGTTAGTCTGCAGTAGCAAAATAGCAAAGAGTCCAGTAGCACCTTTAAGACTAACGATCTTTATTGTAGCATAAGCTTTCGAGAGCCGCAGCTCTCTACATCAGATTATGCTATCTGACGAAGAGAACTTGATTCTCGAAAGCTTATGCTACAATAAAGATCGTTAGTCTTAAAGGTGCTACTGGACTCTTTTTGATTATGATACACTCAGACACCTAAATTGGTTTTTTATTTCAGGATGTCTTCAAAGGGCTGAACCAGCAAATCGGGAGGTTTAGCATTTGTTCCAATTTGAAGTTGCTTAGCTGGAACTTACTATTTTTTTTTAATACGTTTTTTTTTGCTCCACACTCGAAGCCTTTCGCATGGGATTATAATGCCAACTGACTGAAGAACTAAATAGCTACACGACGCTTGTTGTCAATACCCACCAGTTTTGGTATTCCCTCCCATGTAGCGCAACCTTTTGATGGCTTTCAAAATACCATTCCGGTCCCTGTACTGGTTCAATGGAAATTCCGTTCGGGGCTCATCACTGTATTGAACGACAGCAATCTGGCATGTGAAAAAGATGGGGGGAAATCAGAGTTCAACTTGATAGGAAGCAAAAAGAAAACTTTCCCCTGTTAACCATCCCCAGGGCTCCAGAAGCAGTTAACTAGAAATGCTTATCTATCTATCTATCTATCTATCTATCTATCTATCTATCTATCTATCTATCTATCTATCTATCTATCTATCTATCTATCTGTCTGTCTGTCTGTCTGTCTGTCTGTCTGTCTGTCTGTCTGTCTGTCTGTCTGTCTGTCTGTCTGTCTGTCTGTCTGTCTGTCTGTCTCAAATTTCTATTCCGCCCTCCCTGCAAGCAGGCTCTGGAGGATAACAACTTATTAAAACACAATAAAAATTCCTTCTACATTAAAACATCATTAAAACAGCAGCATATTTCTACTCATACAGCAGCAATCAGACTTACACATTTAAAAACAGGATGGTGGACAACCTTCGGAGGGAGGGTAAGAATTTATATGTAGTGGACTGGGAGCTTCAAGCAAAAAGGCTTTCGTAGCAAGGTTCTGTACAGCTGCATTCCGACTGGCCGTGTTGTTGAGCCGGCCAATCAGGATTCCACTACAGATTAATGAACTAGCGAATAGGGTTTCTGGATACCGGGTGTTTGCTATTGGTTGAGTTTAATGGTGGGCGTGTTCTGGAGGGGGACTTGAGAGCTCTATAACTGCTGTTTTGATGTTTGTGCTTTGAGGGGTGATGTTCCTGTTAATAAAAGAGTTATTGGAAATCACTTGAACTGTTGTACCCACTACATAAGATTATACACCCCGGGTTTTTCAGGCCGGCGGAGGCCCAGCCTTAGCCACACGCCTGGCGGAACAGTTCTGTCTTGCAGGCCCGGCAGAAGGATAGTAGATCCGGCCAGGCCCTGATCTCAGCCGACAGCCGACCAGGTGGGAGCCAGGACCGAAAAGGCCCTGGCTCTAGTCAAGGCTAGGCGGGCCACCTTGGGGCAGGACCTACCAGCAGCTGTTTATCCCCTGACCAGAGTGACTTCTGGGGAATATATGGGAAGAGACAGTCCCGTATTATGTCCCATCGGTTCATATTCATGCTAGGCATGGGCTTTTATCACTAAGAAAGATGCTCAGCTCTTGAAAATAGTGGCTTGCCTCTAGGAAATGGTGGGAAACATTGATTGGTGGGCTTGAAGTGGTTATCAAGGAGAAAGGGGGTGCCTTATGTCTACCCCTGGTTTGGGATCACAACTGCACTACTGATGGGCAGAGGTATTACACAGCAGCAGTATGCCTAGTGGCTAGAGTGTTGTAGAAACGAGAAACCTGGATTCAGATCTCCGAGGAAAACTATCTCTTGCCCTCCATTTCCATAAAGTTGGACTGATGGCTACTTCTAACACTGTGGAGGAAGGATCTGATAAAAACAGAAGAGCTTCCAGTATATGAAAAATGCAATAAGAGCAGCCAGTGTGTGGAGCTGGGTCTCAATGTGTGTGTGTAGTGTACTGTCAAGTCGCTTCCGACCTATGGCTATCCTATGAATGAAAGACCTCCAAAATGTCCTATCATTAACAGACTTGCTCACATCCTGCAACCTGGAGGACGTGGCTTCTTTTATTGAGTCGAGCCATCTCATTTTAGGTCTTCCTCTTTTCCTACTGCCATCTACTTTTCCTAGCATTATTGACTTTTCCAGGGAATCTTGTCTTCTCACGATGTGACCAAAGTACGATAGCCTCAGTTTTGTCATTTTAGCTTCTAGGGAGAATTCAGGCTTGATTTGATCTAGTACCCACTTATTTCTTTTTTTGGCTGTCCATGGTATCTGCAAAACTCTCCTCCAGCACCACATTTCAAATGAATCCATTTTTTTCCTGTCAGCTTTCTTCACTGTCCAACTTTCACATCCATACAGAGTAATGGGGAATGCCATCGTTTGGATTCTCTTGATCTTGGTACCCAGACAGGTATCCTTATCTTTAAGGATATTTTCTAGTTCCCTCACAGCTGCTCTTCCAAGTCTCAGGGCCAAGCTACAAGTGACGAATGACACTTGAACGGCAAGTGGATTGAGTGGAGCACAAGTGAACAGGGAGAAATACACTTGCTGTTCAAGTGTCATTCGTCACTTGTAGCTTCGCCCTCAGTCTTCTTCTGGTGACAATTGAACAGGTCAACAAATCACCGCAATGCATCTCCTCTCAATATTTAGAGGTAACTGTCTTTGCTAAACATTCCCCCATGTAGTGAAACCACTCATTTAGCAAACCCAGAAAACATTAGATTTCTGACTTCCTTTCGGTCTGCTTTAGCTAATGATTTTGCCTTTAGGACTGCCAACTCCAAGTTGGGAAATTCCTGGAGATTTGAGGACGGAGCCCGAGAAAGATGGACTTTGGGGAGGGAGGGAGCTCAGTAAGGATATAATGACATAGATAGAGTCCACCCTCTGAAGCGGCCATTTTCTTCAGGGGAAATGATATTTGGAGATCAGTTGTAATTCCAGGAGAACTCCAGCCCCCATGTGGAAGTCGCCTATCCTCTTTGCCACACAAGGGAACTTTTGTACAAAAAGGATTCCGTTAACACCTCAGTTTCCTCAAAAAATGGTTGATGGTTGTGCTACTAAGCCCTTTCTGTGACATGAAGGCCAAGAGAGAAAGTTGGGTGGCGTTTCTTGGGGTTGGATTCTTTCCTCAGAGCCAGGAAGGAAGCCCCCATGATCACAAACCACCCAAACGTGCACCTTTTCCTCCTTACCTGTGTGCCTTCAGGCCCAATTTTGGGGAAATAGGACACGATACGGAAGAGGAAATCTTTCAGTTTGATAAAATTGCTTTGGCCAATGCTCGAAGATTCGTCCACCAGGAAGGCAATGTCCGCTCTGGACTTGCTGCAAACTGGGAGAGGCAGAAGAGGGCAGGGACTTTAGGCACAACAACGCAACTGAATTTCTCATCCCCATTGGATTGTCAGAAAATGCCTCTCTTGATTTTACATTTTCTTTGTACAGGTCAAATCTGAGTGACTTTTGTGCCATATTATGTCTCCTCATGCCAATTTCTACCCCCCCCCCACAACATAAATGCAATTTTCAATGTTATTTTTGCATCAAATACATCCAAACAGAATGTAATGTATGCAACAACAACAAAAAGCAATGAAATGCACAAGCAAATCAGGAACAGTAATAAGAGAAATGGACCGAATGATCAATAACAACACAGGCAAACGAAAATCACAGTAAATGGCATGTCTGTCAGGGTCATGGCCCCTGCCATTCCCTGGGAGTTTGGGGTTCACTGTCAGGCTGTAGACCTAATCTTCTGTTAGGGCCCTGTGTATTAAATTTGCTGGAGAAGCGGCTTGAGAAGCTAAGAAGGAATGCGGTTATCAGCGTTGCCAAGGAGACGTGGCCAGATGGCTTGAGAAGGCCTGGATTCATAGTCATAACAATTCTACTTTCTTTCACTTTACTTTCTTTTGCTGCCTAGATGGGAACCTAGCTAAGGGGAGGTAGAGTACAGTGGGTTGTGCTTGAAGGGTTTAATATGCCTAGTAGGGGAAGGGGAAGGAAATGACTGTAGTGCTGTACTAGTAGATTCTCAATAAAGCTTTAACTCATGTATCCAAGGACTCATGCAGTGAAGTTACTGAGATCTAAGAGCGGAACCACAAGTGACAAAAGGCACAGGTTGGACACTTGTCAGCTTCCCTCAAGTTTTGATGGGAAATGTAGGCAGCTTGGCGGAATGTTGGACAAGTGACAGTTGAAAAGTCCATTGGGCAGCAGTTGGAAAGCCAAGGTGCAAGATCAGGATGCCTACATTTCCCATCAAAACTTGAGGGAAGCAGACAAGTGTCCAACCTGTGCCTTTTGTCACTTGTGGTTCTGCTCTTAGAGTTGGCAGTCCCTGACAATGTCTGTACATCACTACTCAGCACAACTAGAATCCAGGCAGGGCCAACACAAGGTGTGGTGCTAAGAAATACCCACCACCTCCTGGGTCCCACCCACCCAGGCAATGCCAGAGGGCTCAGCTGGGATCCAGTCAGCATCAACATAGGTCCAGGAGGGGATGCTGAGAGCTGGGAGCCAAAAGACCCCCTGCACGGTATCAGCACTCTAGCCATTGTGCCTCTCCAAGCAATTCCTTAGGGGGTTCAGATGAAGAAACAACCCCCCCCCCGTCACATGATTGAACATCACTGCAATACAACCTGCTGTTTGGGATCAGAGGATAAAGCCCAGATGCAAGAGGCAGGTCCTCGCTTCTTGTCACGGTGTGGGCAGACTCAAGATTTTTTTGGTATTGCTCAAGCCCACTTTCTCCCCCCACCTTTTCAACCCATTTAACAGATGCACCAATCGACAAAATTAATGTTGATTCCATGTTTTGTCATTTGTCCACCCATTCCTCAGGCAGCCTGTCAACCTTTGGTTTTGAGATTATATTTACATCCCTTTCGCTTCTCCCTTTTTTCTTTAAAAATAAATAAATAAAAGTTTAAGACCAGTTTTCAAGAGAAACGGGGAAATAGCCAATCAGAGCTGTGGTTAGCAGGTTTTCCTGCAAGGAGGTGTTTTCCCTGAAACTTAACCCAGGAGATTGATTGATTGATTGATTGATTGATTGATTGATTGATTGATTGATTGATTGATTGATTGATTGATTGAGTGAGTGAGTGAGTGAGTGAGTGAGTGAGTGAGTGAGTGAGTGAGTGACCAACCAAAATCAGCAAGTAAATTTCTGCAGCAAACTTTTCACTAAAATTGTGTACGTCTGAATGCACCATTTGAGAACACCATGAAATCTTTAGGAATTTGATTCTAGAGCTACAGAATTCACTTCCTAAAATGATCCACTTATTCTTGAGTCAACCTAGGAAGGTGGTGAGCTCCCCTTCACTGGCAGTTTTCAAGATGAGGCTGGATGAATGTCAGAGATGCTTTAGGTTGATCCTGCACTGGGCAGGGGGTTGGACTAGAAGGTCTACATGGACCCTTCCAACTCTGTGATTCTATGATTCTATGAAATCTTCCCAAACTGCTTAAATCATCACAAGCTCAACAACCACTTGGAGTCTTGCCTTTATTTTGTTTGGCTAAATGGTTTGGGGAAAAAACACAACAATTGAATCGTGCTGTTTTGGGGGGTTAGTTTGAATGGACGGCCAGAGACAAGCTGCTAAAATTAAATAATAAGCATTGCAGAATTTTTATTATTATTATTATTGATATTGATGATGATGATGATGATGATGATCAGTGGAACACTTACTTGGGTCAGAGGTGGTAGTAGAGGGAGCCAAACTCTTAGTGATCACAACCGTGTGTGCAGATGTGACATCTGAGCCAAAAGAGCTGGATGTCAAGAGCGCGAACGGGCTTGAGGTCGTGGAGACGGGTGTTGCTGTCACGGGCTTTGCAGATGGAAGAGGAACAGACAGGTTGCCCCCTATAACAAGCACAAGGGGAAATTAGCAGGGGCACCCATTCCGCAATACAAACAGCCAGTAGAGGGATGTGATAGACGTCTGCACTTCAGATAGCAGCTTTAAGGATAGTATTTGCAAAGTCTCCCTTGAGTAAGAAAAGCCTTTTGTATCCCCTCCACCTACTCACCCACAAACAGCAGGCTGAAAGACGGAAAGAAATGGGGGAGCGTGGAAATTGGTCGCTTAGTTCTTTTCAGCACCAAATCACCCTCCTCTAAGCAGCTTTTCACCTTAGCAGAGGAGTAGGGCTGCCAACCTCCAGGAGATTCTCGGAGACCCCCCCCCTCCCCGAATGACACTTGATCTCCAGACTACAGAGATCAGCTTCTCTGGAGAAATGTCTGCTTTGGAAAGTGGACTCTGTCATATTATACCCCTCGCCAAACCCTGTCCTCTCCAAGCTCTACCCCCAAATCTCCAGGAATTTCCCGATCCTGAGTTGGCAACCCTAGGAGGAGGGATTCCCCCTCTCCAACCTCCTCCTCCTGCGATAGCCCATCCTCCAAGTGAGTGGATGTGAAAAAATGACCAATAATGATGTGAAATGTCAGTAGAGACGTCCACTCTCCTCTCCAATCCCAGACACTCCTCAACCACCTCTCCTTCTCTTGCCAAAGACACCCTTTTCAGCTTCTGCTGCTGCCCTCCACAAATTTCCACATGCTTAAAATAAAACTAATTTGTTCTCTTTAGTGTAGTGCAAGGAATATCTGGTGTAGTCTGTGTCCTAAGGAGGGTATGAGCATACGTGCATCTCCCTATAAAGTTTTGTTGGCTAACATCAGGGCTTTTTTTCAGCTGGAATGTGGTGGAACGGAGTTCCGGCACCTCTTGAAAACAGTCACATGGCTGGTGGCCCCGCCCCCCTGATCTCCAGACAGAGGGGAGTTTAGACTCCCCTCTAAACTCCCCTCTGTCTGGAGATCAGGGGGTGGGGCCACCAGCCATGTGACCATTTTCTCCGAGAGCAACCCACTGAGTTCCACCAACTCTTTTCCCAGAAAAAAAGCCCTGGATAACATAATGCCTCTAGACTAGAGTAAAGCTTGACTATAACGCACTTCTGCATTAGTCTTGACAAATTCACAGTTCTGAGGATATCGCCTCCTTTGATGCTGGCTTCTAAATGTTATGGAATGCACCTCCAAATATGTGCATAGGTGCATTTATTTATTTAAAATATTTATACTCCACATTCTCTCCTCAGACTTCAAGTAGCTAACAAAGCAGAAAATGCTGCAAAAATTCAAAAATTTCATAAGTGTCCAGCAAAGGCCTGCCATTTGCCCACCCTCACCTCCACACTCAATCCCCCGCCCTCAATAATTTGTTGGAGGAGGAAAATGGGGGAATGGCGATGATGGTGATGTTCTAGGAATTTTCCCTAGTCTCTGTGGTCTTTACCACAGAGATATGGAGAAGTTCATAGAGTGTCACCAAGAAGTACCATCACATCATCCTGGAAATTCACCCTCCCTACATCTCCCCACATTTGCTATGGAAGAACTGGGAACCCTAGTTCAGCAACAAATTAAATCCGCCCTGAGCCCTTTGTGGGGAGGTCGGAATAGAAATCCAAAGAAAATAAGTAAAAAATAAATATACTGTTAAAAATATTTAAAATGTACCCTAAGCTAACTGTTTACCCTTCAACAAACGCCCTCTGGAATACAATCATTTTACATGCTTTCCTCCATGGCTTTTTTTCCAGCTGGAACATGGTGGAATGGCGTTCTGGCACCTCTAGAAAATGGTCACGTGGCTGGAGACCATTAAACTTTAACATCCACCTCCCTTGCTCCAGTTGACTGGCACCAGCAGGAGCAAGTGGGGGAGTTTAAATCGCCAGTGTGGAGGGCAATTTAAACTCCCCCCCCCTGCAGGAGCATTCCCAGTAGTGGCTGCACCCTGCGCAATGACTTCACTTCCCGGAAGTGATGTCATCACATGGTCTCGGGAACACTCGCATGCATATGATACCCCGTGAGTTCCACCACCTCTTTCTCCAGAAAAAAAGCCCTGCTTTCCTCAATGCCGCAAGTATTTTGTAGCATACACTGTGCATACAAATTACAATCACATATATCTGTGCAATTCCCATTTTCCTTTTCGAAAGCCCTGTGGCAAATATGCACCATCAGCAGTCAAGGGAGTGTAAACCTGCAAATATGTGGAATTTGCAAATATGTAGGTATAAGGCCGTCTCTTTCACTTATTATGAGCAACAAATTTGCATCTGGTTGCTGCAGAATGCATGACCAGCCCACAGCTTCCTTCTAGGGACTCAACTGATTCTCAGACAAGCAAGGAAGAATTTTCTGCCATCCCTCGGCCACATCAAACCCAGCAGCATCCAGCAGAGAAGGAACAGAGAGGGGTTGCGAAAGCACTTACCACCGGTCCCATGAGTAAGAGTTATTTCTGACCCCTCAGAGCCTCCAAACACCGCACGAATGCCAATCATATACTGGGTGTCGGGCAGCAAATTTTCCAAGTGATAAGCGAGAACCCGGCTGTCTAGGAGCTGACTCTTAGCAGGGCCCCTCCCTGAAACAGAAAAATAGGACCGCCCAAGTCGACCCTGCTCTTTGCAAAGCAGATGCTTTATATCTTTTATACAGCACGGTCTGTGTTGATGGCACTTTACAGAGCAGTCTAAGTGTTTATTTAAAAGAGAGAGAGCCTCGCCTCAAAGGATTTATGATCTGAGGGCCGAACTGCATGTTGACTATATGTCAAGCTCACGGGTCCGCCCTGGGTCACGTCGAGCAGACAAGCTCAAGGAGGTCCAATTCAGATCACGACTGCAGCCCGTGGGGAGAAGTTGGGTTACCAGGTGGGAAATCCTCCACTCTGCACTCCTGTTGCTTGCCACCTCTACAAGCGGCCGCAGGAGAAAACTTCTTTAAAGGTGCTGTTGCAAGCATAATAATATTTTCGGGGGAAATCTGGAAGCAATGCCTAATAGGTCTAGAAATCGCTGGAAACTCTATGGCAAAATCGTAGAGTTTCCGGCAATTCCTAGAACTACCCACTGTCACTGCTAGGTTTTTCCAGAAATTATGTCATCACATTCACAACAACACCCCACCATGTTCCTACCCCCAACTCTCCCACCAGTTGCCTGTCAGCCCTAGGCTTAAGCCTCCCTGCTTCTTCCATTGTCCCAGCAGTTACTAGTTACTCCATTGCAGAAACTTATCTATAGCCGATCTGTTTTTGTGAAGTAATAAAGGTGTGATTGGGGCATGAGGAAAGGACCCGTGCCACTCTACCTCTACAGTTGGTGTAGTGGTTAAGAGCGGCAGGACTCTAATCTGGACAGCCAGGTTTGATTCCCCACTCCTCCACTTGAAGCCAGCTTGGGTCAGTCACAGCTCTCTCAGAGCTCTCTCAGCCCCACTCACCTCACAAGGGGATTGTTGCGGGGATAATAATAACACATTTTGTAAACCACTCTGAGTGGGCGTTAAGTTGTCCTGAAGGGCGGTATATAAATCGAATGTTGTTGTTGTTGTTACAAGAACAGCTCGTGGGGAATGCGTGCATTCTGTTACAAGGGCACCTTTAGTGTCAGGTGAAAATGATTTTACAGTGGGCTGCTTAGATAAGCAGTGATAAAAAGGATGAGAAGGTGGAAGCTCAAATTAAGTGGCCTCCTTTGGCCACAGTTTTAATGAATCAATACAGCCCCTGAGCTGAATTTGGCTTCCGGGTGGCATTTTATTGGACTAACTGGTGGGCACTGATCTCAGCTTACCCTGACCCGCTCCTGCTGGCTTCCAAACAATCTTGTATTTGGTGGCCGCAGGGACGGCGCTCCAAGAGAGAAAGATGGACGTGCTGGTGGAAGATGTTGCCTTGAAATTAGACACGTAGCCCAAAGGAGCTGTGAAGGAAGGTGATGTGAGAAAGAGCCATGAATCTCTGGCAGGCACAGAACTGGAACAAAGCATGCTGTCGCCTGATACATTCATCACCACTGAGCCACTGTCAGCCAGGTCCAAGCCCTTTGGACAATGCTGCCAGACCTTGCCTCCTGCTTGCAGACAGCGGCACGGGCCCAGATAGGGACGCCAGTCAGTTCCTGCGCTGCTAATGGAGGGGAAGCAGCCAAGGCCCTACGGTGCATCAGCGCCACTCACTGGGCCACCCCAAGCAGTGAGTTGGGTGGTTGGGCCAGAGAACCAGCCCTCAACAAGCCAATTCCACTTCCAGCCACCAAAGGCCTGTTGGACCTGAGACTGCCCAGTCCTTTTCATGCATCTGCCGTTTGAAGAACATACGGACATAAGATAAGCCCTGCTGGATTCGACCAGTGGTCCATTTAATTCTGTATCCTGTCTCACATGGTGACTTTCAAAGGTCAACAACAGGACCTACGGACCAAGGGCTTTCCCTGAAGTTACCTCCTGGCACTGGGATTCAAGGTTTTACTGCCACTGAACATGGCACTTCCCTTTAATGGCTACAAGCCACTGTTCTCTCCTCTGTGAATCTGTCCAGTCGATGCCTGTGGCCATCATTACATAGTGGCTAAGTGGTTGGGTTGCATCAGTACTCTGTTGGTTCGAATCTCACTACTGCCATGAGCTCAGCAAGTGGCCTTGAGAAAGTGGTTAAGATGTGAATCAGCACTCTGCTGGTTCGAATACCACTACTGCCATGAGCTTAGCAGGTGGCCATGGGAAAGTGGTTGGACTGTAAATTAGCACTCTGCTGGTTTGAATCCCACTACTGCCATGAGCTCAGCAGGTGGCCTTGGGTAAATGGTTGGGTTGTAAATCAGCACTCTGCTGGTTCAACTCTCAACCTTGGGTAAGCCACTCCTCTCAGCCCCAGCTCCCCAGCTAGATTGTGGGGATAATAATTACACTGACTTTGTTCACCGCTCTGAGTGGGGCACTAATGTGTCTAGCAGATCCCAGTTAACAACAACAACTCATTGAGTAAAGAACTATTTCTTTTTGTCCTTCCTTCATTGGATGTTCCTGAGTTCTAGCATTTTTGGAGAGGGAGAAAAATTCTAGAACTTGAGCACATCCAATGAAGTGGATATATAGTAGATTCAGGATGGACAAAAGGAAATACTTCTTTACTCAATGAAATGATCCCTGGCAGGGTTTTCATGGCAAGAGACAAACAGAGGTGGTTTGCCATTGCCGGCCTCTGCAACCCTGGTCTTCTCTGGAGGTCTCCCATCCAATTACTAACCAAGGCTGACCCTGCTTAGCTTCTGAGGTCTGATGAGATCAGGCTTGCCTGGGCCATCTAAGCTAGTGATTAAAAACATGAAATTTGCTGGCAGAGGATGTAGTGATGGCCAAAGGCATAGCCTTCATGATGCTAAACACTGTGACGAAATTTCATGAGGTTCCATTTTCGTGGTGAGATCTGGGCTGGCCTTTTTTGCATGGGGAGGCACAGCCAATGTTCTTTCCATCAGAAGTAATTCAGTGCAGAAGACTTCCACCAAAGGCACATGGAAACTTGCTGAATACTCATGCCTGCCCCTCAGAATGAGTTGAAAAGCAATGTGAACTTTTTCATGTATGTTATTTTCTTGGTTTTGATTATTATCCAATTTTGAGCTAGGTTTTTAATTTTTTTTTAAAGCCTTCTATGCAACCATAAGAACCATAAAGTTAAATGCGATAAAAACAAAAGCAAATATAATCAGGGTTCTAACGAAAGCTCTAGATGGCACATATGTGCCATCAAGTATCTTCAAAAGGTTCTCTTTTAAGCTCTTGTGCCCCAGGAGGGAGGGGAGGTTTCAGCTCACTTACATGATCTCGCAGTTATGGTGATCCCCGGACCCTCCACCAAGCCAAAAAGCACATACAGCGAAATCACATATTCGGTGTTGTGAGCCAAGTTGCGCAGCTGGTAAGCTGTGGTGGAGCTGTTCAGTGTCAGTTGGCGGGGTCGGTCTCTACCAAAGAACTCTTAAGACAAAAATAGATGGAGCTGAAGCGGATCATCGTTAGGACGTTGCCAAGTGCACACATGTCCCATCGCTGGACAAAGGGAAGGAAATGCTTCCAATGCTCTGTGCCTGCCTGGGGCACTGCCAATCCCTTAAGTGACTTACAGGAAAAGCAAGACTACTGCAATGTGCTCTACACGGGGCTGCCCTTGAAGAGTATCCCAATTTGTTCAGAATGCTGCAGCCATGATGCTGACTGGAGTGGGTCGTAGGGACCATATCACTCCAGCCTTGTCCCATCCACACTGGCTTCCAATTTGTCTCTAGGCACAATTCAAGGTGATGGAATTGTCCTTTGATGCCCCACCTGGCTTGGGACCAACATACCTGAAGAGCTGCCTATTCCCTTACGAACTTACCTGGCCACTGCGGTTATGTTCAGGGGGGTCCTTCTTTGGGTTAACCAGCCATCTGAGGCTAGAGGGGTGGCAGCCCAAGAAAGGGCCTTTTTGGTTGTGGCACCCTATTTATGAAATCCATCTGTTCCTCTTGAACACTGTGCTCTGTTTTGTTTGGTGTTCCCTCACTGACCCTTCTTCTTATTTATATGTTTGTATTGTGGGGATAATAATAACAGTAACTTGTTCAACATTCTGGGGCACCAATCTGTCTAGAAGAGCATTATATAAGCACAGTTGTTATTATTATTATATCATTTTATTATAAAGAATTTTTCCAAATTAATAAAAAACAGCAAAGAAAGAAAAAGGAAAAACAGATATCTACCCAAAACGAAAAAATAACAGAAATTAGGAATAATTACCAATATTCTCTGTGAAAAGACATATAAGTATTACATATTACACCCTAACTCCAAATTTACCCTTACCAACAATATTATACCTTAACTCCAAATTAATCTTAAATAGCTATATCTTCTCTTCTAAAATATTTTTCTCCATCACCTATTAAAATACACAGATCATCATTTCTCTCTGTTTCCTGCAAAAAGTCTATAAAGAGCTTCCAGAAACCTGCAAGTTCCTATTCATGTGTTTTGTGTCATTGTTGCTTTTAATTGTTTTTATTTTTAAAAGCTTGCTTTAAGGGTTTTTATTGTTCACAGCCTTGAGGACCCTGATGTTGGGTGGATAGATGGCAAAAATACCATAAAGAAACAAACGAATGAATACAGCTTACATGACGTTGAGCAATGCTCACAATTCGAAGGCTGCAGCTGGTAGATGCAGCCACGGCTTGGCCTACCACATCCTCATCTTCCATAGCCAACAAAAGAGCATAAGAGCAACTCTACTGAGTCTAACCAATTTTTAATCCAGTATCCTGTTTCACTGAGAGCCTTGCTACAAGTGACATCTTACACGTGAACGGCACTTGATCATTTTCGCAAGTCTTTCTGGGAATTGAAGTCCCTCTCCCCCACCCCTTTTCTTTCTGTTCCTTCCCCTCTGTTAGAATGGCTGCCTGAAGAGACGGAGAAAGCCTGCTTTTGCAAATCGCTCCTCCAGTCACAAGCCTGCTCTCAATGATCTTTGGGGGTGGGCAGCTGCGACTTTCTCGGCTTTCTCCAGAGCATCTCCCCCCCAGCAAGACGATTTGCAAAAGCTGCTGTCGTAGGCTTTCTCCGTCTCTTCAGGCAGCCATTCTAACAGAGAGGGGAAGGAACAGAAAGAAAAGGGGTGGGGGAGAGGGACTTAAATTCCTAGAAAGACTTGCGAAAATGATCAAGTGCCGTTCGCGTGGAAGATGTCACTTGTAGCGAGGCTCTCAGTGGCCAACCAGTTGGTCCTGGAAAGCCTATCGGCAGGGGCATAGAGGCCAAATCCTCTCCCCTCTTGTTGCTTCCCAGTGTTGGTATTTGTTTTTAGGTTTTTATTTGAAAGGAAGGAAAAACAATAAACAACAAAGACAATAAAAATGGATAAAATGATATAACAATACACAAACACAGAATATATAACAGCCTATTATACCACAAAAGTATTTCTCCTCTCCATCCCCTTACATACACTCAACATTTATAATCAAAGTTTTTAAAACGTTAATTTTACATTAATGTGGAAAGGTGGGCGCATTTGCACATTGTTGGTGGGGACGTCAATATGTTGAAAAATTTTGGAAAGATGTGCTAAGGCAAATAAAGGATGTAACAGGATACAAAGTTCCTTTGGAACCAGAAATGCTAGTCTTCGATCAGTGGAAAAATATTTTAATTCCTCGGATTAGACATGACTGTATTAATAGTCTATTAGTTGCTGCTAAAAGCACAGTTGCAGTAAACTGGAAATCACATAATCCACCAACAATAGATAGTTGGTTTATAAAAACCTGGGATCATTATATTTGTGCTAAAATAAATGGTAATATATATCAGACCAAACATTATTCTAATACAACAGGCTTTCTAGAAAAATAGTTCCCCCTTTTTTAGTATATTACAATTAATAACATTCAACCACCTTTAAGCTCCTATCAATCATTTATAAGTTTGTAAGGTATTCTAGAAAACAACAACTTATTGATGTTATAGTGCATAGCATGACTACAGAAAGTAGACATTAGGAATAGCAATATTGTAAATAGTTGTAAGTGGTTTCGTGTGTTTTGTTTAAAAAATTGTAAATTTAAAATTTGTAAAAGGTATCATTATGTATCTTGTAACTTATCAATAATAATAAAAAAGAACCACAGTTCTCTTTGTCAACCTCTGCGCGAAAGAACAAACGGACACAAATCTGACATTAAAAAGGCAATATTCAGAAACCAGTAGGAGAGCGCTTTGATCTACCAGGACGCTCCATCAAGGACTTAAAGGTCACTGTAGTTCAACAGAAACATTTCAAAAGCAGAATCCAACGGGAAGCTGCTGAATTGGAGTTCATATGTAAATTTGACTCAGTCAGACTTGGATTGAATAGAGACTCTGGATGGTTATCTCATTACCAGAAGTAACTGCCTTTCAGGCATTCCATTCAGATTCATCTATGGAGGGGAGGGGTCAGAGACATGCAGCCTGAATTCTACACTCCACCTCTTTCATGACTTTTGCAACTGATTTGCATTTACTCCCCCGCCCTCCCCTCACCACCTATATATCTCTGGCCAGTTTCTTCATACTCTCCATGAATCTGACGAAGAGAGCTGTGGTTCTCGAAAGCTTATGCTACAATAAAGTTGGTTAGTTTTAAAGGGGCTACTGGACTCTTTACTATAGTGGTTGGAGTTTCAGACTAGGATGTAGGAGCCCGAGTTTCTGCCATGGAAGCTTTCTGGGTGACCTTGTTGTGAGAATAAAATGAAGGAAGGGGAGAAATGAAGGGTATAAAACAAGCAAGCAAAAAACCCAAGCAAATAAATGATGGTGATTCCAAACTGGCCACACTGCTGGAAAACGTTTGTCTTCATCCTACATTTCAGTGGATCAATTTTTCTCTGGATTGTGTATATATCCAAAGTTTGATAGTTTAAATTAAATATTTCATTTTGATGCTGGGACATGATCTATGATGCTCAAATGCTGGCACCAAGACACGATTTATAACAACAACAACTTTTAATTTATATACCACCCTTCAGGATGACTTAACACCCACTCAGAGTGGTTTACAAAGTACGTTATTATTATTCCCACAACAAAACACCCTGTGAGGTGGGTGGGGCTGAGAGAGCTCCAAGAGAGCTGTGACTGACCCAAGGTCACCCAGCTGGCTTCAAGCGGAGGAGTGGGGAATCAAACCCGGCTCTCCAGATTAGAGTCCTGTGCTCTTAACCACTACAACAAACTGATTTAATTATACAGATGGAAGAAGCAAAGGTGCAATACAATGGAAAGATTTTCAACAGATCTGGATTCTCCGCTACAACAATTACCTGGAGTGGGACCCCACGTGATTCGGTATCCGGTGGCTCCAGGTACTGAATTCCACAAAACCAGTGCAGAACTGACTGTGATATCTGTGGCTTTCAACATCTGCACGGAGCTTGAGGACACTGGGATGGACGGATATATCAGAAGAAGGAGAAAAGAGGCAAACATCAGACTGTGGTTTCAGGACAACGGAGCTCACGCCAGCTACAATTCTAACTAGCAAACAGAACTAGCCAGCATGGACTCCACCCCCTGGGACTAAACCAACGTACACAAAAATCGGGGGGTGGTGATGGCTGTTCCATGGCAATGCACACAGTAAATACACAACACACTATCAAGTTCATTCTCTGCTAACTTAAGAAGTGGGAGGATCTGAGATGTTGAAAAGCCTGACTTGGGTTGGGAGGGGCAGTTGGCGTCATCGTCGTAGTAATAATAATAATAATAATAACTATTATAATAACCGTCTCAAAAAACTTTGCAATTCATATGGAAAAACGGCAGCTTTCTGACATAACACCTACAGAACAGCAAAAGACGGCGCTACTTGGAAGAGTGTACATATTATGCCAATATGTGGTTGATACTTAAGTCTCTGGCAGAAACTTGTATCATCTTAGCAAGGCCAATCAATAATAACATGTGACCTTTGCTTATTGTTGATTGTATTTTGGATAATTTCAACAACAACAACAATAACAATAATAATTCGATTTTATATACTGCCCTTCAGGACAATTTAACTGCCAGTCAGAGCAGTTTACAAAGTACATTATTATTATCCTCACAACAATCACCCTGTGAGGTGGGTGGGGCTGAGAGAGCTCTGAGAGAGCTGTGACTGACCCAAGATCACCCAGCTGGCTTCAAGTGGAGGAGTGGGGAATCAAACCTGGCTCTCCAGATTAGAGTCCTGCCGCTCTTAAACACTATGCCGAACTGGTGTTGGGACTCTATACATTAAATACAAGGATCCCGTTGAGCCTCTGCTCGCCTGCAGAGCAAGCTAGAAAGGGGAAGGAATGTGAAGCGATCTGGGAGGATGAGATTCAGGACTGCAATGTGCAAGCATATGCAAGCCGTATTGGTGCTCTCTGGACATCTGGCTGTGGGCATGAGTGATAGCCATGTGATAGGAGTCACTAGCTGGAAGCCTCCAGATCAAATCCGCCCCTAGGTTAGGATTCCCAACGCCGAGGTGGGGAATTCCTGCAGATACTTGAAGTGGAGCCTGGGACAGCAGGGTTTGGGGAGAGAGATTTCAGCAGGGTAAAATGCCATAGAGTCCATTCTCCAAAGCAGCTTTATAAATCTCTGTAGTTTGGAAATCAGTTGTGATTTTGGAGAAGGACAAACCTACCCTTGGTGTATGGCCTTTTGGGCCCTAACTGCCAACCTAGTGACAGTTGGGTCACCTATGGAAAGAGAGCTTTGGGTCAAGCTACAAGTGACAAATGACACTTGTCTGGCAAGTGAACAGACTCGCGTGTATTCCTTCCTGTTCACTTGCCGTTCACTTGCGCTCCACTTGATCAAGTGGAGAGCAAGTGAACGGCAAGTGACCAGGGAGGAATACACGTGAGTCTGTTCACTTGCCAGGCAAGTGTAATTCGTCACTTGTAGCTTGACCCTTTGTTTCACACTTATTGCTAGTAAGTGTGAAGGTTGAGAAGTTGGTCTTCTGCCCTTCACTCCCTTGTCCAAGGTGGCCATCTAGGGGCCAAGCTACAAGTGACAAATGACACTTGAACAGCAAGTGGATTGAGTGGAGGGCAAGTGAACAGGGAGAAATACACTTGTTGTTCAAGTGTCATTCGTCACTTGTAGCTTGGCCCTAAGAAAAGGATTTGCCAACAACAGGCTCTCGACTGAGCATCAAGTGCATGCCCTGTCAACAAAGTAGCAAATGTGGCTGCTTCTTTCACAGTTCCGCAAAGTAGATTTAAGGAACATAAGCTGGGCCCACAGATTTACAGGAAACATCATATCTTGGGAGGATACTTACAGGTCATGGCCTTTGCCGTTACTACTGGCCCCTCAATGGCTCCAAAGACAGGATTCACCGTGACAGCGTATTCGGTGCCAGGCTGTAGCCCTTGGATCATGTAGTGGGTGTATGTATCACCCAAGTTCACGTTCTGAACGTTGCCTTCTGCTGGGATGAGAGAGATAGCAAGGGACTCAAAGGACAGCAGTTCTCCACCTTGCAAGATGCCAGGCAGCCATAACAGCAAAAGCCAGAGGATTTGCTTGCTACACTACAGTAACAGAACACCGCAGAATAAAATAGCTCACTTGCTCCCTGATGCCCTTCAGCGCCACCACTGTAGATGGTCAGAGGTGGTATTACAGCTGCCAGTACCACAAGCATCCTAAGCAACAGAAGTGGGAACCACCCGGGAAAACACACCAAAAATGCCTATAATGCAAATAGTAATAATATATTCAAGCAACTCATACAACACATACACAGCCAATAAAGTGCAATGTGCTTT
The DNA here is from genome assembly GCF_028583425.1 of Eublepharis macularius. Classification (NCBI taxonomy): domain Eukaryota; kingdom Metazoa; phylum Chordata; class Lepidosauria; order Squamata; family Eublepharidae; genus Eublepharis; species Eublepharis macularius. The sequence continues at coordinate 5,141,912 of NC_072798.1, forward strand.
TTTACAATATTTATGCAACTCTACAATACTTAAATATACTTATGACCATGTATGTCAGTTTAAACATAATCAGGAATTTATAGTCTCTGTGAAAGCATGAGCCCCACTCAGAGAGACTCTGAGACAAGCTGAAGAACAGTTTCTCAAATATTTCCAAGATAAGTATATTGTCGAATATACTTATCTTTCTAAGATAAGTATCTTCTTTCCTTGTCTTCCTCAGCTGAAACAACAAAGTGGAAACACAGCTGCTCTGCCCAAACTGGAACCGGTTATCAATCACACAGCTTTTCATCTTGCGGACTTCCTCAGGAGCACACAGTTATTCTACCATTTGTATATTTCTCCAGTCATAACCCAGAGCATGACGCTGACTGGAATCGCTAGGCCATAAGTATATTTAAACATTGTAGAGTTGCACAAACATTGTAAAAAAGCACGTTGCACTTTATTGGCTGTGTATGTATTATATGAGTTGCTTGAATATAGTACTATTTGCATTGTAGGCATTTTTGGTGTGTTTTCCCGGGTGGTCCCCACTTCTGTTGCTTAGCTTGTACCGGGATTAGCCTTTTTGGTTACTATAGTACCACATGCATCAGCTGACGCAAAAAACCAATAAAACTGAGCTCGATTTTTTTATCCTAGCATTGTTCTTCTGTCTAATCATGCAAGCTCAAACCTATTCAACCTGAACCTCGGAATCAGATGGAAAACACCAGAAATGTTTCCAAATGTTTTTACTAAACATGTGTGGAAAGCAAAATATTCTTGACGTTTGCCAACAAACACACGTTCAGTCAACTGTTGTCTTCATTTTTCTACGGACAAAAGAAAATTCTAAGCTAGAATTCAACATCTGAGAATTTTTCTCAGGAAAAAAAACCCCTCCATCCTCCAATTAAGACTAGTGGCTTTGTCATAAGGGACAATTCATTGGAGAGACAGTAGCCAGATTATTTCCCCCATTCCATCCACTCGTCAAGCTTATCTACCCTAAGAAGTAATGTATATTTTTAATACCACCAGGGCTCATTTCAAGGGGGAACGCACAGGAATGTAGTTCCGGCAGTTCCCCAAAGAGGTCACATGCCAGGTGGCCCCGCCCACCTGACTCTTGGCCATTTTGGGCCCGTTTCATCCTGGATTGGGGCCGAAATGGCCCAGTTTGGGCCTCTGACAGATGGTGGATCACTCTCCTGCTCAGCAGCAGCCCGATCCTGACCATTTGGGGCCCCTTTTCAGACATTTTCAGCCCTTTTTTGCCATTTTGGGCCCAATTTCGGCCCTGAATGGCCAGGATTGGGTCCAAAACAGCCAGGATAGGTGATGTCAGGGGTGTGGCATATGCAAATCAGTTGTGCTAATGACACATTTCCGGTGATGTCAAGGGGCATGGGATATGCTAATGAGATATGCTAAGGAGTTATGCTAATGAGTTCCTTCAGCTCTTTTTCTACGAAATGACCCCTGAATACCACTTTAACTATTGTGACTTCCTGTAAATAATCCTGGGAATTGTAGTTTGGTGAGGGATTGAGGATTCCCCGCTACGAGATATTTCTCCTGTTTTCTCCAAGAATTACGCTTCCCGGGCATCTCCAAGAAAATGGAACGACTGCTCAACCATTTAAATCTGATTGCTTGGAGGAGTTTTAGATCCAGACTTTTCTCTGAATGCCCCAAAAGGGCGCTGAATCAAACACTTTTTAGTCCCATTGCTTCCTCACCTAAAAAGCAATGAATAGCAGGGGCTGTGGGTCAGCGGTAGAACATCTTGGCATGCAGAAGGTTCCCGGGTTCAATCCCCAGTTTCTCCAGTTAAGGATCAGGTGGCAGGCGATACAAAAAAACTACTTGAAACCCTGGAGAGCAGCTGCCAGTCAGAGTAGACAATATTGCACGCAAAGCAGAGGCTCTTCCGCTGAGCCACGACCCTTTTTAGACTGGAGCAACCCTGCATAGGAGAGTTTTATAACCCTACGTAATTGTTTTGCTTTTATAGTGATAATTCATGATCATTTTATGATCGTGTTTCTATCAGTAAGCTGCCTCATACAGGACTCTGGAGAGACAGCATAAAAAGTTCCCTAAATAAATAATGATCGGAAGGGCCATTATGAACCATTCACTAAAATCTTGAGGCACGCTGCCAACTAAAATAAGGGTAGTGGGGATCAGAACTTCGGGACTGTCCTTCCCTGAGATGTGCACTTGGCACCCTCCCCGCTGGCATTCAGGCTCCTTCGTCAGATGCATCGACAGCTTTCGAGAACCACAGCTCTCTTCATCAGATGCATCGTCAGATGCATCTGATGAGGAGAGCTGTGGTTCTCGAAAGCTGACGATGCATCTGACAAAGAGAGCTGTGGTTCTCGAAAGCTGATGATGCATCTGACGAAGAGAGCTGTGGTTCTCAAAAGCTTATGCTACAGTAAAGTTGGTTAGTTTTAAAGGTGCTACTGGACTCTTTACTATTTCCATTGTCTATGTTTTTGGATTTGTTGCTGGTTTGGGGCAATAGGTGTGATTGCTTGTGGACAGTTTCTTCTCGAAAGCCATCAGCTGGGGATGCTCTTGCCTCAGTTCTCCTGCTCTCAGCAGGGGGTTGGACTAGATGGCCTAAAAACCCCTTCTAATTCTAGAACTCTGTGCTAGGTATGATTTTTATCTGCAAAATAAAACACTCTGCTGCTCTTTTTGCATCACCTATTTTTTTTTAGACTTTACCTCTGTGTATAGCACTTTGAGCAACTGGAACTGGAAAAGCAGGGTAGCTATTTTTTAGTGGTCTCTTAGGAATTTCCTCCTTTGTTTAGTGTGTATTGGGGACCACTTTCCCTCATTGTTATTATACTTATCTATTTTTTAATACATAAAGAAATATAAATAGACCTTAGCCTTTCAGCATGGTAAGAACAGATCGTTTTCCAAATGCAAAAGTGGGCTATCTTTCATCCTAACAGTAGGTGGCACCATAACCTCATTCTTCTGGAGCCAGCTATTGAAAAATCTTTGCTTTTTCTCTGAGTATAGGGAAAACCAGGGCTTTTTCCCAGCGGGAACGAAGTGGAATGGAGTTCCGGCACCTCTTAAAAATGGTCACATGGCCGGTGGCCCCGCCCCCTGATCTCCAGACAGAAGGGAGTCCCCTCTGTCTGGAGATCAGCAGGCAGGGCCACCGGCCATGTGACCATTTTCGCTGAGGGCAATTTAAACTTTACTCCCCCCTTGTTCCAGCTGACCCAAAGTGACATCATTGTGCGGTCTTGAGTTCCGCCACCTCTTTTCCCAGAAAAAAAAGCCCTGGGGAAAACTTTAGTATTAACCTAATCTTTTTGCCTAATAAAAAAACCCCTTCCTTTGCAACAAGAAGCTAGTCTTCGGGGTGCAGAGACTGAACAAATAAGGGAGCTGCACTTTCAATCCAACTGGTGATGATCACAAAGCTCCTTTATACGTTCCTACTCAATCTTGGTTGGGCGCTATCTAGAAGTCCAAAAAAAGTTTTTTGTGTAGCCCTCGGGGGACTGTACTGCTTGAGATTGGAGGTTCTCCTCTACATAACAAAATCCCTGCTCACATAAAGTCATGGACAAGGATTCTAGCGTAGTTTTTGACCCAACACACACATCTTTTTTAATGTAGAGGTTTCCATAATCCCAGGGAGCGCTCAAACATGCAATCCCTCACCTGCATTTTATCTATTTTATTTTTATTATTTTATTTATGTCATTTTTACTCCACCTTTCTCACTGAGACTCAAGGCGAGATTAGTACAGTGCGAGATTAGCACAGTCAATATCAAGGACATTTCCATAAACAATGCCACAGGGTAAATAGATACAAGTTTACAAAGACAGAGCATTAGTAACAATCCAATACAGAGTTGAAGAAATGCTGAAACAGCACATAAGCAATTCTAGGGTTCAAATTAGACAATAAAAAACTACCCAGTAATAACAACAACAACAACAACATTCGATTTATATACCGCCCTTCAGGACAACTTAGTGCCCACTCAGAGTGGTTTACCAAGTATGTCATTATTATCCCCACAACAAAACACCCTGTGAGGTGGGTGGGGCTGAGAGAACTCTGAGAGAGCTGTGACTGGCCCAAGGTCCCCCAGCTGGCTTCAAGTGGAGGAGTGGGGAATCAAACCCGGCTCTCCAGATTAGAGTCCCACAGTCTGAACCACTACACCAAACTGGCTGTCATACTTAAAACAACAGATAGGACGTAAGGCCACATAGTGGTGAAGTCTATGGTCCCTATTTCTTTAGTGAAGCATCTGAGTCCCCCTCCCTACAATACTGCCCTCCTGAGTAAAAAGCCTTTTTGAATAATTTGGTTTTGCATCATTTGCAGAAAGCCAAAAAGCACTCGTTTGCAGAAAGCATTCTGAAGTGGTATGATCTAAGCATGTTCCACATGCTTAATCTCAGAGCTCAGAATAATACACAGTACAACAATCATTGTTGTGAAAATGCAGATGAAGGACGCATGTTCTAAAGCTCCTCCAAGTTGTTTTTAAAATACACAAGCCCGCATACAGAAAGCTAGCATATTAGGGTGAATGCTAGGCTTAAGACCTTCTCTCTGACATGCTAGAGTTCTATGTGCAGGCACCAACCTTCATCATAGGAAAGGGCAATCCAGTAACCAATTATCCACATGAAACTGATTAAGTAGTAAAATCATTCTGCGCTTACTTCACCCTATCAAAAATAATCTATGACTCACAGCTCAACTAGTCTCTGCCAGCTTCCCTTTTCAAGAGTTTAAGAAAGTCTAGAATGCGGCACTCTACCTGACGATGCCCATGTGAGCCTGTACCCAGTTGCTCCCCTGACTGGCGTCCATCTGGCCTGGATGGTGTCCGTTGTCTTGTTCTGAAGGAGGATATTCTTCACGGGAAGACGCTTTACTGCAAGAGACAAAACCTCAGGCCAGGAACAGGATATCAAATACGGTGATGGACCAATGACAGCTAGCACTCATTCCCTCTGCTCCTTCCTTTGAATGTATCACTGCACCTCCAAACACGTATCTGTGGAACAAGTGCAAGGACTTACGAGTTCTGCCAGTTGTTGACACCGGTTGGCTCGGCCCTTCTGGATAGACAGCATAGAGGCTGACCGTGTAGTCTTTATCTCCCTGCAGGTTATCAAGGACGTAGGAGGACGTATCTCGGCTCAGAATCATCTCCGAGGTCATCCCGGGCCTGTTGGCGGCTTAAGAACAAAGGCAGGTGAGAATCCAAACTGAACATTGATGCTTTATCACATGTGCAAACAGATGCTTCCTGATCAGCTGAATTAATGACTACCATTAGAGAAGAAAGGAGAAAGCGCCAAAGCAGGATTACAACTGAACATCAAGACGACAAAAGTAATGACTACCGAGGAACTACACAATTTTAAAGTTGACAATGAGGAAATTGTAGTTGTTCAAGATTTTCTATTCCTTGGCTCAATCATCAACCAGGGAGACTGCAATGAAGAAATCAGAAGAAGATTGAGACTTGGAAGAGCAGCTTTGAGGGAGCTAGAGAAGATCCTTAAAGAAAAAGATGTCTCTCTGGGAACCAAGATCAAGATAATCCAAACTATGGTATTCCCCATTGTCATGTATGGATGTGAAAGTTGGACGGTAAAGAAAGCTAACAGGAGAAAAACTGATTCATTTGAAATGTGGTGCTGGAGGAAAGTTTTGCAGATACCATGGACAGCCAAAACGACAAATAAGTGGGTACTAGATCAAACCAAGTCGGAATTCTCTTTAGAAGCTAAAATGACAAGACTAAAGCTATCATACTTTGGTCACATCATGAGAACACAAGATTCTCTGGAAAAGTCAATAATGCTAGGAAAAGTGGAAGCAAGAAAAGAGGAAGACCTAAAGCGAGGTGGCTTGACTCAATAAAAGAAGCCACATCCTCCAGTTTGCAGGATCTGAGTAGGTCCGTTAGAGATAGAACATTTTGGAGGTCTTTCATTCATAGGGTCGCCATAGGTCGGAAACGACTTAACGGCACATAACACACAGAGAGAAGAATGTCCTAAACATAGATAATTTAACAAGGCCACTTTCATATTGCATCCACATCTGAACCCAGATGCAAAAGTATCAATATTTTGCTAGTCATTCTCCTGTTCCTGCCCTCCTTCTCAGTCAGATTGTTCAAGGACGGAGCATGCCGCTGTCCACAAGTCATCTGTGAGGACACACTGGAACACATCTGCCAGCTTGAGAGAGAGGCAGGTGTACTGATGGAGGCTGTTCTTCTCCGAGGTCACGGCTGCTTCTTGACATGGCCGGTGAACAAGGAACAAAAATACTTTTGCTCAAATCAGAGTGGGAACCTCTGGATCATTAACCAACAGAATCCCGATTAGTAGAGGCGTGAAACAAGGTTGTGTGCTGGCCCCTCTACTATTTAACCTGTACATCAGTGATATCAATGAGACTCTGTCAGGTCCCCAATTTATGCTGCCCTCTCTGAGACAACAGAAGATTTCAGTTCTCCTTTACGCAGACGACATGGTCCTCACCTCCCTGACCAAGATCGGCTTGAGGAGACTCTTAGACCAGTTAGGCCATTATTGTAACGAAGAAGCTCTCAATGTCAACTACACAAAGATAAAAATAACTAGGAGTAGTATCTCCTATTTGTTTGCCCTCTCTGTGTCGTGGCTGCACATGGGAAAGGAGCCACCAGTCCGAATCCCGTTGAGGGTCTGGCATCCCTGGGACCAGCCATGCGTGCTACGATCAAGCTGCACTAATGCACTCTCTCCATCCATAATAATGATGGATATTTTCTTCAGATTCAAAGTTTTGTTTTTCATTCCTTGTTATAGTAACACTCAAGAAACAAAATAGCCTCCGAACCAAAGAAGTGTGCCCTTAATGTCCAACCTTGTTCACCGTCAACGATGAAACAGCAAAAACTTTGATTGATCTATTTTATTATTTACTTTATTTGCAGCCTGCCCTTCTTGCGGAGACTCAAAGTGGATCACACGATATAAACAATGTAATCAAATAGCACAAGACATCCAATAGACAATGCAATGGGACTGGAATTACTATATTAGAAAAACAACATGAAAGAAAACGGTATCAAACATGATATATCATAAACAATGCAGAAAATGGAATTTTAAAAGTAGAAGACGTTCAAAGTCATCTACCAAGTAAACAAGTTCAAGTTTGCCACCCTTGTATCTTTTCAAGGTGTTTTCATTACTAACCACCCAAAATACAGAGTGTGGGATAGAACTTTGGAAAGAGAAAGAAAATAGGACTTTGCCCAATTGACAAAATTGGGGGCAGGTGGAGAAGAGGTATTCAATTTGATTACATTTATAATCTGCTCAGAGTGGATGACATCAACATTAAAACTTACAATAAAATTTACATTCAAACCATAAATAACATACAATCCAGTGATAAAACATCTCTAGACGGCAGCCCATATTTCGAACCCCAACCAATTTGCACTATTTTCACCGCATACTTTTGCACGTTTATTAGCTTCTCAGTGGAGGTGTTAGAATTTCTAGGCAAGGTTCTCTGGTGGTTGCCAAGTCTTAAGGGCTCTACTTACATCTTGGGATGTAGATCTTGTAGCCTTCCAGTTTCCCTAGAGGAGGAGTCCAAGCTACCTTGAGGCTGTACAGTCCTTCTTCTATGACCCGAAAATTTGTCACCGGAGGTATAGGTGCTTTAAGACAAACAGCACACAGCTAGTCAGATAACAATAGAGAACAGTGTTGCTCAGAGATGAGTAGATGATTTCCAGAGAGGGTCAGAATGGACAGATCTAACTAAGTCCAGTAGCACTTTGAAGACCGGCACATATTTTTCGAGAGTGTAAGCTTTTGTGAGTCTGAATGCTCACTTCATCAGATATGAGACACTTCCATTCAGAGTTCACATATATGACGAAATGAGCTTTGGTTCGTGGAAAATTTTGTTGATCTTTAAGGTACTTCTGGAACTGAACTCAAATTTTATTCTCCTCGTAGTGACAAACATGGCTTCCAAGTATAATAACAATGAGGGAAAGTGGTCCCTAATACACAGTAAACAAAGGACGAAATTCCTAAGAGACCACTAACACAATAATGAAGATTGTCTCAGTATAAATAAATACAATTTATAGGTCAAACCAAGTATAGCAATATTTTGGTCAAAACATATGTAATACTGAAATATCTTTCTACTACAATTGAGCAATGGCTTGTTCATATCACAACCACAGCCAGATTTCTCCACAGGCTCCGGTTGTGATATGAACAAACCATTGCTCAATTGTAGTAGAAGGATATTACAGTATTACATATGTTTTAACCAAAATATTGCTAAACATGGTTTCCGGCCTGGAACTATCTTAATGGAGAGACTAGTTCCTTGGATCGTTGCTTCATGAGAGCTGGTATGGTGAAAGTGTTAAGGGCTTGGGAGTCTTAGGTTCAAATCCCCACTCAACCATTAGGCTAGCTGGGTGACCTTGGGGCAGTCATTAACTCTCAGTCCAACCCTCTTCGCTAGCTAGAGCGAAGTTGACAAAACTAGCATTTGTCATAGCAAACCAGAATTTGAGCGATGGCCTGTAAGCCGAATCCAGGTTTCACCAACTAACCCTAGTGAAAATTGTTGGAATATATGTTGCAAGGTCTGACATTCAGTCATTATGGGGTTAATGTATTTATTCACTGTGCTGTTGTTTGTATTGACCTGGATGAGAACCTGGCACAGAGCCAATAGCCTGGAAGCCCAGGAAACTGAGACGCAGGGCTCATTTCGAGGGGAAACGCACAGGAACGCAGTTCTGGCAGTTCCCTAAAGAGGTCACATGTCAGGTGGCCCCACCCACCTGACTCTCAGCCATTTTGGGCCCGTTTTGGCCTGGATTGAGGCTAAAACGGCTCGGATTGGGCCTCTGACAGGTGGTGGATCACTCTCCCACTCAGCAGCGGCCCAATCCTGACCATTTTGGGCCCCTGTTCGGCCATTTTCAGCCCCTTTTTGCCATTTTGGGCCCAATTTTGGCCCTGAATGGCTAGGACTGGGTCCAAAACAGGATAGGTGATGTCAGGGTGTGTGGCATATGCAAATCAGTCATGCTAATGACACACTTCCGGTGATGGCAAGGGGCGTGGCGTATGCTAATGAGTTATGCTAATGAGTTCCTCCAGCTCTTTTTCTACGAAATGACCCCTGCTGAGAAGTGTTTGTCAACTGTTATGGGTCAATTGGTCAGGTGATTTTCTTTCAGGGTCAAGAGGACAGAGGGAGAATCCCCATTGTTATCTTCTTCTCCTTGTCCTCGTGGTCTAAGTATGTAGCATGCAGCAAGATGTAGCCCGTAGGGCTATTTTGTAGCAATCCTGTGTACCTTTTTCCTTTAGAAGTAAATGTTTTTAAAAGCAAACAGACATTTTGACTCTCTATTAATTCAAGATCCATTGCACCTCTGCTTTTAAACTATTTTAACCCATTTCCCCCCCAACAAAAATAAACCAGGATTTCACGTTACGTCTAAACTGTGCTATAGTGTGTTTCTGCTCCACTTACGCCACTGGCTGACTTAGGACATTACGCAGCTGCACTCATGGGTTAGACAGCACAATCAGGGCTGGCCCACCCATTGAGGCCGGCCTGGCAGCTGTCTCAGGCTCTAAGGCACTGGAGGGGGTGCTGGCCTGGGGTGCTGCTGTGCCCAGCCAGGAGTGCGTGCTGGCAGCGGCAGCACAGGGCCACTGAGCGGGCAGCCTCCCAGCCCTCCCGCCCAGTTGCTCTGTGCTGCCGCTGCTGCCACCACCACCCGCACACAGCTGTGGGCCAGGTGCGGCAGGCGGCCGGGGGCAGTGCACGGAGCGTCTGAGCTGGCCCGCAGAGCAACCGAACAGGAGGGCTGGAAAGCCCCCCGTGCACACACCCCGCCCTGCGTGATGACATCACACACAGTGGCATCATCATGCAGTCCAGCGCGCATGCGTGTGCGCGTGCACGTGCGCATGTGCGTGTGCAGCGGCAGCCCTTAAGCTGCCTCAGGTGCCAGCGACGCTGGAGCTGGCCATGAGCACAATGCAGGGTTGCAAACAACATCCCATCACTTTGCTACCGGAAAAGCATTCCCAGAAATCCTTGCTAACTCTGCAAGGGGTCTGCCATTGCTTCAACTTCACTTGGCCACATCAGGTGGATGCCCAGTGTCCTTATACTGTCAGGCTAGTCTGTTGCTCTGTATAAAGACATTGGCTGTCAGTTTGATTTTCCCGCACAGCCTCCAAAGAGCCTTCCAGAGTTTCACACTGAAAATAATCATGCCAAAGAAGATCTTCTGACTATGCCGCAAAGCCCTTCCCTTCTGTGAAGGCAGCACACAAACATTTGTGGAGCATTTGGTTTGGGGGAGAATCTATCAAGACAAGATTCAGAATCAAAAAGATGGGTCTGGAAAAGAACAATTCACTCCAAAGAGGATTAAACCTCATCAAAGGCTTGCAAAACCAACAGGCTGAGATCCACACGGTTCTCTGCACATCTGCAGATGGGAATCACCTGCCTCTGAGGTGCGATGCAATACTCTTGAGTAGCCCTCTAGCATGGCTGATGAAAGATGCAGGGGAGTTTCCCAGCCAATGTTTATAGAATTAGTCAGTGAGCTTTTTCCCTTCCGTCCCTCTGAAGAGCTCCAGGTTCTTTGCTCTCCTCCATTTTATCCTCACAACAACCATGCGGTGTAGGTCAGGCTGGGAGAGATAGGTCCACAGACACCCAGCAAGCAGAGATTTGAACCCAGTTCTCTCCACCCTAGCCCAACACCCCAACTGTTTCACGAGACTGGCTATTGTGTGTTTTGACCAATGGCCCAAGACAAGAAAAAGAGAGACAGTGTGGTAGAACAGTTGGACTTGGGAGTCTGAGGCTCAAATCCTCACTCAAGGGGGGGGGGAAGAAACAATTGAGGACCTCTAAAGAGCAGGCAAGCAACAACGATATGAATAATTATATAGAGGAAATACATATATATTCATTAATAATTGTGTAACAATATAAATGTCTCAGTGATGGATGTGTGCATAATAAAAGCTTCCAATAGAATTACAAAATAAGGAATAGAATTAACACCATATAAATAATGAATAAGAAAGAAAGGTAAATATCAGCAGAGGTAGGCAAACCGCCTCTGTTAGTCTCTTGCCAGGAAAACCCCACCAGGGGTCGCCGTAAGTCAGCTATAACTTGAGGGCACTCTCCACCATCCAAAGCATGAGAAGAAAAATTAGCCAACATGCTGGCAGTTGTAGCAGCGTCCCGTGACAGGTCTATAAAATTAATTGCCATTGTATTAATGAGATATGTTTCACTGATATAATTATTCATATAGTTGTTGTTCAACTCCTGCGCTGAGGTCCTCATTTGTTTCTTTTGTTTCTTGGAGGACCTCTTTCCTCTTTTTGGTTGCTCAGATCCTCAGCCATAAAGCAACCTGGGTGACTGGGAGCCAGACTCTCTCTCTCTTTCTCTCCTTAACCTACTTTGCAGGGTTGTTATGAGGATAACATGGAGCAGGGAGAACAACGTACACCACATGAAGCTGCCTTAGATTGAACGAGACCATTGGCCCATCACAATCTACTCAGCAGCGGGATCTCAGGTAGAAATCTTTCACATCACCCACTGCCTGATCCATTTTTAACTGGAGATGCTGGGGGTCGAACTTGGGACCTTGTGGATACTATGCAGATGCTCTGCCACTGAGCCACGGACATTCCCTGAGCTCTGTGGAAGTAAGGTGGCATTATAAGTTAATAGAATCTTTGCTTGTGCATGTTATAGAAAGCGGCCACACTGCCTGACCCAAGGCTGCATCAGTGGGGAAAGTAAAAAGACGACATCCCATGATAAAAGTATCAGAGATGACGTCTATACAAGGAAAGCCCTGCTTAATGCCGTAACTTAGGGTTGCTGTGGCTTAAGTATCAGACTTAAGTATCTTTCCATATGATGGGCGCTGAACATTTGTTTGCGTCTCAGCTGTTGTGCCAAGAAGCTAAAGATTTTTCCCCTTACACACATGCGCACTACCGGATTGGTTGCAAGGGTATTATTGCTAAGTCTGTTGCTGTTCCAAAAGGCTTTGTGGAATGTGGATATGCAAACATCAGGGCATCTATTGGCCAGTGTCTGTGCCAGCACCGATAATGTTATATGCTATTAATGCTACAGACAGATTAGGACAATTTTATTGGTTGAGTACTAACAGCATATTGCCTTTTATTCCTCATCTAGAAAGGCCCTAAGAGACCAATCCAGGGCTTAATTTGAGGCCAAGGATAGGTTCCCAGTTGACTAATAAAAATCCAGCTGGAGGGGAATTCTTGTTTTTTTCAAATGTTTATGACATATTTTATTTGAAAAACAAGTAATAAGAAAAACAGTGATAAAAAAGATACTAAAAAAAGAAAAGGATTCTATAACATAGTTATATGAATCAAAGATAACTATCAATAACAAAACATATAAATTACAAAATATTTCGCCCCTCCATCTCCTTACTTACTTATATTAAAATACATTATATTAAATTACAGATTTGATAACTAATCCATTTTAATTACAATTGTTCTTAATTTTCAGCTATGGGGAATTCTTGTTTTAAGGCCAGAAATGCAAGGAACAAGACGGTTTCCCCTTTCCCCTTTTGTTTTTAATATTTTTTTTAGACGATGTATACTTTCAAAGAATAGCCTTTGTGTTAGTTGGCTTTGCCCTGTCCAAAATGCTAGAGTCTGATCCGTCTCTGCTTCCAAAGTTTTTGACTCTGTCTCAGACCTGGGCCGTTTCCACACGGCTTACCTTTGCTCATAACGACCCGGAACATGGCACAAAAAACGCGGAAGATTGCATTATCTTGCACGAGAAAATGCGATCTTCCGCAGTTATTGTGCGATGTTCCGGATTGTTACGAGCAAAGTTAAGCCGTGTGGAAACGGCCCTGCTGTGGTTTTGACGTACACAGTTTTCTGTCCCTGAGCCCAATCCAGGTACCAACACTTTTGATTCCAGCTGTTGGCATGAGTGAGCTGCAATCTTAGGGTTTTGTTTATCATACATTCATTCCTTATTGCTCTGGGGTGAGGAAAGTCCTACGTGACAGGCCTGTGTGTGGCCCCCTCACAACAACCAGAGGTTAGGTTGTCAGTATCATCAGGTTAGCCTTGGCCCCAAGAAAAAGAGGGATACCAATCGGTAGGCATGTGCCCAAATAGCGCCCAGTTTACAAGGTACCCATTCATAAATGTAACGCTGTCTCTGATAACCCTCAAGCTATTACTTGTAGAGGTGCAAGGCAGAAAGCCTCCTTTTACACTACTGTAGAACCACTGGCTGGTCCGTAATACAAAATCAGCAAATGCATTCACGCATCTCTGCGGAAGAAATTGAACTAGAACTAAACATGGGCTGTTTTCACACTGCTTACCGGCCACGGAACATCGCGCCGAGCTCCCGGAACGACAGCGGCTTCCTGGTGCGATTTTGCACGAGAACAGTAGTTCTCGTGCAAAATCGCACCAGGAAGACGCTGTCGTTCCGGGAGCTCGGCGCGATGTTCCGTGGCCGGTAAGCAGTGTGAAAACGGCGGTTCCAAGGTTAACTCTTATTTCTTAGTTGTTTTCTTCACCTGTCAAGGGTGTGGGAGGAAGTCAACAAAGAAAAGTGGGGCTGAAAAGGGCAAACTCACTAGTTTTTCCTTTGATGGTCGTCAGCTCTCCCAGAGCATCTGCATACTCAGCCAAGACGGCGAAGGAATATTTCGTGTCGGGTTTCAGATCCATCACCAACGCTGTGCTCATGGTGCCGTCTAAAACAATCTTTTATGTGTGTACAGAGAGAGACAGGAGGGGGAACACGTACACATGTGAACGCTTAGTTAGTTTCCCTTGGCTGAGCTGCTTCAGAACAAAATCAGAATCTAATGGACTGTGTTAAACAGAAAACAATCGGGGGATCGGCGAAAATGTGCCCTTAAAAACCAAGCGGGCATTCAGGCAGCTTGACAACATGATAGGTTCTTATTTGATTTGTGCAGAAAAGAGGCAAGCACCTATTTCTGACTATGGCATATACCTGCCGTTGCGGTGCTCGGGAAGCCACAGATAATATAATCTCTGCAAAGGAAGACAGAGAGTCTCCTGCCAATATAGCGTCACTGGAGCATCCTCCATGACACATCCAGTACTTACGGCTGTCTTGCTTGCCTGACTGTCTCCTGAAGTCCCATTGTAATAAGGGAAATTTGGACATATGACGCTGTCTGGCGCAGGTACAGACTATTCATCCAGTACTCTGACCAACGACAGCTCCCAAAGGGCTCTGGCAGAAGTCTTCCATCACCAGAGATCAGGGCTTTTTTCCAGCGGGAACGTGGTGGAACGGAGTTCCGGAACCTCTTGAAAATGGTCACACGGCTGGTGGCCCTGCCCCCTGATCTCCAGGCAGAGGGGAGCTTAGATTGCCCTCCGGTGCGGAGGGCAATCTAAACTCCCCTCTGTCTGGAGATCAGGGGGCGGGGCCACCAGCCGTGTGACCATTTTCTCTGAAGGCAACCCACTGAGTTCCACCACCAGAAAAAAAAGCCCTGCCAGAGATCCTTCGCCACTGGAGATCGTGACCTTCTACGTGCAAACATCTACTCCTCTGTTACATTTTTATTCTGCTTTTCCTCCAAGGAGCTGAAGATAGCATAAATGGCACTCCTTTAGTATCCTCGCAACCAGTGAAGTAGATTAAGCTGTGTGTGACTGTTTTACAGTCCCCCAGGAAATCTCATGGCTGAGCAAGGATTGGAACGCGGGTCTAGACTACCTGTCAATCTTTCAGAGTTTTCTGGATAGATGTTTTGCTTTCTTGTAGAAGTAGCTTGATATTCTAAATAACTTTTCTGACGGCTTGTTTGTAAAAGGGTATATAAGTTAGTGCCCTGACCTGGATAGCCCAGGTGAGCCCGATCTCATCAGATTTCAGAAGCTAAGCAGGGTCAGCCTTGGTTAGTAATTGGATGGGAGACCTCCAGTGAAGACCTGGGTTGCAGAGGCAGGCGATGGCAAACCACATCTGATAGTCTCTTCCATGAAAACCCTACCAGGGGTTGCCATAAGTCAGCTATGACTTGAGGGCATGACACTCACATACACATATAAATTAGTAGGCATGCCCTGTGTGTCATGTATGGCCAGAGACATCTACTGTTCCTCAGTTTTTTTGGGTCTTTTAACTCTAATAAGCTTTTTTTTACTTCGTCAAAATTTCTGCATTGGTTAATGGGGTGCTGAATCCCTGATTTGGGGCCTCCCTCTATTGGGATACTGGTAAATCCCCTCTCAGTATCCTACCACTAGGCTGTGACCCCCTCCTGAATATTTGGCAGTTACATAGTTGCAGATATTCAGGGAGCTTCATACATAACAACAATCGATTTATATGCCACCCTTCAGGACAACTTAACATCTACTCAGCACAATTTACAAAGTATGTTATTATTATCCCCACAACAATCACCCTGTGAGGTGGGTGGGGCTGAGAGAGCACCAAGAGAGCTGTGACTGACCCAAGGTCACCCAGCTGGCTTCAAGTGGAGGAGTGGGGAATCGAACCTGGCTCTCCAGATTAGAGTCCTGCCGCTCTTAACCACTATACCAGACTGGCTCTCATATTTAAGGTATGTAAGGATTATTATCCTCATATCACAAACTGGGAAAGAAGAAACTCAGAAGACATAGTTTGCTGAAAGCCACTTAGTGAGATTGTGGCAGATGAGAGATTCAACACGGGGAACTTCCTAACGCACAGGCCAGGTTCTAGCTACAACTTTGCATGAGCTCCAAAGCTTGCAGGAATAATTAGGTGCAAAGGGTTGCATCCGTAAATAGTGGTGGTTGCAGTGCCTTTAAGGGTGTCATGAAGATTATAAGGACCACGTATGAAGACCATGGTTTGCATTCACAGTTGGCACATAAAGATTTTAAGAGCTTGGCTGTATAGAGGTTCCTCTACCCCATGCTTCTCTCCTGGCCCAATCATATTTATTGTGTCCAGTCCTTCCGCAATATGGCATGTGAAGTGGTAGGACCAGTAATTTATGTTGAAAGCTAGCATGGCTGTAGCATGTTGGATTATTACCAGGGAGACCCGGGTTCAAATTCCCATTCATCCATGAAGCTCACTGGATGAACTTGGACCAGTCACACAGGATTTTGGGGAAGGCCATATAGAAGGGAAATACCGTGCATTCTATCTTGATCTCCTTGGAGAAAAGACAGGGGGGGGGGAACTAGGTAAAGTGTGATCCATATGTTTCTCAAAGGACATTTAAAACATATCTTGGAGATGGCAAAAGTTGCTGCAGTTGAAATCCCCAAGCGTCTTTTCAAAGCTTACATTACGGATATGAGTAGCTGGCTTCCATGAACAAAAAGATCCTCTTGTATATTGTACAATGGCTGCAATTCAGATTCCCTGCGAACACATGCTGATCCAAGAAGCACTTCAGCAAACAAGATACCCTGCTTGTGTAAACTAGTCCTGTTGGTTCCGAATAATGGCTTTGAAGTCAATCCTCTGGAAAGCCCTAAACCTTACATAACGTACTAAAGTTTTGCAAATATGACTCCACCTGTCGCTGATCTTCTGCCGTGACCTGTGCAGTAGCAGACAGGGATTCCACGAGGAGGTTATAGCTGGTAACTTTCCCTGTAGCTGGTGTCCAACTCAGTCTGAGAGAATTGTAGCTTTGCTCACTGATCGTAAGGTCCCGAGGTCCGATTATTTTCTCAGCTACAAGAAAAAGAAGGAAAGTGAATCCAAGTTGTGAGTTAAGAAGCTGGCAGTCAAGGAGAGGAGGAAGCAAGAATTAAAAGTTTTTACCAAACATTGCACTGAAACTGCTCATTGTGTCTGGGGTTCAAGAAACGCGGGGCTTCTGTTCCTAGGAGATGGTGGCAGGCATTATTGCAATGAAACCTTTGTTGACAGGGCTCTCGTGCATTAGAGGTTTAATGATAGTCTGGCAAGTTCAGATTCCACAATGGACGCTGAATTTCAATTGGTATGGATAATTTCCCCAGGACTACCTTCTGTCTGATTCTGCCCCACTTACTTTCCATGGGGGTAGGAGGGGGTCATCAATGCTTTGCAATCTCTCGCACAGTGACGGACAGCAACATCATTTGAGTGAGCTTTCTGAAGCAGAATCCAGTGAAAGCAATGGAGGGATGCATTGTGCACCTAGAATCTCTCTACATGAGACATTTGACACATGAAGAACACGTGTCGGGAGATGCAATCTTAGCCGGGAAGGGTAGTTTAAAAGCTGGCAGCAGGGCAAAGGCTTTGCTATACACTGGAGCTGTGTGAAGGGGCTCTGAAATGCCAGAAGGGAAACTTCAGCCCATTAGAACCTTTCCAGGTCCAAGCCTGGCTCTGGAAGGCAGCTCCAGCCCCTTTCCATTCCTTGCTGCCCTCTGATTGCGATCCCACACAGTTTTAGACTGGCGAGATGAAATTGACGGAGCCTTCCTGGAGGCAAAGATAAATACATTTATTTATTTATTTATTTATTTATTTATTTATTTATTTATTTATTTATTTATTTATTTATTTATTTATTTATTTATTTATTTATTTATTTATTTATTTATTTATTTATGGTCCACCTTCCTCACTGAGACTCAAGGAGGATTACACAGTATGAGATTAGTACAATCCGTATCAAGTACATTTCAATACAGTACCAAGGACATTGCTATAGACAATGCCATAGGGTAAATAGATACAAGTTTTAAAAGACATAGTAGTAGCAAGAATCCAATACAGAATAGTAAAAATACTGAAGCAGAACATAATCAATTCTAGGACTGACATTAGACAACACGGAGCACAGGTGGTACATAGGAGTACATATTTAAAGCAATGGATAATATGTAAGGGTTTAAAATAAAATTAACTAACGCACCCTCTGAGGAGCAATCTCCGCCGGCTCTGTCTTTTAAAACTATGCTTCCCGGCTAACGTTGCATTTCCCTACACTTGATGGACTTGCGCTGAGGTGTCTCGTGCAGAAAGACTTGTAGATAAGCATAGCCTGGAGAATCTGGGACCGTGTCCTTATCCAGATTTCCATTCAAATGCACACCTGAGTTTGGCCCACATTCACTAAAAATAAAGATAAAGATATCCACACACTCTGCTGAATTTTGTGGATAACTGTGTGCGTTATGTGCCATCAAATCACCTCCAAACCATGGCGACCCTATGAATGTTCCCAGGCTTTTGTCTTTCTGCAAACTATGTAAAACTGAATGATTCAAGAGAGTTTTACTCAGATAGGAGGGCTGTACTGAAAGGATGTGGTCTCAAAGAGATGCATGAGTAAAGGGATAGGGAGGGACTATAAACTTTACTACTATTGCTGCTAAGTGTGATCCAACTGGGTAGTTGCTATGTTGTTTAATATGTCGGTCTTAGAATTGTTAATGCTCCATTTCAGCATTCTCCAGTTCTATATTGGATTCCTGCAGGTTGTAAATTTTTGCAAATTTGCATACACACACACAAACAAACACAAAAACTATTACACTGTTCATGGTGTCAGGTTCTGACTATGTTTCTTGTGTGTTCAATCCAAAGAGACTCCATTTTAATCCTGTCAGTATTTTAAGTGCTTCTTTCACAGGTGGCAAGCAGTTCAGTAGCAGTTATCTTAGAGAAGAGGAATGTTATGACTACAACCTTTCCAGCCTTGGGAAGCTTTCACTTTCTCAGCCTCAGGCCGTTTGTTTTGAGAACTGTGGGGGGAGGATGGGGCCTGCAGGGGTATGCTATTCTGTACCTTAGCCTTTGCCTGTCATTCGTAACAATACTCATGTACCAGCCAAGATATTGCATCTTGGTTAGTGGACTATAATGGTTGTTTATATTCAGTAAAGTCTTTTGAAACCAATGGACTCATGTCTAATTGCAAGAGATAGTCTGGATTGCAACTTTTAGTAAGACACTGTCTGATTGAACACACAAGAAACATAGTCAAAACCTGACACATGGAAATTGAGTGTAATGACTCCCACTGTATAATCCATGTTGAGTCTCAGTGAGAAAGGTAGAATATAAATAAATAAATAAATAAATAAATGTGTGTGCCATCAATTCACCATCGACCTACGGCAACCCTACGAATGAAAGACCTCCAAAATGTCCTATCATTAACAGACTTGCTCAGATCCTGCAAACTGGAGGACGTGGATTCTTTCACTGAGTCCAGCCATCTCAGATTGGGTCTTCCTCTTTTCCTACCGCCTGCAACTTTTCCTAGCATTATTGACTTTTTCATGGTCTTCTCAAGATATGACCATGATGTGTGGCTATCTAAGCCCATGGATATCAGGGGCAATGGGGACAACACCATGCCCCTCTCCTTCTCAGCCCCCTACAGGTCAAGCCCAGTATCCACTAATCCCAGTGGAGGGACTGACGCGCTGTATAAAGAGCCACACCCCAGCCAGCTGATCAAAGGTGACTCGCCCTTTAAGAATCAGGCACCCACTGACAGCTGCCCATTTGACAACCAGCTGTTGAGAAGCTCCACCCTGGAGGCAGGGAAGGGCAGAAATTGCTCTGGAGGCACTATTGGTTCCTCCCAGGCTGGGCCATCTAAGGTTTTTGGGTAGAGGGAGGCCACTGTGCATGCCCCAGGCCTGGCTAGGGAGTTCAAATGCTTGAAGGGCAAAGGAGAACAGACCAGCTCAGGCTTCGAGCTCAGAAGGAATCAGAGCTAGGGGAGAGGAGGTGGATTGGTGTGAAACCCAACTCCTGCCTCTCTGTGTACGAAGCCAAGGGAAGGCACGTCAGCCAAATTAGGTCCTGGTGCATGATGGCCGGGGCCGGGATTCCTACAACAGATTAGAAAAAACAGAGACAAAAAGGGACAGAATTCATATATCCCTGCCCCAAAATATCCCTGTTCATTGCAGAAGGATATTTTGTAACAAGAATACAGGGAACCCCCTGGGGACACCGACAAAACTGTAATATAAGGACCAGGGTCACCAAGAATCAAGCACTCAATGAAAATATTATTAGTGTATTATTCAAAAAGTGCAGAAGTGCAAATGTGCAAAGATATTCTTACATAATACAATATCACAACAATTTAAAGTGCATATTTCATCAAAACAGGGGTAGTCTATCGGATAATTAATCAATAAATAAATTCAAAAAGTTCATTACTGGTGTTGAGGAAGTGCAAAGAGTGCATGGAAACTGTCCATATGTCCAAAGCTGGAATGCAAACGTGTCCAACGACACCTAGCCGATGGGCTTTAGCTTGCTGTTACCAATTCCCGTTTCGGTGTTTCTTCTTCTTGGGCTAGACTCTATGGATGTCCAAAGCCAACTCTCCTCACGGCACACACCCGTCGGCTAGGTGTCTCATTATGTAAGAATATCTTTGCACATTGGCACTTCTGCACTTTTTGAATAATACACGAAGGATATTTTGTGGCAGGGATGTATGAATTCTGTCCTTTTTTGCATTGCAGGAAGAAACAGCCACTATAACATTACACAGAAATATCAACAGGAACAAACCAGTCCACAAAAATGTTGAGAAGGAGCCACTGTATTGGTTGTTGTGGGTTTTCCGGGCTGTATTGCCGTGGTCTTGGCATTGTAGTTCCTGACGTTTCACCAGCAGCTGTGGCTGGCATCTTCAGAGGTGTAGCACCAAAAGACAGAGATCTCTCAGTGTCACAGTCTCTGTCTTGTTGGCAGGTAATTTATATCTACTCAGGAAGGTGGGTTTGGGCTGAGTCATCCTGTAAGATCTCTGTCTTTTGGTGCTACACCTCTGAAGATGCCAGCCACAGCTGCTGGCGAAACGTCAGGAACTACAATGCCAAGACCACGGCAATACAGCCCAGAAAACCCACAACAACCAGCGTTCCCCGGCCGTGAAAGCCTTCGACAACAGCCACTGTATTCTCTGAGCTCACATGGTGCCAAGCAGGACACGGAAGCAATTGCCTCCATCCCTTTCAGGGGATCCAGCTCTTCCAAAATTTCTGCCTCGGGCTGAGGTTAAGGACTGGTGTTGCCCCTGCCAATCCCCCGTCTTGGCTCCACCAGAGATGTTTGCAATCAAAAGGGATTTCCACCCATGGAGTGGAACTTCTCTGCTTCCAGCCTCCCGTTGCAGCACCCAATATCCCACAAATGTTGTTCCAAATGGGAAAGGAACCCCCAAGAACAGCAGTGGGAGAATGCAAAAAAGTTCCCCCTCTTTGGTCTGCAGAAAGCCACCGCAGGATCCAAGTCACAGAAGGGAGAAGATCGATTTCACAGTATTTTTCACTGGGCTGTACTGGTGGGAGAAGGAACTCACCACTGGCTCTTTGCTTAGCAGGCTGTGGAGGTTCCGAGGCAGTGAAGCAAAGCCTGCGAGACAGCTTTGGCGATAGACTGCTGAGCAGATGGAAGTCTTCGGCGTAAAGCACGTGCTCCTCGACAGGGTCAGATGCTATTTTACTCAGCTCCTTCCTATCCGCGTTTTTTATTCCTAATGGGCACACGGAGAACAGAGGCAGAAATGAGCAGGCTCGGTTCTCGGTGACTCCCATTTAAACAAACTGAAATAAGAGGACATAGTTGGGATAGGAAAAGAAGCGCTTGTCGCTCCAGATATTGTGCTCTTGCCTGAAGATGCATTATGCCAACTCAAACTGTGGGTCCATCCAGCTAAATGCTACAGTTTGGTGTAGTGGTTAAGAGCAGCAGGACTCTAATCTGGAGAGCCAGGTTTGATTCCCCACTCCTCCTCTTGAAGCCAGCTGGGTGACCTTGGGCCAGTCACAGCTTCTAGGAGCTCTCTCAGCCCCACCCACCTCACAGGGTGTTTTGTTGTGGGGATAATAATAACATACTTTGTAAACCGTTCTGAGTGGGTGTCCTGAAGGGTGGTATATAAATCAAATGTTGCTGTTGTTGTTGCTGTTATATCCTGATTGACAGCTCCAGTCCAGGGTCTCTGGAGACAGTGGTCTTTCCCAGGTTTTGCTACCTGAGCAAAACGCGTATTCTACCACCTAACCCAGCCCCTCTGTATCAGGTCACATTTAGCCTTTACGTTAGCGCTATCCCTAAATGAACCCCCTTGCGCCTTTTACACAACCGCCATACAAACATGTGGAGGGAAAGGAAAGCAATGCACGGAGCGAGGAGCTTGTTGTCTTGAATGCAAAATCTGTCCCCGTTCCCCACCACCACCACCCCGTCAGTCCTTGGCCTGGCTGACACGGGATCCTGCAGGAGGTAGTGAAATGTGCCTACATTTGCAGATTGCAAAGAGATAGATTATACAAGCAGAATAGGCACTGCCTTTTGACAACCCACTTGTCATTGTGATGGGCATTTTGTTGATGATGATAATACAGCCTTTCCTAAAGAGAAGCATCACGTTGCTGTGACACTCTCTTGACAGAGGGGCAAACTTGACATTATGTGCAATTGTATATGATAAAGTGCAAGCGGGTTTTTTTCCTCCCTTAATGAAAAGCAGTCCCAGGTGGATGCAATTTTGAATGCAAGCGTATGTATGTGCCTGCTTAATACTGTCCCAACCGTCAGTAAAATTCAAATCATATCCCCTTAAGCTGCATTACCCCCTACAGGAGGATTAAATGCATATCTGGAAATCAGGTGTGGGCAAAAGTAACTTGAGCAAGGGTGATTTCAGAGGGGGAAACAGCCGGCCAAGAAAGTGTTAAGCAGAAACACGTACCTTGCTCCCGTCCTGGCTCCAAATTGCAGCCTGCTGAGGCTGCTTTTCTTTTTAAGAAAAAACAGCCAAGACTTTGTTTTGTGCAGTTGATGTTTGGACTCTGAGTGCTGCTCAGTTTTTTAACTTCTTTGATAGCCAACGCACAAATCTCAACTTGTCCGGACAATAATTCCAGCTTAAGACCCATTTGGCTATTAATGCCAAATGGGCATTAATACGTGTTTGTGCTTAACACTTCCTGGGCTGCCTGTTTTCCCCTCTGAAATCGCCCTTGCTCAAGTTACTTTTGCCCACACCTGATTTCCAGATATGCATTTCATCCTCCTGTAGGGGGGAATGCAGCTGCCTTTTACTTAACCAGACCATTGGCCAATCAAGGTCAGTATCGTCTACTCAGACTCGTGGCAGCTCCCCGGGGTCTCCGGAAGAGGTTTCCCCCATCACCTACCACCTGATCCTTTTAGCTGGAGTTGCTGGGAATTGAACCTGAGACCTTCTGCACGCCAAGCAGATGCTCTGCCATTGAGCCACACCCCCATCATGTTCCACACTCGTGACAGCTATCTGTGTATTACATTTTGCATACGTAAATGGTGCAGAATAATGAGTGGCTACCTCGTCAGCACCTTGATTCTTACTATACGTACCCACTGCAAACACTGTTATTCCCCGATCTTTCAGTGCCACGGCTGGGTCATCTACAGAACCCAGAGATTTCCCATGTGTAATTAAAATTACTATCTGCAATGAAACACAGTGAAGGTTGAAAGAAGTAAGGTGGATAGAAGGGGCAACAGGCAGAGGATAATGTGAACATCACTGGTGGCCATCAATGACCCTATTGCAGGGTAGCATGAAACCCTTTGCTATGGTGTCCTTAGAAAATGGATCATTTGGGGTGGTAATTGGGCCAGTTCATAAGCTGAAATCCTGGCTACGTATCACATGTCCATAGTATTAATATTCATGTGTATCCCATGTTCTGACTGTCAAGAATTTTGGACTCTTCCCCAATTACTGGTAGGAAAAAATAGCATTGCGAACACAGCCCCTGGTTACTTTTCTCCACTTGTTGTTTATCTATGCTCATTTTTAACCTTCAACAGATAATTTCCCCAAGGGAGTGAAAAAGTGGAAGCTGGAACATTTAGCTGCTTTTAGAGGGCAGACATACACATTGGTAAACAAAGAATGGGGAAAGATGAGCAGGGGTCGAGAATTCCCTCTAGTTTTCTCTGCCTGTCTTTGAGGAGCCTTCAGAATATTCAAAGAATGGTTTACCCAAAGTAACTGTGTCTATGAGACGTATAAAGAGTAACAAAGATCTGGGAGTTATGAATTGCCCCTCCCTGGTTTCGAATATGGTAACTCATCCTCTTTAGAGATGTCTTTAGAAAGTCACATTTCAAACTCCAGCTGTCATGAGAACACCTGAACAAACAGTACCAGTTTGGAGTACAAGTAGTTGCTAGTACAAGCATTTGTGTGCCACAACACAACTCTTTGTGTACAAATGGTACAAATGGTTCTACAATGCCTAGGCAGAATTTGTTAAGGGTTTTAAAACGTTTGCGTATTTGCCATTTAATATCCCATGCCACTGAAACGGTAATGAAAAAGACAGGAAAGTGGGTTTTTTTAAAAAAGCAACATAACCCACAGTAAACGTTCCATATATTCATTCAAAGTATGAATCTCTCTACAAGAGATATACGTGTTGGAAGATGCAATACTATCCCGGAAGGGAAGTTTGAAAAGACAGAGCTGGTGGCAGGGCAAAGGAGAGGTGAAATTGATCGTCTTTGGGGAGATGGAGATGGAGATGAAATTAACAAACCCTCTGAGGAGCGATCTCCACCAGCTCTGTCTTTTAAAACTATGCTTCCCAGCACAATTTTAGACTGGAGAGGTGAAACTGACAGAGCCTTCAGGGAGGCGAAGTTGAAATTAACAAACCCTCTGAGCAGCGATGTCCGCCGGCTCTGTATTTTTAAACTACACTTCCCTACACTTGACAAACACCCGCCAAGGGTCTTGTGTAGAGAGCCTCTATGTTAGGATTAATTTGACAGATTTATTACATTGTGATGGCTATTTTTCTATATGCCTGCTGGTGGCGCTCTTGCACAATGTAGCTGTGCTTTAAAGGCATCTTCAGGTTAAAGGAACCATTAACAATCTAATCTATATGCCAAATCGAAGACTGCAAGACTGCTTACCTTCGCTGCCTCTTCTCTCAGCATCCCAGCACTGATCATTGTGCCTGCTAGGAAAGCAAGGGCATCGTCTGTTTTTCCATGGCCCCCTTTGAATGACAGGTCCCGGACGGCCACCAACACTTCCTCAATAGTGAAGTAATCTGTCAGTTCGATGCTGACTCTGGTAGCCATAAGCCAATCCGCAGATAAACCAAAGGGAAATTAATTATTTCTAAAGGTATCAACCAATTAAAAGATGTCTTAATCAATTAACTGCCAGGGTCTTCATTGACTGAGTACTTAATTGATTGCACTTTGATTAATTTATGTATTGCAAAACCAAAACGACAAAGGTGAAGCGTAATGATGCCGAAGGAAAAGAGCCCATTTGTAAAAACAAAACAAACAAAAATACAACTCATTGTTGGAAGGAAATGTCATCGTTCTGGGTTTATTGCATTTAGCAATAGGGAAGACATGCAGAAATCCATGTAAACATGTGCTAATGGGCAGGTTGTGACTGATAGCATTCATACACATTCTAACAACTGACCAGTGCGTCAGTTATCTCTTCTCTATTGGGTCTCTTACCTTTATATTCTGATAAATTTTCTAAGCGGTTGGAATATTCGTAAACATTCCATAACAGCAGTTTAGTCAATTGCTAGGGAGGTCTGATTTCAATGTACTAAAGCCAGAGCTCTTACAGTCAAATGCTATAGGTTACTTTTTTCCTCTTTTTGTTATCTTATTTGGGAAGAAAATTGGTAATATCACAACTCTCCACCCATCCTGTTTTCTGCTTTGACACCCCAATCATCTTTGCATATTTACCTTGCACTGAAAATTGTTCAATATTAAATCTCTTTGCGTGTTCCGCTGCATATCAAATCACTATCACTAACAGTAGTTGGCCTCTGTGCAAAAGACACAAAAATGGGCCATCTCCTGGGCCTGCTTCTTGTACAGTTATATATCAGTAGTTGAACTTCCAGCATTAAAATCAGACCCCCCCCCCACTCTGCCGTGGAAGTCCATTGGGTGCCTTTGGGCCAATCACACACTCTCAGCCTAACCTACATAACAAGGTTGTTGTGAGGATAAAATAAAGGAGAGGGCAATTATATAAGCCACCTTCTATCTCCTCATCAGGGAGAAAGGTTGGGTACGAAGGAAGTAAATCAATAAATTTGTCAGATATCAAACAGTGAAACTAAATATTACTGGATATTCAATGTGGACAAATTAACAAACCCTTTGAGGAGCGATCTCTGCAGGCTCTGTCTTTTAAAACTACGCTTCCTGGCTAACACTTGACGGACACATGCCGAGGCTTCTCATGTAAAGAGACTCTTTGACTCTTGGAAGCTGACAATCTTGTTCGTCTCTAAAGTGCCACTGAACTCAAATCCTTATGTTCAACGCATGTACAGCTCACCCTGTGATTTAGGGCCAAACTACAAGTGACGAATGACACTTGAACGGCAAGTGGATTGAGTGGAGGGCAAGTGAACAGGGAGAAATACACTTGCCATTCACGTGTCATTCGTCACTTGTAGCTTGGCCCTCAGACTCCACCTTTATCCAGGTACAGGTCCCAGGTTTTGTTGGTAACGTGAATGCACGTTGCTCTTTTTTGAGAAACAGATGCATGCATGCATGTACAGGCAAGATGTATGCACATTCACAATAACCAGGGCCGGCGTACCCATTGAGGCCAGGTAGGCGGTGGCCTCAGGCGCGGGGTGCCGGAGGGAGCGCCAGAGGAGGTGTGGGGGGCGGGAGCTTACGCCACAGAGTTGCAGTCTCCTATCCCTCCTGCCCCGCGCTGCCGCCGCCGCCAGCACACCCCCCCCGGCCAGGCACAGCCACCGCGGGCAGGCATCTGCGGCAGCGCAAGCAACCGAGTGGGAGAGTTCGGAGGCCACCCGTGCACCATCACAACCGCCCGCTGCAGCGATCGGGCCGGCAGCAGTGCGCATGCTCCCATGATGACGTCACGCGTGATGTGATCACGCAGGCCGGTGCGCATGCGCTTGCTGCGAGCGCCGAAAACCCTTGCGCCGCCCCCGACAATAACATGAGATCAGAAAAGCCTCTCCAGGGCAGGGGTGGAGGGTTTCTGTAGTAAAATGGATAGTAAAGAGTTAACTAGAACTTGATTATGGGATGGAGGAATACTCCACCCCCTAGACTGTTCCCTTACTTACTTTCCTTTTCTGAGTTAGTTCATGTTGGTTAAGAATAAAGCAGCATTACATTCAGCAACTCCTGTGAGTACAGCGATTTATTGTATTACCACAGAATGATTACAAAAGTTACACTCTGATTACAATGCAGGAACCTGCCTTCTTTATTAATCCTAAGAGGTGATTCTTTAGTGGCCTACCTTGGTTTATCCCCATACAGCAACACACCCAGGCGAATGCCCGCCTTACCCACCACCGCATTTTCGAATGCCTGGATGACACTGTAAATAAAGTCTTTGATCAGCCAGAAGCTGCTTTCCCCAATGCTCCAAGATTCCTCCACGAGGAACAAAATGTCGGCCATCTCTGCTGTGCCACAGGCTGGGAAGAGAAGAGGAAAACAGCTTGGAAGCAAGCCCCCAGTGCAGAAGAGCGTCTTCGCAATCCAACAAGGCCTCAACTGCTGAGTTAGAAACATAGACCTGGAAGGGATCCCAAGGGTCACAAATGCAGGAAATTCACAGCTCTCCCCTGCCCCTCAGTGACCCCCTGCTCTATGCCCAACCTCTTAGGGCACAGCCGTGACTACATCCTCCCGTCATCTCCACTCACACAGGCATTGGAGGAGAGGGGAGCTGATGCTAGCTATTTTTGTCACTGGCTGAGTCAAAGAATAAGGTAACCAACTCTAGGTTGGGTTTACCATAATCCAGTGTCAAGTTTGTTTGTTTATGTCATTTATAGTCCACCTTCCTTACTGGGAGACAAGGCGGATTAAACAGAATAAGTCAATCCAATCAACAGAATAGGACATTCAAAAAACAATGCAATAGGATATGTATCGTTATTAGAGATGGGCACGAACCAGGGAAATGGCGGTTCGTTGCAGTTTGTGGTTCGTTGTGTTTCACAAACCACAAACCGGCATGAAATTGCCCAGTTCACAAACCGGTTCACTTGGTTTGTGAATATGTCACTTCCAGGGCAGCAAAAGGTCTGCAGAAAGCCCATCCCCCCTCCTTTGCCTAGGAAATTGATTGATCAGCGCCAGGCTGTCTGCAGTGATGAACCAAAAAATGAACCAAACAAACCGGCCTAAAAATTGTCACCAGGATCACCGCAATTCATCAGAAATGCCCTCCGACAAACCGCCAGTTTGCGTATCAAAAAACGGCCTGGTTCATGACAAACTTTGGTTCGTATTTCAGTTCATGCCCACCTCTAATCATAATCTCTACATGGCTTCATCTGTCTAATGTATTTTCATCCCATCTTCCTCCTAGGAGCTCAGGGTGGTGTTAGGATTGCCAGCTCTGGGCTGGGAAATCCTTGAAGATTTGGGGGTGGAGCCTAGGTAGAGCAGGGTTAGGGAGGGGAGGGACTTCAGTGAGGTATCATGCCATAAACTCCACCCTTCGAAGACATCATTTTCTCCAAGGGAACTGATCTCTGTTATCTGGAGATCAGCTGTAATTCTGAGTGATCGCCACGCCCCACCTGAAGGCTGAGGGTAGAGTGAACTAGCAGCAACGGGAAAATACGGAGAAGAAATCACCACCAGTCATCTAATAGTAGTGTACAAATATATATATATTCAATCTAAAAGAGTCCAGTAGCACCTTTAAGACTAACCAATTTTATTGTAGCATAAGCTTTCGAGAATCACAGTTCTCTTCGTCAGATGCATGGAGGGCAAAAAGAGAAACTGGTCAGATATAGAGGAGGAGAGGGGGGGCGGGGTAGATGCAAACATCTCCTTCTGATATGCAGATGCAAACAGCTCCTTCTGATGTGGAGATCAGTTTGCCTCTGTAAAACAACTCCAACCCAAAGCGGTGAAAACAGCCACAACATTTGCCAGCATATGTTAAATATACCCGTTTCATGGGGAAACCACTTCCTCATAGGCATTCAATTCTCATATCTATGGTTGTTGTGGGTTTTCCAGGCTGTATTGCTGTGGTCTTGGCATTGTAGTTCCTGATGTTTCGCCAGCAGCTGTGGCTGGCATCTTCAGAGGTGTAGCACCAAAAGACAGAGATCTCTCAGTGACACTGAGAGAACTACAATGCCAAGACCACGGCAATACAGCCCGGAAAACCCACAACAACCAGCGTTCTCCGGCCGTGAAAGCCTTCGACAATACAAATTCTCATATCTGTTTAAAGATGACACAAAATATACCAATAATATTTATACAGTATAAGAGACAATCATATGAACCATAAACAGAGCAAACTAACTCACAATATCCTCATGCGTATTCTTCCTTCCGCCAAATGATGTTGATATTTAACATATGCTGGCAAATCCCGTAGGCGTGGCAGACGTGGCTTTGGATATTTTCTCCTACAGCTACCACACAGCCTCATATCTGATTTTTGTGGATGTTTTCACCGCCTTGGGTTGGAGTTGCTCTAGCATTTGTTCCTGAGCACCTAGATACTGGTGTTATAGTGCCTGCGTGCACTTGAGTTGAGTCTTTTGAGTGCCTGTGTGCACTTTTACATTGCTTAATTTGTGGATGCCTGCGTTCTTTGACTTCCTTTGAGTGCCTATGTGCACCTTCATATCGTTGCACCTTTATATTGCTTAATTTGTGGATGCCTGCGTTCTTTGACTTCCTTTGAGTGCCTATGTGCACCTTCATATCGTTGCACCTTTATATTGCTTAATTTGTGGATGCCTGCGTTCTTTGACTTCCTTTGAGTGCCTATGTGCACCTTCATATCGTTGCACCTTTATATTGCTTAATTTGTGGATGCCTGCGTTCTTTGACTTCCTTTGAGTGCCTATGTGCACCTTCATATCGTTGCACCTTTACATTGCTTAATTTGTGGGTGCCTGAGTGCACCTTCCCTGTTAGATACTTTGTATATTCATATATATTTTTTGGATGGAAGTGTTAAGTATTTTGCTGCTTAATACATTTGAATTTTTGTATGTTAATCTGGACGTATTCCATGAGACACATTAGATTGAATATATATATTTTTGTACACTACTATTAGATGACTGGTGGTGATTTCTTCTCCGCATTTTCCTGTTGCTTGTAGCCCACCTGAAGGCTGGCAACCCTATCGAAGGCTTTCCTCGCATGGCTTCCTATTGGGTCATTAAGACCAATTGCTGCCGTGTCTTCAGGGGTATCTGCTGAAGTTTCCCTAGGACCCACAAAACCCTACAGCCAGCAATCAAGTAAAGCATATTTACTGATGCAGCAAATGAAATGTAGGCTAATGGACCACATGGCCGCCTTATCATATGCACCCCCATAAAAAAAGTGGGGGAAAAAAAAACCTGTCGTGCATTTAAACCCATTTAGACTGGTAAATTCTGCAACAAAATACCAGCTCAAGACAGCTATATTAATCATAAGGGGGATATGATTTTATTTGAGAATTTCCACGTGCCTCTTAGATTACCCCTTTTCATAAATCAAAAGGTTGCCGGGGACATCTGCAGACGCTGATTTATTGCGCCGTTCCGGCTCTGAATTAAACAGCATTATAGTCAAGTATATTGGCGTAATTGACAGCTTGGAATTTAATGTGGGTAATTCCGAAGTTGGTGCCTCTGCTTCCCTTTAACTCTTTGATTGATAGTACCAAGTTTAAAGGCACACTCGGAGATATTTTTAAGGCTCGGTTGGAGGAAGTGGCCCACAGAAAGTTTATTTTATTGTACCACTGCTGTTTGTAGTCTCACTGCCTGTCCCAACATCTTCAAGCACTGCAGTTTCCAAAACTGATGAAGGATATTCACTGTATTCTCTTTTCTTCTTGGGAAGAAGGACTGTTTAGTTAATACAACCACTACTTTTCTAAAAAAAAAAAAAATCAATTTTTTTTTGCTGCTTTGTTTAATCCACCACAGCACTTCCCATCATGTTCTAGGGAGGCTGCATTATGCTCTAGCTTCATTTTCTTCAGAAAATGTACTCACATGCAGGGCTTTTTCAATGGGAAAAGAGGTGGTAGAACTTAGTGGTGGAACTCAGTACCGCACAATGACATCACTGGGTTAGCTGGAACAAGGGGGGAGTTTTAAAAAGTTGAAATCGTCCTCAGCGAAAATGGTCACATGGCGGGTAGTCCCGCCCCCAAACTCCAGACAAAGGGGAGTTTAGATTGCCCTCCATGCCAGCGGCATGGAGGGCAATCTAAACTCCCCTTTGTCTGGAGATCAGGGGGCGGGGCCACCGGCCATGTGACCATTTTCAAGAGGTGCCGGAACTCCGTTCCACCGCATTCCAGCTGAAAAAAAGCCCTGCTCACATGAGTTTATGTAAGTAAGGAATGGATGGTGTCATGTAGTGGCTATTGGACTAGGACTTGAGAGTCCTTGGTTCAAGTCCCCACTGCGCCATGAAGCGCACTACATGATCTGGGGTCGATCATGTTCTCTCAGCCTGACCTACCTCACAGGACTGTTGCAAAGATGAAATGCAGGAGACAGCCATGTACACCACCTAGGCCTGCCAACCTCCAGGTGGTAGCTGGAGATCTCTCAGAATTGCAACTGAACTCCAGGCTACAGAGATCAGAAAATGGCTGCTTTGGAGGGTAGACTGTTTGGCATTACACCCTGCTGAGGTCACTTCCCAAACCATGCCCTCTACCCCCAAAATCTTCGGGGATTTCCCAACCCAGAGCTGGCAACCTTATAAATGGTGGGGTGAAAATGTATTAGACCAGTCTGGTGTAGTGGTTAAGAGTGCGGGACTCTAATCTGGAGAACCAGGTTTGATTCCCCACTCCTCCACTTGAAGCCAGCTGGGTGACCTTGGGCTAGTCACAGCTCTCTGGAGCTCTCTCAGCCTCACCCACCTCACAGGGTGTTTTGTTGTGGGGATAATAATGACATACTTTGTAAACCGCTCTGAGTTGGCATTAAGTTGTCCTGAAGGGCAGCATATAAATTGAATGTTACTATTATTATTATTATAGACAAACGAAGCCATGTGGAGATTATAATACACATCCTATTGCATTTTTATTGGATGTCCCATTTTATTGATTGTATTGACTTAATTCGTGTAATCCACCTTGAGTCCCAGTGAGAAAGGTGGACTATAAATGACAAAAACAAACAAACAAATATGACACTGGATTATGGTAGCCTTGTTCACAAATTTCAACGAACACACAGACAATCCATGTCTTGTGTACACTTGATTCTTTAAAGTACATATGTTGAGTAAAGCTTGTATTACCTTTAATGCATGTACAGTTGCATGTGTGATACAGAGCCTACATTTATGCGGGTTTTGCTCCTGGTTTGAGTTGCAAAGCGAAGGCATGTTGGCTCTTTCTTCCAAACTGAGTATGCAAGTGCATGCAGGATGTATGTGCATTTATTGCAAAATGTAAACCGGGCTTTATATGTTAACTTTATTATATCAGGGAACATAATCGCTTGGGTCTACACAACTAAGGATTTGCTTCTTTTTGTATTCTCCTTTTCGTTGGTCAGTTATTTGGATGCTCGGCTTCATTCTGTTGGTTTGGCAGATTTGTTTTTCCCATGAATGCACATAGGGCCTTTATATGCAATAAAATCACTTGTATGTATAAGAAGGGCACCTCGCCTTCAGCGGAGTGCCCCATTGCAGCCATCCCGGGGGGAGGGGGATGGTACAAGAGTGAGTGGGCTTGGGGGGTGGTCTTGCCATGCCCTCAGCCACATGACTAGGCATGTAGGGGGCATGGCAGGCCATACCTCCACCAGGGGAGGGCAGCTTCCCTCAAGTCTCCTGCTGCTCGGTTAGGAAGATCTGACCCACCACCACCAGTACAAAGCTCAGGGGTCATTTCGTAGAAAAAGAGCTGGAGGGACTCATTAGCATAACTCATTAGCATATGCCACACCCCTGACATCACTAGAAGTGTGTCATTAGCATCACTGATTTGCATATGCCACACCCCCTGACATCACCTATCCTGGCTGTTTTGGACCCAATCCTGGTTATTCAGGGCCAAAATTGGGCCCAAAATGGCAGAAAGGGGCTGAAAATGGCTGAAAAGGGGCCCAAAATGGTCAGGATCAGGCTGCTGCTGAGCAGGAGAGTGATCCAGCACCCGTCAGAGGCCCAATCCGGGCTGTTTTAGCCTCAATCCTGGCCGAAATGGGCCCAAAATGGCTGAGAGTCAGGTGGGTGGGGCCACCTGACATGTGACCTCTTTGGGGAACTGCCAGAACTGCGTTCCAGCACGTTCCCCTCAAAATGAGCCCTGACAAAGCTGATCTATTGACACACAAATTATATTTAAAAATGTATATATTATGTGGGGAAACAGTGCAAGGAAACAATCTGTGTTGAATCTGTTGACTGCTGCTAAAATGGCTATAGCCACATGTGTTTGTATTTGGAAAACGTAGTCGGATTTGGAAAATTGCCCTGTTAATGAAACTGATATACTACCAGAGAGCTCAGAAAAATTATTTTCCTCATACCAAAACATTCGTTGAAGCCTTTTTAATCCTGTTCCAGAATGATAATATATTCTGACTGTTTAAAAAAGAAAATAAATAATCATGGGTTCCATTTGCACAGATGAAAGAAATGAGGATTTTTCAGGTACAAAGAGCATGGATAAAAAAAAAATTCACAATGATCTTTGAAATGCAGCCAATAAAATAAGCGCTAAGAAACAACATGGCACATGGAGGGATCGCTGCATATTATATCAGTAAGCCCATAAATCACATAAGGGAAGAGAGCAAAGGGCATTTAAGGGTATTGTTTCATTACAGAGTTATTCCATAAGATGGTGTCTGAGATGCTCCTCTAAACAGAGACTTTGGCTGGCCATTGAACAAATCTTGATAACAGAAGTCAGTTTTCAACAACTGTGATAAGGATTCTACTCGTGGGTGAACAATTAGCTCTAATAGTCACCTAATACCTACTCAATGTCCCGTTACCTTGAATCATAACCTGAGTAACATCTCTATGGTTGCTTCTATAGAGAGACCATTTCTCATGTAGCCCTCATTGTGACGGCATTCACAGTGGAAACAGAGAATCCACACAGACATCTTCCCAGCACTTCCCTTGTTCCACCCCCCCCCCCAGTAGCTGTCATTTCCCTCGTAGCCCTTTGGACGGTTTTGTTGCTTTTTCTGTAAACTGATAAATGACAGATCACAATAATACAACAATGTTACAATGATCAATTACAACAACGTAGTAATTCCCAGCTTTCATTTTCAAAAGTATATCTCTAGCCCTTTTAGTCTCTCTCTACACAAGACATCGGACACGTGAAGAACATGTGTCAGAAGATGCAATGGTAGCCAGGAAGGGTAGTTTAAAAAGACAGAGCCGGCGGCAGGGCAAAGGCTTTGTTATACACTGGAGCTGTGAAATGCCAGAAGGGAAACTTCAGCCCATTAGAACCTCTCCAGGTCCAAGCCTGGCTCTGGAAGCCAACTGCAGCCCGTTTCAATTCCTGGCTGCCCTCTGGTTGCCATCCCACACAGTTTTAGACTGGAGAGGTGAAACTGACAGAGCCTTCAGGGAGGCAAAGATGAAATTAACAAACCCTTTGAGGAGTGATCTTTGCCAGTTCTGTCTTTTAAAACTACACTTCCTGGCTAACATTGCATCTCCCTACACTTGACAAACACGTGCGGAGGTGTCTCGTGTAGAGAGACTCTCAGTTGCAAAGTTATAAGGGGAAATCGTCTTAACACTTACTTTAAACAAAAAACAAAAGCTGGGAACAAATACCTTGTTGTAACAGGTGATCTATCACAGCAATTTTTTTTAAGCTTGAAAAAAAATTCCTCTTGTGAGGAGGGAGAAATAGTAGCCATTGGGGCTGAGGTAAAGAAAATGCTGCCAATGAGCATGGGTCCTGCAAAAATGCTTACTTTCCTGTCCACATGCAATCTTTCCTGAAAGGTCATTCCAAATCAGGCCGGGCAAAATGGAATTAAACACAGAAGCAAGATAAAGACAAATTGGTGCCATATGGGCGCTCCCAGAAAGAGAGCTGCTGTGAGGAACCCAAGGCGGAGCAAAGCATCTCTGTGGCATGTGTGTTTGCATTTTTGGCTGCTGTTTTTAATTGCACTTTAAACTGAATTATATGCTTTAAGCCAGAGTTTTGCACTGCGGCTCCGATCTGCTGAGCCACTGGAGATCCAAGAAAAAGCTTTGTCGATTTAAAGGCATTTCAGGGTACAAAAAAGTTAGGAAAATCTCAGGTCTTCATTTTCCTGAGAAAGGCAAGCTGCCTGCACGTAGAGCCCTGATTTGGATTCAGTAGGGGAGAAGGGGGTTTATCTTTTGAACCTCCTAAAGCAAACTACCATGTAACTTGAAAATTGCAACCTGATTTTTTGACTCTCGTGGGATTGATATTTCCCTGAGAGACGGCTGATCTTGGCTTCATTTCTATTCCCTGGCTGAAGCTCTCTGAATATGTATTTTACAGCATCTAGGGTCTGTGTTTGTCTGTGTTTGTCTCTTTGGACTTCCATAAGGAAGAAAACTTATGCTGTCGGACCGCCTGCATCCTGGACTGTAAGGGGACAGGGTTTTTCTGCAACACAGAGCGCTCACCTTCTTGGAGAACCACATCTTTGCACTGGGCCAGAATGGCCACAAGTGCAAGAATCCTGGCGTATGATATTTTCATCTTGCTATGGCAGAAACCCCTCCTGGGGCTGAGACATCATTGACCAGGTGGCGGAAAGCTGATTTTCTGCAACAGAAAGGAAGACGTTGTGCACATTTGGCATGAGAAAATCCCCCCTAGGGCCCACCAGCCTGCAAAGTGGCTCTTTTCAACAGTAGGTCTGCCCCATTCTTGCATAAACCAAGGAAAGGAAGGGGTGATTTGAAGGGGCAACTGCGATCTCCCCTCCCAGGGGCTGATGGGGCTGTTAAATTATCCATAAAACTCCAAATAGGGACTGGAGTTCTTCTGGAATTACAACTGATCTCTAGATTGCAGACATTAGGTTCTCAGGAGAAAATGGCATCACATCCCTGCTGAGATTTCTCCCTCACAAAATTCTGTCCCCAAATCTCCAGGAATTTCTCAACTTGGAGTTGGCAACCCTATCAAGGGCTGGAAGCAATAGAGTGTGGCTTTGACTATTAGCTTTGGTTATTTGTTTTGCTCCCATGTCAATCATGTACAATAGCTAAGGCCTGCCCCATGACCTTCTAGGTACTTGACCTTTGCCCCCTCTAGGCTCCACCGCTACCTAACAAGCTTCACCTCTCAGTCCATGAAGACCACTCCTTAGTTTCAAGGCTCCGCCCTTTGAGACTTGGGATCTGAGGCTCCGGGAGTTGCCAATCCAAGTAAGAGCCAAGCTACAAGTGACGCCTGACACAGGTTGGACACTTGTCAGCTTCCCTCAAGTTTTGATGGGAAATGTAGGCATCCTGGTCTTACAGCTTGGCTCTCCATTTAATTGGTTTACAGAAACCCCCACACACACACCCAGCAGAGGGGAAGGGGAGCGTCCGGCGAGAGCCTGAGGCCTGCAATCCCCTCCCGACCGCATGTTCTCCCTCCCATAGACTGCCGCTCTGTAAACTTCAATTAAATGGAGAGCCAAGCTGCAAGACCTGGACACCTACATGTCCCATCAAAACTTGAGGGAAGCTGACAAGTGTCCAACCTGCGTCAGGCGTCACTTGTAGCTTGGCTCTTAGTTATCATCCTTGTAGATTGTAACTTGCAATCAGGGGACTGTCCTGTCCTAATAGCACAGTTCTTCTCCATGTTGAGAGTCATAGATGTAGTATGAATAGTGCTTAACAGGCCCTTAACAGTCCCCTCACGTTATCAAGGCTACAGCCATACAATGAGGATTCTCCATTTCCCGAGCATCACCACCACAAAAGCAGGCACATTTGCACTGGCAAGTTCTATGCCAGAGTTCTATGCACATTTTCCTCCATCAGTTCTCATTTTTTCTGCCAATTTCCCCCCAGCCCTACCACCAAAGGGCTTTAAAAAGAAACAGTAATTGCTGTTGTGCTATAGTGCAACAGTGATATAACGTTCTATTGTCACAATCTACTAGTTCCTCTGAATTTCCAGCTTTCTTGTCATTTCTTTGGACTAGAGTATTACTTTCTTTTTTAAAAAAAATGAAACTGGGAATTTATAGGATTGTGGCAACAGATCATTAAAACATTATTGTGCTATAGTGCAATACAGGGCTTTTTTTCTGGGGAAAGAGGTGGTGGAACTCAGTGGGTTGCTCTAGGAGAAAATGGTCACATGGCTGGTGGCCCCGCCCCCTGATCTCCAGACAGAGGGGAGTTGAGATGGCCCTCCGCACCGCTGGAGCGGTGCGGAGGGCAATCTCAACTTCCCTCTGTCTGGAGATCAGGGGGCGGGGCCACCAGCCATGTGACCATTTTCAAGAGGTTCCAAAACTCCGTTCCATCACGTTCCAGCTGAAAAAAAGCCCTGCAATACCAATCACCGCTTATAAAGAAAAAATGTCTCCCAGTGGCATGGCAAAGAAAGTGGAAACAGGGAAAGACCAGCATAGGCAAGACCTTCGAAAAAGTGCACCTTCTTGCTCAGATAGCTTGCCGATGTGCTTGGACTGGGTATCATTTGTACAGGTTGTAGCAAAACAAGGTTGAGAAAGAATGTACAGAGGACTGGAAAGCCTGAAAAGTGGACAAGTAGATGGGGATGCTGCAAAACAGCCTGTTGCCATTGGGAAGCCAAGGCACAGAAAAGCTTCACAGTGGATACAGCCCAAGTTTACAGCATACACCAACTATAACGGCTCACTATATCCTTCCTTCCTTCCCAGCAAGCAATCAGACGGAGATTCATGGATTTCCCAAATTAAACTGGAAACCGAGGGGTGTATGTTACTCCGGTATTTCTCTCTGTTCATTCCCATGATGTGGATCCAAACTGTACCCTGGACCTAAAAGTCAGCTCTCATTGATGGCAGAGATTCAAAGGAGGTACTTGTGTTAATCTGTCACCGCAAAATAGTAAAGAGACCGGTAGCACCATTAAGACTAACCCACTTTAGGGGCCATGCATCTGACGAAGACAGCTGTGGTTCTCGAAAGCTTATGCTACAATAAAGTTGGTTAGTCTTAGGCTGATTCCGCACATGTTGGATAATGCACTTCCAATCCTCTTTAGAGATCATTTGGAACTGAATTTTTCATGTGTGAAACAAAAACCCCGCTTCCAAACGATTGCTAAAGTGCATTGAAAGCGCATTATCCAACGTGTGCGGAATCAGCCTTTCAGGTGCTACTGGATTCTTTACTGTCGATGGTATAGACATTGGCACCTCATCCCATGTGGGGAAGAGAGAGCTACAGTGCAGTAAAAAGTTGCCTGCTCTTAGAGTTCTTAGAGGTTGCAGGCCATGGCAGGGAACCTCCTAGCTAGGGTTTCCGACTCCAGATTAGAAAATTCCTGGAGAACTGGTAGAGCCGGGGAAGGTCAAAGTTTGGGGTCAGAGGGAGCTCAGCAAGGATCTACGGCATCATAGAGTCCACTCTTTGAAGCGGCTATTTTAGCAGAACTGATCTCTGAAGTCTGGAGATTTAGTTGTAATTCCAAGAGAACTCAAGCCCTCTACCTGGAGGTTGGCAACTCTACATCCAGTTTGGTGTAGTGATTAAGAGCAGCAGGATTCTAATCTGGAGAATCGGGTTTGATTCCCCACTCCTCCATTTGAAGCCAGCTGGGTGGCCTTGGGTCAGTCACAGCTCTCTCAGAGCTCTCTCAGCCCCACCCACCTCACAGGGTGATTGTTGTGGGGATAATAACAACGTACTTTGTAGACCGCTCTGAGGAGGTGTTAAGTTATCCTGAAAAACAGTATATAAATTGAATGCTGCTATTATTGTTGTTGTTGTTTGTTTGTTTGTTTATTATATTAGATTTTTAGTCCACCCTTCCCGTTGTTGTTGTTGTTGTTGTTGTTGTTATCCTGTAGTGGAACCAAAAATAGCAGGGAAAACTTTATCACATGACACCATGATGTCACTTCCAGATACTCAACGAGATGTGATGTCACAGTCATTCCCCCCCAGTCCCCATCCCTCAAATTCTCCCAGGGCTTGCCAGGGAAGGGTTGGCAACACTAGCTGCTTCTTTGCTCCTCTCTCTCCCCTCAAGCTGAGCGGCTGTATGTCGTGACAGCATGCAACTACACCCACACGAGGGTGGCTTTTGCCTCAAGTGTATTGTAGAATTGTTCATCTTTTTGCTGATGATAATGCCTGGGTCACAACATTTGTATGTGTGGGCCCTGACAGCTGCTTGATGGTCACTGCTGAGCTCCTACTCCCCCACCCCTACCACAAAGTTGGAGACTCCAGGAATTCTTTGTAGGTTTATTCAGATATTTATACCCTGCTTTTCCTTTGCGGCTCAAAGAGGCCTGCCGTTCTAAATGAAAACCATAACGCAGTACGGTAAACCTCCATTTAACCCCCTCCCCATGCCTGTATCTCAAACCCCAATAAAAGCCCTCGCGAATAAAACAGCCTCCCCCAACCTCCTAAAAGCATTTAAGTGTGTTCCTATCAGGGAGGCCATCTCCACAAGGTGGGAGCCCTTATTGCAAAGGGGCAGGCTCTGGAAGATGACAGGAAGGGAGCTTTAAAGGGACGGGGAAAGCAGAGGGAGAAGCCAGGGGGCCGAAAGATATATAAGCTGAAAATCATTCAAATCAGACACTGGTGAACAAAGTCTCAACGATGCAGCTGCCTTATACCCTGCCGGACCATTCGGACTCAACTTCCTGGATTAAAAAAAGGTCCTGTCTCTTTAATAGATGCTACCGACCTCCATGCTTTGAAAAACTTTAGTGTGCTCATTTCTACGATCAAGCCTCTCTTAAAGGGACAGATCGTTTTTCATGAGGCCTGTTGGCAGCCCTGATGCTGACAGGCTATCCGGACTCTCAGCAATGAAAGGTCATTTTCAACACCTATTTGAAGATACTGAGGACTGTGTCTGGGACTCGGCTTGCCGTCCTCTCGGCACAGCCAGGCGTTCTCCAGGAATGACAACTGAACTCCAGACTACAGAGATCAGTCTTTTCAGAGAAAATGGCAGCTTTGGAGACTGGGCTCTACAGGGGGATCTCAGGTCCCTGATGGGGGATCTCCTGTGTCCTATCCTTCACCACCCCCCACACACCACTACCTCTCACCTGGCTGGCAGAGGAAAAACACTGCTATCAGAGAGGATCTCCCGCAAATACTACATCTAGGAGAGGCAGAATAAACTGCAAGCAGGAGCAAAAAGAGAAATTAATCAACAAAGCCTATCAGAACAAACCTTCTGGGCATGCTCCCAGGGTGGCACAATGATGTCACTTCTGGGAAGTGATGTCATTGCACAGGGCCCAGGAGCACTCCCGCACTTCACAGTGGGTCAATTTGGGCCCCAAACAGGCCTCTTTGGGGCCCAAATCGGCCAGCTGCAAAGCAGGGCAACACTCCCAGACACTGTGTGATGATGTCATTTCCCGGAAGTGACATCATTGCACAATGGCTCTAAATCTCCAGGAATTTCACTAAGTGGAATTGGCTACCCTGCTTTTGGCATGCAAAGCAGGTGCTCTGCTGCTAGTGTTCCCAATAGGCTTGGAGCAAAACGTCCTGTCGCTTTAAAAGAAGCTTAATGTGTGGAAATGGGCAGCTGAAGCTTTTTATGGCATGCATGGAAATAAAAGCACCTAGTAAATAAGATCCCATTAAGCCACTGTTAAAAGGTCAGGACATTTTTTCCAGCTAATAGGTCAAGCTATCAGTGAGTCAAAAGGAGGCCTGGTTTGCAGAAGATATTCCAGGCCTCCCACTATAGCTCTGTGGTTTTACCATAGAGTTTTTGCAAAACGCTAGAGCACCCACCGTGTCCCTTTTGGTTTTTACCAGGCGGCATCCCACATTTCCTCCTGTGGGTTGCCCCCTGCAGCCTGGCAACTGTAGCAAAGGATGATATGCAAACAATAGCAGCAAACCCTGGGAATGATTTCCTCACAATAGAAAAATCCCTCTGGGGGGATTTTTATTTCCACTAGGCACCTTACTGTGTCTAATCATCACAAGCCGCTATTGTTTGAGAGTGGACCCCATTGGCACGGATTAAAATCTCACTTATTTGATTGGATCATGGCCATTTCCACACGACTTACCGGCCTCCAGAGCATTGCACAAAACACATGGAAGATAGCATCTTCTCGCGTGAAATCGTGCCAGGAAGACGCAATGTCACGCAAAACTCCTGGATGATAGCGTCTTCCTGGCGCGATTTCACGCGAGAAGACGCTATCTTCCACGTGATTTGTGCAATGCTTCAGAGGCCGGCAAGTCGTGTGGAAACGGTCCTTATATTGCTTCGGTGCTATTCCCACTGGAATCTTTTGCATTGTTTGGCCGCACTTCATAAAAGCTTATTTTCCCTTCCTCCTTTTGCTCAGGGTGGTTGAGAACTACATGGGCCCGGACCCAAGAAAGATTCTTCCACAATAAATCTGCTAGCCTTTCAGGTACCACAGGACTGTTTACTACCATAGCTAAGTTCTATGAGCAGCTGATCCAATGGATAGGCCAGTTGGGAGCTTTAAAAAAAGGAACCGCTGAATCTCCTCTGGGAATAGAAGCAATTTCAATAAAGAGAGGAGCTTCAGACGGTATCTCAGAAATGCCCTTGATCTTTTATTGCTCTTTGCTTAGGGCTGCTGGGGGTAACTTCTCCCGTTTTTACAGAACTCTGTAAAAGTAGTCCTGACACCTTATCGAACATTACAGGCATGAGAAAGCCAGAGTGAAGGCAAGATGTGCTCCCAAGTGAATTCAGCTGTGCAAAAAGAGAACCAGACCTTTGGCATTTTAAACTCTCCCTGAAAACCATGCCTAGGAAAAAGAAATCTCCTTCTATGGGGACCCATGGTGATAAGGTTCCCAAAAGGGCTGGAGTTTAATGCCTCGACTTTTAGTAGAGGTTTAATGTGTGTGAATTGCAGCTGAGGCTTTTCAGAGCAATAACATCATCTGATAATTTCTTCAGATCAAACCAATATCAACGGGATCAGCTAGAGGAACCGGTTGAGAAGGTCTCAACCCTACAGTGTGGTGATATAATTAAATCAGCATATTTGGCTGGTGCAAAAATCCTAAAGTTTTAAGGAGTATTCTACTTCCTTGGAGAATTCACTTTAGAATGCAAAACTAGGCTGGTTTTAAGAAACTCTCTTTTTATGAGTTCTTAAACATGCCAGACGGGCTGTAACTTTATTGCCACGGATAATTCTGCCTTCTTGCATGCAAGCCCTGAATTTTTGGGACACCCATTTGCAAAAGCACATATGTAATTGTTATAAAGATTTAATTCACTGCTGCACGTTAATAATAATACTGTGTAATAAGAAACAGCTCAGTGAGATGTCTTGGTAGAGACTGGGACTAAACGCTACACTGCTGGGTACTGTCTGCTGATATAGTTATGAATCTACTAGGGAGTTTCCGTGCTGATAAACATGCTGTGGAAATTAGTTATGCCTTGTTTCAGATAGATTTTTTCCCCTGTGCTTGGCTTTATGCTCGTTTAAAAATTTTCTCCTACTATTCCCTACTGTATCTGTTTCCCAGAATGTCCTAATTATTGTTCATTATTGTACTTTGCTCAGTGAATGTCCTAGCTGTCAATTACATATTGCATTTTCACTCACACTGTGTAGTCTGCCTTGAATCTCAGTGAGAAAGGCGTAATAATAATAATGAATTACACAGATATCATTATTCCACAATTGTTCAAGTCAAGTTCTTACGGGATTTTAGAATACAAACTGATCAACACCTTGAACGTAATACACCAGACATAACAGTTGTGGAAAAAAATCAAAACGTTTGGATAATTGACACTGCAATTCTGGGGGATGCCGGAGTCGAAGAAAAAGAATAAGAAAAACTGATTAAATATAGAGATCGGGCAATAGAAACCACCCGATTACGGATGAAGAATACAACAATAGTCCCCATTGTCATCGGGGCAAGTGGGAACTATTTCGAAAAACTTCGCAACTTATATGGAAAAACTGCAGCTTTCTGATATAACACCTACAGAACCGCAAAAGACGGTATTACTTGGAACAGCGTATATTTTACACCGATACCTGGCTGATACTTAGATCTCTGGTGGAAACTTGTATCAGCTCAGCAAGGCCAATTGATGATAACATGTGATCTTTATTTATTATTGTGTTGTGTGAAATTTGAATAATAATAATAATAATAATAAATTACACAGATATTATTATTCCATATTTGCTCATCATTCCCCCCTTCCACTCAAATGCATTTGAATAACTACAGTCTGTCAGATGCACAGTTGGCTTAATTGTGCATGGTACTCCCCATTCAAAAGCTCGGGCAGTACTCTAATTAGTCCAGCTCTGATGCGCATCGCTTTTGGCTTAATTGCACATCACGCTGCCTGTTCAAAAGCACAGAGGCAGGCATTCATCCAGGCCTGAATCGCTATTGCACATCATATGCACAATTGACTTCTCTGTGTGTGGATTGAATGAAAATAATTTTCACAAATGAGCATCCCACTCAAGATGCTTAACTGCAGTGGCTCATAGTCACTTCTGGAGCAGACAGACTCAGATATCACAGAATCACAGAGTTGGAAGGGGCCATAGACCTTCTAGTCCAACCCCCTGCCCAATGCAGGATGAGCCTAAAGCATCCCTCACAAATATTCATCCAGCCTCTTCTTGAAAACTGCCAGTGAAGGGGAGCTCACCACCTCCCTAGGCAGCTGATTCCACCTTTGAACTACTCTGACCGTGAAAAAGTTCTTCCTAATATCCAGCCGGTACCTTTCTGCACGTAATATAAGCCCATTGCTTCAAGTCCTACCCTCTGCTGCCAACTGGAACAGCTCCTTGCCCTCCTCCAAATGACAGCCTTTCAAATAGTTAAAGAGAGCAATCATGTCCCCCCTCAATCTCCTCTTCTCCAAACTAAACATTCCCAAGGCCCTCAGCCTTTCCTCGTAGAGCTCAGAGCCAAACTACAAGTGATGCCTTACACAGGTTGGACACTTGTCAGCTTCCCTCAAG
This sequence comes from Eublepharis macularius, assembly GCF_028583425.1. Lineage (NCBI taxonomy): Eukaryota > Metazoa > Chordata > Lepidosauria > Squamata > Eublepharidae > Eublepharis > Eublepharis macularius. The sequence continues at coordinate 5,186,254 of NC_072798.1, forward strand.
TTTTGATGGGAAATGTAGGCGCCCTGGTTTTACAGCTTGGCTCTCTGCAAGACCAGGATGCCTACATTTCCCATCAAAACTTGAGGGAAGCCGACTAGTGTCCAACCTGTGTAAGACATCACTTGTAGTTTGGCTCTCAGTCTCCAGACCCCTGATCATCCTCGTCGCTCTCTTCTGCACCCTCTCGATTTTGTCCACATCCTTTTTTGAGTGAGGCCTCCAGAACTGCACACAGTACTCCAGGTGCAGCCTGACCAGGGCAGTATAGAGAGGGGCTATGACCTCTTGCGATTTCGATGCAATGGCCCTTTTGATACAACCCAAGACTGCGTTTGCCTTTTTTGCCACTGCATATCCATGGCATTGCTATGAAATGTGAAAGAGAGAAAGCCCTGGATTGAGCCACTTCACTCCTCACTGATTCGGGAGGGAAAATAGCAACCAGTTAGATTCAGAGAAGTCAAATACCAAAGAAGTTCTGCACCAGCTGCCATCTTGTTAGCAATCCAGGTGCTAACATTTCTCAAATGGAGCATCTGTTCAAACACTTGCCTGGGGATAGATTGAGAGGGTGCGGCTGTAAATCCTGTCAGAGCATTACTTCTTCATTTTCGGGCAAGCCAAGTCTATCCTCTGGTCTAGCGAATCCATAAAAAGTGGATTCTTTTACAATGGTGAATGAAAAAAACCTGACTTGAATCTGTGGCTCCAGGGCAGCTTTTTAAAATGGTAGTTCCACTCCTTCAAGCTGACAGCAGAGTTTGCTGAGAAGATATTCTCCTGTACGCTGCATCAGCTCGGACTGGTTTCTGGGCCACCAGCTCTGATATGGTGGTGGCATTAGGAAGGGGAGAACTGAAGACATGCAGTAGTGCCAAAACTTCACCATCTGCACATAACATATGGAACTCACTGCCACAAAGTGATGTGCTAGTAGAGATGGGCACGAACCAGAAAAAAAAAGAACCATGTGGTTCGTCAAATTTCACAAATCACAAACTTTCATGAACCTGCCCCTGGTTCGCGAACCAGTTCGTTTGGTTCATGAAAACGTCACATCCAGGTCAGAAAATTGTCACTTCCAGGTCAGCAGAAGGTCTGCAGGAAGTCCATCCCCTGTTGCCTAGGAAACTGATTGATCGGCACCAGGCTGTCTTCAGTGATGAACCAAAAACCGAACCAAACGAACCAGGCTAAAGTTCGTGGTGATTCGTCAGAAACCGCTGGTTCGCGAACTACGAACCAGCTTGGTTTTTCATGAATTTTGGTTCATATTTTGGTTTGTGCCCATCTCTATGTGCCAGTGGCTTAGGTGGCTTTTAAGAAAAAGGACTGGCTGAATTCCTGGGAAAGGAACAATCTACCAAGAGCGGTCAACACACCAGCAAAATGACATTTCCTCATTTGGAGGCAGCATACTTTTGAATGCCAATGTCAAACAATGTCGTAGTTTCAAGCGGGTAGCTGTGTTTGTTTGCTGTAGAAGAGCAAGATTCAGGTCCCAAAACACCTTGGAGACCAACTTGATTTCCAAGCTATGAGTTTTCAAGAGTCAAAGCTCCCTTTGTCTCAGAAGCTCATACCCTGAAGATATAGTGGATTTTAAAGTGCTACTAGACCCAAATCAATGCCATGTATGAACATATGAATATCATTTTCCTGCCCTGTTTAGAAACAGGCGATTGTTTGCTCTTGGAAATTCAATGCTGAACCAGGTAGACTTTTGCTTGAATAACGCAAGGAAATGCCAATGCATTGATGTTATATTGTATGTTTTGTGGTGTTTTGCGTTTCTTCCCTTTTTCTTTAGTGTAGGGAGGGAGACGGATTTCCTTAGGACCTCCCCTCCCAAATTGAAATTCCCTAGCTGCTTTTTATGCCAGAGGAGAAAAAATAGAAGAGTGCCCTTGAGCTTTCCACAACAAGTATTCAAGCAACTTGATGGCAAAGATTTTTGGTGGGGAAGGGACCAGATGGGGAAAGATTTTAAAAAATTCTCTTCCCTCCCTCCCTCCTCATACTAGTTTCCCTTCAAATTGAAGCCACAAAGACATTTTAGAAAAAATAAAAGCGTCCTTTATGGAAGAGTGCTGTTTTGCCTCCATGCATGCACTGGGAAGGCCTTGGGGAAACTGAAGGTTTTCTCTCCTTTTTTTTTTGTAAATGCCATTAATCCATTAATTGCATTAAAGGGCATGAACTGCTCGGAATTGTTTACAAGACGGAAAACAAAGGTGTGTCTGAGCAAAATGGGCCTTGGCGGGCTCAGGTCGATAAAAAAAGATGGAGTGCTTGTTTTGTGCTCTGCTGCCCTGGCAAACACGCCGGGATTGTTCGAAGGCACCAGCCGAGGAGAGCTGGCAGCTCGTCCGTCTTCCCAACTGGCTGTTCGGCCCCCATACCTATTGTTGGCCCACAGCAATTCCACACACTTGCACAGCTTGGGTCCAAGCGAAGTCAAATTAACATTTCAATTGAGCCTGAGAGAATTCATGTCAACTTGAAAAATGTACAGCTGCTCTTTGGAAAAGGAGCCGAAGTCCTCGGAGGAAAGGCCAAGACAAATCGATGGATTAATCGGCCCAGGGTAGACGGCACTTTAACCTACTGGAAAGTTCCTAGTGGGCCTTGGAGGGCATCCGATGGCCAGGAACAAGCTGAGCCGAAAGGCCACTCAGCTTGGCTTTTTCCTGGGCCATCTGACAGATAGCTACTGTCTGGGTGGGTTTCTCTGCTTTACCCTTTGAGACATATGTATTTGCAAATAAACAGTATTAGCAAGGGCAGAATTTCACGCGAATTTAGCCGAACAGTGGCTGCTTCCCTACGTCTTAAAAATAGCACCCCACTCACGGAATGCTGGTGGCTCTTTCGCGCGATTTCTTTTTTCTTTTTTTAAAATTTTTTTAAAAACTTTTTATTAAACGAAAACAATTACAACATACAAACTTAAACATGTACAACAAACAAACAATCAATTCAATACCTGGAATTTTGTTACAGAAGGAGAGTCAGCACATGTCAACAAAGTTATATACATTGTGGAACTTTATAGTGTAAAACCTTTTGACATAGTTATTGTTTGAAGGATTTTTGATTTCGGCTGAATGTTATGTGTTTTCAACATATTCAAAAAACGGGAACCATTTCTCCACGAAACTGGAGCTCACCGGAAACTTCTCCGCTACATAGAGATCATTGTGTGTCTTTTCCACAATGAAATAATTCCACACTTTTTCCAACCATGCTTCAATTAAGGGAGCTGAGTTTTTCTTCCAAACCAAAGCTATCTCATTCTTTGCCACTACAAGAAGAGTTGCAATCAGTTCTCTTCTAATTTTAGGTATAGGTAAATCACCCCACTGATTCAAGAAGATAATCTTGGGGTCTAACGGGATTATATACCCTGTTATTTCTCTGATTTCTTTCGCGCAATTTCTGACGTCACCGTTTCCAAAATGGAGGCAGGCAGGTATGATTCCATTTTTGTGCACAAGAACGGAATCATTAACTGCCTGCCTCCATTTTAGAAACAATGACATCAGAAATTGCGCAAAAGAGCCGCCAGTGTTCCGTGAGTGGGGCGCTATTTTTAAGACGTAGGGAAATGGCCAGTGCTGAGATCTCCAAACTTATTTCTAAATGAACCGGGGGAGGGGTGCATTTGGACCGGGACTTCAGCACCAAGGTAGGGGACAGATGTTCCGTGATATCTTCCAGGGCCATTTCCATAAATGGAATCTCTCCCCCCCAAAAAAACAATCCCAAAAGGATAAGAGCTGTGCGCTTGAACTAGGGAAATGTCATATACCTGATCCCAGTGGGCCCATGACTACATGACTACTTCTCACGAGCACGCAAAGCAGGCTTAGGGCTTTTTTTCAGCTGGAATGCGGCGGAATGGCATTCTGGAACTTCTTGAAAATGGTCACGTGGCTGGTGGCCCCGCCCCCTGCTCTCCAGACAGAGGGGAGTTGAGATTGCCCTCCACACCGCTGGAGCGGCACGGAGGGCAATCTAAACTCCTCTCTGTCCCGAGATCAGGGGGCAGGGCCACCGGCCATGTGACCATTTTCGCCCAGGGCAATTTAAACTTTAAAAAACTTCCAGCTGACCCAAAGTGACGTAATTGTGTGGTCCAGGGAGTGTGCACGCACTTTGCGCACGGGCGTGTGGTACCAGGGACATTACTTCCCGCCTAGAGTTGCCCCCTGTGTTGGCAACCCACTGAGTTCCACCCCCGCTTTTCCCAGAAAAAAAGCCCTGCTTCTACCGAATCAGACCGCTGGTCCTTCGAGGTCAGCGTTGTCTATTCAGACTAGCAGTGGCTCTCTGGACTCCCCAGTAATGGCCTTTCACATCACTGACTGCCTCATGTTTTTAACTGGAAATGTTGGCGATTAAAGCTGGGACCTTCCGCACGCCAAGTAGGTACTCTGCCACTGAGCTACAGCCCCTCCCTTGGTGAAAGCCAATCACAGATTCAGCCAAATTCTATGTTATTCCTTCCTCGCAAGGTACTCTTCTGACCCTCTTTGAAAAATAAAGTGGTCCTGCAAGAATAAAGAAACTGACTGTTGACTGGACTATGCCTCTCCTATTGCAACAGGCCGTTGATATGATTCTATCCATCCTTTGCAGCAACTCAAGTCTAAATGTATTGGTTTCAGCGGGCTGAGACTGGAGTAACTCTGTAGTGTAGGAATATATTGAAATCTCATCTCTGTTTTTGCCCTGCACAATAGAGAAAAACCAGGGCCTTTTTTTGCATGGGCAATTTTTGCCACATTTGGCTCCATACTGGTTCAGGATATTTTGCCTGCACGGGGTCAAACGTGGCAAAAATCGCCCGTGCAAAAAAGTCCTAGGACTGCATCCATATATGAGAATATTGCACTATTGCAACGTGTAGGCTGCATCCATATATTATTGGATATTGCACTATTGATGGGCTACAATCGTTTGCAACTGGACCAGTTTGCCCATAGAGAATAATCTGTTAGCGGAGTGCAAAAAGAACAGAGAAGTTACGCTGTGCCGATTAAAGAGGCTATAAAGTTTATTTAAGAAGTACATACTTGAGAGTGAAGTGGAGAGATAGAGATAGGGTCCTTGCTATCTGACTACATCTTGTAGAAGAATGAATAAGGCAGGAGAGAGAAGAAGCAGGATATTGCCCTGTTTAGCCCAATAGGAGACAAGACAAGGAAATGACCCCCAGGAAACAAGAGAGGTGCTGCTCTCACTGTCCTAACTAAGAGCCAAGCTAGAAGTGAAGCCTGACACAGGTTAGACACTTGTCAGCTTCCCTCAAGTTTTGATGGGAAATGTAGGCATCCTGGTCTTGCGGCTGTAATGGAGAGCCAAGCTGTAAAACCAGGATGCCTACATTTCCCATCAAAACTTGAGGGAAGCTGACAAGTGTCCAACCTGTGTCAGGTGTCACTTGTAGCTTGGCTCTAAGTGATCCTTGCTGCCCCCTGCTTAGAAGGCTTGTCTTCCCTTCTTGCTGCTGCAGTACACCAGGCATTGCAATTTCCAACATAATCCAATTGAAAACTACAGCTATAGTGCAACAACAGAACCAGAAAGGAAGAAACCAACAACAGTACAACACCCAGTGATGTATGAATGAAATCTGCCAAAAGTTTGCCACTAAGCATACGCTCCAGAAGGAACTGCAGTCAATACCCTCAAGGCCAGTCCATGTGTTAACATGTCCCCATGTTCACCATGTATTTAGGCTGCGGTCGTTGTCTGGAAGTTTCGTGCTCAAATATTAATTCTCAGGTGTATGGAGGTTATGATTCGGATCAGCACTATGGCATGTGGGGGAAACGGGGATTCAGCCCCCTTTATGTGCTGTTTTCACAACCTGAAATGCCCTGGGGAGCCACACTTTGATCTGTTGGGGAAACGTGGGTGGCTCATCAGTACGTGTATATTTCCCTAGAAATATACGGGTGGATGGGAAGCTAAATATGAGCCGTCAGTGTGATGCAGCAGCAAAAAAGGCGAATGCAATCTTTGGGTGCAATCAACAAAGGTATAACATTCAAATCACTGGATGTCATTGTTCCACTATATGCTGCATTGGTCAGGCCCCACCTGGAGTATCATGTGCAGTTCTGGAGGCCTTACTTGGAGAAAGGATGTAGACCCATTGGTATGGGTGCAAAGGGGAGCAACCAGGATGATCAGGGGCCTGGAGACCAAGCCCTGTGAGGAAAGACTAAGGGAATTGGGAATGTTCAGTTTGGAGAAGAGGAGGCCGAGGGGAGACATGATTGCTCTCTTTAAGTATTTAAAAGGCTGTCACTTAAAGGAGGGAAACTGGGTACTCATTTTACGGACCTTGGAAGGACGGAAGTCTGAGTCAACCTTGAGCCAGCTACCTGAACCCAGCTTCCACCAGGATTGAACTCAGGTCATGAGCAGAGCTTGGGCTGCAGTACTGCAGCTTACCACTCTGCGCCACAGGGCCGTTTCCTGGGGGTAAAGTGTAGATGACTGGGGAAGGCAATGGCAAAACACCCCATAACAAAAAGTTTGCCAAGAAAACGTTGTGATGCGACATCCCCCCATGGGTCAGTAATAATGACTCGGTGCATGCACAGGGGACTACCTTTACCTTTTTTTTTAAAGGAGGGAAGGGAGCTGTTCCTGTTGGCAACAGAGGACAGGATTCAACTACAGGAGGGCACGAATCGTCAGGAACTGCCTTACCGAAGAAGTATATGGACTTTGTATTCTACTAAGTTCCGTACAATACTTACCATTTGGTTAGATGTTTTTATTGTTTGAATATTGCCTGTGTATCTTGTTTTATTATATTTGTTTTAAAAAGTTAAAATTAGAAATAAAAAGTTACCAAAAAAAAAAAAAACTACTGGAGGGAAGGTACTAGCTGGACATTAGGAAAAACTTCTTCACGTTAATCCAGCAGCAGGTTTGGCTGTCTAGGGATGTTTTGGGTTCCCTCTCATTGACAGTCTTCAAGGAGCGGCTGGACGAATTTTTGTCAGGGATGTTTTAGGCTGTTTCTTCACTGGGCAGGGGGTTGGACTAGATGGCCTGTAAGGCCCCTTCCAACTCTAGGATTCAATGAATCTAACTTTATAATGTGTGAGGCACAGCCAAGTCTAAATCAGATTAGCATACTCACATGGTACGATACCATTTTGACATATGCACTTAAGTTACCTTGGAGTAACCATATATACTCCTTGTGGCTTTCTCCCATTACCTGGCATCAACAAAACATTAGCAGCTGCGATCTGGCCTCTGCATTTTCAGGTTTGTTTCCAGTCTAACAAATCCGCTCTGACTCTATTCAATCAGCAACCCACTTCACACATTAGCAAATAACTCCGAGAGATGCCAGTTCCCAGATGTTTCCACTCAAGCTTTCTCTCGCTCCGAGGCTACAGTGTCGTCAGCTGTTGATCCCCAGCACAAGATGGGGCCGTACCACATCTGCGTTGCTCATTCATAAATCCACTCCCCCGCTGATTACTGCATGTGAAAATACGCATCGAACGATGCTCGGTGTTTTCAGCCTGGAGAAACGAAACTCACCTTTTCTTAACATGCCATTGAAATTTGAAAAGAGTCTTTGGAGACGTTAGCTGGAAAAGAAGGGCTTTTGGCAGCTAGCCAGGTGAAACAGCTGGAGCAAACTAGCAAAACTTGGCTGGGAGGAATTGAATAACGCTACCCTAAAAGGAGCAAGAAGAAATTCAGGCATAGGGTATGTTCACACCAGCTCCCCCATCACCACCAAGACATGCCTTGGGAAAACCTGGTACAGTTTGTGCGACTTTTTAGGGAGTGTAGACCTATGGTATAACGCTTCATTTCTTGGGTTGGTTGCAACAAGCTAAACATTAGGAAGAACTTCCTGACATTTAGAGCAATCCCTCAGTGGAACAGGCTTCCTCAGGAGGTGGTGGGCTCTCCTTCTTTGGAGGTTTTTAAGCAGAGACTAGATGGCCATCTGACAGCAGTGCTGATTCTGTGAACCTGGGCAGTTCATGAGACAGAGGGCAGGAAGGGTTACATTAGTGCTTAGCAGGGCTTTTTTTCTGGGAAAAGAGGGTGGTGGAACTCAGAACCGCACAATGACGTCACTTTGGGTGGAACAAGGGGGGAGTTTTTAAAAGTTTAAATCGCCCTCGGTGAAAATAGTCACATGGCCAGTGGCCCCGCCCCCTGATCTCCAGACAGAGGAGGATTTAGATTGCCCTCTGCGCAGCAGCGCGGAGGGCAATCTAAACCCCCCTCTGTCTGGAGATCAGGGGGCAGGGCCACCAGCCATGTGACCATTTTCAAGAGGTGCCAGAACCCCGTTCCACCACGTTCCTGCTGAAAAAAAGCCCTGGTGCTTAGTTCTCGTGGCCCCTTCTTACATGCCGAGAGTAATGCTGAGCGCCACTTTGGGATCAGGAAGCAATTTTCCCCAGGCCAGTTTGGCTAGGGATCCTGATAGTGTTTTGCCATCTTCTGGGCATGGAGCAGGGGTCACCGTGTGCGTGTGTGAGGGAGAGGTAGTTGTGATTTTCCTGCCTTAGGCAGGGGGCTGGACTAGATGACCCTGGAGGTACCTTCCAACCCTATGATGCTATGATTCTAAGCTGGGGAGACTACAAGGAACTCTGTGCAAGGGGGAGTGATTTGGAAATGTACCTATGGGTGTCTTGTCACCTGCTGGCACCTTTCTTGGCACCCGCCAGGTATTTTTAGAAAGTGGGACAGATAGGTCTTTTGCCCAGCGTGGTTTCTCATTGGTGTATTGTCGAAGGCTTTCACGGCCGGAGAACGATGGTTGTTGTGGGTTTTCCGGGCTGTATTGCCGTGGTCTTGGCATTGTAGTTCCTGACATTTCGCCAGCAGCTGTGGCTGGCATCTTCAGAGGTGTAGCACCGAAAGACAGAGATCTCTCAGTGTCACAGTGTGGACACTCTTACAGGATGACTCAGCTCAACCCCACCCCTCCTGAGTAGATATAAATGACCTGCCAACATCTTTTCCACACTGTGACACTGAGAGATCTCTGTCTTTCGGTGCTACACCTCTGAAGATGCCAGCCACAGCTGCTGGCGAAACGTCAGGAACTACAATGCCAAGACCACGGCAATACAGCCCGGAAAACCCACAACAACCATCGTTTCTCATTGGCCTCAGCTGCTCGGTCCCACAAGCTGATGTTTGGCTTATATGAGAATGCATCCAGGACTCACTCTGTCAGACAGTAAAGAGTCCAGTAGCACCTTTAAGACCAACCAACTTTATTGTAGCATAAGCTTTCAAGAACCACAACTCTCTTGATCAGATGCATCTGGGGAGGGGGTATAATGCTATAGAGCTCGCCCTCCAAAGCAGCTATTTTCTCCAGGGGAACTGTAGTCTGGGGATCAGTTGTAATTCTGGGATATTTCCAGACCGCACTTGAACGTTGACAACCCTGAGGGCATTTTACATGTTGGGTCCCCCCCCCAAAAAAAACACTTGGGCCTTGTGCTGAGGCCCCTCCCCAAGCCCTCTCCAGGCTCCACCCCCAATTTTTTAAAAAAGAGCAGGTGTGTATGAGGCCAATTTCCATTGGAGCCATGGTACAACGGGCAAGGGAGATGTTAAGCAGCTCCCACTTAGTATTTTCCCATGTGTTGGGCCATTCCTCGTCAGGCAAACGGCACGGGAGAACATCTTAACTTCCTTCCCCTGCCGTGCATTCGTCATGATCTGAATTGGGGTCCCACACACCACAAAGGTGCTTGGGAAGTTTATACTCAGAAGTCCTCATATCTTGTCTGGTTTGGCCCTTAGACTACCATGCTGTCCAAATTGAGGGGTGCTTAGAATCCTTTCCCGAAAAGAATTCATGTATGTAAGATCAGCACCTGTGATTGGCAGACAGACAATATGAAGTTCCCTGACTGGCCAGGCCTGGTATAAATATGACGCGCTGAGCTTCTGTCCTCGCCCGAGGAACAGAGCTCTTCTTCATTTTCAGGGCCAGCTTCAGGGCCGGCAATGATGGCAGAGATCCTGGTCTGGATTTGGGTCTGGAATCCCGTACTCTCAGCCTAAACCTGACTCAATCATCTTCCAGATGTCTGTGAGCAAAGCAAATACCTCAACAGCTGGCCGGACTGCCAAGCGTATGTAAGCAAACAGTATAAGCCAAACATCCACGCGGAAAGCCAGTCTACACACAAATATACAGAATGAGCCCAGGGATACTGAAAAAACCAACAACATTCATTCCAGGATAAACTTTTGGAAGTCAGTGCTCACTTTGTCAGACGCGCTGGAGTTAACACATATAACACTGATAAAGACCTTTCAGCATTCAAAACATTTTTTGCATGCATTATCACAGGAACATTCATAACAGTCTTGTAAAAACAAATGGACCATCATCAATATTTCCCAATCTCAGATGGAGAGGCTCTTGTTTAAGGGCACTTGCATTGCAATCCTGCGCAGAGTTAATCCATTCTAAGACCGTTGATTTCAGGGGGCTTACCCTGGAGTAACTCTGCGTAGGATTGCACTGTTAGTAAGCTTGTGATAACCTTCCATCGCAGTTTCGTCCCTTAACCACTATGCAAATCAAATCCTGAAAAGCCAGAAATCTTCACAGCTGTTGTTTCTCAGATGTGCACTGCAAAGTGCTTAGAAGGAAGAACGAAAGAACGAAAGAACGAAAGAACGAAAGAACGAAAGAACGAAAGAACGAAAGAAAGAATGAACGAACGAACGAAAGAAAGAAAGAAAGAAAGAAAGAAAGAAAGAAAGAAAGAAAGAAAGAAAGAAAGAAAGAAAGAAAGAAAGAAAGAAAGAGGGAGGGAGGGAGGGAGGGAGGGAGGGAGGGAGGGAGGGAGGGAGGGAGGGAGGGAGGAAGAACTCTGGTAAGATATCTTTCACATCACCTCCTATCTGATCCTCAACTGGAGATACCGAATGGACCTAAGACCTCCTGCATGCCAAACCCATACTCTGCCACTAGCACATAGCTCTTCCTCCAAGTCAGCGTACACAAAACCATCTCTGACAGCGGACCCTCATGATGTTAACTGTAAAATAACACAATAGAATCAAAACACCAGTGTGGTCTTTCGAAACACGGGGCACAATCCAGCAAACGTTCAGCAATTTAAAAGCTCCGTCCATTGTAACTGGAGAGATTTAACTCCATGCTTAATCCCCACTGCAATCAAGGGGCCTTTGAAGCACATCATTACGGTCGGGTCATGCTCCCCCTTGTTTTAAGGGCAGGATTTACCTCGCCAGGAGATGGAAGAAAAAGTTCAGTCGTGCCATTGTTTGTTCAGGTGGTAGGAACTTGACTTACCTGCCTCAGGCTTGCATGTGAAAAAATTCACCAGGGAGCCCAAACACTACCCCCGTGAGAAGCCTTGCAGGACTGCCGCGTCTGCGTTCAGGGCCGAGGGCTCTTTTATCTCCTGTGCCTTTGGTTTTTAAAAAGTCCACCTGGAACAGGGGAACCCTGCTGCATCACCAGACATCTGTTCTTCCAGCATTTACAGTATGAAGTAAAAACTACAGACCAGAGGAAAAAGACCAAGAGAGAGACAGAGAGAGAAACTCTGAGCAGAGTTTTTAAAAGTTGCAAGTCGGGAGGAGGGGCTGCTTTGGGCCTCTTTCCAGGAGGGGGCTCGGTCTTTTATTCCAGGGATGAAGGCTGTCAAGAGTGGATTTTACAGGGTTCCATTTCTCCTCATGGTGCTTGCAAGGAGGAATTTACAAAGGGGGCAGGGGAGGCCCCTATACCTCATGGGCAAAAGACATCTATAACCACATGCATTAGGAATTCCTTTGCAAGAAGAGCCCTGAAGAGAACAGAGCTCAAACTGAACACCTGAGGGATAGGGAGGGAGGAGAGGCAACGGGAGACAGAGGCAAGCCGGTGTGTGGTGAGCTCCTTGCAGCCCTGAAAGGACTGGACAGGGGGAACTTTTTCTCCCTGTTACAAAATACTGGACCTCAAAGGCATTCAGTGAAGCTGATAGACAGTAGATTCAGGACGGACAAGAGGAAATACTTCTTTACACAATGAGTGATTAAAATGTGGAATTCACTGCCTGAGGATGTAGCGATGGCCACAGGAGGAGACAGCTTGAAAAGGGGATTAGACAGATTCGTGGAGGAGAGGTTTATTAGTGGCTACTAGTCACAGCAACTAAAGGGAGCCTCCACATTCAGAGGCAGTCAACCTCTAAATAGTGGTACCAGGAGGCCACATCAAGGGAAGGCCTCGGACTCTCTACCTTGACTTTTGATCAGACATGTCCTGGGAGTTCTCTGCTCGGGAATTAAGTAATAATAACCTTGTGCTTGTACTGAGAAATGCATTTCAAGCATGGAGCTCCCAGATGACATCTGTCGACTGGCCACATGGGGGACGCGAGGACTTTATAATGTGGAAATTGGTCCTGTTTTAGGGTGGAAATACACATTACGAAGTACCTAGGGACGCTCAAGTGAACCTCATTTCATGTGTCTCCCCTCCAACTTCCCATGCACTCGCTCGCACAGTCACACTTCAATTTGCTCCACACATGGACGTTCACAGGTTCGATAGCAGTTTCTCCTCAACCGCTGAAGTATCCCAGAGGAGTTAGCCATGTTAGTCTGTAGTAGCAAAATAGTAAAAAGTCCAGTAGCACTTTTAGAACTAACCAATTTTATTGTAGTGTAAGCTTTCAAGAATCACAGCTCTCTTCGTCAGATGCATAACCAACTCTATTGTAGTGTAAGCTTTCGAGAACCACAGCTCTCTTCATCAGATGCATAAACAACTCTATTGTAGTGTAAGCTTTTGAGAACCACAGCTCTCTTCATCAGATGCATCTGACGAAGACAGCTGTAGTTTTCGAAAGCTTACACTACAATAAAGTTGGTTAGCTCTAAAGGTGCTACTGGACTTTTTACTATTTTGAAGTATCTCCAGCTGTTTCCAACTGCCAAACTCCCAGTTTCCCCCACCTCCCACATCCATGCATTGAAATGCAGATCTTGATGTTTTCTCACACCTTAAAGAAATGTGAATTGGCCAAGTCAGAGTAGCCTAAAGTACTCGTTCTAAGGTGTCCATCCTTGAGAGTTCTCACTGCAAAAACAGAGCTGCATTGGAGTTCTCCTGACTCAGTGGTGGCTTCGTACTCGCATGCAAATGCAGTCACACAAAGGGAGCTCCCGTGAAAACAGCATGCACATGTGCCAAGCAAGAGACAGCCTGCATGTGAATTGAGGACCACACATAAAATCCTGCCCTTGAGCATCCCCAGGTAATTTGCAACGTGTATTTCCACTCTTAGTCTTAAGTAATTGTATGTGTTCATTTGATTTCAGAGAGAATAGGACCAAACGTACCCTGGTTTAGAGTCTAGTAGCATCTTTAAGACTAACCAACTTATTTGTAGCATAAGCTTTTGAGAACCACAGCTCTCTTTGTCAGATGCATGCATCTGACGAAGAGACCTGTGGTTCTCAAAAGCTTATGCTACAAATAAATTGGTGATTCTTAAAGGTGCTACTGGATTCTTTACTATTCTGCAACTACAGACTAGCACGGTTAACACCTCTGGAGCTATACCCAGGTTTAGTTTGCCTCGGTCCTCTGACCACCAGCCCATCAACCGCAGCTTGCTTAGATTCACTACTTCTTTGCAAATGTGTATGTACCCCCGTGCTTTCCTTTCGCTAAAAACGCCACCGCTGCCTTATCACACCTAACACATTTCAACTAGACAATGCGTGTGACATGAGCTCCCACAGCCATTTCAGAAGGCTAAAGCTCCTCTGTGCTATGTTCACAAGCTGAACCTGGCCTGCACTGCTTGGAAATGGGTTGCCAACCTCCAGGTGGTGGCTAGAGATCTCCCAGAATTACAACTGATCTCCAAGCCACAGGGATCAGTTCCTTTGGGGGGGGGGGGGAATGGCTGCTTTACAGGGTGGACTCTATGGCATTAGAAGTCCCTCCTCTTCTCAAACCCCACTCCTTCCCTCCAGGCTCCACCTCCTAATTCTCCAGGAATTTCCTAACCTGGAGGTGGCAACCCCTTTTGGGAACTTCAGTTTCCTGAAATTGTGTGGCGTGAATCGGACTGGGGGACCCCTGACTTAACCGGAGTCACATACATTGCCTCATAGAGCCCTGAGTGTAGCTGCTCTTTTTTCATAAAGAGTAGGTAGTCCCCTGTGCAAGCACCGAGTCATTACTGACCCATGGGGGGATGTCACGTCATGATGTTTTCTTGGCAGACTTTTTGTTACTGGGTGGTTTGCCATTGCCTTCCCCAGTCATCTACACTTTACCCCCTGGAAACTGGGTACTCATTTTACCAACCTCGGAAAGATGGAAGTCTGAGTCAACCTTGAGCCGACTACCTGAACCCGGCTTCTGCCAGGATCGAACTCAGGTCGTGTGAGCAGAGCTTGGGCTGTTCACTGAATTTTTCTTTGGGCCTCACTTGAATAAAGTAGGATTGAGAGTGTGAGCATACTAAAGGAGTATTTGCCTTTCCTCCAAATACCGAATTCCCTTGGCTACCTGCCATCTCCCCCTGTGACCCCCTCCCCTTCAACTCTCTGAAGAAGGAAAGAGAAAAGCCGAAGCTTAAACTTGTCACAGGAGGTTGTCAATGCAAAATGAAGACCGCCAAGATGTGAAAATAAACGGAGCTGAAACATTTTTGGTACTTTTCCAAAGGGCGAATTTTTCAACCATTCAAGCGATCAGCCATGTTTGAAAGCACTCGATTGAGAAAAGAAGGGGAGACAAACAAAAAGCATTCAGGAGACGTTGTCGCTGGCCAGCTTGGAGAACTGATGCAGTCTCCTTTTTAAAGGATTAGTAAAAAGAAAAGAAAATATAATTGCCTCGTTTACTACACTTGCAGGACTGGATCTAGACATGCAGAGGTATGGGAGGGGCATAAAGATGGTAAAAAGGACTATACCACTTCAGACACCACCACATTTTTTGAAGCATCACTTTTGTTGTTTTTTTTTAAAACCCACTTCCCTACAAGGAGAAATATAGCACAACAGGGATAGAGCTGGGTGAGAGCTTTTCTCCCTGATGTGCTGGATTTCTCCTTGCAGTGAAGTTTTTTTAACAGTATATATATTTTAGCATGTAACATATTGTTACCTCCTCCACCTGAAATGGTACAGTCCACTCTAACACCTCAGGACTCTATTGCCTGATTCTTTGATTTTAAAGAAGAGAACATCTTTGTGGTGGTGGCCATACACACATCCTACCTCTCTAGCACATTTTTAACTGCCCCCACCCCAATACACACCCCAAGGACATCAGGACAGAATACATGGCTCTTTATGTTTATGTTTAGGTAGGTTAGGTTGAGAGTATGTTGAGAATATGTGCTTGGGAAATAATAAAAATAAGCCCAAGTAGGGCCGTTGGTTGCAAAGAGACCATAGGTGGAGAAGGGCCTGCAGGAAAGAGGCACAGGCCCAGTTCTCCCCCAGGTAGGGTGTGTACTACTTCAGGGCGCTCTAATGAGAGGATACCCCTCCAAACAAAATTTCCAAACTCCCCTACCGTATCAAAAACTAGGATTCTAATTTAGTTTTCTCTCTTAATATGCTGACTTTTTTAGTTTAGGGACCAGTCCAACATCCTGTTCTACATAGTGGCCAACAAGATGCCCCTGCAGAGTGGCCAATATCCAGGAGGAGCCTGAAGATATCGTAGAATTACAACTGATCTCCAGCCTACAGAAATCAGTTCTCTTCAAGCAAGTGAGACTCCACGGCATTATACCCTGCCGATGTCCCTCCCCTCTCCAGATACCTTTCCAGATACCTTTCCAGACTTCACCCCCATGTCTCCAAAAATTTCCCAACCCAGAGTTAGCAATGCTTTGCCCATGGAAGGACTAAGCTTCTCTCTCTTTTAGATTGATTGATTAGATTTTTAGCCCACCCTCCCCGCAAGCAGGCTCCGAGTGGATTACAATCATCAATAAATTACAATGGATAAAAAGAATAAAATGACATCTCAGTGCAAACATGAATTTCAGTATTCCAGATGGGGCACCCTTTCCCCTTTCCCTGCCCACCACACACAAGGTAAGAAAAGGGTGGAGGTGTGGGTTGGTGAAACCCTAACTCCCCAAGCATGAGGGGGCAGATGGACCATACGGGGCCCCCCTTTTGGTGGGAGACCGGCAGGGAGGCTAATTAGATGGATCCCATGCTGGCCTCCACCATATGCCTGGTGGAACATCTCTGTCTTACAGGCCTGCCAAAAAGATATGAGATCTTGGTGGGCCCGAGTGTCTTCCGACAGACAGTTCCACCAGGTTGGGGCCAGGACAGAAAACGCCCTGGCCTTGGTTGAGGCCAGCCGAGCCTCCCTGGGGCCAGGGACCACCAATAGGTGTTTACTTGTAGATCTTAGAGCTCTCTGAGGTACATATGGGGAGAGGCGGTCCCTCAGGTATGCTGGTCCCAGTCCGTTGGCTTTACAGGTCAGAACCAAAACCTTGAACCTGATCCAGAACTCTACGGGGAGCCAATGCAGCTGCTGCAGAGTTGGAGTCACGTGTGCCCTGAACGAAATTCCTGTCAGGACACGAGCAGCAGCATTTTGGACCCGCTGCAGTTTCCGGGACAGACCCAAGGGAAGCACCCCAGCAGAGGTCTTTGGAGGATTATTGCCCTTGAACATGAAAGTTCCATGAAGTCTTTGTGGCTAATAATCATTGATGGATCCATACTGCATGATTTGTCCACTACTAAACTATTTAGTAGTGAAGGAGTAACTATCTCGCCCCTCACTCTTCCTCCTCTCAAGACCTGCCGTTGACTTCTTTTAAAAGTGCAAGCTGTAGGCTATGACATCATGTCTGATACCTGTCAGTGACTGATCTTGAATTCACAAGTTGAAGCATTTTAATAACATCCCTTCCAAACATTGTTTGGAACCACTGATCCAAATCAGCCACCCCAAAGCTTTTGCCAGATAATAAATTACCTGGGAAGAGAAATCGGCGGCAAGGCAGCGGAGCCAAGCGCATTTCCCCCAACCAGCTCCTCACAACAGACTTGGGTTGTTCAAAAGAACACCAGCACTTAGTGCCAAAGTCTGATCAGACGAGGAATATTTCACCTCTAGGTCACTGGTCTCTATTCAGACCTTGGCGTCCACTGAAGAAAAGCTGTCCTTTAATTTCAGACAGCAGTTTGATTCTTTGGCACAAAAGTTCTGATTTAGTAGTTCCAGTTTAGTTGCTGAGAAGAAAGGAGTCTAAATTAAAAATGGGTGGAGGGGCTGAAAATCAGAATGCCATGTGGCGGCCATCTTGGCCAGGAAACAACCACTTTGCTGTTGTGGTTTGAGTGTTGGACTAGGTGCCATTTTCCCTGCCCTAGTCCTCCTGTGGGAGTTATTCCCCCAACACTACCAGGCTTTTCTAAGGTGTTTAATAAAAACTGTAGTTGACCAGTTGATATAATGATATATTGATATTGTCATCTACCAGTTTAAAAATCTCAGAAAAGCCCCACCCCCTCGATGTAAGGGGAAGAATGTCTGCCATCAGAACTGGGGCAGGATAAGGTTGCCAGCCTCCAGGTGGTGGCAGAAGATCTCCCGGAATTAAACTAATCTCCAGGTGATAGAGATCAGTTGCCCTGGAGAAAATGGCTGCTTTGGAGGGTGGACTCTACGGCATGATACCATTTTGAGGACCCTCCCCAAACTCTGCCCTCTCCAGGCTCCACCCCTAAAATCTCCAGGAATTTCCCAACCTGGACCTGGCAACAGGGAAAATGTAGAGAATCCACAATGTGAAAGCCTTGTTGTGGTTGTGCATATGAATGCCATAAAAATGCCTAAGTGACATTAAAAAAGCAAGCTGGAATGATCCTTTTAACATTTATGTAATCAATAAGAGACAGATATTACAAAGAAAAATCCTTAAGCTCCACACAACTACAATGCCCAGAATCCTTTAGTTAGAAGCCCTGGGAACTAGGCTGAAAGTGGCTGACATTTATAGGAATAGAGTGTGACGTAAATCTGTTTGCAGAATCTTCTTGGTATCCATTCCCAAGACACACACACTGCACATGCTACATCCATTCATACAATACATTTTCCCATTCTTATACACAGCCTAACAAGCTGGTCATCATTGCAACAGCGTGGCCTCTCGAATTTTCTCCCCTCCTTCCTACCAATGGTTCACAAGTCATTCTGTCTCTTGGCCCATTCTCCTGGCAATTTATCTCTGCAGCAGTTAGACTGTGGCTGTCGACACACGGGCTTTTATTTAGCGCTAAAATGGCACTATTTCCCGGCAAACACCCACCTTATTCCAACACTGTAGTGATTTTCTCTCTTCTGCTTTGTGCTTGATAGTCGCGCTATTTTGTGCCTCAGTGTGAATGCCTCACATCGATGTATTTCGCCTCGCAATGCCCTATGCCCTCCCTTCAATCCCAGAATCCATTTCTTCCTGCGACTCCCCCTTTTTAAAATTTTATTATGTCCTTATAACGCCATAACGACATAACACAATGCAGACTTTCTGCTGAAGTAAAAATGACTCAATCGCCATGGCAGAGTCTTCAGCGATGGGGATCACGTCAGACACGGAGTTTTTGGCGGGCAAAGGGCTATTTATATAATTTCAAAGTTGGGAAAACAAAAGGGTCGTAATGTTTTGCTCTAACGGAATGTTTATATGCTGTTATTCCGTTATAGCGGAATTTAACACCAGAATAATAAAAAAGGGGGGAGGAGCTGCTTCTGCGCGGTTAGAGAGAACAGAACAGAGTGCTTCGGTGTGGACAGCTGATGGCGCGAAGAGCCGTTAGGTGACCCAAAGAAACGTTACTGTGCCGATAACAGGTAGGACGCTATATGCTGTAAATTTAACGGAAGAGATGCCCATGTGACGACGGCCTGTGATGAACATTCTACAACACCGCACAAGCTCAGCTAATGATGGAAAGAGGGGTTCAGGTTCATTGAAATAAGCAGTTAAAAATTGAAAATGTGAAAGATGGCATCTTGTTGTTGTTAAAGTTTTGCTTTTGACAAACTGGCAAGGGTATTCTTTCCACATGTTTCCATGTGACATCTCATTCCAATCCACACAATCATGCTCACCAACTCTGAGCGAACTCAGTGGGACTTACTCCTAAGTAAACATGCACAGGACTGGTATAACCCAGGGATCCCCAACCTTTCTGAGGCCATCTTTGGAATTCTGGCACAAGATGTGAAGCCAGCCACAAAATGTCAGAGAATGAAGTCAAGCATAAATCTACTAGATCAAGATGGTTAGCCGTGTTAGCCTGTCTGTAGAAGTGGGAAAGAGCAAAAATCCAGTAGCGCCTCTAAACTAACAACATTGTTGGTAGTATCTGAAGACATGAGCTGTGTGACTCATGAAAGCTTATACCCTACCACAAATTTTGTTCATCTTACCGGACTCTCGCTCTTTTCCATAACTCTAATAATAACTCTTCAGCATTTCAGGCAGAAGGTCTGTTTAACGGGATGCCTTAAAATGAACATATTGAGGTTTTTTGTATATATACAACTGACCTTCATTCACAAAGTGAAAATCCTTGTGCTGTAGCAGCAGTTGCTGCTGAAGCAATTTTTTTAAAAATCTGCACAGCCAGTCAGAAGGCCTCCTGGGTAAAAGCCCCTCCTGGTTTGTCCTGTCAGGTTCTGTCCTGGGCATCACCCTGCGAGGTGTGGGCCAGCCTGGCCTTGATACAGGGATGCCATCAGGGAATATGCAGGTTCCTGCTCTGTGAACGGGAGGGGGGAGTCTACATCACCCTCGCTCCCTCTCATTCCTCTCATAGGCCTGCTCCACCTGACAGAGTCCTGGCTGCCTTCCCTCCCTCCTTGCCTTCTCAAAGCCATGGGCTTTGCTCCCATGGCTTTGAGACTAGCTGGCTTCCACCTGCCCTGCCTGACTCTCTGGGGCTTGGGTGCTGCTCTACCTCCTGAGACTGGGGCATCTCTCTTTCTCCTGTTGTCGGCCTGGTCTGGTCCTGGGCGTCCATTGGTGTGTCTAGGTAGCTGTCCCCCAGCTGCCTCCCATCCCCTTCTTCTGGCAAGTCCGGGGGCTGGGGCCCAGACTCCAGACATGTCCACTTTCTAAAAACACTTGGTGGGCACCAGGAAAGTTGGCAGCAAGTGCCATGGCACTCCCGGGCATCATAATGGGAACCCCTGGTCTTATATTTCATCTAACAACACAGTTCATAATTAGCATATAGATATGGTCCCAATATGGTAAAGCTCTTTTTTGTCTTCTGACCTTATGAAAGGCTGAGATATTCTGAGAAACTCTTTTTCCAGGAAGCACGATAGATTCTCCAGCATCAGTGAACCATCCCAGAGTCTACAAACTGCTTCAGTCCCCTGCTAGGAGCACTCCTGTTTCAGCCCAAGAAATGTGGCACACATATGGGCTAATAAAAGAGGAAGCTCTGAGACTTCAGACTCCAAATGCCTACAAAGAGCAAGGCTGTTAAATTAAGAGGTTAAATCAGAAATAGGTGTCTATAAGCTAAACCATTTGAAATCCTATGGGGTTAATAATACACACCACATTTGGGTTAGACCATTGCAAAAATTTCAGAGCCTTTCAGATTCCCATCTATTGGAGAGTGGGAAGAAAGGGATTTCTACTAGGGGTGGACAGATTTTACCCATTTCATAAACCTTTGTTGGGATTTTTGCAAGTGTCCTACATCCTAAGGTTTTATTGCTCTTTGTCCACTCTCAGAGCTCTCTAGTCTCTAAGTTTCCATCTCTAAGCTCCTAGTCTAGTCATCAAGATGTAGCTAGTTAGTTAGCTATTCTTTATTTTCTTACCAAATGTACCCTTTTTCCTGTTATGTAGTCAAGTATTTTTATAGAGCTAAAACCACAGAAGTCTGTCTACTTAGTTCCAATGCGCTAATATCAAACTCTGCTAACTTTTTTTCCTTTTTAATCTCACCTGCCGACAATCTTCCACAGATGGGTTTTACCCAGCGTTCACCTCTCTCTGACCATTCTATAGATCAAGAGGGGTAGCCATGTTAGTCTGTCTGTAGCAGAAGAAAAGAGCAAGAGTCCAGTAGCACCTATAAGACTAACAAAATTTGTGGTAGGGTAGGAGCTTTCGTGAGCCACAGCTCACTTCTTCAGATACAGCTGGAATGTGAGTCCATCTGTCTTTATATCTTAGTGAGTGGAGTGGTTGCAGAAGCCAAATGACAATAGCCGGTGAATGACAAGAGCAGGCGTGATTGGATAGGGTGGGGTATGCAGATGGGTGGTGGGTGTGGAGAAATTAGCAGTGGTAATGAGACAGGAAGTCAATGTCTTTATTCAATCCAGGTGGATGCATTGTGTTGAGCTTCGTTATCAGTTGCATAAGGACAGATGGACTCACATTCTAGCTGCATCTAAAGATGCAGGGCCGGCGTCACCATTGAGGTGGTAAGACGGGCGCCATGGGCACTGGGGTGCCAGAGGGGGTGCCAGGGGCGGAGGCACACGCCACAGAGCTGGTGTGCCTGGCCAGCTGCTGCTGCAACCCCCACCCGGGCGCAGCAGCCGTGGGCCAGGCACAGCAGGCATCTGGGGCGGCATTCGAAGCGCGGGCAGGTCTGCGCGCCGTCCCAGCCACCCACCAGCCAATGGGGCTGGCTTTGCTGCATGATGACATCATCACGTGTTGATGTCATCACGCAGTCCGGGGGCACGCACATGTGCTACATGCGCGTGCATGTAGGGGCAGCCGCAGGCACCAGAAACTCTGGTGCCGCCCCTGTAAAGATGTGGGCTGTGGCTCATGAAAGCTCATTCCCTACCACAAATGTTGTTAGTCTTATGGGTGCTACTGGACTCTTGCTCTTTTCTACTGACCATTCTATAATTGATTCATTTTTATACTTTCTAAATTGGCTCATGTGCAATTTGCTGAATGGAGCTTTCTTTTCTTTCCATTCATTCATGTACACACACACCAATTTCAGACAAATCTTGCAGAGGAATAATTGTGCACACTGAAACAACGTATCATTTTTGAGCATGTAGATGCACGTCTAGATTCACTTGTTCTTTAATTTTCTGCATTCTTTTTAGCACAGCCACAAATGCAGCTGCTGGCTATCTGAATTGCCATGGGAAAGGATGGAGCACAACAGAGGAAAACCCAGAAAGTGAATGGAACGAGAATGACATCATATGGATGCCAAAAACTCCACCTGCTCCTCTTCGGTTACCAAACTGGAACAAAATCTCCATGTGGATGCAACCCTCCTCTCTATGAACTCTTTCCAGATTACAAATCTAATTAGTTTTTCCCAGTTTGCAATATTGTATAGCACTAGAGATGGGCACAAACCAAAGTATGAACCAAAGTTTTGTCACAAACTGGGCCGGTTCGTGGTTCGTGAACCAGCGGTTCATCAGAGCCCATTTCTGATGAACTGCCACGAACTTTAGGCCGGTTTGTTTGATTCATTTTTCGGTTTGTCGCTGCAGACAGCCTGGCGCTGATCAATCAATTTCCTAGGCAACTGGGGGGGAGGGTCTTTCTGCAGACCTTCTGCTGCCCCAGAAATGACGTTTTCATGAACCAAATTGTGAAGCAATTGTTCACAAATTAGGGCAAGTTTGTGAAAGTTCGTGCTTCGTGAAACACGATGAACCATGAACCGCGTGGGTCAGTATTTTCCCAGTTCATGCCCATCTCTATATAGCACTTTTCAGCCTCCATTTCCAAGATAATGTACAGTTTAAAAATATAAAAACAAACTCGGTCACCTTTCACCAGAGCTGGTATATTATTTCCGCACAGACAGGCACCTTGCCATGGAACTCTTTGAAAGCAATTGTAAAAGAGGATGTTAGGCTAAATTGTGATTCCGGCAGAGGACTGCTTTGTACCTCTCATGGGCCGCACTTCAAAAACTATTCAATGCTCAGGTCTTCAGGGAACCCTGAGAACATAACTGGTTTGAAGTCAGTTTAAACTCATAGTTTGGAAGCAACGCTTTGCAGAGGAACCAAGCAGTCTGCCAACACACCTTGATCGCTTGAAATGCAATAGACGTGTCGTTGGAAAGGAGATATATTTTATAGCAGAACAAGGTTGTCGGCAAAAGAGCTCTTTGAACTCTGCCAGGGGCAGCAAATACCTTCTGGACATTTTGCCACATCAAAGGAACGTGGATCCTAGTTTAAACAGCAAGAAAGGGCTCCTTTTTTATGTTTGCATAGGGAAGCCAAGGGGCCCTGTTCTCTAGTACAGACTGGAGCCTCTGTGAAAGAAGGTGCAGTTGGCCTTCAGTCACTAGCCCTGTTCACATGTCACAATGAACAATCACACAGCTTACATGCACATAGTTTCAGGTGGGTAGCCGTGTTGGTCTGCAATAGAAGAACAAGATTTGGGTCCAATAGCTCCTTAAAGACCAACTAGATTTCCAGGTATGAGATTTCAAGAGTCAGGAAATCTAGTTGTGCCCATTCACTTGGCAAATGAAACTGAGGACCAGTACCCGTATCATTGTGGGGTTTAAACCACACATTCACCTGTACATCATTGAATGTAAGATAAGAGACACGTATAAAGAAAAAAATCAAGTTTACACTGTACACAGGTTGAACATGCATTCACGGTAACTTGCAAATAGAGCTAGACTGTACGTGCGTTCGCTATAACTTGTTGAATAGTTTTTAAATAGGGCTGCTAAGAACCTGGGTACATGTTATATCCATCCGGTGAAAAGTACCCAACCAGTAACTCGGATTCCCAAAGCTCTCCTAGAAAGAGAAAGTGAAATTGGGAGAGGGTGTTGAAGAGCCCCTGGCTGGTTTTCTCCCTTGGTTTTTGTTTCTAATTTCTGCTTAATTTGTCTTTTAGTCTCTTATCTGAAATTATCTTTCCTCTTCCCCCTTCCAATCCCTAGGGGCATTTATTTATTTAATTCAATTTAGATTCCGCCCTCCCCGCATCAGCAGGCTCAGGGCAGATTACCATCGGTATAGTAATTTAAAATACATATAACTTTAAAACCAATAAAACCACATAAATATTTAAAACACACAGCAGCTGACTTCTCCGGTAACCACTACCTAACCATCTCCAAGGTATTTAACAGACTGGGTGGGTAGGGGGGCATGTTTTGCTCTAGTCAGCCGGTGGGGAGGCCCAACCAGCATCAACCATATGCCTAGTGGAATAGCTCCATCTTGCAGGCCGGGTGGAAGGTTAATAAATCCAGCCAGGCCCTAGTCTCTTTAGAAAGAGTGTTCCATCAGGTTGGAGCCAGGACCGAAAAGTCCCTGGCCCTGATGGACACTAGGCGGGCCTCCCTGGGGCCAGGCACCATTAACAGCTGTTTGTCGCTGGATTGAAGTGTCCTCTGGGACTCATATATGGAGAGGCTATAGGAAAGATAAGCATTAATTAATGAATGCTGGGAGCAAGGGGGCCAGAGGCCACGAGGTTACAGTGGCGTGGATCAGCATGGTAATAAGATATGTTCAGTCCCTGAAACCCTCTGAACACATTATAACTGAGGTTAAGTACAAAAACATTGGGAAGAACCATGATCCCTCTCATGCGGCAATCACAAGTAGAAACTGAAGACTGTATGATAGTAAAGAGTCCGGTAGCACCTTTAAGACTAACCAACTTTATTTTAGCATAAGCTTTTGAGAACTACAGCTCTCTTCGTCAGATGCATCATCAGCTTTCGAGAACCACAGGTCTCTTGGTCAGATGCATCAACAGCTTTCGAGGACCACAGCTCTCTTCGTCAGATGCATCTGACGAAGAGAGCTGTGGTTCTCGAAAGCTGATGATGCATCTGACCAAGAGACCTGTGGTTCTCAAAAGCTTATGCTACAATAAAGTTGGTTAGTCTTAAAGGTGCTACTGGACTCTTTACTATTTTGCTGCTACAGACTAACACGGCTAACTGCTCTGGATCTGAAGACTGCATGAAGTTGCTGATATCTCGAAGGCAATAGGAAGAGGAGCACCCAATGTCAATAAAGACAGCAACCTTTCCTTCTCAAAACATTGAACCCTTTAGGCAAGTGGCCTGCACGAGGAACTCATTCTGCAAGGAACCAGTTCTGCAATCTCCCAGTGATATATACATCCCTTACTGTTCCCATTCATGGCTTCAGTCCCCACCCTCTCCAAACACAGGTGAAATAGCCATGCCACTGTAGCGGTGGTCTTGGTCAAGCTCTGCCTCCACCCCTATCTCTCAGTCCATCTAGTATATTTTTAATCTATGCTTCCTTGAATATGCTTCGGGGCTCATAAAAGGTCTTCCCCTCCCTAGCTTAGCTTCACAACCACCCTTTGAAGCAGGTTAGGTTGAGTGTGTGCCCTGACCTGGATAGCCCCGGTGAACCTGATCGCATCAGATCTCAGAAGCTAAGCAGGGTCAGCCTTGGTTAGTAATTGGATGGGAGACCTCCAGCGAAGACCAGGGTTGCAGAGGCAGGCAAGGGCAAAACCACCTCTGTTAGTTTCTTGCCATGAAAACCCCACCAGGGGTTGCCATAAGTCAGCTATGACTTGAGGGCACTCTCCAGCACCTTCAGGCTGAGTGTGTATGATTTGGCCCACGGGCACCCAACGAACTTCCTGATAGAATGAAGATCTGGACCTGGCTCTCCCAGATCCTAGCCTGGCACTGTAACCACTATGCAATGCCAGCCTTCTTCAGGTCCAGGCAAATAGGCAGATGGGGATTCAAAGAAGAGAGGGGCCAGGTCAGAAGACATGCTGAAGGCCTGGCTCCAGATATTTGGCTGAGGTTAAGAGCTTCAAAAATGGAAGTGTGCAGACATTCTTCTTGTTATTGTTCATTGCTGGAAGATTGCCAGACTGCTGTCAAGTTTCTCAGTTTTAATTGAAAGTAGTGCAAATTAACCATTGGTGTTTACAGCTGGTCCTCTGTACATGTACGCACATGCATGAAAAATGTTGTAACGCTGGTGGGCTGCGCAAGCTCCATTCCACAGGACGAGGAGGCACACGGCACCTTCTTCAGGTTTTTAAAATCTGGATAGTTTAGGTAGGTTCTGTCCTGAGGTCACTTCAATGCTGCGTGTGCCCTCATTCCACACTTTCTGAGGGCAAAACTAGATACGATCAGGGCTCATTTCGAGGGGGAACGTACAGGAATGCAGTTCCAGCAGTTCCCCAAAGAAGTCACATGTCAGGTGGCCCCACCCACCTGACTCTCGGCCATTTTGGGCCCATTTCAGCCTGGATTGGGGTCGAAATGACACAGATTGGGCCTCTGATGAGTGGTGAATTACTCTCCCACTCCACAGTGGCCTGATCCTGACCATTTTGGACCCCTTTTCGGCCATTTTCAGCCATTTTTGCCATTTTGGGCAATTTCAGCCCTGAATGATCAGGATTGGGTCCAAAACAGCCAGGATAGGTGATGTTAGGGGGTGTGGCATATGCAAATCAGTTATGCTAATGACACACTTCTGGAGATGTCAAGGGGCATGGCATATGCTAATGAGTTATGCTAATGAGTTTCTCCAGCTCTTTTTCTATGAAATGACCCCTGGATACGATGGTATCCTTGTGGCTGCTGTGAAGACAACACCACCATTTTAAAATAATTTTAAAATGCAACAAGAGATTGGACCCTGGCATGGCGCCCATTTCCCCTCCCATACACCTCTTCAAGTGCTGAAACAGCTACCAGAGAGGGGTGGGAGGTGCAGCCATTTCAGCACTTGAAAAAGCTTGGTGGGTGCAGGAGCACCTCAGCTTGTATATCGGGCTCTCACGGCATTTAGAAATGTCTTAAAACTTGTGACAGTGTCCTCGTAGCAACCACAAGAACACCATCACATCTCATTTAGTCCAGAGGATTCCATCTTTCGCACTTTTGCGCAGGCCTCCCTATTGGCCAGGATAATACATCCAGAGGGGCAGCCATCTTAGAGTCGCTCTACATGAGATGCCTCGGCGCCTGTTTGTCACGTGTAGGGAGACACAATGTTAGCCAGGAAGCATAGTTTAAAAAGACAGAGCCAGCAAACGTTGCTTCTCAGAGGTTTTGTTAATTTCATCTTAGCCTCCCCAAAAACTCTTATCAGTTTCACTTCTCCAGGCTAAAACTGTGTGGGATGGCAACCAGAAGACAGCGAGGAATGGAAATGGGCCAGAGCCAGGCTTGGACCTGGAGAAGTTCTAATAGGCTGAAGTTTCCCTTCTGGCATTTCACAGCCCCATCACACAGCTCCAGTGTATAACAAAGCCCTTGCACTGCCACCTGCTCTGTCTTCTTAAACTACCCTTCCCGGCTAACATTGCGTCTCCTGATACGTGTTCTTCACATGTCAGATGTCTCGTGTAGAGAGACTCTTTGTCTCTTGCAGCAGAATGAAACATGAAAGATGCACACTGCATGCTCAGTGGGTCTCACGCTGCTGCCAGGGGTGAGAGACGGGTCCTGGGTCTAAAAAAGTTGAAGAACACCGTTCTAGACAGGATCACAAATGCTACATCTGAGCAGACAATGTTATGGACAGCCATGAACAAAACCATGTGGACTGCCACTGCCGGTCAGACCAGAAAACAGTGCAAGTAACTGAGACAAAGGGCAAGGGAGAAGAACCATGACACCAAGGAGAAGCAGCGGGTGAACGAAAGCATCAAAGCCACGGAAATATACCTGCAAGCAGGGCTTTTTTCTGGGAAAAGAGGTGGTGGAACTCAGTGGGTTGCCCTCGGAGAAAATGGTCACATGGCTGGTGGCCCCGCCCCCTGATGCGCGGAGGGCAATCTCCACTCCCCTCTGTCTGGAGATCAGGGGGTGGGGCCACCAGCCATGTGACCATTTCAAGAGGTTCCGGAACTCCGTTCCACCGCATTCCGGCTGAAAAAAAGCCCTGCCTGCAAGGTATATGAAATTATGCAAGAAGTTTAGGCTCAGTCCCAATTTTAGGAGAGGAAAGTAGCTCAGGAGCATAGCTGAGTGGTACAGCACATGGTTTGCATGTAGCAGGTCTCTGGTCCAATCCTTGGCATTTAAAGGAATCTCACTTCAGAGGGCCACAGCCCAAGATCCTGGAGAGCTGCTGCCACTCCAAATAGACAATACTGGGTGAAATGTAGTAATAATAATAACAACAACAACAACAACAACAACATTCGACTTATATACCGCCTTTCAGGACGACTTAACGCCCACTCAGAGTGGTTTACAAAGTATGTTATCATTATCCTCGCAGCAATAATCACCCTGTGAGGTGGGTGGGGCTGAGAGAGCTCTGAGAGAGCTGTGACTGAGCCAAGGTCACCCAGCTGGCTTCAAGGGGAGGAGTGGGGAATCAAACCCGGTTCTCCAGATTAGAGTCCCGCGCTCTTAACCACTACACCAAACTGGCTATACCAACGGTCTGACCATACACAAGCTTCATATGAGACAGGAACAAAAAGGGATACCTCTCCCAACTTTCCTTGAATCTGCAAGGCATGTTTCCCTTATTTCACAGGCCTTTAATTTTTCTTGTGCAAAATCCCATCCATACAGTCACAATCTCATGCCTACAGCATTAAGTGGTGGGTCTATTGCAGTAATTCTCAAAGGGAAAAAATGTGTTAAGTTGAAGATCTTGGAGTTTTCTTAATGAGATGTTGAGTTTTATGATCCTGAGGAATAAAGGAGAGAAGAGGAAGCAGGGGTGGAGCGGGGGGAGATCAAAATTATGCCCCGTGGCCCTCTCTACCATCCCCCACATTAATATCCATTGCATTTTCATTTCTTGAATGTTTTGCTAACAATTTCATTCCAGTGTCAGACAAGTTGCAACACAAAAAGGCCGGCTGACTCCTAGTAATGGCAGATTGAGATGCTCAGATGGAATCATAGGGTTGGGAGGTACCTCCAAGGGTCATCTAGTCCAACACCCTGCACAATGCAGGAAATTCACAACTACTTCCCCACCACACACACACCCAGTGACCCTTACTCCATGCCTTGAAGATGGCAAAACACCACCTGGACTCCTGGCCAAACTGGCCTGGGGAAAATTACTTCCTGACCTAAAAGTGGCAATCAGCATTACCCTGGGCATGTAAGAAGGGGCCACGAGAACTAAGCACTGATGTAGCCCTTCCTGCCCTCCCTCTCGTGATCTGCCTAAGTTCACAAAATCATCATTGCTGTCAGATGGCCATCTAGCCTCTGATAAAAACCTCCAAAGAAGGGGAGTCCACCACCTCCCGAAGAAGCTTATTCCACTGAAGGACAGCTCTGTCAGGTAATGTTTAGCCAAAAGCTCTTCTGATTTAATTTCAACCTGTTGGTTCTGATCCAATCAATTACTAGGTGTGCACCAGAGATCAACAAAACCAGCACCTGAAAGCAGAGCAAACTTGAGTCAAAGGGACAGACTAGTAACAAGTATGAACAGCTGGGACAGGAGTCCCTCATCTCGCTGAGCCAATGGGCACTTCTGAACGCAGGTGCCCCCACAAAATGGTGACCATGGGAGAAATCATAAAATGATGTGTTGAGTCCAGGGCTGGATCAAGGGGTGGCAGGGGGGTAGTCTGCCCCCAGCGCCACCAGGGAGGGGGCACCAGGAGCAGCTGCCAGCTGCTGGGAGCGCGTGGGCGGAAGCATAGGCAGCCTTGCAGCCTCCCACGCTGCCTTTTGCCTGCCCCGCAGGACAGGGGGCGGCTGGCTTGCCGCGTGCCCCCTGTCCTGCAGGGCAGGCGAAAGGCAGCGCAGGGGGCTGCAAGGCCATCCGCGCCACTCGCCTGCAGGGAGGCGAATGGCACGGGCAGCTTCCCAGCCCCCGCACACTGCCTCCACCGCTCTGCCCTGTGTGATGACGTCACCGAAATGACATCATCATGCAGCGCCGGGATCACATGTGTGCTGTGCGCGCGCGCACAGCTACAATATGCTCTTTTTAATTGTTTTTTGTATTGCTCGCATCATGAGCCTTTTTATCTGGTCCATTTCAATTGCAAATGTACCTAACATGTTGTAAGCCATGCACCATTTATGCATAAAGAGTCAGAGAGGGCATAAAAATAATGAGTCTCAGATTTCGTTTTTACAAGGGAATCTCTCCCTTCCCCTTCCCTCCCTCACCTGGTGTCTATGCAAATAGGAAAACCCAGAGAATGGGGCCAGGTTCAGAGCTAAACTACAAGAGACGAATTACACGAAGATGCACACGTAAAGGGAGTCACATGTTAGCCTGGAAGCTGAGTTTTGAAAGAGATTGGAAGGCTCTGTCAATTTCCCCTCTCTATAGAACCTGCAAATATCACTGCTCAAGGGGTTTATTTCCTCTTCGCCTCCTAGAAGGGAAATGGACAGAGCCTTTGGGAGGCAAAGAGGAAATCTGCAAACCCTCTAAGGAACTATCTTTGCTGACTCTGTACAGAAGGGAAATTGACATTGCCTTCTCATCTCTCTTAAAACTCAGCTTCTCGGCTAACGTTGCGACTCCCTTCATGTGTGTGTCCTCGTGTAATTCGTCTCTTGTAGCTTAGCACTCAGACAGGGGAATTCCTCTGCAGATCTGGGGACTTCCCAGGTCTGCAGAAAAATGTGAAAAACAAAAAGAGAGAGAGAAGTTTTTAATCCTCCCCAAAGAGAAGAACGTTGCCTGCGCTTGCACGGAAAACATATGGGAGCATCCCTTTGTGGTGGCTGTGGTGCGGATGGATAATTTCAAGAGCCAAAATCACCAGCATAAGCAACTCAGGGTGACTGGAGCCGATTCACCGATAGCGTGACTGAGAAGTGGCTTTTCATCATTATTTAAAAGCTCACCCTCACAGATTTGGAAGCTTTGGAGGGTGGACTCTACAGCGTTCGGAACCCTCACCTCTCCAAACTCCACCCTCCCCAGGGTCTGTCCAGGAATTTTCCAAGCTGGAGTTGACAACCCTACGCCACAATCCAAGCTTCAACAAAACAATTATTCAGCTTCTGGGGGATGCTGGTGCATTCACCATGAGGGGAGGTGTAGGTGAAAGATATTTCTGATGTTATTTCTCCCAGGACACCTGGTGAGATTAGCTGGGAGCCAGTTTGGTGCAGTGGTTAAGAGTGGCAGGACTCTAATCCGGAGAACCGGATTTGATTCCCCGCTCTTCTGCTTAAAGCCAGCTGGGTGACCTTGGGTCAGTCATAGCTTCTTGGAGCTCTCTCAGCGCCACCCACCTCACAGGGTGATTGTCATGAGGATAATAATAACACACTTTGTACACCACTCTGAGTGGGCATTAAGTTGTCCTGAAGAGCGGTATATAAATCAAATGTTGTTGTTAGCTGAGAGGCCTTGTTAAGTAATTCAGATACCCCACAAAAAAGGATACCCCTATGAAAATCTAGGGAGAGGAACAATTTCTTTTTCATACAGTTTATTAGAATATAAAAGATTCTGCCTCGGAGAAGATCCAAGAGTCACCTAGTTCAAAATTTTACTTTACTGTCAGTAGCCCACCACGTGCCTCAGGAGTTCATTCATGCGTCAGTGCCTCATAGGGGTCATTCTTTATAATGTTTCATGATGATATTATAAAGAGCACAAGGCTACTACCAAAACTGGCAGCCTTTTACAGAGTTTCCCCTCTGTCACTTTTAAAACTGCCGTAAAACTGCCGCACACAGCTCTGACCATTTATTCGTTTTACCTGGATTATGAATGTCAATCAAGTAAAATAAATAAAAATAAAACCAGTTTCATTATCCGGTTTCCTTCTCCCCACCAGTGAAATGTATGATGGCTGACATCCTTGCTGGAGAGAGGGAAACTCTCAGCATGAGGTTAGAATATGAAATAAATAGTACTACGGAAGGGGAAAATTTGACACAGGGCTGCCATTTCAAGTGGCAACTCTGCGTTATAACTTGAAATTCCATTCTCAGCCATGCTTTGGAGGTAAAATAGAAATTTCTGGAAGGGAACCTGGTGCATTCAAATTCTCACCGTTGCAACTGACATCAATTTTCCATCATGAATTCACTTCGTGGCACGTTTTCTGACGTCATCGCGCCACAAAGCAAAGTCATGTCGGGAAATCGCGCCATGAAGGTGCGTCGTTCCATAAGTTTCGCACCATTTTTCAGGAGGGGGAGAAGACGTGTGGAAACGTCTCCCAAATCCTAGCCATTACACCACATTTATTCTGACCCTGGAATATGTGTGAGTGTGTCCGTCCGTCCGCGTGAAGCATCAACCTATTTTCCTGAAATCTCACATTTTCATCAAACCGAATATGTGAGGGAAAAAGAGAAAGGTTGCAGTGTGCTATTTGGAGCGACAGCCAAACTAGGCATTACATTTGAGACAAGTTGGGACACGGGCGCCTGATCTGACTGTCACACAAAAGAACTGGTAAGCTTACATTCCCTGGTTCTTTCGTGTGACAGCTTGTCGGGTCAGGCTCCTGTGTCTGTGACTTGTGTCCCGCATAACGTCCAGTTTGACTCTGAGAAGTGTGTTTTATACAAAGGGCTTTCCCAAACCTCCCTTGTGGGTTTTGTGATTTTAAATTCCATGGAATCCAGTTCAAAAGAAGCTATAAGTTCTGTGGCGCATTTTTTGCCCACAGCAGACTAGAGGGCAAATTATTTATTAAGAGAGGGGCACCTTTGAAGCGTGGAAGCCGATGAGGGGGGAAAGAAAAGCGGTGAGGGTTATTAATGCTGAACAGAAAGGAGAAATCAATCATTCTGACCAGGCCGCCACCTGAAGAATCTCCATTTAATAAGTCCTGGGCCCACTAGAACGCTCCATGGAGCAACTTTGCCCTTTGTTCTGTGCCAACGAGCCATGAGGTATTTTAATAGAGTTGCCCCAAAGTCCATCTGAGGCAATATTCTTAACCCCCTCAGCCAACACAAATGCCTTCAGAGGATCTTCATCCACACACTCATGCCATTAGGAGAATTTTTACAATTGATTTCCCATATTAGATCAATTAATTGACCCATGTGATTTCAGTTAGAGCCCCAGCAGCCACGTCTTCTTGAAGTTACATTGAAGGAACGATGCTGAAATAGCCGTTTACATTTTCTTACTGTTTAATAAATATTTTAACACAAATAACAGAACGTTAAAGCAATCAGAAGCCAAAAATATATTGTCCAGTTTTGTAATGTAGAATTAGCCTAAGATTAACAACTAAGGCGAAACAAAAACAACCACCAATTTAAAACTGCTA
Organism: Eublepharis macularius; assembly: GCF_028583425.1. NCBI lineage: Eukaryota > Metazoa > Chordata > Lepidosauria > Squamata > Eublepharidae > Eublepharis > Eublepharis macularius. Next base: position 5,219,532 of record NC_072798.1, read on the forward strand.
ACATGCTCTGGAAAACTTTTCACAAGTTGTATTTTGGGATACGTTTATACTGTATTCCAGTGTATCTTGGCTAAGAAAAATGTCCTGCGAAACAATAAAACTGTGGTGGCAAAGCCAGTATGGTGCAGTGGTTAAGGACAGCAGGACTTTGATCTGGAGAGCCAGGTTTGATTCCCCACTCCTCTACTTAAAGCCAGCTGGGTGACCTTGGGTCAGTCACAGCTCTCTCAGAGCTCTCTCAGCCCCACCCACCTCAAAGGGTGATTGTAGTCGAGATAATATAACACTTTGTAAACCGCTCTGAGTGGGCATTAAGCTATCCTGAAGGGTGGTATATAAATCAAATGTTGTTGTTGTTATTACAGGAAATAGAACTAGGACTGCTTCCCCCCCCCAACCCCCACTAGTGGTCATTGGAGTAGTGAGAGCAAAATGGGGGGGAGGTGTAACTAGATACTGCAACATCCCTAACAGGTTCACACTTGGGAATGACATCATGATATCTCACAACACTCTAGGAATTCCCCAGATCTCTATGGGGAGTCTATAGAAATTTGGGGAATTCCTAGAGCATTGTGCAGTGCTGATATCTGCCGTCTCCGTTCCCTCTTGCCCAAGCTTCTGGGGTTGAACACATCTAACACACTAATAACTGCTAACATTTTTTGCATCAGGGATATTTTTCTATCCCAAGAACATGTCCTTCTGTGGGGAGATAAAAGTTCTGCAGGTTATCAGGAACGGTCTCTAGTTGATCAGAAGGGGGCTTTATCTCTCCAGAGAACATAAAGATGGATGTGTTTCTGCTCCCACCTCCCTCCTTCCTCCTTCCACTCTTTCACCGACCTTCCTTTCTCTCCTTGTTCACTCATACTCCTCCTTGCCAACTAACCTCCAACAACTCCCACTCCTCCTACAGAACCCACCACAATCACTCTCCTAAGCCAGACTTAAGAACATAAGAACATAAGAACATAAGCAAAGCCATGTTGGATCAGGCCAGTGGCCCATCCAGTCCAACATTCTGTCACACACAGTGGCTAGAAATCCAGTGCCATCTAAAGGACTGTCAGTGAGGCCAGGACACCAGAAGCCCTCCCTTCATAGGGTGTCCTCCAACTTCATAGGGTGTCCTCCAACTTCCCTCCTTCCTCCCAGACTCCTTCCCGTTCCTGCCGCTGTCCAGCTGTGTATGCCCTTAGATGTTTCTTCCCTCGCCCTAGTTTCTCCTTGCGTTCCTCTCCTCTCTTGCAGGGCAGGGCTAGATGTATCCCAGCTGGGGCTATCCTCAGGTGTGCCTCCTTTCTCTCTTCCCTTCTCTCTTATTCTTTCCAAACTCTAATCTGGAGAGCCGGGTTTGATTCCCCACTCCTCCACTTGAAGCCAGCTGGGTGACCCTGAGCTTGTCACAGCTCTCTCAGGGCTCTCTCAGCCCCGCCCACCTCACAGGGTGATTGTTGTGCTGATAATAATGACATACTTTGTAAACCGCTCTGAGTGGGCATTAAGTTGTCCTGAAGGGCGGTATATAAATTGAATGTTATTATTATGTTATTATTCCTGCAGGACAGAGTGCGCAGGGCCCTTCCAGGTGATGTGGCGTGGCCTTCTCTGTCTCTGCTCACAAGGTGCCACGCTGGTCTCCGGGGTTCCAGCTGGCTCTCCCAGGAGCTGGTGCTGCTGGTTCCTCCTAGGGCTTGTGCAGGGGCTTCCAGGACCTCTGTCCCGGTGTTGGCGTCTCTGGAAGGCATGCGTGCCTCTTGCCCTTTGGGGTGGGGTTGGGCAGCACGCACCTGCCTGGTTTCTCCCTCTGGCTCCTTTTTTCCTTCCGTTGCTGCTGTCTGGAGCTGCACCCCCTCCCGGGGCTTCCTGTGCCTGCAGTTGGGGTTCCGTTAGGGTTGCCAGCCTCCAGGTAGTGGCTGGAGATCTCCCGGATTTACAGCTGGTCTCCAGGCCACAGAGATCAGTTCACCTGGAGAAGATGGCTACTTTGGGAGGTGGAGTCTATGGAATTATGCCATGCCAAGGTCCTTTTCCACCCCAAACCCCACTTTCTCCAGGTTTCACTCCCTAGATCTCCAGGAATTTCCCAACTTGGTGCTGGCAACCCTAGGTTCCATTGGTCTTCAGGTAAGGGGTCTGTGGCAAGTCTGGGGTGCTTGGGGTGCTCAACCCCGGACATCAGTCGCCACTGGGGAGAAAGGTGGGCCTAAATAAAGAAAATCAATATTTTAGAAAAAAATTAAATTGGTTTTTGTCAAAGCTGAACTCCCCGCACCCAAGTCTGTGTATGCATAGAGTTTTGTGAACAAAAAAGAAAACTGGCTGTTGTGGGTTTTCCGGGCTGTATTGCCGTGGTCTTGGCATTGTAGTTCCTGACGTTTCGCCAGCAGCTGTGGCTGGCATCTTCAGAGGTGTAGCACCAAAAGACAGAGATCTCTCAGTGTCACAGTGTAGAAAAGATGTTGGCAGGTCATTTGTATCTACTCAGGAGGGGTGGGGTTGAGCTGAGTCATCCTGTAAGAGTTTCCCAGGGTGTGGAATGCTAATGGCGGGAGGCTTCACTGTATCCTGAGGAGGTTCTTTTGCATATGGATTGGTACTTGATGTGCTAATCTTCTCTACAGGACTATTGTCGGGGATAGAATGTTTTGTTGGCCTGGTGTTTTTCAGAACTGGAAACCATGCTCTGTTCATTCTTAAGGTTTCTTCTTTCCTGTTGAAGTTTTGCTTATGCTTGTGAATTTCAATGGCTTCCCTGTGCAGTCTGACAAAGTAGTTGGAAGTGTTGTCCAGTATTTTGGTGTCCTGGAATAAGATACTGTGCCCTGTTTGAGTTAGGCTATGTTCAGCCACTGCTGATTTTTCAGGTTGTCCAAGTCTGCAGTGTCTTTCATGTTCTTTTATTCTTGTCTGGATGCTACGCTTTGTGGTCCCGATGTAAACTTGTCCACAGCTGCAGGGTATACGGTATACTCCTGCAGAGGTGAGGGGGTCTCTACTGTCTTTTGCTGATCGTAGCATCTGTTGTATTTTTCGGGTGGGTCTGAATACTGCTTGAAGGTTATGCTTTTTCATAAGCTTTCCCATCTGATCAGTAATTCCTTTGATATATGGCAAAAACACTTCTCCTGTAGGAGACTGTTTTTCCTTGGTTGTTTGATTCATCCTGGGTTTGATTGCTCTTCGGATTTCATTTCTGGAGTAGCCATTTGCCTGAAGTGCGTGGTTTAGATGATTAATTTCCTCATTGAGAAAGTGCGGCTCACATATCCGTCTTGCGCGATCCACTAATGTTTTCATTATGCCTCTTTTCTGTCGGGGGTGGTGATTGGAGGTTTTGTGTAAGTACCGATCAGTGTGAGTTGGTTTCCTGTAGACCTTGTGACCTAACTAAAAGTTTGCTTTGCGGATGACCAAGGTATCCAGAAATGGGAGTTTCCCCTCAATTTCTTTCTCCATTGTGAATTGTATGTTCCGGTGGATGTTGTTGAGATGACAATAGCCCCCGACAATAGCCCTGCAGAGAAGATTAGCACATCAAGCCCCAATCCATATGCAAAAGAACCTCCTCAGGATACAGTGAAGCCTCCCGCCATTAGCATTCCACACCCTGGGAAACTCTTACAGAATGACTCAGTGAAGCCTCCCGCCATTAGCATTCCACACCCTGGGAAACTCTTACAGAATGACTCAGCTCAACCCCACCCCTCCTGAGTAGATACAAATGACCTACATCTTTTCCACACTGTGACACTGAGAGATCTCTGTCTTTTGGTGCTACACCTCTGAAGATGCCAGCCACAGCTGCTGGCGAAACGGCAGGAACTACAATGCCAAGACCACGGCAATACAGCCCGGAAAACCCCCAACAACCATCGTTCTCCGGCCGTGAAAGCCTTCGACAATACAAAAAAAAAAAAGAAAGCCATTAGAATAAAAAAAAAAAAAAAAGGAAAACACATAGCCGGCAACCCTGCTGAAAGGAGAACTGGGACTAGTTTCCCCTTGCAGGCAGTACAACTTTTTCTTCCCGGGGGCTTGCTTCTCCTCCAGCCTAACTTCTTGTGTTGTACTGTTCGTTCCCATAGAAAAGTCCATCTCTGCACGCCTAAGCAGTAGAACTACACCTCCCAGAAGCCCTTGGGCGAGCCCGTCCGGGAGGAAAGTATTAAGCAAAGAGAGGCGGCCACGTGCTGCAGCTGCCGGGGCGAGGAGGATTCGGGGACTCGTAGTCTTCGCGGCGCAGGAGAGCCATAGGAATGCACGGGAGAAAAGAAGGCCGGGAACTACAAGGGCGACGGAGGCCAAAGCCGGAAGCGGAGGCGGAGAAACTGCTCAGTCTTGCCGGCTTTGCTCAGGGCTGAGTGCGGGAAGGTGGCAGGCTGTGGTTGGAGTGGCTGCGCGCCCTGGACAGGATGCACCCGGCTGTGGCCTTAGGGCTGGTCTACAGTGGGTGCTGCAGCAACGTGGTGTTCCTGGAGTTCTTGGTGAGGTGAGAGTCTTGGGGGGTTGCCAGCATCTGCTCTGGGAATGCGGCGGGGGGCTTTCTTCTGCGGGTGATGCACACCTGGGCAGGTGAGATTTCTGCAGGCTCCAATTAGAGTTATTCTGCCTAGGCTTGCACGGCCTGTCCGCTTCCCCAAGTCGCCCAGTGAGCGTTGCTCAGCCTTCCTCATTTGATCCTAGGGTTCCCCAACCTCCAGGCGGTGCCTGGAGATCTGGATTTACAACTGATCTCCAGGCGACAGAGATCATTTCCCTGGGAGAAAATGGCTGCATTGGAGGGTGGATTCTAGGGCGTTATACCCTGCTAGAGTTCCTCCACCCCCTAACCCTGCCTTCCCCAAGCTCCAACCCCCAGATCTCCCGGGATTTCCCAACGCAGAGCTGACAACCCTATTTGATCCTCCCAGCATTTAGTTTGTGTATTTATTTACTTTCTTCGTCTCCACCTTTCTTCTGCCCGATGGGGACTCAAAGCAGTTTACATCATTCTCCGATCCCTTTTATCCTCACAACCACCCTGTGAGGTAGGTTAGGCTGAGAGAATGTGAGTGTCCTGAAGTCACCCAGCGAGCTTCTATGGCAGAGCAGGGAACTGATCCTGGGTCTCCCAAATCCCAATCAGACAGAGGGTTGCCATCCTCCAGGTAGCGGCTAGAGATCTCCCAGAATTACTGCTGATCTCCAGCCAACAGAGATCAGTTCCCTTGGAGAAAATGGCTGCGTTGGAGGGTGGCCCTTGCCCTTCACATGGGTGAAATCAATGGCTGCCTGCACGCGTGCATTCTCTGTGGTTGCCCCTACCCTTTGGAACAGCCTGCCTGAGGAGGTCTCCTGGCCTTCCACCAACAATGCAAAACTGAAATATTCAAAAGGGCTTTTTATACAGAGAGGAGGGCTGTATTGTAGGGAGGGGGGTCTCAGATGCTCCACTAATGAGTTAGGAACCATAGATACATTGTCGAAGGCTTTCATGGCCGGAGAACGATGGTTGTTGTGGATTTTCCAGGCTGTATAGCCGTGGTCTTGGCATTGTAGTTCCTGATGTTTCGCCAGCAGCTGTGGCTGGCATCTTCAGAGGTGTAGCACCAAAAGACAGAGATCTCTCAGTGTCACAGTGTGGAAAAGATGTTGGCAGGTCACTAAAATACTTGACAACACTTCCAACTACTTTGTCAGACTGCACAGGGAAGCCGTTGCAATTCATAAGCAGAAGCACAATTTCAGCAGGAAAGAAGAGACTAAGAATGAATAGAGCATGGTTTCCAGTCCTGAAAAACACCAGGCTAACAAAACACTCTATACCCGACAATAGCCCTGCAGAGAAGATTATCACATCAAGCACACCATATGCAAAAGAACCTCCTCAGGATACAGTGAAGCCTCCCGCCATTAGCATTCCACACCCTGAGAAACTTTTACAGGATGACTCAGCCCAACCCCACCCCTCCTGAGTAGATATAAATGACCTGCCAACATCTTTTCCACACTGTGACACTGAGAGATCTCTGTCTTTTGGTGCTACACCTCTGAAGATGCCAGCCACAGCTGCTGGTGAAACATCAGGAACTACAATGCCAAGACCACGGCTATACAGCCCAGAAAATCCACATCAACCGTAGGAACCATAGACTTCACCACTATGTTGCCTTATGTACTATCTGTTGCTTTAAATATGTGCTACCTGTGCTTCAAGTATGATCCTACTAGGTAGTTCTATGTCATCAAATGTCAGTCCTAGAATTGCTTGTGCTACATTTCAGCATTTCTTCAACTCTGTATTAGATTCCTGCTAATGCTCTGTCTTTGTAAACGTGCATTTATTTACCCAATGGCATTGTTTATGGAAATGTCCTTGATATTGACTGTGCTAATCTCACACTGTGTAATCCACCTTGAGTCTCAGTGAGAAAGCTGGACTGTAATTGACATAAATAAAAAATAAACCCCACCCTCTTCAGGCTCCGCCACCCCAAATTTCCAGAATTTCCCAACCCAGAGCTGCAACCCTAGTTAGACTCTCTAACTACTACACCATGCTGGCAGGTTTACCCTCTGTGAGTGTGCAGTCAGCCTGAAGACACCCGGCGAGCTTCACGGCAAAGTGGAGATTTGATTCCACACCTCAGTCCAATACTCTAACCACTATGAATCACTTAACTTAAGAGAGAATCCCTCAAGATCCTTAAATGGCACCTTAAAGACGAACAGATGTATACTTCTTGCATCAGATGAACTCACAAAAGCTTTTGCAGTCTATTTGGCTAGTCTCTAAGGTATTACTGGAAGCCTGCAGGGAGGGGCCATAGTGCTTGATAGCAGAAGCTCTGCTCGCATGCTGAACGTCCCAAGTTCAATCTTTGGCATTGCTAAATAACATCCACCTGAGACTCGAGAGTGTTGCAGCCGTCAGAGTGGACAATACCAACCTTGTTAAACAAGTGGTGTGACTCTGCATGAACAAGCTTACGTGTCCTTGCTTGATTATGCATTACTGACTTTTGAATGAGCCACAGAAGCAAATGGGGTAACGTTATCCTCGGCCAGGTGAATTTGGCTAAGAGGGAAAGAAGAAACTTGTTTCCCGAATGAGAATTCCAAGGAATAAACATGATTCTTGCCTCATCTGAAAGTCTGATCAGGTTTTTTTGTTTGTTTGTTTCGTGAAAACTTTTGCTGATTAGATTCCACAGCACTAGAAGGCTGCTGTTAATTCTCAGTTACCAGAGGGTGTAAGGTCAGGTGTGCAGGGGGAGGGGAAAGGCAGTTCGGCTGGCTAGGTGAGTCTGTGTCATCTGGAGGGAGGCACTGGCAGGGATGAACGCATCAGGGTACATGAAGCAGGGACAATGTGCAAAAAGTTGCGTGCTTTCTACCCAGATTACAGGACTGTCATAAATAGCTCAGGGAGATGTCTTGGTAGGGATGGGGACTATACACTATGCTATTGGGTACAGTCTGCTGATGTAAATATGTGCCGCTAGGGAGTTTCCACATTGCTAAACATGCCACGTAAATGAGTTACACCTTGTTTCAAAAAGATTTCCTCTCTGTGCTCGACTTTATGCTTGTTTTTCAAATTTTCTGTTGCCGTTCCCAATTGTCTCTGCTTCCCTGAGTGTCTTAACTGTCATTCATTATCGCACTTTGCTCCGTGAATGTCCAAGCTGTTGATTGAGTGGTTAAAAGCGACGGGACTCTAATCGGAAGAACTGGGAGAAATGCCAGGTGGAAGGACCATCTGACGGGCGGACAGTTCACTTTCTTAATCCCGTTCCCGTTCTTTATCAAAGATGGTTGAAGAGCTGAAGTCAGTTTCAAGTTCTAAAAGCAAGCTATTCATGTATTGATAATACAGACATCAAGAGATGTTCCAAAGGAAGGCTGTGTTCCTCCCGTGCTGTACCTGACATTTTTCGTATGAACTTTATGCTTTGAATTGCTGCTGAATCTGCCTTATCTTGCCTATTAGCACTTTAATAATTGTTCATAGGACTCTTATGTTTATGTATGTACAGCGTTGTGGTGGGAAGTTTGTGTGTAATAATTCATAATGTGTATTATAAGAAAATACACAGTATGTATTATTGTGTGTATATAAGAAAATATGTATTACAAATAATAAGACATTTATATTGGAAAATTGATTTATTGTTTAGTTAGTACGTCACTATATATCCTTTGTCTGGTGTGCCATGCAAGAACTTGCTGTGTAAAGACTGCAAGCGGGCATTGCCATAAAATTGCCATAAAAGCACCTGTCTAGAATGACTCTCGATGCCGTTGGGCACACAGCTATTCTTGAATGTGTTTACATGAATGTAGCTAGATCAAGCCATGTTAGTCTGTCTGTAGCAGTAGAAAAGAGCAAGAGTCCAGTAGCACCTCTAAGGCTAACAGGAGATGAGCTTTTATGAGTCACAGCTCACTTCTTCAGGTACAGCTAGAATGTGAGTCCATAAATGTAGCCACCTGCACTTTGCTCATTCAGTGTATTGACACAAGGTGAGATTGCAGAATAACATTTGTCTTTGGAACACTTGGCATGTAATGAAGTTGGCACAGTTTTTGAAGTAGTTTTGGGGAGGTGCTATGGGTTAGTGGTAGAGCATCCGCTTGGCATAAAGGAAGGCATGGGTTTAATCTCCAGTTAAAGAATCTGGTCATATGGGAAAGACTCCGGTCTGAGATCCACTGCTAGTTTGAGGGGACAATACTGACCTTGACGGATCGAAGGTCTGATTCAGGATATTGTTATCCAGCAGGATTTGTTATCTTTCCGCCGGGCCTGCAAGACGGAGATGTTCCGCCAGGCATTTGGTGGGGGCTCGGCTGTCCTCTCGCCGGCCACACCACTGAAGACTTTCCACCACCCGTGCAGGAAAATGCTGTATTTTAATATTTTATACCCGCCAATTTTTAATTGTTTTGATATAATGTTTTTATAATGTTTTTACTGTTTTAAACTGTTGTTAAACTGCCCTGAGCCCGTCTGATGGGGAGGGCGGTCTAGAACTGTGATATAATAATAATAATAATAATAATAATAATAATAATAATAATAATAATAATAATAATAATAATAATATGGCAGCTGCAGCTGCGTCTCTGTGTACGTAATATTCCTACATATTTTCTTTATTTAAACTATAATGACTATAGGCAATAGACATAAAAGATAAAAAACACACCATTCTAAAAGAAAAAAGACACACTAACAATACATACACAAATAAAAGAAGAAGAAAGAAAAGGGAAAAAAACCCAAAACTGAAGTACAAATGGAGTTCCGATTTTCCCGCAACAAGTAGACATCATTGTACTGGCCTGCAGGTTCCCAGAACTGGGGCTAGAAGGCGGGCTGGGCTCCAACACCCAGCCCAAGGCTGAGACTCCAGGGGCTAGGCAAGGCGTGGTCGTTCAGTCCAAGGTCGGGGTTCCAGCAGGCAGGCTAGGCAGGGTCAGGCAGTCCAGGGTTCAGTAGTCATAGAATCGCAGAGTTGGAAGGGGCCATACAGACCCTCTAGTCCAACCCCCTGCCCAGTGCAGGATCAGCCTAAAGCATCCCTGACAAGTATTCATCCAGCCTCTTCTTGAAAAGGCTTTCAGGCACGGTAAGGCAGAGTGCCTGGCTTCACAAGGATTGTACACGTTGCATCCACAACTAGCAGCCTCTCTTGACTGGTTCTATAGCCCCCGGGCTAAGGGCCATGAGTGCAGCCAAATGCTTGGGCAAGGATCCTGCACCTACAGGAGCCAGCTGGCGCCGGCTCAGGCGTGCACTTTGCCTTCTTTCACTGCAGTTCCCTTCCGTCTACGGCGCTCTAAGGGTGGAGGTGAAACGGGAGGGCTGGGGCCAGCTAACTGAGTTTCACCTGCTGGATCAGAGCTAGAGGGCGTTGGCTCTGCTTCAGGTGTGGGTTGTCTCTGCTGGTCAGCTTCTGTTCGCTCCCCTTCTCCTGAGGAGTCCTTAGTTTGTGGTAGTTCCAGGCTGGCTGCAGGGAGCTCCTCTTCCCCCGAGGACTCTTCTCTATCACTGGCTGACTCAGGACAATCATTTTCATAGTCCCACTTATTCTAAGTTAAACATAAGAGCCCTCTTTTTTCTATTGTTCTTAATTCTTAATCCATAAATCCAGATGTCGTCAATTCCTTATCGTCTGTTTGGTGTAAAAAGTCTATAAATGGTTTCCATTCAACCAAAAATGGAACTTAAAGTAACTAAAACCAAAAAGAGTCCAGTAGCACCTTTAAGACTAACCAATTTTATTGTAGCATAAGCTTTCGAGAATCACGTTCTCTTCGTCAGATGCATGGAGGGCAGAAGGAAACTAGTGTCTTTTCTCTAATCAGTGAAGTAAACTTTGCTATTGACGCAAACTCCAGTATTTTTATCCACAATTCCTCCACTGTAGGCAGTGTTGGAGTTTTCCACTTTTGTGCATAGAGTATTCTTGCTGCTGTGGTCAAATATAAACACAAAGTTCCAAAGCGTCTTTCCAACTGGCTGTCCCATCAGTCCCAACAAAAAAGTCTTTGGTTTCAACTGGATTTTAATCTTCAAAATCTTCTGAATCGATGATTGTATCTGTAACCAGAAGCTCTTTGCTTTTCTTACATGTCCACCACATATGATAAAAGTCCCTTCTTGTTTGGCACATTTCCATCTTCTAGTTTGTGTGTATGTAATGAGCATGTGCAATGACTGCCGGGAAGGGCAGAGACCCGGTGGTTTGCCAGATACTGAGCCGCTGCCTGCTCCTTGGGTAATTTTTCAGCCATGATAACCACACAGCTGATCAGATTTCTCTGATTCCGTCTAATCCTCTTATTCATTTTCTCTTCGAAAATGCAATCAATTTTTATTGTTTTAACCATAAGTCATTACAATAGTAAAAAAAAATACAGCTTAAAGTAGAATGCATGACCATAAAATGCTACTCGATCTTCAATTCGCCAAGTTTTTGTGCTGATCGAGCTGTCTTGTAGGGAATGTGTTTATTGCGGAGCCACAATGGATATTTTAATTTCCACAAGCCGTTTGCCTCCGTGAACCCTGCCGGTAGACCAAACACTTGCCTCTGAAGAGCTGAATAAATGTAACTGTGAAAATAAATAATGATTTCAATAGCTTTGGATCCACAAATACATAGAGGTTGACTTAATGGAACTTTTAACAGCTTAATAGGTACCTCAGGAGGGCTGTGTCTGAAATCTAAGCGGCTGATGCAACCATCTTACTCTGAGGAATAATTTCTGTGGCTTGATTTACACCAGGGAACATACCTGTCAGACTTCGTGTGCACCAAATGCTCCGTTTAAACTGGGCTGTTCCCTCTACAAATGTTTTTGTTTCATTTATACCCGACCAAAGCCACTTATATAGTTCTCCTTGCTTTTGTTTTATCCTCACAACAACCCTGTAAGGTAGGTTAGGCTGGGAGTGTGTGACTGGCCCAAGGTTACCCAGAGAGGTGCCATGGCAACATCAGGATTTGAACCCGGGTCTCCCGGGACATCCTCTCTAAGCATTGCACTATTGCCTTATAGCTGTTTTGCAGAGGTACCAGCTCAGCTTAAACAGCATACTGGTCCCCCACAAAGTCGGATGAGTTAGTTCAATTCTGTTTTATACATCTGCAGAATGCAGAAGTATGGAAGCCTCACAGCTGTTTGTCTTGGTGTCTGAATGCAGCATCTATCTTCCTGTTTCCCTTTTGACTTTCTTCCATTTATGTTCATGAGTACAAGTATGTCTGAAGTGCTGCGTCACCCACGCTCCTAAAATGTTGGTGCTGGCACATCGATATTTGAAATGCCCTGTTCTTTTCTTTTAGAAAACAAAGAATAGTATTTGCAATATGAGCCCTGGGATGGATCCATTGTCCTGGAATTGTTGCAAGGAATATGCATGCATAATTTGTTTTTTGTTTTTTCCCTTTCTTTCCTCCATGAATGCAGGGAATTTCCAGGATGTGGGAACTTAGTAACATTTGCTCAGTTCTTATTCATAGCTGTCGAGGGTTTCATCTTCGAAGCCAACTTTGGAAGGAAACGGCCTGCTATACCGATCAGGTACGGTTGATCTAAATAGGATGTTTCCGAATGTTGGCCGTGGCAGTGAAAAGATTCATCTGTAGTGATCTAGATACCTTTTTTTTAATTATTCAGCTGAGATTGGAGGGATTATAATAATAACAACAACAACAGCAGCATTTGATTTATATACTGCCCTTCAGGAGAACTTAATGCCCACTCAGAGCGGTTTACAAAGTATGTCATTATTATCCCTACAACAATCTCCCTGCGAGGTGGGTGGGGCTGAGAGAGCTCTGAGAGAGCTGTGACTAGCCCAAGGTCACCTAGCTGGCTTCTAGCGGAGGAGTGAGAAATCAAACCTGGCTCTCCAGATTAGAGTCCTGCTGCTCTTAATCACTACACCAAACTGGCTCTGCCGGCTGTGTTGAAATGCGTGCCCCACTCAGCTGCTATCCTGTTGTATCTGGAGGAAACGTCACCCACAAATGCTACTAAGGCTGTGGTGGTTTATCCTGGCAAAGGGGGCACTGCAGGGCAGTAATGGGCAGAGGGGCCGGTGCTGATGGGCTCGAATGTGACGCAGGGGGAATGAATTTGGTGGGACGCCACCAGGAACGGGTCAGCAAACGGTAGTCCTTACTTGGGGAAAACGTGGGGCCTGCCAGCTGCTGGGCCTCCCTCCCTCGAAGCAGCATCCAGGAAGGTTCTTTTAAGGTGTTTTCACGGGGAGAACTGCAGGGCTGAAAAGCACCCCTAAGACTAATGTGCTTCCATGTAAGCCAAAGAAAGGCCACTTTCACAGATGTTGGATAATGTTTTGCAAGTAGCTAAAGCGCATTGAAGGTGCGCTTTAGCTACTTGCAAAGTCTAACGTATGCATCTAACATCTTCCCGTTTCTTCCTATTCCAAACTGCTGGTTGGTCCGTTCTGGGCCCCAAACCTTCGCTACCGTCTTGCCAACCCTTACTGGTTTATCCAGATTCCACCACCCCTAATATACATGACTTGGGAACAAGTTCTTGCCGTCTGCTTTCTGTTGCGGCAGACATCCCATTTCTGGCTACCAGCAGATGCTGCTAGTGGCCAGAATGTTGCCTGAGCAATGGTGAGGAGGGAACGGCTGCAGAGATTCCCGTGGGCCCCGGTAGAGACCTGTAGGGCCACTGAAAGAGGGCCAGGGGAGAGGCCATCAAATAGCACATTGGCTGTGCGGTTTTGTTCCTTGGAGGGTTGTTGGGAGACTTGGCCAATACCCGTCTTTGGCCTCACCTTGGGGGCCAACCTTGCAAGTGAATTCTTTGTACTTGTGTTTCAGATACTACCTGATCATGGTGGCCATGTTCTTCACGGTCAGCGTGGTGAACAACTACGCTCTCAACTTGAACATCGCAATGCCGCTGCATATGATATTTAGATCGGTGAGTCCCGTCCTTTTGACGCATCTGTATTGAAACGTACGGATTTACTTGCCGGGACCAGACAACGGTCCAACTCGTTCAGCACTTTTGTCCTACCAGAGTTGGTAAAATGTGTCTTCGCAGGTGGGGCGTGGAGGCGTGGGGCCGTCATTTCTACGGGGCATCTGCCTCTAACAGTGGAGATTCTATTTAGCTGTTGTAGCTTAAGGACTGCCAATAGAAGCATTCTGCATGAATTCTTCTAGTCTCTTTTTTAAAAAGTATTAAAGCAACCTCGCCATCCTTTATTAAATTTCCTATTCTTCCTCTGAACTAGATAGCCTTATCTCCTTTGAACCCATTTATTGAGTAGATGACTCTGGTTAACCTGTTTTTCAGGGTAAGGCATCTTCCACAGGGGCATACTATAATGATAACAATAACACCAACAATTTGGTGTATATACCACCCTTCAGGACAATTTAATGCCACATGCTGAGTGGTTCACAAAGTGTGTTGTTATTATCCCCATGAACATCTTGTGAGGTGGGTGGGGCTGAGAGAGCTCTGAGAGAGCTGTGACTGACCCAAGGGGCTCTTTAGCTTGGAGAAACGATGACTGAGGGGTGACATGATAGAGGTTTACAAGATTATGCGTGAGATAGAGAAGGTAGAGAAAGAAGTATTTTTCTCCCGTTCTCACAATACGAGAACTCATGGGCACTCAATGAAATTGCCGAGCAGTCGGGTTAGAACGGATAAAAGGAAGTACTTTTTCACCCAAAGGGTGATTAACACATAGAATTCACTGCCACAGGAGGTGGTGGCAGCTTCAAGCATAGACAGCTTCAAGAGGGGATTGGATAAACATGTGGAGCAGAGGTCCATCAGTGGCTATTAGCCACAAGGTATAGATGGAACTCTCTGTCTAGGGCAGTGATGCTCTGTATTCTTGGTGTTTGGGGGGGCAACCAGTGGGAGGGCTTCTAGTGTCCCTTCCCCACTGGCAGACCTGGTTTTTTGGCCACTGTGTGACACAGAGTGTTGGACTGGATGGGCCACTGGCCTGATCCAACATGGCTTCTCTTATGTTCTTAGGTCACCCAGTTGGCTTCAAGCAGAGGAGTGGTGAATCAAACCCAGCTCTCCAGATTAGAGTCCTGCCGCTCTTAACCACTACTCCAACCGGGCTGTACTATAGGCCTCCCCCAACCCCATGTCCTCCCTCTTCTGAACAGACATTTTGCAATTTATAATAACTAGTAACTCCCCTTGTGTTTCTGTCTTTCCCTGCTCCCCTCCTCCTCCCTTCAGGGATCGTTGATAGCAAGCATGGCGCTGGGCATTATCATTTTGAAGAAAAGGTAAACTGCGTTTGCCAGCTTTGTTACATCAGAGTTCTAAATCATTCTTTGGCAGCAGATGAGAAGTGTGTACACCACAATCATATGCGAGAAGCACTTTGACCGACCTAAAGCATTATATAAATGCCAAGTGTTACGTTGACCACGTGTTTTCCAAAACCGCGAGGATGAGCAACCTGTTCCTTCTCTTCCCCCTCATTCTTTTATTTCAACACAACGTGAGAGTCTTGAAACGCTGCCCGTTTGTACCTTGGAAGCCAAGCTGTGCACTTTGTGCATTGACTGCGCAAATTGTGCTTCGTGCGTAGATTCTGCGAACGCGGGTTCCCACGCTGACCCCCTCCCTCCCTCTTCACACAGACACCTCCAAGTCCACCAGCACTCGGCTTGTTTGGTCATTCTGCTACAAAGATACCTTGTCGCTCTCTTGCACAGGTACAGCGTCTCCAAATACGCCTCCATAGCCCTGGTGTCTGTGGGGATCTTCACCTGCACTTTCATGTCTGCGAAGCAAGTGGTAAGGACTTCTGCATTTCCTCCCCAGAGATCTCAGGAGCTGCAGCCCCTTTCCTTAGCAGGCATGCACAAAACAGCTAGGGACAGACTTTCCTCTCTCTGGCCTAAAACAGGATGCTCTTCATTAATAATAATAACCTTATATACTGCTTTCTGGACAGATTAGTGCCACATTGAGACCAGTTTACAAAGTGTGTTGTTATTATCCTGCCGACAGTCACCCTGTGAGGTGGGTGGGGCTAAGAGAGCTCTGAGAGAGCTGTGATTGACCCAAGGTCACCCAGCTGGCTTCAAGCGGAGGAGGGGGGAATCCTGGCTCTCCAGATTAGAGTCCTGCCGCTCTTAACCAATACACCAAACTGGCCTTCTGAGAGCAGAGGTGGGCACTTGGTGGCCTGCAGGTGGGGTTCCCCATCCTAAGTAACTTGCCTTGAGTGTCTAGTGGTCTTGTGTCTGTAAGGTGCTGTCAAGTCGCAGCCGACTTATGGTGACCCCCTGCTGGGGTTCTCAAGGCAAGAGATGCGCAGAGATGGTTTGTTGTTGCCTGCCTCTTTGTAAGTCCAGAGGAGTTAGTAGTAGCAAAATAGTAAAGAGTCCAGTAGCACCTTTAAGAATAACCAACTTAATTGTAGCATAAGCTTTTGAGAACCACAACTCTCTTCGTCAGATGCATGACAGCTTTCGAGAGGCACAGCTGTCTTCGTCAGATGCATCATCAGCTTTCGAGAACCACAACTCTCTTCGTCAGATGCATCTGTGGCTCTCGAAAGCTTATGCTACAATAAAGTTGGTTAGTCTTAAAGGTGCTACTGGACTCTTTACTATTTTGCCTCTGTGTAGCGACCCTGGACTTCCTTGGTGGTCTCCCATCCAAGTACTAACCAGGGTCGGCCCTGCTTAGCTTCTGAGATCTGATGACATCCAGCCCGGGCTGGCCAGGTCAATGGCCCTTTTGGTCTTGCCAGATGTTTAATCAAGCTGTGGTCAAAAATCTGCCCACGGTTTCACGGGACTGTGGAGTAATGCCCCTCCCCTCCGAAAGATTTGCTTGACCAGGTAGCATAGAGTTGGTTCCTGACCTGGTTCCTGACCTTCTCAGAAGTTCTTCTTGAATCCTCTTGCGGAAAGCCTCAAGAATGCTCAAGCAGAGCCCTCGCTTGGACAAATTAGAGAAGCGGGTAGTTAAGAAAGGTAAAAACCCCTGGGAGCTGGGCTCCTTCAGTTGCCCAGACCCCCTGCAGACACTCTGAGACACCTTCCAGGCGCAGTGTGTGGCTAAAAAGTTGTGAGGATCCCAAGAAGAGGCTTGTACAACCTTGGGCTTTTGAATTGTCTTGAATGACTGTAGTAGTAGAAAAGAGCAAGAGTCCAGTAGCACCTAGAAGACTCCCAAAATTTGTGGTAGGGTGTGAGCTTTCGTGACTCACAGCTCACTTCTTCATATGCAGCTAGAATGTGAGTCCATCTGTCCTTATATCATGGAGAGTGAATTGCAACTGGTAACGAAGCTCCAGACGATGCGTCCACCTGGACTGAATCGAGACCTAGGCTTCCTGTCTCATTACCCATGCTGATTTCTCCACACCCACTACCACTCTGCATACTCCACCCTATCCAATCACTCCTGCTATTGCTAATCACCGGCTCTTGTCATTCGGCTTCTGTCATCACTCCACTCTCCAAGATACAAGGACAGATGGACTCACATTCTAGCTGTATCTGAAGAAGTGAGCTGTGGCTCTCGGAAGCTCACCCCCCACCACCAATTTTCTTAGTCTTCTAGGTGCTACTGGGCTCTTGCTCTTTTCCATTGCTACAGACAGACTAACATGGCTACCCATCTTGAATGACTGTATAAGTCTTGTTAGGGAGGCCAGACAAGACAAGAACCACGTGTCACCCCCTTGCTTTCTACCAAACCTCACGTCCAGTTACAGACACGCAGGCTGATAGGTGCGGCTGAATGACACAGGCCAAAGAGGTAAAAAGGAGAAAAAATTCCCATCCTGATAGTTGCTCTTGTAGCATCAAGCACTCAGTTCTGCACACATGCAGTGGAGGGAGGGAGTTTCAGTTGCTCTGAGTTGGATCCTACCAGCTTTTTCTTTTTATTTCCCTACTCACGATCGCCCCGGCAGCTTTTGTCCACATGTCCCTATCATAACCTTTTGGTGGTTAAAAGGGGAAAGGGCGCCTCCCACTTTCACCTGTTCACCTGTTTCAAAGCTTTTTGCTAGAGGGGGCCCACTTTTATCAAGAAGCTTGACCATCAGTAGAGAGGCTGATTTGTGTGGCAAATAAACTAAAAACCCTGGGCTACTTGCCTGCAGAATAGTCCCCCCCCCATGAGTTACAAGAGACACGGTTTTCCTTTTTCCTCTGATGAAGGCAGTCACTTAAAGATAGGCTTCTATATGTCTTTTGCCTATGGGAGGTCAGGCTTGGAGGGACTGACCCCTCTTTCTTTCTCTCTCTCTCTCCCACTTTTGCATTTGTAGACTTCCGATTCGAGCAGAAGTGAAGACAAAGACAGCATCTCTACTCTCTTATGGTGGCTGCTAGGTCTGTAACCGCCTGTCTTGTGAATGCTTCTGCTGAAGGGGAATTTGGTTCTGAAAGTTGGCAGGGGCAGCACAGATTGGCTGGTATCTGAGAGGTCACAAACCCTCTTCTTTGACATGTTTTTGAAACGAGTTTTTTTGTTCTTTAACCAAAACAACAAACAGTCTTGTAGGCTTGATCCAGGCTTGGAAATAGTCCCTTTCCTGATCACCTGTAGGCAACTGGGCTAAGGGAAGGCTGGACTAATAAGTAGTGTGGATTAATAATAATAACAACAACAACAACATTCAATTTATATACCACCCTTCAGGACAACTTAATGCCCTCTCAGAGCAGTTTACAAAGTATGTTATTATTATCCTCACAACAATCACACTGTGAGGTGGGTGGGGCTGAGAGCGCTCTGAGAGAGCTGTGACTGACCCAAGGTCACCCAGCTGGCTTCAAGCGGAGGAGTGGAGAATCAAACCCAGCTCTCAAGATTAGAGTCCCGCGCTCTTAACCACTGCACCAAACTGGCTCTTGTCTTATTTGTAAGACAAGATTATTCCACCCCCCCAGGTAGCTGTACCTTTAAGCCATGTCCTCCCATCCTGTAGAATTCCACACTGTCCAGCCAACTAGTTAAGGTTCTGTTCTCAACCCTAC
This sequence comes from Eublepharis macularius, assembly GCF_028583425.1. Lineage (NCBI taxonomy): Eukaryota > Metazoa > Chordata > Lepidosauria > Squamata > Eublepharidae > Eublepharis > Eublepharis macularius. Next base: position 5,238,065 of record NC_072798.1, read on the forward strand.
TGCCTGTGCTCCCTCCTACAGAGCTGAGGGGGGTGGTAACCAGAGACGGGGCATTTTCAGTGGTGGCACCTCACCTTTGGAATATCCTCCCCCACAAATGTTTTTTTTAAAAAAGCAAACTCAGTTTTAAAAGAGCAACCGAAGTGCCGTCAGGAGAGGAGGCAGGTTTGTGATGTTGTGGTTACCAGCCAGTCGGTGCTGTGTGCATCCGATTCAGCTGTGAATGGGCAGAATTGGTTTCCCCTGAGCTCGGTCTTGGTTGGATAATTGTATTTTTGTGTATGACTTGGTGGGATGTGCACTCACAGCGTACTGCTAAGTGTGCCCTTCTTCTTTGGCCGTTGGGGGAGCAGGGACCTGTGCAGGTCCTGAATTTTCCTCCCGACCGTGGGACGTTCCTGCTTGAACCTGGAAGCAAAGTTATTTCGTGCCAGTGTTGTGTTTACAGGCATCGCGGCGCTGACTTTTGCCCTCCTCATGTCCGCGAGGATGGGGATCTTCCAGGAGACCCTCTACAAGCGGTTTGGCAAGCACTCGAAGGAAGCCTTGTTCTACAACGTAAGTGCATGCTACTCTTTTTGTGGTGGCGCTCAGACTCTTTTATTTATTGACGCACTTCGCTTTCTTCCCCACAATGACAATCACTGATTTAGTGTTCCCCATTCATTGACTACAAGTATGGCAGCCCTCCAAGGAAGGAAGGTTGGCTACGGCTGGTCTTCCTTGTCTTGCTAATCCCAAAAATAACCCGGTGACATTCTCGTTGTTTACCCTTATTAACCCTTGTTAATGCTTATTATATGGATGCGCCTTTCCGTTCCAAGGCATAGCGGTAGAGCACATGGTACAGCCGTCTTGTGAAGGTGAATGAATGAATTTATTTGCGGTCAGAGACCGTAACAATGACAATTCTTGTGAAGGTGGCAAGTACTAAGGAGAACAACACGGTCACCATGGTTATCTAACTACACTGGTTCAATCATAAATTAGTCATAAAACTCATGAATCATATAATTCAATATTTCAAACCTACGCCATCAAAAATCATTAAAGATAAAGCAAGTAGGTGCCAAATGTACCCTCAAAAAATCTTCACACACCTCTAAACAAGTGGTATGTCAAAATTTCATCCTACCAGCATGCAATTCTTAAAGTGCACAGTGCTCCAGTACAGTATACATTTCTTAAAGTGCACAGTGCTCCAGTACAGTATACATTTCTTAAACTGTACAGTGCTCTAGTACAGTATACATTTCTTAAAGTGCACCGTGCTCTTAAAGTGCACAGTGCTCCAGTACAGTATACATTTCTTAAAGTGCACAGTGCTCCAGTACAGTATACATTTCTTAAAGTGCACAGTGCTCCAGTACAGTATACATTTCTTAAAGTGCACAGTGCTCCACAAAAAAATTCCTAATTGCTGTTTTCAAATAGTTCTACAGTCATTAATAGTGGGAAAGCCCAAAATAAGTCCAATAAAGAAATAGTGGGAAAGTCTAAAATAAGTCATGCCAAAGTTGGATTCTTATTGTTGCAGGGCCAACAAATGCCTCCCCTTGGAGCCAGCAGGGCCGGTGCTGAGGCACAGTTCCGGTCATCTTGGCCCTGCAACAATAAGAACTGTATGCTGGTGGGATGAATGTTTGATGTACCACTTGTTTTATAGGTCTGAAGATTCTTGGAGGGTACATTTGGCACCTACTTGCTTTAATGATTTTTTGATGGTATATGTTTGAAATATTGAATTATTTGATTCATGAGTTTTATGACTAATTTATGATTCAACCAGTGTAGTTAGATAATCATGGTGGCAGTGTTGTTCTAGTTAGGGTCTTGTGAAGGTGAGCAGATCTGGATTTGGTCAGTGGGGTGGAAAGTTCACTCCTGGGGTCGTGGGACCCTTAAGGACTAATAGCGGATCTGTTGGCCTGCAAGTGAAGAAAGATGGGGGTAAAAACCACCCCTCCTCCTGCAAGCTCCAGCTCTGCTGATACAAAGTGCAGGAGGCAGTTTATTCCCTGTGCAGCACGGTTCATGGAGGTCTCGAAGCCTCTGGAATCAACTTTCCCAGGGGTGGAAGGGACTGCTGGTTGGAGGAGAATATGGGGGAAATCCCCTTCTGTCAATGCTGTCCACTGACAGATTGCTGGATCCAACCCAGGTCCTAGAGAAAGTCTGCCTTAAACAGTAGGCACAGTGCTTAGAGTTCCGTGATGGGGTCGAAAAAGTGGGGTGTGAATTTGGGGGTGATATCATGTAAGAGAGAGAAGGCAGTACACTGGGAGGGGGCATGCACTGAGCCTCTTGCTGCCCCCTCCCTCACAAAGCTAGAGCCAGCCCAGCATATGGTCCCAGTGTGGCCCTTCACATTGGATCTCTGGCCAAGAGGCTTGTAGCGAGTCTTGGTGTGTGCTGATTGGCATCAGACGTTCTACCTGATCATGGTGGCCGTGTTCTTCACAATCTGCGTGGTGAAAAACCATGCCTTCACGTGGTAGATAAAGCTGCATATGATATTTACGTCGGTGAGTCCTGCCCTTTTACACATCTGTATTGGAATATACAAATCAGAAAGCCGCTGTAGCATAGTGGTTAAGTGGTTCGGCTGCAAATCAGCACTCTACCGGTTCGACTCCCACTCCTGCCATGAGCTCTGCAGGTGGCCTTGGGTCAACCACTCCTCTCAGCCCCAGCTCCCCAGCTGGATTGCGGGGATAATAATAACACTAATTTGTTCCCTGCTTTGGGTGAGGCACTAATCTGTCTAGAAGAGTGGTATATAAGTGCAGTTGTTGTTGCTGTTGTTGTTGTTATTATTATTCTGCATTGTCTCTTCTGGGTGCAAGAACTATGGGGAGATGCTGGCTTCTCATTCAGTCCCTTGCTCCAAGTCTCCCTCTGGCATCCGTCTTAAAACTTCCCACTGTTCTTTTGTAACAAATTTTTATCCGTGTCTTACTAAAGCTTCCACTGTCTCAGATTAAAGATTTATCTTTACTTTTGGACAGCTTTCAACACTTCGTTGAGACCTGCAAAACAGAACTTGCTTTTTAAACAGAGCTGCTTATCAGTACAAAAGTTATTTATGGGGTTCTTCTTGCGAAACTTTTCCCCTGCGAGACACACAGAATCCTTCTAGAGTTTATTTATTTCTTTTTATTGAAATGCACTCTCATCTTTTTAAAGAAGCAAAATATCAAGACATATATGATTATTAATATAAATCCTACAAAGATGGAACACAGAAAAGCAATAAGAATTAGATATATTGTCAAAGGCTTTCACGGCCGGAGAACGATGGTTGTTGTGGATTTTCCGGGCTGTATAGCTGTGGTCTTGGCGTTGCCAAGACCACAGCTATACAGCCCAGAAAATCCACAACCATCAATAAGAATTCGGTTTGCTAACATTTCCTAATTAACTCCAAGTTTAAAACAATCAAAGTTTCTATGGAATGCATTAAAATTCCCATAGTAACGGTAAAATTCTCACCTGGATCCTCATGAGATTTCTTCCAATCAAAACTCTGACATACTATCTGAGCTGCATTTTTTATAGGTTATCTTATGCAAAAATCTAAGCTCTTTTTCATGTGATAGCATAGATAAACTATGGTTTAATGCCTAATTAAATAATTCATATTTTCTATTGTATAACATTCTAATTAGCCAAAAAGTGACGCTATATCCAACTTGCAAAATAAAACTATAAATCTGTGAAAAATGACAGGAAGAGTTAAGTTGGTAGATCACCATTGGTCCATTCTATGATTGGAGGACGTTAATCTAGATATCGTCCACTACGTTTCATTAGCTGCCAAAGATGAAAGTACACCTGTGTTGGTTATACAATTGAGAAAAAAACTTCAATAGAGTTCATGCAGAGTTCATAGAGAGAGAGTTAAGAGTTCAGAGAGCCAGTTTGGTGTAGTGGTTAAGAGCATGGGAGAACTGGGTTTGATTCCCCACTCCTCTGCTTGAAGCCAGCTGGGTCAGTCACAGCTCTCTCGGAGCTCTCTCAGCCCCACCCACCTCGCAAGGTGTTTGCTGTTGTGGGGATAATGATAACACACTTTGCAAACTGCTCTGACTGGGTGTTAAGTTGTCCTGAAGGGCGGTATATAAATTGAATGTTATTATGTTAATAGAGGTTCATTAGAATACATGTGTACTGCTTTAGTATAATGCGCTCTAATCTGTATTGCTGTAATGCTTCTGTTTGGCAGCACGCACTGCCTATCCCTGGCTTCCTTCTGCTGGCTCCAGACATCTACAGGCACGCTGTGCTTTTTAACCAGTCTGGTAAGTTGGTGCTTTTCAAGTCTTGGCTGATACACTTCGACCGTCATTTCTTTCCTCTGAACTCTTAGCTGGGTATGCATTCTAGATTCCTGCTATCAGATGGGAAAATGCAATTCTCTTCTGCCCAGGGCAAACATGACTTCTTTAACTGTGCTGATGAAACAGACTCACTTTTTATAACATGCTAAGTTATTAGTGGCACTCCAGGCTGAATATCTTCAGCACAGCGTTCTAACCAAAGGAAAAAATTTAATTTACCTTTTAGAAGATGTTAACCCTCAAATTACTACGTGTCGCAACATTTTTAGCAGAAGCTTATAAAATTAAGTCCAAGCTGTATCTTAATCGTTGGACACCTATTCGTTCTTATCATTGACTATTCTTTGAAGTGATTGTTTTATACTCTTGTTTTTATCACTTATCAGACCTCTGTATCTATTTCTGATTGTAAATTATCACTGCTTTTATGCCAATAAAGGTATGAAATAGTTAAAAAAGAAATTGTTAGTGGCATTCCAGTAGTTCTTTATGTGTACATGAGCTCCCAAACTAGCAAAGCCTACTTACTGACTTCGGAGGCATCCGTGCCTTATCTGGGGGATGAACGGAATAACGAACTGGAGTGTCCAGTTTTGCTAAAGCAAGGGGATAAGGCCTTAAGCCATGTACCTGTTGCTACTATGGATCTTAAGTTGTGACTTATTCAGCAAAAATTATGTTTAGGGTATATTGGATGTCTTTTCACCAAAGGTTTAAGCACAATGTCTAACTGCAGGCGGTGTAATTCGCAAAAGGCATCTCTTAAGCACATGCTTTGGTCATGTTTAGTTATTCAGCCCTTTGGGATCAGGAAGCAATTTTCCCCAGGCCAGTTTGGCTAGAGATCCTGGAGGTGTTTTGCAATCTTCTGGGCCTGGGGGTGTGAGAGGTGGTTGTGAATTTCCTGCATTGTGCAGGGGGTTGGACTAGATGACCCTGGAGGTCCTTTCCAACTCTATGATTCTATGATCTGAGACACACATTTTCTACTTGTAGTGAGTCTATGGACACTTGCTGGGGCCAGCATGACCAATAGCCACACCACAGGAGCTTGGCTTGGAGCCTGGTGGCAGGAGCACAGGCCTGAGAGGGGATACTTTGTTTGGGGCATCAAAATACCTAGTAGTGGCCCTGGGCATAAGCCAGCGGGCAGGAAAGATGTTCCCTGTTAAACAAGGATCGCTTGTCTCTCCCTTTCTTTAAAAAAAAATTAATCTAATTTTTTTAAAAAAATTGAAAAGAAAATGATAAATAACAAGCTTCATACATAATAGAAATATACCTGTGACAACAATAGTGAGAAATCTAGACATAAGCATCTACAAAAGGTTTCCAGATATCTAAAACTAAGTCCATCCACAGTTGCTGTCTATATGCCGCACGTTCAAATATAGATAAAAGTCGTAAGGTCTTCCGTCCATTGAGTTATGGGAGGTGGGCATTTGTCTCTCCAGTGCTGTAATGTATGTCTCTCTGTTCTCTCTCCTTTTCTACAGAACTGTTCCAAGTCCCAGTTTTGGCCCTGAACTTGCCCATCATGTGGTTCTACCTCATCATGAACGTCATCACTCAGTATCCTTTTTTGGCTGCTGTGGGGAGAGGGGGGCTCGTCCTGAGGGCAACTTCTGTTTTTCTTGGGGCTTCTCTAGCTGGTGGGCAGATTTCCCCAAATGTGCTCATTGCCTGCTGTGTGTGTGTGTAAAGTGCCCTCAAGTCACAACTGACATGGCAACCCCTGTTGGGGCTTCCAAGACAAGTGAGAAGCAGGGGTGGTTTGCCGTGGCCTTCCTCTGCAGAGTCTTCCCTGGTGGTCTCCCATCCAAGTACCAACCCTGCTTAGCTTCCCAAATAATAACAAGAACAACAACATTTGATTTATATACCACCTTTCAGGACAACTTAATGCCCACTCAGAGTGGTTTACAAACTGTGTTATTATTATCCCCACAACAACAATCACCCTGTGAGGTGGGTGGGGCTGAGAGAGCTCCGAGAGAGCTGTGACTGACCCAAGGTCACTCAGCTGGCTTCAAGTGGAGGAGCGGGGAATCAAACCTGGCTCTCCAGATTAGAGTCCTGCCACTCTTAACCGCTACACCAAATGGGCTCTGACAAGATCAGGCTGTACCATGCCATCTTCCAACTCATTGCCTGTTATTTCTTAGTAATAGACCAATCTCCAGTGTAGGCAGCTATTAGTGCCTCTGCATGGCAAAGAATCAGCTAGTCTGCCCACTGAAGTGCAGTAGGTACAATTCCCTTAAAAGATGGTGGAGAAGATAAATCGCATATTCTAAGTGTTGGCGTGGAGTGTGGGTTCTTACTTGACAATTGGGCATGAGGGGGAAGGAGAAAGGGACCCCCACTAATTTGTCCTGCAAAGGGTCATGTAGATATCTGAATGAAGGAGTAGTTTGATTCATCTCTGCAGCTCAAAGCAAATTACACCCAAGTGTAGAGAGACGGACATCTGTTTGCAGTGTGCTCCCTGCCTAAATGATCGACTGCATGAGGGAAAGAAGGGACACATTTGTATCTTGCATTAAAGCCTATAATTACATCATGCTTATGAAAAAGTGTATGCTCTTGCTCGCATCAACAAAGCTTTATTGCTCAGTCAAGGAACGCTCCCCTTCCTTCCTCTTCCTCTTCTTTCAAACACTGCATTTCCCTTTCTTTCAAAATGCTGACCTGCTGGCTCTTCTCTCCCACCCTGTCCTGCATCGGGTGATCCTCTTTTGCAGCCCCTTAACTCTGCCCTCCCTCAGATACGTTTGCATACGGGGCGTCTTCATCTTGACCACGGAGTGCACCTCTCTGACCGTCACACTGGTGGTGACGCTCCGGAAATTTGTCAGTCTCATCTTCTCCATCCTGTACTTCCAGAACCCCTTCACCATCTGGCACTGGATCGGCACCCTCTTTGTCTTCGTGGGGACCCTGATGTACACCGAAGTGTGGACCAGTCTGGCGCCACTGCTGGATCGGGAGAGAAAACCGAGCAAGAAGCAGGAGTGAAGCTCCAGTCTCCCCTGGAAAGCTTACGGCTGCTGCACTAAAAAAGAGACTTTTTTGTTTTTCTACTGAGGATTTTTCTACAGCACAGCACAACAGAAGATTCCCTTCTTGTGGAAGCTGGGGATTGGTTTTTTGTAATACAAAAATAACTGATCTTGGCTATGCCGAGCAGCTGAACGAATCCCCTGCGGTGGGGAAATGCTTTACAACCTGAGATAACGCAACGGATTTGGACCAGGAGAAACTTGTCAAGGTTCAGACCAAGATGGATCTGATTCTCGTCGCATTTGTTCTGCTACCGCTCGATAGCCGCTCACCAAAGGGCCAGTTTCATGCCATGTTGGTGCTGTGTGGTTTGCACAGCCAGAATTCAGGGTGACCCATAGGATACGTGTTTTGCATTGTAAGTACATTTAACAGTGGCCTCGGGGCATGAGGACCTGTGTCCACCATGCCTTTTATTGGGGTTGGATTGTGTTGTGGCAGGAAGCATCTTTGTGCATTCGAAGAAATTACTCACTGTGCAAAACTCGTCTGAAGTTTACGACATAGCGAAGTAACCATGTACGTAAAGCATTGTTGAATTTTTTAGGGGTGTTCCTAACTTCCACTGCATTTTTCCTGACACTCAGTTCCCAAAATTGGGCAAAGAGAGCATAGGTAGCCAGTCAAAATGCCATTTAAGTGACAGACGCAGGGTGGGAGCTTGGTCGGCTCTTTTACCTGGCGGATGGTTTTACGTTGATCAGGCAATTTATAATTTTAGCACACGGTTGCTATTTTGGGAAGCAGGCGTGTCACAAAATTGCTTCCGTGCTGATGAGAATGGCCTGTATCTCCTTCGCCTTGTCCCCAACGGCTACTGGGACGCTCTCATCTTTTAAATACTGTTATGGTTTTAGACATCGCTGTTTTAGGGCTGTCCTCGCACTCTTTCCCTAACCCTCCTGTATTTTATAAAAGCTGGGTGGGGGGGGTTCATTTGTGTCATTGGTGAGTGTAGATCTTTCTGTTTTACTGTATCTCTTGACTTCTGCTGCGGTTTAGCAGTCCTCAAAAAACCCTGGGTGGAACCAGAGAGATATTACGGCAGATGCAGGGCTGCCCTACCAAAAAGAAAATCCTTGGGTCTGCTCCCCACCCCCAGTCTCGTGGTGTTCACCATGACGTGCTATCACGACTGCGAGTTTCCTCAACCCTCTCATCTTGTCAGTGGCTGATGGCAGCAGAGTATTTGCTATGGGAAGTCACATTATCATTTTTTCACTAGGCATTATAGCTAAAGGAGAAGACGACGCGGGGATCCCTTTTTCTGTGGCAGCCCTGTGTCTTACTATGGTGTCCGGAGCTCTCTTGGTTAGCTGCTGAGTTATTGTGTGGGCAAGCCAACTTTCCAGCGGTTTTCAGGAAAAGAAAGATCTATGGCGTGACTTTTGCTGAAGAACAGGAAGCACCGCACGTTTGTGCTTCTCTCTTCCTTTGCATCTCTCTAAATTCTGAAGGTCCTATATGTCCGTCCTGCCCTCCACCCTACCCCCTAAGTGCTATGTAAAATCTTTAAGGATAGGAAACATACAGAGTATGCAGAGCTACCGACCAACCGACGATTGTGTTGAATGCCGTGCAGCACCAATATTGAAGTTGTCTTACCAACTTCACCAGATTATTTCTCCAGAGTTGTTACTTTTTGTGAACTGTGTCCCTTAGAAGTTTCTTGGAGAGAGCATTTCCTAGCGTTCTTTTCTTAAAATGGTATCGACCGCCTTTCTCACAAGCAGTTTAGAAGTTTTTGGACAGGGCAGTTACGTTTGGACAATCAACATTTATTTTTTGTTTCTGCCAAATAAATCAGTGTCAGCAGGGAGAAATTTATCTCAGAGATGGGAACTAACGTGTCCTGAAAAGTTAGTTTCGAACACCCAGCTCTTGTTCACAGGCTTAGAGGAGGAGAATAAAGCAGGGAAAGTAACGGTTTCTCCCTTGACAATTTGGCTTCAGATCGGTTTTAACAATTGCTCCTTTTAGCTGAGGAATTCTGCAAGTTTTTTTAAAGAAGCTAGCCAGTTAACACACTATTCCCCCCCCCCCAAAAAAAACTACAATTCCCAAGGTTCCTTAGGGGAAGCCAAGATAGTTCAAAAACAATTTTCAAAATTAATTTGAAATGGAGTACAGACATACCAGGAAGGGCTCGGAAATGGAATAAGGGGCTAGAATACGTAGAACCAACTAAGTGTTAGGTCAGCTGCTTCTCTTCAGGTGCTGTGGAATTCTTGGAAATCCAATAGACCGAGACCTTATCCAAAAAAGGGATAAGCTACACGGTTGTGAGGCATCCATGCGGTTAGTTTTTTAACCCAAGGTTGCTAAAACAGACGACAGCTTTATCCAGGGTCCTTTTCACTTAGTGCAGGAATGGGGTGTGGGGCAGTTGTCATCTGCTAGTTAATGGTGCTAGGTAATCTACTAGTTAATCGGCTGTTCGATGGTGCAGGGAATGGGTTTTTGACATCTCCACTAACAAGTCATCGCTTGTACAATTACAGTATTTATATATTGCTGCCTGGCGCCTCTTGGGTCTATATCAAAGAGTTTTGTTGTGTGTGTTATGCCCTTTTTTAAAAAAGCAGAAGGTATCATTTCCACCATGTTCATATGCATATTTATATATATAACTGTTTACAAGCCTGCCTGAGTGCAGGATTTAGCATTAGACACGAGAGGTGGTTTTTGCCTTTTGTGTCCGTATTTATTACTGTATCTGAATGTCTTGATTCCCGTGTTACATTTGGCCAAACGTTGCAGGAAGCGTATTCACGTCAGGGTAACGCTGGGAAATTGCCTGACCAACTTGTGTACTTCTTGGATGCCACAGATCTGTTGGAAATGGGCACGTGCGCACTTCTGATCTCCAACAAGCGCATTTCCATGTAGGCCAGTTGCTGGAATAGAATTATGGCCTGCAGAAGCGTCACGTATGAACCGTTTGGCTCCTGGCATCTTCCGCTGTGCTGCCTGGCTGGTGTGCATCGTGGTCGTACTATACGTGCGCTCCCATGTGCAGAGTTATAAAGGGACAACATGCCTGAAAGGCCAGCAGGCGCATAGAATAGATTGCTAGATGTCCTTTGGCAGCCTCACAATTTAGTTTACCTAACATTGCGCTACATGTACAGGTTCAGGATAAGAAAGAAAGCTTGAGTAAGAGTTTCTGCTACCTTGCAAGAGCAACGGGCGTCTCTCCATACCATTTTTACGTTGATTTTAAACTGTTGGATGGATGAGTCCCTTCCCTTTTAAAAAGAAAATAATTAGAAATTGTGCTCAGTTTCTGTTAGCAATCGTAAATCCTCACATAAGGCTCATGGTTTCTAGGATCCTTGGAGTTTCCTGGCTTCACGTTGGGAGTATCCAATATTTGAGAGGGAAGTAACTTTATCAGACACTTGAAAAGGTCATCCATGACTTGAACAAATGTGCATAAAGGCGGGGAGTGGCGCACCGAGAGCCAGTTATTGATGCGAACTCCCTGCTTCCTGGAAATGGGAAGGATGTATAGAGATAAATAAAGAACTTGACCTCAGGTTGGCGCTTTGGTTTCCTTTGAGTTCGTCTCTTCCCCCTCCTTTTCTGAATGCCCTTTGCAAGAAGAGTTCACCTGGAGTTGCCTGAAATGGGCATTAAAGCCGGACGGCCCCTCCCATTCTCTCAGCCTAGGCGGCATCCAGTTGGAACTAGAGAGGCACTTGCTGAATAAAATGAGTATCTATAGCTTTGTTTTCCATGGAGATAGATCAAGATGGGTAGCCATGTTAGTCTGTCTGTAGCAGTAGAAAAGAGCAAGAGTCCAGTAGCCCCTTATGACTATAAATCCAGAGGAGTTAGCCGTGTTAGTCTGTAGTAGCAAAATAGTAAAGAGTCCAGTAGCACCTTTTAAGACTAACCAACTTTACTGTATCATCAGCTTTCAAGAACCACAGCTCTCTTTGTCCGATGTATCATCTGCTTTCGAGAACCACAGCTCTCTTTGTCAGATGCATTGACAGCTTTCGAGAACCACAGCTCTCTTCGTCAGATGCATCGATGCATCTGACAAAGAGAGCTGTGGTTCTCAAAAGCTTATGTTACAATAAAGTTGGTTAATCTTAAACGTGCTACTGGACTCTGTGTTATTTTAAGACTATAAGACTAACAAAATCTTCAGATAGAAGAAGTGAGCTGTGGCTCACAAAATCTCATACCCTAAATTTTGTTAGTCTTCTAGGTGCTACTGGACCCTTGCTCTTTTCTACTGCTATAGCTCTGCTGAACTTCTTTTTCCTCTTCCTGTGTTCTGGTGGATTTGGACCACCTTTCATTCCCATCTCTGAACATGTTTCTAGGGGTGTTGAATGGATGTTTTAGCTTTGTTTGCATGCTCAGAAGAAGCATGTTTAAAACAAAAAGACGATGGGTTGAATCTAGTCTAAATGTTCCGATAAAGGAACCAATCTCTTGCCTTCTCCTCCTCCTATTGACATCCACAATATGGTGGACAGGAGATCCTAAGAAATGACATGGGTGGCCTTCAGTGGGAAAGGAGGGGATCACTAGAAATTGCCAGTTAAGTCTGGATCCAAGCAAGTGTGGGCGGGGGTGGAAACTGCTGTCAAGTCATAGCTGAATTACAGCAACCCCTGCTGGGGTTTTCAAAGCAAAAGACTAACAGAGGTGGTTTGCCATTGCCTGCCGTCTTTGCCGGAGGTCTCCCATCCAATTACTAACCAAGGCTGACCCTGCTTAGCTGAGGAAGTCTGACGAGATCAGGTTTGCCTGGGTTACCCAGGTCAGAGCTTCACATCTAATTGATGACAAGCTATGCTCTGTATCCCTGAGACTGGTTTTCAGCATGGAAGGGCATCCGCCCAGGTCCACAGTCGAGCAGAGGCACTTGGCCTATACAAACCCATTGGGAAATTGGAGATTCCCCCCTGCCTCCGGCCGTGATCTCATGTCCTGAAGGGGTGTGTGTGTGTGTGTTGGGGTGGGCAACACCTACCCTCTCTGGTGCCTTTGGACATTCAGTGTTTGCTCCACTCAGCAGGGTCTGACTGCAAGCTAAAGGTGGAGCACCTTCTCCTTGCTCTCTAGTTGAACGCTTACTTCTTTCAAGGAAGCTTCTTGGCAAATTAAATGGGAAGGGGCTGTAAAATAGTGCTGTCAAGACATCTGTGTAAATCCTTCCTGAATCCTGACTACACACTTTGGGGGTGGTTTCTAAGCTCTTATTTTCTTTACAGTGAACGTAAATCATCGGCTAAGGAAGCCAGACGTGCTAGAAAAAGCAGAGGCCAGGGGCCGAGTTTCTGATGAAGGATCTTGGGGAGGGATTGTTTTATGGGTCATTTGTGGCATGCCCTGTTTTCCAGTTTCATTGCAATGCAGCCCCTGTGGCATTCTGGCAAATTTAAAGTGGGTCTTCTCTTGCCAATGCTGCAATGCCAGTATTTTGTGCCAGCAGAATACCAGCTTCACTGAGGGTTCTCCGTTGTGCTACCATTGTGCAGGGAGGGAATGCAACCCAGCAACAGCGTGCCTGCAGAATGTCCCAGGGCCAGGAGTAGCATGTCCCCTCGAAGGACCTCCAGGCGCAGATGTTGGGGAAGACCTTTTTCTGCCACAGCCTTTGGAAAGCTGCTGCCCACCAGAGGCAATCTAGATGGGGTCTGACCCTGTACCAAGGGAGTTTCCTATAATCACACACAGCAGCTGAGGGCCCACTTTAAGTGAGACGCAGGTCCCATGCAATGTGCACGGCTAAGTTTTTGCACACAAGCATCACATGCAAATTAATAAAAATAATACCATTCAATATATATACCGCCCTTCCGGACCACTTAACACCCACTCAGAGCAGTCTACAAAGGATGTTATTCACTGAAACGCAGGACCCGTTGCCTGCTTTAAACATGTCAGTGGTAGGGTGGACAGTTTTGAACGATTTTGCATATAAATAATCTCCCAGGGAATTAAAAACTGGCTGAACCTTTTTGACTGGCCTGCTGATTTTCCGCTGCAAAAAGTTTTTAAGTGTAGGGGAACATTTTACCTGCCTTCAGAAGTCTTTTGTAGCTCTCACAGCTCCTGTGTGCGTAGACGCTAGTAGCTTTGATGAACGCTTGAATAAGTAAACTTTAGTACGAGTTGAAATCATTTGAATTTAGAGCCAGTCTGTTGTAGGGTTAGACTCTCAGACTAGGATGTGGGAAACTAATTTCAAATCCTCATTCTGCCACCAGAGTTTAAGCCAGTCACACATTCACAGTCCGGTTAACCTCACAGGGTGGCTGTAAAAATAAAATGGAGGAGAAGAGAATGAAGATCCAGCTAGTTTGCAAAACTTAAACTGGTCTGTGTCTGTTCACTGCTTGGCTGGGAGAAAACCCGGAAACTCCCCAGCTAAAGTGCCACAATAGAAGCAAGGAAGGATTCAAATGTAAGAAAGAGAATACTTAAGCCATTGGCTGAGCTGCTGCGGTGCCATGGAATGTTCATGAACATTTCTGGTTGCTAAGGAGTGCAATGGCTTGTGGCCTAAGAGCTGGAAGTGGCAACATAGTTAGAAGGCCTATGGAGACAAGGAGGCTGCAGCAATGACCAATTGTTAGGCTGAATGTATGACAGGAGCGTAAGCATCGCCAGTGCATTTATGTGGGGTGTGTGTGTGGGGGGGGTGAATTAATTGGGAGCTGGCAACAGAGATACAACCTAAGAAAGTCTGTGTCCATGAATATTTACAGACCTCCACTTGTTTGGTATTCTAGGCATTGCTGCCTGCATGAGATAGTATTAATACAATAAAAGGAAGTTGGCACATTAACTTCTTGCAGAGCTGGTGTGCTGATTCCACCCTTATCTCCAGCCAAGGAAGATACGTTTGTGAATAGCAGGAAAGCTTTACCTTGCAAAAATACCCAAGCTTATGTCCTATTTGTTTCAGCAGCAAAGGATCTCTTCCCCGCCCCCATAGCTTCAGGAGCCAGCTGGCATGCAGCTCCGGGGGCCTTGAGTCATGCCAACATTGTAATCAAGTGGCGCATAGCAGGTGCTCAGCGCCTTAGAAAGCTTTTGTAGTTTGCTGGGTACCTTTGCCTTGTGGGTTTCAGAGACAGCCTGCTTTACTAATAGCTTCCAGTTGGCTCTCTCTATGGGCAGCATCTCGGCCGCTGGAAATACATGTCTGCTTTACAGCCACCGAGAGGTAAATCTGGGCTTCAGGAGGCAACATACTCTTGAGCTTTAAATGCCCTGGCAGTAATATTTAAAATATGGACTGCGTTTCAGATCGGAGAGTCCCCAACACCACTTCCATAAAACTAAAAATTTGCATACTGCTAACTCTAGTGGCTAAGTGAACGAGCTGTGCTCCAGAAAGTTGCTAGTTCAAATCTTGCCTTGCCCATGAGCTGGCTCGGCAAGCCATGCGCTCTCTCTCTCTCTCTCTCTCTCTCTCTCTCTCTCTCTCACACACACACACACACACACACACAGCACTGCACTATGGGGTGGTGGACTCTATCAGCCTACCCTGCAGGGCTGTACTGTGGATTATTGTCATACTAATGAAATGTGCTGAGCACTGATGGTGTTACCAAAATGCTTATTTATTGTTAATATTAAGAAAGGTGGGACAAGACCAACAAGCAGTAAGTAAGAGGAGGCGCTCGTGCCACAGAAGAGAGCTCAACCCTTTGCCTCAACAGCGGGAAGGCTATAGTTCTATGCTGCCCAAAAGCTGAAAGAGAGGAAACAAGGTGCAGGTCCACCATCT
This sequence comes from Eublepharis macularius, assembly GCF_028583425.1. NCBI lineage: Eukaryota > Metazoa > Chordata > Lepidosauria > Squamata > Eublepharidae > Eublepharis > Eublepharis macularius. Next base: position 5,253,233 of record NC_072798.1, read on the forward strand.
TGGAGCCACCTTTGAAAAGGCCCTGTCAAAGGTAGCTAACTTGTTGAGGACACAGAAGCAGCCTTCTTCTGAACCAGACCAATGGGCCGTACTGCCTCCTTTGGCAGCAATTCTCCGGGGCTTCAGGTAGAGGTCTTTCTCATCACATAGCCTACTTTTCATGGGAAATTCTGGGGATCAAACCTAGAACTCCCGCCCTGCGAAGTGGATGCTCTACGACTAAGCCCTCCCCTTCCCAAAAATTATTGCTGGTGTGTGACATTTTAACCACCAGTAAGTAAAAGTAACTGTTTAACCAGGCTGATCGGGGGGAGGGGATATCCTTGCTTTGCCTACAGGGGTAGCCAGCTTGGGAGACGCATTCTGTTCTGTGATGAGAACGTTGCGTCTTCTTTGAGTCCTGATTGGTATCTATCTTTTTAAGACAACTGCAGGTACAAGCAGCTCTGATCTGGATAGAAACCAGGCAAGGGGAAGGAAGAAGGCATTCAACCTTTCTCTTGTCACACAGTTTTGCCCATCGTAATCAAGATTTGGGTCCCATAGCAAGTTAAAGACCAACTAGATTTCCAGGGTGTGAGCTTTTGAGAGTCATAGGTCTCTCCGTCAGACTCTTTCAGGTGCTACTAGACCTGAATCTTGCTCTGCTACTACAGACCAACACAGCTACCTACCTGAAACTGATGTAGCTTTGGATCTTTTAAAAAAGAAATGGCAGGAATTGGAACCTGAGAGTTTGGATGTGCAAAGTGCATGCTGAGAACCCCCCACCCATTAGAAGCGGTAGAGAACTGGGGGATGCAGCCGTAGTAGGATAGGAATGAGCGAGGGCAATGAATGAGGCAAGTGATGAGGCATGTTTGGCCAGGGATCCTGGAGGGTTTTTTGCCATCTCCTGGGCATGGAGCAGGGGGTCACTGGGAGTGGCGGTGGGGAGGTAGCTGTGAATTTCCTGCATTATGCAGGGGGTTAGACTAGATGACCCTGGAGGTCCTTTCCCATTTAGGGCCACACTTTTTACTTGTAGTGTGTCTGAAGACACACATTTTCTTCTTGCAGTTTAAACATCATTTTCCACATTTCACATTGTGATAAGGAAATGCCTTCATGCTTCAACAGACGGCAGTTTGCTCCTGGGCTTCTGCTTAGAAGCTGCAGGCAGATAGAATCATAGAATAGAATCATAGAATCACAGGGTTGGACAGGACCTCCAGGGTCATCTAGTCCAACCCCTGCACAATCCAGGAAATTCACAACTACCTCCCCTTCCTCCACACACACATCCAGTGACCCTTGCTCCATGCCCAGAAGATGGCAAAAGCCACCCAGAAGATGCTGTTTTCCTCAGACCCAATCGACAGTTGGCAACACTGGCTGGATAGGCCTCGTGCGACACTCTGGCAGCCATGTGGCCTGGCCGAGAGCAGCGGAGACCAGTTCCAGCTATCAGGAACTGGAAACCTCAAATGACTAGGGAACCATCAAAGCCAGAAGTGGAATTCTAACTGAAGAATTCTTCTTCTTCTTCTAGAATTCTTCTATTACAGACCAACACAGCTACCCACATGAAACTATCAAAATCGGTTCCCCGTGCTGTTATTAGCAGTTTTCAGGGGTGAAAGGCCATAACTGCATGGCAGTGCGGCAGTTTCTATTTGTGAAACCACGCAGGGCTGAAAGAGTAAAGGTACCGTGGCCCCTGTCCAGATCAGAACTCCCTGTTGCTATACCTGAGCTTTAAAAGATGCTGGGATGACCTATTCACAAACGCCTTAATCTCGAATCTGTTTTAATCCTAAAAAATATCCTCTGCTCGTTGTGACTTTTATTTGAAAAAAAAATAAGCATACTGTCTAGCTAAGCCATCTTTTTAGGTGACTAAAAAGTTTGCAATTGATTTTTTAATTGTAATTTGCCAAACCAATTCATTCTCTCGATGATGGAGTCCCAGAAGCGTTACAGCAGATTTTTTCCCCTGATGGTTTTGAAGAAATGGAAGGCACTTTTGGACCTGCCCTTCGATAAGTGGGCTTCTGTTCATTTGTGACTGAGAATGTGTCAGACGTCAGCCCAGGAGAATTCTTTCATTCCATCTGACGGCGATTTCAAGTTGTCACATCCGGTTTGACTGGCTTCAGCAGCGAGTTACAGGCTGTCAGCGCCTGGTGAGTTGGAGCAGATGTTCTCAGATAAAGCAGGATGTGGGTGCCACGCCGAGGCGTCGCCAATTCTTCCCCTTGTCAGAATAATTGCATCGCAGCCAGCAATTTCAGCCAAGGGATACCTTGATAGCGTTCAGGATTCATCACGAGTACGTGCTGCTCTATGCACCTGTGACTTGTCATTTCATCGTTACTACTTGGGGTTACCGCTCTTTTCTCTTAACGATTTGCTCTGATTTGCAAGCCCGTGCAGATTAAGCACAGCTCCCTCGCTGCTAAGCCTGAAATCAGCTGGCCTTTCTAGTGAATGAAAACTTGTACCCTATGCCGATGCCCAGGTGAAACCCCTCTGCTGCCGGAAGAGACCTGCACAATCCAACCACCTGACTTCTGTGTGTGGCGACCTCAACAAGAGGCTGTCCCGTTAAGCGAGAAGCAGAGGTCGTTTGCCAGTGCCCTCCTCGGCCGTCTTCCTTGGTGATCTCCCACCCAAGTACTGACTCTGCTTCGTTTCTGAGATCTGATGAGATCTGCTGTGCCATTTTATACGGGGATGTTCAAGTGTAGGGAGAGCCAATGTTAGCAGGGAAGCATAGTTTAAAAAGCCAGAGGCAAAGGCTCTGTCAGTTTCACCTCTCTAGAGGAGGGTAGTTTAAAAAGATAGAGGCAGCTGAGATCGCTCCTCAGAGGGTTTGTTAATTTCATCTTTGCCTCTCCAAAGGGGTGGTGAAATTGACACAGCCTTCTGGGAGGCAAAAATGAAATTAACAAACCCTCTGAGGAGTGATCTCAGCTGTCTCTGTCTTTTTAAACTACCCTCCTCTAAAGTAAAGGTAAAAGTAGTCCCCTGTAAAAGCACCGAGTCATTACTGACCCATGGGGAGACATCGCATCACGACATTTTCTTGGCAGACTTTTTATGGGGTGGTTTGCCATTGCCTTCCCCAGTCATCTACACTTTACACCCAGGAAACTGGGTACTCATTTTACCGACCTCAGAAGGATGGAAGGCTGAGTCAACCTTGAGCCGGCTACCTGAACCCGGCTTCTGCCGGGATCGAACTCAGGTCATGAGCAGAGCTTGGACTGTAGTACTGCAGCTTACCACTCTGCGCCACGGGGTGAAATTGACAGAACGTTTGCCAACAGAGATTGCTCCTCAGAGGGTTTGTTAATTTCATCTTTGCCTCCCCAAAGGGGAGGTGAAATTGACACAGCCTTCTGGGAGGTAAAAATGAAATTAACAAACCCTCTGAGGAGTGATCTCTGTTGGCTAGCTTTTTAAAATACCCTTGTGTAGAGAGCTGAAACTATACTTCCTGGCTAACATTGCATCTCCCTATACTTGAGCATACCCATGTAAGACGTCTCGTGTAGAGAAGCTCTTGGTAACAGTTGAAATCTACTCCTTTGGTCAGAGGGTGGTCCCTATACCCCCCAAAGCATCTTTCAGTGATTAGTTTTGCCACAACAAAAAGGAGCTGAGCTCCAGCCATTCCACAGCTGGTCTCTTTTCCGCTGTCACATGCCCAGGCCAATTCTACAAGGAGAGACGGGCCATTGTTTCCAAATGCATGAATGTTGGACTGAAATAATATAGCAGCCAGGTGGGCTATTTTGTTATTTTATAGTAACACAATAAGCCGTTTCATCCTGCATGGAAAAAATAGCGCTACAAAAATAGCCTATACAATGCAAGTCACCTCCCTTGCTGCCCACAACCTCGAAACAGCTCCTGCAAAGTTGCAGCTGGCTAAAGGGCAACTCTGACATTTCCAAAGGAGAGGAAACAAACATTTGGAGCTCCTAGGAAAACAAAGGTGTGAATCGTCCATTAAGTGTAGCCACATCCCACCCTCCAATCTCCGGGACTCTGAGCCTCTTGTGCATGGCCTGTTTCACTCATGAGACGTTCCAAGTGGAACGGGACCCGTGCTTTGGAGGAGATGGATGAGTGCTGGGCTGTCAGAAACAGAGAAATTTTGTACATATTTTCCTTAGCGGGGACAAGCCAAAGGGGGACAACTGAGAGCACAGGAAATATGTAGCTGCCCCATCAAGAGTTTATTTTTTTCCGTCCCGACGGGATGGGCGGGAGCACGGGCTTCGTGTTGGACCCTGGCCGGATTGTGACTTGAGGAGTGCGAGGTGAGGCACCCTTTGATTTCGGTGGCTTCTTCTCTTTGATCTCAGGAGAAACACCCGAATCTGAAAGAGAGAAAAACGAAATGCATGCTTAGTTCTGAAATGAAAAATATGAATCTGTACAAACAGAAGTGCTTTCACGCTGCCTACCAGGCAGGCTTACTTTCTAAGCCCTTATGAACTACTGTAGGGAGGCACTCTGCCTATGCTCAGATGTTCTGTATGTTCCCGCTGTCAGCTTTATCACTGAAAATAAGTTCAGGAGCTTAGAGTCTTTCTACACGAGACATCTTACATGAGAACATTCAAGTGTAGAGAGACGCAATGTTAGCTGGGAAGTGTAGCTTAAAAAGACAGAGTGAAAAACTGTCAATTTCACATCTCTACAGAGCCTCCAAAGATCGCTCCTCAGAAGAGGAGATTAACAAACCCTCAGAGGGTTTGTTAATTTCCTCTTAGCCGCCCCTAAGGGGAGGTGAAATTAACAGTGCCTTGGGGGAGGTGAAGAGGAAATTAACAAATCCTCTGAGGAGCGATCTTTGCAGGCTCTGTAGAGGGGTGAAATTGACAGTCTTTGGCTCTGACTTTTTAAACTACGCTTCCTAGTTAGCATTGCATCTCCCTACACTTGAGCTTTCTCGTGTAAGGTGTCTCATGTAAAGAGACTCTTAGTTTTAGGGACTGATCAAATTAAGCCCGGGAAACAGGAAAAAGAGGCTGAGGCACAGACTTAATTAGCAGTACAAAGGAAAATTGGCTGCTTAATATATTTTCCTAAATACCTTTGGTTTGGTACATTCGTTCATTTGCTGAGTCCAATATGCTTTGCTCCTGCAGGGAGGTTGGAGGAAAGCATTTCCCAGCACATACTATGCTGTGAGAAGCTTGCTTTGCAGTTTAGATAACCAATGTACACATCAATAACAGAACACCGTTTCAGTCAAAGGATTACAGACTCAGGGTCTCTCTAGATCATACGTCTCTGCACAGGCATGCACTGTTTTTCACATGCTCCCTGCAGACACACGTTAGCTGAAGGGAACTGTTCAGAACAAGCTCAGAATAACACCCCAAGGGGAGGGAGCACTCCTGCCTCCCCCCAAGCCATTTTCCTGTGCAAAAACGGCACATGGGCTGGAGTTTTTGCTGACATTTTTGCTCTACCTGGAGAATATGTGCACAGATTCTCACATGGAGCTGCAAAATCGGTGAAATAACTCCCCTTGCACAGAGTTTTCCTGCAAGAGAACAGCACTGAGGCAAAGCAGGAGCCTTTTCTCCCCACACGCACTGTTCCGAGCTCATTTGAGTGCTCACTTTTCAAAAAGAAGCGGTTCCCTTCAGCTGATGTTGGACTGCAGGGAGCATGTTAAGAACAATGCACGGCCATGCAAAAAAGTATAATCTAGAGAGGTCCTCAGCGAAGCACTCAAAAAAACCTTCTGGGGTTCATAAGGATACGTGGGGGTGCAGAAGACCGGGTCAGACTCCTGCTCCACAAATAGGCATCTCCAGGGCTTTTTTTCAGCAGGAACGCGGTGGAACGGAGTTCCAGCACCTCTTAAAAATGGTCACATGGCTGGTGGACCCAACCCCTGATCTCCAGACAGAGGGGGGTGTAGATTGCCCTCTGTGCTGCTTGGCGGCGCGGAGAGCAATCTGAACTCCCCTCTGTCTGGAGATCAGGGGGTGGGGCCACCAGCCACGTGACCATTTTCTCCGAGGGCAACCCACTGAGTTCCACCACCTCTTTTCCCAGAAAAAAAGCCCTGGGCATCTCTAAACTGGGACCTGGAACTAGCACTACGGCCTCCTTGTTTTTCTGTTGAACAGATCTGGTTTTGGGGGGCAGAGGGCAGGAGTAGATTTTGTGATGGGCTCTAGCCAACGTCTGCTGTTGGTTCCTTCAGAGTTTGGCACTGGAGAGGGCTAGGCTTATCTGAATTATAACACAGCGAGAGCAGTTCGAAACCGACCCCATAGCTCTATAAAAAGTCACCTCCATTTTCACAGCCTGCCACCCATCTGACCCGGCAAATCTTAACATCCATTCCTACCTTTCCCATCCACATGTTCACCGTTGGCCGCATCACCTGATGTGGCATTGAAGGCTGGAGTCCGGCCCGAAGAACTACTGGATGAAAATACTCCCCCTGGGGAGCTGAGCGATATCCGAGTTGCAGCTCGTGAATCTCTGGAGCTAAAGAAGGAACACGTGACTCTATTACCTTTCAAAGGAAAACCTCACTACGTGCTTTGCCAGTCTGATTATTTTCAAATCTGAAAGCCGCTGGGAGGGGCTGCGGCCCAGTAGTTATCCGAGCAACTGGAGCTACCGTGGATTTTGTTAACCGCTGGAGACCGATTTGTCAAAAGAGTGGGCTCAGTTCTGGCTGATGCAAGTGATTTCATCCGCATAATGTTGAAGCTTGCTATTGCTTTGTAGTTACAACACCTAGAACCTGATGGAGAAGGCCACCTGACCACTTAGATGAAGCTCAGCAGACGCAACGGTGGTGGACACGAATGCATGTTCTGAACCAACTAGAGTTTGATGCTCAGAGAGGGATTGTGTCAACCATCCAAGCAGTCTCTCGATTTCAGAGCTCAACCAGGACTTCAACGGGATCACCAGTCCTATCTGAAGGAAATCCCTGCAGGGCAGTTAGGAATCCATGACGGTCCATGAGCCCCTCAGGGTAGATCATCTTAATGGCCCCCCACCCTGACCGAGGAAACAAGGAGCAGCAAGTCAGACCCTCAACAACTGGTCCACGACTCGAAGGTAGTTGAAATCTCCCCCCAACTCTACCAGAAAACACCCAATTAGACCAGAGGAGCAAACCAAGAGTATGACTTACCACACAAGTGGGCAATATAATGTTCGGGGCGGCCCTATAGTTCTCATGGGAGCCATGCCGGGGTCTCTGATGCCCGTCTATTGCTATGGCGTGTGACTCACAAGTCACCAAGCAAGTGACTCTTGCGTGATAAAGCAGCAGAGAACGAGAACGTGTGCTCGAGTCAATGGCCCCTCCCTCCCATAGATGCAGTCCCGCCTTCACACATGCTTACCAGGAAAGATTTTTCATTTGACTCGATCTTTGATCCCAAATAACGGAAGCATGAAATTGAAAATGAAATAATATTACATTTTGCTCAAATGCTTTCCAATGTGGCTCTTGTGCGTCAGTCACGATCCACTCATGTTTTTTTACAGGGGGCGGGGCTCTCAGAGTACCCGATCCATTTCACCTTCCCTTAGAGTTGCTAGTCCCTGGGGCAGCGGGGATCCCTCGCTCCCACCTTCTGCCCCCCTCCACTCATTTGGCCAGTGGGGGGGAGGTGGGGGAATGGGACTCCCGGGGCACGATCCTGGCGTGGCACAATGACATCACCCCCAGGAGAGATATCATCGCACAGGACCTGAGAGTGTTCCAGCAATTTGCGCAGGATTGATTTGGGTCCCAAACAGGCCAATTCTTTAAGAATCACCCCAGCGTGAAGGGCGGGAGTGCTCACAGGTCTTGCGCAATGGCCTCAGTCCCGGAGCTGAAGCCAGCGTGTTGCCGCCAGGAGCGTGTGCTTGCTTCACGCATGCGTGAAGATTGACTCAAGATGAGTGCTGGGTGTCCCTCTCTCCCGCCAGGGGGGGTAAGGGGACCTGGCAACCCTCCCTTCCACCCTTGCTATCCCACGTTCCCACCACACATGCCGCTGCGTGCCCATCCAAAGTGCAGCAACCTGAGGCCTTCTGCTTCTTCCGCACTTGGGCTGATGATAACTCAGAATCTCTCTACACGAGACGAATTACACGGGGACACTCAAGTGAAGGGAGACGCAATGTTAGCTGGGAAGCCACATTCTAACAGACAGATCAGAAGGCTCCCCAAGAGGGAGGAGAGACTCTGGATTCTGCGTCAAAAATGCCCAGTTGAAAGAGGGGAAAAGGTGTATCGGTGAAGTATAAAAATCCAACAGGGAAAACAGTGGTGAAAAGTAACATGTATTGTCGAAGGCTTTCACGGCTGGAGAACAATGGTTTGTGGTGGGTTTTCCGGGCTGTATAGCCGTGGTCTTGGCATTGTAGTTCCTGACGTTTTGCCAGCAGCTGTGGCTGGCATCTTCAGAGGTGTAGCACCAAAAGACAGAGATCTCTCAGTGTCACAGTGTGGAAAAGATGTTGGCAGGTCATTTATATCTACTCAGGAGGGGTGGGGTTGGGCTGAGTCATCCTGTAAGAGTTTCCCAGGGTGTGGAATGCTAATGGCGGGAGACTTCACTGTATCCTGAGGAGATTCTTTTGCATATGGATTGGTACTTGATGTGCTAATCTTCTCTGCAGGGCTATTGTTGGGCATAGAGTGTTTTGTTAGCCTGGTGTTTTTCAGAACTGGAAACCATGCTCTGTTCATTCTTAAGGTTTCTTCTTTCCTGTTGAAGTTTTGCTTTACCTATGTAAAAAGGTTATGAAAAAGCATAACCTTCAAGCAGTATTCAGACCCACCCGAAAAATACAACAGATGCTACGATCAGCAAAAGACAGTAGAGACCCCCTCACCTCTGCAGGAGTATACCGTATACCCTGCAGCTGTGGACAAGTTTACATCGGGACCACAAAGCGTAGCATCCAGACAAGAATAAAAGAACATGAAAGACACTGCAGACTTGGACAACCTGAAAAATCAGCAGTGGCTGAACATAGCCTAACTCAAACAGGGCACAGTATCTTATTCCAGGACACCAGAATACTGGACAACACTTCCAACTACTTTGTCAGACTGCACAGGGAAGCCATTGAAATTCACAAGCATAAGCAAAACTTCAACAGGAAAGAAGAAACCTTAAGAATGAACAGAGCATGGTTTCCAGTTCTGAAAAACACCAGGCTAACAAAACTTTCTATCCCCGACAATAGCCCTGCAGAGAAGATTAGCACATCAAGCACCAATCCATATGCAAAAGAACCTCCTCAGGATACAGTGAAGCTTCCCACCATTAGCATTCCACACCTGGGAAACTCTTACAGGATGACTCAGCTCAACCCCACCCCTCCTGAGTAGATACAAATGACCTACATCTTTTCCACACTGTGACACTGAGAGATCTCTGTCTTTTGGTGCTACACCTCTGAAGATGCCAGCCACAGCTGCTGGCAAAACATCAGGAACTACAATGCCAAGACCACGGCTATACAGCCCGGAAAACCCACAACAACCATCGAAAAGTAAAACAGGGTTAACATACCTGTAACTTATGTTCATCGAGTTCTTCTGTGCTGACACACATGGGACTGCGCAGGCGCAGGCCAGCCGCCGGAGAATTTTCTAGAGCTTCCATGGCTCCGAAGGGGCCGTTTGTCGCGCGCCTCAGCGACCGTTTTCCCGCCCAAACGGTCACGTGATCCTCCAGCGACCAACGGCCCCTTCCCTCAGTTCTCCCTTGCCGCCGCTTGACCAACACACTTCAGCCGTAACACCTTAAAAACACCAATATCCGTTACAGCCATCACAGTATTGTGCCTTGGAGTTCACAGCGGGGTAGGAGGGAGGGTTGTGTGTCAGCACAGAAGAACTCGATGAACATAAGTTACAGGTATGTTAACCCTGTTTTCATCTTCGTTCTTCTGTGCCTCCACACATGGGAGTGTACCAAGCTTCACACAATAAGGAAGGCGGGGGTGAAGTCCAACACAATTTTATTGAACAAACAAGAACAACAATAAATAGATATGCATATATACATCTATGTAAAAAACTGTGTAAGGACACATAAATATTCAATATTTACATATATACACACCCCCAGGTACATATATACACACTTTCACTCAAGGGTACCCAACAGGTACGCCGAGAAAGTCATACCAAAAACTCCCTCAGGAAAAAAGGGAGTGTAAGACAGCCTTGGCCACAGATACATCCTGCTCCGCATTGACATCAACGGCGTAATGCCTGACAAAGGTGTCTGCAGAGGACCATGTGGCTGCTTTACAAATGTTAACCAGGGGCACCCCCCTGAGGAGTGCCGAAGAGGATGCTTGGGATCGCGTGGAGTGGGCTCTGACATGGAGCGGGCAAGCCACCCCTGCCAGGGAATAGGCCTTGCTAATGGCCGTCACAATCCACCTAGACAGGGTCTGTGAGGAAGCCCTGTTACCCTTGTCCTTGGCCCCAAAACATACAAACAGGTGAGGACTGGAGCGGAATCCCTTCGTCCTATCCAGGTAATAGGCTAGGGCCCTCTTCAAGTCTAGGGTATGGAGGGCCTTTTCCCCCTTAGAGGAGGGTTGAGGAAAGAAAGCAGGCAGTGAGATATCCTGCGAGAGGTGGAAGGCGGACACCACCTTGGGCAGGAACCCAAGGCAGGGACGCAGGACCACCTTGTTGGGATGAAACACAAGAAAGGGAGGGTCAGACCGCAGTGCAGACAGCTCACTGACCCTTCTGGCCGATGTGACGGCCACCAAGAATGCTACCTTGTAGGATAGCATATCCAAGGGGCAGGTAGCCATCGGTTCAAATGGAGGCAACATGAGACGTGAGAGCACCAAGGACAGCGACCACTGAGGCACTGGCGCTGACACAGGTGGGTAAAGATTGTACATGCCCTTAAGGAACTGGCGGGATTGTGGGTGAGAAAACACCGTAGCACCCTCAACTCGGGTGTGAGCAGCTGATATCGCTGCCAGGTGGACCTTGAGGGAGGAAGCCTTCAAGCCTAGGCCACGCAAGTGGCACAAATACTCGAACACAACCCCCAAGGGACTGTTGTCAGGCACCACTCCTCTGGCAAGTGCCCAGAGCTCAAACCTGCGCCACTTGGCCGCATAAGCGCGCCTAGTGGATGGCCGACGAGCATTCAGGAGGACCCTCTGTACCTCGTCAGTAAAGCCTATCGGGGAGGAACGATCCGCCAAGCCGTTAGATGCAGCTTCCTTGGATCGTGGTGGACCAGGCTTCCGTTTAGGAGAAGGTCTTGCCGAGGGGGCAGACTCACATACGTCCGTTGGGACATCCGCAGGAGCTTCGGGAACCAAACCTGCCGTGGCCAGAAGGGGGCCACTAGAATGCAGTCCGTCCCGTCCTCCTCTATCTTGCACAGGACCCTGGGAATCAAGGGGAACGGAGGAAACATGTAGTGCAAGCCCTGCGTCCACGTAAACTGGAAGGCATCCCCAATAGAGAGGGGGTCGCTCCCTGCCCTGGAACAGAACGTGTGGGCCTTGGTGGTCGCCGCAGTGGCGAACACATCTATCACTGGATGACCCCACATCTGGAAGATCGGCCCAACGCACTCTACGTTCAGTTCCCACTCGTGGTCCAGTAAAGGGACCCTGCTGAGGGCATCTGCCCGGGCATTGTCCGACCCAGCCACGTGTATAGCACGGAGCGACACGCCGTTCTTGATAGCCCACTGCCAAGTGAGTGTGGCTTCCCGGCACAGGGCCATGGACACTGTGCCCCCCTGCTGATTCACGTAGTACATGGCAGTCGTGTTGTCCGTCTGCACCAAGACCTGACGATTTCTCAGCAGTGCTGTAAGAGACACAAGTGCGAAACGAATGGCCCTTAGTTCAAGCACATTGATATGGAGGGTCTTTTCCCTGTCAGACCAGACATCTTGCACCGACACATCACCACAGTAAGCCCCCCATCCCAACAGAGAGGCATCAGTGGTAACCGTGATGTCATGGTGTTGATACCCGAAAGGGGTCCCTCTAAACAAGTTGTCATCAGACAGCCACCAGTCCAAGGAGGAGAGGATGACCCTCGGGATAGAGAATTTGAGGGACGGAGGGTGCAGTAGAGCATCATACCTCCGCACAAACCAGTTCTGTAGAGGGCGCATACGCAGCCTAGCGAAAGGCACCACAGAGGTGGCCGCTGCCATATGCCCTAGTAAGCACTGGATAGTGCGCACAGACTGGAACCGGTTCCTTTTAAACATGGACACTAGACCCCTTAGGGACCGAGCCCTCTCCAAGGGGAGCAGGGCCTTACCCTCCACAGAGTCTAACAGTGCACCAATGTAGGACACTTTGCAGTTGGGCACCAGTTTGGATTTCTCCAAGTTCACCAGGAGCCCCAGGCGTTGGCAAGTGCTAAGTACCAAGCCAATGTCCTGCACCAGCCTAGACTCCGATTCAGCCACGATGAGCCAGTCATCGAGGTACGGAAAGATGGTACAGCCTTCTTCCCGTAGGAAGGAAACCACAGGGGCCACACATTTAGTGAACACTCGTGGGGCAGTGGACAGGCCAAAGGGGAGCACCTTATACCGGAAAACCCGTTGCCGGTAAACAAAGCTCAGGTACTTCCTGTGCTCCTTCCGTATGCCCACGTAAAAGTATGCGTCTTTTAAGTCAAGAACCGCAAACCAATCCCCCTGTTTCAGCAAGGCGATCACAGCCGCCAACGTTACCATTTTGAATTTGGTCACCTTGAGGAAGGCATTAAGGTCCCTCAGATCTAAGATGGGACGTAAGCCCCCATCCTTCTTAGGGACCAGGAAGAACCTAGAGAAGAATCCCTTTACAGAGTCCTCATAGGGCAATTCTTCCACAGCACCCTTGGCCAAGAGCGACACGATCTCCGCATCCAGCTCGGCCATAGTGTTATTGACAGCTGTCAGGGGTGAACTGCATCTAGGCAGCTCAACGAACTCCAGCCCGTATCCCAGTTCAACAATAGTTAAGACCCATGAGTCAGATGTTATTGACTCCCACTCAGAGAGGAGTGGACTAAGTCTGTCCGAAAAGTTCGGGGATACGGCTGGCGTGACCCGTCAGTACTGCCTCCCGGTGCCCTGCTGATCCTTCTGCTGGGCCGGTTGTTGTGCCGGACGAGGCTTGAAGGGCCGACGCCTCCTCTGCTGTTGTGCGGGAGGGTAGGGCCGCTGTTGGTAGGCAGGATACTGCTGGTAGCCCGGCCGCTGTTGATGGTATCTGCCCTGGTAATGGTAAGGGCCAGATCGGGGAGCGTACCGTGACCTGGAGGAGGGCTTGTCCGCTGGAGCCAGACCCAAAGACCGCGCCGTCTGCCGGTCCTCCTTCTTTTTCTTCAGGGTCTCGTCGGTCGCTTTGGAAAAGAGCGAGTCCCCCTCAAATGGCATGCTCTCCACCCTGGAACGCACCTCTTGGGACAGGGCCGTAGACCGCAACCAGGAGTGGCGCCTGAGGACCACCGCCGAAGCCATCCCTCTAGCAGCAGTGTCAGCAGCGTGGCTCCCAGCGTTCATCTGCTGCTTAGACAGCCTCACAGCCTCTGTCTGCAGCAGGGACACCACAGCCTTCTGCTCAGGAGGGAGGTCTCGTGTATAGGATGCCAACTTCTCCCAGAGGTACAGCTGGTACCCTGCCATGATGGTCTGATAGTTGGCAATCCTCAGACCCAGGGAAGAAACAATGTACTGGCGCCTGCCCATGGCATCCAGTTTCTTGCCCTCCTTATCGGCAGGTACCGAGGAGTGACCCGATCGCCTGGGGTTGAACTCCTCTGTGACCAAGGAGGAAGGTGGAGGGTGTTTCACCAGCGCCGGCCAGGTACCCTGCTTGATCTTGTAGAGCTGCTCAATCCTCTTGGATGTTGGAGGTTGATCGCAGGGCACCTGCCATACCTTCTCCACGATTTCCTCAAGACCCTCGAGCATGGGGAAGCCAACGTACGCCGGGTTGTCTCCGTAAATGCGTTTGAGGAGCTTGTCCTTGGTCTGGGGAACTGCCGAGGAGATGTCCATCTCGAGAGCCTTGGCCATCCTTGCCATCTGGTCGGCGTAGATGCGGAGGTCCTCGAATGGCGAGTCCGCAGATGGTACCAGCTCCTCAGCTGGCGATGGTTCGGACCAGGACTCCGACTGGTAGCCGCCAAAGCTCTCCACATCCTCCTCATCGGAACCGAGCTGGGATTCCGGAACCTGGTGCGGAGGGGGAGCCCACGTCGACCTCGATGTCGAAGGCCTCGGTTCCGACACGGAGAAACCCGCAGGTGCCCCTTCCCACTGGCAATGGTATGGCGAGGGGAGGTAGGAGGCCTGTCGATGTCGGGACGCAGTGGACCGGGCCGATCGGACACTGTCCCCAGACCGACGTCGCTCACGACCGGCAGCCGGTGAAGATGGACGGGCAGGGGAAGGACGGCTCCGACGAGGAGACGGGCTCGGTTCCAGCCTCGGCGACCGAAGAGCAGGCGATGGTCGGATCCGACGGCGCGGGCTCGGCTCCGGCCCCGACGAGAATTCCGCGGGCACCGTCTCGAAGGCCATCGGATCCGGCACTGGCACGGCGAGTTCCTCTGGTTCGGGGGAATCCAGATGAGGGGAAGGCGTGTGAGGAAGCACGATGACCTCCTCCTGGGGAGCGGGATGCGGCGACCGATGATGTTTGGTCTTCTTCTTCTTCTTCGCCGGTTCCGAAGAAGACCTCGGAACCGACGCGCTCCTCGCCTTCGAAGGGGACCTCGGCCTCGACCTCTTAGGTTTTACCGGAATCGACCCGGTCGTCGGTTCCGATCGGGGACTCGGTAGACGGATCCTCGGTTCCGATGTCGGTCTCGGATCCGACCTGGTGGAAGATGCGCTACGGGGCGGCCGCACCGGTCCCTGCGCTGGAGAGGCCGCTCTCGACGCCGAGGCACTCGGGGGACGCGGTTTCGACCCCGACCTCGCGGAGGCCACTGAGCCAGCTCTGGAATGCCGTTCGGCAGAGGGGCTAGGGCCGGCCTTGGAGGAGGGCAACGGGGCGCCTCCGGACATGACCTTCTGCCACAGGGAGGAGTTAAGACGGGCCTTGCGCTCCTGTCGGGCCTTGCTGGTGAAGCCCTGGCAAATCTTACAGGCCGTTACATTATGGGTCTCCCCCAAACAGAACAGGCACAGTTCATGGCCATCGGTCTTGGCCATTTTAGTGTGGCATTGGAGGCAATGCTTGAAGAGAGCCTTTGAGGCCATCTTCAGGGGCACGCGAAAGGAAGGTCAAAAACAGTCCGAGTCAAATTACCGAGTCCACAACAAAGTCCAAACGAGATCCGAAGAATAGTCGAGGTCACGAAGTCCGAAGTCAAAAGCCAAGCAATCAGTCAGAATAAAGCACGAAGCACAAAAGCACAGAGCAACGAAGCTCACGTTCTCTCCAAGCGGCGGCAAGAAGAGAACTGAGGGAAGGGGCCGTTGGTCGCTGGAGGATCACGTGACCGTTTGGGCGGGAAAACGGTCGCTGAGGCGCGCGACAAACGGCCCCTTCGGAGCCATGGAAGCTCTAGAAAATTCTCCGGCGGCTGGCCTGCGCCTGCGCAGTCCCATGTGTGGAGGCACAGAAGAACGAAGATGAACATGTTGCTCTATAAGCTCCTGAGACTTTAATTAAGACCCAAGAGATTGAGGGTGCATATAGCTGGGGCTGAGATTGTCCTGAAATTCCACCCCAGTGGCAAAACAGACACCTCCACAATGGCTGCAACAGGTACCGGTCAGCTTTTTAAACCTGAAGGGAGGAGGATAATGTGAACACAGCTCAGTGGACTCTACCCCTCAGGCAATAGCCCTGGTTGGAGATACCACCGGCAGTAGACACAGGAAACTGTTCTGTGCTGCTCACAAATTTCTACAAGGCCCACAACATCTCATTTTCCCATTGGGGGAAACAAAAGTTTTATAAGCAGGGCTGAATTCAGCTGCCTGATTGATTGGACCTTCCCACTAAAAAAAAAGAGGGCCCTAGACTTGAACACAGACAGACCTGAAAATACCTCTCTGGCTTCTAAGATTTCAGTAGGCAAGCGCCACTGGCTGTGGGCGGAGTTGCAGAGCCATGCGCAATACATGGGAAATGCTGTGGAACAAATTATGCAAAACGAGAGCAACTGTGAACACGTGCTTCAATTTGCCTAGCGTATACGGGGCACAAAACTTGCATTGCCTTCATGGATGGCTCCTACTCCTATGTGATGAATTACATATCTTAAGAACAATTAAACCAGGGGTTTTTTTCTGGGAAAAGAGGTGGTGGAACTCAGTGGGTTGCCTTCGGACAAAATGGTCACATGGCTGGTGGCCCCGCCCCCTGATCTCTGGACAGAGGGGAATTTAGATTGCCCTCCACGCTGCTCAGCGGCGCGGAGGGCAATCTAAACTCCCCCCTGTCTGGAGATCAGGGGGCGGGGCCACCAGCCATGTGACCATTTTCAAGAGGTGCCAGAACTCCGTTCCCCTGCATTCCCCCTGAAAAAAAGCCCTGAATTAAACTAAGACTTATGGAACATGAATTCCAAGAGATGTTCCCCTTTCATCCCCGTCTGTTCTGCAGCCAACTTAGGCATATACCAAAGGCAAGGAATGATGCCACACTATCTCTCAGCTCTGGACATCCCATCTCAGCGCCGAATATTTACCTTAGCATGTTTAAACGCCTTTCCATCAATGGTGCTTTCTGGCAGATTCAGGCAAGTACCCCTTCAAAACAGGATTATGTCCTTGCGAATTAGGAGTCCTCGACTCATTGTCCCACATTATTCTAGAATGCCCTCTTTTTGGTCTGTTACGCAAACAATTTTTAACTGAACACCTTCGGTATAATAATTTTATTAAAGGAGGGATTTTAGTTTACCTTTTAGAAGATCGTAACCCTTGTGTTACTTCAAGTGTTGCAAAATTTCTAGCAGATGTTTATAAAGTTAAATTCAAGCATATAGCTGCACCTGATTGCTGAATGTTTATTAATTTTATTATTAACAGCTACTAATTGCTTGTTTATGCTTATGCTTCTGCCTATCCCTGTCTCTGATTGTAGACTATTATTATTTCTAATGCCAATAAAGGTGATTGATTGATTGATTGATTGATTGATTGATTGATTGATTGATTGATTGATTGATTGATTGATTGATTGATTGATTGATTGATTGATTGATTGATTGATTGATTGAAACACGAAGGAAATTATGTGAATTGTGGCTTTGCATAATGCATACAAATCGCAGAATTCAGCAGAATTTTGAGAGGGCCCAGATTTCTGGCAGAGGATGTACATGCCCTGCCCACAACGCAGAGAGCCGACTGCACAGTAGGGACCGAGGAGTGTGTTGACTGTCTCTCTTCCTCTCTCTCCTGTTCCAACCAAAACTCAGGTATCAACTAGAGGGCCACAGCGAGCATCTCCCGGAGGCAGCCTCCGTCACCTGCCCTTAGGAAGGCTGGCTTCAGCCTCCACTTCCTCCCACAGCCTGCTTCACAAGGACGCTTGTTACGTTCAAGTGCTATTAGCAGCTCGCTTTGCTTGGTTGTCTGTTAATTCCCACAAGGATATTAAGGGTGTTAAATGCAAGCATTTGCAGAGTTAAAATACATTAATATGGCAAAGTGGGATATATTATCCCCCTCCCCTCACACACATCACAGCTCTTCACAGCCTCCTCTTGACACGGCCCTCACCTTTTCAGCAATACTGATGATTGACACCTAACCCCCCCCCCCCCGCAAGCCGATTAACACCCAGCTCAGATGCTTGCAACTTCCTGCTCCTTCCAGAGCAAGAAGGGAAGGCGCAAACCCCGACAGGGCGGTAAGCAAGCCCGTGACAGCTGGAAAATTAAAATCAGGTAAGCAGGGGTGGGCAGGATGGGGGTGGGGTGGGGTGGGGTGGAAGGGGGATGTCATGGAAATGGAGGGTCTTCAGGGGATCCTGCCTTGGACACCCTCCCAAACATTAGGGCTGTTTGTTTCAACAAAAGATCCAAGGACGCTGGGCTGAGAAGCTGGAAGCGTTGGGATTTGGTGATCATTTAGGTTGCATTTCTTCAGGTCAAAATATTGATCAGGTATAGAGATGGGCACGAACTGAAATATGAACCAAAGTTTATCACGAACTGGGCCGTTTTTTGTTTCGGCTTGCGAACCGGTGGTTCGTCTGACGAACCGCGATGAACTGCTATGATTTTCAGAGCAGTTCACATGGTTCGTTTTTTGGTTTCTCACTGCAGACAGCCTGGCACTGATCAATCTGTTACCTAGGCAATGGGGGGGATGGGCTTTCTGCAGACCTTCTGAGCCCTGGAAGTGACGAACCAAACCATAACTAGCTGTCCCTCTTCACAATTAAAACACTTGAAAACATTCTGTGACATCACACCAGCTCAGCTGAATTGGTATTTTGTACTTCAAGTATCTAGCGCACACACTCCCTCCTCCAAGTTGCTCGAGATAGTGTAACCAATTTCCCCTATGTTATGAGCACAATCATCTTACAAGGTAGGTTAGATCTCAAGATACATGCATGTAGAGGAAGTTGCATTCTTGTTTGTAGTTTCCAGCTCATTACACTGATTTATAATAATTACAGAGCACTTACATACTGCCCTTCTAGACAGATTAATGCCCCACTCAAGAGCAATGAACACAGTCAGTGTTATTAGTATTCCCCCAAATACAGCTGGGGAGCTGGGCTGAGAGGAGGGGCTTGCCCAAGGCCACCTGCTGAGCTCATGGCAGTAGCAGGAGTCAAACCAGCAGAGTGCTGATTGGCAACCCAACCACTTACCCAAGGCCACCTGCTGAACTCATGGCAAGAGTGGGAGCTGAACCAGCAGAGTGCTGATTCGCAGTCCAACCCCTTAACTGCTATGCTACAGCTATCTCCAGCCTGAACAATTTTTGACCTGCCAAGCCAAATTAAACCTGCCAGCCATGGCTCTTTTTCCAGTTCTGGGCAGGCGGCAAAAAATGCTGGCCAGAGCTGGGTGCCTCCCAAGTTGTGGACATCCTGGCTACTCACCTTCAGTGCCATCTCCATGTGCATTTGAACCAGCCACCTTTTCAGTCCACTTCAAGCACCTGACAAAGTTGGCTGCTGCTGGGGAAAGCACACTCTGTACTCATCTGGTTTAGCTCCTTTTTGTCTGGCTCCCTTGAACGGGATTGTCAAGGAAACGAGCCCCGTGTCGTCCAAACACTGGGTGGATTAGGAGCTGTGCATACTTTACGGGTAACAACATACGGATGGAGAACCTCTGCTTCCCACTCCTTCCTAAATAAATGGGGGAGGGGGGCGGTGGACAGAACAGCTTTTTGTTTGCAACGGAACCCACCTCTGGTCTGAGCTGGCAGATTGGAAGCCGCGGTCTGAAGATCCACGCCGCTGCGGGCTGGGGCTGACTCGGGCGCCGTAAGACGTGGGCTCCAAATACTGGGGGTACATGCCAGCTGCCACTGTGGTGCTGAAGCCCTCTCTGGAATGAGATGCATGTGGCTTTCAGGCTTATTATCATGACTATTATTATTATCATTATTATGAATAGTCCGCCTTTCTCACTGAGATCAAAGGTTGGATTATACAGTGAAAACGAAAATTCAATATCATCAACAGCATACGCACAAACACAGGGAAACACATTAGCACAGATGGAGAAGATACTACAAGAAGTAGTACCCCCCCTTTCCCTGCTAGCCCAGCGTGAGATCCTCTTGTTCCATTCCTGCTCCCCTGACTCCACCACTCTCAGCCCCCCCCATTCCCTTTTCCCATTCTGTAAACCTGGAATCTGATATGGGGCCGCCCCCCCCTCTTCCTTCATTCCCTTCTTTCAGCCCCCCTTTTCTGCAAAGCCTTTGCCTGCAGGTGATCGAATTATAGCCCCCCTCCCCACATCTGGCCTTTGAAAGCTTTTCATCCGGTTCAGAAGCGGCTCAGCAACTGGATGGGAGCATGGGGCCTGCTGGGTTACGGCACTTGCTGGCAAGCTGCCTGGTCAAGGGTCACTGAGAACGGCCACATCTGGTCCCCACATACTTTTGAAGGAGCCAAGCTGGACGGCAGCAGGGCCGGAAACCAGAAAAGCCGGCATCCAACTCACAGTCCTGAAAAGCAGGCAGGGACCCTGATGAGACCCTCAGGCTAAAAATCCTGCCCATCCCTGGTGTAACCCATTAATTTTCATCCCCCAATAAAACTGTTCCTCTTCTATGCTTCTCTCCCATCTCCCTCTTTCCCGCTTCTGAACTTTATGCTGAAAACTCCTTGGGGCAGGAACCTGACTCTTTCATTTAGATAACTCCAGGAAGCGCTATGTATGTTGACAATGCCAGCCAACAGGGTGGTTTGACCCAGCCGTAGACGAATCTGATCTCGCGTGGGTTTTTTCCTTACTGTGCACCTAATTCCCAAGTATCTTCACAGTCAGGAGACTCAGAGCTAGGGGGGATTTTTAAAAAATTTATTTTTTACTTTTATTGTACAAAAGTTAAAAGATAGAACAAGAGAAGGAAAGTGGAATGTAACAAGAAGACAACTGTAAAGGGCCAACGGGTGGGGGAGGACTGCAAACCTAGAGAAATCCCCAGGTCTGCAGAAAACTCAACAACCTTAGCCTCTGAAGGTTAACCCCCAAATCATAGAAATCATGACTCCAGCTTGGATAACAAACAAACAAACTTACAAGACCTTGCAAGACTACATCATAGTATCTCAGTGGTGTCTTTTTAACTGTAACAACATTTCTAATAGGTGGTACTGTTTCATTTTTCCAATGAATTGACTGGGAGCCAAGCAACAAGTGACGCCTGACACAGGTTGGACACGGGTCAGCTCCCCTCAAGTTTTGATGGGAAATGTAGGCGTCCTGGTTTTACAGCTCAGCTCTCCATTACAGCTGCAAGACCAGGACGCGTACATTTCCCATCAAAACTTGAGGGAAGCTGACACGTGTCCAACCTGTCTCAGGCGTCACTTGTAGCTTGGCTCATAGTCTCAACCTGCTGAAATGAGCCAAGAGCCCTCCAACAAATGATACTCTGTCCAAGGCAGGGCGACTGAACAACGTTTCCCGGGGTTGCCAAGCTGGTTCCACTCCCCGGTTCTCCCCTTGCCCCTGTTCCCCTTTCCTCCAACTCCCCCCCCCCGTTGCTCCCAACTCTCCCCTCCTGGTACTCCTCCCCCCCCTTTCTGGCAGCCCGTACTTTCCCCTCCTCCTTGTGACCTCCATTTCCATGGCAACACCATAACGGATGCTGAGATTTCATGAGACAACATTGCAAGATCTCAGGGGCCATTTTTTAAATTTTATTAACAACCTACAACTTACAGAACAGAACACTTCCAAACTTCAACCGGTGCTTGTTACAAAATTGTCAATTTCTATGTAAATAACCATTAACTTGCACTTTAAACATAAAACAGAGTAATATTTGAGGCAGAGATACTATTAATACAGCCTTCTATTAAGTAGAGTCACCAGAGACCCCCCATTTCCATATCAATAGCTTCTTGATAAGGTAGTTTTGTTAACAGAAATTCATTTTTAGAGAGAAACTCCAAAAATGGTGCCCATTTAGCATAGAAGTTTGATATACCTGAGGGATTAGCCTGCAGATAAAACTTTCCAGTTACTTTCTCCATTAACAAAAAGTCCTCAGGGGCCATTTTGAGGTTGTTACGCAACTCTTGAGAACGCTGCCCAGTTATCAACATATAACAAGTAGGGGGACCTACGAAAACTTGTGGTGGAAGAGAAACCTCACTTTTCTCACAATCGAAGAGAGACATTTCAATCCATATACAATGCTGGAACACACGCTGGAACACAGGGAGGCTGCTGGAGGAAATGTTCTTGCCGAGCATGAAACAAACTCTGTTTGCCACAGCCCCCCAAATCTGAACAATAAAGACTGAAAACAAAGGCTTCCTAAACAGAAAGTCTTTAATCTCAACTGTGTCCATGGCAGAAATGATAAAAAAGACAGGATCTGTGACTTTTTAATGCATGAAGTAGAGACTGCTAGCGCTACATACTTCCCAACTAGATAGTGCAAGGGGGTTGCTACAGCTGCAGCTACAGTAACTCCCCCCGGAGCATTATTTTCACTTCTCCGTAGGTTTTAAATTGCTGCATGCGTCTAGGAGGAAATGGGCTGAATCAAACTGAAACTTCCATCAGATGTCAGCCTCCATTCCTCCATTTCAAGATAGCTGAGCACTTTTTACACAGCATTACTCTGAAAGGTGTGTAAAACGTTTGCTTGCCAAGTTTGTCCTTTGGGGCAATTTTCTTGCCTGTGTTTCCACTTAGGTTCAAAGTAAACACGACCTATCAGCGTGCGCCTCTCTGGAGCCCATTAGCGCCCTTACTAATCGAATGACATTGCATTAGTTCTATGCTGTGGCACCCACAGAAAAAAGGAAACTCAACACTTTGTCTTGCTGCGGGCTCTTGATAAAAGACGGCTCTCTGTCTCTTGGCAACAGAGTGGCTGAATGAAGCCGCATCGGCCTCGCTTAGCTGCCATTGCTGAACTCTGGGAGCAAAGAACTATTTTCCGTGAAAGAGGCCATTCTGCTCTAAATGAAACCGGGTGATTTTTCAAGAGCACAGCCGGGAAAAGCAAAATAAAAAAGGCAGAAATCTTTTAACAGCTTTTTTTGCAATTACTTTGCAGAGAAGGGGCTCTCTCCTTTGACACAAACAAACAAGCAAGCAAGCAAAAAAGAGTTTCAATCCACTACATCCTAGGGAAAGCAAACTTAAAATAACAGGGGCCTTACTGCATCAGAGAGAGCATCAAAAAATTTTGTGTATTTTGTGCAAACTCAGCTGCCGACCCTGTCCCCAAATCGTGCACCAAAGAAAAGCAAATTTGGCAATTTGGGAATGTAAATGTACAAAACAGTGGCTGGATAGGAGGGGCTGATGCGCATTCAAGAATCCCCTGACCTCTGCAATTTGACAGTCCTGTCTTAACGCTGCTGGAAGTAGAATGACAATATCGCTCATTCCCTTTGGCTCATTTGGATTTAAATAGTCTCCAGTTTATTGTCTGGCTGTTGTGAGGATTTGTTTATTTTGCACTTGACATCAGAAGATTTTGCAGCAGCAGTCAGCATTTGATGCTACATGTCACCATTTGTGTTTTCAAAATTCGACAAAACACCATTAGTGTTTGTCAAAATTCCTGCAAAGAGCCCTTCTGCGCAAAATTATTTCATGATGAAGGACACATGTAGGATTCTGAACTGCTTTGCAACTGGGATGAGCTTTGGCCTGTCCATTTAAGATGCTGAATTATAGTCCTTAGTGCAAAACAGAGACCTGCCATTAGTCGCAAAGTCCAGAAAATAATTTTCCTTATATACTGTCCTGTATTCATCTTTGGGTTTGGCTATTCCATGTGACAAAGATGCAAACGAATGGATGTCACAGGCAGTGACATCCAGGTGCAATTCAACAGGTCTGAGAGGTTGTTTTAAAAAATTAATTTGGAAACAAAACAAAACAAACCCAAGTTGCTGGTTCTCATGTGGTTTTTTAAAATCTGTTTTGAAAACAGTCTTCAAAAATTTTGGCACTGTGTAAGTGGAACTTCTGGCAGGTACCTGAAGGCCTTGGGCTAACGTGGGATTGTGCACACAGACTAGGGTTGCCAAATCTAGGATGGGAAATTCCTGGAGATTTGGGGGTGGAACCTAGGCAGGGCGGGGCTTGGAGAGGGGAGGGACCTCACTGGGGTATAATGCCATGGAGTCCACCCTCGAAAGCGGCCATTTTCTTTCGGGGAATGGATCTCTGTAGCCTGGAGATCAGTTGTAATTCCAAGGGATCTCCAGAGCCCGCCTGGAGGTTGGCAACTGTATCTGGGGTTATCCACAGCCCCATGGATCTTTCTCAGATCTCTGACACAAAGAAATCCCTTTTCTCTCTCTTCCACTCACGACAGCTCTTTCAGCT
This sequence comes from Eublepharis macularius, assembly GCF_028583425.1. Lineage (NCBI taxonomy): Eukaryota > Metazoa > Chordata > Lepidosauria > Squamata > Eublepharidae > Eublepharis > Eublepharis macularius. Next base: position 5,277,246 of record NC_072798.1, read on the forward strand.
GCCGTGACTTTATTGAAACATTTATTCCCCACCTTTCCCCCTCCACCCCCAAAGAAAAGGGCCCAAGGCATCTTACCTTGGAAAGAGCTGAGAGTAACTGCTAGATGCTTTCCCCATCAGTCCCTGCCGTGCCATTTGTTGCCGTCTGTGCAGAGAGGCCTCTTCCTGAATGAGAAGCACAACAAACCTATGAGAGTGAAATCTCCCGGGGCTCAGAGGGACGTAGAATGAGCAAGATATTCCTCTCTGCCTACAATGAGAAAGAGGACCAGTAAAGCGCCCTTTGTGCTGGAAAATCCAAGGCAGGCCAGCCAAATGGCACCAGAAGAAAAGGGGGGATCACATGGAAGGGTTGGCGGCAGGATGTCGTAGAAACATAGGAGGCTGCCAGTCAAACATAGGGTCCATATTGTGGCTTCCATGAGCTCATCAGTCCTGCCTACAAGCCTTAAATACACAAACCGCAAAACCGCGGTTTTATAACATTTAAAGGCACGTAGATTAATAACAGCAACAAGTGGAAGAAACTCACACCACTTAAAGATAACATGATAGATCCAGCACGCTGTTTAAACCCTTAGGGACCAGAGTGTCCAGCCTAAAGATTCAACAGACTTCACGTTGCAGTAAAACTTTCTGCTCCTATTTCTTATGAGTAGAGTCAGCCACATAAAGGACTGAAAATCTACATTCCCTTTCATCTCTGTTTTCCAAAAAAGTGATGGGCCAATGGCGCCTCAAAATTCTGCCCCTTAATGGGTTACACCAGGCAGCCCAAAGATGGTATGAATACCTGAGATGGTGGCATCTGAGAGCCAAGCTAGAAGGGACGAATTACACAGACTCACATGTATTCCTCCCTGTTCACTTGCGCTCCACTTGCACTCCACTCGATCACATAGTGATCGTCACTTCTAGCTTGGCTCTGAGTTAAATGTATGAAGCAGTCATATACTGAGTCAGACCGTTGGTCCATTTATCCTAGGACCGTCTGCTCTGGCAGGCAGGAGCTATCCAGCATCTCAGGCAGTGAAAAGCCTGCAGAAGCCTGGTGGGTGGATATGGCCTCGCTCGTCAAATACCTGAAGGGCTGTCACATGGAAGAAGGCGAAGATTTGTTCTCTGTAGCACCAGAGGCAAAGACTGAGTGGACTTAAGTTACAGGAGGGGAGATTCGAACGGACCATTTGGAGAAACTTGGTAATGGTGAAAGCAGTTTGATGGCGCAGCCAACTGATGGACCGGGGGGTGGGGGGCAGGTCTACTTTGCTGGAGGCCTTCAGGTGGAGGTTGAATGACTACATCTCAGGGATGCTCTAGCCCTGAACATCCTGAATTGAGCAGGGCAGTTGGACTAGATGGCCTGGAAGGTGCTTTCTGATTCTGTGATTCTAGTGTGAAAAACTTGAGAGCCAGTTTGGTGTAGTGGTTAAGATCATGGGACTCTAATCTGGAGAATGGGGTTTGAATCCCCACTCCTCCACTTGAAGCCAGCTGGGTGACCTTGGGCTAGTCACAGCTCTCTCAGAGCTCTCTCAGCCCCACCCACCTCACAGGGTGATTGTTGTTGTGGGGATAATAATGACATACTTTGTAAACTGCTCTGAGTGGGCATTAAGTTGTTCTGAAGGGCAATATATAAATCAAATGTTGTTATTATTATTATTAAAAGGAACGCCCTTAACCTGGAGCTGGTTTTAGTTGCTTGGGGTGCTGGCAGACGATGTGCTGATTCAGTCCAATCTGGGGCTCAGCATGGACGCTCAGATCCATCTTTAACTGATCTCTCTGGATGGAACTGTCGCCCCAGCTGACTGTGACTCTAAATCAGCAAAAACTAGCTTCGTGCCTCTCTCTCTGTATCCATCTGTTTGGCCTGTTCTTCGTGACACGTGAAGAATGCTTCGTCAGCTATCTGCTAATAGAGTTATGGGAAAAGCAGGAGGCATAACTGGCTAAGGAACAGCACTCCAAGCAAAGATGCCAAGTTTATATATAGCTAGAAACAAGCCCAACAGAAGATAACAGAGGGGTGGTGGCAGCACGCAGGCTCAAGGACGCTGTTGTAAGTGGTGCTTCTGGTTTCTTCAGCCTTTGTAAAGGGGACAGTTCTGGGTACCACAATCCAAGGACAAGTCAGGAAAAAGATGCAGAGGAATCCCAAGAATGAGAAAAGTGCTTTGCAAAGAAACAAGCTGAGTTTGTTCAGCTCACAGGTGGCCAGCGGAACCGCCAGCAGAAGTTTGAGATTCTGGGCTAGATTCACGTAGAATCTCTCTACACGAGATGCCTTGGTGAATGTTCGTCAAGTTTAGGGTGGCACAATGTTAGCCAGGAAGGGTAGTTTTAAAAGATAGAGCCAGCAGAGATTGCTCCTCAGAGGGTTTGTCAATTTCATCTTTGCCTCCCTGAAGGTTCTGTCAATTTCACCTCTCCAGTCTAAAACTGTGTGGGATGGCAACCAGAGGGCAGTGAGGAATGGAAATGGGCTGGAGTTGCCTTCCAGAGCCGGGCTTGGACCTGGAGAGGTTCTAATGGGCTGAAGTTTCCCTTCTGGTATTTCACAAACCCTTCACACAGCTCCAGTGTATAACAAAGCCTTTGCCCTGCCGCCGGCTCTGTCATTTTAAACTACCCTTCCCGGCTAACATTGCATCTCCCGACACGTGTTCTTCACGTATTGATATCTCGTGTAGAGAGACTCAGAGCCAAGCCCTGTTCCTGCCTGCCTCTCCAGATTTTGCTGCTGGTGCTCACCAGCTCAGGAGGTGGTGGTAGAGAGTGCAATCGTAGCCGACTTATGCCGACCCCTGCTGGGGTTTTCAAGGTAAAGAGACTAACAGAAGTGGTTTGCCAGTGCTCACCTCTGCATAGCGATCCTGGATATCTTTGGAGGTCTCCCATCCAATTACTGACCAAGTCTGACCCTGCTTAGCTTCTGAGATCTGATGAGATCGGGCTTGCCTGGGCTATCCTAAGGCAAATTTCACTGAGACACCAGCAAAAGGCAGGGGGAGAAAAACATCCGTACTGTTGTGTGTGCACTACTGTAGCAGCAGCACTTCATATCTGCAACCCATTTGCTAAAAAGTAGGGTTCCCAACCTCCAGGTGGTGGCTGGAGATCTCCCAGAACTGCAACTAATCAGTCGACAGAAATCAGTCACCCTTGAGAAAACGGCTGCCTGGGAAGGAGGACTCTACGACATCATACCCAGCTGAGATCCCTCCCTTCTCCAAACCCTGCCCTCCCCTGAACTCTACCCCCCAAATCGCCAGGAATTTCCTAACATTTTATTTATTTATGCATTCAATTTGTAGTCTCCGTTTTCCCCGCAAGGAGGCTCAGAGCGGATCACATTAATTTAAAAATATAGAAATAAACAATTAAAACTGGTAGATAAAAAGAGCCGTTGCAGTTTCACAACCCACCCTAAGCAGCGCACATTGCACAATCCCGCATGTAGTCATTTGGGCCCACGGTGGCCAATGGCAAACAACAAATCAAAAAAGCAAAGGCCACGAGGGGACACTCCCCCTGCCCCCGGTAGGAGGCTGGAGAGGAGACATCTCTGTCATGTATGCCTGCCTGCAGTACATGCCATGTTATGTGTTACCTGTTAATCCTCTGACACTACAGAAAGTTCTGAATACCATGCAATGCCTGTTAATTAGTAGTTCAGTGCCTCATCTCTACTTTGAAGTTAAACCCTTCCGCTTCTCCAGGCGACGGCCTTGGGGCCAGCTGCGGCCAGTCTGAATTGTATCTTCTCTGGGAACGGGGATGATTTCATACGCTATTGTTGCCTACGATAGTCTAAACTGTGATACTTTTTGTCTCTGGCGTTCGCACCAGAATTTCAACGGGCTTCTAACCTGGGGGTGGGATTTTTACCCTCTATCTAACCATGCTTTCCCTTAACACGTCACGTCTGCCAATTCGACTGTCTGAGCAACCTGAACTGATGGATCTCTAATAAAAGTTACTTCGACCAATTCACCTGAGTGTTTGCTGTGGAGAACGAAGGGATCTAACTGCCAGGGACAGGGGCAGCACGAGGCTCGCATGATGCTGTCACTTCCCAAAAATGATATCATCACGCAGCCCAGGAGCGTGCACGCCTGAAAAGGTGAGTGCCAGGTCTCCTGCCTCCCACCTGGAGAGTCAGGGGACCCGGTAACCCTAGCTGGCATGTAATATGGAGCCCTCAAACGTGGGCAGAGACTCAAGTGGGGCCTTCAGGTTGAAAAACTTGCTTGCTCTTGAGATAAACTCAGGTTCTGAACCCAATGCCTTTAAAACTCTGGTTGAGAATTCTCTGTCTGTGTGTGTGTGTGCATGTGTGCGTACAAGTGTGTGTGTATGCCAGGGAGATAAATCTGAGGGAAGCTTTAGGGAAAAAATCTAGAATTATGAAGTCATAATGCTGAGTTTCAGTACAGCAGGCCTGGCAGCTGTGGAGTTATTCCCAGCCTGCCTTCTCGCTAAGTAAATCTAGTCCTACTTTCTGATGTCTGGAGTTACGACTCCAGGTGGAGAGGGAAAGCCAGAAGCCTGCCTGCTACCCATCGCTTAGCAAACGGCTTTCATTAATACTGAGAGAGGGGGGAGGAAATACAAAGGAGCGATGCTCCAGTCGTGGCCTGTGCGCTGGTTCTTTTAACTGCTTCCTGACCTGCAAAAATTGTGCAAGATGCTTTTCATATTGTGTTATCTCCGTGCCAGGGGAAAAGTCACTATCTCCGCCTTTGCGTGCCAGGCTGCTTTTTAAGGCACAGGAGAAGGGCATACCATGCCTTTAAAATCCATTTTGGTATATCTCTGGGATAGGTCCGAGGTAGTTTCCAAAGGAAATCACACTAAAACTGTTAAAGCCTATGTGACCATATAAAACCACAAAAGGAGCACAATGCCAAACAAGTGGCAGTGTTAACATGTAAACCAAAAACAGCAGCAGTTCAAGTAGGACGATACATCCAGTAAGTTTTATAACTCAATAAACAGATCATTAGATCAACATTTAATGCTTGGGAAAACCAAAACGCATCAGCCTGGCACCAAAGGCTCGGATTTGGTTAGGAGGGAAGACAGTCCACACCTGAGGTGCTACAACTGAAAAGGCCCTGTCCTTCGTGGTCCCATACCTCACCCGAGGCTAGACCTTGGAAAATAATCTTGTAACTTGCATAGACTCATATGGGGGCAGGCAGCCCTTCTGGTCCCTTGGTCCCAGACTCTTGAGCTTTAAAGGTAAGAGCTGGCACATGGGAACTGAACCTGGAAATAAACAGGTGAGTGACATTGCCAGTTATCTATGCCTGCTAGAGGGCTTGCTGCTACCCTTTAAACCAAAAAAAGGGTGGGAAACCACAATAGGAGGAGGAAAAACAGTCAAGTAATAAATATGTATATAAATAGTGTTTTCTAATATATTTAAAGTAATCAATGCTCTAATTAAATGAATTCATAAATAAGTATGAAAGTGCTTACAAATACAGATAAATACAGGGCCGTTTCCACACTACTCACCTTCATCCGGAACGCTGCGGAACGTCGCAAAAAACCCGCGGAAGATAGGACCTTCTTGCGTGAGTTTTGTGTGATGTCGTGCAAAACTTGCGCAAGAAGATGCTATCTTCCGCAGTTTTTTTTGCGACGTTCCGCAGCGTTCCGCATGAAGGTGAGTAGTGTGGAAACGGCCCAGATCATGCTATGTAAACAATACGAAACCGCCAAACCAGATATTGCCAGCTGCAAAAGGGTACAGTCTTTACTGAAAATCTAATATCTGTTTTATCCTTTTTCTTTCAAAGCAGCTGAGAGGAAGATGTGAGAAGACCATCCAGACAGTAAATGTCCAAGGTAAGTATCCACAAAAGTCAAAATGAGTATAGAAAGTCTTATCTATTTCAATGGTTGTTGTGGGTTTTCCGGGCTGTATTGCCGTGGTCTTGGCATTGTAGTTCCTGACGTTTCGCCAGCAGCTGTGGCTGGCATCTTCAGAGGTGTAGCACCAAAAGACAGAGATCTCTCAGTGTCACAGTCTCTGTCTTGTTGGCAGGTAATTTATATCTACTCAGGAAGGTGGGTTTGGGCTGAGTCATCCTGTAAGATCTCTGTCTTTTGGTGCTACACCTCTGAAGATGCCAGCCACAGCTGCTGGCGAAACGTCAGGAACTACAATGCCAAGACCACGGCAATACAGCCCGGAAAACCCACAACAACCATCGTTCTCCGGCCGTGAAAGCCTTCGACAATACATCTTATTTCCTTCTGTAGGTGATGCCAGAAAGCCAGACTGCCCTCTAGGGCAAGGAACCCTTCCGCCCAACACAGGGCCGGCAACAGGACTTGGTGTTTCGTCGGCAGGACTTCTTCAGGGACTTCTTTGGTATCCGCCACTAGAGAGACCCATTGCACTGTATGAGAAGAGCATGCTGTATGGATTGACTCATGAGTTGATCCCTTAAACCGCCCCTGAAGAAGTCCAGCCGACGAAACACCCAGTCCTGTTGCCGGTCACCTTTTTTTTTAAGGTCACTTTTTCTGATCAACTGGCTCAAGGCAGGTTACAACAATATTAAAAAGGAATGTAAAATCATCGACCTCAATCCAAACCCCACTTTAAGCATGGATTAATCTTGGGAACAATTTCCCCCTCCGCTCCACTCACCACTGGCGTCTTCTGTTCTGAAAGTTTGGCCGATATTCTGGCAGCGTAATTTCTGGCCGAGGAGTCCAAGAATTCATTGGCGGGAGATGCCTGGGCTACGACCTCATTGCCCTTGACGTTGGTTGCCGTTTTCTTGTCTGTTGTTTTTTCAGGAGCTAAGAAAGAGCAAATAATGTTGCCCAGGCTGATAAATGAGGTTAATGTTTTCACTAGCCCAACAAAAATCTCTGTGGTCCATTCATCATTTGTGTTCCCATTGTGGATCTGAGGTGTTTATTCCAGAGTATCGGCATGTTAAAAGCGAAGTAAGCCGGAGTTATGAAGAATTACCTCTGTCCGATGGTTGTTGGGGGTTTTCCGGGCTGTCTTGCCGTGGTCTTGGCATTGTAGTTCCTGACGTTTCGCCAGCAGCTGTGGCTGGCATCTTCAGAGGTGTAGCACCAAAAGACAGAGATCTCTCAGTGTCTCTCACCAAAAGACAGAGATATCTCAGTGTCTCTCACCAAAAGACAGAGATATCTCAGTGTCACTGTGACACTGAGAGATCTCTGTCTTTTGGTGCTACACCTCTGAAGATGCCAGCCACAGCTGCTGGCGAAACGTCAGGAACTACAATGCCAAGACCACGGCAAGACAGCCCGGAAAACCCCCAACAACCATCGTTCTCCGGCCGTGAAAGCCTTCGACATTACCTCTGTCCGTTTAGGTTGTCAGGTCTCCTGCTACAGTGGGAGATGTCCCACACAGCAACCCTCACTGCCCACTGCTGACCTGCCACTCTGTTGGCCAGCAAGAGAAATATAACCAGGGTTAAAGAAAACCCTGGAGGCCTGCTGCCAGTCGGAGGTCCGAACTATCTATCCTAGTTTAATAGAAATCCTGGCAAACGTGACAGGGACAACGAAAGAATCCAAGAGCAAACCAAGGCAAGTGGCGCTTACAGACAATTCTCAGCTCAAACCCGTTCAAAGCATCATCAATGACTTGCATCCTATGCCGAACAATGATACTCTTCTCTTACGAGCATTGGGAGGCAAGCCTTTTCTTGCCCACAGGCAGCCCCCGAACCTTAAACAACTTCTCACTCATAATGATGAATTTCCCAGCACTGACACGGACTCTGGGACTAGAGCTTGCAATAAACAAAGATGCCAATTCTGTCTCCATATTTACTCTGATGCAGGGGTTTTTTTTCCAGCTGGAACGCAGTGGAACGGAGTTCCGGAACCTCTTGAAAATGGTCACATGGCTGGTGGCCCCACCCCCTGATCTCCAGACAGAGGGGAGTTGAGATTGCCTTGGCGTGGAGGGCAATCTAAACTCCCCTCTGTCTGGAGATCAGGGGGTGGGGTCACCAGCCATGTGACCATTTTCGCCAAGGGCAATTTAAAAACTCCCCCGTTCCAGCTGATCCAAAATGACGTCATTGGTCCTGGAGCATGCACACACTTTGCACGCGCCCATGTGGTACCAGGGGCACCACCTCCCACCAAGAGTTGCCCCCTGTACTGGCAACCCGCTGAGTTCCACCACCTCTTTTCCCAGAAAAAGAGCCCTGACTCTGACAGTGTGCTCACAGCACCTAACAACACCAGTGACACCACCTCAGGATCGTTCACATGTTTATCTTCCAACGTTACGTATGCTATCAAGGACCAGCAATGCCCTTCTGCTCTCTACATTGGTCAGTCCCTAAGCAAAAGAATAAATGGACAGAAATCTGACATTAAGAATCACAGCACTCAAAAACCAGCGGGAGAACATTTTAATCTTCCAGGGCAGTTCATTGCTGACTTAAAAGTGGCTGTTCTCAAACAGAGAAACTCCAAGAGGAGTACTGTGTGCAGTTCTGGAGGCCTCACTTCAAAAAGGATGTGGACAAAATCGAGAGCGACGAGGATGATCAGGGGTCTGGAGACTGAGCCCTACGAGGGAAGGCTGAGGGCCTTGGGAATGTTTAGTTTGGAGAAGAGGAGGTTGAGGGGGGACATGATTGCTCTCTTTAACTATCTGAAAGGCTGTCATTTGGAGGAGGGCAAGGAGCTGTTCCCGTTGGCAGCAGCGGGTAGGACCCGAAGCAACGGGCTTAAATTACATGCAGAAAAATACCGGCTGGATATTAGGAAAAACTTTTTCACGGTCAGAGTAGTTCAAAGGTGGAATCAGCTGCTTAGGGAGGTGGTGAGCTCCCCCTCACTGGCAGTTTTCAAGAAGAGGCTGGATGAATACTTGTCAGAGATGCTTTAGGCTGATCCTGCACTGGGCAGGGGGTTGGACTAGATGGTCTGTATGGCCCCTTCCAACTCTATGATTCTATGATTCTATGAATACAACAGGAGGCTGCTGAAATGGAGTTTATTCACACATTCAGAACAATGGATCCCCTGGGTCTGAACAGTAACTTGGGGTTCTTATCTCACTACAGATGCTAATTTCTGCTCCAATCAAGTTGCAGCCTGATGTCCTCCCTTGTAACACCCACTCATAATAAGGCCCAGGGATCTCCATTCTTACTCTTGTCTGAAGAAGGGAGCTCTGACTCTCAAAAGCTTACACCCTGAAAATCTTGTTGGTCTCTAAGGTGCCACTGAACTAAAATCCTGCTGTCCTCCAACTGCAGTCGTCCCTGTGAGCTATCTCCACAAAGACTTTTACGTTTAGGCCATGTTTCCTCAGGAAGTTCCCCATCATATTCTCCAACGGGATGGAACTGTGTATGAGCAACGTCAGGCTCTTGGGCCTCTCTGATTAGTTTCAGTGTGGCTTATGAAGGAAATCTGCCCAATGGCATTTGAATAAAAGACAGGCCGTAGACATTAGTTCTTCAGAGCTGGTGCAATGGTAGCTTTGGGTGTTATGTAATAATCACTTCCTCCTTTTGTCACTGGTCCAACAGAGTTGGCAGGTTTTTGTAGTGCTTGAAAAACCAACCAAACCTTTTTGGTCAGAAACAGGAGGAAAATGACAGAAGAAGTGTTTGCACGGTGACCAAAGGCAAACCTCTGTGGAGATAAATTGAAGCAGTTACCTTGGGTTAATAACAACAACAAATAATAATATTAATAATGATGATGATGATAAATAATTATAAATAATGATAAATAATGATAAATAATGATAAATAATAATAAGTAACAACAACAACATTCAATTTATATACCACGCTTCGGGACAACTTAATGCCGACTCAGAGCTGTTTACAAAGTATGTTACCATTGTATTGTCGAAGACTTTCACGGCCGGAGAATGATGGTTGTTGTGGGTTTGTTGTGGGCACTGTGACACTGAGAGATCTCTGTCTTTTGGTGCTACACCTCTGAAGATGCCAGCCACAGCTGCTGGCGAAACGTCAGGAACTACAATGCCAAGACCACGGCAATACAGCCCGGAAAACCCACAACAACCATATGTTACCATTATCTCCACAACAATCACCCTGTGAGGTGGGTAGGGCTGAGAGGGCTCTGAGAGAGCTGTGACTGACCCAAGGTCCCCCAGCTGGCTTCAAGTGAAGGAGTAGGGAATCAAACCCAGCTCTCCAGATTAGAGTCCCGTGCTCTTAACCACCACACCAAACTGGCTCTCCGGATGGCAGACGTGGTATGCCGTTAAGGGCACCGATATAAGAGATGAGAGAAATTTGACCCATCATAGGCCCAGTACAGCATTAAGCTCTCCAACTTTTCAATGGGGCTTGTCCAGCAAGCTATATAAATTAAAGAGTCTTGGTGGGGCAGCTATCAACACTGGAATCCCCAGCCAATTAATATACAGTACACTGTTAATTAGTCGGTGGAAATACCATTTAGATTTTTCACCGGAAGCACTAAAATGTGTGAGGGCTGAGCCCAACCGGGGTAATGTTCATCCCACCATGCCCCCTTCAACGCTCTGGGAAGAGACTATTTTGTCTCCAGCTTCAATCTCCATTTCCACCCTTCTCCAGTACCTCTTCGTTGTCCTTTTAACAGAAGCCTTTGAATGTTTGCTCATTAAAGAAGGGGGAAAAGATATTAACAACCTACCATTATATTGCACTGCTAATCCTTCTCTATTACAGTATTATTGCAAATGTTCATATTAAGACTCAACCTTGAGGCAAGACTTTTTTTTTTAAAGAAGCTGCCTTGTCCACAAAGAGAGAGGCAATCTCTCCTAAGACAGGATCGTTACATTTATCTGAAACACCTACAAATGAAGCACTAAATGAATTTAATGAAGCATGGCAAATTTTTAAAGTTACTTTTATAGGCAGCGGCGTTGCCCAAATTCAAAGCGCTCTTAATGAAGTTGCCAAGAAGCACAAACTGGCGGGGTGGCAATATGATCGAGGCCATTATGAGTCCCTTCAAGGAACATTAGATGGTTTATTGCAGAGCAGACAAAGACGAGGCCGCTGATATTTTGCCTGCAGGGCTCTGTCCCTTTGCTCTCTGCAGTTTTGGATTGAAAAAACTTTTGAGGCCTTCGTAAATTTTGGGTTCAAGTGCCTGAAGGCCGCCATTGAAGACAACTTTCTGTTGAGCCTGCCTTACACTCAGGGGATGCGGGCCTCAAAGAAAGGTAGTAACCAAGCCTAAAAATGGTATCAGATGGAGAGATCTCTTTCTTTCCATTTATCCTACTATATAAAAGAGCAAGCGTGTTCCTGACAACTCACTTCCTACCCTGGTGCGCCTCCAGAAGGCGGAGGGATGCCCAGATAAGGCAACACGTCTCTCCAGAGAGCGTGCTGCGGAAGGAAGCCCAGGCTGGAATCAGGTGCAGAGCAGGCAGCAATGCCTGACACACCCACCCACCTTCACCCAGCTGGGATCAGGCGCAGAGCAGGTGGCAATGCCCGCTCCCCACTTTCACCCAGCTGGGATCAGGAGTGGAGCAGGTGGCAACGCTTGCCCCCCCTTCACCCAGCCGGGATCAGGAGCAAAGCAGGTGGCAATGCCCACCCCCCTTGCCGTGATCAGGCACAGAGCAGGAGGCAATGCCTGCCCCTGCCTTCACTCAGCTGGGATCAGGAGCGGAGCAGGTGGCAATTTCAGCCCCCCACCTTCACCCGGCTGGGATCAGTCATGGATGAGGAGGCAATGCCTGCCTGCTCTCCCTCCCCTTTCTAGGGTTGTCAGGCTGAACCTGGCAACTGGCGGGAAGGATGGGGCTGGAGATATAGTGGGGATGGGGTCATGAGCATGATGATGTCACTTCTGGGCAAAACCTGGAAGCAATGATGATAGATCTAGGAACCTCAGATTCCTAGAGCTACCGTCATCACTTCCGGGCTTCCTCCAGAAGTGACATCATCACTCTCATGACGCCAGATTTAATGGTAATCGGGGGCAGGGAATTCCCCACCTGAACCAGAGCTTGGCAGCCCTACACGTTTCAGAGACTGGGTCCTACTTTTGTACAGACCCTGCTCTGCTCCACCACAGAGTTCAACCACGTGTTCAAGATTTTCATACTGGCCTCTCCTGAAGATCCCAAGGGACCAGCATGACGAAGTGCTCATTTGCCCGCATCATGCTGCGTCTGGCTCTTGATGCTGTCAACAGGGTCTACTCTGACTGGCAGCAGCTTGCCAGAATCTCAGGAAAAGGCCTTTCGCCTTTTAACTGGAGATACCGGGGCCTGAACCCAGGACCTTCTGTGTAGACAGAATAGGTGCTTTATCATTCAAGCCATGATCCTTCCCTACAGCTTTTTTAACTGGCGGGATCAGCTGGAATACAAAAGGTGCAAAGCCATCAAGAAATGCCCCATTCCCTGGTGTTGACCTCCTAAGTCCTGTGTGAGGTCGTGCCTCTAACATTAGGGAGAGATTTGGGCCTGCAGTAAGAATGATATGTTGACAAGTCATTGCAATTGACATCCCTCTGCTTAATGAGAATCAAATGTTTTGGAGATATTCCAAAGTCGATAGCTGGACATTTGGGCTCATACAGGACTGCCGCTGAAAGTGGCAGCCCTGCATCAAGTTCTTTTCCCTCTCTTTGTAACTTAGAGGCACATTTAACCATATTGTGATGTCATAACACTGTGTGTTTCTCCACCCCAAATAACTGGCTGCAGGGAAAGACAACTCCTGCCCAAAGCTACCAGAACTGCAGCTGACGTCGTGCTACTAGGGGATGTTAGTCTTTAATTTAGCCAGATGCTAAGTGTAATGCACAATAGGTTGTTCCATAATGTATAGAAGCAATTTATACAAATCTGTATAAAAGGCCCAGTCTAAAATTAAGTATGTGGCCCCATCTTTCAAAGACATCCAAAACTTCTAAGGAGTAACTTTCACCCCCTATAAACAAACTGGCTGGCAGCTCACAAAGGACGTCTGCAATATCAAGCACGGTACCTGGATCGACTTTGGTATCTGATTTTGGAATTGTCACTTCCGACTCTGTAGGCTTTACTAGCCCTAGGAATTCCTCGATGAGGCGGGTTAGCTTGGTGAACGCTTCGTCATGGTCATCTAAATGTGAGGGGAAAAGAGTGAAAAAGCAAATAAGCGAGGGACACTGCCGGGTTAGGTAACATGGGACTGCCTCAAAAGTGGCAGCCTCAGGTCTAATTCTTTTCTCTTCTCTGTAACATTTAGTGAAACTCAGAGCCAAGCTACAAGTGCTGCCTGACACAGGTTGGACACTTGTCAGCTTCCCTCAAGTTTTGATGGGAAATGTAGGCGTCCTGGTTTTACAGCTTGGCTCTCCATTACAGCTGCAAGACCAGGATGCCTACATTTCCCATCAAAACTTGAGGTAAGCTGACAAGTGTCCAACCTGTGTCAGGCGTCACTTGTAGCTTGGCTCTCACTGAGTGATCCAAAAACAGAGGCCAACAGATACATTTTATTAGGGCCAAGAAAGATAAAACCATGGCAAGCGTTCAAGTTCTCAAGATCTCTTAATAAGGCTTGGTATTTTGGGCGGAGGAGAGGGGGAAAAAAAGATATTTTGCATCCTAGTCTTAAAGCTTCTTGTCTGCATCCTGCACGGGCAGACTTGAATAGATCAGCTGTTGCTGGTATCAAATTGCACCATTAGCTTTCTGGGAAGAAGAAAAATGGCAGTCTGCAGTTGAAAATATAAAACAGGAGTAAGCGAATGTCTTGAAAAGGAGCCCTAAAAACACAGCCTAAATCATCTCTTAAATAAATCCACTCTGACGAACGTTGGCTCACTGTTTGGGATTATTTAGGATGGTTCTCGTAAAAGCTACTACATGCCTCTTGGTTTTTGATTTTTCCTGGGACCAAAGTTGAGCGAGGATGACATCATCACAATCCAGATGTTCTCACCCCACCCATCCCCCAGCAGTAGCAGCCATTTATGTGGAGTGGAGGTTCAATATTTCTCTACTCGGCTTGGTGACTCCTGATTGCAGGTCACAGAAATCTCCAAAGTACAAAGCAAGAGCAATAAAAAAATACCTAGGAATTCTCATTAAAAACCTGTAAAAAACCATGCAAGAAAGGGCCTCTCTCTCGCTTGTTGATGTGCTTTGAAATAATCATGCCTACAATTGAAAGGAAATCTAAAAGAAGCTAGACACATTCAGACCTCAATCCCCCACCCTGGCTCCTGTGTTTTCCAATAACTTTTGACAGGAAGAAATTCAACAGGTTGAACAATGAGAAAGGCTGTGCCTGCTGGATTTCTTCCCATCATAGGAGTTTACTTGCAGAGTTGTTTTTGTCATAGAGCTTTGCAAGCATCAGGTCCTGTACCCCAAAAGTAAGATCTGGGTCCAATAACACTTTAAAGGCCAACTAGATTTCCAAGGTCTGAGCTTTGGGGACACGGAAATATGGGGGGTGACAGTACAAAGTGACAAACGCTTGCTTTTTATATCTTTGTCTCTGCAACAACCTTTAAGATCTATGGGACGAACAGAACCGCAACTGGTACAATCTCCCCCACACCAGAGCAGCCCAGTTAGCCGAAAAACCAGTGTTATTGGCAGATTCACAACTAATGAGTTTTAGTTCTAGCATAAGCTTTGGTGGACTAGAGCTCACCTCATCAGATGTTTGTTATGGGTTGTAGGTAGGTTGCTCTGGTGATATTTGTGCCCGTCATGCAGCCTTTTAAAAGCTCCTGATATTTTTCCACGAAGCTGAAGTTAGTTCCCAGTTCCTTATTCCCAGTTCCTAGTTCTTTATTTGCAGAGCAAAACACAAGTATTGGGGGAAGTTGAAAAGCTCTGTACCCCAAAATAAAGACTGTAGGAGAACATATCATACACCTCCATATTTCAGTTCCTTATTCGCAGCTGTTCTCAACACTGGCTTGTGGGAGGCAGCCCAAACAGGAGATCCTAGCTCCAGAATCAGTGTTTGGATGGGCACTAGCACCAGTCTGGTTGTAGGGGACATTCTAGTGAGTCTAGGGCTGTGTGATTTGGGACCATCCAAGGTTCTTTGGGGGGTATAGAGGGCTTGTATGTATTACCCTACTTTGAAGCTATTAACTCAAGAACTGGGCTTTGTAGGAGGACCCAGTATATGTCCACTTAAAGAGGAGAGTCTGCTGAATATGGAGATGTATGATACGTGCTCCTACAGTCTTTATTTTGGGGTACAGAACTTTTCAACTTCCCCCAATATTTGTGTTTTGCTCTGTGAATAAAGAACTGGAAACTGCAAATAAGGAACTGGGAACTGCGAATAAGGAACAGGGAACTGCGAATAAGGAACTGGGAACTGGGAACCAACTTCAGCTTCGTTATTTTTTCCAGCCAAACCCAGCTGAGAATCCTTATTGTTGAAGTTCATGCTAGTACACACTCATTTAAAACCTTCACTTTTGTCCCATCAGCTTGCAAGTATCAAACACGCATCTCTCTTTTAAAAAAAATGTATGTTCAACTGCTCTCCTCCCTCCCCCTAAATTTTCTCTTTATGCTCTTCCTTCTAACTGCCCATCTCTATTTTCCAGTTTCTTGGCTAATCATGTCATCTGAACGGGGGAGTGAGACATTCCTTTAAATTCCGCATTACTCGCCGCACTGAATTTTCAAAATGCTTATTCTTTGCGTCACTCCTGTTCATGAACAGAAGCGATTACACATGCAAAGTGACAAATGCCTGCTTTTTATTTATTTCTCTCTGCAACAACCTTTATTTCCCCCCCAGACTCCCTAGAGTTTGACTCCAAAAGCCAATGTGGGATCTTGGCTTAGCCATTTCTAAGCATCATGAAGAAATGTTGCCTCCAACCTGGCATGTTTTATTTTAGTTCTTCATACTTGTGGGCTTCTGCATTAGACGTCCTCTTTTTATTTCAAGGAATTGTCTTTATTTCTTTCAGGAATATTCATACAAAGCAAGAGATACAACATAAATGCAAAAAAAGTGACTGAATACATTATGATGTTTTCTAATAAAGTAATCAGGTTCAAGGTGTTGGTTCTTACCTTTAAAGCCCTGAGCGGGTTGGGACTGGCATATCTTCGGGACTGCCTCTCCCTGTATGTTCCCCGGAGACCGCTTCAAACAGCGGATAAATGTTTACTGGTGGTCCCCAGCCCTAAGGAAGCCCACCTCGCTTCAACCAGGGCCAGGGCCTTTTCAGTCCTGGCCCCAGCCTGGTGGAACGCTCTGTCAATGGAGACCCGGGCCCAGCGAGACATATTATCGTTCCACCGGGCACGTAAGACAGAGCTGTTCCGCCAGGCATTCTGTGGTTGTAGGGGGTGGTGTCATGTCAGCCGCCCACCTTTGGGGTGGGATGGGGGTTCTCCCCACCATTGCACCTTAATGTATCTGGTTAATTTATTTCATTATTGTTTATTGTATGTTGATTTTAGAATTGTTTTCTTGTTTTTATTGATTTTAACTTGTTTACCGCCCAGTGCCCCTGAGGATGGGCGGTTTATAAATTGAAATATTATAATGATAATGATAATGATAATGATAATGATAATGATAATGATAATGATAATGATAATGATAATGATAATTTGATACACACATCCTTTTCTTACTTTCTCAAAACATACTCCTTATTTTGGAACTCTTTACGGGGCTTGTCTATTCAACATTTTGCCCTGTTTGGTGGTGATTCTAGGTAGTTCAGTTGGGGAATGAAAATGAAGAGTCACTCTGGGTTTTTAAATGTTTCGTGAGTTTCACAAAAATAAGGTGCCTGGCAGTGCTATCCTAAGCAGTGATGCCCTTCTAAATCCATTGAAGTCAATGGTCTTAGAAGGGTGTATCAAAACCTCCCAACTGGCTTTGAATGATACACTTACGAGCTTCCTTGTCGCAACATTATTGGCTGCTGGTGGGACCGAACACAGCCCTTTTCACATCCTTTGTCCATTGCAAGCTCGGATCACTTTGATGCTGGCACACGTCCTGGAAACTCACTTTTAGCCACATTAATGTAACGGAAAGGACAGCACACAGCCAACGCAGTGATAGGGCTGATCGTGGGACTGCTGTGCTCATCAGGACAAACTCCACTTCAGAAGGAGAGGCCCTTATGTCCCCACCTCGCAAATGGCACCTCCCCATATCTTGACTCACCTACGTTGATGACCGCATCAAAGAACCCTGGGAGGTCTTGATTCACTTTGTTGTACATGTCCACCCTCCGGACAGCTTCCTCGATCTCCGGTCTGCTGAAAAGGCCCATCCTTCGTAAGTGACCCCCATATTTTTCTTTGTTCATTGGGATCAACAGGATGTAGCGAGGTTCAAAGTAGGAATTCTTCAGGCTTCTCACCCCCTATAAGGCAGAGAGTGTTTAGGTCCAGCTTCGGTGGGGTGTTTGTCAACATGGTTAAATCACACAGCATGCTTCAAGTTATCACAAAGAAGTAAGAACTGGCCAGAAGAAAGGGGAGGGGACTAAAACCAAGCCCCCTCCCCACTGTATAGCCCTTAGGCACTTGAATTGTTTCCCCCACCAGACCCCCTTTCAAAATAATCGGGGCAGATCTTGTTCCCTGCTACTCCAGAAGTCTTGAGCCACAGGAAGGTAGACTTCAGCTGAACATTAGGAGAATCGTTACATCCATTCACTTCATTCATTTATACTCTGACTTCTCCTCTCCTCCATTTATCCTCACAACAACAGCCTTGTGAGGTAGGCTAGGCTGAGAATGTGTGTCTGTCCCAAGGTTACCCAGCAAGCTTCTATGACAGTGTGGGAATTTGAACCTGGGTCTCCCAGATTTTAGTCTGGCATGCTTAACTACTTGCTTAACTACTACACTAGACTGGTTCTGAGTGTAGCTCTCAATCAACAGTAACCGGTTAAACAGGGGGCTCTTCCTCACCACTGCCACCAGGCTAGTTTGGCTAGGGATCCTGACAGTGTTTTGCCATCTTCTGGGCATGGAGGAGGGGTCACTGTGTGTGTGTGGTGGGGAGGAGAGGTAGTTGCGAATTTCCTGCATTGTGCAGGGGGTTGGACTAGATGACCCTCCCGGTACCTCCCTACCCTATGATTCTATGATTAGCCCATGCTCTGTCTTTGGATTTCCTGCCTTGAATGGGGGTTGGCACAGGTGGCCCACAAGACGATAAGATGCATTTTCCACCATCCCATTTAGCCTGGGCCTAAAAAGCTTCCATGTTCATCTGCCTCATTCTCTGCCATTTACGTACACAAGCATGGCACAACAACATGACGCAAACACATTTGGATGGTGTTAGACGTTGCTGCCGTTGGGGATGACGGTACCAAGATGTGTACACTGCACGATTAGACAAGTTTCTGCTCCCAAAAGGCACGCGTACCTCTATTTCCAAGTGAGTACAGGTTGCAAGTCCTTCACGTGCAATAGAATCAATCGTATCTCGGCCCAGACCATACTGAAAGCCGCTATATTTAAAAGTTGCAATGAATTTCCCCTGAAATTGAATAAAATACAACTGTTGTGAAAAGCAAAGGAAATTTACTTTTTTTAAAAAAAATTGACACAATCTAGGATCTAGAATGCTAAAATTCCTTTGTTCCCTGCTGGCAGCATCCTGTGGCTAGATCCCTTCTACATAGCAATTACAGAATTACATAGCCTAGCAACTGTGATGTTACCTGGTTCAAATCTTACTTTAGCTGTATGTACAATGGACAGCCTCAACCCACCGTTTGCAATATGTGAACAATAATGCCGATCTACTTTACAGAGTTGCTGAGACGACACAGGTAAAGTATTTCGGACACTTGCAAGCCAAAATTGGATGTTTCATTGTTCGAGGGAAGCCCAGAAAAAAAGACACGTATGGCGTGTCTTCTTCTGGTATTTCTGAAGTAATGTGCGAAGGGGAAACTGGCATCTCTCTTCTTTAGCAGGAGCTCCAGATGTGAAGAGAAACTGACACATCTCATCAGTTGCATGTCAGCCTGAGAGTGGGAAGAGCTTCCTTTTCCTTTCCACTCCCATGAAAAGTGAATTTAGGATCATTCAAGGAAAGCACTGAGCAATGCATTCAGAACAGACAAAAGGAAGTAGCATTTCATTCAACGAATGAATGTTTGTGGAAGCACTGCCACAGGCTTTCAAAGAGGATTATACAAGCTCAGAACCCGTCAACAGGCTAAATGTAACCTCCATGTGAGCAACTGGGAGAGCAAAAGATTACATGCACAGATATGTCTATGCCCAGGGCTTTTTTTCTGGGAAAAGAGGTGGTGGAACTCAGTGGGTTGCCAGCACAGGGGGCAATTCTTGGCGGGAGGTGGTGCCCCTGGTACCACATGTGCACGAGCAAAGTGCGCGCATGCTCCCAGGGCCAATGACGTCACTTTGGGTCAGCTGGAACAAGGGGGGAGTTTTTAAAAGTTTAAATCACCCTTGGTGAAAATGGTCACATGGCTGGTGGCCCCACCCCCTGATCTCCAGACAGAGGGGAGTTTAGATTGCCCTCCGCGCCACTGGCGCGGAGGGCAATCTAAACCCCCCTCTGTCTGGAGATCAGGGGGTGGGGCCACCGGCCATGTGACCATTTTCAAGAGGTTCCGGAACTCTGTTCCACTGCGTTCCAGCTGAAAAAAAGCCCTGTCGATGCCTGTAAGCAACATGAAGAATTCCATCGGCTCTCCCACATCAATGCCATCTCGAGCCCCCCCAAAATATCAGCCACCCCCACCTCCACCCCCTGGTGATCTGTGACGTGCTGCCTGGTACTTTCCCCTTAAGCCAAAAACCACAACCGGTTGACCCCTTACCATATGCAACATCTTGTCAAACTCCTCCTGGGACACAAAATAATAATCTAACCGATTTTCTTCTCCAAAATAAGCCGTCCGTGTGGTGTGGCAGGGACTGAAAGGCAAGCCATGCAGAAACAAAGGGGGGGGACCCCTTTTAGATTTAGAAGAGCTTGTGGGGAACATAACAGAAGTTCACGGAATGATGAAAATGGGTGGGTGCGTGGGGGAGAGTTCCTTTTCCCTCTATGATACTAGAACTTGATGCCCTACAGATTTGGGATAGGCCTACAGTTGCCAAACTGCAGGTGCGGCCTGAAGATCTCCTGGAATTACAACTGGTCTTCAGACGACAGAAATCTGTTCCGGTAGAGACAGCGGCCTCTTTGAAGGGTCGTCTCTATGGCACCGTGTCCCTGCTGAGGCTTCTCTCCTGCCCAAGCCCCACTCTTTCCCAGGCTCCTCCCCCAAAATCTCCAGGAATGTCCAAAAGTCAGAGTTGGCAACCCTAGACAGGCGAGGGAGTGTTTTTTCACACGATACACCATCAATACGTGGAATTCACCATTTCAGGATGCAAATGGGCTACTTTCAATTCTTCCTTTTCCATTTCCTGTTACAGGCTCACACCAGAACCAAAACCAGGTTTTAAAAGTGTGCCCTTAACTTGAAGTAACTAAAACTGGACCCGACCAACCAATCCATTAAAATTTTAATGGACTGATCTACCAGATCGAGATAATCCAAATTATGGTATTCCCCGTTGCCATGTATGGATGTGAAAGTTGGATAGTGAAGAAAGTTGACAAGAAGCAAATTGATTCATTTGAAATGTGGTGTTGGAGGAGAGTTTTTCGGATACCATGGACGGCGAAAAAGACAAATAAAGGTTGGATCATCATATACAAAGGGGGCACACAGGCCCCCCCAGCCCCGACCCGACGAGAAGCCAACAAACTTAGCTTGTTCGTACATGGAACTTTATCAAGGGCGTAGTAATAATCCAAACCAAAACCCCAACAAAGGGAAGTTCAACACATCCAACCAACGTAATGCTAAACATTAAACCTCAATCGACGGCCGGGGGGGGCCTGTGTACCCACTTTGTATATGATGATCCAATTTACAATTAAACTCTGTTTGCATGGAGCTTACCTGTCTGTGGCCATGTATCCTGTGTATTCGTGTATATTTATTGGATTTGCATGAAATCTTTTTAGGAGATTACAAGATGAGTTTATTTACCTGATGCACTTGGCACATTACACTGTATAAATATCCTATGATTTTCTCTTTAAGTGAGATTATCGTTCCTTGCTTGTTTACTATACTTCCGGTTGGTTGGGCATACGCCTGGTTTTGTTTTGTTTACAACCTCTAGGTGGTGGTTGAAGATGCCCCAGAATTTCAATTGACCTCCAGGTGATAAAGATCAGTTCCCCCGGAGAAAATGCCTGCCTCGGAAAGCAGCCTCTATGGCATTATATCCCACTGAAGCTCCTCCCTTCCCCAAGCCCCGCCTCCCCAGGCATCACCCCCTAAATCTCCAGGAATTTCCCTACTCTGAGCTGGCAACCGTATGAAGAATGTTGGGAAATGTCTGTGATTAGGATCTTCTGATTTAAAAAAAAAAGCTAATTAGCAGCTCTAGGGCTGCTTTGAAGACCAGGGAGGGGTTGCTGGTGGAGAAGGTGTTTAACCCCTTCCTGCTATGCCTCTTGCACAGTTTAAAATGCTCCTACAACCAGGCAGGTGCCTGCACTGGATCCCCCCTCCCATAAAAAAAACCCTCAGAGGGTACTTTAAATCATGGAAGAGGCACAAGAGGAAAGGGTTGGACAGCTTCCCGCCCAGCCGCCCACCTGCAAGCTTCAAAGCAGCCACCGGGGACTGCTCGCCAGCTTTAAAAAAAGATAACCAAACGGTGATGCCAGCTGCGGAACTTCTGCATCGCACCTGTTTTAAGTCTGAGCTTCTTTAGGTTTCAGCTTTCCCACCAGCTCTCCAAATGGGAGAACCTCTCCTCGGGTGGTCATGCGTGCAGAGCCTGCACATGAACACTAAGCCTGGCGTTTCACACACTGCAGCTGGTGAATATCTGGATCTGACTTGTATGTTGCCTGCGCCTTTGTCCATCCATCTTAGCATTGGCTACACCGATCTGGCAGCAGCACCCCAGGGTTTCCATCAGAGAGCGGTCTTTGCCAACAGCTGCAAGCTGAGATTCTTTAATGGGAGGTGCCAAGGGTTGTATCTGGGACGTTTTTGGGGGGGAGGGGGGAGGGACTACTCTGGCACCAAGCCACAGCCGCTCTCTGACATTGAAAAGGTGTGCAATGTTGCCTCACCCTTTGTTCAGATGCCACAGCCCAGTCTGCCAGGAAAGACAAGGAACCATGCCGGGGTCCAACAGTTAAGCATAGATCCCTGCCACAGTGATTTTCTGGAAGATGACTGGGGCACCACTTTACCCTAAACTGTGTCAAATTAAAACCGTGTGGGGCACGTGGACTCTATGAAGCTGAAACTTCAAAGGACTGATTTTCTCAGAGATCAAGACCATACATCTTGAAATGTGGTTCCTTGCACTGGCCAGATGTTTTGAATGTCCTATTTTATTGCTTTTTCAAAAAGCAAATGATCTTAAAGCACGTTACAAGCTCCTTTTAATGGCAAGGTCATGTTTACATTCAAACCAGCCAAGTATCTTCCATAAATTGCATTTTTAATGAGCGGCATGTTTGAGATTTTAAAGAATGAACACTAACGCTACAGAAATCTCTACTGAATAATTAAAATACAGCTTTGCTTTATGGCATCAATTTTCTGCTCTGCTAAGATTCCGTCATTTTCTTCATATGCATAAAACTTATGAGGGAATAAAATATAAAAATAAAAACACATCGAGGCTCCTGGAAAACTTATAGCGCTTAGAAAATCCCCACCAGCTTTCAATTATTTGGTATTTCCAACCAGGCTTTTCAAACAGGATAATTTATTTAACATGCATTATATTGGATTTTTCTCCCTGCAGGAGATTTTTTTTTAAGTGCTTGATTTGCAAAAATATATAGCTGATGTCTGTATTGACCCATCATCCATATATTTTGTAAATCGAACACTTCTGAGAACTGAAATGCGTAGGTAGGCGGCTTTTTTGTTTGGGATCATTAAGATTTGAGCTACAGAAAGAGCCAAAGACAATAACCGGAGATAACACAAACAGGCCGTATTTCAATGTATTGTCGAAGGCTTTCACGGCCAGAGAACGATGGTTGTTGTGGGTTTTCCGGGCTGTATTGCCGTGGTCTTTCAGCTAATTTCAGCTAATCGAGTACACCGATGACGGTTATACCGGAAACGGATAAATTCTGGACTCTCGGAGGCTGCTGTATTTCCAGGGGCAGTTCACGGACCTTGGTAATTGCTCAGGGGTTGGAACAATCAGATCTGTAACTTTCTGTTACCCAATGAATTTATTGCATATGACCATAGGCCTTCACAATCCCAAACCATTAAAAAACAGAAAAATACAAGAATACAAATATAATTACATGCATATAAATAAGATTACTATAAAATGCATTTTACCTACAATGTAAAAGTTAACAACATACCGAAGCATTACGTACAGCAAAAATAAAATATAAATGGATCAAATACTCTACACTTTGCATCCAATTTAAAGACAAACGTCTTTATGCATCAGACCATGAACCTGGACAAGCTTTACTGCAGAAACTGGATATTACCTCAACTGACCTATCAAAATCTGCACAAAAAAGAAAACTCATTCACCCACCTACTCCTCATAAAGGAAGCAAAATTCCAGTTAGAAACAACTGAGCCACAAAATGGAAAGCATTCCAGAGTCAAGAAACACTGAATTTTTTTTTCTTTCCTTAAAAGCTGTATAAGTGGGGAAGGGGGAACAATCAAAACTTAGATGCAGAGGAGTTAGCCGTGTTAGTCTGTGGTAGCAAAATCAAAAAAGAGCCCAGTAGCACCTTTAAGACTAACCGATTTTATTGTAGCATAAGCTTTCGAGAATCACGTTCTCTTCGTCAGATGCATGGTACAGAAACTGGTCAAATATAGAAGAGGAGGGGGGAGGAGGGGAGGAGAAAGAAGATGAGATTAGGGGGGGAGAGGGAGGGTGCAACCAAAACATTCCTTGGCTAGTAAATGTAAACATCTCCTTTTGGTGTGGAGATTAATTGGCTTGTGTGAGGCTTCAAAGGAGTTTGCCGTGTTGGTTTGTAGCAGCAAAACAACCAGACCATCCAATTCCAATGTAGTATAAGCCTTCGATAGCCACAGCTCTCCCCGTCAGATCTCTTTGTCAGATGCATCTGACGGGGAGAGCTGTGGCTATCGAAGGCTTATACTACATTGGAATTGGATGGTCTAGCTGTTTTGCTGCTACAAACCAACACGGCAAACTCCTTTGAAGCCTCACACAAGCCAATTAATCTCCACACCAAAAGGAGATGTTTACATTTACTAGCCAAGGAATGTTTTGGTTGCACCCTCCCTCTCCCCCGCTAACTGCATCTTCTCTCTCCTCCCCTCCTACCCCCTCCTCTTCTATATTTGACCAGTTTCTGTGCCATGCATCTGACGAAGAGAACGTGATTCTCGAAAGCTTATGCTACAATAAAATTGGTTAGTCTTAAAGGTGCTACTGGGCTCTTTTTGAATCAAAACTTAGAAATCATAGTTTAAAATGTAACAAGCAGTTTGTGCTACCCAGCAGTATTGAGGTTTTGGGGGGGTGGGGGGAACCAGTTTTCTCTTGCTCCCAACAATGACAGCCCCTTGACGTTGTACTTTTGTTCAACAGACCCAAAGGAGGATATTCCCATAGGGTCTCTCAGAGGCTGTACATATATCATATTTTTAGGTTTAGCATTTGGGATATAAATCGCTTGCAATTTGTTGTTAATTTGAGTTCAATAGTTTTTGTGGAGTGAACAGTGGGGAGGGAGGTATAAACATATCGTTATTAATAATATATAGCCTTTTCGATGGGTGGTGGGTAGGGGGTAAAATTTTCAGTTATTTTATAAATAGATTTCTTTTTTAAGTGTTTTTGTAAGAATGTAGAAATTCCTTTTTCATAGGACTACTAATTTAAGAGAGAGAGTCACAAATTTATAAGCCCTACTAAATGTTGCACTGTTATTTAATCTGGTTTCTAGTATCTTTTGAAAAACTAAGCAATCGTTATACCGCTAGTATAACTAATCTATCAAGTTTAATAGGAACTGATCACTAATATTGTACTATCACAAAATTAATAATCTGTTATTTTTACTACATTCAACGTTTAATAAGTTATTTGTTTATGAAAAATTAATAAAAATATTTTTTTTTAAAAAAAGTTAACAACATTAAAACCAAATGTTTTCTAGCAGCTTATAAGACAACAATCTATATCAACAATCTCTCCTGGTTGCTACATTTGCCCCTATTTTCCTAGCAGCCAGAGCGTAGAGGGCCATCCTGTTCGAAATAAAAGGGGCTGTATTTGAAAGTATAAAATTTAGTTTCTCAAAATCAGACAGTAGATGGAGACCAGATAAAATACTCGTGAGAAATTTTCCCCTTGGTTCCTGGTATAAGAGACAGTTTAAAACATAGTGTGGTCAATCCTCAGCTGAGGTTCCACAGATACATATATGCTCATCGATGGAATCACCCGAGTAGCATCTCAGTTGGCATAGACTGGAAATGTAATGACGTAAATGCTACCCTGAGCTTATACACTGTGATATCAGTCAGATAATGTGCTCTAGTACGGACTTTTTTGATGAACTCTCTGTTAGCGTTAGGCTCTATGAAATCCAACATGGGGCAGTTACCGGAAACACAGTCAGGAAACGAAACGCCTCTCCGAGCAGGCATACCTGTATCTGAAATAGTTGTTAAATTTCCTGCAGAGCCTGTGGCAAAGTTCTCGTTTCCAGCAGGCCAGCGGGCCAGTCAACACCAACATGGGGTAGGGAGCGTCGAGGCTAGGCAAGGTGCTGCGTGGAAGGGGAGACACGTCGTTAGGCTTTTCACTCAGACCTCGGGGCCCCAGACAAGGTACAGACAAGCACGAATCCCCCATCTCCCGTTCTGCTGGGGTGCCAAGTCCGCTTTTGCCCCCTGGGCAAGCAGCGAATAGATCCAGCAAAGTCAAAAACCACTGCAGTGTTAGTGAAGCTGGAAAGCTGACTCGGCGGAAAGGCAGGTCAGGCCCAATGCAGTGATATTCCCAGGCGGACAGAGAACAGGATATTGGACTCTGTGCAAAAAGCAATAATAACCAGTGTACCAATGAGCAAATATCTATGCTAGATTTAAAATAAAGAACAGAGAAAAATCACCAGTCCAGAATAGGACTCTAACTCATCTGAAGGAAGCCTGTGCTGTGCAGAAATTCCTTTGCAGAAAATCTGTTCTCTGAACGCTAGATTGGGCAGGTGGAGGGTTGGTGGGATGCTGTTGCTGCCTTGGCCTAGGATGCCACAGCCCTTCACAGGAGCAGCTCCATTTAAGGCTTATACTAAGGAGTCCAGTAGTACCTTTAAGACTAACCAACTTTACTGCAGCATAAGCTTTCAAGAACCACAGCTCTCTTTGTCAGATGCATGCATGTCAATGCAACTGACAAAGAGAGCTGTGGTTCTCGAAAGCTGTTGATGCATCTGATGAAGAGAGCTGTGCTTCTTGAAAGCTGACGATGCATCTGACGAAGAGAGCTGTGGTTCTCGAAAGCTTATGCTACAATGAAGCTGGTTAGTCTTAAAGGTGCTACTGGAGTCTTTACTGGGAAAACGAGTGTCCAACACAGTCAAATTCAACATCTGTAACAGTGAGAAATGGTCCAGAAAATCCCAACATTGTCATATTTAATTTTGAAAGGGAAACTAGGAAGATTAGTTAGAAACTGAAAGGTCTGGCTGGGAAGGCTAAATCCTTTCAAGCTCTGTGTCAGGGTGGGGGACATTATCTGAGGTTTGATTTAAACCTAGTATAGCAGCTTTCTAATGAAGGTAGCCTTTCTAAGGAAGGCAGCCTTTAGCATCACCAATGTCATGTTTAAAGTGGGCCTAAGAGAAAGGAGTTACAGGGCAGGCCATTTTGTCAAATTTGGTGACCACCACTCCTTTTATCCTCTGTCAACCACCTGCAAGCCACGAAGACATAGATGCCCATTTTGCTTGCCGTGGGAGGCTAGCAGTCTGAAGGGAGAGAGTTAAAGAGAGCTCAAAGAAGCTGTCGTTCCAGGCATTCCTCACCCTCTGGAGAGTTCTTAATCGTCTGTGGTTATCGATAGATTTTCTTGCGACTCTCATTTACGGTGCGAAGGGCCATCTGCTCCAACAGATTGTTTCAAAGAGACGGAGCGGTGAGCAATCTGTCTCCAAGCTTCGAGGTGAGCAGCTAACTTCATTTCATAATCTGCTCAGCCAAGCAGGATTTGCCTAATTTCCATTCTGACATCCGTGGCCTGTCTCCTTCGCCTGCTTTGTCAGAAGAGCCAACTTCGAAGGGCGAGAGAGACAGAGGAGACGGACCCCCGTGCCCGCAACAGCTTTACTCTAATGCCACCTACAGGGCCAAAGGGGAACCAAAAGCTAAGCTTACCTGTCGTAGATCCGCTGAGGCTGCATCATGCTGTACGTGATGTGAGTCATGTGGTCTTGGGCGGCCACCACTTCGGGGGGAGGATCGTATTTGTTCACGGCAGCAACCTGTTCCCGGTAATTACAGGGAAAGGGATTGATTCAATTTGTTAATGCTCTCCAAGCAACAGAATTCCACATGTATGATTAGAATTTCTTCCTAATTAACATTTATGTTTCTTCTAGAAATCAATTACTGGCCAGTTATCCTTGCGGAGGGTAGGACCTCCTCCAGCTGTTGGCTATGGCAGCTTAATGAAGCCTCCGTGTTCGGAGACCTCCAGGCATCAGTCACTTGGGACAATGAACGGCAGATGATCCACAACTTCACGCCTCGGCTTACGAGGTTTCAGAAGCAACGAAGTCATCGCTGAGCAAACAGGATGCTGGTCTGTCTGTTACTTGGTCCGACCCAGGAAGATGACGCTTAAACAAGGAGTAAGCAAACCGTGGAACATATGCCAAGCAGCGGCATGCCAAAATCTACCGGTTCTGCCCAAGCAACCAAGCAGAGCACCTGTGGCGGTCATAGCGCCTTGGGATACAACAGTGAGAGAAGGCTTCTAACCAGGGCTCATTTTGAGGGGGAACGTGTTGGAACGCAGTTCCAGCAGTTCCCCAAAGAGGTCACATGTCAGGTGTCCCCGCCTACCTGACTCTCAGCCATTTTGGGCCCACTTCGGCCTGGATTGGGGCTGAAACGGCCCAGATCGGGCCTCTGACGGGTGGTGGATCACTCTCCCGCTCAGCAGCAGCCTGATCCTGACCATTTTGGGCCCAATTTCGGCCCTGAATGGCCAGGATTGGGTCCAAAACAGCCACGATAGGTGATGTCAGGGGGTGTGGCATATGCAAATCAGTTATACCAATGACACACTTCCGGCGATGGCAAGGGGCGTGGCATATGCTAATGAGCTATGCTAATGAGTCCCTCCAGCCCTTTTTCTACGAAATGACCCCTGCTTCTAACCATCAGAAATACCTGGCCAGAGAGAAGGTGATGAAACTGACATTTGTTAAGGCAAACCAGGTTTTGAGCCAAATTCTGATTTTTCAAACTATCCATTGTTGAAATAAACCACAGTTTTTTGTTCTGTCTGAAGCGAACCATTCAGATCAGGAGTTCCCATTGTGTCTTTTGATAACATTTCCACAATAAAGCTTCACGCAGGAGACTTCCTGCCCCCCCCTCTGGCCCCCACTTCCAACCCTCCCGCTGGTTGCTGGCTTGGCCATGCAACCCTACCTGTTGTTTAAACCACAGTTTTGACCTCATGACTGTGACTTGCACAAAAACAGACAGACTGCACCCCTACCCCCCTCCTAGGCCATTTTCACACTGCTTACCAGCCACGGAACATCGTGCCAAACTCTGGGAATGACAGCGTCTTCCTGGCACGATTTCGTGCGAGAATTGCAGTTCTTGTGCAAAATCGTGCCAGGAAGACGTTGTCGTTCCGGGAGCTTGGCGCAATGTTCCATGGCCGGTAAGCAGTGTGAAAATGGCCCTAGTTACCTGGAAATAAATCCCACCAAATGCAATGAGATTAGTGTATTATAGGACCAAAACATTAAAGCTTCTCTCTTCAGCATCCAAAAACACTGGAAAAGAGCATTTTCTGGCCTTGCTGGCAGCAGCAAACCAGAGTATAAATTGTGAGTTTGATGGCCCTCCTAAAACGGGACACTTGCCTTTTCTTCCACAGTGATTTTCTTGTGATCCAGCTCCGTAAGTCGGAGCAGCATGAAAATGACCAGGAGCCAATAATCGGGCTGTTGCTGGAAAAAGGAGAACAAATTGCTTTCAGTAGCATTTACAGGAAGAATATTGAAATGCAACTCCTCAAAGCAAAAACCCAAGAGGCTGTTTATCATACTTCAGCATAGGATATTAGCAGTAGGAAAGAGCAAGAGTCCAGTAGCATCTATAAGACTAACAAAATTTGTGGTGAGGTAGGAGTTTCAGCGAGTCACAGATCACTGAAGCTTATACCCTACCACAAATGTTGTTAGTCTTATAGGTGCTCCTTGACTCTTGCTCTCTTCTACTGCTACAGGCACACTCACAGCTACTTATCTTGATCTATCTTCACAAGATACAAGGAATGCAGTAGACAGGGAACAGAAAAGAGGAGAACAAGCCACATGAATTTCTGGTTGGCAGTCCCCTGCTTCTTCCAAATGGGAGAAGAAAAACAGCTGGACAGGCAGAGAGTGTTGGAAGACGAGGATTCAACGCTGTCCCTTTCCTCAGGTTTCAGGACAAACCAAAGAGTTAGAAAGATAGAGAGGTCAGGTCACACTGTTACTGCTCTGACTATCCTCTGATATGTGGATTGCTATTCTCAGGACTTCCTCCTCCTTATATTGTCGAAGGCTTTCATGGCCGGAGAACGATGGTTGTTGTGGATTTTCCGGGCTGTATCGCCGTGGTCTTGGCATTGTAGTTCCTGACGTTTTGCCGACAGTTTTTGACACTGAGAGATCTCTGTCTTTCGGTGCTACACCTCTGAAGATGCCAGCCACAGCTGCTGGCGAAACGTCAGGAACTACAATGCCAAGACCATGGCGATACAGCCCGGAAAATCCACAACAACCTTCCTCCTCCTTCTCACTCTTCTCTTCCTGGTGTTGTTCCAGGCACCATCACTTTCCTTCTCCTCTCTTCATATTGGAAGCATGGATGCAGGGCTTGTCCTAGCATCCATGTCCATCCTTAGACTAGATAGGTAGTTAGGATCTGTCTCTCCTCCTTTCTTATTAGATTATGGAGTTCCTAATATAAAGAACTCTTATTTCCTTTCTAAGTATAAGCAAGTGTATGCTTTGCCATTTTCTCTCCTGCACACACAACAGCCAGCAGAACCAGTTCACAACCACCTATAATCACGGTTCCACTGCTAAATGATAAGCTTTGCTAATGGCCCGAATATGGAATCCTTTCATTAGATTTCTGGTGCCAACATACAACTTATTTATCAGAGAGGAGGCTAAGTGGTGGCAAAAACCCTCTGAAAAATGAAGTTCTCTTTTCATCATTCAAATCCTTTCCCAGGTTTCTCATCCCTTTACAGCACAAATGTCCTTTGAATCCTTTTCCTTACGTCTAAACTCTTGATGCCCGCACCAGCTTTCTTCACTTCTGTCTGAGACCTTCACTTCACCAATGCCAACTTCAGCCTCCCACAATTCCACCTCTGCTCTCTTGTCTCCCCATTTGCAACTCCTTCCCAGAAACACTATCAATACATACATATCTATATTGTGCCCTTCCTCTGTGATCAAAACAGTGTACATGAATCAGACTGTAGTAAAATTACCCCACAGCCCCTTATTTTGACTATGGGAGTAAGGGATTTACTCGGCTGGCCCAGGTCTCAAGCTGTTAGACCTCAATGAGGAATCCAGCTCTCCTGCTCATCCCACTCATTCTTTCACAAAGGTTTACTCTCTGCTACCACCAGGAAGCCACTAGAAGAACTGCAGCCTGACGACCTACAGGCAGACCCCAGGTTCAAATTCAGAATACCGCCTGGGGTTGCCAGCCTCCAGGTGGTGGCTGGAGATCTACTGGAATTACAACTGATCTCAAGACAACAGATCAGTTCCCCTGCAGGAAATTGTTGCTTTGGAGGGTGGACTATATGGCATTAAACCCTGCTGAGGTCCTCCCTCTCCAAACGTCATCCTTTCCAGGCTCCACCTCTAAAATCCCCAGGAATTCCCCAGCCTGGACCTGGCAACCCTAAATTCCCACCCCCCTTTTCAGCCACCATGTAGGTGCAGGAAAACTTTGGAAATCTTACTTGCTACAGTGAAACGAGGCAGGCTCTCCCTTCTCTTATACTTTAACGAGCATGAGTAAGGCATGAGGCTCTGTCCATGATTGCAAAAAGCAAACGATTCAAATTTCAGAAAAAAGGGAAGTTTTATCTCTAAGTACATGGGCAATCAGTTGAAGCATATGGCATCTGAGCACTGAGAAAATGAAACAGGTATAAATGCAAGCCTCTTTCCCTAGGTCTAAAACCTATCTCTGTGATGCTAGAGAGAGGGGCAGGAATATCTTAATGGCTCTAGGTTTTCAGTACAGGCTGAGTTCATCTCAGTTTTCCCTCCTTCCTCCACCTGGCTGGTCACCTCTCTTCAGATGGTTGCCTGAATGTGTCACCTTCGGAGTCCCCTGCCTTTCTCTCCAAAGGATGTTTATTCTTGGGCCCAAGCATGTCTGTCACTCTCTCTAAGGGAGAGATTCTTCTTCCCACAAGCCCCTCCAAACCATTCCCACTGTCAATTCACCAAGCAGAGGAAAGACTAGAGAATCATAGTAACTTCTAAGAGCCAGAAGGTCCCCCCAGACTAGAGGGTCTCAAGCCACACCTATC
Source organism: Eublepharis macularius (assembly GCF_028583425.1). Lineage (NCBI taxonomy): Eukaryota > Metazoa > Chordata > Lepidosauria > Squamata > Eublepharidae > Eublepharis > Eublepharis macularius. The sequence goes on from NC_072798.1 coordinate 5,309,134, forward strand.
TTGGCCCTCCTTTGTCCTCTTAGGTTGCATTCATTATCATAAGCCAGGCTGGTCTGCCAAATGCTGCAGATTGGACTTTAGATGGGACTAGTGGTGCAGAATGAAGACTGGTTCTTTCTAGGGTTGCCAGCTCCAGGTTGGGAAATTCCTGGAGATTTGGGGGGGGGGGACTCGAGAGTGTGGGGCTTGGGGAAGAGGCTCCGAGGGTTATAATGCCATAGAGTCCACCCTCTAAAGCAGTCATTTTCTCCAGGGGAACTAGTCTCTGTGGCTTGGAGATCAGTTGTCATTCTGGAAGATCTCCAGCCACCATCTGGACATTGGCAACCTTAGCTCTTCCTTTTGACTAGATTGGTAAGGGCCGTTTGAACATAACCCCTGAGCATTCGCAGAGTGTAAACCCAACAATTACAAAGCAAAAGTGGAAGTGTTTCCCCCCCCACACACACACACACAAATGGCTGGGATGTAGTGTCATTTCAACACACATTCCTGCTCTCTTTTGTCCTCACAACAACCCTGTGATGTTGGCTAGATTAAGGTCAGAGAGGGTGATTGGCCTGAGGTTACGCAGTGAGCTTTATGGCCAAGTGGGGGATTTCAGCCTTTGTCTTCCGGGCTCTGTCTAACCACTGTGCTACTCCCTTCCCCAAATCCCTTCTGAAGTTCTACCTTCTCCATAAAGCCTTCTCCACAAAGCCTACCAAACAACAGAAAACAGGCCCGCCAGTGTAGAAAGAGAGAGCAAATAAAAAGTTCAGAAGTCTGAAGTATAACTTCTTAAGGAACATTAATTAACCGTCAAAGAGGAAGCCACTGTCTCATCAGCTTGGTTGGATGTCTCAGGAAAAAAAAAAGAGTCTCCCTAAACTGCTGATATTCAAACCGCATCAGCATCATCTAAAACATCATTGTTGGTAAAATAACTGAAAAGCCCTGCAGATTAATTGGCGAGATGTTAAGACTGGACGGAACGCTGATCTGAGCAGCATTGCCTAGGGAGGCTTGAGAGAGCTCCGAGGAACAGTGCAATCCTAGGCAGAGTGACTCCAGTGTAAGCCCATTGAAATCCATGGGCTTAGGCTGGAGTCACTCTGCTTAGCACTGCACTGGAAGTCTGGTTTCCTTAGGAAAGCTCTGCCTAAATGACTAGTTGGCAAAATTTATGGGGGGTAAGTCACTCCCCTAATCCAAAATGTTATACCCTGCTGAGGTTTCTCCTTTCCCCAACCCTCACCCACACCCCAAATCTCCAGGACCTGGCAAGCTCCAAGTCTGAAATTCTAACCACTCCCCCAAACTGGATATATATAATAGTAAAGAGACCAGTAGCACCTTAAAGACTAACTAACTTATTTGTCGCATAAGCTTTCGAGAACCACAGGTCTCTTTGTCAGATGCATCACCAGCATTCAGAGAAGTTAGCCATGTTAGTCTGTAGTAGCAAAACAGAAAAGAGTCCAGCAGCACCTTTAAGACTAACCAACTTTACTGTAGCATAAGCTTTCGAGAATCACAGTTCTCTTCGTCAGAGGCTAGAAACCATGTCCCCTGGCGAAAATGGCTGCTTTAGAGGGTGGACTCTATGGTGTTATACCCTGCTGAGGTTTCTCCTTTCCCCAACCCTCACCCACACTCCAAATCTCCAGGACCTGGCAAGCTCCAAGTCTGAAATTCTAACCACTCCCCCAAACTGGATATATATAATAGTAAAGAGACCAGTAGCACCTTAAAGACTAACTAACTTATTTGTCGCATAAACTTTCTTTCTTTTTTTTAAATAAAATTTTTATTGGAATTAGAATCATATAATTTCACATTACAATCAATTCCCGTTTCCCAATTTCTAACCCCCTCCCTTCCCCCCCTTTTTTTGTAGACTTCCAACAGTTTTCCAACCCTTTGTCCCTTTTCCCTTACTCATTGTAAATTCATCTATCTAACAAACATATACTTTCCCTTTAATCTAAGCAATAATTCTTTAACTATTTTTAATACTCTGTACCTTATCTTTGAGTCCCTTCTTCCATATTAGACAAACAATTTGTCCCTTTTTTACATAATTTCATAATTTCCTGGTTTCAAATATTTCTATAAACCATATACCATATAAACCATATAACCCACGCATTTATATAAGTCAACCAATTTAACTTATATTCCGTATATTACTTTATATAACTATCCTCAAAAGTTATCAATCTATTTGATCCATATATTTCTTCAGGTAAGCTTATTCAGTTTAACATGTTACCCGTTTATACCAAAAACAATATTACTTAGTCGGTCCTTATAGTTAATTATTTTCTATCCATTTTCTATATATTTTTCTATATATAACAATCTAACAAAATAGCTGCTTAGACATTTTCATTTCTCTCTCTACCCTCCGGTAAAGTCACCCCCCTCTACATTTTGTCATATTTCAGTAGTTCTCAAACTGCCACAGTTCTCTTCCCACCTCCCATTTCTTCAGCACATATTGCTTCAGCTTCTCCCAGTCTGTGTTAAACTGTCCTGGGTCCAGATTTCTCAGTTTTCTTGTCATTTTGTCCATTTCGGCCATATACAGCAATTTGTAAGTCCAGTTCTCAATAGTTGGCACTTCTTGTATTTTCCATTTTTGCGCATACAAAAGTCTGGCCGCTGCTGTCATGTAAAATAACAGTGTTCTATGTTGGGCTGGAATGTTCTCCATTCCCAAGTTCAGTAGCAGGAGTTCTGGGTTCTTATTAATTTGAAATTGTAAAATCTCACTTATTACTTTTATTATTTCTCCCCAGTACTGCCTAGCTACCTCACACGTCCACCACATATGATACAGAGAGCCCTCATGTTTTTTACATTTCCAGCATTTATTAGAAGTGTTCAGATTCCCTAGCGCAATCTTCTTTGGTGTCATGTACCAACGATAGATCATTTTGTAAATGTTCTCTTTAATATTAGTACACGTTGTAGTCTTCATTGTGTTTTTCCACAAGTATTCCCATGCCTCCATTGTTATTTCTTTGTTGAAGTTTATGGCCCACTTCACCATTTGTACTTTGACTATTTCATCTTCAGTATACCATTTCAACAGTACTTGGTATACCTTAGAAATTTCCTTCTTATCCTCTTTTAAAAGTGTCTGCTCTAGTTCCGAATTCTCTTTTTTATGCCTCCCTTTGCACAATCCGAATTGTAGAGATCTCTGATCTGCCTATACTGGAACCAATCATAGTTGAGTGATAACTCATCCTGTGTCTTTATTTTAAGTTTGGAAAATTCTATTCGGGTTATCTCCTTATATGTTAAACACTGTTGCTCAGTATCGACAGCTCTCGGATCTATTACTTCATATGGAACTACCCACATGGGGGTTCCTTCTTGTAGAAAGTCTCTATACTTCTTCCAGGTTGCATATAGGCTTTTCCGTATGTAATGATGTAGGAACATAGAGTTCACTTTTACTTTGTCGTACCATAGGTATGCATGCCATCCGAATATTTTTTTATATCCCTCTAGGGCCAATAATTTCTTATTCTTCAACGTCATCCAGTCTTTCAGCCACACTAGGCAAATTGCGTCATAGTAAAGTCTTAGATTGGGCAGTTGCATTCCGCCTCTTTCCTTTGCATCTTGTAAAACTTTCATTTTCACTCGAGGCTTCTTGCCTGCCCAAACAAAGTCTGATATTTTCCTCTGCCATTTTTCAAACTGCTTAGAGTCTCGGATAATTGGTATTGTCTGTAACAAAAACATTACTCTTGGTAACACATTCATCTTAACTGCTGCAATCCTTCCCAACCATGACAAATTCAATCTATTCCATTTGATCAAATCTTGCTCAATCTGAGTCCATAATTTTTCATAGTTGTTTTTGAATAGATCTATATTCTTTGCAGTCAGTTCAATTCCCAAATATTTCACCTTGGTTGTTACTTCACAGTCTGTTATTTCCATTAACAGTTGTTGTTTTTGCTTAGTCATATTTTTGCATAATATCTTTGACTTCTTTTTGTTAATATAAAACCCTGCCAAATCTCCGAACTCTTTGATCTTCTCTATCACTTTTGGCATATTCTCCATTGGGTCTTCCACAATTAACATTATATTGTCCGCAAATGCTCTAACTTTATAAGAAAAGTCTTTTATTTTTATTCCGCGGATTTCTTCATCTTGTCGTATTTGTATCATCAGTATCTCCAATACCAAGATGAATAACAGCGGAGACAACGGGCAACCTTGTCTTGTTCCTTTACTTATAGTCAATTTCTTGGTAGTCTCATCATTCACCACAATTGCTGCATTCTGGTCTCTGTAGATTTCTTTAACTGCTCTTATGAATTTTTCTCCCATTTGTAGCTTTTCCATAGTGGCAAACATAAAGTCCCAGTTCAAATTGTCAAACGCTTTTTCTGCATCAACAAAGAAGAAACCAACCTCTTTGTCACAACGCTTATCATAATACTCAATAGCATTGATCACTGTCCTTAAATTGTCTCTGATTTGTCTACCAGGTAAAAAACCTGCTTGTTCCTCCTCAATAATTTCCGAAAGCCACCCCTTCACTCTCTCTGCCAATATCTTCGCAAAGATTTTATAGTCATTGTTAAGTAAGGATATAGGCCTGTAATTTTTCACATTAGTCAGATCTTGGCCCTCTTTGGGGATCAATGAAATGTTAGCTTCCTTCCAGGTATCTGGAATCCGTTGATCCTTTAATACTCCATTGATCACTTCTTTTAGGAATGGTACCAGTTCGTTGGCCATTGTCTTATAAAATTTAGCTGTAAGTCCGTCTGGCCCTGGTGCTTTTCCCAAATTTGTTGATTGTATTGCCATTTTTATTTCCTCATCCGTTACTTCATTGTTCAGTCTGTCTCTCCACGCTTCCGAGATTACTGGGAGCTTCATTTTCTCCAAATATGTCGCTATTGATTCTTTATTCACCTCTTTCTTATTATACAATTTAGCATAAAATTTATAGAAGGCTCTACTAATGGATGTCTGTTCCAAATACGTTTTGTTATCTTCACATATTTTGTTTATTGTTTTCTTTTCCTTTCTCTTTTTCAGTTGCCATGCCAAATATTTCCCAGGTTTGTTTGCACCTTCAAACCCTTTTTGATTCAGTCTTTTAAGATTCCACTCCAATTCTTTATTATTCATTGCTGTCAGCTGTTCTTGTAATATTTTAATGTCCTGGTAAATTTTCTTTTTCCCTGGTCTCTTCTTTAACTGTATTTCTTTGGCTTTTATTTTCTCCATAATCTCCTGTCTCTTCTCCTCTTTCTTTTTTCTAGCTCTTCCATTTAAGTCCATTAGTATGCCCCTAATTACCGCCTTGTAAGTGTCCCAAACCTTATTGGTTGGTACTTCTTTATTCATGTTGTATTGTATGAAGAACTTTGTCTCTCTTCTCAGCATCTCCATATTCTCTCCCTCTTGAAGTAAGTCCTCATTTATTCTCCATCCTTTCCTTTTGCTCCTTCTCCCCAATTTCCACATAATTGGATTATGATCCGAGCCTACCATCGGCATTATTTCCACTTCCTTAGTCCATAACGCTAAGTCTTTTGAGGCCCAGATCATATCAATTCTCGATAGTGTAAAGTGTCTTGCGGAGTAGAACGTAAATTGTCTGCTTTTCGGATTTTGTCTTCTCCATACATCTTCTAAGGTTTCCTGTTGTATCAGTTCAAAAAACAACTTTGGTAGCAATCCTCTCTTCTTTTGTGCAGTTGATGATTTTTTGTCTAAATCCAGATTTGTCACTCCATTGAAGTCTCCAGCAAGTATTATCTGATCATATGAAAGTTCATCTAGTTGCTTCCTTAAGTCCTCAAAGAAGCTTTCTTTTGCTCCATTAGGTGCATAAATTCCAACTACCAGCACTCTCTTTAAATTCCATACGCATTCCACTGCTATAAATCTGGCTTCCACATCTTTCATTACAAACTTTGGCTGCAGCTCCTCTTTAATATAAAGCACTACTCCTCTTTTTTTCTTATTAGAGGCCGCTGCAAAATCATTGCCCAATTTTTTTTATTTTAAATACTTTACATCTTGTTTTCGAATATGGGTCTCTTGCAAACAAACAATATCACGATGGTTGTTGGGGGTTTTCCGGGCTGTATTGCCGTGGTCTTGGCATTGTAGTTCCTGACGTTTCGCCAGCAGCTGTGGCTGGCATCTTCAGAGGTGTAGCACCAAAAGACAGAGATCTCTCAGTGTCACAGTGTGGAAAAGATGTAGGTCATTTGTATCTACTCAGGAGGGGTGGGGTTGAGCTGAGTCATTCTGTAAGAGTTTCCCAGGGTGTGGAATGCTAATGGCGGGAGGCTTCACTGAATCCTGAGGAGGTTCTTTTGCATATGGATTGGTGCTTGATGTGCTAATCTTCTCTGCAGGGCTATTGTCGGGTGTGGAGTGTTTTGTTGGCCTGGTGTTTTTCAGAACTGGAGCCCATGCTCTGTTCATTCTTAAGGTTTCTTTCCTGTTGAAATTTTGCTTATGCTTGTGAATTTCAATGGCTTCCCTGTGCAGTCTGACAAAGTAGTTGGAAGTGTTGTCCAGTATTTTGGTGTCCTGGAATAAGATACTGTGCCCTGTTTGAGTTAGGCTATGTTCAGCCACTGCTGATTTTTCAGGCTGTCCAAGTCTGCAGTGTCTTTCATGTTCTTTTATTCTTGTCTGGATGCTACGCTTTGTGGTCCCGATGTAAACTTGTCCACAGCTGCAGGGTATACGGTATACTCCTGCAGAGGTGAGGGGGTCTCTGCTGTCTTTTGCTGATCGTAGCATCTGTTGTATTTTTCGGGTGGGTCTAATGTCCCACTAATGTTTTCATTATGCCTCTTTTCTGTCGGGGGTGGTGATTGGAGTTTTTGTGTAAGTACCGATCAGTGTGAGTTGGTTTCCTGTAGACCTTGTGACCTAACTGAAAGTTTGCTTTGCGGATGACCAAGGTATCCAGGAATGAGAGTTTTCCCTCACTTTCTTTCTCCATTGTGAATTGTATGTTCAGGTGGATGTTGTTGAGATGATTCAAAAACTCCCTCAATTCTTCCTCCCCATGGCTCCAAATGATGAATGTATCATCCACAAACCGGAACCATACACTGGGTTTAGTGGATCGTGCAAGACGGATATGTGAGCCGCGCTTTCTCAATGAGGAAATTAATCATCTAAACCACGCACTTCAGGCAAATGGCTACTCCAGAAATGAAATCCGAAGAGCAATCAAACCCAGGATGAATCAAACAACCAAGGAAAAACAGTCACCTACAGGAAAAGTGTTTTTGCCATATATCAAAGGAATTACTGATCAGATGGGAAAGCTTATGGAAAAGCATAACCTTCAAGCAGTATTCAGACCCACCCGAAAAATACAACAGATGCTACGATCAGCAAAAGACAGCAGAGACCCCCTCACCTCTGCAGGAGTATACCGTATACCCTGCAGCTGTGGACAAGTTTACATCGGGACCACAAAGCGTAGCATCCAGACAAGAATAAAAGAACATGAAAGACACTGCAGACTTGGACAGCCTGAAAAATCAGCAGTGGCTGAACATAGCCTAACTCAAACAGGGCACAGTATCTTATTCCAGGACACCAAAATACTGGACAACACTTCCAACTACTTTGTCAGACTGCACAGGGAAGCCATTGAAATTCACAAGCATAAGCAAAATTTCAACAGGAAAGAAGAAACCTTAAGAATGAACAGAGCATGGGCTCCAGTTCTGAAAAACACCAGGCCAACAAAACACTCCACACCCGACAATAGCCCTGCAGAGAAGATTAGCACATCAAGCACCAATCCATATGCAAAAGAACCTCCTCAGGATTCAGTGAAGCCTCCCGCCATTAGCATTCCACACCCTGGGAAACTCTTACAGAATGACTCAGCTCAACCCCACCCCTCCTGAGTAGATACAAATGACCTACATCTTTCCCACACTGTGACACTGAGAGATCTCTGTCTTTTGGTGCTACACCTCTGAAGATGCCAGCCACAGCTGCTGGCGAAACGTCAGGAACTACAATGCCAAGACCATGGCAATACAGCCCGGAAAACCCCCAACAACCATCGTTCTCTGGCCGTGAAAGCCTTCGACAATACAAACAATATCACATTTTTGTTTTAATAGCCAGTGAAAGATGCTTTTTCTCTTATTCGGTGAATTAAGTCCATTTACATTCCAAGATAAAACTTTACACTCCATAATCATAATCTTGTTGCTGGTAAGTCCTTTTCATTGTCTCTTATAAATCGCTCCATCTCTCGTTCCGATCTGATGCGTCTTTTGGCCCCTCCAAATTCAAAGGAGACTCCTTCTGGTAATTCCCATCTGTACCTGATTTTCATGTCCTTCAAAATCTGAATTAGCGCCTTATATTTTTTCCGGTCCAATAACACCGATCTGGGTATTTCCTTCATAATGATAATCGTCTTGCCGTCAATCTCCAATGGATCTTGAAACTGTTTAGTCACAATCTTCTCTTTCATATTTCGGGTCGTAAATTGCACAATCACATCTCTTGGTAGTTTCCTCTGGGTCGCAATTCTTGAATTTACACGATATACCACGTCCAGGATAGCCACAACTTCCTCCTCCTCCTTCCCCAGGTATTCAGCTAACACCTCAGTCATCTGTTCTTGCGCTGCTTTTCCTTCCACTTCCGGCAAACCGCGAAATCTTAGCTGCTTCTCCATGTGTTTACTTTCCGCAACCGCCATTCTCCCCCTCATCAGCCTCATCTCTGTTTGTTGCGTGTCAGCTAAATTCTCCACCGCGCCTTCTACTACCTTAACTCTCTGCTGTGTTCCTTGCAGTTCATTTTGCATTATTTCCATACCTTTCTTAACTTCTGACAGCTCACTTTTCACTGTCTGGTTAACCTCTTTGATCAGCTCCGGTTTCATGTCCTTAAGTTCTTTAATCACTTCTAAGAGTTTTTTGTCTAGGTTCTCTATTGCCGATTGCCACTCTTTTTTCGACATCGTGGGGCTTGCCTTGGCTCGCTCCCACAAGTCCGCTCTCTTCCTTATCTCCGTGGCGTGAAATTAAGCGTCTTTTTAATTTTTAATTTAAATGTCCCAGTCTTTTTGCAAAGAAAAAACTTTTAGAAAATCCAAAATGTCGGGCGTCTTTTCTCTATGGTTCTTCTATGGTTTTTGTAATCCAAAATGGCTTACTTCCTCTTCCGCTGAAGCCACGGCTTTTCCCCTTTCAAAGATGGCGATTCCCTTCTTCCTGCCCTCCGGCAGGGGCCACTTCTCTCCAGCAACTCTATTGTTATTACGTACTTCTTGTCTCCCGACTTCCCGCAGTAGCTCTCGCGATGGCAGGATTTTCTCACAGCTCCATAACCGCAAGTATTCAAAACAATAGTCCAAATTCTTTAATAACTTCTTTAAACTTAGTCTTTTTTCTGTTTCGACTCTTGCCGAGTCTTCTCCTCGTTATAATTAGCCTGTTGCAGTTTTAAAATCTACTTTTAATCTTCTTTACTTTTAACAATCTGTCCCGTATCAGAAGATAGTGATCTTTACCTTCCCATTCACTTTCCGTGGGTTGTAATCACTGTTTCAATCTTCGTTTCTCCTCCACTCCTCTTTCCCCTATTGAAGCTTGGGTACGTAGGTCTTATGCCAACCGCATTGGCCCCGAAACTGCCGCAGAGATCTTTGCCGACCTGTCACAGGGTGGGACTTCAAGGGTCGTGAGGGGGCCCGTCGCGTAGAGCCCCCCCTCGCCCGAGATCAACGCGCCCTGAGGTCTTGAGCGTTCTTTGCCTGCTCTCCGCCTGGGAGCAGTCGGCCGCGGGCTATTTTGCCCCCGCCGGCCGGTTAAAACGGCAGTCCGGTCAGCTCCGCAGTTGGAGCTGCGTCAGACCTCCATGAATCCCAAACCGGAAGTCCCCAAACCGGAAGTCTATTTGTCGCATAAGCTTTCGAGAACCACAGGTCTCTTTGTCAGATGCATCACCAGCGTTCAGAGAAGTTAGCCATGTTAGTCTGTAGTAGCAAAACAGAAAAGAGTCCAGCAGCACCTTTAAGACTAACCAACTTTACTGTAGCATAAGCTTTCAAGAATCACAATTCTCTTCGTCAAATGCAGGAAGTATGGTTCTCAAAAGCTTATGCTACAGTAAAGTTGGTTAGTCTTAAAGGTGCTACTGGACTCTTTTCTAGTTCACATCTTTATGCTGCCCTTTATTCTCAGGACAACCCCGTGAAGTAGGTTAGACTGAAAGTTCTAAGTTCACCCAGATAGCATCATGGCAGGGCACGGATTGGAACTTGGGGGTCTCCACAACACAGGCCAACACTTACTGTTAGGCTAGCTCTTCCTTCAACATGCTGACCTTCAGAGGCATCGGACCAAAACAAAGACCAAGACGAGGCCTCCAAGGACAGCAGCCCCATATTCTCCTCCTCCTTCTCCTTTCTCCCCTGGAAATTCTGAAGATGATCAGGGCATACGGTCTTTAATTCCATCCCCTCTCCATTGGCTGCTTGCATGGCTGAAGACAGGCACAGTGCCATGCTATTGCATCAAGTGCCAATGCCCCCACTGAAAGGGGAGAGAGGGCTAAGGAAGATGGGGCTATTGTTTTTAGGGGTAGGGACTGTTGGCTCACGTGCTCCTCTGTCTTACCACTACCCTGTGGGAGTTGCTTAAAAATAAGTGTGCTCAGAGTCGCATCCTTTAGCTCCTGATGCTTTCTGACAAATCACTAGAGCAGGGGTCCCCCCACGTGGTGCCCATGGGCAGCACTGTGCCCGCTGACACCTTGCCTGGTGCTCACCAAGAGTTTTTAGAAAGTGGGTAGGGCCAGGAGGGGCTTTTGCCCAGTAAGCCTTCTGATTGGCCATTGGAGATTTGCTTGGCTGTGTAGATGTTTAAAAACATTGCTTTGGTATAAGCTGCTTCCACAGTGCAAGGGTCTTCGTTGTGTGACTGAAGGTAAGCTGTGGCAGCCATTTTCTGGTAGCCATTTTGTGCCTGTCCCCACCACACTGTGTCAGAATTCCAAATTTGTCTGCAGGTTCAAAAAAGGTTGAGGACCCCTGAACTAGAGATTATGGTTGCTACCCAACAACTGGAAACCAGTGAGATGTCAATGGTGTGACATCTACGTGACGCTCTAGGATTCAGGTAAACTCTATGGTTTAGAGTTTACAAATCCTAGAGCGTCACGTCGACATCACGTTGCTGACATGACGTCACTTCTGGGTATTTGCCAGAAGCGATGTTGCGCTGTTGCTGACATTTATTCTCCCGCCACCCAGCTGAGAAGTAGCAGACGAGGGAGGGAGGCCAGGTCTCCCATACACATTTGTTTCCAAACTAATTAAAAAATGAATAAAACAGCACACTACTAATTGTATTTATTTCAAGCAAATGGGAATATTAATGGATGAAAGCCTGTGATTTATTTCTTTCATTTCTCTGACATTTGGAGATGAGGGTTTAGGCGGGGGGGAGGAGGAATGTCAGGCGAGACCAAGAGATATGGAACAGATAGCAAAGCTTTCCAGCTCAGAAAGCCAAACAGATCCCCTAACAACAGAATTATGGTGATGGGTCTTTCTTTCTACAGCATTTGCATCAATTCCTCTGGCTCAGTGGCTTGGGGGAATAAACCTTGCTGCTCGTCTTTCTGGGATGCTAAGAGACTGTGAGAGAGAGGAAGATGGGGAGGGGTGGGGAACCGCCAAATAAAATTAATCAAAAGCTTCGGGGAATCAAATGTTGAATGCAGCTGCAAAAAAAAAATAACCCCACTTTCTTCAAGCTTAATTTAGCTTGGAAGACAGACTCCTAACTCAAATCGGCTGATCTGGCACCTGGATCCACACCACAGTGACACAGAGACTAGACTACTGCAATGGCTCTTCACGGGCTTACCACGGACATCAACTTGGAGACTTTTGTTGGTACAAAATACTGCAGATCATTTACTATCCGTAGCTAGGCAGAACAGCCACAACACACCCATTCTGCAGCCACTTCACTGTCTGTCCACCGGTTACTGGGTACAATTCAAGGTACCGGCTAACATACAAAGCCCTTCGTGGCCTTGCACGCTCATAACTGCAGGACTGCCTCTCCTCCTACGCTCCACCATGACAGCTTCACTCATCTGTTCAGGGCCTTCTGTGGGTGCCACTCTGGAAACGGGCAAGAGCAACAACTGCCTGTACGTGCACATTGTCTGAGGTGGCCCAACCTTGTGAAAGGGCCCGCTTGCATAGGTCAGGAAGGTTCCCACGCTTCTGTTGTTCTGCAAACTACATAAAACAGAATTGTTCAGGCGTGAATTTTTTGCATGTGTTTTCTGTTTGCTTTATGTATTGTTCTGTCCTGACTGCATTGTTTTCTACTTATGCAATACCGTTGTCTGCATTGTTTAACATATGTCTCATACTTTGCTTTGTTTCAGATTTCTGTAATCCTAGTCCTATTACATTGCTTATTAGATATCTCATCCTGTTTCTTACATCGATTTACACTGTGTAATCTGCCTTGAGTATGAGAGCCAAGCCAGAAGTGACGCCTTACACAGGTTGGACACTTGTCAGCTTCCCTCAAGTTTTGATGGGAAATGTAGGCGTCCTGGTTTTACAGCTTGGCTCTCCATTACGGCTGCACGACCAGGATGCCTACATTTCCCATCAAAACTTGAGGGAAGCTGACAAGTGTCCAACCTGTGTCAGGCGTCACTTGTAGCTTGGCTCTCAGTGAGACAAACTATAAATGGAGTGAGTGAGTAATACAGAGAGCAGATGCCAGATGAACATCTACAGGGAGGGAGTTCCACAGTCAAGATGCCATAATCACATATATAATTGAGGGGTACATGTATGTATAGTGTGGCGTAATATAATGACATGCCTTAAAGAGATAGAAAGTGGCTTTACTATTATTTACTACTGTTACTGTAACTATGATCCTACTGGGTAGTTTCTGTGTTTAATATGTCAGTCTTAGAATTGCTCATGCTGTGTTTCAGCATTTGCTGAACTCTGTATTGGATTCCAGCTGGTTTTAAATCTTTGCAAATGTGCATATATATACTATTGCCCTGGCCTGGATAGCCCAGGTGAGCCTGCTCTTGTCAGATCTCAGAAGCTAAGCAGGGTCGGCCTTGATTAGTAATTGGATGGGAGACCTCCAACGGAGACCAGGGTTGCAGAGGCAGGCAATGGCAAACCACTTCTGTTAGTCTCTTGCCATGAAAACTGCACCAGGGGTTGCCATCAGTCAACTATGACTTGAGGGCACTCTCCACCATATATACCCTATTACTTGTTTATTGAAATGTCTTTGAAATGGACTGTACTGTCCCACACTGTGTAATCCTCCTTGAGTCTCAGTGAGAAAGGCGGACTATAAGTAAAGTAAGTAAATAAATAATGGACCCATATAGACTTGAGAACTTTTTATAACCTGTGCCTCCCCCTCCCTCTGCTGTCCGAGTTCAAGCTGTAAACTCCTTGGGGCAGGGATCTTTTAGAAAACAATGGTATGAAGCTGCCTCTTCAAAATTGCAAAGTGGGACTTCGCCTTGCGCTTGGAAACTTTGTTCTCATAGACACACAAACTGATAGAGGGCCTGACGGACTGGGGAGCTCTGCTGAAATGAAAGACTTGCTCTTTGCACAGGAGAAGACTGGGCCCAGCACCAACTACCACGCGGGGAGACACTGAAGCCTCTAACATTTCTCCCTCTGACCCCTGGAAATCATTTCAAAGGAGACCTAAAACTGTCAAAACCGAGATGCCGGTGCCGTTAATCTTCCACAGTGTTCGGGACAAGTTATAAACATCTGCTCTATCAGGTTGATACATGAGATTTTACTTGTCATTGATGAATGGAACGCTGTGGCTCGTTAATCAGGAGAGACCGGGAGCCTTTTGAATAAGAAGCAAGTCCATCTTGCAGAAATCGCAACCAGATTGCAAAGGAGGGACGTGAAAGCCCGTTCCTCTCTTAACTGCTAGGGATATTTTTAGAAAGGGTGCGAGTGTTCCCAGCACTGACTTTTCCCAATGCTCAATAGCTAAAGTAGGGGGATATCCCCAAGGAATCTGTATAAAAATGCTCTGTTTTGCTATGTGACTGTTTACACTCTGCGAATGCTCGGGAGTTAAGCGGGAAACCGTCTTTACGTGTTGTCTGGACAAAAAGGTTGATTAATCAACAAAATTTCCCCCTTCTCAATTCCTTCTAAATTCCAAGCTGCAGATGTTGGCCGAACAGCCCTTCTTATGACACAGGCTGGGAAGACAGAGGAAAACCAGGGCAAGGCGTAAGCGACGGGGACTGTTCCAGAATTGTCGAGACTTCTTTTCTCTATCAAGTGTGTTCTCACTGGAAGGGGTCTGGGGAGCTGTGAAGGAATGGACTCACAAGCCCTTCCCAGTTCCTTCTAACTGGCCCCGGCAGCAGGTTTCCAGAGATCAGGCTTTGAGGATTCAAAATGTAAGGAAGTTTAATACAAGAATACAAGAATATACTTGTTCCTCCATGGCAGCTTCGTTCATCTGAACAGGGTCTCTTGCAGGTGCCAGCCTGCACATGGGTGAAATCAACAGCAGCCCGTACCTGGGCTTTCTCTGTGGTGGCCCCTACCCTGCGGAACTGCCTGCCTGAGGAGGTCAGGAGAGCCCCCACCCTCCTGGCTTTCCGCAAACAATGCAAAACCAAATTATTCAAAAAGGCTTTTTGCTCAGATAGGAGGTCTGTATTGTACGGAGGGGGTCTCAGATGATCCATTAATCAGTTAGGAACCATAGACTTCGCCACTATGTTGTACTGGATTCCTGCTAGTGCTGTCTTTGTGAACTTGTATCTATTTACCCTAGGGCATTGTTTATGGAACTGTTCTTGGTACTGAATGTACTAATCTCACGCTGCGTTATCCGCCTTGAGTCTCAGTGAGAAAGGCGGACTATAAATGACAAAAATAAAATAAACAAATCTATCTCGTTGCCGATGGCAAGAAACAAGCCAAGCCTCTAGCATGTATACGCACTTTCCTCAATGTGACACCCTGCACAGATGCTCTGATGGCCCTGCAGAAAGGCCCCAGATAAGCCCCCCCCCCTTTTACTCCCTGCTGCATGAGAAGATAAGGAGTCCCAGCAAGGGAGCTCAGAGCCTATATGAAGAAGTGTGGCACGGAGGTAGCTTGCTTTGGTCCTTGGCTAAAGAACTAGCCAGGGCTGACCTTTCTTAACTTCTGAGATCTGATAAGATCAGGGCCATCCAGGTCAGGGCAGCTAAAGAATTAGGAGGGCTGGAAAGGAACAAGACAATGGGAATTTTGGGGATGGGTTGCTAAAGACAATTTGGCACAAATGGGAAATATCCAGCAACTGTGGGGGAAACTCTCTCCAGGCCACTATCTCCCCCCCGTCCCTGAAAAAAATCCCTGCCAATAAGGCCAGATAGGTAACACATGATTCCTTGGAACAAGTCTTCTGTTCTCAGGACTTTACACACAGACTCTGCAACTTGGGGGTTCAAGGAGAAAGCACACTGTACAGGAAAGCCAGTGTGATACAGGGGTTAGCGTGTCAGACTAGAATCTAGGAGACCCCGGTGTGATTTCCTGCTCAGCCGCGGAAGCTTGCTGGGTGACCTCGGGCCTGTCGCACACTCTCAGACTAAGCTTGTTGTGAGGATTAAATGGAGGAGAATGAAGTAAGCTGCTTTGGGTATAAAAGAAGTAAATATAAGGTAAATAACTGACCAAGGAAGGTGCGATCACATCTTGCTTGCCCACTCTAATGGCTGCACAGAACTAGAACCTCTAACCGGGGTCTCAAGAGGACCAATTCTACCAGCAGCACAAAACCAGTACAGGGCCTTAGCCCAACAGTCAGCAGATTTGGGGGAGATGAGAAGATACAGGAGGAGAGCACTTCGTCGCACCTGGAATCTCTGACACAACTTCCCTTTATGGGAAAGGGATAAGGAAGCCGATCAAAGAATTACTCCCTGCCAGGGACAATTTCAGAAAGAAATGGATGCGACCCCTACTTTCCAAGATGCCTTCTCCATGGAGAAGTAGGCGAGCCAGGGTGGCAAGGTGTTTGTTGTGGGGATAATAATGACATACTTTGTAAACCGCTCTGAGTGGGCACTAAGTTGTCCTGAAGGGCGATATATAAATCGCATGTTGTTATTATATTATTATTAAGGGCCACGCAGAGCTCTTTTTTAAAAGAAAGAGCTGCTATAGCATAGTGGTTAAGTGGTTCGGCTGCGAATCGGCACTCTACTGGTTCAAATCCCACTACTGCTCTGAGCTTAGTAGGTGGTCTTGGGTCAGCCCCTCCTCTCAGCTCCCCAGCTGTATTGTGGGGATAATAATAACACTAACTTGTTCACCACTCTGGGTGAGACACTCATCTATCCAGAAGAGCATTATATAAGCACAGTTGTTGTTGTTGTTACTATTATGCATTAGATAAAGATTCACACTGACACCAGAGCCTCCTTGGCCAAAGCCAATTTGAGCTTAATCCTTGGGGTGAAGGTGCGTACCAGCCTCACCACTCGCAAAACAGAGTCAGCCCCGCTGTTCTGAGAGAGTTGCGACTTCCTACACGCTTTATGCTGCCACATCTTTGACTCTTGCTCACCTGCACCGGATTGCCTAGCAAATTAAGCGTTCTGAGGAGAGGCAGGGCTTCGACGTATTCCAGCTCCCCAAGTTCACCGATCTAGATGAGAGACAGAAAAGCAGCATTTATTTAAAAGAAATGATCAAGAAAGCTTCTCAGGGCCAGGCCACTGCTGATGCAGAACTGAGTGGGGGGCGCAGCCCCGCCCACTCTAGGCACGCCCACCGTGTCACGTGGCTTGGGTAGGTGGAGCTGCAGCCAAGAATCTTTTGAGTTCCGGAAGGTTCCGATCACAGACTCTGGGCATGCCCCCGATCTCAAGATTGTGATGCACAGAGACCACAACGAAGAAGATATGCTTGCCGATATGGGAGCAACTCCTAAAGTCCCCAAAACTGGAGGAGTGACCATACGGAGAAGGAGAAGAACATGCCAAAAAGAAGCTGCAGGATAATTATGGACCAGCAAGGAAATTCGGCATGTTTGCTTTGTTTGCCTAATTTTATACAAACAAGAAGCTTCCATTTCCCTTGACACACTGTTTGGATTGTCTGAGTGGAACAAAAATTACATACAAGGGCAGGTGCTGCATGTCTCAAGGCTGCCCCGCACAAAAAAGTACTCTTTGCATAAGGAAAAATAGCACTGTGGCTCCCTGACATGCTGTTTTTCTACATATGAGCAGAACTGGGGGGGGGTGTCAAAAGACACACCAGTATTCAAACACACACCCTCACAGCAGCCTCTCTGACTGGTGTTCTCCCCGTCTCTTCTCAAGTACAACCTGCCCTTTCAATTTCTCCCATGTCCCCTCCATTCTCCCCCCCCCCTCCACTGGGTGCAGCTATCCTCCCCAAATTATTGGGAGAACATTTCCTAACAACGAGCGCCCACTGAAGAATATTAGCACGCTCCGGCTACAGGTCCCCAAGCTCCAGCCAAGCCTGTTCACAGTCACCAGACATTCAACCCCCAGCAGTGCAAACCTCTCCTCACTAACTGAGATGGTGTAATCCCAATTAGATAAAATATCCCTTTCACGGCATGAGTTTGCCTAAATTTAAGGATGCAAGCTAATAAGACCCTCGGAGTGTGCCGCGCAAGATCTTGCCTGGTTGTCTTCCAAATTGATCTCCTCGAGTAGATTGTGCTCCTCCAGACCTTCCAGGCTACTAATCCGGTTGTCAGACAAATCCAGGGTCCTCAGACCTTTGAGTTCTTCCAAACCGACAGCCTTTTCTATCTGGTTGGATTTCTACCGAATAACGGAGAGCATGGAAAGGCATCGGAAGTAGAAATTTAAAACAGGATTGTCCTTTGACAAGTTGTCACTTCTCTACCTAACCTCTCTCACACTGGAGATTAATTCACTCATGCGGGCACGTCCCTTATTTTTTCTGCCTTGAGGGCTGGTTCTGACACTCAATGGACCACTGAAAACCTTGGCATGAGGGCGGGGGGCTAGGACACCCAATCTGCCCAATTCATGGGATGTTATATGGCAGAAAGGTCCCACTGCTCATCATGCAGACTGGAGAATTATGAACCAGGCCCTGTGTCAGAATGAGGTAGCTGAGCCTGAGAAATATGTTGTTATGACAGATTGGCTTTAAGAATTGTCTAGTCTCACATGCTTGAGAAAGATTTCAGCAGGCAAATTGGCCTCGACAAGAGCCAGGGCCTTTTCGGTCCTGGCTCCCACCTGGTGGAATGCTCTGTCTGCTGAAATCAGGGCCCGGCAGGACCTACTATCCTTTTGCCAGGCCTGCAAGACAGAGTTGTTCCGCCAGGCATGTGGCTGAGGCTGGGCCTCCGCCGGCCTGGAAAAAAGGGGTGTATAAATCTTAACCCTCCCTGTGAAGGCTGTCCACCATCCTGTTTTAAATGTGTTGTTTTTAATGAACATGAATTTTTAATTGTATTTTAATTGTATTTTTAATATGTTGTTATCCGCCCTGAGCCCACTCGCAGGGAGAGCGGAATACAAATTTAAAGTAAATAAATAAAATAAATTGCCCACACCTGTGTGACCTTGGCAGGGCTTGTGTATCGGCATGTTTTATTTCCTTTCATAAGTTTCTCGGGTCGCAGCTGCTAATTGGTGTTATACCCTGATTGGTTGAATCTTTTAAAAATTTATTTCAGATTTCTATTCCGCCCTCCCCGCAAGCAGGCTCAGGGCGGATAACAACATATTAAAAATACAATTTAAAAATTCATGTTAATTAAAAACAATTTTTTAAAAATATTATTTTAAAATATTTAAAACTAGCAACAAAGCCCGTTGTGGAAAAAAATATAACGGGCTCTAGAAAGAGGAGGGTGGGCAGGTGGGAATTGCCTCCTTCTCCATGACTGATCTTGGCTGGGTGAAGTTGGGGGGGGAGCATTGCCTCCTGCTCCATGCCTGATCCCGGCCGGGTGAAGGGTCAAGCGGGCATTGCCACCTGCTACACACCTGATCTCGATAGGGTGAAGGGAGGAAGGGCATTAACTCCTGCTCTGTGCCTGATCCCGGCTGGGTGAAGGGGGGTGGTCACTGCCTCATGCTCTGCTCATGATCCCAGCCGGTGAACGTGGGGGGCGGGCATTGCCACTTGCTCCATTCCTGATCCCAGCTAGGTTAAGGCGGGGGGGGGCATTGCCACATGCTCCACTCTTGATCCCAGCTGGGTGAAGTTGGGGGCGGACATTGCCACCTGCTCCCCTCCTGATCCCAGCCTGGGCTTCCCATCGTGGCTCGCTCTCTGGAGGGACAGGCTGCCTCGCACCAGGGTAGGAAGTGAGTTGTCTGGAACACGCTTACTCTTTTATATAGTAGGATGAGCAAGGGACCAAAATCTGAGTTTTGTCTGACTATTTAAGCTTATAGGAAGGGAACAGATAGGACGAAAACTCTGCCCTGAGCAGCGCTTCCTCTTCGGGTGCCAGAGAAACAGCAGCGATACAAGCACTTGTTTATGCAGCATGCAAGCATCCAAAGGACATAACTTGCCAGTCTGAATGTAACAGTCACATATAGTTTGCATTAAACTGAGAGCTGTTTCTTCATTCCAAGCATGCAAGCGGAAGAAGGACTGAAGGCTTGGCATTATATCTGAACCAACCAGCTACCCAATAAGTTCATGACAGGGGCGAGATTCAAACCAGGGACATCTCGATCCACCACACCAGTCTTAACAAGACTCCATGGCCTCAAATCCACACGCGAAACAAACGTTTCCAGACAAAACAATTTGCGGGAAGTCTGATTTTTCATCTTTTTCACAGATGGATGCTAGCAGGGTGCCGAAGACGTCGCCACTGAATAACTCTGTGCAAATGATTTTTATTTGGAAGATTGGGAAGGCTTGGCCGCCTTTGTTTAGCTACTGTAATTCAATGAATTTATTTTAAGATTAGTTTGGATTATATATGCAGAGGAGTTAGCCGTGTTAGTCTGTAGTAGCAAATCAAAAAGAGTCCAGTAGCACCTTTAAGACTAACCAACTTTATTGTAGCATAAGCTTTCGAGAATCACAGTTCTCTTCGTCAGATGCATTCTCGAAAGCTTATGCTACAATAAAGTTGCACCTGACGAAGAGAACTGTGATTCTCGGAAGCTTATGCTACAATAAAGTTGGTTAGTCTTAAAGGTGCTACTGGACTCTTTTTGATTTTGGATTATATGTCACCTTCTCTGCTTTCCTCTTGATTATTCACACACTTGCTAGTTGAAATCCGGAGCATGGATCTGTGGAGTAACAAAAGAATCGAAAGAGACTCCCTTCTTGCCAGAGATCCTGCCCTCCGGATTCTTTAACTGCCTCTGTTTTGTGTGATTACACTCAATATATTATCTAGGACTCCGATGCTGATGGTACCAGGCTTTGAGGGAGCAGAGGAAGAGAAAGGAGGGTTGGGGCCTCGAGTCAGCAGTGGCGAGGGCTTCCTGAGGCCCACATCCTAGTAAAGGACCTAATGTGGGCCCAGATCCTGTAGGGGAATCTCCAATTTCTCCAAAGAGACACAAGAGGGAAGGGAGCAAAGACTCCGTCCGGCTGCTTTTATCCCTGCCAGCACCAAACCCAGAGCGGCAGGCAGAGAGAAAGAGAGAGAGGTGGGCGGAGTAGAGGAGGACGTGGCAGTGTGCATCTTGCCCAGTCCCTTATCAACCTAGAGCTGGCCCTAGCAGCAGGGAAGGAGTTACCTACGGGAAAGTGCAGTTTGTGCAGAACTTAACAGGCTAGACAAGGCTCAGCAGGGATAGGAGAGTATTACTGTAGCACCAAGCTGTAGTGACCCCCTCCTATGCCACCTTTAACCCAGAGGAGTCCAAAAAGCAGTTCGATGGGCTCAGAGTCAAGCTACAAGCGATGCCTGACACAGGTTGGACACTTGTCAGCTTCCCTCAAGTTTTGATGGGAAATGTAGGCGTCCTGGTCTTGCAGCTGTAATGGAGAGCCAAGCTGTAAAACCAGGACACCTACATTTCCCATCAAAACTTGAGGGAAGCTGACAAGTGTCCAACCTGTGTAAGGCGTCACTTGTAGCTTGGCTCTCAGACTTCCAGCTCGGATTACATCCTACTCAAGCCCTGCCAAAGTGCCACACAGAGCAGGGATGCAGTGAAGATTTTTTGTCATTATCAGTGCAGAAGAGGCAGCCCCTCTGGGCATACGCAACGATAACCTTGCTCGACACATTTTCTCCTTCATTTCCTATGGAAATCTTTGGGACCTTCATATCCTACTAATAAATATTTAGAAAGAAGAGATGTCAAGGAGAAGGGGGAGGCAGGCTTTTTGCAATTTTGGCTAAATCGTTTACCCTTGACATTTTCTCCTGGCTCTTAAATTTTTAATCATTCTATTACTGGCAAGGTGGATTTCTCATCCCCCATCTGTTCCCTGTAAGACTGTTCTTCGAGATTCTACCACTGGATGGTGCCTTTGCCTAGAGGGGTCTAAAATGTCCACAACAGATTAAGTGAGGATCAAGAAGGGCAAACGAGAGATCTGGCATGGGAGCTGCCCCTTTGCCAAGTGGGCCCAGAGTGCTTCCACAGGAACCTACTTTACATGGAAACAACCAGAGATCCGTCTGCCTATTTTGACACTTGGACCATTTCAGCTCTCTTCACAACCCCTCAACTTTCACCGGGAGAGCTATTTTCTCAGTCCCCTTGCAATTTTGAGAGTTGCCAGTTCCAGGCAGAGAAATTCCTATCGATTTTGGGGGTGGAGTCTGGGGAGGGTGGAGTTTGGTAAGGTGAGGGACCTCAGTGGGGAATAAGGCCATGGAGTCCATTTTCCAAACAGCCATTTGCTCAAGAGGAACTGATTTCTGTCACCTGGAAATTAGTTGCAATTCTTGGCGCTCTCCAGACACCATCTAGAGATTGCCAACCCTATGAATTCTCCATCCTAAGCTCCTCTTCCTTCTCACCACCCTTCTATGTTGTCACAGCAGCTCAGCCAATGGGAGTGAGATACAGACTTTTACCTTTGGACAGCTCAGCCAATCACTACCAAACAGCTTCTACATTACAGTATAAATGGTAGGAAATGGGTTGTGTGTTTGTCAGGCTGGAGCGTACCCAGAACACATTCTTTGGATGAATTTCCTTCTATTGCCCCTAGCTTGAGGGGCCTGCAGGACCTCGGATATGAAGGAGAGAGGAGGTTCTTGCCACCTTATTCTTCCTCCTCCTCCCTTTGGAGAGAGCCGATATTGCCTTCGTCACTGGCCTGCAGCAAGGAATGAAGTAGCATGACTCTCATAAGAGGGAGACCGAGGGTCTGCATGCCCAAAGCCTCAGAGCCAACCAAAAACCAAATTATTTTCTGGTAACAGTGTTATTGATTTACTATTTTGTGTCATTGCCCAAGGGGTAAATCTCTAGCACTGCGGAATGTGAGTCCAGCGGCAGCTAAAGAAAAGAGCTGTGACTCTTGAAAGCTTACACCCTGAAAATCTTGTTGGTCTCTAAGATGCCGCTGGACTCAAATCCTGCTGTTCTACTGCAGCCCATCATGGCTTCCTCACCAAAAACTATCTCTAGTATCGTGCCTAGAAGCAAGTCTCACCCCCACCCACCCCCCACGCCATCTTCTTATCAAATTAGAACCATGTTCTCATCAGAATGGAATCTGTGAGAGCAGCTACTATTATATTTTAAAGGGGGAAACTGATGCATGGGAAAGGAACAGTTTAATTTGTTCCTTCATCAGGCTATTCTCCGACCAAGTATTACCACCAGCACATGCGCATGTGAGTGCACACACACACACACGCACCTCCAGAGAAAGTTTATATGCATCATTAAATGTTCCCTTTCAGGTGTAAGACTTGGGCATGGTGACATTTTTTGCAAGGGGAAAGTTAAACTGCTGCTCTACGATGCACCAATCTCCCTTTTGAAAAAACGCCCCTCTTCCACAGCTGCAATCTGCCCCACAATGGTTGGGGACAATAACCAAGTAAGGTCTTGCTCTGCCCTTCGATCCTTGGCACACCATTTCCATTCATTAGCACGATCAGGGCTGTCTACGTCAGTTCTTATCCCACCTTTTTCTCAAGGAGCACAGAAGTGGTTGTAGGCGATTCTCGCCTCCTCCGTTATTTTTCCTAGCAGCCACCCCGCAAAGAGGCTAAGGGGACATGACTGGCACAAGACCACTCCAAGGAGATTTTCTCAGAAAAGGAGACAGACTTACCAGGCAGAGGGTTTTGATGGGAAGTTTTTGCAGGCCGGTGATGGCCGCGATCCGGTTGTTTGCCAGGCTGAGATACGTCAAGTTCTGACACTTCTCCAGGCCGCAGATCTCCTCTATGTTGTTATCTGTACATCAGTATTGGACTTAAGGAATGACAGCGCGTTGCAAAATATTGAACGGGCAAGAGTGCAAGCCACAAAGGGAGGAAGCCTTCCTGAGAAGGGCCACCAAAATAAACACAGCTACAAATGCTTCACCGGCGTTGGCAACCTCGTGGCACCCTGTGGCCGCTCCACTCAAAGTCTACCTAACCACTTGGAAAATTCCAATTTCATTTCCCCCCTTGCACTCCCCGCCCCACTTTCTGATCTTTCCCTTTTCCTGGAGGCCTCCACAGCTTCTCCCGTTCTTCTGCTTCCTCCTCTCCTTTTCACCCACTAGCCAACCTACTTTCATCTGTTCCCCCTCTTCAGCTTCCCCTCCTGCCTTACTCTTGGCAGGACCTCCCAGAGAAAAGTTTGGCCAAGTTGCACGGCGGCCTCCAGTGCTCGGCCAGTTTCAGTTGGGCAGTGGCTGCTGTTTGCCACAGTCTGGCCCCAGTGGCTGCCACTGCTGGGCCTACTTCCTTCACTCCTTCCCACCCATCAGCTAACCTACTTTTGTCTGCTTAGGTTTTCAGCTTTGTCTCCTTCCTTACTCAACGGCTTTTCCCCAGAAAAAGTCTGGCTGGGCCCCACGGTGCCTGCTGTTGCTGGGCCAAATCAAGTAGTATGGGATTCCAGCTGTCACCACTGGGCCACATCTTCTATCAAGAGTCGTAACAGTGGAGGGAGGCGGTGGGTCTTTCCCCAAGGCTGCTTCGGTCTCCCAGTCGGCTCCTGCTGCCCACCCAGCCCCCATTACTCTGCTTTACAGAAACCACGGCTTGGAAGGCTTGGCAATATTGTTGTGCTTGCCTAGCAACTCCCAAACAGCCGCTAAGAGTTCCAGGGGCATTCTTTCCTTAAAGCTACAGGAGTTGTTTCTGTTATTTTTGCCACTACGGCTACTCTCCACAGATAGACCTCTCCTCCGTGGATCTGTCTATCCCCTTTCAAAGCTGTCTACGCTCATGGCTACCATTACCCCCTCTGTTTAATTACTTACTTGACTATTGTCATGCACTATACCTTGGTCTCCCATCTAAGTTAACTAGGAGGCTCCAATTGGTGCAAAATGCTGCAGCCCGACTGTTAGCAGGAGTGAGCAGGAGCATGAACATCAATCACATCCTACAGTCACTTCATTGGCTACCTATCAGTTACTGTGCTCAATTCAAGGTATTGGTATTATTCCAAAGCTCTTCATGGCCTTGGCCCAGCACACCTACAGGCCCACCTTCCTCCCTATATCCCTCCACGGCAGCTTTGCTCATCTGAACAGGGTCTCTTGCAGGTGCCAGCCTGCACATGGGTGAAATCAACAGCAGCCCATACATGGGCTTTCTCGGTGGTGGCCCCTATCCTGTGGAACGGCCTGCCTGAGGAGGTCAGGAGAGCCCCCACCTGAATTATTCAAAAAGGCTTTTTACTCAGATCGGAGGGAAGTATTGTAGGGAGGGAGTCTCAGATGCTTCACTAATGAGTTAGGGACCATAGACTTCACCACTCTGTTGCCTTACATCCTATCTGTTGCTTTGAATATATACTCCTATGTACTATCTGTGCTTCATGTTATCTAATGTCAGTCCTAGAATTGATTATGTTCTATTTCAGCAATTCTTCAACTTTGTAGTGGATCCTTACTAATGCTATATCTTTGTAAAATCCTATGACATTGCTTATGGACATGCCCTTGACACTGTATGGAAATGTTCTGATACTGATTGTACTAATCTCATACTGTGTAATCCGCCTTGAGTCTCAGTGAGAAAGACGAACTATAAATGACATACATACATACATGCATATATGCATAAAGGTAAAGGTAGTCCCCTGTGCAAGCTCCAAGTCATTACTGACCCATGGGGGGATGTCACATCATGACGTTTTCTTGGCAGACTTTTTATGGGGTGGTTTGCCATTGCCTTCCCCAGTCATCTACACTTTACGCCCAGGAAACTGGGTGCTCATTTTACCGACCTCAGAAGGATGGAAGGCTGAGTCAACCTTGAGCCGGCTACCTGAACCCGGCTTCCGCCAGGATCGAACTCATGTCGTGAGCAGAGCTTGGGCTGCAGTACTGTCGCTTACCACTCTGCGCCACGGGGCTCTTCACATACATACATACATACATACATACATACATACATACATACATACATACATACATACATACATACATACATACATACATACATAAACAAAAGATTGCCTTTTGTCGGTCCTGAATTTCCCAACAATTTCACTGTGTGCCCTTGAGTTTTAGTATTATCTGGTAGTACTATTTGCTTTTTTTGATAATGTTATAAAACTCTGTCATGTCCCCTCTTAGCCGTCTCTTTTCTGAACTGAAAAGTCCCAGATTCTTCAGCCTTTTCTCATAGAAAAGGTTCTCCAACACCCTCATCCCCTTGGTTACCTTCCTTTACACTTTTCCCAGCTTTGAAATATCCTTTTTGAGATACAGTGTCCAGGACTGCACAAAATCAGGCCACATCATACAAAGGCATTTTGGTATTGGCCATTTTATTTTCAATCCCTTTCCTAATAATTCACCGAGTTTGCTTTTTTCACTGCTGCTGCACGCTGGGTTGACACTTTCGGCAAATTTTCCACTACGACCCCAAGATCTCTTTCCCTCTCAGTTTCCACCAGTTCAGAGCCCATCAACATAAATTTAAAGTTTGGGGGTTTTGTTCCAATGGGCATGACCCATGCTGAATTTCATTTGCCACATGGTTGCCCATTCACCCAATTTAGAGATCCTCCTGTAATTCTTCACAATCCAACTTGAACATCTGGAATAATGTGTTATTGTTTGGAACCTGGGCTACCTCGTGACTCACCCCCAATTCCAGATCATTTATGAACTACAATGCCAAGACCACGGCAATACAGCCCAGAAAACCCACAACAACCATCGTTCTCTGGCCGTGAAAGCCTTCGACAATACATCATTTATGAACAAATTAAATAATACCAGTTCCCAAACTGATCTTTGTGGGACTCCACTGCTCACTTCTCTCCATGGCAAGGACCTTCCTTTTATCCCTACTCTCTGCTCCCTGTCATATAAGCAATTTTTGATCCATAAGAGGACCCATCCTCTTATCCCATGGCTGCTAAGCTTCCTGAGGAGTCTTTGTTGTCAAAAGCTTTTCGGAAGTCCAAGGATGTGATATCTACCGGATCACCCTTATCCACACCCTTGTTAATCTGCTCAAAGAACTCCGAGAGGTTGGTGAGGCAGAAGCCATGCTGCTGCTGCAAAGGGAGGCCAGCTTAGGGTCGCTGTCCTTCAGTTGCCTGGAAGTACGCACTCCTAGATGCCCCAAAAGAGTGGGCTGAAAGACAGAGGCAAGTGGTGGCTTCAGATTTCAACTCTTGCCCCAAACAGTGCAAATTCCCAGATGATATTGAGAACTGCGTCCCAGCGTTCTCTGCTATATCAAAAGGGAATCTTGCAGGTGTACCTCTTTGGTTTTTCACTTGGGCTCAGCAAAATGCCTGAGGCCAGCCCTGGCTGGGATTTTGTCCTTGATCTTTTAAACCAGCGTTGTAGCTGCCAGACCATAATTCCACGCTGAGATCACCTAAGAATAAGCAACTGGAAGCATAGGGAAGCCCCAAGGGGCTTCTCATTTCATCTCCAGCATAGCTTTTTGATAGCAAGGACATCCCCTCCCTTCTTTGTTCACATCATAGCCACTTTCAGCCATGCAAGGCAGAGCGCAGGGAACGAGCTCTTTAAGAACATCAAAACAGAAGAAGAGCTCTGTCGGATCAGAGCAGGCCCATCTAGTTCTGCATCCCGTTTCACACAGTGGCCAAGGCCACGTCCCTCTCTTTGCCTCCTAGTACCGGGTCACAGAGGTCTACTGTCTCTGAATATGGAGGTTCTCTATACTTAACAATAATAAATAATAATAACTGTGATTATATACTGCTCTTCTAGACAGATTAGTGCCTCATCCAGAGCAGTGAACAAGTTGGTGTTATTATTATCCCCACAATACAGCTGGTGAGCTGGGGCCGAGAGGAGGAGCTTACCCAAGGCCACCTACTGAGCTCATGGCAGGAGTGGGATTTGAACCAGCAGAGTGCTGATTCACAGCCCAACCACTTAACCACTATGCTACAGCAATTAGTAACCATAGATGGACTTTTCCCTCTATGAGTCTGTCTAATTCCCTCTTTAAACTGCTCCCCTCATATTGAACAGCCAGAAGGGCTCTGCTAAAGTCCACCTTTTGTGCGTCTCAGGCAAACGTTGCCCATGGTCCTTCATACCTACAGGGCCACTTCTCTCCTTATACCCCGCCACAGCACCTTCACTCATCTGAACAGGGCCTTCGGCAGGTGCCACCCTGCAAATGGGCAAACTCAACAGCTGCCCACACACATGCACACTCTCTGTTGTGGCCTCCGCCTTATGGAACCACCTGCCTGATGAGGTTAGGAGGCCCCCACTCTCTTGGCCTGCTGCAAACTACACAAAACGTGGCACGCCTATTTGAGCGCATATCCATCCTGTGCTGTGCCAGCTGCACTGGCTTCCAGTGGCGTTCCAGATCCGGTTCAAGGTGTTAACTTTGGTGTTTAAATCCCTCCACAGACTAGGACCGGCATATCTGCGGGACCGCCTCTCCCATTATGTCCCTTGCAGGGTGCTGCGCTCTGCAGATAAACAACTCCTGGTGGTCCCCGGCCCAAGGGACATCTGGCTGGCCTCCACTAGAGCTTTTTCTGCCCTGGTCCCAGCCTGGTCGAACACTCTCCCGCCAGAGATCCAGGCCCTCTGGGACCTATTACAGTTCCACAAGGCCTGTAAAATGGAGATGTTCCGCCAGGCCTTTGGTTGAGGACCAGCAGATGTCCCCTCTTATCCTAAGATCGCTGCCTCTTCTATGACTGCCCTTGGCTATGCGTTCTACCCACAGCTATAACTTAGGTAGATCTTTTATTAGTATCCAAAGTAGCCTATGTATAATGGCGCCGGAGTATTTTAATATAAGTTTTCAAGTGTTTTTAAAGTTGACTATTAATTTATTGTGTTTTAATGATGATGATGTGAGCCACCCTGAGCCCATTCGTGGGGAGGGTGAGATATAAGTCAAATAAATAAATAAACAGATAAATAAAACTGAATTATTCAGCAGGATTTTTTTTACACAGGTAAGAGGGCTGGACTGATAGTAAGTAAGCGGTGCAGAGAGTAAGCAGTGCAGGGACTGTGGACTGCACTACTGTGTACCAACGGAGTCGTTTCCACGTCGTTTAATATATCATCATGTTACACTTCGTTTCAACACTGTCCACAGCTCTGCATCGGCCTCTGCTTCTATTAACATTTCTACAATCCATACCTAACTGCGGAGTTTTTGGAACGTTTGATCTCATTGTCCTACCCTGTGTAATCTGCCTTGAGTCTCAATGAGAAAGGCAGGCTATAAATAACGTAAATAAATAAAAAAGATTCAGGAGGCGGGGTAGTGATGGTAAGGGAAGAACTCTGCTGCTATTCACATGGGAGAGAAGAAGTTAAAGGTGCCCTTTGCGTGGGTCTGAGCTGCATTAATAGAGGACTCCGTCCAAACCGATCCTGCATTTCTTGCTGGGGCAGAATGGGTCGAAGAAGCTTTTTGCTCATGTCCTGACTTGTTCAGAAATCAATGGGCCGTGCTAACGAGACTGGCACTGCAAACACGGCACATTTCGAATGACAGCTCTTGTTAAAGATCAGCTGTTGACCAGGGGACTTAAGAGTTCATCACCCACTCTGAATTCTTTCCTAAAAGCTTCCTTATATATTTGTGTGCCCCAAGATGAGGATCAAGCTTCCTATGGTTCTCATAGCAAAACTACACCAAGAATGAGACAATAGTAATAAAACAGGCCCTACCCTACAGAAATTCTGAAAGATTTAAAGTGGGACGTGGGATCATCAATAAAGTGTGGGAATTCAGTCGGTGTTAAACCAATTGGTGGAGTATTAATGGGCCGCTGCAAATGCTTCGTCAGGTACCAGGACCTCGGGAGGATGCATCCCTCTTCTCGGGTTTCAGGCAACGCCTCTGCGGAAACAGATTTATAACCCTGTCAAGTGTATTTGCCTGCATGTGTGCACAACTGTCAAGGAAACCCTTAATAATCTTTCTCCATCTGCACTGCAGTAGGGAAGGAGGCATTTTGTTTCCGACAGTTCAGAAAGGGCCTCTTGCGCAAGAAACAAGTGTGCGGGTTCATTTGTGGCTTACAAAAGAACCAATTTGTCTGGCTGTCTTTCCTTCAGGGGGTTCAAAGGCTCGAGATCTTTTGGTGCTTACAGAAGAAAATCCAAACGGCACAAACCCTCCCATCTGCCCTTTCCCACAGAAAAACACAATTTACAACCGGCCAGCAAGTTTTCCTACAGAAGGAAGGAAATCTGCTCCAGACAACTCCAGGGGGTTAGATCTATTTCCTGCTATGCCACCCTTTGTGGCGCCCTAACTCAATTCCTAGGGTTACTTCCAGGCAGGGCTTTTTTTCAGCTGGAACATGGTGGAATGGAGTTCCGGCACCTCTTGAAAATGGTCACATGGGCAGTGGCCCCGCCCCCTGATCTTCAGACAGAGGGGAGTTGAGATTGCCGTCCGCACCACTGGAGCGGCACGGAGGGCAATCTAAACTCCCCTCTGTCTGGAGATCAGGGGGCGGGGCCACCAGCCATGTGACCATTTTTGCCGAGGGCGATTCAAACTTTAAAAAACTCCCCCCTTGTTCCAGCTGACCCAAAGTCACATCATTGTGCGGTCCTGAGTTCCACCACTGAGTTCCACCGCCTCTTTTCCCAGAAAAAAAGCCCTGCTTCCAGGTAATATCTCCAGTGAAAAACTTGGCATTCCCATCTCTTTTGGAAATGCTTATTCTGCCCTTCCTCCAAGAAGCCAGGAGGGGGTACGTGGTCCTCCGCATTTTATTCTCACACCAACTCTGCAAGGCAGGTAAGTGGCTCAAGGTCACCTGGCCAGGTGACCTTGCTGCTGCTCCAAGGCTGCTCTGCTTACATATAACACAGTGGGGACTCGAATTCAGACCTCCACTCCAGAAGACATTTCTGGTATCACGTCACACACGGCCAGTAGCGTATGACCAACGCCAGTCAAAGAACACCCTTGCCCCTTTATTGGCACTTTGAAGATTAATCTACTTGTCATGGTAAGCGGCAACGCATGGGGTTTGACCACTGAGATGCAACCGGAGAAGGGGTAGCCGTCTAGCGAAACAGCCAATTTCAGAATCATGTGAAAGGTTCAGACTGGGTGCAGTTTGGCAACTTTTCAGTCTGGAGGGAGGATTGCATGTTATTCTACTCTTTTCTTGGCTCAGTTTCAGCCTCTCTGCTGTTCATGTCGCCGTTCATCTTGCTATCTCGATGGTGGCAGGGCAGAAGAGCGAAGCATCGACATGGAAATGCTCACATTCAAAGCAAACTTTTTTTTTTTAATCGCTCTATTTGGATGAGACACAATCAGCCTCCCCTGCCCTTCGGTTTCTTTCTCGCCAAATTCTGTTTCTGCAAGGAGAAATTATATTTGCAAAAGTGGCGAACTGCTGGGCCACGAGCTGAAAAGAGCGATCTGACCTTAACACCTTGTGCAATGTGCCAATAATGTGACCTGGGCAGCTCTTTATATCCAAACTTTTAAACAATGGCTGAAATGGAATCCACTGGGCAAGTGGTTATGTTCCTTGCTGTGCTGAAACAGCAAAAGAAGGGCCAAATCTGGGGAGGAACTGGCTGCACAAGGAAGCAAGTGATGGGTTGTGCAGACGTAGCATCCATGTCTGGAGGAAAAGGAACAGGAGAGATGGCCAGCCACTTAGATGGCTTTACAAAGGAATTAGACCAGAGGTACTAAGGCCATGGCTCACGGAGAGCCACTTTCACAGTTACCATCAACCGAAAGAACCTCAAGACAGCTCTTCATCCACCATATGAGCAGAACGTTGGACTGAATGGGACTGTGGTCTGAGCCAGCACAGCCCTTCTCATGTTCTTATGCTCTTAACCACATTTACTTCCATTCCTGCACCTCAAAGAAGCTCGCAGCTTATCCACTCCTCCAGGAGTGGTGGTTTCAAGGTGGGAACCACATGCCAACCATGAGTCCCACCAGGCAAGGCCATTACTAACTTTTCTGAAACATGGGGCACGTCACATTGTCGAACAGCAACCAGAACAGCCATGAGTGGCATGTCCAAGAGCCATATGTGGCCCCTGAGCCACTATCAGGTCCCTGGCCCCAGGGAGGCTCGGTTGGCCTCAACCAGGGCCAGGGCCTTTTTGGTCGTGGCCCCAACCTGGTGGAACTCTCTGTCTGAGGACACCCGGGCCCGTCAGGATCTTCTATCATTTCGGCGGGCCTGTAAGACGGAGATGTTCCACCAGGCGTATGGTTGAGGCCGGCATGAGATCCTCACTGAGCCTCCCACCAGCCTCAGTGTCCACCGGCCGGCTGCCCAACATATGGGTACAACAAAATAGAGCAACACGGTAATGTAATTGTCACAACAGAGAATCTCCCGTGTGGTATTATGTCTTCACAATTGTTTTAATAAAGGATATATTAATTGAGTACTGTTTCACAAATTTGTTTATACAGAGTAAGGGATGTAATAAACAATTTGTATATTCTTTTGTTTCTCTTGACACAACCATATACTACACCATATATTGCAACCTCCCTAGACCTCAATTATACAGGCATCTTATGCGTTCTAAAAACAATTCATTAAAGTGTCCCGTGCTCAAAGTGCTATCATGGATGTTATTAAAGTGCAATTGCTTTTGGCATCCTATGACACTATTTCTCATATAGAACTCGATTTGCCTTGCATACAGGTACAATACAGGTACAGTATAAGGGTAATTCCAGACACTGTGAATGTCACAGATCAAAAAGACCTATAATCATAGGTACACGTAGTTGGTTCTGTGACTGCATTCTCTAACGGACGGTCCAGATCCTTGTAAGGTCCGTTTCCAAGCTTCTTTCTCAAAGAGCACAGATGTCAAAGATTCATCATAGTTAACCTTCCATATCCCTCTTTGATTTGTCAATTGGAAGTGGTTTTTTTCCTTTAAAAACACAGAAGCTCCACTCTGCCTCTTCTGAGAGTCTCTCTACGCGAGAAGCCTCAGCGCGTGTTTGTCAAGGAGAGGCAATGTTAGCCAAGAAGCTTAGTTTAAAAAGACAGAGCCAGCAGAGATCGCTGCTCAGAAGGTTTATTAATTTCATCTTTGCCTCCCAAAGGCTCTGTCAGTTTTATCTCTCCAGTCTAATACAGTGTGGGATCACAGAGGAAAGCCAGGAATGGAAATGGGCTGGAGCTGCCTTCCAGAACCAGGTTTGGACCTGGAGAGGTTATAATGTGCGGAAGTTTCCCTTTTGGCATTTCATAGCTCCTTCACGCTCCAGTGTATAGCAAAGCCTTTGCCCGGCCGCCGGCTCTGTCTTTTTAAACTACCCTTCCCGACTACCATTGCACCTCCCGACACGTGTTCTTCACATGTCAGACGTCTTATGTAAAGAGACTCTAAGTTTATATGGAAGGTGCAAAGGCTTGGAGGTGGGATTCATGTCCAAGAACTGGGTGAGGGCAGCGGTGCTTTCTTTATCCAGCCCAAACTGTGCGAAGCAGGTAAAATCTCCTTGCTCCGGCTACCACGGGCCTTTCATCCCCACAAAGCTTCCTTCTGCTTGGAGCAGAACCTGGAATTCTGAAACTCTGGGTTGTGATCGTATAAAAAGGGGGCACTGCCAAGCCTCCATCTTAAATGATGAAGGAGGATGTTTTATAACTTGCTGGGAGGCGACACAAGTGGATCAGCTGGTGTGCAGAGATCGTAGCCACCACTGCGCAGTCAGAGCAGCAGGGCATGGGTGTATGGCTTGAGGCGCCCAGTTACATGACACCCAGCCACAATTTGTGGCACCTCCATTTAAAAGGTCTCACATAACAGGTGCCGGGAAAGAACTTTCTCACCTGAGACCCCGAAGACTGCTGCCAGTCAGAGCGGACAATACTGAGCTATATTGAACAATGGTGACTCACCGTCAAGCAGCTTCGCAGGTTGCTATGACAACATCTAAGCCTGGACAATCCCAGCGTTGAAGGACACTAACAAATTCTGCCTCCCCTCCACCCACAAGCTCAGACTGGCTAGGGATAGAAGCAGTGGCATATGGACTGGCTTACTTCCCTGAGCTCTCTGAACTGCAGGTATCTTCTGCAATAGCGGCTCTGATTCTGGAATGACAACTATACAGGTACGTTGGGAGACAAGTCTGTGTGAGAGTAATGGAGTGGCTTGCAGCAGCACCTGGAGCTCTTCCTTAACTCTCTTATGTCTCCTTTAACCATTCTTGTGATCCAGTTGTTAAGACTCAATTAAATCACTTCCAAAGGGTTGGTCCACAGACCAAAGCATCCCTGCTGAAACAGTTCTTGCAATCTGGGAAAGCAAGTTAAAGCACAAGGGCTTTGTATCCAAGTGATACAGGGCGCCCGGCTTGTTTATTCTTTCCTTGGGAGACTCGGGGGACAATGACTTTGGGCCAGCCTGCTTCCGTAAGATGAGCAGATGCTTGACTGGCAGGGGCCGTAACTCTTTCATGCCAGCTTCTTTCTTGCTCTCAATGTGTAATCAGGAATAGTGACATTTTAAAAGTTTAAGAAAAGTTTCTCGCCAGGTTTACCCCTCCTTTTTTTTTTTTGCCAACATGCCTAAGAGGCCATGCCCGCCTTTTCCCGACAATCTCCAAGGGCAAGAAAAAAGTGCTGTGGGAGAGATAAGATTTGGGGCAGACCAAGAGAGACGGAGGGGTCCGAAACCCTCCATGTGGGATGAGCCACTTGCCAAGGCAGCCATAGGCAGCGGTGTAGCGTGGTCCAGTGTCGCCTGGGGCTGGAGGTGCTTTTTCTCCCCCTCTCCGCATGCACACTGCTCCAGCCCTCCATGATGATGTCACTTCCAGGAAGTGATATCATTGTACAGGGGCACCCCCCTCACCCAGGAGCACTCCTCCGGTTTGGGACGCTCACTATCCCGTACCACTTTGCCGCAGCTGCACGAGCAGCTGCAGCAAAGAGGTAAGGGGCAAGCGGGGAAGCGAGGAGGTGGGCCACCTCCCCACTCACTTCCCCGCTTGCCTCTCCAATGCCTGCTCCCTGCTCACCTGCCCACCTGCTGCGCTGCTGGCGCGTCCGGCTCACTGGGCGCTGAGGCAGGTGGCAGCAGTGAAGGGATGTTCCCGGCGGGGCATGGATGAGGCGCCCCCTTAAAATTTTGCGCCTGGTACGGCCGCCCCCCTGACCCCCCACACGCTACGCCTCTGGCCACAGGAGCAGAGGCCAAAGGGTGGTATTTGCATGCAAGAAGAGAGTTCCCACAGATTATATGATCTCACTGCTACTAATCAGCCATAATCCAGACTATTAATACATGGCACAAACAAAACACAAGAATAATTTCATTAGAATAACACTTTTAAAGTCTGAAATGTCATTTTCTAAATATTTCTATTGTTTTCTGTTAACCTAATTGAAATAAAGGATTAAATGAGACCCCAAGATAACGTTCACCATGCTGACCTTGCCCTGAATTCAAATACTGAGAAGGACTCTCACTGGATGTGTAACCTCTAAAGGTGTGCACAAACTGGAAAAATGGCAGTTCGTTGCAGTTTGTGGTTTGTCACATTTCACAAACGACGAACTAGCATGAAATTGCCCAGTTCACAAACCAGTTCATTTGGTTTGTGAATACGTCACTTCTGGGGCAGCAGGTGGTCTGCAGAAAGCCCCTCCCCCTGTTGCCTAGGAAACTGATTGATCGGCGCCAGGCTGCCTGCAGTGACGAACCAAAAAACGAACCAAATGAACCAGCCTAAAAATCATAGCGGCTCATCGTGGTTCGTCAAAAATGCGCTCCAACAAACTGCTGGTTCGCGAACCAAAAAGTGGCCTGGTTCGTGATGAACTTTGGTTTGTATTTCGATTCGTGCCCATCTCTAGTAACCTCTCTTCCCTGGGAGACAACAGTATCCCCCAAAGGAGCGCTCAGCTCTTGGTCAACTCCACCACCCAGACCAGCTTATTCCAGCCCTTTTCACTGGATCCTTCTAGCAAGGGTTGTACAACACTGGCTGATCAGCACGTTGGCTCACTTGCCTTTGGGAATTACTGTAAGACACTTGAGTTGGATTTCAGTGGAATTAAATCAGAAAGGAGGACTTGGCATCCGATGAAGTGGCCTGTAGTTCATGAAAGCTTATGTCACAGCAGATGAGTACCATCAGGTGCCTCAAGACTCCTTTGTTATTTTTCCTGTAGCAGATTAACATGACTGCACCTCTGGAAGATCCGTCCTCTAGCACTCGATCTGATTTTTAATCTGTTTTTATTAAACCACACCCTGAGCCCTCCAGATACAGCAGGCTAGGGATTATAACAAGATCAATATCAGATTGATTTCAAAGCCAAGCTGGTTTATGGAACAAAGCTCTGTGTTTGTTTAAAAGGCCCTGGGGTTGAATTAAAAGCTCTTTACAGACTTCTCTCTAGAATCTCCATTCACCAAAAAGGATACTGTCCAATATGAGCTTTTTGAGTGACTGGTAGGCAGAAAGGTCTCGCATTGCTGGGATCTCATTGTATGAAAAATTCACTACCTGCAGAGGGAACAGTGGGCGGGCGGGGGAGGGGGGAACATATGTCTGAGACTTCCTAGTGGCTGAGCTGGGAAACCAGCAGGTCCTTCTATCCAACTTGAGTAGAAAAGATAAGCACCAACAACAGTGCATTTCATGTTTATGAATAATAAAAAAAAGTTATGAAAATTAAGTGCCACTTGAAACCATTTGTGCTGATCCAGGGATTCTGGTATGCTTGGCACCAATGGACATACGCCGTTCCGCAGAAGACTGGGTTTCCCATTTTAATGCCATGGAGAGCAGTGGCAAAATGGGTGAAGGGTCCTTTCTTGATACTCAGGGCCACTTTTGATATCACTCAAGTCTGCTACAGGATTAAAATGACTTGAATAAATGAATAATGCCTGCTGGTACTGGTTTCATTTCCTGATGCAGCTTCTGGGAAGTGAAATTGGCACCAACCATTTAGCATCCTGGGGCCTAGTCTTTCAGACCTTCAGCTGGAAAGAAGTAACATTTTCATCTGCAGCTGGGGCTCGACCATCTCTCTTGCTCTTCTAGACCTTATTCAAACATCTTAGATGGACACTGCCCTCTTAACAATGCCCCCGTACTCTCTTTTGGCATTACACACAGGCAATATTCTCAAAGGCTGACCTAGACCTGAGCAGCTCCCTTCCCCTGGATTTGAATCCAGTGACAAAAATGGATTCAAAGCTCCCGTTTTCAGATATCTGAAGAAGGGAGCTTTGACTCTCGAGAACTTATACCCTGGAAATCTTGTTGGTGTCATGTATGCCTGCCTGCAATACATGCCGGGGGGGGGGGATGTATGCTATCCAGTAGACCTCTGAAACTGTGAAGAGTTCCGAGGGCCTTTCAATGCCTGTTGTTTAGAAGCTCACTGTGTTATCTCTCCTTTGAAGTTAAACACTTTCACTCTGGCAGCCGACGGCCTTGGAGCCAGACGCCGCTAGACTGAATCATGTCTGCCATGAGAACAAGGACGATTTCATTCCTCGCTTGATCTTGTTGAATATCGTAGTCTAAACTTTGCTACTTTTTGTCTCTGGCATTCGCCCCAGAATTTCACTGGGCTACTAACCTGGGGGTTGGGACTTTCCTCTATAACTAACCATGCTTTTCCTATACACGTCACTTCTGCCAATTTTCCACTGTCTGATCAACCTGAACTGATGGATCTCTAATAAATGTTACTCCAACCAAATCACCTCTGTGCTTGCTGTGGAGAACGAAGGGATCTAACTGCCAGGGGCTGACAGTTGGTCTCCAAGGTGCCACTGGACTCATATCCTGCTGTTCTACTGCAGACCAACATGGTTATCTACCTGAAACTCCTTTGCCCTGGGAATTCACCCACATGGAAGTCTGAGCATCTTTTAGAAGTGCTTGAAAGCTTATCTGTTGGAGCTGGATTGGGGGAGATTGTGAAAGGCAGAGGGGAAGGAAGGAAGCAGAGCAAATAGGGAAGCCACAAAGGAAGGCAGACGGCAGGAAAAGAGCAAAGAAAAAAACTGTCTGCAAAGCCTATGGATGATTTTGTTTTTCCTGACCCTAGGTATAAAAGACGTTTCATGTAGATGGTTGTTGCGGATTTTCCGGGCTGAATAGCCGTGGTCTTGGCATTGTAGTTCCTGACGTTTCGCAAGCAGCTGTGACATTTCACAGACACTGTGACACTGAGAGATCTCTGTCTTTTGGTGCTACACCTCTGAAGATGCCAGCCACAGCTGCTGGTGAAACGTCAGGAACTACAATGCCAAGACCACGGCTATACAGCCCGGAAAATCCGCAACAACCACCATTCTCCGGCCATGAAAGCCTTCGACATTTCATCTAGGTTTGTTCATAAATTCAGTTGTAAAATCTCACCACTAAGGACTAAACGAGAAAATGCTCTACACAGGTTCTAGACTTGACGTAGCACGAGGGATGGTTTTACCCCGGGGCCACAGCTAACAGGAG
Source organism: Eublepharis macularius (assembly GCF_028583425.1). Classification (NCBI taxonomy): domain Eukaryota; kingdom Metazoa; phylum Chordata; class Lepidosauria; order Squamata; family Eublepharidae; genus Eublepharis; species Eublepharis macularius. Next base: position 5,347,293 of record NC_072798.1, read on the forward strand.
CTTTTTTTGGCAGTGCAAAGAAGTTCTAAGAGAGGAAATTTCATACATTAAAATGTGACTGTCTCGTGTCCAGTAATAAATTACAGCTAGTAGAAAGCAAAAAGATCCTGCCTGTAAGAACTCTCAGACGAGTTGGCTAGCCAAACAAAAGCTATCCGCATCAAGGCGACCTGAATTCCCCAAGCTGTGTTTTCTTCCTTACTTGGAGATTCTTAGGGGGGCTGAAGTCAAAGTATGTGGTCAGTTCATTATGGGAAACATCCAAGTCCAGCAAGTGAGGCATGTAACTGACACAGGAGAGGTCTGCAAAAGAAGGAGAGAGACAGGCAAGATAATGGGGCGGGAAAGGGGGAACAGGCCAGAACTGACCTTCGTTTGAACAGCATTGCTGCATAAGAGTTAAAAATTAACTGCGGTAAGAAAAGCCAAATCCCACACACTATAAATTAATCAAATTGAGCATATTTATCCCACATTTCTTGCTAGTCTGCCCGTTTCTGCTTCTACTTGTCAGAAGGAAGGGCAAGGTGTTATCCACATACATCTAAGCATGTCTTCGCAAAATAAGGACTAGAAGCTTGTGTTTTCAAAGTAAATGGAGGTGCACATGGTTAGGAAGCAGAATTTTGTGACTAACCCCACATTCTGCAGCTTTTCAGTACCTACTCAGAGCAGGCAAACTGATTTTCTTCTTCCCTTCCCCCTCGTAACTTTGTCACGAGGATCCTGATTATAATTGTTCCCAAAGAAGTAGTAATAATATTACAGCAATAACATTACCCTGACTTGGATGGCTCAGGCTAACTTGTTCTTGTAATATCTCGGATCCTAAGCAGGGTCGTCCCTGGTTAGTGCTTGGATGGGAGACCACCAAGGAAGAACGGGGTTGCTATGCAGTGGCGGGCAATGGCAAACCGCTTCTGGCCAAATCTTGCCTTGAAAACTCCAGGAATGGTCACCGTAAGTTGGCTGTGACCTGATGGCTCCTTACACACAGCAATTATGTCATTCCAAGGCTAGCTAATCAAGGCAAAGCGACTACTTGAAGACCAATGTCCCAGATTCAGATCTGTCAATTGGATCTCGATGTCTCTCTGTGTGGATGGCCATATTTTAGGCCCTTTGTCCTGTAGGTGCTTTGTTATACTGTAAATTAGAGATCAGTGTGCTAAAGCTGATGGTACCTTTATCCACCCGTCGCTGCATTATCTTGAAAGCAATCAATTGAACAGAAACCTGAGCCTGGCAGGTATACAAGCAACATGACTTGATATTGCTTGGCAAATTGACAAACGGGCCTCCAATTCGGCCTCCTACCAGAGGGGGTGTGTGTCCCTTCCCTGGTTTTTGCTGACTGCCAGCAGCCCTTGCGGGCCCAAAATGGCTTGTATACGGGACTGTGCAATGTGCGCTGCCGAGGGTGGATTTGTGAATTGTATCTGCTCTTTTATGCTACCGGTTTTAACTGTTTTATTTTATGTTCTTAAACTGATGTGATCCACTCTGAGCTTGCTTGCAGGGAGAGCCGACTATAAATTTAATAATAAATACATTTTAAGTTGCCTTATAATGGGTCAGAACACTGGTCTATCTAAGTTCAAAACTGTCTGGTTTGGCTGACAGTAGCTCTCTTAGAGATTCGGCAGAAAAAGGTCTTTATCTGCCACCCAACATTCTTAGCTGGAGCTGCCAGGGACCTCGGGCCTTCCGCTTGCAAAGAACATGCTCTGCCATAAGCCGGCTTCACCCCACAAGACAAAGCTCCAGGGCTGCGCTCATTCACTGTACACAACCGCCATCACATTTTGATCCTGGCCCTCTCTACAAGGAGTTCATGGCAGCAGATAGTGTTCTCCCTTTCCTTACAACAACCCTGTGAGGTAGGCAGGGTCAACAAAGAATGAGTGGCCCGAGGTTACCCAGAGAGCTGCCTGGCTCTGCCCTGGTTTCCCATATCCTAGTCAAGCTCTCTAACTACCGCACCACACTGGCTCTCACTGACTCGTACGATGTCAGCTCCGGGCATTTCCAACTGAAAAGATCTCAGGCGATGTATCTAAGAAGGACCTCGGTTATGACCTTGGAGAGCATGTGCCAGTTGCCGCAGATGGTCCCCGGCGACACAAACCATTGGTCTGACTCAGTCTGGGTAGCTCCTAACATCCCATCTAGGCCCCAGCTTCAGAGCTGACACGGCTGTTTGCATTTTATTTCCAGATAATAAACTGGGCAATAATCTTTATGTTCTAGTTTCTGAGCATATGTCATTACAGCTTTCGATATGAGCTTGAGTGCGGCCATCCCATCATTCTCAAGGATATCCAGTCTATTCTGCTGAGCCATAGAAGCGAAGCCCTGAATTGCGTTTTGTAATAAAAGAACTGCCCGGTTGGCTGCATTTTCTCCCCTTAATCTGAAATGGTTTTACAACCAAGAAGTTTGCAGAAGCAACGACCACATACCATTAATTCTATTGTGGGAAAGATCCAGCTTCTCGAGGTGAACGTATTTGGAGAGGACGCTAACGTTGCTCAGCAAGCGATCCTGCAGGGAAAGAGGGAGAGCGTGTAACTGGCCCTTCTCTCGAGAAGGCATCAAGGCACACTTCCACCAACCCTGTATAAGAGCAAGGTTTGGGCCCAGTAGCACCTTGGAGACCAAAGAGATTTCCAGGGTATGACCTTTTGGGAGTCAAAGCTCCCTTCGTCAGATACATGGAGTCCAATGAAGGGAACTTTGACTCTCCAAAGTGCACACCTTGGAAATCTAGTTGGTTTTTAAGGTGATACTAGATCCAAATCTTGCTCTTCTACTACAGACCGACATGGCTATCCACCTGAAACTACCCACACTGCATGTCTGTGTGACTCGGTTTCTAGGCTAATAGCACAAAGCTCTGAGTTTTGGAAAGGAAAACTGGAATACTGGTATAGGCACAACCACGTACACACACCCTTCAAAAGATGAATCGGCAAAAGATAATCTCAGGTTGGTCTGCTAAGAATGGGCCAAATGTACTCTTACATTTACACGGAACAGGTTGTTACTATTTCAAACATTCCTACGCAACTTTAGTACTCAAAGCAGTCCAGGTAGAAAAAAATTATTAAGCCACTTTGGGTGCCCATTGGGAAGAAAGGTGTGGCATAAATTAGGCAAATAAAATAAATAAATAAATATTAAGTATCTGCAGGGCTGAGTAGACAGGCCTCAGGGGCCTCAGCAAAATGCCTTCCGGCAGGCCTCTCCCCATATAACTTGGCTGTTACAGCTAACGGGATTTGTTTGGATTCATTTTCATACCAGAGACCAAGAAGAAACCTGATAGGTCACATGAATTAGAAACTTGGGAGGCTTTCACCATCTGTCAAATCTTAGAGCCGGAATGGGCCTTACAGACCGTCCAGTCCAACCCCCTGCCCAGTGCAGGATCAGCCTAAAGCATCCCTGACAAAGATTCGTCCAGCTGCTCCTTGAAGACTGCCAGTGGGGGAAACTCACCACATCCCTAGGCAGCTGATTGCACTGTTGGATTACTCTACTCTGTATTGGCTGGCATGCTATTTTGGAGGACGGTTGCCAGCCTCCAGGTAGGGCCTGGAGATTTAATCATCATCATCATCAACTTATATACTGGCCTTCAGGACAACTTAATGCCCACTCGGAGCGGTTTACAAAGTATGTCATTATTATCCCCACAACAAAACACCCTGTGAGGTGGGTGGGGCTGAGAGAGCTCTGAGAGAGCTGTGACTGACCTAAGGTCACCCAGCTGGCTTCAGGTGGAGGAGTGGGGAATCAAACCCGGCTCTCCAGATTAGAGTCCCGCACTCTTAACCACTAGACCAAACTGGCTCTCATTTCCCCAAATTTACAATTGATCTCCAGAATACAGAGAACAGTTCCCCTGGAGGAAGCGGCTGCTTTGGAAAATGGCTGCTTATCCCCCTACTGAGGTCTCTCCCCTTCCTAAGCCCCGTCTCCCAGGCTCCAACCCCAAATCTCCAGGAGTTTCCCAAAAAGGAGTTGGCAATACTACTTTGGAGCCATTGTGTGCTCAGCTGAGAAACCTCTCTTGCAATGAGCTGCCAGAAAACTCTTGACTCTTATATCAGGGATTTTTTAATTTTTTAAAATATATATATTGAAAATGTTTATTTTAAAAATATTAATTTTTAAAAAAATTAAGTAGGAACTTTGTTAGCCGGAGCACTATAAAATACTGCCACGGCTACGGGGCACTACTGCCTCGACCCAGCCGAGGGGAAGAGCTGCACATTGCCCTATAAGCTGGCTTCACACAAATTACAAAACGGGCAATGAGAGAGAGTCTCCCAATGCTGTTATCCGCCCTGAGCCTGCTTGCAGGGAGGGCGGAATATATGATAAAATAAATAAATAAAATAAATTGCCTGGGTAGACTGCCACTAGTCCCTTTGACTATCCCAGGGCACTGGAGCAAAGGGACAAAGCACTCAGGCTCTGTCAAGCTAATTTCAGTATGTATTATAACTAGCTTCCTGACACTCTAATTTATAATGCCCCTCCCACTCTCTGCCTGGATTATAATGACGTTTTCCTTTTTCCACTCCTTGTATCTGACAAAGGGAGCTCCAACTCTTGAAAACTCGTACCCTTGAAATCTGGTTGGTCTTTCAAGTGCTACTAGACCTGAATCTTACACTGGAAATCTAGTTGGTCTTTAAGGTGCCACTGGACCTGAATCTTGCTCTTGTACCACAGACCAACGTGCCCACCCACCTGAAACTATCTGCAAATGACACAATATTCAGGTTGTAAGTAGGAGGCGCCACCTATCAGCAAAGGATATCTGTTGTTTACTCACGGTAAGCGAGAGATTGAGGTAGACATGTTCTGTGCCAGAGGCTGAACGCCCCAGGTTGTGCAAAGCTTCGGAAGCAGTACCTTCATCCAGCACGCCGTCAAATTCCTCCTGAGAGCGCAAGAGAGAAGAACGACTCAGCGGCCTGAAATAATCAAAGTGGGTTGACCTGCCTACGAGTGGATTTTTTGTTTCACACTCGAAAAATTCAGTTCCAAATGATCTCTAAAGAGGATTGGAAGTGCATTATCCAACGTGTGCGGAATCAGCTACAGTGTAGCCGGATGCCGGGAGTGGCTGGAAGTTCTTCCTATTTTAACTATATCTAATAGGGTAGGGCATGGCCACCATGTGTCAGACATAAAAGCAGAGAAACCAGATAAGGTAGGAGTTTATATATACTCAGAGGGCACTCCAGCTATGCAAGAAGAAAAGGAAAAAGGGAGGACTTGGTAAATTAATGAAAAAGAAAAAAAGGCACCCCCCCTCTCCCTCCAGACCTGATGATGTTTGAGTATGCTCCATAATGCCCAGAATATTAAGAATCCATTAAAGGGGGAAAATATTAAGGAAGATGGGGAAATTGGCCTGTTCAAGGCAGTGAAGGCTTGGAGAATCCCATGAAGTGGAAATTTGTCCTGCAGGGAAAATGCCACCTCCACACCCCTAATTCTTTGCTTATTCAGCATCCATATTTCCAGTTGGATTTTGGTTTAGTGCAAACCTGGGAGAAAACCTGGGGCCATTTTAAACTCTGGGAAACACTCGGCACGAGTGGGAAGCCAAAGTCAGCCCACGAGAATCCCACAACGATCTCTTCTCAACCACATCAACCAGCGGGGAGTTAGCCTGCACTGCAGTTGCCCTGAACCTGTCCAGTTGCATCCCAGAACCTGGACAACACACACCTGGAAGAACAGCCAATCTACCACAAAAATGTGTTGTCACTGAACTGAACAAATTCACACTCACCCAGTTTAACCCTGTACAATTCCTTAGCACATATACCCACACACCCTGGATTTTTCAGGGTGAAATATTTCATCCTCGTAATCTAGCGACTGCTATTTCCCTTCTGCCAGCAGACCGGGAGTAGCAGCTCCCCCTTGCCTACCAAGACATCCGCTACTCTGAGCCTCGTCGTAATTCACTGAGTAGCCCACCTCTTTCTCCTGCAGCCTAGTAGCATCTTGCCTCCCATAAATCAGTCCATAGCAGCCGCTCAAAATGTTTCAGAGTGTAGTATATAGTCCTCCGCACTAATAATTCAATTTGTCCCTCTTGCTCCCGGTAATTCAGCAGGCAACACCTCAGCCAGCCATAAATTCCTCCATGTAATTCTCTTTTTCAAACTAATTAAAGAATATTCTCCCGCCCCAACTCGCGGAACAGCACCTCTTTCACAATTAATCCAGCCTCTCTTATTTGAGCGGCCGACCAAAACTGTCTGAGTGGCTGAAAATGGGGCTACTCTTCAGGGAGGAATATGGGGATTGTGTCACCCTTGTGTTGAACTGTACTGTCCACCCATCCATTTCCAGACCCAATTTGAAGTGCTGGTTCTTAAGCTCTAAGACAGTTTGGATCCAGGATACTTGAACGGCCACCTCATCCTATATTGTCCAGCCCACCGTTTGAGATCCTCCTTGCAAGCCTTGCTCTCTGTGTCCCCACCTGGAAAGGTGAGGCAGGTGGTGACCAGAGACAGCCCCCTCCAGTGGTAGCGCATCACCTGTGGAATGACTCCCCCCTCCCTGAGGTTCAGATGGCACCTACACTCTTTTAGGCACCAGGACAAAATATTTCTCATTACCCCAGGCTAGAGGGTGGTGCTTTAACCATTTTCACCATCTGCTTCTAGCCTGAAGCCTTTTTATTGGCTGAGATTTTAATAATTTGCATTTATGCTTTGTTCTTATTTTATTTGGGAGCTGCCTTGAAATAAACAAACAAACAAATCAGGTAGATGTTGTATCTAGACAACTGACTGCCTTTCAAAACAGATCCATTAAAGCATTCCCGTTCTTTCAATATGGATCGGGACCTGTAACGGAGAGAACAATTAACGTTGGGTGCTTAAGAGGCACACAGAGAGGCTGTTGGTGCCAAACATACAGGGTTAAAATCTTATCAGAACGGGCATGAGCCTGCAGTGGAAAACAGACGCACAGCCCAGCAGGGGCCAAGTTCACACAACCACTGGAGCACACATCCAGGCTAAAGAGCAGCGCATGTTCCAGCAGCACTCCAGCCACCAAGCAGAAAGGAGATCACATCAGGTGGCGGATAAAAATGGTTGCCCGGATGCACTGGGCACAAGACAGCAATCCCACTGCTAAGCATTTGTATGGCACTTCGGCATGTTTCAACTGCATCGCACAAGAACAGCTGGGTGGGGCCAGAGAAGTGGTCCATCGAAGGCAGACGGTATTCCACAGAGGGCCCCCCACAGTCATGTGTCCCTCAAAGGCCCACTGGCCAAAGTGGCCAAAACCACTCCCTGCGGCTGCCCCCTCCCAGCACCGGCATTCAGAGCATTTACTGCCTCTGAATATCTCCATTCAACTGGTGTAGTTATTAGCCATGGATAGATCTCTCCTCCTCCCTTTAAACATCAACTATAAGGATGCAAGACCCGCCATGCTGGATCAGAGTAAAGGTGTACCTAGCCCAACATCCTCTCGCGAATGCATCACATTACTGCAAATCTAACAACAACCCTGCAGGGTAGGGAAGCATCCTAAGACTGCAGAGGGAGCGCTGATGAGACAGAGATACAACCGTTTCCCTAAAGCCACCTCATGAGTTCCTGGCAGAGGTGAAATTCACACCAGCGCCTTCCTGATTGCCGCTCGGTCACTCAGCCACTGCGCTCAAGGGCGCACTCCTATGCGGCAGGATGCTGTGTGGCAAAGAGAGATGCTCAATGTGTGCCTTCCCTGATGACTGTCGAGCAGTTCATGTCCTCGCTCGTAGTGCATGTAGCAACAATCTGGGAGAGAGACCGCCAAGGAAGAGGCTGTGTGTCGCTCCAGGAAGCCTGGCCACCAGGTGGAAAGTAATTTTATTTGTACTGCAAAAGTACAATCTCCAGCACTTCTCCCTGGAGCATAGGGTTGCCAGCCTCCAGGTAGTGGCTGGAGATCTCCCGGAATTACAACTGGTCTCCAGGCCACAGAGATCAGTTCGCCTGGAGAAAATGGCTACTTTGGGGAGTGGACTCTATGGAATTATGCCATGCCAAGGTCCTTTCCCTCCCCAAACCCCACTTTCTCCAGGTTTCTCCCCCCAGATCTCCAGGAATTTCCCAACTAGGAACAGGCAACCCTACTGGAGCAGCATAAGCCCCAAACACGTCGCTCCCGTAATTCTCCCCAAGAACCTGTTCCTGCCCGTAATTATTGGAGTAGTGCACCCCCCCAACACAACGCTCCTTGTAGCGCTGCCTACCCCCAACAGCCCCATTCCTTCCCATAATTATTGAAGTAGCGCGATCCCTTAAATGCCATGCTCCCGTAATTCTCCTTGTAATGGTGACTCTCCGCAGTAATCCTGTTCCTGCCCTTAATTATTGGAGCAGAGCTCCCCAAAATACAATGCTCCCGTAATTCCCGTTGTAGAGGCGCCCACCTCCAACAGACCCGCTCATTCCCGTAATCATTGGAGTGGAGCACCCCAAAACACAATACTCCCGTAATTCTCCCCATAGCAGCTCCTCTCCCCGAAGAGCCCACTCCTTCCCATAATTATTGGAGTAGTGCGATCCCTCAAATGCCGTTCTCCCGTAATTCGCCCTGTAGCAGCGCCTAACCCCCCAATAACTCTGCTCCTGCCCTTAACTATTGGAGCAGTGCACCCCAAAATACAATGCTCCCGTAATTCTCTCTGTAGTGATGCCTCTCCCAATGAAGCCCGTTCCTGCCCATAATTATTTGAGTAGTGCATCCCAAAACACTACACTCCCCTAATTCCTCTTGTAGTGCTTCCTGTCCCCAACAGCCCCTCTCATTCCCATAATCATTAGAGTAGAGGACCCGATAATACAACACTCCCGTAATTCCTTCCCGTAATTATTGGAATAGCGCGGCCACCGAATTCCACGCTCCCGTAATTTCCCCCATAGCGGCGCCTTCCCAAAGGGGTCTCTCCCACCGACCGACGGCAGCGCATGCGCGAAAGGGCGCGGAGGGGCGCGCCTCGGGGCCGCCTCACCTCCATCGGCTCCGGCTCCGGCTCGGACTCGGTGGACTCCTCCTCGCCCTCCTCCTCCTCCTCCTCTTCGGAGACGAAGGCGGGCCGCTCCGCCTCCTCCAGCTCCTTGGGGAGCTCGTCGTCGAGGTGGTGGATGAGGAGGGAAGAGAAGGTGGCGAACGGGGCGGCGATCCAGGAGCGCTGCATGAGCGACCGCTCGCCCAGGTCCCGCCACGTCAGGGTCTTGGCCGAGGGGGCGCCGCTGAGGCGCGGCTTGCCGCCGGGGGCGGCCCCGAAAGGGGCTTCCCTCTCGGCCCTCTCCAGGGAGAAGGGCCGCGCCATCTTGTTGACCAGCCGTTGCCCGGCAACGACGCAGCGCGCGGCATGCCGGGACGCGCCTTTGCAAAATGGCGTGCCGCGGGGAATCATGGGAATTGTAGTTCGGCCGGCCTGGAAGGCAGCGCCCTTTCCCCCTTCGATTTCTCTCCCTCCCCTCATTTAATAGGATTTATGGGACAGCAGTCTGCTTCAAACTGCTGCCGTGGGGAGGGGAGAGGAGGGGGGCAGAGAACCCCTCCGTCTCTTTCCTCTTGCATGGCATCGGGTTACCAACCTCCAGGTGGGGCCGGGAGACCTCCCGGAATTGCAACTGGTTTCTAGGACCAGTTCCCCTAGAGAAAAGGTGAGCTTTGGAGGGTGGACTATCTGGCGTTAGACCTTGCGGAAGTCTCTTCCCCTCTCCAAACCCTGCCTCCCTAGCTTCAGCCCCCAAATCTCCAGGAATTTCCCAAGCTGGAGTTAACAATACTTATAGCGCTGTCAAAGAACATGGCAATATAAATACAAAAAGGAGATGTGCAAAGTGTGACTGCGTCTATGCCTGGACGAGAGCATTGGTTCCCCCCGAGCCTATGGGTAGTTGCCAACCTACAGGTTGCCAACCTACAGTTGGGTAGTTGCCAACCTACAAGCCTATGGGTAGTTGCCAACCTACAGGCTGGAGATCTCACAGAATTGCAGCTGATCTCCAGGCCATGCAGAACGGTGCCCCTGGAGAAAGCTGCTGATTTGGGAGGTGGACTTTCTGGCATTATACGCTGTTGCCTGATCTAGGCAGGGAAATTCCTGGAGTTTGGGGGAAGGCAGAGTTTTAGGAGGGGAGAGACCCCCAGCAGGTCTAGAGTCCACCTTCCAAAACAGCCATTTTCTGAAGAAGAACTGATCCCTGTGGCCTGGAGATCAGTTGCGATTCCAGGAGATCTCCAAGTCCCACCTGGAGGGTTGGCAACACTAACTGGAGAACTGACCACAGCAGTCTGGAGATCAGTTGTTTTATTTATTTATGTTATTTATACTTCACCTCTCTTAGGACTATAAGGTGTACGTTGTCAATATGATCTTCAGTCGGACATTCAATAAACAACACAATAGCTACAATAAAATTGGTTAGTTTTAAAGGTGCTACTGGACTCTTTTTGATTTCACAATAGGGTAAGGATTGCAGAAATTCGAAAACAGGCAGAAATCCGATACGGAGCTAAAGCAATGGTGAAAGAAAATATAAGGAGAACCCTTCTCCCCACCATTGCACTTGGTTAATTTATTTCATTATTGTTTTGTATATTGATTTTAGTATTGCTTTCTTGTTTTTACCGATTTTAAACTGTTCACCACCCAGAGCCCCTGGGATGGGCGGTATATAAATTGAAATATAAATAAAATAAAAAATAAATACAGAACTAAATTTCCAGACACCACGTGCAGGGTGGGAGACTTAAGGGGAACTGATCATTGCAGTTGTAATTCCAGGAGATTTCGAGGCTCCAACTGGAGGTTGGTAACCCTCAGTTCCTGTGGGGTACGTTGCTTTGTGGAAGATGCAGTAGCTTTGCAGAAGAGAAATATTCAACAGGATCTCCTCCTCCTGTGATGTGGAAATCTGCCCCTTCCCTGATCTCTCCCAGCTACATAAGAGGAACTTGCTTGCACTCTGTGTTCTCCAAGCAGATCTTGGGTGGAATGGTTGCAAAAAGCTTGTAGGTCATCAAGGAAAGATTGGCTAGGCAATGTCCTCACCAACAGATTTTGATTTTATTGCACTTTTTATCTAGAGGATGTATACGCCGTCTCTTCGGGAAAGTTGCTTGAGGCAGCTCAAAAACAACTACATTAAACGATGACCAATAATAATTTTGAACAACAAGCTTTTAAACCCAGAAAAATTCACCAGGCAGGATTAAACAGCACAAGGCCTTGACTGCAGAAGCACAAAAGCCAAGTTAAAAATTTCATAGGCGGGAGGTGGTGCAGTAATAAGCCATAAAATCCACAATAAAATGCTAAAATAGCTAACTTACAGCAGGAGAGACTAAAAACCCTGGACAAATAAAAACATTTTAATCTGGAGTCTACCTACCAAAAGAGTTGGCAGCACAGTCACTGCCAGGGGGAAGTGTTCCATGGACGGAGCGCATGCATGTTCCCATCTGGGTGGTTCCACAATGACGTCACTGCTGAAAATGATGGACTATCCCGAGACGGCTAAACTTATGTCTTCGATCAGCGAAAAGACATTAGATCAGGGCTTTTTTTCAGCAGGAACGTGGTGGAACGGAGTTCTGGCACCTCTTGCAAATGGTCACATGGCCGGTGGCCCCGCCCCCTGATCTCCAGACAGAGGGGAGTTTAGATTGCCCTCCACGCCATGGAGAGCAATCTAAACTCCCCTCTGTCTGGAGATCAGGGGGCGGGGCCACCGGCCATGTGACCATTTTTGTCAAGGCCGATTTAAACTTTAAAAAACTCTCCGCGTGTTCCAGCTGACCCAAAGTGACGTCATTGTGCGGTCCTGAGTTCCACCTCTGAGTTCCACCATCTCTTTGCCCAGAAGAAAATCCCTGCATTAGATAAATACATGATTTCCTGGGAGACTTTTTGCGAGAAACAGAAAGGAAGGAATTAATGATTTGTGCTTTTGAAGATGAGGAGGTGGTGGAAGCATGTTTAGCTAATAGATTTGTAAATAATATGACTTACCATGACTGGGTTGTATGCTATTATTGTGTGGTCTATGACCGTAATAAAGATTGACTGACTGGCATGTTTAGCATTAAAGGAGAAGCATGTATTCATGGTACTTTCGGAGTTAGCTTATAATATATAATATTTGTTTATCTTTTCACAGAGAAAATTAGTATGTATTCCTTTTCTATATACAACTATGTGATTCTGCTTTTTATACATTTGTTTAAAACTCTTAATAAAATTGTAAAAAAAAGAAGTTCCGGTTTTGGACCACTGATTCTCACAGCAGAAACGCTGTTTGCAGTGAGCTACGCCCCGCCCCCGCAGACACACTGCTCCTTCTACCTAGCAATCATAATGTCATAATCTTTGATTGCCATGCCTGTCAGGGGGGAGGGATCCTTATGGAGCTCATCCACTAACTTTTATCTCTGCCGCTTCAGGGAAATGTTACAACAACGGCAATAAAAGTTGCCCAAATGACTTTCCTTCATTATCTCGCCAGCAATAAAAGCGAAAGACCCTTAATGAGATAGATGCTTTTTCAACTAAGCACCCTTCTGCCTGCTCGAGAGGGTCCCCCCAGGCCTCCACGTTGCTGGGGACGATTGCCCTCCAGACGATATACGTCTAGGCAATGCACGCCGGGAACTGCAGAACCAAAAGGAGTTTGCAAAGGACAGAAGGGGAAAGGCTTGCACTATGCCCTTCTTTCTTTGTTTAACAATAACATTTATTGATTTGCATTATTTATTTACTTTATTAGTAATAAAATTATTAACTACTGAAAGAGATTGCTAGCCCACAGCACTGAGACACTGAAATGAATAAATTAAATGTCGATTCTGCTTCTTGGTTACCCTCACCCCCACCATCACCTCCTCTTGCCGTTCCATTCATTGGCCTTGTGTTAAGTTTTACTTTGTGAGTTAAGTAGCTTGTTCATTACAGTCCAATATTTGTCCCTTCTGTTAGAAGTTGGGAACTAGCCCTGTATGATCGATGCATCTGTGCATGGGGCCAATGAAGAGTCGGAGACTTTTGAGTTTAGAAAAGAAACAACAAAGGGAGGACATGACAGAGGTCCATAAAATTATGCATGGAGTACAGAGTAGACATGGGCACGAACCACAAAAAAACCGAACCATGCGGTTCATGGGTTTCCACGAACTAGGAACCATGAACTCCCAAGAACTGGGGCAAGTTCCCGAACCAGTTTGTGGTTTGTGGGGTTTAAATGCCCTTTTCTGGTTGCTTAGCAGCAGGGAAAGGGGCATTTAATCATTTAAAGGGCCCTTTCCTGCTGCTTGCAAGTGGCAGGTCCCTTTAAACTATCAGCTGGCAGGCGGGTGTGTGTGTGTGAATCCCCGGGGAGATGGCCATTTAAACTGCCCTTTAATATGATCCAAATGAACCAGTAGACCACTTCGTGGAAGTTCGTGGAAATGAATTTCCGTGAACCACTGGTTTGCGAACCACGAACCGGGCTGGTTCGGGGGGGGGGGGGTTGGTTTGTATTCAGGTTCGTGCCCATCTCTAGTAGAGAGTGGACAGAGAGAACTTTTTCTCCTTTTCTCACACTACCAGAACTTGACGGCATATATAGAAGTTGAGAGGCAGTAGATTCTGGATGGACAAAAGGAGATTCTTCTTTAGACAATGGGATGATAAAGATGTGAAATTTGCTGCCATGGGATGTCGAGGTGGCCTCAGGGCTAGCAAGCTTTAAAGGGGGATTCGACAGATTGATGGAAGATAGGTCTATCAGTGGCTATGAGCCATGGCAACCAAAGGGAACCTCCACGTTCGGAGACAGTAAATCCTAGTGCTGGAAGGTAGCAGCAGGGAAGGGCTTGGCCTTGATGCCCTGTGTTGGCCCTCCAGAGTAACTGGTTGGCCACTGTGCGGCAGGATGCTGGACTAGATAGACCATTGGTCTGATTCTACAGGGCTCTTCTTATGTTCTTATGGGCATAAAGGAGGTTTGGGATTGAGTGCTGTGGCCCTACCTTCTTCTCACATGCCAGAGTCCCCCCACCGTGTTTGTCTGAACATGACAGCACATTGCCTGTACATGTACAGAGCTGCACACATACAGGGCCCATCTCTCCGACTGGGCACTGGCTTCCTACTGACGAAGGACTCTCAGAGGGTCATCCCCTGGAAATCTAGTTGGTCTTTAAGATGCTACTGGACCCAAATCTTGCTCTTTTACTACTCTAACTACAGGAGAGCAAGGCCCACTGGGAGTTCTGAAAGCTGTACCAACAAGCACAGATGGCACCCACGGTATTCTTGCCAGCTAATTTCCCCTTGGAGTTAAGACGGAGGGGAGAGGAGCCGGGGAAGTCCTCCACTAAGGAGAGAGATGAGCAAGCAACGGAGAAAGGCAGCCAGCAATTTTGACGGCCTCCAGTTTTTCCCTGCCTGTTGGTTGGAGAGTTTTGAGAATCGTCTGCTAGCAGAGCCCTCTCCCACGGGAAGCCCACCCAGGAAGCCCACCCAGGAAGCCCACGAGCAGGGCATGATGGCTAAGGGACTCCAGCAGCACCTGACATTCAGAAGGCCTCCGCTCCAGAATACGTCAGCTGAGCCGTTGGGTGTTTGAATCCATATTTCTTTCACAGCTCATAGATATTTGCTAAAACGCAACCTTTGATTGATTTAATCAGAGAAGTTTAATCAGGATTATATATAGAACATGTGTCCAGATGGATTTTTTTGAGATATACTCTGCCATGTGTCTCCCTGCACTCTTCAGCAGTGTTCCTTATGGCAAAATTCTTCGTCTCTGCTATGACGATTTAAGATGCTTTTCAGGAGTTTTGGATCACCGTGGTTCTGCAATATATACCCTACCTTCAGGCAGGAGCACGTGTTAAATAAAATGTGTTAGTTGATTGTATCAAACTTAGGTTGCTTCCACACAGGAGGGATTCCCTGGTTTGCTGTCATTGCTGACGATACTGATAAAAAACAGTAAAAATCCCGCTGGTGGTTGTAGGGAATGGTGGGTGGCAGAGGAAGTAGCAGCAGTTGTGGTACCAGATGTGGGTAGGAAGATGTGCTAATGTGTACTTCCCCATCCACACTTTCCCTAAACCCCCTTTGGGGTAGAATGTTTGTGTCTGTGAATAAGTAATTTCAAGTTAAGCGCAAAGGCGACAGATTGCGGCTGCTGTTCTCAGAACACGTAAGTGAGATATATTTAGCTAATGTGTTCTCTTTGCGGGAGCCCATTTGACTGGGTAAGGCTGTGGGCTCAGGGCATGCTAGTCTTGCGGGGGGGGGGCTCGTTTGGTTTTGATGTGTTACAGTGACAAGGACTTGGCGGGAAAGGAGTAGAAATAGTGGAGATGGCCTAGGAAATTTGTGTTGGTTTGTTCTTCTTGTAAAGTAAAAGTTACTATTGCTTGTTTGGTCATAGATCCAGAGGAGTTAGCCGTGTTAGTCTGTAGTAGCAAAATCAAAAGAAGTCCAGTAGCACCTTTAAGACTAACCAATTTTATTGTAGCACAAGCTTTCGAGAAGAGAAGAGAACTTGATTCTCGAAAAGAGAACTTGATTCTCGAAAGCTTATGCGACAATAAAATCGGTTAGTCTTAAAGGTGCTACTGGACTTTTTTTGATATTGCTTGTTTGCACTTGATAAGATTCTCATCTCGTGGCTCAGGTTTAACCCCGGTGGTAAGAATTAAGGAAGTGTCATTTCTTAATTGCTCGTTTTTAAAAAATGCTACCGAAGATTCGAACAAGAGCAGCAGGGCCGCCCGTGCAAAAAAGGGCCTCCCATAATCAAATTAATGTCTAGCTTGGAAAACCATCCATGGAAGGCTTGAGCTGCAACACTGATGGGAGGTGTAGGGGAAGGGCTGGGCCCAGGGTGGCTTCCATGAGCTTCTGTGGAGCTTGGCCTCTCGCCAGTCCAGGTTAATGAGTTCTCCACACTGGAGTGTTCGGGAGTTTATTTACTACCATCTGGAAAATGCCTGCCCTTCCACTGGGATTCTCCAGGGTTCAGCCAAGAGAAGAAATGATTAAAAACTTCGGGCCTGAAAAAGACCCGCCATCTGCTCCGCTTTGGCAGAGCGGGAATGGCTGCCTCCTCTCTCGCATTCGGCAGAACGATTCCTTCAAGGCGTCTTGCTGCAGCGGACTGGACCTCCGGATCACATTTGCTGCATGCATGTCAGTTTCTAGATACGTCCCCTCTGTTGCAGGGAAAGAAACGTGTAAAGCTTTGGAGAAGGAGCAGGAGCCAGGGATGAAATGGGACTGCAAAGAACAACCATCGTACAGTCAGTGAAACCACGACATCTGACTTAAGGTAGATGTGGACTCTTCTGCTGCAGCTGCAGTCAAGACCACTGGCCAGGGCCTTTCACCAGTCTCCAGGCAGGAGCATGTCGGTTAAAAAAGGCTTTCACTAGCGTTCCTTTCCAAACTATAGATCCAGAGGAGTTAGCCGTGTTAGTCTGTAGTAGCAGAATAGAAAAGAGTCCAGTAGCACCTTTAAGACTAACCCACTTTACTGTAGCGTAAGCTTTCAAGAACCACAGCTCTCTTCGTCAGATGCAACCAAGCTATGCCAACTGAGTATTTACAGGGCAGATTTCAAACAAACAAAAACCCAGTGAAGCAATGCATCTGCCCATGTGGTCTTACCAGCTGGAGGAGGATACTGTACACTATGTTTTACGTTGCTCCTTCTAGGGGTCCCTCTGGAATAAACTACTGAACCAATTTCTGATAAACTTCTCCAGCCTGGATGAGGAATGCATAAATGTTTTAATTAGCTGATGTTTTTCCTTTGGTTACCCTTAAAGTGGCTATTTTTATCTTTCTTTCAACAAACATAAGGAAGAAATCGGTTTTTCCTAATTCTGTAAGAATTTCAGCCAAACTGTAATTTTAATGGTTTTTTTTCCAGCTTCCTTTTGCTGCTTTTATTTTTTTTTATCATCCCTGTTTTAAATTTTAAGCTTTATCTTGTTATGTAAATACATAGTTATGTTTTAACTCTTTCGATGGGGCATTTTGGTACATGGTGTACATGCTAGTATGTTACGGCCTATGGCTACAACATCAATAAACTATTACTTACAGGTGCATGCCAGACCACTGGCCAAGAAAAGTTGCATTACCGAGCACCGTTCTGGAATTACCAATCAGTGGGAAATGCACAGGAGCACTCCTGGATGGCTTCCACTTACTTAACGAGTAGACCCCTCCCCCCCCATTCTGAGCCTTTCTAGTTCCAACAGATCTTTGCCCTAGGCGCCTTCTTCATTCTGTTTTAATTCCCCAAATTAAAGCCCCTAGGGCAGACGCGTGCATGGATTGTATCTGCACACCCCATCCCACTGTTGCTGGCTACTGTTGCCACCCCTCACTCATCCTTCCTAGGGTCTCCAACCCCAGACTGGGGAATTCCTGGAGGTTTGGGGGCGGGTAAATAAATAAAATTTATGAGAAACAAACATTGCTTTTACGGTGGTAGAAAAGAGCAAGAGTCCAGTAGTGCCTATCAGATTAACAAAATTTGTGGTAGGGGATGAGCTTTCGTGAGCCACAGCTCACTTCTTCAGATACCTGTGCTTTTGTGGCGTGGATCCATCAATGAACAGAAATACACACGCCTGGCAGTAAAATGCTACATAAAAAGAATCTTGAGTCATTCACGCCTTTGACCACATCAAGATGGTTTGCAGCAGGGCTTTTTTCTGGGAACACACATGTTCCCAGGACCAATGATGTCACTTTGGGTCAGCTAGAACAAGGGGGGAATTTTTAAAAGTTTAAATTGCCCTTGGCGAAAATGATCACATGGCTGGTGGCCCCGCCCCCTGACCTCGAGACAGAGGGGAGTTTAGGTTGCCCCCTGCACTGCTGACCAGCGGAGTGGAGGGCAATCTAAACTCCCCTCTGTCTGGAGATCAGGGGGCGGGGCCACCAGCCACGTGTCCATTTTCAAGAGGTTCTGGAACTCCGTTCCCCTGTGTTCCCCCGGAAAAATAGCCCTGGTTTGCTTACACGTTGCTTGGGGCCCGGAAGAATCTTGATTGGGCCCTGATTTAGCTAGCCTGGTTCCATTAATTTGAGAAATAAATCATAAGAAATGGTCTGAGTGGCTTGGGAGCTCCCTTGCAACGCTGAAAAACTCTGAGCACTGAGTTTGCAGATCTCCCCCCCTCCTGCCTTGCCCCGCCGACAAAGCAGTCTGAATCTTAAACATGCCATTCTTGGCTGTCATTCTCTGGAGGGTGGCGTACATCATGGCTGTGATTCCCTGAAAGGTCCAAGCCCTCGAGCTGTTATGATACTGTGTGAACCCTTTATTCATTTGAAAGAAAACGCACGATCCGTAAAATATTGGATGCTGATTGTGTTTGGAATAGAAAGATATAATCTGATAGAATTCTAATCGGCGAGAGGGCTGGGCTAAGCAAATGAGCGGCTGTTTTCTGTACGAACCCAGAGACGGAGCAGCTGTCAGTTCCTTCCATGTTGCTGGGCACAGGCCTGAGTCGTAATTATACATACTAAAATAATCTTTAAATCTCTGTCACTGACTGTTCCTTATTAACATCTCGGCAGGTTTTAATTTCAGGATAAAGACTGATTAGCATTTGCGAAACTGGGGGAAGGCAACTGCTCACTTTAGATCCTGGCAGACACCATCTCGAAAGGGGTCTTTTGCCCTGGGTCCTTGCTCCCCCCAGCTGCCGCCACCTCTTGCTGCCATCCCCAATCCCCTTAGGCCTTTTGGGTTTGCAAATTGGCCAATTAAGCTCAGTTTTAATAATCCTGTGTTAGAAATCTAAATCTTGAGCGAGAAAAGCGTGCGTGTGTGAAGGGGGGGGGGACTCTTCGCCATGGTCTAATTGTATGTGGCCTTTGACAACTCACAAGCCACCTAATACCTTTTATTAGGACCAATGAAGACAACACAAAATGGAGTGCAAGCTTTTGAGTTGTCCAGAATTCTTCCTCGGGCTGGAGGAGTTGCCAGTTCTTGCACTGTAGCTGGTGGGAATCAGGTAAGAGGTTTATATGCGATATCTTCTTTGCACAGTGGCCCTCAGGTTACTTCCTTGGCAGGTGATGAAGTCTTTCTCTTCCCAAGCCCCTCTCCTCTAATCTGGGTGGGGGAAACATCAGGGCAAATCTGGATTTCATGCAATCCCCCCCCCAAGGTTTACACAAATCACCTTTTCTTGAGTGCAAAATCCCAGATTGCTCCTGCAGGGCCTTCAAAAAGTGGCACACAGCCAACAGGAATCAGATGTAAGGAGCTGGATTACAGCTATCAGATGTGGAGATGTGCTAGCTATATATTGTATGCACGTATCAGAACTACACGCACTCTCGCTCTCTGCCTTGTCTGAAGTATTTAGATATTTACGCTCCATTTTTCTCTCAGAGGCGAGAGTTCAACATTGTTCTCTGGGCCTCCATTTTATTTTCACAACAACCCTGAGAAGTAGGTTAATTTGAGAGAGAGCAACTGGCCCAAGATCACCCAGAGAGCTTCAGTAGCAGAGAGGGATTAAAACCTGGGTCTCCCAAAGCCTAGCCAAACACTCTAACCACACCACCATGTTTTATGTCTTAATTTTTCACTTGTGGCTTTGGGGACATTCACGTTGTGTACATGGTGGGCTGTAGAGGATTCAGAGCTTAAGAACGGCTGCTTTTAAGGTCTGGAGCTCCTTTGGTCCTTTCCCTGGGGCAAGGCTTATCCAGGAGTCCTTGGAAGAATCTTTCTGAAGGACGTCATTCCTATTTGCAGCTCTGCAGTTGTTCTTCCGTCTTCAGGGTGCTGTAGTCAAAAGCAAACTTCCCACATCCCAAAATTTTCTTTGCTACCTTCACAATTGTCCTCTGAAACTACACAGAGAGGCAGTGTTTTGGCCATGAGGGCTCCATCCCAGTGCATGAAGAGTTGAACCTGGATCTCTCACATGGAAATCCAACACTCTGCTCAACTTGCTACCCAAGCAACAATGGGGGAAACTGAGGATAAGCCCCCTCCCTGAAGCAAGATGCAGACTGATGCTTAAAGAGCTGTGTTTTGCTTTGTCCCTTCTTAGGGTTGGCAGTCTCCAAGTGGGGTCTGGAGAGCTCCCAGAATCAGAACTGAACTTCAGACTTTGGAGATCAGTTCCCCAGGAGAAAGTGTCAGCTTTGAGGGATGGACACTATGGGATTACAGTCTCCGGAGGGCCTTCCCCTGCTCAAACTCCACCCCCCCCTTAGGCTTCACTCCCAAATCTTCAGGAATTTCCCATCTCGGAGTTGGCAACCCTGCTCTCTCTGGCTGCTTTGATCTACGTGTCCGAGCCAAAAGGGTGGTAGTGGAAGGGAAACGGTAATAAACACAATTCACTTGCTGCCCGGCCATAATCATCAAATTTGTTTTTCATCAGTAGCAATTGATGAGAACGTTCATTGCATCAGTGTTCATGGTTTACTCTGTTAGGCACGGGGGAGGCCAAGCGGCAATCAAGGGGGAAGATTGGCTTGTTAGGGTCTTGGACGCCAGCATTTGCAATTTCCTGCACTGAGCGGTACGGCAAAATACTTTTGGCGAACCATCAGTCGCTCTATTAGCGAGCCAGCCTTGCCTGCTCTTGGATGAACCTGAAATTGTGTTTCCTAATAGCAAACGCCGTCGCTTGCAGCGCTGGGCTGGTGAGCCGTTGTTCCCCTCTGGCTCTCGAGGCAAAGATTTCTAAATGGAGCAGAAAAGCAAGCCAGCAGCTCGAAGCCACGTCCAGTGTCGCAGAACGTGGGGGCGCCTGGCTGCAGAGGGGCTCCCTGAAAGAAGAGGGCACTCCGCACCTTGAGCCTCTCTTGAAAACTGCTTTTGATGGCCAAGCTAAGCAGGATGGCTGTGCGCTTAAGGCCTGAATGCTGTGCCATGCTAATGAATGCACCATTAAGTCTAATACATACATGAATGGTCCCCTTCACTGACTTGGCATAGATAGCTGTACATAAAAGCCCTATTTCATTCTGCACCTGTCTCCCAACCCGTGAGCACCCATGTTATGTCTGGTGCTGTAGCGCTAGAACAGAAATGTGGGAGCACACTTACGTGGAGAGGAGGGGCAGGCTGGAGGGAGCGGCGCTTCATCTCTCCCACTGATTATCTTCTCCAAGCGTGCTCCCACCCCACCCCAGCCATTTCCCCCTTAGCCAGGCCTATTTTAGTATTGGAGCTAAGTAGGTAGCTAAGGCTACCTACTGAGGTATATAATTTGAATAGCGAACCTGCTGGGTTTTGCAATCTCTTGCAAAACTCTTGCAAAAATCTCTTCGGGATTGTCCTCCGAGGAATTCGCTTCTTCCAAGTGATGCAGAAGCTGACCCACGCAGAAGGCAGATGGGCTGACTCCTCGGATGCCACGTGGGCATTTCTCTCCCCCTCCCCACCTTTCCCCACCAGCAGTTTTTTCTAGTTTTAAAAAGTTGGTTTTAGTTCTTTAACGTCAAAGCACAAAGCACAGGTTCTGAATGTGACCCCAACCCACGACTCTTGTCCACAGGCTGTGCTCCATAAAATGAAATAAATGAAACGAAACAGCGTGCCTGAAGCAAGGGTGGGCGGGCAGGACGGACTATTGAATGACTGCTTGATTTGCAGGCGAATGTGTCTGTCAAATAGGTTGCCATGGTGGGGGGAAGCTGGCTTAAGGTTGGAGGAGGAAAGGCTTAAGGTTGGAGGAGGAAAGGCTTAAGGTTGGAGCCCTGCTTTTAAGGTATGCAACCAAAGCAGCCTATGGATGGGTTTGCAGGTTATTTGGGTAGTTAAGCAACTCCCTCCCCCCAAGTTCATTCTCCTTCCCAGGAGCCCCAGGTTGCACTGGAATTATGAGGAATGTGTTCTGTCAGGAACCATGTGCCCCCCTCCCTCCCTTGGGCCTCTGAGACCAAGTCTTACTTTGTGTCCAAATCTTTGGAGCAGCTCTGCTAATCCCGCCTAGCAGCTCGGCTGGTCTGGCTTCCCATGTCCCATAATGATCAAGAAAAAAGGGAAGAGATATCATATAATGTACATTCTCACCACAGAAAGGTGCCAGGTAGATGGTTTGGACTGGAGCAGTCCGCAGGCAGAAATTCAAGCGCCACTTGGAATTTGGCAGGTAGAGACAGCGGGCGTCAGTGAATTGGGAAGCATATTTGTACGTAAGGAGAGGCAAAGAGGTAGGGCTGGTTGCTGGTTGAGATGGAGAGGCCAACAGTATGACCCAATTATTAGTGTAGTTTAGTATTACAATTCTTTTTTTTTATTACACCGGTGTTGTTTGTGTGTAACTCTATTTCAAAACAAGTGTTTTACTCAAAGTAAAAGCTTTAATTAATGTAACCCTCCCGTAAATGCGGTGAACAGTCTGATTTGGTTCTGTCATGCCCATCCAGTCACGCCTGCTGGACAGATCAAAGTCAAGTCTTCAGGCTGAATCCATTCCATCTGCAGCAAGGAAAGGTGGCCAGTGTGCATTACATCACATCCCCCAAAGGACCACAAGTGGGGACACAGAGGCTAGGCTCCCCCCAACACTATTACATGGAGGTTTCATTTAGCCATTACATTCCTGTGGGGGGCTCCCGGCTTATAGGCTATTCTTTGCTAGGAAAGCTGGGAGCCAGAGGGTGAAAATCATGCTCAGTTTTTTCTTGCTAGAATTATGAACTGGCCCAGTGGTTTTCAGCTACCCCATCTCCCTGCCTTCTCCTGACTTTTGCCAGCTCTCCCTCTCTTTTCAGTGTGGCCCAGATTCTCCCACCTATAAACTAGGAGGAAAAGTTTTCACTCACCAGGGAACTAAAAGCTTTTCCTGCAACCTTCGTAAGAAACCCTGTGCGGAAGATGCTGAATTAGCCGAAAAGACCATTAGTGCAGCCAAGCAAGCCACAATGCAATAATTAAGGGTTCCCAAATTATCCTTTAATTTTCCAGTTGAACCAAGAAGAAAAGAACAGAAGCAGCTGGGAGAAAAGGAGGCAGGCCCTAATCTGAGGTGCGCGTTTCTGTTTCAGAGAGCTGTAGATGCAAGGCAGCTTGTGTGAGGGGAGCGGAAAGCAGCCTTTCTCGAGGCGGCCGTAAAGGCCCTTTCCAGAGTTGCAAATCTCTCATGTGCATTTTAAGGATTCTGGGGAAATGGTTCCAGGAATGGTGACCTCTTGAAAATGAAGGAATGGAATGGAATCTTGGGCTCATCTCACTTGTCAAGGAAGAGTTAGTCTGTCTGAAGTGCCTGCTGTGATGCTCACGGCTCCCCTGTGCTTCCCACGGACACCCACGGTGCACACAGAGAATCCTCTCCCCATATTGTGTGAATGTTGTTGGAGAGACACACTGGACTTTATTACACCCAGCTGAATCCAACTCTTTACCCCTTCCTCCACGAGCACTGGGCCTGCTGAAACCAAGAGATCTTCTAGGAGTATTTTCATGTAGTATCCCTTGGAGGACACGACTGCACCCTAAGAACCAAGCTACAAGAGATGAATTACACGAGGAGGAGCACGTGAAGGGAGTCGCAATGTTAGCTGGGAAGCTGGGTTTTAAAAGAGATCAGAAGGCTTTGTCGATTTCCCCTCTCTACAAAGCCAGGGAGATCCCTGCTCAGAGGGTTTGTTAAATTCCTCTTTGCCTAGGGAAGGCTGTCAGTTTCTCCTCTCCTTCTAAGAGGCAAAGAGGAAATAAACAAACCCTCTGAGGAGCAATTTCCCCAGGCTCTGTAGAGAGGGAAAATTGACAAAGCCTTCCGATCTCTTTCAAAACTCAGCTTCCCGGCTAACACTGCAACTCCATTCATGTGCTCCTCCTCATGTAATTCATCTCTTGTAGCTTGGCTCTAAGATAACAAGCATTTGGAGGAAACACTGACTGGTCTCCCCTGTTATTTCCCTGGGTCTTCCGCCTGTGGCTGAGGACAGCTCCGGGTCCTGCTGGAAGGCTAGGTCTACCACTCACAGAACATGGCTGATTTGAATCTTTTCTGTGATGACCAGAACACAACATTATTAAGAACACGTCAAGGTTGGCTGTGGCCACAGATAACATTGCAGTGATGTGCTAAGAGGCTGCTAGTGACTGCCTCCTTAGGTCCAGTCAGAGCCCAGATTAGATCTGGAAAGTACACAGAGAGAAAAGGCCACATCTATCAGGCCACAATGCCCAAGTTCTGGCTTTGTTCCTGCTTTCATCTGCTTGAAGTCGTGGGGCCTTCCTTGAAGAAGTTGTCTTTTTCTATAAGACATCTTACTGATAACAGTTAGGAGTCTCTGGTGTGGACTATGCAGCCTGCACTGGTCCCATAACCTGGGTGGACAGACCTGCACAGAGTGAAGCCCTGGGAGCGTGCAGGCCGCACAGATGGGAGTGGGCTAACGGACACCTGGCCTTTCAAATAAGTCATTGCGCACATTTGGATTGCAAAGTTGGCTATTTGCAAACCGGAGAGAGAAACCTCTAAGGGATACCCCAGTCCTTCTTAGGCAGCAAATTCCTGCATTGTCATCTTAGAGAAGACGATTTTAGCAGAGTTCTCATCTGGTATCCCAACGAGACACAAAAGTAATTTCTACAAAGGGTGAATACAGAAAACAGCATGCACATAACCCCACAGCAAGTTGGCTGTCCATCATCGCTGCCGAGTATTCAGGATAATCTTATCATGCTTCTACAATCTGGTCAAAAAACGGAACCAGCGGAGGAATGGCAAAATCCTCACTGCTCCTTCACAGGGTCATCCAGTCAGCACGTCCAGAGGCTACAGCTGCATTGTGGGAAGTTACACCTTCACTGATGCTCTTCTGCATTCATTCAGTGCAAAACCTGTCCTTCTCGCCTTCCTCCCCCTTCTTCATCTCCTGGCATATTACAGGAAAATTTCATTCAAACCCCATCATCATGTCTTGGAAAAGGACAGTACTAGAAAGCCTTTGGGGCATATTGGGATAAATCAAAACGAAAGAGAAACCGCTTTACGGACTGAGGGGAAAAAAAACACCTTTCAGGCACACCAGTTCTATTAGATTTCAAAACTAGAATTGAACTTGGGAGAGAAACTGCTCATTACCTTTTATTCACACTATAGATTCTCTAGACTGAATGAGTAACAGATGTTTTCCCATTTCCCACCTTCATCCAGGGCCGTTCCCAGACGGCTTACCTGCCTCCGGAACGTTGCGCCATCTTGTGGGGAAAATGCGAAATATCGCGTTTTCTCGCGCGAGTTTTGCGCGACGTTGCGCAAAACTCGCGCGAGAAAACACGATATTTCGTGTTTTCCCTGCAAGATGGTGCAACGTTCCGGAGGTAGGTAAGCCGTCTGGGAACGGCCCAGCTAAGAAAACCCTTTAGAACAGGGTGGGGGGGACAGGTTTTACAGCCTGCATTTGGCTCTCTGGTTGCTTTTGTGGGCTTTGGCCCAGACGCTCCGGCTCTTTCCATGTCCAATGCCAGCATCCAGCCTGGAGCCGCACAAAGCAGGCAGAGATCCAAATGTGGCCCGCACTCCTACTCTTTGTGGGTCTGGACTGCTTAATACAATTTGCGCCGATGCTCCCAACAAACTGCACGAGCAGCCTGAAGGCTGAATGAAAAGCTCCTGCAGGCCAAATGTGATCCCTTGGCCCCTCTGCTTCAGCAGTAAAAAATAAACTCAGATCAACACCCTGCTACTCGTTTGCATGCGTTTTCCCCTTGGTGACAAATGTTTCGGGTTTCCATCTCAGCAAAGAAAGGGTCTCCACCCCCACCCCTCACCAAACAGCAAAGAAACTTTTCACGGAAAGAGCCGAAGCCTCAAATGTCACACTGCAGACCTGCCTCCCCCTCTTGCTATCAGAACACAACTGCTGCCCATAATACATAATGCAACTCTTATCGGCTATAACCAAGCATGACGCCTCCCCCGCCTGCGTGGAAGCTGCAGGCCCATTTTGCCCTCCATGAAAGGGACCAGGGGATCACACGGTGGTGATCTTCTTATCCTTGGTGGCCTGCTTGATCGCTGCCTGCTCACAGATGATCTCCTTCAGGCGCTGCAGCCTCATGTTCTGGGTCGTTTGGTCTCCCACGCCCGTCTGACTACGGTGCAGCAAGCTCAAAGCGTTGATATACTCCAGTTCCGTGTATTTCACCCCTTGATCCACCACCAGGTTCAAAAGCTCATCCGCCGTGTTGTACAGCATCTCGTAGTATTGCCTGGAAACGAAAGCAGAATATCCATCGTCACTCAAATCTGCACGCTTCTATTCATTTTTTTAAAAAATTCTGGTGCAACATTTCCTCTCAGAGAGGAAGAGAACCACAGCAACAGCGTCATGGTCGAATCACATTGCTCTTCAGCTGGCGGACTGTGACTTATAACTAAGCCATGGCCGGACCAAAGTGGGCCTGTGTGAGCACTGCTACAAGAATGGTTTTGCTTATGGTCTTATGTGTTCTAGATCTGTAACAGTTGAAGGCCACTTTCAAAGAACCACAAACTGCCCCAACGTAAAGACCACCTGTCCTCTACTCCTGACCAGTGCATTTGTTCAAGGGCAGGCACGGTCTGCAGGAAACGAGGGTTGTTTTCTTGTGCTAAACACAGCACCTTGTTAAGGAGGCCAACGCTTTGTGCGACTGGTCGGAATGGGAATTTCCCACAAGTTCCTCCTCCTTCACCCAGACACTTCTGCTTCTGCTAGCAGGAGCTAAAATCATGGCTCGTATCAATGCAGGACCTCAAGACTTTTAAACAAAGGTGGACACAGTGTTAAAATAGCGTGGATTATGAATGGCAGGCTGGGGTCTCAATGAGAGAAGGGGCTCTGCTCAGTTCCTTTCAGGCGAGTAGCCGTATTGGTTTGCAGAAGAAGAGCAAGACGCAAGTGCAGCAGCAGCTTAAAGGTGAACCAAATTTCTGGAAATCTTGTTGGACTTCAAGGTGCGACTGGACTTGCATCTTACTCAGATCCTGTTAGCTGGATCAAACCTGGGACTTCCTATGTGCAAAGCCCCTCCCCATCAGTCCCTCGTCTGCAAAAAGGGACTAGCAATAATTATGTTCCGTTTCAGCATATTATCTGTTGCTTTGAATATGTACTCCTAGATACTACCTGTGTTTCATGTTATCTAATGTCAGTCCTAGAACTGATTATGTTCCATATAATTGTCGCAGGCTTTCATGGCTGGAGAACAATGGTTGTTTTGGATTTGTTGTGGATGTTGTGGATGCTGGCGAAACGTCAGGAACTCCAATGCCAAGACCACGGCTATACAGCCCGGAAAATCCACAACAACCATGATTATGTTCTGTTTCAACAATTCTTTCACTCTGTATTGGATCCTTGCTAATGCTATGCCTTTGTAAAATCCTATGACATTATTTTTGGAAATGTACTTGACACTGTATGAAAATGTCCTTGACACTGATTGTATTAATCTCACACTATGTAATCCGCCTTGAGTCTCTGAAAAAGGCAGACTATAAATGACATACATCAATAAATACTTCACAGGCTTTTCCCATCCTGCCCTTCTTTCAAGAAGCTCTGGGAAGAACACACACACAAACCTCCATTTTATGCTCACAGCAACCCTGAAAAGTCAGTGAAGCTGAGAGGCGATTGTTGACCCAAAGATGAACAGGAGGCCTGAACCTGCCTCAACCTGCTTGGTCCGAGTGCTACACACTGTTTGCTGCATCACACTGGACCTCAATACAGGACTTATATCCCACCCCATCCTAGAAGCTTTGGATGGGTAATTAAGCATCATAAAAATGAACAATAAAAGCCCCGTACACCTTCAATATCCTGTCAGGTATGGCTCTAGCTGCCCTGACCTGGAAGGTCCCGGCACCCAGTCTCATCGTATCTTGGAAGCTAAGCAAGGTCAGCCCTGTTTAGTACTTGGATGGGAGCTCACCAGGGAAGTCCAAGGTTGCTATGCAGAAGCAGGCAACAGCAAACCACCTCTGAGGTCTCTTGCCTTGAAAACCCTACGGGGGTCACTGTAAATCAGCTGTGACTTGACAGCACCTTACACA
This sequence comes from Eublepharis macularius, assembly GCF_028583425.1. NCBI lineage: Eukaryota > Metazoa > Chordata > Lepidosauria > Squamata > Eublepharidae > Eublepharis > Eublepharis macularius. The sequence goes on from NC_072798.1 coordinate 5,375,406, forward strand.
CACACAGCTGCCACCCATTGTATCCTAATCCTCGGCTCAGCTAAGCACAGACCCTTCCTCCAGTGGCAGAGGCGCCTCCTCCGGCAGAAGGCATTGAGTTTAAGAGAGTGGAGCAGTAAGATACAACTTGCTTTGCTTTCCTATATAGGAAGACTTTACACCAAATTGCTACGCAGCATTTGAGCCTTTTCAGCTGTTCAGGACAGGGAAGGGGTAATGAACATGCATCTCAGGCGGCCGAGAGTGCCGTATCACAGTGGTGAAAATTCATGCGTATAAAGAGCACGGCTCTCCTCCTGAGATCAGGAACCTCCAGGCTGTATGAGGAAAGCCACACAGGCGCACAAGATCTACACATGTGCCCCAGTGAATGCATGCGGGGTGGCAAGGAGCCTGCTACTGCAGGCCCCGCTCCTCCTCATACATCCATTCATTCTCTGACCCTAAAGTGGCTGAAAAGGGTTGAGGGTGCTGAGCAGAAGAGTCTGTATTGTTATTACACGGCTCCAGAAAAGGATTCGGTCTGGAGCTCTGATATACCTTTACAGGGAGGGAGGTTCCATAGTGGCTGCCAAGAATGGCTCTCTGAGGCCCCAAGATATTCCCAGCAGGCACCTAAAGGGCATGGCAGAGCCTTTCTGTGCCCAGGGCATTATTATCAACCCTGATGGACTGTGAATGAGATCTGCGCAGATGTTGAAAGGGTGGTTGACCAGGGTGTGTGTGTGTGCCTGTCCATAGGTTGGTGGAGAGAAGACAGAACGGCGATTGTGGCCACTGCTATGCAACGCAGACTGGCTGAGCCGCCGCCCCATTTCCTTTGCCTCCTCACTGTCAGGATTCATCTGCCACTCACTGGAGGATCAGATTATTTTTTAATTAAAATAAACAATTATTATAAAAGGGAGACAGAGAGAGAGAGAGAGGAACATGCATTATTTGGCCGCAATTAAACTCTGAGCCTCCCTTGGCCGGGGCCTTGCCGGTGGCCAGCCAGACTTTGCGTGCAGAATTATCCTCTCCATTAGCTGCTCTGCCCAGCGTACGCCTCCCTCGCCTTTGAGAAGCGTTAATAAATATTGATCAGGCGCGCTTCCTGTTTGCCTTTGCCAAAGCAATTCCGATAGGCCCGTCCTCCTGATGCTATCAAATAATGAAATATGAAAGAGAGAGGAGAATTAGCCTCTTGGTCTGCCTTCATTCTGCTTTTATCCATTTTCCTCCCCTCTCCAGCCATCAAAAAATGTTTTGTTTGCAGTTCAAGACAGACCTTCTGTAGGGCAATGCAACTCGATTAACTCGCCAGAAGGGCCAGCCCAGCCCCAGAACGTGCCCCCCCTTCCTGGAGGCCTCTTCAGACAGCCGTCCCTTGCTTTGCCACTGCTCTGTTCCAGAATGGAAAACCACAAGGACCTCTCACAGAGAGAAGTCAGGTGGATCTGATGGGGCATCTTTCTACTGAGCAGTGTCATTTCAGAAGGTACATTGGGGATCAGATGTCTGAATGCTCTTTCCTGCACATACCAGGAAGAAGGGTTCTAGGGCAACTCCCTAAATATACTGCTTCCCCCCATGCCTTCTTAAATGTGCACTGGAAACATGCAATTCCTCACCGACATCTAAACGTTTCGGTGCAGGGGAAATTGTGGAGCAGAAGACCTGAGCATGCACGAGAGCCCAGGGCCGTTTCCAGATGGCTTACCTGCACCCGCAACGTCGCGCCACGTTGCGGGGGAAAACGCGAAATATCGCGTTTTCTCGTGCGAGTCTTGTGCGACGTCGCGCAAAACTCGCGCGAGAAAACGCGATATTTCGCATTTTCCCCGCAACGTGGCGCGACGTTGCCGGTGCAGGTAAGCCATCTGGAAACGGCCCAGGTGTTCACAAGTTATCCTGCAGGAGGGAGTGTAAAGAGCCAGTGCGTTTAGACAAAACTGAAGGGCACATGTGAGAAGATGGAGAAACCTTTCCGGCCAATTGGAGGGACCCTGCGGACCTGATGCGGCTGTGGACCATATATTGCTGAAAAGGTCTGTAGGGGCTGGAATCTATCTATAAAAACATTTGTAAGCCACCATTCCTTTAAAGGCTTCACGATGGCATAAACAGCTCTCACCTCCTTGTCTTCCCAACACCCCTGTAAGGTAGGTTAGGTTGAGAGAATGTGACTTAAGGTCACCTAGTGAACTTCATGGCTCAGACGGGATTGGAAAGCCAGTCTGTTAAGTCCTAATCCAATTTTTACTGTTATTTATATTTTATTTAATTCATGTATACCCTGCCTTTTCCTCAGGAGGGACCTACATACTTGTGTCCTCCCTTATTTTATCCACAGAACAACCCTGTGAGACAGGCTAGGCTGAGAGGGTGTCACTTGCATGAGCTCACCAAGAAGCTTCCACGGCAGAACAGGGATCTGAAGCTAGGTTTCTCAGATCCACATCTGACACTCGCCTCTCTACATCACACTTGCATACAATACAGTGGAATAACAACAACAACAACAACAACAACATTTGATTTATATATCACCCTTCAGGACAACTTAATGCAACACTCACAGCGGTTTACAAAGTGTGTTATTATTATCCTCACAACAATCACCCTGAGAGGTGGTGGGGGGGGGGGATGCGACTGATCCAAGGTCACCCAGCTGGCTTCAAGCCAAGGACTGGGGAATCAAACCTGGCTCTCCAGATTAGAGTCCTGCTGCTCTTACACCAAACTGCAACAGACATCTTGTGTGCCCAATAGGAACATTCAATAGTGAGATGGCCTTCCACACGTACACCCACAGAAGCTCAGTAAATACTTTCCATAGTAAAATTCCACACTTCTGGTGGACTGTGTGTTTCTGTGCAAGCAAGAAAATGGAGTTACTGGATAGGCTGGACCCATAGGGCAGATCGGTACCATTTGCACGTCCACCAGCAAGGAGGAAGATGATCCGGTGGGTGAGATCTCAGCATCTGGGTCTCAATACCACAAAAGGGCAAAGAGGCTTCCTTGCTTTCTGTGTGTGTGTGTGTGTGTGTGTGTGTGTGTGTGTGTGTGTGTGAGGGACTCTGAGAAACCCACAAATACAGAAATGCAAGCCGCACAGTGCAGAGTTAGCCATACACTGAGAAGACTAAAATGCGGTTCCGAAGCAGCCAGGCATTAAGTGCACCGATTTCTTTCCCTCTGAAGAAGAAATCAAAGTCTAGCCAGAGCAGGACTCAATCAGGAATCCCCCTCCCCACCTTTTGAAGCATTTCTGGCTTTGTCTAGGCAGGCTAGTCCTGGGCTAGAGGTTAAAATTAGCATTTAAATAGAGAGGAGTATTGATGGCTCTCGAGGGAGACCGTTCCCCCAGAGTTGCTTTTCCACTGAGATGATTTTTTAAAAAATATCTAGACACCATTTCCGTTCCTCCAAGACAGGGAGTTCAGGATTGGATCCCTTCTCTCTTTCACTTCAGAGTCCAACTGCCCCAAAATTCGTGCCTGCCTTACCAAGTGATGGTCTGGTTTAAGTCACTGGCAGTATGTTCTGAAAGCGGTCGGGTGTGCCAAAAAGGACTACCAACTCTTAGTTAGGAATTTTTTGGAAATTTGGGGGCAAGGCCTGGGAAGGGTGGATTTTGAGGAGGAAAGGAACTCAGCAAGGATGTGAAGCCGTAGAGTCCGCACTCTGAAGCGGCCGTTTTCTCTAGGGGAACCAATCTCTATAGACTAGAGATCAGTTGTAATTCCAGGAGAACTCCAGACCCCACCTGAAAGTTGGCAACCCTAACACCGAGCTAAGCTGTTGGCCCACGTAGATCAGTTTTGTCTATTAGGTAAAGAAAGGTCTCTCTCCACACCTGCTTCTGGAGATGGCAGGGACCAAAACCTTCTGCACGTAAAGCACGCATTCTGCCACTGAGCCACGGCCCTCTCCTCCTGGTGCACAGCACATTCTAGAGATTCATGTAAGCTAGTAGCACATGGATAAGGAGTGCATGGTGCCAGTTTAGTTGAACTGCACTGGGGGCAGAGGCTCTGATGCAGGTTAGTATCTGTCGCTCTCTGGAAATTAATCCGGGAAGAGAGACAGAAACTGGGCAGGCCAAAGGATGAAGGAGGGCTCCCACTGTCTACAAAGGACTAGGGATCCCAGGTCCAACCTTCCTTCTGCCACGACTTACCTGGTTGGGAGGGGGAGGGCGGGGAAATAGGCCCCCCCAGCGCACTCATGAAGTAGCGCGATGAGGTCTCTCCTGGGAGTAATGTCATCACGCCACCCCAAGAGAGCTCATGCACCCCTGGGCCTGCACAATGACATCACTTCCTGGAAGTGATGTCATTGCACTGCCCAGGAGCGTGCGCACAAGGAGCAACAAAAGAGTGATGAACGAGTGATGAAAAGGCGAGTGCTGAGTCCCCCCCTCCCACCAGGAGAGTAAGGGGACCTGGACACCTTATAATGGATGCTGGTTAGAACAGGAGGGGCTAGATGCGCTCCTCGCCTATGCTTGGCAACTGCTGCATGCAGAAGAGAGCAAAGACCTTTGTCGTCTGTTTGTAGCCTTGTAGCCTTTGTAGCATTGTAAGATTCGAGAGTAGGTTTACCAAATTCCTGCTGTACCTGTTCAGAGGCTCCCTGATTGGCTTTCCCCATTCCCGTATCGCTCATCACTGCGCCAGACAATACCTGGTTTCGGGAAGCCAGACGGTTGCAAAGTCAGCCACATCAAACCCCGTGACCCCTACAGGGGGATCCTCTGAGTCAGCAAATGATCACGTCACAACGCAGTGGCCCCGCTGCCCTTGCGCACCCAGGCTAATTGACAAATAATTCATGTATAGACGGCAGACGTCTAGCTATGCAGCATCACAGATTAATTAAGGGAGGAAGGATGAGCGCTTTCAAAGATGCCAAATATCATTTCTCCAACGGCGTCAGAGATGGAGATCCCCTCATCTCTCCCTCCCCCCAACATCGTGATGGAGCCGGGAAGAGAATTTCCTCTTCCTCCAAGTGGAACTTTATAGGGCATTAAAGAAACACCCTCCACACTTATCTAAATCTTTAATTAGTTCTATAATATACTGATGATATCAGGCCTAATTAAATTTATACAGATAAAGGGCAATGAAATTCTAACCAAGTGAGCTGGAAAGCACATATTAAACAGTAAATTTAATGGTTCAGGCCGATAAGTGCAATTTCCTATACAAAAACTAAATTCAATTTAGTGTGTTGTATTCAAATTGATTTTGCATGTGCACATTATTTGGGGGAGGGGAGACAGGAAGAGAGAGAGAAGACTGGAATCTTGTTCATATATCAGTGAAACTGCTAATCCAGCCTATTTAAAATCACTTATTAATGCCCGCCACTACAAGTCAGTGCGATGGATTTGCATTTTTACTGCATATAGTACAAAAATTATCTGACCGGGATGCCAGTTTGTAAAGAATATTAAACGGCTTCGCTCTCTGTAAATGATGGCAGGGGTGCAAATGAAATGCCACCCCGAAGGAGAAGAAGGAGGGAGTCAGCACTTCGGCAGAACAAGCAACACCAAGAGTCAGCATAAAATCAAACACCGTTTCAGCTGCCCGCTGGGAACAACAAATGCAAGAGAGGAGGTTCGGCTGGTGTCAGGCAAACGGCTGCAGAGAGGGGCCCCGAGGCTGGAGGATGGGGGAAAAGGTGTCTCCAGTCACCACGAGTCTTCGTTTACATGGGGCCAAATGCACGGCCAAGAGCCCTTGCCTTCACTAACGATCGCTTGCGTGAAGCGACCTTGTGCTGAATCAGACGGTCGGTCCATCAAGGTCAGGATTGTCTACTCAGACTGGCAGCGGCTCTCCAGGGCTTCAGATGGAGGCCTTTCATAACTACTGTGTGTAAAGTGCAGTCACAGTTGACTCTTGGGGACCTCGTAAGGTTTTCAAGGCAAGAGACCAAGAGAGGTGGTTTGCCATCGCTTGCCCCTGCATGGCAACCCTGGACTTCCTTGGCGGTTTCCCATCCACATACTAACCAGGGCCAACCCTGCTTAGCTTCTGAGAGCTGACGATATCAGGCTAGACTGGGCCATCTGGGTCAGAGCTATTACCCACTACTTGATCCATCACCTACTGCCTGATCTTTATTTAACTGCAGATATCCTGTTCTGTGCCAGCTGCACTGGCTCCCAGTGGAATTTCGGATCCGGATCCAGGTTCTGGTTTTAACCTTTAAGGCCCTTAGCAGACTGGGACCAGCATAGCTGCGGGTCTGTCTCTCACCCTATGTTCCCTGGAGAATGCTCCGATCAGCAGAAAAACAGCTACTGGCGATGCCTGGCCCCCAGGAGATTTGCTTTGCCTTGAACAGGGCCAGGGCTTTTTGGGTCCAGGCACCCACCTGGTGGAACTCTTCTGTCTTTGGAGATCTGAATCCAGCGGGACCTGCTGTCGTTCTGCCGGGCTTGTAAGACAGAGATGTTCCGCCAGGCTTATGGGAGTTGATGCGGGCGGTTCTCCAACCAGACTCCTGCGGGGGAGGGGGGAGGACATGTGCCCTCCCAGTTGTCATTAGATGGATGGTTGCCCTGCCCCGCAGGCCCTGCTGTTTAGAAAAAGCAGGGAGGCACTGTGTGTGCTGTACTACGATGTTTTAATTTAATGTAACTGCTACCACTGTTTTTATCTTTTGAATATTATTATTCTGAGCTCTGCTCTGAGCCCGCTTGCGGGGAGAGTGGATTAAAAATCTAATAAAATAATAATAATCCAGGATAATCCTGGGATCTGAACCACCCAACGCAGATGCTCTGCTGCCGAGCCACAGCCCCGTTCCATTTTTGCAGATACAAAACCAAGTCAGAGGCAGTCTGATGACTCAGTGACGTCTGGTACTGGTACCTGCACGTTTAGTCCAGCGTGGCAAAGCAGCTCTCTGGGATTGTTGCAGGATAGGAAAATGATGTGGAGGAAGGCATTCTGCCCATGCTGTTGTCCTGATCTGGACTGGAAGACCCACGTGCATGATAATTAAATTAAAAAATATACAAGGAGCACCTGTCGTGGATTTCCCAGTGTCTCATCTGGTTTTCCAGAGTCTCATCTGAGATCAGGCCCTTGCCAGGAGAAATGGGATCACATCCAGGAATAACAGGGAAGACAGACGGTGGCAACATAAGGTATAAAACTCTGGATGCCATCATAGCCACAGTTACATTATTCTGAACTTAATGGGCTGAGAAGGGTGCTATTTCGCATAGGATGGCACTGCTAGAGAAAAAAAGGTAGGCATGGAATAGCAAGGAAAACAAGAACGGGAGGCCAGAAGCAGGCAGGGGTAGGAAAGCAAATGTCCAGGATAAGGAACAGCGAAGACACTCTGGGCAACCCACCCCCCTCCGCTGCCGCTGGGCAACCCACCCCCCTCCGCTCCGTCTCTTGAGCAATTCTCACTCAGCCCAGTTATGGGGAGCCCACTCAGCCCAGTTATAGCAAACTTCTACATGGAACATTTTGAAAAAACAGCTCTAGAATCAGCACCCCACAAGCCTAGTGTATGGTTCCGGTTTGTGGATGATACATTTATCATTTGGAGCCATGGGGAGGAAGAATTGATGGGGTTTTTTAATCATCTTAACAACATCCACCTGAACATACAATTCACAATGGAGAAAGAAAGCGAGGGAAAACTCCCATTTCTGGATACCTTGGTCATCCGCAAAGCAAACTTTCAGTTAGGTCACAAGGTCTACAGGAAACCAACTCACACTGATCGGTACTTACACAAAAACTCCAATCACCACCCCCGACAGAAAAGAGGCATAATGAAAACATTAGTGGATCGTGCAAGACGGATATGTGAGCCGCACTTTCTCAATGAGGAAATTAATCATCTAAACCACGCACTTCAGGTAAATGGCTACTCCAGAAATGAAATCCGAAGAGCAATCAAACCCAGGATGAATCAAACAACCAAGGAAAAACAGTCTCCTACACGAAAAGTGTTTTTGCCATATATCAAAGGAATTACTGATCAGATGGGAAAGCTTATGAAAAAGCATAACCTCCAAGCAGTATTCAGACCCACCCAAAAAATACAACAGATGCTACGATTAGCAAAAGACAGTAGAGACCCCCTCACCTCTGCAGGAGTATACCGTATACCCTGCAGCTGTGGACAAGTATACATCGGGACCACAAAGCGTAGCATCCAGACAAGAATAAAAGAACATGAAAGACACTGCAGACTTGGACAACCTGAAAAATCAGCAGTGGCTGAACATAGCCTAACTCAAACAGGGCACAGTATCTTATTCCAGGACACCAGAATACTGGACAACACTTCCAACTACTTTGTCAGACTGCACAGGGAAGCCATTGAAATTCACAAGCATAAGCAAAACTTCAACAGGAAAGAAGAAACCTTAAGAATGAACAGAGCATGGTTTCCAGTTCTGAAAAACACCAGGCTAACAAAACACTCTATCCCCGACAATAGCCCTGCAGAGAAGATTAGCACATCAAGCACCAATCCATATGCAAAAGAACCTCCTCAGGATACAGTGGAGCATCCCGCCATTAGCATTCCACACCCTGGGAAACTCTTGCAGGATGACTCAGCTCAACCCCACCCCTCCTGAGTAGATACAAATGACCTACATCTTTTCCACACTGTGACACTGAGAGATCTCTGTCTTTTGGTGCTACACCTCTGAAGATGCCAGCCACAGCTGCTGGCGAAACGTCAGGAACTACAATGCCAAGACCACGGCAATACAGCCCGGAAAACCCACAACAACCATCGTTCTCCGGCCGTGAAAGCCTTCGACAATACAACAAACAAAGGATTTATTTAAAAGGAGGTCAATTAATATCAAGCAACAAACAGACAAGCAAGGTGCCTTAGCAACAAAAGATGGGTGAAAGCAAAAGAAACAAAAGGCCGTAGTGTGACTGAACTCCGTCCCTCTGTCTGCCAGACCTGTCTTCTCACCCTACCTGGATGAGGGCCTCTTCCCCTAGCAGAAACCTCCTCTGGCTGCTCCCTGGGAGGAAGAACTCAGGCCTTTTCCCTCCCAGATTTATATAGCACTAGCCCCCTGTGTTCTGATTGGCCAAAAAGGGCGCCAAAATGGCCCAGGGGCTGCTGGAAATTATAGGCAGGCCTACTCCCACTGCTAACAGGCTTCTGAGGCCTTGCTAGGCCTTCCTGGCACAGCCAGATCATGACACAGGGTCACCTTTCTCACCGCAAGTCCTAATCAGAAACACTTGCGATGAGTTCTCCGTCATCACATCCCTAGGGGATGACTTCTGTGAGTTCACTGTGTATCACCACCAAGTGATGCCACTGGAGACACATTTGGTACGAAGCCCGTCCTTTACCAACGGTCTGAGCAGACTTAATGGGGGATACTTGGCTATGCTGATCCGCACATCCCTGGGTGAGATCTATTAAAAGAAACGTGTCATGACATCACCAGGTTCAGTATTCCCCGCACCTACAATTGTCAATGTACAGTTTTAGAGTATGCAGAAGGCTGATACAACAGTGGCTGATTCCGCACACATTGGATAATGCACTTTCAACGCACTTTATCAATCGTTTGAGGTGGATTTTTGTTCCATACATGAAAAAATCTGTTCCAAATGATCTATAAAGAGGATTGGAAGTGAATTGTCCAATCTCGTTTTGCATTTCTTTGTCTAGAGCAGGGTTCTTCAACCTTTTGGAGCCTGTGGGCACTTTTGGAATTTTGACACAAGGAGTTGGGTGCAACCACAAAATGGCTGCCATGGCAGGTGCAGCCAGACACAAAACGGCTCCTGCAGAAGGCAGAACCACACACAGAGGAAGCCCAAGTGTGGGGGACAAGAGGAGTAATTTTTAAAAAATAGACTGGGAAAGAGGAGAGAGAATAAAACCAACACTGCAGTGTCAGCTGCCTCTGAAACAATGCTATTTTAATCTGCACAGCCAATCATAGAACCATAGGGTTGGAAGCGACATACAGGGTCATCTAGTCTAACCTCCTGCACTATGCATGAAATTCACAACTCCTCCCCCCTTACACCCCCAGTGACCCCTGCTCCACGCCCAGAAGATGGCAAAAACCCTCCAGGATCCCTGGTCAAACTGGTCCGGGGAAAATTGCTTCCTGACCCCTAAGTGATGATCAGCAGGGGTCACGAGAACTAAGCACTGATGCAACCCTTTCTGCCCTCCCTCTCATGATCTGTCTAGGTCCAGATAATCGGCATTGCCATCAAAAGGCCATCTAGCCTCTGCTGAAAAACCTCCAAAGAAGGAGAGCCCACCACCTCCCAAGGAAGCCTGTTCTACTGAGGGACTGCTCTGTCAGGAAGTTCTTCCTAACGTTTAGCCAAAAACTCTTTTGATTTAATTTCAAGCTGTTGGTTCTGGTCCGACCTTCTGAGGCAGCGGAAACAACTCTACATATGGTGGACGACTCCAATATGGCAGCCCTTCAAGTACTTGAAGATGGTCATCATATCACCTCTCAGTCCTCTCTCCAGGCTAAACATACTGAGGTCCTTCAACCTTTCCCCATAGGACTTGGTCTCCAGACCCCATCCAATCTCCATTGGCCAATCAGAGGCCCTGCTGGGCCGGAGCCCTACCTGGTCCCACCCACTTTCTAAAAAACACTTGTGGGCCCCAGGAAAGGTACCTGAGGACACCATGTTGGGGATTCCCCGTTATCTATAATAACTGGGAGAAAGTCGGCAGCATCTCCCATAACATCTTCCAGACCTCATGTTTTGTATAATTCAACGTGAATGCTGTTCACTTAAATACTCCTTTTTCCTACCAACTCTGCCATCTTTTTTTCACTGCAAATGGGGCACAATTTTGTGTTTGGAGTACTTGCCAAGCATAACTGCGCGAGTGCAAAGAGCTTAATAGCTTCAGATGTTAACAGAGTTCCACGCAGCTCGACTGCATTGGAGTTTTATACCCTTGATAGATTTAATCTCTGGCAAGGAATAAAAAAGAAATTAGAATTACAGGCAACCTCTGCAGATTGTAATAATGTACGAGGGCAAAACTGCATGGCCAGGAGCGGCTCCAGATAACATACTGTTGCTCTCCCTTATTTCTAAATCTCTATTTCCCAAATGGATGTAGGGATAGAAAAATGAAGAGAGGAGGAGGGGGAAGGAAAGGGGTTCAGGGAGGGAGTGGAGGCATCTGAGTGTTGGCTGGCAATCCCCCTGCCAAAGACATCATTTAAGGAAGGTGTCCCCCAACCCCAATTCCGGATCCCAAAAGATTGCTCATGAGCAACTCACCTGTGGGTGCATTCTGCTCACTAGTTCAACACCCCAGTATCGTTATGAACAGTGAAGCACGAGGCAAACCCCTTTGCCCAGTATCATTATGAACAATGAAGCACGAGGCAAACCCCTTTGCTTGAAAGAGCATGAGAATAATAATAACAACATTTCATTTATATACCGCCCTTCAGGACAACTTAACACCCACTCAGATCAGTTTACAAAAGTGTGTTATTATTATCCTCCTGACAATCACCCTGTGAGGTGGTGGGGCTGAGAGAGCTCTGAGAGAGCTGTGACTGACCCAAGGTCACCCAGTTGGTTTCAAGCGGAGGAGTGGGGAATCAAACCCGGCTCTCCAGATCAGAGTCCCGCGCTCTTAACCACTACACCAAATTGTTGCGTGACCGTACCACAGTAATTCTGGGGAATGAAAAGCAAGTACTTTATTTTTTGTGCAGTTCAGTCTTGATTATACCTATCCCTTGATTATAGCTCCTCTGAACCTGGCTGGAAGTTTTGCTCCCTCAGATTTAGATATGGTACCCCTTTATCTCATGTGCCAAGCTCGGCTTGTGGAAGGCCAGCGATCACGTGTCTCCTGACTAAGGAAGCGAGACACCCTCCACACATTCAGCAGTTAGCTCTTATAGGTCCTCTTTAGGTCTCATCTGAGTGAGTAGGATGGGAGGGCACATGAATGGCTCATAGCTCTCCCCTTCTATCACATACATGTTCCCCTGTCATAAAACAAAGGAAGGGGCCACCATCCTAGAGAACCAGATCTGATTCCAGGCATTTTGTTGCTCCAGGCATGGGGTATGTCAGTCCCCTCCCCTGCCACCAGTGGCCAGGAACAAGCTGAGCCACTGTGGTATAGCAGTGCACAACTCGCCGTGCGCCCCTCTGACAGCTGCTTGGGCTGCTTGGCCAGAGAAACAGCCTTGCAGGACCTCGCAACAGACCACACCGAGGGTTCATCAGTCTGGCATCCAAAGGGCTACTAGGAAGGCATGGCGGTGCCTGAATTTTCCTGTTCCTTTTGCGGCAGACTTTATACTGGCACGGAGCAATCTAAGAAGTGAACAAAAGAAGGAAACATTTCCAGGTGATCCGAGAGGGGAGCTGAAGTGGGCAGACATCTGTGAGATGCTGATGTGCGCAGGCCATGTGTGCGGGCAATCTGGCACAGAGGTGCTTGGTCCCTGAGATAGTTTCACTGGCTAATCCAATTCTCAGCAAACAAGAAGGAAGGATGAATGGAAAGAAAGGAATGAGCCAGTTAACCGGATTGGGGGCTTTGTTTGACAAATGCAGGCTTATCCGCAATGTACGATAACTCCAAGTAATTAGATTTAAGCTAATTTAGTCACAGTTCATCTGTCAGGTAGACAGATAACGTATCGGGACCCATCTTATCTGTTCTGTAGAGCAGTGCTCATGCATAGCACGCACTATATTATTTCAACTTATTCTCCTCCCCCTCCCACCCCCAAGCTAAGAACTAAGGACTGAGGTTTTAAATCTCTGCCAGCAGCTACCATGTACTCTCGGGTGCACAGAACGGGATGACGGCAGAGTAGATTGGGCCGCCAAATCCAAGACACTGGGGAGAAGAGGCAGGGAGCATAGAGCCAAGTGTGTTGAAATCCCACATCTGATGTGTGAAGTTCAGGGGTTCCCATCAGGCAGCCCACAGATGCCACTCAGACAACCTCCATCTGCCAGATATGCTAATTTGAGGACAAAAACCAATAGTACGCCTCTTTAACTCCACGTTCCCTGATCTTCTGACACAACATTTCAAAGGTACAGCAACAATAGAGAAGTTTAAAAAACAAAAACTCACGCAGCCATCAGAATATGGAACCGGGGCCAGAAAACATGGTTTATCTTGATCTAAGGATGAGCTTTGGACAGTTTCTCACAGAACTGGATTTCTTTTAAAACAGGGTGGGGTGGGGGAGACATGACTCAAAACTCAGACAGGAGAGATATTGCCAAGCCTTAATGTTGCAGGTGCCAGAACTGACAATGATAAGAAGAGGGCAGTCTCTTCCAGTGACTAGAGACGAGGGAGGTCTCTCTGCTGCGGATTCACAGGAAAAAAACATCCGATGCGGTATTTGGGGTGCAAAGTTCAGCTTCCAAACACAGAATTTCACCAAACTGAAATTTTCACAGGAGAATTGCAAGGCTCCGCAGTGACGATTTCGAGACCTCGAGGGAATTCACGTTAAATTCAAGATCAACCCATTGGTATTTGGCCTCTCCCAGCAGCTGCGTGGCACAAGCGGAGAAGAGTGTCCAAAAATCCTCAGCAAGACCGCATGGCATCCAAAGGTGTGCCCCCCGCCCCCAACTGCTCTGTGCTTGCCTGGCTCCCCGGACAACTTCTTGTGTTGCTGATACGGTTGAGCCAGCTCTGATCAGAGCTGCCGGGGGAAACGGTGCCATCTCATCCAATTGGGCCTTTCAAAGAATATAAAGAACTGGGCAGATGTCTACGGGGGAACGAGGAGGATAAGAGGACAACCCATCCTCGGACAGGAAGTTTGACTAAATGGAACACAATACAGAAAGGGGAAACTGAGTTGGCTGGTGCCGGCCTCCTGGTCTAAAAACAGCCATCAGTTACAGATGAGCTAAGATTCAAACAGATGTCATCGCTGATGGCGTTGTGTCCTAATGACAGTGATGCTCGAAGGACGGTTAAGGACTCCAGCAGGCAGCAAGCAGGCTGGGAAGGGGGGCAGGGGAACGCAGTTGAAGGGGTGCAGGGGATCACTTCCTGGGCCAAACAGGTCCTGACCAAAGCCCAACAAGGTTGGGCTGCTTATCTGGTTTTTAAATCACTGCCTCTTGCCAGTTAACAAAGATATGACCGACAGGTGGGGCATAAGAGGTCCCACTCTTGTGAATGGAGTAGACTAAAAAGAGGCTGCCCAGAAAGGAAGAAGCAGGGGAGCCATTCCCTAATTCCTTCCGTTCACAGGCTGGAATGCAGCAACTTGAGTCCCAGTTTCCAGCTGACTGGTTAACGATGGTTGTTGTGGGTTTTCCGGGCTGTATTGCCGTGGTCTTGGCATTGTAGTTCCTGACGTTTCGCCAGCAGCTGTGGCTGGCATCTTCAGAGGTGTAGCACTAAAAGACAGAGATCTCTCAGTGTCACCTCTCTCTGTCTTTTGGTGCTACACCTCTGAAGATGCCAGCCACAGCTGCTGGCGAAACGTCAGGAACTACAATGCCAAGACCACGGCAATACAGCCCGGAAAACCCACAACAACCATCGTTCTCCGGCCGTGAAAGCCTTCGACAATGACTGGTTAACATTTGCCCAACTGGTGGAAAAAAAATGGGGGGGAGGTGGCTTTGACAAAGTGAGAGCATTTCCCCTCCTGTCTCCTTTTCCTCTCATCTCAAACTATGTCCCAGTTTCTGTTTTTGACCTCACTGCCTGCTCCAATAATTGTTTTGAGTACGAGGACACACTTCCAGGAGAAGAAAGGGATGCTTTTATCCTTCTCCCGAGCTATTTCTCATGAGTAGCACCCGCAGAGTTGAAGACGCAAGACAGACAGCGCATCCGGCACTGCTGAGGACGCCAGGATTGCTGAGTGTGTTAAAAGTTTTCTAAAATGCAGCTCAGTAATCTAGAAGGACGGCTTTTCCCCTGTGTGACTCTTGCATGCAATACCTGGCTGAACATGTTCCCAGAGACTCAGTGCAGACATTAAGAAACAAAAATTCTCCAAACCCTTGTTCTTTATTTATTATGATCAATGCGTGATGGCAAAATTGAAGAGAGAGACTCAAAACAATATAAATGAATAATTTGAGAACGCATGGTAATTGCTTTGGGCTCCAGGCTCCCCCACCCTGCTTATCACAAACCTCTTATTACTTCTCAAGAAAACAGAGATCAACAAAACGGTCACCTAAGGGATGGATTAAATTCTTGTTCAAAATTAATTTCTGGGAGAAGGTATCACAAAGCCAACAGACCAAACAAAGGGAGACGCTTTGGGTAGCTCCCTTAGGGAAACAGCACAAGGTAAAGCTGTCATTATGGAGGAGGGGCTTATCCACAGCCAAAGAAGCTAAAGGGAACCTCCATATGCAGACGCAGTGTATCTTTGGTTATCAGATGTTGGGGACTGAGTGTGTGATTTGTTTAAATATCTCATTGTCTTACCCTTTCACTAAAAGGTGGCTTGCAACAACAGATTCAAGCAAGAATATCACATAAAATCAGGATTGAAACCATGAATTTAAAAATAGGGAATGAAAACTGGAGGCCTACGAAGGATCACAGGGAGGGGGCAATTTGCAACCCCCCACCACAATACGCACACAACTCCCTGAAGGATTCTCAAAGCTCTCAGAGGCTCAAGCAGCCTGATTTCTTCCCACCCACCTCCTTTTTACCTTTAACTGACTCTCAGCTGATCCAAACATTTCGTTCCTCCTGGAGCATTTTCAGTACTCATCAGGCTGTTCTTTTGAGGGTTTCTATTTTGTTCTTTAGTTTTAAAAGTCGTATTTTTCTGCTTATCCAGACACCCCCTGCCCCACCAAGTATGTCAAGATCTTGATCATGCCAGTGGGTGGCTCATTTGCGCAGCTTTCAGTGTCCACACAGGGGCCGGTCAGTTTGCTGTCCTCCACGGCAGCTTCGCTCATCTGAACAGGGTCTCCTGAAGGTGCCACCCTGCGCAGGGGGGGAATCAACAGCAGCCAGTAAACGGGCTTTCTCTGTGGTGGCCCCTACCCTGTGGAACGGCCTGCTTGAGGAGGTCAGGAGAGCCCCTACTTTCCGCTTTCCAAAAATAATGCAAAACTGAATTATTCAACAAGGCTTTTGTACTGAAAGGAGGGGCTCTCAGATGCTTTACTAATGAGTTAAGGACTGTAGACTTAACCACTCTGTTGCCTTACATACTACCTGTTGTCTTAAATATGTGCTTCTATGAGCTACCCGTGCTTCATGTGGTCGAATGCCAGCCCTAGAATTGTTTATGCTCTGTTTCAGCAATTCTTCAACTCTTTATTGGATTCTTACTAATGCTATGTCTTTGTAAACTTGTGTTTATTTACCCTATGGCATCGTTTATGGAAATATCCTTGAAACTGACTGTACTGGTCTCACACTGTGTAATCCGCCTTGAGTCTCAGTGAGAAAGGACTATAAATGACATAAAATAAATAAATAAATAATAAATATTAAGACAGAAATCAAGCATCCACCTTAAGCTGTTTCCTTCAAAGGCACACTCAAGAAAAATGGGCTTCACTTGCCACCTTAAAAAAAAGATGAGAAGTATCTAGGCAGATGGTTGTTGTGGGTTTTCCGGGCTGTATTGCCGTGGTCTTGGCATTGTAGTTCCTGACGTTTCGCCAGCAGCTGTGGCTGGCATCTTCAGAGGTGTAGCACCAAAAGACAGAGATCTCTCAGTGTCACAGTGTGGGAAAGAAGTTGGCAGGTAATTTATATCTACTCAGGAAGGTGGGTTTAGGCTGAGTCCTGTAAGAGTTTCCCAGGGTGTGGAATGCTAATAGAGGGAGTGTTTCACTGTATCCTGAGGAGGTTCTTTTGCATATGGATTGGTGCTTGATGTGCTAATCTTCTCTGCAGGGCTATTGTAGGATGTAGAGTATTTTGTTAGTTTGGTTTTGTTAGTTTGGTTTTTCAGGACTGGAAACCATGCTCTATTCATTCTTAAAGTCTCTTCTTTCCTGTTGAAATTGTGCTTATGCATATGAATTTCAATGGCTTCCCTGTGCAATCTGACGAAGTAGTTGGAAGTGTTGTCCAGTATTTTAGTGTCCTGGAATAGGATACTGTGTCCTGTTTGAGTTAGGCTATGTTCAGCCACTGCTGATTTTTCCGGATGGCCAAGTCTGCAGTGTCTTTAATGTTCTTTTACTCTAGTCTGGATGCTATGCTGTGTGGTCCCAATGTAAACTTGTCCACTGCTGCAGGGTATGCGGTATACTCCTGCAGAGGTGAGGGGGTCTCTACTGTCTTTTGCTGATTGTAGCATCTGTTGTATTTTTCTGGTGGGTCTGAATACTGTTTGTAAGTTGTGCTTTTTCATAAGCTTTCCCATCTGATCAGTGATTCCTTTGATATATGGCAAAAACGCTTTTCCTGTGGGAGACTGTTTTTCCTTAGTTGTTTGATTTATCCTTGGTTTAATCGCTCTTCTGATTTCATTTCTGGAGTAGCCATTTGCTTGAAGTGCATGGTTTAGAGTTCTTGCAGCCCCTTCTTACATGCCCAGGGTAGGGCTGATCGCCAGTTTTGGAAACAATTTTCCCAAGGCCAGTTTGGCTGAGGATCCTGATGGAATTTTGCCATATTCTGGGCATGGAGCAGGGGGTCACTGGGGGCATGGGGAGGGGAGATAGTTGGGAAATTCCTGCATTGTGCAGAGGGTTGGACTAGATGACCCCCAAGATCCCTTCCAACCTTATGATTCTATGAACTGTCAGAAGCTCTATGGTAAAACCATAGGAATTGCCAAAATCTCTATGGTTTTATCACAGAGCTTTTGACAATTCCTAGAGAGGACTGACATTACTTCTGGATTTCTCTGGAAGTGACATCACACTGTTGCAAATGAACTTTTTTCTCTCTCTCCTGCTGGCTGCTGGTATTCTGGAGGGCAAGGCCTGCTGTAGGTGGGTCCCCAGTGGATACATGGCAACCCCAATGCAGAAACTTCGCCTGCTAGTTCTCTAAGTGGGAAAGTCCCATCAGAAAGGAACAGTCACAATTGGCAGTGACAACATCTAGAGGAAATGGGGCTGTCAGCAAAGGCCTTCAGGAAATGCAGCTGAGAGGGATGTTAGGCTTCACAGGCAGCTGAAGGGCCCACTCAGAGCCAGCGGCATGAGAAGACTTGGTTGATGAAAAAGTCCCACAAAAGCATTTTGAAGATGGACCAAGGGAGAGTTGCTCGCCTAGGGCCTAGTTCCCAGAAATGGCTGGAGGCAGCCAAGAGGGGCAGAGGTCTGCGCAAGGAAGGACAGTCGTCTGACACTTGAGAGGAAATCCTATCATGCCCAAGAACGAGGTCACTAGATTGTGATGCATGGCCAGATCTCCTATGAAGGGAAAACTTGAGAGGGTGCACTTTTCATTGCTCTAGCAGTACCACGAGGAGAAGCTGCACAGGCCAAATTTCTCCCTCCAAAGCAGCCTTTAAAGGCATGGGATTCCTATTCCAAGAACGTGTTCTAGCAACACTGCTTTCTCGCCTGCATCCGTTGAAAGTGAAGGAAGCCGAAGCTTTGATTGCCCAACAGAGAGAGACAGAAGAAAACTGAAAAAAAGGCACAGCAAAGCAGAGGGTTTCGGCTTAATCCGCCACGGTTGGGATTTTTTTTTGTTAATGTATCGCAAGTGCTAATTAGAAATAATTAAAGCTGTGCTGAGATCAGAGCCCAGCGGAAACCACAGAGAAGATGACAAACAAGACGGAGAAGAAATAAAAAAGGAAAGGAGATATTTTGAGGAGCCAAGTTCTTAATTGAACAGCTGAAATGCCTACTGAAGTTCAAATGCAAAGCAAAACCCAAGTAGGAGTCGTTCACATTAGCAACTCAGGCCCAATTTTACATCCTTACTTACACCTTCCCCATAACAGTTCCTGTTTTTGGTCTAACCAACTTTATCAAGGCATAAGCTTTTGAGAACCACAGCTCTCTTTATCAGATGCAACTTTATTGTAGCATAAGTTTTCAGGAACCACAGCTCTCTTTGTCAAATGAAACTTTATTGTAGCATAAGCTTTCAAGAACCACAGCTCTCTTCGTCAGATTCAACTTTATTGTAGCATAGCATAGACTTCTGGTTTGGGATTATGGAGGTCTGAAGTGGTCCAGGGAGCTGGACCATCCAAGGTGCTGTTTTTTGGCTGGCGCGGTGCCTCGACCACCCGCAGCCCCCTGATTTCAGGTAGAAATCGGGCAGGAACGCTTTGTGGCCCCAAGAGTGAGTGATCTCGGCAGAGGGGGGACAATGAGAGCTGAGTTTCTTGAAAGTTTATGCTACAATAAAGTTGGTTAGTCTTAAAGGTGCTACTGGACTTTTTACCATTTTGCAACTACAGACTAGCACGGCTAACTCCTCTGGATCGATGTTTTTGGTCTTTATCTGCAAGAACTAGAATCCAACTGAGCATTGGAAGTTCTGCTTGGCATCTCATTCTCATGTACATTTTGGATACGGGGAAGATCCCAGCAAAGGCGGGGGGAGGCATCCCTGGTCATTTGTACAGGCTGAATTTTTCTTCTTATCATTGCACTCCCCCTCCATCAAGGTGACATCTAAGATTTCCTACCCACTGGATAACTAATTGAAGGCACCATTCCCAAGGATGCACAAGAGCTCCAATTTCTCCCCCACACAAGAAATCTTTATCAATAAAATGACACATCCCTAAAACCAGTAATAAATACGCAATTTATTTTATTTAGGGCATTTACAGGCTTTAGAAAAACTTCTAAGGACAAATCACAAAAATAATGCATGTATAAGGATAATGGTTAGGATCCTATCTATGCCTTTGTTCTGCGTGCACTTCTTTCTGGTTGTGGCAGAGGCTGTTTTCACACTGCTTACTGGCCACGGAACATTGCGCCGAGCTCCTGGAACAACAGCGTCTTCCTGGCGCGATTTTGCCAGGAAGACGCTGTTGTTCCGGGAGCTCGGCGTGATGTTCCGTGGCCGGTAAGCAGTGTGAAAACGGCCAATGACTGTCATCTGCTACAAAGCGTGCTGCCTCTAGTGCTAGGCACTTCTTGCTCCAAATCAAGGAACCAGAGTGCCTAGCCCAAGAGGAACGTGCTCTCCAGCACAGAACAGCCTCTGTAGTGGATGGAGAGCAAGTGCGTGCAGAATGAAGCATAAGCGGCAAGCCTATATATTCTTTTAAATTGCCAATAATAAAATCAATCCACTTCAAAGGAAGTAGCCCTACGCCAGTATAATAAAACCAACAGAGAAATAGAGCAAAAATGGTTAAAAAAACTCCCCTAAATGATTCATAAGTCATACCTAGCAGTTCAATAGCTCTTTTGGATCCTTGCATATACAATTTGATTTATCCTGACAAAAATCTTGTGTGAGAAGATGCACAAATCCAGTAAGACAAATTTATTCCTTGACAGGAAGTGTAAGGGACTAGTAGATTATAGCCTGTTGCTGTTAACAGAGGGATCTGGGGGTGAGGATGTTGCGTGTGAGATGGTTCTCAAATTGCTCTTTGGTAGGAAAGCCCCCTTGGTGACTCTGGCTGACTTCACAGGGTTTCTGTGAGGGTGAACAGGGATAAGCCCATGCAGGCCTCCAAGGAAGCCCCCACCAAGAGAGAAAGAGCAGAATACAAAAGAGATTTTTTAAAAAATAAGTAAAAACAGGTCTAGGATGTTTGGGGTTTTTGCATTTTTCTTACGAACCGGAGTGGCCGACAACGCCTTCTTCCTATTTTTAAGTCTGGGATCTGCCAGGAAATGCCAGAAGATGGCAGCATCATATTACGTATCTCTGCTGCCCAAGTGGACACGCTGCGGTTAGTCTGGAGAGGAAACCCCCTGCAGCTTGCTACAGAGCAAAATTAAAAATAACATAACTGCACAGACGACAGCATAAAAGGGGCCTTGGCACCTTGGTGCGATTTACTGCATCGCACCGGCGCCACAGAGCCGTATCACCACGCAGTCGCTGGCGAGTCGGTCGTCCGCAAAATCAAGCAATACGTCGTCAAACGGTTCAATGGGACCTGAACTGGATCCAAAACCATTCAGACTGCATCACTTTCAAATTGCTACTCACTGAGAGCTACATCACACCCTATAGGATGAGTGGCTATATTAACAGTAACGTTTCAAGGGGAAAGAGTTTGTGTTGTTTAACAATTTCACATCCACACATGCACAGAGTGTGAACATACGAAGCTGCGTTGCTGAGCCATCGAAGACAGATAGTTTCAGCCGGGTAGATGTGTTAATCTGTACTGGTGGAGCAACATTTGAGTCCAGGCCAACAAAATCTTCCAGGGTATAAGCCTTCGTAAGTCAAAGCTCCCTTTGTCAAATCGGATGAAGTGAACCTTGACTTTGAAAGCTTACCCCCCAGAAAATCCAACAGAGCATGACTACAATCTTAGTTTCAATGGGCTCTGTGTAGGATTGCTCTGTTGGTCTCAGAGGACCATGTAGCCTAGTCGGGTCTCCTCTATCTCGGTGCAGGCTCTCAGACCCCTGCAACCTGGGGACCTTTAACTAAATCAATTGGGAACCTCCCATGTATGCAGTGTAGGTTCTGCTGCTAAGCTACAGCCCATCTCAGCAGAGCTGAGGCAGATCTGGCAACCGCCTCGAGTGCTGAGGTGCCGGAGGGGGCGTTGGGGGCGGGGGGGGCACTGCGGAGCTGGTGGCAGCAGCACTGGTGGCTGAGCAGGAAGGATGGGAAGCCACCTGCGTGCCGCCCCAGCCACCTGCCGTGCTTGGCCTGCAGCTGCTGCAGCCTCCTAGTTCTCCTGCCCTGCACTGCCGCCACTGCCAGCAGGCACCCCCAGCTGGGCGCAGCAGCTGTGGGCCAGGTGCGGCCGGCGTCTGGGGTGGCACGTGGAGCAACAGAGGGAGGACGCACGCATGCCTCCCCAGCCACCCACTGCGCCTGCTTGGGAGCATGCACCAGTGGCGGCAGCAACAGCGCGCATGGGGGCAGCAACAGACCTGAAGCTGCCCCCGGCCTCGGGCGCCAGAAACCCTGGCGCCAGCCCTGCCTCTCAGTCCTCATCTCCTCGGCCACCTCTGGGTTGTTAGAGTTTTGCTTGATGATTTCTGAGAAACTGAAAATAATAATAATAACTGTGCTTATATACTGCTCTTCTAGACATACTGTGCCCCACTAAAAGCGGTGGACAAAGCCAGTGTTGTTATTATCCCCACAATACAGCTGGGGAGCTGGGGCTGAGAAGAGTGGCTTACCTAAGGCTGATTGCAGAACTCAAGGTAGTAGTGGGATTTGAACCAGCAGAGTGCTGATTTGCAACCCAACCACTTAACCACTTGGCTACAAAGCTGATCTAGTAAAAGATTTCATTCTCTGTAGGTGTCTAAAGAAGCATTAAACATGCACATCCTTGTGTCTACATATGGGAGGACATCTCTGGTTTAGGGTATTCAAACTCAAATTATTGTTAAGTATTTAATTTTTTTCCCTAGCATTTAGGACCAGTCATAAGTAAAGAAGACAAAAGTAATTACTGAGGAATTACACAATTTAAGTTGACAATGAGGAAATTGTTCAAGATTTTCTATTCTTTGGTTCAATCATCAAACCAACAGGGAGGCTGCAATGAAGAAATCAGGAGAATACTGAGACTCGGAAGAGCAGCTGTGAGGGGGCTAGAGAAGATTCTTAAAGATAAAGATGTCTCTCTCTCGGGACCAAGATCAAGATAATCCAAACTATGGCATTCCCCATTGCCATGTATGGATGTGAAAGTTGGACAGTGAAGAAAGCTGACAGGAAGAAAATTGATTCATTTGAAACGTGGTGCTGGAGGAGAGTTTTGCAAAGACAAATAAGTGGGTACTAGGATCAAATCAAGCCTGAATTTGCCCTAGAAGCTAAAATGACAAGACTAAGGCTATTGTACTTTGGCCACATCACGAGAAGACAAGATTCTCTAGAAAAGTCAATAATGCTAGGGAAAGAGGAAGACCTAAAATGAGATGGCTTGACTCAATAAAAAAAGCCACGTCCTCCAGTTTGCTGGATCTGAGCAAGTCTGTTAATGATAGGACGTTTTGGAGGTCTTTCATTCATAGGGTCGCCATAGGTCAGAGTCTACTTGACAGCACATAACACACAACAGGACTGGTCAAAAGCTACTCTGAAATTAAATCCCTATACTTAGGTTTTAAAATTGTATTTATTTATACTGAGACAATCTTCATGATTGTATTAGTGGTCTCTTAGGAATTTCCTCCTTTGTTTAGTGTGTATTGGGGACCACCTTCCCTCATTGTTATTATACTTGAATCTGATCAGTGCCTGGAATGACATGAAACCAAGGACAACAGTGGTAGGTTTGCAGCACCTGAGTGCAGGAGGATGCAATTCCACTGCCTGTGCTGATGGAGGAACAGGGCGTGCAGGCCCCATGATCCTGGAGGCAGAACTGGGTTGAGCAAAACCCCTGTTGGGTGGCTGAGGAAGACATGAGGCAGGCTGGCGATGATGAGAAGTGTCACGGGTGCAAGATATGTGCTCCTTTTTGCACCTCTGGAAGCTATACATGGTACATAATACTGTGGCCAGAATATTATTATTGTTATTGTTGTTGCTGTTATTCTGCCTTTCTCACTAAGAGCCATGATGGATTACACACACAGTGCAAGTGAAATACAATATAATCAACAGCTAGGACATTCGCTGGGTAAAATACAGCAATGAACAACAGGACATTCAGTGAGTGGTTACAACAGGGTACGGTAGCAGAAAATTCGAAAACAAGAATAAAGCCGAGCACAGAGATGAAATCTTTCTGAAACAAAGCATAACTGATTAAGAAGGCATGCTTACCAGTGGGTCGTAGCAGGAAACATATTACTCCAGTCTTATTCCATCTACACTGGCTCCCAGTTTACTTCCAGGCTCAGTTCAAGGTTCTGGCATTGATCTTTAAAGCCCTATATGGTATGGGGCCGATATAAGCGAAGGACAGCCTTTTTCCGTATGACTACTCCAGTCATTTCAGAGGCCCTGCTTTGGGTGCCCCTGTCATTTGAGGCAAGACAGGAGGTAACCCAAGAAAGGGTCTTCATAGTCACAGCGCTAAAACTGGATGTAACAGGATGTAACAGCCTTATTCCACCATTGTCTGACAACCAGTTACTTCCGATGGGATAACGAATTCTATGAACAGATGGATGGGGTGGCCATGGGGAGCCCTCTCAGCCCGGTTATAGCAAACTTCTACATGGAACATTTTGAAAAAACAGCTTTAGAATCCGCACCCCACAAACCTACAGTCTGGTTCCGGTTCGTGGATTTGAAGCCATGGTGAGGAAGAATTGATGGAGTTTTTAAACCACCGCAACAATATCCACCTGAACATACAATTCACCATGGAAAAAGAAATCGAGGGTAAACTCCCATTTCTAGATACCTTGGTCATCCGCAAAACAAACTTTCAATTAGGTCACAAGGTCAACAGGAAACCAACTCACACGGATCGGTACTTGCACAAAAACTCCAATCACCACCCTTGAGAGAAAAGAGGCCTAATAAAAACATTACTAGACCGTGCAAGATGGATATGTGAACCGCACTTTCTCAACGAGGAAATTAATCATCTAAACCACGCACTTCAAGCAAGTGGCTACTCCAGAAATGAAATCAGAAGAGCAATTAAACCAAGGATAAATAAAAAAACGAACGAAAAATAGTCTCCCACAGGAAAAGTGTTTTTGCCATATATCAAAGGAATCACTGATCAGATGGGAAAACTTATGAAAAAGCACAACCTACAAACAGTATTCAGACCCACCAGAAAAATACAACAGATGCTACGATCAACAAAAGACAGTAGAGACCCCCTCACCTCTGCAGAAGTATACCGCATACCTGCAGCTGTGGACAAGTTTACATCGGGACCACACAGCGTAGCATCCAGACAAGAATAAAAGAACATGAAAGACACTGCAGACTTGGCCATCTGGAAAAATCAGCAGTGGCTGAACATAGCCTAACTCAAACAGGACACAGTATCCTATTCCAGGACACTAAAATACTAGACAACACATCCAACTGCTTTGTCAGATTGCACAGGGAAGCCATTGAAATTCATACACATAAGCACAATTTCAACAGGAAAGAAGAGAGTTTAAGATTGAATAGGGCATGGTTTCCAGTCCTGAAAAACACCAGACTAACAAAATACCCTACATTTTACAATAGCCCTACAGATAAAATTAGCATATCAACCACCAATTCATATGCAAAAGAACCTCCTCAGGATACAGTGAAGCTTTTATTACTTCAATTTATTACTTTGATTTCCCCCCATTAGCATGCCAAAACCTGGGAAACACTTACAGGATGACTCAGCCCAAACCCACCTTCATGAGTAGATATAAATTAGCTGCTAAAATTTTCTCCACACATTGACACTGAGATTTCTGTCTTTCGGTGCTACACCTCTGAAGATGCCAGTCACAGCTGCTGGCGAAATGTCAGGAACTACAATGCCAAGACCACGGCTATACAGCCTGGAAAAATTACAACAACTAACGTTCTCTGGCCGTGAAAGCCTTCGACAAAATATTTGAAATGTTTTAACATTCCAATGTTCGCTGCCTTGGGTGGAAAGGCAGCATAGAAATGTTTTAAATGAATAAAATTAGAGCAGAAATTGTTGTGCAAACCTGAATAGCTCAGGCTAGCTCAATCACATCTGATCTCGAAAGCTAAGCAGGGTCTGCCCTGGTTAGTAGCTAGATGGGAGATCACCAAGGAAGTCCAGGGCCACTGTGCAGAGGTAGGCAACGGCAAAACCACCTCTGTTTGTCTCTTGCCTTGAAAACCCCAGCAGGGGTCACCATAAGTTATCTGTGACTTGATGGCACTTTACATACAGACGCTGGCAACCTGAGCAGATGCAGATAACAGCCTCAAAGGAGCTGGCCAGCAGAGCATGCAGGCCCCCAAAGCTCTCCTTCCTTCCCTTCCCCTCCCCTTTTTCCTGCCACACACAACCTCACCAATGCCCGCTTCCCCTTGCCCTTGGGTCTCTGATTTGGATGCCGGTTGCCGTCAGCACATGTTCAAGACCTCTGCTGCTTGCCAAAGACCTGGGCTAATTTAGTTAACATTTCAGGGTATTTTTTAAAAAAATCATTTTAAAAGGGAAATGATTGAATTTGAGAATTATCTTCCAGGGAGGATTGGTAATGGGGCCTCCCCCTCACTCTGCCGCGGGCTTTTGTAATTCCCCCATGTCAATGTTATTATGAATAGGCTAACTCCATAATGAGATCACTCCCCACATGAGAATCCAAATAATTGAAGCTCGCCGGTGGACTTTGTTCCTCCTAAATCTGCTCAAGTCAGATTTCTTCACCCGTCTAATTCGGTCTCAGAAAAAGAGGGACAAAAGGCAGAGAGGTTCGTTTTCCATTATTGGTGGATTATTCAAGTCCAAAGAGGGGAGGGGGGAGAAGAAGCTTTTCTGCTCAGTCCAGACTGGCTTTTTGATTCCTGACCCCAAAAATATCCTTATGAATATTTCATCTGTTCAGCTGTCCATTGCTGAAATGAGTACTGCCAAGATCAGAGAGACAATCGGGCAGGAAGAGAGCAGCTTGCGCTGTGTATCTATTTGCAAAATCAATGCAGTTCTTCAGGGATGGATGTTGATCCTTACTTTCATTAACCTGGGCGCCCAGCCACGAACACACTGAGTTACGGAGCTGGAAAAAGACACAGCAGTCTTGGAGGCCCAAGACTGGCTCAACATTTTTCGTCACCCAAGAGGTAGGACTATGGCACAGAGGGATGTATCCTCACTTCACTTGGGGATACTACTGCCTAGGTCTAAGATTCCCAGTCTTAGGGACAACTGGCAGCAGGACAGGGTGTGAGGGGTGCCTCCTTGAGCTTCAAGGTGAGCTGCAGAAGAAGAGGGGAAGGAATGTACACCTCCCCCCTGTGCCATTCCAAGCTAGAGTGCAGATGGACTCTGCAGGCGTGCCTTAGGCTTGGTCTGGAAGGAGAAAACTCCTTCCACATGGCACCCCCTACCGATCTGGCGGTGAACCAGCACTGCCAAGGCCAAACTCTTGCCCCACACTTGGATCCTCAACATCAAGTTGCATCTGTTACCGCATATTAAAGACCACCTAGCCACTTCATTCAAATCACAGCATGCCAGACAGGCAGGCAGGCAGAAGGAGCAAGTCAAATTGCACCATGACAGATATGGCTATACATAAGTAACAGTTTAGACCTTGACAACCCAGAGGTTTCAAGAAAAAGGACCAGGTTGCGTGCAAATGGCCGCATGGCTGATCTCACAGAGGAAAGGCACAAAGCACTAAATATTTTCATTCTAGACTTTCACCCTAGTACTGTGAATTATTCTTAACATTACCATTAAATGGTTCTTGCTATTTAAGAATGGGGAGAAAGTGAATTGTGCACATAAATTGAGACCACACAGTGACTCAAGTGCTATTTCAAGCCTGCCGACAGGATTGGGTGATTAAGCTGTCCAGCCTCTTTGAGGAGCTCTCTATCCAAGTTAGCCATACAGACAGGAAGAACCAGTCTGAATCAGCACAAAATTGCAGCAATCATGTTGTTCAGAAACTTGCATGGAAGGAGATTTGCAATGTTTTGCTCAGCTTTAGCAGCCATACGACCCCCCAGGGCCTCTTTTCATTTGTTTTGGGTTCTTTATATGGATACTGGGAGCCATATGAGAACCGTTGCTCAGCTAGGTGGCGACACATGCATTTTGGAACAAGCACTTTAAAATAAATCCTGCCATCTGTAGTTGCCTAAGAAGTGTAACAATTTGAGCCAGTCACACACAGACAGGCCTCAGCCACAGCAGGTATTGTTGGCAAAGCGTGCAGTTGGCATAAAGAAAGTCCCAGGTTCACCCTGGCATCTCAAAGGATTTCGGGTAGCATGGCTGGAAAAGATCTTTTCCCTTCCTGAGGTTCTTTAATATGCGGTAAAAGATGCAACTTGATGTTGAGGATCCAAGTGTGGGGCAAGAGTTTGGCCTTGGCAGGGCTGGTTCACCGCCAGATCGGTAGGGGGTGCCATGTGGAAGGACTAGATGCTGGACTAGATGGGCCACCAGTCTGATCCAACAGGGCTCTTCTCATGTTCATGGTCTGACCCTGAAGAAGGCAGCTTCATGCATTTGTGTCAACTGCACCGAGCTCTGAAAGTGAGCGGCCCTGTTGTTGTGGGGACAATAATGACATGCTTTGCAAACCACTCTGAGTGGGCATTAAGTTGTCCTGAAGGGTGGTATATAAATCAAATGTTGTTGTTGTTGTTATCTTACATGCACAGATGCAGCACGACTCTTTGCGTTTGGGAAAGCATCTCCCCAATGGCCTGTGAACCATAACTGGAGATGGTGGGGCCTGAAGCCAGGCACTCGTGTGCGAGCTTATTTATTTCCCACTTTTCTTCCATCATGGAATCCAAGGGGGCTTATATGGGCAGCTTCCAGGAGATCCCAGGGCACTGACTGGACCCAGATCTACATGGCTTCAGCACCATGGCTGCGTTGCCTTCCAATCATACCTTGCCATAATATAGCTCTTACTTTGGTCGACAGACCCTGTCCTGAATAGCCCAGGCAAGACCGATCTCGTCAGATCTCGGAAGCTAAGCAAGGTCAGCCTTGGTTAGTAATTGGATGGGAGACCTTCAGCAAAGACCAGGGTTGCAGAAGCAGGCAATGGCACACCACCTCTGTTAGTTTCTTGCCTTGAAAACCCCAGCAGGGGTCATCGCAAGTCAGCACTCTCCACCACTACTTTGAAAGATGCCTCTTGGTCAGACATGGGAAATGTGTACAATGCTAAAGGCTGCAGCCAGCTCCAAGAAAGTCCTGGGCACGAGGCCCTCCAATGCCCCCTGCCCCAGCACACTACCTCCTCTCTCTTGTGCAATAACACTCTTTCTCCACCCTCTCACGCAGAGCTCATTCACATCCACATTCTTCCTCAATACAGAAGTGAAGGAGGTGTACATAAGGTTCCTAGGAAGTCTCCTTCCAAGTAGCACAGACCAAATCCGGACCTGCTTAGCCTGGGAAATCATTGCTGAACCTTGTACCTTCCAATCACATCTTAGGACCAGGGCATGTCCTTCAACCACTAAGCCCTACAGCCTCTTGATGGGCAGTTACACCTCCTGGGCGACGCTTTGGGCCAGCCTGTTAGGAGAGGCAGAGGTTTGGACTCACCTTGCGAAGTCCAGGTCAGCCTCCCGCGACATGGTGATGTTGGTCAAGTTCTGCTGAAGGATGAAGATGTTCCTGCACATCTTCTTGATGCCTGACTCACTTATGCGCTTGAAGTACTGGGCCCCATTGATGAGAATGCAGGAGATCAGGTGGCCCAGACCTGCGGGAAGGATCGGGCAAGAAAAGTAAGGAGCGTAGAACAGGGAACCAATCAGGGCAAGGGACGTCTGTTTGTTCTGGAAACATAAAGGGGCACACACACACACGAGGCAAAGCTACTGCCCTTTTCTG
Source organism: Eublepharis macularius (assembly GCF_028583425.1). NCBI lineage: Eukaryota > Metazoa > Chordata > Lepidosauria > Squamata > Eublepharidae > Eublepharis > Eublepharis macularius. The sequence goes on from NC_072798.1 coordinate 5,404,987, forward strand.
TACTGATTTATCTAAGAGCAAACATTTGTTTAGATGGGTAGCCATGTTTGTCTGCAGCAGTGGAAAAGAGCAAGAGTCCAGAAGCACCTCTAAGATTAACACAATCTGTGGCAGGGTATGAGTTTTTGTGAGTCACAGCTCTCTTCTTCGGGTAGAGCAAGAGTCCGGTAGCATCTAGAAGACTAACACAATTTGTGGCAGGGTATGAGTTTTCATGAGTCACTTCTCACTTCTGAAGTCCCACGAAAGCTTATACCCTACCACAAATTTTGTTAGTCTAATAGGTGCTACTGGACTCTTGCTCTTTTCAACATTTATTTATCTACTTCATTTACATCCTGACTTTCTCCTCTATAGGGACTCAAAGCGGCTTACGTCATTCTCTTAAAAACATTTTAAAACTGTGAAAACTTCCCAGCCCATGTCAGTTACGGGGGACTTTTACCACCCCTTCGGGTGGCTCTCCCTGATGACATGCCACAGAGGCCTTCCCCGAAAGCCAAACCAGGGAAGCCCAACCTGGGTGGAGTGGCGGCAAAATCATGACAGTGCCCCAGACACATTTGTTGCCGCAGAAGGGGGCTCAGTGGAAGCAACCAAAGTGCAGGATTCTGGAGTCTGTGCTGATTCCGCCTTGGGACTGGTGGTGGCTGTGTTGCCTTCTGCATTCTTTTCCATGTATGCCCGATAGCCTCTAACAAATCTGACCTACATCAGTTTCAGTAAGTTACTAATTCGAATTTATCCAGGCTACATGTTAGGGTTTTATACTTGCAATATGTTGTTATCCCTACTGAGGCTTTGGGATGGGATGACAGCGAGTATGGTGTAGTGGTTAGTGTCATGGCTACTCTTTGTCAGATGCATCTGGCGGGGAGGACTGTGGTTATCGAAGGCTTGTGCTGCAGTGGAATTGGTTAGTCTTAAAGGTGCTGCTGAACTCTTTTTGATTTTGCTACTACAGACTAACAGGGCAAACTCCTTTGAACCTTTACACAAGCAAACTGATCCCCACACCAAAAGGAGCTGTCTGCATCTCCATATCAAAGGATTTGTTTACGTCCCCCCTCTCCTCCACCCCCTCCCTTCTCCTCCTCTATATTTGACCAGTTTCCTTCTGCCCTCCATGCATCTGACGAAGAGAACTGTGATTCTCGAAAGCTTATGCTACAATAAAATTGGTTAGTCTTAAAATTGCTACTGGACTCTTTTTGATTTTGCTACTACAGACTAACACGGCTAACTCCTCTGGATCTAGTGTCAGACTAGGATCTGGGAGACTCAGGTTTGAATCCCCACTCCTTGCTGGGTGGCCCTTGGGCCAGCCATACATTTGTAGCCTAGCCTACCTCATAGGGTTGTTGTGAGGATAAAAAGGAGGAGAGGAGAATGATGTAAACTTGCCTTGGGTCTCCACTGGGGACATGAGTGGGGTTTAAATGAAGTTAAAGAAATAAAAATAACATCCTTGAACCAAACCCAATACAAGAAAGACAGTTTCCTGCCCAGCCCCATTAGGATCATGAGGCTCTGATCTTGCAACCGTCTTCCCTTGCACACAGTTTATTGTAAGATAAATGGCTCACCTCTTCTCCTGAGAAATTGGTGTGTTGTTGTGGGTTTTCCGGGCTGTATTGCCGTGGTCTTGGCATTGTAGTTCCTGACGTTTCGCCAGCAGCTGTGGCTGGCATCTTCAGAGGTGTAGCACCGAAAGACAGAGATCTTACAGGATGACTCAGCCCAAACCCACCTTCCTGAGTAGATATAAATTACCTGCCAACAAGACAGAGACTGTGACACTGAGAGATCTCTGTCTTTTGGTGCTACGCCTCTGAAGATGCCAGCCACAGCTGCTGGCGAAACGTCAGGAACTACAATGCCAAGACCACAGCAATACAGCCCGGAAAACCCACAACAACCATCGTTCTCCGGCCGTGAAAGCCTTTGACAATAAATTGGTGTGTGTTCGTGTGTGTGTGGCTGTGTGTGTCAAAAATAAATAAAACGCACACACGTGCAATATTTAAACCAGTCAAAGACATGAAGCATTAATGAACTCAATCTTCTGATCAGCTTAACCTTTAGCAAATGAACTCCGGCCTAGGTAAGATCCTGCGCCCGTAGGAAAGACAGCTGGATCAGGCTTCTGCAAGCTTAGAGGGAAGGGAGAGGTATAAGAGAGGAGGTAAAGCTGGGCTTGGGCTATACTGCTTCAAACTGCAACGAGGGTTCACATGACTGAAAGCTGCCCGATATAAATAAAAGAAGCAATCCAGATCGACACCCAGGAGTCAGAGTTCTCCCCTCGGCTTCTGCCTGAAAGCCTGGTCCAAAGGATTCTGTCACCCCATGCAACGGACACCCGTCACTTCCGGGGTCTGTACTCTCCCCTTAGCCCCTGCAGTCCAAACCAAGATGTTGCCACAGGGCCTTGGCACGGACCCAATAGGTGGCTCTGCGGGCCCAGGTGAAGCCAATGCCCTCTTGTGCCACTGATGGCTGTGGGAGGGTGGGGGCAACAACTGAGCTCCTCAGCACTTACTCATAGATCCAGAGGAGTTAGCCGTGTTAGTCTGTAGTAGCAAAATAGTAAAGAGTCCAGTAGCACCTTTAAGACGAACCAACTTTATTATGGCATAAGCTTTTGAGAGCCACAGCTCTCTTTGTCAGATGCAACTTTATTGTAGCATAAGCTTTCAAGAACCACAGCTCTTTTCATCAGATGCATTGTCAGCTTTCAAGAACCACAGCTCTCTTTGTCAGATGCATCGTCAGCTTTTGAGAACCACAGCTCTGTTTGTCAGATGCATCTGACGATGCATCTGACAAAGAGAGCTGTGGCTCTTGAAAGCTTATGCTACAATAAAGTTGGTTAGTCTTAAAGGTGCTACTGGACTTTTTACTTTTTAGCACTTGCTCAGAAAGCAACCCCCGTGTCTGGATGCAGCAAGGCTTGCCTTCACCCAGAGGTTGGGCATCTCCCCTCCGTGCCCAGTCCCTTACAGCTGGCCATTCCCAGATCACCCCAAACCAACCAACCAACCTTCAAAGATGTACTGGAACTTGTGCTGCTGCAGACTGGCACCCATGGCTTCTTCGATGGCGCTGATGTCCTTATTGAGTCGCACCACCAGCGGATCATAATCCATGCTCTCCACATTGGCAACGATGGCATAATTCCCTTGCTTGGCTAAAGGGATCAAGTAGTGGAAGCAGTGGACCCTGGAAAACGAAACACGCAGGGCTAATTGAGCATTATTCTCAGATGGGACCAGAGCAAATATTTAGCTCACTCAACAACGGCCACGTTCCAGGGGCTCGAGGGTGTAAATAGCAAGGATTGCTTTTTTATTCAGGTTAAACACTCCCAAGCCATGTCCACATCTCAGGTTTTCCCTTTCGGACCCATTACCATCTTTGTGGCCTTTGTTTGAAAGCCCTTTAACACATTCTGCAGACTGAGGAAGGCTCATTTTAGTACTTCTCCACCTAAAAAGCTCTCTGCATGCAGTAAGTCAGCACGCTAAACCTTTCTCCCTGATGCACAAGTTTACTAATGCAAGGAGTTTTTAATATGGGGAAGCATTAAAAATATATATATATCCTTCGTGAACCTGCAGTTGGTACAGTCCAGAAGCCTCTCCTCTCATGCTGCTTAGCTGTGTTGAACTTATCGACAACCTCTGAGAAATGTGTCCAGAATGGAGCGATGCTCGGTTTGTTCCGGAGGAAAGGCCCCAATGCACTTCCTGCTTCGTTCTCCCCACACATCAGGGTCCCATCTGAAGACTGAAATGCACATGTCTGGATGAGACCCCAAAGTATGGGGGAAAGAAGGGCTATGTGTCCTCTCCTCTGGCTTCTGGAGAATGTCTAAAGCGCCTCTGAACTGCAGTGTGCAAAAGGCAAATTTTGCAAAGTGTGTCAATTATATACATTTATGCAAATAGGTTCAATTTCCATAATGCAGTCCAATTGCAGATTAGGGGGTTTGTGGTTGCCTTGATTGCTTGAATGAGGCAGTTCTGAAGGGAGGACTGAAAGCCGGGAGAAAAGCTGGGAGAAAGGCTGGTGCAAACGCATACCCCAGACGTGCTGCACTGGCCCAACCCTGCCAAGGCCAGAATTCAGGTAATAAAGAGAATGGCCGTTCCCGTACCAAATAGCTGAACAACAAAGAGGGAAAACTCCCACAGAAATCTGACAATTCACCAATTAATTCATAGACTAGTGAAAGGTTTTTAAAGTGCAAATGCAAAAACTATTAAGGTCATTCCATACAAATTGTACAAAAACCGTTCAAATACATTCACAGTCAAATACATAAATATCAAATTTAACATTCATATGAACTCTACAGTTATAGTAATAACACCAGAAACAAACTCCACCAGAAACAAACTCTTCTCTCGCGTGAGAGAACATACAGCCGCCAGACTCCGGGTTGACTACCTAGTAATTTATATTGTGGATGAGACTACCTTATGGAATGTGAAGCACGCTCCTGATGAAGTGGGCACGAAATCTGTGATTTGTAGCCGGCCCCAGATTGAGCGTGGTAGAAGAGGCTTTTAGCATCTCTGTATTTTCACTCATCCTATCGAAGGAATTGTATTATCGAAGAAAGAATATGGACTAAAGGACATAAAGAATACCACCATTAGAAGATGTCTTACCTTTGAAGTCTTCACATATACCCGGGTGGAGTTTGTTTCTGGTGTTATTACTATAACTGTAGAGTTCATATGAATGTTAAATGTGATATTTATGTATTTGACTGTGAATGTATTTGAACGTTTTTTGTACAATTTGTATGGAATGACCTTAATAGTTTTTGCATTTGCACTTTAAAAACCTTTCACTAGTCTATGAATTAATTGGTGAAAGGCCAGAATTCAGGCTAGGAAAGCGGACCCAGAGCCCCGGGGCCAATTCCGGGGGCTGGATCCTGATGGGATGATCCTGTGTGGCTGACTAGATCTAGTCCCTCGTATTTATGCCAGGACTGGCTGCTCCTCAAACTAATCTGCTGATCTCAGGAGCTGACGTTGTCCTCCGAGGCTTGAACTCAGGGCTCTGTCACTCAGCTGGGCCTCAGCTGCGATCCCCAAGGCTGTGGGTTCAAGCCCCAGTAGGGATTCTGCTGCCCCTATTTTGCGCAACATGCACAACATTTTCATCCCCGAGACTTGGTCTGATGGAACCAGCTGGGTGATTTTTAATATTTCCAATGCAAATGTTGTTTCTCATGGGGATTCATGTTTCTGGGTTTTGAGAATGTCCTGTTCGTATCTTGGCTAATGGATTATCATCTGCTTCGCATATCTCTTTAGAAAAAGCGGTCTAAAACAAACAGGAAGTTATCTGGCCGGACAGTATCTGAAAAATATTTCTGATGGCTGGATGTTTCAGAGCTCACAGCTATGAATTGTCTAGTAACAAATTTAGGCTGATAATCATAAGAGGTTCTTTGTCAATATAACATTACCAGGAGCGAAAAAGGAGGATAATTCTGACAGTCCGATATCATAAAATGTCCTTCATTAAGCTTATCAAATTATCTATCAAGAATTCTGCTGCAGGCCAAAAAGTGGGCTAGACAGCATGGGGCAAACTGTTCCTTCAGCACACGGCTTGGCTTGCTTCACCGAGCCCACAGCAGTGATCTAGTCAGCTGACTCCTTAGTGCAGCACATCTGCTGAAATCTAGATTGCTCAACTAGATTTGGGGTGTTGGGGTGTGCGTGTGAGGGAACCCCCTAACATGTGGCAGGGAGCTGGACAAGATGGCCACCTGGTTGCCCAGCTTCAGACTGATGCAGATATATTGGCTCTGTGTTATGAGTGGTTAGCAAAGAAAGAACAGGGAGCCTCCCCAGGCAGCTGAAGGAAATATAAGCAGTACATTAGCAGCGACACTGACCATTTAGCTCAAAGGCAATGCTCCCCCTTCCCCCCTCTTTCCCCTGTGTGAGCTGATCCTAGTATTAATTTTCAATCGAGCACTAGCCATAGTTTGTGGCGACTTCCAAGCTGGCAAACTCCCCCTCCGAACCATGGTTTGCATCCAACTCTGGTTTGCAACCCTAGTCCAGAGGGCAAGAGTGCAACCCAGAGCTCTTGTGTTATGGCTTACACTGAATGGGCAGTAATTGAATCGAGCATGCAGAAGAGGAAGGAGGACAGAAGGCTTCTTCTCACAGCCACCAACAATGGTTTCGCATTAGATGTGAACTGACCCTATAACCTGGTGAAACGGGAACCTCTGCTAACCTTCACTGTAGTGAATGAAAAGTGGTGACAGACTGCTTAGCTACAGGGGAAGGGGCAGGCTACTCTAGGAAGAGGGGGCTGTGAAAAGAAAGCACACGTTCCTTGCTTGTTAACTGCGGTTGGCAAGAAGGAAGAGATGCCTTTCAGCTGGCCCAATAAGGTTCTAGGAAAATTCAGTGCAGTACAAGTAACAAATCACGGCATCGCCCCAGAGGTCTCCCCTCTCAACGTTCTGACATGTTTGTGCTGACCTTGAAGCAACTTTGGCATTAAGGTTTTCTGAAAACATTGCTGATTGCACAGCAGGAACGTTGATTTTTGCAAAATGCGTCTTCAGGGCCGTTAACGGCGATATGCGGCTGGTGGCAAATCACTAAAAGCCCCCCTGAAGGGTAGACCTTTTTATTCCATGAAACTGCCTGATAAAGGTGACATTCTCAAAATAAAACGACAACTTACTATTTTCCCTTTGAAGTTCAAATAGGTGGAAAATAATAATAATAGTAATGGGGGAGGGTGGAAAAAAACCCCTTAGTTGGTGATTTTCTGCTTTAAATGTATCAACCGTTTTAGTCTGTTGCTCTGGCCCCCTGGGTGGAAAATGCGCGGAAGGATCTGTGCTGATTAGATACCACGCCTGTGGTCACAGGTAAAATGCCAAATGCCCTCTCCCTTGGCTCTCCAGTGTAGTAAGTGTTGGCTCACCAAATATGCCAAGAAAGGCATTTCTAAGAAAACCTTGGAGGGTGGGAGGGAAGGAGTATAAAGAAGTAACTGGCAGGCCAGTCCTGCTCCTGCAGGCTCTCTCTCGTTCCCTTTCCAGCTTCACCCGACCATTCCAGTTCTCGCCATATTTACCCAAGGACCTAGGGGTTGCCAACTCCAGGCTGGGAAATTCCTGGAGTTTTGGGGTCGGAGCCTGGGAAAGGACTTCCTTGGGGATAATGCCGTAGAATCCACCCTCCAAAGCAGCCGTTTTCTCCAGGGGAGCGGATCTCTGTCATCTGGAGACGAGTTGTAAATCCTGGGAGATCTTCAGGCCCCACCGGGAGGGTGGCGACTCTTAGAGAATTCCATATAGCTTTCCCCCACTTGGGCTCTCGAAGCTCCTTAGGCAACCAAGTGGCTGGGAACTGGGCCAGCAGAGCCGCTTTAGGGCCAGATGAGACGCCCCAAAGGATTCTCTGACGTTTTTTCTGCAGTTGCAGGAGGCTGCGACATCGACCTGAGCACCGGCCAAACCTGTACGCTGTGCCCTTTCTCCCGGGCCCCTTCTTAGTTATAACAGCTTGCCACCCACACAGGGTATGATACAGCATCTAGCCCACATATCTTTTCAATGGCTTGGAGGGAAGCAACTTGCAGGGAATGGTTTTTAGCAGGCAAATGGCTCAGGGGGGAACGAATTAACACCCCTTCCCTAAAATGTGAAGCCCTGAAGCTGCATTAAATTTAAGCTAACACCCCCCAAAGGACCTAATTCATTCGTCTCCTCACCACAACTGGTTTAGCACCTAAGACGTTGGCCTGGGGACGCGGGAAGCCCCTGGTTCAAACTTCACCTCTGCCGTGAACTTGAGAGGTGCTTTCTGGCAAGCCAGCCACACTTCCCCCCAACTCTAGACCCCACGGCTGCAATATGGTGAGAATGAGACTCACCTACTGAGATAAGGTATGTGGAGTGCTTTGAACACTATAACTGCTAAAGACCTGTTGAAACGAGACTATATTTTAGTGGGATCCTTCCAGCATCGAGATTCTATGAATGGATTTGGAGTTAGCTCAGGTTCAAATCACTCCCAGATTTTGCACCTGCCATCATATGACAGGCCTTGACCTGGATAGCCCAGGTGAGCCTGATCTTGTCAGATCTGGTAGTACTTGGACGGGAGACCTCCAACAAAGACTAGCAGAGGCAGGCAATGGCAAACCACCTCCGTTCGTCTCTTGCCATGAAAACCACAACAGGGGTCACCATAAATCAACTTTGACTTGAGGGCACTCTCCACCACCACCATATGAATTAGGTCAGCCAATAGTGGAATCCCAACCCCCCAGGTTTTGGCAAAGTGGGGAGCTGAACGTGGGTCTCTTACTTCCAAATACAACGTATTGATTTCAATTTTTTAGTGCCTCACTTCACTGGCTGGCTTTCCAGGGGGCTTATAATTGAAGAAAAAAAGAATTATCAGGTTAAAACCCGCAAAAATTGAATCAATGAAACTACACTGTATATACGCAAGGTAGTAAAAGAATCAACAACACCCCACCCCCCCAAAAGGCAAGACACGACACAGTAACGATATCATTACTCACCGAAACCTTGAGAGTTTCATCTTGGTGAGTAATAAAAGAGAGGGGGTGATAAAGTGGGAGGGGCTTCTCAAGAGGGAATTCCAGAGTCAAGGTGCGACTACAGAGAAGGCCTTGTGTCCAACATCTGCCTGTCTAACCGGGGAAAGGGGATTCCAGTATAGGGCCTTAGATGATATCCTATGTGAACCTATTGATTTACCAAGGCCAAAATGGTCCTCTGCTGTACCCTTTGACCCTGAAGCAGGCGTGCACTTGTGCCCACTTACGCACACACACACACACACACTCCAGCTTGGGACTTGAAATCGGTGTTAATTAATTAATTAATTAATAGCAGCATCTAATTGCCCCCAATGAGACAGAATGATAGAATCATACAGTTGGAAGGGACTTGGGGGGTCATTTAATTCAACCCCCTGCACAATGCAAGAAATTCATAACTACCTCCCCCCACATACCTCCCCCCCGTGACACGCCCCCCCCCCCCCCCCCCCGCACCATGCCCAGATGGCATGAAACTTCTAGGATCCCTGGCCAAACTGGCCTGGAAAAAATTGCTTCCTGACCCCAAAAGTGGCAATCGGCCTTACCCTGGGCATGTCAGACTGGGCCGTGAGAGCTAAGTGCTGATGCAACCCTTCCCCTGCCCTCCCTCTCATGATCTGCCCAGGTTCACAGAATCAGCATTGCTGTCAGATGTCTTAGAAGTCTTACCTGACTTCCAAGTGTAGAACAAGCAGGCAGCGGTCTGCCATCTCCTGGAAGGATCTTGCCAGCTCAGTGAGGGTTTGCATGATCTGCTCAGACACAGGTGGGAGGTCCATGTTGGCATGACTCTCTTGGCCGGGAGACACTGCAGATGAAAGTAAAGGAGGCACTGCATTACTCTGTGCTTAAGAATACCATCTGTAGTAGCCCCGGTGGCTTCTTGGGCTGCGTCTACTGTTTGGCAAACATGTTTAGAGAAATCAAAAAGAGTCCAGTAGCACCTTTAAGACTAACCAATTTTATTGTAGCATAAGCTTTCGAGAATCAAGTTCTCTTCATCAGATGCATGATACATCTGACGAAGAGAACTTGATTCTCGAAAGCTTATGCTACAATAAAATTGGTTAGTCTTAAAGGTGCTACTGGACTCTTTTTGATTTTGCTACTACAGACTAACACGGCTAACTCCTCTGGATGTTTAGAGAAAAAGAGCACACCAGTCATACAACAGCACAGAAGCGTAAAACTGCCTAGGTAACTGATCAGACCCCAAAGGAACTTGCTGATGTCTTGGCTTGTGACAGCAGTGTATTTGAGAAGATCCATCCACCAGATCCTGTCTGCAAGACGAACAGCCTTGGGGGATTTGCAGCATCGCCCCAACACATTCTGATATTCAAGGTGGAAAATCCAAACGGTACCATCTGCCCACTAATTAAGCATGTTCTTGCAGCGTGCATGTTCATTCCAGTGGGGCGTCTCCAGGACAATTTTCTGACAGGTCTGTGGGCCCAATCTCTATCTTGTTCTGCCATCCTTCATGACATGCAAAATTTGCCTCTCAAGTGTCCACCATACCTCTTCTTGTGGAAAGACCAGGGCTTTTTTTCAGCTGGAACGTGGTAGAACAGAGTTCCGGAACCTCTTGAAAATGGTCACATGGCCGGTGGCCCCGCCCCCTGATCTCCAGACAGAGGGGAGTTGAGATTGCCCTCCGCACTGCCAAGCGGTGTGGGGGGCAATCTCAACCCCACTCTGTCTGGAGATCAGGGGCGGGGCCACCAGCCACGTGACCATTTTCACGGAGGGCGATTTAAACTTTAAAAAACTCCCCCCTTGTTCCAGCTGACCCAAAGTGACATCATTGTGCGATCCTGAGTTCCACCACTGAGTTCCACCACCACTTTTCTCAGAAAAAAAGCTCTGGGAAAGACCATCTGAAATGGGCTGGATACCCATCCATTAAACAAATCACTGCTCCTGGAAAACTAGCATGTTTGGAAGGAGACTAGACTACACTCTTCATTCCAACGTGCTAGCTTTTGGTATGAAGGGAACTTCCTTTGCACAGAAAATCTGGTGAGCTCTCCACCTTCCCAGCACTCAGAGCCTGTCTGGTTGACAAACAGGGTGGGAAGCTGAACAGAAATGGAAAAAGTATCTGGCCGTTCTGCTGTTACAGGAGAGAGAGAGAAACGGTTCTCTTTATCTACTTTAGTAACCCCTAAAAGTGGTGGATGTTCTCCAGTGTTAAATAATTAAGATAAATGCATCAGAGTATGGTAGACCACCAGACACCTGGTCACTGGTGGAAAAGGGCCTGACTGGGGTGAGGAAACTGATAAGGAACCATTATGATAAACTGTTTTTTTTAAAATATCCAGAACAGTTAACCCAGTTCTCGAAAAAGCAAGAGAACTGATAAAAAATGTGTGTGTGCTAGTAACTTGCATGGGAAGTTAAAAGGTTGGATCCTGTGGCTCTGTTAGAGGCCTTCCATTGACAAAAGAGCATCTTATGGAGGGAGGAGAGCAGCGTTGGTAGCGGAACTGATCTGTTGGATCTAACCCGTAGTCTCGGTTCTAACCAAACACTACATGAAGGTAAAGACCCTGCGGTACAAATGACCCAACTGTGCATTTAACTTTCCCATATATATTATGGGAGGAAAGATACCACAGCGTTTCCAAAAATGCTCGTGTGCCAAAGCTACTTCATAAATCCCTTAGAAATCATTGAAATGTATTCTTCCTTTTTAAAATAAAGTGAGTAGTCATGAGCAAAGAACTTCAGACAGCAATATATCTGGAGAAACGAAAAATAATTAGGTGGTTGTATCAGGTAAGTACCAAGTCATTACAGACCCATGGGTGGGGGGGGGGATGTCGCATCACTGAGTTTTCTTGGCAGACTTTTTGCTATGGGGTGGTTTGCCATTGCCTTCCCCAGTCATCTACACTTTACCCCCAGGAAACTGGGTACTCGTTTTACCGACCTCGGAAGGATGGAAGGCTGAGTCAACCTTGAGCCAGCCACCTGAACCCGGCTTCCGCCAGGATCAAACTCAGGTCGTGAGCAGAGCTTGGGCTGCAGTACTGCCGCTTACCACTCTGTGCCACGGGACTCCTCAGTTGTATCAGAAGTGTAACCAAAAAGGTAAATAGGTGTGGCAAGAAGGCCCGTTTTGGAATTCTACTTGCCATGGTCAAAACTTTGACAAAATTCTCATCTCATCTATAGTCCTTCTTGTATTGTTATTCTGCCACTGAGTTTTTACTGCTGTGGTTTTGCTCTGTGTTTTGTTCCTTTAAAATGATTTTTTATTATGCTGTGAACAATCTCGAGAGCTTTCTGCTATGAAGTGGCATGGAAATATACTTTTTTTAAAAAAAAGAGGAAAGGTTCTGAATATCCTCACATGCTTCAGTGACCTCGATATCCCTTGTGATCAAAGGAACAGAAGAAGGAAATCTTTTCTCGGATAAAACGGAAGTCCTGCACATCTCCTGTTCAATCTCAAGACTTTAATCAAATGCAGTTATCACATTTAAAGCCTCCTTTTGCAGCAGTGAGGGCTAGGAACGTCCTCTCTCGAAAAACAACAACTGGGATCCCCATCCATGGAGATGACGCCATGCTGATTTCCACAGTTATAGCTGCAGAATGCCCCTGATCTCAGAAGTTGCTTCCAGTCTTACGTTTCCAGATAGCCACTAGTTCAGTAGTGAGAACAAGTACATTCTCTCTCAATAGGACTGATTTAAGAGGTGGATATTCACTTCTCCATCAACAAGAAGGGTGTTTTTTTTGGCAGCTTTAGGCACTTTTACAATAACCTGTTCTGACAAAACAGAGAAATAATTCATTCTGGCAAAGTGAAGGGTGAAAAAAATTAAGTCATTTGCGCCAGTTGTCATCCACGATTTCAATCATTCTGTTACTCGAAGCAACAGTGGTGCCTCTTGAAATACTGTGCCTTGTAAATCAATGGGTGCAAAGGACAAGGCCCCAGGAATATTAAAGACCCCCCCCAACACAAGTGCTCCCGATAAACAAAGCTGCCCAGCCAAATCAAGGCCCATTGTGAAAGCCCGCAGCCCGTTTCTTGATTGAATACATTGTTTGGAAGAACTTTTAATGGGTTAACAGGAGCGAGGAGAAAACCAATTTGGGGTTTCAGACCTGTGCTAGGAATTGAAGAACTGTATGGTATTTTAGGACAATTAATGGAAGTCTGTACAGGAAAACAAATTGTTCCTTTGAATTTATCCCAGCACAGTTTTTACAGTCATAAAAGAGATGTTCAGCATTTGAAAAATTAACTATAGGCATAGCGGAGATGGTTTAATCTGGAACAGGAGCTTTGACTCTCAGGAATCTCCACTCCTCCCTGCATCTGAAGAAGGGAGCTGTGACTCTCAAAAGCTTACACTCTGCAAATCTTGTTGGTCTCTCAGGTGCCACTGGACTCAAACCCTGCTGTTCTATTGCAGCCCCACATGGCTACCTGCCTAAAACTGTCTTTGTTATTTATATAAGAGCATTTTTATGCTGTCCCTCCAAGCCAATCTTGCCCAAACCAGTTTACAAGATAAAACAGCACTCTGAGAATTCAGAAGTCAGCACGAACCAGAAAAAAGTGGTGTGTGGCCCAGCAGTAATATTCCATAACGAATATCAGTCCACAAAGCCTCCGAGCAAAGTAAAAGGCCACAGACACAAAACAGCAGAATATAATAAAAGAAAAAAAAAGCAGAAAACAGGGCCTTCTGTAGGTGCCATCCTGCTAGGCTTGCCATCCCCCCAGTGGGTGCAGGGGATGTCAAAAAGACTCCCACCCTCCTGGCTTTCTGCAAACTACGTAAAACTGAATTTATTCAAGGGATCTTTTTGCACAGGAAATAGGACTGTACTGTAACAAAACGGTTCAGAAAGAAACCTGGGGTAAAGGGTTAGTGATTGTAAACTATATCGCTGTGTCTAGTTTTACTATCTATTGCTGTAAGTAGGTTCCTACTAGGTAATTTTTGCATTTTTAATCCATCGTGTTAATACTTGTGCTTTGCTTTGCTTCACCTCTATTTCAGATCTCTTGTTGGTTCCAGATTTCTATAAGTTAAATCCTATTGTGTTGTCTATTGGATGTTGATTGTATTGGATTGAATTATTCTGTGTAATCCTCCTTGAATCTCAGCAGGAAAAATGGACTATACATTTATATTTTATGTTTATATGTTATTTATAGTCCGCCTTTCTCACTGAGACTCAAGGCAGATTACACAGTATAAGTCAATAGGATCAACGGGAAGGACACTCAATAAACAATAAACAGGATATGGGTTGCAGAAATTTGTAAAAGAAAAAAGAAGCAATTCAATTCAGAGAGGAAACAGTGCTGAAACCGAGTATAAGTAATTTGACATGACTTATGAAAACGACACAGAATCTACTCAGTAGGAGCATATCTGTATCAACAGACAATACCCAGTAGAATAATCTACAAACCCCGTCCCTTTATCAACGTAGCTCTCTGAGCCACTTCTTGCAATACAGCCCTATTACCTGAGTGGAAAAGCCCTCCTGAATAATCCAGTTTTGCACAGTCTTTAGAAAGCCATGAGAACGGGAGCTCTCCTGATCTCTTCAAGTAGGCCATTCCACTATGTGGGGGCCACCACAGTGAAAGCATGTGTACGGGCAGCAGCTAATTGTGCCCATTTGCAGGATGGTATCTGCAGAGGGCCCTGTTACCTACCTACCTACCTACCTACCTGCCAGCCAGCCAGCGATCCTCTTTGCTTAAAAAAAAGAGAAGTACTTGATTGGCATTGCCAACATAGCTATTATAGTCAAGGGGTATAAAAACAGCAATTGCAACACACACTCTTGAGAGCAGTACACATTTGCAAATTAATCTCAACACATTCAAGGGCAGACTATCCACCTTGCTGAGAAGGCAAGGTGGATAGTCTCCTGTCTACCTCCAATTACCAGAAACTGATAACCTTGCCTGGATCATACTTTCCCCCTGGGGACAAGATAATCATGGAACACGTTGTGCATAACTTGGGTTCTAGGTGACACTTTGCTGTATTTTTTCTACGCACTCCAAGCCGTCCAGGAGGAGGTGGGTGGGAGTGAGGTCGCCCACCTACAGGTGGGCCCCGGAGATCTCTTGGAATGACGACTGATCTCTGGGCTAAAGAGATCAGCTACCCTGGAGAAAATGGCAGCTTCAGAGAGTGGTCGGTACGGCATTATACCTTGGCTGAGGTCCCTTGCCTCTCCAAACTCTACCCTCCCCAGGCTCCACCCCCAAATCTCCAGCAATTTCCCAGCCCAGAGTTGGCAACCTTAAGTGGAAGTCCAGCTGATAAATGCAGAGCTGGAGCAGGAGAACAACTCTCCAGGTGTAGCTGAAGGCTGACAAAATGTTAACCACAGGGAAAGCTGTTCTCCTTCCAGGCACTACTAGAGGAAGGCCATAAATCTCCACTGCTAACTACAAGCTACAGCATTTAAGGGAAGAGAGGGAGGCAGGCAGGCCAGGCGCGGCAGAAAAGCACGGCAGCCTCATTTGAGATGAGTGGCGATAAGCCAGGCCGGGGCGGCGGCCTCCATCCGTTCAGTAAACACTAATGATTGGGCGAGTGCTGGCTGTCACTGGTGATAAAGAGCCGGCTAAACACTCTATTAGTTTTTCATTTTGCGAATTAATGTTCTTTGCTGCGTGTGTACACTCTGCAGCTAATGAATTGTCTCGTTAGAACTGCCTGGGGTGCTCCTCAGCCGCCTCTGCTGGCAGGCATAAATTTCGCAAGGAAATTAGCACTTTTAAAAAGGCAATAATTCCTCCCAAAAGCGGTTTGTTTTCTATTAGTTTCTGCAAACATACAGCCCCGAGAAAGTGATTATTGGTAGGGTGGGGAGAGAGGAAATGATGGAGCCTGAAGAGGGAGGAAGGACGGTTGAGGGCTTGGTTCGATCATCTGTGAACCGAGAACATTGCCTAGGACAGGACGCAGAAATGAATCCTTGGCTAAAGCAGTGAGCAACAACCTCCAAAGGCTTCGTGTCACTCCAGTGGCTCCGGATCTGATACCCTGTGCGTGTTTTTAAAAAATCCTTGGAGAATTTTCCATGCAACATTATCTACTATATGTTGCATGTTACACTATAGCATCTGGGTTGGATCCAACCAGCTTTTCTGCTGCTGGAAAAAGGAACAGGGGTCCCCCTTGGCCACTGAAAAGACTACGCTGGTGTTTGGGGGACTTGCACATATAACAGCCATGTGGAACGGGGGCTGGAGCTGTGGCACCTGCTGAAACTTTGGAACTCCCTCTCCAGGGAGATTCCTTTGTCTCCCTCTATCCTTGTCTTCCACCATATATTTTATATCGGGTTGCCAGGTCCCCTTCCCGTCCCGACACGAGGCTGGGGACCTGGCACTTACCATTCTTGTGGCCCAGCATGCTTCACTCACACATGCAAAGTGTGCGTGGCCCCATGCCTGTGTGATGATGTCACTTCCGGGTGAGGTCATTGTGCGGGTGTTCTTCACAATGGGCTGATTTGGGCCTCTAATGGGCCCAATTTGCCCCATTTGGGACCTAAATCGGCCCGCTGCAAAGCGTGCGCATGCTCTCAGGGCAGTGCAATGGCGTCACTCCTGGGAGTGATGTCGTTGTGCTGCCCCCAGGAGGCCCGTTCCTGAGCCCTTCTCCCCTGCTGGCCAGGTGAGTGGTGGCGGGGGGTGGAGGGTGAAAGCTGGGGTCCCCTGCTCCCACTGGGGAAATGGGATCCCTAACTTTATATATTACTGTAAATGCTGTTTTAATGTTCAAATGTTTTCATGTTCGTTGCTTTGGCAACCCTATTTGGGTGAAATGGTGGCATAAAGATGTTTTAAACCAACCAACCAAGAAACAGCCCCCACTGGGTTCCTCAGCAACAGTACTTTTAATGGAAAGAGAGCTGCCTGCATTCAAGCCTCAGAGCTGCCGTCACATTTGCTGACAAACGCCAGCCAGTCCCCCAGCATCTCTTCCCAACTGCCTTTTGTCTGGAAGCGTAGCCCCCCTCACTCTGAATCTCAGAGCTCCCCTTGTCATAATTTGAACACTGCTGCCCCTTCAACAGGTTGCGCAGGTGGCACACAATCTCATCGCTAGGTGAGAACAAAGCAGCGAAATCTTCAGCGCGCTTTGTCAGAGATGGCTCGGTCTAATCCCTGACTTGCCCGCCGTCCCAGCAGACTGCCTGCTCTCCCAGGGGGAGCCTTCCTCCCCCGCCCAAGATCTTTCATTAATACATAATTTGGCTTAAAAGCCAGAATTAAAAACTCTTAAATGTCTGCCTGACCTCAAATGGCGATAGTGGGCCTGAGCGAATATCAGTGTTTCATTGCTGCAATAAATGCCGACTTCAAGAGCGCTTTTATGTATTTGTCCTTTCTGAATATAAATCATCTATTATTAATTTGAAATAATGCATTCCAAGAGCATTTTATTCCCCAGTAAATTCTTGTTCCTTGGACAGTGGAAACTGAATGAGAACCCTCATAAGCAGAGTTTTCATCTTCCAAATACGTATTCCGCTTTCTGGGATAGAGTTAAGAGCATTTTGAGATGACCAGGAATACCACCATATTCCGCTGAAGAGCATGTTGAGGAACATCTTCTAGGCAGGACCCACTGCGGGTGAGCTGATTCCAGCCCATCTTGCTCCTACTTATCTTAATTGGGCTATCCAACCATACGTTACCTTAAGTGTGTGACCACTTGTGACCTATGTCTCCCTCACCCACAGCAATGTCGAAAGACAGCAAGGGACAAGACAGCATCACAAGTCACAAGTGCCCACCTTTCCTGTGCTTCACGGGTTGCCAGTTGTGGGGCAGGATAGGTGGAGTGCGATGAGATACCATGTATAATGAACTCAAGTATTACCAAGGTAGCACAGGCTGCAGCAATATGAAGTTTGGCCTGGAGCCACAGGAAAGCCTCCTATTTTTTGGCATGAGAACAGCAGAAGGGGCTAGAAGGGAATCAAACTGGTTATCTTGGGGGCCTGTTCCTCACTCACACCAGCAGAACCAGATCTTGGAATCCCCTTGTGCTTTGCCAAGGCCCCCTCTGTCATGATCCTCAGCCTAAGGCTGAAGAAAGAGCAGTCTACATCCCCCCAGGGAATGAAGATGCCTACAGTGGCACCACAGAGACCTCTCCCACCAGGCAAGAAACTGAAACACACCCTTCTCCTCCTGAGCATGTCCAGAGGCAACTGCCCTTCTTTGACTCCCCACTCCAGTTCGCCTTACTTGATTCTGTACAACCTGATTGCAAGGGCTGCTCTTCTTCCAAAACAGGGGGATGGGGGTTCTTGGGGGTGACCAAACCATATTGTTCTTCACGGTTTGGCTTGCTGCTGAAATTCCTGACATCTGACACATCCTGCTCACGGCCTCAGTTCAATGTTAGGATCATTAACAGCCAAGCACCTCCACCCGCTGGAACCTCAGCGTCAAATATTTAAGACAGAAAGAACCGGAAAGCAGCTCCCCCTCCCTGGATGCGTGGAGCTGATGCCCTTCCTTCCCAGGCCTCGTGCCTGCTGCTCTCTTGGAGACTGACTGGGCGCGCTGGGATCAGCACGTTCGCTCGAGGTTATGATTACGCTAATTGCTCCCTGTCCCACTTTCTATTTCCTCCTGCCAGCTTCCCGGCCCTGCGTGAAGAGGGCTGTCACATAAATGTGTGACCCAGTTGGTGGCGTAATCAAAACTCCAGCTGGGGGGAGTGTGCGGGGTTGGACGCCTCGGCTACGAACAAACGAGTTCAAGAACTATGAAGTGGGAGAAGACACCTCCTTTTGCTCAGCAACTAAATCCAATTCTTGTGGAACAGTAAAGTGTCCAGTAGCACCTTTAAGACTAGAACGACAAACAATAGTGAAGCGAGCTCCAAAGGAGACTCGATACAATAGCATCACAATTTGTTTCAGTGGTGGTGATATTGTATTGGGTCTCCTTTGGAGTTCGCTCCACTATTGTTTACGTTGCACCTTTAAGACGAACCAACTTTATTGTAGCATAAGCTTTTGAGAACCACAGCTCTCTTCGACAATGCATCTGACAAAGAGAGCTGGGGTTCTCGAAAGCTTATGCTACAATAAAGTTGGTTCGTCTTGAAGACGCTACTGGACTCCTTACTATTTTGCAACTACAGACTAACACGGCTAAACCCTCTGGATCTATAACTCTTGTGGAAACTCCCCAAATGCTTCAGAACCCATTTAAAGTTTGTTTCAGTCCTACAATCGGGTGGTTCTCTTTAGTGAGGGGTCACCCACTGAACACTGTCCTGCCACAATGAAACAACCAAAAAACCACATTTGCCATGGAAGTCACTGATCTAAACAGGCTTACAGCCACACAGGAAGGAACTGGCTGAAGCTCTTATTCTACACGGTCCTGGGTTCAGGCATAGCTCGTTTGCTGAAGGATACGGCCTGTATTGAAAGACAGGCCTCATAATAATTCTTAGCAATTATATAATGCTCTAGAGGGTTTTTTTCAGCCGGAACACGGTGGAACGGAGTTCCGGCACCTCTTGAAAATGGTCACATGACTGGATGGTGGCCCCACCCCCCGATCTCCAGACAGAGGGGAGTTTAGATTGCCCTCCACACCGCTATGGCATGGAGGGCAATCTATACTCCCCTCTGTCTGGAGATCGGGGCGGAGCCACTGGTCATGTGACCATTTTTGCCGAGGGCAATTTAAACTTTAAAAAACTCCCCCCTTTGTTCCAGCTGACCCAAAGTGACATCATTGTGCAGTCCTGAGTTCCACCACCTCTTTTCCCAGAAAAAAAGCCCTGGTTCAAAGTATGTCCCATGCTTTCCCTTTGCATAATTGTAACAACACCCTTAAAAGGTTGTTCAACACCATGCCCTTCTTGCTGATGGAAGGTTGGGACTGAGGGAGGGCAGCTTGTGTAATGCCACCTGGCAAGCTTCTGACAGGGACAGCATCTAAACCAAGAAGGTTCTTTACTTTAATTACGCTGTTAAAAGCCACATGGGCTACAACAGAAACACACTCAGTATAGGGTTGCAAAAAACTTCACCGTACAAAAGGTGACATTACAATCAAAAGCTGAAAGAAGCCAACTCATCTGAGATTCATTTGTCTGACTAGACTCTGGAATTAAAGAAAATGAAGGCAAAATAAATTTCTTCCTGGCTTCAGCTCTCTATGGACAATCAAACACAATACGTGCTATAGCCTTTACTCTTTCTTCAGAGCACGAGCAAATTCTTTCAGAGCTGAAAAACCTTGAGTAACGGCCAGCAAGAGATCCAGAGGAGTTAGCCGTGTTAGTCTGTAGTAAATAGTAAATAGTAAGGAGTGCAGTAGCACCTTTAAGGCTAACCGACTTTACAGTAGCATAGTAAAGCATAGAACCGCCGCTCTCTTCGTCAGATGCATCAAGAGGGTTCTGATTGGCAGCTCAGCCCTTAACCACTTCGCTTTATCAGCTCCCGGCTCAAACTCTGCTCGCAAGGATCCAGAGGATGTGTCCCAATGGCTTCCAGAATTTAGCAGAGGGTTTTTTCACCAGAGATTTTGCAAGCCATGTTATCCTCGGCACCCACTGGGGGGTAGCTGGAATGTGCATCCAGAAAGCTTTTGTGACACAATGATAGGGCCTAATGCCCACCTTGCAGGGCCAGGGAATGCCTCCATTGATCCTCAGCCGCCAAGCAAAGAGCTGCGGGGCCACCAGCCATGGGACTAGGCGTGCTCCCACCACACAATCAGGGCTACAAAAATGTCAGCTGGGACTGCTCCTTCCATTGGGTCTGCCTCAGGGACCCTATTTGGGTGGCTTTAAAGTGTTTTAAATGGGTCATTTTGTAGAAAAAGAGCTGCAGGAACTTATTAGCATAACTCATTAACACAACTCATTAGCATGTGCCACACCCCTTGACATCACCAGAAATGTGTCATTAGCATAACTGATTTGCATATGCCAAACCCCCTGACATCACCTGTCCTGGCTTTTTGGACCCAATCCTGGCCATTCAGGGCCGAAATTGGGCCCAAAATGGCAAAAAGGGGCTGAAAATGGCCAAAAAGGGGCCCAAAATGGTCAGAACTGGGCTGCTGCTGAGTGGGAGAGTGATCCACCACCCATCAGAGGCCCGATCCTGGCTATTTTGGGACCAATCCTGGCTGTTTTAGGCCCAATCCTGGACATTCGGGGCCAAATCCAGGCTGAAACGGGCCCAAAATGGCCCCCAAAAGGTGGGCAGGGCCACCTGACATGTGACCTCTCTGGAGAACTACCGGAACTGCGTTCCTGTGCGTTCCCCCTCAAAATGAGCCCTGGTTTTAAATAATCATTCTTCTAAGATATTGGGAGATGAAACAAGGAAATGTTGATGAGATGGCCCAGGGGTGAGAGAGATCCTGTAGTCATGCCAGCTTTGGGTTAAGGAATTCCTGAGCCCACTGAGGAGCAAAGAAAGATATTCCGGTGCCCAAGTAGGCCCAGGACCGAACTACAGGAAGCGCCCTGCATTTCTCAAACACAGAGTTTGGAGAGAACGAAGACATGACATGGAGCTAGCACCCAAAATGTCAGTCTGTTTTCTTCCCCTGCTGGAACCATGCATTGTGATGGCGTCACATGATACACCTCTGCGCCCTGGCTCCCCTTCTACAGATGCCATGGGTGTGGAAACACACACTGCAACAAAGATGTCATGGCTTGAGGCAAGTAACTTGATATAGGGGGAGAACAGGTTGGGGCAAATTGTGGGCTTCCTGGAAACATCTGGCCAGCTGCTGGGAAGACAGGATGTTGGACTAGATAGGTCTTTGTTCTGGCCCACTGTGCCTTTTTGGGTGGCAGTCCTGTACTGCTTGCACCCCCATCCTTCAAAGCAGATCTAAGCGGCAGGTGCAGAAAAGCAGATACAAAAGTTCTTCCACAAAAAGAAAAATACAAACAGATGAGCAGGGCGAAAACAGGAGTCAGAGCACAAATACCTCTTCCGTAAAAAACCTGTGGCTCTGATGTGCTCCGGCTGCAGATGACACATCCCTGGGATGATCGGCGTTGATTAATTCAGGGGCAATCAACATAATCAGGCCCTGATTGCATGAAGACGGGAAGCAAGTTCCAGGGTTAAAGAATTCAGCAGCCGCCAGCTGAAGAGGAGCCTCCCTCTCTAACCGAGGGGCGGCTGAGAGAGGAAAGAACTGCACTGCCAGGGGGAAAAATATCCAGGAGCAAAGAGAGGAGGTCCCCCCAAAAGGGAGACACCAGAAGGGGGTCCTGGATGGCGAGTGCAATTCTGTGGCCTTTCTGAACTACATAACAGAACATGCATGGAAGAGGGGATCAAGTCCCCACAGGGATCGGTCAGTGACCTTTTACAGGCCACGTCTGATTTCTTTTACTCACTTCAGCTGTGTGGATTTAGTCTTGAAATCTGTGCCTCAAAATGCATGATGAGTTTCTAAATTTTAAATCCAATTTAGGGAGCTTAGATTCTCAAAAAGCAGATTTCTTTTTAAACCTCACTCATCTGCAGTTTCTGTGGAGGTCTGGACGTCGGGCTGATGCCCCACAGCACCTTGTTTTGAGGTGCCCACAATGGCTGGGGCTCAAACCAGCAACCTTTGGATCTCTGTAGATCCACACAGTGCTGCACTTCAAAGGGCTCCCAGGGCTGCGGTGTGCCCGTACCTCCCAGGGACTCCAACTACTCAAAGTGCTCCGCTGGTGTCCCCCTGATTTGCCAGGGCTGTAAAAGTTGCTTGGGCCTGGCTTGAGCTTTGCCTCCCTGGCTACTATCCTTGCTTTGTGTTTCCCTCTGGCCCCATCTGCGGGGGCTCATGACTCCAGCTTCCCACCCAGGGAGATCCAGGTACAAGGCACCTGGGTCCATGGAACTGGTTGACTGGAAATGCCCAACCGAGGGGAGCACAAGTTGCACAGCTGTGGTGCAAAGTTGATGCTGGGAGAGACAAGCGGGCGAACAACAGCTAAGGCCGGAGGCAACTCCCTCTTCCAGACAGCAATTCCCTGCTGCCACCACTCCTCCGTCTCCGCAGAGATTTGCCTTGTCAGATGAGAGCTCTCCAAGCTTCTGAGGACTCTCTTGCAACTCACCTGGCAGTTTGCTCAGGGAGCACAAGGCAACTGCTGATTGGCTCGTTGTTGACCTGAGAAGTCTGAAGCGGTGATGGAAGGATACGGTCCCTCTCTGAGGGCCTCGCTGCCCACCTGTCTCTGCTCCCCATCACCTCCTAACTCCACACACCATTGTCACTGGTAACTTCCTGACAAAACAGCAGCTGCTTCTCTTCTCTCCAAGCAAGAGCTGTCTGTTCCATTTCCTGCACAACGAAAGAAGATACCCCCCTGCTCCCCCTCACCCTCCCTTCTATGCACGTCTCAGTATCAAATGTAACAAAAGAGCTTGCCTGCTATACCTGGAGTCTCTGAGAGCCATAGTGGCGATCTACTTCATTTACCATGGCTTCCTAGTGCCATTTTTTTAAAGGAGAAGCCTACCTCCTAGGTCTTTACCACTTCAGGACAAGAGCCTTCATATGAAAAGCTAGCACATCGAGGAGCAAGGCCTAGCATAGCCTCACTTTGCAAGAAGATTCTGACCACGTCCAGACAAACCTACAACTCAGCACCTGCATTCTGAAGTTGAGCGGTCTCAGGAGAGGCCTGTCCCACAAGTCGCCCCATCTGATGAACTGCTCTGGCTCTTAAAGATCTTCATGAATTCAAGATCCCCTTGACAACACTGTACTGATCCTTTCCTGTGATTCTTGTATGTTATCCGTAGATGCCGCTTGACTTTTCACTTCTGCCGAAACACAAACGCACACACACACACAAACACACACACATAAAGGTAAAGGTAGTCCCCTGTGCAAGCACCGAGTCATTACTGACCCATGGGGGGATGTCGCATCACTGAGTTTCCTTGGCAGACTTTTTGTTACGGGGTGGTTTGCCATTGCCTTCCCCACTCATCTACACTTTACCCCCAGGAAACTGGGTGCTCATTTTACCGATCTTGGAAGGATGGAAGGCTGAGCCAACCTTGAGCTGGCTACCTGAACCCGGCTTCCTCCAGGATCGAACTCAGGTCTTGAGCAGAGCTTGGGCTGCAGTACTGCCGCTTACCACTCTGCGCCATGGGGCTCTGACATACATACATACATACATACATACATACATACATACATAGACAGATATATGCACGCGTCAAGTTGCAACGGACTTACGGCAGCCCCACTGAGGGGGTTTTCAAGGCAAGTGAGAAGCAGAGGTGGTTTGCCATTGCCCGACAAAACTAAAGGGAGGACAAAATTCCGAAGAAAATAAAACTGCACAAGAAACGAACTGACCTCAAATTATACCCCTTTACACTCCATCAGCTTCAGCAGGGAGGTTTAGGCACACAATTCCCTCTGCGAAATTGTCAGGACCTCGTTTTCCTAGAGTGAATTGTGCCCAAGCTGCGCACCCAGCCCCTGCCTACGGGCATGCCCTAAGATGGGAAGCAGGAGAATCCGGGGTTTGTTTTTGTCTTCTGCAGCCAAGAAACGTTCAAGGTTGATTAGCCCCAAACACCTGTGATCCTTCCGAAAGAGGAAGAAGCACCAGAGGCAATCCACATAATGAACCGTCAGGCCGGGCCCAATAAATCTTTGGGTATATACAGGATTGTGCCTATCTACACGCATGTTGGGGCACTGCATCAGCCCTGCCTCTTGTGATTTCTCTCGGGAGGGACGACCGTTCAGCTCCTCCCTCCACCGCCACCTTACACTTTTAATAACTGCCTGTTCGAAGTTACATCACACAATATTACAGGCTAATCTTAAACCGTTGTGTTATGACCTTTACTTTCTTTGGGGTAGATTTTGCCTTTAATCTTCCCCTTACACCCTCTGGGTAGTTTGCTGCCACCAGGAATCTATTATTCCAAAATATTTTATTTAAATTTTCCCTTTGGTAACGTTCCCAAGCGTCAGGCTCCTTCGTGGTTCTATGTGGCCCTGAGGATAGGAATGGGATATAGCAATGACAGCTACTCTGGGATATAACAAAACAAAATGAACTTTTATTTAGTCAAGAAGCATATCGGTTTCATAAACGTAGTTCTCGGTTCTTAAAGTTACTTCCTATAACCTCATTCACACTGATCTCTTCTAAGGCTTCACACACAGTTAGCCTCTTTCTTCAACTCAATATTTCTCTCACAGAAATGTTTAAGACTCCTCAGGCAGCACACAGCTGGCCTCTCTTTCCCTGACTGAGTGTCCTTTCACAAACATGCTCAGTTCAGGTTCTACACAGGTTATATTTCCCTCATAAAACACTTCAACATATTCAGGCAGCACACAGCTAGCCTGCTTTCTTCTGACTGAAAAACCCTTCTCTCTTCACTCTCCGGCCGATTCCAGACGACTAACCTGAAGGTGCTGCATGCCGCCATGTTCTGGATCACGACGGGGAAAACGTGAAATATCGCGTTTTCTCGCGTGAGTTTGGCGCGACGTCGCGCCAAACTCGCGCGGGAAAACGCGATGTTTCGCGTTTTCCCCGTCGCGATCCGGAACATGGCGGCATGCAGCGCCTTCAGGTTAGTCGTCTGGAATCGGCCTCCGTCTCAAACTGCATTCACTCCGCCCACTCTCAGTCATCAACCAATCATATCCCTCTCTCTCACCCCCACTCTTCACCTATCTCACGCCAAGCATTTAAAGATACATGCATACATTTACTTGAAATCATTACACGTTGCTTTAGAGGCACGGAGGCAGTAATTCCTGAACTGCGTGTGCTGTGAGAAATAAAGACGTCTATGATCCCAAAGCACCCAGCCTCTGGAGGAGGTTGCCCCTTGCATCTCTGCATGATTCACCGCTCTATTTTATTTAGTTAGTTAGTTCATTTGCACCCCCATCGTTCTCCCTAATGGGGATACAAAATGGCTTACATGGGTCTCCTTTTTAGCCTGATGACAACAACTCTGTTAAGGTAGGTTGGGCGGTGTGCATGAGGCGGGCCCAAGATCACCCAGCCAGCTTCTGTAACAGAGTACGGATTTAAATTCATCTCACAGATCTGAGTCTGATACCTCTAACCACTTCACCATGCTGCTTCTCCAGTGCCTCGTTCTTTCCAATTTTAGCTGGTGCTATGGGTGGGAAAAATGGGCATTTCTGCCTTGTCTCTGCATCGTTTTAGGAGCCTTCCTACCGGATTCCGGCCAGGGGGGCAATGAAATCATTGCCCCCCCCAAACACAGTCACTAGAATATTATTAACTGTGGCCCCACCCACCCCCTTGTGTTTACATTATGATTGTGGAAATTGGAGGGGGCTGCCATTTTGAGATGTTGTTCTATGTATTCATGTTTCTGAATTTTTAAATGTATTTATATGTTTTTTAATTTTATTGAGCATTTTATTGTAACCTTCCCCCCCCTCCCCAGCCCATCCGTGGAGAGGGCGGGCTAAAAATTGAATCAATCAATCAATATAAAATAAATAAAATGGAGATTCAAGCACTTCCCAAACAGAGACAGGGTAGAATTACCTAACCTCAGATGTCCTTTGTACCCCCACACGAGTCACTGGTGGGCTTCCAACTAGGAGGTCTGTACGGCACAGCGGCTCACACAGAAATGAGGGGGTGGGTGGAGGGGTGGGTTCCCTTCAGAGAGAAAAGTTCGTTCCGGTCTGCTTGCCCATGGGGATTCTCCTGGAGGGGGAGGGGGGACACACACAGCATCTCCTCGCTTTTATTTAGGATTTCTGCATATGACTTGTGGGACTCCTGGAGCTTTCTTCTTTAAGCCAGAGCAAAGACAAACCTCCCTTGCTCTGACTTAAAGGGGAAACAGCATGGCATCTGCAGGCAGAGCCAACCTGGGCAGGGCTCAGTGCCCTCTTCAAAATGGCAGGGCTAAGTTCCGCATTCCCCTTTTAGCCCTTTGACAAGGCCGTCCCTTATTTTAACTGATGAGCAGCTCAGCTGTTGGAGAAAGGGGAGATAACCAGGTAGTGGGAGCCTGGCAAGGTCCTTGTTGGGTCAGTGCTTCTGTGCCGATGTGCTGAGAAAGAAGGGGGTAGGGACGGGCAGTGCCAGCAGCTAGAAGCTCAGGGACGGGGCATACAGATGCTGCCCCCATGCACCTCCACCCCACTCCCTGCTGCTTTGACAGCAGGAGTGGCTTTTCCCACCCTCGTGTAGAACCAGCCCCTTTCCTGTTTCATTTTCATCCTGCTCTTTTTCTGAGGAGCTCAGAGTGGTACCTGGTTTGTCCTTGTTAATGCTGCCCTGACAACACGGTACTCCTGCCTCTTGAAACCTGAAGTGTCCTTGGGCTGATGCAATCCATCTTGAAGTAAGATGGATTTTAGTCAATGGAAAAAACAAGCATTTCCGAAAATCTTCCGTGAGACCAGAAGCCGAACAGACAGGGTCAGCAAGGCCTTCGGAGTGCTTCCGTTTGGGAAACCGGTTCCACCAGACTACCATGTTCTGTCAATAAGCAGCCTGTTTTGCTTTCCAGAAGACAAGGTAATGCCACTAATTTAAATCACAGCTGGAACTGGGATTTCCATATATGGGCCCTTTTCACACTGCTTACCTTCACTCGCAACGACGTGGAACATCGTGCTAAAAACGCGGAAGATCGCGTTTTCTCGCACAAGTTTTGTGCGACATCGTGCAAATCTCGTGGGAGAAAACGTGATCTTCCGCGGTTTTAGCGCGATGTTCCACATAGTTGCGAGTGAAGGTAAGCAGTGTGAAAAGGGCCATGGTCAGCGGCCCTGTAAGTGGACTTCCTTAGTTCCGTGAACAGTGCCGTGGAAAAAAGCGTCCAGTTTCACAGACTATAGAAGGGCCTGTTTTCTTATTTCAAAAACGCATATATCTTTGATATTTGAGTGGGCATTCTGGTTAGTCCACTGCTGAATTATTGGCTGCTTAGTTCCAATCAATATATGAGGCCCAGGATATCTTTCTTGTTGCCCCCCTGCTTTTTGGACCTTGCTTTGTGCTTCAGTGACAGCAGAAGCCACAGTTGGCAGAATTCTCCTGTTGGGTTCCAGACTTTTCACTCCTTGCTCTTGATCGGCCTCCCTTGCAGTTGTTGCCCCTCTCTACTATACAGCCAACCCTCCTGACCTTAAGTGCCACGAAGTTCCTTCACAATCCCCACTTTGATAACCTCCTTCTTGTCCAAATTCCCTGACTCCTCTCCACCTTATTCAGGTTTCTCAGTCTGTTGCCAACTTTGCACCCTTCCTTGCTCTTCCTAACCGTGGGCTTTCTGTTCCTTAACTTTGGAAAAGTTTAGACCTCCATCCCAGTCCTCAGATAGCTCTATGTGAGCTTTTATTCCCAGATAAACTAACAACTCCTCCTTCCCTCACAGAAGCTGGACCTTCAACTGCTTTTCTTCCCTAAGCAACTGAGCTTGGTCAGCCAATCCAGAAGCTTCACTGCCACAACTGAAGTACAAGTCAGATGGCTGGTGCTTTTTTCCTTTCAAATACCACTAATTTTTGTCTGTGGGGAAGCAAAAGACCTAAAAGTTAAATATATGAATGAATAAAAACTTACTTGGCCCTTTTTCATGTGCCACAACAACAGTGCTTAAATGGTTATTGTTAGGAAAGAAGTTTGTATTCATTGAAAAGGGTTGGGAGAGAAGACAAAAATGAGTGTGTCATATCTGACTGGTTTGGAAAAATACAAAAATCCAATTCTGAAGAAGGGCAGATAAGGGGAGAGCTGTGGAAGTGCCATCAGCTTAGCAAACACTAAATAATGAACAAGGCAGAGAGTGCCGGGTGTGATAAAACACTCCATTAGCTGGGCTGCTTTTAAATGAGTGATAATTGTGGCAGACATGCAGAAAAAAGATTATTGAATTTTTATCTGTACAGGGGTGAGGTGGGAGACTTTGACAGGCTAACCATAAAGTCACCCATCCCAGTCTGGATGTTGTTCAAATATTTCAAAAAGTCTTAATCCCAAATCTTGACAAAGCCAGAGAAGCCTGAAAGATTTAAAGGGTGAGGATTCTCCCGGGCAGCGGACAATGGCAATTAAGACGATATCATAAGAACATAAGAAGAGCCCTGCCAGATCAGACCAGCAGTCCATCTAGACCCACATTTTCAGTGCAATCCTATGCAGAGTTACACCGGTCTAAGCCCATTTAAGTCAATGGCCTTAGACTGGAGTAACTCTCCATAGGATTGCACTGTTTGTCTCACACAGTGGCCAATCAGGTACTACGGAGGGCCAACAACAGGGCACAGAGACTGAGGCCTTCCCCTAATATTGTCTCAGTGGTTTACTGTCTCTGGATGGGGAAATTACCTCGAGTTACCGTGGCAAGTAGCTGCTGATAGACCTATCCCCCATGGTTCTGTCATATCGCTACAAACACTGGCAGCAAATTCCACATTTTAATCACTCATTGACTAAAGAAGTATTTCCGTTTGTCTGTCCTGTTGTCTGTCTTAAATCTACTTCCCATCGAATTCGAGTATTTGGGGAGAGGGAGAAAAAACTCTTTATCTGAACCCGCTCATGTGGGGAGGGCGGAATATAAATGTAATAAATTAAATTAAATTAAATCCCGTGCATAGTTGTCTCTTATCTCAACTTTAAAAAGTCCCAAACTCATAAGCCATTCCTCATAGGAAAGGTGCTCCAACTCCTTAATCATCTTGGTTGCCCTCTTCTGTATTTTCTCCAGAACCGCAACGTCCTTCTTGTTTTATAGTGACCAGAAATGCATGCAGTATCCCTCGCCGAATGTTCGGTTCGGCCAGATCCGAGAGAAAATTCTCCTTTGGGCTCTACCCAAACGTGTCTCTACCCAGGAATATGTGGAACCTCTCTGAAAATGTTCACAAAGGCAGCAAGAGGGGAGAAAATCTACTGAGTGATAACCAGGCTATCTATTTTATAAGCCTCAAAGAGAAGCCTATGCTTGAAAAAAGAGAAAACAGGAATCGCCTGGCCTCCTTTCCAATCATAAAATCATAGGGTTGGAAGGGACCTCCAGAGTCATCTAGTCCAACCCCTTGCACAGTGCAGGAAATTCACAACTATCTCCCTTCCCTACCCCCCTGTGACCCCTGCTCCATGCTCAGAAGATGGCAAAACACCTCCA
Organism: Eublepharis macularius; assembly: GCF_028583425.1. Classification (NCBI taxonomy): domain Eukaryota; kingdom Metazoa; phylum Chordata; class Lepidosauria; order Squamata; family Eublepharidae; genus Eublepharis; species Eublepharis macularius. Next base: position 5,434,816 of record NC_072798.1, read on the forward strand.
GGATCCTCAGCCAAACTGGCCTGGGGGAAACTGCTTCCTGACCCAAAACTGGAGATTGGCCTTACCCTGGGCATGTAAGAAGGGGCTGTGAGAACTAAACACTGATGTAATCCTCCCTACTTTCCCTCTCGTGATCTGCCTAGGTTCACAGAATCCAACGAGGCTAAACCCCACTATTGTAGGTTCACAGAATCAGCACTGCTGTCTGATGGCCATCTAGCCTCTGCTTAGAAATCTCCGAAGAAAAAGAGCCCAATCTCTCCTCTTCATTCCCTTTCATGTCCTGCATCACTGTCACAGGTGTAACGTGTGGCCAGGAGGGATCAGCAGTGGCTCCCCAACTCTGAAACGGCCTCTCCCTTCCTGGAGAGAGCCGGGTAAAGGATTTTTCTTTTTTAGAAGGCTTTTAAACTCTTGCTCCTATCTGCAGACTGATTTCTTCGAGCAGAATGATCTCACTTTGTTGTGTTTTATATTTTTGCATTCATTGATTGTATAGGGGAGTCATGGCATATAATTCCTTTAAATAAATACAACAGTTCATCCGCCATCTTCATCGCCCCCCTCCCCTTCTGGCTCTCTGTCTGCCTACTGTGCTAGTCCTGTCCAGGGCTTTTTTTCAGCAGGAACGCGGTGGAACGGAGTTCTGGCACCTCTTAAAAATGGTCACATGGCCAGTGGCCCCGCCCCCTGATCTCCAGACAGAGGGGAGTTTAGAATGCTCTCTGCGCCGCTTGGCCATGTGACCATTTTTGCCAAGGGCGATTTAAACTTTAAAAATCCCCCCCTTGTTCCAGCTGACCCAAAGTGACGTCATTGTGCGGTCTTAAGTTCCGCCACCTCTTTTCCCAGAAAAAAAGCCCTGGTCCTGTCACCGAAAACCATCTCCCCCTTCTGTTTCTCAAGCCATTCCTCAACATCTCATCTCATAAGAATGTTACGAAGAGCCACGCTGGAGCGGAACAAGGGTCCATCTGGTTCAGCATCCTGTCTCACACGGTGGGCTTCTTCAAATCTAGGGCCTTTGCAAAGCCCCTCCTGATTCATTCCCATCTGCTCACTCTCCGTGGACACCTTCTCTGCCCCCTCCATGGGATCCCCTAGCAGTTCCCCATCCATCTGTCTCCCGCAGATCGCACAGCAGGGGATGTGACACTTTTTAGTTACTACTTCCTGTCCAAGCATTTGTGACTCTGAGCACATGTTGACTGTGCTGGTCAAAGGATCATCCAGACTAACTCCCTCCGAGTCCTACCCCTCTTTCTCTAGAGGCCACTCACTCTGTGCCATTGGGAGGTTGGAGAAAGCGGCCTTCGTGCGGCTGGAGAGCCATTCCAAGCTTTCGTGCATGTTGGCCAAGGCCTTCAGGTCACTGACATCACGAAGGATCTCTTGCTGGGGAATCAGTTTATCTCCCAGGTTCCCAATCAGGACTTCAGACTCCTTGCCAAAGGCGGTCCTGGAACAAGAAGAATGAAACAGGAACAACAACAACAACAACAACAATAATGTAGAGCCTAACAATGCCCTGACCTGGATAGCCCAGGTAAGCCTGATCTCATCAGATCTCAGAAGCTAAGCAGGGTTGGCCTTGGAAAGTAATTGGATGGGAGACTTGCAATGGAGACCAGGGCGGCATAGGCAGGCAATGGTGAACAAACTCTGTTAGTCTCTTGCCATGAAAACCCTGCCAGGGGTCGCCATAAGTCAGCTATGGCTTGAGGGCACTCTCCACCACAGACCCTAACAACAGGGCCAATAAAAAGACCTCTTTGGTTAATTTTGTACTGGTTGGTTGTAATTTTTGTACTGGAGGGCACATGTGGCCTGATCTGAGCATGTGCTGGTTGTGTGCCAGCTCGCCAGGCCCTCATTTACTCAAAAATCAGATTCGTCTGGATGTATCTTTAATTCATGCCCCACTTTTTCCTTTAGCATGTGAAGGAACTTGATCGATTTCAACACCATACTGGTCTGGCTCCAGACTACATGGGAAGGCGGAGAATTCCTTAATGTCATTTTCCTAATGGATTCCGGTAAGTTGTGGAAACAGACCTCTCATTTATTAGCAATGGTTTCTAAAACATCTCAGTAGCTCACGAAAAACCTTTTCTGGCTGTCCCTGGAGGCTGGGGGTGGGTTGCCGTCTGGACAAAGAAGGCTGGCAAAATTGATCAAGAGGTCAGACGGTCAAGCCCTGACTCATCGGCCAAAGTAATGCTCGTTATTAAGTAAGCTACAATGTCCTAAGGGAACACTCTGCGGGTCAATCCTACTTCCTGGTAACAAGCCATCCCAAGGCAATTTGTCCTATATGTTCAAAGGATCCGTAGGTTGTACAAGCACCGTCAGTTAAGACCCAATTAAGGCAAGGCAACACTGCATTTAGCCGCATTTTAAAGGGCCTCAGGAAGAACTTTACCTTATAAAGTCTTCTTCTTCCTCCCTCTTTGGTCTCAGCTGCTTTGGCTGGGCCATGTTGATCCAATTGGGAAGAGACTTCAAGAGCCGGGTGATGTCATCGTCTTTGGCCCAAGAAGCACTGATCACCAGCTTTTCATCAGACTGAACAATGCTCCTAAATACAATCAGCAACAGGGACATTAGGAAGCCACAGACTGGATTCACTACAGGTGGGCTCCTGATTCCTTAATACTGCAATTCACGTTACAAATACTATTAATACCCAGACAGGGTTTTGTGTCCAGACCATGGACCCCGGGGCCTCCACAGATCACACAGCTGAGACTTTTAAGAAGCAATTTTGCTGAAAATTAGTCATGGTGGTGAAGAATTCTTTGGGGCCCCAAAGCTCGCACAATCGGCTCACTCAGGGCCAAGCTACAAGTGATGAATGACACTTGAACGGCAAGTGAACAGACTCACGTGTATTCCTCCCTGTTCACTTGTGCTCGACTTGTGCTCCACTTGATCACATGTAGTGATCAAGTGGAGCGCAAGTGAACAGGGAAGAATACACGTGAGTCTGTTCACTTGCCGTTCAAGTGTCATTCGTCACTTGTAGCTTGGCTTTCAGAGATCTCTCTTACCCCTTTTGTAGCCGTTAAGTTTTTATCTGCCAAAAAGCAAAATGAAGAGTCTGATTTTCAAATGCCGCAGGATACCAGAGCCTAAATCTCCATTTCAGCTTTTGCAACTCTCTGGAACAATGTGCTTTTCCATTTTCTAAACTATCAACCCTTGAGCTGTACCAAAAAAAAAATATCAATGTAAAATTGAATTGGAGATGAAAATGAAAAACCATCTTAAACAACAAATAACCCTCAAGCTTGTACTGTAGAAAACCCAAAGGATCCTCATAGTGCTCCGTTAAAACAATATCAGAAAATTGTAGTCATTTGAGATGGAAGAGACCAATTGGGCTATTTCCTCCATTTCCTTGTCAACGAAGGCCTGTTTGCTAGGCTACATTCACCAGTATACTTTGACTACTCAAGTCTGAAATGACAACAGAGACGCGGCTGTGACTTCTCTGGGGCGTCTATTTCACAGTCTAACAAATACAACCATTTCCTTCTCAATATTGCAGTCTGAAGATGTATTCCTGAGTTTGTTTTATCTCGTGTGCCCCCTAGACATAAGCATTTGCAACGCTGCATTCCAAGTTTCAAAGATGATCTAATCATTTGAGAAAGGAGAGCATCAAAGGCAGGATGTTATCTCGCATATCATCTCCATCCTAATTTGGACATTGCTTTCCCACGTCATTTGGAGCATTATGCACAACAACTGCAGCGATGTGATGGACCTGCTCTCTGACTGGCGCACTGGGGTCTGGATTGTGAGAGTTGATCTGTGGAGTTTCAGGTAGGTAGCCTTATTGATCTGCAGTGGATCAGCAGGAGCCTGTTGATTTGCATAGGGAGCCATGGGAGTATGAGCCCTACTGCGTGGTGAGCAGTCGAAAGCCAGTTTGCTGTAGTGGTTAAGAGCGCGAGACTCTAGTCTGGAGAGCCGGGTTTGATTCCCCACTCCTCCGCTTAAAGCCAGCTGGGTGACCTTGGGTCAGTCACTTAAGAGCAGCAGGACTCTAATCTGGAGAGGCAGTTTGATTCCCCACTCCTCCACTTGAAGCCAGCTGGGTGACCTTGGGTCAGTCACTTTAGAGCGGCAGGACTCTAATCTGGACAGCTGGGTTTGATTCCCCACTCCTCCACTTGAAGCCAGCTGGGTGACCTTGGGTCAGCTCTCTGGAGCGCTCTCAGCCCCACCCACCTCACAGGGTGTTTTGTTGCAGGGATAATAATAACATACTTTGTAAACCGCTCTGAGTGGGCATTAAGTTGTCCTGAAGGGCGGTATATAAATCGAATGTTGTTGTTGTCATTTTGGTCCTCTCAAATTCCATTTGGAGCATCATACTGGGCAGCAAAGACTGGCCTCTGACTCAGGCAGGCCCACCGCAGCATTCCTCTGCAGGGAGGCCCCCCCTTCTTGGTTGCGCATCTCTGCAATGGATGTGCAAGGGCGAATATCGGAATGCACTTGACAGGGCCACTGGGGGTGGGTCTTTCCCATTTCTCCAGTACCCTGCCTCCCATGCAATGGCAATATTTTAATCATATACTGCTTCATTTCAAATGTGGTGCTGGAGGAGAGTTTTGCGGATATCATGGTCTTTCATTCTTAGGGTTGCCATAGGTTGGAGGTGACTTGACTGGACGTAACACATACTGCTGCTGCTGGGGGGTGGGGGACACACAGAAGAGGTTCACGGTCCCTACATGGCTTATGAGAAGGGGGAATGCATGCATTTTCGAAAGCGCTGCTCCTCTTCTGCTTGGGAAAATGTAGTGTGTCGCAGGAGCATGGTCACGTCAGCATTCTGAAGGCGAGGTTGGTGGAGCTTCCCTTTGAGGACATGGAGTCCTGTGAACAAGGGAGCGTGGGTAGAATCCTGCCTCAGAACAAAGGCAGGATTCAAAGGAATGGGTGAAATCAATGGACTTAGACTGGAGTAACTCTGCTTATAACAACAAGAACAACAACATTTCATTTATACACTGCCCTTCAGGATGACTTAACACCCACTCAGAGCGGTTTACAAAGTGTGTTATTATTATCCCCACAACAATCGCCCTGTGCGGTGGTTGGGGCTGAGAGAGCTCTGAAAGAGCTGTGACTGACCCAAGGTCACGCAGCTGGCTTCAAGTGGAGGAGTGGGGAATAAAATCTGGCTCTCCAGATTAGAGTCCTGCTGCTCCTGACTGCTACACCAAACTGCTTAGGATTTCACTGTAAGACTGGGCCATTTCCTGATCAGGGGACATCATTTCTTCCATCCAACTGATGCTTCTGGTGGCTTCCAAGACTCCTGGCTTGGTTGCTGAGCTTCCTTAGGGTATTGTGGATGGGTCAGTAACAGAGTGTCTGTCCCAACTTTAAACCCTGGCCTCTGTAAGTTAAAAAGATCAGGTTGCAGGTGATGGGAAAGATCTCCATTTGAAGCTCTGGAGACCTACTGCCAATCAGAGTAGACAAGAGTGACCTTGGTGGATTAAAGGTCTGACTCGGTTGAAGGTGGCTTCGTGTGCTTCTTCACCTTTCCTCCTGACAATGCATGTGTAAAAGGATTGTGTTAATAGGGAAACACGCCTGACAGCCCTGAGATGCTGACAGCTGCAGGGCTTTTTTTCAGCTGGAATATGGTGGAACGGAGTTCCAGCACCTCTTGAAAATGGTCACATGGCCGGTGGCCCCGCCCCCTGATCTCCAGACAGAGGGGAGTTTAGATCAACAATCTAAACTCCCCTCGGTCTGGAGATCAGGGGGCAGGGCCACCAGCCCTGTGACCATTTTCGCCAAGGGCGATCCAGCTGACCCAAAGTGATGTCGTTGTACGGTCCTGAGTTCCACCACCTCTTTTCCCAGAAAAAAAAGCCCTGGACAGCTGTAATATAAAACTCTTATCAGAAGGCAGCCTGCCCCTGCCCCAGTCCCCAGCAACCAGTTCTGCAATATTTCCTGTTCCAGTAATGGGGTTAATCATTACCACCAGCGTGACAATCTAATAATTAGTTCCTGGCTCAATGGGCCACAGAAAGAGCCATCTGTGGTGCTGTGTCATATCAGGCTCCCAGGGGGACGCAAGAAAGAGGTCTGGCATATGAACAGGTGACAGGGCATCGCAGCAAACAGCCTGGCTTCCTCTCCAGCTCAAGGGCTTTTGTGCATGAGACATCTGCTTGGGGCAGCAGAGCAGAGCCAGACCTTCACGGCTTCCAAAACCTGAAGGCCTGCTAATAGTCCCTGAAAACAGCATCACTCAGGCGCCTGGACCTTGACTTTGGGAAAACAGCTGCAGGCCACGGGGGGCTCACAGAGGCTCAGGTATTTAGTGACAAATGCATTCAGCAATCGATGGCACGGATGCTCCATTTTCAAATCCTCGTCACAACAGAGAATCTCCCGTGTGGTATTACTTCCATGTAATTGACAAATCAAAGAGGGATATGGAAGGTTAACTATGATGAATCTTTGACATCTGTGCTCTTTGAGAAAGAAGCTTGGAAACGGACCTTACAAGGATCTGGACCGTCCGTTAGAGAATGCAGTCACAGGACCAACTACGTGTACCTATGATTATAGGTCTTTTTGATCTGTGACATTCACAGTGTCTGGAATTACCCTTATACTGTACCTGTATTGTACCTGTATGCAAGGCAAATCGAGTTCTATATGAGAAATAGTGTCATAGGATGCCAAAAGCAATTGCACTTTAATAACATCCATGATAGCACTTTGAGCACGGGACACTTTAATGAATTGTTTTTAGAACGCATAAGATGCCTGTATAATTGAGGTCTAGGGAGGTTGCAATATATGGTGTAGTATATGGTTGTGTCAAGAGAAACAAAAGAATATACAAATTGTTTATTACATCCCTTACTCTGTATAAACAAATTTGTGAAACAGTACTCAATTAATATATCCTTTATTAAAACAATTGTGAAGACATAATACCACACGGGAGATTCTCTGTTGTGACAATTACATTACCGTGTTGCTCTATTTTGTTGTCCATTTTCAAATCCGGCAGGTTTTTTTTGAATGCCAGGTCTTTTAACTTAGCAGGAGCTACAGAAAAGGCTGTGCTCGGCCTGCCTCACCCGATAAACACAACTGCCCAAGCGCGGGCATCACCCCTTTCGAAGGAGAATGCTCTGAACCCAGTTCTTCTCTCCATCTGCCCTGACTTGCAAAGACTCGGGGAGAGGCCATCTCTCTGGGGATGAGCACGTGCTTTGCAGGGAGGAGATCTCAGGTTGGGTTCCTGACATCTCCAATATGAGAGCTGGGAAGCTACTCAGAGCTGATGCCAATCAGAACAGACAGTCCGAGGCCCGATGAAGCCAAGATCTGGCTTGCTATGAGACAGCTTCGTATTTTGGTTCCTTCTTCGGTTTGTTCTCTCTCTCACAGACACACACAGTGAGCTAGCTCAAGTTTTCTTGCTGCTGTTATGCGCTTCCCTAACAGGTCAATGGTGGACGGATTTCTATTTGTATCGGGTATTTGCCAGGAGATCAAGTGGCGCACAGTTGTTTCCTCTGCCTGTTCGTTTCCTCCCACTGCCATCAGGAACTGGTCATTGCAATCAAGGCTGCCCTAATTACAGCCCAGCCGGTGCCATCCTCAGAAGTGCCAGCAGGGAAGGAATGTAAAGCAGGCCAGCCGGGCAAGTCCCCTCTGTGGCACAGGAACCTGCATGCTCCGCTTGTCTGCTCCTGCTCTCCGATGGTCATTCAATGCAGTTTGGATTATGGAGGTTGCAGCTGGCAATGCTCCACTGTGTGCCAGCAAAAACTGGATGGGGGAAGACTAAGGAGTACCTTGCACAGTCTTCCCTCCCCCTGGCCACTGGAAGGGACCTAGAATCCTACTATATAAAAGGCAAGCCGTATTGGTGACGACTCACTTTTTATTCTCGTGCAGGCGCATTGCCGACGACTGGCCTCGAGGCTGCTGTGAAGTGCCCGCTTGCTGCAGGGAGGGGGCACACCAAATCGACAGCCTAAGCACTCCTTCCCACACCTCTCCTCAGCGCCCTCCTGCTCTGGCCTCCAGGCTGCTGTGAAGTGCCTGCTTGCCACTGGGAGGGGGCCTGCTGAATCAGTTTTCTAGAGCCCGTTGTATTTTTTCAGACAACAGGCGTTGTTTCTAGTTTATTATTTATTTCTTCATTTATACTCCACTTTTCTCCTCAGTAGGGACCCAAAGCAGCTTACAGCATTGTCCTCTCTATTTTTTCCACTCAACAACCCTGTGAGGTAGGTTATTTTATTTATTTATTTATTTATTTATTTATTTATTCAATTTATATACCGCCCATCCCAGGGGCTCTGGGCGGTGAACAGTTAAAATTGATAAAAACAAAACTAAAATCAATATACAAATAATAAAACAAATTAACAAGGTGCAGTGGTGGGGAGAACCCACCACTGTGGGCTGTGTGACTGTTAGGCTGTGTGACTGGCCCAAGGTGTCACTCAGCCACCTTCACTGAATGATAGAATCAGAGGGTTGGAAGGGACCTCCAGGGTCATCTAGTCCAACCCACTGCACAATGCAGGAAATTCACAGTCCCCCCACCCCACACACACCCAGTGACCACCGCTCCATGCCCAGAAGATGGCAAAACACTGTCAGGATCTCTAGCCAAACTGGCCTGGGGGAAATTGCTACCTGAACTCAATGTGGCAATCGGCCTTACCCTGGGCTTGTAAGAAGGGGCCACGAGAACTAAGCCCTGATGTAGCCCTTCCTGCCCTCCCTCTCATGATCTGCCCAGGTTCACAGAATCAGCACTGTGGTCAGATGGTCATCTTGCCTCTGCTTAAAAATCTTCAAAGACAGAAATCCCTCCACCTCCCAAGGAAGCCTGTTCCACTGAGGGACCACTTTAACTACAGCAGGGTGGAGATTTGAACCTGGCTCTCCCAAATCTTGGTCACAATTCTAACCACAACACTATATTGGCTCTTCCGTAAAATTGAGGCTGGACCCTATGATTCCCTTCCACTTTTGGGTCCTGTATTTCTCTTCCTCTAAGTCTTCTTTTGACAGAGAAAGACTTCCTCCACTGATGAATGGCTTTTTCAGATGGAGAAAGGCATTCTTTGCTGATAGAAGCCTTTCTTTGCTCGAGGGAGACAAGGTAGGAGGAGAGTCCTAGGTTTTTAATTGAATTTATCTCTGTCTGTCTTCTCAGTAATTTTGGTATGCAAACTCCAAAGCCTTGGTTATCTCAAGATTATGGGATAAAGAACCTTTAGCAGTTGATCAATCGATTTTTAACTATTTATACAATTACATACCCTTTTATATTCCAATGTCACTATATAATGTGCTTAAAAACAAAAAAAGCACTTTGCTACACTTTTCTTAATAAACGGAAGATGGCTACCCATTCTTTAAACAGCGAGAGGCAACGATGGATTTCCAAACTGATACGCTGTCCTGGTGATTTCTGTGAGCCATGGCATGTATAGTTTGGTCCTGGGAAATCTGAAGCAGGCAGTGCTATGGGGCGTCTAGCCTCCTACTTTGCCAGCGTCCTTCAACCATGGTTTCAATTCAAATTGGAAATCACAAAATCCACCAACAATAGACAGTTGGTTTATAAAAACCCGGGATCGTTATATTTCTGCTAAAATAAACGATAATATATATCAGACCGAACATTATCCAAATACAACAGACTTCCTAGAAAAATGGCTCCCTTTTTTGAGTATATTACAACTAATAACGTTCAACCCCCTTTCATCTCCTATCAATCATTTATACGTTCGTAAGATATTTTAGAAAACAACATCTTATTAATATTTTAGTACATAGCATGACTAAAGAAATACGAATAGCAATATTGTAAATAGTTGAAAATTGTCTTCTGTGTCTTGATTAAAAACTTGAGAATTTAAAATTTGTAAAAAGTATCATTATGAATGTATCTTGTAACTTAACAATATTTTGGGAGGAAACTCCCATGGTTTCAATTCCATCACTCACTGGCTGTGGTGGCTCAACCAGGATTCCTCCTCTGGCCACTGGCTCCGGTCATTGCAAGCTCTTGCTGCCGTAAGCCTACTCAGAAGCCAGAGCAGCTACGGCCCCTTCTCGCCTTGTCTCTCCAGTGTATTTACAGACAGCATGGTGAGCCATGCAAGCCCAGTGGGGTTTCCTAAACTTCTGTACAACAACAACATCATATGATTGATATACCGCTCTTCAGGACAACTCAATGGCCACTCAGAGCAGTTTACAAAATTTTTGTAATTATTATCCTCACAACAATCATCCTGTGAGGTGGGTGGGGTTGAGAGAGCTCTGGAGAGCTGTGACTGCCCCAAGGTCACCCAGGTGGCTTCAAGTGGAGGAGTGGGGAATCAAACCTGGCTCTCCAGATTAGAGTCCTGCCACTTCTAACCACTACACTAAACTGGTTCCTGTTCATCAGCCTTTTTCTTTTCAGTGGTCACTTCAAAGTCTAGTATTGAGAGATGGGGAGAAAAGCATCTATTTTATCTACACTCAGTTCAAAATACACTACACTAGTTCAAAATATTTTGCTGCCCCAAATAAGGCACGCTTGTTGCTCCATCCCACTCTGCCCCAGCTGGTGGCAGCATAGGCTGCCCTAATCTTTTGGCTCTGATGACCCACTAATTCAAATTTACTTGATAAGGGAACCCACTGGAAAAAACAGCGCATTTGCAAACTGGGATGCGCTTTTACGGGGTCAGGGTCCGCAGGGCAGGAATGCCTGTCACCTCCTGCATCACCAATGGCTGGGAGAAAGCCAAGTCTCTGCAATGCGTCATATCCCATTCATTGGGCAGCCCCAAGCAGCTGGTGGAAGAACTGGACCTGTCCTCACCACCCACAATTTTAGACATCTCTAATGGTCCCCCCATCCTGACCTGGATAACCCAGGTTAGCCCGATCTCATCAGATCTCGGAAGCTAAGCAGAGTTGGCAACATTAGTAATTGGCTGGGAGACCATCAAGGAAAACCTGAGTTGCCAGACTGAGGCAGGTAACGGCAAATTGCCTTGAAAATCCCAGCAGGGGTTGCTACAGCTTGGCTATGACTTGATGGCGCTTTCCATCACCACCCTGACTAAAAATCCTCAAAATGCTTTCAGGTCCTCTTTTGGGGAAGGAGGACTCTGGTCCAGTCTTACCCGAAGCAGGGCATTTCCCAACACAGCCTTACCTGTAGGCGACAGTGCAGGTATCCTTGTACTCCTGAAGTTTGACACACACCATGTTGAGGAACTGGTCAGAATATGCGCTCAGGTCGTGCATCAGATTCATGAGGTCCTGGACGGTCTTTTCCACAATCACCGTGCTCTGAAACACACATAAACGCAAGCACATTTTCACAGCTTGCCTCACTGTGAGCCCATGACGGGAAAAGTGTTGGTCAAACCTTCTCAAACTTAACAAGCAAGCAATTTAAAAAAACCCATAAACACTCTGGTTTGATTCAACAGCACAAGAATTTTGTCCTGAGTCTTGAGTGCTTTTCTGCAGGCCTCCTTTCTCCTGCCCTGGCTTTGTTATGAATGGAAAGGCAAGCCATGCTCCTGCCCTGGTGCGTGAGCAGAGTAATCGACAGCCCTTTGGGGACTCCAGGGTAGAGATCGTGGGGTGGCAGAGGGAGGAAATGATGGAAGGGACAGCTCAGAACATTCTGCCACACCTCCAAGTCATCGCAAGCATGAACGTGGCCAGTGTGGATGGTCCTGAAAGGACAGGAAGAACATCTGCATCTCACGTACTCCTTGTTGGCCTTATGGAAGAAGGAAAACCGAGAAGCCTCCGAGCAACGCTGTTCAGAGGAGAGAAAGACGGAAGATGGCTCAGAACGGTCTGCTATGGAATGAATGCTGGTGGCCACTGTGGAGATGGAGGGAAGGCAGCATGGAATACCCTCATCTTGTCAGAAACTAAACAGGGTCGGTACTTGGACGGGGGACCACCGAGGAAGACTCTGCAGGGGAAGGCCACGGCAGACCACCTCTGCTCCTCACTAGTCTTGAAAGCCCCTTGCTGGAGTTGCCGTAAGTTGGTTGTGTAACTTGATGACACATGCATATTCACTGGGGAGACGAAGCCTGAAGGACATCCCCCACCCCCGCACAGCAGCTCTCCACCTTCCTTGACTCATGAGGCTGCCTTATACTGGCGCACGGAGCTGCCGTCTACTGAATCAGACTCTTGGTCCATCAAGGTGAGTGTTGTTTACTCTGGCCGGCAGTGGCTCTCCAGGGCCTCAGGTGGAGTTCTTTCACATGGCCTGCCACCTGAACCTTTTCAACTGGAGGCACCTGGCACCGAACTAGGGCCTTCTGCATACCCAGGAGATGCTCCCCCATGGAGCCGCAGCCCTCCCCCATGCAGCCATATGTCTATATAGTCTACTATCCACTATTCAAGAGGGGGCAAGCAGATCCTTCTGGCAGGGAGACCACAGCCTCCCCTGTAGCTTGTGCTCCATCAACCGGCTTTCAGAAGTGGACTGAATGCAGAGCTTCCATTTTGCCGCCATGGCTAATAGCCCATGATCCGATCTCTCCCCCATAAATTTGCCTAACCTCTGCTTCAAAGCCACTTACATCACCACTTCTCATGACGGCGAACTCATACTTGGGTTTCTTGTCTGCCCTGAATCTACTGCCATCCATTTCATTGGGTGATACGGAGTCCCAGCACTGCTGGAAAGGTAACGTCGAGATTTTTTTGCCTTCCTCTGGGCACAGAGCAGGAGTCACTGGGCGGGAGGGAGGGGGAGAGATAGATGTGCATTTCCTCCATTGTGCAGGGGGTAGGAATAGATGACCCTTCAGGTCCCTTCCCGCTCTATGTTTCTATGATGTCCCTCCTAAATCTGCCCAAAGAGAGAAGGCTGGAGTATACCTCCTCTTTCTGGAAATTCTACAGAACAAGCCCCAGAGCTTTCCACCATGTCAGGTCATGGGCCATGGGGGGAAGAAGAGCCCCCCACTCTTCCTCCTATGGCTACAAAAGAACTTTCTGCTCAAATAGGACAAGCCAGGGAGCTCTCTGCCCCCAAGGTCTTACTCCTGCGAAGGCCTCCCCCTGCTTCCCCCAAATATCACCACTCGGAATGGTCTCACAGCGCTTTTTTACTCAGCTAAGAGGGCGGCATTGTAGGAAAGGGATCCCAGATGTTTCGCTAATGAGTTAGAAACCATAGATTTCACCATTATGTTGCCTTACATATTATCTGTTGCTTTAAATATGCACTCCTATATCCTACCTGTGCTTTATGTTGTTCAATGTAAGTCCTAGAATTGATTATGTTCTGTTTCAGCAATTCCTCAACCCCATACTGGATCCTTGCTAATACTTTATCTTTGTAAACTTATATTCATTTACCCCATGACGTTGTTTATGGAAATGTTCTTGACACTGTATGGAAATGCCTGCCCTTGTCCTTGCCACTAATTGTACTCATCTCACACTATGTAATCCGCCCTGAGCCTCAGTGAGAAAGGCGGAATATAAGTAAGTAAGTAAGTAAGTAAGTAAGTAAGTACGTACGTACGTACGTACGTAAGTACGTAAGTATTTCCCCATCCAACCATTCCTAAGGCTGTTCCTGCCCAGAGCCATCGTGTCTTGCTAGCTCCCCCCCACCCCCAGGTGAGCCAGTTTGGTTCTGCATCAGTTCTCGTGCCGTCTGAGCCCATTCACACCCCCTCCTTTGGGAAGGAAGGATGCTGACGGGATGCAGCTAAACTCCCAAGATATTACCCCTCCGGCCGAAGCAGGGCCATTCTGGAGCTAAAGCCTTTCCCAAGACCAGCTTGTGTTTACATATTGAGCTCAAGTCCTCCACGGGGGGGGGGGGGGGTCACTGCCATCGACACCGACAGGTGAGACATCCCCTCCCCCTCGCTTGCTGCAGTAATCCCGAAGGGGAGACACAGTTGGACACTTCTGCATTTGAAGTTGCAAAACCTCATCAGAGTCAAAGTTAGAAGCCTCTCTACTACCTGCCCGCCCCTCCCCGGCTTCCTTCTGAACATTGATTTTAAGATTAAAGCTCTGCAGAAGGACTCAGATCCATAATCCTGTTCCTGCAGATTTGCCGGTGAGTGACAGGAATCGATTCTGCTCTCCAACCTGTTAAAAAGAATCAGGAAGCCTTGCTTTGCCTGGTGCTGCAACTTCGCTCTTTGCATGTGCGGCACGTTACTCCGAGAGAAGGCTGACGGTTGTCAAAGGCACTTTGCAGGAAGCGTTCTGAGCGGCACACCGGCAGTGGCAAAACGCACCCTGGCTCTGCACATGTGCTGAAGCTACGCAGCAGGCCTGCTCCACTACTGCCCCAGCCAGCCAGACGCATCCATTGGTCTTGGAGAACAGCCTGCTGGGGCATCAAGAAATGGCCTGGTTTTGATGTCTGCCTCTGACTGCAAAAAGCAAGTTGCCCAGCATCTGCTGGGGCACCATTTGTGGGGCTGGTAGGCTGCACTTGGTTGGGGGTGGGGGGCACATCTTGAGGACCTCAAAAAGCTACCCCTATCCCATTCCCATGCTTTCTCAGCTGGCGCTGACTTTCTAGAACCCAGGAGTTGGGATCCCCAGGAGGACTGCAAGCTGCTACACAGGTGAACTTTGCCTGCTGCTAGTCTGCATACATAGTGGGGAAGGATGCAAAATCTCCTGCCGCCCCTTGCATATATACCAAGAGGACCAGCTTGTTCAGCAATGCAGGGGACCCTTTTTTAGCACAGGCCAGTTCAGAGCCCCCCCCCCCCCCCCAAATCTGGACAAAAGCTCTCTCCCTTGCCTGGATACCCGCCAGTTGGCCTTCCGATGCTCCTTGCATATATGCAACACAGTGATCGCCCTTCCCTGCGGCGAAGTCACAACTCTGACTCTTCCTCCTCCTGTCACGTGACTTCCTGCAACGTGCTTCCAGCTCATTGGATCCATGCTACAGACTGAGCCGTAAAATTGGATCCCAGGCCCAGAAAGGCTAAGGATCTAAAGTCTAAAGGAAAAAGGGGTCGCCAAGAAAAGGGCCTCAGAAGATGATCTTCATTCTCAGGAACTGTTCTATTGGAGAAGGCAATCGAGCAGGTACCCTCGTCCCAAACCACAGAGTGACTATAGGTCACCTTGAAGTGCCCAGAAACAAACGGGAAGCTAGTGGAGATCTTTCAGCACTGAGATGATGTGATCACTTTGGCACACCCCTGTCAATAGCCAGTTGCCACGTAAGTCTTTGCTCTCAATGGTTTTACTTCCATCAGTGCAATGAACGTAAAATGGGCCCGAATTAGGGCCGCGCTTTTTAAAGATACAACAGTCAATGATGGCTGTGCATCAGAGATAAACTCAGCTAGGATCGCTTCTGCAGCTGAGGTGGAGAACCTTATTACGGCCGAAGCAGGTAACCATCGGCATCACTTAACACACGAAGAGACCTTTTTGGTTCATTAAGAGCCATAATAGCAACAACAGCAACAATGACCATGTGCTTATACACCACTCTTCTGGACAGATTAGTGCCACACAGAGCGGCAATGTCAGTGTTCTTATTGACCCCACAATACAGCTGGGGAGCTGGGCTGAGAGGAGGGGCTTCCCCAAGGCCACCTGCAGAGTTCAGGGCAGTAGTGAGAGTCGAACCAGATCTTAGGGCAGTAGTGAGTAGTGTCTTTCATGTCACCTCCTCCCTGATCTTTCTGACTAGAGATGCTGGGAGTTGAACCTGGGACCTTCTGCACACCAAAAAGATGCTCGACCACTGAGCAAGGCTGTGGCTCGGCGGAAGAGCATTTGCTTGGCAAATAGAAGATCGCAGGTTCAGAGACCTCACCATCTCCAGTTAAAAGGCCATCATTAAAGCCCTACCAACTAAGATTCCCGCACAGGTTCAGGCCTCTTTTGCCCAGCCTTCACAAAAGACAACATTAAGGCCACAAGTGCTTTGTTGGGACTTCCTATGACTGCCTTTCCCTCGCAGACACACCAAAGTAAAATGCAAGCCTTCTTTGGATGTGTCCGGCTTTCCCTTCGTGCAAAGACAAGAAGGCTCCTAGAGCTGTTCAGCCTGTCTCGCAGAATCATTTAACACCACAACAGAAACACCCAGTGGGGCATTCACCTTGGCTGCAAAGGTAATTAGGGACAGCTGCATAGCACCCAAGTGCCTCCAAACGCCCACTGTTTTTTATTTTTTGATGGTGAAGAAGATGAAGGCCCCGCAGTTCAAATCTGCCTGCAACCATCGGCTCCGCCAGACCATCTCCCACGTTGCTTTTGTGGCATGGTTGCCACTGAAGAGACAAACGGCGTGGCTTTTAATTCACACGTACAGCAGTTTGTGTGACGCACTACAAGCCACCTTAGGAAAAGCGTGTTTCTGATTAAGAACAGAAGAGGAGCTCTGCTAGACCAGAGCAGCAGGTTATCTAGTCCTGCATCCCGTCCCACACAGGGCCAAGCTACAAGTGATGAATGACACTTGAATGGCAAGTGAACAGACTCACAGGTCTGTTCACTTGCGCTCCACTTGATCACATGTGAGCGCAAGTAAATAGGGAGGAATACATGTGAGTCTGTTCACTTGCCGTTCAAGTGTCATTCATCACTTGTAGCCTGGCCCACAGTGTCCAGCCTTTGCCCTGCAGGGCCAACAAACAACATACAGAGGGCAATGCCTTCCCCTGCTGCTGCCTCCTAGCATTGGGTTTCAGAGGTTTACTGCCTCTGAACATGGAGGTTCCCTGTATTCACCAGGGCTAGTAGCCATTGATGAACATCTTCTCCGTGAATCTATCTAAGACGCCTTTTAAAGCTACTTCTACTGGTAGCAAATTCCACAATTTAATTACTTGCTGAGTAAGGAAGTATTTCCTTTTGTTGGTCATGTACCTATTGCCCATCGACTTCATTAAGCTGGTGTGTGTGTGTGTGTACAGTGGTAGAGCATTTGCTTGGCAAACAGAAAGCCCTGGTTCAGACTTCGCCATCTTCAGTTAAAAGGACATCATTAAAGCCTTATCAACCGAGATTCCTGCAGAGGTTCAGGCCTTTCTGCCCAACTGGCACAAAAGACAACATGAAGGCCACAACTGCCCGGAGGTGTATTGTTCTTCCCACGGCTACTTTACTCTCCCAACACCCCTGTAAGGAAGGCTGCCTGCAGTTCTCTAGTTGCACCAGAAATACATTTTTAAAATAAAAGAAAGAAAAAAGAAAGGAGGTTTCAGGCAAACCATATGGCTCTAGGATTGCAAAACTTTTTGGCAAAGGCTAACTGTAGTTGACAAATAAGTGGGTACTAGATCACATCAAGCCTGAATTCTCTCTAGAAGCTAAAATGACAAAACTGAGGGAATTGTACTTCTGTCATCTCATGAGAAGACAAGATTCTCTGGAAAAGTCAATATAATGCTAGGAAAAGTTGAAGGCAGTAGGAAAAGAGGGAGACCTAAAACGAGATGGCTGGACTCAATCAAAGAAGCCACGTCCTCCAGTTTGCGGGATCTGAGCAAGTCTGTTAATGATGGGACGTTTTGGAGGTCTTTCATTCATAGGGTCTCCATAGGTTGGAGGCAACTTCACAGCACATAACACACAACAGGACTGGTCAAAAAGCTACTCTGAAATTAAATCCCTATTGTTTTGGAGGTCTTTCATTCATAGGGTTGCCATTGGTCGGAGGTGACTTGACGGCACATCACACACACACACACACACACACACGCACGCACGCACGCACGCACGCACGCACGCACGCACGCACGCACGCACGCACGCACACACCACAAATGCAGTTGGAGCCAGATTTTGAATCGACTGCCAAGAACAAAAGAAAAGGAATTGGTTGGACCACGGAAGAGAGAGTAATCCACACCTCCAGTCTCATTTTCTGTGGGGTTTGAAGGCAGAGCAAAGCTGCGCAGGAGAGATTAAAGACTTCCATCCCCACAGACATTGTCCCTCGCCAGAATGGTAGCCTGTGAAGTCCAAGCAGATTGCAGATGAAACCTGGGCAGAAACTGACCCCCTGCTGATGCTGCTTTTCTACGCTGGACCATTTCAAGGAGAAGCGTCCCTTGCTTGTTTCGGGGTTTCATTCATTTTTCCTCAGCTGCCTTTTCCTGCTGGTGCTCAGGCGCTGTTCGATGCACAGCCATAAGGTTTTGGAAAAGATGATTCATTCCCCCAGCGTAGCGCTGACAGGGTCTCTACAGCAGGGGGCTCCGGTGACCCGTGCTGGGGCACTATTCATTAGGGAAAGGAGTAGCAAATATATAAATCAACATGTCAGAGGAGGCAGCCGGGGCTTGACCCAGCAGGGGTGTGCGATACATACAGATTTGTTCCACTCCACGCCATTTCACCTCTCGTCAGCAGCCTGAGCTGTGCTGTAATCAATTAGGCTGACAAGATCCTCGACAAATCGGCTCAGCTCCAGCTTCTCCTCGGCCTCCCGGGCAGAGAGCAGGGGAAGGGGTGCTGCAGCTGGCAGTCCCCTCGAGATGCAAGTGGTTGGAAGACTATACTGCTTGACAAGGCGGAGAGGTCTCTCAGTCCACATCAACTAGGAAGGATAAATGGCGCCTCCATGTTCAGGAGCAGTGTATCTCCTTCTGCATTGGCTGGGAAGGACTCTTGCTCTTGAAAGAGCTGCTGGAAAAAGGATTCTGGGTTTGTTGGTTCAATCCAGCAGGGCTCTTCTTATCTTATAACTGCTATAAAAGTAACTTAAACCTTCTTCTAATCAGGCTCTATGGCTGTATCCAGGTGGGCTGGACCAGAGATAGGAGAATTATTCCAAAGGAGGCTGCCCAGCACACCTCTGCATGAGCCACTTCTCCAGGATTGCCTTGTTCTAGTCAAGAGCCACGCCCAGATCGTTGGTCCGACTCAGCATGACGCAGCTTCCTATGTTCCTATTACAACAAGGTCTACGTGACGCTTTGTCAGCACCATGAATTGCTGCGTAGATGCTAAGAATTGCAACAGTTGCATCAAACAGACTTTAAAATGCCAGAGGTCAGTAGGAATTAGCAAAGCGCTCTTCCTTCCTTAGGATTTGTTCTCCATATCTTTGCTGGCTCTCTCCAATGTTGCTTCTCAAAAACTCTTCTGTTCAAAGTTCACCTGGTGACTAGTGCTGCTTCCACATAGCGCCGATTTGCCATGAAGCTTTCGTTGCTGTTGTGAATGCAGAAGTATTTGCAGTGCCAAGGGAGGGCTCCTGGGCAGTTTTGCTGACACTTTCCTTGCCTCAGTCCCCCTACCCCATGAACGCCATTCCCCACCCTGCCAATGGAGGGCTTTGGGGGCTATTTCTTTTTAATCAGTCCTGATAGCTGGCTATAGTGCAATAATGTTACAGTGATCGATTGCAGCAATGTACCAGTTTCCCAGCATTCATTTTTTTTAAAAGCAAGCCTTAGCCTTTTTAGTTGTGACATTATAAAGGAAATATGGCGCCTGCACCATATTTTTTTTTAAAAAATTGTAATCTGCCTTAAGTATCAACAAGAAAGGTGGACTATAAATGAAGTGCACAAATACACAAATGCATGAATAAAAAAAAATCTAGGAAGCCCACACGGAATCAGTATCCTTGATCCAACTTATTTTGATTATTGAATCCTAGCCTGTTTGGCAAAGAACTGGACAGCTTCCGGCACAAAGTAAACTTAAGAGTTGTGGTTTCCTGATAATCTTTTTTTTTTTAATCCCAAGGTATCTCACTGGAAAAGACAACAATGCTAAGAAAAGTGGAAGGCAGTAGGAAAAGAGGAAGACCCAAAATAAGATGGCTGGACTCGATAAAGGAAGCTGCATCCACTAGTCTGCAAGATCTGAGCAGAGCTGTTAACGAGACGATGTTCTGGAGGTCATTCATTCGTTCGTTCGTTCATTCATTCATATCACACACACATTTTCCTTGTGGACAGAGGCATTCTGGTCCTGCCCTCTCTCTGAGCCCTTGACTTCCTACTTCATGACACTCACCAGTGCTGGCAGGATTTCAGCACAAACAGTGAAAAGGAAGACAGCACCTGAGGCAAACCTCTGGAGCAAATCTTGCTTCAGTCTAACGGCCTTCCAGATCCAGCCCAAATTCTGCCACTTGGATTCTTGGGGTCTGCCCCGTTTGGGGTGTTTTTATGCCTCTGATGCTCTATAACACCTGGATTCTGGCTGCAATTTACAGCCCCTTGTCCATGGCTAGTGGCTCGTTGCTGGCACTGAGTGATACACAGCGGACATCCGCTTACCGTCTGTGGTAGCAAAGGCGCATTTGCAGGAAAAGCACAACACATATAGTTTGCAAAGTGCTTGAGAAATGCACCTGGACCAGGGCTCATTTCGAGGGGGAACACGCAGGGATGCAGTTCCGGCAGTTCCCCCAAGAGGTCACATGTCAGGTGGCCCTGGCCACCTGACTCTCGGCTATTTTGGGCCCGTTTCATCCTGGATTGGGGCCGAAACAGCCAGGATTGGGCCTCTGATGGGTGGTGGATCACTCTCCTGCTCAGCAGTGGCCTGATCCTGACCATTTTAGGCCCCTTTCTGGCCATTTTCAGCCCCTTTTGCCATTTTGGGCCCAATTTTGGCCCTGAATGGCCAGGATTGGGTCCAAAACAGCCAGGATAGGTGATGTCAGGGGGTGTGGCATATGCAAATCAGTTATGCTAATGACACACTTCTGGTGATGCTGAGAGGTGTGGCATATGCTAATGAGTTATGCTAATAAGCCATGCTAATGAGTTCCTCCAGCTCTTTTTCTACAAAATGACCCCTGACCTGAACTGTTGAGAAATGCCAATGGACTCTTCAGAGAGCCTGTCAAGTGCTGCAGGGTTTAAACTGACCTGTCATACTCCTCACGCCAGTGGGGTCCAAAGCAAAAGTGGAGACTGCAGGCAGCTGAGGCCCAAATACTAAAACCGCACACCAGAAATCTCCTGATTCTAGGATCCAGTGATGTTGGAAAGCCATCCCAAGCTGCTGCATGCTATGAAGCTCCCGTTTCTGCTGGACTCCTTCAGTTCAGGAGGGAAGACAACTCTGCTACTGGGCTGTAGGTATGCCTGCCACTTTCTGTGGGTTCATTGGCAGTACATTCAGCAGAGACAAAAGGAAATTACTTTGCACAACAATTAAATTGACTTACGGAACTCGCTACCACCAGGCATATCCTTCTTGCCCAATTTTTAATTGTTGTTTTTATCTATGTGCATTTTATTGTCGTGCATTGTGTATTTTAACTTATTCATTCGTTTACAGTCCGCCTCTCTCTTTGAGACACAAGGTGGATTACAGCGCAGGTCAACACGCTCAATGGCTGGGGCATTCAGTGAACAATAAGGATTGCTGACGTTTGAAAACAAGCGGAAGCTTGGTTTTTAACGGTTTGAATGATGTGCTTTGGTTGGGTTTTCATGTTTCTTTTGGTTTTTAATGGTTTTTACGATGTGCTTTTATTATGAATGTTTTCAATTTGTTAGCTGTCTTGGTGACTCTGGTGAGGGCAGAAAGGCAGACTGTAAATTCTGTAAATAAATAAGGCCTGGCGATGGCCGCTATCACACTTGGCTTTTTAGAAAAGGATTAGAGAAGTAGATGGGAAAACAGGCCTATTGCTGAAGATTAACCAGGATAGCTGAAAACGGCACCTTCACGTGCAGAAGCATAGCCCTGACACCAGGTGACACCGAGAATGCAACAGGATGGGGAGCAGGGCAGGGGTTAGCTTGTAAGCATCTCCACACAACACAGTGCTCATTTTATTACAGAAATGTTTCAGTGCCATCTTTTCTATGCTCAAAGCAGCTAATGAGATTTTAAAAACAAAAATCCATTAAAAATAACTTGCAGAAAAAGAATGCTGGCCTAGATGGATGTTGGGACTGGGCCGAAAAGGCAGCTCTTAGACGATGCCATAACTGCCTTTGGGACAGGCCAAGAGTACATAAAGAACCACACAGGAGTTCCAGGAAAGCCTTTCGATAGGTTTGGCCTTTCCCTTCCTGATTTATATGTGCTACCAAAGCAGATGGCTCCCCGCCGATCTTGCTCTACAGAACGCCCAGGCAGTTGTAGTTTTCACAGAGTAAGCATTTCAATTCTGTCTTGGGCTCATACATTATTTCCCCCACGCTAACGACAGTTAAGTTACTGTCCTGTGAAAAAACCCATTTAGCTCGAGTGGCGCTGGCTGCAAAGAAGGAAATGAAGGGCACTGGGGAAGCCTAAGCTGGCACCAGGAGAGCGTGGGCACAGCCATCCGCAGACTGCTCATCCATTACCCAATCAGCGCCATTTCCAGTCCCAGCGGGGTCCAGCCGGGGTCCTGCTGGGAAACAGAAATTAACTTGGAATGGAGGTAATTCATCTTCAGACGCCAGGCGGGGAAGGGGAGGCAGCAGCAGCCTGGGCTCACAAGAGAGCTGCTCACTGGAAACCATGGAGGCCTTCTTGACTGGGGCTCCACCCTTGTTTCGTTCTTCTGTGCTCAAAACAGAGCAAGTTCCTAAGGGGGAAAGGGCTGCCTGCTAGTCTAGGCCGTTTAAGGCGGATTAGCACCCCAGCCCCCGTCAAGAACCTGAATCATGGAACCTCCCGCCACGTGACCCGCACAAATCAGCCAGAACACAAACCGAGCGGACTGAGGAAATATTGGTAAGACACCTCCAGCCCACTGTGGCAGTGATCAGTTTTGAGAGTGACTAACAATGGAGAACCCCTTTCCAAGGGTCTCTCATTGCTGCTGCCAGCCGTCCTTTTTGCTGGCTGCCTGGATAGTTCCTGCAGCAAGAGAGGAACAAGGAAGTGGCCGTAGAAATCCAGCACCAACATTTCATTATCACGGCTATATCTAGCAGTCAGAGTGGCTGCCTTCAGTGCCATGAAGCCAGGCCACCCCAGGCAAGGTGTATGCCACAAAACATGGCACTGTAAATGCTAAACTGAAAGGAAAAGGCGGGGGGGGGGGACACTAAAAATGGCCTTAGGGGAGATGAATATGTCCCAGGAGGCACAGATTGTTGAGGACAGCTGAGAGTCGGCTAAAAGGAAAAATGAGGGAGGCGAGGAAAACCAGCCGGCTGAAGCACCTGAGAGTTCAGAGAATGCTTGAAGGCGAGTTTTGGTTGGAGCGCCTGGGATGGGATTTCCAAACTGACGGCCTTTCTTTGGAGTATGTGCCAATCCCTGACTTGTATTATAGCTAAAAGTAAAGCAGCTGGTTTGTGCCAGACAGGAAAAGAGTAAAACGTGTTGACCCACAGGCGAGAAAAAGGTTTCTACATATTCTGTGAATCCCAAAGGAATGCAGAAAATGATGACTTCATAAATTAACCAAAAGAAAAAAAAATAGCCCAAAATGACCTATTGAGCATGCTCTCGGAAATACTGAATATTGAGAGCAGTAGCTCATGGAAGGTGAGGAGGGGGACAGAGAAGGATGAGGAAATCGCTCTGCTCAAGCCCTCAGAGCGTACAGCATTCCCCAGCAGGAGATTTGGGTGAGGGGGAAATTTCCCAATAATTACTTTCTGCTGCAATTCCTCAGAAGCCCTCAGTTTATCAATATATCTAATACCAACCACGGCACAGACAGTATGATTGACCGGGCCGCAAAATGGAGCGAGGGACAGACCAGGGGGAATACTTCCCTACAAACCTGAAGGAAGTCCCACAGTTTTAAAAAAAAATTCTCAAATTAAAAAAAAAACATACTTTGGGGGATTATAACTCTCCGAAATAACAGAAACAATGCCTGTACCATTAGAAAGGAGAGCAGCAGCGCACTAAGTGGTCAAAACAGCCCCCCACTTTCGTATTCCCTCATGGAGGAGAACGTGCCAGCGAGTAGGGTTTCCGTTCCCCTGGTGGGGGTGGGATATGTCCCACTCTCACCCTCCGCCCCCTGCCAACACTCGCCTGACATGCTCTCGGGGCAGTGCAATGACGGCACTCCTGCTTGGGGCCCAAACTGGCCTGGTGCAAAGTGCATGCGCACTCCTGGGCCTGTGCAATGATGTCACTTCCTGGAAGTGGTGTTGTCGCACCACCCTGGGAGTAGAGTTGCCAGCCCCCAGGTAGTGGCTGGAGATCTCCCGGAATTACAACTGGTCTCCAGGCCACAGAGATCAGTTGCCCTGGAGAAAATGGCTACTTTGGGGGGTGGACTCTATGGAATTATGCCATGCCAAGGTCCTTTCCCTCCCCAAACCCCACTTTCTCCAGGTTTCTCCAGGTTTCACCCCCTAGATCTCCAGGAATTTCCCAACTTGGAGCTGGCAACCCTATCTGGGAGTGAATACGTGCAAGGAGGAAGAATAAGGTGAGTGCAACCTTATCAGGAACAGGCCCAGTGGTGCCTACCAAAAACTCAATGCTCACAACTCAGCCTGGCCCAAAGCGGGCCATCGTGCAATTCAGCCTGGCCCTGCCCAGCACTGACTACTGCACAACTGGTACAGCCACTGTGCTGCCTGGCCCACCACTACACAGTCCAGTCAGACTTTTCCTGGAGAGAGGCTATCAGGTGTAGGGAAGAAGGGAAGACAGGGAGGCAGAGGTAGGCATATGGGTCTGCTTACGCTAACAGTGTACATTAAGTAATCCAGAGGAGCTAATTTGGTTTGGGAGGGGAGAAGGTTACCAACTCTTATTTCCCTTTGCTATTCCTCGCGGCTCCCCTGCCTGTCATCCCTATCCCTCTCTTCTACCACAAGAAGTTGCTAGGTTCTTCCAAAGAAGTGCGTAAGGAAGTGGCCGGAGACACAGAGTTGACGGGAAGGGCGCTCTCCACGGGCAGCCTGTCCCAGCTGCCTGGATTAATGGCATACACAGCCACCCAGAGGTTTCGAATAATGAGCTTGTCAACGGACTCTTGCGTGAAGCCGCTTGAAGATTCCAGATGACATATTCAAAGGCTCCTTCTGTACCCCTTCAAGATCTCCAGTGCCTGCATCTCGGTCCATCTGGCTGACCTTTTCTTAACTTGCTTTATCATCACGGTCACTTATTAAGGCCAGATTACTATTTGTACTGGATAGATATTTTGTCCTTCCCCAAATGTCATCAAGAGCTGGGGCAGCTGGCCGTAAGGAACACCAAATACAGCACACATTGCCGGGGGTTCTGGGGTCTCCGTGGCCTTATTGTAGAGCAGGGTATACATCTGTGAGTACAAAATCTAATATTTGAAGATCTTAGGATCCAGTTGCATCAAGGGGGAGGGGTGGTATATAACCCCTTTGTGCATGTCGAAAATGCCCCCCAAATGCCAGGAAATTCTGCTAACGGCTCTTGGCTGATCTCTGCTAGGGCTTTGGCTCAAAAGAGACTTAGGATCGTGTGCCTTTGAAGAGAAACAAGTTTTTCCATGATCCGTGAGAGGAAGGCAAGAATACAGCTAAAGAGACCGCACATTGGGGTTGACATGTGAGCTGTTAACCATACTGGGGGGACTGGAGTGCCCCTCCTCATCTCATGGGTACCCCCTTTTAAAATGTTCTTGCTACACCTGTGAATGGCACAACAGAGAACTTTCAGAGCCATTTCGCTATCTGGTTCTACCTGCGAGTGGACTCCTTGCAATAACAGCCAGAACCAAAGAACTCCAAAAGCTTATGGGTTAAAAAAATTGCTTATTTGTTTCTGTACTTCATTTATACCCTGACTTTCTCCCCAGCAGGGACTTGAATTGGTTTATGTTTTTCTCCCTTCTTACAATTTTTCTCCACAACGACCCTGTGAGTTGAGTTAGGCTGAGAGAGTGTGACTAACCCAAGGTCACCCAATAGGCTTCCGTGGCAGAGTGGCAATTAGAAACTGGGTCTCTCAGATCACAGTCCAACACTCTAACCTAGGGGTCTCCGACCTTTTAAAAAAAATTTAAATTTAATTTAAGATTAAACATCTTACAATAAACAAATATGCAGCTTCAAAATGCGATTACTACATTATATACAATTATCAGGTTAGTCAAAAGCAAATTGTTCTATCTTTATACCAGTTTTTATAAACATTTATAAACATTTATACCAGTTTTTATAAACATTTAGCGGACCCGTGGCGGAGTGGTAAGCTGCAGTATTGCAGCCCAAGCTCTGCTCACGACCTGAGTTCGATCCTGGCGGAAGCCGGGTTCAGGTAGCTGGCTCAAGGTTGACTCAGCCTTCCATCCTTCCAAGGTCGGTAAAATGAGTACCCAGTTTCCTGGGAGTAAAGTGTAGATGACTGGGGAAGGCAATGGCAAACCACCCATAACAAAAGTCTGCCAAGAAAACATCATGATGCAACGTCCTCCCCATGGGTCAGTAGTGACTCGGTGCTTGCACAGGGGACTACCTTTACCTTTTTTTAGCACTGTGAGGCTAAAGCAGCTTCCTTTTGTTAGGAAAAAATGACTATTTCGATTTTAACTTTACTTTGTAACCTTTAAGATTCTAATTCTAGAAATTTTTGATATAGTGTTACTTTTGAATGTGAATCTTTTGTTAGGGATGAAATGTCTCCGACCTTTTTGAGCCCACGGGCACTATTGGTATTTTGAGAGGGGCTGGTAGCCACCGTCTCAAAATGGCTTCCGCAGGAGGCGGAGCCAAGCCTCAAATGGCTTCTGTGAGAGATGAAGACACACACAATACTCCCCCCCTCATTTCACAAAAGAATCACAGAAGGGGAATAAAAAAAGAAGTGAAGGAAAGCCCAGGTGCAAGGAAGAGAGAAAGAGAAGAGGGGACAACAAGAAGAAAGGCCGAGAGGGGGAATGGAAACATAAGCCTGGGTGCTTACCGGTCATTTTTGTTCCTCCAGTGGCTGAGGCTGCTGTTGCAGCCAATGAAACCCTTCCATTTGAATGAAGGCCGCCAATAATCAGCCCTGCTTACAACGACCCTGCCCACTCTTTGGAAAGTGTGGTGGCGGCCAGGGAAAGTACCCGTGCGTATATTAGCACTTATGGGTGCCACACTGGAGGGACCTGCTCTAACGAGTACCCCACAATAACTCATTAGAATCCAAAGAAGACTGGGGAAGGTCCCTCAGTGGAACAGGCTTCCTCGAGAGGTGGTGGGCTCTCCTTCTTTGTGTTTAAACAGAGGCTAGATGGCCGTCAGACAGCAATGCTGATTCTGTGAACTCAGGCAGATCATTCATGAGTTCAGGAAAGATTTCATCAGTGCTTAGTTCTCGTGGCCCCTTCTTACATGCCCAGGGTAATGCCGATCGCCACCTTGGGGTCAGGTAGCAATTTTCCCCAGGCCAGTTTGGCTAGGGATCCTGACAGTGTTTTGCCATCTCCTGGGCACGGAGCGGGGGTCACTGAGGGTGCGCGTGAGTGGGAGGTAGTTGTTAACTTCCTGCATTGTGCAGGGGGGGTGGACTAGATGACCCTGGAGGTCCCTTCCAACCCTATGATTCTATGAAGGCTTCCAGCGACTCAGAGCTGTTAGTACTCAACTCTAAAAGAGAAACTGGACTTGGGGTCTGGGAGATATCAAGGTGAGGGCAGAGCCCGTGCACAACCACTGAATTTGGCAGAGAGGAAGGAAATGCAGAGAAACAAACCCGACTTAAAGCAAGAGTTACCTAATAAACTAGAGGGGGAAGCCATGTGAGCAGTAATGACGCCCCCCCCCATAAGAGTCCACGGCTTTGGTCTCAGAGCCTCTGCTGATCACAACTCAAGCTTACGCCGCACCAATGAACGTCCCCCTAGCGCCTTTCTGTTTCTGCGGAAATTCACACAGGCATGCAGGCAGCGGATGCCCACCGCAGAACCCGGGAACGGACTGGTCCATCACTTGACCAAAGGCAATCTCCCTGCCTCCATTTTCCTGAAGAAGGAGATGCTTAGCCGCTGCGTCCTTTGAGCGGGGGCTTACAAAAACTAAGCACCAGAACACATTCGCGGTGCAGCCTAGATGCAGTAATGAAGGACTTCGAGCTGCCGCTGTTCACAAGAAGGAAAGGCCACCTTTGGCCTTGTTCTTTGTTCCCTACAACAGTAACTCTCTAGATGGGCTTAAAGGTAACAGAATAACGGCGTGCTGTCAAGTCACAGCGGACTCATGGCCACCCCACGACCAGGGCGCTTTTCAGGAATGAGAGAGGTGGAAGGGGTTTGCCATTGCCTGCTTCCACAGAGCAACCCCGGCCTTCCTTGGGGGTGGTCTTCCATCCAAGTACTGACCACAACCAACTCTGCTTAAAGTTCAAGCTCTGGGCTAGCCTGAGCTATCGAGTGGCTGCAAAAAACAAAGCAAAACTTTAATATGCCTGGTGGGGTGGGGTGGGGGGAACCCTGCCGCTCAACAATTAACTCATTAAGCTCCGGGCAGCAATCGGGCGGGTGGGGCTTACTGCAAGCTCTGGACAGCATTGGTGCCCCAGGCTTGGTGGTCTGGGGATGAGGATACTGGAGCTTCCTCGTCCCCTGCTCCCTGAGCCCTGGCGGAATCATCTCTCCATCTGTCAACTAAGCTGGTTGCTGTATTTAAAAAGAGAAAAATCAAGAGCTGCTGTTGCTTTGCCGAGCTCATGCTGCAATGATCAGGTTGTCTCTAAGGTGTCACACAGTATTATGCATCTTCAAAGCGCCATTCACACACGGTGCAGCATAGGTGCGTGGCGTGGGTGGGCGCTCTTTTTCAAACCAAAAGGGTGTTCTCTTTCAGCCAAGCAAAATCAGAGGCAACATTTTAATTGGCAGGCTTCAAATTCTTTGGGATGCAATTTAGCAGCAAACGGCTAGAAATTAATAGTCAGATCACAGCGTTTGTGTGGCTTCACCCTTCTTTTCTCCGAGTGGCAAAATCCTCTCCTTCAAAACTCATTGCTCTTTCAAATACTCCCCAGACAGAATTGCCAGGAAGAAGGGGGGTTCCTTCGAGAAGATAACTTCTTTAGCTTTCCGTTTGAGAAGCGATTAATCTGGCTTTTGTCTCTGCAAGAGTTTGATGTCACATTTCACATTATGCTCTTTTAAAAAATCAGGTATAATTATGTGCATTAAGAGGAGGGAGGAAATCAGGAACTAAATAGCAGCAGGTGCTTTGCAACTTGTAGAGTCTAGAAGCGGCTATTCTGCTTCCCGTCTGCTCTCCACCTACAGTTACTTTCCACTCTCAGTCGATGCAGTTATTAAAAATGGAATCAAATATTAACCCTTGTCATGCCACACGGGGATCACTCCCTCAAGCACCTGGAAGAAGGACACTGGAGTAATGCTGGCAGCTCCAAATTTTGAAACGTTTCAAGATGCCGAAATTTCAGTGGGGAAATGCCCACAGATTAATATAGGAACCAGTTCACATCCTGCTTGTTTTAGGTGTGGACTTAAGAAGTTTCAAGAGTATACTTGGAAACACAGAAAATTATTTAGGAAGAGAGAATGTAAACTGACGTGGGGTATGGAACGGGCCTTCCAGTTTTTGCCTCCCTTCCCCCAACTCCCACTCCATCTGAAGCCCGCCTAAGATTTATGGGTTTTGTTCTTCGTTATTCTCCAAGAACCTCGATCTGAGACAAACTGCACAACTGCCAAGGAAATCCATACCTGACCCATTTCTTCCCTGAGAAGCCAGCATGGGGTTTCAATTTTATCCCAGGGGGCACAATGGTCACAGGGACCAACTGCTATTGGGATCAGATGGGAGATGGATATATCAATGACAAGTTAAGTCTCAGAGTTCCGGAAGCTAGCAGGTTGATAAAGGTGGGCTCATGAATACCTCCCTGTACTATCAGAGACTGCCCTGACCGAGGTAGCCCAGGTGTCATGGCCCAGCCTGGGCTCAGTGAGAGCGAGGACTCCTCCTCAGGAGGAGAGGGGCTTCGTGTAGCCAGCCAGGACTCCTCAGGAGAAGAGGAGCTCCACGCAGCCGGCCCTGACTCAGCAGAGGCTGGTAATCAGGAGCCACAGCTGCTGGCTAATCGGAGCCTACAGCCAGCAGCTGAAGCAGAGCCATCAGTACTCTCCAGCCCCAGCACCACAGGGGAAGCTCAGTCAGGGACTGCCAGCACCACAGGGGAAGCCCAGCCAGAGGCTTCCACCCCCCCAGGTTCACCCACACCCAGAGAACGCCGCAGACAGCGCCAGAGACTGGAGCTGCAGGAGAGACGGCGCAGTGCTCGTCTCCTGAGCCGACGCCAGCTGCTGGAGAGTGATGATGAGTAGCTTCAGGATGGAGCCCCAGCAGCTGGCTGAAAACCATGCCTGGCTATAAAAGCCAGTCAGGAGCAACAGCCAGGCGTGGAAGCAATGTGTCTGCTGTCTGCAACTACTCTGTGCACCTTGCCCGTGCCTACTGTTGGATCTGACACTACTGGTAACTGACCTTGGACTGTACCTGACCTTGCACTTGGACTCTGGATTCACTTCTGGCACTAGCTTGTGCTCTGACCACTGCTTTGACTTGGCTTTTGGCTCCTGAGACTCCCTCTGGACTTGGTACCGAGGTTTGGACCTGCACCACCCTGCTTGGGCTGGCCCAGCCCGTGACACCAGGTGAGCCTGATCTCATCTGATCTCAGAAACTAAGCAGAGTTGGCCTTGGTTAGTAACTGGACGGGAGACCCCCTGTGAAGACCAAGGTTGTAAAGGCAGGCAACAGGAAACCACCTCTGTTAGTCTCTTGCCATAAAAAACCCACCGGGGGGCACTTAAGTCAGCTATGACTTGAGGGCACTTGCCACCACCATCAGTGACTAGTCCTTGAGGAGACAGCGTCCCAGGCTAGCTACCCTGATGCAGGAGAACTACTCTTTTGTTCCCTGAAGCTGCACGTTCCCGTCTCTAGCATTGGCCACTGCAGTTTTAAACAGCCTAACCAGAAACAGAAAGTCACTTTTAATCAAGCGGGAGCAGTTCCCAGCCAAATGGCTCCTGGATGGGGACGTGGGGCGAGAACAGGCGCACAGATCGGGCCGAAGAGGTAAAAATGAAGATTTATGAGCATGATATTTGCCTCGTGAAGGCAAGCTTGTCCCGGCTGTTGGGCTAATTAAAATAATCCATCACGCAGTTCAAGTTCGAGGCCAGGTCAAATGGAAAGCTGGGTATAATGTCAGGAGGTGCCGATGGAAAAACCTAGATATGTATCTGTCTGTGTTTGTGTAAAAAAAACAAAACCCACCAGATTGCGAGACTGTTTTAGTGCTTTTACTGGTCTAGTGGCCATTCTATGAATTATGCTCCCTGACCAGCGGTCCAGCTCGCAGTGAAGCAACATAGCTAATGCACAGAAGTGCTCCTTTCTGCTTAGTGCCTTCATTTGGGGTCCAGGGAGGGTCTGGAAACCTTGACACACGCACTCTCCAAGTTTTAGGACACTGTGCCCAGTAGGGAAAGCCAGGTGAGCAGGGGAGTGGGCTACCATCAATGTCATGAAATGTATCCGATGCGTAGCCGTGTTGGTCTGTGGTAGAAGAGCAAGAGTCATGTCCGGTAGCACCATAAAGACCAACAAGATTTCCAGGATACCATCTTTCGAGAGTCAAAGCTCCCTTCATCGGATACAAGTACGAAGTGTATCGAGATACGCAACAGGCAATCATGTTGTGTTTTGTTTTCATTTTGGAGACTCATAAAATATGGCTCAAGAGAGCGAATGAAAAAGGCCTAAGCGCCAGCCTTCTCAAAGACTCAGGGAGGGCATCGGGCCAGGTGAGCTGGCATTGCTGCTGTTTCTTGGGGGCACTGTCCTTGCAGAAGTACAGAAGCACATTTAGGCAATGAATACTACTGGAGGGAGGAGAAAATCACATCCAGTCCGCTGACCAGCATGCAAACAGTTCCTTTTTGCACCGCAGCTGATCGGCAATCCTGTTAGAGACTGGGGCAGGACAGCCCCATTGACCCAGGAGAGCGGCTTGTCTTGCCTTTTGTGGGGTCTGGGGATTATCCAGTGGCAGTCCAAGTCTCTGCCTGGCATGTGCCACCTACCCTATTACTCCTAACCATCAGAGGGGCTTTCACTCCTCCTCTCTCGTTCCCTCTACCACTCCTTAGCCTTTGCAAGAATTGCCAGTGGGGAGGGTCAAGAAGATTCCCTGCTCCTTTGTGTTGGCTTGCCCCTCTGAGGACCTGCCTTATGCCCAGTCTCCTGCTGCCCAATGCCTGGTTACCGCAGGGACTGCTTGCTGCACTTGAGCACCGCTGGGGAATCAGCTAATTGCCAACAGACCGACCCCTTCCTGTGGTGCCCTTTTTCAATAGCGTGGCTGAGCAGGGAAGTCTATGTGGGGCAGAGAACAGCTGCCAGCATTTAAGAATTAAAAAAGCGTTTATTAAAGAAAAGAGAAAAATGTTCACACTCATACTTTTAAACACAGCACAAAAGAAATGAGTAAAAATGCAGTTCCTCTGCCCCTCACTCTGTGCATGTCCTAGTTAGATCTTCTCCTAAAGCAGGCTCGCTAACAGAGGGATCCAGTTTATTGAGAAGTCCCCATGCCGTGCAGTCCTGGTTCAGGCTCCGCGTGGCCAACGGCCACATGTAGAAGCCGTTGTCTGAGCACCTTCAGCCTCCAGATGAAATCAGACCAAAAGAGACCCCCCTCCCTGTGCCAGATTCTATCATCTCACTTTGCACACTCACTGGGCAGGCCAGAGGGGCTTTCCTTGAAGGCTCCAGGAAGAATCCTCTCTGGCATTTTAAGTCCTTCAGATTTCTTCCCCCACCCACCCGGAAGGATCAGCTTTCAGCAGAAAAATCTTAACTGGCCACCTCTTTATCTTCCACCAAATGGGGCATCTTATAAAGGCCACCAAAGTAGTGGCCATCGCTACATCCTGAAAAACGTAATTTGGAAGCCAGTTGCTGTTTAAGGGAATTGCTTCTTCTTGCCTACCTTGAATCTACTGCACACCCGTTTTATTGGATGCCTTTGAAAGTTCCTGAGGGTGGAATTAGGCACAGCAGCCATCTCTGGGTTGCCAAGTTGTGCTTTCTCCCTTCTTCCCAGCCAGAAGTACTTAAGGAGAGGCAGCAAGGAAGTGGAAGAAATGTCTTTGCACATTCTGCTAGCACCACTCCATGTTACTTGCTGCCCTTGGCAGCGGGGAGGAAGTGGGAAGACGCGTGGCCTGCTTTGCTTTTGGCTGCAGCTTCATGACCATCAATTGTCACTCCGACATGAGATGCAACGTGCAGTATTTGAGCCAGAGTGAGAGCTGCACCACACTCAGGTAGGGCTGTCAGTCCCCCGCTGGGGGCGGGAGATCCACCACTCCATCCTCCACCTCTGCTTACCTGTCTGGCGGAGGTGGGGGGGAACACACCTCCCAGGGTGACAGGGACAGTGCCTCTCAGGGTGCACACCTGTGCTCTACAGTGGCCTGATTCGGGCCCAAATCGGCCCGGGATCAGGCCCGAATCAGCCTGCATTGGGGCGTTGCGGAGCACAGCAGTGCTCCCGTGCTCCGCAGTGGCCCAATCTGGGTCAAATCGGCTGGCCCCCTACTGATCGTAGGGGCTCACAGAACATACACCAGTCCCATTATCATCTGTTTATGAACCACACGACCCACCCACTGCCCTGCTGCTCTATCTTGGCTGAATAATAAATAAACCCCGTAGAAACCAACTCAATAAATTTAACTATGGATAGAAGAAGACAGTTAATGCTGTTAGCAAGCATGGCTGATTTTAAACGAATTACTTCTACACCAGTAATGTTGTTAGATGCACTGGGATCCAAAGTGGGTGGAAATATAAAAATAAAACCTGCATTCCTTGACTAGTCATCTTGACAATGGCTTGACATAGGCCGACCCTGGCCTCAGTTGAACTCCCCATAGAACAATGTCCAGAAACAAAAAGGCTGTGTGCATGTGTTTCCACACGCGTGTGCAAATGGATGGGTGTTCGAGCAAACATGCGGAGAAATCTGAAAATGGCTAGGCTGCAGCAAAGCATCCTTTATTGCTCAGAATCCCCGTTCCTGTCTCAAAGGTCACGCTCTTCCATGAGAAGGAAGAAACGCCCAATTGATTGGCAAGGACTTGCAACCAAATGGTTTCTGGTTACGGCTGCAAATGGACCTGAAAGAACACTCGTTTGCTTGTGGCACGAAATGACAAAACTTGCTTGGCAGCAAGCGGCGGCCGTTTGAACGTCACCAGCACCCATCTGATTAATGTACGCTAATTTGACAAGATGAGAACAGTATGCGGGGCCGGGGGCTTGTAACAATGTTTTCTTGGGAGAGCCACAAGTGATCTCCCCCAGCAGCGACAGAGACAGCCAGCCCAGCAACGGGCTCATTATCTCGAGCAAATCATTATGGAAGAAGCAGCTGGACAGGCGGGCTTCTGAATGAGCTCTGCTAGACCGGCCCCCGTCACGGCGCCTGTGTCAAAAACACCTTCTATCACGACTGACGATTCCCCGAGGAAGACTTCTCTCAGGGGTGACTGGAAATCAAACCTGGGTTAACCAGCCTCGGGGGGCTCTTAATGGAGGAGATGCCAAGCAACTGTGTCAAGACTCTGTCTGCTATCCCAAGTATCAGAAAATACCATGGCTGATCCTCGTCTACTACAGTTCTGGATCTCATGTAGTTGGCTGTGGCAGGAACTCACGTGGGACTTCAGTGGCTATGCGTGGATGACCACAAGAGCTTTGGTACGGAGGACAGATCCCTTGGGAAGGTGGTAGCTTGAACCAGGTCTGGTGCATAACTACCCTGGGGAAAAGGCCACTGTGGAAGGGGCCCGGCAGCCGTCCCGAATCCCATCGCACCCGTCAAGGAGCCCCTCCTGACTGCTGCTAGTTTCCGCAGCTACCAGCATGATACCAAAGTCCACCCCCTCACCCATCCCCACAAAAACTAAAAACTTATTCCAAGATTCTCAGGGTGCCAAATATAGATTTCCAGGCTCAATATTTAAGCCACGAAGACTACACACAGCTCTAACGACTCTGCCTTTTTCTGGAACATGTGACAATTTTCACAGAAGAATAATTGATTGGACAAGTAAAAGGAAGAGAAGTAGAATCCTTATGAAGGATGCGGTACCGCATATTTTCTTAGAGAATCTGAACACAGCTTAAGGATGATATAGCTAGGTAGTCTTGAATGAAGCCCGATTTTTCCCCATTTCCCCATTGTCTGTTTAAATACATTTTATTTCCCCCCTGCAACCTCTTTGGAAACCTGATTTGCTATCATGTCCTCAAGGTGACCATTCCCCTTTGCAGTCTCGCAACAGAAGGCCTTCCGTAACCAGCACAGTGAAAAATTCCTAGAGCAACTGAAAGAAAAATCTCCCGTTTGATGGACGGGTTGCGGTCAAGACTGACTCTCATTATCTGCTGTATTGCTACAGACACAGTTGCTGGAAAAATAAATTGGCAGAGTTTTTCTTGAACTACTACTTTTCTATACTGTAAGCCAATTTTTTTTTTAAAAAAATGCCTGCTAGGAAATCAAAATGCCAAACGTTCGTACCTTAGCTCTGTTTATACTGTCAATTGCTGCAGCAAGCGGTAATAAATTAAAAGGTCAATCAATATACTGTAAATTGTGAAGGGAAATGGTGAGGAATGGGATGTGGTACCCACTGATCATACGCCAGCTGCTTAAAGTAGAGAAAAAGCAATAGCACGTAAAAATGAACGTAAGAACAAAAGAAGAGCCCTGCTGGGTCGGAACACTGGCCCATTTAGTTCAGCATCCTGTCTCATATAGTGGCCAAGCAGTTACTCCGGAGGGCCAACAACGGGGCATGGAGGCCGAGGTTTTCCCCTGATGTTCAGAAGATGTTTACTGCCTCTGAACGTGGAGGTCCCCTTTAATCACCCTGGCTAGTAGCTGCTAAGACTCCTCCGTGATTCTGTCTAATCCCCTTTTAAAGTTGGCTGTGCCCATCACATCGCTACCTCCTCTGACAGTGAATTCCAGATCTTGCTCACTTATGTAAATGGGGCTAGCCTTGCTTACTGTAACAAGAGGGATTTATCATCTCAGGTACATTTTGGCCTGTGGAGAGAGCCCTCAAGTCATAGTAGACTTATGGCAACCCCTGGTGGGGTTTTCATGGCAAGAGACTAACAGAGGTGGTTTGCCATTGCCTGCCTCTGCAGCCCTGATCTTTGTTGGAGGTCTCCCATCCAATTATTAACCAAGGCTGACCCTGCTTAACTTCTGAGATCTACCAAAAGCAGGCTTGCCTGAGCTATCCAGGTCAGGGCACATTTTGGCCTACAGAACCCTATAAGAAAAGGACTTCTTCACGTCCCATTGTGATGCCTGTGGTTAGCCAAAAGCTCTATTATATTATCATCCATGTATCCACTGTCCACTTTTGCTGCCCCACTGTCTATGAGATCTGCTGATTTTATTGTTTTATGATTTTAACGGTTATTTATTGTTTTTGAAACTGTTGTTTTATGAGCCCTGAGCCCACCTGTGGGGAGGGCGGGCTATAAATCCAACAAATAACAAAATAAAATAAACGTCTCATTGTGATGCTTGTGGCCAGCCAAAAGCTCTACTGTATTATCATTCACGTATCCAAATCACATGGCAATGGAAGATAGAAATACTAGCATCTATTGGGTAACTAGGCCACTGAGGCACAGCAGGGTCTCCTTGCGGGCTTTTCCAGAGCTGTGGACCTCCTTTCCCCTAAAGCTTCACTGAGACCTCAGTGGGAAGTCTGGTTAGTAGAATTACCTGCAAGAGGGGTCGCTGCACCCCTAGCATCTTCATGGTGTCGGCGCTGGCAAGGATCTTCAGTGGATCTGTGGCCTTGGTAACGCCTTCTATTTCCTTGTTGATTTCTCCCAGCACTTGGCTAAGGAAGATGTTCTTGATATACATGGTCAGGAACTCACGCAGTGGGCACTGCTTAGTTGGACTGAGACCCAAAGCATGTTCAATCTCTTGGATGAATCTGAAACACATGAACAAGAAGAGAAGGCGTGGCATTACTGTCTCAACCGCGGCAGGTGGAACGACTAGGCGGTGATTCCCAGATATGTTATTACAGGAGGAGCAATCAAAGATACTTGCATGCCAGCCCCTTCCAGCAACAACCTCATAGACTTATTATTGTGTTTTATTCAGTACGTCTTTATTCTGCCCTTCCTCCAGTGATCTCAGGGCAGTACACTTCACTCTCTCTCCTCTCTCTCCTTTTTATCCTCACAACAACCCTGAGATGTTGGTTAGGCAGAGAGAAAGAGACTGGCCCAAGATCGCCCAACACGCTTTATGGCAGCGTGGAGACTTGTACCTGGGTCTCCAAGATGCCTGCCTATAGCCAGTACGCGGTGAGATGTCTTTTTAGCATGAGAGCATATAATTTGCTCTAAAACACAATTGTTTTATTAACTGTAACAGAGATCTTTTATTTGAGGACGCCCTGGCTTCACAAGTATCCTACAAAACGGAGATCAGCTCTGCACGGATTACCCAGCTATCCCTTAAGTGCTGTACATTGCAGTATTTTACAGTTCCCAGTGACTGCAGGATCCCTCGCCCTTCCACTAATCTGTCTAGAAGAGCGATATGTAAGTGCAGTTGTTGTTACTACTGCTATTATTATTATTATTACCTTAATCCAGCATCCCATACACCCTGGAAAGCTGTGGTCTCCCCTCCTTATGACTGCATAGGCACCTTATGCGTATCCAAAACAGCTAAGAATCCACGCCCACGCCTCCCCACCTGGGGGCCAATTCCAGTGATCTCTCTTTGTCCTCTGGTGGAGAACATTCCCCTTCGGCAGAAGCACTGGGTCACTGCCATGCTGCCTTCTCGATATACACTTCTGGATGTGAGGGCGATCTGGCTGCGACATCTGTCACCCCATTGATCGCCAGGGTTGATTCGATACACACTTCTGCCCGGAAGTGTTAGCCAGGGCTCTCTAACCAGAGGCGGCACCAGGGTTTCTGGCACCCGAGGCTGCCCCTATGCATACACACAGAGTGCGCGCGCCCCAGACTGCGTGATGACATCACTGCCCCATTGGCCGGCGGGCGGCTGGGATAGTGTGTGGAGACTGCCCGTGCTCCCAGTCGGGCACGGTGGGTGGCTGAGGAGGTTCCGCACGCTGCCCTGGATGCTTGCTGCGCCTGGCCCGCGGCTGCTGCGTCCGGCCGGGGGGGTGTGCTGGCGGCGGCGGCAGCACGGGGCAGGAGGGCTGGCAGGCTGCAGCAGCTGTGGGCCAGGCACAGCAGGTGGCTGGGGCAGTGCGCGAGCGGCTTCCCATCCCTCCCACTCAGCCCCCAGTGCTGCCGCCGCCAGCTCCGTGGTGCACGCCCCCGCCCCCAGCGCCCCCTCCGGCGCCTCAGTGCTTGAGGCAGGGGCCGGCCCTGCCTCAACGGGAGCGCCGGCCCTGTCTCTAACAACAACAACGACAACTACACTTATATACCACTCTTCTAGGCATATCAGTGCCCCACCCAGAGTGGTGAACAAGTTAGTGTTATTCTTATCCCCACAATACAGCTGGGGAGCTGGGGCTGAGAGAAATGGCTTACCCAAGGCCACCTCCTGTGCTCATGGCAGTAGCGGGATTCAAACCAGTAGAGTGCTGATTCGCAGCCGAACCATTTAACCACTGCGCTACAGCAGCTCTCTAAACACAGCCATTACATAGAGTTTCCCTGCAACTTAGGGGGCACAAGCAGGCAGGATTTCTAACGTCCTAGTTGTTGATTATCTTTTCACTTGCACTGTGTAATCCGCCCTGGGTCTCAGTGAGAAAGGCGCACATAAATAAATCAAAATAATAATGATGATAAATTGGTTATGAAGCCAGCCATTTACCGCAACCACGGGAACTTGGCTCGCTTCCATCTGTCCCCTCCTGCCAAGGAACTCAGCTCAGAGTACGTGGTGCCCAGTTTTATCCTCAAAACAACTCTGTGAGGTAGGCTGGGCTGAAAGAGAGCGAGTGGCTCACGATCACCCAATGAGCTTCATAACTGAGAGAAGATTTGAATCCAGGTCCTGCAAATCCTAGTCCAACATGCTAACCGCTACACCACACCTGGATCTCAAACTGGTTTTCCGACTAGGGAACCAGAGTTCCTTGTGGTTCAAATTAACCCCGGTGGTAAGGACTCTTGCCAGTAGGAAAACACAGACTCCAGACTGATACAAATTAAACAGCTTATAGAGGCACTACACACTACGGAAGCATGATGCTCAAATGAAGGATTCAGGAATAAACGGTAACAAGCATTTACACGGAGCAATTTGCCCAAAAGGCATTTGTATGTTACTGGAGAACTCTCGAGACCTTTCAAGATAGCCTTGAAGCGGGAAGTGCACAAAACAAGGGTGCTTATCCAATACCCGACAGCATGAAATACATGGCTGGTCTCCTGCTTATAGCCCAAGAGGGCTGTTACACAGGCCCTGTATGGTTTTCTGAACCATTTTTCTAAAACAATATCACTTTAAAAAACCTCCACCATATGTACATTTACAGGGGAATCGGAATCAATTCTCAATTGAAACTATCTTGCACTGGCAGATGAAAATAGAGGAAAAACCCATGAAGGTAAAAAGCGCCGTGGGGTGCATTTTCTCAGTGTGAGAGAGCAAGTCATGTGGCAAGTCAAGGATGGAACATTCCCTTAACGCATGGTAATTACACTTATTTAACATAACAACCGCAGCGCTCATTCTTGTAAAATGCTAAGGAGATTTCTGCAAATCAAAATGCAAAGCAAGGTACATTCTGGGTTGCTGGACCGTGGACCCAGATGACGTCCCAGAGGGAAAAGTCCAAAAACCTAATGAAGCTAAAAAAAAGAGGGGGGGGGGAGAGGAGGAAAACGCTTGCCAGCTTCCGCGTTGCTGCGAAATATCTAAGCTGCAGGCGGGGAAGATCAGGGGTGGCAGCCCTAAAGATTCAGAGGGAGAAAGCCGAAACCTCCGTCTCATATCCAATTCAGAAGCAAGCGCTTGCCGAGTGATATACAAATTTAACTTGCTTTATCTTTCTAGGAAAGCATTCAAGGTGATTTGTGACTACAATTAAGCGGTCCCTCTAGACGGAAAAGCACTTTAGGTAAAATCAAGTCTCTCGAAATTTTTTGCAAATGACAACTCGCTGGAATATTTTTTTTTCTATAACAGTTTATCGTTTCCTAAAACTTGAGTCATTTCAACTCCCAACTTTAACGTCTTCGCTGGCTTAGCTAAT
This sequence comes from Eublepharis macularius, assembly GCF_028583425.1. NCBI lineage: Eukaryota > Metazoa > Chordata > Lepidosauria > Squamata > Eublepharidae > Eublepharis > Eublepharis macularius. The sequence continues at coordinate 5,475,038 of NC_072798.1, forward strand.
AGAGATAAGACGAGAATTGATACAGAAACTGACTGAGATAATTTCCTTTTGCTAAGTAGAGGCTGTTTTTTGCTATGATAACTCTTATCCAAAAGATGCTTAAAAAGGCCATTTTGCCAAATTCCAGTAAAAGATCCCTCCTCCACCTCCCCCACCCCACCCCGGTGTGGTGCATACACAACTGCACAACTGTGGGAGACTCAATGTATTATCCCGTTGTTTTCAAACTCTCTTCTGGGAATTTTCATCACAGACTTCTTCTCAACAGCAGACAGACTTCTCAGAGGGACAACCTGTCTCCCATCACCTGTGCAGCCATGGGGTGCTTCAAGGTGTGCCCTTGGCTGCCCTTGCAGTTCAGAAAGGGCATGTGTTTGATGCAGGGCTTTTTTTTCCGGGAAAAGAGGTGGTGGAACTCAGTGGTGGAACTCAAGACTGCACAAGGTCACTTGGGGTCAGCTGGAACAAGGGGGGAGTTTTTTAAAGTTTAAATTGCCCTCGGCGAAAATGGTCACATGGCTGGTGGCCCCGCCCCCTGATCTCCAGACAGAGGGGAGTTTAGATTGCCCTCCATGCCACTTGGCAGCACGGAGGGCAATCTCAACTCCCCTCTGTCTGGAGATAAGGGGGCGGGGCCACCGGCCATGTGACCATTTTTGAGAGGTGCCGGAAGTCCGTTCCACCGTGTTCCCGCTGAAAAAAAGCCCTGGTATGACGTCTGCTTGTTGTGCCATCTGGCCCCACTCAATCCCTGTTACATCTTACCTAAATACTAAAGGCAAAGAGGTTCTGAAAGCATTATTGAGGGCTCTCCGTAATAGGATGATAGTTACCAGTTCCCAACATTTCTACCGTACCTCTCTCTCAAAGGACCTGAGGTGGGATTCTCTTCCTGAGACCCCATGAATATGCCAAACCCTATGGCAAGAGCCAACTGACTGGGCCAATCAAACGGATGTCTTCTACCTGACAGCTGCAACACCATATGATTCTTCTGGCATTCACACAACAACACTGTTAACCCGACTTGCCGTCTGGGAACTGCAGGCTGTGCATATAAGATACCGTAAAGGCACTGACTTTATTGTGTGCGATGGTTGTTGTGGGTTTTCCGGGCTGTATTGCCGTGGTCTTGGCATTGTAGTTCCTGACATTTCGCGAGCAGCTGTGGCTGGCATCTTCAGAGGTGTGCTTTCAGATCAAGCCCTGAGATCCTACCCCAAGAAGTGCAGCTCATGCCCGTAGTGGGACATGTAAACAGGGCCTCTGTGGGATTCGCCAAGATGGATCCACTCCAGTGAAACTCTTATTGCCACAGTAATATTTTCAAAAAACGATCTCTGGGTGGAAATGTTATGTTTGGACGGGCAAAAAATCCGTCCTGTTTCGAGTTAACAATGGCAGACAAACCAACCAAGGCCTTGCTCACATTATCCCATTATTCTGGGATACCCACCCAACTCTTTTCAACCTCTGAATTGCATACCTGCCCAAGGGGAATCCTCCTTTCTGTCTGTAATGATTTCAAGCTTAAAAGAATTCTCACCAACAAATGGGGGCTTGCAAGGAAGCATGACTCTCTGAGTGTGTGGAATATATGGCTGATTTTTTTTTCATCCTACCCAGGCCTCTCCCTCCAAGAAACTATAAATTCTTAAGGGCTTCCCTGCCCTCTGCATTCTCCGCATCCCAAAGCAAGCTCAGTGCTCGTAGGCTTTGCATTTGCCGTGGCTGGGTGGGCTCTTGTTAATTTTACAAAGGAGCAAACTTTGTGCATACCTATCTACCTAGACAGCAACCCCAAAATATGCAGCCCCCTGCATTGTATACAGACAGCAGTACTTTGCTGCCTTCCTGATAGGTGCTCGACCACGAACTTTGGTATTAGAAGGAATAACGTACAAGCAATTACATAGGAGGGGATACTGCCGGAAATTCTTTTCACCCTATGTACATATGTATGTGCTGTCAAGTCACAAGCGACTTATGGCAACCCCAGCAAGGTCCTTTCCAAGTGAGAAGCAGAGGTGGTCTGCCAGTGCCTTCCTCTGCAGAGTCTGTTTTCCTTGGTTGTCCCAGTCCAACTACTGGCCCTGCTTAGCCTCCAAGATCCGATGAGATAAGGCTATACTAGGGTTGGCAGTCCCCCCGCTCCCACCCTCCATCCCCTGTCCCCACTTACCTGGCTGGCAGGAGGGGGAATGTGCCTCCCGGGGCGTGCTCCTGGGTGGTGCACTGGCCCAATTTGGGGGAAGGTAAAAGGTAGGTGCTGGGCCTCTGACCACCTGCCTGGGGGCTTGGGGGACCTTGCAATCCTAGGCTATGCCATAAAATTCCACATCCCTGCCCCTTGCCCAATACCACCACCCCTCATATTCAGCAAGCTCCTGCACCCCCCATCTCCCCCCGTTTTGCCCTCCTTTAACTGATGTTCACTTGCTCTCAATATTCCATGCAACCAGGACCTTTTTTTCATACACAGGCTGTGTGTATTCTTTTTAAAAAAGGGATAAATTCATATTTCTCTGCATAACTCTTAAATAGGAAGGTCCCTCTTAGGTGGCCTGCTTTGGCAGCTTTGGGGACTCTCATCGGGGACAGCCGCTTTACTGATGACGGTGGATCCAGTCAATGGTATGACATGGAAACACCCTGGAATTCCTCGGTCCTGCAGTCACAGAGGTGCTTTCCCAAGGCATCAAATCCTTGCCCGCTCCTGGCCTAAAGGCTACTGATCGCAGCACTCTGTCAAGCTGATCTCCCATCCTAGAAGCGTTCAAAGCAGCAGCCATTTCAAGGGGATTGAGCGGCATTTGAGAAAATGATCGAGCTGATTGATGAAAGCGCTTTTCTTACTGCACTCCTGCATCATCTGCTCCATCATTTCCCTCCTTTCTTTGCTGGAAAAAAAATCTCAGTGAAGCTCAGGAAACATCAGAAGATCCTGACGATTAAACAGACGTGCAGCTTAATACACAGAAAGAACGTAAAACATCCGCTTCACTGGATACACCAGAGATCTTTTGCTACTGAAGATGCATCCGTGGAGAAGGGACTAAAAGGTGGAAAGCACAGCATTTACAGAGGAAAACTAGACGCTGGGGAATTGGGCTGCAGTATTATCGTTTATGACAGAACAGATATTGCTTTTAAGAACAAGCTGGTGACTTTATTGCATACACAGATAAACCATCCAGTTGCCAAGTGCTCGAGCAGAACTCTCTTTTTCTTGCCCTTCCCTTTACCAGAGCTTCTTCTGTTCAGTCTCCAGTTTTCTCAGCCACAACCCACTGCAAAGTCACAAAGCTAGAAGAAACCCAAAGATCCGTGGAATGCAAGGTCTTGCCTGAAAGATGACCCCCCCTCCACATATACCACCCATTTGAGTTGTGATGAGCTGGCACAGAGCAATGAGGTATGAACAGGGAGGCCCCTAGGTTCTCATCCCAGGGCAATAATGCATAAAATCAGGCCAGAGGTAAGCAGGGACTCCCCCCCCCGCCCCAATATCCTATCTGTATCCATCTTCTCCTCCTCTGAAGAGCCAAGTGAGTTTTCTTCCTTTATACCCACTTTCTGATCTGAGGGACAGTGACTGGCTTCAGGCAACACAGTAGGCTTCCTCACCCAGAGTCTCTGTACACGGAGACCTCTTACATGAAGACGCTCAAGTGAAGGGAGACGCAATGCTAGCTAGCTGGGAAGCGTAGTTTAAAAAGGCAGAGCCACAGGCTCTGTCAATTTCACCTCTCTACAGAGCTGGCAAAGATAGCTCTTCAGAGAGTTTGGAGGTGAAATTAACAAACCCTCCAAGGAGTGATGGTTGCCTGCTCTACAGAGAGGTGAAATTGACAGAGCCTGTAACTCTGTCTTTTTAAACTACTCTTCCTGGCTAACACTGCGTCTCGCTTCACTTGAGCGTCCTCGTGTAAGAGGTCTTGTGTAAAGAGACTCCAAGTAGAAATTCAAATCCAGGTCTTCCCAGGACAGAACAATAACCCACTGACTACACTAGGCTAGCTTTTTGACACAGGCCATTGCTAGGCTACGTAGTTTACAAAGCAAAGAAGTTTCCCTGGAGGAGGTTTAGTAAACGATAGAGTGGAGAGAATGACAGTAAGTGGCGATTTGCTTGGGTAATAAAGAAGCAACACGAGGACAAGTAGGCAAACTTTTATTTATTATTTATTTGGTACATTTTTATCCCATGTTTCCTCTGAAGGATTAGGGTGGAGGCTGTCATCCTACCTGCTTCCATTTTATCCTCCCAATAACCCTTAATGGTTTGGGGCCACCATAACTTAAGGATCGCCTTTCCCCATATGATCCTACCCATCCACTCTGGTTGTCTTTGGGGGCTGGGCTTCAGGTGCCCCTGGTTGGAACCCCGAGAAACGGCCTCCTACGTTGTGGCGACAAAACTTTGGAATTCTCTCCCCAGGAACATCTTTCTCTCGCCGTCTATTGTTATCTTCCGCCAGCAAGTGAAGACTTTGTTTTGTTTCATTTGGTATCTCTCGCATAACCGTTATTGGCTCTCCTCCCTGGTTTTTATGTTATCTGTGTGTTTACTTGTTTTTATTGAATTATTTTATATATTATTTTAAATACTGTTTTAATGTTGAAATGTTTTTATGTTTGCTGCCTTGGGATCCAGTTTGGATGGGTAGGAGGCATTACATAAACCAACCAACCCTGCGAGGTAGGTGAGGCTGATAAGGTGTGATTGACCCAAGGTCACCTGGTTAGCTTCATGGTGAAATGGGTATTTGAACCTGGGTCTCCCAGCAATTAGTCCAACATTCTAACCATTACACCATGCTGGGTCGAGTGCCAGAAAACCCCTATGATGTTTATCTGTGAAGATAATCTGCCACTGCGTGGAGGGCACTCTAAACTCCCCTCTGTCTGGAGATCAGGGGGCGGGGCCACCGGCCATGTGACCATTTTCAAGAGGTGCCAGAACTCCGTTCCACCGCGTTCCCGCTGGAAAAAAGCCCTGCTGATGATGTCTCCAAAAGCTACCAATTTTCCAATAGCCTGGCAATGAGCCTGACCCATATTTCTAAGAGTCAGAAATTACAGGATTATGGTGGAGCATCCCACATTTGTGGGAGTCCCGGGTGCCAAGGCAGTGCCTGTGGTTGGATTCATCCCTCTTTCGGGACAAATTCCTAGCAGCATCCATTTCCCTCTGATCACGGGAGTGTGCAGCTATCGTGTTATTAACAACAATAAGCCATCGTAGTACATAAAAATAAAATGGCATATGGGGAGCAACACGATATGGCCATTCTAGTTAAACTGAAAGGTAACTAAATTCAAGTGCTTTGGGCCATGGAGGTTTTAAAAGATACAAACGGCATGGGAGGCTCTCCTCCAGCAATTTCTCAGGCAAGCAAAGCAATAAGCAAAACTCAGCCATGCGCAGAGGAAGGGGTGCTTTAGTCCTGCTGAAGCCGAAGAACTAACTGCATGCAGCTTCCATTGACTTCAATGGGACTGTAGCTCAGCTGATCTTTCCAGATTTGTGCCAAATATTAGCAAATCTAGGACTGAATACAGGCTAATTAACATAGTTACTGAGGGAAACCAAGCAGAGCATGAGTCAAAAGTGGTGTTATGTTTGAGATTAGCAACATTCTCTCCACCGTGCCCACTCCTACGTGAAAAAATTCAAAGCCTTTAACATTTTCCTGGCTTGTTTTGAAATTCCTTGGATGTTTAGTCTGAGGAGAAACCTGCAAATTCAGAATAGAATTCCTATAAAGGTACAGAAAAAGATCGATGCCTTTTCAGGTTGCATTGACAGGCATGCTGTCTGGCCAGCTCGATCCTGGACCTCTGCCATGACAAAGAGTCCTGTGGCACCATACAAACTAACGCATTGATGGCGGCACGTGTCTTCATGAGACACTGCCCTCTGTGGCATATTTATTTTATTTATTATACTGAAACTTTAGTTTTAATGCAGTCTCTCTGTTTATTCATTTGAGTAGACACAGCCCATCCCCCCCCTTGAAGATAGGTAGTCAAAGATATTTCCACTAAAGCATCTTACGACTGACAAGTAGGACCAAGCCACTGTGCTAAGAATTCATCAAGAACGTTCTATCATGGACTGTATGAGGAACAAAACAGGGAAGTTTCTTCCTGGAAAAAAAGGATCACAGTCTAACAAATGTGGCACAATGGAAGAAGGGGTGGAGAAAGGAAGACAGAAAACAGGGACACAGTACATTTATGTTACATAAAGTTGGTAACCACAGCAACCTGGAAAGCAGTGATGACAAAGGGTCTAGTTGGTTTCCCCCCTCATTCTTATGTACCATCAGGGCTTTTTTTCAGCTGGAACATGGTGGAATGGAGTTCCGGAACCTCTTGAGGTTTAGATTGCATGGAGGGCAATCTAAACTCCCCTCTGTCTGGAGATCAGGGGGCGGGGCCACCAGCCATGTGACCATGTTCGCCCAGGGCGATTTAAACTTTTAAAAATTCTCCCCTTGTTCCAGCTGACCCAAAGTGACGTCATTGGCCCTGGGAGAATGCGTGCACTTTGTACGTGCACATGTGGTACCAGGGGCACCACCTCCCGCCAAGAGTTGCCCCCCGTGCTGGCAACCCACTGAGTTCCACCATCTCTTTTCCCAGAAAAAAGCCCTGTGTACCATGTTCTAGAAAGGAAGTTGGTCTAGTGGACATTGGTCTAGTCCAAGGGTCCTCAACGCAGTGCCCGTTGGCACCATACCACCTACAGAGATCTTTCCTGCAGCCTGCCAAGTGTTTTTAGAAAGTGCATGGGGCCAGATGGGGCTTTTACCCAGCAGGGCTTCTGTCTGGCCACTGGAGATCTGATTGGCTGTGAAGATTTTTTCAAAGTTGCTTTGGCAGCAGCTGCCATCACAGCACAAGAAACTTCATTCCATGAAAGAAGGTATTCTGTATTTATGCAAGAAAATATTTTAAAACAGTATTTCCATTTAAAAAGACATCCTGTTAAAGTTTCTGCCTGAAATGTTGAAGAGTAATTATTAGAATTCTGCATGATTGTTTTGTGGTTATATTGGCGCATTCCGGCTTTTACGGCCGGAGAACGTTAGTTGTTATAGATTTTCCGGGCTGTATGGCCGTGGTCTTGGCATTCCACTGCTGGCGAAACATTAGGAACTACAATGCCAAGACCACGGCCATACAGCCCGGAAAATCTACAACAACAAACGTTTTGTGGTTGGTTCCGCCTTCTGCAGCAGCCATCGTGTCCACCATCCTACGCCAGAATTCAAAGATGACCACAGGTTCAAAAGGTTCTCCAAGCTGGTGGAGAAGGCCTTATAGACTCTCCCTTTACTCCCAATGATTGTGAAGGTGGAAACGTAGAATTACATGACTTCACAGTATAAGCCTGCTTAAATTAAAAAAAGGAATGGCTGTACTCACAACATGGCCTCTGGGGATACCCTGCTGTGTCCATGATGCGCTAAACAAAGGTTCGACTCTGGGGCTTCCATATCCAAATCCTGCGCTTTGGCCACTGCCCCACACTGATCTATGTAAACTGGTGGCTCTGCTAGTGTAACTGTAAGCATAATGCTACCAAAAAATTTCCCTTTCCGCTTTGCCTCCTTATGGCCCAGTTCCCCTCCCTGGGCACTCAATCTGTTTCCATTAGCCTTAATGAGAGTCAAGCAAGTGCACTGAAGGATGACAGGACTTCATAAAAACAGACGGAAATGGCACTTGCTGAAGCTAGTTTTCGGTCCACTTCTCCTACTACAGGAAATCCTTATTAGCAGGCCTCCACCCAGGTGCCAGCAGGAACAGCAGCACTCCTCTTAAAACTCTTTGAAAGGAGTGTCGGAGGCAGCTTCATTACAGCAGTAACGGGGCCTGCGCGATGAAATTGGCGCACTGCAAACTCCTCCAAGATGCAACCGAGATATTCGTCTTGGACTCCGATGTCCGTTGACGTCCTCCGTTCAGACACAAGCGGCTTTCTACACCACTGCTGCGCCCCAGTGGGATCTGGTTGGTGCCACGTTTCAGATCAAAATGGGAGAGAAATTACAAAAATAAGGCAAGGCCTCGGAGGCCTCTCACCGTTCTGGGATTTGGCTCATCTCTAACAACGGTCTCAACAATCCACTGATGTGTCTAAGAAGAAACTCTTCCAGGCATAGCTACTGGCAGGGTTGCCAGAGCCCCTTACCCTGTGGGTGAGAGATCTGGCACTCACCTTTTCAGCGGTCATCAAGCAGGTGTGTTCGTATGTGTGTGTGCACTCGATCCGTACATCTGAGGCACCTGTGGTACAATACTTCCCAAAGAGATCTCACTAAAATTAATAAGTACCAGAAGAAGGGCTCTGATCTGCAGAAGGCTTTTGGAGAGAAGCCAATTTTTTCACTGAAATTTTCTACACCATAAGAATCTGGTGTGTGTGTGTGTGTGTGTCAAAACGTTTTTTCTAAAAGAATCACATAATTCTTGTCCCTCTTATACTTAGTTCACCCTTCCTCCTCTCTCTTATTTCTGTGTTACATAACTGTGCAGCATTAGTATTCTGTGGGAATGCCGTAGTAGGACTTCGCCTCTCCCACCACCTCCTGACTCCAGGTATGGCTTTAATGAGAGATTGCAGGGAGACACCAACTGTAATGCAGACTTTTAAAATCACATCCATCATTTGAAATATTGCTGCCACGAACCTGGGCACGTTGGATTTCACCACCAGCACCCTACTTCCGCTTTTGCTTCTCTTTCCATTTTAGGTCACTTGTTTGAATATTGTTAAGTTATGTCTGTTAATTCTGTCTCTGCTGTACAGCAAATTTCACCCTAGACCAGATCCTGTCAAAGCAATGCTCTGCTCAGATCTTGCTTTCAACCAAAACAGTCCGTGAGGTTGTGCTGAACGTGCGATGCTTCCTTAAACTAAGCCGGAACTTTGGTCCACCTGTCCCAGTCTTGAATATTTGGACTGGCAACGGCACTCATGGGTTTCAGACAGCAACTTTCAGCCAGAGATGCAAAGGACTGAACTCACGACCTTGTGTGAACAAAGCAACTGCCCTATAAGAGATCACAACAACTGTACCATTAACCGCCCCTTACCTTTGACTGGCATTTTATTAATTACATTTAGCTGATGGCCGTAGCAAGATTGCATGAAATCATGAGCAAGACTGGAAGAAACACACACACACACACACACACACACACACACACACACACACACACACACTCCCCATGCTTTAAGTATAGCTTTTCATAATTAGGTTTTTAAATACTGAACCACGAAAAACAATACGGTTCCTTCAGAGTCATTCTCTTTAGCTGGCAAAAGAGGACATTAATGGTAGATACCCACGGCACTAGCAAAATGTAAAATCAAAGACAATTTGGATAGCTAAACATTAAAAAGATTAATCTTAGCATTCGCTTTGATATGGACATGAGTATTCTCTAGGTCAGCAATAAATCCCGTTTGGAAGAGCCGCTCCCAGACCTCTAGTGTGTAGGGATAGCGTTCTGCCAAATAATCTTTGAGCGGGAGTTTTGGCCAGGGTTATTTGAAGAAATAGCTTTTCCAGGCCCCAAGACCTCTGCACGCTTTCTAGAACCAAGAAGTTCAAAGGAAGAGTAATTAACTTGTGGCATTCTCTGTCACAGGACTTCGTGACGGCTACTGGTTTAGTTGGATTTAAAATGCAGTTAGGCAAATTCATTGGGAACAGGTTCACCAAAGGCTATTAGCCAAGATGACTCAATGGGGACTCTGTGTTCAGTAAAAGTAAAGGGACAATAGCAATGGGAGACGTGTAGGCCTTCCAGTAACATTTGGTTGGCCGTTGTGAGAAGGAGGATGCTAGATTAGATGGCCCACTAGTTTGCTCTAGTACACCTTCTCTTAGATCCGGTGTGGGAAAGTGGTTAGAACTGGGGAGGGGGGCTATGACATGGGGGGCTCCAGGTTCAGTTCCCTATACAGCCGTAATGTTCACTGGGTGACCTTGGCAAGTCACATTTTTCCAGCTTAACCCACCTCAGCACGGGAATACGGGAGAACTAACTTCTGACTCGGAGCCCTCAAAAGCAGGCGGAGGCCAAGATGGGGCAGCCAGGCCCAACGATTTGCCCATCTCTGATTGAGAAGGAAAGAAGACATCACACAACCCCAAGATGGCAGGGGAATTGTCACCTGGCAAATTTCTCCATGGGGGCCACACATGCTTGGGATGTCAGATGCGATCAGATCAACTCAAATTGCAGTTCCCAGCTGCCCAGCTTACTGCTCCCCTTCCCCACTTCACCCCCCCCTCCTAATCAGATAACAAACAGTGTAATAACTGGCTATGTGTCTGTCAATCCAATTATTTCCTATTTGGGATGTGCTGACATTCCATTAAATAAAGCAGACAGATGGCAAGAACTTTCATTATCGTTCAACTGACTGATTAGCCGCTTATGCACGGCACGAGGGTACAGAAATCAATGCAATCAGGTGTGCGCCGTCTGAAAGCTCCACAGGGCAAAGGCAAAAGCTGTGTCCAGCATACCAAGACAGTTCCAATTGAGATCTAACACTCTCAGCGGCCCCCTTGCAGTCACAAAGCACACCCACACATCTGGGACTGGGGAACAAAGGTCGCCACTTTCCGATGCGTCTCACGGCTTACTAACACGAACGAAGCATTGTGGGTAAAATATCAGAGAGGAAACATTCCATGGTGCCCTGCACGGAAAAAATCCCAGGCCAGATTCAGTTTGCAGCAGCGGCAACATAATTCTGTCAATTTCTGCATTCCCTCTGTCAGATGCAAAGACTGTTTTCAGTTAGAATCAGTGCAGCACTCAATGCAGAGTTGCCATGCTACTGCTCATCTCTAGAGAGGCACAGCCTGGAGGCCTGGAGTTGCGTAGCTTGAGTCACAAAAACAGAATCTCCATCAGTCCAACCGACAAAGAAGTCATACACGGAGAACAATGCATTTACCAATCAAATTTTGTATCTGACTGTCTTGGTTGACATCTTCCAAAAAGGGGGTGGGGGGAATAAGCACAAAGATTTCCAGTGTGGCAACAATGCCACTGTCCATACCAGAGGAGTTAGCCGTGTTAGTCTGTAGTAGCAAAATCAAAAAGAGTCCAGTAGCACCTTTAAAGGTGCTACTGGACTCTTTTTGATTTTACTGTCCATACCGGCTCTTTGTTGCGTCACCTACAATTGTATCATGTTACGGAAAAGTTCTATCTTGCACTCTCCAGAATCTAGGCTAACATTATAAAACAAAACAAACAATCCAGTTAAAATAAAAATACCTTTCAGTAAAACCAAACACCAGCAGTAAAGCTATCCCTATTAACAGCATCAATAAACCCCGTAATATAAAATAATTTTAGCATAAATACAGGATGTAAAATCATAACAAAAAATAAATGGGAAAGAATGCTGGGTTAGATGGACCTTCGGTCTGAATCAATTAGTTTCTTTTTATACTGGCGCACGTGTGTGTGGGGGGGGGGCGGGGGAGCCTTCTTTATGGGGCAGCTTGAGAAGCAACCTCTTGGCCTCTAGATCAGAATAGATCTAGATCTACATCTGAGAACTATGGATCCAAGAACGTCAGCATAAGGTCCTCTGACCTAGTCTTGACCTCACATTAAGAAGGTGGCAGAACAGAGACTTTCTAAAAACCAAACCAGCTTTGTGTTCTGGGTAACTCTGAATCAGTCTTGATTCGGATATAGGCATGCAGTAAAGAAGCCCTGAACATCTGCTTAGCTTTCCTATAGCAAATCATTTAACTCCTGGCCAGAGGTACACCACAGATAACGTTTTTGGTTTGTTACTGGGTACAGTACACAAATAATACAATTAAGGAGTCTCGGCTTCCTTTTAAAGCCTTAATTATTACAGCAATACCTACTTAGTATTCTTAATAACTCAATCAACAGAAACTTGTACCATCCATTATAACCGATCATTAAGGAGAGCAATAACAAGAGTCCAAAAAGTATCTTACGGAAAGATAAGAAGATCACAGGCAAGGAGCCTCTTCAAAGAAGCAGCTCGCTATCAGTTTAGCTTGTTATATTTACAGGGCTTCAGAGCCTTTTCGTAACAATAGCTGCTTCAGAGACTCAAATTCTTGGCTAGCTATTATCTTATGATTTCATTCACCAAACAAGATTATTCATATTAGAAATATCTTCATTTGTGGGGCAATTTTATATTCACTACTAATATAGTGAGTATCAAGCTGCAAACCATAAAGTTGATGATGAGATGGTATTTGACACCATCTAGGCTGCAACATATGACCCACTCAATCTCCCCCTTATGCTGGAAGGGATGTGGGAATAGAGGAACATATATGCATTGCTGGTGGGATTGTGTCTACATTAAACAGTTTTGGAGTGATGTGTGTAAATACATACAAGAGATAACCACCTATCAGATACCTCTTCAGCCTGAAGTGATCTTGCTAAATGATTGGTGTGCTGTTCTCATCCCGAAAGAAAGAAAGGCTCTAATAGCTCTACTGTTGGCAGCAGGTAAATCTGTTATTGCGACAGCTTGGAAAAGCGAGAAGGGCCCAACCATCTCCAACTGGTTATTGAAAGTCTGGGATTTATTTATTTTAGCCAAATTAACTGATTACACTAAGCAACGAGAAAATCCAGACTACAAATCCCACTTTACTGAATTTTGGTTCCCGGTTCTAGACTTTCTGTCACAAGATGATTCTACTAAACAACTTGTTAAATCTAGAGACTGTTTTGATGTTCTACTTAGCTTGTAACTACTTGATTTCTAATGTTTAACTTTATATACTATTGTCTGTTCTTGTACATTCTTACAGTTTAAAATAAAAAATATATTTTAAAAAAAGAAAAGAAATATCTTCATGACGCATATAACAATAATGAGTTCATTCTTGTTACTTTTTGTGTTAATAGAGTCTATGTAGAATTAGTGATTACAAGTTTCTCATACATCTGAACATCCTTTGGCCCTCCACCAGCACGCCTATAATATTGCCAGCTTCTCTAAAGTTAGACATTCCTGCCACTCTCAAGTCTGATACTTGCTGCATCTGGGCCTTGGTACATTGCATGCATTAGTGTGAGTTAGATGGCTCTTCTAATTTACAAATTTAGAAATTTTAGAAAGCGAAGTGCAAGCTGAACTCAAAGCAATTGAGGGAAACAAAGCATCTGGAGTAGATGAAATACCAATAGAGCTATTTCAAGCTACAGAAATGGAGTCCATCAAAATCTTAACAAAAATCTGTCAACAAATATGGAAAACAAAACAATGACCTACAGACTGGGAACGTTCAGTCTACATTCCTGCTTTATGATAGTGCCAATAAATTACCGTCATGTCCTGCTGTTGCCTGTTGATGCCACGTTTCCCTGCACTTTGTAGTTTTGTTCCCATGATGAGGGACAAATCCTTCCTTTCAGTGCTCAGGAGGAGCCACTCCCTAGAGGTGATGCGGGTGGATCTGACCATGCTGTCCTCCGTTCTGATCTATTCTTCCCAGGGTTCAAAATTAAGATCAAATTGCTCCCAATAAAGTCCTTCATCTCAACATCAGATTTCTTGTCACAGTGGACCTGCTGTCATGGTGGAGAGACCTGCTGGAACTGTGATTGGAACTTCACTTGATGCCCTCTACCTCAGAGCATTTGTTTTTCTCTACAGGTTACTGTGTTTTTGACCAGAGTAGACCCCGTATACCAATTTACCATGATCCTTTGTGTTTGGCCCTTGATCTATTTCTCTGTCTTGACTTAATGACAGGGCCATCACGCCATATCCAAAATGTGATATCCACGGGCAGAGAAATGTTGCAGGGTGCTACTGTACCATCAGCATGGGAGTCAATGTGGTTTCTCTTATAGCCCCCTACACCAGTACATTATTCCTCCCCTTCCTAAAACAGTCCACCAGGCTTTATGCCTTCTCCAAGGTTGTTTTATTCTAGGCCTCTGGACTCCCTTAGACGTCTATCTAGCCCTGTTTCTGTGTGCACAGGTATCTTGAACAACTTTCTTGGTCATATCCAGCAATTGTTCCCCTATAGTTTTAGCAATATCCATGACATTTGCCTATAAGTGCCTCTGGGGAACAGGACAGAACTGAGATGGAGGAGATGTTCTTGTATGAAACGAGGAACCAAGGATATACCTTTAAGATATTATCTCCCTTATTCAGAATAGATGGATATTTGTTTGTTTGTTTATGTCGTTTATAGTCTGCCTTTCTCACTGAGACTCAAGGCGAATTACACCGTGTAAGATTAGTAAAGTCAGTATCAGAAACATTTCCATAAACAATGCCATAGGGTAAATAGATACAAGTTCATAAAGACATAGCATTAGCAAGGATCCAATACAATATAGTGGTGAGGTCTATGGTTCTTAACTCATTAGCGGAGCGTCTGAGATCCCCTCCCTACAATACAGCCCTCCTATTTGAGTAACAAACTGTTTTGAATAATGCAGTTTTTCATCCTTTGTGGAAAGCCAGGAGGGTGGGGGCTCTCCCGACCTCCGCAGGCAGGCTGTTCCACATTGTAACGATTACTGAAACAATGTGTAAGAAATGCTTTGAACTCTCAAAAGGCACTAACCAAATTCTATGATTAATCTTCACCAGGCTTTATGAGCAAACTCCAGTTCAAGACTCCCTGATTTGCTGTTCTGCACCACAATGTGTGCAGCCCGTCTCCTTCTCTCCATCTCCTTGGAATGCGCCATCCGCAACAGGCTTCTCAAGGGCAGCTCGGCAGTGACATCAGCTTCTTTTCAATGCCAAAGAACACTTTTCTCCCTTTAATGGTGTGTTTTAGCCTCCTAACTTTTACTACAGGCACATTTAAACCTCGGCAGTGTTGTTTTAATTACAGACTCGAAAGAAAGAAAGCTGAAAGTACGGCTGCAGCCAGCCGGCAGTCGTAGCTCTCCAGATGGAGTACACAAACGATGCCATATTGCTCGGGCACGACTCTGTAAGGAAGGGGGAGGAGGGAGAGAAGCTGTCAATGAAAAGACAAACCAGGCAGCTAAAGTTTCTGCCTTTCCCTGGGGCTAAACTCCGTTCACAAAACCTTCCGATTACAGAGTAACTGAGACCCGTCTGCTTGTTTGTTCACAAGGAAGCTGCACTGCTGGCACCACACGGGACTCTGGGATAAGGCGGTCCAGGTATTCTCAGGTATCAGGATTTGAGTCCAGTGCCACTTTAGACACCAACAAAATTTTCAGGGTATACCTTACTGATCTACTGCAGAACAACACAGCTACCCACCTAAAACTATCAGGTTATCAGCTGGAAGTCTAAAAGACTTCGCATCAAAGGGCGGGGCGTGGGGGAGAAAGGGAGAGTGTGGTCCTTTTGGAGTTAAATCTTTATTTAATAGTAAAGAGTCCAGTAGCATCTTTAAGACTAACCAACTTTACTGTAGCATAAGCTTTAGAGAACCACAGCTCTCTTCGTCAGATGGATCTAACTGTAACATAAGCATGCATGACGAAGAGAGCTGTGTTCTCGAAAGGTTATGTGGTTCTCGAAAGCTTACACTACAACAAAGTTGGTTAGTCTTAAAGGTGCTACTGGACTCCTTTCCATTTTGCAACTACAGACTAACACGGTTAACTCCTCTGGAACTCTGAAGATGGAAAGCCCTACACAAATGCAAACTACTATTTTTAAAAATAATTCCTGTCCTACCCTCAGTGAAGATAAAATAATGTACAGGAAAAAAGGAGAAC
Organism: Eublepharis macularius; assembly: GCF_028583425.1. Lineage (NCBI taxonomy): Eukaryota > Metazoa > Chordata > Lepidosauria > Squamata > Eublepharidae > Eublepharis > Eublepharis macularius. The sequence goes on from NC_072798.1 coordinate 5,490,821, forward strand.
TGAGAATTTCTGGAAAACTAAACTGTGACATAGTAAAGGCGGGTCTGCGCTTTCAGCTCCCTGGTGAGGGGGCAGCCTGCAGAAGCACATGTCTTCTTATCGGATGTTTGTGGAAATGAGCCCATCAAAAGACCAAAGAAACCAGGAAGGAGTCCTCGTACAGGTCCTTTGACCTTATCATGCTTGTACAATAAATGCTCCGGGCTGACATTCTAGCACTCCTCGCCACAGAGTTGCAGGCCTAAGGAGCCATCTTCCAACTTAAGTACCTCTTTCACCACAGACCTCACCACTATGTTGTGTTGGATTCCTACTAATGCTATGTCTTTGTGAACTTATACCTATATGCAAAGCCAAATTATTCAAAAAGGCTTTTTACTCAGATAGGAGGGCTGTATTGTAGGGAAGGGATCTCAGATGATGCTGTGTCTTTGTGAACTTGTATATCTATTTACTCTATGGCATTGTTTATGGAAATGTCCTTGATATTGACTGTGCTAATCTCACACTGTGTAATCCGTCTTGAGTCTCAGTGAGAAAGGCGGACTATCAATCAATCCAATCAATCAATCAATCAATCAAAGTTGACAGAAAACTCCTTCAGCTGGAGGAAAATTTGCAATTCTGCTGTGAGGAGTACTTGGATATACGTCAGTGGCTGGTTCCACATGGGGGCGGGAAAAGCTATCCCTGCTACGCAAGGAGCAGCTAGCAGAATGGAAGCGTGCAGGGACTGCATCTACATGCTCCATCCCCGAATTGCTCTCTGCTTGTGCCACCCACCCTCTTGCTCCGTGTCACGAGGATACAGAAGCACTGGCCCAACGACAATCTTGCCAGGTCGCCCTGTGCTCCTCTCCCAACAGCTGAGTTAAAGTTCAATTGTTAAAAGGGGGGGAAGCCACATAAAAGGGCTAAAAGTGTGCATAGGTGGATGGAGGGAATGCTTAGTGCTGCCATTCTGGAATTAAAGTTCTGCTTCCGCCATGGACTGGCTGAAGGAGGAGCTTTTACGCAAAAAGATTGCCTGCAGCTGGCACACCATTTTCCCTAAGTCAGAGCAGAGGAGATGGTTCTTTGCTCCACCTTAAAAGGGAAAGCCGAAGCCATGTTTGGAAAAAGCCTGATGCCACATAGAAGCTGCTGGATAAAGCACGGCCAGGCTGCATTCCGCCCAGGGAAAAATCAGTCCCTGTTGCTCTTCTATGGTACACGATAAATTGCAATAAAATTACCTAATCAAAGAAACTACTAGAAAGTTTGCCCAAGTGGCACTGCATATTTTAAAAACATGTTTTTAAAATAAAGGTATAATTCTGCCCTAGTTGTAATATGCGGAAGGTAAGGTTTGAAAGGGGGGTAGTGGTGAGAAAATATACCATTTTAAAACAGCTTATTTTTATAGACTGGGAAATTCTTCTGTTCATATTTAACCTTTTTGCTCGTGCAGTAACAGAAACTTTAAGGGGATAGAAATTTCACAGTGTCTGCAAAAGCAAATACAGAAAGCCACAAGCCCCAACACCCTTCCCCTCCCTCAAACAAATCCAGGAACAGAAAACAATAATCTTCCAATGCAACTTTGGAATGGAAATTTAAACTCCCCTGGTAATTTCCCATCGACGGCGCTCAGTGATGCATGAAGAAGGAGGGCAGGGACGGGTAAATAGGACGGGGCTTGATTGCTTTATCACCCCTCCATTATTGCAAATCTTTGGAAGGGATTGGGGGGGGGGAGACTTCACAGAGATGTGTGTTGGCTGCTTGTTTGAAGGTGAGGTGCGGGGAGGAGACACACACAACATCCTATCAGCCCTACTGCGGAACGTGGCCCTTGCTGTGAAATCGTAATTATTGCTGTAACAATCTACTTATAAATCTCAAAAGCGGCCCAGATGGGGCTAAATTAGGAGCAGGATATCGTAAGCATTTTAGTTAAACGAAACAAAATTGTCTCTGACAGAACACAAATCACGTTCCAGGCGAATAAAGGGGTCCAATGAAACGATTACGGTGGGAGCAGCGGCACATTCGGGTGGCAAATGTGACTGGCAATCCTCACCCCACGTGGAGGGTGGGGGGATTGGCACACCAGACAGAAGTGCAGAAGCAATGGGGGATGGAGAACGGAAGTACAAGGGTTGGCGGGAGGGTCGCCAGGTTCCCTTACTGTCCCAGGAGGAGCCTGGGACTTACCTTTCTTGTGTTCCCAGCATGCTTCACTTGTGTGTGCGGCCCTGCACCTGCGTGATGATGGCACTTCTGGGTGATGTCATCATGCGGGTGAAGAAGCACGTGCACACTTTACAACGGGCCAATTTGGGCCACAAATAGGCCTAATTCTGCCTGTTTGGGGCCCAAACTGGCCCTCTGAAAAGCACGTGCGTGTGTTCTCGGGGCGGCACAATGACATCTCTCCTGGGAGTGACGTCTTTGTGCCATCCCGGGAGCCCACCCAAGAGGCCCATTCCAGCACCTTTCTCCCCCACCGGCCAAGTGAGTGGGGGGGGTGTGGAGGGTGAAAGTGGGGCATCCCCCACCCCCCCACTGGAGGAATGAGATCCCTAATTCGGGGGCGGATTTGCTATGCCTGACGTAGCCGATCAGGTGCCTTCCAAGGTCCACGGCAGGGAAGAAGCTTCACTGGTCAACAGTTCACTAACTGTGTGGTGCTTCTGGGTCATTCCCTGCTTGCTTTGTGGCCTGGGTTTGTTTGTGATGGGACACACATCTGGGTTATTGTCAGGCTTGCACACTCCCTCCTCTTCCTCCCTCTCCACCGTGGAGTGTGGCTGAAACCTTCCTGGTTTCTGAAGCATTCGAGTCGTCCTGATGTAGGCACTTGAACAAAATGGACACTATGTCATGGTTTAATGCTGGTTGGCAAGGAAGAAGGAAGCTGGACTTCATGATAAACTGGATTTTGTCTGAAGGCTTCCCAAAAAAGGAAGACTTTAGTTGCACTCCAGGCACAAGAGGCAGAGGGTTAAAAAGCACATCTAGAGTGTGTGGAGAGTGGAAGTGAACAAACCTATTTCCGTTCAGAGGCTGGAGGTAGGACTGCACACACTGCATGCTGGGAAATTCCTGGAGACTCAAGACAGATCACATAGTGTAAGTCAACCTGACCAATGGCTGAGACATTCAGCAATCGTTTCTATTGGGTTTTAGTTAAGGCACGTTAACTAAACAAGCGGCACGCAGAAAGCTCTCATCCAAGTTAGAGAACCAATAACTGTTTATTCAACTAAAGAAATACATTTACATAAGTTTAGTGGAGAGAAAGAACTAGTAACTGATCTAACTAGCTAAGGATGGCTTTAGATTGAAAGTAGGCCCTCTCTCTCAGGAGGAGACACCATGCTGCCTCTCCTGGTGCATGCAGGGAAGAAGGGAGAGAGAGGAGGGAGAGAGGAGGGAAGGAAGAAAGTTCCCCTGGCAGGAAGGAGACTGACAGCAGCCCATCTATCTAAGTGACTCTATGGTTGTTGCCTTCCTCCTTCTCTGCTGGTAGTCCTAAGGCCTGAGCAAGAGACATCGCCAGTCCCTTCTTCTAACTGTTCCCTTTCCCCGCGTTCCTCCCATTCCCTTTCCTTTTTCTTCCATTCCCTCCCTACTTTTGAAATCTGGATTGCAGGTCCTCTGCCATAGGTGTTTGTTGCTCTGCAAAACGGCATATACATTGATGGTTACCTCCAGGGCTCATTTCAAGGGGGAACGCACAAGAACGCAGTTCCGGCAGTTCCCCAAATAGGTCACATGACAGGTGGTCCCGCCCACCTGACTCTCAGCCATTTTGGGCCCGTTTCAGCCTGGACTGGGGACAAAATGGCCTGGATCGGGCCTCTGACAGGTGGTGGATCACTCTCCCACTCAGCAGCAGCCCGATCCAGGCCATTTTGGGCCCCTTTTCAGCCATTTTCAGCCCCTTTTTGCCATTTTGGGCCCAATTTCGGCCCTGAATGGCCAGGATTGGGTCCAAAACAGCCAGGGTAGGTGATGTCAGGGGGTGTGGCATATGCAAATGAGTTATGCTAATGAGTTCCTCCAGCTCTTTTTCTATGAAATGACCCCTGGTTACCTCAGACATCATAGCCCCTTTTGACTGGCTTACCTATTGTGGTGACCACATGGAGCCCTCAGTTATTGCAAGTTCCATTGTGCAACTGTGCACCTCTCCTTTTGGAGACCTCGGCAGAAGTGCTGGGTTCATGCAGTGTGTTCCTCCGTGCAAATGGCTCACGTCAAGGAAAAAGCTGCTGGGTTGCAGCAACTGAAAGAAGAGTTACTGTGGTGAATGCAGTGGACAATCTAGCTCAGGGAGAAGTAAAATTAGGAAGCACCCTTAGTGTAGCGATGGAGACTAAGAACCGTCTTGATTTAACAAGCAGTTGGATACAGCTTTGGGGATGTGTTAATCCGCTCTCTTTTCTTCCCTGGCACCTCCGCAGGGGTCCTCCTGAGGTCAGACAAAGCCTTTGGTAGAAATGTCAGCCAAAATTTGGGAGGCTTTTTCTTGTTCTTCTGGCAGACTCATAAAGACAATAAGCATAAAGAGGCTGGCGCTTCGACGCTCATCCATATGGCACTCAGAAGCTTTAGGGAGCCGTTTAACCGAACAGCATATGCCAGTCCCTCGTGACCGCCGGAGCTTATGGCAGGAGAGCAGCGGGCACCATTTCCAGTCCTCGGATCTGGAAGCATGAGGCACATGGGCATTAAGCACGTTTGCTCCATTGTCAAAAGGTGTTCTGCTGGGCCTTCGTGTCTTGCTGCTTTTACTGTTGCTAATACTGTGCCCTTAATTCAGCGGTGGCCAGTCTCTTACCATAAGGCCACTCTAGTATGTGTGCTCCGAACCCCAGTACGTGAGCATCCCCTTGGCTGCGGGCTGGCTTCGCCCGCTATTTTACTGAGCAGGGTGCAGGATCAGGCAGGAACGGAAGGCAAGGAGAGGCAGGCGTGGTTCTCTGCCATAGTGTACTGTGTACTGAATATGTGAGGAAGTGAGCAGTGACTCATGAAAGCTCATGGCGAAATAAATGTTGGTCTTTTAAGGTGCCACTGGATTTTCATTTTACTTTGCAAGGACAGGCTAACACAGCTCCCACTTTGCTCCCAAATGGAGTAAGGTTGCCAACCTCCAAGTTGTCAGACTGTGGCTAGATAAGGTACTCTCTGCAAGATTCCCTTTAGAAGCAAGAATAAGTCCAATGTCTAGCAAAGGAAGTTTTATTGCAGAAAAGGTCCATTATAGTCCACTGTCCTGAATAGGAGACTCAGGATGGTACATGATCATTGTTACCAATGAAGAGCAAGCATAGGATACAGAGTAACAATACCCATCTGGAACAGCCTCCCCCCACAGTTCTCAAAACAACATCTTTCAGTCCTGGGAAGCTGCTCTCCTTCAAGGCCAATGCTTGGTGGAACGGGGTTAGACACAACAATCTCCTCTGGTGGGAATGCTGCCTGGGAACTGGTGCACCTGGGGAGAAAGCACTTAAACACTAGAAGCATTAGAAAATGGAGTCAGTACAGTTTAGAGACATACTGGACCTGACATTCTGCCCCCCTTAAAATAGATCCCCCCCTGGCTTATATGGATAGCGAGTATGAAAAGCTTTGGTTAATCTAGGAGCATGAACATGTGCAGAGTTCACCCATTCATCGTAACCAGAATCAAAGTCCTTCCAGCGAATGAGGTAAAAAAGCTGGTTTCGTTTGAGCTTAGAGTCCAAGATTTGTTGTACCTCATAGTGTATTTGGTCGTCAATCAAAGTTGGAATGGGTGGAGCTTTGACGTGCCATTTGTTGTCGGTGGGAGCTCTTTTCAGAAGACTGACATGGAACGTATCATGCACATGGCGCAAGTTCTTGGGCAAAGTTACAGCAACAGTCACTTTATTTATTATCTTGCGCACAGGAAAAGGTCCTAGGAATTTTAGAGCGAGTTTGCGGCTTGTTTGAGCTATTTTCAGATTTTTTGTGGAAATATACACATGATCTCCGGGTTGCAATTCCCATTCGGCCACACGATGGCGGTCTGCGTATTTTTTGTAATCCAGTTTGGCTTTTTCGAGGTGTTTTTTAATGAGAGTCCATTGCTGTGCCGCCTCCCCCCACCATGAAGATACATCTGGCAATTTTGAGGAATGGAGAGGGGGTGCGTCCAACGGGAAGGGATTGAAGTGGGCTCCGTAGACAATTTTGAAGGGGGCCTCTCCCGTCGAAGCGTGTACACTGTTGTTATATGAGAACTCGGCCAAAGGGAGGAGGTCTACCCAATTATCTTGCTGAAAATTGATGTAACAACGAAGGAATTGTTCTAATATTTGATTTGTTTTTTCGGATTGCCCGTCGGTTTGTGGGTGGTGGCTTGAACTGATGCCTTGCTCAATATTCAACATTTTCAAAAGCTCCCGCCAGAAGTTGGCAACGAACTGTCCGCCGCGATCCGAAATCACCTTGGACGGAAAGGAATGTAATTTTACAATGTGTTTTAGAAACAAATCCGCTAGTTTTCGAGCGGAGGGTATAGCAGTGCAAGGGATAAAATGAGCTTGCTTGGAGAACAGATCTACCACAACTAAGATACTATTATGTCCTTTAGAGATAGGTAGATCAGTGATAAAGTCCATAGATATTACTTCCCAGGGTTTGTTTGGTGTCTCCAAGGGTTGTAAGAGACCCGGAGGCTTCCCTTTCCTGGTTTTGGCGCTGAGGCAAATAGGGCAGGAACTAACGTATTGGGAAATGTCTTTGCGCATGCCCGGCCACCAAAATTGTCTCTGGATCAGGTGTAAAGTTTTCAAATACCCATAATGTCCAGCAGTGGGAGCGTCATGACAGCGCTGTAAGATCTCCAGCCTGAGGCTGTTTGGGACATAAAATTTGCTCCCAGCTAGCCAATCCCCGTGTGGGGATTGGGTTAGTTTGTTTCGTGGAGCCCTATCCCCCTCCTTCTCTACTTCAGTTTTGAGTTTCGATTTCCATTCTTGGTTAGCCGGGAGGGGCAGCTTGGCCCGACTGCGAGTGGTCACCACGCCCCCAAGTTGCGTAGGTGAGAATACAGTGTCGACAGTCTCCTCCCTCTTGCTCTTGTGTTGGGGCATGCGCGATAGGGCGTCCGCTAAAAAGTTAGTTTTGCCCGGGAGATAGTTTAGAGTGAAGTTGAATTTGGAAAAGAATTCCGCCCATCGCAATTGCTTAGCATTCAGTCTGCGCGGGCTTCGGAGGGCCTCCAGATTCTTGTGGTCCGTCCAGACCTCGAAAGGGTATCGCGCCCCCTCCAGCCAATGTCTCCAGTTAGTGAGGGCTGCCTTTACTGCAAAGGCCTCCTTCTCCCACACATTCCAATTTCTTTCCGCCTCCGAAAACTTCTTAGACAAGAAAGCGCAAGGCCGCAGCCTCCCATCCTCCCCCTTCTGCAGCAGAACTCCCCCAATCGCTGTATCGCTGGCGTCGACCTGTACTATGAAAGGGGCTTGTTCGTTGGGGTGGGAGAGGACGGGTTCCGTTACAAATTGCTTTTTTAAATATTCAAAGGCCGTCTGGCAATCGGGGGTCCATAGCAGTTTGGAAGATGGTTTCTTAGCTTGGTCCCCTTTATCTTTGGTTTTTAGCAAGTCTGTTAAAGGGAGCGTGATTTGGGCGAAGTTTGCTATGAAATCCCTATAGAAGTTGGCAAAACCCAGGAAGGATTGCAGTTCTTTACGGGTGGTGGGTGTTTGCCAGTCTTGGATCGCTTGTATTTTGGCTGGATCCATTTTCAGACCTTCTTGGGAGATACAATACCCGAGGTAAGTAAGTTCGGTTTTATGGAATTCACATTTGGACAACTTGATGGGCAGATTATTTTCCATCAGGGTGGCTAATACTTTCTGTACGGTTTGAATATGTTCCTCCTCGTTGTCTGAGTAAATTAACACATCATCAAGGTACACCACCACCCCTTTGTACAGAAATTCGTGTAGAATTTCGTTTATCATGGACATGAATACGGATGGGGCTCCCGTCAAACCAAAAGGCATAACTAAGTATTCATATTGTCCGAGGGGTGTATTAAAAGCCGTTTTCCACTCATCCCCTGCCTTAATACGAACGTGGAAGTAAGCATCTTTTAGATCTAATTTTGTAAAGATCTTACCTTGGGCCACGACGTTGAGAAGGTCTCGGATGAGCGGTATAGGATAGGCGTTGTTTGTGGATACCGCATTTAACCCTCGGAAATCAGTACACAGTCGGAGTCCGCCATCCTTCTTTTTCACGAAGAGGACCGGAGCGGCGTGGGGGCTGGTGGCCGGGCGTATGAATCCGCGTTGGAGGTTGGTGTCAATGAATTTTCGAAGCTCTTCACGTTCATGGAGACTCATGGGATAGAGCCGTCCTTTGGGCAGTGAGGCTCCGGGTAAAATTTCTACCGCACAATCCGTACGTCTGTGCGGGGGTAGAGTATCCGCTTCCTCCTCCGAGAAAGCCTTTAGAAAGGGCCAGTACGGTTCGGGTATTTGGCTGACTTCTTCTTGGGTGAGAAGGGCCTTTTCTTTATGCGTTGGATCGTCGCCCCAGTTCTGATTCCAACGGTGATTTTTACAGTTGGTGTGACTGAAGGTAATACATCCTTGTGCCCAATCTATATAGGGGTTGTGATCACATAGCCATCTACTGCCTAGAATTAACGGGTACTTGGCAGTAGAGCTGATGACAAAGGACCTCTTCTCCCAATGTTGCCCCATGCCCGTGATTACTGGGATGGTCTCCGTTGTTACAGGATTCATATTGGTACCATCCATTTGTTCAAAGATTACTGGATTTTGTAAATCCCGGGTTGGTAGGACTAGTCCATTGACTAACGCAGGGGCGATAATGTCTCTTGAGCAGCCCGAGTCAATAAGGGCTTGCACCCGAATGTGCATCTTCCTCTCAGGGTTGACTAGAGTCACTGGCATGAATAAAATGGACCCAGGTGGCCGGTCCCGTGCAGGGACGGGCTTCTGGTGGATCTGTCGTTTGGGTCCTTTTACGACAGATCCATTTCGTTTCCCGACTGGGGACTTTCTGGATTGACTCCTGCGGTTGGGGAAGCGGGATCATATTCCATGACTTCTTCCGCTTCCAACCCTCTCTCTGAGGCTGGCCTTTGGGAAGAGCCGCGACCTCTATTCGCCCGGGGTGCTGGAGTCGGGCGTTGGGGCGCAGAAAACTGAGCCGGAGTTGGACGGCGTAGTTGGAGCGGAGGTCTTTGCACAGGCCGGTAAGGGCATTGTGCTGCAAAGTGACCAGCCTGTCCGCAATGCAGGCACAGCCCTTGTTGCCATCTAGCATCTCTCGCTCCACGGGTGGCGTAGCTAGCTCCCCGTGCCGCCCTCTGTAAGGTTAATGGTCTTCTTTGTCCCGTTTGTTGTTGTTGTTCAACCAAACGGACTTCTAATATGCGATTCTCCACTTCACAAATAAGTCGGATCCACCCTAACAGCGTAGGGGGATTGTCTTGCATGAGGGCTCTGTCCAAAAGTCTCGGGTTAAGGCCTTGTTTGAACAGGATAATTTTGGTGGACTCCTCACACCTGGGGCACTTGGCTGCTAATTGTCGGAATTTTGTAACATAGTCTCTTGCTGTCATGCTGCCTTGCTTGATGGCTTGCAATTCTGTTCGGGCCCTAGTTTCCTCTAAGGGGTCTTCATATTGGGCTCGAATAGCATCCACCAACCCCTGGAGAGTATCAAGTTCTGGGGCCCCGACATTGTATAGTCCTACATACCAGTCTGCTGCCTTGCCCTGTAGCCGAGATCCGAGATGTTCGATTTGACTGGCCTCGCTGCCGAATAGGTGCCCCCAACGGTTGAAAAACTGTACCACTTGTACTAAGAAAAATCCCAGTTTGGAGGGGTCCCCATCGAAGGTGGCTTCCAGCTTTACCCAGCCCATCGGGAGGTCTTGTCTCGGAGCAGGCACTGGGTAAAAGTCCATCGGCATTTCTAGTTGTCCCTGAGGCACAGGCGGAGGTAACTGGGGCCTCGGTAGGGGCAACGGTGCCGGCTGTGCTGGCGGCGGTCGAGCCGGCGGTGCCGGCTGGGGTTGACCTGGTGGTGCGGGCGGAGGTTGCCGTGGTTGCGCTGGCGGGGTTGGTCTTGGCTGGGCCGGCGGCTGCAATGGCGGGCGAGCAGGTGGCGGTATCCTCGGTCTAGCGGGTAACACAGGAGGCGTTGGCGGTGGCTGTCGAGGTGGAGTAGGTTGGTGTGGTTGATTGGGGATCGGCCGCTGCGGAGGTGGTCGGAGGGGTCGTAGTGGTGCAGGCCGTCCCGGTTGGTTCGGGGGTGGCAAGACGGGCTGGTCCTGAGGCTGCTGCACCGGTGTGAGCTGCGGTCGAGGTAAGAGGGGCCGCAGCGGCGAGGGTTGAGTAGGTGGAAGGCCGCGCGGGCTTGCCCCTCCGGGCGTTGTCAATCTAGGAAGCAGCGGCTGGCCTCTGGGCGCTATTGGACCTTCTCCCGTAGGTTGGCCGACGGGGACAGTGTTTGGCGGTTGACGCGGGGCTCCCTCTTGGTCCGGCCGGACCTCTATAGGAGAAGTAAGAGGGGGTATCACCGGTGTATCACTTGGCTTTTCTTCACCTTCCGTAGGCCTCTCCACGGGAGTCTCATCTGGGGGCGCATCCCCTTCCTGGTTAGGTTGTTCGGTGGGGGTCTCTCCGGGTGGCTCAACCGAGTCATCCCTCCTCGGTGGAATTTCTTGCTGCTCGGGAAGTTCCTCGGTTTGCTCTCCCGATTCGCCCAGATAGGTGCCCCCTTCGCCGGTAGGTGACGGCTGCTGTTGGGCATCCTCCACCGGATAGGATATGACACTTTGAAGGGTAGCTATCTGTATCGCCATCTCTTCAGGGGATAATCTTTCCCCTGCTCCCATTGCCGAAATTAAATGGATGGCACGAGCTAAACTTTCTTCCATATCCATCAGTTTAGCTTCTAACTGTTGCATACGACTCGCCCCCGGTTGTTCGCTCGTGGAAGCTTCATTCGTTGCACTCACCGGGGACAAGGGGCCCCAAGGAGGAGGGTCCCCTTGGACGACTCTCGATCTCGCGGCTAGGATTCCCTTGGCCATGCCCGTCACGGCCGAGATGCTGGTATCCACCGCATAGGTGCGACCTTGTATCTGCTCCCAACTTTGTTCAGGGACTTCCGTTGGCTCTTTCCACGGAGCAAGTTCGGAGTAATCCCAACTCAGGGCGCCGCGGCGAGACGTGTCCTCTTCCGTCTGCTCGAGCGTCCTGTTCCAATAGTTCCATGATTGGCTGCTGTCTAGCTCCAGGACGGTTCCTAGGCTTCGGCGCCTTTCCATAGAAACTCGAGGATGGAGCCCACCTACACGACGCTCTCTAGTTTCTCTGGGTCTGGCACCCCACTCCGACGGGGTAGGTACCGAAATCAAGGGGAGAGCGGTCGCTTTCGGCCTTGCCCCGAGGTCGGCTTCGGTCTCGACCCGAGCACTGAGGTCGATGAGAGGCGGGGTGGAAGTGGAGACTTCGGTTCCATTCCCGGCTGCTCCCAGCTCCTGGGAGTCTTGGGCTTGTACGGGTTGTTTGTCGGGAGACACATACGGCTCGAACAAAGGATCCCTGTCCGGGACAACCTTGGATTCCGCTGGGCCCGACTCAGACATGATTGGTAACAAAATGTCAGACTGTGGCTAGATAAGGTACTCTCTGCAAGATTCCCTTTAGAAGCAAGAATAAGTCCAATGTCTAGCAAAGGAAGTTTTATTGCAGAAAAGGTCCATTATAGTCCACTGTCCTGAATAGGAGACTCAGGATGGTACATGATCATTGTTACCAATGAAGAGCAAGCATAGGATACAGAGTAACAATACCCATCTGGAACAGCCTCCCCCCACAGTTCTCAAAACAACATCTTTCAGTCCTGGGAAGCTGCTCTCCTTCAAGGCCAATGCTTGGTGGAACGGGGTTAGACACAACAATCTCCTCTGGTGGGAATGCTGCCTGGGAACTGGTGCACCTGGGGAGAAAGCACTTAAACACTAGAAGCATTAGAAAATGGAGTCAGTACAGTTTAGAGACATACTGGACCTGACACAAGTGAGGTCTGGAAATCTCCCAGAATTACAATGTATTTCCAGGTGACAGAGATCACTTCCCTTGGAGGAAATGACTGCTTTGGAGGATGGACTTTATGGCATTATACCCTGCCGTTAAATCCCCAGACCTCACCCTCCCCAGGTTCCATTTCCAAAACTTCAAGAATTTCTCAACCCAGAACTGGCAACCCTAACTTGGAGACAACAGTGTGGTGGGTCAGGTACAAGACTCCCCTTCCTGCTATGGTTACCAGCTCCTGGTTGGGAAATTCCTAGAGATTTGGGGAGGTGGAGCCTGGAGAGGGAGGGGTTTGGGAAAGGGAGGGGCCTCCACTAGGTAAAAGGCCATAGAGTTGGCTGGAAATGCCATAGAGTTTCTGTTGGCTGGAAATCAGTTACAATTCCAGGAGATCTCCAGCCACCACCTGGAGGCTGGCAACCCTCCCCTCCCCCATAGCCTCAGCAAGCTCTTCCTGTCCTCCCCTCAGGAAGCCGCCATCTAACAACAAACCTGCCTGCTTTCTTCTTGCTAGGAAGTATCTAACTCATCCGTAGTTCCTCCTTCTCTTTACTAGCAATCAGGGAATAACAAAGCAGACAGAGAAGAGGAGAGCATACAAGAAAGTGAGAGGGAGGAAGAAGTTTGGAAAGATGAGAACACCCTCCTCCTTCATGCTTTACTTACTTTTTTCAAGGGGAACATGGTGGAACGGAGTTCCGACACCTCTTGGAAATACTCGGCAATAGGTGTCATTTCGTAGAAAAAGAGCTGGAGGAACTCATTAGCATAACTCATTAGCATATGGCACGCCCCTTGCCATCGCCAGAAGTGTGTCATTAGCATAACTGATTTGCATATGCCACACCTCCTTGCATCACCTATCCTGGCTGTTTTGGATCCAATCCTGGACATTCAGGGCCGAAATTGGGCCCCAAATTGCAAAAAGGGTCTGAAAATGGCCGAAAGGGGCCCAAAATGGTCAGGATCGGGCTGCTGCTGAGTGGGAGAGTGATCCACCACCCGTCAGAGGCCCGATCCGTGTCGTTATGGCCCCAATCCAGGCTGAAACGGGCCCAAAATGGCCGAGAGTCAGGTGGGCGGGGCCACCTGACATGTGACCTTTTGGGGGAACTGCTGGAACTGCGTTCCTGTGCATTCCCCCTCAAAATGAGCCCTGATCGGCAATAGTGCTTGAAAATAATATTATTTCAACGAATCCCGTGTGTTTCTTCCTCATTTCCCTCTTGAGAGTTCCGTCACCTCTTTTCCCAGAAAAAAAAATCTCTGCTTCTTTGCATATCACCCTTGACACAGTGGCTTCTGGCAAGCAGAAGGGAGTATTCATGGATGGACCACTCGGGAGGCCAGGGGACGGGTTTGATTGTCTGGCACTGCATTTTATGGGCACAGAAGTATTTAAGCCAAGCGGGAGGATGCCGTTGAATGTAGCTGCCTCCACATTTCAGGTCCAGTAACAAGTTAAAGACCAACTAGGATTTCCACCTGAAATTGCCTCCAGGTCTGAATCTGGTTCATGTAAAACCTTCCTTCCATCAAAAGAAGTTCCCGAGGTTTTACAAAAAGAACTCCCAGCCTATTTTTTAAAAACACACAAGATGAAGAACGCACACAAACTGATGTCTTCACATAAGCTAGGCCTGTGCATTGTGCGTTTGGAGCTCGGACTGACAACTGCCCCGCCTACCGTCCAGGAAAGTCTGCAGAGACTCAAAACCTCACTTTACAACCAGATCAATATGATCCACTGCTTCAGAGACTATCCTGGTCAAGAGCTTTGATGACGGAGGGCCAGGAGGGCCTGGGGAAGACAGAAGAGGGTTTGCCGCATGGAATGTGAGCCGATCGCTCTCTCAGGACAGTGGACCTTCCCCTCTTAGGTACAGGAAAGCAAGAATTTGCTGGGAATTAGGATTTTCCGAGATACACACCAGCATGAACGACAGCGAGATTGCCTCTTCACTCAAATGGTTTGAGCCAAAGCCCTGAAAGTAATGATTTCCTTGCCCCGTGAACGTGGAGCACGGGAGTGCAATTGGAAGGGATTTGTAGGACTCGACAGCCTTTAATGCTATAACCCCTGAGAGGTAATATATCCCTGGAGGAGGCTGGACAGGGAGGGGAGAACAGGGGGAGATGCTGTAATTCTGCAAGGCAATTTTGACCCGAGATTGACAAAGGCCCGGAAATGCAGCGGAGACTGGTTAAAAGATACTCCCACCCGCAGGCTGACATGCAAAAGAAAGATTAGATTAATTGTCACACTAACACCTCATATATTCATTGTTAATTTTGCCAACTGATTTTATTTCAAGAGAAAAACTCTCGCGGGGGGAGGCGGGGGGAGAAGGGAGATTCTCCTGTCCTTCAAGTTTCTAGACATGTATTAGGAATGACAGCCTATGATTGCTGGAGACAACATCTAATTAACTGTCATTATAAAACACATGTCAGAGCCCGAGGCCTGTGCCGGATCTGCTGTCTAATTTAGCTGCGGAATATTAAGAAGGCCCCTTTGGTTTTGCCAAGCCGCTGAACGAATCTTGTTGTCTTATTAAGCAACTTGCTCCCTTTCGCCTGCCCTCCTCCTTGTATTCCTCCCCTCTCCCAACTCACTCCCTCTTTCTGCTTTCTGTCCCTTGCATTTCAAGAGGACAAAAAAAGGGGGGGTGGATTTTTAAAGCTTGCCCCCATCAATGGACTCGGAGGGTGACTGCATCCCAGATATGACAGGAAAGGGGCAGCTGTCCGCAAAACTATTAGATGACGAATGAAACAATTATACCCAAATAGCTGCCTCAACCACTTACGGGGCTGATTTTTTCCCCTCCAGCACAGCACTGTACAGTCAGACCTTATTCCTCTTCTTTTATTAATTAGGAGAATGGAGATGCTAATCAATCTCTGCCTGTGTTCAAGTGGCTGGCATGGCGGGGAGCTGTTTAGGTTTCACTTAGGAATGCATTTCTTCCTTTCCCTTGCTGGAGGAGGGCGCTCGGCATGCAGATCCCCGCTGCCACCAACCCAAGGAGAGGGCCCCCTGCATGTTTTCAGCACATTCTCTTCATTGACCACCCAGCCTTGGGGATTTGTCTTCACTGTATACAGAAGTGAAGCGGCTTTTAGCTAGCCATCTCTTCCCTTAGGCTACCTGGAGTAGCTTGAGCCGATGCAAGAAAAGCAGGTTGCAAATGAACCACGTAAGTAAATAAAAAATGGGCCCTCCACCTTGTGCTAGGACTAGGCATGTATCCATGACTATAATGGTGCGAGAGCAATGCCCTCGGGTCCTCCCATCTCATCTCAACTCCTGTTCTCTGACGGAAGTATCACATGGTCAAATCACATGAATATGTGCTGCTGGCATGTCATGCTCGCAACATGAAACTTGATTGGTTGGGATCATGCAGCAAAGAAGCACTTTTAAGCAAAAGGATTATCCCGAGAAGCAGCAGATATTGTAGGGGAAACAGATGTGGAAACAGATGTGGAAAAACATACCAGAGACCGGAAAGTGCTATTTTTTCCCACACGTCTAAAAAAAAAAAATTAGATGTGATGGGACAACAGGCTACCTACTTTCATCCTCTGATCATCAGGCATTGTTGGGAGGAGGCAGCAAGAGAACTATGATCAAGAGAAATTATTTCAATCCAATGTTTTCAAAAAGCTGCGTTCAGAATGGATTTTGTTACATTAAAACCACAAGAAGATAGGACAAAAGTGATCTAGTCACTCTTCAAGCCCGTGAAAATCAGTAATTTAACTCGGAAGTGTGCCACTTTCTGAGAAGAATTAAACTGTTGATTGTGCTAAACAAATAATAATTAACGCTAGTACATACAGCGCTAATTAACAAGGAATTTAATTAAACTAATACACCAACATAACAAGATGCGTGACAACGTAATTGTGCTTTGTCTTGCCGGCGGATTCTCATTCTGCTTCAAAGTTTGTTTTGTGCTAAGTCTCTTGTAAGCCAAGACTAAGGGCCGATGAGCGAAACGAAAAGCAGGCCGAGCACACAGGCGCACGTTCCAAAGAAGGAGAACAAAAAGAAGGGAACGGGGAGAGAAGCACTCCTTCCAAGGTAGATCATTTGTTTTGGAAGGTTTTAAGCTTCTTGTGCACCAACAGGATATTCAATGCTGTGCCAAGGTGAAGTTTTATTTCCCTTACAATGGAGACAATAAAGAAAACTTACAGTTTCCTATCCAGGCTGAGTCAATACATGCACGGACTCTAGTCCTATACTCATTCAGTATGACTAATAGATTCATTCGTGTGATCGGGACCCCTGGCGAATGCAGAGTCCTGGGCCGTTTCCAGACAGCTTACCGGCCCCCAGAATGTCGCGCCACGGTGCGGGAAAAACGCCCGATATTTCGCGTTTTCCCCGCACCGTGGCGCGACGTTCCGGGGGCCGGTAAGCCGTCTGGAAACGGCCCTGATCTTGCAAACAAGGCCCACATGTATATAAGGGTAGGGATCCCAGGTCCCTCGGTCAGGGTAGAGGAGCCTCCACTCCTACCCGTTGCTCTCCTCCATCTAGGGCTGCCAGCTCTAGGTTGAGAAATTCCTGTAGATTTTGGAAGTGGACTCTGGAGAGGGTGGGGTTTGGGAAGGGAGGGGATGGGGAGGGCCGTCTGGACTTGGCCCATATTTATCTTAACCTTCCAAACAGCTTCCACAAAGAAGTCTTTTTGGACGGGGGCAGCGGGGAGCAATCTTTCATGAGAAGCCGCGACTCAGACAGACAGGAAGGGAATGGGGCTTCCTGGTTATTTGTATCTCTAAATACTATAAAACTGGATTTTTGAGCAGACATTTTTGCTTTTGTCTTAATGAAACAATGACTCCCTCACAAATGAACGCTCAGTCTGTCAGCCACAATTCATAGTTTTTAAATTAGTAGTACAAATGAGCAAATGGAGCCCTTGAGACTTAGATGGCAAAGGTAGTTTAAGGTCAATTTCTTAATTAGTAGCACTTCATTAGTCAACAGCCTAACCTGAAAGTCACCAGAAAGCTCATGCTTTGCTCAGACAGTAAGTGCTGAGCATTTGGGGCTGGGATTCCCTTCCCTTCTCCAGCCTTAAAACCGAATGCTGGCATTCCCAAAGGAGGATTTGGTCTGGAATAGAGTTCTCTGCTTTGAGGGAACCAAAAATCAGCAACAAGACGCAGAAGCACAGACACCCTGCAAAGTGCATGTGCAGACATGCTCTGCTCCACAGCTGTTTTGCTAACCTCCAAGTGGAGCCTGGAGTTTTCCCAGATCCAGAGGAGTCAGCCGTGTTAGTCTGTAGTAGCAAAATAGTAAAGAGTCCAGTAGCACCTTTAAGACTAACCAACTTTATTGTAGCATAAGCTTTCACAAGAGGAGAGCTGTGGCTCTCGAAAGCTTATGCTGCAATAAAGTTGGTTAGTCTTAAAGGTGCTACTGGACTCTTTACTATTTTGGAGTTCTCTCAGTATTGCAACCAATCTCCCAACTACAGAGATCCATTCTCCTAGAGAAAATGGCTGCTTTGAAGGGTGGATTCTATGGCATTAAACCTTGCTGAGGTCCCTCTCCTTCCCAAACCCCACCCTCCCCAGATTCCATCCCCCAAATCTCCAGGAATGTCCCAAGCCCTACTTGGCAACCCTACCCCACAGCTATTCAGCTCCCTCCCTCTTAGAAATAAGTGCTGGACTCTAAGCAAGACCTGAGCTAATTAATGGTCATCCTTAGAACGAATGCTCGGAAAAATCATCTTAGATGGCATTCCTCCATTTGTCTCACTCAGGGGGGAACGCCTCTTCTATGATGGCGTCTGTTGCAAAAAAATGCAGACATAATCTATAACCAAAGAACATTTTTCCTTCAGAACTGTAATTTTATATGTATGCATAACTAATCAATTAAAATGCATATGATTAATTGGCTAAATGCAATCCTAAAGACGTTACACCTTTCTACTCCAATGGGCCTACCAAGATTTGCACTGAATGGGGCCATGAATGCAGTGACAACCTAGATTTCCAGTTTCCATTCAGACTGGCCTCGAGTGATCCGGATTCCTGACACAGCTTTCTAACGGGGATGAGACTTTAATCCATGTTTAACTGGGCTCCATGGATGCTCCCTCTGGGATTTCTTTCAATTTTCATTTCACTCTGGGCCCTACGGATAGTTACCCATGTATGCCAGGATCCAAAGGTGGTGTGTGTATTCTCTCCAGTTTTAAAAAGCAGCTTGCCTCTTATGTAGCAGATATTACTTTAGAAGTGGGAATTGCAGAGGCGCGCAAAACTCTGGCTACACTCATAGCTGTCTCCCACGTGCTTATGTCCCTTTCTTTGGATCCTGCGTAGAGTTTCCATTCCAAGGTTATTTTAAACCACAGCTTCTTTTAAACCACATGTTACATGTCTTCGGATTTCTCTAACATGTCAGTTACACAGACATGTTTTGCTAACTAGCATCGTATTGTCTGCCTTATGTGTAATGCTTTTGAGAATTTATAATGATGGACATCTTTGCAGTTTTCCACATTATAAGTAGTTCATTGAGCGCTAACCAGAAACTGTCAGGATTCTGAACAGCATGATTAACAAACTGAATCCTTCCCATTTCCCCCAAGTTAAGGGGGTAATGTTTTTAGGCATTATATTAACATCTACCCCTCTGAACTTGCTCGCTCACTTGCACTCTGGTTCCTTCCAGGGCCAGGAATTTGTACAGCACATAGGTGTTAAATTTGAGTGTGCGCACTTGCCTGAACCTTGGATCACACTGACCCCCAAGAGCAGAGGTGGTCCAAGATGTTCAGCTATCTATCAGCCATACTCATAACTAACAATTTTGGAATTAACCTAAAAAGAGAATAGGGAACTAGAGAGGATGTGAGAGCCTTGGTGTAACAGGTTCCTGGTAATCCATTTTGCACAGGACAGGAGATGAGACGGGCATTGTGCATTCACTTGGAGCTTCCGAAGCATCATTGAGAGCAGTCCCATGCAGAATGCATTGCCGTTCAACAGGGGTGCGCTGGGGTTGAACAAAGCTCTGTATTAGTAAGTGGTGTGGAAAAACAGAAACCTGTCCTTTATTTTTCCTCATCTCACCAAGGGAAGTCTGGGGAGGGGGGGAAGCAAAGAGAAAAGGGGGGCGGGAAACAAGGGACTCTGCAGTTATAAGCTGGGATGAAGAAAGGAAAATAGAACTGGACTCAAGTGGTGGTTCCTGAAAATAAAACTCCTATATCCTGCAGCCATCTGTACATCGGCCACCTCTACAACACACAAATTCACATTGCATGCAGCGGGCTGTTGAACAAATATCTAAGGTGCTTGTCTAGCAATAAGTGGCTGATGAAATCCATTCTTCTGTGCCGTGCCTGTATCTTTCTCAAAACACTCCTTGGGGCTTCTTGAAACTCGCTTCTGCTCTTCATGAGCTTCAGAGGTAAACAAACACCACCGTAAGAGCAAGATGCCAATTTTCTCCTAAAGGGTGAAGACCCTAATGATGTATTGTACACATAAAATTCTTGACTCGACAGGAGTGGTTTTAGCCGCAGGCGATGCACCGACATCCCACAAGGCATTCCCTCTGATTATTTGCATTGCTTATTATTCGGTCTTGTGATAGTGCCTGAAGGGCTTTGGGGCATACAGAGCTTTCCCTTCATTTTGTCTTGGCGGGGTGTCAGAAGATTGTCTTTGAATTCCACATTGTATTGGTGTAGCATGGCACGAAACCGTGGCCACAAAGTGCATCTTGGAACACGTCTTCAGTGGCTTTTCCTGAGGCATTATTGGCAGCTCTGTGCAAACACATGGTGTTCTCTTCTGACATGTCAAATTTGAGCAGTCTTGCCAGTGACGGTTGCAGATCACAGGAAAAAGCGTGAGTGGTGCTGTTTTTATCAGGACTACTTATGGCTAATATTATGGAGGGGGGAAACCTGAAGGTAGAATTTTATTATCAGATCTGTTGCCCGTGCTCAAAAAAGCAGACTTATGAGCAGGGCTTCTTTTCTGGGGAAAGAGGTGGTGGAACTCAGTTGTAGCACCTCGGCCAACTCCCAGCAGGAGGTAGCGACTGGGACTGTGCAATGATGTCACTTCCGAAAAGTGATGTCATCGTGCAGGGCACGGCCCCTCCCAGTTCCCCCCTCCCAGCTGAAGCCCAAGGAAGCCCCAAAAGGGCTCTTTAAACTTCAGCTGCCCAGGGAAGCAAAACAGGCGCTTTAAACTTCAGCTGGGAGAAGGGATTCCCCCCCTCCTAGCTGAAGCATGGGGAAGCCTGTAAATAGTTTAAACCCCGGCTTCAGCTGTCAGACGGGGACTATCGGCGGGGCAGGAAGTTTGTCAGTGTGCTCTGAATCTTTACGGAGCACACCGAAGGGGGTTAATAAGCGATTAGTCCTCCAGGGGAACTGATCTCTGTCTGGAGATCATTGGGCGGGCCAACCAGACACAGGATTAACTTCAAGAGGTTCCACCGTGTTCAGGCTGAAAAAAAGCCTTGCTTATGAGACAGACCCATCTGCCCATTTGGATTTCTTTTAAATTAGCAACTGCTCACTTCAGGTAAGAGCTAGGATGGGTGCAGTGGGTAGAGTTTTGCATCAAGTTTGAATCCCTCACTCAACTAATTTGGGCCCGTCACAATCTCTCAGCCTAACCTATCATTATAAGGTTTTTGTTCTGGGGATGAAGCCAGGCTCAAATCCCCACCTCTACCACAAAGCTGATTGGATGTTCTTAGGCCTTATCTCTCAATGTTACCGCCATGCTCAGCTTATTGTTGAGAACAGTGGTGGGAGAGACCATGTACACGACCCCAAGCTCTTTTCAGGGAGGGAGGGAGGGAGGGATGAAAAGTTAATTAATAAATAAATACCTTAAAATTCATGCTTTGCACACATGCATATTCCATTCACTGCTGCACTGCATCATGATTTTGCAACCTTAAGACTGCACAAGACTCATTATCTGCAAAGAAGTCAAAATGCCGCATACCACCTTATAATATAATGTACAAGAAGCACAACAGAGCATGCTCATTGCCACCCCACTTCCCAGGGCAATGAATGCAATGCAGATTTGGCTGAAAACTGCGGCTACCGTGCTGCTACCAGAAATTCTTACTTGCCTTGGTCACCCTATTACAAGAGTGTGTGTTACATTCAGGGAAGGGGAGAAGTCTCGTGGAAAACTAGTTCAGCAGTATTTCAAATTATACTGGATGAGCTGATGAAAAGTCAGCAGAGGGCAGGCTTGTGATCCAAAGGAGCTCTGTCATGGAATCACCTCTGTAGGCTCACTCTCAGAGTCTCTCTACACAAGATGTCGGAGCGCATGTCCATCAAGTGTCAGGAAACTCAGTGTTAGCAGGGAAGCATGGTTTTGAAAGACAGAGCCGGCAGAGATCGCTCCGGAGGGGACGGATTCTCTCACAGCTCTCTGTCGCCTCTGGCATGCTGGACTGTCTCCCCTTCTGGAGCTTTTACCCTGCCACCCTCGCTGCTTAAAACTTTGAATTAACCAAGCCTCAGCAGGGCAAAGGCACCAAAAGGGGAGACAGTCCAGCATGCCAGAGGCAGCGGAGGGCTGTGAGAGAATCTGTCCCCTCCGGAGCGATCTCCGCTGGCTCTGTGATTTAAAACTACGCTTCCCAGCTAACACTGCATCTCCCAACACATGAAGAACATGTGTCAAAAGAATTGTGTAGAGAGACTCTCCGTCTAAACTATTCCACCAGAGAGTGCTAATACGCTAGGAATCCTGACTACATCCTTAAGGTGATTATTGGTGGGAATTGCCATCATCATCCATCTATTGCACACTAATTAGGACCCCTGGGAGGGTCTTTCGGCTGCCACCCCCAAACTTTGGAATTCCTTCCCTCTGGCAGTGAGACTGGTACCAACCCCACAGCCTCCCAAAAAAGTTGGACATCCCTAAGGAAGGCCTTTGAATTAAGTTAAACGAAGAGATTGCGCCTTCCGTTTCTCTGTCTTGTCTGTTCTTATGGATTTAATGGCTGTTATATTGAGGCTGGTTTTAAATCATGATTTTACTGATTTTGTAATTTTTGACTTTTGTTTTGGTCACTGCTTTGCCGGGAAGGGCAGGGGGGGGGGCTGTGAATGATCAAGAGGTGGCATATAAATGTCTTAGGTAAATAAATATATATATTTCAATTTATTGTACATACATTGCCTTGGCAACCCTCACAGTACATCTGAAAGATATTATTGTCCCCTGGGCTGACTAAAGACTTAAACTGGGGAGTTTAAGGCAAAAGAAGAGCTACCTCAAGGGACACGTGGAGGCAGACAGGATAAGGGACTCGGTCTCTTCGTCCCAAACTCCCTACTTATTTTCCTGAAGCTCACCCAGCAGCCAGATTCTTAATATACACTCTGTTGCACCATCCATTTCCACAGATGGGAAGGGCGCACCTATCACACCTTTATTTGGTGCATATTTTTAAAAAACTTTTAACTTTATTAATCAATAAAAACAATTATATACATATAACAGTTTGATTAACAGTATGACTTGGTACATATAAGGATAAATTACAACAGTATTATAAGGTTAAATTGTATGAAGTTATTAGAAACACAGATTTCATAATGATGTATTGCATTATGAAAGTAAATTTTCCTTTGAGTAACTCATCTTTGCAATAAAAGTAGACTTAATTAATATTCTTCATTGTTCCAAGATAGTGCGGTATAGAGAACTCGAAGGCTGCATATCGTTTTTTTCAATAAACTCAAAAAAAGGCATCAATTTCTCATAGAAGTTTGTTTTTTTGTTGAGTAAATATGAACATTGGATCTGGTCTGTAATTTTTTCAATTATAAATTGGTCCCAAACTCTAGAGTATATTTGGTGCATATTGAGGACTTCCTGAATCTTTGCAAGAACCCATTTTAGGAACCTTTTATCGGGAACATATATCTATGTTGAGTGGTATTCTGGGCACACAGTAGGGCAAGCATGCAAAGGTACGGCGATTATCTTCATCAGGCTTCAGAAATGTCAACCAGTTCTGCTCATCCATCTCCAAGACTGCATCCTGAAAACTTCTGTAACCACCACTGAACCCAACCAGGTACCGAGTTCGAACCAACCACATCTGCAAGTCGAAGAGACTGCTGCATATACTCCTCCAAGCAGCTTGAGAGAAACGGTTTTCTGACATGTATTTGAGTTCTCCCCCGACTGTCAGTATTTGCTAACAGGGACATCCTCAGCTTGAAGGCCGAGACACCAAAGCAAGGAGCTGAGGCTATTATAGCTGGACAGGTACTCTGACAGTCAGGAACGTAATTCTTTTGCAGCTGGTGAATTGCTGGGTTTTATGTGCACCAAGAGCCTCCGTGCACTTCTGAAGCTTCAAAAGCATCACAGAATCACAGAGTTGGAAGGGGCCATAGAGACCATCTAGTCCAACCCCCTGCCCAGTGCAGGATCAGCCTAAAGCATCCCTGACAAATATTCATCCAGCCTCTTCTTGAAAACTGCCAGTGAGGGGGAGCTCACCACCTCCCTAGGCTGCTGATTCCACCTTTGAACTACTCTGACCCTGAAAAAGTTCTTCCTAATATCCAGCCAGTACATTTGTGTATGTAATTTAAGCCCATTGCTTCGGGTCCTACCCTCTGCTGCCAACTGGAACGGCTCCCTGCCCTCCTCCAAATGACAGCCTTTCAAATACTTAAAGAGAGCAGCAATCATGTCCCCCCTCAACCTCCTCTTCTCCAAACTAAACATTCCCAAGGCCCTCAGCCTTTCCTTGTAGGGCTCAGTCTCCAGACCCCTGATCTTCCTCGTCGCTCTCCTCTGCACCCTCTCGATTTTGTCCACATCCTTTTTGAAGTGAGGCCTCCAGAACTGCACACAATACTCCAGGTGTGGCCTGACCAAGGCAGTATAGAGAGGGGCTATGACCTCCTGCGATTTTGACACTATGGCCCCTTTGATACAACCCAAGGATTGAATTGGCCTTTTTTGCCACCGCATCACACTGACTGCTCATATTCAGTTTACAGTCCACTCTTACCCCAAGATCCCTTTCACATATACTATTGCCCAGAAGTGTATCCCCCATCCAGTATTTGTGCTTCCCATTTTTGTGGCCCAGATGTAATACTGTGCACTTGTCTTTGTAATACTTTGTAATACTGTGCAAGTTTCTAGGCAAAAAGAATTTTCTTTTTGCCTAGAAACTTGATGAATAGACTATGGCCATGAGACAATTTCTCCTGACGGATTTCTCAGCACCAGCCTTGCTACAGAATCCTCCTGACATCTGTCAAAACTGAAGAGTCAGCAACTGCAGATAGCACCTGTATGGAAACAGAATGCCTCAAAGTTCCTCCTGAATCCATTCACAGGTCCTTTTACTCCACCCTCAACAGTTAAAAAAAAAAGCAAGAAAGTCTGAGCTGCTTAACAGCAACCCTAAAGCAGTGTTATATTCAACGGCTTACTTTCAGCGTCAAAATCCTTTCCCAGACCTAATCTAATTCTCGAGCCAGGATTCCACTATCTTGTTATGAAAGACGCTCAGCCCTGCGAGGAAGACGAGGCTCATCTGTGCTAAGCCAGGAAGGGAGCTCTCGCTTATCCTCTCTCTCTCTCCCTCTCACACAAGGCAAAAATCTCTAATACGCAATTTAATACAAATGTGCTTTGCAAAAAATCACCAGAAGGATCCCTAGGAACGTGTTAAGTCTTTTCTTCTTTTTTTAAGCACAGCAAACAGACAATATGAACATATGACTGAAGAGGCTTTCTCGGGATGTCTTCTTGGAAGGAGACATAATGGTAATCGGTTGGAATAACCGATTAGGACTTTTAAAGTAACAGGCTAACAACAGCACTTCCGCAACCAAGCAGCGTTTTAAAGAAGAGAGCCTGTAATCTTCTGCCAGCTCCAATTTGGGATGCAGATCATATTGACAAAGCCTTATTCCTGATTCTATCTAATTTACTTGCATTCTAGGAAAGGAAAACCGGTGGCAGAGCATACTAACATTCGAGCAGGTTAATTATGGAGGGGGAGTCAAAGGTTGACTGTGCACATTCCCAACCACAAGTAGCGAACCACAGCTGTTTGCGACCATGGGGGTATTACGGTGTATATGTGACAGGGCTATGGCTGAGGCATTGGCGGGTCGTCCCTCCTGACTGCCCATGTCCCGCCAAGCCCGCCTGGATATGATCTTATCCTGCCAGTTGCATTTTGCAGCTCCATCAACAGCCTTTTTGGAATTGACAGCAGACGCCTTAGTACTCTGTATTTATTGGTATGTAGTTGGTTTTATTGTTTTCATGTAAATTGCATTTGTATTATTTGATATTGTTGTGACCCGTCCTGAGCCGGCTTGTGGGGAGGGAGGGATCTAAAAGGAATAAATGGAAATGGAAATATATATGACACAAAGAAGAAGAATTTGTACGCCTAGCTGATACTTCCCAAGACTTTCTGCATGCCTGTGCTTGCAGATCCAATCTTTGTTTTGATCCCTCTCGCAATTGTGCATGTGCTCGCATACCAAGAAAGCAAAATGGAATGGAAATGGCAGCTGCAACCAGCAGTACTGATGCATGATGCGAAGTGAAGGTTGACATCATGCAGTGATGGCAGGGCTGGACCGAGGGGGGGCAGGGGGTAGCCTGCCCCCGGCGCTGCCAAAGAGGGGGCACCAGGCGCAGCTGCCAGCCACCAGGAGTGCGCCAGAGCTGGCGGCTTGCCGCATGGGAGGCTGAGCGCAGGGTTGGGAAGCCCTCGCCTGCCCCGCCAACGGGGCGGCTGGCTTGCCGCACACGCAGGACCTCCCTAGCCCTGCGCTCAGCCACCCGTGCGGCAAGCTGGCTGCCCCAGAGCATGCCTGCGCTGCCGCCGCCAGCTCTGCGCAGGCAGCATGGAGCAGTGGGGCAGGCAAACCGCGCCAAGGGCCTCCTAGCCCTGCGCTCAGTCGCCCACTCGGCAAGCTGGCTGCCCCAGCACACGCTCGCGCCTCCACCACCAGCTCCGCGGTGCACCGGGCACTGGGACAGCCAGCTTGCCGCGCGTGTGGCACGCTTCCCGCCCTTCATAATGATGTCATGGGAGTGACGTCATCACACAGCTCCAGAAGCGCACGCATGCGCATGCGCATGCGTGGGAGCCAGGCAAGGGTTGCACTGGGCGCTGGCAACCCCTGAGTGATGCTGCATCGTGCAGCAAGACTGCATGATGTCAACCTTATGTTTGCACAACTAAGTAGAGCCCAGCTGGATCAGAACAAAGGTCCATCTAGTCCAGTATCTGGTTTCCTAAAATGGTCACCCAGGCGCACCTTAAACTCTCCGAAGCACGACATGACAGTGTTTGTCCTCTAGCGTCTGTTCTTCAGAGACCACTGAATTGGAACATGGAAGCCCCATCATACAACTACTTATAGTTCACTTTCTCCATCCCCTGAGTAATTTTATAAACATCTCTCCTGCCCCATCTTTAGGTATCTTTTTCAAAGCTGGAAATTGCTGAACTCTTCAACCTGTTCTTCCTAGGAAAGACGTTTCCCTATCTTTTTTTAATTCCTCAAACTAGCTTTTCCCTGCACTTTCCCCAACTCAACAATAAACTTTTAGAGACAGGCTGTCCAGAAACGTACATGATATTCCAAATGCATATGAAATATTTATTTACAGAAGGGCATTACTGTAGCGGCTGTTTCATTTTCAGTCCCTTTTCAAATAATCCCCAGTATGAAAAGTGTCTTTTTCGCTGCTGCTCTGTGGCGATTGTTTCCACTGCGCTATTCACCCGATCGCTTTACAGATGGGGTCTGAACTGGAAGAGTCAGGATTTTTTGCCCAGTGTATATCACTTTAGATTTATTTACACTTCATTTGCTATGTTTCTGCCTATTTATACAGTTTGAGCTGATCCTCTTGGAGCGCTTCACCATTTGCTTTCCATCCTAAATAATTGGGTGTCATCTGCAAAGTTGGCCACTTCGCTGCTCACTCTTCATCCCAGATCATTTAGAAACAAATTAAGTAGCATTACTTCTAATACAGATCCCTGGAGGGACCACACGGCTCGCTTCTCTACATGGAAAAAACATTCATTGATTCTTACCCTCTGCCTCTTGATGCTTAACTAGTTTATAATCTACAAGCAGACCCACCCTCTTACTCAGGAGTTTTGGATAATGGGTTGTGTTAAAAGCTTTTTGAAAGTCCAAGTATAGAATGTCTACTAGATCACCCTTGTTTATGGGTCTGTTAATATTCTTGAAGAACTTTTAAAAAATGGGTACGCAGGACTTTCAGATGCAAAATCCATGCTGATTCTTCCTCCGTGGTATATGTTCCTCTACAGGGGTCATTTTGTAGAAAAAGAGCTGGAGGAACTCATTAGCATAACACATTAGTGTAACTCATTAGCATGTGCCACACCCTTGACATCACCAGAAATGTGTCATTAGGATAACTGATTTGCATATGCCACACCCTCTGACATCACCTGTTCTGGATGCTTTGGACCCAATCCTGGCCATTCAGGGCTGAAGTTGGGCCCAAAATGGCAAAAAGGGGCTGAAAATGACTGAAAAGGGGCCCAAAATGGTCAGGATCGGGCCGCTGCTGAACAGGAGTGTGATCCACGACCTGCCAGAGGCCCAATCCAGGCCGTTTCGGCCTCAATCCAGGACGAAACAGGCCCCAAATGGCCGAGAGTCAGGTGGGCGGGGCCACCTGACATGTGACTTCTTTGGGGAACTGCCGGAACTGTGTTCCAGTGCGTTCCCCCTCGAAATGAGCCCTGTTCCTCTATATGATTATTAATTTTATCTTTAATAACTGGTTTCCATCAATGTCAGGCTAAGTGGCCTGTAACTTGCTGGCTCCCCACCCCGACAGATCCATTAAAAATCTGTATTTCTGCTTTCCAGTCCTCCAGTAGAGAGGCTGCTATTACTAACTAGCTGCATACTATTGTCAGGAGCGTACTAAAAGCCCCAACTCTCTAGGACTGCAAGGCCATCTCATCCTCTTCTCCTTCCCGCCCACCAAGCTTCTGATATTCCACCAGGCCTTGGGCAACATTTTCAAACTCACCGCAGCCACAACAGCTTAAATGAAAGTGGCGATTTTTACCATCCCAAATTTCCTCCAAATATCAAACTGGGTGTCTGCAAGGAGCACAAGTCTAGAATCTAAGCCATGCCTACAAGAGCTGTGGCCTCAATAACCCAACCGCATTTCATAGGTAGATGCATTCACATCGATAAGTTAATTCCACCTCGCCACAGCACTTTTCATCTTCCTAGTCAATGAACTTGTTCGGGGGGAACACGGTTATTATGGTATCTATGCAGTCTAAGGCACCAGGGATCTTGCATTGTAGAGGCAAGGAAACGAGAGTTGACGGTCTGTTCTCTGATGCCTTGCAGCACCACCACTGCATATGGCCAAAGATGGTATTGCAGCTACACGACTCAGCAGGGCTCAGGGGGCACAGAGGTCCATTAGGGATATGTCTGAAAGACACTTGGCTTCTCAGCCATTTGGGCACAGAGTGGGCAATTCTTGGGCAGCCCATTCTCAGTTGACCACCATCTGCGATATAAAACTCATAAGGTAAGCAAAAAGGAAAGGTCCCTAGCCTGAGAGCAGTGAAAACCGTGAACTCTAGAATTGTTTCTTTATGTAGAAAGAGGAAATTCAAAGCCTCCCATCCCGACTCAAACTCTTTGAAGAAATCTGTAGATGAAAAAGCTGTAACCTATTCTTGGCCTCTTGTTTTATTTTGGTGCTTCCTCCCCCCACAGTGCCCCAGATATTTAGCTAATTGGAGCTGCATATTTCCAGCATAAGTCTTTGGCTGTAATTTGATGCAGCTGCTTTAGGGCTTTAACTAGGAATCTGAAATGATTTAATTATAACGTGCAGGCATCGGGGAACGGCAAGGCAATTACAAATAACAACCATAGAAATGCTAATAGATGTTGCTTTGTTAGGAAGGAGGGAGACAAGAGACTGTTTCAATGCGAGCAATTACAGGGGGCCACTGCATGCCGGAAAGTGAACTGGCCTTCAAAACATTTTGATGGTTTCATTTGTGGATAAAAGGAAAAGGTCTCCAAAGGGGGCTGCCCAACAAAATGGGGGGAGAGGGATATTCCTTGTGAGACAAATAAACGACGGAACAGAGACACGCATTGTCATTCACACATGAAGCCCCGCAACCACTACACTCTCTGGCATGTTCAACATTTCCCGCTGCGGACGAGGCCTACTGCAGTGCGAGGAACGAGTCGGACAACTTGGCATCTACAGCATCAGCCCTTTATTGATTCCGCTGCTTAGACATGACTGCTGCATGTGCCTGAACCTCTCTGCTCAAAGCAGGGATCTGGGAAGACGGACTCCAAACGGTCAGGAATCTGGTGCACCATGAACATTAGCCATCTGTACGTTTCTCCTTGAAGACGAGGGATGTTCACTGGATCCCCAAAAGTGTACAGTACATCAGGTCTCGGCAATTTGGGCGGGGGGCACGCTAGGAGCCATTCAAAAAATTCAGGAGCTGGGAACCTTTTTCAACCATCAAGCTATTGTGTTTTAAGGACCGTGTTTTTAAATTATCACTACCACAAAACCTAATCCTAACCTCTTCACTGTTTCTTGTCATTTTGGCTGATTCCGCACACCTTGGATAATGCACTTTCAATGCACTTTATCAATCGTTTGAGGTGGATTTTTTGTTCTGCACACAAAAAATCTGTTCCAAATGATCTATAAAGAGGATTGGAAGTGCATTACCCAATGTGTGCAGAATCACTCACTATTAAAACTACGACAATAGTATATAAATATGGAGTAACAGTAGTTGTATCACCGCAACAAAAAGTTCACCTCGAATCCCAATAGGGATCTCATTCCCCCAGTGGGGGCAGGGGATCCCCCACTTTCAACTTCTCTCCCTGGCCACCACTTACCTGGCCAGTGAAGGGGAAAGATGCAGGAACAGGCCTCCTGGGTGCGCTCCTGGGGTGGCGCAATGACATCACTCCCCAAGAGTGATGTCATTGCACAGTCCTGAGAGTGTTTCCACAGTTCGCAGTGGGGCAAGTTGGGCTGCAAACAGGCTGAATCAGGCCCATTTGGGGCCCAAATCGCTTCGCTGTGAAGCATGTTCCTGTGCCTGTGCAATGATGTCACTTCCTGGAAGTGACATCATCACGCAGCTGTGGTGGTACGTGTGCAAGGAGCATCATGGGAGCAGCAAGCAGGTAAGTGCCAGGTTTCCCCCTCCCACTGGGAGGGTAAGAAGATCTGGCAACCCTAAACCCCAACGTAACTTCTCCCCAATTTCTCATAATTCCATTATTGCTTTAAAAAGCTCCATTTAATCGAATCTTGGAATCAGTATATAAAGCAAATGGGTAAGAAATGATTTCATCCACCACCACGGAAAGAGACACTGCAATAAAACAATTGCTGAAAGTACTAGGCGGCACAATGAAATTTCTAGGTGCCCAGTCGAGCCCTGAGATATATTCACATGCCAAAATATGTCATACACATATTACAAAATACAAATATTCCACCCTAGCAGAAGAGTCTAAAAATGATTTTTTTATAACCTTCACTCAAGTGGGAGGCATGAAGTATACTTCCAATGGGTATGGTACTTCCGCACTAGCTACGAAGCAGGGATGTGGTATTACTATTAACCCCACAATTCAAGTTCCACTGAAACTGGGACATTTGTACTAGGAACTTGGGACCTGCCATAATAGCAGGGCCAGCACTCAGCAAGCTGCTGCTGAGAGTGGACTGACTGGGCAGCTGCAACAGTTCCCTTCTTCCTTCCCACACCTGAACTGGCCTCTCATTTGCTGGTGGAGGGGCAGGCATGGTCTGCAAACTGCACAGGCCTGCTGGATTTTATCCATTATATGTTTTAATAGTCTTCAGATTCCAGGGAGGAAGATAAAAACATTCCTCTAAGTAGCCATCGACATCTGTGGGTAGTATAGCCAGGTCCTCCAGGGGTGAAAGAGGGGGACGAAGGGTTGTGGGGGGGCACAATAGGGGGCCTTAACTTACACGTGTTCCAGAGCACTTCTCGCGTTGGGAATGACTTCAGATTGGGCTGGAGTGTGCTGTGTGGTTTCTAGGCCCCTTCCCATACCTCCCCCCCCTGCCAGCTAGGTGAGAGGTGGCAGGGAAGGGGCGGAGGCTGGGAGCAGGGGATCCCCGCCCCCACCATGGGGATGGTAATCCTATCTGGAGGTGAGGGATAGTAAAGATACCCACTATTTAGTTTTTATATTTTTTGGGATATTTATTAATTTTATTTAAATGCAACCATTTTGCTCAACAAAAAGGTTAATGGGAAAAAAACCACTATGGTCTGCTGGCAGAATAATCCAGCAACTTCTGGAAGGCCGTAAATGAGGCTGTGGGGGAAACACTGAGTTGCATTTGCTTTTCTGTTTTGTACGAATTGTTCTTATTTAATTTTTTTTCAATTGTTCCTGTGCAACTTATGCGTAGTATTTCATTGAAAGATACTTTACAAAATAAATGACAAACACGCAGCTATGCTGGCAGAAGCCGAGTATGTATAGCATGCTTTGTAACATTATTATTAACATTAATAATAGAGATAATCATGAGTGGCATTTATATATTTCTCTCAGTGTTCAAAGTGCTGTACGTCAATTATCTTAGTATCATCTTTACAATACCTATGCAAGATAACATCAGCCTCTTGTCCCCATATTGCAGGTAGGAGGCTGAGGCTCAAGAGTGGCTTGCTAAAAACTCCGAAGGAAGGTTGCCAGGTATGGCTTGGTAACCAATGGGAGATTGGGGAGATGGGGACTTAGGTTGGAAGGGTGCAATTAGTGTCCCTGGAGTGATGATGCAACTTCTGAGATGACCTGCAAACAACATATTTGGGGTGGGGGCTCTAGCATTCACCCCAGACTCTATGGTTTAACCACAGAGTTTTGGACAGAAACTAGAGTGTCACCAAACATGATGGCATTACTTCTTGGTCACACTAGAATTGCATCATCACGCCCCTATTTTGCCCACCAATTTCCTCCTGATGCCCGGATGAGTGATGGTGAGCACTGGCAGAGGGGGGCGGGGGGAGATCTCCCACCACCCACAATAATGTGGCAGCCCTCTCATCTAGTGATTTGGGAGTAGGATCCAGAGTTGAACCAAGACTTCCCAGTTCATTCTGTTAGCTATATCAGCTCTTAGAAAGATTTACATCAAACAGCCTTTGAGTAAATGACACCGCTGGGGCAGCTTCACTCATCCGAGTAAAAGCTTCTACAAGTACCGTCCTGCAAGCAGGGAAGAGCAGCAGATACTTGTACCCAATCATACTCTAATGTGGCTCCAATTTGGTGGAATGTCCCGCCTGATAAGGTCAGGAGGATGCTGACGGCACTATCATGCTGTAGAATGTGTAAAATGGAGTGTTCAGAGGGCCTTTTGATAAACGGAATAGGATTATTAGTTACGGCCTGCGAAATTCTAGGCTGTCTTCATGGCATTGTTTTGTGTTCGTTTGTTTGTTTCATACTGTTCTGTTCACTGTGTATATGTTTCGTTGCATTGTTCTCCAATTTTGTAATCTGACTTTATTGTGTGTATTATACAGTTTTCTAGCGTATTCTCTAATTTTGTATTCCAGTGTTTTTATTGTTTTATTGTTCTGTTTCTCTGGCATTGTTTTTAACCATGTAATCTGCTTTGAGTCTCCGTGAGAAAGGCAGAATATAAACGAAGTAAGTAAATGTGTAAACAAAATGATTGTATGGACTAAAGAAGGCAGCTTGTTCTCGTCTCACGACTTTCCTTGCCAACTTGTAAGATTTACATAAGTATGTGCCATCAAGTCACAGCTGACTTATGGCGACCCCTGCTGGGGCTTTCAAAACAAGTGAGGAGCAGAGGAGGCTTGCCATTGCCCTAATCTGCAGAGTCTTCCTTGGTGGTCGCCCATCCAAGTACCCACCCTGCTTAGTTTCGGAGATTTGATGAGATAGGGCTATACTGTGCCGTCTTCCCTCCCTCTGTAAGATGTACTGGCTTCTTGTTCTCCAGTTTAATTAGCTAACATCAACATGAAATCTGGCATTAAGAAATCAATTAAATTCCTATCATGCCACTAAATTATACCTGCAGGTTCAAGAATCAGATTGTGGTTTAACATAGAATTTCCCTTCATACGAATCTACTTATGTAGCACATTTTTACCTTGCCCTCCCTCCAAGGAGCTCATGGTAGCATGCACCGTTCTCCTCCTTCACTGTTCTCACAAGAGCAACCCTGAGAAGTTGGTTAGGGTGAGAGATAAAGAGACAGGCTCAAGGTCACCTAGCACATTTCCATGGTCAAGTGGAGATTTGAACCTGGATCTCAAAGATCCAAGATCCTAGCCTGACATTATAACAACAACAGCAATAACAAACGTGCTTATATAACCGCTCTTCTGGACAGATTAGTGCCACAGTCAGAGCAGTTAACAAGTTAGTGTCATTATCCCCATAACAGACAGCCTGTGAGGTAGGTGGGCTGAGAGAGCTCTGAGAGAGCTGTGACTGATCCAAAGTCACCCAGCTGGCTTCAAGCAGAGGAGTGGGGAATCAAACCCGGTTCTCCAGATTAGAGTCCTGCCGCTCTTAACCATTACACCAAACTGACTCTAACTGCTGCACTGCATTGGTTCTCAGTATATGAAACTGCCCAGACTTGAACTGAGCACCAATACTGGTTCATTCTGGCCCAGTTTAATATGTTTGGACTCATAACGGCTCACAAGGTCTCCAACCCTGCCATGAAATTGGATGCACAGGGCATATGAAGCAGCCTCATATGGAATCAGGCCGGCAGCAGCGCTCCAGGGACTCATGCAGAGGTCTTCTCATCCTCCCGCTACCCGGTCCTTTTAACTGGAGATGCCGTGGATTGAAGGTGGGACCTTTTGCATGCAAACCAAGCGCTCCACTGCTGAGGGAGTTCAGTGGGTTGAGATGCAACTTGGATTTCCCATTTAAAAGCTGGATTAATAAATATATTATTAATAAACAGCCTCTTGACCAACTTCCACAGTCTCCATTCTGTCAGACCCAGTCCTTTTGCACAACATTTCTCACTCACACTTTTAAATGAATTCTGCCACTTCCCACGCAAAACCAGAAGTGCTTGCAAGGGGGTGGGGAGCCATGGAGAAGAAATGTAATAAATACAGATATTACAAATCTCTTCCCTTTAAAGCAGCTACGGTTAAGAGATATCCATCCTTAGAGTAACGTGTTCCATTTCACGGCCCCAAACACAGCCGTACGAGATCCCCCGCTGTCGCTCAGGGGCGGATAATAAAAGGAGAGGTAGCTTGTTTTGCTATGACTTTGAAATATTGGAGAGAAAATGAAAAGGACCCGGCGCGCTTCTTTTGAATTAGCTCCACTATCAGTCCCTCAGCTAGGCGCTTTGTGCTGCTCTGATGGCCCAAGCTGCCTGAGAAATGAGATTGGGGAATACAAGACCCTTTCCGTGAACCCTGGAGTGACAGGTCAATTTCGACAGGGAAGGGAAAAAACGGGCACCTTAATGAAACATGGCTTTTCTCTGTGTGAACACATGCACATATTATGCCTTCTGAGGCAGACAACCTTCTGTAGCCTTGGCACGGAAAGCAAAGAAGATAAAACGTTATCCGGTTAACGGATGGAGCCAGTGACTGGCAGATAAGGCAGCGAGGCTTGCCTGGTTTGGGTTCATCCGGTGGCCGTTTTGTGCTCAGCCCACTTTCAATCAGGAAACCTACCCTTAATGCAAGGTTAAGTGACATTTTCCAGGACACAGAAAATCTCATTTCTGTTCACTTAGGGCTGCACAGCAATTGGAGAAATGGAACGGTTGTGCTGGATGAGAGATGTGGAGGGGTGGGAAGCTGCTTCTGAAGTGTGCCTCCTGAAGCCGGCATCTGCAGGGGTCCACAGTACATCCTTGACTACTACTGGGCTGGGGAGGAGCTGGAGGGCTGTTCTGCCACCATCTTGCTCACTTCTCCTAGCTGCACACCACTGGAAAACCTAGTTCTCCCCCAGGGCAGTAAGCCTGTGTCCGGGCTGTTGCAGTTCAGATGGCAAGCCGCATCACTGACTGCTCCTCCGTACAAAAGAAACTCCTCCTCTGGATATGGAACACGAGCATGTTCAAGAGAAGGAGAGGCTAAGTGTTTTGCTTGATGTGCTAGATTTCTATGTCCAGGGAGAGGGATTTCAGGTGAAGGTGGTGGACCGGAATTCGAATCATGTTATCCTCCACTAGAAGTGGTACAGTCCGGACACAGGGTTAACTCCCCCAGTGAGAAGTAGGTGAAAGGGAAGGCCATGAAAGAGAGAAAAAGAAGCAGAGCTGGAATAACGCAAAACTATGTGTGGTCCCACCAGTTTGGGGCTGATCTTTTCTCTGAATTGGGAAACTCAGGTAAGCCCTTGTTCAACAACCATGCTTATCTGGAAATGATTTCTTTTGGTGGCGCTGGTGGCGAGGAGCTTATTCTCATATTCATGTGTGAGAAGAAGTATCTCAGACGGGTCCACACAGAAGGTGTCTCTCGTCTGCTGCTCGTTATTTTAATTTTTAAAATCGCTTTTTTTATATGGAAGCTGTCTTGGAAGTCATCTGGCTGTCAGCTTTGTTGTGAAAAATGTCGTTTCTTAATAAATAAGTCAATGGTGGCCACCACCTTAATACAAACCTGACCCCCCCCCCCCCACTTTCAGTGTGGTTGAGCGATAGCTGAAAACAAACGGAACAGAGAGATAAAACAGGAGAGGCTGCTGATGGGATTGCAGTCAATTCAGAAGAAATGTGTACGACGTTGGAATGAAAAGGTTAAAAGGAGGGTGACAGATGATAAGACATCTGTCAGGCACTGAGCTGCCATGAAAAACAGATTTTGCTTAGCATGCGATTGCATGCCCATATGTACCACCTTTTGGGGGGCGGGGATTGCAGTTTGGGAGGATTGCAGTTTGCAATTACACAGGGACACATGCTAAAGGATGCCTTCAGACTAAAGAAAGAACAGGGCCTTCTGTGTGCTGGCACCTTTCCAATGAAATTCCCTCCTTAAAGAATGGCTGTTCTAAAGGATTTTTAAAAGACTGGTGAAAGCCTCTATGTTCCACCAGGAGGGTTTGTGGTAACGTTGATGACCTGCTGGTTATTTTATTCCTTCTTTTTATACTATGTTTGGCTTTTTAATTTTGCTTTTCTACATTTTTAAACGTTTGTTTTAATTGAGAGTAGATCAGGGAGTCTTTCTGCACATGGAAAGCCAGGTGGAAACAAACATGAAGCAGCATCCAGCAAAACATGAAAACAAACACCTTTAAAATAACAGTGTGGAAAGAAATCAAAATATGGTCCTCTAACACATCAGTTACCTTTCCATTTTAGCCACATTTATCCTTCAAACGGCAACTACCTTCTGGTTCCACGATAGGTACCTCCTTGTGCACTCCAGTCATCTTCAGAGGCCCTGCTTTGGGTTCTCCCACCACCTCGGGCTAGTCTGATGCAAACCAAGAAAGGGCCTTCTCGGTTGTGGTGCCAAAACTTTGGAAGTCCCTCCCCCAGACTTGTCTGTCTCCTTCTGATGTTGTTTTACACCAGTAGGTGAAGACTTTTCTGTTCTGTTTGGCATCCCCCCAATAGCTCAGGTGAGCTTGATCTCAGAAGCTAAGCAGAGTCGGCCTTGGTTAGTAATTGGATGGGAGAACTCCAACGAAGACCAGGGTTGCAGAGGCAGGCAAAGCACTTCTGTTAGTCTCTTGCCATGAAAACCCCACCCAGGGGGGGGGGGTGTCACCGTAAGTCTGCTATGACTTGAGGGCACTCACCACCACCACCACCAATTGTTACTGGTCTGTTCCCTGGGTTTTGGTGTTATGCGCGCTTATAAAGCTTTAATTAATTTTTTTGTATATTTACTTTAATTGTCCCTAATGTAAGTCTCCCAGCAGTATACCTTTACCAACTCCTGGCTCCCAATTTACGT
Source organism: Eublepharis macularius (assembly GCF_028583425.1). Classification (NCBI taxonomy): domain Eukaryota; kingdom Metazoa; phylum Chordata; class Lepidosauria; order Squamata; family Eublepharidae; genus Eublepharis; species Eublepharis macularius. Next base: position 5,528,048 of record NC_072798.1, read on the forward strand.
AGAGCCTTTTCTCTGGCCAGATTTAATGTTCTTCCTTCAGCCATTTTATCTGGTAGATTTCACGGGATTCCTTATCATAGCAGGTGTTGTCCTTGTTTGATGGGCTGCGTTGAAACTGTCTCCCATGTTCTTCTCCAGTGCTCTTTTTATCTGGCGCCATGCCGGGATCTTCTACATCCTATATTAGCCCAACTTTCAGAGTTTTCTGATGATTTTAAGGTTCAGTTTCTGCTTGACAACCCAGATGGGGAAATAACTCAAATAGTAGCAAAGTTTCTCTACAGTGCCGTAGCTATACGCCCTGGCAAGTCATATTCTGTACTGGCTTTGCTGCACTGTTGCCCTGCTCCTGTCTGTATTTTAATCTCATTTTGTATGGAGTTTCTGTATTTAAAATTTTGTATTTTATATATGCCAATAAAGGCTTGCTTGTTTTCTACTTTATTTTAAATGTTTTTAATGCTGAAATGTTTTCTTGCTTGAGGCTCCCTGCCCTGGTGGCATGGGAATGTTTTAAATAAAACAAATAATAAATAAGATGCTACCTTACCACCCTTGGCAGGATCCTGACTACCTCCCAGAACTGTTTACAATATTCTACGGCAGATACACACAGAAAAGGGTTCCTTGAGAGCAATTCAGCTTGGAAGCCACTAATGACAAAGTTGAGGCCAGACAGGTAACGGAGCCCAGCGCAGCTGCCGAGTGCCAGAATCCAAATCAAGGCTATTGTTTCGGTGCCATCCTGCGCAGCCCCTACTTCATGTACCCGAAACAAAAAGGCGCTAATTTTACTTCCTGCTTCTCTTTGTGGAAATTCTGACATGTCCTCAGTCAAACGTTCTCCACTCCTTCAATCAGGCTCCATTTTTCTCAAGGCTCAGGGGCGGGTGGGAAGAGAGGAAGCTAAAGTCATTATTGAAAACTCATAAGCAACTGCTTTAGCCTAATTACGCCAACTCTCCTTTTTAATTTTTGTATTGATTGCCTCCAGCGAGTTTACAATTATTGACTGAACTCGCGCAGCCTGCCATCGCGGCGATAAGGACGGCTGCCCACAAGGAACAAAATGCAATTAAGTGACCCCTCTCACTGGGCTGCACCTTTGCAAACTCAAAATAAACCACAGAAAACATCGCCATGGGGTGATGCTTCGCAGATGACGTGCCGCGGCCTCCCCCTGGCTGTGGGGCTTTATAACTCCAGTGGCAAGCAAACCAAAGTGAAGGATAACGTCCTGCGATGAGATGATGATGGTTCTTCCACTAGCCGGCAGCCTTCACTGATGTACTAAGAGCAAAACGGTCTAGTGGAAGCCCATGTGATGTCTCAGCCACCGGGATGTGCCATTTCAGATTGCTGTGGGAGACCTGGATGCTTTCTTCCCCCTTCAGATATGCTGGGGGAGTGACGGGCCTTGTAACGAGTGGGCAGTAATCAAATGTTGAGAGGAACCCCAGCTCAGTGGAAGAGCACAAGCTTTCCATCTGGAAGCCCCCAAGTTCAGTCCCTAACATCTCCAGTTAAAAGGGCTCAGGTCTTGGGAAAGGACCTCTCTCACCTGTCTCTCTCACCTGGCACAGCTTGGCAACCAGTGGGAGACTGGGGGGCATAGGGGGCACCACTGGCGATGGCATTTCTGGTGGGTGGGGGGGAATGACGCCACACCTCTAGTGTTTCCGATTCCTAGAGATGCACAACATCATGTCCTGACTTTCCCCAGAAGTGACATCGCACACAACACCTCCCCATTTTTAAAAATCCTGGCTCTGCTCTGCCACGGCTTGGCAGCCCTACTCACCTGAGCTTGGTTTTTCCCAGTTTTTGTCCCCTAAGTAGAAGATATTTGAGAGGGGAAGAGAGCATTCAGATATCTCACAGCAATCTGAAACGGCACATGCCGGTGGCTGAGACATCATTTGGGTTTCTGCTAGACTGTTTTAGTTCTCAGTGTGCCCTGCTAGGCAGAGTAGAGAATACTGGGCTAAATGGACCAGGGGTCTGATGCTGCTGTCTAAGACAGTTGCATTTTCATGAGGGCACAGTCTTGGGTGGTAGGGAGGTTGGTAAGCCGCCAGCCTGGCTTTTGAGGGCTCGCCTCTAGTTCCCACTTCAATCACTCTTTTATTCCAAGGGGGAGCTGCCTGGAACAGCCGCAGGGTCTAAGGCGTACAAAGAACCCCAGCAAACTTTTTAAAAGTTTTCATTAAAAGGTTTCTTTCCGAATAGAAAAGCTCAGAAGGTATAGTGAACAGCTAGTAACTCTTTCCATGAAAAGGAAGCCATCCCAAGGGGGAGCTTTTGGCCAAAAAAGCAAACTAACAAGACAGCTGAAGGTTCCCAGGCAAAGGAAAGCAATAAAACTTTCCCTGATGCTTCTGAACTTATTTCCTTAAGACAAATCTCATGTTCTTGAGAAGTACGGGCTGGCCTGGCCCATGCTTCCCCAGCAGGGGGACACGCTTCCTACCGGCAGAAGCCACCCTGGTAATGGATCCCAGAAATGTACACAGAGCCTTGGAGAGGGTTTTTATCAGTTTCTCTCATATTTCTGCCGCCCCTCAGGACTGGTTTCACTTTCCCTTCCAAAATGAGATTCCTCCAAATCCTCAGGAAAAGGAGGTCTAGTTCCTCCCCCTCTAGGGAAAAGTTCTCCATTAAGCAAATACAAAAAAGGGCCTGCCTTGGGGGTCTAGTAAGTAGGGTTGTCAGAAGTCTGGTTTTGGCCTGGACAGTCCAGTGTTTTGGCTGGGACAGTCCAGGCCCTCCCCTGTCAGTTGCCCGGCCCAGCTACCCAGTCTCCTGTTGTTGTGCGGTACTGCTGCCAGACTGGAAAAGTGGCCTGCCACACTGCATGCCCGGGCAGCCTTCTGTGTTGGTGTGGCGCTGCCCAGGAGCAGCCAGCCAGCCAGCCAGCCCAAGCTGGGTGCTGCACCTAGCCAGTCTCCTGTGGTGGCATGGCACCACCCAGGAGCAGCCAGCCAGCCAGCCCAAGCTGGGTGCTGCACCTAGCCAGTCTCCAGTGGTGGCATGGCACCACCCAGGAGCAGCCAGCCAGCCTGGGTACCTGGTCAGCCTCTTGCGGCTGAGCGGCGCTGCCCAGAAGTGGCACCCAGAAGTATGAGATCAATGGGATGACATCTCTTCCAACAGTAATAGCATCATTCTGCCTGGCTGTGCATGCACACTGTGCGTGAAAGGTAAGTCCCAACCCACTCCCTGGGATCTGGTATTAGGCTGGACCCCCTCTGGCAACCCTAATAGTCAGGACATAATTCATTACATAACTAGTGTCTGATATCTCAAGGCAGGGTTCTGTCTTAGCTCTGCTGCCTACAAAAAATGCTCAAGGTGGAAATTGGCACCTTCGGAATGCAAAAGGATGCTCTGATATCGCCAAGCAACAGATAATTAAGGGAAATTTCCAACAATCTTCTTTTAGGTCTATTATTATGTAGGGCAAGAGATGACAAAGCTAGTTGGGTGCAGGAAGAGAATGAAGGAGAGGTTTTAATTGCCGTTCTGATGCGTGGCAAAGAAGACGAGGGACCTGCCAATCTGGGAGATGTGACCTATAGATACCCTCTTTGTGGCATCATCCCATGGGTGGGGGGGGTCCTTTGGTGCACCCCTGAAAATCTCACCCACATCCCAAGCTAATGCCCCAGTTGTCATATAGAAGGCATGTTCAACACTTGCTGTCAATGGGCAAACAAAAATAAAGCCTGACAAATTGTTCTCGGGTAAGTGAGCCCCAAAATATTCCATTTAAATCCTGTCACTTCTTGTTTAAATTAAACAGAAATGGCCTCTATGAAATCCAGTCCTCCCATCTTGCTTAATGCACTTGCAGGAGATGAAAGTCATTTCAGACCTTTCCTTTATTGGGAACACGCAAGTCAATTTGCAAGGATTTCTTCGACAGAAACAACGCGAGTGGCTGGACAGGGGAGCAAGATGCCTCGGCATCCCCTTGTCACAATCTAAAACAAACAAAATGCATTCGCCGTCTCCAGTCTGATTCACCGACAGACAGCGCTGGGTCCAAAGCTCGGTAAATGGCTCGGATACAAATCCATATATTGAATCCAGCAGAAGCAAAAAATAAAATATCAGCAGCGACAGAACGTCAATGTGAGAAGTTTCTACAGCCGCCTTCATCATTTTTGCATTGTTCTTATTTTCGACTTTCAAAGTTGCCCACTTCAGCAATTTCCGAGGGGTGGGTGGGTGAAAATGCATTCCCGCATCTCATCCCACTGAATTGGGGCAGGGGGTCTCAAACTTTTAAAGTGGGACTGACTTCTAAACTACTGTACTTTTCAGGATTCCCTTGACAGTAACATCGCATGACTTTCCCTCTCCCCAATATGCAGGAATATCGCATCAGTTAACACTGAAACTTTTTTTGCATACTTACTATTTACAAGAGAACCCTGGAGCCTGCAGCTTCACTGCCACAGCTCCCCCCTTCCACAACCAGCCCGACTGACCTCAGCTTTGCCTCCACCACTGTGGCTATTCCGCCCCCCCCTTGCCTGCCCAACCCCAGTTTCATCCCAGAACAGCTGTGACTCTCCCAGCCACTCCACAATTTCAACACCGCCACTTCAGCAGCAGCAATGACTCACTTGCTCCTCTGCCTGACTGGCTGCCCTCCTTCCTGCCTGCCTGTGGTTTTGCTCCCTCCCACCTCCCTACCTGTTTTCCTTCCTTCCTAGCTGCCCACCTGCCTGCAGTTTCACGGCCTCAAGTATGATGGCAATTCTTCCACTGCCCACCTGCAGCTCAGTTTTGTTTGTGCTTGTGCAGACAACGTTGGTGTTCTGGGGAGGATTTCACCACCACCCCTTCATCCCACCCCCCCCACCCCCGGAGATCCCACAAGTTTGCAGAACTATCTGTCTTTTGTATTGTCGAAGGCTTTCACAGCCGGAGAACAATGGTTGTTGTGGGTTTTCTGGGCTGTATTGCCGTGGTCTTGGACCACGGCAATACAGCCCGGAAAACCCACAACTATCTGTCTTTTGCTAGTGTGGCACCAATCCACAGATTTAAGTACCTGCAGGTGGATCCACACTTGGCTTTTGGAATATATGATAAATGCCGAGCATTCCTGAACAACAGGAAGTGTATCGTGGCCATTTTGCACAATCTGTAGAGACCAATCCAGAACCTCCACTCCCAGCTCACCCAGTTCTTTCTCCTCCCTCCTAGTCCCATAACCCCACTGGTGAGAAAGCCAGTACCCGCTTTTGGTTCCCGATCCACAGTTTAAGAATTACTACATTGGAGTCCTACTTGAGACCTAGAAGGAGGATCAGAGTAATTGAACCTCGTGCCCCATCCAACAGCATTTGGATTAATGACATCAGACTGAAGTGTGCAAAAATAAAAGCGGGGGGGGGAGGGGTTCCCCATCAATCACCACAAATCATTTTGGGGAGTGGAAAGGCTGAGTAGAATCCGTGATGGGTGGCAGGGTGGGCAGGCAAGGGTGCAGATAGCCATGATGCCATAGCTACCGAGACATTTTGAGAATTTATGTGTAAATGTGGGATATAAACAGAGGTGGAGAAATTACTAGAGATTTATTAGTGGAACCTGTGGAAGGCAGGGGAGGGAAGGCGAGAAAGCTCAGCAGGGGGTCTGAGTCCATTCTCCAAAGCTGCCATTTTATCCAGGGGAACTGATCCCTGTGGTTTGGAGACCCGTCACGATTCCAGGAGAAGGCCTGGTCCCACCTGGAGATTGGCAACCATAGACATACGTGCAATATATGAATGCAGTCATAATGATCTGGAAGACTGGATTTAAGAGCTGAGAGTTTGAGAAATGATCAGATCTCCTAATGATCAGCCAAAGCATGCTTGCACTTCCTATACTGAATGAACATTGGGTGCCCCTTTGTTTCGGAGCAAAATTCAGAAGTGCTGGTTCTTACCTTTAAAGCCATAACCAGCCCGTGGCAGAGCATCTCCTTTGTATGCAGGAGGCCCCAGGTTCAGACCCTGGTCTCTCCAGATGAAAGGATCAGAAGCTAGGTGAGGTGGAAGACCTCTGCCTGAGACTTCGGAAGACCACTGAGAATCAGAGTAGACAATACAGACCTGGAGACTAGAGCTGGGAACTTCTTGAAGATATGGGGGCAGAGTCTGGGGAGAGTGGAGTTTGATGTGGTGCTGCCTTCCGAAGATGCCATTATCTCCAGAACTGGATCCTCTGTAGTTTGGAGATCAGTCCAAATTCTGGGATAACTCCAGGCTGTACTTGGAGGTCAGCAATCTTACTTTAGACCCCAGAGGTCTGATTCAGGATACATCAACTTCATGTGTTCATTTGAAGGACTCACCAGAGATAAGCATGGGTGGCAACCAGAAATGGGACCGTTTTTTCTGGTGGTGCGCCAGCTGTGAAAAAACCTCTTCTCTGCAGTGTCCCTGGTGCCAAAATTGCTAGTTTTGGGGGGCCATGTGAAAACATTATTATTTACCCATCTGTTTTCTTAACTCTGATAGTTTTGTTTAATTTTGTCATGTTTCTGATAGGCCAGACACAATGTGGCAACCAGCGAGAGGGGGGACATGGAGGGGCAGCCACTGGTGACAGTGGGATGTCACTTGTGGGAAAAACCTGTAAGTGATGCCACACCTCTCTTAGAATTGCCAGAACCTATAAGGTGATTTCCAGAGAGTTTCTGGAGATTCCTAGAGAGGACTGAAGTGACTTCCATATTTCCCCTGCATGTGCTGTCACACCATTGGCACCATTTTTAAATTAAATTTTTTCCTGCTGCCTCTCTGAAATATTATTTAAATACTTTAAATAAATAATGGCACAGCCTCATTCTTCCTTTTAGCCCTGCAGCCTCAATGATACCCTTAAGTGCTGCTACCTGTTAAGAAATAGCACTTCTCCACCAGAATAAGGAACACAATATTTGGTATTGATTTCATAATAATGCGTCTCATTTCTGGTAATGAATTTTATGCTAATGTCCCCACTTTTAATATAAACCCCAGCTACAAACTGGGGCTTCTTATTTGCAGGATGATACCGTGACACACAGGCTCATATCAAAGATATTTGCTGTATACGAACCAGGCTAGAAACCTTGAGGGGAAAACAATCTTTTCAAAAACTCAACATTATTTTTTTCCTGATTTTTATGAAGTGCTTTTTAATGGACTGTTTTAAAAGCATTTGTAGACACAATTAGCAGGTTTAATGAGATATTCCAATAATTTGTGTTGGGGACTCAACGACAGAGTAGCCAACAATAGCGATATTTAAAATTGGAAGCAAAGCTTCATAGAATTCATTGGGAGTTTTAAATCCCATTTAGAAGCAACAACAAGCCTTTATCATCTGGAGGAACTCCACTACTTTTTTTCCACTTCCCCCCCACCCCCAATGCCAGCTTATTTCTTCTGCAGTTTGCTCTAGGGAGGCCACGGCTCAGTTGCAGAGCTTCGTCTGCCTAAGACCCTGGAAAGACACTGCCATTCCGAGGCAACAGTGCTGAATTAAATGGAACCATGGTTTAACAACAAGACGTCTTCCTATTGGGAGAGCTCAGAGGGTAAAGCTCATGCTTTGCATGGAGAAGGCCTCAGGTTCAAGCCCTAGTATCACTCATTAAAGACATTTAATGCCCCATATCTTGGAAAGGACAGAGCCCCGTGGCGCACAGTGCTAAGCTGCAGTACTGCAGCCCAAGCTCTGCTCATGATTTGAGTTCGATCCTGGTGGAAGCCGGGTTCAGATAGCCAGCTCAAGGTTGACTCAGCCTTCCATCCTTCCGAGGTTGGTAAAATGAGTACCCGGTTTCCTGGGGGTAAAGTGCAGGTGACTGGGGAAGGCAATGGCAAACCACCCCGTAACAAAAAGTCTGCCAAGAAAACATCGGCATGCGACGTCGTCCCCCGCTGGGTCAGTAATGACTCGGTGCTTGCACAAGGGACTACCTTTACCTTTATCTTGGAAAGATCTTGGAAAGCCCCCGCCAGTCAAAAAACTGGGACAAGATGTGGAAAGAATAAGTAATAAGCAGCTTCCTATGTTCCACCTGCCCATCCTTTTGAAATTAGGCTAGGGTTGCCAATGCCCAGGTGAGGCCAAGAAGTCACCCGGGATTACAATGGATCTCCAGACAACAGAGATCAGTCCCCTTGGAGACAACGGCTGCTTTAGAGGGCGGAGTCGACAGCATTATATCTTGCCGAGGTCTCTCTCCTCCCCAAACCCCACCCTCTCCAGGCTCCACCCCCCCAAATCTCCAGGAATTTCCCAACCCAGAAACGGCAAACATAAATTAGGCAGCGACGGACATGGGTGTTTTGTTCTACTACTGCAACAGGTCCACAACACCCTTCGTGTGTATTGTGGAAAAACCGTGAAAACTGTTGGGGTGGATTGGGGAGTGCTAGCTTTCCCCTCTCCTATTGGCAGCACCGTTGACTCTAAAGACAGACATTTAGAAAAGCTGCCCTCCTCATGAAGCCCGATCTGACAGCACTAGTAGCAGAGAAGTAAAACCAAAGCCAACTCAAAGGACAAGCACCTGTTCAGAAAGGCCGTATCAGACTGATTTCCAGAAGAGCATGCACACAAGCGCACTGCGCATGAAAGAATGGCTCCTTCCATACTCTCCAGCCCATAAGATCTCCCCCCTGCCACTCAAGATGTCCTCCTTGTGCCCTTGCCTGCAGAGGTGAGGGGAGCAGTGACCGGAGGCAGGGATTTCTCTGGTGGCATCTCACTTGTGGAATGCCTTCTTCCTCAAAGCCCGCCAGCCACCAATACATTTATTCTTTACTAGTGTTGTTATGGGGAGTGGAATTTTGTCTTCCAAAATTTTCAAAGATACAGCCATCTATTCCTCTTTTGTTACATCAGCCCTTGCAGGGATTTTTTAAAAAATGTTACATACTGCAAGGTGGTGCTGTAACAGGTTGGTAGGAAGGTTTGGGAAGTTATTTCCTGTCCTGGAGCATTTGCAAGATGGAATTCTGAAATTTGTAGAACTTCTATTTCTGCCCGTCCTTCTCTTTGAATTTCTCTTTTGATAAAAATGGAATTGATTAGAAACAGACTTCAAATGCCTAAAAAGAGGGAAAGAAACAGATTCTTTGATTTCAGGGAGAGACTGGGTAAAGAGGAATTAAGAAATTACTCTTAGCAACATTAATTTTCACCCAGTTTTTCAAATGAAAGCTCTTATGATGGCTATTTTATACTCCCCGCTGAATTGTTTTATTGCCATTAATGTTGCTAGATGATGGTTTATATTGCACAACTGAATGATGTTTTATGCCCTGCCAAGTTCTTTGGTAGTGATTTCTTTTAATGTTTTGTTCTTTACGGTTTTATTGTCACTGGTTTTACTTTGGATCCACCTTGATCGATCGACCTAATTCCCCCCCCCCAATAAAATAAACATTTTGTAGAGTGTTTGGCTTATTTAAGACATTTCTTCCCAGGAAGCTAACCTATGTGTGATTCAAAGTTTATCCAACCTGCACAAGTAACTAGGAACATTAATCTGAGAAAGGTGCTACAATTCATTTCTCAGCCTTTGGTGATAGAGATCAGTAGCCTGAGGCCTGCCAATGTTCAAAATGGTTCTCAGAGTTATTATCCCTCTCTTATGTAGGATCTTGGAGGGTCTACTCAGGCTTAGAGATGAAGTTCAATATGCCTGAACATCGTGAAACTGCATTGTGTTGAGAGAGATCACTGGCTCACCTACCCTGCCTCAAAGCAGGTCTCTGGAAAGGTAACATATAAATATTCTAAAGAAATAAATAGCCTAGAACTGCCTGCTATGACTGGCAGTGGTTCTTTAAGGACTGAGGCAGAGGCCTTCCTTGAAGTTTCCCTTGAAGTAATAGGATCAGAGCATGGACTGAGTTCAGCACTGGACTCTGATAAGCTGAGACAAGAGCGCCATATTGGTGGAGTGGCTGAAGTCTTGGACTGAGGAAACCTGGGTTCAAACCCGCCCTTGGCCAAAAAAGCTAACTGTGTCAATGCGCCAGTCACTCACTGCCACCCAGCCTAACCTAACACACTGAGATGTGGTGATCGGGTTGCCAGGTCCCCTCACCCTCTGGGCGGGAGGTGGAAGATCTGGCACTTGCCTGAACGGTGCCCTTGCGCTCCTGGCCTGCGCGATGATGTGACTTCTGAAGTTACATCAACACGTGCCGCCCCTGGGAGCGCTCCTGCACTCTGCAGCGGGCCGAATCAAGCCACTACAGAGTGTGGAAACACCCCCAGGGTGGTGTGACAGGCCCTGGGGTGCTACTGTGCTCCAAAGCAGCCTGATTTGGGCTGAACTGGGTTGTTGTGGTGCACAGGAGCATGCCGTGCCACCTGGGAGCACGCCCTGGGAGGTGTGTTTCCCCGCCTTTTCCCCTGCCAGCCAGGTAAGCAAGGGTGGGGAGTAGAGGATGGGAGCGGGGGATCCCCTGTCCCCAGTGGGGGACTGGCAACCCTAAGAGGAGGAGGGGCCATGAAAGCTGTGCTGTGCTTCTTAGAAGAAGATAGGTCAGGGCAGAAGACTGAAGTACTATGCAAGCGCATCTGAGAAGATAGGTGCATTTTCTGAGAACGCATCTGAGTAAAATAACTTGCCCTAGATAGTGCTTGTCATGTGCCCCAAGACGTCTACCAAACACGCCCAACAGAAATGGGGTGTGTGTTAAAAATGAGATGTTAAAAATCAAACTTCACAAGCCCTGAGAACCAGCTAATGCCAACAGCAGCCACTCAAGAAACCCCGTGCTATTCCCGATCAAGTATTTTCTCCCACACTGATGCAAGACACCGGTAAAATGACAACAGCACATCGATGCTCCAAAGGCCCTAAGTCAGCAAAGCAATTGTCACACGTCAACTCCTTAGCAGCTCTGCCACAAGTGTACATGCATCTAAGCTGCTAGACTCAGCAAAGGAAAACAACAAAAGTCACATTGGGGTTTAGTCAAAATAACGTCAAGTCAGGGGATTCAATATCCTTTGGCTCGGAAGCAGAATTCCACCTTTCGTGGATTTGGTTCAATCAAGAGAGGCACAGAACTAAATAACATCTTTGCACGGGGGAGAACAACGCTGCTTACTTTACAGATTTTACCAATTTTGACCCCTCCCTCCAAAATGAGCTTGAGATGAATAAAGCATTCCTATAACATTTACACAGCACTATATATCATTTATAAAGTGCTTTTTAAGTGTCGGAAGCATGTAACATTATTTCGGCAATCTTTAAAAGGCAGGTAAATATCCTCGTCCCCACATTGCCGAGGGGGGGGGGGTGAGAAAGAGAGAGGGGGTGGCTTTTCTTAGGGCTACCAAGAAATTTCATTGCAGAGGCAAAATTAATAACTAGGACTTCCTGACCTGTATCTCAGTAGGCTGGACTATCCCACACCAGGATAAAAAAGTGGCAGTAAATCCCACTGTCTTGCTCTACAGGTGAAACAGCTATCTAAAAGCTCCCCCCACCCACCCACCCAGTAGCACAATCTTTTAAACAGTAGTAATAAATTATTTGGGATGCACTGAATGAATTTTCACACACTAAACTCAAATTCCTAAAACATGTTAATAATGCATTAGAATTAAATGTAGATGCTAAAGTAACATTTGGCTCATAAATAATATCCACGAAGAAAGCCATCTTCTCCCTCGAAGGAATGAGCATAAAAGCGTGCTGAAAGCAGACGGGAGCTGACCTGGGGAAAAGGTTCCACACACTTCTAAATAATATATGTAAACCTGCAATTCACGCTGATGTGCGATCATTTTTCTTGCTATGACACCAAAGTTGAAATAATCCAGTCGACGAGATGGAATGCGCATGGTGAAGCCATTACTCACACAAAGGCGGCTCAGATTGAGCTCTCTTTAAAAAGAGAATATGCAGCAATTTGGGACAATTTCGAGCAGTGATATTATCTGCCATTTTGCATGGCAATCAGCTGAGAAATCCTAACATTGATCTTTCAAAATAACCTGGCTGCTAAAATGTTGCCTGGCCATGGATTTTTCCTTCTCTTGACCTCTCCAAAGCCTATGAAAGTCCCATTAAATAGTCGGGCGGTTATCACCTCTGCTTATGGCAGCAATTTTATTATCAATACAGCCAACGCTATGAAAGGCTTATCAAAACACTCATGGGCAATACTTAGGAACACTTAATTACCCAAATCTCTTTTTAACAATACCACTTTTCTCCTCCAAAATGACATTTTCCCCTCTGTCATACTAAGATTGCTAGATCCTGACATGAAGCTATCTTGAACCAAATAATACAGAATTGATGGGGATTACTAGGAGGAAAACGGAGCATGTGTGCCAACTGGAAACCCTCTATTAGTCAAATGCCATGGGTATTACCATCACTATTGGTTGCATCTCCTTGGACACTCAATTCTGATCCACGGCAGCAGTTTCAAAAAAGGATCGTGACTGATGGTATGTACGCCAACCCCATTCTGATAAACTGGTGATACAGGGATGTTTCTGGACAATGCTGGTCATATGGAGACTAAATCCACATATTAAAAAACTTCTGTTTATTATATAGGAGCGGGCAACCTTTTCAGCCTGAGAGCCAAGCTACAAGTGACGCCTGACACAGGTTAGACACTTGTCAGCTTCCCTCAAGGTTTGATGGGAAATGTAGGCATCCTGGTCTTGCAGCTTGACTCTCCATTTAATTGAAGTTTACAGAGCAACAGTCTATGGGAGGGAGAACATGCGGCCAGGAGAGGAGTGCTGGTGTCGGGCTCTTGCTGGGGCCCCCCTTTCCCTCCGCTGTGTGTGTGTGTGGGGGGGGGGGTTCTGTAAACTTCAATTAAATGGAGAGCCAAGCTGTAAGACCAGGATGCCTACATTTCCCATCAAAACTTGAGGTAAGCTGACAAGTGTCCAACCTGTGTCAGGCATCACTTGTAGCTTGACTCTGAGTCACATCTGGGTTTCCACCTCCTTTTGAGGGCTCCAAGTTGGACATCGGCTCTTTCAGGGCCAAGCTAGAAGTGACGAATTGCACTTGAATGGCAAGTGAACAGACTCACATGTATTCCTCCCTGTTCACTTGCACACATGTATTCCTCCCTGTTCACTTGTGCTCCACTTGCGCGCCGCTCGATCAGGTGGAGCGCAAGTGGAGCGCAAGTGAACAGGGAGGAATTAGGGTTGCCAGCTCCAACTTGGGAAATTCCTGGAGATCTGGAGGGTGAAACCTGGAGAAACCTGGAGAAAGTGGGGTTTGGGGAGGGAAAGGACCTTGGCATGGCATAATTCCAGAGTCCATTCCCCAAAGTAGCCATTTTCTCCAGGTGAGCTGATCTCTGTGGCCTGGAGACCAGTTGTAATTCCAGGAGATCTCCAGCCACTACCTGGAGGCTGGTAACCCTAGGAGGAATACATGTGAGTCTGTTCACTTGCCATTCAAGTGTAATTCGTCACTTCTAGCTTGGCCCTCAGTTTGCAGCCTCAGGTGTGTCCCCCTCTTCCACTCTGCAGCACTTAATAACACTCAGCCCCTGAGCTTGTTTCACAATTTTTGGAAGCTTTAGCCCACTAGTAAATCTCTAATCAGCTTTTTGCTCAAGTGCAGAAAATTGCACATACAAAAAGAAAATCTAGGACTGCTGATGGCAAGGCATTCCCTCCCAAATAGAAAATGTAGTCTCCCCCACCTCTTACCAAGCTCCTGATAAGATAGGTTAGCTATTATTGACTGTTTAATTTTTTTTTTCATAATTAGATGGTTTTTGTTCTTCTAACTGGATTGTAAGCTGCCCCAAGCTTCAAAAGAGGTGGGATGAAAATCCTTTGAACAAATAAATGTAATTAGCTTTCTACAATCTCTGAAGAGCTTCTGAGACAACAGGACCGGTGCTGCTGAAATCCACGAGTTACCAGCTTTCAGGAGTGAGGAAGTGGCGCAAATGTAACATGCCACACAGTTCTTAGTTAAAAGTCCATGAAAAATTGCGTACAAATTGGTTAACATTCTACAAATAGGGGAGAGAGAGCAAAGCATCCCAAAAAAATAATCCAGGCACTAGAAGCTGGAGACCGACGCGAGGGGTTTGGCACTAGCAAGTGACTGGCATGACGAATGTGCTTGGTTAATTCGGGCTTCCAGAACGAGATATCCTGCTTGAAACAGACCCCAAAGCAGACCGACCCACGGCGGCCGGCAGCGACAGAGGTCAGATATTAACAAGTGAGCCTTCATTTCTTTAGGCAGCCTGAGAGATGTGAGAGAAAACACTATCATTACTTAAGACGATTAAATTTCAGAGCTGTAATTTTCAGCACTGGCCTTTTCTCAGTTGTAATTTCAAATTGCAGCAGTTTAAAAAAAAATACAATGGAGGAGGTGTCCCTTTACCTGGCTCCATTGAGAAAGCTGGCTTCCTTGTTACCGGCGTCCTCAAGCAAAGGGAAGCAGTCAATGGCAAGGTGATGGAGGCGCTGATAAGTGTGCAAATTAAGAAGGCTGTGCTCTTAATCGGCCCACAGAAAAGCTGCAGGGCTCATTCTGGCACCTTAACACAAAGGGCGCAGCATTAACTCTGCAGAAAATGAGATCCAGGTTCCTCCATGGCTGTTATGCTCCCAGTAACGGGGCCTACCTACAAGGCAGGAACTTGAAGAATTTGAAAAAGGAAAGGCAGAAACTGCTTGGGATCTAGCATGTTCATCTCATGTCAGGGAGAAGGATCCCAGCGAGGGTTCCCAGGTCCCTTGACTCCCCTGGTGGGAGCCTGGGAGCCTAGCATCTACCTTGCTGTGCCCCTAGGTCCTGGTTTCCCGCGTGCACGCTCCCGGCTTGCGCAATGACATCACTTCCAGGAAGTGACATCATTGCACAAGTCAAAGGGCAGGCTGGGAGTGCTCCTGCACTCAGCAAGAGGCTGGATCGGCCCGCTGAGAAGCACGATTTTGCCCGAAACGGGCCTGCTGAGGGGCATGTTTTGGCCCAAATCGGGCCACTGTGAGCTCGGAAGCATGCTGTGCTGCCTGGAGGGGTGCTCCGGGGAGCATGTCCACCCACTAGCCAAGTAAGTGGGCACGGGAGGGACACTCCTAATCCCAGCCCCTTTTCCAACTACTTGCTCTGCTTGGAAGGCTCAAAATTGGCTATAAATGGAAGGGGGGGGTACCAGAGTTCAATAGTGACAAATAAGGAGAGAGTCTGTTGGGTGTGCAGCATAAGGTCAATTTAGAGAGAAGCAGGAAGAAACCTAGGAGAAAAAACGGGGTGTGGTCAAAACCAGTCTAGGAAATCCAAACTAGTACACAAGCCCAGCTGAAGGTCTCTAAATCTTACCAGGTTTACATGAGGTTGCCAAAGCAAAGTTCTCCTCCTTTGGAAAGCTGGTAGCTGTGTTCAAAATTCATAGCAAATTCCAATCTGGTGACAAAATTTCCAGTGTCGCCCAGGAGACTTGGAAGCGTAAAGAAAGTCTGCCCATCATAGAATTCACATCCAGACTCTTTGCTTTTGCTTGGTCACTACTTTTGGGTCCAGTGACAAGCCCAGTCTTTGAAAAGGAACAAAAGACCAAGTGCTGTGGTACTTTTGCTGCAGCCACTTGTTAATTTAGGAGTATCTACTTATTAGCTAAGAATTGCTTAAACAAGCCCTTGACTAACTGATGTTTAGATCTGGATTCAAAAAGAGTCCAGTAGCACCTTTAAGACTAACCAACTTCATTGTAGCATAAGCTTTCGAGAATCACAGTTCTCTTCATCAGATGCATCTGACGAAGAGAGCTGTGATTCTCGAAAGCTTATGCTACAATAAAGTTGGTTCGTCTTAAAGGTGCTACTGGACTCTTTTTGATTTTGCTACTACAGACTAACACGGCTGACTCCTCTGCAGCTTAGATCTGGATTGTTTGTTTATGCTATTTATAGTCCATCTTTCTCACTGAGACAGATGTGTCCAATCGCAGGATGATCCTCATCAGAGTTGGACAAGCAGGCAGCAGCTCTCCCTGACATGCAATGCCATCCAGGTTTGAGAGTCACCTCCCTCCCCCTCCCTCTTTCCTTGGCTGGGAAAGCAAAAGAAAAAAAGGGGGGGAGGGGGAGACACAAGCCACACTTTCAGGGCAAGGAGTTTTACAAGGTGGTTTTTGTTTGGATTCTCCGGTTCTGCTAGGCTTTATTAGCTCCTCTGGGGAGGCTTTGGGTCTGTGGTTACTCTCCTGTGTTTCAGTAAGCCTTCTTTACCCTGGAGAAAGCATACGTTTTCCTCCCCCCCCCCCAGGCTACAATGGATAGTGGCTGGCGGGGGGACCTTGTTCAGGGGCTCATAGAATCGGATCCCTTGGTCCGTTTGCTTTGGTCCTATTCAGTTGAAACTTGGTGGAAGGTCTGTAGTGGGCAGGAAGGACTAGATTTCTTGCAATTTTGCTGAAGTTTCCTTGAAAAACACCTCCCCCCCCCCTACATTCCTCCACAGGGAATAATAGTGCCAAATGTATTCAGATTCCCAAATAAAAAATACTAAATCAGTATCTTTGAACCCTAATATCCAGAATACCAAATATATAGGTTATTCTGGAAACCCAGATCTGAATAATACTGATATTTTTTTGAAGTGCACAACCCTATGGACAGCTGATGATCTTGGCCATGGGCATGGAGGTACCTGCAGAAGGCCCTGCTCAGATGAGCAAAGCTGCTGTGGTCGAGCATGAGGAGCGAAGAGGTTCTGCAGATATGAGGGACCAAGGCCATGAAGGGCTTTGTATGGCACATCCAAAACACTAAATGGAACTCGGTAAATGATGGGTAGTTAAATGAAACGATTGCAGAATGGGACTAACATGCACGGTCCGTGCTAGCTCATGTGATATTTTGCACCAACTAGAATCTCTGTGTTGACTTTGAGGGGAAACCGATGTAGAGTGCATTAAGGTAATCTAGTCCTGATGATGACTGGGACAGAACCTGCGTTCTTCCTATCAGAAACTGTTGCCAGGGACCCCCCTCCTCCTGTCATGGGGCCTGCCATGAACTGTGTCAGTTTCCTGTGTTGCTGTTTTATGAATTCATCAAAGACTCTGTTTTGGGGCAGCAGTGCCCATGCCTGTTTCCTGTTCTCACTGCTGCAATGGACTGTACAATCTATGTCTGTTTCCTGCCTCCTTGGGCACCTATCTCACCTGGGCCCAGAGCCATGCCACTAGCAGCACAGTGCCAGCCGGAGGGACCCTCCACGAGCCTGGCTGGGCACCCCCTGGCTAGTTCCCGCAGAAGGCCCCTTGCAGGATGGTCACTGAGCCTGCCCCCGCCATTGGGCAGCCTGCTAGCAAGCCCAAGCCGTGCCAAAGGAGAAGCCATGTTTCCCAGGCAAAGAAGAACCACTATGGACTGTGTGCTCTGCGGCAGCCATTTCCAGACCAGGCTCCTGTCACATCCACGGAGCCCAGCCTCACCCTGATATGCATATCTCTGGAAGCCGCCCTGAGATGGAAGCTAAGTGCCGACTGTCCACAACAGCTAATGGACGCATCTCAATGCAGCCACCGCATTCCAGGACTGATGCCATCAAGACAACGCCAGCATCCTGGCCGATCCAATCAACCCGCCCGGCACTCCCCTCCCCTCCTTTGTTCCCACCTCCTGAGGTGTAACACTCTTACAATCAGACACTAAAGTGGCCCATCAAGGGTAGTTGTAGAGCCATTAAGCCTTTGTTCCCCTTTTGAGAACCACAGGGAAAGGCATCTGCCCCAGGGTACATTTTGGGGTATTTAAGCCTGCCTCCGTGGCCATGAGGTTGCACATGCCCTTCCTCTCCAGACCTCAGCCAGGCGCGTACCATTCCTATCCAGACTCCTTGCTGTCACTTTCTTTGGATCTAGTGCAGGCATTAGACCACCTCATCTCGCTGCTACGTCTTCCTTCCACGCCGTGACTAGGTGAGTATACCCAGTTCTGTCGCTCTCAAGTGGGCACTCCTGCT
The DNA here is from genome assembly GCF_028583425.1 of Eublepharis macularius. NCBI lineage: Eukaryota > Metazoa > Chordata > Lepidosauria > Squamata > Eublepharidae > Eublepharis > Eublepharis macularius. The sequence continues at coordinate 5,546,052 of NC_072798.1, forward strand.
CATGCAACCGTCTCTACTTTTCCTACTCTGTACTTCTTAGTATCTTGTATGTACCTTGTATGTGTGTGCTAATTTAGGCATACACAACACTATTTAGTAAAGACATGTTTTATTGTTATTAGTCTGCCTCTTTATTACACGAGTGTTCTGGAGAGGGACCCCGGTATAGTTGGTTAAGATCTGCACTAAATTAAAACCCAGACTGCAAGCTAATATCCCCATCAAATAGAGCAGTTCTGGTAACAAAACAGCCAAATTCCTTTTCTTCTCTTTATAATCATTAACATTCTAAAAACAACCTTGCCAAAGCGTCACCCCGCTTAAATACGCTTCCCTGCGAAGCGAAGCTGCCAAGGATTCTCGCGTATTCATGACCGTTTATTCGCGGGCCTCTCCCCAGCTCTGAAACACAGCTTTACATAACATGCCAACCAGAGCTGCTTGCTTAGCAGGACAAATTGGTTTTATTGACTAGATCAAGAACAATCATGACAACTTCATATTTTTGTAGCTGACAAGCACAAAGCCTGAGGGAGATGGAAAAAGGGAAAATGCAAAATACAGTCCATAATTTATGAGAGTTTATGAAAGACATTCTCCCCCCCACCTCAAAAGCAGCACTCGGATGTATATGTCCACTTTTTTGCAATGCTGCTAGCTTTTAGAGAGTCATATTGATCTCTAATAAATGAGACAAACAATCCATAGATGTTGAGTACAGTCCACAGTTCCCAGGGTTTCACTAACAGCGCTCTTCTTCCGCATTTGGAGGAAATGGGCTACAACAAAAGACCTGTTTGAATGCTCATTGCGACGCCAATATAGATATGCAGCTCCAATGGCATTCCCTTTCCTGTATCAGTGGCAGACACTGGAGGGGGGAAATTAACTCTCTGAGGGGAGGATTCAATGAGAAAGTGAACAAAATCAATTGGAGAAAATTCGTCCCAAAGATGACTGAGAGGAAGCCAGGCCCCTTGAGATCTGGGCTCTAATGAGCACGCAGTTGATGGGACTTACAACGGCAAGGCCCCTTTCCTGTCCCTGAATCTCTAACAACAACAACAACAAAAACAACAACAACAACAAAAACAACAACAACAACAACAACAACATTACATTTGGGTCTGGTACTCTAAGTCTTAGAACAAATCATCAGTCTGTCGATGGTTGTTGTGGGTTTTCCGGGCTGTATTGCCGTGGTCTTGGCATTGTATTTCCTGACGTTTCGCCAGCAGCTGTGGCTGGCATCTTCAGAGGTGTAGCCTCTGTGTAGGTGTAGCATCAGTCAGTCCTTGAGCATTCAGAAAGGATGGCTGTGATTACTAAGAGCCAGGAGGGCTTCCTCAAGAACAAGGCATCGTGTCAGACTAGCCTGATCTCTTTTTCTGAGAAAGTTACTATCTTGCTGGATCAGAGGAATGCTGTAGACATAGTTTATCTCGATTTCAGTAAGGCTTTTGATAAGGTTCCACATAATATCCTTGTCGACAAGTTGGTTTGGATCCTATTACTGTTAGGTGGATCTGTAACTTGTTGACAGAATGTGTCCAAAGAGTGCTAGTTAATGGTTCCTCATCCTCTTGGAGAAGAGTGGCAAGAGGAATTCCTCAGGGATCAATCCTGGGACCTGTTCTGTTCAACATTTTAATAAGTGATTTGGGTGAAGGAATAGAGAGAATGCTTATTAAATTTGCAGATGATACGAAATTATAATAATAGCAATAACATTTGATTCATATACCGCCCTTCAGGACAACTTAATGCCCACTCAGAGCGGTTTACAAAGTATGTTATTATTATCCCCACAACAAAACACCCTGTGAGGTGGGTGGGGCTGAGAGAGTTCCAGACAGCTGTGACTGACCCAAGGTCACCCAGCTGGCTTCAAGTGGAGGAGTGGGGAATCAAACCCACGCTCTTAACCACTACCCCAAACTGGCTCTCAGTTTGGAAGGGGTAGTAAATATGGTCAAAGACAGAGTAAGGATAGAGGATGATCTTGACAGGCTGGAAAACTGGGCTAAACCAAATAAAATAAATTTCAACAGTGATAAATGCAACGTTCTGAATTTAGGAAGGAAAAATCAAATGCATCATTATAGAATGGGGGAAACTTGTCTTGGCAGTAGTATGTGTAAAAAGGATCTAGGGGTCTTAGTAGACCATACACTGAACATGAGTCAGCAGTGTGATATGGTAGCTGAAAAGGGCAGATGCGGTTTGGGGCTGTATCAACAGTGTGTCCAGATCACGAGAAGTGATGGTATCTCTCTACTCTGCTCTGGTTAGACCTCCCCTAGAGTATTGTGTTCAGTTTTGGGCACCACAATTTAAGAAGGATATAGATAAGCTGGAATGTGTCCAGAGGAGGGCAACAAAGATGGCGAGGGGTCTGGAGACCAAGTCCTATGAGGAAAGGTTGAAGGAGCTCGGAATATTTAACCTGGAGAGGATATGACTGAGAGGTGATATGATAACCATCTTCAAGTACTTAAAAGGCTGTCATATAGAGGATGGCACAGAGTTGTTTTCTGCTGCCTCAGAAGGTCGGACCAGAATCAACGGAAATTAAATAAAAAGAGTTTTCAGCTAAACATCAGGAAGAACTTCCTGACAGAACGGTCCTTCAGTGGAACAGGCTTCCTCGAGAGGTGGTGGGCTCTCCTTCTTTGGAGGTTCTTAAGCAGAGGCTAGAGGGCCATCAGACAGCAATGCTGATTCTGTGAACCTGGGCAGATCAGGAGAGGGAGGGCAGAATGGGTTACGTCAGTGCTTAGTTCTCGTGGCCTCTTCTTACATGCCCAGGGAAATGCCAATCACCACTTTGGGTCAGGAAGCAATTTTCCCCAGGCCAGTTTGGCGAGGGATCCTGGAGGTGTTTTGCCATCTTCTGGGCATGGAGTAGGAGTCACTGGGTGTATGTGCGCGGGGCGGGGGGGGGGGGGTTAGTTGTGAATTTCCTGCATTGTGCAGTCGGTTGGATTAGATGACCCTAGAGATACCTTCCACCCTATGATTCTATACAGACCATGTAGGGAGAGGAGAACCCATAGTAAATCATGCATATGAATGGCAGCAAGTAGGAACTGTTCCCATTTCTCCCCTAATCATGACTGTCTTCCTCCACAGTTCAGGAAGAAACACGCAATTCTCACTATAATGCAAACATTTCTAATACCAATTTTTTTTAAAATCCCACCTGAGGCTGAGGGTGGAAACAGCTGCTGTGGAGACAATACCAGGGAATTCTTTCTTAAAAACTGCAGCAGCAACCCCAGTGGGAGGATGGGTTGCCACTGCTGGGGGACTGGGTTAGGGACGCCTGCCACGTGGAAGCCACATTACCAGTGTTTTATCTGCAGCCCACAAAGGGAAAAGCCCCTCCCCATGTGGAAGCCATCACAGAGAGGACCAATGAGCAGCCTATTTTATTTATTTATTTACCTTCAATTTCTATTCCACCCTCCCTGAACTGGCAGGCTCAGGGCGGATTACATTCTATAAAACAGCACATTAATAACAACGATTTTAATTTTTTAAAATTAAATAACAATATAAAAACAGTACAATAGAAGTATTTAAAAGTACAAGGAAGGCAGCGCAGGAGTAATCAGTTTATCAATTTCAGTCTGCCACCAAACCACCATATTAAGATTCCTTGCGTAGATGGTTAAAAGAAAGATTGGTGGTGGATGCCTCTAGCAGGCAGGGCGTTCACCTCTGTTTGGCCGGTAGGAGCCCAGCTCAGCCTCCACCATACGCCTGGTGGAACACCTCTCTCTTGCAGGCCCAACGGAAAGATAACAAATCCCGCCGGGCCCTGGTCTCATTGGACAGAGCGTTCCACCAGGTTGGAGCCAGGACAGAAAAGGCCCTGGCCCTGGTCGAGGCTAAGCGGGCCTCCCTGGGGCCAGGGACCACTAGCAGCTGTTTGTCACCTGATTGAAGCATCCTCTGGGGCACACATAGGGAGAGGCAGGCGGTCCCACAGATACGCTGGTCCTTGTCCTCTATTTGTTCTAAGAACCAGTTGTGATTACTGTATTTACTCAAAATGTAAGACGACCGCACCCCACACAAATAAAAGAGAAGGCAAAAGGGGGAAAAAGAATAAGCCTGATGCTCCACTGTCCACCCTGATGCCATGTGGCATGAACCAGAAGGTGCAGGAGCACAGAGAGGGGCTAGCCCCACCCTACCTGGCCCACGGGATTGCAAGTAGCCCAGCAAGCCAGCTGGGAAGGGGTGCTTCTATATGCTTCTGCGGCTTCTGGAGAAGGCTCTAAGGTGAGAGAAGAGAATGCCAGCGAAGTAGATACCTGAATGGAAGATAACGCCCCAGTCACTTTTTTGCAAAGTTAAAAAGGGGGAAAGGGTCATCTTTAGAAGCACAAACCAGGAAAATGGTGGTTCGTGGTTTCTCGCATTTCACGAACCACAAATTGCCATGAACTTGCTCGGTTCGCGAACCAGTTCGTTTGGTTCATCGGTTTGCCACTTCTGGGGCTGCAGAAGGTCTGCAGAAAGGCCACCCCCCGTTGCCTAGGTAACAGATTGATCGGCGCCAGGCTGTCTGCAGTGACGAACCGAAAAATGAACCATATGAACCACTCTAAAAATCATAGCGGTTCGTCGCAGTTTGTCAGAAATGAGCTCCGATGAACCGCTGGTTCATGAACCAAAAACCAGCCCAGTTTGTAAAGAACTTTGGTTCGTATTTCGGTACTTGCCCATCTCTAGTCATCTTCCTTTCAAGTGAATACAGTGATTGAGGATTTGGAAGGTGGGAAGAGAGACTCAGAAGGAATCTTTGTTAGGAAAAGACACAGTGGCTCTTGGCAGACCTGTGCTAGTCTTTTATGACAGCACCACAGAGCTACCTCTTCTTTCATTTGTCTAGTATTCCATAATCCTGGGAGGGAAGGTGGCATTGCATAGCCTGATCTCGTCAGATCTCGGAAGTTAAGCAGGGTCAGTACTTGAATGGGAGACCACCAAGGAACACTCTGCAGTGGAAGGTACTGGCAAACCACTTCTGCTTCTCACTTGCCTTGAAAGCCCCAGCAGGGGTTGCCGTAAGTCAGTTGTGACTTGTGGCTTTACACATATTCCATAATCCTAGCTCTCTGTCCTCATATCGTGTACATTTAGGTTTTCTTTCCTGTATATAAAACATTTTTCTTTCATCTTTATAACTGTCATCAATGTCACGAACAAGCAATCTGCAATCAAACAGCGATCCAGTTTATTGAGAGCTTGGCTTATCTTCTAAAGGCGAGCAAAAAGGAGAACACGCTCGATTGATGGGCCATTGGCTGGTATTCGGTGGATCGCCTAACAATGATGTTAGCAATCTCACAACAAATGCTCAACCAGGAGGAACCTTGGACTAACTGATCAAATCTCTTTATGTTCTTAAGCAAAACATCCACATTAAGGGGCACTGAATACAGACTAATTAAATGTTGATACACAAATTAGTGTATCAGGGATTCTAGTAAAAATTGTACACAGACTGCACAATTCAGAAATCAGCGCATTCACATTCTAGTGCACACAGACACAAAGCCCTCTTAAGTTTTCTGCCTTTCAAGAAACTGCCGAAAACAGCGGATACTTTGTTGTTGTTGTTAATATCCAGGAAGGAATAGGCGTTTCTATATAACCGAGCTGTTTTTCTACCATCATGTGTGTACGGGAGACATTCACAAGAAAATGTCTGTCTTTATCTCCGGATTTCAGAGGAGGCAATGCCTTATTCATTAAAGCCGAGAAGCCTTCTCGATCCGTGCCTCAGCCCCTAAAAATAATTCCTTACTCATTGTAGCCTGAGCCTTTCAATCCAACTCTACAGGTAGCAAATTGAAATGTTTAGTGGTCCATTGCAGACAGATTGAATTTGAAAAGAATACGGCAATAAGAACGAAGCCCCGCATCAATATCATATGGTAAAGCTCTCGTGCTCAAGATGGCAATGATGTCGGATGAATGACTGAGCATTTGTTAAACTCCTACCATTGTGAAAGCAACCTATTATTTTCCTGGTTGTGCTCTGAAATGCCTCAATCACTGACTGAACAAAGTGAGTGAGAAATAATACAGTTCGCTTTCTATTGCCTTTGTTCAATAGATCCATTGTTGTGCAGCACATCCTCTATGCGGTTTTTATCAACAACTTTACTAATATTTCCACCCCACACCCTCTCCTTTATTTTCTGCATGGAGTTCTTCAGATACATCGTGGCTCCATTTTAAAGCTGTGTGCGTGCGCACTGGTATGCATGGATATACATATACCTGATAGCATCCAATACTATGTCCAAGATTTCAATTATGGGCCATCTTGTAAAGAAAGCCACAAGCTTGAGTATTGCGTGAAGATGGCAATTTCGATACCCCGAACAGCTTCACAGCTAGACTCCCTATGGTCTCTTTAGAAACTGAAATTCAATACTGGAAATGACAAGACGCACCTGTTATTCATTCAGTCCCTTGTCTGCATTTGAGCTAGGGTTGCCAGCCTCCAGGTGGTGGCTGGAGATCTCCCAGAATTACAAGTGATCTCCAGATGACGGAGATTAGTTCCCCTGGAGAAGGCAGCTTCCCTGGAAGGTGGACTCTATTACACCATTCTGCGGTTCCTCCTCCCCTCCCCAAACCCTGCCTTCTCCAGCCTCCCCCCCCCCCCGTATGTCCAGGAATTTCCCAACCTGGAACTGGCAACCCCAATTTGAGCCAAGGTAAGCTGTTTCCAGTTGAGATCCTGCATTTCTGGTCCTCTGAAACACTGCAGACTGCGAAGTCCACAGCTACAGCCATGAAGGATCAAGGCCAATCATTCACCTCAACTTCCTAGTCCGTTTTCAAAGGGTGGCCAGCCAGTTGCCTTGGTCAAGCATTCTCAGGGTTGATTTCTGAACACCCCTGGGAGATGCATGTGTGTTATTGTTTACTGAAAATATTTATAGCCTACTTTTCCAGAAATTAGTGGGCCAAGCAGAGCTTAGTCAAGGGGCTAAAATTAAGCAAACAAGTGATACAATAAGTTAAATTACAAGATAGGGCTTCAGCGGGCCAGGAATCAAAATTAACTCAAAACAAGCCAAAGGAAAGCAATATTTATTCATGCTCCAGGAAGATCCATCAGCTCCAACACTCAGCTCAGGGGTGGTGGTGGGAAACCAGAGAAGAGCTCCCAGACGAGCACCAAATAGAAAAAGCAAGCTCATACCAAAGCAGACTGACCTTCAAGTAACCTTTACAGCCTTATATGGACTGTGTATTGAAACAATGGAAGCCTGTGCAGATCTTGCAACAGAGGGACAGCGTGTTCACTTTGCTATGTCCCTGTTAACACGCTTGCCAAAGGAGGTCTTCAAAGGCCATCAGCAGGGCACTTTTAAGGAGGTAAAGTGGACCGTGAATCAATCCTCACGGATGGAGGAGACCACATCCGCACAGGTAAACAGGACACTGCTTCAGTGACTGAAAGAATCAGACCCTTTTCCTTCCCAGGCAGGAACGATGGAGGGTAAAATGCAGCCTAGACCAGGGCCAGATCGAGGGGGGGCAGGGGGGTAGCCTGCCCCCGGCGCCACCAAAGAGGGGGCGACAGGCGCAGCTGCCCGCCACCCAGGAGGCTGAGCACAGGGTTCGGAGGCCCTTGCCAGCCCTGCTGATGGGGTGGCTGGCTTGCTGTGTGCGCAGGACCTCCCAGCCCTGTGCTCAGCCACCCATGTGGCAAGCCAGCTGCCCTAGCACACGCCCTTGCCGCCCCTCCCGCCAGCTCTGCAGTGCACCATACACTGGGGCGGCCGGCTTGCCATGCGGGCGGCACAGGGCAGCGGGGCAAGTGAACCGTGCGGAGGACCTCCTAGCCCTGCGCTCAGCCAGCCACGCAGCAAGCCAGCCACCCCAGTGCACAGTGTGCCACAGAGCTGGCAGCAGTGGTGGGGAGGGCGTGCACTGGGGTGGCTGGCTTGTCGCGCGGGCGGGCATGCCTCCCGCCCTGCGTGATGATGTCATGAAAGTGACGTCATCATGCAGCACTGGGGGCGCACGCATGCTGTGCGTGCATGTGCAAATACCTGGGCAAGGGTTGCACCAGGCGCCCGCACCCTTAGATCCGGCTCTGGCCTAGACCAGGAGCATTATGTTCCGTTTACTGGAGGAGGGATCTGGTATGATTTTCCTATGCATAACCAACCATGGCCATTTTCACACTGTTTACCGGCCATGGAACATCGCGCTGTGCTCCCGGAACAGCACCGTCTTCCTGGCACTATTTCGTGCGAGAACTTCCGTTTTCAGGTCAGGCACTGTAAGCGCTACAACACACCGTCTCCTCAGACAGGAGTTCTGTTACTGGAGATTTGTCAAGGATTGAGGCTTCTGGATCTTCTCCATGTAAATCAGGTGGTTGTGCCACTAACCTGTAGTCTCTCCTCCCCTCCCCTCCCCTTTTTACAAATATGCAGCATTTTGTAGCCAGATGAGATCTTGTTGCAGTTCTGGCTATCCATATTCATAGCTATTAAGCAAATCCATCCTGCCCTATATAATACAAAGAGCCACGACAGTGACGTGGCTCTGTTTAAATCAGGACTGACGGCAGGGGGCTTGCTCCAGTGCCTTTGTTAAGCCTTTGTTAAGCCCTGGAGCATGGAAGGGGGAAACAGTGCCTCTGAGCATGTGCAAAGTATCTTTCCTCAGCATTACAGCCATGTGGGATTAGGAAAGAGGACCTCCCAAATCAAGGCTTGCCTTCCAGGCTCAGGAAGGCATTATTTCACACAATTAAATGCTGGCTAGAAGCCATCACAACAATTTGTTGTCTTATATGATTATTTTAAAATGTCAATAGCAGAGAGAAGCGAGGGAAAAAAGCGATTCTCAAGGCCCCCTTCCAAGGACTCTTTTCTGTCCCCAGGAAGTAAAGCAGTATTGTTTCTTTCCCTCCGCTGCATCCATCATGAAAAAGAGACGGGGAGGAGGGGGACATTTTTGTTTATTTCTGTATCTGAGAGTCTGATAGCAGCAGGATTAAGATTCCCCCGGAGAGACCCCAGTAGTACAATAGGCAACTAAAGTACGTTCCCAGTCATTGTTTTGCTTTTGTGAATATAGAGGCAAAAGGGATTCATTTTATTATTATCATTAGTACATTCAAAAACATAAGCCAGCCAACGCTTTAGGAGAGACAGTGGGTGATCCCCTACATTGATGCAGGCAGTGTGGGAGATATAACGGACAGTTGGACCTTCTGAGCCTTGCTTTATGAAGAGCAAAATATGAGCTGTGCAGTGAGACTGCCACACATAACAAGCACATGTTTGCACCATACATGTTGAATGTTTCTATCCCACGCCTCCACCCAAACTGGTCCAGGGGTCAGCTTTCAAAGAAATCAGCCTAAATCAATAAAACAATAATAAAAACAATATGTGGAAAACTAAAAAAAGCCTCCATTAAAATACTTTTAGAAGCATTAAAACAAGCACAAAACAACTAAAACAAGCAGCAATCCAAAAAAGAATCCAATACTTTTCAGTGCAAAAAAGGCAAATGCGATTTTCAGCTGCATTAGTCAATGCGCAAGTCATGACAACGACATTCCAATCTATTGCATTCAAGTCTGATCTCACCAGGAGTACCGAGTCCAGTACTGGGTGCTGCATTATAAAAAGGAGGTAGACCAACTGGAACGTGTTCAGAGGAGAATAATGGAGGTCAAGTGACTGGAAAATCAAGTTTTATGTGGAAAAGTTGGAAGGATTGGGCATGTTGAGCCTGAAGAAGACCGAGAGGAGAACTGTCACCTAGAAAAGCGGAAGACTAGATCGAATGGACTTAAGTTACAGGAGGGTGGGATTTCGATTGGACATTCAGAGAGATCTCCAAAGGGTGAGAGCCATCTGACAATGAAATCAGTTAGCTGGGGGGGGGGGAGGCTGCCCCCTGCTGGACATCTGTAGAGACTATTATATTGGGTGGACAAGCACAAAATCAGTTTAGTCAGTTTATTCGTTGAATAAAAACACCAAATCACTCTATGTCAGGGAAGAAGAAAGACACCAGCGCCAAGAGCTATCAAGCCAGGCAACAGAAAATCAAGGCACCCCCAAGAAATAATAGAAGGGAAGAGGGGAAACATCTGTCCAAAGCCTGGACAAACCATTCAGTTTAGACCTTTTGCTGAAATCCGAGAAAATTTGGTGCCAGGAAAAGAGAGAAGGGCATCCCGAAAGCCCTGCTTCTAGCAACATCTTCGCCAGGGTCAGGGAGCAAGGGTCAGGGAGGTCAAACCAAGTTGCCAATGAAGAGCTTCATTCATCAGGAAGGTGAAACTGACTAAGAATACAATTCGTGGCAGAACCAGAGCTCCTTCCACAGAACGGGGGGAAGAGCCCTAAATTAAGCTTGGCCAGCAAGCAGGTTGCCAGCCCAGTTCGGAGCAAGGCAAAGACCTGGTTTATTATTGCGAATGCTTTCCTTTCTTGGTTTTAAGAACAGGCCTTTACTAGTGCAGAGGTAAACAGCATAGCCTACGTGCTAAGAAATCCCCAGCTGAAATCTTAGCTCAATGGGGAATCCTAGGCACAACGCTCCTCTAGTTTATGCTGGGTTTTCATGTTCATTGTATAAAGCGTCTAAGGGTCTTAAAGCAGAAGTCTTCACACGGCCACCAAAGATCCTTTCAACTGGCCAAGGATTGGGCCCCACATACAGAGCACTGCAAAATGCATCCAAGTCAGGGCTCTTTTCTGTGGTCATTTCCTGGATAATATGCTATATATGGCCTTACCCACCTCCTTGTAGGAAGTTTTGGTATATTACAAGGAGATAAAAAGACCCTTAAGGTCATAGGACTCACCATTGCCTGCCTTTAATATCAAAACGACATTGGAACAGGGGAAAGACACCTAACATTTCTGGAACAATCTTCATTCTGCAGTTAAGTCAGAGGGGGGCTGCCTTTCCTTACAAAGAGAAAATTCCAATTTTTTTAAAAGCGTTCTGTCTTTTTTCTGACATGAAAATAAGGCCATTCCTCTTGATTCTTCATAAAGATTCATGGGATTTCGCCACCTTCCCCGCCTCCTACCCGATTTCATCATCTCACTGGCCTTTGATTCTATGCCAGACCCTGAATTTTTACAAGCCCAGTCTGCTTCTAGTTAAACACAAGCCTTTGGTTGTGTTTTAATATAATGGCCCATATGGTCCCGGACAGCTGCCATACACAGCAAAATACGGAGAATTCTTCCTGACAACAACGTGATTTCTCTGAAAGGGGAAGAGGTTGTCTGTCCTGCCGTTTACTGGAGATCTGGCATATGGTCTTCAGCTCAACGCAGGAAACATTGCAGGAACCAGCTTCATCAAAAGAGGATTAGATGGCGGTGAAGGTGATTACAGGATCCCTTTGTGCTCGTTGGGGAGGGGCTGGCGATGCTTTTAGGCACTAGAAGGATTTCCAAAACCTCTCCTCTCAATATAATCTCAGGCATGCTCTTTATATTTCCTCCAAAGAGCTCAAGGCAATCCCTCCTCCCCTTACAACAAACCTGTGAATTAGATTGGGAGGGGGAAGAGGGACACAGGAAACAGATGCAATTTCTTTACTTGATTTTTTTTAAAACAAAAGACACACTACTGGACTCAGTTCCTAATAGCTGAAGGGAAATTCCCTGCATCCGCTTTGCCTCTGCCTGCCCAAGCTCTTGCCACTAGGCTATCTTCTCTCCGTATCACCTTAGAAACTTCACACAAAATGGAGCATACTGACAATGACTACAAGACGCAAGGAGGCAGGCCCGGCCAGTCCATTTATCCAATACCGGATCTCTTTCTGCCTTTGCCAGCTTTGTTCAGTTTAAGTGGGCAGCCAGTGTGACGGTATGGTTGGAATGTTAAGGACTTAAGAGACTTGGGTTCAAATCCACTACTCCGCTACAAAATTCACGGGATGGCTTTGGACTAGACACTCACTCTCAGCCCATCCTACTAGAGGGTTGTTGTGGGATGGTGAAAGTCATGTTAAAAACTGGCCAAGGATGAGGTGGCCAATTATAGGCCAGAATCCAATTTGGGGAACGCTTTTTGGGGAAGGTGGTGGAGTGGCTCCAGAAGTTCTTGGATGAGATGTTGCTCTTGACCCCATGACAATTCTGGTCTCAGGGCTGGCTGCAGAACCAAGGTTGTTTGAGCTGCACTGGCGGACAAGGGACAGTCATCCATACCGATAATGTTAGATCTATCCGGGCCTTTGACACACTTTTCCTCCCATTCTTACCCACTGGTTGCAACACGGAGTTGGTACTGGAGGAGGAGCTCTTTAGTCTTGTCATCTGATCAGACAGAGAGAATGTCCACCAGAGGGGCAGGGGCAGCTGTTTGGGGTAGAGGGAAGCTGCTTTCAGCCACAAGGGCAAAACCAGGGTATTTTAAGCTAATAAATGTATGCCACCCTGAGCTCCTCAGAGGAAGGGTGAGATAAAAAATGTACATATAGATAGCTGGGCTTGACTCAATAAAAGAAGCCACGTCCTCCAGTTTGCAGGATCTGAGTAGGTCTGTTAGAGATAGAACGTTTTGGAGGTCTTTCATTCATAGGGTCACCATAGGTCGGAAACGACTTGACGGCACATAACACACACACACACACAGCTGGGCAGGGGCCATGGCTCAGCAGCAGAGCATCTCTTTGGCATGCAGAAAGTCCCAGGTTCAGTCCCTGATATCTGCAGGTAAAAGATCAAGTCGTAAGAAATGTGAAAAACCCCTGCCTGGAGAGCTGCTACCAGTCTGAGTAGACAAAAATGACCTTGACAGACCAATGGTTTGAGTCAGTATAACAGCCTCATGTGTTCAGGGACGGTGGGAGACATCAAGGCTATTGAATTTCCACAACTAACTTCCTCGATCTCTTCTTCATTCCTCACTCCAGAGGTCCCAGGACTGCCCCAACACAACTCCTGGGTGCTCCTAAGACAGCCCAGCCAGGCAGCCATAGGACAGACGACAAAAACTGGGGTCAGATCCAAAATATGTTTACTCCCAGGGCTTTTCTTCAGCTGGAATGCGGTGGAACGGAGTTCCGGCACCTCTTGAAAATGGTCACACAGCCGGTGGCCCCGCCCCCTGATCTCCAGACAGAGGGGAGTTTAGCGGCGCGGAGGGCAATCTAAACTCCCCTCTATCTGGAGATCAGGGAGCTGGGCCATTGGCCATGTGACCATTTTTGCCAAGGGCAATTTAAACTTTTAAAAACTCCCCCCTTGTTCCAGCTGACCCAAAATGACATCATTGTGCAGTCCTGAGTTCCACCACCTCTTTTCCCAGAAAAAAAGCCCTGTTTACTCCTAAGTAAATACCATTCACTGGAACGGGACTTAGATCTGCTCAGGATTGCAACCTGAAGGGGCAGCTGCCCTTGCTGAGAGCTTCTAGTGCCTGCTGCTGCATCCCCTGTTACGGACCAGTTCGTGCTTGGCAGGCCTTTGGTTTCCCCTCCAAGCCTTGGCAGCTTTTGCAGACTAAACAGTTGGCCCAGCTTCAATGGGGCTACGCAGAGCTCTTGGCAAAAAGGATGCCATTAACAACCACAACAAAAAGATCATAAAGGTTCCACAAAGTTAGGGATGGGCTATATAACTGTAATTATTACTCAGCCTATTTGATAGAGAGCTCAGCCACTTCTGCCTACACAGAAGTGCACAAACGGCACAAGAATGGCCACTAGTATGATTACAGACACAGTTATTTGTGGCACATCAAAGATTTGAAAACAAAAGAGAAACTAAAGTGGTGATGTTTGATTATAGCAGGAGTTCCCAACATGGTGCCCATGGGTACCATGGTACCTTTCCTGGCATCTGCCATGTGTTTTTAGGACGTGGGTGGGGCTTTTACCCAGCAGGGCTTCTGATTGGCCAGTGGACATGATAGGCTTTGTGGGGTTTTTTAAAAACTTTTTTTGGCAGCTGCCACTATAGCACAAGCATTTTCACTATCTGACTGAATGTCAGCCATGCATATGTGAGAAAATATTTTTAAACAATATGCTCATTTTAAAAAGCATGGTGTTAAGCAGAGCTTTCAGTCAAAATGTTATTTATTAGTAGAGGATGCATAACCTCACTCCCTGACATTGTATGGTTGGCTCCACCTCCTGTGGCAGCCATCTTCTGGTTGGCCACGCCTCCCGTAGCAGCCATTTTGTGATTGTGCCCGGCACCCTGTGAGAGAATTCCAAAGATGCTCACAGGTTCAAAAGTTGAGGGAACTCTGGAAACCATGAAATAATAATAACAACATCCGATTTGTATACCCCCCTTCAGGATGATTTAACACCCACTCAGAGCGGTTTACAAAGCATGCCATTATTATCCCCACAACAAAACACCCTGGGAGGCAGGTGGGGGCTGAGAGAGCTCTGAGAGAGCTGTGACTCACCCAAGGTCACCCAGCTGACTTCAAGCGGAGGAGTGGGGAATCAAACCCGGCTCTCCAGATTAGAGTCCTGCTGCTCTTAACCACTACACCAAACTGGCTCTCATGGTGGGTCAAAATTTTCCATTACCAGATAAATTTCAGGGAAAGTATCAGAAGTGGTCTAGATGTTCTTATTCAGCACAAGGCAGCTTCTGATTAGTACCCAAAATCATAGGCAGTCTGGATGGAATGCCATCCTGAGGAAGAAGAGAAATTGTTTTGTGGGGGCCGAGAGAAGAACGTCCCCCCAAAGACCACAGCCTTTAATTTAAAGACCCAGCCATCTCTTAGCAATAGCTATTCGTTGCAACCATGATGTGCTAGAGAAATACAAGGAACTGTAAGAAAAACAGAGTGGATTTGTGTTCTTCAAATATTCAAGCCTGCTTGGTAGTTCATCAGCACAACTCTGAAGGCAAAGGAAGTCAGGGAGCAGAATGTGTTCCTTGGATTACACTGTACAGAGAGCCAATTCAGTCTCAGTTTGATCCTATATATAACGCCAAGGGAGTAATTCTCCATCGCGCAAGGTTTGCACAATGAACTTAGAAGCTTTGTACATCTCAGAAGAGTATGGAAGTTTTGAATAACTAGAGTGCAAGTCTAAAACGTTGGCCTTTGTAAATTAAATATACCTATTCACATCTCAGATTTGGCTCCATTCTACGGGTAAACTGGCAAAAGACTGGGTCAGAAAGGCTCAGTAAAGGGTTAATTTTTAAATATTTTATTATTAAAAAATGTTATCACAACTTTTCACGTGTTTCAAGGAGAGCTGAATTGGGTTCTAAACTGTAACACAAAGAAACTAACTATAATAAACTACAGCACTGCAAACAAATTAACACCAGGCGCTAGCCCACAAAAGTGGCCACCAACATGACTATCAACAGATCAAAACGGTAGTTATTTGTGCCATGTCAGTGGTTTAAAAGGAAGAGGAAAGTCCCACCTCTCCCAGTTTATGGAATTTCTTTTACCTTGTCACCTGGAGGGAAATCCTACCAACCAGAGATGATTACGGAAATGGTTATTTGCAAACACTAGGCTTTCTACATAATGATAACAAAACAGTAGTGGTCCCAGTAGGCTCAAAACCTGACACAACGTCGAACAGAGAAGAGAAAACAGGGTTAACATACCTGTAACTTGTGTTCATCGAGTTCTTCTGTGCCTCCACACATGGGGACTGCGCAGGCGCAGGCCAGCCGCCGGAGAATTTTCTAGAGCTTCCATGGCTCTGAAGGGGCCGTTTGTCGCGCGCCTCAGCGACCGTTTTCCCGCCCAAACGGTCACGTGATCCTCCAGCGACCAACGGCCCCTTCCCTCAGTTCTCCCTTGCCGCCGCTTGACCAACACACTTCAGCCATAACACCTTAAAAACACCAATTTCCGTTACAGCCATCACAATATCGTGCATTGGAGTTCACAGCGGGGTAGGAGGGAGGGTTGTGTGTCAGCACAGAAGAACTCGATGAACACAAGTTACAGGTATGTTAACCCTGTTTTCATCTTCATTCTTCTGTGCCTCCACACATGGGAGTGTACCAAGCTTCACACAATAAGGAAGGCGGGGGTGAAGTCCAACACAATTTTATTAAGCAAACAAGATCAACAATAAATAGATATGCATATATACATCTATGTAAAAATACTGTGTAAGGACACATAAATACTCAATATTTACATATATACACACCCCCAGGTACATATATACACACTTTCAATCAAGGGTACCCAACAGGTACGCCCAGAAAGTCATGCCAAAGCTCCCTCAGGAAAAAAGGGAGTGTAAGACAGCCTTGGCCACAGATACATCCTGCTCCGCATTGACATCAACGGCGTAATGCCTGACAAAGGTGTCTGCAGAGGACCATGTGGCTGCTTTACAAATGTTAACCAGGGGCACCCCCCTGAGGAGTGCCGAAGAGGATGCTTGGGACCGCGTGGAGTGGGCTCTGACATGAAGCGGGCAAGCCACCCCTGCCAGGGAATAGGCCTTGCTAATGGCTGTCACAATCCACCTAGACAGGGTTTGTGAGGAAGCCCTGTTACCCTTGTCCTTGGCCCCAAAACATACAAACAGGTGAGGACAGGAGCGGAATTCCTTCGTCCTATCCAGGTAATAGGCTAGGGCCCTCTTCAAGTCTAGGGAATGAAGGGCCTTTTCCCCCTTAGAGGAAGGTTGAGGAAAAAATGCAGGCAGTGAGATATCCTGCGAGAGGTGGAAGGCGGACACCACCTTGGGCAGGAACCCGAGGCAGGGACGCAGGACCACCTTGTTGGGATGAAACACAAGAAAAGGAGGGTCAGACCGCAGTGCAGACAGCTCACTGACCCTCCTGGCCGATGTGACGGCCACCAAGAATGCTACCTTGTAGGATAGCATATCCAAGGGGCATGTAGCCATAGGTTCAAATGGAGGCAACATGAGACGTGAGAGCACCAAAGACAGTGACCACTGAGGCACTGGCGCCGACACAGGTGGGTAAAGATTGTACATGCCCTTAAGGAACTGGCGGGATTGTGGGTGAGAAAACACCGTAGCACCCTCTACTCGGGCGTGAGCAGCTGATATCGCTGCCAAGTGTACCTTGAGGGAGGACACCTTCTGGGTCTCCCCCAAACAAAACAGGCACAGTTCATGGCCATCGGTCTTGGCCATTTTCGTGTGGCATTGGAGGCAATGCTTGAAGAGAGCCTTTGAGGCCATCTTCAGGGGCACGCGAAAGGAAGGTCAAAAACAGTCCGAGTCAAATTACCGAGTCCACAACAAAGTCCAAAACGAGATCCGAAGAATAGTCGAGGTCACGAAGTCCGAAGTCAAAAGCCAAGCAATCAGTCAGAATAAAGCACGAAGCACAAAAAAGCACAGAGCAACGAAGCTCACGTTCTCTCCAAGCGGCGGCAAGAAGAGAACTGAGGGAAGGGGCCGTTGGTCGCTGGAGGATCACGTGACCGTTTGGGCGGGAAAACGGTCGCTGAGGCGCGCGACAAACGGCCCCTTCGGAGCCATGGAAGCTCTAGAAAATTCTCCGGCGGCTGGCCTGCGCCTGCGCAGTCCCCATGTGTGGAGGCACAGAAGAACGAAGATGAACATAAATTGTCTTTGTTCCAGTTCCAGTTGATATATGGAAATCATGCCACACAATATGGCCTGGATTTCTGTGAAAATTGGGCTGTACTAAACTGTACCCCACTTGATTTTGGTACCAGACCTCATGTTGTCAAGCGAATCAGCTTTGTCGCAAGAAAGGCTGGACGACGCTACAACGAGGCTCCCTTGCAGAGCTCAGACTTGTTTTTACAGGACTAGTCCCTCCATTTCTGCACACACACAAAACATCGACTCCTACTCACGAGAGTTCCTAAGCTCTTCACCCATCATGAGCTGTGACGCGAAGTTTTAGTTCTTTGCCTATGTAAGACAGGATACATTTAACAGCAGAGACAGCACGGGATCCCAATAAGTTTTCAACCGAGAGGTTAAAACCAGCAATAAAAAAACCCTCTGCCTTATGAAGGAGATTTATTTCATCACTTCTGCACAAAGCAAACACCATCTTCATGTCAATAATTTCATCTCCCTTCAAATAAAACTTTATTCATTTAAAAGCCGTTGCTCAGCTCCGTTCTTTGGACTCCGCAGCCCGCAGTGACAGTTACCGCACCGAATACTAATGAGCAGCATAATGGAGCGCCATTTCGGTCTCCGGAGCTCTCCAGGGAAGAGTAATCATCTCTGAACTGTCATTGCTAATGCAAACGACTCCCGCTAATCCACTGGGGCTCTGAGCAAGGATGCTGGGAGCTATTGTTCCACGCGTGGCCCTCCCTCCCTTTGCAAGATCCATTTCCCTCTTGTAGAAGCCTCTCCAATTACATTAAACGCACATAAATAAAATAGATTAGAGCAACGTACACACAAACTCATTAGGTACACACACCTCTCTCCCTATAATGGATTACCCACGGCAAGGGCCTACAATGGCGTGGCTTTTGGGGAGGTCTATCCGTAAGTGGCTCAGTTCCCGTCAGGGTATTTGTTTTTAGTTTAGGCAGCATTTTTTGTTAAGAGATTTGACTTCGGTGCAAGGAATATGACTTCTTTGTGCTGTCATACAAACTCATTATGATGGAACAAATGCTGTCGAGGAGGTCTAGGCAGAGCACTAAATGATTTATCTACAAAAATAGTCTAGATCCTCGTTTTCTAAAAGCTAGTTTAGTTACACGGACATCAACAGGATTGGTTGTTGTGGATTTTCCGGGCTGTATAGCTGTGGTCTTGGCATTGTAGTTCCTGACGTTTCGCCAGCAGCTGTGACTGGCATCTTTAGAGGTGTAGCACCAAAAGACAGAGATCTTACAGGATGATTCAGCCCAAACCCACCTTCCTGAGCAGATATAAATTACCTGCCAACATCTTCTCCACACTGTGACACTGAGAGATCTCTGTCTTTTGGTGCTACACCTCTGAAGATGCCAGTCACAGCTGCTGGTGAAACGTTAAGAACTACAGTGCCAAGACCACGGCTATAAAGCCCGAAAAATCCACAACAACCATCGTTCTCTGGCCGTGAAAGCCTTCAACAATACATCGACAGGATTATTCTAATGTACGCTCACTGAAGAACTGAAATGAAACCCACCCAACCATTGTGAGTAAGGGGGAACCCCTCCTGCTCTTGGACGAACAAAGTTGCTTGAGGATCGTGGCTAATTAACAACAACCAATTCACAACATCCCACTTTACAGTTTCTTTTTTATTTAAAAGATTTTTACACTGCCTCTCCAGAGGCCTGCTCAAAGCAGCTCACAAATATAATGCATTCATTTAAAAACTCACCATAAATTTATCAATACTAATGAGCTGTAAATTATCTGTTACCAAATAATATGTAGGTCGGAATACCTGACCACGACGTTTCGAGTCTGCTGAATCACAGAGGTGAAGCTAGAAGAATTGCAACATGTCTATGGATGCCAGGAGGAAATCAATCCACAGTACGGGGTTTACTTCACAACAGGAAAACAATAATGGTTTAGTGATGTGGATCTTGTTACCAAAGTGGAAAGGTTAAACGTACGCTATGCATACGGATTACACAAGCATACTATTCTAGCCTAATCACTAGAAAAATCTTTCTGTATGCAGGTACATGGATTTAGGCTGTGTGGGGATTAGCATAGATCTAGGGCTCTCACTTGAAATGGTGGCTTGCTACGCACGAACCTACGATCCGTTTGTGGATTTGAATGACAGTAACGTGCCAGGAGGTATGTGGGCATGGAGTGGCCCTGTGTTAAACTGTTTGAATCTTAGAGGAGACTTTTACTCCCTTTATAGAGCTGTGAAAGCTAAAAGAGTAGGCCTGTCCTTTTCTTTTTGATCTGAGTAGACATCCCATAGCCAGGCATGAAACAGAATTCCAGAGCTGAAATATGCTCTCCAAAATATTGACCAGGGAAAAATGTATATGCCCCTTGAGAGCATCAGAGATTTGTGGCAGGGCACTAAAGAGCCAGTGGGCGCAAATGTATAACCCTTATGGAACAATCCCACAAATCACACAACAGGCCACCATTTCAAGTGACCACTGCAGACCTGTTTGAAAGATGGGAAAATATTAAAGAGAAAATAAATAAACTTGAGGAAGAGCAACTGTACGATCTGAAAGGGGAAATTCCAGTATGGCTGAAGGTTTGATAAACGTCCAATAATGCTTTTCTAATTAAAGGGGGAAATGGCATAAAGAAAGCTAGCCGGTGAAAAAAATAAATGCTTTGCTGCACTGGTAGGCTGCGCAATGATATAATGAGCATGGGACTTGAGGTTTTTATAACAGTCGTACATTCCTGACAATTGCTACATTTCCAGAATGGTTTGTGCAGTGACCATAGCTTTCTTCCCATTCTGTGCAATAGTGTTCAGCATAATGAATACACGTACATATTCTTAACCTGAAAATCGATCCAGTAAAAGATGTAGGTTTGATGGTTGTTGTGGGTTTTCCGGGCTGTATTGCCGTGGTCTTGGCATTGTAGTTCCTGACGTTTCGCCAGCAGCTGTGGCTGGCATCTTCAGAGGTGTAGCATCAAAAGACAGAGATCTCTCAGTGTCACAGTGTGGAGAAGATGTTGGCAGGTAATTTATATCTACTCAGGAAGGTGGGTTTGGGCTGAGTCATCCTGTAAGATCTCTGTCTTTTGGTGCTACACCTCTGAAGATGCCAGCCACAGCTGCTGGCGAAACGTCAGGAACTACAATGCCAAGACCACGGCAATACAGCCCGGAAAACCCACAACCATCGTTCTCCAGCCGTGAAAGCCTTCGACAATACATCAGATGTAGGTTTGCTTATTTTACATTAACCAGGTCCACCTGTGTCCAATCCTTTTTTCAAACTTACATTGATGTGCCAGTGGTATGTGTGTGTGTCTCTCTCTCATTTGTTTCTCTTTTTATGCTGATCGTTCATGAATCATTTCTAGACTATTTTTATGTGCAACTTACAGTGCTTTCTTAAGTACACTTTCTTGAGAGTAAATCCTACCGAATAGGCTTCAGTAGGATTCTGAATAGAACTGTCAGTCTGAGTTGAAAATTCTGACACCGATGGACCAATGGCCTGATCCACTATAAGGCACTTCCATACGTTCGTGCTTATTAACCTTCTCAAAGAACTCCCAGTGTCGATGAGGTAGGACTTTCCTTTGCAGAAGCTGTTGCTCTAGACAAACCTTATACTAGTCAAATGCTCACCGGTGCCACTTCAAAACTTTGCCCATGACAGCTCTATGCGCAGATGTGGTCATTGGTGGGCTCCAGCCATGTCAAGGGAAGACCCAAATGCTGTCATGCAGAAGTGGACGACCACATGAAACATGATCACGCCTTTAAAATTTCTCCAAACCTGGCTCTAACTTGGCGTCACGGTTAATCATAAAGTCTGGCCATGCTGATCAATGTTACCATGCTGTCATGTACCCAAGCCTGAGAGCCAGTAAAACCCAGTCCCTTCATCTGGAGAGGTGGTATATACTGTCCGGTAATGCCGTCCTCCTGTCCACCCCCTCTGCAGTGGCAGACCCCATTGTCAGGCCCTGCAGCACCTCCTCTGGCAATATGTCAGCTGCAGATGCCTTTACAGGGCCCCAGACCTCCTCCACCATCAGGCCAGCAGCAGCTGACACCCAGGCACAGCCCTGGGGAGCAGCCTGCAGCCACCCGGCTGACTCACCCTTTTCCTTCTGTTGCCCAGGCAGCTCCACCTCAGCCCAGTCCACAGGGGATTGCCAGCAGCTCAAGCCAGGCAGGCACAGGCCCCAAGCTGCCAAAGGAGCCACTGGGGAGGATTCAGAAGCAGCAGGGGCGAGCCAGGCGGAAAGCAGACCAAACACCCCGCCCTAGGCTGGGATGCAGTGGGTGGGACCAGGCAATTGCAGAGTCTACCGGGCCCTCCCTTCAGATAGGTTGTGAGCAGAGCCAGTCAGGGAGTCTGGGTGGAGATTGGGAGAGGCTCCAGGGAGGTGGGGCAAAGGGAGGCCTTTAAAAGTCAGGTTCCTATGAAGGCCGGGGAGGAAGTGAAGGGAGAGGCAGCTGAAGAGTGCTGTGACTCCCAGGGCAGGAGAGGGAACAAGGTGGTGCAGCCCCCTTCCCTGCCCATCTGAGGCCGGAGGATACCTGCTGGGGAGGAGTTGGCAGGATGGCAGACCATCAGAGGAGGGTGCCAGTGAGGGAGGAATCTCACATATACATGGAAGGAGAATCAAGCAGACAAATGGCTAATAGTTGGGAGTACCTTGGTAGCGTCCCTCAGGAATGAACTGTCCCACTTAAGGGACTGTAGAACTGTGCAGCAGGAAAGGGGTGTGGCTTTGGATCTCTGGTGTTACCTGGTTGCCAGGACCAGGACGATTCTGTTCTGGGATGTCGGTGCTCGACAACATGCAGTTTTCTCCTCCGGCCACCAGTGGGCCTGCTGGTGCACAACCTGACCTCCATGGCTCCTGGTCTGAGTGCCATATTGCCTGATACCTCCTTTCTCCTTGTTTCCAAACAGCTGCATAGCAATGCTTTGCTCATAATACGGCCAATTAATAAGTCCTTCCCCGATTCCATCTCAAAGGAACTAACATAGGAAATGCACCTATTTGCACCGACACAGTTCCGAGGGCTGCTTTACGCATACTGTTCTTCCCAGGGGTCGGCTAGAGTTTCTTCTTTGCATGCTGGCCTTCTCTCGGGCCGTCTCATGTACCTGCTAAGAAAAGGTTTCCGCTAGAATGAGGCAAACGCACATCCAGACTGTTGCTCATCAGGAAGCAGAGGAGGAGAACATCAGAAAGGAAGGGAAAACAGTTCAAAACAGGCAAGATCCATAAGGGAAGAGACAGAAAAGCTTCAGAAGCCGGATATAGCGGATGACTTTCAAGGGGGTCAGTGCAGGCAGAAAATGAACCAGAGAGACTGGAGAGGTTCAGTGGAAATACAAACATCAGAAAGGTTCCTTGATACGTGCTATCTTTCATCACAAAATCGCTTTTTCTGGCGCATGGCACGCTGCTGCCTTTCTGAGACTTTCTCCCACTACATCTCATCATGCCGTCTAATGCCATGTACAGATGGTCAACCTCCTGCATTAATTAATCTGGATTAACAACCAATTCACTATCACTTCTGTGAATTGGTCTCCTCCGCTGCCTCCACAAGCCTAAAGTGAAGGAGTGGGAACAAAACTACTCACATTTCACACAAGCCCACTGTGAGCGTAATGGCTTGAAAGGGAATCAGAATAATTAATTCATGTTAAGAAATCCAAGATGGTGCACAGAGAGGGGCATTTCTGGGGATGTTTCCTCCACTGGAACTCTCTTACGCACCCAAGTGATCGTCTTCTCCTTTTCCAAAATCCACCTTTCCACGAAGCCTACACTTTAACCCCTGCACTGAAACAAAGCATGCAAGTGCATTCATATTTTGTAACATTTGCTCCTCCCCTTCCACCTGTCATCTCCAAACTACCAACGTTTACACTAAACTCCTCAGAACACAGACTTATTGTTTTTGCTTCTGTTACTCCATAAAGTGCAACATTCAGGAAAAAGTGCTAAATAAACACGAGGAACAAGTAATATGGAACTCCCGTCCCTATCCCCAGATACTCCCCCAAAGACAGAATCTGAGACTCTTCACAGATTGATTGCTACAGTTTGGTGTAGTGGTTAAGAGAGGCAGGACTCTAATCTGGAGAACCGAGTTTGATTCCCCACTCCTCCGCTTGAAGGCAGCTGGGTGATCTTGGATCAGTCACAGCTCTTCCAGAGCGCTCTCAGCCCCAGCTTACAGGGTGATTGTTGTGGGGATAATAATAACATACTTTGTAAACTGCGTTAAGTTGTCCTGAAGGGTGCTATATAAATCAAATGTTATTACTATTATCAGGAGGGCATTGGGGAAAGGGAGCTGGGCCCTGAGGTTTCAGTGATTTTTATTACATTTTAACTGACAGTATATTCAAACTTTTCACTCTTCCAAGCATTCCAGTGGTACCAGCCATAAATTTTAATATATACATGAATAAATAGTTTAGCCCTTTAAATTCCTTGCATCCAGCTTAGACTGTGGGACTCTGAAGGCATCAAGGTTGCCCTGGGTACGTTAGGGTCTCCTTTGAGATCTAGCCCACGGTGAAGCAGGGTCCACAGGGAGCTGTTCCGGGTGCTGAAACTCTTGCTTTTGACTGGGCTGCATATTACGCTGGCATCTGGAAATTATCGTCCCTGGGGCCTCTTGGTAGCATCAGCCGAGCTAACTCTGCCTTTGCACCCTCTTCCTGTTTTCGGCCAATGATTCAACTGACGCACGGGATGTAAAAAGGAGCTTTTTAAAATGACTGTTTATTCTGACTTAGGGATGGATATTTTGAAGGAAAAGCTGCATAAAATCAATAGCGTGGAAAGCTACTTTTTCCAGGCGAGGCACGCTTATTGAATTGACATCAGTCTCGAGTGTGCTGGGGGATAATTGCCAGTGTGTTCGTCACACACACATTCTGATGAGTGCCAACAATTATTCAACATAAATATAATAGCCATTATGTGGCCAGTGGGGTACCATGCAGCAAGGGGTGGCAGAGAAGGAGAAAAAAAGTCAGATATTACTTTGTAAAACTTCTAAAGAAATCAGAAAGTAAAATATCGGCTAGATGACTGCCTGTGGCTACAAAATAAGGCAGTAAAACAAAATACGATGCCGGACAGGCAGCTCAGACAGAGTTTGTGCTGCACAGCAGAGGATGTGCTGGGTTTGGGTGCGAACCATGAAGCTCTCTGGAGCTCTGAACCAAAGCATTCACGGCTAAGCTACCTTACAGGGTGCTTCTCAGCAGGGGTCATTTCGTAGAAAAAGAGCTGGAGGAACCCATTAGCATGACTCATTAGCATGACTCATTAGCATATGCCACACCCCTTGCTATCACTGGAAGTGTGTCATTAGCATAACTGATTTGCATATGCCACACCCCCTGACCTCACCTATCCTGGCTGTTTTGAACCCAATCCTGGCCATTCAGGGCCAAAATTGGGCCCAAAATGGCAAAAAGGGGCCCAAAATGGTCAGGATCGGGCTGCTGCTGAGCGGGAGAGTGATCCACCACCCATCAGAGGCCCGATCCAGGCTGAAATGGGCCCAAAATGGCTGAGAGTTCGGTGGGTGCGGTCACCTGTCATGTGACTTCTTTGGGGAACTGCTGGAACTATGTTCCTGCGCGTTTCCCCTCAAAATGAGCCCTGCTTCTGAGTTAAATTTTGTATCTTGCTCCAAACCCTCAGTATAAACCATTCACTAATAGGACCCAGAAAGCATCTCCATCTTGGTTCCTGTTTCTCTTCTACCTCTGAGTCAGTGGAGTCTGCCTCAAGTAAATAAAGCATTTATCATGGATTAGCAGTCCGACTATTTTTCTCCTGCGAAGACTGGATGAAGACGGAGGGAGTGCTGGGGGGCGCGGTGAGCAAGGAGGCACAATGTACATTAGAAAGTTTTTTTTAAGGAAACCGTATTGGGTTGATGTAATGGTCATGATGAGCCCTGACCTGGATAGCCCAATCTCATCAGATCTCAGAAGCTTGTATGGGACACCTGGGTGCTATGCCAAGGCAGGCAATGGCAAAATACCTCCATTTGTCTCTTGCCTAGAAAACCCTAAAGGGCCGCTGTAATTTAGCTACGACTTGGTGGCACTTTCCACCACCATCTTGACCATGGAGAGATCAATATTCTCAACGCAAGCGATCGGTCACTCCACAATCTGTCTATAACAAGTGTTTCTGAATCTGCTGCAACTTCTTGAATTAATGACAGAAAGGGAACGGGAACTGGTCCCAGCTGATCCCAGACAAGAGCGAGTGCAGCAAAATGGCTACGAGAGAGAGAGAGATATGAATTGCTTCAGTTGCTCTGAGGTGCTATAAAAATACGAACTATTGATGCTAAGGGACAGCCTCTTCCAGACTCAACACTTGGTGCAATGCTCACCGAACACAAGGGAAAGAATCTAATCTGATTCAAGTGCAACGTTGCATGTCTAAGAGCACAGCTTTATGGCAATGGATGCATTAAAAAAAAAATCACCGCTGCAGCATCGACTGGAAAGCCGAACAGGCTACCGTCCACAGGAGCCTCCTGAAAACAGAAGCAGCAATGAGAAGTTTGACCTACAAGCTTCATGTAATTGTGGAGAACGGTTGCATTCAGATGTCACAACAAGCCAGTTTTTAAATCACGATTGGATAGCTTCAGGTTAAAGGGATTGCTGAATGCAGGCTACACAACAAAGAGTGGTTGTTCTAATCAAGGACATATTTTTGTACTTGGCTTATTAACTGGTTCGCTGTGACATCCAAATGCTAAAATCCCATGTTTTTAATAGCATTTCCCCATGCAGCCTCCTGTCTACAGAGAAGGACATACAAACCAAAAGAACATCTTGCTGTTTGAACTGCCTTCTCCTACTATTGGGGAATAGTGCTCAGAAGAGCCACAGATGGGCTCCTGGGCCACTGTGCAAGCATCACTGCCTTAGATAGAAGATGTAGAAAACTGAAGATACATGAAGATATTGCGTTAGAGACAGAGCTCCCGGGTGACCTCATTTTCAGCCTGCCCTTCCTCTAAGCAATGTGGTGCAGCTTACATGCTTCTCCCACCCTTCCTTCCCAGTGCAGGGAACTGAGGATTCGAAACCAGGTCTTGGTTTAACCACCTGACTACACAGAAAGTTGGATCTAGACTAAGTTTCCTGTTACCGAAAGGTGCTTCTGGCAGCAGGATTGGACACAACCTCACTCACTCACGGCAGACCACTGGCCTCCCACAAAATGCTCCTCCTGGGGAACAAGAGAGAACCTTCAGGGATGGCTTAAGGGGAAAACCAGGAGCCTGCAGCGTGAAACGGAAACGGGAGCAGGTAGGAATTACAACTCCCCTTCCATTTGCAGAAATTTAGTCTGGATTCAACGCAGAGTCTCCAAGTGTGTTGGGGTAAAATATATGCACAGTTTTGATGGTTCTTCATCTCTAATTTTTTAGACATCAGTGTTATCCTAAAGCAAGAGCTTCATACGACATACAATTAGCCTACGGAGTTCCAAGCGGCAGGATGCTTTGATGGCCTCTGGCATAAATGGCTTGGAACATTACATGCAAGGCAAATCTAGAGGGGGCTACTTGTCATGATCGCCATGTTTACATGGAGAAAGGGAGGCCTAAATACTAGACTTTGACCACTAAGAAGGGTAACGGATATTCCCATCATGCCCTGCTTGAGGTGGGCTTCCATTGGCCAATATAAAGCAGAAATCAGGACCAACAAGGCAATTCTTACCTTCTTAGGGCCAAGCTACAAGTGACAAATGACACTTGCCTGGCAAGTGAACAGACTCACGTGTATTCCTCCCTGTCCACTTGCCATTCACTTGCACTCCACTTGATGAAGTGGAGAGCAAGTGAATGGCAAGTGAACAGGGAGGAATACACGTGAGTCTGTTCACTTGGAGCGCAAGTAAACAGCAAGTGAACAGGGAGGAATACACGCGAGTCTGTTCGCTTGCCAGGCAAGTGTCATTCGTCACTTGTAGCTTGGCCCTTATTCCTCTTTGAACCAGTGGTGCATTCCTGCCGTCATTTCAAGCTGTGGTACGGAAGCTGAAGTTCTTTAGCTCCAAACCATCCCGCCATTATTCTCTAAGACGGCTAATTATGGCAAGTTATCTTTATATTGCTAGAGGTCTCATAGATAAAGTGAAACTCAGCAACACTATTGAGAAGGAAAGTTTTTCTCATTTCCAAAAGCCCATAAGCAACGTCCAGTAATAACAGTGATGTTAGCAGAGAGAGGGAGATTGACTCTCAGAACTCAGTAAAGGAAGCAGAAGGCATTTCAGGCCAAATTGCTTCTACTTAGCTCTGCAACAACCTTTAACCTATACCGTATATCCAGATCCTGGAGATATGAGGAGGAAAAACCCACGGAGCGAGCCGAGTTTTCCCCTGGCTCTGACAGGTCAGATTTTGATGTGTGCAGTTCTTTTTAATAAATGTTTCAGAATAACCTCAGGATTTTCCAGTTTGATGACTCAAGTAAAATTTTCCTTCTCAAATGGGCAGAATTTCCTCCCTGTGCTGCTTGGGGTGTGGGGGGGGGCATCCTGGAGGCATTAGTTCAGCTAATGTTGCAAAGGATGTGATATTAGATGGCCCAATCCAGCCGGGCAACCCTCACATTCATGTGCTAAATGATCTCATAGCATTTTCAGAGAGGGCAATTAAGTGGCAGGCGAAATTAACTGTGGATAACGGCAAAAATTATGCATGTTTAAAAAAATAACCCCCCATTATGCGCATTTATAGCTGTAAAAACTGATTGGGAAGAAAGGCTATGAATTAGATATTAACACTTAAGGGATTTGGGAATAATTGAAGGTGACTCCCTGAAATGTTAGATAAATGTTTTATGGCCACCAAAAAAAAGGGGGGGGGAAGCATTAGAGAATATTAGAAAGAATAAAAAGGGTGACAGTGGGGAGGGGGAGGGACTATATTTGCGACCCTAAGTTCTATGGAAGAAAGAGAGAGAAAAAATCTAAATGAATAAAGCAGCACTGGAGCTTTTATTCCACCTTAGCCTGGAGATTCACGCTATAGAACATACTATTAACACAAACTTCCATAATACCTACATTAAAGCGCTGCTAAATTCTGCTTCCTGCATCAGCCAAGGTGGCCAGTTGAGAGACCTCTTTGGGGCGCACGCCACACAAAAAACGCTTCTTGAAAACCTCACTGAAATGAATGAGAACACAGTAATGGATTGGGCCCCAGCATAAAGAGGGGGGGGGGTGCTGCTTGGACCAAAATGTCTTGGACCAGCCCCACTTCAGGCACACCCCTTTGCCTGGGGACAACTATTTTTCTATGCTGGGCAGAGCTAGAATACAACTGTGCCTAGAGAGGAGGCATCGCTGCATGCGCAGGCGGTGAGAGACTCGGAGCCCACTGGCCCAACATGCAGCGGCTTTCCAACAGTCGCAGAGCGGACCCCCTTCTCCCTCTCATTATGTCCGGCAGATTCCCATCAGTAAGCACGCTGTTCAGCATTGTGTCTGTACCAACAGTCAGGCACACAAATGGCATCTCAGGGAACAGGGTGGCTCCGAATCATTATTTCTCTGCTCCAGCCATGTTTGCCTGTGTGCAGAGAAGATGATCACCGGCTTAATCCCGACATGGCCCCATGGGTCCCATTATTTATTGCATTACATTTTATTGCACTGAGTAAATAAACGGCATCAAAGTGCTAAATGCCTTCCTTGGAATGAATTGTGTTCAGAGGCCGCAGTCATCCCTTCAAGTCAAACAAATGTTAATAGGCAGTCTATAAAGATGGGGGGGGGGAGATATCCTAATTTAGATGAGATCAAACAAGACAGCTGGAATACGAGCAGCGACTCTGCGCTTTGCATGTCTTGCGCACAGGCCTGTGTGGGCATCACACGTCTCACACCCTAGCCTGCTGATATAACTTCCCTTAGCTGCAACTCCCCCAGTGTTCGTAAGTCTTGCCTGCTGCCATTTTGAAGATGCTAATTTTGATTGTTACTTGCTGTTATATGCCTTCGACGAGAGGCCTTGAATGACGTTTCTGTGAGACAGAGAGATCATTAAGGAAAAGGATGTATTTCTAGCCACCAATCCACTCAACCCATCTTTTGCAACGCCAGGGAGAAAGTTGGGGGTTGGCAGTCATGCACAGCATCGGCTTTTGCAGTTTTACCAAGCCTTATGTTGTGAGTTGTTTCGGTCCAACATTTCCCTGATTCCGGTCTACAGGATCTTTCACCCAAATCCATCTCAATTCAAGCAAGACCTGGCTGCGTTTAGCATGTCTATAACCTGTGCCGTGCAGCAGAGAATCTAACATACAAATTCTAAGAACGTCCTCTTTTCATTCACACCGGCATGTCTAATCCAATTTACTGGTACCTGACCCAATCTAATTTGCCTACTTCAGTAGGATTTTAAAGTAAATGTCTAGTGCTCATTGACACATTGCAAAAACGCAGGATAGCGGCTGCCAGTGGTTCCCAAAGCAGAACTTTGGAGGATTCCCAGTGGACAGAGCAGTGTGGTGCTGCTCTCTGGGCCCACTGGGCCGGGAGGAAGGTCAAGTTGCATAATTGAGGCTCATCACAAGCACCCTTGTTCTTCCCCCCCAGTGCTGGCACGGGCTTAAGTTCCACTTATTCAGCCATCTTCTGGAATCTGTCAAGTCGTGTCAGCTATGGTGATCTTTTTGGCAAACTTCAGAAGGGGGAAGAGTTCCATGGCTGTGCTGCCTGGAGATTTCAGTGCTGACGCCACTAAATACAGGCTTTAAAATGTCATAACAAACGAAGAGTTGCCAATCTCCTCCCCGTCCTCCAAAACACACACACAGACGGAATAAATCATTTGTCAAGAGACATTCATTCAGTGTGTCTCAGCCGTATGAGAACAAGTAATTAAACACTGGAGCTCTTTAATTTCGTCTGACACTTTGCACATGGTAGGTAGGAGCGGAGAAGACAGAAGAGGACGCTTGCTGGTGCAGCTCCAAAGTAATCTGAGGAGTTAAGTGACAGCAGGGACCTTGACGCTTACTCCATCTCACTCTAGACAGTACTCTTTCAGAAGCAAAACGTGAGTATGCCTCCGACTCTACTTGCGGAGGAAGCAACCAACTGGCTCTCCTCAAATAACTTTTGTGAACCTACTTTTAAGGCTCGTAAAAAAAATCTCAGGCATATTAGGGGTGAGATAGACTTGGGGTAGCCTCATACAACACCAGGATTAGACATGGTGTTTTCTGTCCACAAGAATCCATCCTATGACATGATATAATTACATAGTTTTAGAGAAATTTCAGGGTCTTCTACACAGATGATCATATTCAACAGCCCTCCTTCACCGTCCATACAGGGAATGATTGGAGCAGACATGCAGAATTTATTCATATGGAAAGGCAGCATAAAAATGCTTTAAGTAATTATTTATGAAGCAGCTTATGAAATAACTAATGCAACAATAAAATTAAGATAGCTCAGTGCTCTCTTGCTATAAAACTGCAGCAACAAAATAATTAACGTGCCAGCAAGTTATCACTGAGGAAATGACCTCAAAATTGAGCGCAATCTAAAACAGGAATAATCAAAACAGTAGCAATTAAAAGATTAATCATTAAAATATCCAAAGACAGCAAACAAAAACAAACTATTCTATCCAGTGGGACAGAATAGAATATGCTGCTGTAGCACAGTGGTTAAGTGAGTGGGGTGCGAATCAGCACTCTGCTGGTTTGACTCCCACTACTGCCATGAACTCAGCGGGTGGCCTTGAGTAAGTGGTTGGGCTGTGAATCAGCACTCTGCTGGTTTGACTCCCACTACTGCTGTGAGCTCAAAAAGTGGCCTTGGGTAAGTGGTTGGGCTGTGAATCAGCACTCTGCTGGCTTGACTCCCACTACTGCCATGAACTCAGCGGGTGGCCTTGAGTAAGTGGTTGGGCTGTGAATCAGCACTCTGCTGGCTTGACTCCCACTACTGCTGTGAGCTCAAAAAGTGGCCTTGGGTAAGTGGTTGGGCTGTGAATCAGCACTCTGCTGGCTTGACTCCCACTACTGCCATGAACTCAGCGGGTGGCCTTGAGTAAGTGGTTGGGCTGTGAATCAGCACTCTGCTGGCTTGACTCCCACTACTGCTGTGAGCTCAAAAAGTGGCCTTGGGTAAGTGGTTGGGATGCGAATCAGCACTCTGCTGGTTCAACTCCCACTACTGCTGCGAGCTCAGAAACTGGCCTTGGGTAAGTGGTTGGGATGTGAATCAGCACTCTGCTGGTTTGAATCCCACTACTGCCATGAGCTCAGCAGGTGGCCTCCTCTTGGCCCAGCTCACCAGCAGTATCGTGGAGATAATAATAACACTGACTTCATTCACTGTTTTTAGTAGGGGACTCATCTATCATCATCATCATCATCGCTGCAAGACACTAACATTTCATGGGGTGAAAGCTAATTCAATCAAAGCTCTGAGAAACAACAACACAGCTGCCTGCCAACTAAAATATCATAAAGGTGGTGCTGGGCTTCCTCTCAGGGGATCGGCAGCTCCAGAACCCCGCTGCGATAAACGAGAAGGCCCCGTGTCTGGTGCCCACCCATCAAACTTCTGAGCATGAGAGGCACAGGGAGCGGCAGGGCTTCTGGAGGTGATCTCGACAGACATGCTGGTGCATTCGGGCAAAGGCGTTCCTTCGAGCACCCTGCACAGACTACTGCACAGGGCTTCATGGGTGTTAAGCAGCACAATGATTTATGCTCAGAAGCTCACTGGAAGCCCCTGAAAACCTTTTACAACAGGTTTAATATGTTCCCTACCTCTCACACCTGCTAGCAGTCTCGCTGCACATTTTGAGCAAACTGGAGCTTCCAACAGTCTCCAAAGGCAGCCCCACATACACAGTGTTACAGTAATCCATTCTTCATGTAATCCAAGGATAGATAAACGTGACCAAATCTTACCTCTCAAGGAAGAGTCACTGCTAGTGAACGAGCTGAAGCTGATGAAAGGCACTTCGTGGTGCCTAGATCAGTGCCTCCATCTGCCCCCCCCTCCCTATATAGCCTATTAAGTCTTCCATGTCCTTTCACACCCCCTGCTGGTTCTCATGACTGTTAGATTTTTAGCTGTCATAATTGGATTTTCCCGAAAACCATAATGGAAGATTTCATATTAGCTTTTAAAAGTCTGACCTCTCTCTTGCACGTTCAGGCTGGGCCACACGGAGCATTTATACAAACACAAATAATAATCTTCATTACTTCAATAGCAAACCTAAACTCATAGTTTTTTTGTGGGGGGGGGTTACTAAGAATTACTCCCCCTGAAACCTGTCTCACAAATCCTCCTGCCTCATTTCCAATTTTCCTTTGCATGCAATTACAAATTTTAGCCGATTCTAACACAATGCAACCAAGCACATTACGATTTCCACCCTTCATTTTTGCCCTTGGACTAAAAGACATGAACTTTACACTAAGGCAAAAAGAAAAAAATCACACGAATGAGGGACTGGGATTAATACATTTGCAGTCCATGCTAAATACCTATTAATGTTTCAAAGGTTCTCCTTGCCTATCTACAGATAGACATGGGCACGAACAGGAAAAAAACCGAACATGGTGTTTGTTGTTCATCATCCACGAACAATGAACAACGAACACTGACGAACATGACCTGTTCATGAACAGCCATCAAGATACCTACCACACCACTCCCAGAAACCTTACCTGAGCAGGCAGCAGGAAAGGTACCAGTAATAAATAATAGCTTGGCCCAGAGCCTGGCAGCAGCCCTGGAACTTGAAGAGGTAGATCCCTATCCCACCACACACAAAGAAAATTCAAGCTCCAATGCACTCTCCCTGTCTCTCTCTCAAAATGCCAACAGCAACTGTCCCTCCCTCACTGTCTGCAAAAGCAGAGCTGGGAGCCCCCCTCCCCCCTGCTCTTTGCTTCCTTGTAACAAATTTGGAGCTCCACACTTGAAAGGAAGACCTGCCTATCAAGCTAAATTGGGCTTAGATTGGGGTTTCCAGGGTAACAGCAGGAGTTCAGAGTTCAGGCGGTCCCTGCCTAAGTTGCCAAGGGAATTGACTGCAGGTGCCAGACTGTCTGGCTTGATGAACAGCAACAAACATCAATGAACGAAGCTTGCAACGGCCACCTGTTCATTTAGAATGGGGCCTCACAAACAGCTTGTTCGTAAACAGCTGATTGGGCTGTTCATTGCTTTTTTTAAGTTCATATTGCTGTTCATGCCAATCTCTATCTGCAGACCTGCACATTCTTAGGCAAACCAAAGTTCTGCTATTTATCAACACCAGCTGAGCCCCCCTCAAGTTAATCTTTGATTTTCTACCTAGAAGATGCTATTTGCATATAATCAGAGAATCACGAGCCATGGATATATTTCTTAGACTCCTTCTGTGAACGTTCAAACCATGGGCATTCCTGTAATGAATGGCAAAATATTTTCATTTTAAAAATGGACCTAAAAGGTTACCTGTGCCAGAAGGAAAGGAAGATAATTGGGTTGTGACCTTTTAAGCATTTGTTTTACTAAGGAACGTATCAGTCCAGATTCCCTGCTTTACATGCAGTTCGGGAGGTGGGATGTATATTCATGTCGATACCACCTGGAATACGGAATCTCATCAACAACATCGCTATTCCCTGGATCATCCCTGTATTTGATATGCAAAGAAATTTCAGGCTGAAAAACATAATGAGGAGGAAAGTGTATAGTTCCCATAGTCAACTTTGCTGAGAAGCACAGAGGAAGGCTTTAGAGAGACAATTAACAGTAACTTTTCTAACCTGAAGGTTGGCCAAGTTAGGCACTTCTAGGGGCCCAAAGTGGGGCGATAGGCCTACCGCTCCAGCAGCTGACTGTTTCTACTAGTGCACAGAGTACCCAAGAGCCGCTTTAGACAATCCTCTGTTCTATGCTTCCATGAGAAAGAAGTCCACCGAGGGTGCCCAAGATCTTGAAGCCCACAATGGGCTGTCCCCTTCTTCTACATTTAATCCTAAGAATAGCAGATATGCTCTTAGCCTGAGCTGGGGGTCCCACACCGACATCTCTCATCCTTATACCTCAGCATCAGCTTCCTTAAGTCAGCCGAAGCATACTTGGGAAGATGAGTGGGTGAAGCTGAGACCAACACCAGCAGCTTGTCCAAGAAATAGGTCGATTATGGTGTGAGTCAATCATCTGCCATCACCCGGCTTCTGGCAGTCAGAGGAGGGTTGCCCCTTAACTGTCTAAGCAGGAATCTGAAGGTGCAGTTTAATGTCAAACCGCAATGCCGTTGTGACCTTTGAAGAAAGAACATCATATTCTCCTCTGTATGTCACACATATCCTGAGGGCAGATGGAGAGGTTCAGAGTGACAAATGTCAAGCCACGGCAGGGTGTTGATTTTTGGACAAGGGCTCCGAGGAAGCCCAATACCTTACATCCCCGGAAAACTGCTAGTGGAACAAATCTTGAAACCAACCCCCCCCCCCGCCCCCCAACTCAACACTGGTTCGATTTCTTTCTTATAGGTTTTGATGGGATCATTATGTCCACTCTGGTCATGGCAGAGTCATCTGCCCAATAGAAACCCATAGCTTTACCCACTGTCCCATTGCAAGACTCAACAGTCAAAGGGAAGGTGTATACAAGGTGCACTGTATACTTGTATACAAGGAGTATACAAGGCGGATGATGCAAGCAGGAGCAATGGACTAAGAGACACATTCTAGGGGAAAGTAGAATGCCTAGACAGAATCACTTGCAGAGGAGTGGTGGATAGGACAAAGAAGGAAGGTATAGCAGAATGGGCAAAGTGAGGGGTCACAAACCCACGTCCAACTCAGGCTTGGGCTGACCTTCCCCTACCCTGAGGTAAAACTTCTCCTCTCTAAGCCTATGAAGCTGTATACTGGGCTGGGAAGCCTCTGGTAGCGTGGCTGATGTTAAGCTTCAACTTTCTTTCTGGAGCCACTCTTCAGTAACATAAAAGTAGTATGGTTACCCAGCCAAGTCTTAGTAGGGGACAGATCAGGGGGTTGCGCTTCCCTTTAGCAGAAACTGGCACAACAGGCTTGGGGAGGTTCAAAAGGTAACAGAAGGTTTATTTACAGTAGGTAAAGTCAGAAGGCAGGTAGGCAGATGTTTGAACTGAAGTAACAGAAAGGTTTTTATACAGAAACTTCATTGGTGTGAGGCACAAAACACTTGGGATAACACTAGGTTGCTGGCTTCTTTCAGAGGTTGACACTGCTTTACAAATGCTCTACTTTTAAAGCACAGACACAGCACGACTTTCCCTCCTCTCCAGACTTAAGGGTGCTCCACTGAGACAAACCCTTCCTAGATACTGGGCAGGCATTATAGTTATGAGCTATAACCCTGTTCCTGGCGCTGAAGGGGAGACTCCTTTCTACCCACTTCCTCGGCCCACTATAATTCCCAGATACCTCAAGTCTAAGCAGGAGTTAGTGCTGGTTTTTCCCACTTTAGTCCAAGGACTAACAGTGCTTTACAAACATTACTTCCTCACACAGAGGTTTCTCTGGCTGACCTTCTCTGGTCAAAAGCCAGGCTCCAACTCCCTTTCACTCTGCAGTTTACTCTCCAACTGTCAGCCCCCTCAACGCTTCATCCCCAACTGCCATTTCAGGCTAGCCACATGGGGGGGACACATGTCAATCATACTCTTACTGTCTGGCAATCTCAGCATCTGAAGCTGAGTCCATCACATGATGGTTATCTGATTCTAGCATTTCAACAGAGAACACAATCCGAATCCCTGAATATTCCACAAAACCTTAAATTCACTGACACGAACCAAGTCACCAAGTAACATGTGAACTGTCCAGCCAGGAGTGTAAAAGACAGTGATTCTAAAAAGCAGAAAGGCAGCCAAAGAATACAGCTTCCAGATGAATACATCCTGCAAAGATGGAGGCCAGACCTACTGCAGGTTAGGGGTGTGCAATCTGGGATTAATGAACGGGCAAAATAACTGCATTTATGCCAATCTGATGTAATCCGGTTATGATGGATCACTTCGGAGAATCCTGGATTGGATCTGGGGAACCAAACTGTGATGGGCTAGATTATTCAGCCACATGGTCATCATGGAGAAAAAGGAGACAGCCAGTGGAGCAGCCAGAGAGCAAGCAAGAAGAGGGTAGCATGGAGGAAAGCTTTGCACCACGGCCAGAGAGCAGTGCGAGGCCAGCGGTAGACAGGAGGCAGCTGGCCGAGTGGATGGATTCTCATCCCACCCCTCAACCCCTGCCCAAACTCCAAAAGAGCCCTTCAAGCTGCCACCAGCTGCCTTTTACATTTTGCGGCTCTGGCAAATATCACCCCCCCCCCCGCTTCGGTTTGGGAGGATTCGCTAGTTTGACATTGGGGTTCTCTGGTTTGGCATTGAGATTCTCTGTCTGGACATGGGGATTCTCTGGCTTGACATAGGTTCCCTTGTTATAGTTTGGTTCTGTTGGGCTTTGCTGGTTCAGCTTGCATTGGGAGTGGGACTTGCATTTCAGACTGGCTTTTGGCCAGAGGTTGCCTTTGCTTAAGGTTTCCCTTTGCCTGGAAAGGCTTGGAAATGTTTTCCCTCTTGGAAACAACGGAGAGTGGCTGAGGGCACTTTGTTCAGGGGCCTACAAAATTAGACCCCATGGCCCAATCTTCCTGAAATTTGGGAATAATGGCTGGATAAAATCGGGATTCTCTAACACAGACTAGAGAATCTGACCCAGATTTAAGGGATACAATTTTGAGGAAGGGGGTATCCCTGAAACCCAGATTCAGATCAGCCAATATTTGTGTGTGTGTGTGCGCGTGTGTGCACACAGCCCTAATTGCAGGTTCTGAACCAACCCAAAAAGACATCGCAATCCAACCCAACACAAACTGAAATAAAGCAAGAACCATATGGCTCTGCGTTGTACATAAGGTGAAGGTTTATAGATTTGTCCAGATAGATAAAAGAGATTTATAAAAAAAACAGTAAAACATGAATGAATAATGGAGCTGGTGCGTGAGCATGGCTGCAGATCTCAAGGCCAGGTTGTACTCTACAGTACAATCAATACAACTCCGATCTGTTGCAATGCCCACACCCATGTACAGTTTAGACAAGGAAGACTCTCTCCAGTCCAAATGACACCAAACATCTGGTTGATAGGCATCCTGAATAACCTCAATTACTGTGGCTGGGCTATGTATCAAAAATGTCTGTTTCCTCCACTCATTTTATGTCTTTTACTTCCTGTTTTTTTTTTAATTATTTCATGTTGCTTAAAGGATTTAGTCACTTCCCAGAAAGGTGGCAAGACTGCATCAGAGAAACCGGGGTGGATGAAGAGAACAGAAAGCAGTCATTTCTGGATGTATGACAAAACTCAGCTGGATGAGGGAGAAAATAACTTGAAATGAAGTTACTCTAAAGCCCCAAGAAGGAGCCATGTCCAGGGCTGACCATGTATCCAGGGCACAGAGCAGCTGTGCTTTGCAAGTGGCCTAAAGGCAGCAATGGAGGCTTAGCTCCTGCTGTGTGCTGCCACACTGATGCCCCACAACTTCCGGGCTCCATTCATCCCCAGGCAACGTGCGTTTCTTGGCAGAAACGAAGTGTCATCCTATGAGGCTTTCCCATAACTACGTGAAACCCCCCCTCTGGCCCGATGACCATTGCTGCATGCTACTCAAGAGACAGGGCCCCCGAGCAGAGAAGTCGACCCCATCCCTTCCCCTCCAAGGCCATCTTTTTCAAGAGGCATCTCTACAGAGATTGCCAAAGGGAGCCGATCTGCCACATTGAACTGTGGAATTATGATTACTAATGGTCTGTGACACATTGGGTTGTGTGCAGAGGATTTTCATGGGAAATGAGAACACAGACAAGGATATTTTAAAAATGGACCATCAAAATAAATCTGTCCAAGGTCAAGTTCAAGGTTGTAAATTCTTATTTTTTTTTTTGCTCTTTCTGTGTTAGTGGGCTTCATCTCAGTAGAGCTAGTATTTTTGAGAAACACTAAATGATAGACAAGCATGTGGCTAAGATAACGGTAGAGGGAAGGAGGGCAGGCTTTGTCTGTGTCTAAGTGTGTGTGCGCGCATGCACACCTGTGCCTTCAGAAATTTTTGTGCTCTGTCCTAATGCTACATTGCTGGGGTGCAGAGAATGGGCTGAGGAAATTTGATGCAAGCAAGTATTGACTTGGAGGGGAGACCACTGGTATGTCCAAGTATAACAGCATTATATTGTCAAAGGCTTTCACGGCTGGAGAACGATGGTTGTTGTGCTGGCGAAACGTCAGGAAGTACAATGCCAAGACCACGGCTATACAGCCCGGAAAATCCACAACAACCAATCCTGTTGATGTCCGTGTAACTAAACTAGCTTTTAATAAATGAGGATCTAGACTATTTTTGTAGATAAATCATTTAGTGCTCTGCCTAGACCTCCTCGACAGCATTTGTTCCATCATAATGAGTTTGTACGACAGCACAAAGAAGTCATATTCCTTGCACCTTGTATAGATTTCTTGTCAATCAAAAGCATCTCAATTGGCCAAAATTCAGCATCAAAACATGTGTGTCTGACTCATGCTATTGCACACATCGCCAGTATTCTAAGACTGCCTGCTTGTTTGTGCCCGGGAATACTTTGAATGGTGGATAAAAGCGCTGAGCACCCTGGGACCACAATATTTGAGGATCACGTCATTTGGGAAGATCATATAGTAACTTCAAAACCAATGCTGCCACTCCAGGACCAAATCAGGTAAGAAAGAAGGTCTGGTCTTCGTGTCGCAACGTTCTGTCAACTCCAGCAGGAGACAAGTTTCAAACCAGACTCTCCCTCATGGAAACCTACGTCCAAACACCCAGCTGCAGTCGCCTTGACATTCGGGATAATTGCCCTGGTTTCGTCAAGGCGGCAACGAGGGGCATCCCACAAGGGCACCCTCACGAAGTGCTCTGAAGTGACAAGCTCAAACAGTTCTGACAGCCTGACTTTTTTTCTGCTGGGACTCGCCACGAACGCCATCCCAAATGTCCTCAGGTGACGAAGACACGGCCCTTGCTCTCTCATCTGCCAATTTCAGCTGGAGTGGGATTTATGCCTGTTAGGCTCCATATAAAATTG
The DNA here is from genome assembly GCF_028583425.1 of Eublepharis macularius. Classification (NCBI taxonomy): domain Eukaryota; kingdom Metazoa; phylum Chordata; class Lepidosauria; order Squamata; family Eublepharidae; genus Eublepharis; species Eublepharis macularius. Next base: position 5,585,873 of record NC_072798.1, read on the forward strand.
ACTGTCAGATCCTTCTCATCACACTTTCAAAGTGGCAGAAAGGGGGTGGGTGGGGTGGGATGATGGCACCGATTTCACAAACGCAGAAAGGCAACTTTGGAAAAGATGGGATGTTGAAAACAGCCCTCTTGACATTTTTCCTCATCTTTGTGGGGTTTCTCTCACCATCACCGAGAATGCATACAAACCCAAAGAGGACAACAGCCCAAATGATCTAGAACTTTACACATTAGAATGATACGGCAACACAGTGCATATGAACAGTATTCAAGTCACGGATATTTTGATTATTCCCCCAGGATTTGGGGATACAAGAAATGGATAAGGATGCCAAAGGAAAATTTGCACTTTCCACATGACGGGGCCAGGACGGGATGGTCATAAGGAATCACCTTCTCTTGGCTGTCCGGCAGGGTCTTCCTACAGATGACAAGGGAAGGGGAGTCCCTTCAGCTCCCAGACCCAGAATTATGTACGGAAACAGACAGAGATGTAATGGATACGCCACTGGATCTCTTCACCAGAAGACTGAAATGAAGCATCAGGAGTCTGCAGGAAAGGTATCTCAGCTGACAGAGGAGAGCACATCTTCTTGGGCAATGAAAGCATGGCCTGTTCTTGACCTTGAGAATCAGTCTAATGAGTGGGAATCCATACCAAAAACATTGCACACTTTGCTGTGTGGATAAGTGTATCTGACACACGCTGCCACTTCCTGATCAGATGGAAATAACCACCATAATACGGAAGATTTCCCTCATTCCCCTCGCCTGACAACTGAAAGTAAACCATCACACATATAGGAAAGTAAGGGAGATAGAACGAGGGAAACCGAAACTAAGAGATAAGGGGCAATGGAAGAAGGAACAATTCAACTGGGAAAATCATGAGAGAGAAGCTAAGGCTAAGGAGTTTGGGACGGTAGATGTTGGTGGAGCAGAGGAGACTTGCACAAGTGTGGTGCCATAATGGACAGAGATGGGGGGGTGGGCCTACACACACAGATCCACGGCAGTTTGCCGCACTGCCAAAACCCTTGCATGGGGGAGGGTACGACTATGCTAAAATACTACGTTTAGCTTTAGCCCTAAGAATAAAACTGGCTGCTCCTCCCTCCCCTGCAGTTGTCTGTAAAGGTCCCGACTGTAAACCTCTTACATGGATTCCTTCCCATGACAACTTCTAATTCTGTGCTAGCATCTTCGTCTCTTCTTTTAAATGTAAACTTTGGAGGGGGAAAAAAACCCAATTGTGAAGCTTAACTGACAGTGCATGATAAATAAAAGAGGCTGTCGGGTGGCCTTTCTGTTGAGGTGAAGAAGCGCAGGGGGGGAATCTCCCCCCCCTCTCCTTCCCCTCCTGCCTCGCTCTGCAAGCCTTACAAAAGTTGGGTGAAATCCAGCACTTTCCCCATTGTGCACCAGCTTGTTTTGATCTCGTGTGCTGTGATCTCTTTGCTGCCTGGACACCTAACTAGACCAGGGCTCTCAGAAAACGCTGTCAGTCACTTTCATCAAAACGAAACCTGGCAGAACAGCGCATTTTACTGGGAGCTCTGCAGACCTATTAGAAGAAAACTGGACCAGCCAGCTCTGTGGATCTTTTCCCGCAACTTTTGGGTGCGACTTCCAGAAATCCTCAAAGCAGCTTTCAAAATCACACTAATGATATTGACGGAACCTTCTCCCCATTTTATCCATAATTTCAGCCCTGCAAGGACACTGGACGTTTCTTGGAAACCCCGGCTGGGGGAACCCTCTCACTACACGTCTGCTGAACTATTGCCAGGAGGAGCAATCAGCCTCGCCTGCATCAAGGGCCACACTGTCAAGCTTAAACAGGCTCATGCACCAAACTTTGGCTTCGATCTCATTTAAAAATTCCTGCAGGGGCAGTTTTCGCCGACTTCTCCCAAGAGCAGCACATCAGGGGGCCTTTTGGACTGCAGTGGGAAGAGCGAGGGGGGAAGTTGTGCTCTGCCAACAGGAATCCCCGACTGCAGAAATTTTAGGCAGGATCCAGGCCATCATCTTTAACACACAAGTAGCACCAGGATGGTTGGAGATGTGGAGAGCAACTGCATGGAAGCAGCAGCTCATTCGCTTCGGGCTTCTAGCCCTTGCAGGGCACCTCTTCTCGAGGGAGGGGGAGAAGCCCGGCTATAAGGATCTGCCTTTGTCTGACGAGCCCTAAAAAGGAAAAAGGGAGGCCCAACAGGTGAGTCCAAAAGGGGGCGGGTTCTGCATGGAGTCCTTAGAGTCTACCTCTCCTGTTACAGAATCTCAGGGGAAGTAAAAGTCTAGCAGTGGATGCTGCTCCACATCTTAAACACTGAAATACACTCCCGATTTCTGCCAGCAGCACAAAATGTAAAAAGTTTCCCAACATCTTCAAGGGAATTATAACTGGCAAAGCACATAACATAAAGTTGACCCAAGTTAAAAATCTGAGGATAGATGAGTGGCAACCCAAGAAGGGGCCTCCTTGGTCATGGCGTCAGAACTTCGGAACTCCCTCCCCAGGGAGATTCATCTGTCCTCCTCTATGGTTCACTTCTGCCCGTGGTGAAGATATCTTTGTTTTGTTTGGCAGTCCCTCACTAACTCCTATTAGCCCTCCTCCCTGTTTGTGTGTATATAGGCTTTATTTATTTTAAATAATATCTATCTATCTATCTATCTATCTATCTATCTATCTATCTATCTATCTATCTATCTATCTATCTATCTATCTATCTATCTATCTATCTAATCTATCTATCTATCTATCTATCTATCTATCTATCTATCTATCTATCTATCTATCTATCTATCTATCTATCTATCTATCTATCTATCTATCTATCTATCTATCTATCTATCTATCTATCTATCTATCACTTACATGTTTAATGTATATTTATCTGTATCTTAACACTGTTTTGATTGCAGCTTTGGGAACCCTAAGTTGGGTGAAAAAAGGCATTAAAATGTTTTAAATAAATAAAGTCAACCCAATGAAGGAAAAAAGAGATGAAATTTGCAAAAGGAGAGGAAAAAACTCTAGAAAATTAAAAGATCTGGGAAGGGGAAAAGACGAGAGACACTACGCTAAGAAGGATAAAGCCAGAACTCCAAGCAAAATTCATAGAAGGGTATAAGCAGGGCTTTTTTTCTGGGAAAAGAGGTGGTGGAACTCAGTGGGTTGCACTCGGAGAAAATGGTCACATGGCCGGTGGGCCCACCCCCTGATCTCCAGACAGAGGGGATGTTAGATTGCCCTCCGCACTGCTCCAGCGGCACGGAGGGCACTCTAAACTCCCCTCTGTCTGGAGATCAGGGGGCGGGGCCACCAGCCATGTGACCATTTTCAAGAGGTTCCGGAACTCCGTTCCACCGCGTTCCTGCTGGAAAAAAAGCCCTGGGTATAAGCAACGCTGTGGCAAAGAGAGAAGGACAGCATCGATAATGGGTGTTGATGACTAGATCTAAGTTAAGCAGTAGAGAAAGAAGAAAAGCAAGGCAGGGGCTGCAAGCAAGCTGAAAGGAGGACAGGTCAGCTACGTGTGAAAGGGTGGTGGAAGACCCTCTCTTGGGGATGGAGGTGGGTGGGAAGAGAGACATCAGGCTGCAGGAGTATAGTAGACAGGGAGGCCCCCCATGTGGCAGGATTTGAATTTCAAACCACCAGGCACTGTGCATCCGTTGTGGTAAACTGCTCCTCCTGCAAGGTGTAAATGTTCCCTCTGTAGTCACTGATGAATGTTAGGGCAGAGAAGGATGTCGTTCTTTTTGCATGGCAGCCCCAGCACCACTAACAAATGGCCCTGTGGGTCTGTTCCTCTCTGGCAGGACTCGCATCGCATGAGAGGCTGTTTACAAAAGCCAATACAAAACTGGAAGCGAAGTTGCTCTCCTGTCATCTAAAGAGTTCACAGAGCACCCACTTCATTAGTTCTAAGTGCTGTTCTAGGAAGGAGCACTTAAAACGCTATTTTTAAAAATAAAAAAGATAACGCTCTTGCATCCCTCTGTGCCATTTATTTCACAGCGTTTGAAGAGAGCAGGAACTCAAAAGCAGTACAGCCACAGAGATAATATAAATAAGTCTAAACCAGTGACATTAAACAGAGCTCCTTGGCTTTTACAAGACGGAGCCGCCACCATCAAGCGGCACAATTGAATTTAAAGGTTCGTTTCACAAATTAAATCCTGATTGTACTGTACCAGCCCGGCTTCCCAGAGAAGCTCAAACTGTTTATCAGTGGTCACGGTTCCCCACCGACTTGAAGATTCATTGAGAATGTTATAAAATACAAGACTCGGAGATGTCACTGCTCCTATCAACAAGTTAAAGAGAAATCTCAGCAGCAACAAGACTCTGGGCAGAGGATCTTGGAAAAAGAAATGCAGGGCAACAGCACACAAGTCAGTTCAAGAACAGCAGTGCCTGCAAGGGAATTCTCTGCTAGTTTGATCACACAATTCTGGAAAGCTTCAAAATACGTTCAAAATAAACTGTCAGTAGGGAATAGCTAAGATCTGATTAAACCAAGTGCTGGAGTCCCACCAAGCTTTAAACTGGCCACCAAAACTTGTCCTAGCCCAGGGACTCTTGTACAGGGCATGGAGAACTGGAGGGGAATGTCTCCATGGGATCGAGTTGCTGGCACTGCCAAAGCTTAGGTTGGGATGTCTTCCAGGCATATCATAGGGTTTATTTCTATTGGCTTCTGGTGATCACAGAGGGGCAACATGAGGGTTGTGCTTTAAACATAAAAGCCTTAATATGACCTGACCTGGATAGCCCAGGCAACCCCGATCTCATCAGTTCTTGGAAGCTAAGCAGGGGCGGCCTTGGTTAGTAATCGGATGGGACCTGGATTGGTCTGCAAGGGTAGGCAACGGCAAACCGCCTCTGTTAGTCTCTGGCCTTGAAAACCCAGCAAGAGTCACCGTAAGTCAGTTATGATTTGACAGCAATTTCCATCACCATCACATATGTTAGCATAAATATAAATCTAATAAATATAAATCTAATAAATTAAATTATTATTATGCCGCTGAGTATACGTGTATGTGTATATATGTATTTTAAATGTTAGGATGTTTATATATTTATAATTTTAAATTGTGTAATTGTTAGATGTATTTTAAATGTATGTAAATTGTAATCTGCCCTGAGCCTGCTGGGGTGGGGAGGGTGGGATATAAATTTAATAAATTAAATTAAAATTAAATTATGATACCTGCCCTCAAGCTTCAGAAATATGAAGACGTATTAAGCAAACAGTTTCTAACAATGCCACAAGCACCATCTCACAACAGTCTCAAAAAACTTTTGTACAACATTTTGACATCTATTTGTTTTCTGTAAATGTTGTTCTCTGCAATTTTTGTATGTCAGATTCTTTAAGGGCACATTATTTTGGGTCACTTCTATGTACAATTGCTATTTCAGTGGCATAACTCTTTAAGAGAGTGTAAGTTTGGAATATAAAATTGGAGAAAGTGTAGTGGGGTTGTGCACATGAGTAAGGAACACGTGACACCGCCCCTCAGAGATGAGTTTGAGTGAATTTGTAATTACAGTAAGTAATATGGTTTGCATAGAAGCAGGTAGAATGTGAGATAATTGATTCATACAACGTTGTTATGAGTTTTGTTCTTTATTCATTCACAGTAAATGAAGTGTGGATTGGTTCCTTGCCCCTGAGGAAGTCTTGGGACGAAAACCGAAAAGCAAGCCGGCCCCAGTTTAGGAAGGGCACAGATGGGCTTGGACTGTCTTCATCTCTAGTTCCACACTTTGTTTCTGCATGAGAAGAATACAGATGTATGAACTTTATCCACATGTATAGTCTTTTCCACCTGCTTTTTCATGTCTTTAGTGGAGCCTCATTCCTCGACTTGGTCTTGAGAGATTTAAAGAGACAGCATTTGTGAAGATTTATATGCTGCCAGTCGGGTGCACAAGTGCTTGTATGTGTTTTCATGGTTATCTGTCATTGCGTATGTATTTATGAATGGATGCTTTACAGTTTTGTATATAGGTCTATTTTTTTATGAATTTGCTATGAATTGATATTGTATTTATATTTCCTTGGCACTTTGTATGAGCACATAGTCACTTTACAAGTAAATGTTTATTAACATTTTCATAGAGGTTCATTTACTCATGATTGTTGTTCTTCTTTGGATTCTTGCATTGCTAGAGTCAGGGGAGCCTTCCTTGTGTTGTTGGTGAGATTTATAACACTGGCAGCCCTGAATCTTGATCGAAACAGAGGATCAGTTTGGATAGTCCACTACTGGAGCCTGATCCAGATGATTTCAGATGACATGACAGGTGGCTCTGTCAAGGCTCTGGGTCAACCACTGGAACACAGAGATGGCCTGGGCAACAGACAGGGTAGTTCCTAGATGCCTTCTCCAAAAGGCTAGGTTTATGCCTAGGATATCTCAAGACCTGCCATCTTGTAGTATGCACCTCCCCAGCCAACTGAGATAATTAATGGAAGCCCATTTCAGAGTGGACCCACCAATGGGAGTCAGAAGGATGTCTACTGTACAGTGAACCTTTCCTGTGGTTGTATGCTGCTTTTGTAATTCCCTCCTGGTACCATCTTTGTCATCTGTTGCTCCTGTAACTCAAGCCTTTGGCGTTCTGATTGCTTCTTCCTCTTGTAGATTGCTTAGCCCTTCTTGTGAGAGAGAGGGAAAAAAACTGGGTGGAAGGTTTTAAATGCTGGTTTTTAGTTGCTGCTGTTATAAATGCTGTTGTTTTATGGGTTGTATTAGTTTTAACTGTTATTGCAAACCACCATGCCCACTAGGGCAGAAATATGGAGTACACATTATTAAAAGATAAATAAAATAAAATGCAACAAGCTATGTTTTAAAATCTTTTTAAAGAGTAGAACCAAGACGTGTTCTGGGAGGAAAAGGTGTCTGGATTCACAATCTGGAGTTGTACATCTGATTGTTTTGTATCAGGTGAGTAAGATAAACCACCACTCTTCAACCATTTCTGAAGTGTCTTCACTTGAGCATCTCCATTTAGGGTTGAAACTAACAAAAGTTAGCGGTTCAAATCCCCCAGGATAAGAATGCTACATAATTGCACTTGCCATACTTTATTAATTGCTCTCACTGACACCGCCCCAATTCATCAACAACAGCACAACCAATTAATATGTTTTCACAGGGATCCGCTCCATGTACATTTGAAAACTGTTCCACTTGAAAAGGCATGCTTTAAAGAATCTGGTCAAATCAAACCATTAACCAATTAATGCTTTCATCCCTCGATTTTATCTCATACCAAACACAGCTATTTTCGTAACGGAAACCAGCAGAGTTGACTTCTGATCTCATGTATCTGAAATTGCGCACCACCTAATTAGGGCGTACATCTACGGCATGGCAAATTTTTCAGCGCTATCGCAGTCTGCGGGGCTGGCCGATGGTGCCCGCTGCACGTCATCATCAAGTTAAGTCTTAATTAATTCATCTAAGTGGCTTGAAGATGAGATGAAAGGTGTCAAAACAGCATCACGACACGCAAGCGCTAACATCATGCTGGGCACATAAGTGCTTTGGGGCCTAGCTAAATAAAATACGCAATAATTACTTTAGTACAACTGGAACTGAAGAAATGCTCTCCTGGAGGGTCAGTGAATATCACGAAGAAGAGGCAGGACTCTTTCTATCCATTAAGAAGAAGCACCATCTTTATCTTCAGGGAAGCAGAGTCAGGTCTGATATAAATAGGAGGCTGAAGGGGCAAAGAACTCCCCCCATTCGTCTTTCAGTCTCAGTTAAATTTTGCTGCAATCCATGCGAACCAGGTATGCATATGTAGATAGCATGCCAGGACAATCTCCAAAAGGGCTAGAGAGTTTTGGTAGATAAACTTAAGCATGCATCGCAGTTTTGCACGGATTTCAAATGGCAGAAAGGTAAGCTGTTAATGATCGGAATTCCAACAGTTGTGCTGCTTCAGTTTGCCCGCTGCCTTTGAACATCATTACAGAAGGATGGTAGACAAATACTTACGCCAAGTTCTCTTTGGGTGAAAATGAACACAGATCATCAATGTCCATTTGCAGAACAAAAGGAGAGTTATATCTTATTCCCAGCAAGCTGGATCAGCCCTGTAATCTGATGTGGTTCTTAAGCCCAAGGAGTCACAATCCTATTTAACTGGGTTTTAGAAGATGCTCCATTTGGGAATGGGTGAAGGAAGGCAACGGAGCCGCAGCCAACGTCTCAAACTCCTGATTAGCTACAGGATGGCATGCGATAGATTCCTATGCCAATAAATGTTTCCTGAGTCATGCTCTATCATTTCATATGATAGGCCACAGCTCAGGAGACATTTATTGATTGGGAAAAGAGGGGATTGTGCTTCGGCCACGGCCATCTTAATTTCCGCATTGTGCCTGACTAACATCCTGCTACATATCCTTGTGCTTGCGTCGGATGTGCTTTTACTTGATCACTTTGCTCATCATCTTAGACAAGATCAGACACATTCACAGAGGTTAAAAAAAGGTAAAAGTGCAAGCACCGAGTCATTACTGACCCATGGGGGGACGTTGCATCATGACGTTTTCTTGGCAGACTTTTTATGAGGTGGTTTGCCATTGCCTTCCCCAGTCGTCTACACTTTATCCCCAGGAAACTGGGTACTCATTTTACCGACCTTGGAAGGATGGAAGGCTGAGTCAACCATGAGCCGGCTACCTGAACCCGGCTTCCGCCAGGATCGAACTAAGGTTGTGAGCAGAGCTGGGGCTTCAGTACTGCAGCTTTCCACTCTGCACCACGGGGTCCTGGCTAATGGCTACATTCCAAGTTAGAGTGCCTTCTGGATACCAGCTGGTTTTGGGGGGGGGGGGGGTCTTTGACCTGTGTGCCTTGGCCTTCAGGTCTTCTTCAGGGGTATCTGGTTGGCAACTGGCTGAAAGTTATCTGGTGGACCTCTGGTCTGATTCACCAGGCCTTTTCTTATATAAAGTATGAATGACAACTCTGCCCTCCCAGAATGTCGTGCATCACACTTGTACAAATTCACTACAGGCAACATCTGCAGCTTCATCATTGCCTTCAACAGTATAATGTTATCTCCATTTTAGCTCTTTTTATGAAAAAAGCCATATTAAAACAATCTTTTCAAAATATGCACTGTTCCCAGGAAGGAGTTAAACTTAAAAAAACACAAATATTTCCAAGTTGCTTTAGAAACTGGTATGATAAAATCTGACCCGAGCTGAACTGAGAGTTGTCATGAATTGATGAGTTTATATTTTACCCATGATCCGAACACTCCAATAGCATTGCCAGTCCTGTACGAGACTTGTATTGTTCCTTATCCTATTAGCCTAGTACAGAACATTGAGAGCTCTGGCCGTATTCCAACAACAAGGAGAAAGATGGAGTGATGTTAACATGTAAATAAATGCTGACAGGAGAAGATACATCATAAATCTATCACTGCGAGCAGTTTGTATCCCTATTGTATTCATATTTAGCAACCAATGAGTGAGAAAATTAAAGGTTATCATTAGATGAAACTGAAAATCGAGTGGAGACAAAAAGCGGGCTGATTTTTGCAAACATTTTTGCATTCTCCCTGAAATTATTTTCCTCTTTTCACTGTTTTCTTTTTTATTCTGTGATATATTTTATTTTGAAAAACAGAATAACACTAAGAGGTGATACAGAAAGAAAAAAAGAGATTATGGCTGATTCCGCACACGTTGGATAATGCACTTTCAATGCACTTCATCAATCATTTAAGGTGGATTTTTTGTTCCGCACACAAAAAAATCCATTCCAAATGATCTATAAAGAGAATTGGAAGTGCATTATCCAACGTGTGTGGAATCACTATAGATAACATAATTGTGTAAATCAGAGATTGTTCTATATAATAGAATGTATAAAACATACTGATTTGGGGGCAGGGAAGGGGGCACTTGGCAGTGGGAAGATGTGTTCATGGTCAGTTATTCCCACTCTTTCAGCAACAGTCAGTATATTAAAGTCCATCTGCATAACTGAAAATATGCAGCTTAATATTATCGATAACTGGCATCCTGCTTAATAATCCGTAAAATTTCTGCAACTCACTGGTTGTAGTACATCCTTTATTAGAAAGTGGCACACACAAAGTTTCACAGTAAGTAATAAATATATACAGGAGCACCTGTGTATGTGATTGTTTTAGTGCAATAGCATGAATCTGTGTATGGTTTATGCTTGGATTAATGGCAACTGTTCACTTCCATCACTTCCCTTTCTGTAAAGCATCTCTAAGATGTCCTTTAGTGCTGCAAAATCTTTGTCTGCCATTTCCGTCACGTACTGATTATGCTAGCATCTCACCTCTCCACTACACCTTAAAGACTTCATTTTCTTTTTTTAAAGAGCCACATTTTAGATCCATGAGAACGATCATGGATTTAAAGAGCCATATTTTAGATCTTTAGAGAAAGAAGCTCCAGCCGCAGCGACAGCGGAGGGATCTGCTGCTGCTCTAACATGCCCTCATTCCAGTTTTTCTCCGGGAACTCCAGAGCAGGGGAAGGGCATGTTAGAGCAGCAGCAGATCCCTCCGCTGTTGCTGCGGCTGGAGCTTCACCAATGCGGTGGCTTTCTCCAGAGCAGCTCCCTGGGGGCAGGCAGCCCGCAGGACGCCCTGGGAGAAAGTAGCAGCTGCCCGCCCCCAAACGATCCTTGGGAGCCCTCTTGTACTACAGGCTTGTGACTGGAGGAATGAGTTGCAAAAGCTGCTGCTGCTGCCGGCTTTCTCTGGCTCTTCAGGCAGCGATTCTAACAGAGAGGGGAAGGACACTGGGACTTCACTTCCCAGGTGAACCTGCGAGAACAATCAAGTGTTCTCCATGTGAAGGAAGTCACTTGTAGCTTGGCTCATACTGAGCCACAGGTTGCAGACCCCTGCTCCCCGGGAACAAAGAAAACGAAGTTAACGTGAACGAAAGAACTCTGTGTGTTACACAGGAAGGCTTACTCAAGCATTAGCCAGCATTCCATACCAGGAAGGCTGCAGGGGGAAAAAGGGCTCAAGATCCATTTCCAGTATCTGACAGAAGGAGCTTGACTTTCGGAAGCTCATACCCTGCAAGTCTTGTTGTTCTTTAAGATACTACTGGATTCAAATCTTGCTCTAGTCTTTTCCATGAACATGCACTCTTTGGAAAATTGACATAAGCTTAGCAGATCTCCAGAGTGGGCGTGGGGAGATAACATCACTGGACACTTTTAAATAAAGTGCTTCTTGGCAAGCATTGTGACAATACTGCTGCAGCACTCTTATCACTCAGTACTTGGTGGGATGCATCTTAAATTGAACCCTTAAAATCAGGAGCTTCAGCTGTATGGTGTTTTATCAGGCATGCTTGAAAAGGGGAAGCAATCCAAACGCAAGTCCTCTTCCTGACAAATCCCGCAACACTGAGCAGATGATATGGCGCTTTCCCTTTCATTAAAGATCTGATCCATCTTGCCACAACGAGCAATTCGGAAGAGCTTCGGAAAGACACCAGATGCTTCTCAGCAGGTGTCCAAGGACGTTCACATTTCATTTAATAGGTTTAAGATACGGCAAAGCTTCTGTTGATGTATCTGGCACCTTTTTGGGGTCTACATTATGCATAAAACAAGCAACAGCCTTCACAAGTACGTGATCTTCTCTTAAGGGTCTGGAAAACAAGCTTGAATGGTCTAGTTTTAATTCTACAACAAACAACCAAGCCAAGCCGCACATTAAGGGGAATTCAAAGATCGTACATCATTGCCCAGAATGAGAGTCTCTTCGTGCATTATTTTCTCTGGACATAAACACATACTTTCCGCCGTGTGAATGAAATGAATGCAAGCGTGTTTTTCTCGCCGGATACATAGACTGGGGGATCAATAATACGCAGTGGTGTCTTGCCACGTGCACCTGAGCATCACTCCGCGTCCAGGCAAGTCCTATTGTTTCCCTAAGAAGAACGAGCCTCCATTTAGGGCTCTGCCCTGGCAAGCGGGCCCTACTTGTGGTCAACTCACTTCTCAATGATTCTACCACCCTGATGTTTATTCCTTGAAAAGCGCACAGGGGTGCCTAGTCCAGCCTTAGTCGGTCTTGCTGACTTATCCCCCCACAGGAATCGGCTCCTTTCTCAGTCCCCACAGCCTGCCCAGCATTCCTGAAATTGATGGCATTAATCTCAGAAGCCTTGTGCGTGTCCCCACTTACCCTCAACCCACATTGGCTTGACTCAGGAAGGAGAAGAAAGGTCCAAGGGATGTGGTTGGATCAGAACCAACGGGTTAAAATTAAATCAAAAGAGTTATCGGCTAGATATTAGGAAGAACTTGACAGTAAGAGCACTTCCTCAGTGGAAGAGGCTTCCTTGGGAGGTGGTGGGCTCTCCTCCTTTGGCGGTTTTTAAGGCTAGATGGTCACCTGACAGCTATGATGATTTTATGACTCTATATGACCATACGCAGATCGGGAGAGGGAGGGCAGGAAGAGATGAGCCAGTGTCTAGCTCTCATGGCCCTTTCATACATGCCCAGGGTAATGCTGATGGTCACTTTGGGGTCAGGAAGGAATTTTCCTACCTGCCAGATTGGCCCAGGGATCCTGGAGGTTTTTTGCCTTCCTCTGGGCATAGAGCAGGGGCTGCTGTGGGAGGGGAGGGGAGGAGATAGTGGTGAATTTCCTGCACTGTTCAATGGGGTGGACTAGATGATCCTTGGTGCACCTTCCAGATCTATGTTTCTAAAGGCCAAGCTACAAGTGACAAATGACACTTGAATGGCAAGTGGATCGAGTGGAGAGCAAGTGGAGGGCAAGTGAACAGGGAGGAATACACTTGCCGTTCAAATGTAATTCGTCACTTGTAGTTTGGCCCTCAGTTATGTCACGGGGGGTGGGGGTGGGGATGGAGGACTCAATCTTAGGCTCAACATATATAAACTAAAAAAAAATCAAGTTCAGGCTCTCAGACCGGGAAAAATACTTTTAAAACAGTGTCATATGTTTGGATGAATTACAAGACTTTCTCATAAGGTTCCCCCCAATAAAACCGCAGCTTCTGTGGAGGTGGGTGTACAGTTCAAGACTCATTTCCACAGGCCACTTAATATAAAGCTTGCTAAGACCATGTCCGAATCAGTCCGTGAACTAATTCGCTAAGCTCATACTGGAAGGACAGCCTCTCTCTGCATGTTCCCACATGGCAGCTCATTCTTCTCCACCCAGTCGACTGTTAGTACCCCCTCCCTTCATCTAAGGCATGTTCTGAAACAGGCGAGTATTAATACAATTACTTTTGTCCTTTTTAAAAGGGCTGCTACCCATGGTTCCTAAGTTGAGTGGGGAAAAGGCAGGCATATAAATATGTTAAGTATCAGTAGGTGAATTCTTGCAATATTGCCGCAAAGGCATGGCACGGATTGTTACGTACCCCCATCTGCATACAAACTCCTCTCTTTTGCACGGGATGGTGTCATAATGCAGGTGTCAAAACTGAGATTTCTTCACACGTACTTTGTCGCATCAGCCTTTGTGCTGCTGGCATCCCCCCCCCCCCGCCCCCAAATGATTTCTCTGCCTGTTTTCTCAAAGGGGTTAAGTGCAAGGATTTCTCTGCAAAACCCTTTGGTAAAATCTAGCCAACCGTCGCAACCCCATTGCCCCCCACCCCTGGCAGCATGAGCCCCGTACCAGAACATTTTTATGCTATCAGCCGGGGCTGTGAACAATACAGATGACTCACAGGCACCCTCATTGCCAGATGTGTCAAAATGTGTGTATTATTTAGTATTGCACAGAGTTTGTTCTGGGGAAAGGTACAGCTGAGGGAGAGAGAGGAAACAGGTGACAGGCTGTCTTGATTTATAGCGGAGAGAAAACATCATTGCAAAATCCAAACTTGACTGATCAGATGTAGCACCTTCCTCGACACGACGGGAACAAGACAAATGCATCCCACAAGAAACGGGGTTTTTGTGTCAGCTGCTACCCAGGTGCTCCCGTGTCAGTGGGAGGAAGGGGAGCTTTATTGGCTGCCGGAGGAAATGAACAGCCTCACCTGAAGGATTTTCATAAGCTGTCGCCTCTAATAAGGCATCTGCGGCAAGATTGTCAGCTCTCATAAAGCATTAACAATGGCACAAAAATGAATCCTCCACCTCGCCACATGTACGCTGCTTCTAGTTATGAAACAAGTTGTTGCAGATCTCCTTTTAGCAATGTTAGAACAGCCAGTTTTCTTTTTAATATCCCTTCACAATTCAACTACAACCAGAACACACTTTGAGGGGGGGGGATTAGAGAAAGGCAGAACAAAAGAACAGGGTCAGGCCCAGTTCAGCCGCTGCCTCCTCCCCAGCTGCCAATGGGGTCATACAGAGGCACTGACTGGCAGCTCACATGTCACCTCCATGTACAGCTGCAACAATTTTTGGGATCATGGCATTGGCCCCGCCCGGTGGCATTAGCCTCATATCAGAACATTTCTTTTTTTAAAAAAAAAATATTAGGTGAGAAGATTAATACATACAACTTTCAAATAACATCTCAATATCATTTTCCTCCACCCTTTCCTTCCCCCCTTTTTCAGGACTTCCAACAGCTTTCCAACCCTATATCTTAATCTATTCCTAATCTATCCCCTTTTTCTGTAACTCATTATATTGTGTTTACATTCTGCTTTGTTAAGCTAAGCTCTATCTGTTAGCTTCAGATCTATTATTATTAACTTAAAATCTGTTATCTGTTACTATCTGTTAACTTCAGATATATTTAAATTTAAGCTAACAATTAAATAAAATATCTACTTTATTAATTTTACCAATATCTATTAACTCCAAATCCACTTAAATTTAAGATAACAATTAGCTAATACTTCACTCCATATGGTAAAGATTCCATCTCTTCCAATAATAAAAAAACCCCATTCTAATAATTTTCGAATTGCCATAGTTCCCCTTTCACGTCCCACTTCTTTTCTAAATATGTTTTCAGTCTTCCCCAATCAGTAAAGAATTTTGCCAGGTTCTGATCTCTCAGCTTTCTTGTCATTTTGTCCATTTCCGCCATGTACAGCAATTTATACATCCAACCCCATATCAGAACATTTCTATGATATCAGCCGTGGCATTATTATTATTTTGCATTATCGTGCCTCTTCCAATGGTTGCCCACTGGCAGCAGGGAAAGATTATTGTTTGCAGAACAGGTGGACAGGTGCTCATGATCCACTCTAGAGGGAAATAGGAAGGGGGATGCACATGGGTACATGGATTTTGTCTGTGCTCTAGGATGTTTCAATGAAAGGATCACTTTATGCGTGTTAAACCAAGTGCAGTACTTAATGTCAATAGCGAGAAAGTCTTGAAGAGAGGGCATGGCTATGCTAACTTTGCTATGAATCTGTGCCCATCTGGGACCTCTAATGCCTGTCTGGGACCTCTAACGTCTTCAGATGGGCAGTAGTCCACAAAAGCACTCAGCAGGCAATTTTTTATCCTGGTGAGTAAATTTCCTATGGCCAGATGATACATATAATAAGGAATCTAAATGCTTGCCTACCAAAAACAGAGATGTGCAGTGAGTATGAGGTCCAATTAGTCTATGAATTACCTTATTATTACGGGGATAGACATTACAGTTGTAGAAAATAATTACTGATCACCATGCCCCGCCACAATTTGTATATCTCTGAATATAGGGATCAATAGGAGAACTGGTAGAACCCAGAATTACAGACACTGCATAGAAGGGTAAGGAGACAGTTTTGTCTGTGATGATCTTAATGGAGTATCTTTAAAGCCCTAAAAGGTCTGGGTCCAGGAGTTCGTCTGACCCTTACAGACGCGGTTAAGAGCCTAGCGGTTATACTGGATCCAGTGCTTCTACTAGAACAACAAGTTAAGGCAGCTGCAAAAAACGCCTTTTACAACCTCACTGTAGCCTGGAAGATGGCTTCTTACCTCGACATGGCTGACATGGCCACTTGAATCCATGCTACGGTAACATCAAGACTTGACTATTGTAATGCACCATACGTAAGTCTCCCATTCAAATTAACTCGGAGACTCCAATTGGTGCAAAACATTGCTGCGCAACTGCTATCAGAAGTGAGCAAGAGCATGAACATCACTCCCATTCTGCAGTCACTCGACTGGCTACCTATCAGCTACTGTGCTCAGTTCAGAGTACTGGTTATCACATACAAAGCTCTTCACGGCCTTGGCCCAGCATACCTATGGGATTCCCTCCCTCTCTATGTCCCTCCACAGCAGCTTCACTCATCTGAACAGGGTCTCCTGCAAGTGCCACCCTATACATGGGCAAAATCAACAGCAGCCCGTGCACAAGCTTTCCCTGTGGTGGTCCCTACCCTGTGGAATGGCCTGCCTGAGGAGGTTAGGAAAGCCTGCATTCTCTCCTAGCTTTCTGCAAACGATGCAAAACCAAATTATTCAAAAAGGTTTTTGTATTGTAGGGAGGGGCTCTCAGATGCTTCACTAATGAGTTAAGGACCATAGACGTCACCACTATGTTGCCTTACATACTATCTGTTGCTTTAAATATGTGCTCCTATGAACTACTTGTGCTTCAGGTGGTCAAATGTCAGCCCTAGAAGTGCTTATGTTCTGTTTCAGCATTCCTTCAACTCTATATTAGATTCTTATTAATGCTATAGATCCAGAGGGGTTAGCTGTGTTAGTCTGTAGCAGCAAAACGGCAGAGTCCAGTAGCACCTTCAAGATGAACCAACTTTACTGTAGCATAAGCTTTCGAGAATCACAGTTCTCTTCGTCAGATGCCAAACTTGATGCATCTGATGAAGAGAGCTGTGATTCTCGAAAGCTTATGCTACAGTAAAGTTGGTTCGTCTTAAAGGTGCTACTGGACTCTTTTTGCCATTTTATTAATACTACGTCTTTGTAAAATTGTGTTTATTTACCCTCTGGCATTGTTTATGGAAATGTCCTTGAAATTGACTGTACTAATCTCACACTGTGTAATCTGCCTTGAGTCTCAGTGAGAAAGGCGGACTATAAATGACATCCAACCAACCAACCAACCAACCAACCAACAATATGCTGCCTGCTTCCATAAGAATCTGACCAGCATTTGGTTGTTTTGACACTACCTCACTAAGCATTTTATTATGTTTTTATTGCTTGCATGTATGGGCATGAATTTCCAAATGCGTTTATATATTTACCACTTTTCTCCCCGGCTGGGAACTCACAGAGGCTTAGAACATCATCCTCTCCTCCATTTTCTCACAACAACAACAACTGATTGAGGTAGGCCAGGCTAAGAGACTGTGACTGGCCCAAGGTCACCCACAGCGCCATCCCAAACAGAGTTACTTCAGTCTAAGCCTGTTGATTTCAATGGGCTTAGATTGGAGTAACTCTGTTTAGGATTGCACTGCCAGCGAGCTTCCATGGTAGAAACTGAGGAAATAGGAATGGATGTTGTAAAGGTGACTTCTGAAAAGCTTGTCGAATTCATACAAACAATTCCCGGGACAAGAACAAGAAATCTCCTACGATTTGGGTTTTACAGACCCTTCCTTGCATCTGCCCTAAAAGCTTATCTCGCCAACAGTGGCTGCTTCCTGCCCCTTGCTAGCTCATCCAAGACAAGATCTCTTCGGTGCTTTACTGCCCCTCTCTAAACCCAAAGCAGTGCTCCAAGAATCATGGGCAGAAATGCCACTCTCAGTGTTATTGACAGATGCTGCCTTCTGCAAGACAGACAGAAGAAAACGGAGGTGCCAGGACAGTTTAAAGTTCCCCACCCTTTCTTTGTGTGACATGCAAACCAACCGACTTTGGCGGCACTCTTGCCTCCGGGCCAACAAGCCCCTGTGCTCCCTTCTCCTTCCCCGCAACCAGTTTTAATTGCTGCTTGAGATTAATGAAGTGTGGCTGATACTGAGGAATCCTAGCGGCCGTGGCACCCGGCGTTCAACTATGGTGGGATTAATGCCGTTTCCAGAGTCAGAAACGCTCCTCTACCTACCCGGCTTCTTCCAGTCTCCAGCTCTTCACTGCCTCCCCCGCACCCCCACCCAGCCTCAAGACTGCAGACATCTGTTATCTAATTGCCTGGTAATAAACATACTCTATAAAGCATATGTAAAATTATTATTACCCTGAAGAGCCAAGTGCCTTTCAAACACCAGCTGAAACCAATAAAAAAGAAGAACTCACTGGGGCAGAACAAATGCTGCACCGGGCTGGTGGGCCAGGCGGAGTCCTCTGTGCTCCAAGCTTGCAAGTTTTGGTCAATCCCATTCCCTTCCCACCAATGAGAAACCCTCTGCGCTATGGAGCAGTGACAACAACTGCCCAGGACGTTATCAATCGAAGCAGATGTTATTTATCAATGGATAACGGAGGCAGCAACCAATCCCCCCCCCCCGGTCTCAAGTCTAATTTTCATACTTCAGCACCTCCCACAATATCTAATCAAGGAAAAATCAAACGCGTGTATTCCTCGTCAGGCTGGATGTCTAATTAGCTTTTCATGCATTTGTAAAAAAATCTATTCCCAGGAATCAACTCCTTTCAAAAAACCGGAAGCGGGGGGGGGGAGAGAAATCTTCTATTCATTTATTATATGTGAGCGAGTCCCATTAAATGCTGATAATTAATCTGGGCCTTCGCAAATTTCAGTTGTCCTGCTGGAAATTAGGCTGTCTACCCCAGGGCTGCCACGATCCTCCATTTCCCATGCCTGCCTTAAAACTGGAATGCGACTGGGAAGCAGGGGGTGAAGCCAGAGGAGAAGGAAGACAGACATAAAGGTCCAAGGCAGATATTATCTACTTAAGTCATGGACGAGGTCAGAAATGGCTGTCACAGTAATGTTTCTAGCTAAAGCATTTGGTTGACTACCATTGGATAATGAATAACACTGAACCACATCCTAAATGCAAGAGATTTTAGCAGCCAAGGGCTGACCTGTACCGCAAGGCTCCAAGATTCCCATCTTGATTTCCACCTAATTTTAGGACTGCAGTTGAGCGTGCAAGTCTGATGAGGCAACAGCATGCAGAATACAGAGTTGCTGCTGGGAAAGGTCACGTCAGTCCTTGGCAGACTGTTCCCCAGGTCTCCACAGCAAACACGCAGGTATATTGGTTGAAGTAACTTTATTAGAGATCCAGCAAGTTCAAGGTGCTCAGACAAGTGCATTGGCAGAAGTGACGTAACTGGGGTTGGTGATGTTAGTTATAGGGAACGTTCCTGCCATCAGGATAAGGACCATTAAAGTTTTCGGGCACGAAAGAGCCAGGGGGGTTGCCAGGGAACAGCTAGGTTTAGACTAGACAGAGCAAAGAATGAAATCATCTCAGTTCCCAAGAAAGATACATTTCGCGCTGGCCGCAAGCAGCCTTCAAGGACATTTCTGGAAGCAGTGGGGAAAGCGACAGTAAATACTTGAGTGATGACCTACTGCCTTATCATCAATAAGAAACTTCTCATGCCCTCAGAGGACCAGTACAGAACACAGAATACATTCATGGCAGATATGCAGACAGGCGTATATGACAGGTCACTTTCCCTCCCTCTCCTTTCTCCACTTCTGAGGTCAGGAAAGCAGCCCCGCTCATGGCTTTCCGCAAACTATCCAAAACTGAATTATTCATGACGGCTTTTTGACACAAGTAATAGGACTGTGCTGTAAGGAAATGGTTCAGAGAGATGTTCTGATAAGGAACAGTGACTGTAGACGACACTACTGTGTACTGAACGTTGCTGCAAATATGCTCCTACGGGATAGTTCTGTGTTGTTTAATGTGTCATGTCAATTTCTGTATGCCTCGGTGTCATTTTCAGCTATGTATCAGATTTCTACTTCTCTTCAAATGTCTGCAATCCTTATCTTATTGAATTGTTTACTGAATGTCCCAGCCCTTGATCATTTATTATATTATATTTATATCCCGCCCTCCCCGCAAGCAGGCTCAGGGTGGCTAACAACAATAAATTACTAATTTAAAATCATCATAGAAATTTCAGAAACAATCTGTCAAATCTAACAGTTTTTAAATGGAAGGAGAGCTCAGCGGAAATGCCAGTTTGATCGAGAAGACTCCTTCAGACTTCTGTGTGCCTTTCTGGCTATCCTCAGACTTTCTCACTGACATGCCAGCCGGTCATCACAGCACGGGTACTGGGGCTGCATCAGTCATGGCAAAGTGCCAAGTTTCTTCCAAACCTATCCATTGTCTTGATGGATACTGCTGGTGGCGTTACAGTCAACAAACCTGCTTCCCGAATCTCCTCCCTTTCTCCTATAGGGCAGGCTTGACTAGGACGCCAAACCATTTTTCCTCTCCCTGGCAGTTATTGATGTGCTGATTGGTCGGGGGGGGGGGAGTAGGTTAAGATGTAGCAAATGCCATCTTTCCCACCTCCGTGTGACAAGCGCCTTGTACAATGCAGGGAGATCTTTCAGTCGTAAATCTTGCCCTAACTATTTTTATGACACGCATTATTTCCACTGCCTACCCATCAGGCTGGTAATGAAACCAAAGTGTGTCATGAAAATTGCTATTCCAAATGTGTCATCTGCATTCAACGGGGGGCTGCAGGGTTTTTTTTGGGGGGGGGGGGGAGAAGGAAAAAATAGGAAGTTTTCATTATGCCTCACATGCTTGTTGAATGTCAGCAATGAAGATAATATCTGATTGCCCATGACAAGCTGACAGAAACGCTAAAGATGAACAGCCAGAGCTACGCTCCACGGCGAAGCGGTCACTTTGGTGCGGGCGCTTCCCTAACAGTCCTCTACCTTGTCACGACGTGGTGGTGGATGGTTTTACGAAATGCGCTCTAAGTCAGCAAGAGTTTATTGACGTTGCTGTCATTAACGGCAAGTACTTTTTGCAAACACAAAGAATCCAAACTGATTTCATGCTGGCTGATTTTTTTTTTCTCACGGGATCGCAAATCGAGACTTCTTTGCACTGCAAAGGAATCGAGAAATGCAAGGGCAGGACGGTGATCTGCAATACTAAATCATGCAATGAGAAAATCATCCCAGTGGAACCCCTTTTAATGCAGCAGCAACGCGAGTCTTCCGGTTTACACTACAAACTACACTCTTCCCTCGGACTGTACTAGAGTTGGTGAGGTTTAATGGTTAGAGCATCAAACTAAAACTGGGGAGACCCCAGTTTAATCCTGGACATCTTTGGAGGAAGAGCAGGATAAAAACAAGACAGACACAGCCTACGAACCTAAACCAGTTCAAACTGTCGTTGCTTTTCTCCCATGGATCTTGAAACGGCAGATACGCAAGGATTAGAGCGTCGGAAAAAAGGTTTCTCAGGGTCATTTTTGAGTGCACGTCTCGTTTTTTTCTTTACTATTTGAGAAGCCTCCCACGGAGCCATTTTTGGTTTACTGCTTGTGTCCAAAAGCCATGACTGGATTCCAGATGTAGAAGCCAGATGAGTCTGCTCTTTTGAAGAGTGATGCTCTAAACAGTTCTTGAGATACAAGTTATAGCAGGGCTTTTTTTCCAGCAGGAGCGCGGTGGAATGGAGTTCTGGCACCTCTTGAAAATGGTCACATGGCTGGTGGCCCCGCCCCCTGATCTCCAGACAGAGGGGAGTTTAGATTGCCCTCTGTCTGGAGAACAGGGGGTGGGCCACCAGCCATGTGAACATTTTTGCCGAGGGCAATTTAAACTTTAAAAAACTCCCCCCTTGTTGCAGCTGACCCATTGTGCAGTCCTGAGAGCATGCACACACTTTGCGCATGTGCATGTGGTACCAGGGGCACCACCTCCCACCAGGAGTTGCTGCCTGTGCTGGCAACCCACTGAGTTCCACCACCTCTTTTCCTAGAAAAAAAGCCCAGAGTTATAGCACGGTTGCCAGTGGAGACAGGAGGTATTGAGCAGGACTGGAAAAGCCACACAAGGAAAAGACAAAACTTATTAGCTACAGAGCAGGGAAACAAACCTTCTGCTAGTTAGCACTGATGATAGAAAGAAAATTAAATCACCAGACTGGAAGTGGGAAGGAGGGAGATTAAACTCCGAACAGGGCTCTAACAAGCTTCCCATTTCCCCTTTACTCAGCTCAGGTATACGCAAGTCCCAGCAGCCCCTGATGAGTTTCCAGCTGAGAATTTGTAATGCATTTTAATAACTGGCACTCTGCTTCAGAAGGTGGGGGCTTCGTTGCCCGTCTTGTAAAGTTGAAGCCTGTTTATCACGAAATCAGCTTACCTTGCAAGCAGCCGCAGCGTTGGCTCACTGCTTATTAATCATAACTGGCAGTGAATGATAAACCATTTGCTACGAGCTGCAGCTAAAACTTTCCCCCAGTCCTGATCAATAATAAATTACATTGTTTACTGCAAAAGGAGGTCAAACGCAAATATAAACCCAGCCAGGGAGCAAGTGAGATTTAAGGAGCCAGGGGTCTGCATCGGAACTGAGGTTACCAGGGTCCCCACCCTACTCTGTGAAAGAAGCACGGGAATGCATTACGGTGTGAGAGGTAAATGCATCATAACCAAAGAGGTTAAATTTCCCATAAATCTGCATTTTCTTTGATAAAAACATGAAAGACTTTGGTTTCATTGTCTGCATTAGTGAACAGAAAATGTCATTAAACCTGTCCATTCTGGGGAAAGTCAGTGTTATAAAATGATGGTCCTGATGTCAAAGACTCTTTTATTGTCCTGGACTGTCACTGGTGACACTCTCTCTCTTTCTCTTAAACAGCATCTTCCCCCTGCACCACTGTAGAAGTGGCTCCAGGACATGTATATCTTTGAGACATCTGAAAAGAACTGCTCTTCAAACCCAAACATTACTGCTTGTGTGCGCGCATGCATGCACGTGCACGCACACACCACACACACGTGTGTCTTACCACACTGGTCCATGCAGCTGTCATTTGTTAACCAAGAAGCAAACCTGCTACGCCAGATCAGCTCTTGCATATTTGGCCAGTGCACCTGGAGTTTTGTCATCATTAAAATGTTAGATACGGGCTGCACATTTCTGCACTCCTTGCCTGAGGCCTTCTTTCCTCCTTCTCTTGCAAGTTTTGTGGTCCTTAAGTGTGGCTCATTAAATTCATGCCAGCGTTAAACATGTTTGTCGCTAACTGGGATATTCTCATCTGCTAGGATTTGTAACCAGCTTATTTGAATTGTTTGCATATGTCCAGTCGATTTCTGCTAAGCAAAGAACTGCACGGCACGGAAGTACTGCCTTCAAGACATTCAGTTGCTGAGATTTTATCCTGTGTTCCCTTCCGCGCTTCCAAGCCACCAGGACTAGAAAAGGGTCTCAGTAACCAAATTCCGTAGTTTTGTTGCACTTTTGCAAATAGCCCAAAACTTGTCAACAACAAAGCAGCTGTGTGAAAACATCTCAGGAACAAACAGTGTGCTTCTCCACGCATGACACAAAGCAAGAGAATAAGGCATTACCTCAGAAGTGGATGGAAGATGACCGTGATGTTCCGGGCTCCCGGTTTGCAGACGAATTTAGTCCCACCGCCTTCTATCAAGTTGTCATCAGGGCCACCTTAAAGAAAACACAAACAACCCCCCAAAATATTAATTTTCAAGAACTGACCACATTGGCTCCACTCCCCTTTGGACACTGATATTTCTGTATAGATAGGCCATTCACTTATATTTTTTTTGTTAGTGGGCAAACAAGTTTTGTAGAACTATTACCAATATGTTCAAGGAAAGGCAACCCACAAAATACACGTTACTAACCAATTTAAGTTCGATAGGAGGGATTCCTGCTCGACACAAAACAAAGCAACCCACATGCTCCTGAATGTGAGCAAACCCATTAAGCCTTCACACAGGATATTTTATTTGGCCTTGTGTCCAAGCCAGCCAACTTCGTCCCTTGAACAGCGGCAGCTCCTGTTACCCCAGAAAACAGGCTGAGCAGAAGAGGAGAATTTTTTTCTGGCTAAAGTGGGCTGCAAGTCATACAGATTAAACAGTACATTCACGCTTTTATTAATATGCTACTGGGATTAGTCTAGAGATGGCCCAGTTGCTGCTCTGAACTGAAACACATGGTCAGATCAAAATCCTACAGCACAGCTCTCGAGCTGGTCTGGCTCCCAGCAATGGCCTTCAAGCGCCTCTGGGAAGCCCACAAGCCTGAAGACATCAGCTCCCCAATACCAGGAAAACCGCACTGGTGGTTCTCCAAGGTTTTCCATTCTGTCTTAAATAAGGTTTAATTTCTCCTGGAGGAGGACCACAGCAAGCATTTAAACACACAAATGATGCGGGGAGGTGGAGGAGAAAGAAAAAACTGCACCTCACATTTGTGCATCAAAAGAATGTGTGTGTCCCCCCAAAACAACTGCGCACCCAGCATGCAGTTCGATCTGCTTAAAGAGTATAAAAAGCCCACTTGGCCTTCATATAAAGCTACAAACAGAAGAGATCACCATACTGAGTTGAAGGAGATTTTCTACAAAGGCTTTTTCTACAAAGACACCATAAAGACTTCCAGGCATATGGAGGAACAACTGGCTGACACACATTTATAAGCATTTTCTGGATACCTGTTAGGAAAAGTGGCGGGGATTATTGTCCAAAGCTTACTTGAAACATTTGCAACCGTTTCCCCCCCTCTAAATCCCCCCTCTAAAACACAGAGATGACAGGATCTAAATGTGATGGGGAAGGAACATGCATCCATTCATTTCCTTCTTTTCTTGGGGTGCACGGCTTCTCTTGCCAACTGCCTTGCTGAAGGCCTCAGCCAAGCACAAGTTACTGTGAGGGGCTTATAGGCAGAAACAGAGAAAAGGGAGAATCCGATCTATTGTGCCAGTCCCATTCAGACTTCTTACGGAAGTGCTTTTGATTCTTTTCGGCTCCTGTTTCATGCCCCAATCCAATTGTCAGAGGTACACAGGAATAAGCCTTCACAACAGTAGTGCCAAGACCACGGGAACTTCTTCCACGTGTCTTGCTCTCTGTTGGCATTCTGGTATTAGCTAAAGGCGTTGCTTCTCGCAAGAGCCGTTCATGGCTTTAAATCTGTCCATCAGCATCTGCTGGTGCTGGTTGGATGGTTGGATTGCATCTCTCTCGCAGGCTACATCCGTTTTAAAAGATATTTAGAATAAACAAATAATTGATCACTGCTAGCCACCCAGGGGAATTTTATAAATTGGAAGGCATGATATAAATATGTCTGTAATTCATAACTGAAGAAAACAAACTCTCACATAATACTATCTTGTCTAGGGGACAGATATTAGAAGAGTAACTTGGTATTTGTATTCTTGCAGTGGAAAAAATGCAACTGTTGAGGCACAGATAGGATTTTCCGGTGCTTAACTTCTGTTGACGATACCAGGGCTCAGTCCTGGCAGGCATGAAATAATACACATGCAGGCAGTTCACCTTAGAACGGCACCACCCACCCTGCTGGGGATTAGGACGAACGCTTCTAATCCAATGAACACAAACATCCAGGGGGGCTTCAGCCTTGGCAGATGTTTTGGATGGTGCTAGGAGTCCACACTTCCTGCTGAGCGGGGCAACAGACCTGGGAAGCAGCTTCTTGCCATCAACATGGCGTAAGTGGGAAACTGTGGATCAATGGCAGGCAGTCAAAGGCACTCATGGGTGAAACTGGGCATGAATCCAGGTTGACCAAACTGGAGATCACCCAGGTAACTCGCCTCATTGTAGGATGTGGATGGCGCAAATGGTACCCTCTCCACAAATTCAGGTTCTTGAGAGATTTTTTTATCCAACACAAAAATTTAAGCTTGTCCACTTAGCTTAGACTAAGCTTAGCAAGGGAGGGCTAGCTTAGCTTAGCCTGACACTTCAAAGGACCAGGGAAGTGAAAGCAGAACTTACTAGGCAACACGTATAACAACAACAACAACATTCGATTTATATACCACCCTTCAGGACAACTTAATGCCCACTCAGAGCGGTTTACAAAGTATGCTACTATTATCCCCACAACAAAACACCCTGTGAGGTGGGTGGGGCTGAGAGAGCTCCAGAGAGCTGTGACTAGCTCAAGGTCACCCAGCTGGCTTCAAGCGGAGGAGTGGGGAATCAAACCCGGCTCTCCAGATTAGATGGCTGATTCTACACCAAATTGGTTGATTCTGACTGGGTGGGGTTTTACCAGAAGTTACAATCTGCAGCATTTTTTTAAAAAATATTTCTATGCTGCATTTCCACCTAATTCAGGGCCCCATGATGGTAAACTAAGAGTCCTGTGGTGCAGAGTGGTAAGCTGAAGTACTGCAGCCCAAGTACTGTTCACAACCTGTGTTTGATCCTGGCGGAAGCTGGGTTCAAATAACCGGCTCAAGGTTGACTCAGCCTTCCATCCTTCCGAGGTCGGTAAAATGAGTACCCAGTTTCCTGGGGGTAAAGTATAGATGGCTGGGGAAGGCAATGGCAAACCACCCCGTAAAAAAGTCTGCCAAGAAAATGTTGTGATGAGATTCCCCCCATGGGTCAGTAATGACTCGGTGCTTGCACCTTTACCTTTTTACCTTTATGATGGTAAACATTAAAACATTTCAAATATAAAAAAGCATTTAAAATATAACTACATGAAAATACTAAAAACAATTAAATTAGACATAACACTAAACACATGCAACACACACAAACAGGGAGGAGGGCTAATTAGGGTTAGTGAGGGAACAGCAAACAAAACAAAAAAGTCTTCACCTGCTGGTGGGAGACGACGGGAGTGGGAGACAGAGGAATCCCCCTGGGGAGGGAGTTCTGGAGTTTCGGTGCCTCGACTGAGAAGGCCCTTTTCTAAGGCTGCCTCAGAAGGTGGGGACACCTGAAGCAGGAAGGACCTCGGAAAATGACTGGGTAGGTTCGTATGCTAAGTTTGTAAGCCATGCTGAAGATATTGTTTTCCCCTTGGTTGGATCAAACTTTTTTACAGCATATATATATCTCACAAGCGATCAAAGCCATCATTTCTGCAAAATTAGCAGACTATCACAACCTACTCATTTCAAAGCTTTGCAATCATCAACAGGACCACAAAGGTTTGTTACCGGGCCCCGAGATGAATGCAGCCGTCTCACTAAGAGCATTTTCTTTTTCAGTATTCAGAATTCCAGGAACTGTGGCTTCTGTGGCCTTCTTGCTGTTCCCAGAAACCTCTTATTCATACCAATGGGTCTTTTAAAATTTTTCCATATATTTATGGCCCCAAACAGTTAACGGCTGCCTTTTATAGCAAGCAGAAAGCCTTGAAATGTTTTCGAAATGCTGTAGGAAGAAAGAGTACCGGCTTGCTGATTTAATTTGTCTGGTAATAAACTACAAGGCTCCTTATTGGGAGGATGGGGAGGGGGGGCTAGAGGAGTTTACGGCAAAGCAAAATTTATCATAAACTCGATGATCTCCTCCCCCTGCTGAGCTCCCAACCAAGTGTGCCTACCTGAATGTTCTTTTTTGTGAGTGGGAGTCAAAAGATGGGTCCATTAGCAACATAGCTGAACGTTTCTGTAATGGAGCCTGAAATGTCAGAGCTCTGCTAGGATCAGAAATAGGAGAGATGAACGGGCCTCGCTAAGGCAGCGAGAAACTCTGCCAGTGTTTTCAAGAGGAATGAGCAGAGACAACACGCACTTTGCAGGAGACACACAAACAAGTTGCCAGAGACTTTTCAAAAGAAGAAAATCCATCTCGCGGGCCTCAGACTGACTGTCTCAGTCCATCCTGACACTAGCCATTCCCAAACTCTGTTCTGATAGATGTACCGTGCTGGAAGAATAGAGCAATCAGATAATTAGAACCTCTTGTGAGAATACGTGCTGGGGGTCCGCATGATTCACTGATCTGGATTTGCCTCCTTCACACTGAGCTACATTTGGGTCAGGTGATTTGTGCTGCCTATTTGCATTAGGCATTATCGAATGATCCAATCATACCCAGTGCAGAGACACAGGAGAGACTGGCCACTGATTCGCCGCATGAGCCATTACTCCGGGCTTGTTCCTGCCCATTGGAAGGAACGTCCAGACCAGAAATCAAAACTGGAATATAAGGAGCGGGCTTTTCCGAGACTGGTTTTTACTATTACACAGGGCTTTTTTTCAGCAGGAACGTGGGGGAACGGAGTTCCGGAACCTCTTGAAAATGGTCACATGGCTGGTGGCCCCGCCCCCTGATCTCCAGACAGAGGGGAGCTTAGATTGCCCTCCGCGCTGCCGAGCGGCGCAGAGGGCAATCTAAACTCCCCTCTGTCTGGAGATCAGGGGGCGGGGCCACCAGCCATGTGACCATTTTCTCCGAGGGCAACGCACTGAGTTCCACCACCTCTTTTCCCAGGAAAAAAGCCCTGCTATTACATACTCTGAAATTAAACTGTTTCAAATGTAAGGCTGCAGTGAGCTGCTAATGTACTTCAGGTATCAGATGTTTGCGAACATTATCTTATGCCAACTCTGTGTTCACATTCAAGAAGAATCTCCAGTCAAACGTTCATACATTTACCTTGGTCATTCATGCAACTACCCTGTAAGGAAGGCTAGGGCAACCAGAGAGAACAAGCTTTTAAATCTAAACTCTCACAAGCCCCAAACTAAGTAAGTCACTACTTGTAATGCAAATATGTTAGAGATGTAAGGACTCTTAGTACCTGGTCTGACTTCCCCTTTCCTGTGGGCAAAGGAATAGTATGCGCAAATGGAATCTAATTCTAAGTTTTCACAGATGCAGCCGTGAGTCACTTCAAACGGATGTGGATCTGCAAATCGCATCACACATCTCAGCTGCCCTCTCTCAGCAAGGTTGTAGATGCTTCACGTTCTTTAAAAACCATCCCCTCTATATATCCTACTGGCCATAATAATTAGGAAAAAAATGTACTCAGTGGAGGTACTAAATATTTTAATACAAAGGAAAGGGAGGGGGGAGATAATCTTACATCAGTTATCTAATAGTACCAGGATAAGAGATTTAAACAGGATTGTTAGCGGTGAAAAATCCAGAACTTAAGAAACCGGTCCTCTGACAACCACTTGCCTCCAGCATTAGAACTGCAAACGTGTCATCCTAGCTGCCAAGCTGGGCATTTTAATTCCATGAGCCAACACAAAGGCAATTTATGGATATTTGGATGCATACCACAATAAATGGCATAAATGAATAAATTGGGCATCTCTCCTCTGCCCGTCCCCCTGGAGAATGTCACCCTTAAAGATAATTTTCAGACTACAGACCAGAGTTCCTATGGCTGAGTAACAGGAGGTGTTCAATCCGAAAGGGGCTGCTATCAGTGATATTCAGAGGGGGCTACCTGCCCTCCAAAAATTTCAGGGGGGTCCCTTGTCTCCTTTACCTTTGCAATGAAATCCACTGAAGTACTGATTGGTTGATGTTTGCAACTAGGAGAGCAGGAAACAATGACATAAGAGAAGAACTGATAACTGTGAGATCTGCACCTCGTAGCATGCATGCACTCCTCTACCTAACTTCATCAACGTTCCAAGCTATCATAAGCTGTTAGGGGCTCAGTCGGGCCAATCTGTTTCCTTCTTGGGTTGTGCCCCCCTAATTGATATGCGACTACTTTTCTTCTCCCCCCCTCCCTCTTCTTTGCAGCTCCCTGCAACCTTCTAAGCCCCATGGAAACAATGAGAATGCTCAAAGCGCAATAGGCTGTTTGGGGGATTGGAGATTTGTCCTGTCTCTGCCTACCTAAGACATCCATGCTGAAAGTCCTATTTTATTTATTGGCAGCCACATTCCATCGTCCTGCTGATAGGCAGGGGACCATAGTTTATTTTATAGGGTTATAGTATTATAGTATTAAAAAGTTAAGAGTAAGATAGTATATTCACATGGGATAGTATAAGATTGAATAACAAGGATGTACAGGTTATACGGAGTATATATGGTATTTTAGTGATGTAATAGAAAGAATAGATATATAATATAGATAATAGGTATTTAAGGAAGAGTATATTACACATATATATGTATCTTTTTTAGTTAGTATATGTACTTACTAAAATAATTTTTATACTCTTAATTAAGATAAGTAGTATTAAGCTTAGATAGTTAAGATAAGTAAATAGATTAGATTAGTATGTATTATATAGATATAGATTATAGACTTTAAAAATTTATATGATATATTCTTTAGTTTAAGTTGGGTATGGAAAACTGCTGGGAGTCACTAGAAAAGGGGACGGGAAAGGATGGGGAAAATGCAATGGGGGGAAAATGATAATGATTTTTATGTTTATGTTTGTAAACCCATCCAATAATTTAAAAAAAAAGTTTATTTTATTTATTTATTGAATGTTTACACTGTCTCTCTCTCCCCCTCGAAATGAGACCCAAAGTGGTTTACAAAGATTAAAATAAATAAATTATACACGACGATTGGGAAGATCCCGCCAGAGCACAGCCAATAAGACCACGTAATCCCAGTAACTGGGGCAACCCAAAACGAAGCAGCCGGGTGGCAGACATGCCAAATGCTGCATCACAGATGGTTAAAAGTCTGCTGGAACAATTCCACCTTGTTATCGGAAGGAGTAATTTCAAGTTAGGATTCTTCTAGAGTAAGTCCAGCAAGGTACACCGATCAGCAGTTTTCTGGCAGATTTGTGGAAACGTGTGGACGGATGGATGGATGGAGGGAGGCAGGCAGGCAGGCAGGCAGGGAGGGGGGCAGGCAGGCAGGGACGGACACTTCTCCCATGCCTGAACGGGACAAGTCCCAAAAAGAAGTGCTTAATCTTTCCTTGATGCTTCTACATGCTCTCCAGTTTTATTATTGAAGAAAAGAGTCTTGGGTTTTATAAGGCATGGCACATATTTTTAAAAAGTCAATACTTCCAAGGAATGACAGGCAGCATTCCGGATAAGATAAATCCAATCATCCTAGCACTTTTTTCTTCGGGGTTTGCCCAAGACGCTTTTCCTGACCTCTGCAATGACCGACATCACCTGAAGATGGTGTCTTTTGACCCATGCTTAATTACCTCTCAGAATTTGTATGCTGCTTCACAGGTGACCCAGATCTTAAAAATCGTGACCGCTTGGGGTTGCTCTTGCTGTGCTTGCAGAGATGCAAATGTTAGCTTTGTTCAGTGGATATCTGAGAACAAAGAGCTCCCAGCCGTCTTTGCGTTTGTCAAATCCTGTTGCTTCCTCCCGTCACCCTCAAGTCCTCTTTTCCTTGACGCCTAAAGCACTCTGACCAAAAACTATGAAGTATGGCACTCAACATACTGACGCCAGTTTAAAAAGCAATAAATAGACACATTATTAATAGATGATCGGCCTTGTATCATTCCCTGAATATTAACCAGAAGTCGAGAGAGTAAAAAAGCACGTCCTGAATGCTGCCACCAGCTGCCCAAAGGGAAGGCCTCAGGAACGCCAGCAAGAGTGGCTTTGATGATCTCCTGCTATCAGCAATCTTTTTCAAAGGCTACCTGTCGAACAGGACTGGGCTTCAAGTTCCTCAACACTTGTGAAAGTGGGACTCAAGCAGCTTGCTTCAATCCATCATGGCCCAAATTCTTCACTGCAACCCTCTGGTGTTCCAGTGTTTACTGTAATAAAAATATTAACTCTGGCCTCGTAGATTGCTAAGAATTATAGAGTGTGTGTCATAGATTCCAAGATGGTCAGCGCAGATGTATAGCTCTGCCAATGTCCCCGTGCCTAACCCCACCGCGGCTCCTGAATGCCGCCATCCATTGAGATTCACCGCCGTATGAATTTCAATAAACTGCATCTCACTATTTCAAAACCTGATTTATTACTCACTCCTTCTGTCTCAGGGGGAAAAAATGCACACCTTCATTTTTGCAGGTTGCGCAAAGGGCTGTGGTTCAATTGCACTGTACTTTATCATTTGATCAGAGTGTCAGGCTCACACAAACCCATTTTTTGCAGCTCCATAATCTGCTTAAAATTCAAACTTTTCCCCGCCTGGGCCAGCACTCGGAGGTGAAAGCAGCATTGATTAATGCTCTGTCAGCCTTCATATTGACTATTTGGGCCGGACTGCCCTAAAATACCATTGCACACCAAATCCCCTCACACAGGCTGATGCTGCTACACAGTACAGCCATCGCATGCACAGACTCCCACCAAAACTCCCTTGGGAAAATGTGCCAGAACCTTTAGGCATAGTAGTCAAAGGATTTGGCTCGCAATATATTAATGGCTCTTCTATCAGACCAATGGGTTGGATCCGGTGAGCTTTCCCACTCAGTTTTCTCCAATCCTCCTCTTTACTACAGCTTCCATTGCACATGGCTTTTGGTCCATGCAGGTGCCATGATCTAGGGATGCCAGACCCCTGCAGGGGGCGGGGGATTCGCCGCCCCCCACCCCTGCTTACCTGGCCAGCGGGGGGAGCGCGCCTTCCATGTGCACTCCCCTGCGGCGCTGCGCACCCCCATGTGCTACTGCTGCCCGGATCAGGCCTGTTTTGGCCTGGATTGGGGCCACTGCAGAGCGTAGAAGCGCTCCTGCCCTCCACTACGGCTCCAAACACACCCGTTTTGGCCTAGATCTGGCTTGTTTTGGGCCTGTTTTGGTGCAAATCAGGCCTGTTTTGAGCCGCTATGGAACACAGGAGTGCTCCTGTGCTCCACAGTGGCTCAAAACGGGCCCAATCCAGGCCAAAACGGGTCTGAAATGAGCCCAATCTGGGCTAAAATGGGCGCGTTTGGGGCCCCTGAGGAGTGTAGGCGTGCACCCACGGGCTGCGTGATGATGTCACTTCCCAGAAGTGACGTCATCACACTTGCAGGGCGCGCACACGCACCTACCCCACCAAAACAGATAAGTGCCAGGCCCCAATCCCCCACCGGGAGGTTGAGGGGGCCTGGCAACCCTACCGTGATCGCCAGCATGATGGCTTCAGGTGGTAAAAAGAATCAGTTTCCTCTTTCTTTTTTTTTAACCAGTGGAAAAACTAGCTGGATCCAACCCAATGGAAACACTTCTTTGTCGACATAACGCAACAAAATTAAAGATGAACTGCTCTTCAGATCAAAACCGCAGAATGTGCAAAACAGAAGAGTTCAGGAAGGTGTTTTTGTAAAGGGATTAGAACTAAAGTATAATGGAATAGCCCAGGAGGTCAATTTATACAGGAGAGGATCAAAGACTGCAGCAGTGTTTTCGTATGTCTCACCTTCCTTTTACTGCACTGTCTTCTCCCTTTGTAACCTACTTTCCGTATTATGGCACGTTATGCCTTAAACGGTTTTATTTTTATTTTTGTTTGTGTTAGTATCCAATCTTATTCCTACTGCCCTGTTAATTGGAGTCTCAGAGAGAAAGGTGGGCTGTAGAGGAATGAATGAATGAATGAATGAATGAATGAGTGAGTGAGTGAGTGAGTGAATGAATGAATGAATGAATGAATGAATGAATGAATGAATGAATGAATGAATGAATGGGAAATTCAATGAGCAGGCAGAGGAGCTTCTTATGAAAAGAGACCTAGTTTCTTCCCAGGTATTTGAAGAGATCAACTCTATTTTTTTTAAAAAATCCTCATAGGTGTCCACTTCCTTGAATGAGAGCTTTGGGGACCTCGGGGGAGAAGTGCACCAGTGTGTTGCAACCTAGAACACACACAAATGTAATTAGAAAGAACCCCTTTAAAAGAAGCCCCTTCGTCTATAGGGTAAAATATTTGATTTTTTTTTTAAACTGGCACACAAATGACTAATTTGGAAGGGGATTTTTTATTTGTTTCTACATTGCAGAAGAGCACAATGGCATATAGAAGTAAACACACAAAGTAGAAACTCATTTAAAATTAGCCCTCTGAGTGGCCAAAAGCATATTCTTTCATTATTTTGGAACACAAAAGACTGGTTTTCAAGGTGTTTCTGGGAGTTTTGTTGTTGTTGTTATTTAAAATGAGGCGCGCTTTCTTTACTTACTAAGTTCCATAAAATTTGTGGGAAGATTATTTATTTATTTATTTAATTCAATTTATATTCTACCCTCCCCACATCAGCAGACTCAGGGCGGATTACAATCAGTATAGTAATTTAAAATACATATAACTTTAAAACCAATAAAACCACATAAACATTTAAAACACACAGCAGCTGACTTCTCCGGTAACCACCACCCCACCATCTCCAAAGTATTTAACAGGCTGGGTGGGTAGGGGGGTATTTTTTCCTCTAGTCGGCCGGTGGGGAGGCCCAACCAGCGTCAACCATACGCCTGGCGGAACAGCTCCATCTTGCAGGCCCGGCAGAAGGATAACAAATCCAGTCGGGCCCTAGTCTCTTTAGACAGAGCGTTCCACCAGGTTGGAGCCTGGACCGAAAAGGCCCTGGCCCACGTTAGGTGGGCCTCCCTGGGGCCAGGGACCACTAACAGCTGTTTGTCACTGGATCGAAGCATCCTCTGGGGCTCATATAGGGAGAGGTGGTCCCACAGATACACCAGTCCCAGTCCGCATAGGGCTTTATAGGTTAATACCAAAACCTTGAATCTGATCCGGTACTCCACCGGTAACCAATGCAGCTGGTGCAATATCAGTGTAATGTGTGCATTAGAAGGCACTCCGGTGATGACACAAGCCACCACATTTTGGACCAGTTGTAACCACCAGATCAAGTTCAAGGGAAGCCCCTCATAGAGAGTGTTACAGTAGTCTAACCTAGAGGTGACCATTGCCTGGACCACTATTGTTCTTGTGGGTCGAAAGGTAGGGGGCGAGTTGTCTGGTCTGTCGGAGATGGAAGAATGACGACCTGGCAACCGCCATGACCTGGGCCTCCAGTTTCAAGGAGGCATCCAGGATCACCCTCAGGCTCCTAACTCTCAGAACCGGTGTAAGCACTGCCCCAAATCCACACTCCCAAGTTCAGGATTTCCGTCTTCGAGGGGTTTAACTTCAGCCAACTCTGCCTCAACCATCCAGCCACAGCTTCAAAAGCATGGTCCAGGACATCAAAGATTATCAACTCCAGAATAAAGAAAAGAACAAATCCCAAGCAAGATGAAGCTGGGGGCATCCACTCACCCTTTAAACAAAAAGTTACCATCTTTCTTAATGATGATTCTTCAGAGTGAGCTAAGCTACTACTCGGCTATGTGAAATGAGCAAGTATCGAACATACTTTGCCAGAATGTCACATACCAGAATGTCTTTATCCGTTTCTAGGAGTTAATTTACTTGACTGCTATTCTGCCAACAATAGCATCATAGCAGCCAACAGATTCCCTATGGGAACGGAAGGAGTAGAAATGGAACAAGACTGACTGGACTGCTCCCAGGGTGATCTTATGGAGTGGTCCTATTAGGGGCTGAACCTAATGGTGTTCTCAGGGCTTTTTTTCTGGGAAAAGAGGTGGTGGAACTCAGTGGGTTGCCCTCAGAGAAAATGGTCACATGGCTGGTGGCCCCGCCCCCTGATCTCCAGACAAAGGGGAGTTTAGATTGCCCTCTGTGCAATGGCGCAGAGAGCGATCTAAACTCCCCTCTGTCAGGAGATCAGGGGGCGGGGCCACCAGCCATGTGACCATTTTCAAGAGGTTCCAGAACTCCGTTCCACCGCGTTCCTGCTGAAAAAAAGCCCCGGGTGTCCTCTTAGTCTCTGAGTCCTACCTGTAAAAAAAGTCCACAAGAACGGCCAAGACAAAAGAATGTACGTTCATCATGCACAAGGTAATGCCTGCAAAGCACTTTCATCTTCAACTCTTCCTGGATTAATTTCAACAACAGTAGCAGCCAGGGGGTGCGGAAAAGCCGTTTGCTGGAGACCACCTCATGACACCATGTTTGATGTAGCATTCGAACCCAGGTCTCTCAAACCCATAATGATGAATCCACTGGATAAAGGAAAGCAGAGGAGCCAAAAGAGTTGTAGGCCAACCAGAAAGGCTACACTGATCCAATATAGCTGGCAGGGTACCTATGTGCCGGTGGGCCCAAAATGGCAGGAACTGCACTGCTGCAGAACTCGGTAAATTATCCGTTAGAAGGTGGACATGTGGCAGTAACAACCTGGAATTTTACGTCCTGTGTAAAACAAACTGTCAATTCAGAAAAGCAAGCGGCAGTCAGCAACTTGAAAAGCTGTCTCCGCCCGTCCAAATCATGCAAACGGGGTATACAAAAAATCAGCACGTCCTACATGGATAATCTTAGGTGGATTAAATATGACAACACCAGACTTGGCACAACAAATACCCAAGATTAAGGCGCTTTGCAGGCTCCAGGGTCACAGTGAATAGTGAACCCTCCAGGGGCAGGTTTAACAAATTGCTCCTGATGCTGGTAAACTTCCCAGGCCTCAACAAGCACTGCTGCTGGTCTTGCTTGAAATGTTACATCGAAGCACGAACAATCGAAAATCCTGCTCGGCTATTCTGAGCTGTGATATCTCTATCTGCCAGAAGAACAACAAAAAGACAGTAACACCAGAAAAAAGGGGGGGGGGTTGAATTAATTCATTATCAAGTAATATGTACACAGAATCTGGGTAATAATATGGGCTTTTCCCAGAGGGAACCCTAAACGGATTGTCTATGCCAGCGAAGCACAAAGTACAAAGTGAAAACTCCCATCTGCAGCAGAAATGATCAGATTGTTCGGAATTTGAGCTGTCAGATGGCATTACTCAACCTGTTCATCCATAATCTTTTTCAGATGGGCTCTCCCCCACCTCCTCATTTCGTAGCTTTGTTTTGCCCAAGATTCAATCAAAGGCGCATTAAGCATTCGAAAGCATCCAACACTCTGGCTCCCTCGCCACATTGGAAAACTCGAGACCTCAGTGTTAATTTGGTTACAAGCTTTAATCCTTGCATTTCAATGCACAACGGGTTCTCCTAAAGATGCGGCTTGCCGATATTGGCAAGAGAGCACTGGGGTGGGGGGTGGGGTGGCAAACGTAACAGAAATCCAAGCACCAAAGACCAAGATGGTAACTCAAGCCTTCCTCTGATATTGGCAATTGCAGGAAAGCAGCCAGAACTTTAATCACAATGCTTTGAAAAAACAGCGAGGGATTTGGAAATGTTGTTAGTCTAGGATATGATCCTAATACCGTGCTTAATCAAAGTTGTGGCGGGCACCAACACAACCTGCAGACTTTAATAAAAACCAATTTCATAAAAGTCACTGTGTCAGAAACTTGCTGAACCCTAATTTAGTAAACTCTTGGGGAAACGAAAAGTCTACTTCCCCATATATTTCAGTGTGATATATACCAAAAGCATCACAAGGCTGCCCCTACCCCGAGAACACGGCTGGTACATAACCGGTGCCTTTGAGAAAGCAATGATGATTTAATCCCACCCCCCACCCCTTTGCTATTTTTCTCATCATGTGATATTTCAAGGAGAAGGGCAGAGAACTCAATGTCAGCCAGGGAAGGAAGTAATAATTTCCCTGCTTATTCTGGAGCTGAATGAAAAGCAGTAAGAAAAGTGAAGGGGGGAGGGTGGCACATGGAAACAGATGCTCAGCTTCACAAAAGAGCACAGAATTTCTTTCCATTGTCAAGGACTGATTTTGTGACATTGGAAAGTCTTCACAAACAGCTGTCCCAGGGCATCTCAAAACAGAATGTTTGTGCTTTCAAGTGATTGTTACTGTGAGCATTGCACTGATGGGGGGGCCACTCATATGTTAGCGGAAGCTCTCATTGTCGTCATCCATACGTCGTCCAAAGTGCTTTTATTCTTGCTCTGATCTCCCTGAAGGCCCGTTCACACAACTTTAATAATAATAATAATAATAATAATAATAATAATAATAATAATAATAATAATAATAATAGATTTATATACTGCCCTTCAGGATAACTTAATGCCCACTCAGAGCAGTTTCCAAAGTATGCCATTATTATCCCCACAACAACATTCACCCTGTGAGCTAGGTGGGGCTGAGAGAGCTCTGAGAGAGCTGTGATTGACCCAAGGTCACCCAGCTGGCTTCAAGTGGAGGAGTGGGGAATCAAACCCGGCTCTCCAGATTAGAGTCCCGCTGCTCTTAACCTCTACACCAAACTGGCTCTTTAGTGTGCTCTGCTATTCAATCTGCACAGATATTTTCTACCGGTCTGGTTTGAAGGGGTGCTTGGAAATGAGGCTCCCTGCAGTTGCAATAATCCCACTCTCGGATTCATTCAGTGTGGTGATAGTGGTTAGAGCCTTGGACTAAGATCTGGGAAAGCGGGGCTCAACTCCCCGTTTTGCCATGCTTGCTGGCGACCTTGGGCCAGTGGCACATGCACAACCTAACCTACTTCACAGGGTTGCTGTGAGGATAAATGAGGAGGACAATGTAAGCTGCTTCGAGAAAGGTGGGGTATATATGAAGTGAATAGATACATAAAGCCACACCTGGGCCTCCATTACTGGAACAATCTCAGGAGTTTACTTCTCTTTTCATAGTCAGGGGATTTGTTCCAAAGGATGCCCAAGTGTGGAATGTGAAGAAGGCTGTGGTATAATGGCATTTCTACAAAGGAACTAAGGCTGCAGGAATAATGGAATGGAGGGTGCTTTTATAAAGGGAACAAGATTTTATACTATTCCACTTTTCATTGTAAGTATTTCCTTGCTCTCATGGCATTGTTTTCTACTTCTGCAACTCCCCTTTTTGCATTATGACATATTATGTCTGATACTTTTCTGGCATTGTTTCTAATTTGTGTGATCCTAGTCCTATTGCATTATTTGTTTGATGTTTCATGCTGTTTGACTGCATTGTCTTAAAACGTGTGATCTGCCTTGAGTCTCAGGGAGAAGGGCGGGCTATATATAAAGTTATTTATTTATTTTATTTGAAAATAAAGAGAATTCTGTTTCTTGGTATTAGGTGGAATCCATGAAACAATTCCGTCTTCTAAAATGGAATGATTTTACCATTGCCCAGTTTATGACCCAAATATCTCATGCCCGGATAAAGAAAACGAGATCACAATTATAACAGAGGCACCCCCAGAACCACAAACCAAATAACTCAGTGGAGAAACCACAATGGAGGTCAAAAAGCAAAGTTATGTATTGATTTATAAATATATTAAAGTGAAAAGTGACTAGTGCATTTTATATAAATACTAATAAATATTTAAGATCAATGCTCATAGAGAGCAATAAATATACACATTTAGGATACAATTCTCGATAGAAAGCCGAAATCAAAGTAAGTAGAAGTCAGAAAAAATAGAGTAGTCCATGCATAATATTTTTCTCCTGTCTTTGATGCAGACGTTGATTCCAGAAGAGAATGCTCAGCCAAAGGCAGAAATTCAACAGGCAAGTCAACCAATAAATGAGGACAAAATTTCACTTTCCCTTTTTTTCTTTTTATAGGTGGAGCCAAATAGATGGGGGAAGGACCCAAAGGACCCCCCACCCACCCAACAAGTGACCACCTAATTTGTTCAAACTTGTTTCATAAAAACATCATCAGGGGCCAGTTCGATGGGTCCACCAATTCCAGCAGGCATTCGCAAATACAATTCAAACAGGATAAGAGTCTATCAGCGTATCCAGCAAGCATTCCAATATACATCCTCATAGTCAATTTCCAAGATTCGGCCAAATGCCTTATAACTTTTGCATTTGGCATTTTTTTCCTGTCTCCATCTGCTATTGCTGAGCCAGAGGGAGAAGAGGCAGCAGTCAGGCAGGCGCTCCGCCCCTGTGCCTGGGTCCAGATTTGCTGAGAATTCTCACCATGAGCTGTACTGGATTGCTGCTATTCATACAGAATTTTTAAGCATGCTGTTCAATACTTTGGGAGCCAATCTTTTAGCTGAAAAGCAGAATAAAATAAATAAAAATGGCTCATATCCCCAATTTGGAGATTAGGCCCGCTCAGTATTATTCAGACCCTGTTAAAAAACAGAAGCTCCCCTCCCCTACTGATCATCAGAGCTGCTTGCCCTGCCTCGAGGCAAGCTTCTTTTGGAGCAAATGAACAGTATTCCATGGAAAGAAGTATGGCAATTTAGCACACACGGTCCAAGACAACAGAGAACCAACTTCTTG
Organism: Eublepharis macularius; assembly: GCF_028583425.1. Classification (NCBI taxonomy): domain Eukaryota; kingdom Metazoa; phylum Chordata; class Lepidosauria; order Squamata; family Eublepharidae; genus Eublepharis; species Eublepharis macularius. The sequence goes on from NC_072798.1 coordinate 5,625,940, forward strand.
TCACTATAGAAAACAGTGTAGTATACTCTAAGCCAGACAAGGAAAAAGGCCAGAAGTCTTGTGGCCCACTTAAGAGAGAGAGAGCGACATCTCTGGTTTCTCCCAGGGCTATGAATTTGTAAAGACTTCTACCTTACTCACTGTACAGTTTAATTCGGGAGAGATTCTTGCCCATTTCCATGCAAGCGAACACCACCTATTTCTTCCTGGGAAATTGCTACGAAAGATGGAAAATAATGGCTTGACTTTTGTGCCCCTTCTTCTGTGTTAGAGTCCTATTCGTCTTTCTCTTAGCAAGTTGACCTTTTCTCTTAAAAATTTCCATCTGTATGCCTCATTGACATTTGCTGGACCATCTGCTGCTCGGTTGCCATTCTGCCTTCACGAATATTTTTATTTCTATCGCGTAAATTGGTGCAGTCAAGGGAAATGTCTGTTGGAGGGCCTTAACAAAGAGATCCACTAGGAGAGAGAGCACACAATTTCTCTTCGGGGTTTCAGGAGGGGGTGTGTGTGCATGTGTTCCAGATCTTAACCGGTGGGCTCAACAGTATGGTGGAGATGGTTCTTCAGATACCCTATTGCCACTTTCAGAGGTGAGATGGGTGGCGACCAGAGACAGGGCATTTTCTGTAGTGGCACCTCATCTTTGGAATGCCCTCCCCCCTTTGATGCTCACTCGGAACCTATTTTACTTTCTGTTAGATGCCGGGCTGAAACACATCTTTTTGTCCAGGTTTTTAATTTGGAGTCTTATCAGCTTTTTAATGGTCCGCTTCTGCTTTATGGATAGTTTTTATGCTGCTTGTGTTTTAATATTGTGGTTTTTAATTGTAAGCCCCCTCGAGCAGGACTTTGAAGAGGCTGCACAGAAATATTCCTAAGAAACAAATGAATGAGCATGCGCTGCTAATTTATATCATGTCAGGCCACTGGTTCATCCAGCTAGGTATTATCTGCAGCCCAAATCCAAAGGTCTCCAGTATTCCCCAACATGTGCTATTACTGGAAGATGCTAGAGACTGGATCTGAAGGCAAACCATGCACTTCCCAGTGGAACATGATCCCTCACCACTCTTAGACATTCCAAGCCAAAAATGTGATATTGCCCAATGGTAGCAGAGAATTTATGATCAAGTTATCGAAAACCCTAGCAGAGAAAATCCTTTTGGTGTGCAAAAATTCCTTCCGGCGAAGCAGTAGGCTTGGAATTCTGGGGCTGCCAAATGTGAGGAGAACTCTTTGAGCCTGGTATGGATTGTTAAGTGGCTCAACTGATATTAAGTCTATTGCTAGTTGACTCTCATAATTCCCAAGGACTTGGCAAAGACTGCAGAAAAGGACTTGGCTAGTGGGCTGTCTACAGCAAACTTTCAGGAAGTATTTAATTCCACAAATGCAAAATAGAATTTCAGTGACCCTGCTCTGACGCCACCCGGTTCAAGCTCACCTGCATGTGTGGTGATGACTAACAATACAGCCAGAGAGGACGGTGATCCCAGGATGAGATGGAATGTCTTCCTCTTTGCAGTAGCAGATAGGTAGGTACATTCATGTTTTTGTGGTGCAGTAACACCTAAATCATATTGCATTTAACACTGGGAGTATAAAGCCTGTTTCCATAACATCAATAAAATCTGGTTGTGATTTCACAATGGTTGTGTCTTTGGTAACTGAAAAAGATGCATTTATCATCTAGTTATGGGCAGCTAACAACCTAATGGTATTATGGGTTCTGCCAGGAAACTGTACACTTTAATATGTTGCCTCAAACTGTCCTTTCTAATCGAGAGCAATCTCTTTCTCTTCACCCGCAATCAAGAATCATTAATTGCTTTAATCTTCAGAGGCAAATTGTAATATGGTTTCCACAAGCTGTGAGGAGAGTTTTAGTGTCTAATCCTGTCTGTGGCTTCAGGCACACTCCTCCAAACTCACAACAATAACGTTATATGAAAGATGTCAGATTACTGAAGACGCTACACAGATACAAGTTTTGCAGCCAGGGCTTGGGGATAGCTTGGGTCATGAGATCAGAGGAAATGCAGGAGGGGACGGGATACAAAACAGGTCTGCAGGCAGCTGAGAGTCAGCTCCTTAAATTGTATTCAGATAAACATGATCCAAGAAAAATCAAAAATAGTCCAGTAGCACCTTTAAGACTAACCAATTTTATTGTAGCATAAGCTTTCAAGAACCACAGCTCTCTTCGTCAGATGCATCATCAGCTTTCAAGAACAAAAGCTCTCTTTGTCAGATGTATCATCAGCTTTTGAGAACCACAGCTTTCTTTGTCGGATGCAACTGACAAAAAGAGCTGTGGTTCTCGAAAGCTAACGATGCATCTGATGAACAGAGCTGTGGTTCTCGAAAGCTTACGCTACAATAAAATTGGTTAGTCTTAAAGGTGCTACTGGACTCTTTTTGATTTTGCTACCACAGACTAACACGGCTAACTCCTCTGCAACTATGATCCAAGAAAAAACCTGAAAATCGGAGACTAGGAAGATGCCCCTACAACCATAATGCCAACTCCAGCATGCCCACAGGGCAAACTCCATCAGGGATCCATCTGATGAACTTGGAGTTACCGAGAAAATGGAAGTAGCAACGGTAGAGAGGCAGACAAAAGTGTGAGTGTCTCGCAAGAACACAGATCAGTTCATAATGTTGGGGACCAACATAATTTAAGGACTCTCTACTCCCACTGGAACGTTCACTACAGTCATCCTCTGAGGCCCTGCTTTGGGTGCCCCCCATTTTCTGAGCCAAACAGGTGGCACCCCAACATAGGGCCTTACTGGTTAAGGTGCCAAAATTATGCAACTCCCTCCCCAAGGATATTTGCTGTCCCCTTCTAGCACTTTCTTCTGCCACTGAACAAAACCTTTTCTGTTTCATTTGGCATTCCATCAATGATTCCTCCTTCCCGATGTGTTGTAGCTTGCTGCCCAGTCTATTATAGTATTTTAGCTCCATTTTAGTTGATTTTATGATGGGTTTTATGATGTTGTTTTCATTCTTAGTCTCCTTGGTGTCCCAGATTGGGCATAAAACTGGGATAATTTTTTTTTTAAGTAGAATGAATGAAGGAAGGAAGGAAGGAAGGAAGGAAGGAAGGAAGGAAGGAAGGAAGGAAGGAAGGAAGGAAGGAAGGAAGGAAGGAAGGCTCGCCAACAGAACAAAGCTGTTGAAGGGCTTGCAAAGGTCCAGGTCCCCTTTTCAGAGTACAGCCAGGAAGGCAGACCCAGTGCTAGAAGGGGAAACTCAGCAGAGCACTTTCAGCCCGGATGCAGGTCACCAAGGTGACAGACACAATCCCAATTCCTGGTCCCAACAACTGGGATGCTTTCTCTCAGACTGTGTCACGTTTTATACTACAAAGCAAGATCACTCAGGATGAGATGCAAGGTAACGATCTCACATGGCAAAGAAGAATCCGCTGAATAACACAGCCACACTTGCCCATCAACACCCACCAATCCTAAGCCTGCAAGTATGCATCAGCTTCCTCTCATTTAGTGATCTGGTACAGCATGCCCTGTGAGTTTCTGTTGAGAACAAACTAATTCCTCTTTCCTACCTAACACTCCGCAGACTGATTATGTTTCAGTAGGTACAGAATGTTGAGTTGAGGGAGTGGCTGTAGCACAGGTGGTTAAATGGTCAGGTTGCGAATCAGCACTCTGCTAGTTCGACTTCCACTCCTGCCATGAGCTCAGCAGATGGCCTGGGATAAGCCCCTCCTCTCAGCCCAGCTCCCCAGCTGTAGTGTGGGGATAACAGTAACACTGATTTTGGTTACTGCTCTGAGTGTGGCACTAATCTGTCCAGAAGGGTGGTATATAAGCAATAGGATTGCCAGTCCCCCACTGGGAAAAACAACAACACAAGGCTGCCTGAAATGTATGCCTGATATATGCTGGGGATGTTCTTTATCCTGAATTGTAAATTTTCATTTTGGTAACTGCCTGGTTCAGAAATGGGACGTGAATGCTAGTACCCCCCTTGCAGATACTTTTCATACTTGGAGTAATATCCCCTCTTTTTGGACTAAATGGACATTCCCTAATGAATTGTGTATTTATGACAAATTTGTATCTTTAAAAAACATTATCATGACTCGAGGCACTGTCACTTTATACATGCAAGTACTAGTCACTTTCTTGCTATTTATTGTTATTTATTGTTATTAGCAATTAGCATTTTACTGAAATATTTTACTCTATTGGTGCAAGTTTGTGACTTATATTGTTTATCATTCATTGCTTGATTATATGTGCTGGCCTCTAAATTCATTTGTATTTTCTTGGCAGCCATTTGATATGTATTACACACTATATGAGATTGAAGATACCATGTTATAAGTTACTCTTTATTGAATATTGTTACATTATAATTGATTCTGTTGCTTGGTTAGTTTTTCACGGCGCCTTGTGCTTTTTTCCTGGTTCCGTCCGTGAATCTCTCTGTTTACATTTTGGGAGCCCCCACTGTGGGCAGGGGATCCCCTGCTCCCACCCTCCACCCCTGGCCCCCACTTACGTGGATGGTGGGAGGAACACACCTCCCAGAGAGCACTCCCAGGCCACGCAGCGTGCACCCAGGGCCGAATCAATCTGGATCGGGCCGCTGCAGAGCACAGCAGCACTCCTGGGCTCCGCAGTGGCCCAATCCAGGCCGAATTGGCCCAATTTGGGGCCAAAACAGGCCCAAATCAGCCCCAGATCAGGCCACTGCGGAGCGCAGCTGTGCTGCTGCATGCCCCAGCAGCCTGATCGAGCCCAAATTGGCCTGAATCAGGCCGTGCAGAGTGCGCCAGCACTCCTGTGCTCCACAGCAGCCTGATGCAAGCCAAATTGGCCTGATCCGGGTCCGACTCGGCCCGGATTGGGCCCAAATCAACCCGCATCAGGCCACTGCAGAGCACAGCAGTGCTCCTAGGGTGGCCCACGGCAGCTAGGAGTGCATGCTTTGCATGTCCTCATGCAGGCCAGGAGCGCATGCTTTGCACACACGTGGCCAGAGAAGAAAAGGTAGGTTCCGGGCCTCCCACCTACCACCCAGGGGGTAGGAGGATGTGGCAACCCTAGTAAGCACAGTTATTATGGGGAAACGACCTGATCCAGCTCTGGAGAGTTTTTGGAATCCTGGGTGCAAATCATGGCAAGGAAGGTTCCAAATTGTTCATCCCTCCCCTGAGTCTACCTGCAGCCCCCCCAGTGCATGCAAAATTTTCTCCAAATGCACATTAACACACGTACCATCACATGCTTGCAAAGCATATGCAAAAGGAGCAGCAAACTGCAAGAGTTTCTCATGCAATAATTACACACATAAATACATACTCTGAATACTGGAACTGGCAGCATTACTGAGGGTTTAACTGCTATAACCTAACGTGTAAATAAATAGCGGTCCATCTCTAATGACTCTGGAAAAAACTACTAATTGTTGCCCCATCGGCAGGAGTAGACGTCAGTGGCTACCCACCCCCTTGATCTTTCCTTTCTCTACCTTGTCTGAACAAAACTATGCAAGGATGCTTGGAGTCCACAAAGCACCGGTGTGTCATTAATATTTTAATTGAAACCTATGAATATTCATAGCCATTTTGACTTCTTTAGAGTAGAAGGCCTGATAACTAAATCATTCTAGTATGCAAATGTGATCCTGACATGACACCTTGGCTTCATCTACATTACAAAACTACGGCATTTTTAGCTCTTTCATTATTTATGTAATCCTGACGGTTTATTTTGAGATTAACAAGAGCTTTTTTCTAAGGCAGCCAACATTTTCTAAGTTGGGGGCACAATTATTATGAGGAATGTCACACAGTCATACCTTTTCCTTGACACTGAGATTGACAGGGAACAGGGGAGGGATGTCTCACATTTTTATGTTTTCAAGTTAAATTTCACCAGATTCTGGGTACTTAATATTTTCCACAAACCCTGCTGGGGAGGGGGGGGATCTGGGGGCTGGGGAAAAGTTATTACTGTTTTCATTATTTTCAGGCCTCGAGAAAGCTTCCGCTGAAACAAAAATGGATTGCTTTGTGTGATGAATAGGAGTGCCAACAACTTCTTAAATCCAAATATTACTTTGATTCGGAGCTGTAACTAAATATTATGACCCGCCAGCACGATTCTGCTAGAACCGCATAGCAGTTTTTTTACCTGCATCTTCTGGAAGGACTGATTAACACCACCACAGGGAACCCCCGTCAGACGAGAGATTTAAACTATTTGTTCCTTATTGTTAGCCTCCCTATATTCCCTACTGCTACAGTTTTGCATGCCCGGACCTGGATCGCCTAGGGGAGTCTGAACCCATTCAGATCTCAGAAGCTAAGCAGGGTCAGCCTTGGTCAGTAACTGGATGGGAGACCTCCAACGAAGGCCAGGGTTGCAGAAACAGGCAATGGCAAACCACCTCTGTTAGTCTCTTGCCATGAAAACCCCACCAGGGGTCGCCATACGTCAGCTATGACTTGAGGGCACTCTCCACCCTCACAGCTTTGCATGACCTTGGAGGCAAAGGAATGTCATTAAAAGCCATCACAAGATCATCACAAGGACGGCTTGCATGACTTTTTGCTGATAGCTCTGTGGAAGTATCGGTGCTTTAGAATGAACAAAAAACATACTTTGCTGGAATGAGAGTCAAATGAACCCGAAAGTCAGTAACGGAAATTTAAAAACATGGAGGTCGCACTGAGCATGACGTCAGCCGCAAAGTGAATGAAAACCTATGAGTTCATTAAGTATTTCCCTTTGGCAGTATTAAGTATTTTCCTTTGGCGCCAGGGGGCTTTTGCATGGGTGGAAGCCTCGTTAGTTGCACGGAGGACTGGCGCACCCATAAGTGTGTGCAGGACAGCTGAGATGGAGGAGCAGGGAATGTGTTTGCTTCAGAGGACATGTGCTTGCTTTAAGATTGTGTGGCTCTGCTTTTGTGATCCTTCCTTCCTTGATTTTTCTTTCTTCCCTCCTTCCTTCCTTTCTCTTTCCTTCTTTCCATTTCTTTCTTCTTTCCATCTTTCTTTTTCTTTCTTTCCTTCCTCTTTCTTCCTTTCTCTTCTTTCCTTCCTTCCTTCCTTCCATATATTTCCATACCTTTCCATATCTTCCTTCCTTCCTTCCCTTTCCATATCTTCCTTCCTTCCCTTCCTTTCTTTCCTTCCTTCCTTCCTCTTCTTTCCATATCTTTTCATACCTTTCAAAATCTTCCCCTTCCTTTCTCTTTACTTCTTTTAACATCTTTCCATATCTTTCCATGTCTTCCTTCCTTCCTTTCGTGTATTTCTTTCCTTCTTTCCCTTCCCTTCTTCCTTCCTCTTTACTTCTTTCCATATCTTTCTATGCCTTCCTTTCCTTCCTTCTTTCCATGCCTTCTTTCCTTATCTTTCTTTCTTTCCTTTTTTATCCTTCCTTCTTTCCATATCTTCTTTTTTTTTGTCTTTTCCTTCCTTCTTTCCATGTCTGTCTTTTTCTTCCTTTCCATCTTTCCATGTCTTTCCCTCCCTCCCTTTCCTTTTTTCCTTCCTTCTTTCTTTCAATGTATTTCCTATTTTCAATAAAACATTAGGGTTGACAATTCCAACTAAAAAAAAACCTGGAGTCTTTAGCCAGAATACTCTAGAGGTGGTGCCTTGCAAGGATGACATCACTTTTTGTGATGTCACTTCCAGGTCAAAGGTTAGGTGGTAGTCCTTCCCAAGCTCCACACCTTCTGATGATGTCACTCCCAGCATACTGTGCCAAAACCCCACCCCTTCCTGTGATGTCATTTCACGGCACTCCCCCAAACCCGCCTCTTCCTCTGAAGTCACTTCAATGCATCATGTCTTGTGGCTCTCAAACATCTCAGGTTTATTCTGTGTGGCTCTTGCATTAAGCAAGTGTGGCCACCCCTGCACTATACAAACATTTACAACTGAGGGAGGAGCATAAAACATCACAGGGCAACTGACTGCATTAAGATTGAGCAAAAATTAAACATGGTCTTGTAGAAGATTTCCCCCCCTCCACACACACCCAGACAATATGATCCCACTTTCTGGTTATTCAGTCTGCATGATAAAAGACCACAATAGCATCCTCAAACCCCACTGTGCAAAAGCTTACACATGTTGCATTAGGGGTATATTCGTACCCCAAGCCAAATTCCAATGTGCCTCGTGGTAGAAAAAGTGCTACCAATCATTGTGTTTCACAGAACTAAAACATCCAGAACTCAAAAACACACTTTGACAGCAGGCAGAACGCTGTTTTTGCATACTAAGTCACACACAGCAGTAGGATTCCTTTTCAAAGCTATATATATATTTTATTTGGAACTAAGAAGCCCCCTACGGTTTGAACCTATTAGATAACTAACGAACCTTGGTGAGTTTTAAAAGAAAACATTTTAAAACCTAAAATTAATTGTTTCTTACGTCTTTGATACTTGGTACAACAGGGACAGCTTGCTCTGTGATGATGTAAATAGTCTCCAGGTTGTCAGGAAAGGTCTCTAGGTTGTTGTCGATGTATCTCTCCAGAGTGCTTTAAAAGGATTCCTGAGATCAACATTTTCTTCGTGAACTCTTGAAGCATTTTTACCCCAATATATTAATGGGTTCAGGGTACAAAAACCCAACTGCAAAATGCATACTGTCTAGTTTTGTTTTTAAATAAACCTGGTTTGTGCCAGGCTTGGACACATGCCTGGCTCCTCATACTCATACAGGGTACAGTGAAGGAATGGCACCTTCAGGCTAACCCTGGCTACCCTGCAACCCTTTCACTCACTGGCATCCTAACCCTGGATTCCACGCTGGATAAGTATCCTGGCTTCTGGAGCTAAAATTAACTCTGCTCAAGCCATGTGCCTGCTTTCATGCACTGACATGATTTGTCAGGAGTCAGCCAGGGCTCAGCGAGAGCGAGGACTCCTCGGGAGAAGAAAAGCCCCGTGCAGCCAGCCCCAACCTAACAGATCAGCGGGCGAACGAGCTGCTGGCTGATCGGGAGTAACAACCAACAGCTAGGGCAGAGCCACCGGGACCCTCCTGCCCTGATCCAGCAGGTGAAACTCGGTCAGCTGGCTTCAGCACTTCAGCATCATATCCCGTAGAGCACCACACAGACAGAGGCTGAGAACGGAACTGCAGACACAGCGGCAAAGTGCGTGCTTCCTGGCCAAGCGCCAGCTGCTCTCTGATGATGACAAGGAGTCGTTGCGGATCCCTCCCAGGAGACTGCTGCACACATGACCCTTAGGCCTGGGGCTATGAAACCGGCCCGGAGAGGCTGCTGGGCGAGGACACAACGTGTACAATCACCATAAAGCCACTCACTCTGCCTCGCCAGTTTCCTGATGCCTGATCTCAGATGGTTGGACCCTGCCTTCCCTGACTTCTGGAACCCCGACCTTGGACTGAACGACATCGTCTTGCCGCCTCCTGAGCCCTGGTACTGGGAACCTGCAGGCCAGTCCACGATTCCTTCATCGCACTCCAAATGATAAGGGAGGAGGAAGAGGGAAAAGACAGTCATGTGCACAAGTCCAGGACAATCTCTGTCTCTGCACATTTTTTAAAAAATTAATTACCGATAAATTGGATGTCTGAGTGAACCAAAGAGGCGTTTTTGTAGCTATGGCCAAGCTAGAAACACACACACACACACAGACACACACACACACAAGTGTATACAGTATATTTTCTGATAACTTTAAACATGAAAAACTGCTCTAATTGTTCTGTGAAAAAGCTGACTCCCCTTTCTACTGCCCTGTTATTCTTACGCCAGACCATATGTGCAGTTGCCAAGCAAAAAATAATAATTCCATTAACACATCTAGAAGAGCAGTTGGCACTTGTTCTGTGCCAGTCTGTACTACCGTATTGATTGTTTCTCTAGGAAAGGGAGGTGGGCAGGAAAGAAACGAGAATTTGCTGCTGAGACAGTTCTAAACGGAGGGAGTCTGAAGGTTTGGGGAGATACCAATGCAGAATCCCCCCTTCCTCCCCCAACAAAAATGTTGGCAAAGCTCAGCAGTCAGAAGCATAAGGAGCATCCAGAGGTCTCGAACATTTTAAACATTCAGTGCGACCATCTGTCACTGACAAAGTCGCCGAACAGAACGAGCAATTATCGAAGCCCTTTTCAGACGTAAGCCGTCAACCACAGCCTGTCTGGCTGCCAAGAGGCATCAGGCCAACCGGTATGAAAGCAGATCAGTCTTCTGGGAACAGGATCAGTCCACCTGAACAGGTGAAGGAGGAGAATTTACCAGGTGACTGTCATCCCAAACAGTCAGAGCTTTCCCTTGGGGGGAGGGTTGGTCTGTCATTTTGCAGTGCGATGAGTGGATAGAGTTTCTTGGACTTCAGTATTTTCAAAGCAACCAAAAAAGAACAACTCCCAGAAGGCCAAAGCCAGTAATGCTGCTGCATGGGACACAGAAATGGGAAGGCAAAGTCTGAAATGAAAGGGCTCCTGATAATCAGAAACGTGGGCTGCTCTTCCTTATGAACTAAAGGCCACTGACGTGACTGGCAGAGGAGGTGGCATTTCAATTTATTCCTCCCCCTGTTCCCCCTAGGGCCAAGGCTCCTCTTCCAAGAGGAAATGCATTGCCTCTTCCCCATAACCCTGTAGCTGCCTTTCAAAGGGGGAGGGGGAGCATTAGCCACCACCCATGACGGAACTCTATGGGCTGGGATCCCCAGTGTCAGAGGGGTGGGTTGATTTTGCCCCCACTGCAATACTACCCCCGAGTGCAGTCTTTTCCTTCTTCCCCTATAAGTGAATTATTGATATTTATTCCTCGGAATAGAAGGACTGAATATTAGATTGGATGCCCAGATGTCGTATCTGGTCTGAGAGAGAGGAGCTACTGAGAAGTAAAAATGTGCTCCTTGGTTACTTGGTAACTCTAGAACAGTGGGAGGGAGACCCATGGGAACTCATGGGGAAGGAATTGCCTTTAACTCTTTTCATGCAAAGGCTTCCCCATTCTGTTTCATCCCCTTACCCACTGACTTTATTTTCCCCAGTATTCTTGTTTGTCCTGCCTGCCTACTGTCACTTCCATAATGGAATAAATGAAGACTGAAATCTTGCAAGACTACCTTATGAGATCTCGGCGAACGTTTTAGGTTGTCTAGGTAACCACAGTCATTAATGAAGTTGCCTAAAGCAGCCTAGGAAATCCAAAATGGCTGTTGAGATGCCACGAGATCTCAGCATTTTTGAACTACTGTGTGTTTTATTGATTCCATTCCCCTGTTGTAAGATTTTCCTGGAATCGCTCACCCTAGCCTTGGGTAGCCCCATAGTGCAGATTTTGTAATTCACGGGGTAAAGCTACACAACAGTACCCATGGCTATCGGATATATGATGTTGAAGGAAAGGAGGGGTCTGGTACACTTTTTGACATGCAAAGTCTTCATCATTCATCTGGATCATCATCAAACCTGGGCAACAGCTAGCCAACCTTGCCTGGCTCATTCTCCTCTTGCAGAATTGGACCCTCTTGCAGAATTGGACCCTACTCTGCTGCCTGCCCCCTTCCTGTGCCTGCTACTTCCTGTGGCCAGGTAACATTCACAGTTTTCTCCCCCCCCAATCCCCCCCCCCCCATTTGCATGGTCTTTTTCAGAATAGAAGGCAACAGGCCCCTCCCACCAAGGAGACTGTAATCTAAAATTTAATAGAAGGAACACAACAGAAGAAGATGGAGAGTAGGGGGAAAGGACTGTGACGCATAGGTTTTCCATCCAGTTAGATATGCTCAGTTTTAGTTTCATTAGAGGAAAAGGATTGAGGGGGCTGGGTCAAAGACCACAGAAAAGGTGGGTTTTGAGGCAGGGTATGAAGGAAGTGAGAAGCGGCACCAAACAGGCATTTTGGCAGGGAAGCAATTCCTCCCCATTCTTACGGAGCAGGACACGCATTTTCACCAGTCTTTTCTGAGTGCATAAAGGGAAAACACATTACTGAAAAGAGTCTCCCCCACTGTGAGTGATACGAGCCCCGTCCACAGATGAAGATACTGGAAAAGTGACATTGAAGCCTCCTTTGAAGATTCCTCTGCAAACAGGACTCAATTAGCAGAAATCTTCCCCCGCCGTAGCTCTTTTGCATGGCAGAGCGTTCCATAAACAGCCCTGCCTGCTCAAATGGAAAGGCACAAGGCAATTATGAGCATCAATTTGAGTGCAGAAGAAGCACTCAACATTGGCGAAGAAGTTAGAAATCTTCCTGCATGTTGTCCAAGTACTTCATGTCAAGTGTCAGCAGCTGATTGCTAGAGCTTTTATTACAGACAGTGAGGATTGTGGACTTAGGCAGCTGCCACACTAATAATTTAATAGGAGTGGGAGCTGCAACACACTGCAAATCAATGAATTTTTGCATTTGGGTGCTGTTGCTTCCTTGGCCTTCGAGGGCAGCAAGTGCTGATTTCACAGAACGACTGCCGACCAAGTGCTTCCCCCTCCCACAAAGCTTCAGAGTGCTTAATGCAACCTTCCAAAACTGCCCAGGAAAGCCTCGCCTATCTCAGAAACGGTGAGATCAGAGTAGTACAGCAACAACCATAATGGTGAGGGAGGACCCAGGAAAAGGAGACAGCATGTGACAGAAGCGTGGCTCGGGTGAACGATCAAGCCCAATATTAACAGGATCTTCTTCACTGATTTTCCATTTATTAAAGATGGCAGCTACGAATACAGGAATCTTCTCCTCACCTAGAAATGTGAAATTCACACACACGCACCGGTTGTATCCTGAGGACATTTTTTTCAATGGAAAAACTGGATACTTTGGGGAGCGTTGCAAAATATCCAAATGAAATTATTTCAGAAACTGTAGGAAGCTTTTAACATACGGCATTACTCACTCGAAGTGAATAGTATGAAGTTTTTTTTAATGTAGGATTACGGCAGAAGAACTCTTGGGCCTGAATTACCATATACAGTTGTTGGAAAGACAAAATAAGAGTCATGAGGTCCTTTAAACCCTTACAAGGTTGAGATAACGGTATCAATTGCATGGTTATCATCGCAACCCCTTGGCCGATCTGGTGGTTTGTAGTAAGATGGAGGTGTGCTCCGTGGTTGACCCCTTCCAACAGACCTCTTACTTTTGCATGCATGCGCCCTCCGGTCATGGGCCTTGCCTGAAGAGATTCTCACTGCCCCAATACAGGGGTCTTCAGGCAATGGATCAGGACCCTCGTGGATCCTAGAGACCTTCCTGCTGGGTTGCAAGCTCCTACAGAGTGGCCTTTTTTTGCTGCTGCCTTTTGAAATGGTCTGAGCACCACGCTTCCCGTTTCTGCTTCTATGCGTATTAAGAAGAGCAACAGGATGGTTGCTGGAATCTTTGTTCTCCTTTCCCTTTTCTTTTCTGTACCCCTTTATCTGTTTTAAAAATAAAAAAAGATTATATATTTAAAAAGAGCAACATGATGGTGAGGGGAGGATTCCTCCGCGGCTCTGATCATCCTTGGCTTGTTTCTCACTACAGCACACCCCCTGCTGCTTGGTTTTTGTTTCCCTTCCCGGGCTCTTTTGGTATGCTGTCCATGGTGCTGGCCTTACACTGTGGAGCTCATCAAAAAGAGCCCTACTACTTCATCTTGGCTATTGAGAGTATGGGACCAACTAATAATGGCAAAACTTAGAGACTTTATTAAGCAATCTGAAAAACCTGAATACAACTCGAAGTTTATCGAACAACGGTACCCAATTTTGGAACTTCTAATGACAGGCGGCTATGTTAATAAGTTAGTTCAACCTAAAGATCACTTTGATATATTGCTCACTATGTACCTTATCTATGCAATAAGACAACAATTTTGGTTTCCTTTTACTCGTTAAGCAGTCCAGCAAGATATTATTGAAAACAACTACTGAATAACTGTTGAACTTCAGATTTGTTTGTAGTTGTTCTGTTTGTTACTGTTATATTTAAAAAACTGAATAATTTAAAAAAAAAACAACAACGTGGAGCTCATAAATACGGTTCCCTCGCCTCTTGTCACGTCACTCTGATGACATGCGGCTTCCTATTATCTGCTTGCAGCTCAGTGGGTTTTGGGTTAGGAAAGATTGAAGATCTCTATATGGTGATGGTCCTGTGGCGCAGAGTGGTAAGCTGCAGTACTGCAGTCCAAGCTCTGCTCACGATCTGAGTTCGATCCTGGTGGAAGCCGGGTTCAGGTAGCTGGCTCAAGGTTGACTCAGCCTTCCATCCTTCCAAGGTTGGTAAAATGAGTACCCAGGTTCCTGGGGGTAAAGTGTAGATGACTGGGGAAGGCAATGGCAAGCCAACCTGTAAAAAGTCTGTCAAGATAACATCATAATGCGACATTCCCCCCCCCCCCCACCCATGGATCAGAAATGACCTTTACCTTTACCCACAAAATTTTCAGGATATAAGCTTCCGAGTGTCAGAGCTCCCTACTGCAGGTCTCTCAGGTGCCACTGGAATCAAATCCTGCTGTGCTACTGCAGACCAACTCCGCTACCCACCTAAAACTAACTATATGGATACAACAACAACATTTGATTTATATACCGCCCTTCAGGGCAACTTAACGCCCACTCAGAGTGGTTTACAAAGTTTGTTATTATTATCCTCACAACAATCATCCTGTCAGGTGGGTGGAGCTAAGAGAGCTCCTAGAAGCTGTGATTGACCCAAGGTCACCCAGTTGGCTTCAAACGGAGGAATGGGGAATCAAACCCAGTTCTCCAGATTAGAGTTCTGCTGCTCTTAAACGCTACACTCCCTGAGTAACTAACTCCCTGAGAAGTGTTGGTAACATACCAATCTCCCTCCATAAAAGTATAGCCATCCCTTATCCTAACAACATGTATATAATTTACTAATCTGGTATTTTTTTATAGTTTTGTATGATGCTTTTAAATGTTTTATATGGAATGTTTTAAATGTTTTAATTGCTGTTATCCGCCCTGAGCCTGCTTGCGGCGAGGGCAGAATACAAATACGATAAAATAAAAATAAAATAAAAAATAAAATTATTTCAAATAGACGCCAAAGTTAAACACAGACATTTTAAAAAACCTTTTGGGGTTTCACTGAGCATGGCATCACCTGCTTCAAAAAGGATCAAACCTTCATCAAGTATCTTTCCTGAGAAGTAAAAGAACAATACAACAGCAAAGGTAAACATTACAAAATTAGAAAACCATGAAAATATAAATGTTTCAGTCTCACTCAATACGCTAATATTTGTTCCCTTTTCTGGATAAAAAGGAATAAAAAGGACCTGTTCACACAGTAATTTGCAAAAATGGTAAGGGGGGGGGGGATGAGTTCATTAAAGTTGAGAAATACAGACAGTGTGGAGTTGTAGAAGATTGAAAACAACATTTTATTATTTTCCCCCTACTTCTCCTGGTCTTGTCCCATTTTGGGGGGGTTAATTGGTATTATTCAGTACTTGTACCCATTTTTGTCCTCCTCAAAAGCAATGGTGGAACTGGTTTGTCAAGGCTGGTTCAGGGGCATGGAATATGGGATATATATCATTTGGTAAAGCAATGTTTCTGTAGGAAAGGACAAACAGTAGAGAGTCTGATTTTCAGCAGTGTCTATGCTGACTTTAAATGGAAAAGGCAACAAAATAAGGGGTCCACCAAAAGCCCGGCCCCTTCATGATGTACCTTCTCTACCAGCGGCACTGTGATTAAAAGTAGTTGCAAAGGTGTGCACAGAAACAGACGTTAAAACAAAATAAGCACACTTCTGAAATGTAATTCATGTTCACAGGGGAAGCATTAGCCCCGTTTCTGAAAAATCTTCAAGAGCTGAAAAATGGCATTTAGGATTAAAAATACAGACTTTTAAAATGAGAAGAAGGATCCCTCTAATGAAGAGTAGCCCCTTTCCTGTGATTAACCTAAAGCAAATCACATTTAACAGTTAACTCCTTCGCAGCGCTGCCTGCCCCTCTTTTCCCCCCTTTTCCAATAGGACTCTGCAACCTAGTTTTCTGGGACAAGCCCCAGTGAATCGTCCAAAAGGATTCTATGTGCTTTCCCCGTATCAATCTCAATCATAGCCTCTCCCAGCAGACCCACACACAACGCTAACGAGCCTCTCTATTATTAAAATTAATTAGGAAGGTATTTGCTTTGGCCACAGGGGGCTAGCAAAGCAACAAAAATGTGATGACTTGGGAAATGAAAGTTAAAAGCTCTTATTAAGTGGCAGGGAGATTAAAGAGCAGCTTCGTTTTTTGTCACTGAAGCCCCCAAGCCACAGGGGCTGGGGAAGAAATCAGAAAGACTTTTCCAGCGGCAGTTGTACCAGTCCCAGTAAGAAATCTTAGGAAGAGTGAGACCGTTCAGCTTCCTTTGCCTGTCTTGGATAGAAGCGTTCAAGCTGCGCATCACTGCGCCGCACACGACAGCAAGTCCTTTAACCTCCAGCCACATGAAGTTGCCTGATGCCGAGTCAGACCCTTGGTCCCTCCAGGTCAATACTGCCCACTCTGACTGGCAAAAGCTCTCCAGGGTCTTGGGTAGATCACATCACCCACTACCTGTTCCTTTTAAGTGGAGAGGCTGGGGATTGAACCTGGTACCTTCTGTGTGCCAAGCAGATGCTCTTCCACTGAGTCACAGGTCCTTCCCTAGCTACAGATGAACTGAACAAAAGAGATAAAGGTGCTCATTTCAAGGGATGAAGAACAAAGGGATGAACTGGTAAAGTGAGATGAACCTGAACAGTGTGCATAAATGTGTAAGGAAGAACAACTGTTGTAGTGTGGTGGTGGAGAGTGCCCTCAAGTTAAAGCCAACTTATGGCAACCCCTGGTGGGGTTTTCATGGCCAGAGACTAACAGAGGAGGTTCGCCATTCCCTGCCTCTGCAAACCTGGTTTTCATTGGAGGCCTCCCATCCAACTACTAACCAAGGCTGACCCTGCTTAGCTTCCGAGATCTGATGAGATCAGGCTCACCTGGGCTATCCAGGTTAGGGCAATTGTTGTAGTAGGCTGACCACCACCACCATCATTTAACATTTGATTCATATACCACCCTTCAGGGCAACTTAACACCCACTCAGGGCAGTTTACGAAGTATGTTATTATTATCCCCACAACAATCACGCTGTGAGGTGGGTGGGGCTGAGAGCTCTGGAAGAGCTGTGACTGACCCAAGGTCACCTAGCTGGCTTCAAGTGGAGAAGTCAGGAATGAAACCTGGCTCTCCAGATTAGAGTCCTGACGCTCTTAAACACTACACCAAGCTGGCTCAAGTCCCTCTTGAGTCCAAGCCTGATAGTATCAACTCTTCCTATGAATTCCATCTCAGTAACTCCTCCTCAGAGTCCCTCTCTGAAACTTTCCTGCAACTTCCAAGTCTATTATTGAATTACAAATGAAACTGAAATGTTTCCCCCAGCATTTACTGGGTGTCTCCATTTGTAATGTCTGACAGCATCCATTTATTCTCTTGCTTAGAGGCAGTCTATTTCGGCCAGTGTACGTGGCAGAGGAGCAACATCTGCACATAATAACATATATCATGTTAAAGGATATGCAAATGAATGAGTCCTTGACAGCATTGCTTAGTATTATGTCCTGTGACAGTATCACTCGGGTGGAAATAATCCTGGAGGGGCAGCTGTGTTAACCTGTTGCAGCGAACAATCTTAAATTGCTGCTGAACTGGAAACAGTGTGAGCATCCCTTTTCAAATCTGCACGGGGAAGGTATGGCCCAAAGAGGGCCCAAGCACTGAAAAGGCGTTCTCTCTGTTCACTACCAGCCGCTTAACCCCCTCTCCCCCGTTCCAATAACGGGTCTCTATCTATTGCAGATGTTAAAGCCTCGGCAGGTCATATGGGAAAAGGAAGTACTCCAAATTCTTCTAATCACAAACTACTTAAGAGTTTTAAACATCCTAACCAGCACCTTGAGTTGTGCACAGACACATACCGGCAGCTAGTGCACAAGTTTTAGGAGTGGAGAAACTTGTTGAGATAAACACATTTTTGTTATTAACCTAATTAACCGTAGTGTAAACCAGATGAAGTTTTGAAACTGAAACCCTCCTTGCCCCACTGTGCCTAAGGGCTTGACTAACAGAAACTTCATCTTGTTTTATTTAACATTTCTATTACATTTTACAGCTCTCTCAGCAAGGCCATTACATTACAGAGAATTGAATCCAAGAAGATAAGATGGGACAGAAATATTTGAATGAACAAACAAATGAATGAAATGAATGTTCGAATTGTGGCCTGAACAGGCCAGAGAATTTGAATTCAGTCTGAGTATCTTTTCTCACTTACACTGACAGTAGCCCAGAGAGGATGTCAAATAAACCCATGCACAACATTCTCTCTATTTTTTACAACATTGTGGTAGGGTTTTACTAGGCCTCATGGGGGGAAAGTCTAATGCTCTAACCAGCAAACTAAACTGGCATTAGTAAAAATCCACCTCTATTCAAATTTCTCAAGATATTTTCTTTAGGCTGAGGTTATCATTTTCCTTCTCCCTCCCTCCCCTCTCTCTCAGATGTACTAAATGTGCAGAGAGAAATGGTGACACTTTTCCTCTCAGTTATCTGAATGTGATTATTACTCATCTGTGTGTGATTTTGCAGTGTGCCCACCCCAGTTTATATTTATGGGAATTCTGACAAGTCAGCATGCCCCATGGAACCAGCTGCATCTTCCATGGCTTAGTCTCATCATACACCACAGAAACGAGCAGAGACCAGATCACAACTGCACTCGTACGCCCTTGCCTAGCAGAAGACCGAGACTGGGATGGGGGAAATTGGATTTCAATTGATAGGAAATGATGATGGCTATTAATGTATATGGTGGTCTTGTACGAGCATGGTGGGGGCAGATATGGTTGTCTCATTGTTAACAGCAGTTTGATATCACCACTCTCTAACCTGACTATAGCTAGTTCGATCTGGCATTTTGGATTTTAGCATGGATTTTAGCATAGACAGGAGTGATCTCCAATTCGCAATAAACTCTATTACAGAAACTGTATTAAAGAACGATGGTGATTTAAAGAACAGTATCTTGAATGCACGGAGTAACCTCTTGAGCGGCTGTTGCAGAGCAGTATGTTTCTCCAGCTATTGTGTGTAGATCCACCCCTCCCAAGTTTCAGCGGGTTCAAGTAAGGAAAATCTCCTTTGGAAACAGAAGCATCAGCCATAGATGTGCATGGAAATTTCATTTAGGATAACAATCAGCAACAGGGAACAGCCAGGAGGGCCTTTCTGAAACTGAAACGCAAGCCATTAACTTGAGCCAAGCTCACAGCAAATGACTGCGGAGGCAACTGCTGGCTGCAGATAATTAGTTTAGACCCTATTTGAACATGAATATTTTATCATGCAGCACAAAACTCGTTATGGAGAAGAATTAGAGAGCCGGGCCGTCTGGAAGCGCTGGAGAGGTGATCCTTCAGGTCCCAATAACGAACATTCCAAGAAAAGGAAAGTTTCGTGATTCGGCAAGAGCAGATTTTATTAAAGCAACGACAATCCATTAAGGAACATACCTGGTTGCAGGCACAGGTACTCTGTTGTTGTTTTTTAATGATTTAAATGTGGGCAGCTGGAGAAAATAAACACCACCACCAGACAAAAGCAGTGAGTAGATAGCTTGGTCTGTATTCTCTTATGAGGGCCAACATTTGTTTGTATTCTCGAATATCCCCAAGGAGCAATTTGGACTGTTTGTTCTGGTCCCTTCCATGAAACAACACAACTTGGTCATTCTCTGAAGTTTATCTAGTGCTCATTAAAATGTTCCCCATGTAGGCAACAACAGAAAATACTAACTGGGCTAAAAGCATTGTTGGAAATGGAACAGTTAGACATGGGACTACAAAAATATGAAGGGTTGGACGATGGTTAGAGACTCTCAGTGGGGCTGAACTTGGATGGGATCCTCTGTGAATTTCCACACATGATCAGCCCACATTACCCTGATTTTGTAGTAGTGATTATGTGGTGAAGCCACTACAAACTTTGCTCATTTCTGGAAGAGGAGCTCCCACTCCCTCAAAGAACTGAGCAACAGGTGATCATTTGCTCTTTTGCAGTAATTTTCCCCTTGATGGCCTGCAGGGTTCAAATCCATCTTCTATTCTGCTCAGTATGTAAAGAAGTGAGATTCTGTGTGGGATATGAAGCAGGATGCTGCTAGCAGGCCAAAAACGTTTAAGTTTCTCATTTCCACTTAATCCACGTCCCACATTCCTAAACCTTTCATGGTGCCTGGGCATAGCAGACAACAGGAAGAGGACAAGAGTTAGAATCCAGAACTTTAGATTGTGGGGCAGAGAGCTGGGAAGCATCACGTACACCAAGGACCTGACATACATAAACTAGTTTTTTAAAAGATGAGAGAAAAATCGATATAGAATTGAAACAATTATGCTTACAAGGTCTTATGATGGAGAAGACACACAGTGCCGTTCCAGAAGGGCACAAAAATAACACGTCACTAACACTTTATTTCAACTTGCACTTGAACAAGCGCAATACAAAATGCTGGTTAGGACCTACATGATCTGCAAACACTTGGGAACAAAAGCAGTTCAATCCAATCCTCCCTTCTTTCTCATTTCCACCAAGAACTGAACACACCTCCTATGCATAAGGGCAAGAATGTAGAGGCGCATATTCTCAAAATTATGGAAGCCAGTCTTCCACCCCACATGCTCTGCCCCTGAAAGCTAGTGGCTGAGGTACTTCTGGGAATTATTATAATTAAGGATTATTTCCTTTGGGTTGGGTTGTACTGATGCCAGTAGACCTGCCAAGCCCCTAGTCTAGTTGCCCACCATTGGTGAGAGCAGTGGCCTACTTATAGGAGGTTCTTGCCATAGAGTTCTGGCAATTCCTAGAGCTACCCAGAAGTAACAAAGGGTCACTCTAGGAAACATTCTATGGTAAAGTTGGAAGTCTTTACTATACTTCCAGGTAGCTCTAGGCATTGTTAGAACTCCGTAATAAGAACTTCCTGTAAGTTAACGAGGTCTTATTTTTCTTTTAATTTTTCTCCCTGGATGCTGCCCTCGCACACACAACCCTACCACTGGTTGCCAGGAAAACTGCTATGGGAGGTGGGGATGGCTAGGAGCCTGTTTTCCAGGTTTAAGTTTTTACAAAATACTCTAAAGCCTATGGTGAGCCAGAGGCTATGGGGAGACAGAAACCGCCATAAATAAATGTGTACAGCAATTAACTCTGATTAAACAAAAATCCTAACTGTCATTCATACTCTAAGGCAGAGTCTAGACTCCCCATTATAACTCCTGCTTTGGACATAACTTATATAAAGGGCAGCAAATTAGGGGGAAACATGAAAAATACATAAAAAAGGGAATAACAATTTGTGTTATAGTTAGCACCCTCCTCTGCTGTCAGCTGGTGCTGTGTAATATCATCAACATGTATGGAGGATCTGCCACGGATGGATGGGTTCACGTGGAAAGAGAACCATAAAGAAATGTCATCAAACAGCACAGCAGCACAGGCAAGGATGAAAAGATCTTTGTTGCTGCTTTGAAGGGAGAAGAAGAAAACAAAGAGGCAGCCTGCTTCTCTACCCTCGTATTCTTCATGAGCCACGACGGGATTGTTCTGAGGCTCATCAGAGGGCTGTCCGATCTGAGCTGCACCCCGCCCGTCCAGTTTCTCACAGAAACTCCAAGCCAAAGAAACAGGAAGGATGCCAGAGAAGATGCAACTTTGCCCATTAGCATTTCCATCAAAATATCGGTGTTGGAATTCTGATCCCTTCTTTCACCACTGTGTGTATTTTCCTTTCTTCCTCTTCTCTCTTGGCCTCCTGTAGGTTTTGGGATGGAAAAACCAACTCTACGACAGGTGATGTAAACCCAGAAACGGACACCATATGGAGATCCATATGCTTTGGCACCAGTGATCCACATGTGAGATTATTTTGGGATATGAAAGCAGGGAAACACGACTGGCTTGGCACAAAGTTCTCTTCTAGCTGACTTCTGTGGCTTTACGATTTCATCTGTATTTGGGCTTGAAGGAGCTGTAACTGACAGGGAGCACTATAAGCACCCCAAACACTTGTCACAATCCTGAGCATAATGCCACGCTGAACACCCTTCCTAGTTCCCATGCGCACTTTGAAGCCCTCGGCCAATTTTTTTCAGTTAAAAGAAATTCAGCAAAAGAATCATTACTGTGAGCCCCAATCTGTGTCTCATCTCTACAAATAGAAGATTTCTTTTACTTAGTGATGAAGAACTGTGTACATTCTTAATAATTTCCTTAAGGTATTTTATATAGTCTCCAAATTGTATGAGGCCTCTACTAGAAGGATACAGAAAATTATGAAACATTAAAATCATCAAAATGTTCTAAAAGTGCAAAATATGCATTGGCTCAATACCATCGCCATCTTTTTGATAATCACATCAGCAACAGCAGTACAAAAATAAAATAAAACATGTAGTAAAACTCTTTAAGAAAATGTGGGGCACAAAGCCAGCCATGAAAAAGAGAAGATAAGAAAGCCAGTAAATAATCCCATCAAGCCTCGGGTTCCCAGGTGCCCACAGATGACGGGCAAACTCCCGGCAGTTTGCTCCACTGTCCGTTGGCAGGTCGCAAGCTGCCTGGCGATCACCTGCAATCAATCCAGCCTGCAGTCAACCCAAGCAAGTGTCTGGTGGGCATGTTCACAGCAGGGTACGATGATGTCACTTCCTGAAGTGACATCATCGAGTCTGGAAGTGACATCATTGAGTCAGTGCACTGGGAATGCACAAAGATCATAGCGCCAGTGAGTACCGGCTCCCCCCTCCCCCCAGGGGGGGATGGGGACCTGGCAACCCTATTCCAACCAGAGATCTTCAGAACATCAAGGCCTTTCAAAGCTCATTTATTCATGAGTTCAGTCAGTCCATTTTTCTATCAAATGAAGACATGACAAGGGAAAAACTGGGGACATCTCAAACTATTCACATGACATATTGTCGAAGGCTTTCACGGCCGGAGAACGATGGTTGTTGTGGGTTTTCCGGGCTGTATTGCCGTGGTCTTGGCATTGTAGTTCCTGACATTTCGCCAGCAGCTGTGGCTGGCATCTTCAGAGGTGTAGCACCAAAGGACAGAGATCTCTCAGTGTCACAGTGTGGAAAAGATGTTGGCAGGTCGTTTATATCTACTCAGGAGGGGTGGGGTTGAGCTGAGTCATCCTGTAAGATGTAAGCTCAACCCCACCCTGTAAGCTCAACCCCACCCCTCCTGAGTAGATACAAATGACCTGCCAACATCTTTTCCACACTGTGACACTGAGAGATCTCTGTCTTTCGGTGCTACACCTCTGAAGATGCCAGCCACAGCTGCTGGCGAGACGTCAGGAACTAAAATGCCAAGACCACGGCAATACAGCCCAGAAAACCCACAACAACCATTATTCACATGACACATTCAAACATTTGTGCCTCGTCTGATAAGGCAAAGCCCATCTGAACAGCAGCATGTTATGGAGGAAATCAATTAAATGCCTTGTGGAGTTGAGGCTGTACTGTAAAAGGTAAAAAGTTATTGTTCTAAAAAAATGCCTTCTGTCTGCAGTTCGCACCCCCGGATTTTACTCAAAATGTTTAGTATGAAAATTATAATGTAACACAATCTACAGCATTAGTTAATCATAATTCCTATGTATACGGCTGACATACACAACATAGTCAAGATTTTTTTGTTAAAAATAATAAAAGTGTTGGTAACAATTAATATGTTATCATATGTTTAATGATACTATATTATTAAAGAGTTCAGTGTTTTTAAAGTTACCAAGCTTAACTTAATATTCAAATATATTGGTAGTCCTGCCCATTTTGACTATATTAGATTGTTTCTCAAGTTGTGGGTCTACTTGCATTTTTTCCCCAGAAGATTCTTGTACTTTGTAAATTCCATAAATATGTCTAATGGTACAATTTTATATGCTAAATTATAAATGACGCATTTTATGTTATTAAATCAGCAAAAGTAGCTCAGGTTCATAGGAAAGTGACTGCATGCATCAGAATTCTTCCCAAAATATCTGTTTTAAAAAGCCAGAAAAAAATGTCCCCAATGAACTCGAAATGTTCAGAAATATTACATCTCGAAGTCTGTCAGACCATTGGTCTACCTAGTACAGTACCATCTGCTCCTTTTAACTAGCAGGCACTGAACCTGGAAGAAACAGCAAGCAAAACATGTACTCTGTCAGCTATACGAAATAAAGGGACCTCAAACAAAGATCCAGTAGAAACCAGACCAGAATTCCAGTTTGACAATGTTGCTGAGAAAGCTAACCTTAAAGGCTTTGTGTATTTATTGACTTTTTAATCGTATTGCACCCTTCCTTGGTGGCCTAACCATATGCCAGATCTTACACTCTATTTAAAAATGAAGCGGCAGGACAGAGAAGGTGGGAAGGAGCATTTCATTGAGGGGATCTCTCATGTGCTGGTCACATCAAAAGGGATGTGATTTCCTGAACTGTGGATTGGTTTGATGGTTTTTAAAGAGTTTCTCAGCTGATACACTTCATTGTGCTCTCTGGGTAGGGTCGCCAGGTCCCCTTACCACCCTGGCAGGAGGGGGATGGCTGGTATTCACCTTTATTTTTGTCTTTGCATGCATGTGCAGTGCAGGAGTGTTTCTGGGGTGGTGTGATGATGTCACTCCCGTGAAGTGACATCATTATGCAGAGGCTGGGAGCGCTCCCGCACTTCACAGCAGGCTGATTTGGGCCCACTGCAAAGTGCAGGAATGCTCCTGGGCTGCCTGTTCCTCTGCCTTGGTGGTGGAGAGTGGAGGGTGGGAGCTAGGGATCCCCCGCCCCCACCAGGACACCTGGGATCCTTATCTCTGGCATCTGGAACTCTTACAGTGAAATCCCAAGCAGGTTTGCTCCAGTCTAAAGAATCAGATGCTATCGCTGTTTGAGAAAGTGGGAACTAGAACGGAAATATATGAGAGTGGAGAGAGACTACATCAAATCATATCTTATTGAACATCTGTACACTCAATATACAAATAATTAGAAGTCTAATTCTGAAGTTCAGATTGCAGTCTCTGATGTTGCATTTTTAGGACTGATTTGGAAGGTTGGGTTCTGAGGCTGGAGAGCAGGCAGAAGACAAAAGTTGCCAACTCCAAGCTGGTAAATTCCTGGAGATTTGGGGGTGAAGCTTGAGGAAGATAGGGCTTAGGTAGGGGATGGACCTCATCAGGATATCACACCAGAGTCCATCCTCTAAAGCAGTTGTTTTCTCTACAGGAACCGATCTCTGATGTAATTCCATTGTAATTCCGGGAGATTTTCAGGTCCCCGCATGGAAGTCGGCAACCTTAGAAAAGATGAGCATCAGTCCTAAACTCTAGTGACTAGATTTAAGGATAAGCTTTACAAAAAACACTCTCTGAGTTTTAGTAATCAGATTTTTAAAAATTCATATCCCTAATCTTCAAGGTTTGACAGATTTGGAATTTGTTTATTCTGTTTTAACACAAATCAGACTATGGGGATGGAAAACACCAAGTTCTCCTCTTGACTTACAAAGAGTGTTCAGAAGGGAACACTTTGTAAAAACGACAAAGCCTCTGCGGGGTCAGTCCATCTGCAATTAATAGACAGAAGTTACATGGGGGACAACTAGTTTTTTTGCACTGCTCGCCTGCATTTCATCGTTTTCATAGCTTCATGTGGACTGTGCCAAAATTATTTTACCTTAATTCAACACCAGGGAAACAAAGAAAAGCCATAATAGGCACACATTTAGCTTTTAAAATATGAATTCCTTTTTGTGCATCTGTCTTTAATCCAAAATAGACATTTAACAAGAACCTTTTCACAGCTCCAATACTTCCAAGCGAAGTTCAGCCTCAGATCCCAAAGCTTTTATCAGCAATATAACCGGGGGGGGGGGGAATCACAGAGAACAGAATGAAGGGCGAAAGTTGCCTTCCTAATAACCTAAACTAGATCTCCATCTTCATCCGTACTGTTAAGTGCAAAGAGCTGAAGCATAATTCACAGAAAAATAAAACCCTAAAGAGCATATTTTCCTAAAAGCTACCCAATCTATCTTGTCGATCAATACACTGCAGTTTGAAAGAAGGGCTAGGGGAAGGGGGGGGGAGTAAAAAGACCGGGCTTTGCATCAGACAAAAGATTTTAGAATTTTGCATCCTCATGCTTATAGAACAGGGGTCCCCAAGATGGTGCCCGTGGTGCCAGGGTGCCTGCTGACATCTTTCCTGGTGCCCAAGTGTTTTTAGAAACGGCTGGGGCCAGGCGGTGCTCTTGCTCAGCAGGGCTTCTAATTGGCCACTGGAGACACGATTGGCTGTACAGATTAAAACAATGTTATCTCAGTGGCAGCTGCCACTGCAGTGTTGGTTTTATTCTCCCTCCCGGTGTGTTTTTAAAAATTAATCCTCTTCTTCCCCTGCACTTGGTCTTCCTCTGTGTGTGTGTGTGCATGCGTGCATACACGCCTCCCAACAGGGGCCATTTTGTGGTTGTGCTCACCATCCTATGTCAGAATTTCAGAGGTGCCCACGGGCTCAAAAATGTTGGGGATCCCATGATAAATGCATATGTATGAAAGGAAAATAATATAGTATAGTTTACGGTTCTGGAACCAACTGAAAGCATATAAGATATAGATCATCCTTAATTAATACGGCAAAGAGGAATAAATGAGGGAAGCCATCCTTGACCATGTTAAATTTTATTATTTCTTACATTATACTCTTCTATCCGCATAGAAATCAAGGCAGCTTAGAATATTAGGAGATCTCACATCAAGATACTGTCTTGACCTAACTCGGTTTTGTTTCTCAAACCAGAGTGTTCTCTGTCACATGCCTTCTAACGAGAGAGCAAGGAAAAGGACGCTTGCAAAATGATCAGTGTTCAGAATTAAGAAAAGGTATTCTGCACACAGAAGATGGAAAGAAACTAATTTTCCTTGTGGGTTGATCAGTTTCTCTACTGAGGTTACAGAGGAAGCCACATCATCTTACCCTGAATCCCTCCCACTGCTTAATTTTATCATAGAATTTCTATGGGATTCCAATGCCACATCCATCCATCCATCCATCCATCCATCCATCTATGCAGATCAATAAATCCACAGAAGTGGACATGTTCAGAGAGGGAGATTTTTCTACAGACCTGGGACAATCCCCAAGTTTGCAGAAAAAAACAGAAAACTTTTTTTAAAGGTGAGGGGGTTTAAAATAAAAAAGAATGATCTTGCCATGTTTCCTCTCAAGGTCTCAACTACCCCCTGAAAAATTTTATGATCATAACTTAAACACATATTTCTGCGTCAATTTGTATCACAATGGCCTGTATCCCTCAGACTAGACACTTAAAACGGCACCTGTTGTACATGTTAGTGTCCAAAGTAAAGGGGGGGGGGAGTGTATAGTTTACAGACTGAAACCTTGACTCCCAAGTCATGATTCTAGCCATCAGAAGAGCTTGGAATTTCACACACTCCCCAGAACAGAGCATGTAGCATTTCAATATGATCTTGAAAAGGGCATATTAAGAGTCCAGCCAATGTCATATGAAGGGTGTCAAGTCTGACTGGGGGTGGGGGGTGGGGAGAATATAGAAAAGAAACCTTGCCTCCAGACCAAACCAGGGCAATCAATTTAAGTGAGCTGGTTTGATGAATTTTTAAAAGTTTGCAAGGTCAATCAACCAGCCAACCAATCATGTAAAGAAGACCGTATGATTGGATGGAAAATGAGTATCATTTGGTTGCCTGGAAAATGAACTGCCTTTCGCAGCTCATGTACAATGGCTAAGCATCAGAGAGGGAACACGAATGTACCATCCCCCCCTTCCCACAAAAGTGAACCAATTTAGAACACTAGAGAAAAAAACCCACACATTTTCCAAAATTGTGTCCAAATTGTGATCTGAGTGGAAGAGAGTTTGCAAATCACTATTGAGAATGCAATACAGTCCCCATTTTAGAATACCAGTGCTTGGCCAGTGTATATAAATGAAATCACTCATAGACAGAGGGAATGAATGAGTGTAATTCCATAGCATGAAGTTAAAAGCCAGGAGAGAAAACAGCTCCAAGCCCTTGATTAAGGCCTGCATTAAACTACCAGGCCCCATCAAAAAAGAAGAAGAAAAGGGGAGACAGGGAGGCTGATGAGAAGCTATTTGGCCACACAGAGAGCTGTTATTTCCCATCCACTTTAATAATCAAAGAGCTCGGATTTGCTGCTAATGCGACATTGATGAATGGGGATGATGCGAAAGTTGACTATGATGAGGCAGAATGACAAGCTCGAGCTTGATTAAAACGAGCCTTTCTTCCAGCAGAGGACAACAACATCAACAACAAAAAAAGGGGAGATGGGAACCCAGCCCGAGAGCAGACAATCTATTTCTGTCACAGAGAGGGAAAGGAGAGCAACATGTGTTTACTTGCCACAGGAAAAGGTAGGCAATTAAGCAATTTGCACATATTCCTCACTGTAAACACCTGCACCGTTATTCCCCTATCAAGCCCGTGGCAAAAACTGCAACTTTCCCAAGGTGTTTGCAGAGCTATGTGCACAATCCTGCTCCTTCGGACTCTCTGTCCCTTTACCTCTCGTGGAAAATCCGATACCACTTATTTCAATGAATCTGAATCTAGAGCCGAGCTTCCCAGCTGGATTGCAGGTGAGAATGACACATTGTACCCAATAAACTCCCGTCTCTTTCCTTCCCTGCCTCTTCCAACCGCTTTGACCCCTGATTTATTCCTCTGCTGTGGTCCCCAGAGTCCCACTCCCAGCTGTTATGCATCTTTATTCTAGCCACATGCAATGTTATATGGCAACATGGCTGCTAGGACCTGTGAACCAGGTGGTCATAGACAACAACAGGTGCTTGGGAGAGCTGACAGCCTTGGTTGATGTCCAGGGGCTGAGTGTGACTTGCTGAACAATTTAATGAATACTGTCCAGATGTTAGGCTTGGCAGATATTCCGCTACCCTGTGATCAGCGGGCTCTTTTTGAGAGTGTGGCGGAGGTACATGGCATATGGGCAGGAATTATAAGCGACTGAAATCCTAGGTAAGCAAGGCTGGAACGAATCTTGCTGAGAAGGAATCAGACAAAAGCTTCAAATCATCAAACTTGTTTTCATTATCTCCAAGACAAGAACTGGTTTTTACAGAGTAAGAACATAAGAATACAAGAAGAGCCACTCCGGCATTCCGATCCCACAACGCCCGACCAGGTGCCTCTAGGAAGCCCACAAGTGGGATGATGGCAGCAGCGCCCTCCCATCCATGCTCCCCAGCAACTTATAGAAAAGGGCATGCTGCCTCTGTGTCAAGTATGCCAGCATACCTACCATGATTGTATTCTGCATTTTGTACTGGTCAATGCTGTTTGCTAGAATTATATGCTGTATTCTGTGTAGATCATCTGAGAGTGTCTTAACTTCTGGTATTAATTGCAGGAGAGCCAGTGGGCCCCTCCATTGTCTTTTGAAAATATCTACTTTCACTTTTCCAGCAAGTGTCCTTGAGGAGAGCTGCAAGCAGCGAACACTGTAACTCCCAGAGACTGGGATATTTTGCTTGGTACTTCATGTAGTCTAAACTAATCTGTTCCCATGCAACTTCTTTGGGGTTTTGCGCCAGAATGTCAACAGACCCCGGAGGGTGGGAAGTTTCCCTATAATTCATTATGCCTTTGTTTGAATTGTCACTTCTGCCAATCGCCACCTTCGGATGAATACCTGTACTGTATGGACCTCAATAAAGCTACTTCAACTGGAACATCTGCGTGTTAACTGTGGAGGGCTTCAGGGATCGGACTGCCAGGGACTGACACTCTGGTCCCAAACAGAGTACTAGTCCATTATGGTGTTAGCCATTTTAGTTTAGTTTATTCGGCGTTTAACCCGCCGTCCCCACAAGTGGGCTCAGGACAGGGTACAACAGTCATAAAATACAATTACATAGCAGATTCTACAATAAAATTCAGCAATTAAAATTATATATATACAAAAACCTGATATAGTTGGCTACACATTCCTGCCCCCAGCATACAAAGAGGAGGTAGACAGACACACGCACTGTACTCGAATACCGGAGACCGGCGGGAGGCTCAATGATGGTCCTGACGCTGGCCTCAACCGTAAGCCTGGTGGAACATCTCCATCTTGCAGGCCCGCCGCAATGATACAAGATCCCGGCAGGCCCGAGTGTCCTCAGACGAGAGTTCCACCAGGTTGGGGCCAGGACCGAAAAGGCCCTGGCCCTGGTCAAGGCCAATCGAGCCTCCCTAGGGCTAGGGATCACCAGTAAGTTCTTACTTGCTGAACGAAGAGCTCTCTGGGACACATACTGGGAGAGACGGTCCCTCAGGTATGCTGGTGCCAATCCGTTTAGGGCTTTAAAGGTTAAAACCAACACCTTGAAACGGATCCGGAATTCCACGGGGAGCCAGTGAAGCTGCTGTAGGATTGGTGTAATATGTGTCCTGTCCTGTCCTGTCCTGTCCTGTGTACTGTACTGTATTTTACTGTGAAGAGAGTACACCTGAGCTAAAGGGAAAAGCTGGCAGGGTTGACTTGGCATTGTGAATGATTGTTCTGGAACCCAGGCCCACGGTGTCTGTCCTCCAGACAAGGTGCCAGTTCTGGTTTCCATAGCTTGGGGAAGGTCTCGGTCAGAATTAGTACCAGTTGAAAGGGAGAACATCAGATTCCTAGCAGTTGGCCCATACTACTGGATACTCAAATTTGCAGACTTCATGTATGAAATGGGTTCAGGGATCTGAACAAAACATTCATAGCTACCTTATTTTAGCTTACAGCCTCATATTGGGTGTTTAAAGACCCACATTCCACAACTGTAATGGGCAGAGAGAATGTTAAATAGACCTCTCACAACCCACTTCCTTGGTATGCAAACTTGTTTTTCTTTCTCTGTGTTATGTGCTATCGCTTCTGACTTATGGTGACCCTATGAATGAATGCCCTTCAAAATGTCCCATCATTGACGTCTTCGCTCAGGTCTTGCAAACTAGAGGACATGGCTTTCTTTATTGAGTCCAGCCATCTCATTTTGGGTCTTTCTTTTTTCCTGATGCCTTCCACCTTTCTCTAGCATTGTTGTCTTTTCCAGTGAGTCTCATCTTCTCATTATGCAACCTCAGTTTTGTCATTTTAAGCTTCTAGAGAGAATTCAAGGTTGACTTGATCTAGAACCCACTTATTTGTCTTTTGGGCCATACACGGTATCCATAAAGCTCTCTCTGAGTACATTTAAATGAATCAGTTTGGTTCCCTGCCAGCATTCTTTAATGTCCAACTTCACATCCATTCCTAGCAATGGAGAATACCGTAGTATAAATTATCTTGATTTTGATCCCCAGCATCTTTTCTAGTTCTTTCATGGCTGGTCTTCCGAGTCTCAATCTTCTTCTGATTTCTTGGTTGCAGTCTTCCTTTTGGTTGATGATTGAGCCAAGGAACAGAAAATCTTGAATAATTTCTATGTTTTCATTGTCAACTTTAAAATTGTGTAATTCCTCAGTAGTCATTACTTTGGTTTCCTTGAAGTGTAGCTGCAATCCTGCTTTGGCACTTTCTCCTTCAACCTTCATCAGTAGTTGTTTCAAGTCTTCACTATTTTCTGCCAGTAATGTGGTGTCATCTGCATATTTCAGATTGTTAATGGTCCTTCCACCAATTTTCACTCTACCTTCATCTAAATCTAATCCAGTTTTTCTTATGATATGGGTTGAACGGACAGAGAGCTAATATACATCCTTATCTGATGCCTCTGCCACCTGGAAACCATTCTGTTTCCCCATATTCTGTCCTAGCAGTAGGCTCTTGTCCAGAGTACAGGTTGCACATCAACACAATCAGATGTTGCGGCACATCCTTTTCCTTTAGCAGCATTGTGATCCACACAGTTGAAAGCTTTGCTGTAATCTATAAAGCACAGGCTGATTTTCCTTTGAAAATTTCTTCTGGTTTTCTTTATAATCAGCCAATATGGGGGCAAGAACATTTACGGGTATGTTCATCAACAAAAAGAAATATCCCCTGTCACTTCTTCCAAGTATGTGCCCATGTGCACACACACAGATGTGTGCACAGTTGGTACTTGCAGGAGCTAAAATGTTCCGTGGCTGACAATTTTCAGGATCTCTGAGGAAAACCTCAAGAGCAGTAGACACCGGCATAATTATTTTGTTCACTAGAGACAATAATTGGCTGGTTCAGAATTAATGAGATAATTCAAATGTAAATTCATTTTTGAGAGGAAATGTTAATAATGGCTAATCCAGAAAATTATATTATGAACAAAAGAGTATTTTGTTTATAAAAAGAACAAATGACTACGGAAGGTTAAGGCCATTCCAACTAATTTGCAGCTAGGAGGTAATTTTGGAGTGGCCTCGTCTGACAGTCAGAGAAAAGCTACAGGTTAAAAAGTGGCAAAATGGCTGTTTCCTCGAAATTGGGGGAGGTGCTCTATTTTATTCCATTCGAGGGAACTCAGCCTAGAGTTGGCAAACCGAGCTTCTCAGAAATACTGGTTCAGCTGTATTCTGCTCCTTTTTGTCAGAACAATAAGAAATTAAGCCTCAGCCTACAGAGAGAATATGGCTTTCAATTTTAGTTGCCAGTACAACATTGCTAACTAGGATTGCCAACTCTAGCCCACGAGATTCCTGGAGATTTGTAGGAGGTGCCTGTGGAAGGGGGAATTTGGGGGTGGACTTCCCCTAGAATCTATGGTATAGCATAGAGTTTGCCATCCAAAGCTGCCATTTTCTCCAGTGGACTGATCTTTATGATCCAAAAATCAGTTGTGATTTCAGGAGAACTCCAGCCCCTTCCCTGGAGGTTGGCAAGCCTATTGGTACCGGGGCCCATTCTGGGATAGGTAGCCTACAATGACACAATTTGAAGCTGCTGCTTCCAGAGACAGATTTTTAGTTGAGTCCAGGTTGGCAAAATGAGAGATCAACAAAACAAAAAAGCTGGATAAATTATTTTGGAGACCACGGGGAAAGTGGCTTAGCTGCATTACAAGTTTCCAGCAATCTGTGCTCTATGTTGCCAGCTTCCTGCAGCCAGCTGAAATAACACCTGGAGCTTGATCAGACAGAGAGCAATATATGTTTGATCACAACATGGCGAGTACTCTTTTACAACAGGTTCACTGCTCAATCGGTGTATGCCATAAGGAAAGCTTTCAGCCTCATCTTCTCTGGAACACACCAGCACTGTGTGCGTAGAGATTATCGTCAAAGAGAAATGCGCAGGCTGCAGGCACCTTTCACACTTGGAATGCCACATGAGCAGTGTTAGTACTTTGTCTGCAGCTTATATATACCAGGCCGCTGGGGAAGTTGAAACAGCTACTTCATTGGCTTAGGAGGAGACTCCATTATTAGAAAGTTTCAGGAACCTCGCTGTCCCATGTTGAAGTTATTTACTTATCTTGCTTACTGAGCAGGCCTTTTTTTCAGCTGGAACGTGATGGAACAGAGTTCCGGCACCTCTTGAAAATGGTCACATGTCTGGAGATCAGGGGGCGGAGTCACCGGCCATGTGACCATTTTCGCCAAGCGCGATTTAGACTTTAAAAAACTCCCCCCTTGTTCCAGCTGACCCCAAATGACATCATTGTGCGGTCCTGAGTTCCACCACTGAGCTCCACCACCTCTTCCCCCCCCCCCAAGTCCTGTTACTGAGCATTAGGTTTGTGCAATGGCCATTCTGAACTTGATTGCTGGTGCCAAAATTAGGAAAATACCAGCATTCCAACGTCCAAGCCTCTTACCTCCTTCTCTCTTCTGCCTTTGCATTCCCAAATCAATCACAATTTCAGCAGCTAATTAATCATCAAACACCAGTGACAGAGGCCAAATGCTTCATAATGTTTGCAAATTTAAACTTCCAGCTGTTTTCCTATGGCACAAAACCAGGGGCGATGCTCTGATGATTTCAGAAAGAACAGCCTCTAATGTTAGGCCCGAACGGACACAGGGGAGAAAAAGGCCAACAGCGTGATCTGCAGACTGGTTCCAAGCTACAAATTACAGTGAGAAATTTGTCTTGGTCTTTGTAACATGTTCACACTTTACTTGCGTGGCATCCAGTGCCAAGTAATGTACGATATCCAGCCCACTCATGGAACAATATTTTGTTTGAAGTCTAAAGGCTAAAATCTACTAAATTTGCCATTCAAACCTTTTACCCATCAATTTGAAACAACAATTATTTTCTTCCGGCATCTCTGTACCTTTTACTTCCAAGAACCTTGAAACACAAACTATACATACATACAAATCAATGTGCTCTGTCTCACGCTGACATTCTTGAAAGTCTGTCTTTGGTAATCTCTCTGGTGTCTTCTCCAAAATCACTTTGCAAACATGTTGGGGGGTGGGTGGGATAACATTTGCCACAGCCTAACAACCTTAGTTCATTGCCAAGAAAAAAGTACTATAGGAATTCTGGGCAAACACATCTGTCCTTCATACAACCACATGCCTTTGTGTCTCAAATCCTGACACCTGCCAAAATAAAGACAAGGTCTATTTGCTGTAAACGTAACTCCCTCCCTCAGAAAAGCAGCTGAAAGTAGTATTTAGTGACAAGCAGATCTACCTGGCTGCTAAGCAGGGCTTTTTTTCAGCAGGAACGCGGTGGAACGGAGTTCCGGCACCTCTTAAAAATGGTCACATGGCTGGTGGCCCCGCCCCCTGATCTCCAGACAGAGGGGAGTTGAGACTGCCCTCCGCACCGCCGAGCGGCGCGGAGGGCAATCTCAACTCCCCTCTGTCTGGAGATCAGGGGGCGGGGCCACCAGCCATGAGACCATTTTCTCCGAGGACAACCCACTGAGTTCCACCACCTCTTTTCCCAGAAAAAAAGCCCTGCTGCTAAGCAATGTGAACCCTCTTTTTCCAAGTCAAATTTGGGGAGTCAGACTCTCACATATAAGTTACAAAAAAACAGATCTCTAAACTGGCTGATATAAAATGGAATTTTTCTCTTCTTGAAAAGGACACACAAATTTCTGCTGGAACTCAAAAAAAAGAAGAAGAAGACATTAGCTGACAGAGCCAGATCTAATCTACCTTTATTTGAATAAATTGATATTCAGCAGAAACTCTGGAGAAATATTATACAATGTCAAGTTTTGTTTTTAATCACCACTTAAACTCTCAGCTGCATCCCAAGTCTTTACACAGTACATAATGGAAAGACTGTCAAAAGGACCCATTGAGAATTAGCCAGACAATGCACGAGGAGCTCTGAATTTTATTTTTCAAGAAAAGAGAAGAAGACTGGGGAGGAACTCGGGTGGCACCTTAAAAGCTCCACTAAACTAAGCTGCTGTAGCATAGTGAAATGGGTGGCTGAGAATCAGCATTTTGCTGGTTCGACTCCCACTACTGCCATGAGCTCAGGCGGCAGCCTCGGGTAAGTGGCTGGGCTGCGAATCAGCACTCTGCTGGTTCGACTCCCATTACTGACATGAGCTCAGCAGGCGGCCTTGTGTAAGTGGTTGGGATGCAAATCAGCACTCTTGGTGGTTCGACTCCCACTACTGACATGAGCTCAGCAAGCGGCCTTGGGTAAGTGGTTGGGCTGCGAATCAGCAATCTGCTCATTCAAATCCCACTACTGCCCTGAGCTGTGCAGGTGGCCTTAGATAAGCTGCTGGGCTGGGAATCTGCACTCTACTGGTTCGAATCTCACTACCCACTTACCACTGGGTAAGTGGTTGAGATGTGAATCAATACTTTGATAGTTCGACTCACGGTCCTGCCATGAGCTCTGCAGATGGCCTTGGATAAACCACTCCTCTCAGCCCAGCTCTACAGCTGTATATTGTGGGGATAATGATAAGACTGACTTTATTCACTGTTCTGATTGGGCACTGATCTGTCCAGAAGTGCAGCATATAAGCACTCCTCCTCCTCCTCCTCCTCCTCCTCCTCATCACCACCACCACCACCACCACTAATCAGTCTGCCATTTAACCTTCACTGGTTATGTAAGCCACCATTTTGTGATTGGTCGCTCCCAAAGCTCTTGAAATAAATTAAGTAGTTCCCAGAAACATAAAGTAACTCCCCTGCTTTACTGCTTGCATGTGAAATAGTTCTAGGCCAATTTCTAGGCATCTCCAGTTCAAAGGACTTCCTTTCCTTTCTGTGGACAGTTGCTGCTACTAACTAAAAGACAAATCATTTGATCTCAGGAAACTTCTTAGGATAATGGATTGTGAACCCACGGCACAAGAATCTACTGAAAATAAGAGATCAGTATTTTACACCACCTCCTCCAAAAGTTGCTGATGAGACACCACATGATTAGAGCCTACTTAACAGAACTACAAATCCCAGCATTCATTTCTTCCTGCCTCCTTATCTGGTTCCCTTGGATTTCCTGTTCCTGCGTGTTCCATTTCTTCCTTCTATAACTACGACAGTGACATGTAAATCTTCACCCATGGCATATAGAACTTGGCAGTGATGCTAAGCAAAGACTGAACGAAGATTCAGTGGCAATAAAGGCCCCCAGAAGTTTGTAGCCCATCTGTGATTCCTACTCAGACTCCAGTAAATTAAACAGCCAGAAGCAATTTAGGGTAGCGTTTAACCAGTTTTCAAAATCGATGCAGCGGTCCTCTGTCAGAAGCAGACTTCTTCAATTGGCAGCAGAACAAGAAAAAAATTGTATCTTGATTTCAGTTAAAGCAGCAATCAGTGCGTTAGCCTTGACACTCAAATGCACTCTCGATACTGCAGCGGCCGCCTATTATTCTCTCAAGGACAGCTTCAACCACTAGCCATTGTTTAAAATCCACATTAGTTTTTTTTATCAAAAAGCATTTTAAAACTCTGGATTTACATGTAAGAACTGCCACAATTGCTGGACACGAAAGGTTCCTCTAAGCCAACATTCTGCTTCTAACAAGAGCTGGCCAGTTGGCTTCCACGGAGGCTCGCTTGTCTTCAGAGCCCAGACCACGGAAGCAGACTGCATCACAGGCACAGGGGCGCCATCTAACTCAACGTTCCCCACCGTGGGAGCCTGTGGGCGTGTGACACAGGGCAGTACTTCTCTCGGTGCCAGCCAAACTTTTTGGAAGGTTGGCAAGGCCTCTGTAACGCAAGGACTGTTACAGGCTGCTCTTATTCAAAATAAAGGGTTTTTTTGGTGACTGAAGGATCAGGAAAACTGGTGGTAAGCACATGTGGCTCTATTCCTCCTTCAGACTTTCTTTTTTTTTATCCCCCTTCTGCAATTCTTTTGCAAAGCAAGGAAGGAGTTACTGTATTTGGCTCCACCTCCCGTGGCAGCCATTTTGGCTTGACCCCTTTTTTGAACTTACACATGCCCACAGGGTCAAAAAGGTTGCGGACCCCAGATCTAGTTGGCCTGATGCCACCCCCTGAAAGATTCCTCTCCATAAATAACGGCCCCTTTTAGGAAACCATCTCTACTGTAACATCTCATGGCAACTAATTCCACAGAATGGCAAATGAGGGCATACCAGATTTATACCATGTCATTGTGATGGGTCCCTGCTTTGTTGCCCATTGCTTTCCTAACACAATTCAGTTTCAGCACACTGAGGGGAAATGTTCGGTCATCCTCCCCCAATGTCTTTCTTAAGTAATTTACTCGTGACCCCCACATCTGCATAAATAGGAAAATAGGATTTTTAAAAAAAATTCTGTCCCAATGTGTACCC
The DNA here is from genome assembly GCF_028583425.1 of Eublepharis macularius. Taxonomy (NCBI): domain Eukaryota; kingdom Metazoa; phylum Chordata; class Lepidosauria; order Squamata; family Eublepharidae; genus Eublepharis; species Eublepharis macularius. The sequence continues at coordinate 5,663,775 of NC_072798.1, forward strand.
TATTTGAAATCATGCTTCTTTACTGTGGCATTTTATATTTGTTTTAAAAAGATGGACGAAACACAGGAAGGAGGCTGGAAAAGTAGAAGAAAAAATGGAAAGGAAAGGAAACAACTCTCACAAGTTTATTAGCTGACTGCAGAACATTTTTGGTTTCACATGATTTAATTCATTGTTTGCCATGCATTCCATCATGTGCTTCACTCCCATCTGTGAGTTTACCTTTATATTCAAAATACACACACATCAAGCTGTAACAATTTCTTTCTGTAATTCCTATCATCTTGATAATTACATACACTCAAGGCGATTTGTCACTAGCGATCTTTAGTTTGGAAGGAGTGGTGCTTGGGATTTGGTTTGGTTTGTTAAAGGAATAGGATATTCACCCTACGGAAAACAAACTCAGGCCTGTTTCCAATGGCCTCTACTCCCCATTTATCTCTTTTCCTTAAGTCAGCTCATATAACCCTGTGCTGCAAGGTATGTGTGTGCATGGAAAATCAAAAGGTGTTGCCTGCTCTTGCCCAGACTGAAGCTACGCATGGCAACCGGGGATTGGGGGGAAGGTTTCCAACCATTCTGCTAGAAGCAACAGATGCCCTCTGCCACACATACAACCATCTATTTCCTAACCCCACCCTCTGCCCATATTATCCCCCACCAAGCCTATGCAGGGGGAGATTCTTGCCTGCCCTCCAACTGCAAGCCTGTGAACAGCAGTAGATGCTCCAAGAGGCTGCTGTCACACACGGATGGAAACCGATGCCTCCCATGTTCCCTTCTCTTACACACACACACACAGTCGCGCACACACATACACACTCCCCAACCTCTCCACTCTATCAGCTGAACATGGAATCTTATTTATTTGCAGCTAACAGAGCTGCACAAATTTAACTAGGGATGATTTGTATCTGTTCCCTTGGTAACATTAGAAAGCAAAGGGGGAAGGGGAAAACAAACTCTGCTTTTAGCAGAACAGTGAGTGCCCCTAGGCACCCTAGTGAGCTCTTCCAGCCCAGCGCATCGCCATCCATCCTGCTCCTGGCATGGTCCCCCACCCACCCCAGCCTCTTGGACCACAGGAAGCAAGGCTGCTAGAGACACCTGGAGATCGTAAGGGTGAACCATGGGAGGATCTGGAAGTTCCACCAGTCCGGATCCACTGGAGTCAATCTGCCCTCGAGATCCCCAGCCGGATCATACATGGGTGCCAACCCGATGCAAAACCTTGTGGGTTGCATCCAATGACAGCATGACTTCAAGCATATCTTGGCATCCCCGAGGAGCAGGAAAGATCTGCTCAATCCACCCACCCCTGATCTTCTGAGTATAAGGAACTCTTGCTCGTTAGAAGTTTTGGAACAAAACTGTACGTTCGAGAAACTGCCAAAAACAGATGCTGCTGTGTCAAGACTGACAGGCTGAAGGTGCTCAAAGCAAAACAGAGAAAGGCAGAGGGCACGGTAGGGAGGGGGTGGCCAACAAGGAGGTGAGCCAGGAGGGTGAGTGCCGCTGGCAGCGGCTTAGTATTCACTGCGGAGATGAAGAGCCGGACTAGATTCCAGAAATTCACAGAGCAAGGGAAAAGCCCACTGGGCTCATATGCCGGCCGGCAAATCCATGTGCCAGCCTGGGCGTGCCAGATATGAGGCTGCAGGACTTTGGGCAGGCTAAAATTAGCAGCACCTAAGAATGGCAGCTTGAGGCATCAGCCAACTTCTCCTCTGGCAAATTATAACTCTATTGCAAGCACTAAGATAACCCAGACTCCAGTCTTGACCCTAACCTGGGCAGCTTTCACCCATCTGAGAAGGTATTTTCAAGGGCACAGTCAGTGAGGTAAGAAAAAAGGCCCAAAGATCCCTAGAAATGACTTCCAGGTGATCCTATAGGTTAAAGGGTTGGACTGTGGAGACACGGGTTCAAATCCCACTCTGCTTTGAACGTTGAGAAGGTCACTCATTCTCAGCTTTGCCTCCCACTCAGGGTTTGTGGTGAGAATAAAACGGAGATGAGATCCACGTACACAGCTTTGAGTTCCTTGCAGGAAGGGTTTTCTAACAAAATTCAACATGCCCAATATTTCCTGCATTTCAAATCTTGCTGGCTTCCCTTGAAGGAATTCTAAGGTTATTTCAGAAAGAACTGGTTATTTTTTTTCCTTTCAGCCTTCTTCCTTCTGTGAATATGGCATTGCAGGGAGGGAAACTAAGGACTAAGAGAACTTGCTGTTTCTTGGAAAAGATCCTGCACTTACTCCTCGGCTGCTTTGGGGGTGAGGCCAGGGCATTTTTTCAGTGGGAACCTGGTAGAACGGAGTTCCGGCGCCGCTTAAAAATGGTCACATGGCTGGTGGCCCCGCCCCCTGATCTCCAGACAGAGGAGAGTTTAGATTGCCCTCCGCACCACCGAGCAGCATGGAGGGCAATCTAAACTTCCCTCTGTCTGGAGATCAGGGGGCGGGGCCACCAGCCATGTGACCATTTTCGCCGAGGGTGATTTAAACTTTAAAAAACTCCCCCCTTGTTCCAGCTGACCCAGAGTGACATCATTGTGCGGTCTTGAATTCCACCACTGAGTTCCACCACCTCTTTTCCTAGAAAAAAAGCCCTGGGTGAGGCTCTACTTCAATGGGGAAGCCTTCTTAGGTCTTGCGTAAAGATATTTTGAGACCATAACTCTCTCCACTCTACTCTCTCCATTCAGAAATAATCATGTGCCTTCTAGCTGACAAACCTGCCTGTTCTCCTGGAGCAATTCTTTTTTCTCCAGGCACGTGACTATTCATAAGGCTGGACAAAGGAGGGCAGAGGATAGGAGAACAGCAACTTTTATTTGGCTGGACTCAAGCAAATACAGAGAAAGTTAAATTTCTAATGCAACTCTTGCAAAACTGCACAACTCAAAAAAAAAAGGGAAAGGAAAAAAGAAAAGGAGAATTAACACCATCTTGAGTCTAGGACTGAAAAGCAGTCCATTTAATTTTGTCAGCGTTCTGACTGCGGCCCCACACTCCACCACACTGCCTTGCTGCATCTGCGTCATTAACTCCCAATATAGACAATCAAACCCCATCATTCCATCTCCACATTTTCATTAAAATGTATTAGAATTTGCTTAGCCGCTGCCATTTGCATCCAACTTCTTATTATGAGAGAGAGGAGGAGAGAGGAAGAGGCCTCAGCACACTCTCCCTGCCTGTAATTCAATCACGCAGCATTATTTGGCCGTAATGAAACTCCACAGTGCATCTGCATGGAGTATCATCGCTCCTGCTTACTCACGAGACATTCGGCAAAAAAAGACAACATGGAAACAACAGGAACGCCTGGCTGACCTGCAGGATGACCTTCTAAAAAGTTTGACTCGATCAGTAAAATAACAATCCATAGACTGAAAAAAAGGGGAGCAAAATATTAAATGGGGTACTAATACAGCCAGTTCCACCCCAACGTTAGCTCGTAGCCTGATCCTTGGTATTAGCTGTAGCTAACAAAGGACTATCCACAAGACTCAAGTTTGGCTAATTCGTGGTTCGTGTTCCGTGAAAATGAACGAATCACGTGGTTCGTTTTTTTCCCCGTTCCGTGCCCATCCCTACTTTCTACATTTTGTGTCAAAGTTTACCCAACCCTTGCGGCAAGAAAAGCCAGAAATCCAAGGCCTGATAACTCCGAGGCAAATGAAGCACAAGTGCAAATATTTTGCACAATTTAACCTGCTATTGCCACAAAGCAAAAGGAGGAAAAGAGAGCCGGGCAGAACACTGATGCCCAATTCCCAATCAAAGTGATGAATTTGATACCATATATCAGAAGGTGCGCTTTAGGCTGCAATGCCTATGAGTCCCTTTGGTTAAAGCTTCCTTTGATGGGGAAATACTTCCTCCATTGGGAGAAGACTTGGTAAAAGGATCCAAACCGATGTTACTCACATATGGTTTGCAGCATCATGTGCCTCTGTGATGCATCAGCAGCTGGATAAGCTTTAAATATAACTACAAATGGGTCACTCCCAGCACTGAATGGACTTTGCCCACAGGTGGGCAAACCCACAGGTGGGCAAAGTTATCTAACTCTGCCCTTTGGGTTCCTTGGTTCAGAAAACAATGGGAGAGAGTCTTGGGCTAGCAGCTTACAGGACTCCATGGGTGGCTATGCCCCCCACGCACACGTGCACGTGCACACGCACATGCACACACACACACACACCCACACACACACCCCGCGCGCGCACACACACACACACACAACAGTTCTTTGCCTGCAAGAACTCTGCCCTACAGACAACCAGCCAAGAGTGGCTTACTGGCTGCTCAGGTGCAGCGTGGGAGCATGGGAGAAGAAACATGCATTATATTGCCATTAGGACACAAGCTAAATAGCGCTAGATACTACAGATGGAGAAGAGGAAATTTGACAGAGAGCTGCTGTTTTCAGTCACAGCTGTGTAGCATGTACTCCTGCCCCAAGAGGATCTCCCTTGTAAAAAATCAGCCAAGGACACAGATTAGTGACACAGGTTGCAACTTCTGACCTGCGGAATTAAAACAAAAGGCAGTAAAAAGGATTCTTCACATTTTTTTTTACCTTGGTCCCAGGAGTTCACATGCAAAGCAATGAATGCGGTGTTATTAGAAATCAACTAGTAAATCTCCAAGCCCGTTTGTGCATACCCCACTGCTGAGTATCATCTTTATCTCACCTGTAACTAAACATGCGCCTGTTGTCATCTATCAAGGTAACATAAAGATCATGAAGACATTTTAAAAAGGCCTGGAGAATACACAAAACAGTGGTGTCATAAGGGCTAAAAGACACAAGCTGCAACACCTGCTGGGTTCTGGGATCCCTCATTGGCAATGCAACGTCCTCCATGCTTATTGTGTATGTGTGACAGGCAAGGACATTAAGAATCCCCTCACAATTCTACATCACAATCAAGCATTCAGGTTTCAAAAAAATAAAAATAGAAACTGAAAACCAAACAGAAATGTTAATGCTTCCTTGAACATGAGCATCCCAAGTCTTACCGCCGCTGTCCGAGATTCAGGAAAACTAACATTCCAGGCACTCTGCCTATACTTTAAATTCTTATTTATGATTTTTTTTAAAAAAATCACACAATTCCTAGTTTAAAAGGTTCTCAAGGCAGCTTCTAATTTAAACATAAAAACAAGGTTAAAAATGCACTCAAAGTATATCAACTAGTAACTAGGGATGCCTGAACACTTATTTATCGATGATCAGATTGACTATTCTCAGAACCATTTGCAGGAGTTCGCTGGATGGCTGCATGCCTCACACACAACAGCATGTATGCATGATGGGTTTTCATGCATGTGGGTAGTCTCTAAAATCCTAATGCCACTGCCATGTAATTTCTACCATAAACGTCCTGCAAAGTAAATCAATTTTAAAGTCGATCCTGCCTTTCGCTGTTCCTTATTAATGATTTTCGATTATAGCCGCCATATGTGTGATTCAGTATGTTTTTTGCATTTGTGTGGTTTTGCAAAAGACTATGGGACTTATAGTTTCCCACCATGGTAATAGTTTGCATCTTTAACCCTACCACACATCACTCCCAAATGGCTGAAAATTGGCTACCGTGAAACTGAGTACTGTTAGTAAAACCAATACCTGGTGCGTTTGCTGACTGAATTGAGGTTTCAATCACATATTCATCCATTCCACCATATTGATGGTAGTGCAAGGTTATATTTCCAGCCACCCTTCTGAGTTCACCACCTCTTCCTCCCCCAGTACTCTAGCTAGGCTCCCTGTTCTTTATATATTTTTATCTAAAACAAAATTTAACTCCACCTTTCCCCCAACGTAGGCTTCCCAAAGCAGAGAACACTCAAAAACATTAAAACCACTTCTAAATACAAAACGATTAAAAATATTACTGCTGGAGAAACAAGTTAATGCAAGTGCAAAAAAGGCTTTCTTCCAACTCAGTTTTGCACAGAAGATCACTCCCTACCTTGATTCAGCCAATCTGGCCACTTGGATCCACAGCATAGTAAAGACAGAGACTAGACTACTGTAATACACTCTACATAGGTCTCCCTTCAAAGATGAAGGCTCTAGTTGGTGTACTGCAGAGTGTCACGGCTTGGTTTATTATCGAGAGTTAGGCAGGGCATGTCTATTAATCTCATTCTGCAGTCACTCCACAGGCTGCCCAAAAGTTATGGGGTTCAATTTAAAGTATTGGCTATCACATACAAAGTCCTTCATGGCCTCGGACCTTCATAGCTGTGGGAGCACCTCTCTATTTATGCTCCACCATACTTCACTCATCTGAGCACAACCTTCTGTGGGAGCGCCCGTGCAAAAGGGCGATATCAACACTGCCCATATCCACGCTTTCTCTGTGGTGGCCCCGACCTTATGGAATGGCCTGCCCAATGAGGTCAGGAAGGCTCCTGTTCTCCTGGCATTCCACAAGTTGTGCAGAATTGAATTATTTAGGAGGGCATTTTCACACAGGTGATAGGGCTATACTAGAATGGAATCGCTCAGAAAGAGGCTTTAATAAAGGAAAGGGGATTGTGGACTACGCAATTATGGATTGTGTGTACTATCTGTTGCGGTATGTATTATCCTATTATGTGATCTCTGCATTGTTTTAGCATGTCATGTTAATACGTATGCTTTGTTTTAGGTTTTGGCTTTGTTTGGATTTCTGCAGTCCTAAAACTGGTACATTCCTTATTGGCTGTCTCAAACTGTTGACGACATTGACTCAAGGGAGTCTCAGTGAGAAAGGCAGACTATAAATAACGTTAGTAATAAATAATAACAACCAGGGCTTTTTTCCAGCTGGAAAACAGTGGAACGGAGTTCCGGCACCTCTTGAAAATGGTCACATGGCTGGTGGCCCCGCCCCCTGATCTCCAGACAAAGGGGAGTTGAGATCGCCCTCCGTGCCTCTGCTCCACGGCTCTGTTCCATGCACTCATTCTCCCAGATCCAGAACAACCTGGTTCACCAATAGGCCAAGCCCATCTGTTAATAAGACCCAGAGATCAAGCAACTAGTACAGCTAATAAGCACAAAAGCTACTGCACGGCTAACCAACTCAGAAGGAGTTCAGGACATCTTCCACACAAATGAAGTAATCCCAGGATCGGCTCACTAGAATTGCTACCATGTTCGTTCGGTGAATTCATTCACAGTGAAGATCGCAGAATCCCTACCAGTACCATCTACAGAAACAAATTTATGATAAAACAAAAGCACTTATACATTTGTTAAACACCCAGACAACGCCATTGTGCTACGCTGACTGACACGTACTGGGTGCAACGAACGGACAAGGCTTTTGCACACGGGGGGCATTCTCCAGGAGCTGAAAATGACAATGAAGCCAAATGCAACCGCATGATCACAGCAATGAAAACTCCCAGAGAGGAACATGGGAATCGATCCAAGCTCCTAATCACGTACAATATTTCTGATATTATTTTTAAAATTCCAAGCTTCGGACTGTCAAGTCTTTGTGATTACATTGTCAAGCAATTAGCCCAGAAGTCAAAAACATTTAACAGGAGCTGCAAAAAGGACTTAAACTGAAAGGAAAAGTGGGGGGAACATTACTAGAGCGAGCCCTTGGAAGTCACTCAGAGCAAACAAGAGTTTTACTGGGGAGTAAGTTTGCTGAATGGTGCCATGATTGAAATTTCTCCAATGATCGGGAGGGAGGGGTGGATCTTTCATGATAAGGGAAATGAGGCAAAGTTTTGCAACAGTGGAGAATTTACAGAAAGCCAGGGCAAGAATTCAGAAGCAAAACTCAAGCCTGTTTCACTGGGTCCTTGATCCCCTGGGACTGCATACTGAGTACAGTCAGAAGAGAACCTTGAGCTTGTGCGTGCTTTTCCCTATGACTGTCACTGCAGGAAGAAATTTGCAATGGACCCAAGAAGATCCCTCACTGAGCCATGCACAGAATCTCCCAGATTTGGTCAGCAATTTCTAACAGTGCTGAAGGAAGAGCAAGCAAGGCAGAGCTCAGCTCCCAACCACGTTCCATGGGTCAATTAATGAGTGAACAAACAGCTCCGAAGACACACCAAGAATTTCAGAGTCGGGGCTTTTTTTCAGCTGGAACGCAGTGGAACGGAGTTCTGGATCCTTTTGAAAATGGTCATGTGGCTGGTGGCCCCTCCCCCTGATCTCCTGGAGCGGCGCAGAGGGCTCTCTAAACTCCCCTCTATCTGGAGATCAGGGGGCGGGGCTACCAGCCACGTGACCATTTTCACCGAGGGTGATTTAAACTTTTTAAAACTCCCCCCTTGTTCCAGCTGACCCAGAGATGTCATTGGTCCTGGGAGTGTGCGTGCACTTTGCAAGCACACATGAGGTACCAGGGGCACCACCTCCCGCCAAGAGTTGCCCCCTGTGCTGGCAACCCACTGAGCTCCACCACCTCTTTTCCTAGAAAAAAAGCCCTGCTTAGAGCCAAATTAAATTCATTTACTCCATTTATACCCTTTCTCCCCAATGGGGAACCCGAAGTGCTTTGCGTCATTCTCTCCTCTGCTGGATTCTCACATCAGCCCTGTGAGGTAGGTTAGGCCAGCTGCGCCAGGCGAGCTAGCAGAGCAGAGATTCTAACCTGGGACTCCCAGATCCTAGTCTGGGACTAGGAACTGCTACATCAAATCAGGAAAAAGTAAACATCCAAAGCAATCACCAGTGAATAGCAGTGCTTAGTAAGCAGCTCCCTTATGTCCTGGTGAATGGAATATCCATCTGGCAAACATCAAGACACAGGACACAGGACACAGTATCCTATTCCAGGACATTAAAATACTTGACAACACTTCCAACTACTTTGTCAGACTGCACAGGGAAGCCATTGAAATTCATAAGCATAAGCACAATTTCAACAGGAAAGAAGAGACTTTAAGAATGAATAGAGCATGGTTTCCAGTCCTGAAAAACACCAGGCTAACAAAAACACTCTATACCCGACAATAGCCCCGCAGAGAAGATTAGCACATCAAGCACCAATCCATATGCCAAAGAACCTCCTCAGGATACAGTGAAGCCTCCCTCCATTAGCATTTCACACCCTGGGAAACTCTTACAGGATGACTCAGTCCAACCCCACCCCTCCTGATATAAATGACCTGCCAACATCTTTTCCACCCTGTGACACTGAGAGATCTCTGTCTTTTGGTGCTACACCTCTGAAGATGCCAGCCACAGCTGCTGGCAAAACATCAGGAACTACAATGCCAAGACCACGGCTACACAGCCCAGAAAATCCACAACAACCATCGTCTCCGGCCGTGAAAGCCTTCGACAATATATTAAACATCAAGACATTTAGGCGATGGGGGGCAAAAGCTGAAACTGGACATAGGGCTCCAGGGGCATGCCACTGCAAGGAAGTGCCTTCCCACAGAAAAGCACGTCTCTCCTCTCTGCTTCTAGGTGTTATCCTGGAGATTTTAGCTCCGCTATCACAGAATTGGACTCCTCTGACTGCCCATTCCATCTGGAGGATCCCATTTGTATCTTCTCCCAGCTGGCTTCTCTCCTCCTCTGCCTCACATTCTCTGTAGCGACAACACCCCGCCTCCACATGCTTCACACCCTTCCCACACAGCTACTCTTCACACCAGGACCCAAAGAACTACTTCTTGTTTTTCCTACACCTGTTTCATATCAGTGGGACAAATAACTCTCCTAATGTAACACCAAAGAACGCAAATTGTTTGGGGAGATAAAAGAAGGGGGTTACACAAGATGGAGGTTTCACGCCGATGCCCTCTGTTGCATTTATTGAAATTCGCTACTTATGCCCCCACCACTCCTAAGCGTGTGTTTAGCAGCATGCTGGGCAAGGTTTGCTGGTTTCCACAGTCACAGGCAGCACAGAATTAATACCTAGGAAGTTTGGCAGACAGGTGGAAATACAGCTGGTGTTTGACAGGCTGGTAACCAAGTTGGATCAACTGGTTCCAAGGTTTTACTTAGGTTTCAGGCCATTTCAAGGATACACAAAAGGAGACAGAGCTGGCTATTTTGAGAGGAAGCTCCAGAGCCAGCAAAAAAGAGGAGCAGGGAGATTCCATCATGCAAATCTGCACATTATCTACTTGCTTTACTTTGGACCAGAAGAAGTTTGGATCTTGATGAGCCTGGGCCAGTGAGAAAACTTTAATTAACGGGAACCATAGAAGGAATGCCATGGGGTACGTGACCAAGAGGAGGAAGGAGTAGCGAATGCGAAGAATGAAGCACCAGGTGGGCACCAGACACATCAATGGGAAGAAAGGAATGCAAGTAGATCATAAGTGAGGATTCTATTCCCCCAGTGGGGGTGGGGGATCCCCTGATTTCACCCTCCACCCCCTGCCTCCACTTACCTGGCTAGTGGGGGAGGAAGGTACAGGAATGGGCCTCCTAGGCGTGCCCCTGGGGCGGCACTATAACATCACTTCCAGGAGCGACATCATTGTGTCGTCCCGAGAGCACTCCTGCGCTTTGCAGTGGGCCGAGTTTGGCCCCAAACAGGCCTGTTTAGGCCCGTTTGAGGCCAAAATCAGCCTGCTGCAAAGCACGTGTGCACCCTTACGACCTGCACGATGGCATCACTTCCCAGAAGTGACATCATCAATCAGGTAGCAGCGGCATGGGCTCAGCAGAGGGCAAGTGAGAGGGAGGCTCTCTGCTGGGAGACTAAGGGGACCTGGTAACCCTAATCACAAGGGATGCATGAAGCGACAGGCAAGAGGAGCAGCAGACACAGCAAGCACAACAGCCTCTGTGCTGATACCTGCACCTCCTGACTGGCCAAGAGTCCCTTTTCTGGCCGAGGGCCTAGCTCAATGGTCCACTTTTAGGGCTCATTCTAAGACTAGCGCTGCTGCTACCAAGACTTTTGGCAGATTATGTTGTAGTGATGATAAACACAAAGAATCTTGATCAAAGGCCCAATTCCCCTGATAACATATTCAGAGGACTGAGAATGAAATGGCTAAAAGGTTCTGAGATGGGAAAGGATAGAAATGGGCATGAACCGGGAAAAAGGCAGTCTATTGCGGTTCGTCGCGTTTCACGAACCACAAACCAGCATGGAACTGCCCAATTCGTGCACCGGTTCGTTTGGTTTATGAATGCGTCACTTTCAGGGCAGCAGAAGGTCTGCAGAAAGCCCATTCCCCCATTGCCAAGCTGTCTGCAGTGACAAACCGAAAAACAAAACAAACGAACCAGCCTAAAAACCATTGCGGTTTGTCAGACATGCCCTCCAACGAGCTGCCGGTTTGTGAACCAAAAAAAGAAACCAGCCCAGTCCGTGACGAATTTTGGTTCGTATTTCAGTTTGTGCCCCCCTCTAGTAATGAGTATATGTATGCAACATGAACAGTAGCCACACAGTCCCTCAACACAGATCCACCCCAAATAGTCCTGAACAGTTGGAACCTGTATTAAAACTCAGAACCGAACAGCAACCTGTAATTTCTATTGCCCAGCCTTGCCTGTGGCCCAATGTGTACACCAGGGGCAAGCTGGCAATCCCGATCATTTTGCCTCCATTTCTAGTTTCACAATGGAGATAATTAGCAGCCCTCCTTGCAGGTTTACTGCATAGCTATCTGTGAAGAAATGTATAAATATACCATTACTGAAATATTTTTGCCCACCGCTTGAACTCTCCTAGGAACACTAACAACAAATTAAAGTAGAAATAAGCAATTTAGAAAACATTCCTCAACATTTCTTGCACTTTAGTAAGACTGAAGAAAGATATTCAACAGGGTTAACATACCTGTAACTTATGTTCATCGAGTTCTTCTGTGCTGACACACATGGGGACTGCGCAGGCGCAGGCCAGCCGCCGGAGAATTTTCTAGAGCTTCCATGGCTCCGAAGGGGCCGTTTGTCGCGCGCCTCAGCGACCGTTTTCCCGCCCAAACGGTCACGTGATCCTCCAGCGACCAACGGCCCCTTCCCTCAGTTCTCCCTTGCCGCCGCTTGACCAACACACTTCAGCCATAACACCTTAAAAACACCAATTTCCGTTACAGCCATCACAATATCGTGCATTGGAGTTCACAGCGGGGTAGGAGGGAGGGTTGTGTGTCAGCACAGAAGAACTCGATGAACATAAGTTACAGGTATGTTAACCCTGTTTTCATCTTCGTTCTTCTGTGCCTCCACACATGGGAGTGTACCAAGCTTCACACAATAAGGAAGGCGGGGGTGAAGTCCAACACAATTTTATTGAACAAACAAGAACAACAATAAATAGACATGCATATATACATCTACGTAAAAATACTGTGTAAGGACACATAAATACTCAATATTTACATATATACACACCCCCAGGTACATATATACACACTTTCACTCAAGGGTACCCAGCAGGTACGCCAAGAAAGTCATTCCAAAACTCCCTCAGGAAAAAAGGGAGTGTAAGACAGCCTTGGCCACAGATACATCCTGCTCCGCATTGACATCAACGGCGTAATGCCTGACAAAGGTGTCTGCAGAGGACCATGTGGCCGCTTTACAAATGTTAACCAGGGGCACCCCCCTGAGGAGTGCCGAAGAGGATGCTTGGGACCGCGTGGAGTGGGCTCTGACATGAAGCGGGCAAGCCACCCCTGCCAGGGAATAGGCCTTGCTAATGGCCGTCACAATCCACCTAGACAGGGTCTGTGAGGAAGCCCTGTTACCCTTGTCCTTGGCCCCAAAACATACAAACAGGTGAGGACAGGAGCGGAATTCCTTCGTCCTATCCAGGTAATAGGCTAGGGCCCTCTTCAAGTCTAGGGAATGAAGGGCCTTTTCCCCCTTAGAGGAGGGTTGAGGAAAGAATGCAGGCAGTGAGATATCCTGCGAGAGGTGGAAGGCGGACACCACCTTGGGCAGGAACCCAAGGCAGGGACGCAGGACCACCTTGTTGGGATGAAACACAAGAAAGGGAGGGTCACACCGCAGTGCAGACAGCTCACTGACCCTTCTGGCCGATGTGACGGCCACCAAGAATGCTACCTTGTAGGATAGCATATCCAAGGGGCATGTAGCCATAGGTTCAAATGGAGGCAACATGAGACGTGAGAGCACCAAGGACAGCGACCACTGAGGCACTGGCGCCGACACAGGTGGGTAAAGATTGTACATGCCCTTAAGGAACTGGCGGGAATGTGGGTGAGAAAACACCGTAGCACCCTCAACTCGGGCGTGAGCAGCTGATATCGCTGCCAAGTGTACCTTGAGGGAGGACACCTTCAAGCCCAGGCCACGCAAGTGGCACAAATACTCGAACACAACCCCCAAGGGACTGGTGTCAGGCACCACTCCTCTGGCAAGTGCCCAGAGCTCAAACCTGCGCCACTTGGCCGCATAAGCGCGCCTAGTGGATGGCCGACGGGCATTCAGGAGGACCCGCTGTACCTCGTCAGTAAAGCCTATCGGGGAGGAACGATCCGCCAAGCCGTTAGGTGCAGCTTCCTGGGATCGTGGTGGACTAGGCTCCCGTTTAGGAGAAGGTCTTGCCGAGGGGGCAGACTCACATATGTCCGTTGGGACATCCGCAGGAGCTTCGGGAACCAAACCTGCCGTGGCCAGAAGGGGGCCACCAGGATGCAGTCCGTCCCGTCCTCCTCTATCTTGCACAGGACCCTGGGAATCAAGGGGAACGGAGGAAACATGTAGTGCAAGCCCTGCGTCCACGTAAACTGGAAGGCATCCCCAATAGAGAGGGGGTCGCTCCCTGCCCTGGAACAGAACGTGTGGGCCTTGGTGGTCGCCGCAGTGGCGAACACGTCTATCACTGGATGACCCCACATCTGGAAGATCGGCCCAACGCACTCTACGTTCAGTTCCCACTCGTGGTCCAGCAAAGGGACCCTGCTGAGGGCATCTGCCCGGGCATTGTCTGACCCAGCTACGTGTATAGCACGGAGCGACACGCTGTTCTTGATAGCCCACTGCCAAGTGAGTGTGGCTTCCCGGCACAGGGCCATGGACACTGTGCCCCCCTGCTGATTCACGTAGTACATGGCAGTCGTGTTGTCCGTCTGCACCAAGACCTGACGATTTCTCAGCAGTGCTGTAAGAGACACAAGTGCAAAACGAATGGCCCTTAGTTCAAGCACATTGATATGGAGGGTCTTTTCCCTGTCAGACCAGACATCTTGCACAGACACATCACCACAGTAAGCCCCCCATCCCAGCAGAGAGGCATCAGTGGTAACCGTGACGTCATGGTGCTGATACCCAAAGGGGGTCCCTCTAAACAAGTTGTCATCAGACAGCCACCAGTCCAAGGAGGAGAGGATGACCCTCGGGATAGAGAATTTGAGGGACGGAGGGTGCAACAGAGCATCGTACCTCCGCACAAACCAGTTCTGGAGAGGGCGCATACGCAGCCTAGCGAAAGGCACCACAGAGGTGGCCGCTGCCATATGCCCTAGTAAGCACTGGATAGAGCGCACAGACTGGAATCGGTTCCTTTTAAACATGGACACTAGACCCCTTAGGGACCGAGCCCTCTCCAAGGGGAGCAGGGCCTTACCCTCCACAGAATCTAACAGTGCACCAATGTAGGACACCTTGCAGTTGGGCACCAGCTTGGATTTCTCCAAGTTCACCAGGAGCCCCAGGCGTTGGCAAGTGCTAAGTACCAAGCCAATGTCCTGCACCAGCCTAGACTCCGATTCAGCCACGATGAGCCAGTCATCGAGGTACGGAAAGATGGTACAGCCTTCTTCCCGTAGGAAGGAAACCACAGGGGCCACACATTTAGTGAACACTCGTGGGGCAGTGGACAGGCCAAAGGGGAGCACCTTATACCGGAAAACCCTTTGCCGGTAAACAAAGCTCAGGTATTTCCTGTGCTCCTTCCTTATGCCCACGTGAAAGTATGCGTCTTTCAAGTCAAGAACCGCAAACCAATCTCCCTGTTTCAGCAAGGCGATCACAGCCGCCAACGTAACCATTTTGAATTTGGTCACCTTGAGGAAGGCATTAAGGCCCCTCAGATCTAAAATGGGACGTAAGCCCCCATCCTTCTTAGGGACCAGGAAGAACCTAGAGAAGAAACCCTTTACAGAGTCCTCATAGGGCAATTCTTCCACAGCACCCTTGGCCAAGAGCGACACGATTTCCGCATCCAGCTCGGCCATAGTGTTATTGACAGCTGTCAGGGGTGAACTGCATCTGGGCAGCTCAACAAACTCCAGCCCGTATCCCAGTTCAACAATAGTTAAGACCCATGAGTCAGATGTTATTGACTCCCACTCAGAGAGGAGTGGACTAAGTCTGTCCGAAAAGTTCGGGGATACGGCTGGCGTGACCCGTCAGTACTGCCTCCCGGCGCCCTGCTGATCTTTCTGCTGGGCCGGTTGTTGTGACGGGCGAAGCTTGAAGGGCCGACGCCTCCTCTGCTGTTGTGCGGGAGGGTATGGCCGCTGCTGGTAGGCAGGATACGGTTGGTAGCCCGGCCGCTGATGTTGGTATCTGCCCTGGTAGTGGTAAGGGCCGGACCGGGGAGCGTACCGTGGCCTGGAGGAGGGCTTGTCCGCTGGAGCCAGACCCAAGGACCGCGCCGTCTGCCTGTCCTCTTTTTTCTTTTTCAGGGTCTCGTCGGTCGATTTGGAGAACAGCGAGTCCCCTTCAAAGGGCATGCTCTCCACCCTGGAACGCACCTCCTGGGACAGGGCCGTAGACCGCAACCAGGAGTGGCGCCTGAGGACCACCGCCGAAGCCATCCCCCGAGCAGCAGTGTCAGCAGCGTGGCTCCCGGCATTCATCTGCTGCTTAGACAGCCGGACAGCCTCTGTTTGCAGCAGGGACACCACAGCCTTCTGCTCCGGTGGAAGGTCCCGGGTATAGGATGCCAACTTCTCCCAGAGGTACAGCTGGTACCCTGCCATGATGGCCTGGTAGTTGGCAATCCTCAGACCCAGCGAAGCGACGATGTACTGGCGCCTGCCCATGGCATCCAGCTTCTTGCCCTCTTTATCGGCAGGCACCGAGGAGTGACCCGACCGTCGGGGGTTGAATTCCTCCGTGACCAAGGAGGAAGGTGGAGGGTGTTTCACCAGTGCCGGCCAGGTACCCTGCTTGATTTTGTAGAGCTGCTCAATCCTCTTGGATGTTGGAGGCTGATCACAGGGCACCTGCCATACCTTCTCCACGATTTCCTCAATACCCTCAAGCATGGGGAAGCCAACGTACGCCGGATTATCCCCGTAAATACGTTTGAGGAGCTTGTCCTTGGTCTTCGGGGCTGCTGAAGAGATGTCCATCTCGAGAGCCTTGGCCATCCTTGCCATCTGGTCGGCGTAGATACGGAGGTCCTCGAATGGCGAGTCCGCAGATGGCACTAGCTCCTCAGCTGGCGATGGTTCGGACCAGGACTCCGACTGGTAGCCGCCAAAGCTCTCCACATCCTCCTCATCGGAACCAAGCTGGGATTCCGGAACCTGGAGCGGAGGGGGAGCCCACGCCGACCTCGATGTCGAAGGCCTCGGTTCCGACACGGAGAAGCCCGCAGGTGCCCCCTCCCATTGGCAACGGTATGGCGAGGGGAGGTAGGAAGCCTGTCGATGCCGGGACGCAGCGGACCGGACCGATCGGACACTGTCCCCGGAACCATGCCGCTCACGACCGACCGGAGGTGGAGACGGACGGGCAGGCGATGGACGGCTCCGACGAGGAGACGGGCTCGGTTCCAGCCTCGGCGACCGAAGGGCAAGCGACGGTCGGCTCCGACGGTGCGGGCTCGGCTCCGGCCCCGACGAGAACTCTGCGGGCACCGTCTCGAAGGCCATCGGATCCGGCACCGGCACGGAGATGTCTTCTGGCTCCGGGGAGCCCAGATGAGGGGAAGGCGTGTGAGGAAGCACCATGACCTCCTCCTGAGGAGCGGGACGCGGCGACCGATGATGCTTGGTCTTCTTCTTCTTCTTCGCTGGTTCCGAAGAAGACCTCGGAACCGACGCGCTCCTCGCCTTCGAAGGGGACCTCGGCTTCGACCTCTTAGGCTTCATCGGAACCGATCCGGTCGTCGGTTCCGACCGGGGACTCGGTACCAGGATCCTCGGTTCCGAAGCTGGTCTCGGATCCGACCTGGTAGATGACGCGCTACGGGGCGGCCGCACCGGTCCCTGCGCTGGAGAGGCCGCTCTCGACGCCGAGGTACTCGGGGGACGCGGTTTCGACCCCGACCTCGCGGAGGCCACTGAGCCAGCTCTCGAATGCCGTTCGGCAGAGGGGCTTGGGCCGGCCTTGGAAGAGGGCAACGGAGCGCCTCCGGACATGACCTTCTGCCACAGGGAGGAGTTTAGTCGGGCCTTGCGCTCCTGCCGGGCCTTGCTGGTGAAGCCCTGGCAAATCTTACAGGCCGTCACATTATGGGTCTCCCCCAAACAGAACAGGCACAGTTCATGGCCATCGGTCTTGGCCATTTTTGTGTGGCATTGCAGGCAATGCTTGAAGAGAGCCTTAGAGGCCATCTTCAGGGGCACGCGAAAGGAAGGTCAAAACAGTCCGAGTCAAATTACCGAGTCCACAACAAAGTCCAAAACGAGATCCGAAGAATAGTCGAGGTCACGAAGTCCGAAGTCAAAAGCCAAGCAATCAGTCAGAATAAAGCACGAAGCACAAAAGCACAGAGCAACGAAGCTCACGTTCTCTCCAAGCGGCGGCAAGAAGAGAACTGAGGGAAGGGGCCGTTGGTCGCTGGAGGATCACGTGACCGTTTGGGCGGGAAAACGGTCGCTGAGGCGCGCGACAAACGGCCCCTTCGGAGCCATGGAAGCTCTAGAAAATTCTCCGGCGGCTGGCCTGCGCCTGCGCAGTCCCCATGTGTGGAGGCACAGAAGAACGAAGATGAACAAGGGGTTCTTGCAGGTGCAGGAAGGAGAAAAACGCTATAAAAAAAAAGTAAAATCTGACCCTGAGAAGCGGCATCTCTTGACCCTTTGGTTACTTGTCATGCAAGTTAGAATCCTCTAAGATTCCTGCCGCAACGCAAGGCACAGTATAAGGTACCATAATGCTGCATAAGATGCTCAAAAGCCTCACACAGGGTCCCAGCTGCCCATATGATTTGCACAAACCTAACAAGTGGTAGCCCAATCCAAGCATGCTTATTCACACGTCAGGCCCACTGAGTTCTACGGAATCTGCTCCCCAGCCACCAAACTACAGATGAAGGAGATAATGCATCTGATCCAGCCACATACTGTGCACGGCCACCTGGTCTATTGTAATCCCAGCTAAGCAACAAAAACAGGGGACAAGCCGAGTCTCTGGTGAGCCGACATCCATGGCTGGTAGGCTGTTTGAAGAGTGGGGAGTGATGTGATAAGCGGACCTGTATGTCATTATTTTTGGAGGATCTGAAATTCTCCTCTTGAAAGATCCCTGACTCAACATAGCAAGCGAATCCAGGGAGCACTGTGCCCTCAATTCCTGGGCCCTGCTCAAGCCAATGGAGCGGGACGAGGAAGACTCCGCCCATCACTTTCTTCTGCTTGCAGGTAAAGTAATACCTGTTCAAGTCACTTCAGTTTCTGACTTACCTCTTAAAATTGCAAACTTAAAGAATTAACAGTTCGTGAAATTACTGACTGTAATCACAAGCTGGCCCTTTAAAATTCCAAGAAAAAAATTGTTAGCAAGCGTGGCCAGCAGAAATTCACACAAAGGTCTTCATTCTACCAGTCTATATCCTCACTAGGTAGTGGTATATCCAAGTCTCCAAAGACAAAAGACCATCACTCTCTTACCTGCCCAATGGATGGCATGGATCACAGGTCAAAACTGGGGCCTAAACTGCTTTGGCTAAGCTTCACTTATTTCACTAGTTCCTTCAAAAGCTGCCTGTGTTGGACAGCTTGGTTCTAGAAGTATTGTTTGCTGTAGCTGCCTCTAAGTGGGAGGCTGTGTCATTTTCTTTTATTTACTGATTCTGATCTCCACTGATATCATTGTGTTCTGTTTTGCATATTCTTAGTCTTACAAGTTTGTAAGCCTATTTTGCATATTCTTAGGCTTACAAGAGTTTGTCCAGTTGCCTGCCATTTGCTGATGAGGTGGCAAACCCCCCCCACCCCCCGGTGATCATTGCCACCGGCAGGCAACCCAGGAAAATGCGCACTGGGTGCACTCCCAAGGGATGCAATGACATCATTTCCTGAAGTGATGTTGTCATGCCAGCCACAGGCATGCTCCTGTGATTCACTGGGGCCAATTTTGGCCCCTAACAGGCGAGAATTAGCCCCACACAAAGCATGGAAGTACACCCGTAGCTGGTCAGATGGCATCACTTCCTGGAAGTGACATCATCATATCTCGCCAGGAAAATGAGCATGAGAGGGGGCTTCACCAGTAAGCCCCATGTCCCAGACCTGGGAATCTTACATATACGGCAAAACATTACCAATGAATCTTAATTTTTAACAACTTGATTTTAAAAAACTACTTGCAAGCATTTACACTTTAAAAACTGCATTCAGGCTATTTATATTCTAGGAAATAGCTAGTGCACAGAACTTACTTTTTGTTTTTAAAAGAAGTTTGCCTAAGCATAAGTGTGCGTTTTTTTATTTTCTCTTATGTTCTGCCTTGGGCAACATCTATTGGATAGGCAGCTTATAAATACAGCCACATAGATAGAATATGCACATGCAGGACGAGGGAGAGAGGAAGACCAAATGAATTGCCATGGTCACCAAGAGGGGGGTGCCTAGTACAATCACAAGATGGGCTTGCAGCACAGGCCTCAAGACAGGCTGGTAACTTCAATTAATGAAATCCGTTTTCTCGGAAGCGACACTCTGCAGTCCCCTTTCATCCATAAAACTAATAGATATGTAAAGGTGGAAGGAGGAATCGTTTGTACCGGGGTGCACATGTCAGTGGGAATGGGAAAGTAGCCGAGGCTGACTAATCTTTTAGGTTTCTTAAAATCAGGGTAATGCAAAACGGCTCACACAAACACAGCAGGGGACAGGCACATGGCTCAACTCCAGAGGTGGAACGTGGCAAGTCCTTGAGGTTAATTAAGAAAAATTAAATCCCGAGAGGCCAGAAAACCAAGGACGTGTTTCAAATCACAACGTGAGGCATGGCAGAGATGAGAACAGAACATGCTGCACTCAGGAAAACATCTTCATTTTCTGCCACAAGAGAGTCGCGGGATCTCAAGTTCCATCCCAGCTGGGCTGGTTGTACTCTCCTGGGTACACTCTATGGATTATTGATATAGATATATAGATTCGCACACGAAGACCCGAATTTTGAAAGCATTTTTAAAAAATTAAATGGATGCTGCTGAATACTTCATATAAGTCTCCCTCAGAGAAAAATTTAGCCCAATCCTAGCACCACGTGACAGCTTTGCATTTCTTGAAATACGCTGTCAAGGAAATGTGTGATAGTTACAAAAAGGATAGTTATCAATAAAGGATAGAAATCAACGGGCTTAGATTGGAATAACTCTGCTTAAGGTTTCACTGTAAGCGCTCAGTTTTAAAGAGGGCTCAAACAGCATCCCCACACCGCACAAATGTTACTATGGAGTGTATGTAATGCCTCAGAGTGCGCTCCGTGCACATTGGGGAGGAGGGGAGTGAAGTTGCAGAAGGAATTCCACTTGTCCCTGTAACTCGTTCACAGCAAAGTCTACAAAATAAGTGGCTCAGGCCTTATCCCTAACAAAAACAAAGGCTATGTGCTCACAGGCATCCCTCGTTACTCCGAGTCTTTCTCCTTTCCCTTCTTCAATCATCCCCTTCTCGGGGCAGGGTCTAGGCCTGTTTTTCTTTGACTTGGGTTACCCTACAAAGCAGTGAAGGCCACAGTGACATCACTCCTTCATTTGTACGGCAGGTAACAGGTGGGCAGAAACATAAGGCGCCGTAACCAAAGGCAAGGCTGGGAACGCAGGATCTTAGATTCATACAATCCTAGAGCTGGAAGGGGCCTTACAGACCACCTGGTCCAACTCCCCGCCCAATGCAGGAATAGCCTAAAGCATCCCTGACAAGTATTCATGAAACCACTCCCTGAAGACCGCCAGTGAGGGGGAATCCGACACATCCCTAGGCAGCCGATTCCACTGCTGAATTACTCTTAATGTAGAGAAGTTTTTCCTAATGTCCAGCTGGTTACCTTCCCTCCTGTAGTTTCACTGTTTCAAGCCGTATCCTCTGCTGCCAACAGGAACAGCTCCCTTCCCTTCTCAAAGTGACAGCCTTCAAAATCCTCTTCCTACACAATGCAGGGAGTTCCTCTTCCTGCCTCCTGGGACCCCTCCAATCCTTCTCACATCAGCACCAGGCTAGTCTTCCAAAATCATTTTCAAGAAGCAGCGCATTTAGATGCAGCATTTCATTCAGGCCGTTCGATCCATTTTCCTGCACATACTGAGGCTGGATTATCTGGGCCCTAATAAGTTCATGGTAGAATCTATGAGCTCACTGAGCTCCGAGGCTGCTTGAGAGTCTATAAAAGGCATGAATGATTTGATGGGTTTACAAGCATAGACAGGGCCATGAATCTGTGCAGAATTTTTAGGCTGCTCTCCTCGCAGGCAGAAGTTCTATAAGCTCTATCACTGTTAGCTCTCCCCTACCTTGGGTCCCATTTGATTTACGAGTTAGGCAGGGTTACGTATATTTTAAAGAAATAGGCTAGGATTCAATCAAGGACTTCCTGGCTCATTGTTTAGTCTCTAGTCATTTCAATACCATTTATTTTTTATTTATTTATGTCTTTTATAGTCCGCCTTTCTCACTGAGACTCAAGGCGGATTACACAGTGTGAGATTAGAACAATCAATATCAAGGACATTTCCATAAACAATACCACAGAGTAAATAAACACAACCTGCCAACTCTGTAAAAATAAAACTTTTGTACTCCCAGCCCATTGGAAATAATTTCCCCTGGCAATTAAACCTATTGAGGATTCTACATTGTAAAGGATTAAGATGTCGCTTTTTTTACAGTAAATACCGATAGCAACCAACGATCAGAAAAAAAAATGTTAATTTTTTTAAAAGCACATATGCGCACGTGCACACGCACAGACACTCACACACAAACTCACACACACACACACATTCTGTACATAGCAAGTTAGAGCCGAAGAGTGAAAGCGTTGCGTCTGCAGAAAAGCAATTTGTTCCCCAAAGACTATCAATATTTTGAATATTTCCATAAAAGAAGAATCCTGACAAAGGTAGCTAATAGAAAACACCGCTGCGAATTAAATGTGAAGGTGGTGTCTGGTTCAAAAGCTGCAACTACAGAACATGTTTCTACACACCAAACAACTCTCTAACTAGGCCAGGGGAAATCCTTCTTAGCCATTCCAAGGCAGGGACCCTCCCAAGGTAATTTCAGCTGAGAAAGGAACGGTGACACTTCAAGCTGGGGTGGGGGGCAGAGGTCGTCCCTGGATGGACGGACTCCTCCCTTCCATGTGCAAAAAAGGCCCTTCAAGCCCACTTTGGTGAAAGGTCAACTTTCAACAATGCTAAAGCTTAAGCCAAATGTTCAAATCGGGGTTGGGGGAAATGTAAGCAACTATTCACCTTGCAACAAAAAAAAGTAAGACAAGACCAATGGTAACCCCCAGTAGTTTAAACTACAGCAAATGTACCTTAAAATAGCAACTGTGCTTTCCTCAGGTGCCAATGACCTGGAAGGCAGGAATCACTTCGCATTAAAGGAAGAATGCTAAGGAGGTTTGTGTGTTTTAGGTCTCCCAACAAGAATGGAAAAAGTATCCGCATCCCATCTCTCCTGGTGGAAGAGAACATCTTTGGATATGCAACAGCATCCCTCACTATGTTGGGAAGGGCCCTAATTAAAGATGTTAAGGTCTGGGAAGAAGCTGGAAAAGGGTTTTTTGAGGGGTGGGGAATCAATTTCCCCTTTTTTCCACAGCCTCCCCCCAGCCAAGTTCTGCACTGAGAATCAGAAATTTCAGCAACTGCTTTTGATCAGAGACTTGAGATACCGATACTTTTATTTTTAATGTCATAGAATCATAGAATAGAATCATAGAATCATAGAGTTGGAAGGGGCCATACAGACCATCTAGTCCAACCCCCTGCCCAGTGCAGGATCAGCCTAAAGCATCTCTGACAAGTATTCATCCAGCCTCTTCTTGAAAACTGCCAGTGAGGGGGAGCTCACCACCTCGCTAGGCAGCTGAGTAATGTGAGTAATCTTGAACATAATTAATATGTTATAATGTTTATTATACACAATATTGTGTATAATAAACACAATATTGAATAGTTTAATGCTTTAATGTTACGAAGTTTAACTACTTATCAAAATGTGCTAGAAGTTTTTATTGTGAATGTGTGACCCTTTTTCTGACCAAATAATATATTTTATGTTATGTGTATCTGGTGCAGTAGAGGCTGTAGACCACCTGCTGTTATACTGTGATCAATGGACTAGTCCCAGTCTTCGGATTCCCCTATTCTTTCTAAATATCAGCTTCCTGTTGAGTCCTGGGTGGTATCTTTATTGTTAGACTTTGATCCAGAAATAACTCGATCTGTTACAAAATATTTGGCAATAGTGGTCTCTTTAAAACGCTGCTAAAATGTCCTGTTGATGCATGAGAAATTGTATAGGCCTATTCATTTATTTGATCCAACGTGTTTTAGATTTTTATGAGACATGTATTTTATTGTTGTGTATTTTGCTTTTGTTTGTTTTGTCGTGTTTTGCAACATCTGTTTTATCCTGATGTCATGTACTGGTTTTATGCTCAGGACTTCTGGTCATATGAACTTAATAATATAAAGGAAATGCTGCTTGTAGAAAACGAAAGCATTTATAGTCTTTAAATTCCATAGATATATCTGATTATTGCAATTGGTATGTGCTAAAAAAGCTATAAAGGATGAATGTTATGTTGTTGAAGCCATAAAATTAGTTTTAAGTTTGACACGATGGCTCATATTACCTATATTTCAAATTTTCCCAAGATTTTCATTTTTTTTTCAGGGAAAAAACGAGGAAGAAACAGTAAAAAATGTCACCTCTAGCCTTATCTATATTCCTAAGGAACTGTTGAAGGATCCCCGTCAACGGTTGCATTTGTCAGTGCATATGCATCAAATCTCTGCAGCAAACACAAATGGAGGTTGAGGCCCAGCTGGCAGTTCTCCGAAGATTTTCTAATGATGTGTACATACGCAGCTCTGCTGAGGTAGCTCTGATGAGATTTTGGAGGGCCTGACCACTGTAAAGGGCAGAGCTATGTAATCCCTGACCCACATGCTGAAGGGAGCTTGGGACATTGCCCTATCCAGGTGAGACTTAAAAGGGCTAAGATTAAATGTCCAGGGCTCTCAGTGCATCTGCCATCTAAAGCAAGCGACACCAACGCGGTGCCCATGTGTGCCGTGGTGCTCGCTAATACCTTTCCTGGTACCTACCAAGTGTTTTTTTAAAAAGTAGGCAGGGGCAGTTAGAGCTTTTCGCCCAGCAAGGCTTTTGGAGATCTGATTGGCTGTGCAGTTTTTAAAATGTTACTTCGGTACCCGCTGCCAACCACAGCACAGATCACAGGTGCTAGAGAGAGCTGCTGTAGCATAGGTGGTTAAGTGGCTAGGCTGCGAATCGGCACTCTGCTAGTTCGACTTCCACTACTGCTCAGCAGGTGGCCTGGGATAAGCCCCTCCTCTCAGCCCAGCTCCCCAGCTGTAGTGTGGGGATAACAGTAACACTGATCTTGTTTACTGCTCTAAGTGCGGCACTAATCTGTCCAGAAGGGTGGTATATAAGCACACTGTTGTTGTTGTTGTTGTTATCATCATCTTCTTCTTCTTTTTCACTGTGACACAGGGTAAACTGCAGCAGCCTTTGTATGGCTGGTGCCACCTTCTGTGGCAGCCATTTTGTGGCTGTACCCACCACGCTGTGTCAGAATTCTAAAGGTTCCCACGGGCTCAAAATGGTTGGGGAACCCTGATCCCTGTGCCACCACTTCTCCTCTCAAATGTTTATGATCAGGGCAAAAAGAGGGGGGGAAGTATGGAGAATTCCTGTATTTGGTAGAAAGCCAAAGTGATCTTAGGAAAAAGTGCCAGATCTGTGTGGAGGAGGTCTCTGCCTGGATAAAAGATACAGAGTTGCCTTCCAAAGGACTGGACCTTTAGCTTAAGCCGAGATAACACTAATGAGGAATGGGAAAGGCAGGAGGACAAAATTTTTAGGGGAGGGGTGATTAAGGGGCTCAAAAAAGCCCCAATGGGCTTAGACTGGAGTAACTCTTCTTAGGATTGCACTGTGGATGACTGTGTGGAAGTCCCATAGGCTCCCCCCCCCACCCCGATGGGGCAACTCTCCTCTCCACCAGGGCAGCTCTCTCCTCTTCATCCCTAAACTCTCTCCTCCTGAGACCTGCTCCAAAATGGCCACAGGAGTCCACACTCCGTGCTTGGGGCAGAGTCAGGTTCTCTTGCGTCCTTGAGTCGGGCAACTTCCCCGGGCATTCTGCCTCACTACCATCACTCTGGGAGTTTCCCCATCCGAGGGCTCAGCCCTGTTCACTGTCCGTGTTGCATGGGGAGGGGGGGAGAGGTGTTCCACTGCCCCCTGACACTTTCTGCAGGAGCCGGTTCCTGTTTGCCTTCTTCTGGTCCCTTCGCTTTGCTGAGCTGGGAGGGATTGGAAAGAGAAGACTTTTCAACAGAGCAGCTTTGGATACGAGATAAACAGAAAGCCCCACCATCCCTTGGTGGCGGCAGGACTGAAACCGATTGTGTCTCCTCCTACCAAAGGAGGGGCTAGGCTTCCCGTGGGCACAGCCCTGCCCCTTGATGAGAAAAGGTGGGGCTCACCTCTCCAAAGATGTTCTCCTCCACTGAGACCCAATGGCAATCTCCACAGCAGTAGCAAACGAGTCATTGTCTTAAACACAGACTTCCCCCTACTCCCCTCCCCTTTTCTTTGCTGTCAAGTTATCTGACCTCTGTTTGATAATCTCATTTCCTGAAAATCAAAATACCGGAAATTTAAGCTTCCTAGAGTGTTAATTGAGACCCTGCTCCATTCCTAATCAAAAAATTGGATGTTTTGCATGAAAATGCTGCTCTAATTAATTCTCAGTCATAAAGCGCCCCGGTTTTAATAACCCCTTCTTGATTGGATAGCCTTTGAAGAGACTAATCCGCTAAACTAGAAAAAACGCACGCAGAGGAAATAATAAGTGAGCTTAGACAGTCTGAACGAGATGATTGCATGAACTCTGTCAAGGCGAAGACAAGCGATCCCTCTGCCCCAACTGCAAATAAAACTCTGGTTCTGACACTGAGAGGCGGACAAAGGCACCTGAGAGGCAAGCGTTCTCTTTGCCACATTTCTCAGAACGGGAGCAGCTCTTTGGTTCGAGTTGCCTTGCTGTCTTGTTTTAAACACAGAGCATTCACCTGCCACTGCGCCCCGTCTAAACGAGAACAGGACAGAGCCGTTCTCCCCTGGTCCATCGCCTCCCAAAGACAATGTGTTATCCTAAGCAACTCTAAGAGGTGCTGAGCTGAATGTTCATTACCCCGGACTTCAAGACCAATTAGTGTCAGCGGAGAACACGAATGGTCTGCTCCAGCAGCCTTCAAAGGGGATTAATTCACAGAGGACAAGCTACGGAATGAGGCATTGTTGTTTCTGCAGAATCATGTGGTACAATCTTCCCTGGACAGTACCATATCAGTCCGCAGGTGTGTCTGTGTCTTTCTGAATGTGCTTCAATGTATAAAGACTACTCCTGGATGCAAAGTTTAGCAACAAAAGGGTCCTCAGATATTCCGGGAGGGTGTGTGTTAACCGTTCTGTACTTAAAATGGAAAGAGGCAGCAATAAACCTTGGCGTTATCTACCACGGCTTGCAAAACCCAAATACTGGAGGAAATCTGCAGGTTGCTCTCCGCCACGGCCACCTTCCTTGATCCTTCAAATTTTCTCACTGCACATACGAAGTCCCTTCACGGTCTCTATAGACAACCCGATCCTTCTACTCTGTTTTCATGGGGGAAACGATCTTAGCATCTTAAGGCAGTGGTGCTCAGCTTGTAGCTTGCAGTGAGCCACTTTTGCAATTACCATCAACCCGAACAGCAACATTTACTTCCATCCCTGGCTTGAATCCTGTACCCCAGGGAGGCTCATAGCTTACCCATTCCTCTGCTGGGGGCTGTTTCAATGTGGGAACCACCTACTACCCACAAGGCCCACTGGGCAAGGGCTTTGCCCACTGTCCTGAAACACAGGACAGGTGTCACAATAGGGAACAGTGCCCAGCTCAGCCACAGGTGGCATGTCCAAGAGCCAAACGCGGCTCCTAAGCCCCTGGATGCAACTGCCCTAAGATGACACAGGCCAGACCCATCATAAAGTCTATCTAACAGAAGCCTGAAACTCTTGTGTTTCACCAAATAACACAAGCGACTAGCAACACACAGCCTGGCCGCTGCATGTCTCTTCTGCCCACATGGTTTCGTCTGAGGCGCCGCACAAAAGAACACTCCTAATTATTGGACGCTTTCTCTAGTGAACGTAAGATAGCCTCATGGTACTGTGACTGCAGTGCTGGATCAGGACCGGGAAGACCCGGATTCAAATCCAAAGCTCACTGGGTGACCTTAAGCAGGCCACCCCTTCTCAGCCTAACCTACCTCACAGAAATGGTGTTAAGATAACAGGGAGGTGAGAACCATGTAAACCATCTTGAGCCCCCCCGGAGGACAGGCAGGATACAAATGTGACAGACAGACAGACCTAGCCTATACTGAAGCTTCATCGCCCCAAAGGCAGCCATCCAAACTCACCTCTAGCCACTGCTAGCCTATGCTTGCCAACCTCCAGGTGGTGGCTGGAGATCTCCCGGAATTACAACTGACCTCCAGGCCACAGGGAACAGTTCCCTTGGAGAAAATGGCTGCTCTGCAGAGTGATCGCTATAGCAATATATCTCAATTGAGTTTCCTCCCCTCCACAAACCTTGTCCTATCCAGGCTCCACCTCCCAAATCTCCAGGAATTTCCCAACCTGGAGCTGGCAACACTAGGCCAACCGGCTCCCCAATGTAAGACTCCAGCAGAGGATACATCCATAAATACCAAACCTGTGCCTCTTTACTCTGGCAATATTCTGGATGTTATCCCTCAGCCATCTGAACTGGGTTAAATTCCATGTGCTTTTAAAAACAATTTAATGCTGGCTCCAGTTCCCCATCCATTCCTTCCATAGTTGGTCCTATATATTGTGATCCAAGTAAAACACTGTAAGTATCTGTTATCAGCCTGCCAATACAATTCTGCCTGTACACATACAGAACAGAAGCCCAGCTCACCCATTTTTCAGAATATACACCAGAGCTTGAAGAATCCCAGGCGCCAGGTCACCCCGATGCTTAGAAATTTCACTGTGGTGCCTAGTAGTTTCAGCAATTATTTTATTGTCATATCTCTCAGCAATCTTTAGTGGAAGTACAAAGCATATTTATCATTTCATACCAGAATATGTTTTGTGTGACATAACAATGCACTGTTGGGTAGCCGTGTTGGTCTGTTGTAGAAGAGCAAGATTTGGGACTAGTAGCACCTTAGAGACTTAACTAGATTCTCAGGATGTGAGCTTTCGAGATTTCACACTCTGAAAATCTAGTCGGTCTCTAAGGTATTACTGGACCCGAATAAAAATACACGTCTGCAGTTCTTGTCATTGTTTGTGCATAGGTTAACTTTACCTCATTCAGTGGTGGTCGATAAATTCATTTCTTAACCATCTACTGTCTGTCCTTGTTCCAAAATCCAATTAAACAGAGCTTTTTAAAGAAATAATGAAATAATGAGAAATTGAAGAGCAATTGTTAGGGTTAGCGGTTAGGGCTTTGTTGTGATGAAAACCAGGTACCCTTCATATTCATTTATTTACTACCATCAGTTTGTCATAGCTTGAATAAAATTCCAAGAAAATGTAAAGAGTTTAGGATTAGGTTTTGTGGTTGCAATAATTAGAAAATAAGGCCATTAAAATGTAAAACCTTGACGGGTGAAAAGTTAATCTGGCACCTAGATTTTTGGGCTACCTCCTGGAGCTGAAACAATCTGGCAAGCTTGATAGACACACTGAAAACACAGAAACACAACAGGTGATTATGAGAAATGCATGTTTCAAGAGAAATGAACAGGAGGCAAAAGATGTAACAGGCCCCGGGATCCACACATGGCTAGGGGTTCCCAGCTGGTGAAAACATCCTACATTCCACACACGTCTCTAGTAACATGTGAAGTTTGGTGCTGGATTGCAGTAGCATATAAAGCACCTTAAATACTTAACCATTACACCGAACTGAGAGCCAGTTTGGTGTAGTGGTTAAGAGTGGGGGACTCTAATCTGGAGAACTGGATTTGACTCTCCACTCCTCCACTTGAAGCCAGCTGGGTGACCTTGGGTCAGTCACAGCTCTCTCAGAGCTCTCTCAGCCCCACCCACCTCACAGGGTGTTTTGTTGTGGGGATAATAATGACATACTTTGTAAACCGCTCTGAGTGGGCATTAAGTTGTCCTGAAGGGCGGTATATAAATCGAATGTTGTTGTTGTTATGTGGATCTCCTCTGCTAAAAGCAGCACGTTAACGCAAGATTTTTTTCCGCTCGCAACAGACCTCTTGCATCAGAGGAAGGCTCCTTCCACCAGAGGAAAGGGCCTCTGCTAGGAGAACAGATCCACAAGTTCCAAAACAATGAACTGAAGTTGAACGTTCAGAGAGAAGAGGGACTTGGAATTGCTTTTGAAGAGAGAGCCATGCCTCAGTGCTGACGTATGTGTTCACATGAATGTCAATGGAATATGAGGAATACCACCTCTGCCCCAGCATGGGATGTGGCAAAGGTATCGATACTGAAGGCACTGATTCTCTGCTAAACCATAAAATTAGGTCACTCACCGTCTTGCAGCCTAACCTACCCTGGCCAACTTCACAAGGTTGTACAAAATGCAATTAATTGCATGCCATCCTGTGCACTTTTTGGCTAGGCAGGATGTAAATTGAACAAGGGTGAGATCAATCTCACTCCAGAAAGTGGAGTGAAGAACGCAGCAATATTCTCAGATCTGTTCATAGAACAGAAACATTCATGAGGAAGGGAAAGCATGTATACCAAAGCACAAAGTCCACAATCTGGACTTTGGCCTACTGATTCCAAAGGACTTCACTTATTCTTATTCTGTGCTAGACGGAGATGCTTCTAAATTTTATTTATTTATTTTATAGTCCACCTTTCTCATTGAGACTCAAGGCAGATGACATAGTGCAAGTCAGTAAGAACAACTGCTAGAACATTCAATGTACAAATACAATACAATCAATAGCTAGAATATTCAATGAACAAATGCAAATGTGATGCAGAAATATGAAATGGGCATAAATCAGAACCACGGAGATGAAACATTGCTGAAACAAAACATAAGTAATTAAACCTGACATCTTTAATGGAGCGGAAACTACCCAGTAGGAGCGCATCTGTATAATAGACAGTACCCAATAAAACAGCTTACAGACCCTGACCCTTTAACAGAGGCAACTCTCGGAGCCAATTCTTACAGCCCAGCCCTATTACCTGAGTAAAAAAGCCCTCTTGAATAATTCAGTTTTGCAAAGTTTGCAGAACACCACGAGAGTGGGAGCTTTCCTGATCTGCTTTGGCAGGCCATTCCATAAGGTAAGGGCTACCACAGAGAAAGCAGCAGCTGATTTTGCCCAGCTTTAGGGTAGTATCTGCAGAAGGCCCTGTTCGGACAAGCGAAGCTGCCGTGGCAGAGCAGAGGGGGAGAGGCGGACCTCCAGATATGAAGAGCCAAGGCCATGAAGGGCTTTGTATGTGATAGTCCAAGTCTTGAACTGAGCCTAGTGGCCGATGGATAGTCAGTGGGGTGACTGCAGGATGGGAGTAATATGCAAGCTCTACCTAGTTCCTGATAGTAAACAAGCTGCGGAGTTCTGTACCAGCTGGAGTCTAAGTTGACGTAGTGCGGAGACGTGCACAGAGTGCATTACAGTAGTCTAGTGTTAATCCAGGTAGCGAGACTGGTCGTGTCCAAGTCAGAGGTCATCTTCCAGTTGGGAGAAGGTCTTTTTTGCAACTGTGTTACCTTGCTTCTCTAGCAACAGCGCTAGATCCTGTATAATTCCAAGACTCTTAAATGAGTCAGATGGCATCAACTGAACCCTGTCAAAGGTAGGAAGAGCAACGCCCTTCAATATCTCCGCCTTCCCAATCAGCACACTTCCATATTGTCTGAGTTCAATTTCAATTTCAGCCATAGCTGAAAGGACCACAGCTGTCAAGCAGGGACTCAGGACTTGTACTACATCACCAGGGGATTTGGATAGCTCTACTACCTGAGTCATCTCTACCGGGACATTTTGCTCCTTTCTATTCCCGTGAAGACTGCCAAAAATGTAATACTTTTCTTCCCTCTCCACCTCAGCTCCTGCTCCCATTACAAGAGTTCAAGGGTAGTTTCAGGTTTGTTAAACTGAACTAAGGCTCCATGGCGATTTACCACCTCACAACCAACATGGAACCGTAGAGAGGTGGCAGCATTTCCAGCAAGGGTCGAGGCGCTGGCATGAAAGCCCTTGGACAGGAAAGAGAGCAGCAGCAATTTCTCTGAAAGCTTCAAGGATCCACCTCCAAGTCACTTTGATCCTGAGCTTGGTGGCAGCACCGGAATCAGCAGGGGGCATCGGTTGAGACAGTAATTAAATCCTATAGCCTCTGCTGCGGCAAAGGGTGCTTCATTAATTACAAGAAAGGTGACGGCTCCGCTGCACAACTTTTTGAAGACCCTGCCGCTGTGTGGAATTAACTGTACTATTAGTGTAATGAATACAAAAGCTATTAAGAGATCTGATAGTAAATTCATCTGAATAAAAATCGGAAGGGGGGGATATCCCTCAACAACCTATGCGCGCACCCCAGAATCATAAAAGCTCTTTTTATCAAGGAAGGCTAAGATCTCACCTCTGCCTATTACGATACTGCTTTAATCACAGCTTGTTTAATATCTTAACATGTACACCCAACCACAGAGAAGTCTAATTGCATTTGGTCTCATTCACCGTTACCCTCGACTCTTTCATTTCTCTCCTGCCTCTCGCCCCCTGCTTGCGCACACACAATTAAATTTTCACCTGCAAGTTCCCTTTGCTTATACTGCAATGGACTCGTATGTAAACGGCTTGGAATAACTCTTCTATAATGCCGCCCACTATGGGTCTCAAGGGAATGAGAGTGGCGTTGAGATCACCCTTGCTAGCACGCACTCCAACGTGGCTGATGGGGCTCATAGAACAGACAAGGAGGAGAAGGCCGGGGGTGGGGGGGGAGAAAGCATGCTAGTTAGGCAACACAGAAGCCCAGAGAAGGCCCCTCTGATTGTATCAAGCACTCAAGATGGCAGCATGGTGGTGTAGTGGCTAGAGTGACAGACTAGGATCTGGGTGATCCAGGTTTGATTCTCCACTCTGCCAAGGACGCTTGCGGGGTGACCTTGGGCAGTCACACATTCTCGACCTAACCTACCTCTCAGGGTTGTTGTGAGGATAAAATGGGTAAGAGGAGAATGAAGTAAGCTGCTTTGGGTCCCCACTGGGGTGAAAGGCTGCAATGGATTATTTTATCCATGCCGCATTAGAGCTTCCAAACCATTCAGTTCTGATATTTATATCGCAACTCTGAACAGCTCCACAGGTTTTAGATAATGAGACATAAGAAGAACCTGAAGAACCTGTTTCTTAGTACAGATAATTTGTATGGGTTCTCTTTGTTTTAACTCTTTCCATCAAGACCCACAGAGATTTCTTTTAGAGAATATAGTTGATTTTTAATTAAACTCTAATCGTTTTAATTAAGGAAGATACTAAAATATAAAGGATCATTAAAATAAAACCTATACGTAATGAAGTTGCAACAAGGATTAAATCTCTTAATATCTCTCAAATAAATCTAAAATAGATTTAAAACCAGATCTACTATGAAATGCATTGAAATTCAATAAGCAGACGTACAAATATATTTCTCACCGATATCTTCATGAGATTTCCTTGATGAAAACTCTAATCTCATATCTGGGTTGAATCTTTTATAGTAATTAGCATGTGCTATAAATAGAAACATCTAAATCTTTCACGTGTGGCAACAATATAAAAATATGATTGGCTTTAGATTAAGCTGATCCTTCAGATTTTCGATGGTGTGATGTTCTATCTAGCCAGAAGTGACGTCATGTTGCAGGTGCAAGACAAACTTCATATACTGTTAGAAGATGACAAGAAATTTAAATGAGCAGGTCATCAATGGCCCATCCTAGCTATTAAAGGACCATTTATCTACTACTGTCCATTCCTTTTAACTGGTTGTTAAAGATAAAACAAACATCTGTGTGGTTATACAACCTGTTGACAAACTACAT
This sequence comes from Eublepharis macularius, assembly GCF_028583425.1. Classification (NCBI taxonomy): domain Eukaryota; kingdom Metazoa; phylum Chordata; class Lepidosauria; order Squamata; family Eublepharidae; genus Eublepharis; species Eublepharis macularius. Next base: position 5,697,281 of record NC_072798.1, read on the forward strand.
TAAAGTTCATGCACAGTCCACTGGAATACACGGGTCTAGCTAGATCATATTGTGATCTAATCCATGTTACCGTTACAAGGCGGAGCATAAACGAAGTAAAACAAAATTAAAAATAGCAAAGATGAGTCAGATCCCAACAGCTGACCATGTTTTTAAGAGAAACCAAATGCTTCCTAAGGGCTCTTATGCTGACAATGAGCTTAAAGACAAGATGCCTTCAGCTCTGAGCTAAGCTACAAGAGACAAATTACAGGAGGAGCACGTGAAGGGAGTCACAATGTTAGCTGGGAAGCTGAGTTTTAAAAGAGATCGGAAGGCTTTGTCAATTTCCCCTCTCTACAGAGCCAGGGAGAACCAGGCTCAGAGATTTGTTAATTTCCTTTTTGCCTCCTAGAAGGGGAGGTGAAACTGACAGAGCCTTTGGGAGGCAAAGAGGAAATTAACAAACCCTCTGAGCAGCTGATCTCCCTGGCTTTGTAGAGAGGGGAAATTGACGAAGCCTTCTGACCTCTTTTAAAACTCAGCTTCTCGGCTAACATTGCGACTCCCTTCACGTGCTCCTCCTTGTGTAATTCGTCTCTTGTAGCTTGGCTCTATGTCTCTCTCCTATCACATCTGAATCCTGCCCATCCTCCGGAGCAGTGGATGTCATTCTCCCTTCCCCACTTCATCCTCCCAAGAACCCGGTCATGTGAGCCTGACAGAGCAAGTATCTCAAGGTCAACAAGTGAATTTCATAACTGAGTGGGGGTCTCCCAAAGTCCTTCAAAAGCACTTTGCAATGCCAGTTGGCTGCAGAAAGGAAAAATCCCTGCCCTCCTCGATGCAGGCCACAAACCCGTCCCATGCACTTCCAACAAATGCTGTCACTTTCCACAGCCCCTCTCCCCAACACAAATCACACACCGTTGCCAAACACCTGAGTGATGGGGCGTATGGCTTGACAACAGGAGTGGGGGGTTGGGAGGGGCAGCACTTGCATTAAGACTGTGCCCTCCCCCAAGTTTCCAAGCTGATGTTGTGGTTCTTGACTGGCAGAGCAGACAAACTTGGAGCACACAATCACAGATTATGAACACCACAGAGTCCGCGTGTAATGGAGAGCTTAAAAAGGTGATGCGACACATTCATGGAGGAGAGATCTATCAGTGGCTACTAGCCAGGGGGACTAAAGGGAGTCTCCACAATCAGAGGCAGCAAACCTCTAAATAGCAGTGCCAGGAGGCAACATCAGGGGAAGGCTTCAGCCTCGTTGTTGGCATTCCAGAGTAACTCCTGGGCCACTGAGTGAGACAGGATGCTGGACTAGATGGACCACGGGCCTGATCCAGCACAGCTCTTCTTAGCTTCACTTCTGTTTAACTGGACATTCTTGCCATTCTTGGATGCTTCTCACACATATTATCCGTTGGTCTGGGTTATTTATTTATTTCAGTACTTCATTTGTACCCTGCCTTCCTCCCCAATGGGTATCCCAAGTAGCTTACATTGTTGTCCTCTCCTCCATTTTATCTAGTTTTGTTAGTGTAATGATTTTAAGTAAATGTGTGCATGTGTCTTTAAATTCTTGGTTTGAGCTAGGTGAAGAGTGGAGGTGAGAAAGGGAAGAGTGAGTGATGTGATTGGTTGATGACTGAGAGTGGGTGGAGTGAATGCAGTTTAGACTGAGAGTGCAGGGAGAAAGGTTGGAGGCAGAAGAAGGCAGGCTAGCTGTGTGCTGCCTGAGTATACTGAAGTATTTATGAGAGAAATATGACCTGTGTGGAACCTGAACTGAGCATGTTTGTGAAAGGACACTCAGTCAGGGAAAGAGAGGCCGGCTGTGGGCTGCCTGAGGAGTTTTAAGAATTCCTGTAAGAGAAATATTGAGTTAGAGAAAGAGGCTGTGTGTGAAGCCTTAGAAGAACCAAGAACTACGTTTATGAAACCGATACGATTCTTGACTAAATAAAAGTTTGTTTTGTTTTGTTATATCCCAGTGTAGCTGTCATTGCTATATCCCATTCCTATCCTCAGGGCCACATAGAACCACGAAGGAGCCTGATGCTTAGGAACGTTACCAAAGGGAAAACTTCAATAAAATATATTGGAATATAATATTCCTGGTGGCGGAAAACGACCCAGAGGGTGTTAAGGGAAAGATTAAAAGAAATATCTACACAAAGAAAGTAAAGGTCATAACAGTTTGTTTCTTCTCTGTTCCTTACTCCTCTCCAAGGCCATTCTGGGTCTCTGAACACAAGAAGCAGCATTATACTGACTCTGCCCATTGGTCCATCAAGGTCAGTATCATCTACTCAGACTGGCAGCCACTCTCTGGGGTCTCGGCTGGAAGTCTTTCACGTCATCTACCACAGGTTGTATAACCACACATCTGCCACCTGATCCGTTCAGCTGGAGATACCAGGCATTGAACCTGGCACCTTCTGCATGTCAAGCAGATGACCTGCCACTGAACCACAGCTCCTCCTTATTTGGCATGTTTAATAGAGAGAGACCAAGCCAGTCCTGTTTCTGTCCTGCAGAAGCACCTTCCATGATGCCTTTGATCAAGTCCAACAACTGCTTCCCAATACTTTTGGCTACATCCATGACAACCTGTTGCGCACCTCTGATGATAAAATTTATCATTTAGCATCTGTATCCATCCTTCCCAAGTCTTAATGCAGTAGTGGCCTGCCCATTTCTAAACTGGCTCTGATTTCTCCCCTCTCTCTTTCTCTTGGCCACGTCCTCCCCATCTCTTCTTAAACCCTCTTTATCCCCCATCTTTTTGGAGGGCAAAGACTCCCCACTTGCCAGAGCCTAAATTTTCTCTCTGTACATACATTCCACTCTAGCTACAGACTTGTGTATGTACATCATCTTACACAATATTCATCAAGTGACATTAATTATAACTGCAAAGCATTTTTGACACTTCCAGCTTATGTTATGCTTCCAGGAAGGTTCTTGGCAGCAAACAAGCTGTTCAGTTCCAGGATTAAAGAAATAACCTCTTTCCCCAAAAACGTCATTCATATTCATCGGGACAAATTGGAATCAGCCATGTAAACATACGAAGACTGTAACTGACCAGAGTTTTTTTGTCACATCAGAACTTCCAACTCAGTTTCAGTAATATCCTGCGTTCAAAACATTTAAGCACTCAATTGCCAAACAAATAATTTGGGGGGGGGGGGGGAATTACAGGTCCTATTTCAAGGCTGGCTCCGAGAGCCCAGCCCAAATTTCATTGCAGGATCTAATCCCATTTGCAGTTCTGGTTTCCTTCCGATTTGTTTTTTAGGAGCTCACAGCTTCCAGTGGCAACGTAGAAATAGTAAACACCAAGAAAGCAGTTCATTCAAAAAGTATTGCGCTTGGCTTACCTTGAAGTTCGCCACTCCTGCTGTACAGCTCCCGTCTCTGTTCTCGCAAATAAGCACTCATACTAATGGCATGAGACGATGACTCAAACCTGCAAGGAGACAAAACGCAGCACATCAATAAACTGATGCACAAGAGCCTCTGAGGCCAGAAGGACTGTACTACCAGTCAGTACATATTGCCAGTAAGTTCTTGCAAGGGAAAGTGGCCGTTAATGTCAGCCTTCCAAAGCCTACCAACATCATATTTCTTTGGATCTCCAGCAACGATCCTGCCCTACTCTCCCCCAGATCTCTCCTCTAGTTTATTATTTTGCACAGTTCCACCGTTAAGATCCAGAGTTCATATAATTATTTTCGCAACCCATTTATTTATTCATTTAAAGCGTTTAATTTTGCTGCCTTCTCCAAAACAAGACTCGATGCCCCAGAGCAGTGGCAGGAAGGAAGGGCAGAAAGAAATGCACATGGATTTGTGTTACACCCATGTGCTCCTAAATAACTGCAAGGAGTAGAACATCTACCCATGACCTCGAAAAATTACAGCAGAAAGCACTACATACAAGTTACACCATTTCTCCTGAATCACAAGGAGGAGGAAGCCTGAAACTCAGTGGGGCGTCCATTACAAACAGCCAGAGATACAGCCAAGAAAGCTGCCACCACGGAAGTCCTCACCTGTCGGACAAAAGACACCACCTGAAGAAGGTGGTCTGAGAACCCTGAGCCAGCATGTAGGGGGGAGGCAGCCCCTCAAGTACAGACCAGTGGATCTGACTCCATATAAAAGGCTTCCTATGTTCGCAGTGTCCTCTCTCTCACAACCAACCAATGGAGGTAGGTTAGGTTGAAAGAGAGGCTCGATTCAGGTACCATGCAAAACCATATTTTAAATAAACTGACTGAATGCGGGCTACACCGCTAACTACAGTTAGTAGGGGTTCCTCAAACCAGGATCTGAGTCCATAGTTTGCAACTGGTTATGAACCACAATTAGTCTTAATAATGGTTTCATGTGATGGATGAATATGGATAGCCTGATACCATTTTGGCATGCTCTCAGATGGACTGTGCTTCTCATTTGGCATTTGATGGACTTGGGGACATTTCTGTATTTCCATGAGAGAACTGAGATGGAATTCAGCTTCCTGGGAGAATGTGATACAAGGTGACACCGTGCCAGCAATAAAGTTAACTGCTTGCTTACATCCCTCAAAAGATGGATGCAAGTTCAGGCCTCACCACCATGGCCTGAAGAATACGCTTTCCACACTTTATTGTAAAATCCAGCTCGATAAAGATTTCTGGTGAACTGAAAAGCTTGCACAACGTTTTGCATGCATTTGGTTAGTCCTCATAAAAGGTACTACACGGATTTCATTCTTAGTTTTGGATTTTGCATGGACTGTACATGTTTTTTATTTTTTCATTAATCTATCTATCTGTCTATTTTTATTTACTTCATTTATACACCTCAATGGGGATCCAGCCTGGCTTATGTTGTTCTCTTCTCCTCCATTTCATTCTCACAACAACTATGTGAGGTAGGATAGGCTGAGTGTGTTTGAATGGCCCAAGGTCACTCAGTAGGGTTGGGAAATTCCTGGAGATTTGGGGGGGTGGGGCCTGGAGAGGGCGGGGTTTGAGGAGGGGAGGGACCTCAGGAGGGTACAATGCCATACGGTCCACCCTCCACAGCAGCCATTTTCTCCAGGGGAACTGATCTCCGTATTCTGCAAATCGGTTTTAATTCTGGGAGATCTCTGGGCCCCATCTGGAGGCTAGCAACCCTATCCCCCAGCAAGCTTCCATGGCAGAGTGGGGATTTGAACCAGCTTTTCCTCTGGAGACACCCTCACGTGCACCATGGCAATGAGATATTAATGCCATAATTATTCTCAAAAAGAACTGAGACCGAAAGCAGTTCCATTACTGTGTATGGCCCCAAACATCTATAATAGCCAAACCCCTGGGGAGAAATTCTCTTCCGTCATTCTTACAGTAAAAATGCTGCCCGTACACAGCACTGCCCTAGGCAAGTGTTTACAACTGCACAGCAAAAAGGCTCCATATTCTGTTAAATTTATTTTTGAAAGATGATAACCATAGATGCAGAGATTCTACTGACAGGTGGATGGCCCACTAAAAAGGATAGAAGGCTAGGAGGAGACAATTACACCGTCTGGCAAGACAGACACTGAAGACGGAAGAAACAGTGTGACTCAAGGCAGCATAAAACATCTACATCTCTCAGGTGGATGAGAAATGCCATTTTCAACAGAGATCTCCCCACAGATACAGCGACGGCTGACAGGAGACAGATAACGCAACCAGAGATCGCAGCAAGTATGGCTGTCACTGCAGTGAGCGATGACGAGAGAATGAGCGGCAAGAGACATGTTCTTCTTATTAAGCAATTATGCCTTACTTCATTTTCGTCAAACAGAAACGAGCATATTGGGCTAGAAGAGAGAAACCGTAACATGCTGAGCAACAAAGGATTGGGGGGCGGGCGGGGGTGTAACCATAGGATCAGCAAGGACAGCGACAGATTCAAAACTTTTACAGTGCGGGAAAAGGAATCTCAAAGAGGGTCCCCATCTTTACCCCTCTTTTCTGATGTAGAGAGGGAACTGGAAACTGGTTTCCAATGTAACTCCACACATAAATGTCTTGGCAAATTCTTCTCTCTTGAAAAGATAACTTCTTTCAAGGAAGCGTCTAAGCAGAAAGATGGTCCTCCCACTATGAAGAATGACATTGTATTCGCTTTGCCAAATCGAAGAGCGGAGTACAAAGGAAGCCTAGAGCCTGTCCTTCATTAATTCTCATTGACCACTAGGACTGTCTGCCTGTTCTTTAAAAAAAAAAGAATGGAGAGAGAACTTCCTAAAAGACGCCCTCTGATTTGTTTGAATGCGTATTAAGACAGGTGCAGACGCTCTTGAAAAGAAGATAAATCAGAGATAGTTATTTTCTTTACTAAGTCCAACAGGAAAAGTGGGTGTCAGCTCAATCCTGACAACATCAAGACACCCACAGACAGGGGAGGGGTTTCTAAACACACAGGGGGCTTACGAACATGCAGAACATTATTGCTTCGTACTTTAACAAGGAAGTGGAGGGGGAAAGAAAGTTGCCCGATGATGACTGAGGGAGATAGTAGAGCAGTGATACTCGCTACTCGAGAGAAAGCAAAAGCTCAGGGGAAGGCAGGACACAAGAGTTACATTTGTCCAGACACATTGGGAGCAGTGTGACCTCCAGTGGTACTGCCAGCATCCCAGGGGCTCACCTTAAACCGGGCTGATAATTCTATTGGTCTATCAGAAGATGACTGGCGTGACCTCGCTGCCTTCTCCCATACCACTGGCCCCACCACTTCAGGGCTCGGGTTGCCAACCTCTAGGCAGGACCTGGAATTCTCCCAGAATTACAACTGACCCCTAGACCACCGATACAACTTCCTCTGAAGAAAATGTCCATTTCAGAGGGTGGCATCACATCCCTGCTGACCTCCCTCCCTTCCCAAAACTCTGCCCTCCGCAGGCTCCAGCCCCAAATTTCCAGGAATTTCCCAAGTCTGAGATGTCAGTCCAATCAGGGGCTCACTTTGGTTGCAGGAGCAGAGAACTAGCCCTGTGCGCTGAACAAAATGGTCAGGAGTGCCGCTGTTCAGCATGAGTGTCAGAGACTGCCCATCCCTGGAGCCCCCCTCTGTTAACTAAGTTCATTTGTACCAACTTTTCACAAAGGGAAAGCCCGGAAGTCACACACACAGCCGGGACATAGAGAACCAGCCAAAACCATGCCCCCATGGCCCCAAGGAATGAAACAAAAAGCTTTGGGTTTTGAACATTTGTATTCACTGCGTTCCTCAAAAAATTAACTTACTGAAAATATTATATTCTGCTTTTTATTAGTGAACCAAAAGCTTTCACTGATGTTGCAGGGCAGCGATTCCTAAGACACACCAACAAGTTGAGCAAAGGGCAGTGAGAAATGATGGACGTAACGAAGACCAGAAGCTTGAAGGAGTACAAAAGACTGAGATAGGATGACTAAGACTGCGGCAGAGATGAAATGAATCAGCATTCAAACAAAGACAATGGACCAAGGATAGAACTCTTGAGTAAATCAGCACAGAATGGAAAAGAGGAAGTGAAGCTGCTAACACAGCACAGGCGTTGCTTTTCTCAGTCAGTAACTTTATAAATCTGTTCACATTCACAGTGAACACACTGTGTCACAGTGTACCTTGACCAGAAGTGGAAAAATAAAAACAGAGCGCCTGGAATTCAGACAACAGTAGGAAAGAACAAACTCCTTCCTTCTGCTGCAATGGGGGGGTGGGGGTAGAGAGCTTGCTCACACTCAGTCCCGGAAAGGCTGAGAAAAAGATGTTTTTTTCTGTATGCTCCTTCCTTGACAGCAAGTCAGAGCCTCTCTTCCTCTTCCAACTATCACTTCTCCCTCTGGGCATAAAGCAGCAATGTCTGGGGGAGTGGGAAGGAGGTAGCTGTGAATTTCCTTCATTATGCACGGGGTTGGACTAGATGATCCATGGGGGTCTCTTCCAGCTGTATGTTTCTATTTTTCTCCCAGTGAGGACTCCTCTAGATCTTCTGCTCACCTTGAAATTCTTTGCCAAGGGATTTTTTTTTAATAGGGAGAGTTCAGTTTGGGCCTAGGTTCCACACAATAAAAGCATCTGTGACACTCCATCTGGGACAAAGTTAGAGATACTGGCCTGAATGCAAACACAGGGCAGTACGGAAGACTGGCCAAGCTCAACCTAACATAGAGCTCAGGCATGAGGGACAGAGAAACACTCACTTGAACAGGGAGTTCTTCGGTCTCTGAGGTTTCTTTTTTGCAAAGAATGCTGCAAATTCTCTCCCGGAGCTGGCATAGCTAAGCTGCGCGGAGGGTTCAGAGGAAGCCCGCGTATTTTTCATATCCAAGTACTCGGTGAGCAGCATCTGGAAGGAAAGCAAAAATGGAGCAGCATGTTCAAAAAGGTTTCAAAATCCAATCGAAACATTTTGCAAATGGGCCATGAGTTAAGGCAAGGGGGGGAAGCAACAGGCACATGGCACAAACGTTCACTACCACACTAAAGCCTCGTCAGCGGCCAGTTTCTGCAGGTCCTTGGGTTTCCCTGACAGAAATGGTAAATTCTCACTGCTGGCATCAGTCAGTAACTAACACAGACTACCAGTGCAGTCCTTTAGGTGCTGACAGAGCCCGTTTGACATGTAAGGGCATAGTTACAAAGTAAAAGTTGTGTTATCCATTTGTGGAAATCAAGCTTGTAAAGCCATGGCTATCAATATATCTGGGGACAGAATGCCCATCCTCCCTCTTGCCAATCACGGTGACGGTTAGTACCTGGTTGTCACTGCTTTTGTTGTATATTGTGACTGCACAGCTTGGATGGCCACTGATTTTATTTGTACTGCAGCCTGATACGATGAAGGGAAGGCGGAGGGAGAGCTGAGGTAAAAGTCTCTCACAAAAGGCTGAGGTAAAAGGCTCTCACACTATTTTTGCTACTGGACTCTTTCACTATCTCGCCTCTCCTTTCCTTCTGTTTAAACCCCAGCCACCACAATATCCACAGAAAGGGGGGAGGGCACAAGTGTTTTTTAACTGGTTAGTAGCTCCATTTTCCCTAAAAGGGCTTTTATTTGTGACCCTGATAATGTGGTACTCGATAGTGAGGTGATTAAAAACCCCTTTCCCCCAACTATTTTGACTTGACAGACAGCACACAGATGGACCAGAACAACCGCCAAAAATTTATTTATAGAAAATAAGTTGTAGAAACAGTTAAAGGTTTTATGCGGAATAAATGTAAGCACAAATGTTACAACTGGCTCACACTCCACTCTCCTAAGGTTACGTCTTTCCTTCACTGCGAGTTAACTTGTTGAACCAGCTGAAAGGAGAAATTAATGCTTTTCCTCTAGTCAGGGCTCCTTCTTTACCACAGCTGACCGGCTTCTACTCAAGAACCTAGGCTGTTCTTTTAAACTCTCAGAAAACCTGGCCTCAGAACCAAAAACAGAAAAGATTCTGAAATAGGCCCTTCACAGTGTGTTTAATTCCTTAAAGCAAGCTTCCTACCCTACCCAGACCCCAAAATCCTAACTAAAAAGCCTAAAATAAAAAGCCTGATTCAGCTGATGCCCTTATCCAAGGCTGCAATATCCCTGTCCAACGGAAAATGTCTCAATTCTCCCCCTTTTAAGCTGAGTTGGCTCACTCTGTCCCAGCCAGTGAAGTTCCAGGGCTCTGATTGGCTGGAGCATGCTTGCTCTGGGGCTTGTTTGAGGGCAGAATCCCCAGGATTGGTTAGAGCCCTGGAAAACAGGCGGAACTTAGGGGCTGATTGCCACAGAGGCCCACTGCCACAGAGGCCCACTGCCACAGAGGCCCACTGCCCACCACCAATTATCAGTTCCCTCACTGGACACTGAAAGTGCCACCGAGGGTGGTGATGTGCCAGGCCTTTTGTTGATGTTGCAGTGTGCAATGAAGGCAGCAGCCAAGCCAGCACCCTACAGGATGCAGTGGAGTGCAGCAGGAACAGCCAGGCAGCAGCCAAGCCAGCACGAGAGAAGCTGCTTGCCAGGCAAGAGAGCTCTGCCGGTCCCCCATGTCTCCCAAGGGTTGCTTCTCTCATGTACTGTCAGGGTGCAAAACAAGATAAAGCTAGTCTCTATCTTAATTTCTTTAACAATATTTTGTCTCCATTTTTGCATGAGGAGAAACATTCAGCAATCACTGGAGTAAAGCCTTATTAATCAGCACATGCATAAAAGAAGCAGTATAAAACCAATCTAAGTTTGTTACGTAAAGTAGAAGAAATGACTGACTGGTTACATCACTGGGATTCAAGAAAACTATTCAGGTGGCAGTTAAATAGAAGCAGGAGAAATCAATTATTCTAGTTCAATCCTGTTGGTTTTGCAAAGGAGGTGGAAGAAAAATTAAGTTAATTTTGATCCAGCAGCATTAAGCCACCCACGACTCCTGAGGTCCCTATGAGCATATCGGTTTCTATACTTCACCCTATTATGAAGCCCCCTAACCTAATAGAAGAACACTGAAGGTAACAAGTAGAACATATCAGTGAAGCAAGGATGCTATTTAAACAAATTAGCAGGAAATAACAACCGGGCCAACGGTACTAAGCTGCTAATTGGACACTACTGAGAATTCCCTTTAAAAGGATACAATACAGTTAAATAAAGATAACCTGATTCCTACCCCTAAATATCTCAATTAGAACTTGGCCAAGAAGAATGCTACTAAAACATCCTCATTCTAAAGCAAGGAAAGGGCCCAACTTTCACCTGATTTTCATTGCACATTATTTGCCTCAGTATTTGCTTTACTCAGCAAATTTTAAGGACTGATTCCCACATTACTTTTAAAATTTTAGGAGTACGCTACTTATTTAGTGTGAGCTCAAAATATATCCAGTAAAAGAGAAATATTTATACAACAGAGAGCTGGGGCCTGCTACTGTTCCCTGCCAAGTGTACAGCCAAGGGAAAGCACGTTCAGAACAATCCTAAAACTTTTCAAAACGGTGTTCCTCTGAACGAATAACCTTACAAAAGATAATAGGTCCATTTTATTATGGATATCTAGGAGTGGCTCCAGAATTTAAGACTTGTTGCTTAAGCACTACCTTCCTTTATAACGCCTTAATATCCCATTGTAAAATCCAGTCTATTAATTCTATCAGACTGAAATGCGGTACAGAGAATGTTCCTGGAGAGGGATACAATGTGACCAGATTTCAGTACATTCAGATTTAAAATGGCTGAGTTACAGGTCTTTCTTTAATTTGCCTTGAGCTTGCAGGGTTACAAAATTAGCGATGCCTTTTTTGCACACCACAGAATAGACTGAATCCAATCCTGACAAACTAACCGAGCCTCTACCTCTTCTGAAGACCTTGTTAAATCATAAAATCAAAATATGCCACAGCTATCAGGAAGGTTTAAAGAAGGGAAACCTAAATGAGGAAACAACAGGGAGGCAGGTTACTACAAAGTACCTCACAGTACCACAGACCGTGCCAGTGTCTCGCTCCATCCCCTCCACAGCCTCTCATTCCATCTCCCATCGGGTTACCAGGAATGTCGAAGAGACTATAATAGGCTTGTCATATCAATTCTTTATTTGCTAAAACCAAAAGGTCGCTGCTAAAAGGAATATTTAACACAAAAATATAATCCGGGTGAGCCTCTGCATGACAAATCCGAGATGTACAATACAAAAGTCTGTAGATCAAAACCATTAGCACCACTCTTAACATGATAGGGTGATGACCAAGCGATGCCCTTGGCAAGGTCAAGCAATAGATTTAACATCCTTGCCTCCAATTATAATAAACTCTTCTTGGTGCCTTAACGGGTCAGCTATTCCCAGGTTATTTCTTTAGGTTTACAATTTCATGAATACCTTTAGAGGTATTCCCTCCCCATCCCAAACAAACACCCAAGAATGGAACACCAAACTCCTTCCTCTGATAACACAACAATGTGCTGGGAAAGGAATGGAGAATTCAGTTCCCAGCTAATTAGTCTGGGGTAGAGGTTTTTAAAATTTATTTTTGTTATTTACGGGGAGGGGAGGCAGCATAGCCCGAACTCATCAGATCTCGGAAGCTAAGCAGGGTCAGTTCTTGGACGGGCGAACACCAAGGAAGGCTCTGCAGTCCGTGGCAAACCCCCTCTGTTCCCCACTTGCCTTGGAAGACCCTTTCTGGGGTCACCATAAGTCAGTTGTGACTAGATGGCACTTTACATACATAAGTTATTTATATTCCACCTTTCTCGTGAAGACTCGAGACAGATTATACAGTGTAATTCAATATAATTGACAGCTGGGGCATTCAATAAACAATGCAATAGGGTACAGGTTACAGAATAATTTGAAAACATGCTGAAATCTGATACAGAGTTGGGAAAAGGTTGAAACAAAACTTTTTGGCGTAACATAACAAACGATATAGACTGGGTTTTACGGTCACTGTTTGAGACCAAGCAGGAATTTTGGGGGTCTCTGTCAAATTGACATAGATTGGGTCCTTTTGTTTCCTTTGCATTATCCCGGGGCTGGTGGAATGAGGCTGTATACAGCACTCATTTGACTGCTCAGGCCACAACATACATCAGGAATAGTGTGACTTGCTACAGTAGGGATGGTTAATCGGCAAGCACTCTGAGCCAACTAAGTATGGGGGAGGGGCTCTTCTCAAGCTAGTCCTTCATCCGCTTGAGCAGCAGGGAAGTCAGGGGCAGAAACGCTCTTGGTGTTTGAGCAGCGTCAGCTGAGCCCTTATACCCCTCCATCCTGTTTTATGTGCAGCGGAAGATAAATGAGGCCAGCAGGAATAGTGGCTATGTCTGGAGCCAGGGAGGGTTTGCCCCAAATGCTGGTAGTTGTAGCATGCTGCATGTTAGAAACAACTTGCATTATCTTAGGTATGTTTCTGGTGGCAGATCAGCTATTAATTAACAAAAACACCTGTCTCTTATATCCTGGGAGGGAGGGAGATTCTGGTAAAAAAAAACATCTAAGCCATCTTCATACAACTCTTGTTCATATTTTTGATTGTATTTTTTCTTTTTCTTTGTTTATGTGTCACAATTGTCTAACACCCACATGCCCTATGGTCTGCCACTCAGGATCTGTTGGGTGTTCCTGGCCACAGGGCCGTTTCACTGTCTTCAACCAGAAGGAGGGCTTTTACAGTTGTGGCTCCCTCCCTCTGCAATGTATTAACAGAGGAAACTCACTCCCTCTGAGATTTGGTGAAATTCCAAAGAGCTGGCAAAGCAGAGATGTTTTATCTGGCTTTTGAAGACTAAATCCAGAAGAGTTAGCTGTGTTAGTCTGTAGTAGCAAAACAGAAAAGAGTCCAGTAGCACCTTTAAGACTAACCAACTTTACTGTAGCATAAGCTTTTGCGAACCACGTCAGACGAAAGCTTCGTCGAAAGCTTATGCTTCAGTTAAGTTGGTTAGTCTTAAAGGTGCTACTGGATTCTTTCCCATTTGAAGACTGACTCAGATACTTTTATTGACTTGACTCAATATGATTTATTTATGATAGACAATGGGCAAGAGTAGGATTTAGTAATAATGCTGTTCTTTTAGATGTATGGTTTGAATGTTTGTATTCTACTGCATTATTGGTTTTTAATATTTGTATTCCTATTTTAGTATTGCATTTCTGATTTTAATGTTTTATTTATATTACTTTAATTTTTTTGTGTGTGTGCTGTAAACCACCTTGAGCTCCAAATATGGTGGAGTGGTGATATAGAAGTTAAATAAATAAATAAATAAATAAATAAATAAATAAATAAATAAATAAATAAATAAACTGTATGTGTCACATGTGTATATCTTCCTTTTCCCAAAGAGCTCATCAAGAATTGTATGGCTATAACTTTCCCAAGGCCATTTCATTAGCTTCCTTTTAAACACTTTTTAGGTGTATACCTAGGACATTTTAAATATAAAACACAGATATCAGATAGCATTCCTTATGTCTTTCCTGGTAAAAAAAAATCTAGAGCGTAGAAGACACCATGAAACAGCTCTGGATCTTACCCCTACCATTTCCCTAATAAACTAGGGGACAGTTGATGAACGGATGAAAGAGGAGACAACGGCTGATGAGGGAGCAGCCCTGCAGATATGTGAGCTCCTGACCATGAAGAGCATGGAAGGTTAAAATCTACCCACCAGGACACTCCCGGCAACAGTGCCAACCGGCTTTTCAAGAAACACACCTGAACAGAGGAACACCCTTGGGTAGGGTTGCCAGCACCAACTTGGGAAATTCCTGGAGATCTGGAGGGTGAAACCTGGAGAGAAAGTGGGGTTTGGGGAGGGAAAGGACCTTGGCATGGCATAATTCCATAGAGTCCACTCCCCAAAGTAGCCCTTTTCTCCAGGTGAACTGAGCTCTATGAGAACTCTAGCCACTACCTGGAGGCTAAATGTGGAAAGGAGAGGATCTCGGTAAAAGCAGCTACCCAACAGGAAAAAAACGTGATCAACTAACTGAAGAATTTTTAAATAGTCACTTAAGAAATATATTCCAAATATCATATAGTGGTATAACAGTCTCTCAGGGGTTTCATAAACTGCATACATTATAGCTTGGATACATACAAAAGGCAAAGCATCTCACAAGAAGTATAATGGCAAATGTAAAGTGCCAAGTGCAAGAATATTCATATGCCAATGGCAAAAAAACAAAGTGCCAAGTGCTAAACTCAATAATTTTACCAAGTGCTAATGCCGGAAATTGACAAACTCGTTGTCTAACATGTAACCAAGTAACGCAAATCGTAATTATTGGAGGTACAGATGAATAAACCTGGAGGCTGGCAACCCTACCCTTCGGACTCTACCTGGTCAGATAAGGAGATTATATCAACAACAGGTTAAGCCAATCCCTTCCCAACCCCAGCCTCCAAAAGCAGCAATTTCCAGCCAGCATCGCCTCATTCATATCAGAGTTCAATTTCTGTTCATTTACCTTCCTCCACCTAACCACAGATTCAGGGCACTGGCTCAGGATGGAAACAGTCTCTCCCAGTTCCTTTGTTAAATAATAAAGAGCAGGGCAACACTAGCATACTGTTGCCAGCCCCAGAACTATGGATGATCTCGCTCAGCAGCTTTACAGGAGATGTTAACTGGCAGCAGAGAAAGCACTCGTTCCCATATACCAAGTCCCAGGGACTCCACCCCTAACCCTGATGGGCAGGGTCTTTCCTCTGCAGAATGTTCCACAGCACAAAGAAGTCAAGTCATCTCATGTCAGCATAGAGAACATCCAGAATTCATAGCAGCAACAATGAATTGGGGTGTTCAGGGCTCATTTCGAGGGGGAATGCACTGGAACACAGTTCTGGCAGTTCCCCAAAGAGGTCACGTGTCAGGTGGAACCGCCCACCTGACTCTCAGCCATTTTGGGCCCGTTTCAGCCTTGATTAGGGCCGAAACAGCCTGGAGCAGGCCTCTGATGGGTGGTGGATCACTCTCCCGCTCATCAGTGGCCCGATCCTGACCATTTTGGGCCCCTTTTCAGCCATTTTCAGCCCCTTTTTGCCATTTTGGGCCCAATTTTGGCCCTGAAAGGCTAGGATTGGGTCCAAAACAGCCAGAATAGGTGATGTCAGGAGGTGTGGCATATGCAAATCAGTTATACTAATGACACACTTCTGGTGATGGCAAGAGGCGTGGCATATGCTAATAAGTTATGCTAATGAGTTCCTCCAGCTCTTTTTCTACGAAACAACTCCTGGGGGTGTTACAGATAGGGTTGCCAAATCTGGGTTTGGAAATTCACGGAGATTTGGGAATGGACCCATATAAGGCGAGGTTTGGGGCACTTTAGTGAGTATATTGCCAGATAGTCCACCCTCCAAGGGAACTGATCTCTGTAGTTTGGAGATCAGTTGAAATCCCAGACGATCTCTAGGCCCCAACATAGCAACACTTATTTTGGGAAAAGTATTCACAATTTGAGTTATTTAATTCTAGCTGGAGAATTTGTCTAAAAATTGCCCCATAGGACTAACTGCATGAGTTGCACGCCCTTTCATTTACCCTGCCAGAAGCTCTTCCAACCCCCACCAGCCATTCAAATGCTGGTCCCTGGTCTCATTTATAAGTTTTATTCACTATTCCAAGTTAGTCGGAATACAAAAAGAGTTGCTTGCTAGCCCTCGTATGCAATATTGTGCAGCTGGGATTTGGTGTGTGTGGATCTATACAATCCCATTTGTTCTGCTCACTGAAGTGATTAGGCATATTTGCCTGAGGATGAAGCGAGGGCGTGAGTGTTTGGTCCTACAATGTTTAATTATTCGTTGCAAAGCCATCCATCAAAATCCTTGTTAGACGTTAATCAAATGCATAAAGAGCAAGATTTATGAGTGACTGTACAGTCTGCAGCATCCCATCCATCTATAACAAGGGCTTCTGACTTCCTGTTCAGCAGAGGTTGCATTTAGCCATCCGTGTATTAGACACTTACGGCAAACAAACCAGGACAAGACAACAGCAGAGAGACCTCATGCAGAAGTCCTGTTCCTTCTTCAAAAGCAGAAACTTTACGCCAAAGTATTCTAGAAGAGCAGCTGTGCTAATTGGTTGCAACAAACACAACAAATCTCACAGCGCCTTTGCAAATAACACATTTACAGTGGCATATTTTGTGGTCCAGAACTCACTTCCCCAAAAGCACCAAAGGGGCAGTGAAGGGCCTGGTTACTTAATCTACATGGATTTTGTGAGGCAAAGACTTGTTGCAAGGTAAGATTTCAAAGATGTCTGCATGCTGAAAGTAGAGACCTCACATATGTCAATCAATTCCATGCCTGTCTGAAGAGGTCAGGAAGGCTCCTATAATTCTGATGAACGTGTAACACAGAAATGTTCAGAAGCGCATTTTCATAAAAGGAATCACTGCGACAATATAATAGAATGGTTCAGGGGAGCACGAGTATAAAGGGAATATGATTATAGTCAATTCCACTGCTTATTGAATGTCTTATCTTGCTGTTACTGCATAGTCCCTATTTTTCATAATTCCATTTTCTGCATTTATATGTCATGTCTTACACTGTTTTTTCCACCCTTCTGTTGCATTGTTTTCTATTCTGTAACCCTGTTCCTACTGCATTGTTTATTGGATGTTTTATGTTGTCTGATTGCACTGCTTAATATTTCGTAATCTGGCATGAATCTCAACCAGAAAAGTGGGCTATGAACAACGTAAGTAAGTAAATATTTATAAAGTGATAGTTGAGGGGGCGGGAGAATATCACTGAAAGAGACGTGTTTTCAAAATGCAAGTCCACTGAGGCATTAACCAACCATCCTAAGAACAGCTCTTCCTATGGTCTACAGCAGCGATGGCGAACCTATGGCACGCATGCCACAGCTGGCACGCAGAGCCCTCTCTGTGGGCACACGAGCCAAGTCGCCGATCGCTAGGTCCAGGGCTCATTTGGAGGGGGAACACCTGGAACGGAGTTCCAGTACCTCTGAGCAGAGATCACATGGGTTTTGGCCCTGCCCACGTGATTCCTTTTACACAAGGCTGCCTTCCTGCTGCCCGTCTCTTTAGCAGCAGGAAGCAGAAGCAGCAGCTGGGCTGCTGGGGCTGGCTTTCTAAAGAAGAGTAAGCTGCTTTGATTTAACTTGCTTTACTTTCAGTCGTGGCTCGTGAGAGAGAGAGAGAGAGAGAGAGAGAGAGAGAGAGAGAGAGAGAGAGAGAGAGAGAGTGCTTGCAAGCAGGGCTGCTGGTCTAAAGAAGGGCAAACTGCTTTGATTTAACTTGCTTTACTTTCAGTCGTGGCTTGTGTGTGTGTGTGTGTGTGTGTGTGTGTGTGTGTGTGTGTGTGTGAGAGAGAGAGAGAGAGAGAGAGAGAGAGAGAGAGAGAGAGAGAGAGAGAGAGAGTGCTTGCAAGCAGGGCTGCTGGTCTAAAGAAGGGCAAACTGCTTTGATTTAACTTGCTTTACTTTCAGTCGTGGCTTGTGTGTGTGTGTGTGTGTGTGTGTGTGAGAGAGAGAGAGAGAGAGAGAGTGCTTGCAAGCAGGGCTGCTGGTCTAAAGAAGGGCAAACTGCTTTGATTTAACTTGCTTTACTTTCAGTCGTGGCTTGTGTGTGTGTGTGTGTGAGAGAGAGAGAGAGAGAGAGAGAGAGTGCTTGCAAGCAGGGTTGCTGGTGTAAAGAAGGGCAAACTGCTTTGATTTAACTTGCTGTACTTTCAGTCATGGCTCTTGAGCGAGTGAGAGAGAGATGTTAATTAGTTGGGACAACTGTATGAGTTGTTTTTTCTTAACTAAAACCTCAGTATTCAGGTTTAATTGCAGTGCTGGCACTTTGAAATAAGTTGGTTTTGTGTTTCAGTTTGGGCACTCGGGCTCAAAAAGGTTCTCCATCACTGGCCTACAGTGTTGGTCTTAAACCAATAGGTCCCGAGGCACATTTGGGCCATGCCCCAATTTCTTAAGTTTGGTAGAATCAATAGTATTACCTTTACTTACTTGCTTTTTCCTTGCTTTACTTGCTTGCTTGCTTTTTTCTTCTCTTTTTTAAGAAAGAAGTTCGAAAATTTAAAGGAGCTCTACTTGCACTTGGTTTGCAAGTAGAGCTCTTTTAAATTCTGCTGTATCATCTAAAACACAAACTAGTGAAATCTCACCCCTAGTGGGACTCGTGACCTGCAGATGTCTTCGAGTGACTGTTGCTGTTAGACCCGAGAACTGCAGATGTCCTCGAGTGACTGTTGCTGCTCAACATCAGATAAGATTGCTGACGCTCAACAGCCACAGCAAGAGCAAGCGCCTCTTGAAAACCCGCATCAGTCATCTTTTTTTGTTTCCTTTGCTTGTTTTTAAAGATCAAGTACTTGCATCTGCCATTCGTTGCTTCACAGTCCATTATCGTGCAAGGACTAAGCAACGTTTTCGGTAGAATAATAGACATTAGACAAAGAAGAGCTCTGCTAATGGAAGGAATGCCAATTCTGTTGTATTCATTGCCAATGCTAATGGCTTGATTAGAACAGGCCTGCAAACTTTTCTGTACTAAGAAGTAGGAGAAAGGAACACTTTTCCAAAAGCAAGGTAATAACCCAGGGAAGTGGGGGCATCTGTCGAAAAGTCTGCTTTGGTTTGGAGTTGCCACAGTAAGCATACAACTCCTAAGGAAATGGAAACAAGATAGGATCACACATGACTTTTTAAATTTTAGACATTCATATGCCAACTGTCCATAAAATTATGCTCAAGATACTTTACAGTGGAAGAAATCAAATACAGCACATTAAACTAAAACTGGGATAAATGTTCTTTTAACATGCCTATTAAAAGGCCTATGAAGTCTGCAGTGAAGAGGGTAAATGCAATTCCTTGGGAATAGCCTGCAGTGAAGAGGGGAAATGCAATTCCTTGGGAATAGCCTGCAGTGAAGAGGGGAAATGCAATTCCTAGGGAATAGCCTGCGGTGAAGAGGGGAAATGCAATTCCTAGGGAAGGGAGCCCCAGATTCTAGAGGGAGCTGCTGGGAAAGTCTTTATCACATATAAAGCCAGTTTGGTGTAGTGGTTAAGAGCATGGAACTCTAATCTGGAGAGCAGGGTTTGATTCCCCGCTCCTCCACTTGAAGCCAGCTGGGTGACCTTGGGCTAGTCACAGTTCTCTGGAGCTCTCTCAGCCCCACCCACCTCACAGGGGGTTTTGTTGTGGGGATAATAATGACATACTTTGTAAACCGCTCCGAGTGGGCATTAAGTTGTCCTGAAAGGCGGTATATAAATCAAATGTTATTATTATTATAATCCCACTAGAAAGTGTCTCCTTGCTGTTTATGACTTTTGTAATGAAAACAGAAGAGGAGGAGGATGACAAAGAAGAAGACAAGACAACGAAGACCGAGACGAAGATGGAGGAAGAGGAGAATTTCCTGCAATCACACTTCTTTGGACAATATATCCGCTCATGCTCCGAGATCGTCAAAGGCAGTGCTGTGGCAACCCACATTCTCTGGTGCCTAGATGCAGTCTATTTAGCACTATACTGTCATGAGATCTATGTGTCTTATGAACTGGAGGAAAACAGAATAGAGGAGGTACTGTTTTATGGGCCCTGACTTTTGGTGGTGGATTCCAGTGATTTTCAAATCTATCTCAAGGAAACTTCCCTGTACTGGCTTGTCTGTTGTGCTGGGAAGTATTCTAGGGTGGACACCTTTTAGGCCTGACCTTTACTCCATGTGAACTTAGAGGATAATAATAATAAAGTGCTGCCAAGTCACAAAGCAATTTATGGCAACCCCTTCATGGGGTTTTCGAGGCAAGAGATGAGCAGAGGTGGTTTGCCATTGCCACCGTCTGCATAGCACCCCTAAATTTCTTTGGTGGTCCCCCATCCAAGTACTAATCATGACTGACCCAGCTTAGTTTCCAAGCTCTTGACAAGCCTGGACTAGCCTAGGCTAGTCAGCCTGCTGAACTTAACAGCATCTGCTGTTTTAAATGCAGAGGAGTTAGCCGTGTTAGTCTGTGGTAGCAAAATCAAAAAGAGTCCAGTAGCACCTTTAAGACTAACCAATTTTATTGTAGCATAAGCTTTCGAGAATCAAGTTCTCTTCGTCAGATGCATGATACAGAGACTGGTCAAATATAGAAGAGGAGGGAGGAGAAGGGGAGGAGAGAGAAGAGGCAATTAGGGGGGGAGGGGGAGGGTGCAACCAAAACATTCCTTTGCTAGTATATGTAGTATATAGTAGATGTTGACGAAGAGAACTTGATTCTCGAAAGCTTATGCTACAATAAAATTGGTTAGTCTTAAAGGTGCTACTGGACTCTTTTTGATTCTGCTGTTTTAAAAAAACCAACTCTCCTCTGCTATACGAGCATATCAGTAACAGCAGGTAAACTGTCAAGTTGTTTATATACCATTATTCCTCTTTGTATCTGACAAGGAGAGCTCTGACTCTCGAAAGCTTACCCTCTGAAAATCTTCTTGATCTCTAAGATGCCACTGGACTCCAATCTTGGTGTTTCTCTTTTTATTGAGGACCCCTCCACACACAAAAATCCTCAGGACTCTCGAGGTTTCCCAGAATACAGTTTGAAAAACTATGTATTAGCATACCATTATAGACATGTGTAGAACTAAGTCATACTGAATTCAATGGCACTTATTCCCTTTCAAGTGTTCTTATTTCCTTCTAAAAATTAACAAGCCCTTTATTTCAGCAAGATCATTATGGGTTGCCACGGGCAGTGCTCACAGTTGCCTCTACATAACACCAAAGAGAACACCTAGAGTGGTGCCCATTTTCCTGCTCTGGAATTCTCCACCCAAAAGCTGGAAAACTCCCAGGTCTGATGCAGGCCACGCTTCTAATGCAATACCAATGTTTGTATTCAATCCATCTTCTAAAGGCTTGAAACTGGCTTGGGATTATAATAGAAAAATATATATATTAATCACTATTCCTAATTTAACATATTAAAATTATTATCGAACTAAAGTATGAAAGACAGAATAAGATAAACCTTTAAGAAAGAAGACCCTTGAGA
This sequence comes from Eublepharis macularius, assembly GCF_028583425.1. NCBI lineage: Eukaryota > Metazoa > Chordata > Lepidosauria > Squamata > Eublepharidae > Eublepharis > Eublepharis macularius. Next base: position 5,718,794 of record NC_072798.1, read on the forward strand.
AAATCACATTTTCTCCAGTTTACGTATTTCCGCGTCTTTGTCATTTAACCTTTTGATATGAATTAGTCTCAACGATCAAACAAATGCAGGAACTGCAACATTTACCGATGTAAAATTCCATTTCCCAATTAGTCCTAGACTACTTCTTAGTTTTGTGACAATTTATATTAAGGCGTAGCTTCAGTGATCGCAACTGTAAGCAATTTCTAGCGAAGGGCAATGTTAATGAGGTGCTGGGAGTTAAAGCAGCTGCCAGAAGGACATGGTGATGGCTCTCTGGCTATCTTGGATTTGCTCATGCATGTAGCATGTAGGTGTTAAACATGGAAGGATCCAAGATGGCAACATATTCTGCAGGCCAAACTGTGGCAGGCCAAACGATATTGGCCCTGAGCCAGGAGGGGAAAGGAAGGGAAACTCATGCCAGGAACTTTAGAGCTGAAATCCAAAGGTCACAGAGGTAGCGGCTGGATGCCTTTTATCAAGCAACCCAAACGTAAGTGCTCGATTCTGGCCAATAAGCAACGTGCTGCACCGCTGCTCAGGTCTCTCTTCGTTTTTCCATTGCTCACGTAGAAAATGCAGTGTAATGAAGTGCTCAGGAGTTAATCTTTTCCTCTCTGTTTTCTTTCAGATCCTGGGACAATCGTCTGCTACAAATAGGTGCTTTTAGGAACTCCCTACATCTTTATTCTTTCTTTGGAGGGATGCACTTGAAGTTGCCTTTTCTGAATGAGGCCAATGGTCCACCAAGGTCAGTATCGTCTACTCTGACTGGCAGCAGCTCTCCAGGGTACCAGGCAGAGGTCGTTCACATCACCTACAACCTGATCCTTGTTGGTGCCAGGGATAGAATCTGGGACCTTCTGCATGCCCAGAAGATGCTCTGCCACTGAGCCACAGCCCCCTCCTTGAGGCTTCTGAAATGGTTCCACCTCAGCATCTCTACCCACATGCTCCTGATGCTCTTCCCAGGCATGGTTTAAATACTTGTAGGCAGCAGTGGACTCTCCATTGTCCAGGGTTCAGTGACTCACTCTCAGCACTGGCACATCTGTATTTACAACAGAGCTCAATGGTGCCATCTTGGAAACACCAATGCCCCTTGTTGGCACCAGCTTGCCACACCATCTTTTCAAAGGACTGTATTAATTTGGACAACATGATCAAATTTATGCTGTAGCAGGCACATATACAAGTAGTACAGATGAAAATTCTCAAAACTGTAGTGATTTTTATGGCTATAATTAAACACACCAACACACATTTCACTACTTTCACCTTGACTCTCTTCAGTGTCTTCCAAGATGTCAACATCCACATTGCCAAACTTATCAGGAGAATATGGTGAAATCCAACCACATAAATTCCAAATAATTGGAAATAGGCCTTGTTATATTAAGCCCTTGGAATCAGATGCGAGATATGAATTCTACCAGCTTCGAGCTACCTCAGAACAGCATGAGCTTTGGGGATACCGAATACCTGCAGGGGAAAATGCTCTGTCCCTTTAACTGGGGCTTAAACTCCACCTTATTTACCTCTGTGCTATTCAAAGCTTCAAATGCTCATATGCACACATTAAGCCTCTATTAAAGGAACAGGACATTTTTCTCCAGGCCTGTTGACAATCCTGTATGAACTGTTTCAATACAGTCTTTTAAGATAGGTAGATTGATAGATAAAGCAGAGTTGCTCCATTTTCCCCCTGCAACTGTAATAGGAAACTGCTATCAGTAACTAGAGAACACTAGCGTACAAATAGAACCTGTTTGATACCCCCAGACTATGCCATTCTAAATTATCCATTACTACAATCGCTCTTTGTCGCCAATGTCAGCACACGGAATCTAGCTCAAAATGAAGGAAAAAGAGAAGGAAAAGGAAAAACATCTATTGGATAAGCAAAAAGAGTTGTTCACAGCCACATATGCCAGGAGGGATAGCTGGGGATAGCTGTGTGAGTCCTATTAAAGGCAACGGGATGTCACAGTTTGAAAAATTCAGCCTTCACTAGTAGTTATCAAAGAGAGAGAAGAAGCCATCTTGCTCTTCCAGCAACTGGCATGTGGCTAAGTTTGAAACATTTAAAGAATCACCAAGGAGTTGTCACCGTTTGGTCGCACTTCAGGGGATCTACAGAGTGCTGGTGGTTGTGTAGCTACACCAAGCGGCTGGACTCAAACATATCATGGCTAGTTAAGACCACTTGGAGGGAACTTTTCGGGCTGATGTCTTTAATGCCTCCCACGATTACAGGGTTTTAAGGAGGCAATGATCTGAGTGTCCTCCACTGGGGTGCCAATGGGCACCATGGCACCCATGGACACTTTTCATGGTGCCCGAAAAGTGTTTTTAGGAAGTGGGCAGGCCAGATGGAGCTTTTGCCCAGCAGGGCTTCTGATTGGCCATTGGAGATCTGATTGGCTGTGAAGGTTTTTAAGAAGTTCCTTTGTGCTGCTACCACAACCCAAGGATCTTCACTGTGTGACTAAAGATAAGCTGTGTGTAAGCAATAAAATACTTTTAAACAATATGTTCACTTTAAAAGGCATCTTGTTAAACAGAGCTTTTGCCTGAAAGGTTGAAGAGTTACTATTAGGGTTATGCATGACCCCACTCCCTGAGATTTTGTGGTTGGTTCTAGCTCTTGTGGCAGCCATTCTGTAGTTGCACCCACTGTCCAGTGTCAGAATTACAAAGATGTCCACGGGCTCAAAAAGGGTTGGGGACCTTTGATCTATCCATTAGTCAAAAGCCATTTTCTTATGTAAAGTGCCCTGCCAGTTCCAGATCAGGTTCCAAACTGGACTTTTTGATTGAACTTACGGCAGCAAATCAAATCCAACATATGTGAAGGAAATAGCCTTTCTTGACTCTTTCTCAGTCAGACTTCCAGCTGGTCGTGGGATGGAAATGGTGAATCACAACCTGAAAAGATGGCAAGGGTGGCTGAGCTGGCTGTTCCATGGTTGCAATATTTCCCCCTCTGTCCACTCTAGGGATGCAACCTGAGCCCTCTCGTCTATACTGTTCAATATCTATATGAAGCCCCTGAGAGAGATCAGAGATTTGGAGTCAGAAGTCAACAATCTGTTGAAGTCACCTCATTCTATATTTATTTAACAAAGGATCCAACAGCAAGCATCTCTGCCCTAAAACCAGACTATAGAATCTGTGGTCAAGTGAATGACAGCAAAGTTGGAGCTGAACCCAGACAAGATGGAGGTGATGCTGGCAGGAAATCCACAGGCTTTAGGGGGAGTCATGGTGTGATAAATGAAGTAGTGGAATTCCCCAGAAAATATTTATTTATTTTTATTTAAGATATTTTTACTGCTTTTTCTAAAAGCTTAAAGCAGTTTACAAATAGAATACAGTCAACAGCATACAACATTTTAAAACAAGAGTGACCATTGAACACTCTAAGGGAACACCAACAGGGCCTTCTCAACAATTCTGTTTTGGACATCTTCCTGAACTCTGATGCCATTTCAGCTCTGGGAATCAGATGCCAATTTAACTACGGGCCAATAAGGACTTGTATCCAGGGTCAAACTATAGCTCTATTAATCTTTCAGGGAGATGTCTAGGATGGAAAGGGGCTGCAAGCTACAGGAGCAGAATCCTTGGCCTAAGGGATATTTAAATACTATTTAACAGAGAAAACAATGCTTTGCTTCATTAGGTTTAGTGGTTAGATCCTTCCTTGCTCCTGGGACAAGCAGGTAGCAGCAATGGCCAGAGGCGCCTGTTATGAAGCTGCTTTTGAGGGTAGAGTCTGCCCCTTCTTGGAGATGCATGACTGGTCCATGTTTTGACATTTTCAGGGTGGCTTGGCTAACACAATCAGCTCTTTGGAGACAATTTTCATCAAATCAGCCCTGCACTAGGGCATTCACTTCTTTGTTGTGCCAGGAATGGTGTCATTCCCAGCATGACAAGAACGAGCTATGGAGCATGCAGGAGTGTGCACCGGAACTCCTGGGCCCATTCCCCATGCTCCCCCCCACCCCCCACCAGCCAGATAAGTGGTGGCAGGGGACAGAGGCTTCAAGCAGGGGCTCCCCCGCTCCCACTGGGGGACTGGTAACCCTACAGGCAAAAGCAGCAAATTCTGCAATATATACACCTTTTAATGGTACCAGAATTCTAGAGCGGATGTGCCAGACGCAATGAGCCCTACCAGTAGGGTACGACTCTCAAACAGTGAATTTTAGTTGATTAATGATCCAGTTTTTAACCAATTTTATCCAATACAGGAAAATAAATTTTCAGGTTGCCGCAACCCATAGTGTGGGTGCCTTTGAAAACGTAAAATGTGAGACAGTTCGTTAACTGACAGTGCCGCTCCATCTCAGAAGGAAAGACCATCTTGAATATTTCCTTGTTGAGGCGAAATAACAAAACACAGCCCCCCCGCCAATATAACACTGGGACCAGCATACCTGCGGTATACCGCCTCTTGCTGTATGTACCCCGGAGAGTGCTTAGATCAGCTGATAAACACCTACTGGTGGTCCCTGGCCCCAGGGAGGCTAGATGGGCCATGACCAGAGCCAGGACGTTTTGGGTCCTGGCTTCAACCTGGTGGAACTCTCTATCTGTAGATACGTAGGCCTACCATGAACTTGTATCCTTTCAGCAGGCCTGTAGAACTGAGATGTTCTGCCAGGCACATGGTTGAGGCTGGTCTTGTATACATCTTAGTAAGCCTCCCTACCAGTCTCTTGCCGGGATTGGGGGGGGGGGGCTGTACAGTCATCTTGGCCCCACCAAGTTGTAGTGTGGACAGCAATGACTTTCCCTCCCTCCCCCCCCCCACCCGCCCGCACGGTTGCAGGGGTAAGCTGTACTAGTCACTATCTGGGAACTGTGTACTGTATTAATTATGATGTTGTTTTTAATATATTTTTTAAATGTATTTATAACTGCGGTAACCCTCTCTGAGCCCGCTTGCAGGGAGGGCAGGCTAGAAGCCTAATTAATAAATAAAATAAATAAACTCTTATGTCCCCTGCTTCAAATTTGCCCTCTCTGATTAAATTTTAGTCCATTCATCTGCCAAACTCTCACCCTAATCTAAGCACCACTCATATGTATGTGGCTCTAATCTTTCCTTCTATTTCACTAACTACAGAAAGCATTCGCGGCCAAACTAAATAAATGAAGAAATATCAGGATATGACGAAAAACAGTACTTGATTCTATAGGTTTGTGGGGGTGGTGGAGGAGGAGGAGGAGGAAGACGTGGATTGATATTGGATTAAAAAAGTTGACAGACAACGGCAGACATCTGTCACCTGTCACTCTTCAAAGACTTCTCCATCAAAACATCCCTTCAAGTGTATTACCAACTGCACGTCTCTCAAGAAACACCACCCATGAGTACAATAATTAATTATGAAGCGCCCTTTGTAGTTTTGATCACAAACACTTTAAAAGCAGTTGGAGGCACAGTTGAAAGGGGGGGAAAGGAGGGGTTCTTCAAGTAAGGAAAATCAACCACTTCCCCCAAAGATAAGGAACCCATTACAGTTCTTAAGTAACAGCAGAATGACAAATACTTTTATTGAAATGATAAATTCATTTATTTGAAACACATTGGAATCTTTTAAACAGTCCCAAATTAAGAAGCGGATGAGTTCTTAATTCTAAACACCCGCAAATGTGCACACATCCTCGGCAATTACTGCCATTGGGGACATCATTTCTATATAGATAAGCCATACGCAGGCCGTCTTTCGCAAGCCTACAGATCAAAGCAGTTCTGCCACCAAAGAGTGGATGATCCAACTACACTCCCTTGACCTCTTCCTATAGAAATGCCACTATAAAGAATTGACATTATTATGACGTATTTACAAAATTTATACTCCACCTTGCTGCCCTCATCATGGCTACCAAAGCAGCTAACAATTGAAACAAGCATTATAAAAGGACATCATGAAAACATTTAAAACCAGAAATAAATAGGTAGGTGGGTGGGTAGGTAGGAAGACAGGCAGAGCTCTCACAGGAAACAGCAATTAAAAGTAAACACAGGGCAGGAAGGAGGGATTACAGGTACGCTGGACTGGATTGCAAAGATCTTTTCTGTTTCCAGCAGCACTTTTATCCACCCCAAAGCGGCCTTCACTGATACAGGAATCTCTTGCATCAGCAGAAGGCTACCTGCACCTGAAAAGAGTGCCACCGCTATCCTAACGGGTCTGTGAGATCCAAGCTGAAGGTCCATCTATTCTCATACCAACCTACCCCACCTTTACAATTATCTTCAGGGGCTCTGCTTTGGGTGCCTCTGTCATTTGAGGCTAGACAGGTAGCAATGAAAGAAAGAGCCTTCTCAGTCATGACACCAAAATTATGGATTCTATCTCCTGGGGCTTCATTTGTACCCCTCAATTGTTGTCGACCGTCAACAGGTGAAGACTTTTGTGTTTTGTCTGGCATTCCCTATTTTCTATTTGTTTTTAACTGCTGTGTACATGTACCCTTTTTAAAGCTGATTTCTGTTGTCTTTTTAATGGTTGTTTTCCACCTTGAGGGCTCTAACTTTGAAAGGCAGGATACAAATGTTTTAAATAAATAAACTCATTGATTCCTCCCCAGCTGTTCCAAAAGTACAAAAACAGCCATCACGGTATGAATAGGCTTATAATCAACAGTAGCTGATTCTCTTCCCTGTAAATGGCATGCTTAGATGTTTTAGACTGACCTGTATGTCTTACAATGTTCCTAATAAGCTTCCCATCCCTTTTGTCTACCAAGCCATGGTGACTAGGGGTGTGCAACAAAAAAAAATTGGGTTTCCCGCGTCAGAATCTCCAAAGTGGGGAAAAGAGCTAGAAATAAATGATTTCTGAAGTGGCAAGCCGCTTCGGAAATCACTTATTAACCCACTTTGGTGTGCTCTGTAAAGACTCGGATCACACCGAGAAACTTCCCGCCCTGCCACTCATTTCACCCAATGGGAGGTGGAGGTGAGGGTTCCTTCCTCCCTCTCCTATCGGTGAGGGGAGGAGGAGATTCCCTCCTCCCCCTCTCATCGGGTGAAATAAGCAGCAGGTGGGAGTTTTTAAACCCCGTGGCTTGCTTCAGCTGGCAGGCAGAGAAGTCCTCAACTGTCAGCTGAAGCCGGGGATTAAAGCATTTGGGGGCTTCCCCAGGCTTCAGCTGGGAGGGGGGAATTCCCCCCCAGCTGACGTTTAAAGTGCTCCTTTTGGGGCTTCCCTGGGCTTCAGCTGGGAGGGGGAAATCCCCTGCCTCCCAGCTGAACTTTAAAGCATCCATTTCAGGGCTTCCCTGCACTTCAGCTGAGAGGCATCGCCTGCCAGGTGAAGTGTAAAGCCCCTTTCCACTTTAAATTCAAACCCCGAGGCTGGCTCTAGCTGACTGGCAGAGGAGGGAGCTCCCCCTCCAGTCAGCAGAAGCCAGCCATGGGGTTTGAAAGCGCCCCAAAGCTTTACGAAGCAACTGGAATCGCTTTGGGAAGCTTTGATTCGGCATTTCCAAATCGGGGCCAGCATGCTGGGCCCAATTTGGAAATCCTGAATCTTTAAAATCAGGTTCGATTTGGGTATTTATCCCAAATCAGAAACCCAAATCGCACACCCCTAATGGTGACTGTGGGGAAGACAGACACATTGCTGCAGGTTTCTTTTTGTTTTTTAAAGTCAGTCATTGCATGATCTCCTTTTCCAGAAGAAAAATATTGCGTTAGTTGTTGTATCACCAGTACTTATCTATACACAGCACAATATTTCTCCTGCGTCATATCCTGTGCCTAGAGGACGCCTTATCAAAGGACAGTGAAAAAGCTGGATGTGACATGCCTTCAGATTCCTCAGGGCTAGTTGGAACATTGCATTTTTATAGGTAAACATAGGATATTTTAAGTGTGCACTTAAAAATGCCAGGTGTAAATGTGACAAACCCAGCAACCATGTCCCCTATCCCAGGAATGGGTAGTACATCTAACCTGGAAAACCAGATTTGATTCCCCACTCCTCCACTTGTAGCCAGCTGGGTGACCTTGGGTCAGTCACAGCTTCTAGGGGCTCTCTCAACCCCACCCACCTCACAGGGTTTGTTGTGGGGATAATAATAGCATAATTGCGAGGATTGGATGGCTGGTCTTCCTCCTCTCACTTAGAGCAAGTACACCGAAAAGTCGGAGACATTTTGTGGAAGGCCATAATTCCAGGGTAAAACACATGCAGAAGATCCCAGGTTTAAGCCTTCCCCTCTCCTGTTAGAAATATCTCTAGTAAAGTGGGAGGAAAATCTTGGAGAGCTCTGGAGAGCAGCTACTAATCAAAGTACTAGGGCTGCATGATCGATGGCAGTATTCAGCATAAAGCGGTTTAAGCAGAAAACCGAGATCAGCTGTAGCTTCCTAGGGAGCATGTGCAACACCTCCTGCACAGTGCATAAAATAGCCCTCAGCAGCAGGAGACAGCCTGTTAAAAAGAGGCCACTGCCCCCTGGTCAACACCAGTCCTCCTGGTGCTTCTAACACCTCAGCCATCAAGGGATCCTATGTGGCTCAATGCGTTAGAGCACAATGAATTACAGTCTGCTAAGAGGACAGGTATGTGATTCAGAAGCTGGTGGCTGGAACTAGGAACACGGAGAGAGCGCAAGGAAGATGGTGTGCTGTTTAAATACCAAGTATGTTAATTCCCAGATAATACAGTAGGCTTCATGTTCTTCGTTCTCCTGACTAATTGCTTAAGACTTGCATTCGAGATGGTAACAGTAGTAGGCCCTTAGTCTTCACTAAATGCCAGCGCATAATAACAGACTCCAAAAAATAAAAAAGGGCTTGGTTGCATTTACTCTGAGCTCCTGAACTTTAAAAAGTTGTTAATCAGACTCCTATGTAAATGGAACGACGATTAAAGGTTAAGTACAGGTTTCGGAAATTTCAGAAGTTGAAGACGTATTGCCCTTAAAATGAGGAGTGGGGAGGGGGGGGAGAAGAGGACTATCTGCTTTGACAGGAACTAAACATCTTAATTAAAATGCTCAGAAGTAGAGTACTCATTTCTCCATGAAGTTCTATTTTCAAATGTCAAATTTAATCAGGCACTCGAGTAAAAATGTGCAGCGTTCCTATAGTGAGGAAGGTAAGAAGGAAGTGCCTTGGGATTCTCTCTCTCTCTCTCTCCACTGATCCATTAAAATCCTAAGGAATGGATTGCCCTCAGAGGCACCTGGCCAACACCAGCCCCTCTCAACCCCATTCCCCTCCCCCCGTGTCCCAGGAACATGTTCCATGTGCCTGCAGCATCACATGTTTGGTTTCTCTGGGAAATGATGGGTGGTGTAGTGCTTTTCTTTATCAAAACCCATCATAAATCTGATCCTCGGGAATTCATGTTCTCTAGAGGGTTCTCTCATCACCAGGAGTCAAAAAAGCAGGGCTTTTTTTCAGCTGGAACGTGATGGAACAGAGCTCTGGCACCTCTTCTAAATGGTCACATGGCCGGTGGCCCCACCTCCTGATCTCCAGACAGAGGGGAGTTTAGTTTGCCCTCTGTGCCACTGCTCAGAGGGCAATCTAAACTCCCCTCTGTCTGGAGATCAGGGGGCAAGGCCACCAGCCATGTGGCCATTTTCATCAAGCACGATTTAAACTTTTAAAAACTCCCCCCTTGATCCAGCTGACCCAAAGTGACGTCATTGTGTGGTCCTGGGAGCGTGCGTGCGCTTTGCACACATGCATGTGGTACCAGGGGCACTACCTCCCACCAAGAGTTTCCCCCTGTGTTGGCAACCCACTGAGTTCCACCACCTCTTCCCCCCCCCCAAAAAAGCCCTGCAAAAAAGGATTTAACAACTCATTTTCAGGGTGAGCTGGAAGGCACTGAAGAAACATCTGGAAATGGGATATTTAGTTGGACATGTCAGTGATCAGCAGAGCCCTCACAGTGATCCTCAACATTGTTTTCTGTTACCTTCAGAAGTGGCTCAGGTAAATTTAAGTTCTGCTGGTTTCTCTGTCAAGGAATGGCAACAAAGAGAACACTGAACAGTGGGACGTCTCCATATTGATTCAGTTTCTTTCCAAGGGTGGCTCCTCGCCCATCTCTGCTCTCACAAACTCCCAACAGCACACAAAAAGCAGATTTGCCACTGTAGACACTAGCAGGACAACGATCTCTAGATAACTTCAGCAAGGTATCCAGAGACTCTACGGGGCTGCTGTTGTGGTGGACGGCAAGTGATCAAACCAGGATGGGAGCAGTCCAGGAGCAGCTCAGTAAGTTGCAACGGCGAAGGAGCCAGGCCAATGTTAGCAGCTTTATGGGCCAAGCAAAGCCAACTCCTTCGGCCACCTGATCTCTGAGGAATTGGCATTGACATGAAATTCCTCTGGACCGTCCACAATTGGGGGACGGCTGCAGTTCAGCAAGGAAGAAGCCAGCGACTTCTGTCTGTGTGGCAAAGGGTCCAGCTACTAGAGTCAAGGCCCCAGACAAGAGGCACAAACCAACACAAACTATTCTCTAACTTCAAACTGACAACATGCAAGAAACCATGACAGTTACATTTCTGAACAGAAATGTTAGGATGTCTAATCTTCGCTTTTTTGTCTGATGGTCTCAAGGCTGGAGAAAACAGACACATGCCCTGCTCTGAGTATTTTCAGCGGCAGAAATATTGCACATCAAGTTGTTACTAGCACCGGTGTGGAGAAATGTTTGGGTCGCAACCTTTTCGGCATAAATCCACTAAGTTTTTTTAAAGGCTTGGAGGTTTTTCTATACTGTAAAGCAGCAGCACAGAAATACTCTAAGCAAACAAATAATAACTGAATGCTCCACTTACTGGATCTATGAACACCATTATATAGTGTTTGCTTTAGCAATCCGGCAGAACGTTTTCTGATAAACTGCATGCAACCGCTTCATGATGAGAGGCCACAAATCACAACAGAGTAACCACTCAATGTGTCCCAGAGAAAAAGTCCTTCACAATCTCAAACACAAAAGACTCTGAATGTAAGCAGCTAGCCACTCTTTTTTCCCCCTTCTAAATCCAGTTGGTCTCTAACGTGCTACTAGACTCGAAGCTTGCAGACTAACACAAGCCACCCACTTGAAACATTTTTTTTTTCTATTTCAGAGTTAAGGGGAAAGCACAATAAGGTATCCTGGGGCAAGAAGGATTGCTTCCAACACAGTGGGCTACATCAGGATAGAAACAATGAGTGATTCTGCACACGTTGGATAATGCACTTCCAATCCTCTTTATAGATCATTTGGAACAGAACAAAAAATCCACCTCAAACAACTGATAAAGTGCATTGAAAGTGCATTATCCAATGTGTGCGGAATCAGCCAACGTTGGCGATACTTCACCATTAACAGAATACTACTGGGGGAAACAGCATCCATCTGGGCTGGTTGCAGGTTATTTTCAGTGCAATCCTATGCAGAGTTACACCAGTCTAAGCCCACTGACTACAATGGGCTTAGATTGGAGTAACTCTGCAGAGGGTTGCAATGTGTGTGTCAGTGGCCGGCAACGACAACAGACACAATAGGGCACATGTGGTGGCCTAATGATCAAAACTAGTTCTAAGCAGAAGCACGCACACAAAGGAGGGGACGATGAGGGCTTAAAGCTCTGTATTCCGTAGACAGAAGTCTGGGACAAAAGCTTCCATTCCACTGATTGGGGCAGCCCTTCTCCAATGTAAGGAGCCTTCTGTTGGTGGAACATGCCTGTTTGGCAACAATAAGGCAGAAGTACCCAGAGCTACCATTAGCAGAAGATAAACTATGGATCCAACCCAAAGTGTCAGAGAAGGGGCAAGGGCTCTCTAGATCTATCAAAGGGAGAGACAATGTCCTTCTGCTGGCCACATAGTCCCAAAAGAGAGGGAAAGATCCAAGGGGAGATCCAACATTCAGCCAAACAGTGGGAAATACAGAAACTACAGACACAATGGCTTGTTCCAGGGGCAAACACAGACCATTTAAAAAGGGACTGGAAAGAGTTAAGATAGTACAGAAATATCCTTCGATTGAATCCCCTTGACAGATGGTTGTTTCAGGTGATAATTCATGCAAACCAGAGAACCTCTTACAAAGCTTAGAAAAAGGACTTGCACCAATATTAGAAATGTAAACCAGACTAGTACAGAGAAGGATACACTGGACCGGGATTGGGAAACCTGAGCAGAAGCACACATTCAGCTCTTGCAACCTAATTTAACTCCAAAGGTTGCCGAGGAAATAAAACAAAAACATCCCTAATATTCCTTCCGAAGATCACTGGAAGAAGTACAAGACACAAATAAAATTTTTAAAATATCAAACTCAGCTGGCTATTCAGACTTAGAGGTGCTGTTTATTCCAGGTCCTGTATGAAGTCACAAAAAGAGATTTCAAGGCCTGGCAAGAAAAAATGCAAATTATTGTGGGAATTCTCCCTCTTTAAGGACTGGTTTGGGGGGGGGAGGGAGAGATGGAAAATATGAACAAGTCATAAGGAAAAAATGGGGGGAGGGAGTGAATCCCCTACACCCACATTTTCTTTTTTTTTTTTTTTGAAAAATTTTTTATTGGGTTAGAACATTTTTATTTTTACATTACAATCAATTTTCCCCTAATTTTTCGTTTCTAACCCCCTCCCTTTCCCCCCCTTTTGTTGACTTCCAACAGCTTTCCCACCCTCTGTCCCTTTTCCCTTACTTCTATTAAATTCCTCTGTCTAAAACAGATATACATTCTCCTCTACACCCACATTTTCTCCTGTCTCTAGACCAGTTTGGTGTAGTGGTTAAGAGCGGCAGGACTCCAATCTGGAGAGCCAGGTTTGATTCCCCACTCCTCCGCTTGAAGCCCGCTGGGTGACCTTGGGTCAGTCACAGCTCTTCCAGAGCGCTCTCAGCCCCCCGCCCCCAGGCTGATTGTTGTGGGGATAATAATAACATACATCGTAAACTGCTGTGAGTGGGTGTTAAGTTGTCCTGAAGGGTGGTATATAAATAGAATGTTATTGTTGAGTGATTCCGCACACATTGGATAATGCACTTCCAATCCTCTTTATAGATCATTTGGAACGGATTTTTTTGTGTGCGGAACAAAAAATCCACCTCAAATGACTGATAAAGTGCATTGAAAGTGCATTATCCAATGTGTGCGGGATCAGCTGTTGTTGTTGGTGTTAAATTAATTCTGCAGAGTGAGGGCACTATCTACCTGCAACCCCAAGCCCTACTGCCATGAAATGAGGATGTGCGTGGAAAGCATTAATGTTGAGAAGGCAGTTTGCCTGTCACCTGCTTCACCCTTAAGCTACCCTGGCCTAGAACGGAGACAGCTGCTGCATTCTCCACTCCTAAGCTTCGTAGGCAGGCAGAAGGTCATTTCCAAATTCCAAAAAAATACACCCACATCCTAAATTGTGTTAGCAGGAGCAGATTCTATTAGCTTTACTAGAATTTTTTTTTAAAAAAACGAATAGGAAACTAATGCCAGAGGGGGGAGCTCACAGCAAAGAGAAGACTCACTAGGTGGCAGTTTTATCAACTTCTGCACAGTTTTTGCTTTCTCAAAGAAAACATGCTTTCAGTGTTCCAACCCCACATTTCTTTTGTCATTTCACACACCGCAATTAAAAAGCACAACACCGGGCCTACCAAAATGCCACCGTTAAGCGGATTATAATGTATCCAAACATGCTCCATTACAGCCCGAATGGAAGTCTGTTTCTGCACCAGGGAGCCCCTTTCCGGCCTTCCTTTCATCCACTTATCAAGTCAAGCTAAACAGCACGGCTTGCATCTAATGATACCGGAGACCTCGTAATGGGATTAGGCAAAGCATCGTGGTCATTAGTCTCAAGGTGGTCTGCGCAGCCTTGCCAAGAGCCGTCGCTTAAACAGACATGACATTAAAAGGCAGAAGTGCAAGCCTGAAAGGAATCGTTGCATTTCTGGGACGTATCAGCGTTGCTTTATTCAACACTAGAGAATCGCAGGAGTCTAGCCTATAAAAGGTTCAGCAAATCTGGTGCACCATTACTGTAAGTGACCTGTCACATGGGTACAATTTTCCAGCTGTCTGTGCTTTCCAAAGATCTCTGCATCACCTGGCATCCTCAAAAGAGCCATTCAACCCCAGGAGTTGAACAGACTTGAGGAAATGAAGAGTGTGCTCGCAGCACTTCTAGCTTTCTGCCACATACCCCAGTAGAAGGAGCCATATCACACGTGGCAGTGAGCATGGTGTGCACGAGAATGGACATTATGAGACCTGGCACTAGAGAAAGTGTGTCAATGCAGCATTGAGCCTCACACCCAGCTTCTGATCGGTTCCCGAAGGACAGAAGCAGACTTCCAGCTCTTCCCTCCCATCTCTGGTCTCAACGCTGCCCTCTTTTTTGTGTTGAGCCTCCAATTCTTTTCAGATCTCTGTTTATATCTCAACCCAATCCAGCTTGTTTCAGGGGAAAGGAATTAATCAGCTACTGTTGTGTACCTTTTTAGAGACCTCCTGTGAGTATCCTATTCCCTTTGCCTTTAACAACATGAGATTACAGATGCTGGTGGGAAGTGCCATCAAGTCATGACTAACTTATGGCAACCCCTGCTGGGGTTTTCAAGGCGAGAGACTAACAGGAATAGTTTTCCATTGCTTGTCTCTGCATAGTGACCCTGATCTTCTTTGCAAGTCTCCCATCCAATTACTAACCAAGGCCGACTCTGCTTAGCTTCTGAGACTCAAGGAGATCAGGCTTGCCTGGGCTATCCAGATCAGGGCGCAATTACAGATGTAAGCGTATTTTTAATAAGCAAATTTTGTATCCAGATTAGTGCTCCTTCCCTCACATTTTCATCCCACCCTTCTTCTTACGAGCTCAAGTTCTCCAAGCAGCTTACATGGTTTTCTTCTCCGTTTTATCCTCAAAACCACCCTGTAAGGGAGGCTAGGCTGAGAGGAAACAACCGACACGGTCACACAGTGGGTTTCAAAGCAGAGTCGAGATTTGAACACAGGCCTCCCATGCCCTAGCCCAACCATTACACCCACACTAGCCTTTATGGGTATAGTGATATTTCTCATTTTTTCCCCAGTCTTAAAGTGGCTTCCAAAGCGTTAAACAGACCTCACTGATTTCATCAGCATTACTCAACACAAGTGTAAATACATCTCAGACCAAAAATAAAATCACGGGGCAAATCAGAGAATTGCACGGCACGTTCTCCTACACCGCAGGAAAGGAGCTTTCCTAAAAAGGGCAGCTTCTTCTGATTTCCTAAAAGAGGACAGGGAAACAACCAGACGGGTCTCCCTATGCAGAGAGCTTCAGAGGGAGGGCAGCACAACCAAAAAGCCCCTAGTGCTCAACACTACCACAAGGATTCTGACATGGAGAGCCTCCGTTCGTGGGAAATCTTGCAGGACGTTGCTCCCTCCAGAAGTCAGGGCTCAAAAGCAGTAGGGTTTCAGAGAATCCCTTAGAGGCTGTAGGATTAGGCAGAAGGGAAACATAATAAAGAATGAAAACATAACGAAAGGGAAATGACCTGGACACCATGATTTCTCTGGGCCAGAAAAGGAAGCGTTTCAATTAGGCAAGCCACCTGCTACCCCCTACAGCTGCATCTCCGCTTGCCACGTCTTAAGCCTGGGAGGGATCCAACTCAGACATTCCCACGTAATTCAGCGCTGGTGTCAACTTGCTTTCCCCTTCCGGACCACTGAAATCAAAGGCCCCCGGTGGCAAACCATGCCTGGTATTGTGTCCTGTTAGAGATCTTAAGTCTACCCTCGCTCGGTATTTGCTCTCTAGTGACTTTCCAAAAAGCTCCAGCTATGTTACCACCCACACTGGATTTCTCACCTGTTCGGACCTCATTGACACCAATATTCTGTAACAGTGTTCTTGGCTCTGGCAGTGTGGAGAAGGGAAGGGAAGCAGCAAGAGACAGTGGACTAACTTTTCCTTCCCTGGAGGGTGGGAGCAAATTCTCTCTTAATAAAATCCAGCATACATTGAGTGATTATTAGAGATGGGCACAAACAGGGCAAATGGAGGTCTGTTGAGGTTCATGGTTCATCACGTTTCACGAACCATGAACCAGCATGAAATCGCCCGGTTCGCAAATCAGTTCATTTGGTTCGTGAATACGTCACTTCTGAGGCAGCAGAAGGTCTGCAGAAAGCCAATCCCCCTGTTGCCTAGGAAACTGATTGATCAGCACCAGCCTGTCTGCAGTGACGAACCAAAAAACGAACCAAATGAACCAGCCTAAAAATTGTCACGGTTCGTCAGAAATGCCCTCTGATGAACTGCTGGTTTGCGAACCAAAAAAATAACCTGGCTTGTGATGAACTTTGGTTCATATTTCGGTCCGTGCCCTTCATTTACTGATTATGCATTTCCACTGCAACCCTGTCTTACATTGCATCAAGTATCGCCTACTCCAAGAGAAAACCAAGAACTTTTACAACAGCTGGGGGGGGGAAGCGAGGGAATATGAACCAAGCTGGGAAGTGCACGTAAACATGGAGAGAGGGTGGCAGGTTGCAGAATGTAGACTCTATGGCTATAATGTTCAAGCCAATGTTTATGATTCCCTCCAGTCCCAGAAGCTTTATGTTCATATGGACGCACGCTTGGGAAACTCAGGCAGCCTTAATGTCAATAAACAGAAGCAGGAATCGGGCAGATGGCTCCAGTGCCAAACGCTCCTCTCTTTGCCAACATCCTTCCCCTTGGGCACCATTCAAATCCCATGCCTCACAAAGAAATGCTGCTTCATCAAGGCAGAATCAAGCCACAGGAGGCAGCAACAAAAGGTTTTCACTGGGACTAAAATCCAGAGGAGGGACTAAAAGGAAAACATTAGACACTCGGGCATAGGGCCAAAAGGCTAAGAGCAAGGGCAATGACAGGAGTGTGAGCTGGGAGATTAGGGAGAGGAAAGTGCGAGAGGCAGAGGGCTGATCAATCATCAATCACACAGATACGTCACTGGCTTCCTAGCACTTACCAAGCCTTCAAATTACCTCTATACACCCACTGGGTTGAGCCCAATACACCTTCAAAGACCCCTTCCCCCTTCTGGCCAATCTCTGCCCTAACAGTTAATCATGGGCTGCTCCATGCCAAAAGTGCACGCTGCTTAGGCACATTCGTAGGCATTCTTCATAGCTATTCTGGAATTCTTCCAACAGAGGTTCAACCAAAAGCAAGTCTGAGCATCCTCCAGTGGTCTGGTGCAGAAGCCAATTCCCCCTCCCCTCCCCCCATGCACAAATAGCTGTGTCAACTTTGGTTAAGCCTCGTGTCAGCTTTGGTGTGGCTGTTCATTACTGTGGCTGTCGTGGGCAAAGTTGCAAAGCTACCACCATCAATGTCTACACAATGGAAGAGATCCAAGGGTAGACAAGATTAGCAAGGTCCATGCGTTCTTTGTTTGTGCTGCTTGACTAAGCTGCTAATATTGGCCCTTTATACAAGATGGGCGGAGACTGAAGGGCAGTGCAGAGCAGTACGGTTTAGTGGCAGTTTTGCAATTCGTCTTGGAGCACCCCCTTTTCTATTTTTAATCTGCATTTACTAGGGCCTATTTTATCTATCTTTTTAATGCTTCCATCACCAAATCTGCTGGCCCATGTGGAGATCTGCTATGAATGCTTTTGTCTGGAGCAGCCTCCGCTTGCGGGCTGTTTCAAACAATCAACACATGGCAGCTGTAACTTTCAGATGGCTCCCAAAGCATGTCTGGGGACAAGCAAACTTCAGTGATATGCTTCAACCAAAAGATCACACTGCAGAAATCCGGCCAAGCTGGCCAAGGCAAAAAACAGCAACTTGCCACTATCCAAGGATACCGGAGAGGGTTTTGTGGCCGCAATTGCACTCAGGTATCAACTGTGGAATCCCACACCCATGGAATCTCAGGTATACAAACTTTAAGTCCTAACAGCAAGTTTACAGTCTTCCTTTACAGGTGAAGCTTGGGCAGGGGGAGGAATAAGATGAAGGTGAAGATAGAAAGGGTCTCGGTGCACTCTTTTACAACTCCCTTCCCTTTCCCATGGGCCTTGGACCAGGGATCTCATGCCCTGGGAGAGGCGTCCATCTTCTTTTCACAGCCCCAAAGACTAGTCAACATGCCAGAAATACAACGGTTGACCTTTAACTGCTCAGCTCCTTTACAATGCCAGTTCCAGAAGTTAATCACCACCTCATAGCCTGGCTCTTCACCTCTCATCTTCTCCACCTGCTCACACCTAAGTGCCGAGGCCACATTTTCAGCCTTAGTCCTTCTCCCAGTGCCTTAACTTCCCGCCCTGGCTGCTGCACCCTTCCAGCACAGTTAAGCCAGGGGGAAGCCAATCTGCCTGGGTCAAGTAGGAAATTTTCCTTTGGGGACAGAAAAGTTGCTCTTCAAGCCTCCAGGAGGCTTGGTACTTGCTACCCTACGAAGGCTCCAAGCCTGACTGTCCTCTCAGCTGACAGCCAGCTGCCTTCCTTACCACCTTCTGCTGAGGCCCTTTCTCCCTTTTCCTATTGCCACTCTTAGTTCCTGCTCCCTTGCCTCTGTTCCCAAACAAGCTCTTCCTCTCAAGAATGCCTGTACCCCCAGGGGACTCCTTTGCTCCATAGGGAGCTGATATTGGTCTTCCTCTTGGCTACTCCTCCCTTGCTCTTGCAGGCCCACTTGGCTCTCTTCTCAGCCCTGCACCTAGACTATTGCCTTCCTTAGGTTTTTCGCCCTTTTCCATCCCTTCTCCTCCAAGGGTAGGGTGCTCCGTATTGTGAGAGACCACTATCTTGATGAGCAAGATTTGGGTCCAGTAGCACCTTCAAGACCAACTAGATTCCTAGAGTGTGAGCTTTCAAGAGTCAAAGCTCTCTTCTTCAGCTACCTTCACTCTAAAAAGCTCATGCCCTGGAAATGTAGTTGGTTTTTAAGGTGCTATTGGACCCGATCCTTGCTCTTCTACTACAGACCAACACAGCTACCCATCTGAAACTCTATCCTGATCATTCATTTCTGTTGCTTGGTTCCCAATCCAGGAGGGACCATCTTGCCCTCAGACATGGTAATAACATTGATGTGGGAGTGATATGCTTTGGGAAGAGCCATCTGTGATTGAAGGGGTTGCTATTGATCCACTAGAATAGGTTTACAGTTTGGGATGCTCAGGACTATATGCAGAGAGACGCAAGTAACAACTATAGTCCGGAGCACCATTTTGCAGTTTTCTCTACTATAAAGGCTATGCTCCTTCTCACCATCCTATCCGATACCCCTTCAACATCTCAGACCAACTACTGCAATGACAAGTTGAAGACAACCTGGAACTTCTGCTGATGCAAAATGCTGCCGATCCTCTGTTAGAGGATGTGGGGAAGCAGGCGTGCTAATATCCAATTTCGCCCTCGTTTTGCTGACTACTGGCTGGCTCCTGAACACAAAGCCAGGGGCTGGTTTTAACCTCTGAACCCCTTTAAAGTCTGATCCCCGCATCTTTTCCCCAAAATGGCTCCTCCTCTTCCACCAATTAAGATCTGCACTAGGTGACCTGTTCAGAGCTCCATAACTGCAGGCACTCAAAGGAGGATCTGAGCAAAGAGGAAGACTGGTTAGGGGGCTGCATTTCCAGGATTTGGAAATTCACCCACACACTTCTGAAAGTTTACATGATGACACTCGGAGCCATGGTTAGATGAGCCGGATACTTCCTTTTTTCTGTTTTTGGATGTCCTAGATACTTGAAAAGCACTTCCATCGCAAATAAATAAATGGTGCTTTACAATTCTATTATTGCACTAATTTGTAATTAGGATATAAGATATAATCTAGCACGAGCGTCGAATGAACCGTTACTGCTTCTGCTGTTGCTGAAGAGAATCTGCTCAAATAATTCATCATGCAATATTTGCATAATTTATGTCATTTGCGTCATTAATTCTTGCTTCTTGCGAAAATGTGAACCTGATTTCCTCGTTGAGGAATGTGTGGTTTTTTAAACTATTATTATTATTATTATTATTATTATTATTATTATTATTATTATTATTATTATTATTATTATTAGCAACAAAACCAGCGTACTTCCCTATGGCTATCATACCTATTATCAAAGATTCAGAGCCAAGCTGAAATATACACTGGCTTTCTAGACCACTTCCTTCTCGTGACTAACACAGCAACGTGATTCCAATTAAGGGCTTTCACCTTGGTGTAAAAGCCAAGGAAGTTTCCTGCGGTGGGCCCAGGACACGGCTTTGTCTTCAAGAGCAGGAAATATCTCATCGATGCCACTTTCTAGGAACTTTCACGTGAAGGTATGAGAACAGGAAAGGTTGGGGCTCTGGTAACCACACGTTCATGACTCTCCCCAAGGACTCATCAAACACCTCTGCCGGAACGCAGCAACGCATCATCTAATCTTCATTCTGTTTCCAGCAGTGGTTTGCCGGATACTTCTGGGACGTTACCAAGCAACCTTGTTAGTCTCCAGCACCTGCCATTGTTTTATAGCAATGTAAGGGCTTTGATGGTCTCCTCCCAAACATCAAAGCAACCCTGTGATTTAGAATTTTAGATTAAACCTAAGGACAATGACTTTGCTTCCCTGTGTGGTATTTGCACCTGTTTGGGTTTTTTTTTTACACTTACTCTACTTACTTGTTCCATAGCATCACACTCATCTCTCAGCTCAGAAGCCAGTGGACACAAGTGACCTGACAAACTATCTGAGCTACAGGGATGTATCTGCCCCTGCAACTTACACGGAGTTTCCTCTGCTTTGCTTCCCAAAGGAATAATGTGATTCTCCCTAAGTCAGTCACAACTCTTTCTCAGCCTCACCTCCCTCCCTGTGTTGTTGTAAGGGTGAAGTGAAGAAGAGGTGGCAGCATGTACGCTTCTTGGGAGAAGGGCAGAAAAAAGACATGAGCAGACAGTTCTTTGTCTACATGTTATACAACTGCTCAGCAGATTCGAAATGACCAGGCAGAGCTTTCAATATATTTTGAACATATCTCTCTCTCTCTCTCTCTCTCTCTCTCTCTCTCTCTCTCTCTCACACACACACACACACACACACACACACACACACACACACACACACACACACACAGAAATGCCAGCACTGTTCCAGCTACACATTCACTGCTGACAGTCCTCACTGTACAGGGAAGATCAGACAGGCATCACCTCTAGTAAGAAAGAGGCACATAAACTGCTAAATGCTTCAGAAGGAAGAAATAGTTGCTCTCTGCTTGAAAGGCTGCTGCTGACTATGAGGGCAGGTCCCAGAAGATGAATGTTGAACTCTTGAAACAGACAGCTGCCCAGAATTTAACAGTCCCAAGAAGCTAAGCAGGGTCGGCCATGCTTAATACTTGGATAGGAGACCACCAAGGAAGACGGGCTGCTATGCAGAAGAAAGCAATGAGCAAACCACCTCTGCTCATATCCTGCCTGGAATGCCCCATAGATGACCGTCGCCATGAGTCAGTTGCCACTCAACAGCATGGTATCTATCTATCCATCCATCCACAATTCAACCTATGA
The DNA here is from genome assembly GCF_028583425.1 of Eublepharis macularius. Lineage (NCBI taxonomy): Eukaryota > Metazoa > Chordata > Lepidosauria > Squamata > Eublepharidae > Eublepharis > Eublepharis macularius. The sequence continues at coordinate 5,740,356 of NC_072798.1, forward strand.
AACAGAAAGATGCATTATATTCCACAGGAACACAGAAAGCAGTAGAGGTTGCAGAACTCAGCTTCCTGAGAATCTCTGCTTTCTTCTTCTATTAAAAAAAACCCTCACCCCATCTCACCCCATAAAATTGACAGTCCATGGGTAAAGGCTGCTGATATCAAAAAGTGCCAGTAGGTGGCCAAATTAGATGCTGGGGTGGGAGAAGAGGTTAGTGAGTAGGGCTTCAATGCCCTTCATAGCTCCCTACCTTTCACAATACTAGTAAAATTCTGCAAAATAATTTGGGCATAATCATTATGCACATTTGCTCAATTTATGCAGGTCACGGAACTGCTATTTTTAAGTGCACAACATACACCGCCCACTCATACCAAGGCGGATCGCTGGCCCATTTAACCCAGCATGGTCTACTCTGATCGGCAGCAGCTCTCCACTTTCTCACACAGAGAATGGTCTTCCCTGTCACCTGCTACTTGCGATCGTGTCTTAAATGGAGGTGCCAGAGATCAAAGCCTGGGACCTTCCGCATGAGAAGCACATGCTCCACCTCTGAGCCACAAGCCTTCCCCAAATAATGGTGGCATGCGCAGCTGCTCTATGCTGCGTCTCACCATTGAGCCATCTAGCTCAGTTCAGTCTTACCTGACTGGCACAGGTTGACCAAAGTTCCAAAAAACAGATCTACCTGCTACTCAAGATCACTTCTGCATGGAGAAAGCAGGGGATCCACAAAGCATTGTGAGGTGACAGGCAACACTGTGGAAATTCTACCCTCCCCCAATCTCCTCCCCCTCTCCTCCCCAGGATTCTACAAGTTTTATCCTCCCTTAAATGACCCTTAGCTGGACCCTACTGCCCATTGTCCAGAGGCATTATTCCATTCTCCGATGGCCGTTTGGGTGGCAGTTCACTTTAAAAGATTCTATTTTACCTACCTAGGGAGCCTCACAAGTAGGTAACGACGCCTGTCTTTGCATGGCCGGGTTTTACTGCTTTTGTCTTCTGCACAGGCCTAGCCAGCGTGTTATTAGATACAGTGATCATGCCAGGGACATTTTATTTAGTTAGTTTATATATAGTCAGCCTCTTTCACTGAGACACGAGATGGATTACAGAGTAAAGAGGCAAAAAAGAAATCATACATTGTAAGATGTCCAATGAACAATGGAATAGGACCAGGAATACAGAAAATCAAAGGGAACGGATGGGTTGTAGAAAATGATGCCTCTCTCTCTCAGAAGCCCTGGGTGGAAGACCTCTCCTTGCGTACAGACAGCCCCCCAACCTGAAACGACTTCTCACTTACAATCATGAATCGGCTAGCAGAGTCACCAACACAGGGACCAGACCCTGCAACAGACCCAGATGCCAGCTCTGCCCTCATATCTACCCAGGGAATACAATTACAGGACCCAATGGCATCAACTACACTGTCTCTGGCTCTTACAACTGCTCATCCTCCAATGTGATATATGCCCTCATGTGCCAACAATGTTCTTCTGCTCTGTACATAGGACAAACCAGCCAACCTCTGCGCAAAAGAATAAATGGACACAAATCTGACATTAAAAATGGCAACATCCAGAAACCAGTGGGAGAACACTTCAATCTACCAGGATATTCCATCAAGGACTTAAAGGTCACTGTAGTTCAACAGAAACCTTTCAAAAACAAAATCCATCGGGAAGCTGCTGAATTGGAATTCATATGTAAATTTGACTCAGTCAGGCTGGGATTGAATAGAGACTATGAATGGTTATCTCATTATCAGAAGTAACTGACTTCCCTAACAGAAGCAAACTGATCTCCATATCACAAGCTACTGTTTGCATCTACTCCGCCCTCCCCTCTCCACCTATAAATCTGACCAGTTTCTTCTTGCCCTCCATGCATCTGACGAAGAGAACTGTGATTCTCGAAAGCTTATGATACAATAAAGTTGGTTAGTCTTAAAGGTGCTACTGGACTCTTTTTTATTCAGTAATGGGCAACCTGAAAAGCTACTGCACTAGGAGAACGCCCTAAAATTCTCTAACAGCCTGTCAGGTTCCTCCATGAGCGCTACTATGCTGGGCACCGGCATGCCTGACCGTCAAGGACAGTGCAGGTTCTTGCTCTGTGGAAGGAGAGGGGCATACATCACCCTTGCTTCCTCTCAGTCGACCCGCAGGCCTGCTCAACCTGACAGAGTCCTGGCTGCCTCCCGTTTCACAGCCTCTGCCCTTCTCGCCTCCTTTGGGCTTGCTTTTCCTGTTCTTCTCTCATATATATATATATATATATATATATATATATATATATATATATATATATCCCACCCACCCCCAAACTCCACCACGCTCCTACACAACCCAACCCACCCCACCCTGTGGGTGGACTTCCCTTTTATCCCTTCATCTCTTCCCTGCTCCACCTGTCAGCCACGCCCCCATCCTGCACTCTATCCACAGCCCTGGCCGACTCAGGCAGTTGTACCTGGGCTTGCTCTGCTGGCTGACTGAGGCAGGTACACCTGTGCCTCCTTGGGTGGCTGCCAAGCTTTTCCTGCAGATTGCCTCAGGCAGCTTCACCTGGGATTGTTTTGCTCCTGGCTTCTCCTGGACCAGGCTACTGCCTTCTAGTTGGCCTGCAGGCCGGGGCATGGCTCTGTGCTGCTTTGGCTGCCTCTTCTCCCTGTCTGGTAAGGCTGCTGGCTGACTGCCTTTGCTCCTGTGCCTCCTCCCTCAGGTCTACTCCCCTCCTGGGGGTTCTCACTCTCCCTGCCTGGCCCCCTGCCTTCCCACCAGAGGGTGGGGCTAGCGGGCTTCCACCTGCCTTGCCTGACTCTCTGAGGCTTCAGTGCTTCTTTCTCCTCCTGTGGCGGAGATGCCTCCTTCCCCCCTTCTGTTGTTGGTCTGCTCTGATTCTGGGTGCCCGTTGGGGTGGCTGTCCCCCAACTGCCTCCCGTCCCCTTCTCCTGGTAAGTCCACTGGCTGAGTCTCAGGCCCCGGACACAGCCCATGCCAAAATGACTCATATCTAGCAAAGAGTGTACAAATTCCACTAAAGCATCAGGGCCCGCTGCAGGGCTCCCTCCCTCCTTAGCCTCCTTAGCCAAGTTATGTTTAATTTGTTATCATCTCTATATGAGTTGGGGTGGGGGGAGACTACCTTGCAGACTAGATTTTAAATACAGACAATGGTGATTGGAACTGATGGAAAAATGAGTAGGTAGCAAACCTGTATTAACTTGTCTCTGTTTCATATAATTACTTGTGCATTTTTAAAAGATGTTTGTGACTCACAAGAGAGGCTGTGAATTTATTGTCTTCCACCATCTAATGAGGTTGGCAACCAAGAGCCTTCCTTATGCGTTGATGTGACAGCGATTTATCTCCCGTGGACAACATGCAGCTATTCAAACTGGTTCAAAACACATATGAGTTTCGATGAGTACAGCCTTCAAGCAGTAAAATGCACAAATGACTCAAAGAGAACAAAACATCCTTTAGAAACTGCAGCAGCGGTAGAGCCCTCCAGACATGAAGGAACACTCTGTTATTTGGCAGGTGTGCCACGTAATTCAGCAAGAGAACTGGAAGCTCTGGCTGGTCACAAGGAGGCAGCATGGCAGTGCTGTATGATCCTGGGCAAGATGCACAGACAAGCAACGGCGGCTGCTACCACACAACTTCTGCTCGCAACTGACTCGTGCCATACAAATCTGCAAAGGGAAGCTTGCCCAATATCTTTCAAACGAAACTTTAAAAATGCATATGCTCCCTTTTCTGTCCAATCAGGGCCATCAAGGAAGCAAACAGGTAAAACATTGTCAATGTATCATGAAAACAATCAAAACCAAAACTAAAACACACACTAAAAGCACACAAAAGAGAAACAAAGCATGCCAATTCAGCTGGTGTTTTCAACCCCCTTGGCTCCTCTCTTCTTAAGACTGGTGTAGGCTCTCTTTCTAAAAACTGTGCCCCTTCTTCTCCTGTCAATCTTTTGCTTCCTTGGTCTTTCAGTCTCTTCTGTGTATCCTTCCCTTAGGGTCCCACCCATCCTATAGCCTGCTCTGTCCTCTTTCCATTATGCAGCTGCCTCCTGGGGGGGTCTGTCTTACACCTGGCTGCTCAGTCTTCATCCTCTGCCCCCCGGCTTTGTGCTAGCAAACTACAGATAGCCTCAAAAGACGCCCCCCCCCCCAATTCCATCAAACCAGCATAGTTTCCTTGCGTGTCGATGTATGGCATGGCCCAGGAGTTGATCCTCTCACCATCTGTGAGAGGCCCTTGGATGAGAACATCTGGACTCTGGGTGTGAACAATATGGGGATTATCTTGTTAACTCCTCGGATGGAGACAGCCATCTCTGACTTGGGTTGTTGCCTGGGTGCCATGGTCAAGTGGCTAAAGGGAAACAAGTCGAAAGAGAACCCAGGTAAGGTGGAGATGATACTGGTTGGGAAGGCTGATAATCTGAAGGCAGCTGGAGCTACCAACATTGGATGAGGCCATGCTATCACTGGCAGATTCTCGGAAAAGCGTGGGAGTCTGGCTGACCTGGCTCGGTTGATGGAAAAACAGGCTGCCCAAAACATCTTTGCTCATTGATCCTTTATTTAGACTCCGCCATGCCAATCCATGCCACTGAAAACCTGAGAGAGATCAGTGCTACTCGCTCTGCAGCTTGTGGGCAGCCACATTTGCAATTATCATCAGTCAAAAGAGCCACATTCAGAGTGATGAAACCCAGAAATTACAGCGAGTTCAGAATACAGCAGCTTAAATCCTGACGAAGACTTGGAACGATCAGCGTATTACACCAGCTCTAGAACATCTGCAGTGAATGTTGCTTTATTTGGAGCCCACTCCAAGGTGCTGCTTTCAACCTTTAATGCCCCAAACAGTCTCAGTCTCTCATATCTAAGGAATGCCTCTCCCCACATGAGCCTGTACAAAAATTCATCTCATCATCTCTTTCTGGCTGTCCCCTCCTCTAGGAGACCAGCCCATCAAAGGACCTTTTTGGTAAATGCCCCTGTAATGTGCTTCCAGTTGAGGTACATTTAGTACCTATGCTCTATAACTTCCATAAAAAGGTTTTATTCAGGACAGCTTTTAACAGAATCCTCTAGTTTGTATGGTCTCCTGACGGCAAGTTTCAATTATTTTTATTGTTGGCTTTTATATCGAGGAAGGAGATTATACTGGACTGCCTTGCAACGAGCGCTTTACGTCATAACCAGAAACAACGCCCATTGTGTGAAAAAATACAACAGGCTCTAGAAAACTGATTCGGCGGGCACCTCCCAGCGGCAAGCGGGCACGTCACAGCAGCCTCAAGGCTGGAGTTGTCGGCAATGTACCTGCGTGAGGATAAAAAGTGAGTCGTCGCCAATACGGCTTGCCTTTTATATAGTAGGATTCTATTAAGTGTTTGTAAACATTCTTGAGTTTGCATTGGAAAAGAAAGGCGATATAAAAATATTTTAATAAAAATATTTCAGGCCATGGAGAGCATAATGCTTTCAGAAAGCCCACAGGCAGGGCCAAAAGTCATTACTTTAAATGTCTCCAGCATCTGGTGATGAGAGGTATATTGCCTCTGAACGTGGAGGTTCCTGTGGAAAACTCCCCTGGCCAAACATCTTCCCTCTCAGTAGCACTGCTCTGTCAACATTCCGTGACTTATTCCTCTCCCGCAGCAACTGGAATATTCTTGTGCATTCCATAATGCATGATAGAGATTCATAGTCAATGTACCAGTTTTTTTAAAAAAAAAAATCTTGCAAGATTAAGAGATATAGTCCATCCAACTCGCATTATTTCATAAGCCTTTGACAAGCAGTAGCATTTTTGCCCAAGAAAAAGAGGAAACGTAATAGGCACATTTTCAATCTTTACCTAGCTGTACTCATACAAATCACTGTCAGTATGAACCATCACTTTTTGAATGCTTCTCTATTCATTTCCATTAAGCCCGGAGCATTCCCCTTCATCCCACCTCCCATCCCATCCGTCATAAGTTGAAAAATTGCAGATGTTTGTGAGCTAACCTCTAAATACATCAATCTTAGAGGGGAAAAAGTATTCCTGGAATGAGATGTGTTCTGCTGCTGTCCTGCTAAAATGAAAATGCTCGGGCCGCCTTACAAACATAAAGGCAAAAAGAAAAAATTATCTTCTCAGTTTTGTATGCTTGAGATCCAAATCTTCACTGCCTTCCGTGGTGAGGTCTCCCTCGTCCACACCCCCAGACTTTCAGAAGACAAGGAAGGAATCAAGAGGAAGACTCGCCATTCACAGGCACTCCTACCACCAACAGTCCCTTCCACATCCTGGTTTCAGGTGGGTAGCCGCGCTGGTCTGTAGTAGAAGAGCAAGATTAACTTAAAGACCATCTAGATCACCAGGGTATGAGCTTTCAAGAACTCATACTCTGGTAATCTAGTTGGTCTTTTAGGTGCTACTGGGCCCGAATCGTGCTCTTCTATATCCTAGGTTGCCTGGCCCTGATTCTAAAAGACAAGTGGAAGGAGGCTATCAATTTTTGCCGCACATTTTTCTCTGATTTTCTTCAGCTTGAAGCCTACAGGGTGGTTAAGACTTGCAGCTAACAGAGAGGAAAAGAAAGCTCCGATGCAGTCTGCCTGCATACAAGGACCATCACGGCAGGGAAGGCAAAGTCTTGCCCCCTTTGACCCTGTGATTGGCTCAGTTCCCAGAGACAGGGAACCTGCAACAGGTTGAAATCAGGTCTAGTCACTGACACGCTCGCTTGACTTTTCTTCCACTGAAAAAGCACGCAGACATGCTATCCTCTTTCCCCTGCATTCTCAAGTGATAAGGCCACTGGACAGCCGAATCACAAAGAAGCTGCAAAACTCTCAGCATCTCCCACCCAGACTGCCTTTGCCCCTGCCACTTTGCCTACTGCTGGCATGGCAACTGTGCCTTATGATTCCTTTATGCTTTTGAATGGTGTCTTAAAGGGGAAATAACAGCCGAGGCTGTGATCCCCGGCGGCATCCAGCGTGTACAGCGACTGTAAAGGACAAAGAGCTTATGGGGTGGTAATACAAGAATTTATAAAGATGAATGTGCCGGCAGAAAGAGGAAACGATCACACCAAGAAATGATTAATCTTATCAGGATGAAGTTCATTTCCAGTTGCAATCCCACATTACTGGAAAGGCTTTTATTTTGTTTCTTGCTCAGCTGTCCCTGAAGAGTGGGACAGCTTGACCCATCCTGTATGCCACCCAGTGCCAGGAACTGCATTGCTCCCTTATTTATTTATTCCTTACTAGACCCCTTCCCCCCCCAAAAAAGTACAATCGACTCCAAAGAATTTAAAATTTGCTATTCAAGAACACAGATAATTTGCAAAAAAAAAAAAAGAAAAGACAAGGGTACTCTTTGGTTGTTGTGGGTTTTCCGGGCTGTATTGCCGTGGTCTTGCCAAGACCACGGCAATACAGCCCGGAAAACCCACAACAACCATCGTTCTCCGGCTGTGAAAGCCTTCGACAATACAAGGATACTCTTTCTCTATCACAGACAACCAGATCATTACCATAAACACATAGCAATCTGTTTCAGCTTGTAGGTATAGCAAACTAGTACTGTTCCATCCTACCCACCACCCGTTTGAATTTCTAGCCTATGGGTGAAACTACACACCAAAACACTCTCCTTCATAACATGTAGTAGAACTTAAGCTGGTTTCCAATATCATCTGCTGACAAAACGCATAAACTGAAGATCTTCATTCCCAAGAAAAGTTTAACTGCACATTATGGAGGAGCAGCGTAACAGAGGGACGCAACTGTCCTGTGTTTCCCGTAGTGTGTAGTTCCACCCTGAACCTGTGTGTGAAAATCAGACACCAGCACCATCTGGGTTTCCCAGTTTCTCCTTTTCATATCTCGCTATGCTTCACAGGATACATTTAAGATAGATTTGCAGGCAGGGATTCATTCATTTCGTGTTAAACTCCTTTGTTAAACATGTCTTGGGGGAAAAAAAGAAAAGAAAAATCCAGTCGAACAAGGAGATTCTTTACCACTGCTCCCTGAACCCGTCAGGGCAGCCTGTCATCTTATCTCCAGTTTTATTAGAAAGAACGTGTCTTCTGTCTTCTTTAATTGCTACTTACATTCTAGCACACAATCGCAGCAAAATACTCATTTCGGTTATTTTACTGTAGATCACGATATGCTCCAAGTCAGCCTCGTTTTTTAGAAAATTATATATAAAGAGGCTCCCACTTTTAAAGTTGCCAAACTAGCTCACTGCACATACACACACACACAGCCAATAGCCTTGGCCTCCAAAACCATGTTCTTTGCAGGAGAAACAAAGTCTCTTTCTATTGTTTAACACAATACATTAAATCAAATAGGGAGCTTTTTCTATAAAGAACACAGTGTTTGTTTAATTAGCTTGGTAGCTAGATGATGGGGGGGGGAGCATCAGAGACAGACTAAGGGAACTCAGTCCCACTGTTCTACCTGCCTGTTGGCTTTGAAGGAACCCCAGGTCTGTCTTTCCAAAATCGTGGAGACTAACTACATTTTGTTGCTTTGGGGGAACAAACATTCCTTTAAAAGCCAGCACTGACAACTACACTGGAAGTCAGAATCACTGGCTCAGATAGCCTGTTGGGTAGAAAGGCTGCTGCATCTTGCGAGTAACAAACAGGTGGCTTTTAATAGAAATGAAGAAGTTGAGAAAATTTCCAAGCTATCCAAGCTTCTCTGGAACTCTGAGAAATGGAGCATGATGCTGAGATAGAGTAGTCTTAACATAGCCCTCTGGCTCCACTCGTAGTAGCCAGGCCTTTCCTTCTCTCTCTGCCTTATCTCTCTCTTTTTTTTCCTCCTTGCCTTTCTACTTGGAGAACAGAGGCAGGCCGGGTAGTTGTCTGTGTTGGAGGGCTAGGTTGGGTGGAGTTTTTCAGTAGATTATTCATTAGAAACACCAACAGATGCTTTAAAAAGAGACTAGCATTTGTCTTAGCTGTTTCTACCTGCCCGCCACCCCCCCCCCCCATGTTTAAACAAACATAAAGCACAGGTACAATACAGCCCGGTGGTGGAAAGTGCCATCAAGTCTTAGCTGACTTAGGAGGACCTCTGCTGCGGTTTTCATGGCAAGAAGCTACCAGAAGTGGTTTGCCATTGCCTGCTTCTGCATAGCAGCTGATTTTCTTTGGAGGTCTCCCATCCAATCACTAATCAAGGCTGACCCTGCTTAGCTTCCGAGATTTGCCGAGATCAGGCATGCCTGGGCTATCCAGGTCAAACAATCCAGCCTAAACTAAGCAGTTTACAATGCCATTCTAAAGAGAGTTATGCCCTTCTAAGTCCATGGAAGTCAACAGGATTTTGCTTAGGGTTGCACTATTAGCTTCATAGACTGTAGTGGGATAACAACAACAACAACAGCATTCGATTTATATGCCACCCTTCAGGATGACTTAACGCCCACTCAGAGCGGTTTACAAAGTATGTCATTATTATCCCCACAACAAAACACCCTGTGAGGTGGGTGGGGCTGAGAGAGCTCCAGAGAGCCATGACTGACCCAAGGTAACCCAGCTGGCTTCAAGTGGAGGAGTGGGGAATCAAACCCATCTCCCCAGATTAGAGTCCCGCGCTGACAACTACACTGGATAGTTGGAGCACATGCTTAACTGAATTCTCTAGGCTCTAAATGAAACTTTAACTGGATTGTGCCCCCTTAATCTCCAGTAATCACTCCTCCTATGAGTTCTGATCCTGTCAGAGGCAGCACTTGAAGTTTCCTCCCTCTTGGGTAAGTTGGGAGAAAGAGATGCTGAAAATACGTTCTTGTTTGGGGGACATTTGCAGGTTCCCTTTCACGGAGGCAGAGGCTCTCTGGCTCAGACGAAATAGTCCTCTGCTGTCTGTGCCCTCGTGATTCAAACCGCTAGCATAAGACTTGTCGATTCCTTCCTCTGCAGCAGGCAGATGGCTTGCGGGCCCAGGGGCCAAAATCCACTTCCTCCAAAGCAATCTGTTGACAACATTTCCATGAAGACAAACGTAAAGGTAGTCCTCTGTGCAAGCACCAAGTCATTACTGACCCATGGGGGGACATCACATCACGACGTATACTTGGCAGACTTTTTTACGGGGTGGTTTGCCATTGCCTTTCCCAGTCATCTGCACTTTACCCACAGGAAACTGGGTACTCATTTTACCAACCTCGGAAGGATGGAAGGCTGAGTCAACCTTGAGCCAGCTACCTGAACCCGGCTTCCGCCAGGATCGAACTCAGGTCTTGAGCAGAGCTTGGGCTGCAGTACTGCAGCTTACCACTCTGCACCATGAGGCTCTTGCATGAAGACTTATTTTAACCAATAAAAATTAATAGTGAGCCCAAGCTGAGGCTGTTAATTCAGGATGGAAATTGGGGCGCTCATCCCTCCGGAAACATTTATATACAGCCTTTCTCACATAGTGGGCCTATGGCAGGTTACAAAAATGTGCTTATGACCAGATGCAACAATTACAGGGGGATAGTTTAGGTGGGTAGCCATGGTGGTCTGCACTAGAACAGCAGGATTTGAGTCCAGCGGCATCTTAGAGATCAACAAGATTTTCAGGTGTAAGCTTTGGAAAGGAGTTCTGGCTCTTGAAAGCTTATGCCCTGGATTTTTTTTTTAAATTTAAAGATTTTATTTAAAAAGAATGTGAAAATAAGAAGTGCTAATAAAAGATTATACAGATACTAGATTGGAAATTGTGTTGAGACTTATACAACCCTGTATAAACTGTACATACAGAATAGTTTCAAGAGTTGAACAAGCAATACATTTAAATTTACATTAACCTAATAAACAAAAAATATTCTAAATTTATTATAGCTAAGCATAGATGCATCATAACTCTCCTTCCCTCTTCTTCCCTCCTTCCCTCTTCTTGGTTCGTTTTAACTATGCAAGCTTCTATATCAGTTAATTTCTGCCTAAGAAATCAAAAAGGTCCTTCCATTTTTCCCAAAATTCGGCTATTGGTCTATTATGTAAATAGGCCGTCAATTTATCCATTGATGTGTATTCATAAATCTTACGTCTCCATTCTAACACATCAGGCTTATGCCCTGAAAATCTTGTTGCTCTCTAAAATGCCACTGGATTCAAATCCAACAATTACACATTGCACCAATAGTTCTATATATTGATGTTTGGCCCACCTCATCTCATAGACTCAAGAGAGGTAAACCCAGGGCTTTTTTTCAGCAGGAACGTGGTGGAACGGAGTTCTGGCACCTCTTGAAAATGGTCACATGGCCGGTGGCCCCACCCCCTGATCTCCAGACAGAGGGGAGCTTAGATTGCCCTTCGTGCCACTCCCCTCTGTCTGGAGATCAGGGGGCGGGGCCACCAGCCATGTGACCATTTTCGCCATATAACACTATTATTTAGTGTTTATATGGCAGCTGCAATATACATGGAGCTCTAGAGTACCGAGACAGGAAGAGGCATCTGCTCCCAAGGATGTTACAATCTAAATTTCAACAAAAGCGACCAGGAAGGTGGCAGCAATTTGGGATGCATATTTATTTATTTGTTTGTTTGTTTTCCATTTATATTCTGCCCTCCCCACATTTCCAGCAGGCTCAGGGCAGATTACAGAAACATCTAGTTAAAATATGTAAAACGATTATTATAAATTAGAGACCATAAAAACATACAAAATTACCACACAATTTAAAATGCATACATACATAAAAATAGCAGCACAACTAACCAGCCTAAATCATCTCCAGAGCCTCTTCATAGTAGAAAATTATTTGAATGGGGAGTATTTGTCGTGGGGAGGGCCCAATCCACCATCAACCGACCAGGGGGGCTCCGTCTAGCACCACTCATATGCCTGGCAGAAAAGCTCCGTCTTGCAGGTCCAGCGAAAGGATACCAAGTCTTGCCTGGCCTTGGTCTCATCAGACAGAGCGTTCCACCAGGCTGGGGCCAGGACCGAAAAGGCCCTGGCCCATGCCAGGCGGGTCCCCCTGGGGCCAGGGACCTTTAGCAGATGTTTCTCACTGGAACGAAGAGTCCTCTGGGGTTTGTATGGGAAGAGGGGGTCCCACCTCATTATATATGAGTATATAATGAGTTCACAATGACCTCCTAAGGCGTGTATTTTTTTTTTACGAATGTTTTCTCTTCTATTCTATTTTTAAGTCATTTTTAAAAGGTCACTGCCTATCTCAAATCCTTACCAACGGAATGGAACTAAACATATAAAACCCTCCTTTCCTCCCCTGTCACCTCCCACACCTTTTCCCTTTCCACTGCTTCCATCTGTCCCTTACCTTCCCAGCACCAACCATCCATCGTGAATAAATTCTATCTGATCACAGTAAGCAGTGCCCCAGAGCCTCCAGCAGACTCTACTTATCCATCTCCATCGAAGACCTCCTTTTTCTGAAAAGGACAAATTTTGCTGAGCTCTCTCTATGCGTAAAACTTTTGTACGAGGCAGTGCCCTGCGATCCAGGTTGGAAGACTCCCTTCCCCCCCCCCCCGCGCTCTGCTTTTCTGCACACACTGTAACATTAGCAAGAGTTCACACAGTTCAGAAATAATCTTACGAAAAATATTGCTGGAGATTACATCTGGATTTCCGTTCCTTGTTGTGTTTCAAAGAACACCCAGCTGATAACCCGTTGCATTCAGAGGCCTCTCCGAGAACTGAAAGTAAAGGCCCGTGAATCTGAGCAAAGGAGAAACTGGGCAATCACTAAGCAAAGCATAAACCAAACCGCTGATAAACACATCTTCGAGCGACAGCAAAGAGGCAACACAGACTACAAAATACCTACTCAAATTTCAGCACTACGCAGTCATATGAATAAAACCAAATACAAAGGCTGCTTGGAAACCGTAAGCCAAGTTTCAAAACCAAAGCACCTCATCAGCCGATGTGCTTTTCCGATTCTCTGCTTTGTGTTTCTGAGGAATTAACCTATACTGGAATCTATAAAGACAAGAAAAGATCCAAGCAGAGAATATTAGATATGGGGAGACCGCAATTAAATGAGTGGAGAAAAAGGAAGGAGGTTTATCTAGAGACATTCAGTGAGTCACCTACGGGCCACCAATTACTAGAGATGGGCATGAACCGCATTACGAACCTCAAAAACCCACGAAAATGGCCACGCGAACGTGACCTGGCAGATCGTGATCAGCCACAGCCAACGAACCAGTGGTCAGGAAAGTCCTGGTTTGTTGCGTTCGGGTGCAGTTCGGGAAGCCAGACACTCAGGCGCCAGCAATCTATTCCCCTGGCAACAGAGCCAGGGGAATGCCTGAGCTCTGTCTGCCCTCCTTTTGTCACCCTGGAAACCCGAATGGAAGCCCAGCTTTCCTTGATCAGCAGGGCTTCCTTCCAACCACAGAGCTGCAAAGCAGTTACAAGTTGGGAGAAGACACCCAGGGGAGGGAGGGGGAAGGGGGTGTTCTGTAGCCATAGGTACTCCAATCTCATCCCTGCAAACCCTGATAGGCAGCTCTGACGGCCAAACACATACCTCCTGTGTTGCTGAATGGGACCCATGCTTATAAATAGCCATGGTCTCCCAGGCTGGGTTGCAGTTTCTGCGAGCAGTGGAGTGGGACAGAGCTCTTGCTTGCCACTTTGGCCTCCACAAACCACGATCTGGTTCGGTTCAGCAACGGGAGATGTTTGTTGCATTTCGGGAATTCGGGATCGTGGTCTGCACCGAACCACGATCCGCTGGTTCGTTATTTTTTTTTTGTTCGTGCCCATGTCTACCAATTACCTTCCCAATAAATACACTCTAGGTCCTGCAAAGGCAGCAGTGGGAAATTAAATAGGACTTTTGCTTTTGCTGAAAAAAATCAAAATAATGCTGGATCAACAGAAACAGAAGTTAAACTGTAAATTATTGTTTTACAAATTTACATATCATCGTATCTTAGCCTAAGAGATTCCACCATTGTTCATGAGCCTGTAGGCTTAGCAATCTCCTACGTTTAGTGGAACAAGAGCCATTTACCCTGTGCCCACTCCAACATACACACAGTAATGAGAGCAATCCATACAGGGGCACAAAACTTTGGAACTCCCCTCTGCCCAGGAGATTTGTGTGTCTCCCTCTACTGCTGTATTCCATCAAACTTTTTTGTTTTGTTTGGAATGCCCCTAAGAACTATTATTGACCCTCCTCCCTGTTAACTTTGTGTGTTTGTTGAATTGTTTTTATACTTTATTTTAAATTTAAATTGTTTTAAAATGTTTTAAATTGTTTTTAGTGTTTTAATGTTTGCCACCTTGAGGATCCTATTTGGGTAGAAAGATGGCATACGCAAATGTTTTAAATAAATAAATATAAGAGGAGGGGGAGCAGTCTGAACCAGCTGAGAGAAAAAATATCGATTTTGTAATGCTCCTATATGGCCAATAAATCGATTCAGGAGCCACACACACAACCACTGCCCCCGCCCCAAATTCTTGATTGATTAAATTGTGAAATTCATTGTCAATGGATGCAGCGATGGCCACAGGCACAGGGGGCTTTAAACGAGGATTGGAAGGGAACCTCTATATTCGGAGGCAACAGAACTTTGAACCCCAGTGCTGGACGGCTGTATCAGGGGAAAGCCTTGGAATATCTTCCCTGTCTGTGGGCCCTCCGGGTCAACTGGTTGGCCAGGCCAGTGTGTGACACAGGATGCTCCACTAGATGGACCACTCATCTGATTCAGCAGGGCTCTTATTTTGTTCTATACTCTTATGCAGGGCTTTTTTCTGGGGAAAGAGGTGGTGGAACTCAAGACTGTACAATGATGTCACTCTGGGTCAGCTGGAACAAGGGGGGAGTTTTTAAAGTTTAAATAGCCCTTGGCGAAAATGGTCACATGGCCGGTGGCCCCACCCCCTGATCTCCAGACAGAGGGGAGTTTAGATTGCCCTCTGCGCCGCTAGGCAGTGCAGAGGGCAATCTAAACTCCCCTCTGTCTGGAGATCAGGGGGCGGGGTCACCGGCCATGTGACCATTTTCAAGAGGTGCCGGAACTCCGTTCCACCGCGTTCCTGCTGAAAAAAAGCCCTGCTCTTATGATTCAGGCTTCTCTCACTAGAGGTGTAAGTTCAAAGATTTTTTGGGAAACAACCCCTTGGAGCAGTAGGACAATCCTTCAGGCAATGGCCAGGGCATATCTCAGGTTCTACAGCTCAGGGCTCATCCCTGGAACGAGAGAGACGAGGCTTGCTCTGCTACTGTGCGAAGCAACTTTTCTTCAACAGTGACAAGCTGCAACCAGCTCCTCTGGGATTACACTCCTTCTAGGTCAGGGGCTGTGCCTTCCAGACAAGGTTGAGCCTCGGTGCAGACATTTTTCATCATAAACTGCCACACTGAAGGAGCCCTTGCAAAAATGAAAAAAGATTAAGCGGACAATGTTCATTCTAATTATTATTTTTTCTGTGCTGCCTGAATCAGGGATATTTTAACAACAGATGATACACTCTGCACTCGAGTCTTTAAAAACATTCCACCTCTCCGTTTGCTTTGATTGGGAGGGCTTACATCTCCCACACACTCAATCAGATTTGAATCTACATTTGTATAAAAATTACCCTTTGGGGCTGACCTGGGGAGGATAATTGTGTACAGCCCCACTGTACGCATGATGAAAACAATCAGTCAGATTGGACGGGTCGCTAGCTTGCACTGCCTTCGTACAAAAAATAATTTACACAAATTGTTTTTTGCCTTGAATTGACGCTTTCCTAGTAAAGTTAATCCTTCACGCTGTGCCCAAGAGCTGCCACTTGGCAGGTGGTAAATACCTTGATATTGCTATACGCAAAAAATAAAAATCTTATAATGCTAGTAATCAACATAAAGAGCAGCACAATCAGACCTTCTTATCTGCATAATCTTAATAGAGGGGAAAGGGGGGAGAAGAGTCATTAAATAATATACCCCAAAGAAAATGCAAAACTAGATCTGCAGGAAACATCCAACCCATGTACACAACATAAGCGTGACTCATCACTCACAGTGGCAAGCACCACCACAAGAAATCCTAACTCACAGGCTGGAACACACCGGTGGGTCCAAAGAATCCTTACCAATGGTCACAAATGCTGTTGATGACAACTTGGCACTTGCAATATGAGACAAGTATTGGCTGACATCTCTCAGCATTGGTTCAGCTCAGATAATATTTATCTCATTTTCTAGAGGGTATTGTCCACAAAAAGATGATTACATGTACCTGGGGAGAGCAAGAGTCCAGTTGCACCTATAAGACTAACAAAATTTGTGGTAGGGTATGAACTTTCGTGAGTTACAGCTCATGCATCTGAAGAAGTGAGCTGTGACTCACGAAATCTCATACCCTACCACAAATTTTGTTAGTCTTCTAGGTGTTACTGGACTCTTGCTCTTTTCTACTGCTATAGACAGAGTAACACAGCTACCCATCTTGTTCTATCTACATGTATATGGGGTGAGCATTTGTTCTTCCTTGGTCTGTTAAAGGCGATAATGCCAATCCCCATATACTAATTCATAGAACTACATGGTATGAGAAAAACAATGTGTGTGTGTTATGTGCTGTCAAGTTACTTCTGACCTATGGTGACCCTACGAATGACTGCCGTCAAAAATGGCAGCCACAAGGCAAGTTCTTACTTGCTAACACATTCCGCAAAATTTAACACACACGCACTGAACTGAGCCCAGAGTAGCAAAAAGGGCAACAGGTAAACAAAAAAGGCTCCTATTTAATCTTCACATCTGTCCACAAACACAAGACACTGCCTACAGGTTCGTTCAAATTAAATATGCATATTGCTAGTGACAGTCTTTCGATTTTTTTTTGTTAGCTCTTTTCTAAGATGATTAATCTCATTTCACAAGTGGAAATAGAAGCACCAAAAAGGCAATCTGAGCATCTGTTGTCGAAAGAGGTCCAGCTACAAAGCGCACACGTATTCAGACTGTGGTTGCTGGGGCGAAGGGGAGCATGCATAGATACATATACATGCAAACAGATCCAGAGGAGTTAGCTGTGTTAGTCTGTAGTAGCAAAATAGTAAAGAGTCCAGTAGCACCTTTAAGACTAACCAACTTTATTGTAGCATAAGCTTTCAAGAACCACAGCTCTCTTCGTCAGATGTATGGAGGGTATGAAGAAACTGGCCAGAGATATAGGTGGTGAAAGGAGGGGGGAGTAGATGCAAATCAGTTACAAGAAGTCATGAAAGAGGTGGAGTGCGCAATCCAAGCTGGGTGTGGCCCCTCCATGGCAGAATCTGAACAGAATGCCTGAAGGCAGTTACGTTTGGTAATGAGATAACCATTCATAGTCTCTATTCAATCCAAGTCTGACTGAGTCAAATTTACATATGAATTCCAATTCAGCAGCTTCCCGTTGGATTTTGTTTTTGAAATGTTTCTGTTGAACTATGGTGACCTTTAAGTCCTTGATGGAGTGTCCTGGTAGATTGAAGTGTTCTCCCACTGGTTTCCAGATGTTGCCATTTTTAATGTCAGATTTGTGTCCATTTATTCTTTTGCGCAGAGGTTGGCTGGTTTGTCCAATGTACAGAGCAGAGGGACATTGTTGGCAGATGAAGGCATATATCACGTTGGAGGATAAGCAGCTGTAAGAGCCAGAGATAGTGTAGTTGATGCCATTGGGTCCTGGGTACATGCAAAGCACACGGTCTTGACACCTCTTCTGCAGGAAAAAGCCACAATAGCTTTTTATTCAAAGACTTCTCAAATCTTTCAGTGGAGCACTGTAGGGACAGTGGCGGCACAAAATGTGGAAATGTTGGCATGGTGAACCTGCTATTTGGGGAGGGAGGAGGGGCCAGTCAAGCCAAAGCAAAACACTCTAGATTTCTTAAATTATGAGCCCAAAAGACAATGTAATTAGGGGTATGTCAATAGTGTAAGCCCTGGATTTGAGAGTCAAATAAACTAAATTAAATCTGTGTATTACAGTAAAAAACAAACAAAAGGCTTTAAAAAAGATTTAAAGCAAGCAACTGATCTACTATAACCACACAACGTAACAGCATAGCAGACCAGATGGAGATGACTGTGACAAACTACTTCTCGGCCTTGAGGTTGAATATGGTTAGGTTACTTTATTTATTTAAAATATTTCTGTGCTGCCTTTCCTCACGAACATGGGCTTACGGCAGCTTATGCCAATGCAATTAGCATAAACATATCCATTCCTAAAACCCAAACACAATTATATCCCTATCATCACAGCTTAACGTCCATATCTTCACTACTGACAGCTTAATAAAAAAAAAAAAACAGCTGCTCTGAAAATCAGTGGTATCGAGCTGCAACTGGTAAACCTTCTACACAGGTACGCACATAGCCCTGTTTCTTCTGTGCCGCCTCTTCAGTCACCTCCTAGTATCAGACTTCCCCACATCAGAGCAATCACACGGACAGTGTCCAACGCTTCCTCTCCCCAGATGTTCAGGCAATGTGTCATTTTCAGGGACTGATTACAGAGCACCAATTATGATGCCCGTACACTACATATGGAAGCTGTGCGCTCCAATGGTCTTTTAGCTCTCTTGCAAGAGGTCACGTCCCCTTGGCAGGTGAGAGAAGGCAACATTCTGTTGTGGGTTCACATCTTTCTTGTTCTTACAGTCAATAAAAGAGGAAACACCAGGGCCCAATTCTGGGCTTCCCTGGTCCTTTCCAGCTGTGGATTTCTCTGCCCCCTTTGGCCAAGAAAGGGAGTCAAATGCAACCACAGGCACAGCGAGCCTCCCTTTTATTACAGGCCAGCCTCCGTAAATGAGACAAGGTTTCCCCAAGTTCAAAAGTTCAGCATGGTCAGGATGTCACCTTAGACGGGCCTGGAGACGCCAAGCTGGCAGTTGTGTTAACTCAGCTGAAAAGTCTAACAAATCAAACAGCATTTTCCCCACACTGAGACCAGCTCTGCTCTCACAATGACAAACGATCCATCACCATTTCTTTCTATGGGGATCGTGTGTTTCCTGATGAAGCCCTGGCCTTTAATCACGCCTCCTCGTGAGGAGCCATCCCCCCTCTCCATTCTCTCTTGAAGAACAGAGCCGATTATTTTACAAACAAAGGACAACTCGTCTTTAAGCCAATAGGGGGAAGCAGAACAGCAGCTAAAATAACGCGGTATTAGCCTGCAGGGTCAAGTCTGCAGACTGACTCGCGTGCTGTGCTAACCCTTGAACACAGGGAGAACCTTGACGACTGCGATTCAGCTCCCCATTCTTCTGTGGCTACAGCGATGCAACATACAGACCGTCCGCCTTTCACTGCTTGAAATGTGCCATTTCTTTTGAGGCAAAGAGGAATTCAGATGCAGAACTCCTAACATAACCACATTAGCTTCGCTATTGTCATAGGACTGGCTGCCTGCAGATACATCTTTGGTTACTCACCAGTCCCTTTGCATCAACCAGATGTTCTGGGAGCGGCTGCAGCACAGCGGTTAAGTGGCTGGGCTCTGAATCAGCACTCTGCTGGTTCGAATCTCACTACTGCCGTGAGCTCTGCAGGTGGCCTTGGGTCAGCCGCTCCTCTCAGCTCAGCTCCCCAGCAGCATTGTGGGGATAATAATAACACTGACTTTCTTAACTGCTCTGAGTGGGGACTAATCTCTTTAGAAGAGATGTCATTCAGTATATGAGCACAACGCTGTTGTTGTTGTTGTTCTCTTCTGCTGCCGCTGAAGATTCTTCCAGTCCTACAATATCTGTTAGCATTTTTTTAAATCAGCCAAACAATCAATCTGCCTATCTACCTTTATTTATTTGTATAATTACCAAATTATTTGCTAATATATATATATTTTTTACCATAGCTCAACATCCAATTACAAACTGATCCAACATCACCAATGTACACACCGGTAACAGCCTTGAAATAACACAATCACACATCAGTTTGGTTCATACACCGTGTGGCTTTTGACAATATAACCTTTAATGGGGGGTGGTCTAGAAACCTGACGTAATTTGGAGCAGCACATGATGAGAAGCAGCCAGTTTACCAGGTATTTCCCTGAGCCAGGATGACACCTTTGCCTGGAAAGGGAAAGTTTACCAAGTTTGAATGTTGCAGAATGTTTTGCAGTGAATCCTTCAGGCAAAATTCCTGAGGTCGAACGACAGCCTCAGGTCAGAAACCCCTTGCTTATACTTCTTCAATAGTATGATGTAACCAGCCAACTGTTCATTACTTTCCCTATATTCCTTATTAGGCTACTATGGAGCTTGGGTGTGTGTGTGTGTGTTGCATTCTGTATTAATGCTCCACTCAGCGCTGGACTCCATTAAGCAGCAACTGAGCTTTGTTTGCAGGTGGCTGCAAATCCAGGCCCTCTTTTGGGGATCCGCATGTGCTTGTGTGCTATATTTATAGACTGCTTCAGGATGAAAAATAGAAATCCAGGGGATTATTAATGTGACAGGAATGTGACACATCATGAGAAAATAGATCCCGCCGTAATCTAAAGGACATGATGAAATACGCGAGCTGAGGACCAGATTTCTATAGCTTGAGTTAATGCATGGGAACCTATCGTTCAGATCTTTAAAAGGGCTATTAATTATACTGTCAGAGGGAAGTCCAAACCCAAAGGGGAGGGGGGGGAATGTTCAACAAGACTTCCAACCTGTAAGCAATGCCCTTTATTTTACTTCTTTTGAAGAGCAAGAACAAAACAACTGCAACCCCACAGCTTCCTGTATAAACAGCCTAACACCGCCAGTGGCAAAGCAGCAGCTCTGGGATACAATTGTATTTCTCCCCTCTTGTTAATCACAGACAAAAGGCATAGAGGCTGAAGCCTACAGTCCTGCCGAAACACCACTGAATTGAGAGAGCGCAAGGACCAAGCTCTTGCCCAGCTCGCAACCATTTTGTCATAGCTTAAACAGGAAGTTTGGTAGGCACATTTTCCCCCTACTGTTACAACTCAGTTAAAAGCAAACAACTTTGGGAGCCAAGCCTGCCAGGTTATGCCAACGACCCTTTAAGTAGTAATGCTGTATTTTCAAGGGCCAAAGCCTCACATTGAATCACGTGTTCCACCCTGAGTCTGTACCATGGAAAGCACGAGGGGACTCGAACGTAGGCTCCAAGGGCAGAAACTGGACAGAGGAAAGAGGTTCGGTCCTACTGTCTGGTATCCATCAGCGGCACCACTGTGGGTAGCCAGGAGGTGGCACTGCATCCACTAGCTCAGAAAGTGGCAGGTCTATCAGCGGCTCAGAGGCAGTAAACCTCTGAATGTCAGTGCCAGGAGGCAACATCAAGGGGGAGGTCTTGGCCTCTACACCTTCTTACTGGATCTCCCTGCTTAACTGGTTGACCAGCATGAGATGGTGTGCTGGACTAGATGGACTACTGGTCTGAGCCGCCAGTACTTTGTTTGTTTGTTTGTTTGTTTGTTTGTTTGTTTGTTTGTTTGTTTGTTCGTTCGTTCGTTCGTTCGTTCGTTCGTTCGTTCGTTCGTGTCATTTATAGTCTGCTTTTCTCACTGAGACTCAAGGTGGGTTACATAGTGTGAGGTTAGTACAATCAATATCAAGGACATTTCCATAAACAATGTCATAGGGTAAATAAATACAAGTTTACAAGACAGAGCATTAGCAAGGATCCAATACGGAGTTGAAGAATTGCTGAAACAGAACATAATCAGTTCTAGGACTGACATTAGACAACATGAAGCACAGGTAGTATATAGGAGTACATATTTCAAGCAACGGATAGTATGTAAGGCAACACAGTGGTGAAGTCTATGGTCCCTAACTCATTAGCGAAGCATCTGAGACTCCCCCCCCCCCTACAATACTGGAAGGGACCAATTGAGTTCATCTTGGGCTGAGCTCAGTTGCCTGAATCTTGTTCACTGCCAGGACAAGGACTTCAAGACTCAGCGCAGAACTAGATGAATACTAATGCAAAAGAAAAGTCTCGTGACTTAACGAATACATTTTACTTCATTTATACCCTGCATTTCTCCTCAGTGGGGACCCAGAGCAGCCCACACCATTCTCCTCTCCTCCATTTTTTCCTTACAGCAAACCCTGTTGGGCAGGCTAGGCGGAGAGTTTTTGTGCCTGGCCCAAGGTCAGCCAGCGAGCTTCCATGGGAGAGCGGGGAACCAAACCCGAGTCGCTCCGATCCTAGTCCTTCGCTCCAGCCACCACACCACACTGGCTCTCACGCAACTGAGCTGCCTCAAGTCCACCCACTCGATTCCATCTTGCCCAGAAATATTCCACAGTGCAAACGCCACCCTGTTCCTCAAGCTAACCAGACTACCACCCTTCTAAACAGACACATTTCCGGTTCTGAAAGCTGCAAGGACATTTTAAGCTGCAAGGGAGACTCATTCCTCTGGAAGGGGCCACAGCTCAGTGGTAGAGCATTTGCTTGGCATGCAGAAGGCCCTAGGTTCAATCCCTGGCATCTCCAGTTTAAAGCACTAGGTACTACATGCAAAAGACTTCTACTTGAAATCCTAGAGAGCAGCTACCAGTCTATCGATTTTTATGCATGAAGGATTGATTCAGTATAAGGCAGATTCATGTGTCCATAGGATGAACTGGAATGTTACTTGTTTGTTCAGCCTTGGGCTTTGCTCTTGCACAGATACAAACAGATGCCATCATTCTATCCAAATGCAAACAACAGGACATTATGCCAGCCAGCTCCTGCTGATTTTTATACTCCTATATAAAAAGACTGCATAGAGAGGACCCATTCACTATGGGCTCTAGTCTATGGAAGCTTGTGCTGGAATTAAAATGTCTCAGCCTAAGAGCCACAAGACTCCAGCATCTTTTCCCCGGTTTCTGTGTCACCTTGCTTTCAGCCAGGCATGTCTACAAAAAGACACTAAAAAAAAACCCGAACAAAATCCCACCACTTTAAATGACTCGAATTGCTTCTGTGTAGTTGTCACCAAGATGGCACAATCTTAGCCAGCGTTGCTGTTGCGTCCACCAAGCACCAGAGCTGGCCTCTTGACAGGATGGCACGTTTGACATTGCCTGTACCCTTTTCAAGACCCTAGTGCAACACTTGTGGTGACCTTCGATATAAGCCTCCTAATCTGTTCACGATCTTGAGCACCGGCAGATGCCTTCGCCGCCATTTGATGTTGGGAGTTTCATTCAAAGGACTATGCAGAGCACATCAATGTGTGTTTAAATTGACTGTTAAGAAGTGAGAAATTGTTACCCTTTTACCGGGCCTTGGAAAACAGGAAAGAAATTTAACCGGCTACTGCAGGGCCAGAGATACCATCTGGAGATTATGCTGCAAAGCCTCTCCCACAAGCATAAGCGATTTCGAACTGTGTGCATAACACCAAAGCTAGAAAGCGCATCCCTCAAGGATGATTCCTCCTTTAGCCAATCAGCGCATTTCGATAACATTTTAGTAACCTACATGGTGACATGCTACGGGACTCCACGGGGCAGGCACTGATTCAGGAAGCAGGAGTTGTAAAATTCATGTGAAAGTAAGACACCCTAGGGATCACTTCAGAGAAGTTCAGTTTAAATCTCTGCATAATTTTGAAGGCGAAGAATTTACTTCTGTCTTGAATCTAAGAATAAAGCTATGGTTTCAATCTGGGTTAATGATTATGATGACGATATGAGATCATTCATTCCGAAGACTTTTTAACGCAGAGTAGTGAGCTTAGAGACATGACTTACAGCCAGGGCTTTTTTTCAGCTGGAACATGGTGGAACGGAGTGCCAGCACCTCTTGAAAATGGTCACATGGCCGGTGGCCCCGCCCCCTGATCTCCAGACAGAGGGGAGTTTAGATTGCCCTCTGCACCGCTGGAGTGGCATGGAGGGCAATCTAAACTCCCCTCTGTCTGGAGATCAGGAGGCGGGGCCACCGGCCATGTGACCATTTTCACCGAGGGCGATTTAAACTTTAAAAAACTCCCCCCTTGTTCCGGCTGACCCAAAGTGAAGTTGTTGTGCAGTCCTGAGTTCCACCACTTCTTTTCCCAGAAAAAAAGCCCTGCTTACAGTCGTGAGTTTCAGTTCTCAAAACACAGCATTGCATATTCATAAAAACAGACGAGTAACCTGAACCAAGCAGCAGATTTTTGAAAAGTCTCCAGGTCTAGGGGGCTGGGGTGGGGTGGGGGGAGGGAAGGAATGGAGATACTGCACAATTACAGGGGCATTTTTGTTCCCAGATCCTTGGGAGTATGCATGTCAAAGTCAATGGAACTTGTTTCTGAGTGAACATGCATTGGCTTGGGCACCACACCAATTTCACAGGATGGGGAAGGAAATGCAAGAGGCCGACATTCTGTGAGTCTGCAATATTGTGGGTGGGCCCCCAGTTATGACAGCGTATTCATTCCAACAGTAGGACACCCTGGGTTGTGAAAGGAAAGACATCACAACCAATAAAGGTAAGTTATCATGAGCCACTCACAAGGGAGAACAATTCCAAGTACACCATCGTTTATCACTTTGGCAGCTAATGTGAGTGGGAAGCGCAATTTTTCTAACAGGGTATCAGACATGTGACATTCTGATTAAACGGCACGGAAATGCAGCCCCAAATCACTGTAATAAAGTGAGATCATCCATTTATTGTGTCTCAGCTAATCATTTGTAAATCTGCTGGTTCATTTTTTACGGCCCTTTGTGAGCAATAGGGGAAGACTCGGAATATTATGCTTAAGGGAGAAGGATGATTTATCTATTTACCAACCTGCTGGGAAGCTTTATCTGATTTGGATTATACAAGCATTTTGTATGCAGAGACCCCTCCAAAGCTTAAGGTAAGAGGGAGGGCAAAATATATGGGCAAGATTTAAAGTTGTGGCGGCAGCAGAATCATATGTCCAAGACCTTGCTGTGCTGGCCCTCCCTGTACAGATCCTTTCTAATATGTCTTTGTCCGTAGTATACAAAGTCCAGTTAGAAAACTGGGGGCCCATAACAGTGTTTCTGATCAAATACAACTTACGGTCCTCAAGCCCTGCTGTTTCCCATGCAAGAATCAGCTACCTCTCAAAATCAGTCACACTGGAACTAGTAATATTTAAGTGAAGATAATTTTGGTTGATCATACCCACAACTTTTTAAAATGAGGAAGAAAACACAGCACGGAGGAAGGGGTAAAATATTGAAGTGGCTATAGAGGTGTTGTTTTGATAGAGGGGGACAGATATATTCAAGGCAGCTAATAAAATGATTCAATAATAAAATCCTGAAACAGTACAAACCATAAAATCTGTCAGTAATAAAACAAGCAATAAAATCACCATAAAGGGCATAAAAACAGCAATAAAGTAATTTCAGCAAACATAAAATAGTAATCATAAAAGAGTACTTAGGATGGATATAGACCATAAACACATGCAGCTCAAAATGAGGGGATAAAACAGCAATTAAAAACCGAGGTAAAGAGGCAAAGCAGCTCACAATAGAAAATCACAGAATTGTTGAGAAGACCAGAACAGGGTTTGGCACTCTGAGAACTGTAGCATGAACGATCACTCTCCCACAGTAACCACGTCCAAACAGAAATAGTTTCCTACACCTTCCTAGATTCAAGGAACTGGCAAAACAACTTCTTTCTGAACCTAAAGGCCACACCAGAGAAGGTGGGGGGAAATACATCAAGGTCCCTGTGACTAGCCTATTGGTTTCAGGGGAAACCTCTTCCAAAACAGAGGTAGAATAGTAAGCTTCGGTAAATTTTACTTTAACCTGCTGACAAGCTGTACACAGGTTTTAATATATAGTTACACCTTAAAGGTCTGAACCTTGCTCTGCTACTACAGGCCAACACGGCCACCCTATATGAGGGGGGGAGTAGGGCTGCCTGAAGCTGCTTGAAGGCCACATGGCGGATCAGTCAGAGGACGGTGTGTCCAAAATTGCTCAGCATCCTCCTGCCCCCCCCCAAAACAGAGAGGAAATAAAGAGAATGGCCGTTTCCGTAATGAAAGCTGAGCAGCACAGAGGGGAAACCCCCACGGAAACCAAACAAAACATCAATCAGTTAATAAACTTTGAAAGTTCTTAAAGTGCCAGTGCAATATACAGTGCAAACTCTTAACATGAAAAGTATCAAATTCATTCAAATTACATTCATGTACAGTAGCATAAACATTCAGATAAACTCTACAGTAGTAGTTGTAAACATTCAGATAAACTCTACAGTAGTAGTTATAGCAGCATAGACAGAAAGTGTCCAGAAGTATGCACAGACTACAGAGGTAAACCCCTCCTAATGACGATGTTCTTGCTGTGGAGGAGGATAAAGCGTGGAGGATAAAGGTCTTAGCTTCTTATATATCCCTGTTGGAAGAATATGGAATAAAGGACAGCAAGAACATCGTCATTAGGAGGGGTTTACCTCTGTAGTCTGTGCATACTTCTGGACACTTTCTGTCTATGCTGCTATAACTACTACTGTAGAGTTTATCTGAATGTTTACAACTACTACTGTAGAGTTTATCTGAATGTTTATGCTACTGTACATGAATGTAATTTGAATGAATTTGATACTTTTCATGTTAAGAGTTTGCACTGTATATTGCACTGGCACTTTAAGAACTTTCAAAGTTTATTAACTGATTGATGTTTTGTTTGGTTTCCGTGGGGGTTTCCCCTCTGTGCTGCTCAACCCCCCCCAAAACAAGCTGCAGCTCAAGGCTGAAAGACTTAATTAATGTCACAGCATACGGCCTGCATTCAATTAACCAATTCCCTTCCCATCCCTTTCACTAAGTCCAGCACTGCTTTTATTACAAGCACTGCAACTGTCCTCTTCCAAAGTTATTTGTCTTTTAAAAAAAATAACATTAATTTAAATGTATCTAAGACAAACACAGCAGCTATTAATTAAAGCATAAAAGCGCCCTGTCAAAATTACTGAAGAAAACATACTGGGATGTTTAGAGTAAACACAGCAAAACAAGCGCGCTTAGACACATTAGACTCCATCCGCTGCGGAAATGACTGCGCTTTTGCTTAGTGGTTGCTTTATTCCCAGGCAGCTACCATGAGAATGAATGAGCTGGCTCCGAAAGAAGGCACAGCATCGGAGGCGATGGGACTTGGTAGCACATGATAGGCATTCAGGAGAGAACAGGTTTAGTATCAATGGAGATAGATGCAGAGGAGTTAGCCGTGTTAGTCTGTGGTAGCAAAATCAAAAAGAGTCCAGCAGCACCTTTAAGTCTAACCAATTTTATTGTAGCATAAGCTTTCGAGAATCAAGTTCTCTTCGTCAGATGCATGACGAATTCATGCATCTGACGAAGAGAACTTGATTCTCGAAAGCTTATGCTACAATAAAATTGGTTAGTCTTAAAGGTGCTGCCGGACTCTTTTTGATTTTGCTATCTACGGAGAGAGGGGGAACCTATCACGAATGGTTCTCGGTGAACTTTTAAGGCAGATCTACCACTCCGAGGTTCTCCTCAGAACCCAAACCTTGTTACCAATAACCTACCCTTTCATTCCTAGCCCATAACTCTGTCCCCATATTCACTCCAACAACACATTCACTTGTTCATCTTCCAGCGTCAGCAATGCCTTTCCTCTCTTTAAATAGACAAACAGGTCAGCCCCTACGCGAAAGAATAAAAGGACACAAACCTGACATTAAAAATCACAACGCTCAAAAACTAGTGGGAGAACATTTTAATCTTCTAGGACATTCCACTTCTGACCTAAAAGTGGTAGTCCTCAAACAGAGACGCTTCAAGGGCAGATTATTATGAGACTCTGTACATGAGACACCTTACTCAAGACGCTCAAGTGTAGGGAGACGCAATGTTAGCCGAGAAGCGTAGTTCAAAAAGACAGAGCCAAAGGCTCTCAATTTCACCTATCTACACAGAGCCTGCTGAGATCGCTCCTCAGAGGTTTTGTTAATTTCATCTTCACCTCCCCAAAGAAGTTTCACCTTCTGTTCTGGGAGGTGAAGATGAAATTAACAAACCCTCTTAGGAGCAATCTCGTTTTAAACTAGGCTTCCCGGCTAACATTATGTCTCCCTACACTTGAGCATCTTCGTGTAAGAGGTCTTGTATAGAAAGACTCTATGAGAGACTGCTGAAATAGAGTTTATTTACAAATTTGGAACAACTGGACACCCCCCCCCCCGGGCTGAACACAGATTTAGGATTCTTATCTAACTACAGATGCTAATTTCTAAGCAGTCTCCAGCCAGGCTGCATTGCACCTTTCCACTCTGACTCCCTTCTTTGCTTCACCCCTCCCACCTCTTCACTGCGATATAAAGACTGAGGTGCCACTGGACTCAAAAATCCTGCAAGTCCATAATTGGAAACCTAACTGGGCTCCTGTGAGATCCAAGTATTTGCCAAAGGTTCATAAAGCCATTCCACTTTTAGCCTAGGGGAAACTAAATACTCAACATAAAAAGGACATTTATTTATTTTATTTAGAATATGTATATACCATCCTTCCATTAAGATGCTCAAGGAATCTCAGAGTAATAATAAAACAGAGGTATAACTCCTACTGCAGATAATTCTGAGCAGGTCTTTGACCATAATAAATAAATAAGCACATAAATAAAATAAACAAACAAATCGGAAAATTTACAGCCCGGAAAATCCACAACAACCAAACAAATAAATCATTCATACATTCACCACGATGCAAGTCATTAAGACAAAAAGAGTCTAATCCATAAACCTCTAAAGCTAGAGTAGGGATCATAGACGTTCTGAAATTAAAAGAGACTTGAGCTGCCACCAGAAGGTCTGCAGCGAACAGGCCAAGCACAGTTCCAGGGGAAGAGGATTGCAGAGCCATTTGGTGTAGTGGTTAAGAGCGGCAGGACTCTAATCTGGAGAGCCAGGTTTGATTCCCCACTCCTCCACTTGAAGCCAGCTGGGTGACCTTGGGCAAGTCACAGCTCTCTCAGAGCTCTCTCAGCCCCACCCACCTCACAGGGTGTTTGTTGTGGGGATAATAATGGCATACTTTGTAAACCACTCTGAGTGGGCATTAAGTTGTCCTAAAGGGCGGTATATAAATTGAATGTTGTCGTTGTTGTTATTGGTGAGCTCCAAAATGGTCCTTACACAGGTTGCCTAAATCTGCCTACATGACTGTGGGTTCTTGCAGATGAGCCACCCTGGACAGCTTCAAAGTACACATAGGTAGAACTTCAGGAATTGGGACCCAAATCTTTTTGAGATTTAAAGGTCAAATACCAACACTTTGTACTGAGCCAGAAGGAAACTGAGAGGAAATATACTTGGTTAAAAAAACAGCGATTACATGCTCATTGCAGCAAGCACCCATTAACATGCTGGCAGTCACATTCGGAACCAATTTAAATTTCCAGACCTTCTTCAGAAGGTGGCCCCAAATAAAGCTCTCGACAGCAGTCTAATCCAGACGCTGCTAAGGCCGGCCGGGTCTACTTTCTCCAGGAACAGCTGCAGCTGGAGGAGCAGTCACTGAAGAGTGCTTCAAGGCTTCTGGCTTGGTCTTTCAAGTTGAGTCCAACCTCACCCGGAGCACGATGAACACCTCTTCACAGATCAGTGTTACCAACACTCCGCAGCACTTCTGTTTTGTCTAGATGAAGGGTCAGTTTGTTCACCCTCATCATCCAGTCCCTCCCAGACTCCGGTTAAGCAAGTTCACTGCCCCCTTGGAATTAGGGGACAGGGAGAAACAGAGCTGAGTGGCACCTGCACACTGGCGACAACTCACTCCAACTCCCCAGAGGAGTAACAGTAAAAGCTAATCACGCGTTAGAAGGTTGGGTTTGTTCATATGACAGTTTGGAGATAGTGGTTAGGGCGTCAGACTAGGATCTGGGAGACCCGGGCACAAATCCCCACTCCGCGCCACAGAACCTCACTGGGTGACCTGGGGACAGTCGCACCTTCTCAGCCTAGCCTACTCTGGCAGAGTGGCAGTGAGGATAACATGGAGGTGAGGCGAGAGATGTAAGTCTCCTTCAAGCACCACTGGGGAGAAAGGTGAGGTAGATATGAAGCAATGAAGTAAATATGCAGTTTATACCGGTTGATGCTGACCCTGTGCACGCACCCAGAGGAAAAGAGCTTGCGGAACTCAGTGGGTTGCCCTCGGAGAAAATGGTCACATGGCTGGTGGCCCCGCCCCCTGATCTCCAGACAGAGGGGAGTTGAGATTGGGGGCGGGGCCATCAGCCATGTGACCATTTTCAAGAGGTTCCAGAACTCCGTTCCGCCATGTTCCAGCTGAAAAAAAGCCCTGCCCTGCACAATGCTGGAAATTCACAACTGCCTCCCACTCACGCGCACCCTCAGTGACTCCTGCTCCATGCCCAGAAGATGGCAAAAACGTCAGGATCCCTAGCCAAACTGGCCTGGGGGAAATTGCTTCCTGACCCCAAAGTGGCGATCGGCCTTACTCTGGGCACGTAAGAAGGGGCCACAAGAACTAAGCACTGATGTAACCCTTCCTGCCCTCCCTCTCATGTTCTGCCTAGGTCCACCACCTCTCGAGGAAGCCTGTTCCACTGAAGGACAGCTCTAACTGTCAGGAAGTTGTTCTTAATGTTTAGCCAAAAACTCTTTTGATTTAATTTCAACCCGTTGGGTCTGGTCTGACCTTCTGGGGCAACGGAAAACAACTCTGCGCCATCCTCTATATGACAGTACTGAAGATGAGGAGAACAGGGCTAGATTTTCCTGTTGCTCGGAACCAAGACAACTGCCTGAATGGCCCGCGTTCTGCACCCGTTCAATGGCCGTCGAGTCCACATCAGCATCTATCCACTTAGGTCACTGGCAAGCACAGACCCTTTTCCGCCTGCAGTGTTTGTGATGCCAGTAAGTGTAGATCTCATCACCTCACCATCTAATCCGCGACAGCCAAGGCATTAATTAGCTCAGCCCATCAAAATGTCTGTGGTTTTACGATCCCAATAAACCCCGGCCACAAATGCTGATGAATTGCTCGATGCCTTGCTAATTTGTTTTCTGACAGTGTCAAAGGATGCTGATAAATTGGAAAACAAAAATTTGAACCCAAAGACAATATTCAGGAGGCCAGAAAAAAAGTGATTAAGGAAAGGGGGCCGCACTTTTCTGCAGAATGCACCCCTGATCTTTCAGTCAATAAACAGTTCCAAATTATTGGGCCCCCCTCTTCTTTGTCCATTTTTACATATTTGGTATATAATATGCAGGAAAATGAAAGACAAGCACATCTAAGTGCCTCAGAGCATTTTTTAGTGTTATCATAGAGGACCATACCAATAATCTGTTTCCAGGCCTCTGGAAACTGTAAGAGGTTTCAACAGAAGCCTGATACCAAACTACTTTTTTTTTCCTTTTGGCACAGCTCAATGAACATACCCAAAGCTAAAGCTGGTCAACACTTTTGCCACGCACAACTGTGTCATGTTTCCCATGTCCAGCCATAACTCACTGCATGAAAAGGGGCCATTCCAATGAATCCCTATGTCTGCACGATGGCTCCAGCTCACGTGGCAAGTTCTGCCTCATGAGATGACCAGGGAGTGCAAGCGCTCACCAAGGGAGGCACCAATCTCCACAGCAGCGCCTTGGCTTGTTCTAATTCACATTCTTCATGGAGCAGTAGGAGTAGTGGTAGTGGTAGTGGTGGTAGTGGTAGTGGTAGGAGGAGGAGGAGATTTATTGTCGTTACCCATAGACCATCACAAGATTAAAAAAACACATGCTTCATAAAAACAGTTACATCCAGCATCATAGTTAGAAAAATTAAAATAAGGAATCATACCAGTCATAAAAGAGCCCCATGGCGCAGAGCGGTAAGCTGCAGTACTGCAGCCCAAGCTCTGCTCACGACCTGAGTTCGATTCTGGCAGAAGCCGGGTTCAGGTAGCCGGCTCAAGGTTGACTCAGCCTTCCATCCTTCTGAGGTCGGTAAAATGAGTACCCAGTTTCCTGGGGGTAAAGTATAGACGGCAAACCACCCTGTAAATAGTCTGCCAAGAAAACATCGTGATGCGACGTCCCCCCATGGGTCAGTAATGACTCGGTGCTTGCACAGGGGACTACTTTTACCTTTACCTACCAGTCATAAGGATTCCCCATTCAGAGAAGCCTTGGATCTGATCTTCCTGGCTGCTAATGCAAATTGTGAAACTCTATAGAATACATGACTGTTGCTGTCTGCTAACAGGAACACGATTTTCTGCGTTTCTGAGCATGGGGCTGTGGCCGGGAAAATTCCAGACAGAAATTTACTTCTGGGTGCATTACCCAGTGGGCAGTATAATAAATAATGAGGAAGGTTCTTCACTGAAGATAGTCTGCAAATACGAACACGGTTTAATTTGGGCGTCCGAGAGTAGTGGCCGACCAAGAAGGTTGACTGCAGGGACTGAAAGTGCAGGGCAGTGAAAGAGGCTTTAAGAGGGTAGTTAGAAATGCTGACTAGGTACATGGATCTTGAGTGGTCAAACTTTATTAATTTATCCCAGGGGGCTGCCCTAGATTTAGATACTGATGCTCGATGGATCGCTGCATCCGAATTGTAGATCCAGTCCCCAAGCTGGGAATTGTCAGCTGAAGCCCCTAACAGATCATCAGGAACAGTGTACCTTTGGCAGAGGGAAACCATTCAAGCATCTCTCATAATCTTGTCTTACAAATCTCACTCAAGGTAACTGTCGCATTCCCTGTCTTTTGTCACATTCTCCTCTTAATAATATCTGTGTCAACAGACCAAGGTACTTCTCCAAGGAAATCTAGATTGGACAATGTTCCAATTCAAATTGAAATCAATGTTAATTTAAACAATGTTAGCAAAAGAAGGCAAATATACCACGTGCAAACAAACTAGGGCTTGTCCATGCTTCATATCCCACATCTAGCCCTTGTAATGTGATTGATTTGCAGCACAGCAGCCCTGACAACTGTAGACAAACAGACGATATTAATATATGACAGGTGGAAAATTTTCTATGGGAAAAAATATAGCATCAGAAAAATTTCCCCAGAAAATTTTTCACCTTGTATGACTGCTTAGGTAGATGCAACATGGATTCAGGAAAAAGCTGCAGCTTTCCCCCAACCCCGCTTGAGAGAAGGGTAGTAGGAATTGATGCAGCACCTGAAAAGGATACACAGTCCAGTTATTTCTTTTGAGGAAGGCAGCAGCATGTAAACTGAATCCAGAGGGAAAAAACTATTGACAATTTCCCCTGGAATGCTTGAAATGCCCACATACAAAGCTCTTCACAGCCTTGGTAAGGCGTATCTACGGGACCACCTCCCTCCCTATATTCCTCCACAGCAGCTGCGCTCATCTGAACCGGGTCTCCTGCAGGTGCCACCCTGCTATAGACAAAATGTCTAAGTGTAGTTTGAATGGGAGTAAGTGCAATATTGTTATTGCATTTATTGTCACATTGAATTTATGCATGTTTTTCAAACTGTATGCGGTGCTTTCCATGGTCATAGATGCAGAGGAGTTAGCCGTGTTAGTCTGTGGTAGCAAAATCAAAAAGAGTCCAGTAGCACCTTTAAGACTAACCAATTTTATTGTAGCATAAGCTTTCGAGAATCAAGTTCTCTTCCTCAGGCATTGAGAATCAAGTTCTCTTCGTCAGGCATCTGACGAAGAGAACTTGATTCTCGAAAGCTTATGCTACAATAAAATTGGTTAGTCTTAAAGGTGCTACTGGACTCTTTTTGATTTCAAACTGTATGTTTTTGTATAAAGGTTTCTGAATATTGCAAATAATGTTGGTGAGATAACCATCTTTGAAAAAGACCCTGAAACGGGACCCCCCAAATGAACCGGTCTGCCCGTTAGATGGTATAAATTCCAACCTGCATGTACTTGGACCTATACTTGAAGTTGGATCCTATGAACTTTTTGAGTGATCCTAAGGAATACTGATGGACTCTAAAAGTATCAACTGTTTATAGGTAGTATCGTCATTGCTTTGCACTCGCACTTTATGTATCGGTCTGTATATGAAGACGGTGTGTATTGATATATATTGAATGGCAAATGGAACTATGCAATAACAATGAGAATATTTTAGTATTATATTATACTACATGCTGTTATGGATTTTATGGATTTAAAGATCTTGATGGAGTTTTGTCAATTTCAGTTTAAATTTTATGATGTAGTAATTTGTATTAATAATATTGTACTTTTCTTGTTATTTGCTATGGCTGTGCTGAAGCAATAAAGTATTGATTGATTGCAATTGCTATAAGTGTTTATTTCGTTAGGTTGTCACGATTATTGTTCTCTATTGATATGGGCAAAATCAACAGCTGCCCGTACATGTGCATTCTCTGTGGTGGCCCCTGCCCTGTGGAACAGCCTATCTTGAGGAGGGCAAGAGAGCCCCCCCTCTCCTAGCTTTCCACGAACAATGCAAATCCAAATAATTCAAAAAGGCTCTTGTAGGGAGGGGGTCTCAGATGTTTGGCTAAGGAGTTAGGGACCATAGACTTCACCACCATGTTGCCTTACTGTTGCTTTAAATATGCGCTCCTATGAGCTACCTATGCTTCATGTTGTCTAATGTCACTCCCAGAATTGCTTATGTTCTGTTTCAGCATTTCTTCAGCTCTGTATTGGATTCTTGCTAATGCTCTGTCTTTGTGAACTTGAATCTATTTACCCTATGGCATTGTTTATGGATATGTCCTTGATGCTGACTGTACGAATCTCCCACTGTGTAATCTGCCTTGAGTCTCAGTGAGAAAGGTGGACTATAAATGACATAAATAAAATATATATATATAAACCACTGCTAGATCTTCAAACAGGACTTCGCCTCACTTCACACAACCAGGGCTTCATATGCTTTGCACACTTCAGAAAGCAGTCCAAAACCTGAGGCTCAACCACTTTTAATTCTTCAACTCACCATGGCTTCTACTGTCAGAACTCCACGGCATACTCTCACACCGGGTGGTTGCCTTGCCGCATCCATTTCAGTTTAGTCCTAGCCCTCTCTTCCTCGAGTGGGTCCTTAAACTGCTCTCTCAAAGCTCGGATGGACGCGTCCAAGTTCCGTAGCTCTGGGGCATGGGCTGCATACAGGGTTACGTACCATTTCTCCACAGGCCCTCCCAGATGTGAACCCAGATATTCACCCTACTGGCTTCACAGTTGTTTTCTTTGCATAATTTAATCTCCTCCTGCAAGGGAGAAACAAAAAAACTAGCCAAGACCCCAAAGCCCTGCCTCTTAATTCCCCAGCCCTCCTCTTTGAGATTTCAGGAGTTAAATTTGATATTCTGACTTTTTCTTTATACAGATAAAGTAGAATTTTGCCAGGCACTGCTCACATACTTCCAAGGCTATTGAAACCTTAAGGACTGGAAGTATGCGTTAGCTTTAAAAAAAATACCTGTGATCTTCATGACCCTGAGTTTTGCAACCGACATAAATCTCACGAATGCACAGGACATTTGTGGAGTACACTTAAGGAGGTCTGCTCATGGACTACCTAAGTAAAGAACAGAACCAACGTGACTCAGAGACTATCCTCAAATCTTTCGTTCCCTGACGAATCAGAATTTCTCTCCTGCTGTAGGCTACCGTTCCTCCAACACTGTAAACTCTTCAGGGAGAAAAATATTTCTTACTCTGAGCTTGAACAGCCTTGATATTAGATGACAGTAGTAAGCACGACAGTAATATAAATGAGCTTCAATTTACAAGGACAAAAAAGAGAGAAAAAAATCAAGCAAGTTTTGATGGAGCTATTTTTTTTCCAAAACAAAACAAAGAAGAACTCCATTATTTGTACTACTCTCTTGAACCTTGAAATTAAAAAAAAAATCCCTTACTAATTTAGTCTCTTCCCATTTGATGAACCTCTTTCTTTTCCCTCTTGCATCTCTAATGGAGCTTAAAATTAATATGACTTCTGCGTTCAGACAGACACCCTCGTGATGAGAAAGGTTTCTGCAAACGGACAAAAAAAGTTAATCATTCTGTATCTACACCATGCTTTTCAAATGAAAAGGGACCAACGGCGTTTATTATTATCAATCACTTACAGGGCTTTTTTTCAGGGAAAAGAGGTGGTGGAACTCAGTGGGTTGCCCTCAGAGAAAATGGTCACATGGCTGGTGGCCCCGGCCCCTGATCTCCAGACACAGGGGAGTTGAGATTGCCCTCCGTGCTGCTCAGCGGCGCGGAGGGCAATCTCAACTCCCCTCTGTCTGGAGATCAGGGGGCGGGGCCACCAGCCATGTGACCATTTTCAAGAGGTTCCGGAACTCCGTTCCCCTGCATTCCCCCTGAAAAAAAGCCCTGATCACTTATATAGCACCTCCAATGTGGTAAGAGTTTTTCCCTTAGTTACTTTTTTTGAAATGAGGAATAGTTTTGCACAGGAACATTCAGTTGACACCACGAATGGAC
Organism: Eublepharis macularius; assembly: GCF_028583425.1. NCBI lineage: Eukaryota > Metazoa > Chordata > Lepidosauria > Squamata > Eublepharidae > Eublepharis > Eublepharis macularius. The sequence goes on from NC_072798.1 coordinate 5,776,810, forward strand.
CCAGTACAAGAGAGGCATGCTGTACATGCCAAAAGCAGTTTATTACACTAATATGTCTGAAAATTAAGCCCTACCTGCCTAACAAGAGAAACAAAGTGCCAGCACTGAAAAGACCTGGAGTTGAACAAGTTCCAGGGATGACCACTGGATCAATATTAAGCTCTGTTCATATTTATTTTCTGTGTAGAACAGCTACAAATCTATATGCCTTAGCCTGGTTCAGGCCCATAAGTTCCACAGGCCCAGTTTTGGCTTGCTACCATGGGAATGGAATGAACAGGCTCCTTAATTAACTGCGCCTGCAGACCGTTGTTCCAAAGCAAGATTTATTATTTATTTTATTTATTTATTAGACTTATAGTCCGCTCTCCCTGAAATGTAGGCTCAGAGCGGATACCCAAGATGTCCTTGGGTGGAAAGGAGTATCAACTCCGGTTGCCCTCCCTGCTTTCTCATGCTCAGCAATGCTGATATCAAAGTGTACTCTGATTGGCTGACAGCCCTAGAAAAGACAGTTTCTCACAGCAGCTCAGAACCTGAACCTGACCTGAACCTGGCTTCGGAACTCTCACTTCGACCCAGCTCTCTTGACCATTCTATTATCATGTGAGAGATTTTGCTCCATGCCAGGCCCTACGATGCCCAGAGCTGCCTGGCAGGGTTTTGGACTTTTTTTCTTTGCATTGGCTCCACTGAAATATGAAAACATGGGATGAAGAGGAAGATTCTGTAACTCCATTCCACATTTTCATGGCAACTTTTTGGTGCTGCAATGTATTTTAATGGAGCCAATGCAAGTCAATTGACAATGGAACTTTCCTGTGGGCAGCCGCTTTGGGGGTGTATAACTCGGACATCCGAAATCCAATCTTCATCAAACTTGGATGGTGGCTGGAGGAGTGCCTGCTGAAGTCTCCCTGTGAGTTTGGTATCTCTGACTGTCAAGGGGGCTGTTCTATGGCCCCTGGAAGTGACAAACCATGAACCAAATGAACCCGTTCATGAACCAGGGCAAGTTCGTGAATGTTCATAGTTCGTGGAACGCAACGAACCACAAACTGCGGTTCGTGGCATTTTTCCAGTTTGTGCCCATCTTTAATAGAGGAACATTAATCTAGATACAGTCCACTATTTTTAATTAGCTGTCAAAGATGAAAGGACACCTGTTTTGGTTACATAACATTCTGAAAAACACACACAGACAGTTCAGGCAAAGTTTAAAAGTTCACACAGAATACAAGTGTATTGCTCTGCATTGCTTAGTGTTGCTTACGCATTTATGCCAATAAAGGTTGCTGTGGCTGCTGCTGTGCTTATGCAATGTGCTCTAAATTTATATTATCCTACCCTGCAAACACTCTTCTGAATTTAATAAACAACTTATATTTTAGTCTGTGTCTAGAGTTATTGACTATATGTGTGCGAGTGCTCCCAGAATGAACCCAGAGACTGGGAAGGCTCGACAAGTAAAGGTTTTGACCCTCCAGAGGGCTGCTCGGGGTCTCAAGTGGCTGCGTTCAGCACTTGGGAAGGGCGGCCAGGAGTTGAACCTTTAGACATTTTTACATGTCCACCTTCAAAGATACCTGTCAAAAACCACCTTTGCCATCAATAAAAGTGAGGTAACAAGCTGCATGGAATATATGAAGCAGTCTTACATAAAATCACACCACTGGTGCACCTAGTCCACTACCATCAGTTCCAACTGGCTGCTACTCTCCAAGATCTTAGGCAAAGAAGTTCCTCAGCTCTGCTACCAGACATCGTCCCAGCATCTGCTTCTTAAGATCCTTAAACTGGAGACTGAATCCAGGAGCTTCTGCACAAAAAGTATGCGCTCTGGCACTGAGCTATGGCCACTCCTGCTGGCTCACCTATGGAACTCAGCATGAAACAGTGCTTTCCTTCAGCCTCCGCATTTCATATGAATTCGCCCAAAGTGTCTAAAGTTAAAAGTCTCACAAAATGTAGCTTGACAAACTAAAAAAGAGAGTGATGAATTGGATACTTAGCTCGTTGGGCAAAAATATAGGGCAAGGAATTAATGGGTCAACCACGTCTCTGATCAAAAATTGGATGGAATTATGCCTGTCGAAGACAATTATACCGATAAGTCCTTTGGGGAACATGGTGACAAGACGGAGCAATACAATGACAGAAAACTGCTTTTTTTATTCTTACATGTATCTAAACACACCCACACACTGGAGAATCAGAACGGAATGAAAATGTTTAGATAACGCGAGGGCTGGGGTTTTTGAAAATTTTCCTTTAAAAGGAATTTGTATTCCTTGGGTAAAGGAAGCTCATGTTTTTCTTAAAGGTCATCGTTTAACTTGTCTTATTTTAAATTTTCAGTCAGAAAGAACTTGGAAGTCACATTATCTAACGAAGTCATTGTTTTAAGCACTGCTGTGCTAGTTTGCTAAGGCGATGGCACAAAGAGTCAAACGTGTTCTTTCAAGAAATGAAACAAAATAATCAAAGAGGCCGGAGCAGAAAGTTTTAAAGCTGGACTTGAAAGAGCCAGCCTACTAGCCTCCGGAGAATTATTTTGCTTTCCTCCAACTTGGCTTGCGTTCTTCAACGGTTGCAGCTGCCAATCACCGTCTGCCAACTATCCTCTCAATTAAATGGAAAAACAATGGTAGCAAGACTGGAGTATTCAGAAATTCAAGGGCACCGAAGCAGCGCACATAAGGCCATGTGGAACTACAGAGAGCAAGGAGCCTTCCATTTGGGGCGAAACTGCAATGCCACCGATTTCCACAGCCCCGAGAGAAAGTGAACGCTGCTCTTGAATCAAATGGATCTCATGTCAGGAATCAAGTCACTGTAATGCTTTACAAAAAGTGGACACTAAATACTTTTAAGTTGCTGAAATGCTGCAAAATTTCATGCCAGGATCTGCATTAGCAAGCATTTATGGACAGCTAGCACATTCCTCCTCTGCTACTACTCTTCCAAATTAATGGGGTCCAATTGCACCCATTTCTCTCTTCCCAGCTTTTCACGTTTACCCCATCGCTCAAATCCCTGACTCTTCCTGCATGCATTATGCAAACTGAGTGGCCTTGAGAACACCCAAGAAACAATAAAACTGAAATCTTGATCTAGAAATAGGCATTACGAGCCACTAAGGGCTTGTGCTAAGAACACTGGCCCTTTGCCTCACATTCTTTCAACATCGAGAGATGTCCGGCATGCACTCGGCCAATCTTCTGCCAGTCTCCCTGTCCATTCATGCAGCAGCTGATGAAAGCAAGGTCGCTCGCATTATGAAGATATCCGACGTGCAGCGATAGGCGATCTCTCCTTGACTCAATTAAGAATCATTTTTGTACTGATCAGTTCACCCAGCAAGCCTTCAAATAAAAAAGCTCGCTTGGTTTCCAAGAGCCATGCCCCAGGCTCATGATGTTTGCACATGTGCCTCATCAAAAAAATCCAGATGCCTAGGAACCATCTTTAAAGTTGGACAGCTGAATACTGTGGAGTTTCTGGAAACTACCTTCCTACCTATGAAGTTACATTTTATGCTAAGAGCTTTAGAGGCTGTGTCTAGATCGGTGAAGCAGAGCCGGCTGAAGCTGAATCCAGTGAAGACGGAGGTCCTGTACTTGGGCCGTGGGTCACCGGATTTGGGGATCCAGCTCCCGGCCTTTGATGGGGCACCACTTGTGCCCATCTTATCAATCAGGAGTCTCGGAGGGACAATGGACTCTTCCCTATCAATGGAGAGCCAGGTTGCAGCAGTTGCCCAGTCTGCATTCTTTCGTCTTCGGCAGGCCAGGCAGCTTGCACCTTATCTGTCTACCCATGACCTAATGACAGTGATCCGTGCAAGGGTCACCTCCAGATTAGATTACTGTAACTCGTTCTATGCAGGGCTTCCCTTGGGTCTGACCCGGAAATTGCAGCAGGTCCAGAATGCTGCTGCACGTGTCCTGATGAGGATACGATATAGGGCACATGTTACCCCGATCTAGCAGCAGCTGCACAGCATCCCCGTGGAGTTCTGGATCAGGTTCAAGGTTTTGGTCTTAACCTTCAAAGCCCTAAACAGACTGGGACCAACATACCTGAGAGACCGCCTCTCCCCATATATATCCCAGAGAGCACTTAGATCAGCAAGAAAACATCTACTGGTGGTCCCCAACCCCGGGGAGGTTTAGCTGGCCTGGAGCAGGGCCAGGGCCCTTTCCGCTCTAGCCCCAACCTGGTGGAACTCTCTGTTGGAGGATATTTTGGCCCGCTAAGATCTTATATCCTTTCAGCAGGCCTCTAAGACAGAGATGTTCTGCCAGGCATATGACTGAAGCCAGTCTAAGGTCTCTTAGAAATGCCTCCCTACCAGTCTTCCATCAAGGGGGGGGGGCGCTACATAATAATCTGTCCCCCATATGTGTAGTCACCATGGCGACATCAGTTGTACCCCCTTTCCTCCACCTTGTTTACCTTTTTGATTGAGAAAGAGTGGCTGCCATCCTGGGATTTTGACTATACACTGATGATTGTGGTTTTAACATATTTAAATGTTTACGTTTATTTTTGCATTATTATACTGTTGTAACCCACCCTGAGCCCACTTGCGGGCAGAGAGGGCTATATATCGAAAAAATTGTTGCTGTTGTTTGTTTGTTTGTGTTTTTGTTGTTGTTGTTGTTATAAGACCACAAGCAAATTTCTGCAACATGGCATGAGTTTCTGCCATTCAACTGATGCAGCAACTGATGCTTTCCTGCCTGCTTGGACAGAAACTGCTAACTTCCCCTTTTCCTGTTCCTAACGGGTGGGGAGGAGATTTCAAATCACATATTTTGACAACTTACCCTTAACTCCACAGTGTGAAAAATCACTGAGTCGGGCACAACAGAGATTCCAACCTCACTATCGAAGTTGGAGGGGTAGATTTCCTATGCTCTGCCCTGCTAAACCTGATCAGGGAACCACAGTCGGCGGTCGTCAGACAAAATTTGTAATAAAGCAAGGGAAGCTACCGAAGCGATGCATCAGAGGTCGCCACCAGATTCTCTCTTGGTTAGAACAACCTTCTCGGGAACAGTTTAGCCACCCAGTTTCTGCCTCCTATACCAACTGCTGTACACCTTCCTAGCCTAGTTTACTCACAGCATGCACTCTTCATCCTTCCCACACGTACTCGCTAATCTTCTATGACCCTTGTGACTCTCATCTTACTCCATCCAATTTCAGGCTAGCTGGCAACAAACCTCATGTTGACTTCATAGTCTTATATATTTTTGCCCTGTATGCATTTCTGAAGTGTCCCTCTGCATCAATTCTTTGTGTTCTATGGACCTTGGATACCGTTAGTCGTCGGGCAACTTTTCTGCAGATCGGCTCATAAGTCTTGTTCGGCCAGTGGAGGAGGCTCAGAGGATGTCAGCAAAACAAGTGAGATTAGGGGGAGAGGACAGGAATGCAAGAACGGTATTCCCTTGCAAAGAAAAGATGAATGTCATGACAGCCAACAGCACAGGGCTGCAGTCCATTGTAGACCTTTCTCCTGCCTTCTACACATTACAACACAGGATTCGCTGGACGGAGTATTCTTTTCTATACATGATGAAGACAAATATAAAGCCGATTAAGGCTTTACATAGTATGCCCACGAAATCCTAAATTTGCCATCCAATGTACATTCTACGTCCCAACAGGGATCTGATGTCAGTTTCAGGTCCCTGGTGAGTGCAGTTATGGGGTGCCTGTTTTACATTCTGGGTCTACATTTAAAACACCTTTGGTGTACGCCTAACCACCAAACATGTGAAGAGGCAGTTTAACGCTCCAAATGAAACCAACATGTGCTAAGGACAAACATGATCATTAGCCCATTCTAGTCTTCTTCCCAGAGCGCTGCCTGCAATGGAAACCTTTTCTACACCCTGGCAGGTTAACATTTCAGAGACGCACTTTAATTGTGGCACAAGAGTCTGTTTCTCCATTGACCATATTATCCTGAAATGTCTTATCCATGCTATTATGTCTTTAACTGAAGGTGTCTTATTGTTCTTTTCAATCACTTACTTAGTACTGCAGTAGTTAGGCTCTCAACAAAACACAAAATTCAAGAACTAAATTAGCAACATGCCTAAAATTTGGGGGGGGGGATCCATTACAACAGTGGGCAGATGCAGAAATACATCTGGCAAGATGCCATAAATGCACAGGTATATATCTGTACAGAAACAAAACTGGCCACTGCAAACCATTTTCAGGATTAAGCAAAACACAGTATGAAATTCAGTGATCAGACATAAGGCACAGTATGAATGAACCCCAGAAGAAAACCGACTCAGCTGATGTCATCTCTCTTCCCCTCTTTACAAACTACTTCTGCATTTTGGAACAAAACACAAGCACAAAATGCACGTGGCACATTTTGTTTTACAAAAAGACGGCAGCCACACAACAGAGACGTTTGGATGCTGGCACCCATTCCCAGAGCTTCCTTCTGGGGGCAACTGAAGATGGCCCCCCTGCTTGAATGCATCCCCACGGCCAAATGGAGGTATTTGTCAGACTCTGGACGACAGTTTACTGCAGACGGATCCCTGGTTCATTGTAACAAGACACTGGTTCTTGATTAAATGACTTTTATTCAGAAATCAGTTCTTTCCATAATCAGATCCAAAGGTCTACTTAACAGCAAGTTCTAGTAGAAAGTTGACCAGAATGGCTACACAGGAAAATTACATCCCTCTTCTACCCCCTCGTTCCATCCCCCCTCCCAATTTCCAAACAACTTCCGAACTTAGTGTTGTTTGATCTGTGTGAGGACAGTATGCATATTTGTGTTATCAGACTACACGAAGAGCAGACATATCACAGGCCGGAAGAAAGCCTCAAACTGGTAAACACCCGGCCGCCTGGGGACGTGTGAGAACTTATTGGACTGTTAGCAACACGAATACATCCAGGCATACAAAATGGAGTCACCCCTGACAGAATAAAGCATACACTGGACAGCAAAATCATTGGCATGAATGAATGGGCACAGTCCGACATGACAGTATTTATTTTGTCAGAGACTGCTACTAGCAGCAACATGCTGTGGTCCTCGATTTGTCTGTCTTGCGGTCAGTTACTGGTTCTTTTAAAGTGCTTTTAAATTGGTTTTACTGGGGTTTTTTTATGTTTTCACATTTATGTACATCACCTTGGGCACCCTTGAGCTGGAATGGCTATAAATAGTTATAACTGAAAAGGAATGTAATTAAATAAAATGAGACCCTCGCTTGCGCATTGTTTCTGCAACTACTTTAAAAGCACACGAAATGTGAGACCAGCCTCTCCACTTATCACCTGCCTAGGTTTTAAAAGGTCAGGTGCCCCGAAAGGCCAGCACCTGCCCTTTATATCTGACCTACCATGTGCATAAATTCTGTAATCTGATACTCTTCTCAAGTACTATATTCTATTGTATGAAGCATGCACACATGACTGACATAAGCCCTCCCTAATAATTACTGTAAACCAGCCACTACCAGGGCTTACCAAGGCTATAGCAACCCTGACCATTCAAGGCAAACACAGTCCATGGCCAACCAACCTTATCCAGGGGTTACAGCTTCAGGTTCCTGCAAGAAGCCCTACCGTTAAACGTGCTCACTGTGCTGACTTCAAGATTCATGCCAAAATTTGACTTCATCCATTCATCCTGGTCAATACTGACCTCTCACCAGTTTCCCACTGTCTTTTTAACTAAGGCAGAACAACATTGCTACCCCACCTCTCCCCTAACTAGTTTTCAGCACAGTCCAAGTACAATTCTAAAAACTGATCGGTGACAACAGGAATTATTCCAGCCAAAATTAGGCATAATTTAAGATCCTGCTGATTTTGGCAGGAAGGATGTGTGGTTACCTTGGCTGGACTGTGCCCAAAATTCATCTGACAGCAGCCATAAAATAAACGTTTAACCAAAAATGAACCTACAATGGATTAGTTCTCCAAAGTTTTCCCGTTAAAAAGACCGGCTTTAGAAAGCTTCCTGAGCTTCAAGAAGGAGTCCAACCAACCAACATTGCCCTCTCCTGTAAGCTCTTTCGAGAGCCCCTGGGCTTTCACAAAAAAGAGGCACTATTCTTTTCCACCGTCAGTTCAATATCCTCAGCAAGACACTGCTCACAATCTTAACTGCAAACGGGAGGATTTGTGTCCTACCCAAGTTTGCTAGGTGCTACACACACCAAACTAAAATCACAAGAGCAAGGCCTGACCACAGGCTTACAATCTAAAATGACAAGATGCATACACAGGGTGGGTGGGGGGGAAGCACACGGAAGAGAGAAATAGGATGTTGACTTCGCAGTCGATAAACGCTCAAACTTCTCTATTGTCTCTCTTCCCGCTCCCTTCTTCTCCTCCATCTGTTACTCAATTAAAACCTTCATTTGATTTAAATATGTTCTGAAGTATCTCCCGCTACCCAAAGCCCCCTAGGTAACTATCCAAAGTTACAATAATAAAATGGGTATTAATAGGTTGAAAGATTTCTCTTGCAATGCGATCTCTACACTGTTGGAATGCTCCCATGAGGTAGAGCGCAAGGCAGGTTGTGTAGGCGTGATTACACTAATCTCAACAATTGCTCCTTCACCCAATTGCTGCCCACTACTCCCATCTGCTCACAAAAAGCATCAACACATCAGCATTCAGAAAAGATTCCGACACCCACAAAACCAATCCCACCTGTCAGAACTACGGTTTGTGTACTTGCCTTCAAAAGCATTAAGGTTACCCTTCAATTACGAGAGCTCGTGATGAACCCGCTAACAATTCACTCTTAAAATGACAGTAAATTTCTTGGCTTGCAAAAACTTTAGCTTGCAAAGCCTCTCTCTGGCCTCAGTAAACACACTGGAGACGGTCGGGTTCCAGGGAACAGGGCTGGAGGGACTGCCTACGTAGTCAAAATGCAGCAGCTGCCATCCCAGAGTGCATTCCGGTGTACTCTGACCAGGAACCAGTTTAAACACACAGACATTACAAACCATACTGTTCTTCAAGCATTAATTTCTTAGGGGAAATTGTGCTAAGTAAAAAAAAAAAAAAGCTGCTCTTTTGAATATCTCCAGAACCCAGTATCTCCCAGTTTTTAAAATGCAAGGGTCCAGACCACAGAGCGTCCGAATCTCATCGCCCCGCCCCCCACAGCAAATATAGTAGATTCTGAGAATGTCTCCGTGCCGCTGACTGGACCCAGCTGGCTTCTTGACCGAAGTGTATACTATTCCCCTCCCTTCTACAGCCCCTGTCCAACATGACTTTTACACGTTTAAGTCCCAAGATCGCCAGCATAGCTTTTTTTGTTGGTCAACCAACAGAAACGCTTCTTGGATCCAAATAATTATATGAAAATCTGAGTTCCCATCTTTCTTCCTGAGCTCCTCCTCTTGTATATTCTGCATATCTCTTGTCCGTGTTCACCCTGTAGACCAGACCCCACCCCCACCAAAAACCTTGTTCTTATATTTATGTCTTCTACCTCCTTTTCTCTACGTATTATTCATGTTGTTTCCTACTTTATAACATGGGGGGAGGGGGGAATAGATCCCTTCCTCTCAGCTAGAGGTGCACACTTCAAAAACGTTCATATTAATTTTGGATCTGGATTTCAAGGAGGACATCCATTTTGTTATCCCAAATTTTCATGGCTTTCCTTACTACTTCCAAGACTTTTTTTAGGTCCAGAAAATTCAGAACCATTTCAGCAATTGTCCACCCCCATCCAAAGGCAGGAGCAGGCAGGGAGGGAGGAAGCGGCCCCTGCCAAACAGCTGTTGAGTGGTGTCTCCATTCCTTTACTTTTTAAAGGGTCATTATTATACTGGTTTCTGTAAGACTTGGATTTCATAGAAAATAATTGCCCTTTAAAATGTAAAGGGACTGAAGATGCTGACTAACAGCTGACCAGGCAGACTTGGCCTGGAAGACTAACAGCGAAATCCTAAGCAGAGTTACTCCAGTCTAAGCCTATTGAAATCCATGGGCTTAGACTGGAGTAACTCTGCTTAGGATTTTGCTGTTAGTCTTCCAGTCATGCATCTGACGAAGAGAGCTGTGGCTCTCGAAAGCTTATGCTACAATAAAGTTGGTTAGTCTTAAAGGTGCTACCGGATTCTTTAGGAATTCACTGTAAGTCTACTGCCCATAGGAAATAACGGGCCCATTATTTCTTGCAGGAAGTAGAGAGGATGTCTATCCATAGGAAATAATTGCCCTCTTATTTCAAATAAGTAGACTTGGCCTCTCTAGTGACCATAGGAAATAATGGACCCACCATTTCCTAAAAGGTGGTAGACCTACCCTTCCATGCAAGGTCTACTCATCTGTGTCTCCATTCCCTTTAAGTTTTAACGGGTTATTATGTTCTACAGCAGTAGACAAGTGTTTAAAGTAAAAATTACAGGAGCCCCAATTCGGATTCAAGCTTTTAAACCTTCGATTGGACACATCTGCTTTTTTGCACGCTCTCTGTGGAGTGCCTAGCCTTGCTGGTTTTGCAACTAGAGGCGGGTATGAAGCAAATTTCAACCTTAGCTTGGTCTGCAGCAATGAAGTTTAGGCTGTCTCTTGCCTTATACGCCTCCCTTTCAACTAAGGCAAACAGTCTTCAACCAGACTCCTGTTCCAGTTCTTGGAGGCAGAGGATAGTCAAGAAATTTGCCAATCTGGATTTCTCAATGACTTATTTATCATTGCAGGGGTTAAAGAAAGCCAGTTCAGTAAGTGCTTGAAGAACTGGCCTGGGAATTGCTGGTGGCCAGCGTTAAACGAGTCCGCTCACCTATCTGGCTTCTGTGCCTTTCTTTCCCTTATCTTACAATAAATATGCATCCTATCTCGGAGTCCCTGTTTATCATAAGCTGTTCTCTTTCACCTATTTTAATGCACTACCTCTAGCAGAACTAACTCATCCGTTCAGGGGAATTCCCTGAGAGCACAAGTTATGTCCCCGTGGAGCACAGGTTGCAGAATCAATTACGTATTTTCTTTTTTCCCCTGTAAGACGTATGCTTAGGAAAATGATAATATGTTATCTCCACTTACGGTTACCTTTCCAGCCCACTCTGCAAATTACCATGTTAAATCTTCTTTTGGGGTCTGACAAAAGTACTATAGAAAAAGTATCAAAATTTATTTCAGGGGCTCTGAGACATCATCCATGACCGAGTTCTGAAACCATCTTGAAACAATGAATTCTGAGGACCCTGATCTAATTCTGATAGTAGACATATGGCTATTTTAGTTTATTTTTTAAAGTTTAATAATTTCATGCTTTTATTATGTGAACCTTCTGATTTCTGGATTGTGTATATATGCATTCTGTAGTTTACTGAACGTTTGTATGGAGCAACCAGCCCAAGAAAGTCTTAACAAACCTTTGTGTTTTATTATTTATTATTTATTTTTATTTTATTTTATTTATTATATTAATCGTTTTATTGAGAATACATTGAGAATTTTTGTTCCTCCTGGAATTTCAGGAGTATATTGGATCATTTTGGATATCCCCTACCGGACCCCAAACAGCAGTAATTCCACATTTATTTTCAGCTGGGGTATATCCAGGGCTTTTTTTCAGGGGGACCGCGGGGGAACGGAGTTCCGGAACCTCTTGAAAATGGTCACATGGCTGGTGGCCCCACCCCCTGATCTTCAGACAGAGGGGAGTTTAGATTGCCCTCCGTGCCGCTGAGCAGCACAGAGGGCAATCTAAACTCCCCTCTGTCTGGAGATCAGGGGGCGGGACCACCAGCCATGTGACCATTTTCTCTGAGGGCAACCCACTGAGTTCCACCACCTCTTTCCCCAGAAAAAAAGCCCTGGGTATATCCAAACACACACCTCTCAAATGTTCAACTCTCTTGATAAAATCTCTCTGCTTTGCTACTGCAGTCTCTTTTTCTGCATTCTGTTGCTGCATTCAGCCACTTTTACTGCCAACAAATTCATTCTCACTGTTCAGATCATGTGATAACCTTTCTTAAATCCCAGTAGTGACTTTCCGCCCCCTTCTACTCCCCCTGCTCATCTACAAAGGTCTGCAAAGCCTCCACTCTCATATCCAAATAATATCCCCGCACCGATCTGCAATCTTGTATCATCAAGTTCTCAATATGCTGATGACTCTCAACTCCATATTTTATTATCTAAGTCACCAAAAGCAGTTGTATCTGTCCTAAACTGGAGTTTGGAGGTTGTGGTCAGAAAACTAAAACAGAAAAAACTGGAACTTAATTCTGCTGGTTGGTATGGCTTATTTCTTAGAAGGGAGTCTGCTTAGCCTGGATGAGTTCAGGCTGTCTTCTGCAGATTACATAAAGCAGTGTTTCTCAACCAGGGTTCCATGGCACCCAGGGTTCTGCAGGACAAGAAAACGTGGAATAAATAATTTTTGGAGATGCTCCTGAAAATTCCAAATATCACACAGAAAGTAAACCTTGCATGTACTTTGAACTTTGTTTTGATTTGATATTTTGATATTTGAAAAAAAGATTAGAAAATACAAAAAAACACAGGAAAAGGCTTCACGTTTTTCTTATGATTTATGCTGAGATATAGGTGTATATACAGTATAGCAGCTCTTTAAAAATTAAATGTCTTGATGATAATTTAGCAGTAATTGATTCACACTCCCTGCCATCGACTTTTTCTGGCCTGTGAACATTTTCATAGGGAGGGGTTCCTCTGGATTTGAAAAATTAATTTAGTGATGGCTGGGAAATGCTGACATAAAGGGTTTAGTTTAGGAGTACTCTTGGACTCTACCTTGTTTAAGAAACTGTTTCTCATTGTTTCTAATAGTGCCTTTGAGCAGTGCATCTGACGAAGAGAACTGTGATTCTCGAAAGCTTACACTACAATAAAGATGGTTAGTCTTAAAGGTGCTACTGGACTCTTTTTGATGTTGCTACTACAGACTAACACGGCTAACTCCTCTGCATCTTTGAGCATTTGTATCTTACTTATGAGTTATTTCTCCTTCTTAATGTAGCCAACCTAGCTACCCTAACACATGCTACTGTAATTTCAAGTTTCAATTACTGTAATACACTCCACATGAGGCTGCCCATTAAAGACTACCTGGAAAGAACAATGTGCAAAATGTGGCTGTTCCTCTACTGAGAAAACAATATGAGTATATCACACCTACTTTTAAAAATTAATAAACATTGGACATTTTTAATGTTGCTTTTTAAATGTTGCTTGGTTTAATTCTTGTTATTGATGCCCGCTGGCATCAGTACATTGCCCCCGAGGAAATGTAGTATATAGATGTTTTTAACAGGTAAGTAAAGTGATAGAGTTCTAGTAAAGTCGTTCCACTAGATTTGGGCAGAATGTATGAACAAGTCCTCTGGGTTTAAAATGGAATGTGGGTTGCATATGGGACCAGCTCATAACATCCAACTAGTCAAACACATTACCAAGCCCACTTCATTCATACAGACACACCCACCTAATGTAACCCACTGGAACACTTGCTGTCCTGGTTCAGCTACGCCAGCTACACCATGATATTTAAGGGAAAGTATGGGCAAAATTTTGCAACGGCTCTATATGAATGACTTCGGAGAGGCCAAAGACCACATACTTGCTAAAAATTCCAGCTTGTAAATATCCAGCAACTATAATATAAGGATAGCAGAATTTGAGTCCAGTGGCACCTTAGAGACCAACAAGATTTTCAGAGTGTGAGCTGTCGAGAATCAGAGCTCCCTTCTTCACAATCTCCAAAAGCATACACCCTGAAAACCAACACCGCTACCCACATCAAACTACAACAGACAGATGATGACACAGAGAAACAGATGTTGTGAAACCTCATGTCTCGTTTCACAGGACCCTTCCACCCTTGCCGTTATATATTTAGATTGTAGGCTCCACAGGTACCATATATTACTCTGCAGAAGCTTGTTCTTCTACTTATTCTGCAGTTTGTGACATTATTCCACTGTACTACAGCTTTCTACTGAAGCAGTTTAACTCCCATTCACATATTACCCCCAAGGGGGTGAGATATCATTACACCGCAAGTTTCCCTGACTGCACCAGAAGCGCCAAAGCTATAAAGTAGAGGGTAGAGAGATTCACAACTTGATAGCATCAAACCACAAGGGAAGTGTTCCTAAGCATTACAGGGGAAAGGGGAGGGAATCTGCCAAGGGAATACCATTTTTGGCAGCACCCCCATGACAGTTCTGCTATATAACCATCATGTCCCTGCTGCTCTAATTTGTATACAACTTCAGCCACTTTTACCAAAATGGTAGGCACACTCCAGAATGTCAAAGCCTGGTCTTCAAAAATGTGAGCCCTCAGAACTCAGCGAGTTCCTGTTTGAGCCACTTACCTGCAAGACGTCCTGAATCTTCACCCACACGTCCGCCATGTCGTACAGCTTGATATCGCCATCATGCTGACTGGAAGGAGAAGCCACAGTCTGCTGAAGATGTCCCAAGACGACGGCATGTGCGGCAGCAACAGCATTGAATTTGTCAAAGAGAAGTTCAAGCAATTCCAGAAGTAACCTACAAATCATTTTGGAAAGCGAGAGATGGAATAAACAGTCATAACTTAACTCTGTATGTATCTCGAGGTTGCTAGGTTAACAGAGCGGTATTACAATAGTCCCACAAGTAGATACCTAGAAAGAAAAAAATCAAGATTAGAGATAGGCACAAACCGAAATACAAACCAAAGTTCGTCACAAACTGGGCTGTTTTTCGGTGCATGGACTGGTGGTTCGTCAGAGGGCATTTCTGACAACCTGTGATGAACCACTATGATTTTTAGCCCAGTTCATTTAGTTCATTTTTCAGTTTGTTACTGTAGATAGCTTAGTGATGATCAATCAGTTTCCTAGGCAATGGGGGGTGAGCTTTCTGCAGACCTTCTGGTACCCCGGAAGTGACATTTTCATGAACCAAATGAACCAGTTCACGAACCGGGCAATTTCATGCCGGTTCGTGGTTCATGAAGCACAATGAACCATGAACCGCAATGAACCACCATTTTCGTGCCCATCTCTAATCAAGACTGCAAATTAACTACTGCAGAACATGATGACTGGTTTATCAGCCTTCTCAAATATTTATCCCCCAAAGGTTAAAACAAAGAAGAATTTATAGCATTGTCTGCAAAACTGGTGCAACTCGAACTAGTGCTACAAATTGGAAGACGATGGGGCTGCTGCTCTGCTTTGCATAGCATTACTGACATGACAGTAAATATATGGATGACACAATAGCAACTTAGATGTGGGAAACCTGAGTACAACCTTGCTGAGTTTTCAAAGTCACTGCTGACTAGCGTTGGGGATTCCCACTGCAGATGCAATGTTACAAACTACACACTGAGCGGCTCTTTCATCATACCCCAACATCTCTCCCTCTCCTTCCTTTTTTCTTTTTTTAATACTAAGCATTCAGCCTGAAGAAGAGATCCAGGCAGCACAAAGGTTCTGTCTATACGATGGCATTTCAGTTGTTCCTAAGGAAAAAAAGATACTACATGGCTGTTGTTGGTTTCCTGCTATTTTGGTACAAGAGATACTTGCGGGAGGTTATGCTTAAGCAAATATCTGATCCTTTAAAGGGAATGGAAATAAAAAGCACGGGAAATGCTGATATGCAGCAAATCAAATGTACGGCTGTACAGGATAGGCCAGCTTAGAACCTGATGGCCAAATCCGGCCTCAGCCCCAAAGAAATTATAATCGCGCTCCCGGTTATAACCACAATTATGTCTAACTGCTTTCACTCAAATTACTCTTGTTACCGTTATATTTGTTTGCTGCTTGTATCGATAGCCTGAGATATGCCAATAAAGGCTTTGTTGTTGTTGTTGTTGTTGTTGTTGTTGTTGTTGTTGTTGTTGTTGTTGTTGTTGTTGTTGTTGTTGTTGTATAACCACAATCATGATGTGGTTAAAAGTTCACCCACGCTTCCACTCATAAGAAAAAGGATATTTTCAAAAATTTATAATATAAGCTAAGCATCATTTACAGAACTCAGGAGGGGTCTATGCAATGCTCACACTACGCTTGAGAGCAAGTAAACAGAAAGCCTTTAATGCCAAACGATGCCAGTTGTACCCTGATCACTTGGAAAGGAGCCCACACACACTTCTGGCAGCAGGACCGCTCTCTGGAGAAGAGGAAGGCGGGGTGGTCGTTCCTAGGTATGATGTCACAAGCAAGAAGTCACATTAGGTCACTTACAGTGCAGTCCTACGAAGTAGTACTCTGGTCTAAGTGCACCGATTTCAGAGGGCTTAGACTGGAGTAACTCTGCATAGGGTTACACTGTTAATATTCTGTTTTCTCCCCCTTCCGACTGATCTGCCACTGGAAATGCAAGGAGCTACTGATGAGGGCCATACCCAAAGATCTTTATTACTGCTATATTTGCCTAAACTTTATTCTGTCCAAGTAACTCTTGTGAACATCAAAGGCACGAAGGTTTTTTGGGGAACGGGAAGCAAGTCGAATAAAAATAGACTAGATGCCTCAGATTTATTAAAAATTAGTTACTGGTCAAAAGCAGCAACATCTGAAAGGGCACAACACTATTACATTTGAATTTAAGAAAATGGCTGTAACGTGTTCCATGATTTACATTCTAAAATAGTGCTATCCTTAGCAACATTAGGGAAAGGGCTTCAAGACCAGAAATCTGCAGTCTCAAAGCTCAGCTGCTGTCCCAATTACCAATATTTTACTCTTCTACATCAGGTGTTTATTGCTATATCCTCATCAGAGTGTCTCTCTCATTAGCTGTCCCTATGCTTTTTTTACAGCCCAATTATTGTAATTAATGTACCATGGGAAAACCTATAACCACTTTGTGGTTGCACAATGACTCGCTATATTTGAAATTTATGAAAACAGAGCATTTCCAACTAGTATATTCCTGTTTATTTCATCTGACAGATGCAGGCTTAAGAAAATTCTGGCATTAATGGCATGCCAGACACGGAGACACAACATCTTGGCTTTGAAATTATTGTGATTAATTGTTTATTAAAAACATTTTTAGTATGCAAAATGTAGGAATAAAATTCCATCCCAGCGAGGGCAGTATAGATATTTCAATGTACAGTAGATATCAATTATGTAGATCATATACAACTTTAATCTAACTGACTGCATTATCAGAAAACTAATTTGAGTAATCTGAACCATAACTCTTTTTATTTTTATTTTTTCTTTTCTTCTTCTTTTTTTGACGTATGGAATTGCTCTACATATTTCTTTAACGAAAAATGATAGTCAGTGACATTCTAGAACAGCTCCTGAATCTATTTGTATGCAGAGGTTCACAGCAGAGTTGACCATATTTTGGTAGAGGGATATTGCAAGAAACCTAGCAGTGACATCATAACTGTGCAGCAGCGCTACCTTGGAAACCGCCGGGACAGAAATACTTTTTAGGCAAGGCCTAAAGAGACGGTGTTCGTGCACTACCTACTTCCCCTGTTCTTTGTTCTGTCTACATGGCTTATGCTTTGGGTCAACTGAGTCCCAAAAAGGTCATTTGACTTGATTTGCTATTTCAGTGCATGAGAATCCTGCGGCAAACTCTCTGATATCAGAGAACAGGGGGGTTCTTCTACACGCAAGCAAAAGAGCTGCCCATTCAGCTGCTCTGATGGCACGGCCTTGTCAGAGAGGTCACATTGGCTGGCTGGGGGCAACCCGCTGAATCCACTGTGATAGGGTTGTTAAGAGAAATTCTCTTAATTCCTCTTTATCCAGTTGCTCCTCAAAATTCATTTTTTTTTCTTTTTAGGAATTTTGAGTCTGTTTCCTTTTTGATCAGAACAACAACAACAACAACATTCGATTTATATACCGCCTTTCAGGACAACTTAATGCCCACTCAGAGCGGTTCACAAAGTATGTCATTATTATCCCCACAACAACAAACACCCTGTGAGGTGGGTGGGGCTGACAGAGCTCCAGAGAGCTGTGACTAACCCAAGGTCACCCAGCTGGCTTTAAGTGGAGGAGTGGGGAATCAAACCCTGCACTCCAGATTAGAGTCCCGTGCCCTTAACCACTACACCAAAGTGGAATAGCAGGAAGGAAGGTTTTGCAAAATTTCAGAATTTCACTCTATAGATGCTCAAAGGCTGGCAATGTCTTCCCAAGCCTTCCTGCTAGAGTACCATCCTGGGGCGTATAACAAAACAACTGCAAGAGCTAAAGTTGCAAGAGGGTGCCTTGATTTTTCTTTGCAGAGAAATGGAAGAGAAATTCTGCTCTCGGAAGAGAAAAGGGAGAATCAGAGGAATCAAAGGTTGTATCTAAAAAAGTGAATTTAGGAAAAAGAAAAAACCCACCCCATGACGTCCCTATGCTGCGATGGACTGGTCCAATTCCACCCCTCTCAGAGAGCAAGTAATGAGAGTTGATTGAATATTGGGAAAACTTTCGACAGCCAACAGAGAAGGGAGATACGACTGAGCCAGGGAGTGGATGACTATGAACAGGGAGCTACAAGCCTGAAAGACAGTGAGAGAACGTGAAAGGTAAGGATAGCGAGGGATCAGGAATTCAAGTACAGAGAAACGTTGTACCCATGTACCTTGATCATTCCAATGTCAGTTAAAGTTTTAAATAAAAGTTAGATCCTTTTTGTTCATTTCTGTTGACTGAGTGGATTGCCTCAGAGAAAGAAAGGACACAAATCAGTCAGGCCTCGGCCTATGAAAGGGAATATGAGGGAGGTTGAGTTGGGTGGTAGTGTTGGAACAAGTCATGGTTGTTTTCTGAAGTCTACAAGCTATTTGACTGAGAGGCAGGATATGAATGTGATGAATTCATACATTGCTCTGTACTCATGTCGAGGGCTTTCCACAACTACCTTGCACATGCAGTCCAGAATCTCACCCTAAAAGGGTAGATTTTCATAGACGCACAGTACCGGCATGATGTTCATGCTATAGTGGAAGTTATCATTCGAAATCCTGGAGCCATTCTTACCATCTCCCTAACTATGGCTCTGTTCTGTACCACAGCTCACAAGGACCTGCCTTATACCGAGTCAGACTCTTGGCCTCTCTCCAGTGTCTGGAGTAGAGATCCTGATCCTTTTAACTGGGAATGAAACCTGGGACCTTCCACAAGCAAAACACGTGCTCCTCTACAGAGCCGTGCCCCCTCCCATTTTGCTTCTTAAAATTTCATGCAGTGATACAATTTTAGTGCTTTTCATCTTCAAATTAAGCCCACTCTGTGAAACAAGCCACCAAAAATGTTGCGTTTGGAATTCTTTTTTTAATGGATGCAGATTAGGAAACAAAAGCGGAGAAAGATGCTTAAGCTGAAGAAATATCGTCACATTTGAGGGAGAAGAAATCATTGTTGGAAGACACTACATGTGACAAAAGGAATCGCTGCTCTGTCTCGTCTGTAGTTTGTTCCAGGGGCTAGCCTATCTGCATGTGCTTATCAATAACTGCCCAGCTACTGCAAACTAGACAGACAACAGGTAGCAGAGTTTTCTCTGCTGCTGCTGTTTGAAGGAAGATGTATATGCCTAGTGTGTGATTAACAAGTGCTTTGGGGCTCTAACCAATCGTAACGTGCATGACCCGATGTTTTAGTCAATGATAGCAAAATATTCATCTACACCGTCAAGACGATACCTGCAGCTGGTTAGAACTTACCAGCCATGCTTGCATGCTTGCATGCTTGTAAATTGCATGCTTGTAATTTAGTAAACCAATCTTTCTAACCTGCTAAACAGGAAGTGGACTCATTTTTGCCACAACACATTACATCTAATAATAAATTGGCTAATCTTTGTGAGTGAAAGTAAAGATGCCACATTAAGCCACCCACAGACAAAGATGGGGGTCCTTGACTTATTCGGGGGATTGCCCAAGAGTAAAGAAAATTCTGATGCAGTAAATCAGGAGTTCCCAACCTTTTTGAGCCTGGGGGTGCCTTTGGAATTATGACACAGGGTGGTAGGAACAACTCCCAAACGGCTGCCACGGGAGGTGGAGCCAACCCCCAAATCTCAGGGAGTGAGATTATGCATAATTCTAGTAGTAGCTCTTCAACATTTCAGGCAGAAGTTCTGTTTAACAGGATGCCTTTTAAAATGAACATAATGTTTTAAGGCATTTTGTTGTATAACACAGTTTACCTTCAGTCGTGCAGTGAACGTCCTTGTGCTGTTGTAGCAGCTGCCATCAAAGCAAAGTTTTTTAAAATCTCCAATGGCCAATCAGAAACGCTACTGGGCAAAAAACCTATCTAGTATCACCTGTACCTGACAAAGGGAGCTCTGACTCTCGAAAGCTCGTACCCTGGAAATCTAGTTGGTCTTTAAGGTGCTAACTATACCCAAACCTTGTTCTTCCTGGCTTATATTTCCTGTCCCTGATCTTCCGGTCTGCTGCCCATGATCCTGAACACTGCAGAAGTTATAATTATGGCTCCCCATGTTCTATCACATGACCTCAGACTTCTTGTTGCATGCTTGCTGCTCACTAGATCCCATTCCTGGAAAGGTGACAACCCCCTAACTTACACAGAGCAGAAGGACATAAGGGGTCTGATGTTGGTGGGAGACATAGAAGAAACAGGCCTGAACTTGACTAAGACTGACTTTTAAAAAGTCATATGCATTTTTGGTGGCAAGTCTCTAGTCAGCAGTATATTACGTACACCCAGGGCTTTTTTTCTGGGAAAAGAGGTGGTGGAACTCAGTGAGTTGCCCTCAGAGAAAATGGTCACATGGCTGGTGGCCCCGCCCCCTGATCTCCAGACAGAGGGGAGTTTAGATTGCCCTCCGCGACGCCGAACGGAGGCGTCCCCTCTGTCTGGAGATCAGGGGGCGGGGCCACCAGCCATGTGACCATTTTCAAGAGGTTCCGGAACTCCGTTCCCCCACGTTCTGCCTGAAAAAAAGCCCTGCGTACACCCACCAAACAGCTACTGAAACTTTTTGACCATAGTCTCCTGCACGGCATTTTTAAAATCTTGATTCTCATTTTACAAGATAAATGGAATGGTGGTTCTCAAAGATATTCTATTACAGTAATTATCTTCTCCGAATATCATGCTTCTACTTTAGATATTTAGATTATCTCCCTATTTAGAGATATTTAGGTTATCTCCCTATGCCAAATAGTTCTCTGACTTTAGTTCCCCTAAAGCTCTCATCTTTGCAGACCTTTCCTATCTTTCCCTTTGGGAGACAAGGTGACTGAAGACCAGAGACATTGTGGCGGAGAGGGGGTAAAGAAGAACAAAAATTCCAGTCGATAGGAATATTTCCTTCTCTTTCGCCTACGCAAGGGCATTTGTTTTGTTTCTTTTAAGGACAACTGACCTCCACAGCGCATCCATCTGCAATGATGAAGGTCCACTCGGGCAGTTTGACAGTCCAAGTTCATAGCGCCGCCACAGAAACACAGTAAATATGTCGACAGAAAGTGACACACGCCCTGAGGCTGATCCTCATGTTTGGGCAATGAGCAGGAATCACTTGATGCAACACGACTGCTGATACTTGAACGAGGTCACCAGTGGTGATTCATGCGCTTGGCAATTGTCAACTTACTTTCTGGATCAGGCTAGCTGTCTTCACCATAGACTCGGTAACAGCAAATAAATTGAATGGATAAAGTAACTCCAAAAGTTGCCAAAAATTTGGTCAAGCATGCATGATGGCTATGCCTTGAGCATGGACTTGCACATATCTCTGGGTTTAAAGGGGTATAAGGAATGAATTAGGGTTCACCTAAACAATGGTTTCAGGGTAGGAGATATTTATCTGATGTATCTCAAATGCTTTTATCCTGCTAGATTAAGCTGTGTGGAACAATGTTGGAGGGTCAGCATATTATTCATTCTTCCAACACTAATTGGAAAAAATACAACTCAGATTTTCTTTAACTGTACTTCAAAACATTGAGTGTGAATGTATGTTTTTCATATATCTGTATATCTCTACAAAAGGTACCCCTTTACCTCTATGCCAACAATACTGAGACAAAAAAAACCCTCTATATAAGCTGATTTTAACAAATTAGGTCTCTTACAGTACCATCCTAAGAACACTTTCCAAGGAGTAAGCCCTGCTGAACAGACATGAGTAGGATTCTGAGTAGACCTCCATCTGAAGAAGAGAACTGTGATTCTCGAAAGCTTATGCTACAGTAAAGTTGGTTAGTCTTAAAGGTGCTACTGGGCTCTTTTCTATTTTTGCTACTACGGACCAACACGGCTAACTCCTCTGGATCTATATGAGTAGACCTGCTTAGTGTAGCTCTCTAAGTTACTCCAAAGGGTTTGTTTTTATAAAGGGAACATCAATAGTATAAAAAGAATTCTTTAAGGTGGCATAAAGGCTCCTGTCCCAGCATTGTAATATTTAATGATCACCACATTTGGCTGTTGCTTCCCCTTACAAGACGTTAAGAGTTTTTGGGAAACAAGCTTAGAGGCAGGTGCCATTCCAGTTAGGAACGACACATGGGAAGCACGAGAAACTCTTCCTGCAAGAACATTTTCAAGGGCATTTGATGGAGTGCTTTTCATCTCAGTGTCATATGGTTAAAGATGCAAGGTGTATAATTTATAGAGGAGACTCTGCATATACACAAGGGGCATAAACGGTAATCAATAGGTGATGCGCTGAGGTAGAAAGAAGGGGCAGGGCAGCTCTGGATAATTACGGCACACTCATTCCTCTCTGCAGTGCTACGGGCGGAGAATTCATTTTTAAACAACAGACGTGCTCGCACATGTTGTGTTATTCATATCTTGTGGCTACAATCATTGAGTGGATGCTTAGTTCTCGTGGCCCTTTCTTACATGCCCAGGGTAATGTCAATCACCACCTTGGAGTCAAGAAACAAGTTTTTCTGGGCCACTTTGGTTAGGAATCCTGGAGGTGTTTTGCCATCTTCTGGGCATGGAGCAGAGGTCGAGGGGGGGGGTTAGTTGTGAATTTCTTGCATTGTGCAGGGTGTTGGACTAGATGACCCTGGAGATGATGACGACGACAACAACGACAACGACATTCAATTTATATACTACCCTTCAGGACAACTTAATGCCCACTCAGAGCGGTTTACAAAGTATGTTGTTATTTGCACACAACAAAACACTCTGTGAGGTGGGTGAGGCTGAGAGAGCTCCAGGGAGTCGTGACTAGCCCAAGGTCACCCAGCTGGCTTCAAGTGGAGGAGTGGGGAATCAAGCCCAGGTCTCCAGATTACAGTCCCACGCTCTTAACCACTACACCAAACTGGCCCTCTTCCAACTCTATGATTTTATGAGTGACAACACTGGTAAACTGGTAAACATGCACTTTTCCTTACTGTGTAACAAGTTCTGAGATGGAGACCATCATCTTGGATTCTGCCAGATTGCCTATAGCTGGCTTTGACCAGAATCTTGCAGTCCTTTAAAAAGAAACTTTGGATTGTCCTTAACCGGTAGAGGTACGAAAGTATGCAACTGATTTTTAGCTGAGTAAACCTTATAAACTACTGTTGCTTCACACTGCGAGCAAATAAAAAAGAGAAGCTGGTCTCGTAAAATGGCTTTAAAACCCACTAATGAGAACTATGAAAATCTGTGCTGAAATAACTTCCCGAAAACTGAAGGTGAAACGAACAGTATAAAGGTGGTGGGACCGAATTTCAGAGACCCGGCCATAGTATTAGAGGACTGGGCAGGGAACCAATGGGACAGCATCCAATAACAGAAGAGGGAAGGAACCTCTCAGCACTAGCAGTGAGAACCAGTGTGGATTAGTAGTTGGGTAGGACATGGGAGATGCAGGATCCTGCCTTTGTTCTAAGGAAAGGGAGTGCGGCTCAACGGAAGAGCCTCTGCTTTGTATGCACGAGGCCAATCCCCCAGTATCTCCAGTTGAAAAGACCAGGCAGCAGGTAATCTGAAAGACCTGAGACTCTCCACAGCTGCCACCCATCACAGTAGACGATACTAACCTTGACAGACCCAATGGACTGATCCCGTATAAGAGCTTCATATGCCCCCTGCTACTTATCCATCACTCCCTCGATGCTCCTTTTTTGTGCCTAAACTACTTATCCCCCAAACACATGCAAGTTATGAGAGGCTAAATCAAGTTAAACAAACAGGGTTTTACATTCACCTACTAGAGTTCCATGCTACAGTAGAAGAATCCAGTCCCTGTTAAGAGCCCATAGCTACACTGAGATGAATTAGTGCTCCAGCTGCACGGAAGGCATAATGGTTGGTTTCCCAAGGAAAGAGGTAACAGGAGCTTCCCAACAAACAGCACAGAATAGCAGGAAGACGTTTGTGGTCCTGTTGTGTAAAGCCAAGGCCAAACAGAGGGGGATCTACAGCAGCCCTGGTGTCTCCATTAGTAACAGTAAGTCCATGTGCCCTACCAACAGCTAGGAGGCCTCTTGCACTTTTTCCTGCCAGTTTCCATATAAGATATTACACAGCCTGTCATATTCTGGTATCTCTGGTCACTCCCCAATGCAGCAGTCATTTTCCCCTTCAAACACAGCCTCTTGCGAAAACAAGGGCAATCATTTTTGGATACTCCCAAATGGAAGGGGGGGGGGAGTGGCATATGGTTGAAAAGTTATTGTGCTGACCACATGAAAACCGCACCGACTCCCCTTTCAAATGGAGGAAACTAAGCAGCGCTAACGAGCTGCTTCCATTTTAGCTCTGTCTGGTGATAAGACCCCTTTGGGTCTGTCACTTTTTATTAGTCATTTTATTGGTCAGCAATAATAGTTTTATGATTTTAAGCACAGTAGCGAAAAGCCAGACAATGTGCTCACTGACTGTAAAAAGAGCCAGAAACGCCGCACCGGACTCTGGCTCTCAGACAAGCTAAACCCCAAATCCTGCCAGATCTTGAGGTCATGAGCCAGCAAGGGTCAAATGCCTCATTAAAAATTTAAGCAGCACGTCAAGTTCACCCCGCTCAAGTTTTAAGTTACCAAATTTGTAACGTTAACTTATCGAATTTAGCTTTCACCAGGGAAACATAAAACCTTTAGCATAATCTTGACTCAACCGACTTTTGATTCCAAGTCTAATTAGTTTGCTGTTGGCTGCTGGGATCCTTGCCACCAAACTCTCCTTGCTTATGCAAGTTATCTCCTTCATAGAACTCTTTCCACCAGAACCAGAACTCCTCTGCAGTGTGTGCATCTACAACCAAAGTCTACTCACAAGATGCTTCCTCAGGTCAACTAACAAAGTCACATAAATCTCCTGTAGATCAGCTAGCCAAGGAACTACATTGCAACTAGTCATATGTGACCCAAGATGGGTAAACCATTATTAAATAGTTTGTTCAGTTGACCATTCAAGCACACGGTGGTGGAAAGTGTCATCAAGACCCCTGCTGGGTTTTTCAGGGCAAGCAACTAACAGAGGTGGTTTGCCATTGCCTGCCTCTGCAACCCTCATCTTCCTTGGAGGTCTCTCATCCAATTACTAACCAAGGCCAGCCCTGCATAGCTTCTGAGATGTGATGAGATTGGGCTTGCCTGGGCTATCCAGTTGAGGGTAGTCAAGCACATAAGGTTAAACATATTTGACCCTACTGCAAGCTGATGGATTGTCTTTGTTACCAATGGGATAACTCCCTTTTTTATATATGACTTTTGCTCTGTTTGGTTTTTCTTTTCTCCTGAGTTACAATGCCACATGCTTCAATCATACTATTTTTTTTCTAGCGTGAAACAAGATCCTCACTCTCTTTTAAAGAACAGATACTTTGACCATTTTATCTGGCCACTGAACATTCGAAACAAGTTTCCAAAACACCGGTTCTTCAATTTTTTCAATATTTTTCAAACAACTAAATATTAGAACTATCAAATGCATAAAGATTTTTAGTCGATCGACCATCTGTCTGTGGATCAATTAATTAAATACTTTTAAACACATACATTTTACCAGAATCTCTGCTTAGGCGCCTTTCTGAGATACTGATCTGTCAGATCATTTATAACAAAACTAGCAACAGAGCCCGTTTTTTTAAAAACGGGCGATAGAAAAGGGAGTGCAGGAACGCTGAGGTTGCCACCGCGGTAGCAGCCTCCAGAGGGACAGGCCAGTTTGCCTGGCCTTCCCGCGGCAGTGGCGCTGTCTGGAGACCATATTGGCATCAACTCAGGTTTTATCCTGGTGCTCTAGCACAGGCGCACCAGGATAAAAAGTACATCGTCACCAATACGGCTTGCCTTTTATATAGAAAGATGTCAAAAACGCCATCTTTGAAACACGTTCTTTTCCCTTGCTTACCACAGTAGCCCACCAGAATCAAAGTAGCCTAGAAAAAACAAGTCCATGATTGACATCCTGATTGTACCAAGGAAAGCTTGCAGCCCTGGTCTGCATGGACGCACAAATGCTGCCGCAGACATTCCATCTTCTCCATCCAATTAATTATCCCTCCCCACCATTGTCTAAGCATGCTTAACTATGTTGGGAGCACTTCTGCCCAAGGCTGGGACGACCAGATCTCACCCCACTATGGAATCTATCGAGAAACACATGGTTCCTTACTTCTGGGGGACAGGAGTTCCTTCCAGACAAGAAACCCTGGCTATGCCACTGATCTGTCTCTTCTGGCCAAAGCAGTAAACATCTTGGGAAATGCCACTGCACTGACATAGGAGACAACACTACAGCAACCAGGAAAGAAGAAGGATGGCAGATGGGTGAAGAGAAGGAGGAGGATAAAGCATATTTCAAAACAAAACATGGAGCATTTATAGGATTGTTGGCCAGCTTTAACGAAATGAAGTCTCATTTGATGTTAACAAAATATCATGATTCCTCCTCTTCGGGTCTCAAAGTTAGAACTAGGAAACGAAGGACAGTACTGGGACACTTACTGAAAGAAAAGGCACATCCCTCTTATTCAGATAGTGCTGTGAGGACAATCTCCCACCCTGATTTTTAGCAGTGTTTCGGCTTGCTTAGGTTCCATACTCAAAAGCTAGGTGGCAAACTCCTGGACAATCGGATGCCTCTAAGCTGAATCCAGTCATCCAGAGCTCGCCTGTGACGGCATGCGCAGGGAAGCTGTCGAGCAGGCCATATTATAATTGGCTTGGTGACTCACCAAGGTGGGCAAAACCTGAATCACTACATTCAGAAGGTCCATATAAATCTCTTCTCCCCCCCCCCCATCCTCCCCAAAAGGCAAGGATGAGAGGTCTTTAAACTCCACCTATTGCCAGACTCAGGGAAAGAAATGAGCAGTGTTAGTGGAAGCAGCCTGTATTTGCATTTGTTATTAGATCTGGGCCGGCTTGACAAGTCTTTCTTCCCGCTTTTTAAGGCTCAGATAGGACAACATCTGAGAACTGCTGCTCTTCATTGGTACGTGCTTTGACGACGACTGAGTCAGACAATAGTACTGACCCTTGAAAGCACCGTCTCTGGCACCTGAAAAAGCATTCCTCGAAATTAAATGAGACAACCCACAATTCAGTGTCAAGAGCTTCAAGCAGTCTTGCTAACTCAGACCGTCAGGTCTGCTTTGCTCACACTTTCTACCTGGATGGATTTCTTTGCAAGCTACAGGCATCAGTTCACAAACAGGAGATGTAGAAACCGCAGACAGCGTCAGAACAACATGTATGTGCCATAGCGATGCAGACAATTTGCACATTTTAAGCACACAATATAATTTGCAAATCATTTCCAGGAACGTGGCAGATGCTAAATTACAGTTAATGGACATGCTGCATTAATAGACAATCTATTCTTATTCTGAAACGGTAAAAATCCATCAGTTGAAAAGCATAAATAATGTTGTCTTCTTGTTTTTAACCTACTGCTGGTTTTGCCGTCACTTTTCAAAAGCTTCTCTAAAACCCTGAGAGTCAGAGACCATTTTTTAAAAAAGAAATTAACAAATGCTATCTTTTGTTCCCTAATGTTATCCCTAACATTGACTGAGTTTATACAAAGAGAACCTACCAAGTTCGAACAATAAGGGCTACAAAGAAGTCCTCTTGGTATCTGTTCCACATTTATGAAGGCTGGGAGTTGATGGAGGACTCGGCTCCAGCATGGTCAGAAAGGCAGTGGAGTATTAAACGGACACCAGAAAGGACTAGCTAAAACCCTATTTCTTGTTATCATTCCATCCAAGTATCCTGCAGCTGGGACGGGGGCTGCCAGATGTTGGGATCCAGCTCCCTGCCCTCGATGGGACACCACTGGCAACTTTGCCAGTGGTAAAGAGTCTGGGTGTGCTCCTGGATGCCTCCCTATCGATGGAGGCCCAGGTCACGGCGGTTGCCAAGTCTGCATTTTTCCATCTTCGTCAGATCAGGCAACTTGCCCCCTACCTGACGCCCCAGGACCTGGCTACAGTGATCCATGCAACGGTCACCTCCAGGCTAGATTACTGTAACTCACTCTACGCTGGGCTACCCCTGGGCCTGATCCGGAAACTACAACTGGTCCAGAATGCGGCGGCACGGGTCCTGACTGGTATACCTTACCAGTCACACATCACACCTGTCCTGCGCCAGCTGCACTGGCTTCCAGTTGAATTCCGAATCAGGTTCAAAGTGTTGGTTCTTACCTTTAAAGCCCTGAGTGGGTTGGGACCGGCATATCTTCGGGACCGCCTCTCCCTGTACGTTCCCCGGAGATCGCTCCGATCAGCGAATAAATATTTACTTGTGGTCCCCGGCCCTAAGGAAGCCCGCCTCGCTTCAACCAGGGCCAGGGATTTTTCAGTCCTGGCCCCAGCCTGGTGGAACGCTCTGTCAATGGAAACCCGGGCCCAGCGGGACATATTATCGTTCCGCCGGGCCTGTAAGACAGAGCTGTTCCGCCAGGCGTTTGGTGATTGAAGGGGGCGGTGCCATGTCGGCCTCCCACCTTTGGGGTGGGGAAGGTTCTCCCCACCACTGCACCTTGTTAATTTGTTTTATTATTTGTATATTGATTTTAGTTTTGTTTTTATCAATTTTAACTGTTCACCGCCCAGAGCCCCTGGGATGGGCGGTATATAAATTGAATAAATAAATAAATAAATAAATAAACCTCCAACGCAGCATGCCTACCTGGGCTGGTTTTCCTGGGCTAAGTTCTCTCCCCTCTGGTAGCCACTGTCCGCCACCTGCGTGGTAGATCTCTTAACAATTTGCTTCAGCTCCTGCTCCAGGCGATCTTGGATGGCCTTCACCGTCTCGGGAATCTTCCTCAGCTTAGCCAGGCCTTTGATGAGAATGCCCATGAAGATCGAACTGTTCTCCTCGGGATCCAACTCCAGATCTTCCTTGATTTCTATAAGACTGACATCCTTCCCTGGAGAACACCAAGATACAGACCGAACAAACAGAATTCAAAGGCTGGAAACCAAATTAGAGTCTTTAGGGCACACCTGGTAGAATGTTTCATTTCTGTTCCCTGAGTAACAGACCCTCACACACCACATCATAATCCGCTTTTGAAAGGCCATTTCAAACTGGTATTCCAAAGTGGTCTTCCATTTTGCTTGGGAGACTGTTGTTTAATAAACAAAGGCCTGTCTAACATGCCGAATTTCCTGGATTTTTGCAATATCTCAATGAAGAACATAAAATAGCCAAACACTCAAATTAAAAAGCAGTTCCTCACAATGTAGAATTATTTTGAAGTAAGCATTCATCAACATAAAAAAACGAGAAAGTCCAGGGTGCCCATTAGAGGAACTTGCTCGGACTGTGAGTTAGTCACAAATCTTGAAGGACATCTAGGAAACACTGGAATCCTGCCACTGAAAAAGATGCGCCCCCCCCCCCCAGCTGCTGCTGTTTATGTTATCAGTCACCCTGGGGTAAAAATAATTCCGGAAAGCTAGCCATGTTAGCCTGTTGCGGCCAAAATAAGCAAGAGTCCTGTGGAATCTTGAAGCTGCTTTTTATTCCAGCATAAGCTCCCGTGGTCTACAGCTTGCTTATTCAGATGCAAAGAATGCATGAGAAGAAGAGGGCTCCAGGCCACAAAAGCTTATGCTGGAATAAACGTGGTTAAACTTTAAGGTACCATAAAGCCCCTTTTTAATTTCTGGGAGGAAAAAGAGACCCAGATCTTGCCACCAGATGACAACCCTCAACTCACTTCAAATAAGCCTTCCAACTCATGGCTGAAGTGAGGCCACCATCACGGGACGCCTGAAAACGTGGACAAGCTCATAATTCAAGGCTGGTGGAATTACTGCCAAGCAGTCAACGGTGGCCAAGTGCAATCCAACGCCAAGAGCTGTGTATCAACATCTCCGCTGAGTGGGACTGTTGCAGTCTTTCGTGGCAGAACTCATATGCTTTTAACAAAACCATGGCAGAGAGAAGAAGTACCAGCGCTGGAATGTATCCGCCACTGCTGCATCTCCATGATTGGAAAACCGGGTCCTTATCTTTAGCTGTAAGCAGGGTTTTTTTCTGGGAAAAGAGGTGGTGGGACTCAATGGGTTGCCCTCGGAGAAAACGGTCACGTGGCTGGTGGCCCCGCCCCCTGATCTCCAGGCAGAGGGGAGCTGAGATTGCCCTCCGTGCCGCCGAGTGGCACGGAGGGCAATCTCAACTCCCCTCTGTCTGGAGATCAGGGGGCGGGGCCACCAGCCATGTGACCATTTTCAAGAGGTTCTGGAACTCCATTCCACCGCGTTCCCGCTGGAAAAAAGCCCTGGCTGTAAGTCTGTACCTTCTCTACCAGCCCCTCACCCATTTGCTGACCAATCTTTGCAGTTTTTCAGCCATACAGCTGGTGGGGCACATGAGAAGGAGGTGGGGTGGGGTTTATGGCACTGCAGATGTAGATAAATATGTCATTTGCCTGCCTTGGCACTAATATAACCCCAGTCAAGGAGAAAAGAACTCGTAAGTTCAAAGCACAAGCAAAAGAGAACCGGAACCAAATTTAAACACCTCCAAAGCTGAAACGTTTACTCTCATTAAGGGGTAATTTTCTCCATATGCTTTCCAATTTCGATGATCCATGCCATCCACTGACCCAACAGCCGAGCAATTTGTATGATGCAGCCTTTCGAAAGGTGGCAAGGGGCATTGTGACCATCCAGGTTGCACCCATTCTTGCCAGAAATTCACCTCCAAGAGCACATAACCTCGGGAAAACTCTCTGGGGTCTTGTTCTTTTTTCCAATTGTGAGGGTGATCAAATTTTGTTACTATTTATCAGAGTGTATTTCACTAGCTGTCTGCTTTTTATGGGCTGCTAGTAAAATTTTATGCAGTACTCTGCATAATTTATGCCTTCCCAGATTACGCCCTGCTTCCACCAGCTTTTTTTTATCTAAAGGACAGAGGTTCATGGGGCCCCATCGGTCTAGTATGAGAGTTCTTGAAACCCCCTTGCCAGCATAATTCCCATTGCTGAACTCCCACCTGCGTCCCGACACACCAGTCTTAAAGCACCAAGAGGCAGGCACCCTGAAAAGCCCCTAAATAAATTTCTGGCCCTACCCATCAATAAATGAGGATATAAAAGGAAGGGTCATCTGCATTCTCATATATAAGCTTTTGAAAATTCTGATTTCTGGGACAGAGAAATTGAACCAGCCCTACATTCGTGAACACATTCTAAGTACATTCATTTGCAAACGGACTCCTCTGTAGGTAGTTAACACAAATCTCACTCTGTACTTAGATGGGATAATGTGGCAGGGGTCCACAAATACCAATGGCGTCCAGAAATTCAGCTTTGGAGACCAGCATGGAAACCTTATGCTATACTTCACCACAGGCATATCAGCACATGGACTTGGTGTAGTAGTTAAGAGTGGGAGGACTGTAATCTGGAGAACTAGGTTTGATTCCCCACTCCTCTGCTTGAAGCCAGCTGGGTGACCTTGGGTGAGTCACAGCTTCTAGGAGCTCTCTCAGCCCCACCCACCTAACGGGGGATTGTTGAGGAGATAATATAACACACTTTGTAAACCGCTCTGAGCGGGCATTAAGTTGTCCTGAAGGGCGGTATATAAATTGAATGTTGTTGTTGTTGTTGTCACATGTTTATTTCTATTATGTCTTAAGTTTATTTTTTGAGGTAGGTTAAATTGAGAGAGTATGGGATGAGGTTGCCCAGTGAGCTTCAGGGCTGAATGGGGATTGGAACCCGGATCTCAAATAACCTAGACTCTAACCACTACATCACACTACATCAGCCAGTTTGGTGTAGTGGTTAAGAGCGATGGGACTCTAATCTGGAGTGCCGGGTTTGATTCCCCACTCCTCCACTTGAAGCCAGCTGGGTGACCTGGGGTCAGTCACAGCTCTCTCAGAGCTCTCTCAGCCCCACACACTTCACAGGGTGATTGTCATGGGGATGATAATAACACACTTTGTAAACCGCTCTGAGTGTGGCATTACGTTGTTCTGAAGGGCGGTATATAAATCGAATGTTGTTGTTGTTGTTGTAATATAGGATCTTGCCCTGGACTGAACACGTGTCACAAGTTGGGGGGAAATATTGCAACAGACAGACACACACACTGCTGGAGCTCCAATATGAACGCTAGAGCCTAATGTGCAGTTAGATCTTGCTGCTTGTCTGCACTAGGACTAAGGAAGACAAGCCTGGGAGAACCAGTAACCTTTACCAGATCGCTCAGCCGAACGCTAGGAAGTATCAGCTCCCAAGCCTGAAACCCCCCTTCCCACAAACCGTCTTCTGGTCAGGACCTTCCCGATTTGAAAAAGCCATTCACAGGCTTAGCAGGAGGGGTGTATGGCCTCGCCTGTTATTTTGATGCTCACCACTGGAGTTTCCCGGCGTGCTGAACTGAGAGGAGTCGAGGAACTTGCGAGGAGTGGACAAGTTAGTTACATCGAGAAGAGGCACAGGAGAGGCATCCTTCACAAGTGAACTGCAAAGACAAGAAATCAGTGATAACTTCGAGCCATTGCAAGCTTTAAGGGACTCTTGTAGGCGCCACCCTCTAAGAGAAGCCTACAGCCCTTCAAAACATAGAGGACACTTTATTCATGAAATGATTACTTTCTATCGTGATGGAGAAGTCCAATAGGAATGTGTTCTCTTCTA
The DNA here is from genome assembly GCF_028583425.1 of Eublepharis macularius. Taxonomy (NCBI): domain Eukaryota; kingdom Metazoa; phylum Chordata; class Lepidosauria; order Squamata; family Eublepharidae; genus Eublepharis; species Eublepharis macularius. The sequence continues at coordinate 5,809,904 of NC_072798.1, forward strand.
GCATTAACAACGGAGCTATTACCAAAAAGACATAAAAGAGATCCCGAAAGCAGCACCATTTTCCTACCACCAACCTCAACTCTCGGGCTGTTAAACAGCACGTCGCTGACTTTACCAGGCAGAAAAATGTCTCAGTACTGCCTTACCCATAACCATGACATTGTTAGTAGAGCCCAGAAAAGAGAAACAGACTTGGTGGCACAGCGTTAAGTATTGCGTGGGTAATATCCTAAGTTTAATTCCACCAATCTTAATTGGCAAGGTTGGAGACTGATCAAGATGGGTAGCCGTGTTAGTCTGTCTGCAGCTGTAGAAAAGGGAAATAGTCCAGCAGCACCTATAAGACTAACAAAATTTGTGGTAGGGTACAAGATTTCATGAGTCACAGCTCACTTCTTCATCTGAAGAAGCAAGGTTGGAAAAGACCTTTTTTTCCTAATAATAATAACAACAACATTCGATTTATATACCGCCCTTCAGGATGACTTAACACCCACTCAGAGTGGTTTACAAATTATGTCGTTATTATCCCCACAACAAAACACCCTGTGAGGTGGGTGGGGCTGAAAGAGCTAGAAGCTGTGGCTGACCCAAGATCACCCAGCTGGCTTCAAGTGGAGGAGTGGGGAATCAAACCCAGCTCTCCAGATTAGAGTCCCGTACTCTTAACCACTACACCAAGCTGGTTCTGAGACCACAGAGCCTTAGCCCACTCAGATTGACAGACCACAGTTCTGACGACACTGAGCATCTTGCAAAAACAGTCCTACAGTGCATCAGCGGCAGACATGCCAACTTCCTTCTTCAAGAAGGCATATAAAACAGTTGTCAGGAATGATGGAAACTCTTTCTCATGAAGTTGGTGAGTAAATAGCCTGGGCAGATTTTCCTCCGAGCAACAGGAGTATCAGCTAAAGTTTGGTCTATACAGCCCATTCTAAGGCAGTGGTCAATACATAGGAAAGATGACTTTTTACCATGTTAGAACTATCGTAAACAAACCTTATTCTTCCTTTTTCCTTGCTCCGTTGTCCAACCCTACTGGTAGATTTGATGTAAAGATGGCGGTGCAATTCATCTATTAGGACCAAGTGCATGTTCATTTTCTTGCTATGGAGCTCCAGTCTCAGATCACTCAGTCCCTCCACTTGAAGGAGGGGTCCCTCCAGGGAATCTACTGCTGACACCTGGGGGGAAAACGCATGGCATCTTAACCAAGTTTCCAAATATTCATTGTGCTCTCTGTTCACCATCAATTTTTGCAGGGCTTTTTTTCTGGGAAAAGAGGTGGTAGAACTCACTGGGTACTATGTGCACATGCGCTCCCGGGACCACGCAGGCCATGGCTCCCCCAGGAGTGCTCCTGCACTTCACAGGGGGCCTGATTCGGGCACAAATCGGCCTGGAACGCACCGCTGCCGCATAGGAGAACACTCTCCTGCCCTGCAGTGGCCAATCCTGGCATTTTGGGCCCAAATTGGGCCGAATCAGGCCGAATCAACCTGGAACGGACCACTGCCAGGCGAGAGAACCCTTCCCCGTCCGGCAGCAGTCCGATCCTGGCCGTTTCAGGCCAGAATTGGGCTGAAACAGGCCCAAAATGGCCAAAACGGGCCCAAAACAGCTAGGTTCAGGTCCAAATCTGCCTGGAACAGGCTGCTGCCATGCTGTTTCAGGCCAGTTTCTGCCATTTGGGACTGAAACGGGTGCAAAACAGCCGAAACGGCCAAATACCCTCAGTCACGTGGGTATTTTTTAAGAGGTGCCAGAACACAGTTCTGCTGCGTTCAGGCTGAAAAAAAAGCCCTGGAAATGCTACTAACGATCCTACACCCCTATAAAGATACATGGCATTTTGCAGCACAACAAAACAATAATAAAAGTTCTTGACCTCAAAGCAACAGGAGAAAAGAAGGATGATGCAAGGGAAGGGAGAGAACAAAGAATGTGTGTTAAGTTCATTTACACGTACTTGGGCTTCGTTTCTACAGGGAATGAGGACTAAAAGGTTAGGCTAAAGGCTCTCTGGCAAAGATGGATTTTGAGAGGGGATTTCTTATTTACTTGCCATTTCATGACACTGCCTGGACTTGAGCTTCACAAAAATTACACCAAGATAGCAACCTCTGAACCCGCTAGCCAATTCAGCTGCCACCCAGGAACAGAAAGAATCAGAGGCGATTAGTTCACTGGCTGTAATTCACACAGATTTCTATACATCCCCTGAAGAGTAAATACAGAACTTCAGCCAAAGGAAGGGCTAAATTAGTACACAGAGCAACATGATCGTTTTACATCTGACACAATGTTAAAGGCGCCATTCTATGTGACATGATTTAATAAAATCAAGCAACTGATAAATGCATCAGCCGTTCTATTTAATTTTATCAATCCCCTCCATTCCCCTGCAGTGCCGGAAATGCTTCATCAGAAAGCAATTAAGACAAAAGTGACTGGCAACAAAAAGAAATACTCATTTTGCAAGATTTTGGCTTTCTTGCCCAAAGAAATGCAAGAAGTAAGCAAAGAGCATAAAGAGCCTCGAGCAAATGAAACAATATTTTCACAACAATCCAAGGCATCGTTAGGATGAGCAAGGAACTTCATTTTGTCACACAGTTTTAAGTTCACAGCAGATCACAGGCTCGGAGACACAGGCCACAGTCTGGACTCTGAGCCAAGAGGATCTCCCCAGGAACCAATTTCGTCACCGTAGTAGAAGCAGAACAAGTGGAAGAAAGGCACCGTACTGAAGCTCAAGTCAGCCCAGAAGCTGTGCCACTCACAGCAGGAATCCCTGGACCTTCACTCCGGATGTCATAGGTATTTTGTTAGGGCGCGGCAAGTTACTTCTCTACAAGGTCAAGCAAAGGCATTACTAGTGCACTTATTCCAAAGCTTTACCGCTGAGCTGATTCTCAACAGTGTCATGGATCCGATTAAGCTACTTACCTCAGAATCACCACAGAAGCAATTTATTTATTTAAAGTATTCTCTTTAGAATATTTGTATACAACTTTTCTCGATGAGACGCATTGCGGTATATAAGGTCCTGAGTACTTACAGCATCTTACAGAGCCTGGCCCATGTCCGATGGCATTCCACTCAACCTTCTGATTAGTCAAAGAGTCTAATATGAATGAAGCAAATCTAGGTAAGCTTTTGTTCAGATTTGGATATTCTGGCTGGAACTGAGTTTCTGTCACGCCTGAACTCCTTCACCTGGGCACTCATGCTTGACCCCTCTGCTGTCTGCAAATATCTTTCAGGCTCAGTCCTCGGTTTTGACTATTTCCTTGGCGCTCTTCATCATTCCTGGAGCTGCAAACACTGATCTTCCTAATTAGACAAGACTCTCACATACTGGATCAAGCTATGCGTGTAATCTCAGTTATTCCTAAAACATACTGCTCCCTTACCAACCCGCAAGGGCTCTCAAATCAGCATACAGAACACGAGAATGCTAATCATCGTTAAAAAGGAATTTTAGAACTTCCCTCGTAAAAACAAACCATCAGACAGAGGCCTATAAATCCTCATTCAGGTTTAAATGCCAGCACTCAGACATCTCCCACTGCAGCCAATACTGGAGATTGGCTCTCCCATGATAAGTGGTTGGCAGACACCTGGTGCTTATTGTAAAGTAAACATTTACAAACCTCACAACTTCGATCACTTTGATTCTATATTTACCATGTTAGTTGGAGATTAATTTTGTTTATTTTTATTCAAGGTTTCACCCGTCTTGGCTAATCTTGGGAGCAAGCCAAATTAGTTATTGCTATGATCCCGCCTGACTCCCTCATCACAAAGGAGGAAAGGTTTTTCCCCCTGGTGCCATGCTGGGTCCATACTAGGTAAAACAGAATCCTCTCCGTCTTCAGCTCTGATCTCAAGAGAAAAAGGATCGTGCTTGTCAGAGGAAGGAGAGGTGCTCACGTCTTCTTCTTTCTCCAAGGTGCAGAGAGAAGGGTGCATGTCATTGGTCAAGAAATGTCTTATGTTAGACTTTTTGCTCTGTGAATGTCCTAGCTATTGATTACATTGTATTCACTTGCAGTATGCAATCGGCCTTAGATCTCAATAAGAAAGGCAGCCTATAAACAAACACTAACAATAATAATTAAAAACTATGGCTGTTATCACAGTTGTCAGTTTTGAGGAGTTTGTTTCCATGCTGCAGATGATATTTTACCCAACCCACCCGACTGCTATGATCATCTGCTGAGCCCCTGCCTTGGGTACCCCTCCTTCTGAAATTAGGCACGTAGCAACCCTGGAAAGGGCCTTCTTGGTTGTGGCACCAAAACTCTGGAACTCGGTCTCAAGGGAGACCTGTCCATCTCCTTCTGTTGCCATCCAGCGTTCCCTCAGTGATTCCTTCTTCCTACCCTATGTTTTACTTTTGTTTTTATAAGCTTATTTTAGCTTTGGTTTTAATTGTTCTAACGGGGTGTTTTTCTTTGGTTTTAATAATTTTAAGATATTTTGTTATTGTTGTTTTTGTTGCATGTTTATTTCTATTATTCGATTATTTTTGATGAGAGAGTATGGGACGAGGTCGCCCAGTGCGCTTCAGGGCTGAATGGGGATTGGAACCCGGATCTCAAATAACCTAGACTCTAACCACTACATCACACTACATCAGTCTGTTTGGTGTAGTGGTTAAGAGCGTGGAACTCTAATCTGGAGAGCCGGGTTTGATTCCCCACTCCTCCACTTGAAGCCAGCTGGGTGACCTTGGGTCAGTCACTTAAGAGCAGCAGGACTCTAATCTGGAGAGCCAGGTTTGATTCCCCGCTCCTCCACTTGGAAGCCAGCTGGATGACCTTGGGTAAGTCACTTAAGAGCTGCAGGACTCTAATCTGGAGAGTCGGGTTTGATTCCCCACTCCTCCACTTGAAGCCAGCTGGGTGACCTTGGGCTAGTCACAGCTCTCTCAGAGCTCTCTCAGCCCCGCCCACCTCACAGGGTGTTTTGTTGTGGAGATAATAATGACATACTTTGTAAAACTGCTCTGAGAGGGCATTAAATTGTCCTGAAGGGAGGTATATAAATTGAATGTTGTTGTTGTTGTTCTCTCTCTTTTTCATCAAAATCCAGGAAGGCAGTGGAGGTATTAAAGAGTGGTTTAGGTCCAGACTACCTGAAAGACCACCTTCATCCACATCAACCAACCTGAGACTTGAAGGCGGACCAGAGGCCTTCTTACATGAACCAAGAGCAAACAGAGGTTTAGCTGGTGGGAGCCTCCAGGAGGTCAACCTTGGCTTGTTGCCCCCAACTTTGGAATCCCCATACTAGTTCAAAGGGACCACTTCCGGAAAGATCTCCCAGATGAGTCTGAAGACCTGCCTTTCCTCCAGACATCGTCTGAGTTACAGCAATAAGACAAAGGTGGTGTAGCATGACCAGCATTTTGTATTTTATTGATTTTATGGTATGTTGTTGATGTCTATTGTAACTTATTGACTTGTACTGTAAAACTGAATTTTATTGTGCCATTATCTTTTACTGATTGATTGATTGATTGATTGATTGATTGATTGATTGATTGATTGATTGATTGATTGATTGATTGATTGATTGATTGATTGATTGATTGATTGATTGATTGATTGATTGATTGATTGATTGATTGATTGATTGATTGATTGATTGATTTCTGTCATTTATAGTCTGCCTTTCTCACTGACTCAAGGTGGATTACATAGCAAGAGATCAGTACAGTTAATATCAAGGACATTTCAATAAACAATGCCTAAGGGTATAAAAATGCAAATTTGCAAAGATATAACGTCAGCAAAAAAACAATACAGAGTTGAAGAGATGCTGAAATAGAGCATAGACTGATACTGAACAATACAGAACTATCCAGTAGGATCATATTTAAAGCAACAGACAGGACGTAAGGCAACAGACAGTACATAGTAGCACACAGTAGTGAAGTCTATGGTCCCTGTCTCTTCAGTGAAGCATCTCTTTGAGACCTTCTCCTTAAAGTACAACCCTCCTATCTGAGTAAAAAAAACCTCTTGAATAATTAAGTTTTGCAACCTTTGTGGAAAGCCAGGCAAGTAGGAGCTTTCCTGACCTCTTCAGGCAGGCCATTCCATAGGGTGGGCACCACCACAGAGAATGCCCATATACAGGCAGCTGTTGATTTTGCCCATCCGCAAGGAGGTACCTACCGAAGACCCTGTTCAGATGAGCAAAGCTGTTGCAGAGGAGCATAGGGAGAGAGGTGGTCTTGTAGGTATGCTGGACCAAGGCTGTGAAGAGCTTTGTATGTAATAACCAATACCTTGTATTGAGTCTGGTAACTGATACTGCATTTCACTGAATTGTAAACAGTCTTAGGGACTTTAGTTGAAAGACTTCGCCTGTAGCTCCCAAATGCTTGGGAATTGCCACAACTTGATCACTTGCCACTTGCAGGCACTTAAAAACTTCTCTTCCTGCAGTAAGCAGAGCATCAAATTTGCAGGCTTCATCTTACCTGCTAAGCCTTTGTCCCTTGGATAAAAGAGCAGAACCAGAAAGGAAGGAGGGCAGAACCCTGCCAACTTAAGGAGGAGGTGTGCAGAATGGCAAATGGTTTTTGGCTTGGGAGATTAAGGGTAAGCTAGCAAACTTCCAGTTTTGTTCAGTGGAACTGACCCCAAGGAACCATAAGAACAGACCAGGAATTTTAAAAGGCTCTGGTATAGCTGGGTCAAGAAAGCCTTGGAAGCAAGGAGGAAAGAGAGGATGGTTTCCCTCTATAGAAGCAGGGCTTTTTTTCAGCTGGAACACGGTGGAACGGAGTTCCGGCACCTCTTGAAAATGGTCACATGGCTGGTGGCCCCGCCCCCTGATCTCCAGACAGAGGGGAGTTGAGATTGCCCTCTGCACCACAGGAGGGCACGGAGGGCAATCTCAACTCCCCTCTGTCTGGAGGTCAGGGGGCAGGGCCACCAGCCATGTGACCATTTTCTCCAAGGGCAACCCACTGAGTTCCACCACCACTTTTCCCAGAAAAAAAGCCCTGTATAGAAGTGGTTTTGAAATTCAATGCCAGCATTCCATTTTTCACTCATGTGATGTGGATTTTGGGCCCTGCTCAGTTTTCTTGGTTTTTTTAAAAAAAAAATAGCTATACGCAAAGGCAAAACTATTATATCAACATAAAACTTTCAAGCAAGCCTTGAGAAAAAGCAAACAGAAGAGTCAATCATTTAATGTAGTATTAAAGGGGTGGGGGGAGAAGAGGCCTATGGAGCTTTAATTTTCTTCTTTGGTGAAAAATGCAGCCATCTTTTTCTAAAATATTGCCTGTGTGACACTTCATATTTGCAAAGACACATGCCGGGGAGTTATGGCCTTGGTAACACTGCCTTTGGAGTGATTGAATTCTAGAAGTAAACAGCACAGCCAAGGTGCAACGTTGCGCAGTCTTTGAGATTCTTAAATGCCGTGGCAATGCTCCAACAAACCCCCTTTAAACTGTCATTTCATTCCCTATATTTCATTTTCCATTACCGCCCATTACCAAGATACTTATCTCTGAAGCAAAGGAATTCTAGTGAGAAAACATTTATTCTCCAACGAGATGCTGAGCCTCTTTGAGAACTAAGAGCATCATGTTTTGTGCTCTTTTAGACCTATCTTTAAATAGGGCAGTTTCTGACACCTACAATATTTCCACTCATGAAGTCACAAAAGCCATAAAAGGACTTCCCAGCGCTATTCTTCCCAACGGATGCATTCTGAAATTGTGGCCACTTTCGTGTGTGTGTTGTACATCTATAAAAATTCAGAAAGCAGTTGGACACTATTTCCATTTGTATTTCCATCACTGCCCAAAGCAACACAGAGTTAATCAGAAGCTATCTGCTGCCACCAGATCTTTAGTCAAGAGGAATACGTTCCAAATATCTTCCCTGCGCTCGTGTGGCTTTTATCCTGAAGGTTTTCTCCTGAAGGTTTTGAAGAACCACTCTGCTCGACTTCCGTTCATCTCCAGCAACAGGTACACACATAAGCTTCTATCAGAACTGACCTCTAATTAATACAGCATAAGAGCGTTTCTGTGGCGCACAGGCTCTTTCACCACCTTTGGCACACTGAATGTCAGTTGGCATGGCCATTCAGTTACAGCAAAAGCAGAGGGTTCCAGACCAAAAAAGTGATCTTGATGTTCGCCACCTCGGGGATCCTATTTGGGTGGAAAGGCAGCATAGAAACATTTTAAATAAATAGTTTGGAACTGCAATGGAATTCGATCAAAGGAAATTATTTGGGGTTTGTGTGCGTGCTGCAATTCACCTTGCCCTGTGTGTTGTGCAAGCAGAAACACGAGCTGGACCGGTACCAGAGATACTTCACATTGGTTTTTTTTGTGTTTCAGCTCATGCAAGAACTCCTGTTTAAATGGAAATGTTCAGTGGGATCCAGGCCTTAATATTTCACCCAGTCCCTAGGGGAAGGGAGTGATAGACTGTGCCATTTGACATGTAAAAGACAATCAAGTTTCTCTGGCAGGGTATCGTACTCCATTATCTATAAGATTTTGAGCATTTTCTATCCTTTCATCAGTATTTGATTAGTTCACTAGAGACAAAAATTATAAGTCTATAAATTAGTGCTTCAGAAACAATCCAAATATTATCACTGGTCCTGAAAATATTTTTGGCAGCTGCACTCTAGGAGAAAATGAGAAGATATCTCATAACAGAAGCCTTAACAAATTAACTTAATAAAATCTCTCAGAAGTCCCTGTGGCAGAAGGTGGCTTTTCATTAAAATTTCTCTTACAGAGGACACTGGCACAAATCTGACATCTTTCTACACAACTAAAATGCAATTCATAACTAGTTATGAACCTTCCAGCCCATTATGAAGGCTTCAGTGCCATGAAGGCCAGACCTCCCACAGGATCCAAAATAGATATGCAGCAAATGGAAGCCAGCTTTTGCATTCCCGAACAATCCATGTACGTCAGAGGCCAGGAAAGCAGCCCATTACGGCATCCAGTGCCACCGTTTAGAAAAGACAGATTAACTGAACAAGTAACCAATGAGAGCCAAGGGCAAAAAACGATGCTTCGCCTTCCGCAGGAAAGGTCATCAAAACTGGACAAAGGTGATCACATTAAAAATGTTCACATCTCACTGCTCAGAAATCACTGCCATTTATGTAACAGTCCTATTGCCTATTGATTTGGCATACAGATGGTCAAGGAGGGTATTCTCGACTGGCTCTGGAGATTGCAACCAGATTAAATGGCAGAATTTGAGTCCAGTGGCACCTTAGAGAAGCTGTAAGAGAAACGAAGAGATTCCCAACTCCTTCGGCCTCTTCTCATTGGCCACAGTCTGCAACCCCCATCACCACCACCACCAGGTTTGTTGCCCTTTGCTGGATCTGTTCCAGTTTATTGGCATTCTTCCTAGACAACATGCCATAAACGGTGCAGAGAATGGATTACAAAAGTAGAAGAGAATGTAGTAAGATAATCCACGCAACAAACAGTGCAACAGACTACAGTCCTATTCCCTTTATAAAAGTACCTTCCTAAACCATTCTTGAGCAGCAGTCCAAGAGTACGAACTGCCGGCCAAGAGAGCCCACATCTCCTGACTGAAATGCTTCTGGACAATAACAGAAGAACAGAGAGGGTGGCAAAGAGAGGTGTTAAATGCTGCACCAGTTCCAACCCTGTTCTGTGGCAATTGCTCATTACCCAGTCTCCACAATGCTAACAAAAAAACAGAATGTTGTTATTGTCTGGAAATGACAACAAAGTCCATCCCTCGTGCCCTACCAAGATCCCTTACACAGTCACTGTCCATCATACTTAAGAGTCCTATGTGTATCAGCTCCCTATGGATCTCTCCAACGTAGTTGCGTCTTTAGATTTTTACTCTCTCCCCTTTCCCCCTGAGCTGAATTGTTCTGTTCCTACCTCTCTTCTGTCAGTTGTGGTCCATTTCTGCCTCCTTTTTTGGTTTCATTTGATCCTCTCTTCCATCTTCAATTTAAGAAGCATACCATCTTAAAGAGAGATCAGAGGAAACGAGCCTTCCCCGACTTCAACAGAAACCCTGATAGGCAAGGATCACACAAGAAAAACTCACGTGGATCCAATTCCCCCCATATGCACCATCACAAAGAGGGTACATGGAGGGAGAAACAGATGCCAATGTATATTTTAACCACAGTTTTTAATAATAACAACAGCAGCAACAAGAACAACAATTCGATGTATATACCGCCCTTCAGGACAACTTAATGTCCACTCAGAACGGTTTACAAAGTGTGTTATTATTATCCCCATGACAATCACTCTGTGAGGTGGGTGAGGCTGAGAGAGTACTGAGAGAGCTGTGACTGACCCAAGGTCACCCAGCTGGCTTCAAGTGGAGGAGTGGGGAATCAAACCTGACTCTCCAGATTAGAGTCCTGCCACTCTTAACCACTACACCAAAAATAGATGAACAAATATCTATATAAAACACCCTTACAGTATGAAAATATGCAGATTCATAGACTGGCCATCAAGTGCCTCTGTCTCTTACAGTGAAATCCTAAGAAGAGCTGCATCCTAAATGAAAGCCTACAGTGAAATCCTAAGAAGAGCTGGCTTCAACAGGCTTAGAATAGTGTAAGTTAGCTTATGATCACACTGTTAGCCTGGCTTCTCAGCACTACCTGTCATGCCCAGGCCACTTTGGTATCAAATCCAGTACACTTTACAGATACTCCATAAACCCACATAACAAAAACGAGAATGCATGCTATTGCTCCTCCACCACCTTCATTAATGCCCATTTTTATTTAATAAACCTTCATCAGCTAAATGAATGGTTGTTATTACTTGAGCTAACAGCCAAATGATAATGCTCCAGAGAGAGATCAGTGCTTGCCGATGCATTAACGAAAGGAGGAGAGGGGCCAGGGTCAAGCACGTGTCAATGCAAATGAGGCAATGGGCGGTACTGACGGCACCGTGCAACAGAATGCTTTAGATAATGGAATTTACAAGATTAAAAGGGAGGAGATGAAGTTATTGATAAGCATATTAAAGGAAGAGAAGGCGATAAGATGTTACAAAGGGAAAGAAATACTTTGCTCGTGCGATTCCGCTTTCAAAATATCTTTACATCTGGGGGATGAAATTAACAAAACGGAACTTGAACAGGATCAGAAAACGGGATTAGAAGCAATAACAAAAATGCTGGCAGAGCGTGATGCTGAGGACTTCTGTGATACATTTCACACTCTATATTCTGAAGCAGTCTCTTAGCCTTCATTTTTTTAACACTTAAGAGGGGCTCATTAAGAAATATTCCCATTCAGCTTACAGGGAAAACCGAGGAATGGGGCATGAAGAGATAACAGGAACAGAGGAGGAGGGATAGAGACAAATCCAAAAGTTATCATTTAATTCACAGGGATCCAAAACTTCACATTAGATTCTCTGAGTGGAGTACCAGCTTCATGAAATCCTCATTGTAGGAGGCGGCCTGAAGCCACAAATGGAAACCAGTGTAAATCAGATATTCAGTTAAAGACCCACTACTGTTCCGAAATTTCTGTGGCACGTACTGTAAGCCACCTCTTATGTATCTAACAAATATGACAGCAGCACGGGCAACCACATTGACACTCCTCTTGTTGAGGCCACACATATGTACTCAATGTGGCATGAATAGCTTTGCCACCACCACAAATCCAGTAGAGGAAATGGAGGACAGTCGGACACAGTGCGCCATTCGGGGAAAAAGTTTGAGGTGTGGGGACAGAGCAACAGCTGGAAACTGGAGGGACGGGAGACACGGTTGGGAGTGGTTGCAGAGAAGGGTCAGTGGGAAGGAAGAAGCAGATACCCCCCACACACCGAGACTTTGAAGGGCCACTGCATCTGCCTGTCATGAAGTAGTTTCTGTCCAGTTGCCTGCCTGCCCTGGGAAGCAACCAGGCCCTGCTCCTTTGCAGAGGATAAGTCAGGACAGGTCAGAACATTGCAAAGAGCAGAGCCCCTTTTTGTTTTCTGTCTCTTTCTCTCTTTGAGCAGGTTTAATTCAGCTCTTCAGAATGCCTGCACTCCTTTCCAAGGCAGGAGCCTACCTGAGAAGTAGGGTGATCGCCACAACTGGATACTGGGAATTGATAATTAACTCCTGCCTCTTTAACTATATGATGGGAATCACCCATGCTAAGATGCCCTCCTGCACAGAGTGACAAATCTTATTCTCAGAGATCTCTACGAAGTTCTTTGCCCTCCATCGACACCCCATTCATTACAAATCTGCATGAGCCTGCACAGTAAATATGAGACCCAAACCTCTGACTCACTTCAATCTGGACACCAAAACCGGCAGTGTATCACTGTTGACAAGTAGCACGTCGCAATAGTTAGTAACCAAAAGAAAGCACATGGGTAATATGCATACAAATATCAGCATATCCAATGAAAATTAGGTACTACCATTAACACCAAATAGAGTTACCAGCTCTGGGTTGGGAAATTACTGGAGATTTGGGGGGTGGAGCCTGGGGAGGGTGTGGTTTGGGGAGGGGAGGGGCCTCAGCAGGGTATAATACCATACAGTCCACCTTCCAAAGCAGCCATTTTCTCCAGGGGAACTGATCTCTGTTGGCTGGATATCAGTTGTAATTCCAGGAGATCTCCAGCCACCATCTGGAGGCTTGCAACCCTAACACCAAAACCAGATTCACTTTTACTTCCCTTAGCCATGTCTAACTATTGGGCAGATCATAAGCGGGAGGGCAGAATGGGTTACATCAGTGTTTAGTTCTTGTGGCCCTTCTTACATGCCCAGGGTAAAGCCGATCACCACCCTGGGGTCAGGTAGGAATTTTCCACAGGCCAGTTTGGCTAGAAATCCTGAAGGTGTATTGTCGAAGGCTTTCACGGCCGGAGAACGATGGTTGTTGTGGGTTTTCCGGGCTGTATTGCCGTGGCAATACAGCCCGGAAAACCCACAACAACCATAATCCTGAAGGTGTTTTGCCATGTTCTGGGCATGGAGCAGGGGGTCACTGGGGCAGTCGGGGAGGAGGGTAGTTGTGAATTTCCTGCATTGTGCAGAGGATTGGACTAGATCACCCTACAGGTCCCTTCCAACTCTATGATTCTATTATTCTACAGCAGGGACCCCCAATGTGATGCTCGTAAGCACCACAGTGCCTGACAATAACTTTCCTGAGCTTCTGACTGGCCACTGGAGATCTGGTTGGCCGTACAGATTAAAATAACATTGTTTTGGTGGTAGCTACCCCTACAGTGTTGGTTGTATTTCCACTCCTCTTTCCCAGTCTTGTTCCCTGCACTTGGGCTTCCTCGGGGGGGGGGGGGGGTTGCTTCCTGCAGCGGCCATTTTGTAGCTGACTCCACCTCCCATGACAGCCAATTTGTGGTTGCGCCCACCACTTTGTGTCAGAATTCCAAAGTTGCCCAGTCTCAAAAAGTTTGGGGACCCTTGGTTTACAGACAACATTTTGTTCTTGAAAGCATCTTCCTAACTGCATCGGAAACCAAACTCTTACTGTTTCGACATTCAGAAGAGAAATCTTCTGGGAAAACCAATCTGGATTCATTGTTTTGAATAAGCGGAACTTATTGCCACAGGAGTAACTGCATCATGTATTCCATAATAACCTATTTGCTTACATCCAAGTTTATTGTGTGTATCCTTGAGTGTTGTTCAAGAGCAGACAGTGCATTTGTTTTGTCAATATATATTATAAATATCAACTCTCTTAGAGCTCCCGATCAAGCAGCTGCATCATCCATTTCCCATATCCCAGTTCTCAAGGTAATGTCAAATATTCACAGAATTCACAAAATCACAGAGTTAGAAGGGGCCATACAGACTTTCTAGTCCAACCCCCTGCCCAGTGCAGGATGAGCCGAAAGCATCCCTGACCAATATTCATCCAGTCCCTTCTTGAAAACTGCCAGTGAGGGGGAGCTCACCACCTCCCTAGGCAGCTGATTCCACTTTTGAACTACTCTGACCGTGAAAACGTTCTTCCTAATATCCAGCCGGTACCTTTGTGCATGTAATTTAAGCCAGTTGCTTCGAGCCCTATCCTCTGCTGCCAACTGGAACGGCTCCTTGCCCTCCCCCAAATGACAGCCTTTCAGATATTTCAAGAGAGCAATCATGTGCCCCCTCAATCTCCTCTTCTCCAAACCAACTTTCCCAAGGCCCTCAGCCTTTCCTCGTAGGGCTCAGTCTCCAGACCCCTGATCATCCTCGTCGCTCTCCTCTGCACCCTCTCGATTTTGTCCACATCCTTTTTGAAGTGAGGCCTCTAGAACTGCATAAAGTACTCTAGGTGCGGCCTGACCAAGGCAGTATAGCGAGGGGCTATGACCTCCTGCGATTTCGATGAAATGGCCCTTTTGATACAACCCAAGACTGAGTTTGTCTTTTTTGCCACCACATCACACTGACTGCTCATATTTAGTTTACAGTCCACCCTTACCCCAAGATCTCTTTCGCATACACTACTACCCAGAAGTGTATCCCCGATCCAGTATTTGTGCTTCACATTTTTGTGGCCCAGACGTAATACTGTGCACTTATCTATGTTGAATTGCATCCTGTTCACAACCGCCTGCTTCTCCAGAGTATTCAGGTCTTGTTGAATTTTAACTCTATCTTCTTGGGTGATTGCCACTCCTCCCAATTTGATATCATCAGCAAATTTAATGAGTAGCCCATTTCGCCCTTCCTCCAGATCATTGATAAAAATACTGAGAAGTTCTGGACCCTAAACTGAACCCTGTGGCACCCCACTGGACACCTCCTTCCAATCTGAGGGAGTCAAGGCTATGAGATCCTGTGGCACCTTAGAAATCTATTGTGGCATATGCAGTCACCTAAGTGGGTACATTTTGATAAAAGAAGTACCAAGAAAATAAAAAAAGCATTGTACAAAACGAAGCCAAAAGGTCATGCAATGCAGAAGACAGAACTGAGGATGTTACAGCACCACACACTAAATACAAGAGCCAATCAGCATGAGCGTGACCCGCTCTTGACATGGTCAATGGCAATGAGTAGGCACAGCAGCTTCAGTGGTGCAAATGTACCCCCAAAGGACAATTAGACTCCGTTCATTATTATGAACATAGCACCATCAACATGCATAGCACTTTACAGAATAGAAGATGGCAAGCCCCAGTCACAAGAATCTTGAAATCTAAAATCTGAGCCAAGGAAGGCTACAAAGGAAGGCGAGGGAGATGGTGGCTTGGATAAAGAACATGAGTAAGCTCTAGTTGTATATTAAGCTTCATTTCTCAAGGGAGGTGTCAAAGGGTTCAAGGAGAGGCTAAGCTTTGAAGAAGGATATCAAGGAAACAAGAGAGGTGGCATCACATGGACAGGGCATAATGGGGCAACAGAAAGGGAGAGGTTTGAGAGAACAGGAGACTTTCAGCTCCAAAAGGAGTGAAAAATCATGGGAAGGGAAATATCAGGATGTGAAAGGGGAGAAGGAACAAGGCCATGGAGAGGGAGTAAGACTGAAGCATCTTTGCTGGAGCTGGCAAAGGACAGAACGCCACCGTAGGGAATTATAGTAAGGAGCTGGTAGCGAGCCAGCAGTCGTGACAGATTCCTTGTCCGTTCACATGGAGCCACTCTAATCCTCAACTGACTGGGTAGTATATCTGTTGATTGCTCCAAAATACTGCTCTAGATCAAGCAGACGTTTTTATTAACTGGATGGTAGCATGTAGCTGTGTGTTCCCTAAAGGGCTTGTAGTTCTGACACTAATAACATGGTACTCAATAGCAAGTACCCACAGCTATTTTTGACTGGACAGACAGCACACAGTTGGATCAGCACGACCAAAAAATTATTTACAGGAAATGTTATGGAAATGGTTAAAGATTTAGTGTGGAATCAATAATAAGCACAAACGTACAACTGGCTCACAACTTCACTCCCCAGAGGTTATGTTTTTCCCCACTGGGGGTTTACTAGTTGAACCTGAGCTTAAGTTAACAAAGTAGAAGCTGAGGGGGAAATTATTGCCTTTCCCCCAGATAGGACTTCTCAGCATTCATTTGTACCTGTTTAATCACAGCTGACAGGCTTCTACTCAAGAACTGGGCCCTTTTTTTAAACTCTCAAAGAACCTGGCCTCAGTACCAGAAAAGTTAGATTTTGGACGGGTCCTTCACAGGGTGTTTGTTTAGTTCCTTAAAACAGGGTTTCTACCTTATCTTGACCCCATAATCCTAACTTTAAAAAGCCCAAATAAAAAGCCTATTCATCTTATGGTCTTACACAAGGCTGCAAAATCCTTGTCCGAAGGTAAATGTGCCAATGCTCCCTTTTTTAAACGGAGGTGGCTCCCCCCATCCCATCCTGGAAAGTGCCAAGGTTGTCTGAGTGGCCGGCCAGTCTCTGGGGCAGAATTCCCAGTACTGTATCAGAGCCCTGGAAATAGGTGGGACTTAGCCCAATTTCCACAAGCCCTTTTCCTTGACTGTGTGCTCCATCACATGTTCCATCAATCCCTTTTTGCAACGGACAGATTGTGCAGACCCAGTGTAAGCATGCCAAAACACACACAAGCAAGCAGGTCACACGTGGATCTACATGCAGAGGAGGGAGTGTGCAAAAGTTCTGGACGTGCAGAAAGGCCACAGGTTGCAGACACAGCATAAAGAAGCCCTTGAAAGCAAATGTTCACCACCAAGGAGGCACTCACAAAGCCCTAAGAACGCACAGCGAGGCATGACAATTGTAAGAAGGCGAGTTTTCCCGTGTCAAATGAAGAAAAGAACAACAACTGAAGTTGCTGCGAGCAGCTGAAGGGAAAGAAAACCTCACGCGCAGCCGAAACACTTTGAAAAAAGAGGAAGTCTGGGACAGAGGCCTTTGTGCAGCCAGGTAGGTTTGCTTGGTCACTAAGAGTAGGGAAAGCTCCAGGACAATACTGCTGATTTCCACTTTTTTTCATGGCATCAAACAGAGAAAGATGGGCTGACCAAAAGTGAAGCAGGAAAACTGGCCAGGCTTCAGGAGCTGCCAAGTCAGCACAACAATTGAGAACGACCTAATTTGACTTGCAAGCAAAGCGCTGGTTCTGAACAAATTATCTTAGGCTAAACACTGCCAATCGCATGTAAGAGCAAATAGATGGTTCCACCTGCTCAATTCCAGAAAGGAAACAGAAGGTGGCAGCAACGCAGGCTTCAGTCCAAGAAGCAAAGCTCTGACTCCAGGGAAAACTTTGAACGCTATTATTCACCTTTGGAAACCCAAAGCAAAGAGCCCGGGGCAAGTGCAGGAAAGCCACGACAACAGGGCTAACAGTCGGAGATTCATCCAGGGACTCTCTCTTGCCTGGAAACCAAATGCAGGTGTGTACGAACAAGGCAGGGATTTACTGCAAAGCTCTTTGCCCCTCCCCAAGACGAGAAGCAAAAGAAAGAATTAGACAGGATATTGTTAGGTCTGCTGAATATATACAAGCCACCAACTGAAGCATTTCTTCATCCGGTATACAGGCTACTTGTGACATGATATGTTGACTGGGCAGGGAGGAGGTGGCGATACAGAAGAAGCGTGTGGTCTGGGGACGTTACCATTTCCAAAACAAGATTTATCAGCTATGCAGACCTCTTTGGAATCTTTTCCATTTGGTCAATAACTTACACGATGTGGCCCAAAACAGAATATAGGATTCCAAAAGGAAATCTCATTTAGGTTCACTGGAATGGTCCTCCACAGGCGTGAAGACAGTTCATTCCATTTCCCCCGTACACTGATATTCCTAGAGTCTCCTCAGAGAGGCACAGGAGTGTTTCCCTGTGTATGTATTAGGGGCAACGAGTATATGCATAATCCCTACGCATAGGGTTACCAACCTCCAGGTGGGGCCTGGAGTAAACCCAGAGTCACAATTGATCTGCAGACTGCAGGGATCAATTCCTCTGGGGGAAATGGCAGCTTCGGAGAACAGACTCTATAGCACAGGTCCCCAAACTTCTTGAGCCTCTGAGAATGTTGGGATGGTGAGGGGGTAGTGAGTGCCCCTCCAAAATGAACCTAAGAACGTAAGAGAAGCCATGATGGATCAGGCCAATGGCCCATCCAGTCCAACACTCTGTGTCACACAGTGGCCAAAACCCAGGTGTCCTCAGGAGGTCTGCCAGTGGGGAAGGGGCACTAGAAGCCCTCCCACTGATTGCCCCCCCGCAAACACCAAGAATACAGAGCATCACTGCCCTAGACAGAGAGTTCCATCTATACCTTGTGGCTAAGAGCCACTGATGGACCTCTGCTCAATATGTTTATCCAAAATGGCTGCTGAAAGAGGCGGAACCAAACTCAAAATGAATGTTGCAGAAGGTAGAGCCTCTCCTTGCTTTGAAAAAGAATTGCAGAAGAGAAATAAAGCAGAGGGGGGAGGAGAAAAAGAGGAATAAAGCTAAACTCAAGAGGGAAACGGAACCACACAATGACTAAGGAAAGCCTGGGTGCTCAACAAGCCTTCTGATCCTCCAGTGGCACTGGAATTGCAGCCATGGGAAACCCTTTCATTTGAATGAGGGCAGCCACTAACAAACTCTGCCCACTTTCTGAAGAGCTCGCCAGGCGCCTGTGGAATTACTGGTAGGCACAATGGTACCCATGGGCACCACGTTGGGGAATCCAACTGTATGGTATACAAGTGAGTTTAGGAGCCCATTCTGAGCCCATTTCCCTCCCCAAACTTCTTCCACAGACACTGCCCCCAAATCTCGAGCAATTTTCCAAGCCAAAGGTGAGAACCCTACCTGAGCCGTCCAGTACTTTTTTGCCAAACAGACTGTGCAGGCAAAGAATAAGCAGGCTGAAAGATATAAGTGGATCACACGTGGCTTTAGGTGCACAGGGTGGGAGAAAGAGAAGATAGGATCTGTGGTTCAATGGTAGAGCCTCTGTTTTGCATGCAGAAGGTCCCGTGTTCAATTCACAGTGGAAAGGACCAGGTAATAGGTGATTGGAAAGACTTCTGCCTGAGAGCCTGGACAGCCACTGCCAGTCTGAGTAGACAAGACTGACCTTGATGGACCAAGAGTCTCATTCAGTATAAGGCAGCTTCATATGGGCATACAGAAGTCTGAGACATGCATAGAGCCCACAGTCTGCAGTCACTAAGAGAATTGTGCCAAATGCATTTTTATCCCGCCCTTCCTCCAGGTAGTTCAGGGCAGTGCGCAAGATTCTCCTGTCATGGACTTTAAGGTTAACAGGATACGTTGTTTTGAATGTTTGGTGGGCCTGAGAATCTGTTTTAGCTCCTGTGTTAAACTGCAAGCGCGTGTTTTCCCCTCTCTGTTCTAGTGATTCAGAGTTTTGGCCTTGAAGAGAAAATTTAAAGACCAAAAAAAGCAGATCCACCGTCCAATTTGCTAAAACTAATGTGCAATGCTGCATTGAGATATGGATAGACAGATTCATGCCCAGAACAATCTGAGGACAAAAAGAACTGTGTTTGGTGCAAGTATTCATGGGGGAATATATCACTGTATGCTCAGAGGATACATCACGCCATTACAGGATATGAATCAGATGGTTTAATAAAGTCATGTGTGGCTCATATAATTGTGTCTATATAAGCTAGCCACATCCTATTACCTCCTCGGTTCTCAGCAAAGAGTCTTCTTGCAAAGCCAGAAGAACAGACTAGGGGACATTTCCCCCTTAATCTGCTACATAAAAGGACTCGTTTCCTAGCTTTAGCATCAACTGGCCAACAGGATTGGATTAATTTTTGTGCACGGACCCCATGACTGGCACCTGTGACAGCATCCAAAAATTCTTGCTGGACTTCTTCAAGAAACTAATATAAAGAACTAAATGTACTTGTTCACCTATTGGTTTGTCTGAAGACTGTGATCGGCACAGTTGAATCCCGGAGGGAAGAAGTTCATTCGTATTTGCATATACTCGATTGGGCCAAAAAGCCTACTGCACACACGCTTTCCCACGGGTTCCCCCTGTCCTCATCCATCAACACCTTGCCATGTACTCACCATATGCCTTTCAGAGGTAGAAGTATGAGACACCTGTCCTAGTGTTTGTTAATCCTCACTGCACCCGCACGAAAAGGGAGCAAGCAGCAAGTTACCTGCGCTCAAAAACTAGATCAGGTTTGACAGTTCAGAAAGTTCTGACTGCCATCCACAAAGTAGCAAAATGTACTGCAAGCTGCAACACATGAGTTATAAATATACCTTTTTCACCATTATCTGCCCATAAACCTGTAGCATATGAAGCAATTTATACAGCAAAACCGGCAGAAGTGGCTAGCCAGACAGAATACTGCAAACTGTGCAGATGGCAAAGTTGATCGGCATGGTACCAGATTCAGATTTCAAGCAAAACATTGAAGGGATCCATTGAGGGGCTTGACTTGCATGTAAAGGATCGGTTGGTGTATGCTACGTTTGCATGTCAATCACATATTTGCAAATTTCACCGCAACCCCGTACAGACAATTTCTAAAGATAATCCCTGCAAGTTTTAAGTTATGCCAACAGCCAGCTTATAAACACACATTTTTCTTCATCGAGCTTCATAGAAATACTATCCATCACCCAAATACCTCTGCTTCTTTGCTCCTACTCCAGGGAAAAGGTTGCCTTTCTTACATTAATAAGTCTTTCCAGAATTAATCATTGTACATTAGAACCAGCTGGAGTGTTTTGAGTGATAATGAAACCAGTAACAAGCCATCTTCAGACGTCTTTGCAAAACAATAAGGGAATTAAAATTTCAATTTAAATGCAGAGGTTGGAAACACGCTTCAGTGGCAAAATTACTTCAATTAATGTGAGTGGAATACAAAGAACAGACTGCAGAAACGCGATGCAGCAACCAGAAATTATGCCATTAATGCGCTTGCATCAAGCCCACACAATGACTGCAAAGGTCTAATTTAGACTGCACATATCACAAAGCTACAGGCAACAATATTTATCAGCTCGCCCAATTCAATGCAAGAGATACCAGAGTCTTTGTTGGATCATTTTTGGCTTCTGATAACCCAACAGCTGTTTACCTCGAGGACAAAGGACAAGGAGATCCAGAAACATAACACATCCCTGACAGTTTAATAATTATTTTATACACTACTCAGATCATACAATAAAAGGAGAATGGAATTACCCAACAGCAAGAGCACAATTACAGCATCATTCTTATGTGGAGAAAAAGACAGGCTAAAGGCGGTTGAAGCCAAGGAGCTCGTTCAAGATGCATTCAACATCCCACTACAGCAAAAAAAGAAAGTAAAATAAAATAGCGATGCTATTGTAACAAATGAGGATTGCAAGCCAAACAGCAATACGGCTGTGACGGATGGAGTGGATTTATGTTCCTGAAAATTAGAGACGTTCAAATTTAAGTCAACCCACTATCAATCGTGGTAACTCAGAGGAATAAACATGCTTGAAGTCTAACACACTTTCCTACCAGACTACAAAGCTACAGAGATGCATAGTGAACATAGCCCCAGCTCCCCAGCTGCATTGTGGGGATAATAATAACACTAACTTGTTCACCGCTCTGGGTGAGGCACTAATCTGTCTAGAAGAGCGGTATACAGGGCTTTTTTTCAGGGGGAACGTGGGGGAACGGAGTTCCAGCACCTCTTGAAAATACTCAGCGACAGTGCTTGAAAATAATATGATTTCAAAGAATCTCATGTGTTTCTTCCTCATTTCCCTCTTGAGAGTTCCGTCACCTCTTTTCCCAGAAAAAAAACCCTGGCGGTATATAAGCACTGTTGTTGTGGTGGTTGTGGTTATCATTTGTTCCACAGCCACGATCCAAACAGAGCTTTACCACACAAAATGGCAGAACTAACTGCTGCCCATACATGGGCATTCTCTGTGGTGGCCCCCACCTTCTAGAACGGCCTGCCTAAGGAGGTCAGGAAAGCTCCCACCCTCCTGGCTTTCCGCAACTACGCAAAACAGAATTATTCAGAAGGGCTTTTTGACACATTTAATAGGACTGTGCTGTAAGAAAATGGTTCAGGGAGATGTTTTGGTAAAGGGGGATGGACTGTTGACTATTCTACTTTGTACTGCCTTTTACTGTAATTACACTCTCACTGGGATGATTTCTCCACATTGTTAATATTGGAAACACGCTTCAGTGACACGCGTCAATTGTATTATGGTTTGTTTCAGCAATGCTTGAGTTCCGTATCGGATTTCTGCTTGATTTCACGTTTCTACTGTATTCTTTATTGAATGTTCCAGCCATTGATCATATTGGCTGCTACTGTGTAATCCACCGTGGGAGTGGAGAGTGCCCTCAAGTCATAGCTGATTTATGGTTACCCCAGTGGCGTTTTCATGGCAAGAGACTAACAGAGGTGGTTTGTCATTGCCTGCCTCTGCAGCCCTGGTCTTCGTTGGAGGTCTCCCATCCAATTACTAACCAAGGCCGTCCCTGCTTAGCTTCTGAGATCTGACAAAATCAGGCTCACCTGGGCTATCCAGGGCAGTCTCGATGAAAAAGGTGGACTATAAATAACATCAATAAATAAAATAAATAAAATACTTGTGTTTATTGAGAAATCCTAGTTCAAGGACAAATCGCTTCCTTCTCTTATCCCCAGCATGCAAGTAATATGAGTGAGAGGTGAACATGATCTCGCTTCTATTTCAAGAGAACCTATTTCGTTTCTATTTCTAGAGAACCTATTTAAATAGTGTCTATTTATTATGAAGAAAAACACATTTAAATTTCTTTCATGCTGTAACACTGCCTTCTGATTTTCCTTCTCCAAGACTCTAAAAACGGTCTCCCTACCTAGAAGCTGGCCTACCCATCCAAGAAAGCAAATCCTAATTATTTTCTAAGCAAATACCTCTTTGATTACAAGTAGTTTTTTTCTTTATGGTATTTACAGTCCACCTTTTTCACTGAGATTTGAGGCGGCTTGCACAGTGTAATTCAACACAATCGACAGCTGAAACAATACAGTAGAGTAGAGATCGCAGAAATTAGAAAAGAAGCAGGAATCTGATACAAACAGAAACAAAACATGATCAATTTGACATGACAATAAATGATAGTAACAGTCAGAGCTCAGTAGTAAGGTCTTTTTTCCATGGGTGATTTTTGCCACTTTGGGCCCCAAACCTCTTTGGGTTTTCTTCTGAATTCCAGACAATTAACTCCCCCTTCAGATTTCAATGCGGTGTTTCAACAGTTCTCTTCCAAAATTGCTGCCTGCGCTTTTTCTGTGCAGGGATAAAATTCGGAAGAGAACCCCTGAAACGCCAGACTGAAATCTGAAGAGTTAATCGTTCAGAATTTGGGGAAAAAACCAAATAGGTATGGAGCTAAACACGACAAAAATCACCTCTGCAAAAAAAGGCCTGAGACCTCAGCATCAATTCTAAACATACTCAGTTTAAAAACCTAAAATGGTTATTTAAATCACTTAAAAGAGTCATTCTAAGACTTTCTAAAGTGGGACCCATTTCTTGCCTTTAAACTGAAGATTTTGGGAACCAGCTGTGAACTGACGCCATGCTGCTTCCTTGTCCCCAAATTAAATCTACAAATTAGACATAACTGAATTGGACGCGTTTAATATTTAGAAATATATAGCGTTATTTCATGGCCATTTCACAAATTACAAAGATGCAGATTCGAGTCTGCCCCTGTGCCTCTCCTCTTAGCTCACTCTCTGCCTCGTCTTTGTGTGCAGAGCATCACGACTGACTTTTGGATCCTGACCCACAGTTTAAGAGCCGCTGATCGAAAACAAACATAAACAAGTGTGATGAAGTCATTTCATCACATGTATGATACATTTGGGTGCATAGGAAGCCGCATTCAAAACTCCAGAACGCTCTCCCCAGGCACACTTGACTAACCCTTTCTGTTGCAATCTCCCACCAGCGGGTGAAGACATTTTTTTTTTTTGTTTGGCACATTCTTAGTGATCCCTCCTTTCTACCCAATGTTTTTTTATGTTTTTGCATGTATCTTAGCTCCAGTTTTAATTGTTTTAATGACGTGTTTTTGTCAATTTTAATGGTTTTTAATATTATGCATGTTTTAAATTTTTAGCTAGGTTGGTAAGGGCAGAAAGGTGAGGTATAAATTTTGTAAAGTAAAATAAAATAAATAATTTTGAGAAGAACCCAAATTGCGGTAATGCTTTCTGTTTATGAAGTAGCAATATTTATTAGTTTGGAAAAGTAATCGTCATGCAGACAAAGTTCTGACTCTCTTAGAGTGGAACTACAAGTGACAAAAGGCACAGGTTGGACACTTGTCAGCTTCCCTCAAGTTTTGATGGGAAATGTAGGCGTCCTGGTCTCGCAGCTTGGCTCTGCGACTGCTGTCCAATGGACTTTTCAACTGTCACTTGTCCAACATTCCGCCAAGCTGCCTACATTTCCCATCAAAACTTGAGGGAAGCTGACAAGTGTCCAACCTGTGCCTTTTGTCACTTGTAGTTCTGCTCTTATTTTCTGTGCGCTTATCCCGTGCTTCCTGCAGCGCTGAAAGCCAACTATGCGACAGGTCTCCTCTCCAAGCCAGCAGGAGTTCTTCAGCCAGGCCTTTAAACAGACTAAACACGTGCAGCTTATTCATAGTACCAGCAGCAATAGCATCCTTCCCTGAAGCACTGACATGGCTGGGATAAGCAAAATTTTCTTTCTGCATGTACTGTATTTTCTTTAGTGGGTTTTCAGAAAGAACATAAGGAAGAAGGGCAACATTCACTTGACAGAGAAGAAACTGGAGCAATGTAGGAGAAGGCAGGAAAGCGGAGGAAGAAAACATAGGGGAAGGCAGTTGACACATAATAGGCAAGACAGTAAAACAGAAAAAATGCACATTGAAGTCAAATAAATACTTTTCTCTGTTGCACAGTGAGTGGAATCATTGTGGAGCTATTTCACCTAAAAAGGTTCCAGTAAGCAAGGAATTTTTGTGGGCAACGTGCTTCCGATCAATCTTGACTGCTTCTTTCTTGCCCCAACCCTCCATTCCTTCCAGCACTCATCACAGATAATCACAGCAAAGAAAACCCATCAGCTGAATTCAACCACAGTTAAAGGGTAAGATCCTTAATGTGTTGGTACCTTGAAACAAAGGCAAAAGGCAACGATGAACTAATGCAGAGGCAAAAAAGATGTGCTCAAGCAGTGGAAAAAGAAGAAGCATTCTGGACTGAACAACGAGGAAAGGGATAACAAGAGCAGACAGGAGGCTGTCAGAGCCTGAAAGAGCGATAACCGGAACATGGACCAGAGTCGAAGACCTCAGAGAAAGCACTGAAAGGGAGAAGGAGGAAATGCTGACGGGGAAAGCACAGACAAGGAGCGATAGGACAGGAATGGAGGTTAAGGACACAAGGTCAAAGTCAGCAGGGCTTTCATGGGAGCCAAAGAGGTTAATAGACTGAGGATCAAGAAAAGGAGTGAGTGACAGAAGAGGGCAAAAGAGACAGGCAGCGAGAACAATACAGCAGGTTAGTAAATGGCAGATCTAATTACTCAGGCCCAGACAGCAGATCGAGCAGACACTTATCAGACAGCTGTCCATCAAGCACAAGCTATCGCCTCCTACCAGCATATCCGTGGCAGTGAGGTAGTGTTTGCTGGCCATGCACTCCTGCAGCTTCTGGGGGACTTGCTTGATGTTCTCAATCTCGTCCAGCAAATTCAAGACATGCTTGTGCTCGATGCCTTCAATCCACAGTTTGCGCAGCTCATCCCGCTTGCAGTGCAGAAGCATCTTGCACGACAGCAGGTTCTCCTTGACCTGCAAAGGGTAAAGTCAAGGGACTGGTTCAGCCTAACAGCATCCATCTTGGAATAAGCCCTTAGATGCTCCCGGGCACATCGAGCCCAAAGGAATAAGATCAAACGTCCACACATCCGCTTCTACCATTCAGAACACCACACACTGCAGGAAGGAGCAAGGGGGTTCACCACACAAAGGGGGCCAAACCAGAGACAGAAACTAGTGGCCAGGCCAAAAGATGCAGGAGGGCTTGGAAAAAAGAGGTAGAGAGGAGACGGCCTTCATTTTTCTAAGAGAATGGGAAGAGTCTTGGAGAGAACAGAACACAGAACTGTGAGGAATCACACATAAATAAGTACTCAAATCTCTCACTGTTTTAAAATACCTCCCCCCCCAAAACCACCAATTAAAATAATTCAACATACCATATTTAAACTCTTCGTTGGCCTGTCAACTAGTTCCTGCCCCCAAATCCAGCCCCTCTAGAAAGGGCTTAGAATACTTCTGAACAACATTTGAGCTCAAGCACGCACAAATTTCCAGCAAGAGAATTTCCAGAGTGCTGCGCGCATGTCTCCGTGCACTCTTGCTCTCCAAGCATACTGTGTTAGACAACTGGTTTTGGGGACACACCCAGGGAGGGAGGAATCTGGTACACCCCCTCCCTGCTAATTAGATGAAACATCTTCACTTTCAGAAGTCTATACCAGAAGGAAAGTTACACCAGTGAGAGGTCATTGCATTTACAGTAAAAAAGAACAGAAACATAATTCCTACGTGATCAGCAACAAGCACAGACGGTCACAATCCAGACAGAGTACAGCATCATTAAGACCCACAGATGTGATTTACTTTTGGTGGATGGTGCACGATGCCTTTAGCTGAACTTCAAAACTGCGTGATCTGCCGGCTGGTTATCCTAGCTCCAGCCATGCCTCGAAGGAAGGGTTTTTACAGGTGGCTGGCAAGCAAGTAACACCTCCCTGTTGGGGAAGCTGTCAGTGGTGAAAAATACAACAGGCTGAAGAACAGTTATGGAGACGCATTTAAAGCATTGGAAATGGATTTAAAGAAGCCCAATCCACACCCTTGTAGCAAGAGAGGCTTCTAAAATGCAACAAGGGAAACAAAAGCCACAGCTCTGGTCAAGATCCAAAAGAACTATGCCTCTAGTTTGGCACAGGTGGCAAACTTCTTTAGATCCTGAAGAATCAGAAGCAGTTTGTGCTATGTCACAGGGCTCTGTTTACAGAAGGAGTATGTTGAAAATCCCACTGGACATCTTCTTCGGACACTAGCCACTTGGGGTCACTCATACCCAGGCACAGGGCATAAAAAGCTAGGTGCCAAATATCCATAGGCACCTGGAGGCTGGCCCTTAGGTCCCTGCAGCGCCCCAGAAGCACATTTATCTCCCTCTCTTGCTTCCTGAAAAACTTTACTGGCTTCACTAAGGTGTACAACGTTTTTGCAGCATTGCCTAGACTTGTATAGCAGACTGGTGAGTTAGGTTGCAAATTGTATCTACCGTTATGGAGAAAATCTGTGACGCTACTTTACTCCAAGACTGTGGGGCGAATCTTGCTTACTGTTATATATTCTGAATGACAGTCGCTCTCCAGGTATTAGGAAGAGGAGATTAGGTAGGAATAATTGTAAGATAATGTGAATCAGTCAAATGCTATGCCAGGGATCGTTAGGAATGGTATTGCCTTTCTAAAGGTCTATGATGTGGCGGCATTTGGAATACTGTGCAACATTCTGATCTCAAAAAGGTGATTGCGATGCTGGGAAAGATGCTGTGAAAGACGATAAAAGTGATCAAGTGACCAAGGAGCTCACCTTCTTAGAATCACAGAATCACAGAGTTGGAAGGGGCCATACAGACCATCTAGTCCAACCCCCTGCCCAGTGCAGGATCAGCCTAAAGCATCTCTGACAAGTATTCATCCAGCCTCATCTTGAAAACTGCCAGTGAGGGGGAGCTCACCACCTCCCTAGGCAGCTGATTCCACTTTTGAACTACTCTGACCCTGAAAACGTTTTTCCTAATATCCAGCCGGTACCTTTGTGCATGTAGTTTTAGCCCATTGCTTCGTGTCCTACCCTCTGCTGCCAACTGGAACAGCTCCCTGCCCTCCTCCAAATGACAGCCTTTCAAATATTTAAAGAGAGCAATCATGTCCCCCCTCAACCTCCTCTTCTCCAAACTAAACATTCCCAAGGCCCTCAGCCTTTCCTCGTAGGGCTCAGTCTCCAGACCCCTGATCATCCTCGTCGCTCTCCTCTGCACCCTCTCGATTTTGTCCACATCCTTTTTGAAGTGAGGCCTCCAGAACTGCACACAATACTCCAGGTGTGGCATGACCAAGGCAGTATAGAGAGGGGCTATGACCTCCTGCAATTTCGATGCTATGGCCCCTTTGATACAACCCAGGATTGAATTAGCCTTTTTTGCCACCACATCACACTGACTGCTCATATTCAGTTTACAGTCCACTCTTACCCCAAGATCCCTTTCACATATACTACTACCCAGAAGTGTATCCCCCATCCAGTATTTGTGCTTCTCATTTTTGTGGCCCAGATGTAATACCGTGCACTATGAGGAAAGGCTCAAAGGAAAAGATGGGGGGAGGAGAACTTTTCCTCCCTCTCTTCACTGCAGGCACCCAGCGAATATAATGGGCAGCAAGTTCAGATTAGGTAAGAAACACCTCATCGACTTGTGGAATGCACTCCCGTAGGATGAAGTGACAGCCACTAGTTTAATTCACTTTACACAAATTCATGGGGGATAGGGCCCAACCATGGCCGTTAGCCATGGTGTATAAATGAAACTGCCATACAGAGAGGCAACAACCACCTGAACTAGTGCTGGGGGCAACAACAGGGGGAGGCGCTGGCCTCTATGCCCTGCTTGCAAGCCTTTTCCAGAGGAGTCAGATTGGATGCTGTAGAAAACAGAATGCTCAACTAGATAGATGCATTCTGATCCAGAACGGCTGCACTAATTATTTTTAAGCAGGACACAAAGGCATGAAGCATCCCAAGTTGTCTGTCTCCCAACAACTGGTACGCAGTGGCTCCATTTAGCGGCTATAGTTGGAAACTATTGAAAGAGTTTGTCTAGTCCTCTTTGAAAGCCATCCGTCATCACCTCTTCCGGCAGCAAATTCCGCAAGCTAATTATCCATAACGTACACAACTCCCTCCTCTGTTCTGCCCATCAATTTTACAAAATTGTATTAGGCCTTGCAGGGTTTTTTGTTCATTGGAAAAGAGGGATTTGGACTACAAGCACTGAAACGCTGCAGTTTTTCTCTGTTGGGAACATGCCCCAGACTTTCCTGAACCCAAAGATTCTAAGCTTCAGGTGAGACCCTCCAGGATAAGGTTGAATGACTCCATCTCGTGCCTTGACTAGGTACGATACAGCTCAGACAGTGGCTTCAGGCAATTCTAGGGGATCTCAACTGAAAACATAAAAAAGCAAGTCACTCCCTATAACTGGGCAAACTAAAGAAAGCCAATGTTGCATATTTTACTCCTTAAATCTAGAATTCAGAAGAGATGGGGCCTAGAGTACTACACAGTGGACAGAGGATTTACCATGGCCCAGGCACTTCCAGATTCTATCATACACACTCACATGTATTAACTTCTTTCTCGGGGCAGATGGGAAGATAAAACGGAAATGCTATCAACGCACATCAAGTTTTGGGCACAGATTGCCAAATAATTCTAAAGACAAAAGTACAGATCATGTTTCAGCTCAAACCCTCGCCCTCCCGACAGCAAAGGACCCGTTGAAATTCACAGTCACTGGTAGCCAGGTGAAAAACGTTTGAAGGTAGTTCATACTACAATTCAACAGCTTTCTATGGACCGAGGAAGTCTATCTCCTTGTAAAAGTGGGAGAGAAAATGGGGACAGGAGAAGGAAAAGCTTGTTAAGTTAACAAGCCAATCACAGGAGGAAAAAATCAGACATGGCATCGTATCTGTCAATTCTCAAGAGGTTAAAGAAAAGCTCCTTCAATGCAGGTTGACCGAATCTAATCAGAAACGGTATATACCAAAAGGTCCTTCATCCTCTGTGATTATTTTAAGGTGGTATCTGAAGGTCACTACATCTATACATTTGGTTTTGACCTGCGTGGAGCTTAATTGTATTGAGTAAGCCTGGGCTATAGTTTATTTCAAATTTAGTGTAATTGATCTCTGCCTTCACACAGAGCTGAGCTTTGTACATAAATCCCTGAAATGAACTTCTACCCTGGGAAGGGATCAGAGCAGACTGAGTACCCTTTGAAAATGCTAAATGAATTTGAGAGCTCAAAAGGGTCACAATACATGGCCTCCAGAGAGGTGATACCCTTCTGTTCGCAGGACATCAGTTTCAAGGAAACCCTCCTCCTCTTACTGATCTTCCCATTCCTGGAGATGGCAATAATAATAGAAAATATTTACTACTTATAAAGGAGTTGCCAGAAAGGCCTGGAGTTGCACTCTATCCTTACCCAAGTAAGGGTAAAATGTAGCACCCATGCTACAGGACTCACTTCCAAGGAAAATCACTAACTAACCGCTAATTATGGTTGTTGTGGATTTTCCGGGCTGTATCACCGTGGTCTTGGCATTGCACTTCCTGACCGCTAATTAGCCACCAACTTTTTTAAAAACTGGAAAGCTTTTCCAGTGATCCAAGGACACCAGCTGCAGTTGGTACTTGAGCACTAGACCTGTTGGTGCTTTTTTAGCTGGGGTAGGATTATAATTTTTTAGATGCTATGGCATCCATTTTAATTAACTGCATTCTTCTTATTTGTCGCGATGTACCATTTTATGATTTTAATGCTATGATATTGTCCACTTTGGGTACTTTTTAAAGTAGAAAAGTGAGTGATCAGGACAGTAAAGAAATAAGGCCTGCGCTGCTTGGGAAAAATCAAATACGAACTCGGAAAAATGCACGGGACATCACCTGTTTGATCTTGTTGCGCGAGTTGGTGATGCGCTCCGTGATACTCTGGTAGGTGCGGATGGCCGTTGTGAGCTCAGTGTAGTGCTGAACAATCAACTCATCCAGATCCCGATCGCACTTCTCGTACGCCTCTTCCAGGCGGCCCTTCTCCGTCTCCCGGTCCTCAACATCATCACTGGTGGACAGAGTCCTAAACCAAAGGAAAAAGACCAGGCAACTGAATAAACAGCTTGATGGGTCACAAAGCTGCCAACTTGAAAAGCTGACATTAATATCATCGTTTGCCGAGGATTAACTTCTTAACACATACCTGTAATCAAATCTAACATCATCATCACTCACAGCAAGAGTTACAGGTCCTTTAGAAATCCTTATTAGTTAATGTACAAAAGAGCTAATGAGGTTAGCATTCATCAGAGCGAAAAGGAGTCAACGCAATCACTACCAACATGGGTCCTATTATAATTTATGTATTTATTTTTACTTAAATCTTACTCAATCCCATAAGTTCAAGGTGGATTACAAACATTTTATATGAAACAGATGGCTCAATATCCTATTAAAAGCTCAAAGTACAGCAAACAAAAGGGAAATCAAAGGAAACGCAGAATCTATATCATAATTGAACTTCCCCACCTCCCTATGCCAGAAGCATAAAGTAATCCCTTCATGCTGAGGGGGTGGGTCTGTTTAGACAAGGTTAGGCCCTCTACCAATGGCAGAGACTCTAGTTATGATGAAAAATACTGCAAGTATTTGCACACATCTGCACACACACACACACAGAGAGAGAGAGAGAGAGAGAGAGAGAGAGAGAGAGAGAGAGAGAGAGAGAGAGAGAGAGAGAGAGAGAGAGAGAGAGTTCTGCAGCCAGTTTCAAGATGACCAAACTGCCAACTAGTCTAGCACACATTAAGTTTCCCTGCGGAAATGCTTCTCAAGAAAACAATAAGCACATGTATGTAGTGCAGCCTATTGGTAACAGAAAGGGGAAAACTTATCTTGCCCTTATGATGTTTGAAAATATCAAGTGCAAATTCATGATCCAGACGGAAACTAATGTACATGCTTCGGATACAAATATTAAAAACCTCACATGCATAGCTACTGACTTGATGATACAGTCATGTACCTTCCTTCTTTCTTCCACTTCAGTCAAGGTGGTTCACAATACAATATACACAACACAAATGAAAAAGGGGACAGAAAGAAGAGATGAAAACAAGTACATTCCAGTTCTAACTCGTAGACCACTTAGAAAGTCATCAAACTGTAACTAAATGGAACGGTCATTTTAGAAGACAGTTCTGGAAGAGAGGCGCTAAATGGCTGTTGGGTGCCAAGTACGTTCATGGAAGTTATATCATTATCTACAGACCTGATCCCGGGGGAATTCTGTTGACCACTCTGGCTGAAGTTTTTCTCCAATACCAATGGTTTAGCGTTCACGGCTTTCCTAACAAATCACGCACAAGGAACCTTAAAATGAGTTGCCGCTTCAAACAGATAACGATGCTTATAAACTAAAGGATAAGGTGTTTATGCCTACTGTCATGGACACAGATAAAAATATCCAGAAGAAATTGCCGGCCCTGGTTGGCAGTCACGGAAAGAGCTTCTGCAGGCCCAAAGCAGAGAACTGGTTTCAGCAAATACACTGACACAACTCAATACGATCTTCAGATAGTTTAAAGACAGCCTTGTTTTATATCAATTGATACACAGAGCATGTTAATTGAAAGTGGGATCCAGGTGGAAGGCGTTTTAGGGAAAATAATGAGCATGTACCTGGACAAGGACAAAAGAAAAAGTACAGATCAAAGACACAGTCTATTGGTTGAGAGCCAGCAGACAATTACGTGTGTGCAGAAATCGCTGCATCTGATGTATCGATGTCACGATGGAGAATAGCAAAAATGTATTCACAGGGTATCTGCATACATTTAGTGGATTTATCTGAGAATATATTAGCACAGGTAATCTTGAAAGGTATTTGAAGACTGTAAGAAAGTCAATCAGTTAAGACTCTGAGCCCAATTAAGTAGGACAGCTAGATGTTAGAGATGATTATAATCTTATAAAGACATATAAATATGAGACTGCAGAATCAAAAATTAGCTTCCTCAGTAACAAAGCTTCTTGCTGTGCATATTGTGTGTGTGTATAAGCAATGTAACGGACGGACTCTGTAAGAAGGAGCGTGTGTTTCCTCCAAGCTTGCACCCCGTGCTTTCCAACAGGGACTTCTAACAGGGGAGTTGAGCTCGGGAGTTCAGCAAAGGAGTTCAAGAGGAGGCCGGAGAGAACCCCTGCAGTCCGACATTTGAGCCACACATCAGCAACGAGTGGAGTATACAGCATTATTCTTCCTGCTAAGGAATCTGCATGGATTCAGGTAAGCACCCTGTTTCAACCCTAAAATACCTTTAAACAACCAAACCAGTTGTTAAAGTCGAAAGCCAACAGGAGAGCAGAGGCTACTTCGCGTTTTGCAGGGGGTGCTGTGTGTATGATTATCTGCCCATCGGGCAGAAATGTTGGGTTTGTAATCAACACATGGAGCTCTGCGCTCTCAGGGAACAAGTTCATTCCCTTGAAGATAGGGTCGCTGACCTAGAGAAGCTGGAGAGAGACAGAGGTATGTGGACAAGACTTTCAGGGACCTACTACTACTACTACTACTACTACTAGTAGTAGTAGTAGTAGTAGTAGTAGTAGTAGTAGTAGTAGTAGTAGTAGTAGTAGTAGTACTTGAGTCCTTCAGTCCCCACAACTGTAGAAGTGCTGGCAGCACAAGAGTGGGACTACTACTACTACTACTACTACTACTACTAGTAGTAGTAGTAGTAGTAGTAGTAGCAGCAGCAGCAGCAGCAGCAGCAGCAGCAGCAGCAGCAGTAGTAGTAGTAGTAGTAGTCCCACTCTTGTGCTGCCAGCACTTCTACAGTTGTGGGGACTGAAGGACTCAAGGTTGGAAGGTATGGACTGAGGTGGTGGTTTATGACCCTTCTATGGGACTCCTTCCTTGGATGACAGACTAACATCCTCTCATACCGAGGATACCCCTCTGAGGTTGGGGGGAGGTAGGCTTTTGGTCGTGGATGACCGGATTATTAGGGATACAGGCACCAGGGTCTGCAACAGGAGCTTTGACCACATAGAGGCCCCGCCCCCTGAGTGCTCTGGCCTCAAAGGAGCTGCTGCCGGGGACTGCTGCTGCTGAAGCTGCCTGCGCTCTGCTGACCAGGGAGGCTACCCCATCGAGGGCTGAGCTTTTCCACCTGCTCAGCCCCGCCCCCTGAATGCTCTGGCCTTAAAGGAGCTGCTGCCGGGGACTGCTGCTGCTGAAGCTGCCTGCGCTCTGCTGACCAGGGAGGCTACTCCATCGAGGGCTGAGCTTTTCCACCTGCTCAGCCCTGCCCCCTGAGTGCTCTGGCCTCAAAGGAGCTGCTGCCGGGGACTGCTGCTGCTGAAGCTGCCTGCGCTCTGCTGACCAGGGAGGCTACTCCATCGAGGGCTGAGCTTTTCCACCTGCTCAGCCCCGCCCCCTAGGTGCTCTGGCCTCAAAGGAGCTGCTGCCGGGGACTGCTGCTGCTGAAGCTGCCT
Source organism: Eublepharis macularius (assembly GCF_028583425.1). NCBI lineage: Eukaryota > Metazoa > Chordata > Lepidosauria > Squamata > Eublepharidae > Eublepharis > Eublepharis macularius. Next base: position 5,844,305 of record NC_072798.1, read on the forward strand.
GCGCTCTGCTGACCAGGGAGGCTACTCCATCGAGGGCTGAGCTTTTCCACCTGCTCAGCCCTGCCCCCTGAGTGCTCTGGCCTCAAAGGAGCTGCTGCCGGGGACTGCTGCTGCTGAAGCTGCCTGCGCTCTGCTGACCAGGGAGGCTACTCCATCGAGGGCTGAGCTTTTCCACCTGCTCAGCCCTGCCCCCTGAGTGCTCTGGCCTCAAAGGAGCTGCTGCCGGGGACTGCTGCTGCTGAAGCTGCCTGCGCTCTGCTGACCAGGGAGGCTACTCCATCGAGGGCTGAGCTTTTCCACCTGCTCAGCCCCGCCCCCTAGGTGCTCTGGCCTCAAAGGAGCTGCTGCCGGGGACTGCTGCTGCTGAAGCTGCCTGCGCTCTGCTGACCAGGGAGGCTACTCCATCGAGGGCTGAGCTTTTCCACCTGCTCAGCCCCGCCCCCTGAGTGCTCTGGCCTTAAAGGAGCTGCTGCCGGGGACTGCTGCTGCTGAAGCTGCCTGCGCTCTGCTGACCAGGGAGGCTACTCCATCGAGGGCTGAGCTTTTCCACCTGCTCAGCCCTGCCCCCTGAGTGCTCTGGCCTCAAAGGAGCTGCTGCCGGGGACTGCTGCTGCTGAAGCTGCCTGCGCTCTGCTGACCAGGGAGGCTACTCCATCGAGGGCTGAGCTTTTCCACCTGCTCAGCCCCACGCCCTGGGTGCTCTGGCCTCAAAGGAGCTGCTGCCGGGGACTGCTGCTGCTGAAGAACTGGTGCTGTTTATTGCTGCTTAGGATGTTTGTATGCTGTGATAAGGGGATGGATATGAGGAAGGCATCTGAGATAGGGCCAGGGATACCAGTCCTCTGGGGACGGGGGAGGTATGGCGGTGGGGCCTGGTTTAAAGGGAGAAGGTCACGGAGATGTGGAAAGGCTCGGTGCCCTTCTAACCTACGCCCCATCCCGAGGCACGCCGGTGTTGGAGCTAGGAAGAATCCTCCTTCGACACTGATGTTGTGCAATGCCAGGTCCATAAATAATAAGACCAGTATGCTGCATGATACTTTTATGGCAGCTAATATGGACCTGGTATGCGTGACCGAGACTTGGGTGAGGGAAGGAGAAACAGTTGCTCTTGGTGAGCTGACCCCCCCAGGTTATGCGGTCCTTCATCAGTCACGAACTGAGGGTCGGGGGGGAGGGGTGGCAATCCTTGTCCGGGAGGGTTTCTCCTTCAAGCCGCTTCCCGCCCCGAAGATCTCTGGCATTGATTGTGTGGGCCTGGTGTGGAATGCCGAGGAGAGTTTGGCTGTCTGCTTGGTGTACCGACCACCCAGCGCACCAGCAGACGCCTTACCGCGCCTGCTAGAGGTGGTTGCTGGGTGGGCCTTGGAGTACCCCAGGTTGATGGTGCTGGGGGATTTCAATGCCCATGTAGATGATGCCACCTCGATACAGGCCACGGACCTGGTGTCAGCCATGGCAACACTGGGACTCTCCCAATTTGTATCGGCACCCACACATGAAGCAGGCCACACGCTAGATCTGATCTTCGGGATGGGATTGGATGTGGTTCTGGATAAAGTAGAGTTGGTGCCATGGTCAGACCACGCGGTTGTGAAGGCCCGGCTGGGCGTGCCACCCCCCTCCTGCAAGGGCGGTGAGCAAATTTATGCTCGCCCGCGGAGACTGATGGACCCAATTGGGTTCCAGAATGCTCTGCGGGAACCAATGCTCCACGGTGGTTCATTAGATGAGCTAGTGGAGGGCTGGCAAGTCCGGCTCTCTGAGGCCATCGATGAAATCGCCCCCCGTCGTCCTCTTCGCTGCCGGAATCGCCGGGCTCCTTGGTATACGGAGGAGCTGCGGCAACAGAAACGGGAGCTAAGACGACTTGAGCGCGTGTGGCGGCGATCTCGTGACGAGGAAGCAAGAACATCTTATAGGCTGTTTATGAAGTCCTATGAGATGGCGGTGAAAGCTGTGAAGAAAGAGTATTATGCAGCTTCCATCGCATCAGCTAGCTCTCGCCCAGCTAAATTATTTAATGTGGTCCGTTCATTGGTCTCCCAATCAGGTGGAGACCATCAAAAGTTGAATTTGGAGATAAGCTGTGAGGCTTTTGCGAGCTTTTTTACTGATAAGATCTTGCTTCTCCGCCGCGACTTACCAGCCACAGTTGATACAGTAAATGAACTAGAGGCCCCTTGGCCGTCTTCGGGACCCATATTAGATCATTTCAGCCCTCTTTTCGGGGAAGAGGTGGACAGGATTCTGCAGGTGGTACGGCCTACCACGTGCCCCTTGGACCCGTGCCCGTCATGGCTGGTGAAAGCCAGTGTTGACGGGCTTCGGAATTCCTTGGAGGCGATTATAAACCTGTCCTTGAGCTCTGGGGGTTTTCCCAAGGCGCTGAAGGAAGCTGTGGTACGGCCTCTTCTGAAGAAATCATCATTAGATCCTGCTGACCTGCTCAATTACCGACCAGTTTCCAACCTTCCGTTTTTGGGGAAGGTGATTGAGCGGGCGGCAGAGAAGCAACTGCAGAATTTCCTGAAGGAGACCTCAGCCCTAGACCCCTTCCAGTCTGGTTTCCGCCCGGGACATGGGGTCGAGACATTGTTGGTCGCCCTCACAGACGATCTCCGCAGACATCTGGATCAGGGCGGATCAGCACTGCTGATTTTGCTGGATCTGTCAGCAGCGTTTGATACGGTCGATCATGAGCTTTTGACCCACCGCCTTGCCGATGTGGGGATTCAGGGGACAGCACTGCAGTGGCTGGTCTCCTTTCTCCACGATCGGGGACAGAGGGTGGCGCTCGGGGAGAGGGTGTCATCTCGTAGGCCACTGGTTTGTGGTGTGCCACAGGGAGCGATACTCTCTCCATTATTATTTAATATCTATATGCGCCCCCTCGCCCAGCTGGTGCGGAGTTTCGGGCTTGGGTGTCACCAATACGCGGATGACACCCAGCTTTATCTGTTGTTGGACGGGCAGCCTGGATTGGCCCCTGATGCCCTGGAGCGTGCTTTTGAGGCTGTGGCTGGTTGGTTGAGACAAAGTCGGCTGAAATTGAATCCCACGAAGACGGAGGTCCTGTATGTGGGTCGTGGGGAGATGGCTTTGGGACCCCGGCTTCCTACACTTGATGGGGCAGCACTTACACTGGCCCCGAGGGTTAGGAGCCTGGGGGTGATTCTGGATTCCTCCTTGAAGATGGAGGACCAGATCACTGCAGTTGCCAGGTCTTCCTTTTATTATCTTCGGCAGGCCAGGCAGCTTGCCCCTTATTTGTCTCCCCGTGACATGACTACAGTGGTCCAAGCAATGGTCACCTCTAGGTTGGATTACTGTAACGCGCTCTACGCTGGGCTTCCCATGGGCCTGATCCGGCGGTTACAGCTGGTACAGAATGCAGCAGCGCGGGTCATTGCTGGAGCACCGGTGTGGGAGCATATTACACCGGTGCTACGCCAGCTGCATTGGCTGCCAGTGGAGTACCGAATCAGGTTCAAGGTTTTGGTGTTAACCTACAAAGCCCTACGCGGACTGGGACCGACGTATCTGAGGGACCGTCTCTCACCATATGAGCCCCGGAGGACTCTCCGCTCTGGCGGAAAACATCTTTTAAGTGTCCCTGACCCTAGGGAGGCCCGCCTGGCGTCGACCAGGGCCAGGGCCTTTTCAGTCCTGGCCCCGACCTGGTGGAATGCTCTGTCTTGCGAGACAAGGGCCCGGCAAGATTTGCTTGCATTTCGCCGGGCCTGTAAGACAGAGCTATTCCGCCAGGCATATGGCTAACGCCGGGCAGTGCCCGCCCCCCCCCCGTGAAGGGGGGGTTAAACCATCACCCCTATGCAAACACAGAGGCATGTATGAACCACTGGGCAGCATGAATTGTTATATTTAATGTTTTTAAATGTTTTTAAATGTATTATTTAATGTTTTTAAATGTTTTTAAACACGTTTGTATTTGTTATCCGCCCTGAGCCTGCGAAAGCAGGGAGGGCGGAATATAAATATAATAAATTAAATTAAATTAAATTAAATTAAATTATAGTGACTTGTTTGCCTGGTGCAAGGGCTGCAGACATCACAAAGTGTTTGGACAGGTTAACAGATTGTGCTGGGGAGGAATAAGCAGTCACGGCGCATGTTGGCAACAGTGATATTTGGATACGGAGTCATGGGAGAAAAAATTAGGTTACTAGACTAAAAGTTAAAGAGCAGAATCTCAAAGGGGGCATTGAAGGCCAATTAGGTAGGCACAGATTAACAACAACAATAACTATTTATATACCACCCTTCAGGACAACTTGATGCCCACTCAGAGCGGTTTACAAAGTGTGCTATTATTATCCTCATGACAATCACCCCGTGAGGTGGGTGGGGCTGAGAGCTCTGAGAGAGCTGTGACTGACCCAAGGTCACCCAGCTGGCTTCAAGCGGAGGAGTGGGGAATCAAACCTGGTTCTTGAAATTAGAGTCCTGCCGCTCTTAACCACTACACCAAATTGGCTCTCAATGCGTAGATGACAAAGTGGTGCCGGGAAGAAGGGTTTAGATGTGTTAAGCACTGGAGAACTTTTAGGGGCAAGCCAAATCTTCACTTGAACCAAAAGGAAACCACACTGCTGGCATATAATATCCAAAAGCTGGTAGAGCAGCTTTCAAACTAATCCCAGGAGAAGCCTACAGAAGCTGGGAACTCCAGTTTGGGGCAGCTCAGTGATGCACACTGGAACAAAAATTATGAACTTTTAAATATATGCTAATGGGGTCTGAGATCGAGAGGGAAAGAGACCCTGGGGTTGTAGTGGATAGTTTAATGGAAAAGTGAAAAAGGCAAACTTTATGCTGTCGATTACTAGGAAAAGGATTGAAAATAAAAGACAATATTATAAATCCCCTCCATAGATCTATGGTGTAGCCTCACTTGGAATACTGTGGGCATTTCTGGTCACTATATCTCGAAAAGGACATTGCAGAGCTGGAAAAGGTACAGAAGAGGGCAACTAAGATGATCAGAGGGTCAGTTGGAACCTTTTTCCTATGAGTAAAGTCAGAAAAGTATGAGCATTTTCAGTTTAGAAAAGAGATGATTAAAGGAGAACGTAAGAGGTTTATGAAAGTATGCAAGGGGTAGATGGAGTGGACAGAGAACTTTTTCTCCTTATTCCAAAATACTAGAACTCAAAGGCACCCAATGAAGTTTATGGGCAGAAGATTCAGGATGGACAAAAGGAAATACTTCTTTATTCAAGCAGTGATTAAAATGTAGAATTTGCTGCCAGAGGACGTAGTGATGGCGGCAGGCAAAGATGGCTTTAAAAAGGGATTCGACCGATTCAAGGAAGACAGGACTATCACTAGCGACTAGTGGTGACTAACAATAATAACAATAACGACACCTGCTCTTATATACCGTTCTTCCAGACAGATTAGTGCCCGACTCAAGAGTGGTGACCGAAGTCAGAAACCAGTGGATACCAGTGCCAGGAGGCAAAATCAGAGGAAGGCCTCTACACCCTGTCACTGGCCCTCCAGATTAACCGATTGGCCACAGCGTGAGACAGGATGGTGGACTCATGGATGCCGATCCAACATGGCTCTTTTCATGTCCTTAATGGAACAACTGTACTCATACCTGACGAACTGTCTATGTAGATCTAAATGTTTATATGTCTTTACGTTAATGTTAAAAGTGTGTTATAAGTGTATGTCAATAAAAGATAAAATGGATGTAAGTATCTTTAAAAGTATTATTGCTGTGCTATAGTCGAGATGAATCTAGGATCATTGTCAAGGTTCATTTCCGCCAGTAAATTAATAATCAGGAGCTAAATAAAATCATAATGACAATAACAGTAACAGCAACAACATTTGATTTATATACTGCCCTTCAGGACAACTTAATGCCCACTCAGAGCTGATTACAAAGTGTGTTATTATCTTCGTGACAATCAGCCTGTGAGGTGGGTGGGGCTGAGTGAGCTCTGAGAGAGCTGTGACATTTTTCACGTGAAGGACACTTGATCGTTTTTTGCAAGTTTTTCTGGGAACTGAAGTCCCTCTCCCCCGCCCCTTTTTCTTCTGTTCCTTCCCCTCTCTGTTAGAATCGCTGCCTGAAGAGCCAAAGAAAGCCGGCTGCAGCAGCAGCTTTTGCAAATCGTTCCTCCAGTCACAAGCCTGCTCTCAACGATCTTTGGGGGCGGGCAGCTGCAACTTTCTCCCTGGGCGTCCTGCTCAGCTTCACCGACATGTCAGCTTTCTCCAGAGCAGCTCCCCGGGAGCAAGACGATTTGCAAAAGCTGCTGCTGCCGCTGGCTTTCTCTGGCTCTTCAGACAGCGATTCTAACAGAGGGGAAGGAACAGAAGGAAAAGGGGCGGGGGAGAGGGACTTCAGTTCCCAGAAAAACTTGCGAAAACGATCAAGTGTCCTTCACGTGAAAAATGTCACTTGTAGCTTGGCTCTGACCCACGATCGCCCAGCTGGCTTCAAGTGGAGGAGTGGGAAATCAAACCCGGTTCTCCAGATTAGAGTCCTGCCACTCTTAACCACTACACCAGACTGGCTCTCAAATGTTTATGGCTTCTTAAGCACAACTGCTACAGTGCATTGAATACCTTGACAGAATCTAACTGGAACACTTTTAAATCTACCCACATACACACATTGCCCAAAACAAAATACTAGGTCAGAAGAACAGCAGGCACAAAGAGAGACTTCCTTCGAAAAGCCTGGATTTCTCCCTACTTACACTGATAGCTAGTTAGGTGGGTAGGTGTGTTGGTCTGCAGTAGAACAGTAGGCTTTGAGTCCAATGGCACCTTAGAGACCAACAAAATTTTCAGAATGTAAGCTTTCAGAGATTCTGAAGGGAGCTATGAGCTTGAAGCTCACACTCTGAAAACCTTGTTGGTCTCTAAGGTGCCACTGGACTCAAATCCTGCTATTGATAACAAGGAAGCTGTGCAATGAGACCTGGCTAGCAGCAGTAGAACACTGAAACCGAAAAAGGATGTGGTAGTCCCCTAAGACTACCAAAAATTGCTTCCTAATAGATTAGATTTAGACTGGATTCCTAAAATGCGCATTTCAAATACATTCATTCCATTCCAGCATTAGCTCATTTTTCTCCAAAGACATTTAGAGCAGGACATAAGCAAACTCTATTTGATGTTCACTCTCAATCGTCCTTTTTTAAGGCATTTTTACTCAATATGCAGTAAACAAAATTGGCCACATTAATATTTTCAAAAGGTCACAATTGACTCTGATTTGTTTATTGCATGTTCTTCGGCATGGCTTTTGGGAAGTCTGTCCCACTGAGTTCAAAGGGACTTACTCCTGAGTAAGAGATCAGAGGACTGCAGCTTCAGAAGAACTCACACAGAACCTCCATATTCAAGCTCTACAGGACACAAGGGGCATTCCACAGCCAAGAAGCACGAGCTATCAACTTCATTTTTAGCTAAACTCTCGAAACTGTTTTTACGGGGAGAGAAATTGAAATAATCGTTGCAGAGGAAACGTCCAGGGACGCCAGATGGTTCCAAAACCATCCAAGACAGATCACATTGATACAATTTCCAACCTGAAGCCCTTCAGTATCATATGGAAGCTTCATTTCACAGCACAGTATGGCCAAAAATTATACCATTTAAGAGCCATCACGAAGAACAAGAGAATGGTCTTAGTTATCATCTCTCCGACTGCCAGCAACCCATGTCTGTGAACAAAAGTACTTGTTGATTTCCTTCCTGAGGTCTTCTCAAATAGTTCTGAGCAATAGGTCAAGTGGTTTGAAGGGAAAAATCGCTGAATGTCAGCATAACTCCCTACTCCGGTACTATTTGGCTTTCATTTTTGGACTTGTTAGAACAACTGAAAGTATGTCATACTAAAACTGGGATACAGTCGAAACTCTGAGGAAAGTGGGAGCCAATTACAGTCAAACAAGAAGTCTGTGGGTTTTTTGAAGTAACAGCACCTGCGATGTGGAGCGGATGGCGCTTGCTGACAGAATTAAGGCTGAGAAAGTGAAGGGAATAGTTTCTCAAGAGTATCCAAAGGGATAATTTCCAGAGTTTAAAACAACAATGGCAGAATGTAAGACTTCCTTAGTAAAATGCAAAATCAAAAAGAGTCCAGTAGCACCTTTAAGACTAACCAACTTTATTGTAGCATAAGCTTTCGAGAATCACAGTTCTCTTCATCAGATGCATGGAGGGCAAGAAGAAACTGGTCAGATATAGAGGAGGAGAGGGGAGGGAGGAGTAGATGCAAACAGCTCCTTCTGATATTGAGATCAGTTTGCTTCTGTTAAGGAAGTCAGTTACTTCTGATAATGAGATAACCATTCATAGTCTCTATTCAATCCCAGCCTGACTGAGTCAAATTTACATATGAATTCCAATTCAGCAGCTGGAGGCATGTAGATATGAGTATCGGTCTGTGGGTTTCCGGTATAAGGTGATATATTTATCCTCCAGCTATATCTGACCAGTTTCTTCTTGCCCTCCATGCATCTGGTTTTTGATTCTGACTCTTTCTGATTTTGCTACTACAGACTAACACGGCTAACTCCTCTGGATTAGTAAAATGCAGAGAATTAAGGTTGAGAAAATGAAGGGAATGGTTTCTCAAGAGTACCCAAAGGGATAATTTCCAGAGTTTAAAACAACAATGGCAGAATGTAAGACTTCCTTAGTAAAATGCCCAGATCCAAAATGCTTAAATGGAAAAATTCAAATAATTTATTTATCCTTGATAGCTCTGGTGGCTAGCAGCATTTATGAGAGAACAGATTGCTAAAAAATTGAGAATATCAAAAATTCGTAAGCCAAGTGACTCTCTATGAGACACCTACCCAGAGAGCACATTGTCCTTATAATTTCTCCCATTAAACAACTGTATGCAACGTGGTTGAGGCACTGGGCACAAAATTATGAGCGGACCGAGACAAGCCCATACAGGCAGGGCACCTTGCAAGATACACAGGAAAACTACCCTTGTTATAACTTGGGTAGTTAAAACAGAGTGGCAGTATGCCTCCTCTCCTCCTCAGTGCCAGTTTAAGGGGCTAGACTGGGGCTATCGCTAATACATAAGATTTATAGAGCAAGATTTGGGTCCAGAAGCTCCTTAAAGAGCAACTAGATTTCCAGTTTATGAGCTTTCAAGAGTCAGAGCTCCCGTTCACCAGATGCAAGGAGTGGAAAAAAGGAGGCCTTTTAATTCAGGCAGAGGGTGAGAGCAGTATTGTAAATTAAAGTGTCTGGAAGCTAGCTATAATACATGTTGTAATTAGCTTGATAGAGCAGGGGTACGAAGTAAAGAAAATCAGCTTCTGTAATGCGAGAAAAATCCTGTGTCCCGATTCAACCCTAGGGAAGCCAACGTTCCCAAGTTGCAAATAAACTCAATTTCAGCAATCTTGCATTGTAGTTTCCCTTACAAGTTTCTCCACTTGAGAACTGCTACTCTTAGGTCAGCGATGGAATGACCTGGCAGATCAAAATGTTCTCCTACTGGTTTTTGCATGTTGTGGGTTTTTTATATCAGATTTCTGTCCATTCATTCTTTTGCGAAGGGACTCATCTGTTTGTCCAATACAGAAAGCTGAAGGGCACTGCTGACACCTGATGGCATATATGACATTGGAGGATGAAAACGCGAATGAGCCTGAGATGGTATAGCTGGTGCCTCTTATCTCAGACTAATATCTTTTTAATCAGTCTTTAGCAAAATCCTCCCAAGATCAACAAGTATGTTTTAATTAAGCAGATCCAAACACCATGTCCCTCGCACTTAATATTCTCAGGACTGACACATATTCCTGCTGACACTGCAGCAAAGTAAATGAAGGACATCTGAACGCTCACTTTGGACCGATGTTTGTTGGAGGAAAGTCAAAGTGTTTGCAAACAGAGAGAACAAAAAAAAATCAACTGTTTGCTCTGGGAAGAAACTTCTCTACTTTCAAATTTCTAAAAGGGTACAGCAAATAGGAGACAGGATAATAAATACATTAATATTAAATAGCTGCTGTATACTTAAACTTGATGACTTGCCAGAAACCAAATGCCTCAGAAAGTAATACATTGCAAAAAACGAACGACTGAGATTAAAATACACACGCTCGGTGTATGAACTCTTGGGAGATACTTTAAAGGAGAAGAAAGGGAATCTCTGCAGTGGAATGGATTTGCTTTAGCAATTGCCACCCTTCCATAACACCACCTGATCTAATGCAGGCCACCTATGTCCCATGTGTATGTAGACATGCATGTGTACATAGAACACACGTCAAACCTGTCTCTACCAAACTAGTACACAGATTTCAACGTCAAAACACCACAACGTTGGATTCATACCCACAAGTCCTTAAATGCATAGCCTTGGCATGCCCGTGGTAACTGTCAAAAAAGCAAGACAAGTTCTCTCCAGCTTTCAGCCCATGAAAAGCATTAGGGAGGGAAGAGGTGAGATTCAGGTCATGTGCAGCATGCATCAAGCCACCTCATTCAAACACTCAAAATGATAACTCGCTCTCCATCATTTCCTTCTGGCGTGGGGTGACAGAGCAATAGTAATCAATAATAATAAAACCCTCTGTATTATTTTATAGGGTCTCTTCTATCATTCCGCAGAATTTTCATGGCCGGGGGGGGGGGGCAGGTTGGGAGAATGCACTCAACCAACATTGCCAGGATACTATTCACAAGAACTAAAAACTATATTAACAACAGCTGGGATTATCAGCTCTTCTTTGCATAGGAGATTCTCCCCTTACCTTTTAAGACACACAGGTACATGAGCAGGTGTGTAGTCCAGAGCTTAAACTTGTTTACAATTTCTATTTTGTATGTTTAGATTATGTTTTATCTGTTTTAAATATTTTACATATATTTGTATTTTAAATGTTTTTTTAAACGTTTCAAATATTTTAATGTTCTGTTTTAATGTTTGCTGCTTTGGAGGTTGTGAATTGGGATGGGAAGGTGGCATTGGAATGTTGTAAATAAATAAATAAAAGTAGAGTGTAAGTTGCACGACATTTCCGGGTTGTTTGCTTCTTCCAAGGGGGCATTCAACGCTGCCATCAACAATTTTCATACATCTCTGAATTGATTCAGGCAATGTATCTGGAAGAATTTTCCTGAGAATAAATCATTTGTCAGTTTCATTTACTTGGAAGAAACTGCTGTCTTCATTGCACATCCTCAGAAAATATCACTTTCATTGAAGTAATGCAATATTTATTTTGATTAATGAGTTAAAGCAAGACACTTAATCGACTAAAACCTTTGATCAGTTGACAGCCCCAATTCATAGCAGTGGGAGAAGCAACGCTGAATTAAGACCTCACAAGGAAAATCAACTGGAAGTCTACTGACTCCACTGTATTGCACGGTGCAGCGGAACAACAGATAATTACTCCACAAGCCTTTAAATATTAGGCAATCAATCAGAAAACAATTTGATCATTCTCCAGCCTTGACAACCCGATACTCTGAAAACAGGAACGGGAAGTGAATTGCTGTCTTGAGGTTGTGATTATGACGACTACATGGGAGAAAGGAGGCTGTGCAAAGCGTAGAGACGCTATGCAAGAGGTTTTAGAAGACCTCTCAGAAACGTCTTTAGCATGCTCACAGAACGCTGCTTTCCAAATCCACAGCACAATCCCCCACAAACACTGCCGGCTGTCTTCTGACTTGCTGCGGAAGGCTCTGGCTATTTTGAGGCTCTACACCGGATCATTACTGAAAAGTCCTTTGTCAAGCGGCCTTGAGCTTTATGGAGGGGGCAGATGTGAATGAAATCACTTTGACCTCTTCGGCAAAACACAAACTACACCACTCTCCACTTTTCTTCCACTGCAAAGCTACTACTTCTGATCTGGAGGGTCTCTGGGAACTTTTTGCACAAGTAACATGCAGGGGTCATTTCATAGAAAAGGAGCTGGAGGAACTCATTAGCATAGCTCATTAGCATAACACATTAGCATATGCCATGCCTCTTGCCATCACCGGAAGTGTGTCATTAGTAAAACTGATTTGCATATGCCACACCCCCTGACATCACCTATTCTGGCTGTTTTGGACCCAATCCTGGCCATTCAGGACCGAAATTGGGCCCAAAATGGCAAAAATGGCTGAAAATGGCTGAAAAGGGGCTCGAAATGGTCAAGATTGGGCCACTGATGAGCGGGAGAGTGATCCACCACCCATCAGAGGCCCAATCCAGGCCAAAACGGGCCCCAAATGGCTGAGAGTCAGGTGGGTGGGGCCACCTGACATGTGACCTCTTTGGGGAACTGCCGGAACTGCGTCCCTGCACGTTCCCCCTCGAAATGAGCCCTGGTAACATGTATCCTGCTCCCATAATACCAAGAGCAGCAGGTCAGCTGAAGATGGCGGCACCATCACCACTAATGATCACCTCACCAGCCTCTAGACCAGGCATGCGCAACACCCACAACGGCAATGGCTTCAGAACTAGTAGACAACAGCCACCAGCCACACAGTGGAACAAGTTTTGGGCAGCCCTATTTTTAAGAGGAGAGCTGCTGGATCAGATCAGCGATCCATCTAGTCCAGCAGCCAGTTTCAGCCGGTGGCCAACCAGCTACCCTGGAAGGCCACGTCAGCTTCGCTCATCTGAACGGGGTCTCCTGCAGCTGCCCCCCTGCACACGGGTGAAATCAACAACTGCCTGTACACGGGCACTCTCTGTGGTGGCACCTGCCCTGTGGAACGGCCTGCCTGAGGAGGTCAGGAGAGCCCTCACTCTCCTGGCTTTCCGCAAATGATGGAAAACTGAATTATTCAAAAGGACTTTTTACATAGATAGGAGGGCCATATTGTAGGGAGGTGATCTCAAAGAGATGCTTCACTAACGAGTTAGGGACCGCAGACTTCACCACTATGTTGCTTTAACATCCAATCTGTTGCTTTAAGTAGGTGTCCCCATGTGCTACCTGTGGCTTTAAGTATGACCCTGCTGGGTAGTTCTATGTTGTCTAATGTCAGCTCTAGAATTGCTTATGCTCTGTTTCAGCATTTCCTCAACTCTATATCGGACTTTTGCTAATGTTATGTCATTGTAAACTTGCATTTATTTACTTAATGGCATTGTTTATTGAAATGTCCTTGATACTGACTGACTGTACTAATCTCACACTACGTAATCTGCTTTAAGTCTCAGTGAGAAAGGTGGACTAAAAATGACATAAAAAAATAACATGATGCAGGGGCCAGTCTCATTCTCTGATATTGCCTCTTTATACTGTTATTTGGAAGTCTATTGTTTCTAGATGTGGAGACTCCCTTTAATACTCAAATCCAGTAGCTATTACTAGACAGACTCCATGAATCTGCCTAACCCCGTTTTAAAGCCATCTGCACTCGTAGCTGTTACTATATCCAGTGATACTGCATTTCACAAATTCATAACTCATTGAATCAAGAAGTACTTTGGGTGTCCTGAATGCTAGCATTACAGGGGAGGGAGAACATTTTATAAACTTCTATCATGCCCCCCCCCTTAAATAGCTTTCTGCTAAAGAGAAGGGCCCAAGACTCTTTAAGCTAGCAACATTTCCAGCCATGCACAAGAAAATTATGGAACCTAAATATACGCTCTTATGAAGACAGTATGCATGCAGGCAGACCCTTGGACTTATCCAACATAGATAGTTCTTACTACCTGCCAAGGTTATGAATGCCACATTCTAAAAGGAAGTATCTTCCACAGCTTTTAAGACCTTGATGCAACTAGTTGTGAAAAAGCCCCTTGATGCTGCCAGTTCTAACAACTTTAGGCCAGTTTCCACCATTCTCCACCATGAGAGCCAGTTTGGTGTAATGGTTAAGAGTGTGGGACTCTAATCAGCTGGGTTTGATTCCCCACTCCTCCACTTGAAGCCAGCTGGGTGACCTTGGGCTAGTCACGGCTCTCTGGAGCTCTCTCAGCCCCACCCACCTCACAGGGTGTTTTGTTGTGGGGATAATAGTAGCATACTTTGTAAACCGCTCTGAGTGGGCATTAAGTTGTCCTGGACAGCAGTATATAAATCGAATGTTATTATTATTCCATTCTTAGGCAATTTGACCACTTGATAGCCTCTCAACTGCAAATCTTCTTGGATGAAAGAAATCACATTGATACCAATTACCCTGATTCTGGATATAGTTTTTGCATTCAAGCCGCTTTATTCCATAGATGCTTGGTTCGGTTCGTGTCCTGTTCACCAACTGAGAACTGAGACTTGCTTTTTTTTCTTTTTGGACGATCACTTTTATTGCTTGTTGATCTGTTCATTGGTAGCCAGGCAGGTTGTTTGACCACTGTATTCCTTACTATGTAGCACAACAAAAAATGGCTTTTCATGCATGCGTGCATGTTTTCACACAGCCCAATTGAATTCACATAAGAAGCTGCCTAATACTGTATAAAAACACAGGTCCATCAAGGTCAGTATTATCTACTCAGGCTGGCAACAGCTCTCCAGGGTCTCAGGTAGAGATCTTTCACACCACCACCTGGTTCTTTTAAGTGGAGATGCCAGGGATTGAACCTGTGGCCTTCTGCATGCCAAACAGGTGCTCCGCCAGTGAGCCACAGCTTCTCCCAGCCTTGCTGTATAACTACTCCGTTTAGCAGGCAACTGTTCAAATAGACAGTTAGATCACTCACCAGCTGTATATATCATTCATCAATAAATGCTGTTTCAATAAAAAGCCTCTCTTTTGGAGTTCGTTTAAGTGAGCCTTAGTGATTCTAATGGCCACCAATCAGTTTGAATTGTCAAGCTTGGTTGTGCATGTACAGTTTTGGGGGGGGAAATCAGATCGCCATAGCAAGTTCAACAGTTGAATGTGCTTGCAGTAAAATTCACAGCATATCTACTTGATTCACCTTTATTTATAACCAGTATTAAGAGATGGACAGAAGGAATACATCCTCACTAATTGACCACTGAACAATTTTCAGTACCATCAACCATGGTAACTTCTGGACTGCTTTCCTAGGACCAGGAAAATACTAATTCTCGGACACTTATTTTTAAAAATATTGCCACCTGAGTGTTGGTTGAAGAAAGTTACTCTGGTTATATTATGCCAGTGTCAAGCCAAATTTGTTGATTTCTACTTTGAACTGGGCCTAGAAACAAGTGCTGGTTTTGACTTACAAAGCCCCAAGGAGAAAAACTGAAGGATCATGTTCAGTTTGGGACCAGAAAAGCTAAAAGAATGCCTGATCCAATAATAGTCCACCTGTATGCTTCAACAACTGGGAAAGGTCCTACCCTGGATGCCAATTCCATCAGAGTTTGGCCAGGCGGCCACATATAACAGAGGCTGGAGCTCCTCCCGCATGAGGCACGCTTTGCACTAACCCTTCTGCATTTTAGGAAAATGGTTGTTTTTACTGAGCCTTTTGCATAAGAGAACTGATGTGGATTTGGGACTGTACATTATTGTTAGGGTGATGTTTCAGATTTTGTTGTTAGACTGATTCAGATTCTGTTGGCTATTCCTCAGCTTTCCCATTGGGTTGTTTTGATTTAATTATTTTTTCTATCCTATTTGGATTTTTGTAGTTTTTAAATTATATTTTATTGTAACTCCTGATGATATTGTTGGTCACTCTGGGAGTATTTTCACTGAACAGCACAATAAATATTTTGATAAGTAAATGCAAGCTGAGCAGTTGAGAAAGCCCATCTTTGGTTACCATTATCCATGCTGTAAAATATACCAGAATTCAGAATAAGTCAGAGCTAAAAAACCAGAATGAGAGAGAGACCCCAAATGACCCACAAAGCCACTTTAGCTAGGCTGAAGCACCAATAACTCACCCTCCCGCTTTAAAACTGTAAAAGCTTTTACAAGCAGGCAAAAGGAATGGAAACATTTGACATGTAGTGGTGGCAAAAAATGTGCACTAGATAGAATGGAAAAGTAAATGAGAACCAAATGGAGAAGCCAATGCAGGCTGTGAAAAGGTGATCAGGTTTGAGGGCATCTATAATACTCTTCCACTCAGCCCACCATTCCTAATAGACAAGGTTGCTTAGTATATTAGATCTCGAACCTACTTCCACCATAACCATTCTTTTGCATCCACAGAAAGGTCTGTCACCACAGCCACATTTTGTAAAGCCTGAGTTCAGGAGCCTTACAGATGTGTGCCTCTCTCTACCACTCTCTAAATGCAAAGTCATTTGAATTTTATAATTGAAAAGTTATTTTCAAGGACAAGTCCCAGGCGGAATTATCTACAGCTTCTGGCAGTACTTAACCTCAAAATACATATCTGATAATATATTCTGAAATCCCAGTGTACCAATTACACAAATCTGGAAAAGTAAGCCAAAAGATATCCAAAGCAAGGGAAACGGTGTTATTTAGTGATACACCCAAAACACACAACATACTGTCTCATTAGTTTTGCCATTTCACTGAGCCCACCTAGTTTTAAAAGCCAAATTTCAGGAAAGAAGACAGTAGAAAAAAGACAGAAAAGAGTATAATGTCTGGGAGATAAAATATGCACCTTGGGGAACAAGAAAATACCAGTTTGCACCTGGTAATAGAGAGAGACTGTGAGGATTAGGAATATCAGTAGCAGGAATCATCCAGCGACTGTAGACAACCAAAGTCCTTTCCTCCGAGAAGCCTCCTGAAACCATTGCTGAAGGGAAGGGGCTGTGGCTCTGTGGGTAGAGCATCTGCTTGGCACCTAGGAAGTCCCAGGTCCAATTGCCATAATCTCTACTTGAAAGGATCAGGTGGCAGGTGATGCAAAAGACCTCGGCCTGAGACCTTGGACAGCCACTGCCCATCTGAGCAGATGATACTGATCTTGATGGTCCAGTTTTATGATTCAGTATGAGGCACCTTCAAGTGTACAGGTCAGATAAGATAATCTGCTTGTCAAGTGTTACCACAGAACACTCTCCATTCCTTCTGTTCTGTTTCAGTATTTTTTCTACTCTGTATTGGATTCTTGCTAATACTATGTCTTTTAAACATGTATCTATTTACCCTTTGGTAGGTAGGCCCAGGAGCCAAAATCCACGTCTTCCAAAGCAATCTGTTGACAACATTTCCACGAAGACTCAGGTAAAAGTAGTCCCCTGTGCAAGCACTGAGTCATTACTGACCCATGGGGGGTGGGGGGACGTCGCATCACGACGTTTTCTTGGCAGACTTTTTGTTATGGGGTGGTTTGCCATTGCCTTCCCCAGTCATCTACACTTTACCCCCAGGAAACTGGGTACTCATTTTACCGACCTCGGAAGGATGGAAGGCTGAGTCGACCTTGAGCCGGCTAGCTGAACCCAGCTTCCACCAGGATCAAACTCAGGTCGTGAGCAGAGCTTGGACTGCAGTACTGCAGCTTACCACTCTGCGCCACAGGGCTTTTTTACCCTATGGTATTGTTCATGAAATGTCCTTGATACTGTATTGAAATGTACTTGATACTGATTGTACTAATCTCATACTGTGTAATCCGCCCTAAGTCTCAGTGAGAAAGGCGGACTATAAATAAATAAATAATCAGGTTGAAGGGGACAAGGCAACTCCCCAGTAGAACTATACAGCTATAAGTCAAAATACAAACAAGTTATTTGTTGCAGGTTTTCCGGGCTGTACGGCCGTGGTCTTGGCATTGTAGTTCCTGACGTTTCGCCAGCAGTTGTGACTGGCATCCAGTTACAGCTGCTGGCGAAACGTCAGGAACTACAATGCCAAGACCACGGCCATACAGCCCGGAAAACCTACAACAACTAATGTTCTTCGTCCGTGAAAGCCTTTGACAATATATAAACCAAGTTCTTATATAGCATTGTCCCTTACCCATTTATCATAGACAGGAACTCAAGGTCTTCCTTCTTAGAAACACCAGTTACCTCAGCCTTAGCCACTCACTTGTACTATGGGTGTTATACTACTATTCTATGCAAAAATTTAAAAGGTTAGATACAAAGGTGCTCTTCCACTCCTGGAAAGAGGGTCCTGCAAGCAGAAGGACACCTTCAGATACGTCTCCATTATTAGGATACAGCCCACTGTATGTGAAGCACTCTGGAAAGCTGAAAATAGTAAATAGTAAGTTTAAAGAACTCCACATGCATTGCCAGAAGGCAAACTGGCCTAGAACCTGAAATCTCTGGCAGAAAGAGGCCCAGGAGAGACGCAAAATTTAGAGAAATCCCTTTAATAAATAGTGTGGATTCTGCAGATCCATTTCACCAACAGTGGAGACTTCCTCCAACACTATCAGAGGAAGGAGGCTTTCATCCTAAGCAGTCTTCAAACGGACACAGAAGAGTATAACTTTGTTTAGGATAGTAGAGAGTCCAGTAGCACCTTTAAAATTAACCAACTTTATCGTAGCATAAGCTTTCGAGAACCACAGCTCTCTTCGTCAGATGTTTAATATGGCTTCTGTTATGCCAGACGAAGCCACCACCATTAGCGGAACTGATCTGTGGGATCTACCCCAATGTTTATAGTTAAGGACAGAAGAATCCTTATGGATTTTCAACCCATAGCTTCAGGGGAATCAACAGAATTATCCAAGTTAAACTGGGAAGGAGTCTTGCTGAAATAAGGGAAGTGTCCAGAAGGGATTTTTTTCCCCTTTCTCTCATGGCCAGAAGTTAATCCAGCAATTCTCCTTTTTTAAAAAACATGTTTTATTGGTTTTTCCGTAAAAGTAGAAATGAGAGAGGGAAAATTAAGAAGGAGAAATAGAAGGGGGAAAAAAGAAAAGTCATTTAGGCTGCTTACATCAATGTTTTAGTTATCTATACATCATATTTTTCTACCAAGTGTTCAACTGTTTGTAACAAATTATAATAGTGCCTTTATATATTTACTACCTACAGAAGGCATTTTTGATGGTCCCTAAAGATCAGTTTTAGTGGGCCCAGTAAATGGCCAAGGAATATCTGATATCACTGCAACGCCAAAGTCCTAACGGAATCTTCTTCGTTCTTAAGACAGTGAGGTCACTGGGAGTCCTTAACAAAGGTATGATTGGCTAGATCCAGCCAATCTGCTCAGCAAAGTCAGAAGCCTTCTTCCACTCTAAGGAGACCTCTTTCCATTTAAGTAGCTCTTCTGTTGGAGGAAGTTTTCAGATTTTCCT
Organism: Eublepharis macularius; assembly: GCF_028583425.1. Lineage (NCBI taxonomy): Eukaryota > Metazoa > Chordata > Lepidosauria > Squamata > Eublepharidae > Eublepharis > Eublepharis macularius. The sequence goes on from NC_072798.1 coordinate 5,863,458, forward strand.
GAGTGGAATGGCAGGATCCACCCCAACACATGCATATTTAAAAAGAAGATTTTTAGCAGATTTGTTTAAAATTCTATTATCAGCTGACTTGCAAGTAGAAAGCTTCCTCGGAGTTTAGAAATCTTTCTACAGAACGAAGTTGCACTTTTAAAAGGCTGGACAAGTGAGAAGAATGTATTATTTTACATTGCTATTTCTTCCAAAAATTCCTTCTTCATTTATCATCGATGGATTCAGTTTCCATTAAAACATTTTCTTCATACAGTTTAGTAAAGTTTCATGAAATTTACTAAAGGCCTGGGAAAAATAAAAACAGGAAAAAATGCACATGTACTTTTTCCAGAGGCCCAGAACAGGGAAATAAAACAAAATCTTATAAAATATTTTGTTTTTCAGAATTCTGAAGGAAACAATCTGGGAGCCTACAAGAAATTGCAGGAGGGGGAACAATTTGGAAATCCCAACACACCCCTCAAGCTCTCTCCTTCCAGGATTCTCAAAGCTCAAAAGAGTTTCAGCTGGCCAATTTCTCCCTCCACACAAAACACACAATTAAATATAGCGTCAGTTCTTACAGCAGTGCTGCTGAACTTATAGCCAATCACATTTTTGCAGATCTCTCAGGCCCAACATTCAAACCCAGTGATGATAAGACTGCTGCTGTGTTTAACTAGATTACTAGACAAACAAGAGTCGTAAGAAATACTTTAAACCCTGCAGAATAAGGAATATCTTCAGCTATTTGATCTCAGAGGGGTTTCTGGAAATCTGCCAAGCAGAATGCCCCTGCAAATGGGGCCAAGGCATTCATACGATCCAACCTGACTTTGCTTGCTATTCCTCCATCGTCTCCATCAACTGAAACAACGTATGTGTGAAAATATACACATGATCAAGGACCAAACGAACAAGTGAAAGAATTAGAAAGCTTGCTTCAATTCAAGCAACCCTCCCATTTTCCAAGTCCATGAAAGTCAAATCAAAGTTCACAATCAGAAGCTATGGATCTTCCCGACACTGATTGCAGAAATAAACTTGAGTTATGAAAGTATTTTGAAGGCTATAGTATTTCCTAGGATGCAGAGGGATATAAATAAAATAAACTAATACAAGCAGACAGCTAATTTTATCTGCAGAAACTATGACACATGTATCTCATTCCTATGTTTACTCAGAAGCAAGTTCCATTGATTTCAGTAAAGCTTACAACCAAGTAAGGACACATTGGTTTGTAACACAAAGATGTAAAAGACTGAAGAGTTCATGTTTTTAAGTATTAACAACAAAATCAGTATTTATTGCTATCCCTTTATTATGTTGTACAGGGTTTTTTTCCCTGAATGTATTCCCTAAATACGTTTCTGCTAATGTCTCCATGTCCTCTCCTAGACAGCCCAGGTAAGCCTGACCTCGTCAGATCTCAGAAGTTAAGCAGGGTTGGCCTTGGTTAATAATTGGATGGCAGGCCTCCAAAGAAGACCAGGGCTGCAGAGGTAAGCAATGGCAAACCACCTCTGTTAGTCTCTTGCCTTGAAAATCCCACCAGGGGTGGCTATAAGTCGGCTATGATTTGATGGCACTCACCACCACCAATACAAAGCCCTGATTTAAAAAGATTTTCCTGTTTACTACAACGTTGGCAGTTTCCATTTTCAACTTTTACTGTACTATCTCCTCAGTGGCACAAACTAAGATATGTTTAAGTATTTTAGGATGCACTAATGTGCAGCACCATTTCATGCCATTCCCTTCTGTTGGCAGAGCTAGGCAGGATTTTTTGCCAACTTCCCCCAGTGCAGTTTTGATCAGGCATCTGATGAAGAGAACTTGATTCTCGAAAGCTTATGCTATAATAAAATTGGTTAGTCTTAAAGGTGCTACTGGACTCTTTTTGATTTTCCCCCAGTGCAGACTCCCATTTTGCCCCCGATCGGCTGTTCTTAAAGGTGCCCTGGCCCTCAACAGCAGAATTTCAGGGAAGGGGGTAGTGGGCTGCATTCAACTAGACCAGAATGCACATCACCAGCCAGCAGTCTGAACTGAAAAAAACTGTTCACAGCTTGAACAGCAGTTCTAACAGAAGAGGTTTTCTTTCACAGCTGGCCTATGAAACAGGTGGAGCTGCTGCATTCTCCAAAGCAGAGGAAATGTAAAAATTGCTCACCTATATAGCCTTATTCACCTATCAAGGAACACAACTGAAATGCTACAGTATATGATTCTTTGCCCTTGAAATTAATAGTGTTGGCATTCATAGTTAGGTCATGTCAGCTAAGCATACCTACAGTGCAAAGCTGTTTTTTAAAAAATCATTTCTCTCAGGACACAGCTCTCTGCTCCATTAGACAAAATGCAAGACACACGACCCAAACTGCGCTGCAATATGCTGGAAAGGCATCAAACTGACCAAAAGGCCAGCTGAGAGAAGAAGAACAGCAAAGCGGAGTTTGATCCAGATCAGAGTACTTGCAGCATTCCAAATCTAATAATACTCAAAGCACATAGGGATAAAATTCCTGGAGTACGGTAGTGGAAGGTTATGACAGTTGCCCACACCCATGCTCCCAGTTATTCCTATCCTTACAGTTTGGAGGTGGCAGCCAACTACATCTCACATACTAAAGCAAAACTTCACAGACGCTTCTCACTCACATAATACAACTCATTCCCAATATGCACCCCACAAAATCTCCTGCCTATAACTCCTAATCAGATCTCTACCTAGATATTCTTCCCATCTCTCTTGTCCTGCCTACCACAACATCTGCCCAAACCAACCCTCTCCGACTCACTACCAGGAAAGTCCTCACAAGTAACTTTCTGTTTCTACACAGAGGCCTATGTGGTGGTGGAAGTGCCATCAAGTCATAGCTGACTTATGGTGCCCCCCCCACCAAGCTGGGGTTTTCAAGTCAAGAAACCAACAAAGGAGGTTTGCCATTGCCTGTCTCTGCAACCCTGGTCTTCTTTGGAGGTCTCTCCCATCCCATTACTAACCAACCATGTTTAGCTTCTGAGATCTGACAAGATCAGGGCCATTTTCACACGCACCCTGGGAGATTGTGCAAACTCACAGCATGAAGCGTCTTCCTAGCATGATCTCCTGGCATGATCCTCTTTAATGGCCCAATGACATCAGAAAAAGGGCCATTAACGGGATCATGCTGACAAACTGCGCTAGGAAGATCCTTTTATGGCATGAGTTTCGCACGATCTTCTGGGCGCCTGGCCGTGTGAAAACGGCCCAGGCTTGCCTGGGCTATCCAGTTCAGGCTACAGAAGGCTATACATTGGATATATTTTCCAGCTCTACTGTCTAGTATTTTAACTGATTCCAGCCCCTGCCCCTCCCTACCCATTCTTTGCCTGAGCTTGCCTGATATTCTCTGCTCTTATTTGTTTCCATTCGTCTGGCAGTCAGTAAATTCCCACTTGCTAGACAGTTCCCTTGCCAGCTTCAGTTCAGTGGAATATGCTGCACTATCATTTGGGCAGAAGACATCCCAGTCTACAGAACTCATCTGCACACAAATCACTACTCTGACTGCCCCAAGCACATACAGCAATCTGGATGTTGCCTGCACTTTTACAAGCAATCACAATAATTAAGATCACATATGAAAGATTATATTTCAGATTTCAGGAAAGGCAAAGCAAGGACATCTTGAACAAAAGCTCTTATTGTCAAGAGCAACTTTTTAAAAACTTGCTAGGCATATACCGTGCCTTTTGAGTAAGATGATACTCTTGTTCCAAGCTGCACATGTCGACAAGTCTCACTTACTTTAGTTATTGGGTACTACTGACCACACAGCCAGTTTAATGATGTCATCAAGAAACAAGAATAACATGCCACAACTGTGGATGGTACTCCACAAAGCCTCCCTTGCAGACTGCTGTAGCATCAGGAGTAAATGTACAATTCGTTTGGTAGGTTGTATTTTAACTTTCTTCACGATATAGAGTTCCATCAAACTCTTCCTCTCCTTTCTTATTGACCTTCATACCTCAGTTCTCAGGTATCCAAGCCCATCCAATGTTTTTTTTTTAAAAAAAATTTATTGGATTAGAAATCAATATAATGCTCATTACAATCAATTCCCTTTAAATATTCCAGTTCTAACCCCCTCCCTTTCCCCCCCTTTTGTTGACTTCCAACAGTTTTCCAACCCCTTGTCCATTTTTTCCCTTACTCATTTCAGACTTACTTTATTCTATTAGGCATATACTTTCATTCTCTTCTAAGCTTATCTATTATAACACAGTGCTATCTCTATTCCCTTTCCCACTTAACTTATCAAACTAAGTATTACATTCCTGACATATATTCTTTAATAATAATAACAAATAATAATAATAATGTAACATTTTATCTGATTTTTATACTCTATACTCTATTTTACTCATTCTAGTCTCATCAATATGGGACAAACAATTTGTCCCCTGTTCTACATAACTCTAAGTACTTCTATAAACCTTGTATACATTCAATATAAGTCAATCAATTTAACTTGTACTCTATATGTTGCTATTTACTTCCTTCTACATTTCTTATATTCATTCTATTTTGATTATATAGTTACCTATTATACAGTTATCCACCAGAAACATACTTAGTCAACTTATCCCCTTATAATTCTTAAAATAACACCTCTATAGTTTAATACCATATATAATACAAGCCCATCCAATGTTTGAGGAGCAGCTGCAGAAGCATCAGCTGAGGTCTGGGGCAGGAGCTTTGGCACGTTTTATCCTCATCCCCACCTTACGTACGCCAACGGACCGCAAGGAAGGAGGGGAGCGGCTGAGTCAGCTTCCACACGAGGGGTCGCGTTGCCTCAAGGACCACTGCCTCAAGGGCCACAGCAACAACACAGGAAGGCACAACTTCCCTAACCCTCCTCCCAACTCTCCGCAGGGTCAAAAACACTCCTGGATGGGAAGCCCCTACAGAGCCACATTTTGGTTGCTCTTTGGACGGACCTGCTACCAGCTCAACATGCCCGGAAAGCAAAGGTGCCACACGAGAAGAGAGGCAGGGCAGCAAGGCCAAGTCACTCAGGAACGGAGAGGATTCGATGCTTCTCTCCACACAAAAGTTCTCTCTCGTCCCCTGGCCGGAACACGCCCACCCTGCCACTCAATCCCCCAAAAATGTGCCCCATGAGCTTCCGATTCACCCCTCCCGCCAGGAAGATCATCACTCTGGTCCCCTCTTTTCCAGCCACGAGATTCTGATGTCTCCCAACATCCCGTCATGTGGTTGGAGCTCACCAGTCCTATGCTGACACCAGCACGGAGGTGGAAAAGTTGACTACTGTAGAGAACTGTGGAGATGGCAGCAAGATACACTGACAGCTGGGATAGGATCCTTTGCCCGTTTTGTCCCCACCCTGCAGTCACTCCATTGGCTACCCATTTGTCACCGTATTCAGTTCAGGGTACTGGTTATTACTTACAAAGCTCTTCATGGCCTTGGTCCAGCGTACCTACAGGACCGCCTCCCTCCCTATGTTCTTCCACTGCAGCTGCGCTCTTCTGAACAGGGTCTCCTGCAGGTGCCACCCTGCACATCAGCGAAATTGACAGCAGCCCGTACATGGGCTTCCTCTGTGGTGGCCCCTGCCCTGTGGAACTGCCTGCCTGAGGAGGTCAGGAGAGCCACCAGTCTCCTGGCTTCCGCAAACGATCCAAAACCAAATGATTCAAAAAGGTTTCTTACTCATATAGGAGGGTTGTATTGTAAGGGGGGGATCTCAGATGATCCGCTAATGAGTTAGGAACCATAGACCTCACCACTATGTTGTATTGGATTCCTACTAATGCCTTTGTGAACTTGTATCTATTTACCCTACGATATTGTTTATGGAAACAATATTATGACTGCACTAATCTCACACTGTGTTATCCGCCTTGAGTCTCAGTGAGAAAGGCAAACTATAGATGACATAAATAAGTAAATAAAAACAGAAGAGCAGATTTGCTGCAGTTTCTTGCAAATGTTTAACATTTGTACTGTAACTCCATTTTCAACAATTGTGCAAAAGCTCGCAAACCACCTTGGATAGCAACAGCAGCAGCAAGACAGTGTACAAGTCTTCTGGCGGTGACAAGTGCCGTCAAGTCACTGCCCACTTCAGCCAACCCCATACGGCGTTTAAAGCAAGAGACGAACAGAGGTGGTTTGCCATTGCTGACACCTGTGTAGCATCCATGGACTTCCTTGGTGAGCTGCCATCTGAGCACTAAGCAGGGCCAACCCTGTTTAGCTTTCAGGATCTGGCGAGATTGGGCTAATCTACACAAATAAAAATAATTTAACTCATTTCCTTTTTTGAAAGTTGGATTTGGATAAAGAACAGGAGAATAACAAGTCCTTTGTAATATTCAAAGGGCATCTCAGGAACAGAGACCTGGACTAAAATTTTCAGAACAGTCAAGTAGCAAGCAACCCAAGTTTGTTCCTGATTCAATAAGTGTATCATCAAGGGAAAAATTTTAAAAGCACTCACGCACAAAAACTGCACATACCAATCCTATGCACTTTTACTCAGAAGAGGATCCTACTGTGTTCAGTGGGGCTTACTTTTAGGTAAGTGCCCACAGAACTACAGTCTTAATTGGCTAGAAAAAACTCATTGCAGTAAATAAAAAGGGAGATATATTTGCCAATTTTAAAAAATCTGACAAGCTCTCTCAGAGATAGCATTTGCTAAATGCCAAGTTGCTTGTTTCAGAACACAAAGGCTGCTTTAGCAAAGTATGGACTAAACAAAAGGTTAGGAAGAGGTGGGGTGGGGGGGAGAAATCAATAGGAATGCACGTACATGCCCCACGGTAAGACAATAATCTTCCAAGTGGGCTTCATTGATAAGTAAGAATCCTCAACATGCATAGTCCATTTTAAAGGCACAAACTCAAAAATATGTTGCCTTTACGACAGAGATGAACTTAGAGAAGTGGCATAAATGGAAAGGATGGCCTCGTGATCCGTACATTTGGAGTTTCTGTCTTCTGCCTCAAACAAGAGCCCTTCTCCCAGAACCACCTACTTAATCCTGACCTCGGAGAGCCTCAAAGCGAGCCATGCTGATGACACAAGCAGAACAGGCTGCGCCAGATGATCCAAGCGCATGAGAAAAGGGGTGCGTCTCAAGAGAAGGCGGTGGCAATCTCGCCCGCAGTCCTGCTTGTCCTCGGGGGCTCTGCACGGAGCCCTGTGATTCTGGCTTCCTGCACATCCAAACACTTGTCAGCCAGTTTGAGCCCGTGGACGTCGGGGGAGATGAGCCGCCCTCACCTTCAAAAAGGAGAGGAGGAATTTTCTCCCCCGGAGAGGGTACTGCGACTCGGGACAAGAGTATCGGCTTAGACAGGGCTTTTATTTGGCTTTTAGGTTGGATTTTGGGGAGGTTAGGGAAGAAAGCTTACTTTGGGGTTATATATAAGCACCCTGGCAAAAGCCCAAAGTATCAAACCCACCTGGGCAGTTTCTGAGAACCAGAGACTCTGAGTCTCTCTCCACAAGACATCTGACACATGAAAAACACATGTTGGGAGATGCAACGGTAGCTGGGAAGGGTAGTTTAAAAAGACAGAGCTGGCAGCAGGGCAAAAGCTTTGCTATACCCTGGAGCTGTGTGAGGGGCTGTGAAATGCCAGGAGGAAAACTTCAGCCCATTAGAACCTCTCTAGGTCCAAATCCAGCTCTGGAAGGCAGCTCCAGCCCATTTCCATTCCTTGCTGCCCTCTGGTTGCCATCCCACACAGTTTTAGACTGGAGAGGTGAAATTGACAGAGTCTTCAGGGAGGCAAAGATGAAATTAACAAACCCTCTGAGGAGCAATCTCCGCCGGCTCTATCTTATAAAACTACGCTTCCCAGGTAACATTGAGTCTCCCTACACCTGACGAACATGCGATGAGGCGTCTCGTGTAGAGAGACTCTGTGAGGTGATAGGGTAAACCTGCACCTTTGTCTGGAGAAGGGAATCAAATCTCCCCTTAGAGTTTGTGTATGTCAACTGAGGCTGTTTCAATGTGTGAACTCCCGTTAGGAAAACTTATAGCTTCAGCAGAGTGAAGTTAAGAGCCAGCTATACATTCCACACTGAAGTATTCCTCACAAAAACCTTTACCTTGTTATGCTCTTTATTTTCTGTAAAAAATCTTTGCTGTTCATCACCATCTGTCTCATCCGTCCAGTCAAAATAGCCGTGAAAAGGAGTTTAAACTTACCTCACAATTAAGCACATTACTTATTCTAGTAGGGTCCCAAATGAGAACACTTTAGGGAGCACAAAGTTTATGCACTACCAACCAGTTAATCGAAGTTTGCCAAGAACAGCACAGGCAGCCGAGGTTTATGACACGCCTGGTTATAGTAAAGAGATCGGATCACCTGCACGCCCGACCTCTGCTTCCCAGCCCACTAAACCATATCAGGGCAGGTAGAGCAGCAAGCTGTATGGGTCTCGCAATGCACACTAGCTCCCCACTTGGCCTGCAGGACATTTTCAGAGATGCCTGCCCACCATGTTCCCACTCATTGAATTGAATCTCACTGCGTTCCATCAGGGCAGCGCCTGAAACAGCTGCCCGACTCAGCTGGGGAAAAGAACCAGTCATGCTTCCTAACAAGCCAGAAATTGTTCTCCTCAAGCAAAGTGCTACGTAGGGCATAAACACAAAGGTACTTGGCACAGTCGAAGGATGCAGGAACCCCTCTGCAAATTGTAGCTAAATGTGTATCGAAATGCCAAAATCAGTAGCAGGTCCCCAGCACATCCAGGGCTTCAATGTGGCCCTTGCCCCCCCCCCCAAGTTCTTTCATCATAAAATGCCATCATCACAAATGAGTATTTTTTCTGAGAATATGGAAGCTATAGGCAGGGAAGTGGTGTCTATTGTACAGCACATTCCAGTTTTTTTAATTCACAGTCCTGCTAAAAGAGCGTCCACTTTAATTTCCTTTGTGCCATTTACTTTCGGCAGTCAGCTTGGACAATAAAATTAATAGGTCAGCTTTCATTTCCAGTCAATTTCACATTCAAAACATCATACTGTAGCGCAGCACCGCAAGGCCTCGATCGCAGCAAGCACGGCAGGAGCAAACTTCCAGTGCCCGCACAAGAACTACTTTGATCGATTTCTTTTGTACCCTAAATGTCAGAACTCATGAGATCAGTTTTCATTAATGGGTGTGCTGCGTAATGTTTTAACTTACATTTTCAACCTACATTACAGTTATGAACTATCTTAGATTAGGTCTCAAAAGACACATCCAAACTATGTCAGGGTGAGGTGGGGGCTGCTTCTGTAGGCACCCAGGTCACAACTCGTCAGACCTGGGCGGAGCAGTGGGCTGATAATGTATACACAAGGGATAAGCTTTGCCCATTTAATTCAGTCCTCCACAACAGCAACTCGCACACTGTCACAATCCAAGGTATAAGCCACTATGGGCTTCAGCGTCAAGTCTGAATGAGAGAAACTCGGGCTAAAGTCGTGGCACACCTGTGACAAGCCAGGCAGCTTTGGGAAAGTCCCCTTCTCTTAACTTCAGCCACCTCACAGGGTTGTAATGAAAATAAAAAGCAAGACAATTATATACTTAGAGGTGCAAAATCCTGAGGGCGGGGGGGGAGGGAATGAAAAATTTGGGGAGAAACTTTTTTCCTGTTTTTTCATGAGGACTTTTCTCATTTTTTAATGGAAAAAATGGAAAAATTTGGGGAGCATTGAAAAAAATCAATGAAATATTTTTTTTCCAGAATGAGTAAAATGCTTCTTAAGTCAAGGGTTTTCATACTCAAAACGAATAGAGCAAAAAGGTTGGACGACTTTTCCAGCTTTTCTAACAAAAAAAATCTGACATTTTGGGAAGGAATGAAAACAAATCTCTATAAACTATTTTCCCTTTTGGAGTATCCAACAAAGCATTTCACTCATTTGAGTTGTACAGCATGAAAAACTCTGAGCCTGAGGACTTTCTCAGTTTTTCTAGTGCGTATACTGAGAAAGTTTGTGGAACACTGAGAAAACAAAGCGCTCATACTAAAAACTTATTATACGCAATGTTTCCAAGATTTTTTTTGTTTAAACGTAAATAATTTTGGCAATAATTAATGTGTTATTACATGTCTAGTGATAACACTATCTTCAATGTTACAAAGTTTAGCTGAATATTCAAACATGCTGGCAGTCCTACCTACTATGAGAGAGTCTCTGACCAGATAATACACTTTCTTTTGTTTACCACAGAATTTGTTTTCCACTTTCATTTTTTATTTCTCTTACCTTTTAAAGATGGATGTACTATTGTAGAATAGGGTGTGGAAGTCTGCAACTCTTTCCAAAGTATCAGATATGTTTGCAATTTTCCTTATAGAAAATGAAGACATGTTTATGTTGACAGTGCAATCCCAAGAAGAGTTACTCCAGTCTAAGTCCATTGATTTCAATGGAATTAGACTGCAGTAACTCTGTTTAGGACTGCACTGTAAATTCATAAATATGCCAAAAATCACAATTTTATTTTCCCAAGTTATTATAAATGATGCATTTTATTCTGTTGAATCAGTAAAAGAAGTTTAGGTTTGATAGGAAAATAAGTATTGCATATATTTCAATTTTCCTCCACATTGCCGTTTTTTCCCCATGCCATCAAAATTTCTGGAAATTTTACATCCCTATACATACCCATCATCCACACACACACACAGAAGCACGGAATACATAAATGTGTCTGCAAGAACTACCTTGAGAGAGAACTTTATACACAGCCACATGGGACAGCAAAACATGATTTACAAATAAAAACCTCAATGGAGTCCAAGATGACCACAGTGCCACATACTTGCAGTTGTTAAGTGGCTCGATTTTTTTTTAAGTATTTACATTATTTATACCCTGTCTTTCTCAATGAGACTCAAAGTTTACTCCACAGTGTAAATCAGTACAGTGAACATAATATGGCATCTGCTAAGCAAACTAGTAAGATTAGGATCACAGAAATCTGAAAAATAACACAATTATTAGACAGGATACACTAACAAGGCCAAAACGTGAAACTACATAGGGAGTGGTGAGAACGAGATCATACTTCCGGCACTGCAGATAAAATATATCATAACATATATAATATACTATAGCACACTATATAGTATATATATAGTATAGTATATACTGTGCCCAGTAGGGTAGCCTACAGGTAGGTTGGCTGAGAGTAAATGACCAGCCGAAGCTTCACAGGGACTACAACATGGGTCTCCTAAATCCTAGTCTAAGAGTCTAACCACTTTCACCTGCTGAAGGGCCACTCGTAGGAGTATGGCTGAGGTTATAAAACTTGGAATGCTTTGCTTGTTTAATTAAATCCTTTACTTTTTACTGGATTTTTAAGAAAAAAAATTGTTTCCTGACAACTCAGCTGCAGGAGAGGGGAGGCTACACATTTCACTCAATAAATTTAAGATTCCCACGAGTTAAATAGATCTGTACTTCAGAAGTGCAAGTAATCGTTCCACCAATCCATCTACAAAGGCAGCCAGGAGAATCTACAGAAACTCAAGTTAACTCAAAAAACGATTTTAACAAAGAGGGTAATCAACAGTGCCACATTACCCACCAAAACTTTTTAAAGCAGTGCTAACACAACAACCAAGCAATGTCCTAAATCATTAGGTGGCGACAACAAATTAAAACGTTGCCAGATGATAACAGTGAGAAAAAGTTCTTCTCATTCAGCCATCTGACAGCAATGCTGACTCCGTGAACCTGGGTAGATCATGAGAGGAAGGGCAGGAAGGGTTACATCAATGCTTAGTTCTTGTGGCCCCTTCTTACATGCCCAGGGTAAGGCCGATTGCTATCTTGGGGTCAGGTAGAAATTTCCCCCAGGCCAGTTTGGTTAGGGATCCTGACAATGTTTTGCCATCTTCTGGGCATGGAGTAAGGGTCACTGGGGGTGTGAGTGGGCGGAGGAATTTGTGAATTTTCTGCACTGTGTAGGGAGTTGGACTAGATAACCCTAGAGGTCCCTTCCAACCCTACGGCACTGAAATTTTGGAACTCCCTCCCGAGGGAGTCTCCCATGTTGTTTTCCACCAGCAGGTGAAGACTTCTTTGCTTTGGTTGCCATTCCCTCACTAACTCTTATTTGCCCTACTCCCTGTTTGAGTGTTTTAATGTGTTTATGTTTTGTTTGTTTTAAATGAAATGCTTTTTAGTGCTTGAAATGTTCACCACCTTGACACCTTGAGACGCTGAATGAGTGGAAAGGAAGAATATAAATGTTTTAAATAAATAATAAATAAATAAATCATTATCTTAGATGCTTTGCTATATACACCTTAACAGGTCCTTAGCATCTTCCATGTGCATGGAACATAAAAAACGCGGGGCGGGGCGGGGGGGGGGGGGTGTTGCACCACAGTATCCCCAACCCCAGACATAAGAACACCGACTTGTAGCCTACCAGGTCCTCATTAGATTGAACCATATGGGAGCCAGTATGCTGTAATGGTCAGAGTGTCAGACTAGGATCTGGGTTCAAAAACCCCTTTAACCATGAATATCAATGGGTGACCTTAGACCAGTTACACTCTCACTGCTTCACCTACTTCACAGGGTCACCATGGGGAAAAAGTTGTGGGAGGAAGAGCTCAATAAGAACAGCAGCAGATAGCTGCTGGATCAGACTGGTGGTCCGTCTTTACTGGACTCCTGCATCCCAGCACCAGCGTTTAGAAATTTACTGCCTCTTCGCATGGTGGTTCTCTTTAGTCACTACAATTATGAGCAGGGCTTTTTTTCAGCTGGAACGCAGTGGAACGGAGTTCCGGAACCTCTTGAAAATGGTCACATGGCTGGTGGCCCCTCCCCCTGATCTCCAGACAGAGGGGAGTTTAGATTGCCCTCTGCACCATGACGCCCTAAACTCCCGTTCTGTCTGGAGACCAGGAGGCGGGGCCACCAGCCATGTGGCCATTTTCTCCGAGGGCAACCCACTGAGTTCCACCACCTCTTTTCCCAGAAAAAAAGCCCTGGTTATGAGCCATTGATTTACATAGACTCCTTACAGGAATATAAAGATTTGAATCCAATAGCACCTTAGGGACCATAAGCTTTTTCAGGTGTGAGCTTTCAAACATCGAAACTCCCTTCTTCAGACACAGGGAGGATCACTGAGCCTTTATATCCCAGTCAAGAGGTGGGAGGGTGGAGCATAAATGTTCATTTCTCCTCTAATCAACTGCATTGTACTTTTACATCCTGATTCTTCTCTTTGTTTCACCCCTCCCACCTCCTAACTGCAATATAAAGGCACAGGGATCTCCCTATATCAGAAGAAAGGAACTTTGACTCTCAGGGATCACCATGCCTTCCTTTATCTGAAGAAAGGTGATGTGACTACTGAAAGCTTATACCTTGGAAATCTTGTTGGTCTCAAAGATGTCACTGGACCCAAATCATGCTGTTCCACTGCAGACCAACACAGCTACCTTCCTGAAACCATCCTTACAGAAAATGCAGAATAAAAAATGGACCAGACAAGCAGATATAAGAAAAAAGATTACAGAAGATATATGAGGGATGCCTTAGGAGTCCATGTATTGAGCTTATAAATATTGCCAATAAGTAATATCTCCAGTATAGCTATAAAGAAACATAAGATGAGGGGCAAATTAACACAGAGGGGTACCCCTAGCCCCCAAAATCACATGGAAATAGAAAAGGATATGCAAAGTTTGGGGTTAGGGCTCTGCCTGAGCATCCCCCACTAGGGTTGCCAGCTCCTGGCTGGGAAATTCTTGGAGGGGGGTGGAGTTTGGGGAGGCGTGGGGTATAATGCCATAGAGTCCACCTTCCAGAACAGCCACTTTTCTCCCGGGGAACCGATTTCTGTGGTCTGGAGATCAGTTGGAAGTCCAGATCTCCAGCCACCACCTGGAGGTTGGCAAGCTCCCCCTATTCGGGCCGAACGGTTGTCGCCTGGACCACCAGCAGTCCCCAGGGTGACTCCAAACGCCACCCCTTCAGGGTAGGCCAGGAAGGGTGGGGAGGGGCTCCCCTGTGGGCCTCCTCCGCGCCGGGGGATGGGAGGCGGCCCGCTACCTGATGACGGAGATGAGGAGGCCGGAGGGGTCCTTGCTCTTGCTCATCGCGCTCCTGTACCGGCCCGTCGCCTCAGACGCCGCCATCTTGGGCTCGCCGCAGAGCTTCAGACGCCACTGGCTCGCGCCGACCAATCAGCAGGCCAGGCTGGCCCCAGCCGCCCTATCGCGGCCGGAAGGAGGCGGGACCAGAGCGGCCGAACCGGCTTTTTTCGCGCGGTGCAAGCTGGGGCTTGTGGTTTCTGGAGGCTGGGCAGGTAGAAGCTGTCAAGGCGGCTGAGGAGACGCGGAGGGAGGCGCCGGGGCGGCTCTCGGGGCGCTGAAGGGAGGGCGGAGGCCGAGGCTGGGAAGGAAATGTGGGTTGCCAACTCCAGCGTGGGAATTTCCTGGAGATTTGGGGTGGAGCTTGGAGAGACGAGGAACCTCAGAAATCTATGCTGTCACTCTTGTCTGTCTGTCTCTGTCCATCCATCTCTGTCTGTCTGTCTACTCACCTTTATCCCAGGTGTGCATGTCGTATTTATATGTCTGTCTCTGTCTGTCCATCCATATTTGTTTATCTACTCACCTTTATTGCAGGTATGTATGTATTACGTATGTACGTACATACCTATGTATCTATCTATCTACCTTTATCCTAGGTACATACGTACGTATCTATCTATCTCATGTTTATCCCACGTACCTATCTGTCTCTGTCCGTCCATCTCTGTCTGACTGTCGGTCTGCCTGCCTATCTACTCATCTTTATTCCAGACGTGATGGTATGTATGTATGTACATATGTACGTGCATACATATCTATGTACTCACTTTTATCCCATGTATCTATCTGTCTGGCTGTCTCTGTCCGTCCATCTCTGTCTGTCTGCCCTGTGGCCCTGTCTGTCCATTCATGTCTGTCTGTCTTACTAACCTTTAGCCCAGGTATGTATGTATGTATATATTAACTCACCTTTATCCTATCTATCTATCTATCTATCTATCTATCTTATTCATAGTCTGCCTTTCTCACTGAGACTCAAGGCGGATTACATGGTGTGAGATTAATACAGTCAATGTTAAAGGCATTTCAATAAACATAGGGTATATAAATGCAAATTTGCAAAGGTCTGATTTTTAAAACAACAGAAATTCAATACAGAGTTGAAGAAATGCTGAAACTGAGCATAAGCCATTCTATGACTGACATATTAAACAACATAGGAACTACCTAGTAGAACCATACTTATAGCCACAGGTCATTTCATAGAAAAAGAGCTGGAGGAACTCATTAGCATATGACACACCCCTTGTCATTGCCAGAAGTGTGTTATTAGCATAACCGATTTGCATATGCCACAACCCCTGACATCACCTATTATGGCTGTTTTGCACCCAATCCTGGCCATTCAGGGCCAAAATTGGGCCCAAAATGGCAAAAAGGGGCTGAAAATGGCCGAAAAGGTGTCCAAAATTGTCAGGATCAGGCTGCTGATAAGCAGGAGAGTGATCCACCACCCATCAGAGGCCCGATCCGGGCCGTTTCGGCCCCAATCCAGGCTGAAACAGGCCCAAAATGGCCGAGTGTCAGGTGGGCGGGGCCACCTGACATGTGACCTCTTTGGGGAACTGCCAGAACTATGATCCTGTGCATTCCCCCTCGAAAAGAGCCTGGCTTATAGCAATAGTAGCAGAGTATATGGTCTGTCATACTTAGAGCAGCCGTGGTGGTCTATAGTCACTCCCTATCCCTTTACTGATGCATCTCTTTGAGTCTCCTTCCTTATATTGCTGCCCTCCTATCTGAGTGAAAAAGCTCTCTCGGATCATTCAGTTTTGGCTCTTTTGCAGAAAGCCAGGAGAGTGGAAACTTTTCTGACTTTTTCAGGTAGACTGTTCCATAAGGTAGGGGCCACCACGCTGAATGCCATGTGCAAGGTGGCATCTGTCTCCCATTGAAAACAACTATTTTTAATTTAATTTCATTTATTGGATTTATACTCCGCCCTCCCCACATCAGCAGGCTCAGGGCGGATTTTATACAGAGGAACTCTGTAATATGGAGACCAGTGTTAATTCTGGGAGATCTGCAACCCAAGTTAGTGCACGGGCAATTTTTAAAAAATTGTGCGGTATGGATAAAGAGTCAGACTCTGAACGAGGAGTTCTGGGTTCAAATCCCCACACTGCTCTGAAGCCCAATGACTGACCATGAGCCGTTAAGCATAAGCATAGTCTACCTCACAGGTTTGTTGGGCAGATTAAAGCCCTGTTCACAAGTTATAGTGGACACACGTGTGCTGAGTAATTCTCATGTTACATTCAGTGCACGCACAGCTGATACAAACCTCATATTTATCCTGGTACTGGCCCCCGGTTCCATTAAACATGCACTTTCTCTTTCATATGTTAGCGTTGCCAACTCACTCTTGAAAAATGCTTGGAGGTTTGGGGGTGAAGCCTGGAGCGGGCGGGGCTTGGGGAGGGGCCTTATCAGGGAATCATGCCACATAGTGCGTCCTCCAAAGCAGTCACTTTCCCCGTAGGAGCTTACCTCTCAGCTGGAGATCAGTTGTAATTCTAGGAAATCTAGCCCCCACCTAGAGGTTGGCAACCTTCTCTTACATACAGATGTTCACACAAACATGCAGGAATTACAATGAATTCACTGTAATGTGTGAACAGGGCTAAAGTGGTAGAGGGAAGAACTAGATATGCCACATGAACTACTTGGAGAAACGGTAGGATAAAAATGTCATAGGCAGCTGATATTGGTGCTGTCACCAACTACAACTGTTCTAAATGGTCCCTGTACTTCTCAGTTTTGCATAGAAATGTTACGGAGTATGGTTTTATTAAAAGTATTTTATTACCTCTTCGTTGATATATTTACCCATGTTATTTATTGTACTTACTAGGAAAGGGTATTTTCAGTTGTGAATGCATATTTATTGCACCTAAGCACTTTAATTTCATTGCACTATTATATGAAAATACTGGTATCTGATTAGTCGTATTGTTGATTGACTTTTTGGCTTGCACTACGGGAGGGTTTTATACCCTTTCATAGAGACTGGGCTACAGATTCTGCCAAGACATCTTCCCACAGCAGTTTATGCATTTCCAGGATTTTGAGATATTTATGTGTCATAGAGGAGATTAGCAGAAGCTCGTGTGTTGCAAAACCCATCAGGGATACATTTTATGGTACCGTACGGGCAGTCTCTGCTAGCCTGTTTGGTATGTGTACTATCAAGCAAGACAGTGGCATATTGTACCTCCTTCTCAGAGATGGAGTTATAAATCTAAGCTGTGGGATGGGCCAACAGACTCAGCTGGATGGAAACATAAACAACATTTCTTTTCAGAAAAATCTGGCTCCTTCCTAGACCATTAACTGCAATGTGAAAAGAAATCTTCCTTTGCAATGCTTTCCCAGCAAAACAGGTGGGCCATGCAGCAACCAGGCGAGCAAATAGATCAGATAGACAGGTAGCAGACCATGAATCCAAGAAGATAAACAGAAAATAATCAATAGCCGTGCAAGGGTGAACAACACAACTGTCAGTGCGATTTTATCCCCTTCTCACTGAGTGAGGAGAAGAGGGACTGGAAAGGATGTAATAAAACCTATATTGACTTTTATTTTCCAAGGGAAAAAGCAATAAGTGTGTAGCCTTAGGTTATGAACATCTCCTTGATCGTTCAATCGCATCCTTGTCAATTGGCTGCAGACATTACAAGCCGAGTGCACTCCGAAGCCTTTGGAAAAATGTTGTTCCTAATGCAATTTTCGGAAGGAAAAAAAGAACCGGAAAGATTTCTCTGAAGCAAGTTCAGTTCTTGCTTCATTGGAACCACAGCTAAGCTACAGATCCTTGTTTCCTATACCACAGATTAGCCTAGAAACATAAAATGTAATGAAATAAAAAGATGTGTGTAGTATCTCTGATCATGGGCAGAATGTTTTTGCCTCTGCTCTCCTACCCAAAATCTGAGATTAAAAATTTAAGATCAGAGAGCGTAATTTCCAGCCATGTTTTACACATCCACTATCTGTTACAGCCTCCATACACCCTCCTCCCTTCTTGCCCTGTTCACAAGTTATAGTGAATGCATGTACAGTCTGTGCACTGTGTACACATGATTTTTTAAAATAGGTGTATTCATCCCCATGTTACAATCAATGTCTGTCTAGCTGAATGTCTGATTTAAACCCCACATTTATCCAGGTACTGGATTCGGTACTGCTGCTAGAGAAGCAAGTAAATGCAGCTGCAAAAAGGCCTTTGCCTAACTTGGACTAGACTGGAAGATGGCCCCATACCTTTGACATAGTCAATCTGGCCACCTGGATTCATGCTATTGAGACTAGACTACTGTAATGCACTGTACATGGGTCTGCCCTTGAAGGCAACTTGGAAACTCCAGAACACTGCTACTTGATTATTAGCAGGAGCTAGGCAGGGCATGCATTCAGGCAAAATCAATTGTTGCCAATGCGCACACACTCTCTGTGGTGGCCCCCACCTTGTGAAATGGCCTGCCTAAAGAGGTCAGGGAGGTTCCTAACTCTCCCAGCTTCTGTAAACTTCACAAAACTGAATTATTCAGATGGGCTTTTCACTCAGATAATAGGGCTGTGCTATAAGAAATGGCTCCGAGAGATCCTTTGAACAGGAGTGGTATTGGGTACTTTCTGGGGATGGTGTTCCTACTGAGTAGTTTCCTCATCATTTAACATGTCAAATCACTTATGTTTTGTTTCAGCCATGTCGAATCTCTTCTTTGGAATTCGGCTTGTTTTCGGATTTCTGCAACCCGTAATGTATTGTATCGTTTATTGAACGTCCAATTTACACTGTGCAACCCACCTTGAGTCACAGCGAGAAAGGCGGACTATAAATAACATAAATAAAAATAAATAAAAGTGAACATGCATTCGCTCTTTCTTACAAACAGGTTGTATATAAACGTGGGTTGTTTGTGTGATTACTGGAACATATGAACAGGGGCTTCTGGCTCAGACACAGAGAAGCAGAGTTGGGGTGTCACATGGTTGGTGATGTCACTGCTGCACAAATCCTCTGGTGAGTGTGCAGTCACCATTTTAATGTAGCAGTTTAAGAGGACAGACATGACAATGGCTGTGTCTCTGGATATGGGATTGATATGGGGTGATATGATATGATATGGGATTGATATGGGGTGATATGATATGATATGGAATTGATATGGGGTGATATGATAACCATTTTCAAGTATTTGAAGGGCTGTCATGTGGAGGATGGCACGGAGTTGTTTTCTGCTGCCCCAGAAGGTTGGACCAGAATCAACAGGTTGAAATTAAATCAAAAGAGTTTTTGGCTAAACATTAGGAAGAACTTCCTGACAGAGCGGTCCCTCAGTGGAACAGGCTTCCTCGGGAGGTGGTGGGGTCTCCTTCTTTGGAGGTTTTTAAGCAGAGGCTAGATGGCCATCTGACAGCAATGCTGATTCTGTGAACCTAGGCAAACTATGAGAGGGAGGGCAGGAAGGGTTACATCAGTTCTTTGTTCGCATGGTCCCTTTTTACATGCCCAGCGTAAAGCTGATTGCCATTTTGAGGTCAGGAAGCAATTTTCCCCAGGCCAGTTTGGCTAGGGATCCTAATGGTGTTTTGCCATCTTCTGGGCATGGAGCAGGGGTCACTGGGGCAGTCGGGGGGTGTAGTTGTGAATTTCCTGCACTGTGCAGGGGGTTGGACTAGATGACCCTGGAGGTCCCTTCCAACCCTATGATTCTATGAACTTATCCAAGGCATCCAATTGGTCAGTGACATGGTTCATCATGCCCTGATAATTTCTGATTGCGCTGCCATTTTAAAATGTTCTTCCATGAGTCCCCTTCTGTGATTATTTTTAAACCTCTTGGGTCTGCAAAGAGAAAAACAATATCAGGAAATGTTTAATTAAAAGGCCATTCATACAACCAGAGTGTGCAGGAGGGATGCACGAGTTCATCCGTTTGAGGGCTCCTCCCCCTTGCAGCTGTGAAATGTTGTCGTTGTTATTTTCAGTTCCATCCATGTGCATCAGTAAAATAGCACAGTGGATAGCACAGCTCTAGAAAATGGAATGAGGGAAATGTGGGGTTGCAAAGATGAAATTAATAAAAGCATCAGTGATTCCAAGATTTGAGGGAGGCTGAGCATAAATACTCTAAAATACTTTTCGTTTTGTGCTTGGTGAGGTTCGGTTCCATTGGAGCCCAGCAGTGAAACTGTGCAGTGGGCAGATCTCTTTAAAAAACAAGAAAGGTCTCTAAGAAGTTGCTTGAAATTGACCAGATTGTCAGGGAAACTAGCCTAGCTGGGTGATGTTGCCTGGGATCTTTATCTTTGTCAATAAAAGAGTTTCCTATGTAATAAAACATGAGAATGATGGTACACTGATGTATCAAGATGGGTCGCCGTGTCGGTCTGTCTGTAACAGTAGAAAAGAGCAAGTAGCACCTATAAGCAGGGCTCATTTCGAGGGGGAACGCGCAGGAACGCAGTTCCGGCAGTTCCCCAAAGAGGTCACATGTCAAGTGGCCCCACCCACCTGACCCTCGGCCATTTGGGGTCCGTTTCGTCCTGGATTGGGGACGAAACGGCCCGGATCAGGCCTCTAACAGGTGGTGGATCACTCTCCTGTTCAGCAGCTGCCCAATTCTGACCATTTTGGGCCCCTTTTCAACCATTTTCAGCCCCCTTTTGCCATTTTGGGCCCAATTTCGGCCCTGAATGGCCAGGATTGGGTCCAAAACAGCCAGGACTGGTGATGTCAAGGTCATATGCAAATCAGTTATGCCAATGACACATTTCCAGCGATGTCAAGGGGCGTGGCATATGCTAAAGAGTTATGCTAATGAGTTCCTCCAGCTCTCTTTCTATGAAATGACCCCTGCCTATAAGGCTAAGAAAATTTGTGGTAGAGGATGCACTTTCATGAGCCCCAGCTCACTTCTTCAGATACCAATTGATTGTTGCCAATAAACATGCATTCTCTGTGGTGGCCCCCACAGATTGGTATCTGAAGAAGCGAGCTGTGGCTCATGAAAGCATGCACCCTACGCAAGTATTGTTAGTCTTATAGATGCTACTGGACTCTTGCTCTTTTCTGCTGGTACACTGATGTGATTATTTCCCTGTCTGATGACTGCTCAAGTTTACCTGGGGAATCCCAGAGAGATTTGTGCTGCTTTTCTGCTCTCCTGGAATTAAATTGATGGTCAGAGGCCAGGTTAAGCTGTCTGAAATTGACCAGATTCTTCCCCCCCTTCCCATTTGATGAAAGAGGGAGGACATGGGCCAATGTTCGTTTTGCTTCTCCAACATTTGCCAGTTATGCATAACTGCCCTGGACTTCTAGTTTATACTACTTTAGTCTCAGATGGAAAGGGGAAGAGCAAATTCCCAGCAATATTCAGGGGGCAGCCTGGGAACATAAATAGATAACTGGCCCAGTCCAGCCCAGAGGGGAGAGACAGGCCAGGCTGCAGGAAAATTGTGCTCCTTTGTTGAAATCCACACACCAAATCCGAATGGAGAGCAGAATAATCCAGCCAGCAATTGGGTATGCCAAGAATTCCGAGAGTGGGTCAATCAATCTCTGACCCTAATACCATCTGCTGAAAAAAAAATCAGTTTACAAGGTCAAGACAAGCGACCCAAGGACCTTGTTTGCTGATCCAAAACATATGGGCTCAATAAGCTTAGCAATAATTAAAGTTACAATAGCGTGTCATTGACTCGGCTACTTAGCACCCTTGAGCTGACACGGGTCTCGGTTCTTTCAAAGCAAGGGCGTTTGTATCTTGACAAATTTAAATGTCAGAGCAACCAAGAATGCCAAATGGTATTGCTGTTTAATTTAGAGCTATCGGAAGACAGAGAATAAGACGGTTGTTTTAAAAATTGGATTGGCTGTTTTTTGTTTTGTTTTTTAAGATCAAGAACATTCCAGTTAATGCACATTTCCTCATGCTGTGATAGAATAGTCAGTGCAAATGTTTCCAGCTTCAGAACATAAAAGAAAGTCTTTGTCAAGGACTCAGAGATGGCTGCATCCTCATTCCTGGAGCTCCTAAAAAGACAGAGATCACAAGTACACTAGGAGTTCCCTGCTTCTAAGACTAGTAACACAGTTCACATGGAGAAGGGATTTCAGATATGCCCCAAATCATTTTCCTGTCTTGAAAAAGCCGAGGGAGCTGCCGTTTGCTCCACAGGGAAACTTACTTTATGTGGAGTGTACCCAGCTTCCTGTTTGTTCTCTTGTATTAATTCTTACAGCAACCCTGTAAAGTAAGCCACTATTATAACCTCCCCCCTCCCATATTTCAGACGGTTGGATGCTGAAGCTGAGAGAGAGAGTTGCCCATTTGTAGCAGAGATTTAATGCTATGTCAGCTGTTGGCGAGAAATGCCCATCGTATTCACATCAGGACAGTTGGTCAACTGAACTAAACTTTATCTAGATTCCTATCCCATGTTTTGACTAAACAATTCTTGAAGTGGTTTGTGACATTTTAAAAAGACAACATTCGCTTCCTCTTTCATCCCTTCCCAGCATATTAGCCCCCTGCTGCTCTGCCACAAATGGGAATTTTATTGGTGGGTGCAGAATGGCATTTGCTAGGCGGCTCATGTGTCTGGAGACCGTCGCCACAGGAGGTGCGGCAGCAGAAGATGCCAGAGCACAGTTGCCAGGCAATGCCGTGCCCAACTTGGAACAGCTGCATGCAGCTGGGAGACACCGAGGAACGTTGGCAGCAATATTGGCAGCTGGGAGACACTGAGGAATGTTGGCATAGAGAGGGTGGCCTACCTCCGTTCTGATTTGAGCAGTGGGATGCTTGGTGGGATAAAGGTTCAGATCAAGATGAAAAGATCCTTTAAGGCCCAGTAGTCTCACCGGACCTTGAAAAATTGGGTAGAACTTGTCGGTTATTTAAGTCCCAGATGCCACAAGCTAAGAACGTTATCATGCCTGACTCTCAGAACTGAAGCAGAGAGGAATTGAGAGGTCAAGAGTGCCCTAGTCTGGCGGACGTTTAGGCCACCTGTCCGAAGGTTGGCAGCAGGGATTGGCCTTCACAGAGAAGCAGAGAGAGAACAAGATGCCTGCCCATCGGCAGGCTTATATAGTGTTATGCCAATATAGATTAAAATCATATGCCAATAATCAATACTGAACAATACTAGGCCTAGCTTCCATACTCTCTAGATGAACTTTTAAACTTTACATGAACTTTCAGTGTATTTTTTCTATGTGTAAGGTAATTCAACAGGTGTGCTTTCATCCTTTGACAATTAATTAAAATAGTGGACTCTACTGAGATTGATGTTCCTCTATCAGAGATTCAACCAATGGTGATCGCCCAACTTAACTTTTCTTGACACTTGTCATAGATTTATAGTATTCTCCTGCAGTACAGATTATGACATAATTTTTTAACTAATTGGAAGGCTGTACTATGAAATTATGAATATTCAGTGAAGTGTCAAACCAATCAATATTTGTTTGTGCTATCATGTGAATAGACCCTAAATATTTGCATATGATTAGGTATATAATTGCAAACACAGAAAGAATAAGCAGGGTACTGATGGAAGAGATCTCTTGGGAGAATCTAGGTGAGAAACTATTTCTACCTATGTATTTCATAGAAACTTTGAGCAACGTTAAACTTAGGACTTAATAAGAAATGTTAGTGAACCTATTTCTTATTGCCTTTCTATGTTCTGTTGTTATAG
The DNA here is from genome assembly GCF_028583425.1 of Eublepharis macularius. NCBI lineage: Eukaryota > Metazoa > Chordata > Lepidosauria > Squamata > Eublepharidae > Eublepharis > Eublepharis macularius. Next base: position 5,887,339 of record NC_072798.1, read on the forward strand.
GATTCATATTAATAGCCATTTATATTTTGATTGCTTGCTTCATTAAAAAACTAGGGTGTATTTTCAATAAAGTGAAATAAACTCTAGATTGGTGTCTGTGTGTTTGATGGGGAGTTGCAAAGCAATATTGAACCCTATATAAATAAATGTACTGATAAACAGCTGGTTCAAAGAACTTATCTGTTTGACAGGTCTAAAGACTAACTGCTTTCGGCTTCCCCGGAGAGAGATCCATCTTTCTCCTGGCAAGTTGAAACTTGGTTTTAGACACGGGCAACCGTTCCGTTACAATAGCAGGTTGGGATCCCTGCCTTTCCTAGTAGCCTTCTTAAGGTCTCAGCTTCTGCCAAGATCCTTCCTCCACCCGAGAAAGGCTGGAAGACGGTATGATTGATTGATTGATTTGATTTGATTTATACTCCACCCTCCCCACAGATGGGCTCAGGGCAGCTAACAACATTCAAAAAATACATTAAAAGTCACAAAACCATGAAACCAATAATAATTTTTAAAAAGTCATTAAAATAGTCCAGGAGCAGGCTATTTAAACAAATATTGGGAGTCCATATATGGGCATAGCAGATGGCTGAGGGCAGCCCCAGAAAAAGTGGTGGTCTTAGATGGAAGAAGGACACCCGCTGGCACTCAGCCGAAGGCCCAGCAGAACATCTCCGTTTTACAGGCCCAGGTAGGCTCCAGGCCTATCATAACGTGCTTTACAGCCCCTTCTTCCCTGGTCTTTGATATCCCAGGGGCCAAACAGGGAGGAGTCCGGAGTTTCTCTTTGTGAGATGTTGTTCTTTGGATGTCCTAAGAATCCCCATGCCCCTATTTGTAGATGGAGACTAAGAAAGAGGAGCTTGGTGAAGGCCACAGGAGAAGCGAGATTCAAACCTCCTGCTTTGTAACTCAATCTCTCCTGATGATTCAATTAGATGAGACAAAGTTCATACATCCTGGCCTTTCAGTGAAAGGCAAATTTTACATGCAACCTCAATTTGCCTTGGGGCTGTGCAGGGAAGGGAGAGGGATTTAACTGTTCACCCTCCACTCAGTCCTGCTGTTTGAAATCAGGTTTCTTGTTTTGCTATTAGCACCTTTAATGAGAAAAATGGACTTTAAAGATGTATATTGTGTCCTTTAAAATGATAATAGTAGAGTATGGGAGCTGGTTTTGAATAAGGAAAGCAAGTGATGGTTGGGACTTGGTTAAGTGCCTCTTCCTTTCCCATAGCCCTGAGGCAAATTGAGGCTATGAGAGCCTGCAAGAGGCATCCTACAGTAAACAAAGTCATGTGATCTTTTTTCCATTTGAGGCCATTACATTACACTACGCCAGTTCTTGTAGCGCTAAGACCTAGGCTATTGAATGGCGTATCTATAGGCAGGATCTTAATAGATGAGCAAAGCTTTTTATAAAATGGAAGAGAGGAGGAGGGTAAACACGCACAGAATTTATGAAGCCATTCCATAGTTCTTGCAGTATACTTGCCTAAATATTGGCCTTTTTCTCTGCATAATTTGCAAGCAGAAGCACAGAAATCCCAGAATGCACTGGAAGACGATATGCCAATCATTCCTGGTTTCTCACCTTTGTGCAAGGCGCCATCAGTCCTTATGTAGGTTTGCTGCTGTCACTCAAGCGAAATCCTAATTTACTGGTTGTTTTTAAGATTTCTTAATGGCTCGTTAGAAGCTTTGGCGTATCTGGACTTTATTTTGATCTGCTCCACATCTGTTGGCTTCACATTTGGAGATGGTGGCATATGTTCACTCTACGGGGGGCTGCGGCAGAGATTTTTAAAACTGCATTTGCATCCCAGGTAAGCTGTCACGGCGGCGCAGCCATCTCTTCAGAAGGACCAAACAAAAATAATAATAATGAGATTTGTTTCCATTCACAGTTCGATGGAAGTGTAAATTTGCAGATAAAGTGTCAGCAAAACTGAGGCAGGCCACATTTGAAGAGTGCACAACACACAATGGAAAATATCTAACCGGTGTTTTAATAAATAGGAAAGGGACTCAATAGATATCAAAAGAAAAGAAAAGGGTTTTTTTTTAATAGGTAGTAATGCTTCAACTCACTTTGGCCGTTTCCACACTGCTTACCTTGTGCCAGAAAACAGCGAAATCTCGTGATAAGACACTGTTACCACGCGAGAAGATGCTGTTACCGCGCAAGAAGACGCAACAACAGCGTCTTCTCGCAAGATTTTGCTGTTTTCTGGAACAAGGTAGGCAGTGTGGAAATGGCCTTATTTACAATTAATTTTGTTTTCGAAACTGATTCTGCAGCGAGGATTTCTTACCAAGACATTTCTGTATTCTCAAAACTACAAATCCAAGGCCTCTAGAAATGATACTTTGGTTTCTCATTTTTAAAAGACCAGAACTAATCCACTCTTTTAAAAAGTGATTATGTCCTATGTAGGAGTTAGTGTATTAAAATTCTTCCACTGAACTGGGTAAAGCTAGTTATCTTAATGAGTTAGTGAGTTCATATTCCTTCTTTGGACTGGATCAGTAAACAGTTCTATAATTAACATCATGGAACCTAAACTAGATGCCTTTTGAATTTTGAGAAGGAATGGAGTATGAAGGATACAGATCAAAGTCACTGGAAACTCTGGCACATGGAATGATATGGTGACCAGCGGAAAGGTTTTAGGACAGACAGGAGAAGGAAACGCATGCAGCATCCAGGAATTACAGCATCACAAAACATGGGAAATAAGGAGATGGTTCCAACCAATTTCTCTGCTGGTGAAAAGGAGAAGAAAGGATCCCCTTTGACCACCAAAAAGGCTATGTTGAGAAGGTTCATGGGACCTGCACAGGCAAGCCTTATGGATCAGGGCCTGTAATACGGAGGAGAGTTAACCAAGTCTAAACAAAAAAGCTAGCTAGATCCATCCCACAATTTCTTTTAGGATGGGCTGCCCAAAATAGAGGGTGCAGCAGCGAGACAATTAGAAAGGTATCCCACAGGTTGGATGCATCTGGGTTGTCTGGCAGATCAAAATCTCAAGAGTTGCCTGACAACCATCCCACAAGGAAGAGACAGCAACACGAAGAAGGCTTGTGAAACTATTTGTCTGCGTGTCAACCGATCGTGCAGTTCCACAGGATGGGAAGAGTGGGTCAAAGACATCGCAAAAGGCAATCTGCACGCACACTTGGGCGTATTCACATGAACAATTCAATGCATGTGAGCTGCTGGTAGAAATTGACCTGGGTTCCTTTTTCGTGTTGTTAAAAATTAATCACAGAGAAACAGCACAGGAAAGCAAACCGGGCTCGTCAAAACCGTTCTCTGCGGCAAGTATTTTAAACAAAAACCATTTTGATATTTTCACTAGCCCGCCTGTGAACTTTGAAAGAGTTATGATTTTCATGTTTCTGCAAAGCGTTGGCTACTGGCCAACACAAAGAACAGGCGACTGGACTCGAGCCAACATCTGCCTGAATCAAACATTGCTGGGATTACTCACCTCTGAAAGTCATGCACTCGGCAGCTTTTAGCCAAGGATCCCTTCCTTGTCAAGTCGACTCATTGCACACAGAGAGCCCCGTGTCTACTCGACGTAATTAGCTGATTGAAGCTGCTAATTTACCATTAATAGCATGCCTAAGTGTTCTGCGCCAGCAAAGAAACTCATTGAAGAAAGGGAGGAAAGGGCTCTCTCTTTCTTTAGTCACGGTGGGGTTCCTCCTTTGGCGTTCTCGGATAGAGTTTCTAGGAAAATTGGGGTTTGAGGAGTGGATGCAAATGGGATTTAGACTGAGGAGGAGCAACAAGTTACAGGGGGATTTGGGGTGACTCAGCTTAGGAGGGCCTTAGTACTCTGTCCCAAGGTAAGGAGGCACGGGAGGCAGGTGCATAAGGCAAGCAGTCTGATATCACTGTTGCCACCCTTTGCCACCCCTGCCGCCACTCACCACCCACCCCACTGCCTCTTACTCAACACCCCCTAGGAGCCAGTACAGGGAACACTCTTCCCCTCCTTGTTCCCTAGCAAGCCACACGTGCTGATTGGGCCTTCCCAAACTCTTCTTCCTCGTGAGAGTTTGGGAAGCCCTGTGCAGTCTGTCGCAGCACCTTTAAAGACGCTTGGGGAACAAAGAGGGAAGGGGTGTGAGTTGCCATGGCTCCTGGATAGGGGTTGGCTGATGGTAGCAAGACAAAGCAATGGGAGTGGAGGCTGCCATGCTTCCAGAATCTTTCACTGGAGGCCTCTGCCTTATTGTGGCTCATTGTACAGCTGCCCATGGGAGAGACAGCCTAGAAAAGAGCCAATCTGGTGTAGTGGTTAAGAGCGGCAGGTCTCTAATCTGGAGAGCCAGGTTTCATTCCCCACTCCTCCGCTTGAAGCCAGCTGGGTGACCTTGGGTCAGTCACAGCTCTGTCAGAGCTCTCTCAGCCCCACCCACCTCACAGGATGATTGTCATGGGGATAAAAATAACACACTTTGTAAACTGCTCTAAGTGGGCGTTAAGTTGTCCTGAAGGGCGGTATATAAATCTAATATTATTATTATTCAAATTTCACACAATACAATCAATAATAAATAAAGATCACGTTATCATTGATTGGCCTTGCTGAGCTGATACAAGTACCTAAGTATCAGCCAGGTATTGGTGTAAAATGTATGCTGTTCCAAGTAACACTGCCTTTTGCAGTTCTGTAGGTATTATATCGGAAAGCTGCAGTTTTTCCGTGTAAGTTGCAAAGTTTTTTGAAAAAAAATTATTAAAATATGTAGGGGACACAAACTTGCAGAGCCCTCTATGCCTGCACAAAGGATTTTGATGGATGCTCCTGTTCTGTGAATGGTGTGGCTACATTGGAGATGCCCACATCAGGTGAGCTGAGAGAAGATGGTCCTTGTGGGTCTCAGTAAGGCTTTTTAAGGACTCATGGCCTCAACCCTGCAAAACGGCAGTTTCAGGTGGGTAGCCATATCGGTCAGCAACATTTGAGTCCAGATTAGAGTCCTGCCATTCTTAACCACTACACCAAACTGGTTCAATTGCATTTTACATTGTCTGAAAGCGGATGGAGGGGGAGCAGGATTTCTCCCTCCTTCTCTCTGGGGATCTGATATGAGACTGCAGCAATCCCGCCCTGTAGGAGTAGTTCTTTGCCTCCACCTAGACACTTGTTGTATATTTGTAAACAAAGCAGATGATACAAAAAGGCCGTAAGTCTCTGGTGTTCTCACCTCCAAAGGAGCCCAATCCAAGCAGAACTGCCCCTGGAATTTTTATTTGCTCACGGAAGTGGAGAGCACAGATCAACACTGTTACCTTTTGCATCTCACAGTATGGCGAAGATCCCACCTCCAGCCTTGCAAATAAGCCTGCAAGTTACTGGCCCGCACAGCGTGTCGTTAACCAGTCCCTATCCCCACATATATTTGTGCTTGTTTATTTACTACCAAACAGGTATCCTGGCAACCTGCCATGCAATGGTAGCCGTTGATTTATCCCCGTGAGGCTTCCCAGTGGATCGTACCCCATATCAGTGAGTGGGTGCCATTTGGGTTTCTCAACTCCAGCACTAAAATATCTCAGGATGGTTCTGAGAGCCAGTTTGGTGTAGTGGTTAAGAGCACGGGGCTCTAATCTGGAGAGCCGGGTTTGATTCCCCACTCCTCCACAAAGACAGCTGGGTGACCTTGGGCGAGTCACAGTTCTCTTGAGCTCTCTTAGCCCCACCCACCTCACAGGGTGATTGTTGTGGGGTAATAATAACACTTTGTAAACCGCTCTGAGTGGACATTAAGTTGTCCTGAAGGGCGGTATATAAATCGAATGTTATTATTATTATGTTGAAGTTGGCTGGCACCTCTGCTATTGCAACTGAACGACTCCGCTGGTGATAAGAGATCAAACTCTGGAGAAGTAAAAATATGCAAATGAAGGCAAAAGTGTATGCAAATAAGGGCATTTGCATTAGTTATATCAATTTGCAGAGTTCATTTGGCACAGGGGTCCTGGCTATAAAATGTTAGGAAACTCTGGACTCCGAGTACCGTGTTCTGCCGATACCGAATTGACGCTGCAGGTGAGACATACCACCGTGATCACATACCTGGAGGGAAATGTTTATTTCTGCAGCCCACCAGGACGCTACTGGTTGATTACCTGCAAAGATGCCCATTTCTATGCATAGTCTATTTCCTCTCCTATTAAAAGCATCGCTAGGCTGTGCGTATGGGAAAGAGCTCTTCCCTCCAGTTCAGCTGCAGACATGTCTGACCTTCTCATGTACATTTTGATAAGGAAAGTCAGCGATACGCCCCACTGCGTCGCAAGGTTATTCAGAAAGGAGGCTAGAGGCCCTATCAGAGGCCGTTTACAGGCTTGCAGATCTTAATGCCCACAACGGAGGTGCACTTCGGTCTCCCCTGACTTCCCCAGTTGGCAAGTAAATTTGAACGGTGGCTTTGGACACAGATCTACTCCCACATGAGCTGAGAAAAGGGCAAAGGGCTCTTTGTGAGCAGCAATGGAGGCCTTGGCAGTGCTCGTCCCTCATTCGGCACTTTGGCTGTCGCTCCCATGAGTCTCACACATAACAAAGTGCAGTTAAGAGACAGAAAGGGAGGCTAAAGAAACTTAGACGTAGAAGAAAGCAGATAAGGGGTAAAATAAATGAAAGAGTTCTTGGAGCAAGATCTGTGCTGGTGGACAGAGAGAAAGCAAAGCTGGACTTCATTGAATGTCTTGGGCAGTCAAGTTCTCTCTCTATTTGACCTCAGTGCTTCAACAGAGGATTTTTTGCTGTTTGTGCTTTTGTTATAACGGACTAAGTTCTGCCATACCAAAGGCTGGACTGCCATGAAGGCTGTAACGGATCATAAGGGGCACCTACTTATGCACTAGAAAAAAGGACGACCAACCTCTTGTATCTCCAGTAGCGGCCAGCCAAGTGTCCCAAGGAAATAGCAGGGGCATGTTTATTTGCTCTCCCATCTTTGCCACTCCGGGATTGGATCCATCTAACCGAGCTTTCCTCCAATGCAGAAGTCTCTTCTGCTGGTGGAAGAACCTCATGTCAGCAGAAGGCTTTTCCCACAAGATGCGAAAGAAGGGTTAGCAGAAGGCTTCATGTGTGGGAGGAAACTGCCAGCATCAACAGAATGGATTCACTGAGCCAGTCCTCTGCCCCTAAATATGGAAGCTCTACAGCTGAGGCTAACTGCTTGTGGCAGACACAAACTCCAAAAATCCAGAAGAGTTAGCCATGTTAGTCTGTAGTTGCAAAATAGTAGAGTCCTGTAGCACATTTTAAACTAACCAACTTTATTCTAGCATAAGCTTTCAAGAACCACAGCTATCTTCATCAGATGCAACTTTATTGTAGCATAAGCTTTCGAGAACCACAGCTCTCTTTGTCAGATGCATCATCAGCTTTCAAGAACCACAGCTCTCTTCATCAGATGCATCTGTATTGTAGCATAAGCTTTTGAGAACCACAGCTCTCTTCATCAGATTCAACTTTATTGTAGCATAAGCTTTCAAAAATCACAGCTCTCTTCATCAGATGCATTTTTATTGTAACATAAGCTTTCGAGAACCGCAGCTCTCTTCATCAGATGAATCTTTATTGTAGCATAAGCTTTCGAGAACCACAGCTCTCTTCGTCAGATGCATCTCACGATGCATCTGACAAAGAGAGCTGTGGCTCTCGAAAGCTTATGCTACAATAAAGTTAGTTAGTCTTAAAGGTGCTACTGGGCTTTTTACTATTTTGAAACTCCAAAAAGAGGCCCACGCCTTGATAACATGGGAGGATATCCATTGTTTCAGGAATGAGAGCAGCATGTCAAGATCCCTTGACCCTGCTAGGCATTTTCCGCTCTCTTCACAATTCACCCCATTAACATGTAGACAGATCAGAGAACAGAGTGAGTTTAGCAAGTCTTAATCCAGGTCACTTAACCAGTTGTGAGCTGTTAGGTACTTAACTAATAAGGATGAGAGAGAATATTTTTATTTATTTATTTGTTAAAATATTTTAACCTCACTTCTCCCAACATTGATGGTGGCTGAAGGTGATTCAGAAATGCAAGCATAAAATTCTAAACAGTAACAGCAACGAGAAAACGTAACAAGGCCCATATACAGCTCAGTCAGAATAACTCCATTGTAAAGAATATATCAGTTCAATTGTCCTCAAAAGCCTCCTTAAACAGGAATTTTTTATATGGTCTCCGGAAATATGACTAACAGGGGGCTCTCCTGACTTCCTCTGGGAGATTTTTCAGTCAAACAGTTCTCACTACCTGAGAAAGTCTATCCTTCGGCCAATTCAATGGACTTCAGGTAGATGAGACACTCCTGAAAAAGTTCTGGGAAGATCTAAATCCAGATCTAGAGCCAGTTTGATGTAGTGGTTAAGAGAGGTGGGACTCTAATCTGGAGAGCCAGGTTTGATTCCCCACTCCTCCACTTGAAGCCAGCTGGGTGACCTTGGGCTAGTCACAGCTTCTAGGAGCTCTCTCAGCCCCACCCACCTCACAGGGTGTTTGATGTGGGGATAATAATAATGGCATCGTTTGTAAACCACTCTGAGTGGGTGTTATGTCACTGAAGGGTGGTATATAAATTGAATGTTATTATTATTATTTATTATAAATCGGAGCAGAGATTCATACCGGGTGAAATAGTCCTTCAGATATGTGGAACCTAGGCCACTTTGAGATTTATAAATATTTTTTTCTCATTGAAAAACCTCCTTTACATTGATTTATGTCCATAGTATATGATGTCCAGCTTTCCAAAATAAAAATGAACGAAAAGAGAACAAATAGACCAGCCCACGGTAACCAAGTTACCAAGCTCGGGTGTCAGGGACACAAAATGACACCAACTGAATAGAGCAATTAAATGTCTCATCATATCTTTGGCACAACGTTGACACTTCTTGTGACTGACTTGGGTGTCCATTAATTTGCACATCCCCCCCCCACATGACCCATTCTTGTGACAATTTAGCCCGATCTTCGAGGCAGATTGCCGTTTTCCTCAATGAGTTTTCTCCGTTCTTTGACAAGAACAAGGAGCGCTCTCACAATAGCTTCTATCAATCAGGTATTCTTTGGAAAATCAAAAATGACAATCTAACCTGCGGCATTAAATAATCCTGGGTGCTGGAAATTAATCAGGGATACGATGCTCTCAAAGACAAATGTGTTTTTAATAAATTAGATTTGAGAGCCGCTTACAAGCCACACGTGGCAAGCTGAAGGGTGGCGGCTTCTGATTTGTGCTGACAAGTCCCCGGAGAACTCGCCCCAATCTACATACACCGGGAGATGATTCAGGAGGAAAGTTGCCGTGCTCATCAGATGCGGCTCCGCCGGTTAGGGGCAGAACGCTGATGGAAAACTGGAAGCGTTCTCGGACACTAACGTTGGCTGAAAAACAAGTTTTTAGTTTAGACTCAACCCTGACCTGAATAGTTCAGGCAAGCCTGATCTTAACCGATCTCTAAAGCTAAGCAGCTTTGGCCTTGGTTAGTAACTGGATGGGAGACCTCCAACAAAGACCAGGATTGCAGAGGCAGGCAATGGCCAACCACCTCTGTTAGTCTTTTGCCTTGAAAACCCAAGAAGGGGTCTCTGTAAGTTGGCTACAACTTAATGGCTCTTTCTATCACCACCAGTTTAGACTCAATCTCCCCCCATGTGTTTTTATTTAGCTATCTTGTCCTCTGTCCCATTTTAAGGCATCTGATCAGCTTCCCTCTGCTGTGGCATAGTGGTTAAGTGGTTGGGCTGCAAATCAGCACCCTGCTAGTTCGAATCCCTCTCCTGCCATGAGCTCAACAGGTGGCCATGGGTCAGCACTCCTCTCTGCCCGAGATTCTCAGCTGTATTGTGGAGATAATAATAACAGTGACCTTGTTGACCTGCTGAGAGGGACACTAATCTGGATAGAAGAGTGCTATCTAAGTGCAGTTATTATTATTAAAAGCACATGAATGTGAACAGTGGGTTGTTCTCTTGGATGATAGAGTTCTTGTAGTTCTTTAGAGCATCCCAACAGGAAGTAAATGCTGCTCTGGGCATCTGCTCTGGTGCTGGTGATATTTCAGTTTCAGGTCTAAATAACTGCAGGCCTCTCCCTACCTGTCCACAAAGCAAAGCAGCCATTGTGGCTTCATCCTGGATGGGAGATCTTCTTTACACTCAGACTTGGCATAGTCCTCATATCTCTTCTATTTCCTCCTAAGACTCACACCATTTGCAGACTTGGGCTGTTCATTGTGACTCCAACTTGCTTTTGTCTGTGGCTCTGGGGTCTTCCACAAAGGTTACCTGCCCTGAGCTTAATGCTTTGGGGAAAGGGTTTTTTTTTTCTACTTCCCCACAGGATCATGGTGCATTAGTGCACCTCTGAGGTTTTCCTGGCTTTCCCCCAGTCTTTCTCAAACCTGCTTTGCTCCAATGTTTTGGGAAAGATTGCAGTACAGTGTGGATGGCTGCTGTGTAGTTGAGTAAATTTGGATTTTCTAACTCACATGGAGCCAGTCTGGTGCAGCAGTCAGGAGCAGCAGGACTCTAATCTGGAGAGCCAGGCTTGATTCCCCACTCCTCCGCTTGAAGCCAGCTGGGTGACCTTGGGTCAGTCACAGCTCTCCGGAGCTCTCTCAGGCCCACCAACCTCACAGGGTGATAATTGTTGTGGGGATAATACTTTGTAAACCACTCCGAGTGGGTGTTAAGTAATCCACTGCTGTAGCACAGTGGTTTGGCTGCGAATCAGCACTCTACTGGTTCGAATCCCACTACTGCCCTGAGCTCAGTAGGTGGCCTTGGGTAAGCCACTCCTCTCATCCCCAGCTCCCCAGCTGCATTGTGGGGATAATAATAACACTAACTTGTTCACCACTTTGGGTGAGGCACTAATCTGTCTAGAAGAGCAGTATATAAGTGCAGTTGTTATTGTTGTTGCTGCTGTTGTCATCTTCGTCGTTGTCGTCATCATCATCATCATCCTGAAGGGCATTGAATGTTGTTGTTTTCCTTAGCCTTGTCCACTCAGCAACCATTTCCTCTCATCTGGAAGCCCTGATGTTGCTGTGCTTCCTCTGCAGACACGCCAGCAACAAGGAAACCACAAAATCCCACCCCCGTGTGGAAGACAACTCTGTGTCCTGTTTTCACCATTGGTAGTGGAAAATAACATCAAGTTATAGCTGATTATGGTGACCCCTCTTGGGGTTTTCAAGACAAGAGACGAACAGAGATGGTTCGCCATTGCCTGCCTCTGCATAGAGGCCTCGGTTTTCTTTGGAGGTCTCCCATCCAATTACTAACCAAGGCCAATCTTGCTTAGCTTCTCAGATCTGACAAGATCTGGTTTAGTCTGGGCTATCCAGGTCAGGGTGTTTTCACCAGTACTGGCTCAAAATTCACTCTCTCAGTGAGACAAGGGAGCTGTCCAGCAGAGTTAGAGGTTGCATGAAAAGCAAGGAGCTGTCCAGTCCGGTTGCCAGAGCAGAGCAAAATCTAGGTAGCAACTGAGAGGCTTTCTGGTTGTCTCTTCAACTCCACTCTTTCCTGAGGCACTAGTAGGGCTGTTTTGAACCATACTTAAGCACCTTTCACCAGAATCAGTGTGGTAGCTAAGTGGTTGGGCTGTGACTCAGCATTCTGCTGGTTTAACTCCCACTCCTTCCATGAGCTCTTCAGGTGGCCTTGGGTAAGTGGTTGGGCTGTGAATCATCACTCTGCTGGTTCAGCTCCCACTCCTGCCATGAGCTCTGCAGGTGGCCTTGGGTAAGTGGTTGGGCTGTGAATCATCACTCTGCTGGTTCAGCTCCCACTCCTGCCATGAGCTCTGCAGGTGGCCTTGGGTAAGTGTTTGGGCTGTGAATCATCACTCTGCTGGTCCATCTCCCACTCCTGCCATGAGCTCTGCCGGTGGCCTTGGGTAAGCCACTCCTCTTAGCTCCCCAGATGAATTGTGGGGATAATAATAACACTGACTTTGTTCACCGCTCTGAGTGGGGCACTAATCTGTCTAGAAGAACCATATAGAAGTGCACATTTGTTGTTGTTGCTATTATTATTATTATTATGATTATTATGGCAGAATGGGTGCTCAGTCTTCTAACATATAGTTCTACACATGCTTGTCAACATTGTCTTGGTAGTGATCCTGAGGGGGTCCTATATAAGATGGAACAAGTCTGTCTCTCTCTTCCTACTTCACAGCTTTGTTGAGAAGAAGACATGTGATACATGAAGCTGCCTTCTTCTGAGTCAGTCTGTAGATCCATCAAAGTCAGGGTTGTCTACCCAGAGTGGCAGTAGCTCTGTTTTCAAATCACTTGATCATCTTAATTGGAGATGCCGGGGATAGAACCCAGGACCTTCTTCAATCCAAGCAGATGCTCTAGCTCTGAGCCACAGCCTCTCCCTGATAAAAGGAGGAAAGCTGAACCATGTGTGTCACTCTGAGCTCCCTGGAGGATGGTGAGATAAAAACGTACTCAACAAATACCCAGGGGAGGTAGGCGATCCTGCGGTCATCCAGCGATGCTCATCTTGTTGTGTGCAGCGAGCTGCTCTTGCACAATTAGACAGCTAATTAAGAAATAGCAGCATCTTTTCTCTCCCCCCCCCTCATATAAATTGATAGATGCGGGCTGACGCTGTTAACATCGGGGATAAATTGAGCGGTAATGTGCCGAGGATGTTATTGCTATTATAAAAATAAAGATCTGTCTCCCCAGCCAATCAATTCAGCAGATATATACCAACAATCAAATTGTTAAAAATGACTTCTATAAATTTCCCAGCCTTCCTTCTAATGGGGCCAAGAACAGCTGCGAGACAATTTAGAGCTGATATTACCAAGCGCCGGGTACGCCTCTTCACCCTGCGTGTGCCCCTCCCTCATTCTCCCCCTCCCCATCTGATCCGTTGTACAGAACCAGGCAGACTTTGTTTAATACAACCGTTGAAAATAGGCCGTATTTCACCCCATGGGTTAGCGAAGTCATTTTGGCAGAATTGCCCAAGAATATATGCATTTAATATGGGAGGAATAATTCAATTTCCTTCCTATTATTTCAGCTGTGCACTTACAACCACCTTAATTCTTCATTAAACCCTCTGAGCTCATGGGACGTTGCTGTGCTTTATGAGCTGCCATCTCTCTTCCAAATGAAAACGGAAAGACACACAGAGGAGCAGTTACAATCATGTATTTTTGCCTCGGATATACTGGCAACTCCAGTTAAATCAGAACTATTTAGTGCCTCACCTCAGTCCGCAACGTGCACAGCCTGCTCCTTGTTTGAATCCCGTGCCTTGTGCACCACTCACGTTTGCAGATAGCAGAAGGAAGGATTCCTCCTTCCAGGGCATGCTCAGTGGGCCAAGAGAAGTTTATCACCGTAAGAGGGCATCATGTAGACGGGTACTTTTCATTCCAGAAGAGTCTTGCTAACTGTGGAGTGTGCATCAGTATTACTAATACCAGCCCATCATCTGCAAAACAACTTCTGGCATAAACTCTATCTAATAATAATAACAACTGCACTTATATACCACTCTTCTAGACAGATTAATGCCTCACCCAGAGCAGTGAACAAGTTCATGTCGGGGCTAACACTTAGCTGGGGCTGAGAGGAGGGGCTTACACAAGGCCACCTGCTGAGCTCATGGCAGCAGTGGGATTCGAACCAGTAGAGTGCTGATTCACAGCCGAACCTATCCTTCCAACGAGCTCAGGGTAGCATACAGTGTTCTCCCTTCTCCAGGAGACTGCAGCTGGCAGCAGCCACCCCTTGTAGAAGAAACACCTATCGCGTCTCCAACGAAGACAGGAGATCCATGCAGCCTTCCATTCAAGTTTCAAACAAAGAGGCAATCGTCTTGCATCTGAACGACGAGTCTGAATGTCAAATGCTTTCGCGGCTGTATTCCAAGTACTTCCTTGTCTCAGGTCAGCCTCTGTGTCGTCACGCTCTCCTTCTGCTAGGTCTGAATCCTGGGTTTTGAGCAAGATGAGTTAATATTTAACCCCAGCTTCTGGGTCAGAACTTTTCTCTGTTTTCAAGCATAGGGGGTTTTCTGCAGGCACCCCCTTATGTTGATCTGAACGGGGCAGGAGCCAGTTCTATGTCAGAGGTGAGAACGCCTTCAGATATGCACCTTGCACTGTCTGCTTTGGGTTAGGAATGGGAGATGTGGACTCTTGAATATACACGGAGGGAAAGCATGGAATGAAGCAAGCACAACCTGTACCTGGAGTTAAAATTCACTAAGATTCCAACTAGTTAACTAGTTAACTTGGGCACTTGGTTTTTATTCATTCTCCAACACCTCAAATGGCAATCAAATGCCCCCTCCACGAAACCACCCTGTGACTCTTAAAACAAATTCAGAGTTCCTCTTTCCTTTTACTCACTTTCATGGCAATTGTTTACTCAGTGAGTATCTTCCCTCCTCACCCATGCTGCATAATGTTACCAGCTATCTGACTCTCCTTTTATCAGCTGACTCTCAGAGCTGTCCTAAGCAGGGCATTACCCTTCGGAGGCCATTGACTTAGAATGGTATAATTCTATTTAGGATGGCACTATAATAGTCTGGGATGGTCAACTGATGTTTCATCAACGGAAGCTAATGTCAAGAGCCATTATCCCGATAAGATCTCTCTCTGTTTTTTGGAATAAGAAACCAATTAGAAGTTGGAAAAAGTGACACTGCTTTCAACGAAGAGGGGGATAGAGAAACAGCTCAAATGAGAATTAAACAGCTAGGGAAAGGGGTGAGGAAAATCTTTTTTCCTCTTGGGTGGCCAATCACTTGCTATATCTGCCACCACATGAATATGCAGAACTAGTGGTAGTCGATAAACTGGAGTGGGAATTCTTCTGTGAGCTGTCAAAGAATTTGTAGGCTGTAATGCTTGCCTTGCTTTGAAGAGTATGAACTTCAGAGTAATATATTTGTAAATAAAACATATATTTCAAGGAATCTTGAATCTATAGCACTGCCTCTGAAACTTCTTACTATTTAGAAGTGTAACAATGCACAGTGCTTACCCCCCCACACACACCATTCTCCAAGCCCCCTAGCTCAGCCGCATTCATTCATTCATTCATTCATTCATTCATTCATTCATTCATTCATTCATTCATTCATTCATTCATTCATTCATTCATTCATTCATTCATTCATTCATTCCTATTTATATACCATTTTTCCTCCGAAGAGCTCAAGTTATCATATATAGATGGGTTTATCTCACTTACTCCAAACTTATTATTGACCAAAAAAAGTCCTAAATCCCCAGATTTTTAAAAACTGGCAGAACTGCGGCCAGCCAGAACGCAAACCTGCTGAAAGCACTTGTTTTAACAGCTGATCACAGAAGGTGTGCCAGGTTTTGTAAAGAAACGGGACAGAGGAACACAGGTCTGATTCTATCCATGTTTACTCACCAGTAAATCCCACTTATCTGGATAAAGCTTTCTCCCCAAGTGAATGTGCACACAGTATCACCATGTTGAAATAGGAAGCAGTCAGCAAAACGGAACGGCTGAGAAATATTTACCCACAGCATGCACAGTTCTACAAGAAAGTCAAACTAGCTCGTGATGTGGCTGTGTCTCTGCCTGTGTGAGGATTTCAGCAGACAGAGCACTGTTGGGTATTGTGCTGTCATTAACCTCTGGATTTTAGTGTGCGGACAAGGTGAGTGACTATAGCACAATATTAGTGCAATAGCTAACAATGTACATATCACCATTCCAATCACTCTGAGTGATGCATATCGAGTGACATGTGCAGTAATGCAAGAAATTTGAGCATCCACCACACAGGCAGAGCTCTGGCATCTCATGGCTGAATTGATCTTAACAACAACAACTTTCGATTTATATACCACCCTTCAGGAGAACTTAATGCCCACTTAGAGCAGTTTACAAAGTGTGTTATTATTATCCCCATGGCAATCACTCTGTGAGGTGGGTGGGGCTAAGAGAGCTCTAAGAGAGCTTTGACTGACCCAAGGTCACCCCGCTGGCTTCAAGCGGAGGAGTGGGGAATCAAACCTGGCTCTCCAAATTAGAGTCCTGCCGCTCTTAACCACTACACCAAACTGGCACCTAAGGTCCCAGGCACAGGTTTCCCTATCTTCACGTCTATAAATGAATCACTTCCAACGCTAACATCACTTTTCAGATACTATGAAGAAGAAATCATTTTGGAAGAGGGACACCTTTTCCTCTCATAGTATCTGAGGAAGGGAGCTCTGAGTCATGAAATAAACATTGCTAATCTTTAACGTACTACGGGACTTCTGCTTTATCTAGCTACGACTGACACTGCAATTGTCAAGGGGCTGTACCCATTTCAGCTACCTGGGCCATCCCTTGGTATGGAAGTGATCAGTACTTGAAAACGGTGCAACTCCAAGGAGCCTTCCTCCAACTTAAGCAGGAGTTCCTCCAGCTGGCGGCTCTTCCTCTGGTGGAAATGCCACTTAAGTTATGGCTTAGTGGAGAGGTAGGATATGGTATGATCCACTCCTCTTAGCTCCCAAGAACATGCTGCCTTTTAGAAATGTAGCCACTGCAGTCCAGGATTCTTGCAAATCTCCTCTGCTTTGGTGTTTCTTCATTGGCTTGTGAGTACCATGCCCTCAAAAGAGCATCCTGGGCTTATAAAAGAACACTGCAGCTGTTCTTCTGTGATGTCACCAGGATTGCCAAGTATCTCATCTGCATATTGTACATGAAGCTGCCACAGACTAAGCGAAGCTGCTGCTCCATCTCGGCCAGCAGTGCGTAGTCTGAATAGCAGCAGCTCTCCGGACTCTCAGATGAATTTCTTTGACAGACTCCTGAGATCTTTTCAACTGGAAACAGCAGGGACTGAACCGGCCCTCTTCCGCAAGCAATCCATGCACTCTGACATTGAGCATGGCCTCGACTGACCGATGGTGGGCGTATTCGACATTCAGCGGAACAGCAGGCGTGTCATATGTGTGAGAGCACAACTAAATGTTCCCGCTTCAGATCAGTCTATAAAGAGACATGAAAGAAAGAAAATTGAAAGAAAACAGGCTGCGTGCAGTGGAATAACTTCACTGTGCTTGTCGACCACCAGCTCTTTCATGCCACCCGCTGTTTACCACCCAGCAATTTTGTGCCACCCGCTGCCCCACTCTTTCTGCAAACAGGTGGGAGCAATGGAATGTTCATGGAGGGATCTGGGTACACTGTGCATTGTGGAAGGGGGTCCAGGATGGCCAAGGGAGTCAAAGGGCGTGCTCCTCAAGTGAACAATTAATCAGGGAACTCACCTGCACAGGCCCCATTGAAATAGACAGGGAGTGTGCAGTCGGGTGGCTCTCCAAATCCCCTTCACCTCTGTGTCCGTCAGAGGCCAGCCAGCCCCCGTGCCAGAGCTGAGTTCTAGTGAGGACTATTCAGGTGCAGAGGAGCTTAGTGTGGGCCAGGAGGACTCCTCAGAAGGAGAGGAGCCTGGTGTAGCCTCGGACTACTCGGAGGGACGTCCTAGGCAAGCAACCTCAATGCAGGCGACACCAGAAATCAGAGGAAACAGCTGACGATCGAGCAGAGCTCGCTGGCAATGGTGGAAGCACCTACCCCCCCCCCAGGCTTCAGCACCACTGGTGAAGCCCGGCCAGGGACTTTCCCTTTCCAAGTTCACCCCCACCCGGGGAACACCACAGGCAGCAGCAGAGAATGGACCGACAGAGAGGCGATGAAGTGCCACCTCCTGAGTCAACGCCAGCGGCTCCTGGAGAGTAATGATGAGTAGAGCAAGGGTGGCTCTCATGCAGCACGTGACTAGAAAGAGCAACCCAAAAGACCTGCAGGGCGTGGAAGCAACAAGTCCGAATCCTTGACACCATGACCACGACTTGCGCCTTGCCTGAACCGTTTTGACTCTGGACCATGTTGACCTCACTATCGCCTGACTGTGTGTACTTACCAATGACCAAAAAGACACATGTCCCCGTAAGCACAATAATCACCAATTTGATTTCAATACTGATTAATTAATTTATTAAGTGCCAATTGCTCCAAAAATACATACTTGCCTATGTAATAATCAGCAAGGTTATACAGTTTACCACTTACAATTGACAACATCAGCCACCGACAGTCACAATTTCCGTTTTTTGTCAGAGATACGGAACTCTTTGAGTAGCACAATTTTAAACCTATTCAAGCCTTAATGTATCCCCAAGCTCACTGACATATAATTCCCAATAAATAAACAATAAATATACAATAAATATATGAATAAATAGTACAAACGTGCAATTTACAATCCTGTAAAAATCAGTCCATCAATCCACACAATAAATGCAGGAAACTAACGCTGCAGTTCAGCCAGGCAGGGTGCGGATATAAATACTGATGCGGGCGGTTCCAATATAGTTATGCTGTTGTTAATTATCCTGAAACAGTCTTTCCTTATGAACTTGTGTACTGTATTCTTTCAGGTGTTCTTTCATTCTTTTAGTTCACCAATGTAAGGAGTATTGTACCACTCCATGTATTAATTCCTGAAAATCTCCATCCATTCGACCCAAACCCAGAGATACTGCAGGTGGTCCATTTGTCCCTTCGTCCCAACCGGATGCTAGCTACTTGCCTGTTTCGTATCACCTTTTTCAAGGAATAATATTCATAATGAAAGGCAATCTCCACGTCTTCTCACTACCTCCCTTTGTTTGGTCAATGAGTGTGACTGTGTATATTTACCGGCATCTGACCTTCTGGACCCCTTGACCTTGCTGTACGGACTTGCCCTAGAACTTTGTTACCATCTGCATGAACCACCCTCACTACCAGGTATCACTACCTCTCCACTGCACGCTTGGCGGCCCGCTCGTGTCTTTGACAGTGTCAAATAAAGATCTCTGGAGACAGCACGTTGTAGAAGTCTTCTGGACTGGAGGAGCCAACCACACCAAAAGGAAACTCCCCATCTCATCCACATGAGGCAGGTCCAGAATGCAGTCCATAAGTGATTCCGCACACGTTGGATAATGCACTTCCAATCCTCTTTATAGATCATTTGGAATGGATTTTTTTGTGTGTGGAACTAAAAATCCACCTCAAATGATGGATAAAGTGCATTGAAAGTGCATTATCCAACGTGTGCGGAATCAGCCCATATCATGTCATCCCAGCAGAAGCAACAGGTAAAGGATGAGGGTTGCTTTTGCACAGGGGCTTTGCTTTGTATTCTCCCCAAAACTGCAGCCAGTTTTTAGAGGAAGGGGCTTCCATATAACTACATTATGCAGGTGCCTATCCTCTGAGTTTTCCAAATCCGCTTTGGTATGATCTTTTAGGGGACGCTCACAATCAAAGCAGGTTTGGCACTTGTGTGGACAGAAAGGTGGAGTATTAAATACACAATCATGATATACCCATTAGTGATTTTTTTAAAGTCAAAAATCCCTCTGGCAGCAGGTGGGATAGAGAGTATGAGGGGAAAGCACGGACGCTATCCTCCGGGAGTGGCTGAATGGCCATTGCAAATTCTTCCATTCATGCCAGCAATGAGAGTGCAATGGGGAATTGTCCCTGTGTGGAGGCAACCGAGAGGGGGGTGCATGAATACGTGGCCCTATTTTGTGCATGCTTACTCAGAAGTCAAATTCAATAGGGTATACTCACAAGTAAATAAGCGTGCATAGGATTGCAGCCTTACAACCCCAATGCATTTTCCATAGGAGTTCCAAAGAGCTCAGCAGAATTTGAGTCCTTAGAGAGCAACAAGATTTTTAGGGAGTAAGCTTTCAGGAGTCAGAGCTCCCTTCATCAGAATCTCTGAAAAATTACACCCTGAGAATCTTGTTGCTCTCTAAGGTGCCACTGGACTCAAATCCTGCTGTTCTACTGCAGACCAACATGGCTACCCACCTAAAACTATCTCCAATGAGTTCAGGCAGGCTTAGTTGCAAGTAACTCCACATAGGATCACTGCTGTAGCACAGTGGTTAAGTGGTTTGGCTGTGAATCAGCACTCTACTGGTTTGAATCTCACTACTGCCATGGGCTTAGTAGGTGGTCTTCAGTAAGCCACTCATCTCAGCCCCAGCTGTATTATGGGGATAATAATATTAACTTGTTCACCGCTCTGGGTGGGGCACTAATCTGTCTAGAAGAGCAGTATGTAAGTGTAGTTATTGTTATTGCATTATTGTTATTTTATTGTTATTGTTTTCATCTTTGGTGCTGGCAGGTTTGATGGAAGAGAAGCAGTCACTGAAGGCAAGTAGCTCATAGGGGATTGATTGCCTCTGATTACCAGATCAGCAGTGTCTCTCTCTGTTGCAAAGGTTCTTCAGATTTATGGGAGGAAATGGTATCCTAAAATGCCAAAATCCTAGGCATATCTACTCAGCAGAGTATTGCAGCCTTACAACCCCGATGCATATCCCTTAGGAGTCCTAAAGAATTCAGGCAGGCTTAGTTGCAAGTAACTTCTCATAGGATCACAACTTTGATGATGGTGAGTTGGATGAAAGAGAATCAGTAGCTCAAAGCCAACACCTCTTGAAGGACTGGCTGCCTCAGTTTTCCGATTTGAAGTATTTCTCTCTGCTACAAAGGCTGTCCTTCAGATTTGGAGGAGGGAAAGGTATTCTCGAATTCCAGCCTGACCCGAGGCATATTCCTCTTAGTAAAGATGACTTCCATGTAAATGTAAATGTTAGGCTTTATCCTAACCAATATTACTATATAGATAGTATAAAAAATAGCAACTGATCCAATCTCCCGCTTTCCTTTCTCACTCAAGAAACCTGCTGTTGGCTTTCCAGCTGTGAAATGCCTTTTCTTTCATCACACGCTCACATTAGATCTAATGTCACAAATATTTGTTTCAATTAATTAGCGATGCTTATACAAAAGCTGCATTATTCAGCATTGTAACCATGCGGTTGCGCTAGCCCCAGGGCTACAGAAAATGTCGCATTGTTGCTTAATTATCATTTTAAAATGACACTGTGAGGCATTCTTGCTCTGTCACAAATCCGCATTTCTCTGATTTTTCTTGATCACATCCCCGTCGAACAGCTGCTCGGATCGCTCAGGGGTCCGATGGGTTCTGCAGAGGCGTGAATGCCCCCAGCATCGTCTGATATTTCAAAAGCAGAGCTTGCATTCTACATTCTGAATAATAAACAGAATTGTGTATACACAGGACGGGGTATACTTTAGGCTACAACCTCACAAATATTTCTGTTCCCAGGAAACCTGAATGCTACATCAAGAGAAGATTGTAATAAATGAAACTCTTTCAGGTAAGGCGAATATACTGGTGAGAGTAATATTCAGAGGCTTTTTCTCCTTTTGCAAAGCTTTAACGGTGCTGGTTTCAGGTGTTGGTCTGCAGTAGAAGACCAAGATTCGAGTCCCGTAGCTCTTTAAAGACCAACAAGATTTCCAGGGTGTGTGTTTTTGAGAGACAGAGCTCCCTTCGTCAGAAAGCTCATACCCTGGAAATCGATTTGGTCTTTACAGTCCGACTGGACCCAAATCTTGCTCTTTGGTGCTACCGTCAAGAGCCAGCACAGTGTCGCGGAGTTAAGACTGAGTTGGCGTTACCATCAGGAGACAGTGTAGTGTAGCTGGGCTAAGACTGAGGAGTCCTGGAGTCACACCCCACTTCGCCATTAAAGATCACTCGGTGATGTAGGCCAGTCACTCTTTCCCTGCTCAGCCTATCTCTAAGGGTTGCTGAGGTTAAAATGGATAGGTAGCTACAAGGGGAGGTCACCCAGACAGGTTAAACA
Organism: Eublepharis macularius; assembly: GCF_028583425.1. Taxonomy (NCBI): domain Eukaryota; kingdom Metazoa; phylum Chordata; class Lepidosauria; order Squamata; family Eublepharidae; genus Eublepharis; species Eublepharis macularius. The sequence goes on from NC_072798.1 coordinate 5,909,162, forward strand.
ATCTCCGTATACAATCCGGGGAACAAAGATTTTAAACACTCATGAAACAGTTTTTAAGAAATTTTAAATAGTGCCAAGTGCCAAGACAATATAATAAATACAATTCCATGAAATTCAACTGGTAGAGACAAAGTTCATATGGTAAAGAGTCCAACTGGTGAAGATCACACCATTAATAACTTTTTCTTTCTCTTTCATAGATAGGTTAAATGGCAAAGACCATCATCTTGTCTAGAAGAACTAGCGCTGAACGTTCCTTCAAACATACAGCCGACAGGTTTTGCTAGCAGATTTCCAATTCCCATTTCGTATTCTTACTTCCTCACAGGCATAACCTTCAAAGATGGTCACCAAACCCAATTCTCACATGTCACCCAGTTGGCAAATGACGGAATCAAACCGTCAAATTGTCTTTGCACTTGGCACTTTGCACTTGGCACTATTTAAAATTTCTTAAATACTGTTTCATGAGTGTTTGATATCTTTGTTCCCTGGGTTGTATACTGAGAGGTTAAAATGGAGGCAGGGACAGCCATGCATACCACTCTGGGCTCCTTGGTGAGACAGTGAGCTACCAGAGAGACAGAGGACATGCCGTCTTGGTACTTTCCCCCTTCCAATCTCACTGTGAAGTCTTTAATGGAAGCCATTAAAAGTGGAACTCACCAACCTGCTTTATTCATGTAGTGGCAAAGGGGAGGGAGATGCCATTACATCTTAAAGCCTGTTTTCTGGCTGATGTTGAAGGTCCAGGAAAGGGACCAGTATAAAAAAGGGGACAACCCAAGCCGATCCTGGCAGTCAACAAAACCTAGGGCCAAGCCGTGGTAAATTCTGATTCATATTAAGACCTGGGTAGCTCTAATCCAGAAATAGCTCTTGGCAACTCCAGACTGGGAGTAAGTTCTTGAAACAATAGTAATATAATAACATTTGATTTATATACTGCCATTCAGGATGACTTAACACCTGCTCAGAGTGGTTTACAAACTATGTTGTTATTGTCCAAATTTGGCAAAGATACTGTGTGGAACTCTCCAATCTGGCTTATTCATGTAGTGGCAAATGGGAGAGGAGTGCCGTTATATCTTAATAATTCCCATCTTACTGGCTAACCCTGAAGACCCAGGAAAGGGTCCAGTATAAAAAAGGGGACAACCCAAGATGACACTGGCAGTCAACAAATCCTGAGGCCAGGCTGTAGTTAGTCCTGCTGCTTATTAAGTCTTGGGTAGCTTTAATCCAGAAATAGCTCCTGGCAAGTCCAGTTTGGGAGTAAGTTCTTGTAATTTGAGACCTTTCCCCCCATGTTATTATGCATAATTGTCCAAATTTAGCAGGAACAAAAATAACAATGTGAGGGCTCCTTTGGTGCAAAACCAGAAATAATTAAGGGGAAAGACCCTCCTCCGAAGGGAAAAAAATTATTGAGATTCTTCAAGAGTACATTCATAAATATTTTTGTATATATTTTAAAAAAAATATTTCTTGTTATGTAAAGTGCAAAGTGCAGAAATGTGCAATGTAATAATCAATGAACAGGAATATCTAAGAATGTAACCTTATATAAGAAGACTGTAACAATCCTTCCTGTCATCACATACAATCAATGTTGCAATATTACAATAAGTTAACACTGCAATGAAATATATAGTCCACAAGTCCAGTTGGTGAAAAAGGTGTCCTTGAAGTTAATCTTGCAGCTAAGTATTCTTCAGTGTCTTCCTATTAGTAATATATATTCCTTCTCTTTACCGGTACAATCACCATTTATCAACCAGATGTCTCCCCGGAATGATATTCCTACTCCAGAACGTAAAAATCCTGTTGCAGGGCGGAGTCTGACGGGGCTTGCTCACATATCAATTTTCCTGTTTCGTGTTTATAACTTTTTCAAAGGCTTATCATTCCATAACTGAGGACTTGCATTCTTCAAACTCTTATCACCAACTTGGCTAGCTTTCCGACGGAACACGACCGTCAAGTTCAATGGGACATGCCCTTAAATAAATAAGTGTGCATTGGATTGTCCAAATTGAGCAGGAAACAGCTTATTTCTTGATAAGCACTGACTATCAGAGGACAACGTGAAGTGATGAGACATTTACGAACAACTTAACACGCATGAAGCCACCAGAAATTGAATCAAGCCATTAGGTCTGTCAAGGTCAGCACCGCCAACCACGACGGGCAGCAAATCTCAGAGTTTCAGGTGACGTCTTTGACACCCCCTGGCTCTTTTCACTGGAGATCTCAAGGACTGAACATGGAAACTTCTGCACCCGAAGCCGATGTTCTACCACTGAACTGTGGCTCCCCCACCCCAGTTTCACACAGCAGCCAACCAGTTGCCCTATCGAGCGGAAACAATTCTTCCTCCCACCCCGCCCCAATCTTGCTAAAGAGGAAACCTATGAGGTCCTTCATGTTTGAAGGAGACGATTTCTCCTTCGAACGGGAAAAGGGCAAAGTAACCTTTTGTGCTTTTGAACGGCTTTGTCTGCCGCTGTGATTTTTCCCAGAAAAATGTGTATATTGTTTGGCCAACGGCGCTGGCCTTTTAATCTTGCAGGAGGTCCAACTATTAGCCTGCCCGTGCTGCAGAAAATCCCACGTTCCTTTGGATGTTTCCTTACAGCGTATCTTTAATTAATCTAATGCAGATATGCCTTTAGGTTCCCCCCACCCCATTAATAAAAAGTCTGTGTATATTCATTGCCCATACAATCTTATCACCCTGACCTCTGTAGAAAATCAATCGACGCGGACCGTCTTGTTGCATTTAAATACATGTATACTGAACTCAATGTGGTGCAAGGCAGCCAAGTTTAAAAAGCAGGAGGGAAATGCTTATTTGTGAGAGGAAAAGATCCAGCATTTTAAAAAAACGGTCTCTTCTCTCCTGACATTACATCAGCCTAGAACCCGAAGCCTGCACACTTGGTCTTGAAGATGCTGCTGCTCAAATCCTGCTGTTCTACTGCAGACCAACACAGCTGCCCACCTGAAACTACCTTGGATTTTGATCTCCTTTCCAGATGGGCGTCTTGCCTTGTGCTCCTACGCTGTTCTGTGAACTCAGCCTAGCGCTCCATCCACATGTAAGTCCCGATGCTCCTGGGGCTCAGACCTTCAGCATCATTTCTACGTGTCAGAACATTTTTTCCCTACTTTATTTCTCAAATGACATATGGCAGTTCTGGCCCCCAAGAAAGCGTACCCAGTCTTCGCCACCACGTTTGGTCCCTGTGTGCTCAGCTGCCTATGGCCCAGCATTAAGACATATCTATGAAGAGCCAGTTTGGTGTAGTGGTTAAGAGCAGCAGAACTCGAATCTGGACAACCCGGTTTGATTCCCCACTCCTCCACTTGAAGCCAGCTGGGTGACCTGGGGTCAGTCACAGCTCTCTCAGAGCTCTCTCAGCCCCACCCACCTCACAGGGAGATCGGCATGAGGATAATAACACGCTTTGTAAACCGCTGAGTGGACATTAAGTTGTCCTGAAGGGTGATATATAAATCAAATGTTATTATTATTGTTGTTGTTAAGATCAATTCAGTCATGAGATGCCAGAGCTCTACCTGTATGGTGAACGCTCAAATTCCTGGTATTACTGCACATGTATTTTGCTACACATTACTCAGCGTGATTGGAATGGTAATATGTACGTGGGACTGAATCCACACATTGTTAGCTGCTGCTCAAAGCTTCCCGGAGCTCTCTTAGCCCCACCCGCCTCACAGGGTGATTGTTTCGGGGATAATAACAACATACTTTGTAAACAGCACTGAGTGGGCATTAAGTTGTCCCGAAGGGCGGTATATAAATCGAATGTTGTAATATTATATTTATATACTGTTGTTATAATAAATGTTGTTATAATAATATCATATAATAATGTTTGTTGTTGTTGTTGTTATTATTAACCCCCGCTTTTCCTGAAGCATCCTTAGCTCTGCAGTGATTCAGATGTGCCGACGGCCTTGTAGAGGAGGCAAAATCGAACCAGACAAGCAGGATTTGAGGGCCATGAGATCAAAGTTAAACACTGTGCATTCTTCAGTAGTGACAAACTCATGGTGTTGCAACAGTCACGGAAAAGCAATGTGGAACAGATGGAACAAACGCACAGCGATGAAAGTTTGTTAATTTATGGGACAATTGTGCCACATTTGCTCAAAAGGTGAAACGGCCTCAAGTAAGATGTAAAAGCAGTGGGATCATCGTTGTTAATGTAACATTTCAATTCCAAGGTATACATTAAATGTTTAATGTTTTTTAAGCAGCTTCTTCCCCTTTCTTGTCCTGTTCTTAAATGTTTAATAGCATTAATTTATCACTTTAATAGGGGCATTTCATAGCTTAGGGTGGGAAAGCCAACATGATTTGCACAGATAAAGTGTGTTACGTAGAAACAGGAATCGACTGCAAGAGCCTGGCTTGTATTTTCAGTTGCCTTGTACAAGTTAATGCAGAATAACATCTGTTAAACGAAAGGGCTTTGTGTGTGTGTGTGTGTGTGGGGGAGCTAATCCAAAATCTCATTATTCTACACAGACAGAGATTAGATGGACTCGGAAATGACCAGTGTTCTGAACCAGAGCAGCAGCCACCAGCAAGCCACACATTTGGGGAGGCGTGCAAGCTTCTCAATTTCGGGAGCATTTTGAAGGAGTTGCTTAAGAGGATTGATTGGAAATTATCTGTTTACTCCCAATATTTTATTGTCTTTGTTTGGAATATTTATTTTTGAGCTGGGCCTATTCTTTGGGGTGTGCTTGCCTTTTGTAAGCTGCCTTGAGCTCCCTTGGTTGGCCGGAAGGCAGGCTACAAACATTTAAATAAACAAATACCTGTTCCAACTGCAGCCTGTCCGGTAGTGGATCAGCATACCAGAAACAGAGCTCCTGTTATCTGGGAAAAGGGAGGATAGATGCAAAAGGATGTGTGCTTTGAATGTAGAATGTTTCCTCTGGCCCTTCCAAAAGCGGTTGAAAGCCGTGCCTCAGAAGATTTACCAAAGAGACTTATAGTCAGGGCTTTTTTTCAGCTGGAACGCCGGGGAACGGAGTTCTGGCACCTCTTGAAAATGGTCACATGGGCCAGTGGCCCCGCCCCCTGATCTCCAGACAGAGGGGAGTTGAGATTGCCCTCCACGCCACTAGCCAATCTAAACTCCCCTCTGTCTGGAGATCAGGGGGCGGGGCCACCGGCCATGTGATCATTTTCGCTGAGGGCGATTTAAACTTTGAAAAACCCTGCCCTTGTTGCAGATGACCCAAAGTGATGTCACTGTGTGGTCCTGTGCTGGCAACCCACTGAGTTCCACCACCTCTTTTCCCAGGAAAAAAGCCCCGCTTACAGTGAAATCCTAAACAGAGTGAATCTAGTCTAAGCCCGTTGTGCTTAGACTGGAGTAACTCTGTTTAGGATTTCACTTTTAGAAGTGTGTCTGCTCTGACTGGAAAACAATAATATGGCACACATGTCCTTTGTTTTCTAAAGACCTTTCCATTTGTCGCTTTCGAGGCTATTTAGAAATCAATACAAACAAAACAACCTCAAACCAAAGAAGAACTCAAATCGAGAATTTCTAATAAGACCTGTAAGCTGCATCTGCGACTCGATCCCACACCCACAATCGCAAGTTTACATGAATACATTGATGGAGACCAGGCTGAAGGAAATGCAGGGGCCAGCATTTCAAGATTATTATTCTCTCCCGTTTATAAACAAATCTATATTTATATGAAGGCTGCAGGGAGGTCTCCTGGCCCTCAGGAAACTGTAAAATCAGATCCAAGATCTTTGAGAAAAAGTCTGCAGGACTTGTTTTATTCTAGTATTATGCGTTCAGATGGGTATTTTATTTTTCCATATGAGGAACAACCTAAATCAGGGGTCCCCAATGCCATAATGCCCACTGACACCTTTCCTGGAGCCTGCCAGGTGTTTTATGAAGTGGGTGGGGCCAGGTGGGGCTTTTGCCCAGCAGGGCTTCTGATTGGACATTGAAGATCTATGGAGATTTTTTAAAAAAGTTGCTTTGGCAGCAGCACAACACCAGGCTCTTCACCGCGTTCCTGCTGGGAAAAAGCCCTGCTGCACAGCAATATTGTCTCAGAGGGCCTTTGAAGGAGTCTGAGATCGTCTGCATTGTGGTCATGTTAGGGGCTTGAGAACTGTGGGTGTGTTGGATGCTGCTGGCATACACTGCAGTGAAATATTTTACATCCCACAGCCTAGTGCCAAAATTGGCAGCCCCAAATAAGTTTGCACTCTGTATAGAATCAGAGTTTATAAAACTACCTTTCTCAGGGTAGAAAAGAACAAGAGTCTAGTAGCACTGATAAGACTAACAAAATCACTGAACTGTGACTCACAAAAGCTCATGCCCTACCACAATTTTTGTCAATCTTACAGGTGCTCTTGGGCTTTTGCACTTTTCTGCTGCTACAGATGGACTAACACAGCTTGATCTATTTCCCGGGGTAGCAGAGGGGAAGGGAAAGAAGAATGGAGATGACTCACCTCCCAAGCCATTGGGTGCTACGAAAATGCAAATGACAGAAGTCAGGAAAAGGACAACAGGCAGCCAGTGTCCCAACTGAGATCATTGTCACGCTTAAGGGCGGTTGCCAACCTCTAGGTGGTGATTGGAGGTCTCCTGGGATTACAACTGATCTCCAGGCCACAGAGATCAGCTTCCCTGGAGAAAATGGCAGGTTTGGATGGTGGGCTGTGGGGCATTATACCCGCTGAACTCCCTCTGCTTCCCAAATCTCTCCATGCTCCACTCTCCGTGCTCCAACCCTCTCCATGCTCCACTCCTAATATCTCCAGGGATTTCCAAACCTAGAACAGGCAACCCTACACTTAAGCAATAGATATCTGGGGGCGGGGGGAGGAATATAGAGAAATCCAGATCCTAATAGTTAGCTTGATGGTGATTGAGATAACCAGAGAGGGTGAGAATTCAAGAGTGGTGAGAGGCAAGGTTCATTGGGTATGGGAACTGGGATGGCTGCATAAGTTTCCCACTCCCAGGTGGGCAGAAATGTTTGTGAGCCCCATTTCCCCACATACACTGCTTCGTGTCTCCAGTGTAGGTCTGGGCTGGGATTCCTCCCCAAAGTTGTCTGCCGGCTTCTTGAATTGTGCCTAAAAGAGAGCAAGGAGTCAGTGCAGAACCTGACGAGATGGTCCTGAGCTCATTTTCGTCCTGTTGTCCAAGAACTTCCAATAGGGCTTACACTTCTTCCCACAGCCAGGCACTTATGATAGCTTCCAGTGTTGTTGCAGAGCCCCGGTAACTTTGCCAGGGTGGTCCGGCCCTCTCTTGCCCCATCTGCGTCAAACAGGAGAGGATGAATGGATAAGGAGTGAATGGGTGAGAGAAGCTGTGCTTGCCTTTTCTCTCACTGTATCAGGAGTGAAGGGTACACTCCCTTTCTGGCATAAGAGGCAAATGCTCTTAGCTCATGTTCTCATTGAGAAGGGAAAGCCACAACTAAGCTACAAACAAATCAAGCTCCATTCAAGCATGAAAAAAATAGTTAAAAAGGAAGGGTAACTCCCCCCTCGCCACATGTGCTCATGGTATTGAACACACGTCTGTCACTTAGATTTTAGCAGTGAGCCGCATTGAATAGATTGCAGAAAAGCTACTGGCCCCAGAGAACAATCATTCTTAGTGATAAAGCCTGCAAACTATAATTTGGCTGCCAAAGTCATAATCAGGTGTTGACTTAATTAAAATCCCTTGAAGTGATGCAGAGAGAGGGGGAAAAACACGGAGGGTTTTTTTTCTTCTTCCAAAAAAGCATCTCTCATCTATGATTATTATTACTTCCAACTCTTCCATTCTCCATTGAAGAAGCTCCATGGAATACCAATAATCTTGCCTGGGTGACTCACACCTGCTGCTTTTTCTATGGGAAATAGTGATCCAGACACGGGTGATGACAATCTCTCCTTGGGCCAGAGACTTGGGGTTTGTGCCTCATGCGGACCTTATGGAGAGAAAAGTCTTTTTCCAACAGTTGCTACCAGATGTCAGGAATTGACCCTCCAACCTCAGGAATCACCATCAGGAATCAGGATCCCTAGCCAAACTGGCCTGGGGAAAATTGCTACCTGACCTCAAGGTCTTACCCTGGGCATTTAAGAAGGGGCCACGAGAACTGTGCACTGATGTAACCCTTCCTGCCCTTTGTCCGGGGTCCGCAGCCCAGCCCCTGAACTTATCTGGAGAAGAGGATGGGAGACCCTTGGGAGACAGATGCCCTGCTCCCCAACAGACAGCCAGGTCCAGAACCTGCCAGTCACAGAGGGAAGGGAAGAGATATCCAAGCCTCAGAGGGTTAGAAGGAGCAGGTGGAAGCCAGCCAGTCCCACCCTCTGCTGGAAGGCTGGGAGCCCTAGAAGGGAGAGTAAGTACAGCCAAGAGGGGGTCAGGGCCGGGGGAGAAGGCCCCAGAGATAGGGGCAGCCAGCCAGCCAGAAACCTTACTGGCAGAGGAAGAAAGGCAACAAAAACAGCCCAGGGCCACACCCGAACCTGCAAACAGGGAGGAAGGGAATAATAGGAACCAGCTGGAAGTTCTGAGCAGGGGAGGCTTGGCAGCCAGCCAAGAGAACACAGCTGTAGCTGTCCAGGGGCCTGAAGCTCAGAGCAAAGGAGGCTTGGCAGCCAGCCAAGAGATCCCAGCTGTAACTGCCCAAAGCAGCCAGACAAGCTACCCCAGGAGCAGCTGCTTGAGGCAGCCCAGGCCAGGGCTAGACGGCAAACGAGGGGTGTGGCTGGCAGGTGGAGCCAGGAATAAGGGAAAGGATATAAGGGAAGTCCATCCACAGAGTGTGGCGGGTTGTGTAGGAGGAGTGGAGTAGGAGTTGTTGGAGGTTGTATGGAGAGGATGAGTGAGTGAGGAAAGAAGGCGGTGAAGGTGATGAAGGAGGAAGGTGGACACAGGGGTGGGGTTAGGTTAACTGGACTTGCTGGTGGCTTGAGAGGGTGCATGGGTGACGCATACCTCCCCTCCTACCACAGAGCGGAATCCTGCATAATCCCTAGCGGCAACCTGATGATGAAGCCAGGTGCCCCAGCACCCGATGCAGCAGCGCCTAGGAGAAAACCTGACACGCTTCCTCTCATGATCTGCCCAGGTTCACAGAATCAGCATTGCTGTCAGATGGCTATCTAGAAGGGAGTGAAATGCAAGGATCACTGAGGTTCTTTCTCTCTTGAATCCTGCTACTAATCAAATGCTGTCCCCAAATTAGGGGCCGATGAACATTTAGGCTGTGCATGCATATAACCGAGGAGAGAGGTTCTACTCCTATTTCTTTCTTCTAGTGGGAATAAGGGCTGTGGGCACTGGCCATCTAGTTTCATTATTAGGATTTATTAATAGTAATATATTTAATCATGGCATGCTAAAGAGGACAGTTGGTAATTGCAGTTCTACTGGCTAAAATTATGAGTGTTTCAACATACCATCTGCTGATGGCTACCTCGAAAGTATTAAAATAGAAATGGAATTTACATAACGTCTGGCTGTGGCATCTCTACAGACCTCTGTAATGGAGGAGATCTCTCTGGGCATCCGTTGCACGATGCAGGAGACAACAATCGCTTCTTATGGCATCTGTGAGCTTAATCTCTGCACCGTTTTCTTCCCTTCCTAGAATCATGAAGTATCAGGAATCCTTGGTGCCTCCAGCTGTCCAGGCAACAACCCAGATGAGGTATAAACCAGAGAGTCCACCCTTGAAAGCAACCATATTCTCCAGGGGAACTGATCTCTATAGTCTAGAGATCAGTTCTAATTCCAGGAGTCCTCCAGGCCTCCCCTGGAGGTTGGCAACCACAATAGCTAGGCTGAGTAAAGACTACTGATAGGCTTTCCGGGGAGAGCAGTCATGCTGGAGTCTGAAGAAGGGTGTTCCACCCCCTTTGATCTCCACTTAGCATGAGAGCTAAGCTACAAGAGACGAATTACAGCAGGAGGAGCACATGAAGGGAGTCGCAATGTTAGCCGGGAAGCTGAGTTTTAAAAGACATCGGAAGGATTTGTCAATTTCCCCTCTCTACAGAGCCAGGGAGATTCCTGCTCAGAAGGTTTATTTCCTCTTGGCCTCCTAGAAGGGGAGGTGAAACTGACAGAGCCTTAGGGAGGCAAGAGGAAATTAACAAACCCTCTGAGCAGCCATCTCCCTGGCTCTGTAGAGAGGCGAAATTGACAAAGCCTTCTGATCTCTTTTAAAACTCAGCTTCCCGGCTAAGATTGCGACTCCGTTCACGTACTCCTCCTGCTGTAATTCGTCTCTTGTCACTTGGTTCTGAGAGGCTCACCACCAGGGAGACAAACCAGGAAACTTCCGTTTCAAAGGTTGGTCAATCCAGATACTCTGTGGGAAGCTGCGACCTGTGCCATCAGTCTTAAAGAGCCCCCACCCAGGGCCCACCGGTGCAGACCTTAGTGTATCTTTAGCCTACCCTTCCTCCAAAGAACTCAGAATGTCACGTGTGCTTCTCCCTTCTTTTCTTCCCATAACAATCCCCTAAGGTAGGCCAGACTGAGAGAGAATAATTGGCCCCAGGTCGCCCAATTGGCCCCAGGTCGCCCAGTAAGCTTCAGGGTTGAGTGGGGATTTGAAACCACGATTCCCAGACCCTCGTCCAACACTCTGGTGGTGCAGCCCTAAAGAGAGTTGCATCCTTCTAAGTCCGTGGGCTTAGAAAGGGGTAACCCCAATTAGGGGTGCCCTCCAATCGCTACGCTGGCTTCCTGACTTATTTGTGCCCTGAAATGGAAAGTTGCAACATTTAAAGTGTCAGCCATTCTTCCTATTTTGCCTGTAAACCAACATTTTAAAAAAAAAATCAGTTTCCTTGCCCATTTACATTTTTGCCTGCAAAAGAGTCAACAGGACAGGTGCCGTCTGTTACCCCGCTCGGTCTGATCCACTGTCACCATCAAACAAGCTTAATATCTTGCAAGTATATTAACCTTTTGTTTATCAAACTGCCAAAGCAAACAGACCAACAAACAGTGCTGCGGAAAAAGATAGGGGATCATCATGTTAGTCCCTTACTGAGTAAATAATCTGCTTGAGTCGCATACAATTAAATCAATTTGCTATTTCACAGGGGAGTTGGCAACCCTCGATCTTCCTGTCGGCAAGAAATCCAGCACCGGCTGGTTTCTGTGCATGCAAGCAGTTCGCTCAACTTTTTGCTTTTCCCAAGAGTGGAAGCCGATAAAACTGGAGGAATTACACCTGGAGCAGCTACAACTCAGTCAGCACAAATGTGAGAAGCCCCAGGAGGAAGCTCAGTAGCCAAATCCACTTTAGAAATCAAGTAGAATGTTTGTGGGTTGCGCCACTGCTGGGAGCATTTAATTCCAACAGCTTCAGTTCTCCGTAGCGTTCCTGGCACACCTCGGGTTCTACAGTGTTCTGGATGGCTTGAGAATCGCATACGCTTTGAGACCGCTTTCTCCATCACACCCCTGCTGGTGGGTTCTTCTCCTGCATCTGAGAGAAGCATAAGAGCCTGGTTGGATCAGACCCAAGGCCAAACTCATTATTTTCTTAATGGTAGCCAACCACAGGGCCAAGGAAGTGTTCAACAAGGAGGCACAAGAACAGCAGTGAATCCCATACTCAAGAGGTATCTCGTGCCTTGATTTATCATGTTGCCTAGATCGTCTCCAAGGAGGAATATGGAACACCAGAATCTTCACACTGGTTCCATTCAGTTCAAATTGCTCCCGTAATCTTTCTTTATAAACTGGTACCATTACCAAATAATGCTAGGAAAAGAGGAAGGCAGGAAGAAAAGAGGAAGACTCAAAATGAGATGGCTTGACTCAATAAAAGAAGCCACGTCCTCCAGTTTGCAGGGACAGAGCAAATCTGTTAATGATAGGATGTTTTGGAGGTCTTTCATCCATTGGTTGGAGACAACTTGATGGCACACAGCACACACACACACACACACATCATGAGAAGACAAGACTCTCTGGAAATGTTAATAATGCTTGGAAAAGTGGAAGGCAGTAGGAAAAGAGGAAGACCCAAAATGAGATGACTGGACTCAAATAAAAGAAGCCACGTCCTCCAGTTTGTAGGATCCGAGCAAGTCTGTTAATTGATAGGATGTTTTCTAGGTCTTTCATTCATAGGGTCACTATAGGTCAGAGGCAACTTGATGGCACATAACACACACAACACCATTACCAACCTGTCTCCTCCAACCCAACACAGCAACATTCACCCTCACCATCTTGTTCCGTTTTCTTTCTACTTTCTTTTAATTTCGGGGGGTTATTTTAGAAAAAAAAAAGGCTGTGCACGCCCTCTCTCCAGTACCAGAATGCACATCTGATTTAAAAAAAATATGGAGCATGAGGATTCACAACCACCTCCTTCTACCAGGCTACCCTCTCCTATTATGTGGAGGTGAGGCAAGGCGCCACTAGCAATTGACTGGCTCTAGCTACAGCACAACAGGTAGAATATCAATTTCTTTGTAATCATTGGGAAAGGCCCTTTGCTTTTTTTTCCCAAGACAGGACTGAATGGTCTGATTTTAAAAAAGCATCTTTGAGGGAGTGCATCTTTGCAGCTCCAGCTGGGGTGGAGAGACTAATCACAGTGCAAGCTGCTGGCCCTTGATGCTCTCAGCAGGAGGCCCTCAAATGTGTCTGAGATGATGCTACAGTGTGGTCATGTTCCCCCCCCCCCAAACGAATAACTCTGCGGGGAGCAAAAGGCCTGTTGAAGGTCATGAAACGTTTCTGCTGACATTGATGTTAAATGCTAAATTCGCTCTCGCTTTGTATTCAGAAGTAGCCTAGCTCCGCTCTGCTAAGGGTTTATTTACGAAGCCAGTTGTGGGGCAGTGAACATGCTGGAGCTGCCCCACTGCTGGTCAGGCCAGCCCTTGATGTCCGCTCCTGAAGGTGGCTGGATGGCTTCAAGCTGCAATCGACAGACTGTGCTGTGCTCAGCAATGTGGATTTACCCTTTTTCCTTGAGACCATTTGCAGAACTGGAAAGACATCATATGATAGCGTAATATTATATCCTGTAATTTTGGTCATGCATAGGGTGGTCAACTCTGACCTGATAAATTCCTGGAAATTTGGGGACAGTGACAGTGGAAGTGGAAGTCTGGGTATGGTTTTCATCTAAAATCTATGATAGTCCATAGAGTTTCCCCTCCAAAGCTGTCATTTTCTCCTGGGGAACTGATCTCCGTAGTCTGGAGATCAGTTGCAGATCTGGGAGAACTCCAGTCCCCACCTGGAGATTGGCAATCATACAGCATACCTATCTCAGAATCTGATTTTTTATGGAGCTGAGTTCCATAACTCACAGTGAAATCCTAAATAGAGTTACTCCAGATTAAGACTAGAGTTACTCCATCTTAGACTACAGTAACTCTTCTTAGGATTTCTAAGCCAATTATAGAAATTTTATTTATGTCATTTATAGTCTGCCTTTCTCACTGAGACTCAAGGCAGATTACATAGAGTGAGATTAGAACAGTCAATATCAAGGTCATTTCAACAAACAATGCCAGAGGGTAAATAAATGCAAGTCTACAAAGACGTAACCAGGGCTTTTTTTCAGCGGGAACGCGGTGGAACGGAGTTCTGGCACCTCTTGAAAATGGTCACATGGCCAGTGGCCCCGCCCCCTGATCTCCAGATAAAGGGGAGTTTAGATTGCCCTCCGCGCTGCTGCGTGGAGGGCAATCTAAACTCCCCTCTGTCTGGAGATCAGGGGGCGGGGCCACCGGCCATGTGACCATTTTCGCCGAGGGTGATTTAAACTGGAAAAAAGTCCCCCCTTGTTCCAGCTGACCCAAAGTGATGTCATTGTGCGGTCCTGAGCTCCACCACTGAGTTCCAGCACCTCTTTTCCCAGAAAAAAAGCCCTGGACATCACATTGGCAAAAATCCCATACAAAGTTGCAGAAATGAATGAAACAGCATAAGAAATTCTAGGACTAACATCAGACAACATAGAACTACCCAGTAGGGTTGTACTTAAAGCAACAGGAAGTACATAGGAGCACATACTTAAATCAACAGGGCATAAGGCAACATAGTGGTGAAGTCTATGGTCCCCAATTCATCAGTGAAGCATCTCTTTGAGTCCCCTCTTCCTACAATACAGCCCTCCTATCTGTGTAAAAAGCCCTTTTGATTAATTTAGTTTTGTGGTTTTTGTGGAAACCCTGGAGAGTGGGGGCTCTCCTGACCTCCTCAGGCAGGCCGTTCCACAGGGTAGGGGGCACCACAGAGAATGCACGTGTGAAGACAGCTGCTGATTTCACCCATGTGCAGGGTGGCAGCTGCAGGAGACCCTGTTTGGATGAGCGAATGGAGTATTCTGTATCCTATGGGATACCTACAGGGTTTCCTATGTCCCTCCTGTCTGTGGAGGGACATAGGGAGAAAGGCGGTCCTGTAGGTATGCTGGACTGAGGCCATGAAGAGCCTTGTATGTGATAGCCAATACCTTGAACTGAGCACAGTAACTGATAGGTAGCCAATGGAGCAGACAGGGCTCAGTGGCACACAGGAGGTCCCATCTGCTTGGCATGCAGAACGTCACAGGTTCAATCCCTGGCATCTCCAGCAGGGTCACCAAGAGGCTTGGAGAAAAATGTCTTGTCCTTTGAAAAGAAGCCTAAAGTGTAGAATTGGGCAGCTGAAGCTTTTCCTGGCAAGGAGCTAAATAACGTCACTTGGTAAGTGCCATCCCATTAAGCCTCAATTAAAGGGACGGGACTTATTTCTCTCTAGGAAGTTGGTGATCCTAATCTCTAGTTAAGAGGATCAAGTAGTAGGTATATTAAAGACCTGTACCTGAGACTCTGGAGACAGCAGCTGCCAGCAGTTAGGGCAAACCTTGGCAGGTCAACAGTTAATTCAGTATAAAGCAGCTTCATGTGTTTAGGAGAGAATATATATGGACATGTCTTAATTGGGAGGCTACTTAGACTGCAATTCTAAGGACGCTTTCCAGAGACTCAATGCCATTGCATAGCACAGAGCTTCTGATTAGACCTATTAAGATGAGTCCTGACCAGGGCTTTTTTTCCTGGGAAAAGTGGTGGTGGAACTCAGGACTGCACAATGGCGTCACTTTGGGTCAGCTGAAACAAGGGGGGAGTTTTTCAAAGCTTAAATCGCCCTCGGCAAAAATGGTTAAATGGCCGGTGGCCCCGCCCTCTGATCTCCAGACAGAGGGGAGTTTAGACTGCCCTCCGTGCCGCTCCAGCAGCACGGAGGGCAATCGAAACTCCCCTCTGTCTGGAGATCAGGGGGCGGGGCCACCTGTGACCATTTTCAAGAGGTGTCAGAACTCCATTCCACCGCGTTCCAGCTGAAAAAAAGCCCTGGTCCTGACTGGTGCTGGGACGCCAAAGACGTTTCTCCATGCTGCTACTTGAACTCTATTACCTGGAGGTGGCCATTTGTGAATTTTT
Organism: Eublepharis macularius; assembly: GCF_028583425.1. Taxonomy (NCBI): domain Eukaryota; kingdom Metazoa; phylum Chordata; class Lepidosauria; order Squamata; family Eublepharidae; genus Eublepharis; species Eublepharis macularius. Next base: position 5,924,673 of record NC_072798.1, read on the forward strand.
GCTCCCCGAACCCTGTGCCAACTTTCCCCTTGAGCATTCTACTTGCCGTGTGATCTTATTCTGTGATGTCTGTATGTGCTATCCACTCCCAGTGCCAAAATATATATTTGCAAACATTTTTGAAATTTGCCAGAATTAAAATATGAATGTCAATTTTTAACCTCAGCCTTTGAATGTTGAGTGTTTTAGAGTTGTTGGCTTGTCTTGGTTGTTTTGATGTTTGGCAGGCGTCAAACAAGAAATCCCATAAGCTGTCAACTGTCAAATACAAAATACCATTGCATGCCAGCAACCAAACACTGCTGAATGCTAAATACCATTGCATGCCAATTATAAAATATTATTGAATACAAAATATGAATACATGCCAGCTATCCAACTGTCAAATATCACCTACCAAACATCATTCAACATAAAAAATAGATATTCAACTATTTAGGGTTTATTCAATGATAATTTGACATTAATTTTTAAGACATACCGACTGGAGAGAAAAAAAAGTCCAGTTCCTTTAATAGAGGTTCAGCTTCAGCTGCCTATTTCTGCTCATTAAACCTCTATGAAAGGGGACAGGACATTTTTCTCCAGGCCTGTTGGCAACTAATTGTGTGGGAGGGGTAGGCTTTTTGCCTACCAAAATAATAACTATAGGGGAATTTGTGAAAATTATATTTAATCTGAACCTAAACTACAATAATTTTTTTTAAGCATGAATGTTTGCATGGGGAAAAACAAACTATTGTGGTAACTTAAGGTATGAAGCCTTAGGAATCTGAAAGGGGCTTTCACAAAGAAGACAGGCTCAAATTAAATCTGAAGCGGGTTTCTGTTGGTGGCAAATGAGGGTGAGAGATGAGCACAATCTACCACTAATAGCCAACCACCTCGTCTTTTGCACCTTATCTGTTCCGCCTGGTGTATCAGTGCTTAATGTTACGCCATTTCTGGTTTTAAGCTTCATGCATCAATACGTACAGCATGCCAAGAAAACTCCCTTGCTGTAGCCCAATTGCAGGACTGGAGACATATTTGGAAGTGTTTGTGATCTAGTCCTTTAAAGGCATGATTTGTAGCAGGGTTTTTTTTTCTGGGAAAAGAGGTGGTGGAACTCAGTGGTGGAACTCAGGACCGCACAATGACATCACTTTGGGTCAGCTGGAACAAGGGGGGAGTTTTTTAAAGTTTAAATCGCCCTCGGCTAAAATGGTCACATGGCCGGTGGCCCGCCCCCTGATCTCCAGACAGAGGGGAGTTTAGATTGCCCTCCACGCCATGGCACGGAGGGCGATCTAAACTCCCCTCTGTCTGGAGATCAGGGGGGCGGGGCCACCGGTCATGTGACCATTTTCAAGAGGTGCTGGAACTCCGTTCCACTGCGTTCCCATTGAAAAAAAGCCCTGATTTGTAGTATCGTTCAGCTGTGCTCCATCTCCCTGCTCACCAACTTGGCTCTTCTAATTAACATCTATTGACGATTCCATCAATTTGCCAAGGGCAAGTGACTTCAGTAAGGGCTTGCCCCTTTACACAAAGGTGCTACATGTGGGCCAAGAGCCAAAAATTGACATATTAGTATCCCATAAGGAGGCAAAACTTATCTCTGTTTTTCTAAAAGGTGCATGCTTATGTTTTATGTTTTGATATGATAACCCATTCTGATTGGTAGCTTGAGCTTTTTAAGTTGCAATCAAGATGGTCTAAACCGATTTTTCCTACCTTTTCAATTTGAACTATAACTCATGAACCAAGTGACCAATTCCAAACCTTAAAGGACTGTTTGAAAGCTAATAAATTTCCCTTTTAATAACTTCTACTACTACTACTAATGCCTCTATCCATTAATGTTTTTGTGAGATAAGCTATACAGCAAAGAACAAGTCAATTTTTATAACCTTCCCCTAAGGTTTATGGCATATTGCGCTTAACCTAACCCAGATAGTTACCCGAAGTATATTGGACAATTGTAGCTTATTCTTTTGCCTTTCCAGTGAGCCATAGCATGAAGAATTTCATTTGGATATGTCACAGAAGAAGACTGAGACTTGGAAGAGCAGCTGTGAGGGAATTAGAAAAGATTCTTAAAGATAAAGACTGGTGGCAGCTTTCCACGTTTTTTTAGCAGAGACAGGGTCTTGATCTTTAAGGATAAGGGTGTGTTGTTGGGGACCAAGATCAAGATAATACAAACTATGGTATTCCCCATTACTATGTATGGATGTGAAAGTTGGACAGTGAAGAGAGGTGACAGGAATAAAATTGAGTCATTTGAAATGTGGTGCTGGAGGAGAGTTATTGTGGACAGCCAAAAAGACATGGGTACTAGAGTGGGTACTAGATCAAATCAAGTGGGTACTAGATCAAATCAAGCTTGAATTCTCCCCAGAAGCTAAAATGACAAAACTGAGGCTATCGTACTTTGGTCACATCATGAGAAGACAAGATTCTCTGGAAAAGTCAATAATGCTAGGAAAAGTGGAAGGCAGCAGGAAAAGAGGAAGACCTAAAACGAGATTTCTGGACTCAATAAAAGAAGCCCCGTCCTCCATTTTGCCTGAGCTGAACAAGTCTGTCAATGATAGGATGTTTCGGAGGTCTTTCATTCCTAGGGTCACCATGGGTCAGAGGCGACTTGATGGCACATAACACACACACACATACACACACACACAAGCGCCACAGTTAGGTACATGAAAAAGGATCCATATGTTATGTGTTTTTATCCAATGTAACTAGATACTAGATAACAGAGCTAGCATGGTGTAGTGGTTAGTGTGTCAGACAAGGACCTGGGAAGCCAAGTTTCAAATCCCCGTTCTGCCATGGAAGCTTGCAGGGTGAGTTCACAGGTTGTTGTGAGGATAAAATGGAGGAGATGCAAATGCTGTAAGCCACTGCAAAGAAACATCTTTTAATTTTATGAGTTCAGCAAACGTCCAACATGCTTTATTGCTAAGAAAAATATTTTGTGAGCTGAAAAGCCAGAGACAATGTTCTTTCAGCCATATACTCAGTTAGTCAAGGTAGTATAGTTGGCTATGATAAGGCAGACCTGAGTTCAAATCCTTGCTTGTCACAAAGCTCATTGTGTGCACTTGGGCCAGTGTCTCTTCCCAGTGTCTCTTTATTTTGTTTTTTGGCTTACTCTTGTGAGGGCTGCTCCGCTTTGTCTGTTGTGCCTTTGAAGAAAGGGCAAAATAAAAATGAGTTGAGTGACTGAAGTAGTCTTGAAAACCAGATCATGGCAGGCAGTCATACATCATGCAAAAGTTGCTGTAAATCTCTTTTGCGTTTTGATAGTAAAATGTAATAGTAAAATGTGATAGTAACATCTTGAGCAATATTTCCAGGCCTAAGAAAAGCAGATTTGCTACAGTTCCAACTGGCAGGCAGTCTGTAACTACAAGAATACAGTTTGGCAGGACTGTAATCTGGAGAACTGGGTTTGATTCCCTACTCCTCCGCTTGAAGCCAGCTGGGTGACCTTGGATCAGTCACTTAAGAGCAGCAGGACTCTAATCTGGAGAGTCAGGTTTGATTCCCTACTCCTCCGCTTGAAGCCAGCTGGGTGACCTTGGATCAGTCACTTAAGAGCAGCAGGACTCTAATCTGGAGAGTCAGGTTTGATTCCCTACTCCTCCGCTTGAAGCCAGCTGGGTGACCTTGGGTCAGTCACAGTTTCTTGGAGCTCTCTCAGGCCCACCCTCTTCATAGGGCGATTTTTATGAGGATAACAATAACAAACTTTGTAAATTGCTCTGAGTGTGGCATTAAGTTGTCCTGAAGGGTGGTATATAAATCAAACGTTGATGTTTGAAAATCAGGGCTCATTTCAAGGGGGAACGCACAGGAACGCAGTTCTGGCAGTTCCCCAAAGAGGTCACATGTCAGGTGGCCTTACCCACCTGACCCTTGGCCATTTTGGGCCCGTTTCAGCCTGGATTGGGGCCCAAACAGCCTGGATCGGGCCTCTGACAGGTGATGGATCACTCTCCCACTCAACAGCGGACCAATCTTGACCATTTTGGGCCCCTTTTTGGCCATTTTGGGCCCAATTTTGCCCATTTTCTGGGCCCAAATCAGTTATGCTAATGACACACTTCCAGTGATGGAAAGGGGCATGGCATATGCTAATTAGTTATGCTAATGAGTTCCTCCAGCTCTTTTTTTACAAAATGACCCCTGCTGAAAATGCATCTAGGCCTTTCCGCAGTGACACACAATATGATGTTTGCATTGTTGCATTGTACAGAACTGGACCAGTGGAATGAAAGGTGAACCAATCCAGCTCTTATCGTCAGCCAGGAAATATTTCCTATAATAGGGAAGGAGGGGAGGGAAGATGCCATAGTATAGCCTAATCTTCTCAGATCTTGGAAGCTAAGCAGAGTTAGCTGTGTTAGTCTGTAGTAGCAAAATCAAAAAGAGTCCAGTAGCACCTTTAAGACTAACCAATTTTATTGTAGTGTAAGCTTTCGAGAATCACAGTTCTCTTCGTCAGATGCATGGAGGGCAAAAAGAAACTGGTCAGATATAGAGGAGGAGAGGGGAGGGTGGAGTAGATGCAAACAGCTCCTTCTGATATGGAGATGCAAACAGCTTCTTCTGATATGGAGATCAGTTTGCTTCTGTTGAGGAAATCAGTTACCTCTGATAATGAGATAACCATTCATAGTACTTGAATGGGAGACCACCAAGGAAGACTCTGTAGAGGAAGGCACTGACAAACCACCTCTGCTTCTCACTTGCTTGGAAAGCCCCTTGCTGGGTCACCATAAGTTAGTTGTGACTTGATGGCACTTTACATACACAGTGGGGTAAGGGGAGATTTCCACTGTTGTTCTAGTGCTGAGCTGGTGTGATATTTGAGTGTTGAACCAGGGACCTTTTGCATGCAAAGCAGATGCTGTACTAATAAGCTATGGCCTCACCCCACCTAAGGCCTTTGGGAGACCCAGGTTCAAACCTCTGCTTGCTATGAAGCTCCTTGGGCAATCCATTGGGCCATCATTCTCTCTCAGCACAGACAACCTTATAGAGTTGTAAAAACAAGAGGAAGCACACATCCTACCATGCTCGGAAATAAGGTGGGACAGAACTGAATAAGTAATAAATTTGGTACCCTTTCCTTTCCTTTTTCAGAGCTTAGAGGTAGTTTCTTAAGCAGACTCTTGGTCTGTAAGATATAATGAGTTCAAACTGTCTCTTTGTGTGTATATGTATTTATTTATGTATTTTCTGGCATTTTAAAAATCCTGTTTGCTTCGCCAAGCAGGCTCTTGAGATGGCTTACTGCCTTTGCCATAAAAAAACATCAGAGTCCACATCTGGGACACCAGCCAGCCAGGCTGCTGTTGCTGCTGTTAAATGCACCGGAGCAGGTCAGGATGCTTTCCTTTCCTCCCGTAAATAGACAGCCTACTGAAATATTCAGGGCCCAATACAATGATACACAGATCTTCTAGGTTCACATTCCCTATCAGGCTATCCAATTGATCTTCACAGGGGAACAATGTGGTGTAATGGTTAGAGTGTCTAGGGTTAACTGTCCATTGTGGAGTCTCAAAACAACTCCCTATAGTCTGGTTGCCAACTCTGGGTTTGGAAATTACTGGAGATTTGGGGTTGCAGCCTAAGGAGGGCAAGGTTTGGGAAGAGACAAGACCTCAGCTGGGTATAGAGCCATGGAGTCCAACCTCCAAAGCAACCATTTTCTCCAGGGGAATGGATCCCTGTTGCTTGGAAATCAACTGTCATTCCAGGAGATCTCCAAGTCCCACCTGGAGCTTGGAAAACCTAGTTGCTCCCCAAACACTTTCCAAGGTACATTGCTTTTTAAGTTTTATAAATGGGGCACTGAATGACTTGCTCCGAGTCTGTCAGCAGGTCTACAGTCGAGTAGGGAGACCCAGGCATCTCTAGTCTAAATCCAGTATTGTAATTTTTAAATTAGTTTTGATCCTGGCCAAGACTTCCACAGATGTATTTAGTGCACAGCCTTTTATTTAATGGGTCAAGATGGGTAGCTGTGTTAAGTCTGTCTGTAGCAGCAGAAAAGAGCAAGAGTTCAGTAGCCCCTTTAAGACTAATGAAATCTGTGGTAGGGTATGAGCTTTCATGAGTCACAGCTCACTTCTTCAGATACAGCTGTGTCTGTATCCCTAACACCAGGGCTTCTTTTCAGCTGGAACGCGGTGGAACGGAGTTCTGGCACCTCTTGAAATGGTCACATGGCTGGTGGCCCCACCCCCTGAAGTCCAGATGGGTGTTTAGATTGCCATCCGCGCTGAAACGGCGCGGAGGGCAATCTAAACTCCCCTCTGTCTGGAAATCAGGGGGCGGGGCCACCAGTCATGTGACCTTTTTCACCGAGGGCAATGTAAACTTTAACCCCCCCCCCTTGTTCCAGCTGACCCAGAGTGATGTCATTGTGCAGTCCTGGAAGTGTGCACGTACTTTGCGCACGTGCATGTGGTACCAGAGGCACTACCTCCTGCCAAGAGTTGCCCCCTGTGCTGGCAACCCCACTGAGTTCCACCACCTCTTTTCCCAGAAAAAAAGCCCTGCCTAACACAAATTTTGTTAGTCTTATAGGTGCTATTGGACTCTTGCTCTTTTCTACTACTATGTAGTGCTTACAGTGTTGAACTAGTATCTGGAAGAGACTCATGTTCAAATCCCAGCGAATAACATGGAGGAGGGGAGAACTCCTCAGTAAGCCATTTTGATTCCCATTGGGGGAAAAAAAGTGGGGTTAATATACAGACGCACAGCACCGTCCTAAGCAGGTCGACTCACAATCCCATTCAATTATACTCAGTGAATCTTACCCTGAGGAAAGTGCTCATAGGATTATACTGTCAGACAAAAAAGTGAAGTTAGGCTGCAACCTGCGCGATTGGGGGTGATTTGATTGGGGATTCCTGTGAATGTTCCAAAATACCCCAATCTGGACTCTGTGGCATTACACCCTGCTGAGTTCCCTGCCCTCCCCCAGGTCCCCCCACCAAATAAAAATCTCCAGGAATTTCCCACCCTGGACCTGGCAAACCTACTTCACCGCCCCAAAGAATTCATTGCAACTCATTCCCTAGAGCGCATGCTCAAAACGGAAGTCAGTCGGCCGTTTCCCCCTTCAGTATGAACGACAGAACCCATACTGCAACGCGCGCCTCTCCCTCGACCGCCTCTTGGTGCCGCAGGTATCCACTTTGGACCACACTACCCAGCGTTCCTTGCGCTAACCCAGCCTTAGCCCCCTGTCTACAGTCCTTCTGGGACTTGTAGTTCTCCGCCCTCCGAAGAAGTTTTTCTCTCTCTCCGGCCGCCCATGAGGGGGAAAAAGTTTCCACACTCCTGTCACTTGGGCCGGGCCGGGCCGTTGCTAGGAGCAACGGCTTCTCATCCAGTAAGAAAGGAGCACTCCCGAGCGGGAGGCGGGGCTGTGAGGGCGACGGGCCAATGGCGCGCCTGACAGGGCTGTGAGGGAGGAGCGCCAGTCTCCTTGAGCCCCGTGCTGCTTTGCGGCCTAGGCGGGTGACCGGCTGGCTGGCTGACCGACCTCGGGCCATGGGAGGCAGCGGCAGCGCCCCGCGGAGGGTCACCTTTGAGACGGATGAGAACGACAACGTGACGGTGGTGAAGGGCGTGCGGGTGAGCGTCGGCGGGGTCCCCTCAGCAGCCTCCTCGGCTTCTTCCCTCAGGGTCGCTCGCGAAGGAGAAAAGCTCGCCTCATATTCCCTCCCCCACGAGGGAGCTGAGGGGCGGGGCCTTGTGCCTGTGGGCGGGGCCTTGTGCTGAGGGGCTTAAGGGGCGGGGCTTGCCAGGGTGCCGTTGCTGAGGGCGGGGCCTGCAGAGGTTTGGGGAGGAGCCTCAGGGGGTGGAGCCTACCTTGAGAGGTGGAGCCAGTGGTGGGGTCTGGGGGCGTGCTGAGTCTGATTATTGATTTACTATTATTAGAGATATTCATTCTGCACCCTTTTCCAAGCTGGGGACCCAAAGCAGCTCATGCCCTTCTCCACTCTTCCATTTTCACAACAGCCCTGTGAGGTAGGCTAGGCTCAGCATCACCCAGTGAGCATCACGAATGAAGGAGGACTTGGGTCTCTCCAGTCCTGGTCTAGCATTTTATTTTATTTATTTGCTTATTTACTTCATGTATACTCCTCCCTTCTCTCCAGTGTGGATCCAAAGGCATTCATATTGTTCTTCACTCCTCTATTTTATCCTCACGACAGCCCTGTGAGGTAGGTTTAGTCAAGGGTCCAAGGTCACCTAGTGAGTTTCCATGGCAAAGTGGGGATTTGAACCTGGGTCTCCTAGAGACTTGTCGATCACTCTAACCACTATGCAATGTGGCTTAATTATTATTTACGTTATTTATTAATGGATTACATAGTCTGAGTCAGTAAAGTGCAGTTAGTTTCAAACGCATTTCAATAAACATGCAATTAGGGATATAAATGCAAGTTGACAAAGACTTAAAAACCAGAGATCTAATATAGAGTTGAAGACATGCTGAGACAGAGACCCTAATGGGTTTTTAAGATGAGGCTATTGTTATTCTCACATTTTTATTCTATTCTTCTTTTGTTTTCTCTCTTGCCCTTACAATAATCTCGTCACATAAGCAGGTCAGAGAAATGGTGAGTAGCTCAAGGTCACGCATTGAGCTTTGTGGCCGAACACGGATTTGGGACACCCTTGGGACCCTATTTGGGTAGGAAGGTGGCATACAGATTTTAAATAAAAAATAAATGAAGAACCTTGATCTTCCTAGGCTGTCACTCTTAACCTTCCTCAATTTTCTTCTGCCTGTGAGGAAGCTTTGAGAGAGAAATCTTAGATAGTTGGTTGCTTCATGGCCACCTTGTGAATTTTTATTATAGAAAGGTGACTTGAACCCACAGAATTCTTCTTGTTGCTGCCCTCTGTCTGTCCTCTCCCCCTTGCAGCCACTAATTCCTTTAGGTTTGTTAGTAGGTGTGTCAGTAGGGTGTGTATGTGGAGTAGGTGCTTGTTGCAAGTGGACATGCAGGTACCCCCTTAAAGGTAGGGGTGGATTCTGAGCTGTGTCTCATGTTGCGGGACATGGAGCCTAGCGGGATGTTATGGAGCAAAAGGGTGAATCTGGTGGTTTAGTGTTCATGGAGAGCCAGTTTGGTGTAGTGGTTAAGAGCACGGGACTCTAATCTGGAGAGCCAGGTTTGGTTCCCCACTCCTCCGCTAGGAGCCAGCTGGGTGACCTTGGGCCAGTCACAGCTTCTAGGAGCTCTCTCAGCCCCACTCACATCACAGGGTGTTTGTTGTTGTGGGGATAATAATAACACACCTTGTTAACCGCTCTGAGTCTGTGTCTAGAAGGCTAACTGTGTCTGGTGGCTGAAGAAGAAGCCTCTCAAATGAAGCGATGGAGCCATTATTATTTCTCAGCAGGGATGAGGTGGAGGTCAATGAGGGCAGGACGTACAGACATGACTGTCTGTAAGCTCTGTACACCCCTGCTCTCAGAAGTGAGCGTCACCTCAATTATTCTTATGCACTTGTACCTGAAACTGAAGAGGTTGGAAAGCAGGCAGCTCCCTGTGGATAGCTGCTTGACTCCCAGCCTCTTGAGTATTAGGCACCAGCGATTCAGAATCAAGCTTGCTTCTATGCGCTTACCCTTATTCCAGGGTGTTCCCTAGACATGTTTTGGTGTTCAGAATTTCAGCAACTAGTTTTTGTCTAATATAGCTCTATGCATATGCAGCCCCCCAGCTGTGCATTTATATTACATATTTGTTTACTTCATTTAAATGGCTAGTTTCCATTCTCTGTCCGTGCCCTCTTTTATTGAGGAGTGTCTCTTGAAATAAGGGTGGTAGTGGCTACCCTCTGATCTCCAGAGCAGAAAAGAAAGCCCTGGAGACATTCTGTGTGTTTTACTCTCTTTATAAATATTTATATCCTTCTTTTCCCTTGCAGAGCACAAGGTGACTTACAGAACAGATACCAGGGCTGTCGATAACATTAAAAATGCAGTGGGAACAGTCTGTAAGCTTGTCCACCATCAGACAGTTTCTCTTGCTAAAAGCTAGTAGGTTAGCTCCTTACTATAAGGATCTGCCAAGCAACTTTCAAGTAACTTCACTGCAGGAGTAAAAGTTCTTTACTGATAAGCTGCCAGTATCATACACTTAACGCCATCTTTGCCAGGAATAACAGTTATATGAAAACATCAAGCAGTTATAGGTTCCAAAGCCCGGCTAACTCCCAAGCTCCCTCCCCACAATCTGACGTCATCTAGCAGGCATTGGGAATGCAGTTAGGCAGGGAAAGAACAGGACGGATGTAGATGGGGGTTCTCAAGGTCATGCCGGAGCCTCTTCCAGGCTACGGGGAGAGGTTCGAAGGAGTAGACAGATAACACCGAGATTATTAAACATTCTCCTCACATATTTTCCCATCGTGGGTCCTAGAAGCAAGGTCAACAGCTCTTGACAGTTCAAGCAGTTGAGTCATAACATGAAGCACAGGAGTCATTAAACCACAATCACAGTCGTAGGCAGGACTGAGTCTGAACGTTACAGGTGGCACCTGACACTTACCAACCTTCTTGGGCAAATTATTCCAAATGGCCATCACTCTATCCTACAAAGCCTGGCAGAGGCAGATTGAACCCTTCACAGTAAGCAGAAGCTGGTATGAGAAGTGAAGCTGGTACCTGGATGCGGTTGGGAAAACTTCCTCCCAAGTAGGTGTTTGTAGGATTGCAGTCGCATTCTGACAGGCAACAGTGGCACGCTCTTAACTGGTTCCAGCTGTGACACATGAAATTATCAAATATTTTCCCTACATTCTGCTTCTCCAGAAATTCCTATCGAGTTCCATCACTTAACATTCCTTTAAAACTTGCAAAACGTTGCTTCATGGATCTCTCCGAGCAGCTGGCAACCTAATGTAGAACCCATATAAAACCAATAACCATTTAAATGACATACATAAACAACAGCGTCGTAAAAACAACACGTCACCAGCACCAGACCAGAACAGAAGAAAACTTTTCTCCAGCTTATTTAAAGGCATAAATAGCAGTGCCTACTCCCCCCGCCCCCCGCCTCCTGTATCTACCTGCTGGAATAAAAAGTATTTTCCAGGTTTTTCAAAGATGAAATCTGCGCTCTGGGCTGGTTTAAATAATTTCTCATGAGTTGAACTCAGAGCCAAACTATAGAACTGTGCCATGTGGAACCCTTGACGACAGATCCCACACTGGTGACAACCAGTCTCCAACGGCAAACCTTCGAGAGCCCAACTACAAGTGATTGTGGCCGTGAGTCTATCCCGTGGTTGCTGAAACCATTTTAGAAGTATTTTAAAATTGCCAGCAACCCCAGAAGCTCTTCTTCACCCCCCTCCATGGCTTTTCAGGTCCCAAAACGCCCCACTAAGCTCTAGTGAGTATTTGACTACTGTTAACATCGACGAGATTGCCCCTCAAAACAACCTGAAAGGTACGACTGGCTCAGAGTGTGGCAGTCTGATTATTATCAGTGGCACACATTGGAAATGTTTTAAAACAACTACACTGGTTGCCAGTTTGTTTCATAGTTCAGTCCAAAATGCTGGTCAGGATGGCCTAGTACCCTCATATCTGAAGGGCTATTTCCCTCCATATGTCCCCATGTGCACCAGTTATGGTCTTCTAGCTGCCGCCTTTTGGTGTCTCCCTCCTTAAAACTGTGTGCCTGAAATCTGTTAGTTCCTTTTCAGAAGTGGTTCTCCCTTTGTAGAACAGGCTCCCTGCGGAGGAGAAGAGGGACGCTTCCCATAGTTTTTAGGATGTGGTATAAGGCTGTTCTGTTTTCTAGGCCTTTTAATTAAGTTTGAGATGCTGCTGTTCTCTTGTAGGTTCATGGGTAGGGTGGCGTGGTGTAGTGGTTAGAGTGTTGGATGAGGATCTGAGAGTCCCAGGTTCGAATCCCCCCTCTCCCATGGAGGATCACTGGATTACAAGCTCTCAGCCTTAACCCACTTCACAGGGCTATTGTGAGCATAACACGGAGGAAATTAGAATGATGCAAGTCATTTTGGGACTCCGTTGGTGAAAAGGCAGAGTATAAATGATGTAAATAAATAAATGTTCCCTTAATGAATGGTGGCCTTGAGCCACAAATGAAAGGCAGGGTATAAATATTTTAACTACTTATTTTACTAAGAAATAAAAGACCTCTGTTAGATATCTTGCTTTCCTGGATCATCCAGACATCTTGGTGTATACAGTTGTTTGTTTTTTTCATTTCATCAACCATCTTGGAAGGTTCCGAGGCAGTTCTCTGATAAACATGCCTTGCAAATCTGTTAGGTGTGTGAAATCATGTCTGCTTTCAAGGGCGTGGATTCTATCGACCTGATTTTTAAAAACTGGTCCCGATTTATACCATCATGCTATGTCCTTCCCATCTTCTGGAGTTCTTGCCTATTGTGCCTTCCTTTGACCTGTTTGATACTTTTCCTTTTTTTCTCTCTCCCAAGCTCTTCCGTCCATTTTCTCAAATAAGCCTGTCAAGGGCCTCTGCGTGCCATGGAACCTGAGGTCACGGTGCCTGAAGCTTATGTAAAAACTCTTACCAGCAGCACTTCAAAGGGAAATGGAGAGAGGTTGGGTTGGCACTTGAGGAAGAGTCTGTTACTTCTGTCGCTTTGATTTCCTTACACTTCTCCGTGTCCCAGCTTTCTTATACTCTGCCAACTATTCCTTGATTTCTCGTTCTGTTTGTTCACCTATAAGCAAACTTGTGCTCTTATACATAAATGCATGCATGCATGCATGCATGTCCTGGAAACATTAACCGAGCTTGTATTCCTGAATTTCCAAAAACAGAAGCAAAGGAATTGTAGAATTTTTATTGGATAATACTATTAATGCTGTCTGCTGCTGCAGTTCACTTATGGAAGATGGCCAGGGACAGTCAGGTAGGCTTCCCTATGTTACAAATTAAGATGTTGTGGCCTTGACATTACTTCTAAAGTGGGAATTTCAAGTTTACAGATAAGTGCCACTAACATCTATAAACATGATATTGCTCCAGCACTATAGAATGTCGGTTCTTATGGCTGGTTTTTGGCAAGGATTTTGCAGCTCAGTCCTAACCACGCTTTATATAGAAATACTTCATCAGTTTCAGTAATATTCCACCACAGTGTTTTTTTTAAAAATAGTAATGCTTATGAGATATTTCTCCTGCAGATTTTCTCTAGATTTTGTGCTTCCATGTTACTGGAAATATTGATTGGAACGAAACTCATAAGGGTGGAATCTGGTGTACTTCCAGAATTAAAAAACAACAATGATGTGCCTAGATCCAGATCAGCTGAGAATCTCCTCACTGAGGAACACTTTATATTCTGAGCTGCATTCCTGTGAGCGCCTTTGGAAGCCGGTTTTTGAGTGAAAAATCAGGAGAAAATATAATGCATTAAAACAATATGATTTTTCTTGTTTTTTCTGTTGTGCATTTATGTTGTGCTTCTGTAAGAGAGTAACAGTAACTTTTCTTTTGGGGAACTCATTAAAACTTTTTTGCTGAGAAATCTGTAGTCAGCTGCTTGAAATTCTCTTTTCTTACTTGAGTGGAACCCAAGGCATGTTGGAACGGTGGAATACCAAGCAAGGGAGAAGGAAGGTCCTTGCCCCTCCTTTTTAGGTAGAGGCAGGAGTAATGAGAATGAAACAGTTTAGTTGCGTGGAGTAAAGAAAGTAGATAGGCATATTGGCACAGACTGGAGGAGGATTTTGAAACAAGGCCACTCTGGAAATTTCCATTTGCTTCTTTAAAGCTTGATCTTGATATGTTCCTATTGATCTTTTCTTCTTTTGAAGACATTTTCGCCTGTGTGTGATGTAGGCTTTGGGAGTGCTGTCCAGAGGAAGCTAGACATGCAAATCCAGGGAGCCAAGCCACTGAATGCTTTGGTTTGGTCACAGAAAGGTCTTCTCTGTTGGAAACTGTTACATATTAATATATTGACACTCATTTGCTAGTGCCAGACAAATGTAGAATAGGTGCAATGCTAGCTTTGCATTGGAGTTTTTGTAACTCTGCACATGAGGATGCGGCGTGTTGGAGAACCCCTTTGCCCCCATGCCCTGGTTGCCTACAAGTTCCTGGATCCAGTATCACCAGTAGCAGCAATAAGCCCCTGTGTGTACACTATCTTTTTTTTTCTTTTGCAAGGGGAAGAGCATAGCATGGGCCACTAGTTCCCTGGCCTAAAATGCAAGGGGTGGAAAGAGGTGTGAGTGAAGGGTTGCTGAATTGTGTGCACTGGCTTCATGACACAGCATTGGATTTCCACAGTTGCCAACCGAGGGAACAGTAGCTAGTCATCGCTAGCAAGCTGCAAGGTTTCTCTACTAGTAGATGTCTTTGAAGATTTTGAACCTTCACAAGAAACTTGGACAAAGGTGCTTGGACATAAAATCAGGAAAGAAACTGCTGCTGGAACTAGAATAGGAGGCAGTATGAGAAATGAGTACCCTGGGTAAGCTGACTGTATACATTATTGAGCATTTTTCTTTTTCAATCTCTTCTCAGCTGTCTGAAAATGTTGTAGAGCGCATGAAGGAGCCCTCTCCACCTGGTGGAAAGCCTCAACAGAAATCAGAATCCGGTGGTCATGGAGGCATTCCAGGTATGTCCCTGCCTCAGTGATAAGATACGAGGCGCTCATGAACATTCAGAAGTAATTCCTATGAAGCCTGCAACTGTTTCATGATCTAGAGCCAGTTATAACGAGCGATTCCCCTTCTTTTGCCTTTCAACAAGATGGGTTCCGTTTGATGCTTCCTTTTGACGTGTGTTTTACTGGATTCTTCCAAGCTGCCATAGAGAATTTTATTTGTGCCATTTTTTTCTAATATTGCTAGGATGTATCTGAAGACATTGAAACTTGTGTATGAATGTTTGTGTGTGTGTGTATGTGTGTGTGTGTGTATATATATATATATATATATAGTCTAAGTTTTGAACATGGCAGTTGTATACAGATGTTATAACTAACTGAGATTAATTCAAGATGGGCACAAATAACAGCTTCTTGCAGCATTCACTTGCTCCCTTTGGACGTAAAGCTTGATTCAAAGCTTCCTCATTTGATCACGCGCCAGCGCGGGCTAACATTTGAATGTGAGCACCTTGCTGAATTGGTACTTGTTTATTCGTCACAGGCTGGGGATGAAATTGGAACAAGGGGGGGCCAATAAGCCATGTTTGTCTCTGTTTTATCTGTTCATTGTAATGGCTGAATGTACCTGCTGGAGTGAATATCTAGGCTTTAGTATATGTAAACAATACGACTGTAAGGGCTGCTCTGGAGGCACCCCCCTTTCATGTTTTAATCAGCCAAATAATTGTCCCTTTGGAATTAAGCTCAGTTAAAACTGATCTGTCAGAGAGGCCAAAGCTCAGAATGAGCTGAGACTGGTGGGTGGGTGGGGGGGCTTGCCACCACAAAAAGACGTTTTTCAGATACGTGAGGGAGCTGAAGAGGGGCACTACCCCAATTGCTGGGTTAAAATGGAGAAACTCTGACAGAGGGCAGAGAGAAGGCAGAAAAGCTCACTGCCTGCTTTGCCTGAGTTTTCTCCCTGACAGAGAGAACAGGCCCACCTAGAGATGGTAGTGGGCAAAACATGTCTTCGAGGTTGCCTCTTGACATGGGCAGAGAAATTGTGGAGAAGCAGCTCGCTGCACTGGATGTGTACAGATCCCCTGGGCTGGATGGGGATGCACCCGAGACTGCTGTAAGAACTTTCAAAAGAGCTTGCAGACCCTTTGTCGATCATCTTCCAGGCCTCTTGGAGGACAGATGATGTGCCGGAAGACTGGAGGACGGCAAATGTGACCCCAATCTTCAAGAAAGGGAGTAAGGATGATCCTGGGAACTACAGGCCAGTCAGCCTGACCTCTGTCCAGGGAAGATACTGGAACAGATAGTAAAGATATCAGTCTGAAAGCGTCTGACAGACAACGTAATAATATAGGGAAGTCAGGATGGATTTGTCCCCAACAGGTCCTGCCAGACCAACCTCATCTCTTTTTATGATCGAGTGACAGGCTTACCGGATCACAGGAAAGCTGTCGATGTAGTTTATTTGGATTTCAGTAAAGCTTTTGACAAGGTTCTTAATGATGTTCTGATTGGTAAACTGGCGGACTGTGGACTGGACTCTAGGATGGTTAGATGGATAGGGATAACCGCACCCAAAGAGTAGTTATCAATGGCATCACGTCTGATTGGAGGGAGGTGTCCAGTGGAGTACCACAGGGCTCGGTCCTGGGCCCACTGCTTTTCAGCAGTAAGTGATCTGGATGAGGGTGTGAAGGGATTCCTCTCTAAACTTGCAAGTGACACAAAACTGGGAGAATAGCAAACACTTTGAAGATAGGGATAGAATTCAACAAGATCTGAACACACTGGAAAAGTGGGCCTATTTGCATAAGATGTGATTTAACATGGATAAGTGCCAGGTTCTCCACCTAGGTAACAAAAATGCAAAGTATGCATACTGGATGAGGGGTACACTTCCGGGTAGCAGTGTGTGTGTGAGTGAGATCTTGGGGTATGGGAGGATGGGAAGCTAAATAAGCAGTCAGTGTGATGCAGCAGCAAAAAAGGCGAACACAATCTGGGGGTGTATTAGCAAAGGCATAACATCCAAATTACAGGATGTCTTTGTCCTGCTATATACTACATTTATTAGTCGGGGGGAAATGAGCTTAAAGGAGACAAAGAGAGAGAGGGTAACTGGTATTCTCCACCTATGTTTACGGGGATTTTTCCTTTAAGAGAACTCTCTAAATAAACCAGCCAGATGTTCAACCAGAAAGGTTTTTATTAAAAGGGAAATAAAAAGGCAAGGATACACACACATACAGCGAACATACAAAGCTAAGTAAGAAGAAATCAGGGAGGAGAGGGGAGAAAACAGTTTCAGGGAGGGCTATAGTTACCAGTCTTGAAGATGGAGGCCCATGGAGGCAGCAGCGAAACAATCAGCGTGTCATGGAGAGAAGAAGAGGCCCAAAATTGATGGGTGTGTGTGTGTATGTACAGATCCAGGAACTCACACACACACTGGTGGTTAGGGGCTACAAATATAGGGCAAAATGCTTCTTGGGACATACTGATGTGTTTGCCCCCAAAACAATGACCTGATGGGTTTTTCTGGAGGTACATAATGAGTTGGGAGAGACTTGATAGGTAATTTATAGTTCGCCTTTCTCACTGATACTCAAGACGGATTACATAGTGTGAGATTAGTACCGTCAATATCAAGGACATTTCAGTAAACAATGACAAACACAAATTTCCAAAGACATAACATCAGCAGAAATCCAATACAGAGTTGAAGAGATGCTGAAGCAGGGCATAAGTAATTCTAAGACTGACATTAAGTAACCTAGTACTATCCAGTAGGATCAACTGATAGGACATAATAATGAAATCTGTGGTCCCTGTCTGTTTAGTGAAGCCCCTCTCTGAGACGATTTCCCTACGGTATGGCCCTCCTATCTGAGGGGAAAAAGCCCTCTTGAATAATTCAGTTTTGCACTGTTTGCAGAAAGCCAGGAGAGTGTGGGGCTATCCTGGCATTTAATGGTATTAACTTTGCTTTTAAAAAAGATGGACAGTCACCTGAAGCATGGTGGAGAGACCAGACAACAGAACCAGTATACACTTTGTCAACTGGCATATTTGTCATTGCAGACAGGCACAAACCAGGTTGTTCATGTGGTCAGTGTAGTGACATTGAGTTCTGTCTGTCCGTAGGCACTGTTAAATAAAGGCTTACAAGTTACAAAGCCACTTGTCTGTTTACTTTGCCCCTAGAGGGGACCCAAAGTGATTTACAGCATCTTGTCCTCTATTTTATCCTCCCAACAACCCTGTGAGGTAGGTTAGGCTGAATCTTGGTGACTGGCTCAAGGTCACCCAATAAGTTTACATGGCAGAGTAAGGAGTTGAACCTGAGTCTCCCAGAGAGACACAAAGATGTCTCTCTGAGAACCAAGATCAAGATAATCCAAACTATGGTATTCCCCATTGCCGTGTATGGTTATGAAAGCTGGACAGTGAAGAAAGTTGACGGGAAGAAAATTGATTCATTTTAAATGTGGTGCTGGAGGTGAGTTTTGCGGATACCATGGATGGCCAAAAATACAAGTAAGTGGGTACTGGCTCAAATCAAGCCTGAATTCTCCCTACAGACAGACAGGACTCGGTGTCACTATATTGACCACACGAACAACCTCGAATAACAAAATTAAGGCTATTGTATTTTGGTTGCATCATGAGAAGACAAGATTGTCTGGAAAAGTCAATAATGCCGGGGAAAGTGGAAGGCAGTAGGAAAAGAGGAAGACCTAAAACGAGATGGCTGGACTCAATAAAAGAAGCCACGTCCTCCAGTTTGCAGGATCTGAGCAAGTCTGTTAATGATAGGACGTTTTGGAGGTCTTTCTCTCACATGGTCAATGGCACATAACACACACACACACACACACTCCCCGATCCTAGTCCGACAATCAAACCACTACACCATGCTGCCTTTCATTGTGACTGTCTTTCAGTAATTCCTAATACTTCCTGCTATGTGATAGCGTTTGCCAATGTAAGATGGATCTGCTGACCTCAAGCAGGAAAAAAAAATTATAACTGTAATAACAAACTGGAGCTTATTTTTACAAACATCCATAGGCTTCTTCCCGTCATTTGTGTAATTTTAAACATACTGAAATATTTAACAATCAAAAAAACCCCTGAACAACCCACTTTAAAGCACGTCTGTCATTTTTTCCTGGGGCTGTATGATGACAAGTAACTTGATCTGACTAGTTTGAGTGCATTTTCCGAACGTGTGTTAAAGTGGAGCTTAGTCACAATAGACAAATTTAATGGCTTAATTTGTTTTTAACAGTGCAATCCTGGGAAGAGTTACTGCAGTCTAAGCACATTGCTTTCAATGGGCTTAGACTGGAGTAACTCTTCTTAGGATTGCACTGTTAGTGTTACCGGATTCCTGAAAGGTTTAATATGCTATTTTAAAAGGAAGGCACAAATGTACTAAAAAGGGAAAGCCGCCTGCTGCAGGCCACGGTTGTTTCTGTTGTGGGATTGTTGTCATAGTTTTTAAATTTGGCTTTCTCTATTGTGGTTTTCCTTGAGGGATGAATCTGGTATTTTTGTTACCCTTGTAGAGGCATTAAGAGCTCTCTACGCCTGCTTTTGGTGTGCTTGGAAATCCCTGCTGCTGTTAGAGACAGGGTGTTGGGTGGCAGGCTGTTTGTCTTATTTATATCTTTCCAGAGTCTGCAGAGGGTGGGCGAAGCTGATAAATTGGCTGGCCCAAGGTCATCCAATGAACTTCATGGCTGAATCCAGACCTCAAAGTCATGCATTCCATTCACTGCATTAGATTGGCTTTCTCCATTGCAACAAGTTGTAAACAGCCATATTGGGCCATGCAAAATCCAGAACAAGAAACAGAATCCATTTGTTCAGAGACTAGATGGCCATCTGACAGCCTCTTGAGGAATTTGTGCCGATGTTTTAAGTTTTCTGTATAGAAAGGATACATAATCGCATATCAATTGGGTAGTCATTGGTCTATTCATCTTGCCTTGCCATCTTTAATAACATTCGATTTATATAATAACATTTGCTTTATATACCGCCCTTCAGGACAACTTAATGCCCACTCAAAGCGGTTTACAATGTCATTATTATCCCCACAACAAACACCCTGTGAGGTGGGCGGGGCTGAGAGAGCTCTGAGAGAGCTGTGACCGACCCAAGGTCACCCAGCTGGCTTCAAGTGGAGTCCTGGGCTCTTAACCACTACACCAAACTGGTTCTCTTTGACAAAGATCGGTAACGGGTTTGAAAAGTACCGGTCCAGCCGTCAGATGGTCAGTCTTGATTGGGACACAATTCAGTGCCCTCTACAGCACCCTTGAACTGTATACCTAACTGGACTTCCAATGGACTTAGCACTTTGGTGCACTGATTAGTGAATAGTGTCAACTGGCATTCTTGCCTTGGTGAAATGAACATTTTCTACTGTCAAAGAATCCATACTTAAGTTGTGTTACTATTATCACACTGTATATTAGCACATTAAGAATTTAGCTCATAGGATCTTCCTAATGGTTTACTAGATTTATGCATTAGCACTTTAATACAGTCTTGGGTGTTGCTTTTTGCGTGTTTGAACTTGAGAGGCAGCTGGTGTATATAAGAATATATGTCTTTAAACTATTCTCTAAATAAGTAAAAATACAAATATAAGTATTGGATTTTCTTAGTTAGTTTTCACAAACATTTCTGGTATTTTGATTCTGTGAACCTGGGCAGATCATGAGAGAGAGGGCAGGAAGGGTTACATCAGTGCTTAGGCCTTGTGGCCCCTTCTTACATGCCGCCTTGGAGTCAGGTAGCAATTTTCCCCAGGCCAGATTGCCTAAGGATCCTGACGGTGTTTTGGTCACTGGGTGTGTGTATATGCATGTGTGTGGGAGGTCCTGCATTGTGCAGGGGGTTGGACTAGATGACTCTAGAGGTCCCTTCCAACCCTATGATTCTATCAGGTTAGATAATGAGTTCTAGTGAGCTTAAAGGCTTGCTTAATGTTGACCCTAACAAAAGACATTCCATGGATTTTGTTTCTTGTTCTGGCTTTCCCAGTTGCACCTAGCATAATCCTTCTTAGTGGGTGGGCTTTGCCTTCACCCAGGATTTTTCTGGTTGCCATACTAATTGGCTAGAGATTTACAGTTCAATCCTAAAAAGAGTTACTCCAGTCTAAGCCCATTAAAGTCAATGGGCTTAGACTGGAGTAACTTTGTTTAGGTCTGCACCTTTAGAGTGGGAGTACCTTTACTCTCTGCAGTGTGTACGTGGTTTTTGAGCTGCAAGTCTCTCTCTTCTCTTAGCATTCTGGATTGGTTAGCTGGATCTGATGAGTGGCTTTTGTTTGACAGGAAGTTGGATCACATCAGCTCTGGTCTCTTGTAATTTCTGTGACCCTCTGCCCTCCCTTCCCTTCCCAAGCGGTATTCCAGCACCACTTGAAACTGGCCATGTGTTCAACACTGTGGAATGATTTCAAGGCTCGGCCTGCCTCTGTGCATCCAAAGGGAGATGGTGCAGTCTTTCAAGGTGAATTCGGGGCGGGGCAGAGGAGCAAGAAGGTAAACACGTTCCGCAAATTCCTTTAGCAAAACGTTTGGTAGTCCAGTCTCTAATCTGCCCTTGGCATGACTGATCTGGCCACCTAGATTCATGCCACGGTAACATCGAGACTAGACTACTATAATTCACTCTACATAGGCCTTCCCTCAAAGTCAACTCAGAGGCTCCAGTTGGTACAAAACACTGCAGCTCATTTACTTTCACGAGCTAGGCGGAGCATGCATATCAGTCTCATTTTGCAGTCCCTTCATTGGCTACCTATCAGTTGCTGGGCTGAATTCAAGGTCATGTCTATCACATTCCAAGCCCTTCATGGCCTTGGCTCCTCATCTCTGAGAAACCGCCTTTCTCCCTATGTTCCCCCACTGCAGCTTCACCCATCTGAACAGGGCCTTCTGCAGATACCACCCTGCAGTTGGGCTGAATCAACAACTGCCCCTACGTGCACCGCTCTGTGGCAGCCCCCACCTTGTGGAACGGCCTGCCTGAGGAGGTCAGGAAAGCTCCCACTCTCCTGGCTTTCCGCAAACTGTGCAAGACTGAATTATTCAGAAGGGATTATAGGGCTGTGTCATAAGAATTAGCTCAGAGAGAGACCTTGGAAAGGGACAGGAGTTTATAGACCAGGCTGTTGAGTACTGTCTTCTAAAGTGCATATGCTCCTATTGGGTAGTACCAAAGTTGCTAAAGATGTCATTTTAATTACTTAATGCTTTAATTCAAAAACGTTGCATCTATGTGTTTGGCTTTCTGCTGGTTTTTCACATTTGTGGCTACCCTACCTTATTGTATCTGTTTTCACTGAATATCCTGTTAATATTGTATTTTTTCTCTGTGAATGTCCTAGCTATTGATTATATTGTATTTACTTGCAGTATGAAATCTATCTTGCATCTCAATAAATAACAATAACAACAATAACATATTTGAAATATGGGCTGCTGTTCCAGCCAGCAAATGTAGCAGATGCGCTGAGAATGCCAAGTTTCAGATGTACATCAAATTTAATTCTTTCAAAATTATACCACAGGTGAAGATTCCAGGTAATAATTCACAGATCACAGCTTTATGGTCAAAAACAGCATAATACATAAATGTATGAATATGTTGAGTCTCTTTTTGCTGCTGCCATTTGATGATCTGGAGTCAAATCATTTAGATGCGAAAGAGATTAGTTTTTGTATTCCGTGAATGAGGCGAGGGGGCATGGATGCCATCAAGAAAGACAAGCTTGACTTTGCTTGCTGTCAATTATATTTGCATATAACGGGACTGACTCTTATAAATTGTGCAAAAGTTTTTTCTTGTTGCGATTGTGCATACAAAATGAGCAATACTGAACCCTGATGACTTAATGGAACCCTACTAGGGTTGAGGACGATCCCAGCTTACTTACTAGGAGCGTTTGCAACTTCTGAAAACTTTTGCTTGGTGGAACAAAATGCAAAATAAGTTAGTAAAACTGTAGAAAGTCCTGGCAGACTGTGAATAAAAATCAGTCTGTGGGAAGCTAACATTCTACATTAGGCAGGAACAGATGCAGCCCAGCATCTGGTTATGCTCCTGTAAGTTTGGAAATTTAAAGGCAGATTAAAAATGTGTGGTGGTATATATCTTTTAGTGGCC
Organism: Eublepharis macularius; assembly: GCF_028583425.1. Taxonomy (NCBI): domain Eukaryota; kingdom Metazoa; phylum Chordata; class Lepidosauria; order Squamata; family Eublepharidae; genus Eublepharis; species Eublepharis macularius. Next base: position 5,947,533 of record NC_072798.1, read on the forward strand.
TATGGAGTAAAAATCCCACAGGCCATTTTGGATCTCTAATTCAACATAGTTAATGACATACATTTCCTCTTGGAGGATGTGGTTCTTGCTGGGTTCCGGATTACAGAATTGAATATTTTTTTACAATTCAAAGCAAAATCAAGGATGGTTTCCTTTCTCTTTGGGTAAAAGTAAAGAGTCCAGCAGCACCTTTAAGACTAACCAACTTTATTGTAGCATAAGTTTTCGAGAATCACAGCTCTCTTCGTCAGATGCACCGTCAGCTTTCAAGAAGAACAGCTCTCTTTGTCAGATGCATCGTCAGCTTTCGAGAACCACAGCTCTCTTTGTCAGACAATGCATCTGATGAAGAGAGCTGTGGTTCTCGAAAGCTTATGTTACAATAAAGTTGGTTAGTCTTAAAGGTACTACTGGACTTTTTACTATTATGCGACTACAGACTAACACGGCTAACTCCTCTGGATCTTTCTCTTTGGGGCTGGTGAAAATGAAAAAAAGATTGTGCCACCCCTTGGAAATCAATCCTCATACCTCTCTAAAGTTCAGAGTGATGGTGAGTCTTCCACCCTTCTTTGGAGGTAAGGTGAAGGAGTCTGTTACTCACTCTGGGAAGGAGGAAGACGTCTTTTATACTTCTGTAAGGTCTGATCCAAGGTCCTTGAGATCCTCTGCTGTTGTGGTTCAGGAGGTCTGTTTTTTGATGTTTCTATGATTGGCACAAGCCACCCACTACAGTGTTAGAGAGAGAGGGAAAGAGAGATGCTGGAACCAGATACTGCACAGTAACAAAAGGGATGAAGCTCTCTCTGTTCCACACGCATCCAATCTAAACTAAAGCTACCGAAGAGTTGGTTAGAGTGATGTCAAAACCTTGCATTGACTTAAATGTTTGTTTGTTTATGTTTATTAGATTTATATACCGCTCTCCCCGCACGCAGGCTCAGGGCAGCTCACAACAAGCATTTAAATGCAGATTTAAAATACATATTAAAACAGACAAAACCGATCAATAAATACAAAATTGCATAAATAGGCGACAGTATATATCTCAGAGGCTATATTCAAACCGTAAAGTGGAGACAGTAGAAGATGGAAACGATCTGTCTCTGGCAGCATGGTGGGGGCACTAGCAGCCAGAGGTGGACCCTGTCAGGCCTCAACCATAGGCCCTGTGGAACATCTCCGTCTTGCAAGCTGTGCAGAACTGCAATAGATCCCACAGGGCCTGGTTCTCCAAAGGGAGAGAGTTCCATCAGGCTGGAGCCAAGGCCGAGAAAGCCCTGGCCCTGGTCAAGGCCAGACAAACGTCCCTCCGTCCAAGGACCACAGTAGTTGAAATATATTTACGAACCTCACTTTGGTCTCTTTCGATTTCAAGATTGATTGATTTCTTTAAGACATTTTTACGCTGCCTTCCCACCGAAGTCAAAGTCCCCAAGGCAACGACCATTTCAAACGTTAAAATATCATTTAAAATACAAATATCTGTCAGATATTTAAAACAATTAAAAACACATAGCCGCTCAAACCCCAGCAGGGGGTCACCAAGTTGGCTATGACTTGATGACACTCTCCACCACCACACAGGGGGGAGGGCTAATGGGAATTAGCGAGGGAATGCCGAACCCCCCTCCCCCAAAGTTTTCACTTACTGGTAGAAGATAATGATAGAAGGAGACAGACAGATCTCTCTGGGGAAGGAATTCCAAAGTTTTAATGCCATGACTGTGAAGACTTTTTCTTGGGTTGCTACCCATCTAGCCTCAAATGGCAGATAAAGCCATCTTTGAAATGACCCGAGTGGTTGGGTAGGTTCGTACGGGAGTAGGCAGTCCTGCAGGTATACCAGCACCTTGAATTGGGCTTGGATCCAAACTGGGATCCAGTGTAGACGTCACACGACTCGAGTGACATGGTTCCTGTAACCTACTCCGGTCAGCATTCTGGCTGCAGCATTGTGTACCAATTTGAGCACATTGCTGTAATCTTGATGTTCCCAGGGCATGCACTACAGTGCAGTTCAGCATATCTTGAAAGGTTTTTCTTTACTGGGTTGGTAGGCTAAAAATGGCATTTCATGTGTTCTGCTTCACTTATAAGTGGTTGGGGAATCCTATTTTTTTTTTAATGGAACCTACTAGTCAGATTGCAGTTGCTCAGCATCCAGAAATGCCATGAGTATTGTGTTTTCATCTTTTTTGTACCCTTTCTCGTGTCTTAAATGTGTTTATGATGGGGGTGTACAGCAGATATATGTGGCAATGTACCTGCAAGAACTCTTGCTCAGGACAGGTAGTGCTTAGCACTTGCTCCACACCCATCACTTGCCTTCCTGTATTAAAAAAAACATCTCTGTGCCACTTAAGGGAATAGATTCTTTGGTGCAGCTTTCCCCATCAGGACACCTCTCTCCCCCACGCACATATTGAGCAAGAGAGAGGTTTAATCCAGGGGTCCTGTCCTCTGCCAACCATGGATGTTTCATTGAACAGGTTTCTCTGAGGATCCGTCTATGATACACCAGACAGCAAAATTCCAGTTGAGCTGCCATAGTGGTCTGGTGTAGCACCTTTGAAATGTCACAATACGCGTTTTTTTTTTTTTAAATGGACATCTAAAACCGATTTCTAAAATTTAGAAGTTGCTCATATTTTCTCTCCCTGATTTTGCCCTCCACAAACTTTTACATTTTGCTGCCTGAGTAATATGGCCAACAAAGCAAGTTTTGCTCCCCCCCGCCCCAAAGCATCCTACTGAGAAGGAGTTTCACCTCCTAATAAATTTTACGCTGATGCTGGAACTGTTTCTTGAAAGGGCTTCACCTCGTCAAAGTAGCAGGCAAGAAGGAAACAGCAGTGGGTGTACTGTGCAACTGGGGAGAACAAAGAATTCGCGCCAAGGGCACGGGGACAAGCCCCACTCGGTCAGATGGCTATAGAATCTTTAGAAGCTGTCACGGGACTGTAAGCGAAGCCCTGTCTGATCGGCCAGACGCATTCAGCAGATCTTTTCAAGGGAGTAAATTGAGTTTTGCTATCATTAAGGTACTGTATACTAAGCATCCTTGCCTGGCTCATTCTACAGAACATGTTAAATGCTGATAAAGCTCTCGTTACATCCCTTGTTTGCCAATATTGCGACACCCCTGGGTGTTGCTTTGACACCACATGTAAGGTAAGAAATAAGAGCCTTGCTGGATCAGACTTCTGGTCCACCTAGCCCAATATCCTGTTTCTTGCAATGTTAACCAGATGCCCCAGAAGCTCCATAACCAGAAACGGAGGCCGAAGCCTGCTTCCCCTGTGCTCTCCCCCCCAACAACTGAGATAGACAGAGGTCCCATTTGGCCATCCTCCATTAATTGGGGCCTCTATTCCCCCTTTAAAGCCATTAAGCTACTTGCCAGATGCTGGGGAGCAGTTGCCAAGTGAGGGTTGTTGTCTGCACATAAGCTTCTTTGTGGCATCTGACTGGCCACTGTTGGAAAAAGGCTGCTAGACTAGACAGATCAGATTGAGCTGTCAGGCTATGGATGGCAGGCTGTGGTAGATAGACCCCTGTACACCATCACAGCAAGAATCCAGGCTCTTGGTTAGAAGGTTTTATTCAGGAATCAGATCAGTTCCACAGATATGTCCATAGAATTACTCAGAAGCAGGGTAAGCAACTAAGCAGTGAGAACGGGTTGACACGAATGGCAACCTGTGGGGAAACCATTCCTCTTAACGAACACATTTACTCCTCCCCCCTCCCATCAGTAAAACAGGACTTTTGGCGCGAGGACCCGTCTTGAGAACGTCTCACATATTTTTACTGTCAAGTCTAGACACTGAGAAAGCAGGAGATCAAAGTTGAGACATAGCAGTGCATGGGAGTGAGCAGTGTACAAGGTCAGAAGCACTGAGAGCTTCTACGGTCCGTTAGATAAGACACCTGCAGCTCCAATAAGCCTGTGAACGCAAAGCAGTTATGGCACTGGCAATATGACATCAAGTTATAGCATGAATCATTGGTTCAGAATGACAGGTCAGCATCAAATAATGGCACGGACGGGGCACAGACATGACATGAGCCTGGATGGTCTTATGCTGCGTAGGTATTATGGCTGTAGGACTTGCATACCTGAAAACCTGTGTGTGAGAACAAATGAGGTTGCATTTTTTTTCTCTAAGCAACACAAAGGCAATGTTAGGAGGAGGAGGTGTGGGTTCTGTCTACCTGGCCTGCTCTCTAAAGTTTGCCTAATTGAGGTGGCGATCGTAGTGAAAGGCTGCGTAGATACTGCCGACCAGTTGCGTTTGTCTACTGATAGCGTTTTGTTCTTGGAGCAGGCATTCATTTAGAAGTGCCTTTTTTGTTTTTGTTTCAGTAGATTCTGTAAAACAGGTAATTCTGGCGCTGTGTATTGTGAGCTTCTCTGGTCTCAGGTGGATTTTTCAAAATTAAATTTCACGCTCTCTGACCCAAGGCTAGGAGTGCTCTGTTTTGGTTTTTACTGAATGCAGATATAAGCTCTGTACAGTTTTTCCCTCCCAGTAATTGCAGAATTTATAGATAAAGCAAAAATATTTTTATATAATTGCAATCACAGTAGCTGTTCCCTCCCCATGTTAATATTTAAGGATATTCTAGGTTGAAAAAACAGAGGTGTGTGTGTGTGTGTGTGTGTGAATGAAGGTGTGCTGTTCTTCCTATGACTCTTGTATTGAAGCAATCCTACCTGCCAGTGAACAAGAAGAAATAAAATGTGAAACAATGGATTGATGACATCTGGCTAATGTTGCCTCTGGTGAATGCAGGATTCAGAGTGCATCTTAACGAGAGTTGTACCTTTGAAGCACTAGAAGAAAACTTCAGAAATATGAGAAATTTTGGCTGAAGCATCCCTTGCTTGAGATATTGGGATGAGTTAGAAACTTGGCTAGGCATAGTCAGGAGCTGCTGTGTGGTCTTTATTCTTGGGAAATCACTGGTTGATCCAGTGGTGTGAGCGTCTTTAGCTGTGGAAAATAGTTCAAGCAGACTAAACCTTGTGGAAGTGGCTGCAAACCAACAAATCTTGCATCAGGATAATTGCCGCAGAGGTTTGTAGAGTGACTACCAAACTGGAGGTTGCTCTGTCTCAAGTGGCTGTCCACCCCATTTATGGAACTGGCGCGTAAGGAGCAGGGCCTCAGATGGTCGTACTGGGAGCAGGTGGTCCATCGGGTAGCCTACTCCCAGACTACTTGAAAGAGACTTTGATGCATGCCCAGAATCAAATTGGCAGCCAGTGGAAAGTATGTCCATGGAGGCATGGTAACCCTGCAGACCCCCTAGGCGTGCACCTTCGCAAGTAGGGGCCCTTGACCTTTTTGTGCCTGTGAGCATGTTTGGAATTTTGAGAGGAAGTGGGGAGGACTACCCCAAAATGGCTGCCACGGGAGGTGGAGTCAAACCCCAAATGGCTGCTACGGGAGATGGAGCTGAACACAATACTGCCCTCCTCATATTGCAAAAGAATTGCAGAAAGGGAATGGAAAGAAACAAAGAGAAGCCAAAGGGAGAAAGAGAAGGAGGAATAAAAACAAACGACTGAATGAGGAGCAGAACCCCAAGCCTGGATGCTTACTAGTCCTCTTGATTCTCTGGTGGCTGTGGCCGCTATAAACCCTTTCACTTGAATGAAGGAAGCCAAAGACAGGGCCTGCTTTACAAACTCCCCACCCTCTTTCTGAAAAGAGAATGCAAGGAGAAGTACTGGTGGGCACCACGGAGTGCATGGCCACCACTTTAAGAACCCTGATCTAGGGTCTGTGCATAGTCCCTTCATTTGGTCCTCTCTTAGAAATGAGGTTGCTTCTTCTAGTGTTGGGACCCCTAAGAGCAGGGGTTTGGCATGCGCCCTGCCATTTTCTCTTGGGGTAGAAGCAAAGCTTCTTGGTTTATACAAGGAAGTGCTGAGCTCCTTCCAAAAGCTTGCTGTTCAAAATGTTTTTAACACACTATTAAGAACTATTTAGAAACCTCATTTTGCTGTTTGTTTTATAATGTTCTACCGGCACCTGTGTGCTACTGCCAAGTGCTCAGAAAGCTTTATGCAGGCTGTCAAGTAAGACAGGCTAAGTGTAGGTTGCACCATTTCCTCTCCTTAATCTTACTGCTAGTTTCTTCAGTTAAATAGAGAATCTCTTAAAACACAATCTCTTCTTCTCTCTAGGGCTGAGCAATAGATACAGCCTACTAATGACTTTGTTTTTATTTCCCAAAATGGCATGCTTGTGTTATATTATGCTCTTCATTTTATAATGGCCCTTTGTGGCAACTTTTGAAGGGGTGTGATGGTTGCAAAGATTACATGATAGGGCTTAAAATAATTTGCCGATTAGTTTATATGATTAACCAGTCAATTAAAAAGCAAGATCTGGGTCCAGTAGTACCTTGAAACCAACTAGATTTCCAAGGTCTGAACTTTTGAGAATCAAAGCTCTTTTTGTCAGGGAACTTTGACTCTCGAAAGCTCATGCCTTGGAAATCTAGCTGGTCTTTAAAGTACTCTTAGACCCAGATCTTGCTCTTCAACGGCAGACCAACATGGCTACCCACCTGAAACTATCAGTTAATTTTAAAAGATTTGTGTGGTTTTGCAAACTGATTTCAAACACAGCAGCCTCTGTTTTTTTTTTAAAGCTGGTTTATTTACTTATGTCCTTTCACTGTTCTTTGAACCTTTCCTTAAAATGGGGAGAGACAGCACAGAGCGTCTCTGACAGGAGGGTGTAAAACCAGAGTCTTGTATAACCGTGCCTGCATATTATTCAATTTATTTCAGATATTTGTTGCCCATGTCTTGATAAAATATTTTTAAGGTGACTTACTGCTCTGAAAGGGATTATGTGGGACCTATTTATTTTGTTATCCATACAAACTAGAATAAGCCCAGTTCCCAACTTTCTGAGTAGTAAAGAGTCCAGTAGCGCCTTTAAGACTAACCAACGTTATTGTAACGTAAGCCTTCGAGAACCACAGCTCCCTTTGTCAGATGCATCTGATGAAGAGAGCTGTGGCTCTCGAAAGCTTATGCTACAATAAGGTTGGTTAGTCTTAAAGGTGCTACTGGACTCTACTGTTTTGCAACTACAATGGCTAACTCCTCTGGATCTACAACTTTCTGAGATACTTCTTCAACCTTCTGTGTCATGCGAGGGAAGGAACACTTTTACATTTAAGTTGCCTTGAGAGGGCCTCTTTTTCTGAGCTGCAAGGCCAGAGATTATACACATAAAAAATGAAGTTGAGTAAAAGGTGAAGCTACCATTGTTCTTGGGTCATGCGGGAGGGCCGTTCTAGAGTGCAGTAACCCCTCTAGCTGCTTACAAAACTGGAATTATCAAAATACTTTCGATGCAAGCAAGGTGAGTGTAGAAATAAATTCCTTGTGCCTTTTTACAAGACCTTAAAATAATTTCTGAAAGTTAATGGCTTTCATTCACAGCCTAACACTAGTACAGGGTATCTGCCTGCCATAGCAACGTGATGTTTCAGTGTCAGTTGGGGACCCAAAACAGCTTACAACCTTCTCCCATGCTCCATTTTATGTCAAGATGACAAGTTGCGGTAGGTGAGGCTCAGAGAGAGCATGATTGGCCCAAGATCATCCAGCAAGGGCCGGGATTTGAACCTGGGTTTCCAAGATCCTAGTTCAACACTTTAACCACTATACCATGTTACCTTGACGCTACACTCAGCACATGCTGTCCTGAGCATTAATTTGTAACATACTTAGCATTAGGCCCATGCCATGCATGTGTAAAAGAGAGATACTATTCAAAAAGGCTTTTTACTCAAATGAGAGGGCTGCATTGTAGGGATGGGGTCTCAGGTGCTTCACTAACAAGTTGGGGATCATAGACTTCATCACCATTTTTGCCTCATATATTATCTGCTGCTTTAAATATGTACTCCTATGTACAACCAACGCTCCATGCTGTCTAATGTTAGTCCTAGAATTGATTGTGTTTTGCTTCAATATCTCTACTGTGTCTTGGATCCTTGCTAATGCTATGTCTTTAAACTTGTATCCGTTTACCTTATGGTATTGTATTGAAATGTACTTACTTGATACTGATTGTACTAATCTCACACTATGTAATCCGCCTTGAGTCTCAGTGAGAAAGGCGGACTATAAATGACGCAAATAAATAAAATAAATAGAAATCCTGGCTTCATACTGAAACTGTGCTTTACTTACAAAATCTTTTTAATTATAAAAAACAAAACCCCACCAGCTTTTGGAAGAGAAGAAAAACCGAACGAGCTGCGAACGATAAATTATACTTTGTTCAGCTGGAGGTGGTACGGTGAGTTTTATCTTAAGGTTGCCACCCTTATGAATAACGTTCATGCAAGTCAGATAGTAAAATCATTGATACGAAGGCTTCACGTGGATTTGGGATTTTGTCCCTCCTTAATTTATAACCAGCAGCTTCAAAAATAAATAGATAAGAACAGCCCCCCCCCTCCTCCTGAATGAAATACAGGTTTGTTTGTTTTTTCAAAAAAACTTCCCTGCCCTAAATTTCAGGGAGTACAATTCAAGTTTTGTAGTTCAAAGTTCCCATCTTCATTTTGTTTTTCAAAGAGGCTTTCTGTGTTTGTGTCTGCAGACTAATTTCAGCATCGGGTAACTGCTGAGAAAAGAATGTAATCCTAACAAAACTTCCCCGTGATGATTTGGATAAAAGGGGGATTTGTTTTGAGAGAGCACCCGAGGTTTTGTCAGAGCAACGTAATTTGTCAGCAAAGAATATTTAAAGTTGTGCTGTTAGGTAACAGCTTAGATCCCACAAGTATGTATTAGCTTTCTGCTGTTACCATTGTACATGTGTGTCGTTATTTTTAATATGTAATAGAAAGTGAACGGTGACCCTTCACAGGTAACACTTTGGTACAGGAAAAGCCCCGGAGACATGCTGGAAGACTATTTTAAGCAAATCTAACAAAATTTGATACCTTACTGTAGTCATGCGTAAATCCAATTGGCAGTCAGAGAATCTGTGTTTTGCTGTGGCAGGAAAAGATGGATGCAATAACCTGTTCTTGGAATTTTTCTTTTCAGTCATCTTTTAACAGTGCAAGATTGATGGCTATTGTCTGTTTCACTTTTTCAGAAACCGTTTCTGTGTGTGTGTGTGTGTAGTGTATGTATGTTTTCCTCTGGAAGCTTCTTTCTCCTCCCCCCCTTTCCGTTTTAGGGCAGAAACAGCTTTGCATTAAAATGTATCCTCCTGAGCTAGGGAAGGAGTTTGAGAAATTGAGGGGTAATGCATCTGCAAGGGGGCTTTTATAAGGACTTGGATTATGGTGGACTATTGGTAGGTTCGGTGCTTTTTTTTCTACCAAATGTTGGCTGTCATATAGTCCACATCTTCAGAAATGGTACAGTCTCTCACTAATGTCACTTGATACAGACATATAATATTACATTAGGGGGGTTTCAGGTGGATAGCCGTGTTGGTCTGTGGTAGAAGAGGAAGATTCGGGTCCGGCAGCACCTTACAGACCCATAGATTTCCAGAGGGTGAGCTTTTGAGAGCTTTGACTCTTGAAAACTCCTACCCTGGAAATCTAGTGGGTCTCTTAGGGGCTACTGGACCCGAATCTTGCCCTTTTTCATCAGAGGGGGAAATAGTGGGTGAGATATATGGAAGTGGGAGTCCGGAATCATTCCAACCACGCAATCCTCTTAGCCCTCTGAAATATTAGTTACACGAGGGGAGGGAGAGTGTAGCAGACCTTCACAAAGTACATAGTGGTGGTCTGCAGCGGGAGGGGGGATTAGCAAAAAATCACCGCCCTCTTCTTAAGAAAACTATAAGGACAGTTAAGTTTTCTTAACATGGTCACTGAGGTTGAGGTCAGTGCAGTTAGAATCCTTAGCCCGGAGAGTTAAACGTGATGAAAGGTGTTTGGGTGAAAAGGTGGGAGGAATTGACATACAAGCCAAGGGGCTGGGAGTGATTGTTCTGCATCCAGCTCCGTCCCCATCACTTATGCACGGCTACAGATTGGGGGTGTTCTGCTAGCACCAGGCTACAGCCAGGAAAAGTGCAAACCTTGGCATTAGTTCCCCAATTGCACTCGTGTCCCTAGCCTTTCTGAAAGAGTATTTCTTGAAAACTATGCAAACGATGGCCCTTGGCAGGCTGTCAAGCCAAGATAAGAGATAGCTCAAACCTATAAAACCTCATGATTGATCCCCCCTCGACAAAGATAACACAAGCATCTTGTGAAAAGGATGATTATGAAAGAGGGCAATGCTGTGTTTTGTTTTTAAGAAGAATTATCTTTGCAGATGGGAAGTTGGATTAAATTTCAATAGAATAATTTGACAGCTTGAAAGGAAATTAAGATGCCAGATTTTAAATTCAGGTTATATTAAATCTGTCAGACAGTTGTAATTAACATCTCCCCCTTTGCTTGGGTATTGTCAATGATCTGTAACATGCAAGAGGTTATGTTTAGTGCATTACCTTTAGCTATATTTTGGCACAATAGGCTGACTTCATTATAATAGCCCAGTGACACAAATAGGAAATCTCCCCCCACCTTTTTTAGCAGCCTCAAAGTCTCCCCTCCGCTGTTACTGCCATTGACAGCTGAAGTCAAACTCTTAAAGCATGTCTGCTCCTGTCCCTATTTTGTTTTGACTTCAGTTCTGCAGAAGTCAATTAAAACTCAATTAAAACTTACCTCAGTGTTGATCTTATTATTGACCTTTATTGGTCTGACCACAGGAAGAGTACGAGGATTATATTTGAATTTCAGACACCATGAGGACAATGCAGAATAACACATCCAGTATATGAACAGCTATGTTTTTTAATATTAAGAGACTGATATTAAGTGTCCTCCTTCTCCAAAAGACAGTCCGGAATAGATGTGATAAGAAAAAAAAGAAGACAGGGGAGGGAGGAAGGAAAAAATGAACAAATCAGATATATCAGAATTTCATAATGCCGCTGATGGAGGCAGATACAGCGATTGTCATGATAGCTACCTGGGCCACACATGACAAGATAGTACTGTCAAGCTAGGAGTTTTCAACAGCCCATCCCACAGCTAAACATGTGCAAAAGTCCCACAAACGGGGGCCCAGCAGCCAAAGTCTCCTCCTTCTGTTGCCCTGCCTTTAATTGACATTCAGTGGTAGAATACCTCAGAACATGGGTGTTATGTCCCTTTACTTCTCTTGGGTAGATTTTTCTTTTAATATTTCCCTTAACACCCTCTGGGTAGTTTGCTGCCACCAGGAATATTATATTCCACAATATTTTATTTAAGGTTTCCCTTTAGAAACGTGCCTAAGCGTCAGGCTCCTTTGTGGTACTATGTGGCCCTGAGGATAGGAATGGGATAAAGCAATGGCAGCTACTCTGGGATATAACAAAAACAAAATAAACGTTTATTTTTTCAAGAAGCGTATCGGTTTCATAAAAGTAGTTCTCGGTTCTTAAGGTTACTTCATTTAAACTCATTCACACAGATCTCTTCTAAGGCTTCACACACAGGCTCTTTCTCTGACTCAATATTTCTCTCACAGAAATGCTTAAAACTCAGGCAGCACACAGCCGGCCTCTCTTGACTCCTATTCACAGAAATATGAAACCTGCTCAGGCAGCACACAGCTGGCCTCTCTTTCCCTGACTGAGTGTCCTTTCACAAACATGCTCAGTTCAGGTTCCACACAGGTCATATTTCTCTCATGAATACTTCAGCATACTCAGGCAGCACACAGCTAGCCTGCTTTCTTCTGACTGGCTATTTTGCTCTCCACTCTCAGTCTCAAGCTGCCTTCACTCCGCCCACACTCTCAGTCATCAACCAATCACATCACTCACTCATCCCTCTGTTTCACCCCCACTCTTCACCTATCTCACACCAAGCATTTAAAGACACATGCACACATTTACTTGAAATCATTACAATGGGGGTTCCATTTTTGCCTACTATGGCCAAAATCCATCCATGTCTAATCCCCTTTTAAAACTGTGTATGTATGTTATTGGCCATCACTGCATATTATAGCAGCGAATTCCACAAATTATTAGAAGTACTTTTTTTTTGTCTGTACTGAATCAGCAGCTGATAAACTTTATTGGGTGCCCTTAAATTTTCCTATTTTGGGAGAAGGTAAATAAGTTCCCTCACTCCACTTTCTCCATACCAGACATAATTTTATAAACTTTAATCTTGTCCCTCTTTGGCTGTCACTCTCTAAACTGGCAGGTCCCAGATTATTTAGTCTTTCATTCTAAGGGAGGTGCTCCAAGCACTCTTTTTCTGGTTCTTCTTCAACTCTATCCTTTTAGAGGGACGATGACCAGAACTGTACATAGTATTCCATATGCTTTCTTCCCATAGACGTATTCAGAGACATTGTGATAGTAGCTGTCTGATTTTCCGTCTTTTCTATAATAATCCCTGTGATAGACTTTGCCTTTTTCACTGTTGCTGAAAACTGAGTCGACATTATAATTGAGCTATCTCCTACAAACCAAAGTTCGCTATCTCCTACAAACCAAACTTCACTTTCCTGGTCACTTGCTGCTAGTTTGGAGCCCTTCACTGCATAAGCATAGGATTGTTCAGCTCAGTAGGCGTTAATTTACACGTACTTACATTGAATCTCCTTTGCTCACCCACACACAATGATGGATTGTCTGTTCACTCAGTTCTTCATGATCGCCCATTTAAATACACTGTATTGCTCTTCAAGATATTCTTTTACAATAGAATTGCACCTTAGTGCATTGTCAAAAAATAAATATTAAGGGGCCTAGTCTCATTTCCCCCTTCTATTCATTGTTGGAAATGATTTTGTAAGGTTTGTAGAAAGTAAAATGGCTCCCAATAAATTCCTCCTTTTGTCAAACTGAATAGCTTCATAAGGACTTTGTGAATTGCTCTGGTCAGGAATTGAAAAAGTTGTTCAACCTTGTGTATGTGTTATTGTACTGAAAGTAGTATTATAAATCCTGCAATTTCCCATCTGCTGCAGTTATTTAATATTAAAGTTTTGAAATTCTGATACTCCTGCTGATTGTTATGTTAAAAGCCTTACAAACAACAATTCTTACGCACTTCAAGCTTTATGTTTACACAGGAGGGAATCTCTTGTACAGAGGCAGTTTTAAGAGGATTCAAGCTATTGCAGTTGGCAGTCAGGGAATTTTGCCACCTCGTGTGCACAAATTTTCGAAAATGAGAAGAGCATCCTGACAGTAAATTGACATATGGTCAAGTAGCTGTTGAAAAGAGTTGTATCTCCCGAAGGAAGATAAATGATGAGAATGCTTCAAGGGGGGGGGGGGGGCTTGGTTAAGAATTTTAGAACCTCTTTTTGAGTAAATCTATTGGGCCATTTTAACAGCCTTATTGAATTTCATACCTGTTGTGTGAGTCTTTTATATTGAATTACTTGCACAAGAAGATCCAGAGGAGTTAGCCGTGTTAGTCTGTAGTAGCAAAATAGTAAAGAGTCCAGTAGCACCTTAAAGACTAACCAACTTTATTGTAACATAAGCTTTCGAGAGCCACAGTTCTCTTTGTGAGATATATCTGACGAAGAGAACTGTGATTCTCGAAAGCTTATGCTACAGTAAAGTTGGTTAGTCTTTAAGGTGCTACTGGGCTCTTTACTATTTTGCATAAGAAGAGCCCTGTGGCGCAGAGTAGTAAGCGGCAGTACTGCAGCCCAAGCTCTGCTCACAACCTGAGTTCGATCCTGGTGGAAGCCGGGTTCAGGTAACTGGCTCAAGGTTGACTCAGCCTTCCATCCTTCCGAGGTCGGTAAAATGAGTACCCAGTTTCCTGGGGGTAAAGTGTAGATGACTGGGGAAGGCAATGGCAGACCAGTCTGCCAAGAAAATGTCATGATGATGGGATGTCCCCCCACGGGTCAGTAATGACTCGGTGCTTGCACAGGGGACTACCTTTACCGTACCTACTTGCACAAAGGTACCTGGTTCTCTTTTTCTTTTGGGGGAAGGACCTGTGGCTCAGAGATATTTTGCATGCAGAGAGTTGGAAGGATCCGATACTGGGTGATGTGAAAGACTTCCTCCTACCTGAGACCCTGGAGAGCCTGCTGCCGGCCTCAGTAGACAAGAGTGGCCCTGCTAGCCCAGTGGCCTAACTCACTATCAAGCATTTCATGTTTTCACGTCCGGAGTCTTTGGAAGCCATAGAGTTTGGTCCTTTGGAAAACGTTGTGCTTCGTGTTTGGAGAGCCAGTGTGGTGTAATGGTCAGTGTCAAATCTGGGAGAGGCAGGTTTGAATCCCTACTCTGCCATTGAACCTTTTTAGGTGATTTTAAGCCACTCAAACCTCTTGTTCGCCTCCAAGTCACTAATGCCCTTCCAATTTCTGTGCTGTCCAGTTAGCAGTCTCACAATGCCATCCTAAGCAGAATCTTACCCATTTGAGCCCTGTGAAATCAACGTGTTTAGCAGGATGTACCTCCCTTAGGATGACACTGTCTTGCTCTCGCTCTCTTTGTAAGGGTAGGGTACTATTTACTTATTTTTTATTTACATTAGTTATACTCAGGGCTTTTTTCTGGGAAAAGAGGTGGTGGAACTCAGGACCACACAATGATGTCACTTTGGGTCAGCTGGAACAAGGGGGGAGTTTTTTAAAGTTTAAATTGCCCTCGGCGAAAATGGTCACATGGCCCGTGGCCCCGCCCCCTGATCTCCGGACAGAGGGGAGTTTAGATTACCCACTGCGCTGCTTGGCGGCGCGGAGGGCAATCTAAACTCCCCTCTGTCTGGAGATCACGGGGCGGGGCCACCAGCCATGTGACCATTTTTAAGAGCTGCCAGAACTCTGTTCCACCCTGTTCCTGTTGAAAAAAAAGCCCTGGTTATACTGCTTTTCCCACTGAGACTCAAGGTGGATTACACAGTGTGAGTTAGTTCAGTCAATTCCAAGGACATTTCAATAAACTATGTAATACGGTCTGTAAATGCAGATTTGTAAAGACTGAAAACCAGAAGAAATTCAACGCAGAGTTGAAGAAATGCTGAAACAGAGCATTAGCAATTCTAAGACTGACATATTAAACAACATAGAACTACCCAGTAGGATCATAGCAAAGCAACAGATAGCTCATAGCTCACAGTAGCACATAGAAGTGAAGTCTGTGGTCCTTATCCATCTACTGAAGCATCCTTCTGAAACCACTTCCTTACAGTACAGCCCTCCTATCTGAGTAAAAACACCCTCTTGAATAGTTCAGTTTTGCATCATTTGCGGAAAGCCAGGAGAGTCGGGAGCTTTCCTGACTTCTTCAAGTAGGCTGTTCCATAAGGTAGGGGCCACCACGGAGAATGTACATGTATGGGCAACTGTTGATTTTGCCCATGTGCAAGGTGGCACCTTCAGAAGGCCCTTTTCAGATGAGCAAAGCTGCTGTGGTAGAACATATGGAAAGAGACGGTCTTGTAGATATGCTGGACCAAGGCTGTGAAGAGTTTTGTACGTGATAGACAATACCTTGAATTGAGTCTGGTAACTGATAGGTAGCCATTGGAGTAACTGCAGAGTGGGAGTAATATTCTTCTCCTAGCTCCCAATAATAACTAAGCTGCAGCATTCTGCACCAGCTGGGATCTCCGTTAGCTTAGAGGGGAGACGTATGTACAGTGCGTTACATGGCATGTATTCATGTGGTCAGATCGGCTGTGTTAAGGTAGGGAGCCATATTCCAGGCTAGACGGAGGTTGTAGAAAGTATTTTTTTGCAACTGCCTTAACTTGTTTTCTAGCAGTAGTGCTGGATCCAGTGTAACCCCTAGGCTTTTCACTGAGTCTGTAAGGGTCAGACAAACTCGATAGAAAGTGGGGAGAACAGTGTTCTTCAAGGTCTCTGGCATCCCTTCCATCTTGTCTTGGTTTAATTTCAATTTGCTTGCTTTCAGCTGTTTGACCACAGCTGTCAGGCAGCAACCCAAGGTTTCTACTGCATCCTGCGGTGATTGGGATAGTGAAATAAAGAGTTGGGTGTCATCCGCATATTGATGGCATCCAATTCCATAGCTACCAATGAGTTCTCTTCAGCACAGAGGATGAATAACATGGGGGATAAGATGGTGCCTCATGGAACCCCACAAGATAATTCCTGATCTGGAGAGTTGGAAACTCACTGGTTTCCAACAGTGAGTCCGTTCCATGAGAAACGATTTACACCAGTCCAAGGCACGTACTTTGATACCCACTTCTGCCTCCAAATGTCTCAAGAAGATGGCATGGTCTACTGTGTCAAAGGCTGCAGATAGATCCAGGAGGAGCAATAACGAAGCATGGCTTTTGTCTATATTCAGGCGGCGATCATCCACTAAAGCTTCTAGAGCTATCTCCGTCTGATGGCTTGGCCTGAATCCAAACTGAAAAGGGTCCAAAGCGCTAGAGTTATCCAAGAAGACCCACAGCTATGACCTATGCAGATCTTTTATTAGTATCCAAAGTAGCCTATGTATAATGGCACCAGAGTATTTTAATATAAGTTTTAAAATCTGTTTTTAAAGTTGACTATTAATTTATTGTGTTTTAATTATGATGTGAGCCGCCCTGGGTCCATTTGCTGGTCAGGTACTGCTCTCTCAGTCACTTTGCCCAGAAAGGGCAGATTAGAAACTAGAGACTATCCGATAAATATGTACATATGTGTATGTCTGAATAGGGAAAATGCTGCATATAGGCACAGTCTGATGGCAAGCCCTGCTACAGTCATGTTGAGTGGCATCGTGGTGGCCTTGCAGGCAAATATGGCTCAGAGTATTAAGTCCAGCCCTCTTATTATGCTGGAGAGCTACCGGTGAGATGGTCAGAAGTTTTTCTCTGTCCCCTCTCCAGCTGCTTGCTTTTGCAAACCATTATTTTAGTTCTTTCTCATTTTGAACAGAGATGCTTCCTGGATGTTTCTTAAAGTAGGCTTTATGCCTTAGGAAAAGGGAAAAAACCTGTGTAGGTGAGGTGTTTTTGACAGCCATCCTCTAGCGAGCTGACCTGTTGCTCAGAAATGCAGAAATTCAGAAAGCATGTAACAAGGTCACTCACAAAAGTGGCTCAGGCGGGCCTTCCCTGGGGACTGTTGCTTTTTTCCTGCTTTTTCTGCAGATTTTAACTCTGTATACAAACTGTTAGGCTTCCTAGATGCCTCCAAGGGATTTCTTTTCCTTAGAAAAAGAAAAGCTTGATTTCTCTCTCAAAATAGAGGCTTGTTTCCAGTTATTGAGGCAACCATGGCAGGTTTTTAAATCTTAGACTGTTGAAGGATGGCTTTAGTGATTATTGGTTTATTACTGTCGAGCAGTGTTTCACTTCTCTTAAAAGTGAGGATCATGTTTAAAAAGAATTTACTCTCTCTCTTTCTCTGTGTGTATCCCATTTCTGTTTTTATCCCATTTCTCCTGCAATTTTACATTGCATAGCATATGCTGCTGGCTAGTGTTATAAAATGAATAACATGAAACAAAAATCAGTTTTTAGGAAAAACAGAGTAATTGTTGTAGGGCATCTTCCATTATGTTTGCAACTGGTCATAAATATGTGAGATGGGCACGAACCGAAAAACGAACCAAAGTTCATCACGAACTGGGCCATTTTTTAGTTCGCAAACCAAAGGTTCGTCAGAGCTCATTTGTTTGTTTTTTTAAAATAAATTTTAATTTTGTTAAAACCAACAATAAACATTGAACAAGTACAAAAAGTAACATTATGGTTAAACAAAAAAGTTGTTTACAAATACATCATTAGCGGTAAGATGCTAATATCTAGTACAATTAAAACAAGAGATAATGTGTGAGATGCTTTGTTTAACTTATAAAACTAGCTATCTAAAATATTTTGGTACAGATGATTCGGAGGATGTGCTACTGTCCTGTCAATAAAATCCAAAAAAGGCCACCGTTTCTCATAAAAGTGAGATGAGGATGAGGTGCTGGGTCAGAGCTCATTGGTGACGATTTTTAGAGCAGTTCGTATGGTTCATTTTTCGGTTCGTCACTGCAGACAGCTTGGCTCCGATCAGTTTCCTAGGTAACGGGAGGGATGGGCTTTCTGCAGACCTGCTGCTGCCCCTGGAAATGCCGTAGTCACGGACCAAATGAACTGGGCAAGTTCATGGTGTTTCGTGAAATGTGATGAACCGCAATGAACCGCCATTTTCCCGGTTTGTGCCCATCTCTCTATATGTGAGTTCTCATTCTGCACAAAAACGTTCATAGAAAAAGTTAAATCATTTCAACTTTTTACTAGCCGCCATTCTGCAGCATGTGCAAAACCAAACTATTCAGGAGGGCATTTTTTATAAAGGGATTGCAACAGTACTAGAATGGAAAAGTTCAAGAGAGCGCCTTTATAATGGAATAGGGTTGTAGTCGACCGCAGTGATTGTTGTAGATACCACCTTGCTTTTACTGCATTGTCTTTACCTTATAATTCCACATTCTGTATTATTTATAATAGATCTTGCCTCAGGGAGCTTGTTGCACACATTGTTTTCTAATTCTGTAATCCTAATCCTATTGCATTCTTCAGTGGTTGTTTTATGCTGTCTGATTGCACTATTTATAAATTGTAATATGCCTTGCGACTCAGGGAGAAAGAGAGGTTATAAATAAAGTAAACCAATTAGTAAAATAGATCTTGCCTTATCCTCCTAGACTCAAGATGGCTTCTTTAAAAAAGCGTCCTTTTGAAATATATAATGTGGCAAAGATGTTTACTATCACTTGCATTATGCAAGTGTACTCTGTGTAATGTGTGAAGTAGCGGTTTGCTTCATGAGCTGAAGTACACATTTATTATTGTTATCCAGCCCTCAAGATTCATGCAGAGGAACAGAGCACAGTATCTGATCACCTATAGGAGTCCCAGAAAACCAAAATTAATTTTGGCGTGACAAAATGCCTAAAGATTTATTGTATTTTAAGTTTCTAGGTAGAGAGTGAATATAACATCCTTTCCTTTTCCTTTCATGCAAGGATACTGTAGTAAAGCCCTGTTCTTGTTCTGCATAACTAAATTCAAATGCTGCGTTTCTGAGTTTAGCATGCTGTAGTGTTGTGGTGAAACGATACCTTGGTAGCGGCACAATGTATAGTTGATTGGATTTATATCTCACCAGGTGGCCTTTCACAGGTGGCTTACAGTGAAAAACGGGAGTACGCAATGCAAAATTAAGTAAAGCCGCAGCAAAATCTCGTTATCTGGAAAACTAAAAACAAACAAGCTGAATGTAGGAGCAGATTACTGCCCTCAAATGCTTTCAAAATGTAAGGGCTTTCATCAACCTTAAAAAAACCCAAGATACTAGATAGACCTTAGGGTACATTTGGAAGAGTACCGTAGAGGGTGATTTCTGTAGGATGATGGTATTCAGCTTTTCTATATTCATGTGTCAGGGAGACTGGGAGCTAGAATTATGACCTCAGTTGATGAAGGCAAGGACCTTGGGCAGCAGGCCTTAAGATCCGGATATAGGAAACAGAATCCTACTACCAGGAAGTACACCATAGTGAGGAACAGGTCTAGGTCAAAGCAGTGGAGGAATCTCCACTGATCTTGTCCTCCTGTTCTTCTCAGCATGCATGAGAAGAGGCAGGAGGTACCGCGGCCCCATTCTCTGCATGGGAGAGGTCCTTCAAAACAACATCTTGAGAGGCAGAAAAAATAAAAAGTTGAAGGTATAAAACAAGTTCTGTAGTAAAGAAAAGAGAGTATTATTTGGACAGAAATGCTCTCATATAGTCACAATAGGCAGGACTATCAGCATATCAAGATTTTAAGTTAAACTTTAGAACACTTGAAATCACCGAACTTTTAAACAATTATCATTAAACACATTCTAACTTATTAATTGTTGCCAAAGTTATATTTAAATAAAAACATTCTTGCAAGTCAGGGATATATTTACAATATTTGTACGAATTATCATTATGTATTGCTGTAAGTTCCTTGGTTGTGTCCGTATGGATGCATTCTTGTATGTCCATGGGGAGAGTCTTTAATATTTTGTTGAGTTCTCTTTTGTATTTTGTACTACCTTCTGACCCTACGGAGCAATACAAAAGAGAACTCAAGGAACCACGACCAGGAAGATTCTACCTACTACCCAAAATCCATAAACCAGGTAACCCGGGACGCCCCATTGTTTCAGGAATAGGCACTATCACAGTAGGAGTCTCAGGATACATGGACTCTATCCTCAGGCCCTATGCCACCAGCACACCCAGCTATTTACGGGACACCACTGACTTCCTCAGTAAAATACAGTCCATTGACAACCTACCAGGTGACACCATCCTAGCATCCATGGATGTGGAGACTTTATACACCAATATCCCACATGCAGATGGACTGCAAGCCATAAGGAATATTATCCCGGACAAAACCACAGCATACCTCACCACATAACTTTGTCACTTCGTGCTCAGTCACAATTACTTCAAATTTGGTGACAGCTTATATCTACAGGTTAATGGCACAGCCATGGGCACACGCATGGCACCACAATATGCTAACATATTCATGGCGGACTTGGAACAACGCTTCCTCAGCTCCCATCCACTGGAACCACTACTATACTTAAGATTCCTGGATGACATCTTCATCATTTGGACCCATGGGAAGGAAGCCCTTGAGAGATTTCATCAGGACTTCAACAACTTTCACCCTACTATCAACCTGAGCCTGGACCACTCTACACAACAGGTACACTTCCTGGACACCACTGTACAACTACATGATGGACGGATAAATACCACCTTATACCGGAAACCAGCAGACCAATACTCATATCTACATGCCTCCAGCTACCACCCTAAACATACCACTTGGTCAATTGTCTACAGCCAAGCCTTACGTTACAACCATATCTGCTCCAATGCTCTTGATCAGGACTCCCATTTAAGAGATTTACAACAAGCATTTTTGGGACTACAGTACCCACCAAATGAAGTGAGGAAACAAATCAACAGAGCCAGACTAGTACCCAGAAACAGCCTGCTCCAGGACAAACTTAAAGGAACTAACAACAGAACACCACTGGTTGTCACCTATAGTTCCCAGCTCAAACCCATCCAATGTATCATCAGTGAGCTACAACCCATCCTGGAAAATGATACCTCTCTCTCAGAAGCCCTGGGTGGAAGACCTCTCCTTGCCTACAGACAGCCCCCCAACCTTAAACGACTTCTCACTTACAATCATGAATCGGCTAGCAGTCACCAGCACAGGTACCAGGCCCTGCAACAGACCCAGATGCCAGCTCTGCCCTTATATCTACCCAGGGAATGCAATTACGGGATCCAGTGGCATCAACTACACTGTCTCTGGCTCTTACAGCTGCTCATCCTCCAATCTGATATATGCCCTCATGTGCCAACAATGTCCATCTGCTCTGTACATTGGACAAACCAGCCAACCTCTACGCAAAAGAATAAATGGACACAAATCTGACATTAGAAATGGCAACATCCAGAAACCAGTGGGAGAACATTTCAATCTACCAGGACATTCCATCAAATATTTAAAGGTCACTGGAGTTCAACAGAATCCTTTCAAAAACAAAATCCAATGGGAAGCTGCTGAATTGGAATTCATATGTAAATTTGACTCTGTCAAGCTGGGACTGAATAGGGACTATGAATGGTTATCTCATTATCAAAAGTAACTGATTTCCTTTACAGAAGCAAACTGATCTCCATATCAGAAGGAGCTGTTTGAGAGCTGTTTGCATCTACTCCTCCCTCCCCTCCCCTCCTCTATATCTAACCAGTTTCTTCTTGCCCTCCATGCATCTGACGAAGAGAACTGTGATTCTCGAAAGCTTATGCTACAATAAAGTTGGTTAGTCTTAAAGGTGCTACTGGACTCTTTTTGACTACATCTTGATAGTCCCAACTAGGTCCTAGAGAGAGAGAATAGCTTAGACTGCATGGTCTAGTGAAGTAGTAGTATTGGACTGTAGTAGCAGACTGAGCAAAGAGCAATAAAACCTTAGTATATGTTGCTAGCTAATTGCCCCCCAATAAACTGGCTCATCCAATAGACAATCCTGGATTCCCTCATTAAGACTAAAGACACCCACTTTCTCTGACAGGAACTTATCTCGAAGCCTAAGTGGTTCCTATGCTAACTAGTTATCTGACTAAACAATCAGAACAACAATTTAACTCTTTCATGACTGAGCATGGGACACTTGCCAAAAGTCCAACAGAGGTCCATCCTGGGTCTAAAGAAGTAACAATTACAATATGGAAAGAACATGGCTAAAGAGAGAATACATCAGGTTAGCATTAAAGCATTGTAACTTCAATGTGCTGTGGCATCAGTGACATAACAACCAAACAATCATGACATGGCTGTACACAGGCAAGACAAGAATTTCCCGCATTTGTATAAATCATATGAGAGAATCCCATTGTTCAGAACATACATATAATTTAAAAATGGCTTCCTTCCAGTTTCTTTATGGCACAAGCATTCAAAACAACACCTTTTAATAGTATAAAAGGCGCTCTTAGGATTTGCTTTCACTGAGGGAGGAAGCCTGTTTCTGAACTGCAAGCGGCAGCTCACACGTGATTGAATTTATTTTATTTATTAAAATATTTATAACCTGCTCTGGCTCAAGGCAACTTGAATGCAACTCTGAACAAAATTATCCCTACGCGTAGAAAACAAGCATGTTTGAGAAAAGAATTCCAGACTGGCCTTTCCCCTAAGATGCTCGTTTTCTATGTGTAAATATTTTCTTGGAAGACGGCGTCACGTGAATTCACGTGGTTGCACTGCAGTGTTACAGTCAAGTCTCAACTCACTTATGACAGGAGCCTTGCAAATTATGTTTGGATTGTTCTTGCTCTACTCCTCTGTGCTGTTCACCTCTCTGCCTATCCCACTTTATCCACTGCTACCTCTCCCCCTCTTTTTTGGTACATTTGTGAGTCATGGCTGTGGTCCAAATTAGAGAGCTTCTTAAGAGGTAGAAGAATACAATGAAGATGATTTGCATATTAGATAAACTGGAAAGCAAAGGAAAAGTCAGCTTAATCTCAAAGGAGCAGTAAAAACACAATAAAATCTTTGCTTTTTGCTGTCACTGTTTCAGGTCATCAAGCTGTTTGTAATTCTGTCCTTTCTGCTTAGAGTATTTACGATTATTAATATGCTACCGAATTTCCCTTCTGATGTCCTCGTGAGCTCCAGCGCCTCCTAGAGGAGCGGTTTGTCATTTTAGGCCGTCAGAGAAACGGCAGTTCTGCAGGTGGCTTTAAGGAATGACGGGGACTGTAGAGGGCCTTGGTGTTCGTTAGATGGATGAGAGAGTTTGTCCGATGGCAAATGTTAGGCTGGATTTCCGGGGGATGCTTCTTGCTATTTAGGGAGCAGGAGGAAAAGGACTTCCCATTTTCCCGTCTGCAAAACTCAAGTAGGGTCTTTGTTTTCGACTTCCTGTATAGAATCATAGAATCATAGTGCCGCTTCCCCTGACCCAGCCTGTTGGTGGTGAGGTCCTGAGGAGTTGGAAGGATGGGTCTGCTAAGGGTGGTCTTCAGTGGCACCTCTTGCGGAGTCCTGGGAAATGGCTCTTGATTGTCATAATCCAGACTTTCCGCTGTGCTATAAGGCAGCGATGGTTCAAGCGCTACTCCCTGCAGCACGGTTGCATGGCACGACGGCGTTGGAAGGTTGATAGATGAAGCCTTAGGAAGACTCTACATTTAATAAGGTAGTACAACGTCGTGGAGACTATATAATCCTGTACCTTTAATCTGTTTTGGGGAGCTGTTAAGAAGAGCCGTGCTGGATCGAACCCATCCAGTCCAGCAGTCCTAGAGGCAGCTACTGACCAGCTGCCTCTAGGAAGCTCACAGGCAGGATGTCTGGCACCATCGTCCTCTCTCCTTGCTCCCCAGCAGCTGATATAAAGAGGCAGGTGCCTTTGGTACGGGAGGGAATAAATGTCCATTATGACTAGTAGCTACTGATAGCAATAGCCACATTGAGGGTGAGTGGCTGTGGACAGAGGGAGTCTGCAGGGAGGGGACAAATAGCAATTTTTAATGTGATCTTCAACTCAGTTCCTACTTATGTGGCCATTCATTCTGTGGGAGTCCATAGGACTGAAGATTATCTAGCGATGCACCCTACATTAAGATGGGTGTCCCTTCTCGTCGCCGTGTACTTAGGTTTATCTAGCGATGCACCCTACATTAATATGCGGCGTCCCTTCTAGTCACTTTGCACTTAGAATGAGTGGTATTGGCTCGTAGTATTGTGTCTTTAAACCCATTCCATGAATATCAGTATCACCTCAAAATGTTCCCTGAGAAATTTTAGATTTTGTGCCAATGATCTGTTTTTTTCTGGGTGACTTTAACTTGACCTGACTTGAAGTAATTATGCTCTACTGTATTCTCAACTGGTTTATTTGCATATGATTTATTCACATCAGCGAAATAGAAATTGTCTCCCCAGCTGTTTTAATGCATCAATTTGAGTCAAATTATTTGTTTTCTTGGAGGCTCTTGAGCTGATGAATAAAATTGCAAGAGTTATTTCTCATACCTTGCCCTTCTTCCAGGGTTGGTCTTTACTCAGCTTGCTTCAATTTCTCATTTGGGAGCTATCCTGCTTACACTAGCTAATAGAATTTCTATTTAATGATCTACAGCTCCAGTTTTATTCCCTATTAGGATCTGGCTGATCAATGCATAACCTAATTGATTGTTAAGGTCAACTGTACCATGTTTTTATTGGCGGATACCTGAATTTTATTTATTGTTCTTCAGAAGTTGGCTCTATGGTCCATTAGCCTTTTTATCCATTCTTACACGTAGAAGCAATAAAGAATCATGACACATTGGTTGGTAAATACTTTAATTGTCACGCTTTGTGTGCCTGTTGGCAGGTGACAAACCTGAGATGTGAAATATTAAAACCTCTCCAGAGCTGAGATAAATCTAATGATCAACTGCAGTGTAAAAACGTTTTTTGCTGCTTTTGTAATGCAGTTGTGAGGGGAGCTGTTTGCAGGTAGTTGAGGACGTGATAATGGGGAGAAGGAGACATCACAGGGCACATGAGCACATGTAAAAGCATGGTGTTGCATAACTCTTACTAATTTTGTTGGGGTTCACAAAGAAGTTTCTGTTCGATTAGTCTCTAAGTGATAAGTGCGGAGTTGGATTAATATTTTCTATCAAATGCAGTCCGGTTCATACAGCTCACTATCACTAATCTTTAAGAGCAGTGGGATTGCAGTAAAACTTCTCTCCAATGAGTTAAAACTAAAGTATATATTTTAGAAGTGGGGTGTGTGGGGGGGGGCGTTAAACGGAAAAGCAACTTTGGATGCTGCATGCTTTTTCTTTTTCCTACAAGGAGAAAAGCCGGTTGTGCATAGGGGGATTTTTTTTTAAAAAAGTGGGAAAATGATAGGAGGAGACAGGGTGAAGCGGTGCTTGATCACAGCCTTACAGAATGTTTTTTGATTTTTAAAAAAGAGAATAGGGATGACTAACTTTAATAGGGATGGTGGAGCCCCTGGTCTTTTAAACTGGGTCTCTGACAAAACCACACCTACAACCTAATCGCTTGCTAAATAATGTTAACCTAAGTAAGAATTGCATTATGTTCTGTAACTCTGAGAGTCTCTCTGCAAGAGACGTCTGACGTGAGAATGCAGAAGTGTAGGGAGACGCAGTGCTAGCCAGGAAGCATGCTTTAAATTTCACCTCTCTGCAGAGCCGGCAAAGATGGCTCCTCAGAGGGTTTGTTAATTTCCTCCCTAAAGGCTCTGTCAATTTCATCACCCCTTTTGGGGAGGCTAAGAGGAAAGAGCTCTCTCTGCCTGCTCTGTAGAGAGGCGAAATTGACAGAGCCTTCAGCTCTGCCTTTTTAAACTATGCTTCCCGGCTAAGATTGCGTCTCTCTCTCACTTTAGCGTTCTCTTGTAAGATGTCTTGTGTAGAGAGACTCTGAGTTAACTCTTTTAGTTGGTCATGCTGAACACATCTGGCAACACCTCTATAATAATCATGGTATTTACCATTTCTCTTTTCTTAATTCTAGTGAATGAAGAAGACCTAAAGAGAAGAATAGCTGAAGAACTGGCATTGGAACATGCCAGGAGAGATGCTGAAAGTCATAAACGGTTTGTTTGGGGATCAATAGATCTTTAATGTTTCTGTGTAGACTGTACTTTTTTGCAGTGTTGCAATAAACAGGGAGAGGGGATGTCTCTTCATTGAAAGATGAAGTCAAGCAGTGTTTTGAAAGAAAGATTTGATAGAACTCGTGTTTATTTTGGTGGAGTAGGGTTAAATAAAGCAGCAAATTAGTGAAGGTATGTGTTTTTTTCTTTCGTGGTTTCACATCCTGTCTGCATCCATTTCACCTCGAACTTGATGTTTATTGCTGTGCTCGTATAATCATTTTTTCCCAGTTCAGTCTCTTTTGTTCCCCCACTATCGGAGCCTCGGTAAACAATTTGCCTAGCAGTAGAATAGCTCCAGACAAGCACTGAGGCTTTTGTCTAAGAACTCATCAGGTTGATCAAGAGAGAAATTCTTAACAGCAGGGAAAATGGCAGCTCTGCCTTAAAGAGATGTACTTGCACTGGGCTTTGAAGATATAAAGGGATGTAGTCAGGTTTTTGGGGAGGGAGAAAGATTTGTTGCGAATTACTCTACAGAACATGCTATGATATGTCTTAGTGAAAACAGTGCTATTTATTTTCTTACAAATTTCTCTTGCTCTGCTTATGCTTTCGTTGTGAATCTTTAGTAAGTCTTGAAGGCACATGTCAGAGAGGAGCCTTGCTCTCTACTTAACCATTTTTTCAATTACAAATAAAACAGAATCCAAGGAGCAATTTCTCGTATTCGTAAGTGTCAGCTTGCTTGCTCTACTTTTGATTATACTTGGAATAAGGGTTGCCCACTCTAGATTGGGAAATTTCCTGGAGATTTTAGGGGTGGAGCTGGAGAGGGTGGGACCTCAGTGGCATATCATGCCATAAAGACCATCTTCCAAAGCAGCCATTTTCTCCAGGGGAAATTATCCCTGTGGTCTGGAGATCAGTTGTAATTCCACAAGATCTCCAGCTGCCACCTGGAGGTTGGCATTCCTACTTGGAAAGCTCAGAGTGGCTTGTATGGGGTTCCATTCCCATCCTGATTTTGATCGGATCCATACGTGGTTAGCTTCAGAGGTGCTACAGCATCAAGTGCTTCTAGAACGTTTGTTTCAGCCAGTAGGAAGCTGCTAGGTCCTGACTCAGATACAGATGTAAAATTGTTGGAAATTTTGACACTATGGGGGAAAAGCTCCTCCCCTCTTTTTTGGAGGAAAAAACTATCACTTAAAACTTAGCCTATAGCATTGTACTCTTCGGCATATTTTTGGAATTTAAAAGTATTGATAGTTTCAATTTCTATAAGAAAAATTGCAGATACATCCAATGTATTAGAAAGAGTTGCAGACTGCTGTAACCTAGGCCGCTGTAGCACATGTATCTGTAACTTTTGCTTTCTGAGAAGAAGGTAAAACAAATGTTGAAGATAAAATATGAATTCTGTAGTGAACAAAGGAGAGTGTATTTATGAGGCTCCTCTGGTGTCAGGGCGGCCTCCTGGCTTTCCACTGTGGTTGCCTTCTAACCCCCAGGTCTTGGAGCTAGTGGCTTCCTTGTGTCGCCACCTCCCAGCCACCTCTGTAAACGTGGCCTCACCCTCAGGGGCTCCCTCAGGCCTCAGACATGGACAAGATCCCCACTTCTCTGAGGCAGAGCCAGTCCTCCCTCTCTCCGCCCCAGCAGATGTTTAGAGCCTCTTTATATCCCTCCCCCCATCAGAGAGCACCCTGCCTCCTCCTATCCATGTGTTCCACCCAAGAGTGTGGCCCAACACATGGGGCAAGAGCTTCAGGATGACTCGGCTCTGTCTCCTCATCCTGGCTGCCGGCTCTGCTTTGGCCCATCTAAGGGTGGGGTGGGCTGAGCATCTTGGCTTTTGCTTCACCATAGGCCTGAGGAAGAGCAGCTGTGAGCGAGGTAGATAAGATCCTTAAAGATAAAGATGTCTCTATAGGAACCAAGATCAAATTAATCCATACTATGGTATTCCCCATTGCCATGTTTAGATGTGAAAGTTGGACAGTAAAGAAAGCTGACAGGAAGAAAATTGATTCATTTGAAATGAGGTGCTGGAGGAGAGTTTTGCAGATACCATGGACAGCCAAAAAGACAAATAAGTGGGTACTGGCTTAAATCAAGCCTGAATTCTCCTTGGAAGCTAAAATGACAAGACTAAGGCTATCGTACTTTGGTCGCATCATGAGAAGACAAGATTCTCTGGAAAAGTCAATAATGCTAGGAAAAGTGGAAGGCAGTAGGAAAAGAGAAGAAAGAACTAAAACGAGATGGCTTGGCTACATAAAAGAAGCCACGTCCTCCAGTTTGCAGGATCTGAGCAAGTCTGTTAATGATAGGACGTTTCGGAGGTCTTTCCTTCATAGGGTCGCCGTAGGTCAGAGGCAACTTGATGGCACATAACACATAACACACACAGGCCCAAGGAAGTCCCCCCCCCCCGTTGTGAGCCATGGCAGCACTTGCTGCTAATACTACGGTCAGGCTGTCCCACCTGGCTACTTCTTGGGGCTGCAGGGAGGCAGGCTGCTTACTGCATTCCCGTTCAGCTGGCTGTCGCAGCCTTCACCGCATTCCTCTGCCTGCCTGCAGAGGTGAGTGTTGCACTGGGGCTTGGGCGCAGTGACTGGTGCGGGGGATCCTGGGTCGGCTTCGGGTGCAGTCCCACTGGCTTCAGCCTTGTCTGACTTGCACTGCAGCTTTGGACAGTATTATTTAAACACAAACTCATAATAGGTAGGTCTACCAGCATGTTTGAATATTAAGCTAAACTTTATAAAATTGAAAACAGTGAGTTCTTTAAGAATGTATTATTTTTAAACTCATTACAGTAGATTAAATGTTGTCAAAATTATTTACATGTAAACAAAAAAAAAATCAGTGTTCTCCCAAATTTCCCAATTTTACATTGGAAAAATGGGAAAATGTCAGATTTTTTTATATTAAACATTTTGAATGTGAAAAGCCTTACCTCAGGAAGCAATTTCACTCATTCTAAAAGAGAAAATATTTCATAGTGGTTTTTGTTTCAGTGCTCCCTTAAATTTCCCACTTTTTCTGTTGAAAAGATTGAAAAGAAAGTTCTAAGAAAAAAAGGGGGGGGAGTGTCCCCCCTTGAATTTTTCCATTTTTATTTCGGGCCTTCACATCTGTAGACTCAGACCATGGGTCCATCTACTCTGGTAGTATCTTCTCTGATGATAGTACTTTCCGAAGGGTCAAGCAGAAGGGTTTCCTCGTCTGCTGTACTAACTCTATTTAATTGGAGGTTCTGGAGACGGAGCCTGAAATGTTTGCATTCAAAGTACATACTTTGCCACTGAGCTACGGCCCCTCGCCAGGATGCCCTGTAGAAAAGGCAAATTTTAGGAGAGCCCCGTAGTGGGTGTAACATGCAGCACGTTGCTCTTTCCGTTCTGAAAGGTGCAGAGCAGGCTCATTATTCTTAAGTAAGATTGGTAATTAGTACTCCAAAAATTACCTCTGCATAACATCTCTTGTTTCTCTCGCAGCACTATATTATTATGTAATTGAATTAGATTAACATTGTATATAATTGGATACCAAAGTATAAACGCTGTTCTCTCTTGTCTGCCCCTCCTCCCCAATAAAAAAATAACATCTCTTTGATTGAATACTAAAGCTAATCAATGCTTTAATGGTAAAATCTCCGTTCTGGGTGGCTGTTCTCGTTCGATTTTCACGAGGCAATGTGTCCAGTATTGGTGTGTTGGTATTAATGTAATCAATGCTATCCTTTCAAAATGGCACCATTTGTTACGTGCTTTGAACCCTCTCTCCTGGGGTGTTTGCTTGTGGCGGTTCTGCTTCTCTTCAGGACTTACTGTGTTTGGTGCACAGTCCCCAGTTCTTGTTGTGAGTCAGGGGAGTTAAATTAGATATTGCAGCTTTTCTTTCTGTGTCTACTGCTAGCCCAGCAGGGTGGTATCCTTGGCTTGCAGATGTACCATCTAGCTGGAATGAATGGCATGTTTTACTACATGTAATCCGGAGTGGGCAAACTCTGCTTTATCAGTCATATGATCGCTGGCGTCCTGATAAGGGAGCGCTAAATCAGACTGGCATGTGTGGATCTTCAGACTGAGTCATTTGGGTGCAGATAACAAGTTCCAGACAAGTAGACCAAAGTACAAGTTCTGAAGAAACTGGGGCAGATTTTAGGACCTGACTGAACTTCCTGGGAAAGGTGAAGGTACACAGACCTTGATATCCCCCAGAGGGCCGAGGTTCTGTCCCTCAAGCAAAGTTGTCGGGGAACTTAAAGGGATGACCCTATGGCTTGACACATCACACTGTGGCACTGTAGAATAAACTGTATTCTCCTCTTCTCCATTTTATCCTCACAACAACCTTGTGAGATAGGTTAGGCTGAGAGTTCTTAACTGGCCCAAGGTCACCCAATCAGTTTTCATGGAAGAGAGAGAATTAGAACCTGGATCTTCCAGATCCTGTTCTAAAGCTCTAACCACTGCACCACACTGAAATGAAATGGTAGAACTTGTTAATACATATTCAGGCTAGAATGATAAGTTAATGCTTTCAGTGGCACCCCCAGGTGAAGCTCTCTGTCTTTCCCCTGTCCTGTGCTTTTTTTTTTGCCCCATCCAGTAACCAACTATTTAAGACAAGTAAAAGTAGTACAGGACATCACAAAATGAGTAAGTGGTCTTACGTGTTATCAAGAAAATGTTGGTTTTCAGTGGTATGTTAATGGTGAATGCATCCTGTTTCTTCTTTCACAGTGAGGGAAGGACTCTGAATGCACACACTCCGTAAGAGTGCCAAACTAATGCAGGCTTATTAGTTACTCTAAAGGGAAACTTGTTAGTGGTTAAACTTGCCCTCGAGGTATTATGAATATGGCAATATCATAAGCTCCTTTTCTCATCTCATGTGTTTAAAAGTTGCCTGGCTAGTCAGGAAATGGAGAAGTACTGAAATGTGAGAGGTGAGGTAAGACGAACTTTCAGCCCCATGCCCCGGAGATATGCACAGCCATAGAACAATAGAGGTCTCCAGAAGTACTTGAATGAATCCATTCACACACCCTTCCAATCCTACCTTTACCCAGTCTCCTATTATAGCCTCACCCATACAGCCATTGCGGATCAACAGTTGTCTTTTTACATCTGTAGTTTCTGTTAGGAAGGCACAGTCAACCTCCCCACTTTTATTGTCTCACATTGGAGACAGCTTCCCAGTCTTTTTTCCCACCCCAGGGACAACTGTTAAGTCATTGTTTTGGGGCAGAAGGTGCAGTACTGCCCCAGGGTATGTTCCACAGTATAATTGGACTGCCCATTACCTCATTCTGTGTGTGTGCTTTGAACCCACTCATGCGCCCTCCAACTGCATGTCTGAGTCCCTCTCCCTCTTCTTGCCGTGAAGTGCTGGTCACTGCAACTGCTCTTCCTCGGACTCCCTCTGTCTTCTGGAACTGGTAATTATAGCCCAACTCTGCAGCTCTCTACTTTTCCTCCCTATTTTTCTTGTTAGCTCTGTGTATGTGTTGTGCGTTTTGTGTGCAATTGATCTTTATTGTTTTAAATAAAAACTCCTTTTTGATTGAACACCTGCTTCTTTATTGAAAGATTTCTCTAGAGGAAGGGATCCTTGTAAACATAAGCGTAAAAGATCCTAAGTTACCCTCTCCTTGTTGCTAATTCCCCCAATTTACAAGAAGACCTCCTCATTGGGTAACAAACCTGGGTCTATGCTGGTGTTAAATTAGAAGCCTAGCGGTTTTTTTTTTTTAAAAATGAAACAATGTATTCTTGTGCCAGGGCCTGATTTTTAAAGGGTATATGGACAGAGAATATTTTATCAGCTAAGCACTATGACGTGTCGATGGAATTGCATGGTGTGAGCTGCACCTGGGCTGAGTTGCTCATTTGTCCCTGTAGCCTTGTGTTCAAAATGACTATTTCTTTCCCTGATTGAATGAATACTCTGTGGGGTTATATACCATGGCTGCTGTCCTAGGACAATCTGGCAGGCTTCTAATGGGTCACATGTGAATAGTGGGCCCGGTACAGCTGTGATTAACTCCTCATCGACTCCCTCAGTCCATATGTCAGGCATGTCAAGCTCTTTGACAGAGAGAAAAATGCCACTACTTCTGACCCTGTAGCCTTTGACATCAGAGTCACACTTTTAACCTACAAGAGTAAATGCGAGACTCGCTCATCTAATTTCCTTCCTTGGAAAAATATATAGTTAGGTGGTGTTCATGTAAAAAGAAAAGCTCCTCATGCATCAAAACTGGCTTTTGCTTGGGCACTTTACATTAGTGGATGTAAAGGCTTGCATGCTTCTAACACTATAAAATGGATAAATTGGGTGTTTTTTATTTCTAATGTTAGCAATTGAATTTTGAGCTATACTACTTTGTCGCTGTTAGCTCTTCTTCTTTGTACTTAAGGTGACATTGACAATCTTACCATGAGTTTATGACTTCATGTCTCTTAAATGAGCTTTATAGCTTTTCACACGCCATGGCATGTATTACATAGCTGCATTTTTATCTTTTCTTTACCCCCTCCCCTTCCAGAAAAAGAGCTCACATACACTCACGTTTGCCTTCTGCTGGTAAAATTGACATCAAATATAAAGGCTCTTTAAAGCCCTTAATTTTTGGAGCTGAGATTTGTAGTGCGAAAGAACATGCTGAATATATTTTCTCTGTGCTTGTGTTTCTTTCTAATCTCCTTACTGAACTTGAAAGCAAATGGGGGGAAAAGGCCTAATTGTATGGAGTCACTAGTAGTAGGTGTGTAAAAACGTTTAAAGGCATGTGCCTGCATTAAGTTTTTTCAGGGTGCAGATGTCTCTGAATACTCAACCCAAAAATACGGGGTTGGGATCCTGTGAAACTGCCCACAGTCCAATGTTAAATATTCCAGGCCAGCATTTCTTATATCTTTAATGGCAGCATGAAGTCATATGGTAGCAATGACAGGAGTGAAGGTCCATGGCTTCTCAGTGCTGCACAACAGGCGTGCAAATGCCTCTCATCTAGGAGGGTGCATCCCTCGTCTTTAGGGAGCTTCTCAGCTCTTTTGTCCCAGTGAAACCATATGGCACAGCCTCTCTTCCTGGCCAGATGCTCTAGCTGCTGGCATTTCGGAATAGGAATGCAGAGGGATTCTGGAGGAGACGTTAAACAAATTGCAGGGGCCAAGAACTGGTGTCATAAATATACAGGACTGCCGCTGAGTTCACTGCTTCCTCCGGGAGAGGAAAAGGGTGCCTCTCGACTTTAGCCACAGACCTAGAAAAACAAGGACCACAAGCCGATACAAGAGCACAACTACCAAGGTGGAATGCTTCCCGTCAGTTGCCTCAGGGCATAAGCACACTAAGCAAGTGGCTCATCCGCTGTTCTTCAAGCGGTCGTGGGATTCCTTAGTCCAATGAAAGATTTCTCTGATGGAAGAGGCAGAACTGCCGGTACTAACATGCAGCAGTCAGTCTCAGTTAATATCTGGGCGATAAAACCCTGTCTTCCACGGCACATGTATCACTTCAAAAAGGATGTGGACAAAATTGAGAGGGTGCAGAAGAGAGTGACGAGGATGATCAGGGGTCTGGAGACTGAGCCCTACGAGGAAAGGCTGAGGGCCTTGGGAATGTTTAGTTTGGAGAAGAGGAGGTTGAGGGGGGACATGATTGCTGCTCTCTTTAAGTATTTGAAAGGCTGTCATTTGGAGGAGGGCAGGGAGCTGTTCCAGTTGGCAGCAGAGGGTAGGACCCAAAACAATGGGCTTAAATTACATACACAAATGTACTGGCTGGATATTAGGAAGAACGTTTTCACGGTCAGAGTAGTTCAAAAGTGGAATCAGCTGCCTTGGGAGGTAGTGAGCGCCCCCTCACTGGCAGTTTTCAAGAAGAGGCTGGATGAATACTTGTCAGAGATGCTTTAGGCTGATCCTGCACTGGGCAGGGGGTTGGACTAGAAGGTCTGTATGGCCCCTTCGAACTGTATGAGTCTATGAAACATTTTGCCAGCTGTAAAGTCTAGGGGAATGAGAGCCAGTGTGTGTAGTGGTTAGAGTACTGGCGTAGGCTCTGGGAGACCCAGGTCCGAATTGCCAAATTGCCACAAAGCTTGATGAGAGAATCTGTACCGGTCATTCTCTCTTAGCAAGGCCTACCCCTCAGGGAGGTTGTGAGGATAAAATAAAGGAAGGAAAACCTTGAATGCTACCGGGAGCTGCTTGGAAGAAGGGCAAGATAAATATGTGGTTGGTAGAGTACAGTCTCTTTGGTTTGCACTGATGCAGTGTCTGTGAGTGTGCTGCTTTGCCGCGTGGGCCAGCTTGCCTCTCGCCTTCGTTAATTGTCCCGCCGAGTGCTGTTTTTGCAGGGGAGGGAAGGGTGAGGATGGTGGGAAAAGGTAGACAAAATTGCAAGTATGGTGATTCTATTGAAACGTGCCCTGGCTCTATTGTTGAATGACCGTTTCCTCAAAGGGACTCTTTATAGGCCCAACCACTCTTTCCCTCTCCTCTTTTGGACTCCTCCTTTGGCCTTCCTCATCTCCTGTGTCATTGCTGATTTAGAAAAGTCCAGGGTGCAAGGTTATGTTGCAGAAGTAAAAACTTCTGAAAATATGTGCCACACAGAATATACATTTGCCAGAACAGCATAATAATAATAACTGCGCTTATAGACCGCCCTTCTAGACAGATTAGTGCCTCACCCAGAGTGGTGAAAAAGTTTGTGTTATTATTATCCCCACAATCCAGCAGGGGAGCTGGGGCTGAGAGGAGTGGCTTACCCAAGGCCACCTACTGAGCTCAGGGCAGTAGTGGGATTCATACCAGCAGAGTGCTGATTCACAGTCCAGCCACTTAACCACTTTGCTACAGTTGCTCTCATACTGTAATATGAATATTAGAGCTCTCATGCTCTAATATGAAAAGGAACCTATCAGATGTGTTAGTTTCAGGGCAAAAGTTAACCCGTCCCTCTAACCCAGACGCTGTACCTCTGTTGTTTTCATGTTAACTCTTTTTTTTCTTTTTCTGGTTATCTTTGTATTTACTTCTTTAGCATAGCTCCTAAACATGTGCACTCAGTAAAATCTGCTAGACAGATACACAAAGGCAAGTGACCTAGAGATTTCCTGACTGTGAGGTGCCAACTCATACAAGTCTTACAGCTGTAAATACCTTCAGTTTCAGCCTTCGGCTGTTTTAAACCCGACTTCTCTTGCTCGTGACTGTGATATAACGGTGTGGACATGAGTCTTGCTTTTATGGCGGTGGCTTGTATATCATGCCGGATGGGAGATGGGAAATTGGCTCCTGGTCTTCAAGATGTATCTGCTCTGCTGCTTCTTACTGAGAAAGCTGCTTAAAAATCCACAGTGGCTGCATCACGTTGGGGGCAGTGTGCACCACTGAAGTTCGTTTCCAAACGGCCAAATAACAACATACACGTGCACGGTAAAAATCTATAGAGCCAAGGCAGCAGCTGTTTATCTACCGAGTTATTTCAGATTTTTTCCTCTCAACCTTTTGATGCCACTACTCGCCTCACTACATTTTTGGCCCAATCTCTCGCCTTCTGCTGATATGCTGTTCTCCACTCCCTTTCACTTCCCTCCCCTCCCAACAGTCCCTTTTGGCAGCACTTCTCTTACAAAGCCATCTGTTAGCGCGGTGAACTGAGACCTTGGGGACTGACTCGGAGTGGGTGAGCTGGGGACTTGAAAGGAAGGAGCTGGGGATTGGGGAAGAGCAGTTTAACGCAAGTGATGAGGTTGCCGAGCGATGGTCTTTGCAATCGCATCTTCACTCCTTCCTAGGGCCGGAGAATGAGAGCAGCGCTTCCTTCTTTGAGTCTGGCGTTTTAGTGGGCATTTGTACCATATCCGGTTCCTCTTCATGGTCTCTGTGCATCACGCTGTTGGACTTTGTGACTGCACAGAGCTAGGATTCAGAAACTCCCGGAGCCAGCTCTCTGGTGCAGAGATCCCCTCTCCCCCCTCATGACCACAGCTCGGACTGAGCATGCCCACAGGGGAGGAGCTCTGCCACCCTTCTCTCGTCCACTGCAGCAACTTCAGTTGGGAACTCACTCTGGAATTTTTGTCCCAGAGCTAGTTTCTGTCTGGCGTTAGTGACTTTCTGCCTCCTGTATTGGTGCTGAACAGTGGTGTGGGTCCACTTTCCTCCGCTGGTTGTTACGAGGTTACCACTGGAATGAGACGTCATCACCTCAAAAGGCAAGGCAGAACCAGCTGTCTCTGTCTAGCTTGTTCCCACTTCCCCTGCCTCGCAAGATCCTAACAAAGGACCCAGCCTCTCCTGAGCTATGCTAAATGCCAAGGATAACTCCCAGTCTCCAGCCAAGGAAAAGAGACAGAAGCATCATCACTCCAAGGTCTAACGGGTGTCACCTTTGCTTCTGAGAGTATCACACCCAAGCTCTCCTTTAGGCCTTGGTACCTACGTTGACTTGGGTATCGAGAGCAGGAGTTTCCATATCCATGGTACCTACACAGACCTTGGAAATCTGTAACTTATGTTCCTTTATTTTATTTTGAGAGCACTAACCATCCACCTTCCCTGTAGCTAGAAAGCTCCTTTACTCTGGGCAAAGTCAGAAGTTCTGGGGGAAATTGAAATATATGTAATGCTTTCATATAAAAGCAAAATTGCTTCTACTGATTTAACAACATGAAATGCATCATATATATATCTTAGTTAATATATAAAATTGCACTTTTTGGCATATTTATGGCATTTAAAAAGTATAAAAAGGGTAGGTATGTTTGCTTTAAGAAAAATGGCAAATACTCCCAGTTCTTGAAGGAGTTGTAAAGTGCATCCTATGCTACAATAGCACTTGTATCTTAATTTTTGCCGCTGAAAGGCAGGGAAAAATAGAAGTTGAAGTGAGAAACATTTTTTCCCCCCGTAAACCGAAGCAAGTTTATTTGGATTCTCATACAGTCACCGTAGGTAGAACTATCAGCATATTTGGATATCAAGTTAAGCTTTATCATGTTGAAAACACTGTTTAATAATGTATAATTATGCACATGCTTGCATATTATTGCCAAAATCATTTTTTAAAAAAATTTAAAATCTTGAAAATGTTGTGTATTTCTACAGTGCAGATAGGAATTCCTATCTAATGCTATTGATTGTTTAACCTAAAAATATTCATACCACACATTTTGAGATAAAATCTTGTCTCTTAATTCACTCATTCCAAAAGGGGGGGGGGAACACACCTTTTTTTTCCAGAGTTTCCCATTAATTTCCCATTTTTTCCATGATTAAATTTAAAAAGTCCTCAGACTTTTTCATGTTACCTAATTTGAGTCAGAAAAGCCTTGCTTAAAAACACGCATTGTAAAAGAGAAAATATTTCATTTCCCCCCAGTGTTTCCAAAATATTTCAGAATTTTTCTGTTAGAAAAATGGGGGAGGAAGTCCAAGGGGGGGGAATACTAGAGATCCCAGGCCCCTCAGTGGGGGCAGGAAATCCCCCTGCTTCCACCCCCCCCCCACTCACCTGGCCACAGTGGGGAGTAGACACAGGAGCGGACCTTCTAGGCACTTCCTGCGCCAGCGCTATGATGCCCCTTCCCAGGAGTTACATGATTGTGCCGCCCTGAGAGTGCTTCCACACTTTGCAGTGGGCCGATTTGGGCCCCAACCAGGCTGAATCAGGCTTGTTCAGGGCACAAATCAGCCTGCTGCAAAGCACAGGAACACACGGACAAGAGGGAAAGACAAGGTGAGTGCCAGTCCCTCCTTCCGGTGGGAGGGTAAGGGGACCTGGCAACTTTAGAGAAATCCCTGTTCCCAACCATCTTGAATTTTCCAGGGTTTTGCCCAGGCCTGCCCACGCCAGGTGCTTTTTAATCTTGCGGTGTTGTACTCATTATGTTGGAAGAAACTGAGTGGGGGGCATGGCCCCCCATTCTCTCGTCATGCTCAGTCTGAACTGTGGGCTTGTGATGAGGGATCTCTGTGCTTGCTGTAGAAGTTTCCAAATCACAGTTTTGCTCAAACCCTGTCAGTGTGAATATACAGATGGTTACTCAAACAGCACGAATTACTGGTAAGCCGCCTGTTCATCATGACTTCTTTACTATTGCCGTTACTTACTATGCATTTAATAATCTGTGTAAGTACTGAAAGCACTTTTGGACTAGGGAAGCTGATTCCCCCCCTAGAACTATGCTAAGGCTAGGTGCTCTACACAGTAGAGCTCCAATTACCTCTCAGAATTTACAGGCTAAATGGCAGGTGCAGACGACGGGGACGCCCTGGGAAATCAAAAGTAGGAGGATAACTTAGCGGTTTTATTACGGTGATTATGATATTGATGAACTCACTATTGAGGTTTGTGTTGTCAGCCTCAATGGAATATTGGATTTCCACAGCTGAAATATGTACTGAAGATGCTTGAGCAAGAAGGATGTGTGGTGGTGAAGTGGGGAAAAAAATTCATGAAGCAATCTCTTGCCAATATTTAATTTTTCCCCCCAACTTGTCACAGAACTTGTATTCTACCTGGGCTAACTGAACATAGTGTGAATTTCGGGCTCATTTTTCACAGTTTTACACCAGACACCTGTTTTTATGGGGAAAGTCATTCTTTAAGTCAAACTTACCTCTTACGATTGTTGTGATGATAAAGTGGGAAAGGATCCATGTACACTACCCTGAGCTTTTTGAGAGAAAGATCTGTGATAGGGATGTCCCCCAGGCAGTGAAACATCCAACATGATCTTATGCCATACAGCAGGGTCCCCCAACCACATTGAGCCTGTGGGCACTTCCAAAATTGTGAGGACAGATAGTGGGCGCCACAGCAAGATGGCTGCCATGGGTGGGTGGGACTCATAAAAATGGCTGTTATGGTGCCTAAGTCAATCATAAAACATTGAAATACACCACAAAATGTTAGACGGTTTCAAGCTAAGCATATTCCTATAATGGAGTCACTTGCTTCCAAGTGGGTGGTCCCCTCTTTTGAGTGTTCTTGGTAAACATGGAGCATGACTGCTGCCATTTTTCTAAAACACCTCCTACGCCAATGTAGTAGAGGAAAGCCAGGATTGGCTCTTTGCTTCAGTAAAGAGATGCTTTGGGGAGGAAGTAAGTGAACACCAGAAAACACTGTGATGGGCGCCATGTAGCCATTGTTGTATAGAACAATCTGTTCTTCCCTATCCAACCTGGGAAAATCCAAAGTTATGAAACAGAACAATTTTCAGAAAAATTAGCACACAAGTATTTTGGGGGAAGTGGTATATGCACATCTCTTTCCCCAAAGGTTTTGGGTATACTGAAACCAAATCTTTTGTTTGCCAAGTGGTATTTTGAAGTTCAAAGGCCAAAGAGTTTAAAGCAAAAATGCCAATTGCTTCTGAAAGGAAGATAACATACTTTTTGTATCTATTGCTGTTTTTGATAGTTTTCTTGTACATTAATGGCTTATATTCAATATGTTTGAGTGAAAATTATTTTTTATGGACTATTTGGGTAAAAATTTAACGAACAGTTTTGTCACGTATAAACAGGTGTTTTTGTTCACACTTGCTATGAAAGTTCTCACTTTTTATTACAAGCCGTAGGTAAACTCCACGACAAAATTTATGATTATTATAAATGGAGAAGCTTGAAGTACTTCTGTGACTAGGTTGAGAGGAAAATGAATAAGAGTGAAGCATTTTCTACACACAACTTTCTCCCAAGTCGTGTTTTCCCCCACCTCCCCAGTTAAATGTGTTCATACGCAAACTGTCTTCACACTTGCGTACTCCCCTGGATTTCAGGTTCTCCTTTTGGCACGAGCAGTTACGAAGCATGCACCATTTTTCTGGCAGTTCTGTAACACAGGCCTCAGCACCTTTGCTTGCTTTGCATACAGGGTATGGTTTGCAGAGAAATATTGCTGCATTCTTCGATACTTCGTTTGTTCTCCGTCCCTCAGCTTTTGGAAGAAGCAGTTGGCTGAATACTTTCCATGCAGATGTCTTGTCATGTCTAGCCAAGTAAGACCAGTGCACCACATTCTGTTACTGCTTGGAAGGGACAGAGGACTTCTAAATATTGACTCATTGAAGAATAGTTTGTCCTTGAGTCTATGTATTGGAATATACTTGTGACCAGGGCTTTTTTTTTCCTGGGAAAAGAGGTGGTGGAACTCAGTGGGTTGCCAGCACAGGGGGCAACTCTTGGCAGGAGGTGGTGTCCCTGGTACCACATGTGCGCATGCAAAATGTGTGCACGCTCCCAGGACCAATGACATCACTTTGGGTCAGGTGGAACAAGGGGGGAGTTTTTAAAAGTTTAAACCCTCGGTGAAAATGGTCACATGGCTGGTGGCCCCACCCCCTGATCTCCATACAGTGGGGAGTTTAGATTGCCCTC
The DNA here is from genome assembly GCF_028583425.1 of Eublepharis macularius. Classification (NCBI taxonomy): domain Eukaryota; kingdom Metazoa; phylum Chordata; class Lepidosauria; order Squamata; family Eublepharidae; genus Eublepharis; species Eublepharis macularius. Next base: position 5,988,162 of record NC_072798.1, read on the forward strand.
CACGCTGCAGTGTGGCACAGCGCAGACAGCAATCTAAATTTCCCTCTGTCTGGAGATCAGGGGGGGCGGGGCCACCAGCCATGTGACCATTTTCAAGAGGTTCCAGAACTTCGTTCCACCACGTTTCAGCTGAAAAAAAGCCCTGCTTGTGACATTGATGTGCCTGCCTTCATCATTTTTTTAAAAAAGTTGTCTTTCTATCCTGTCCTTCCTCTGGGAGCACAATGTCGTGCATGGCTTTATCACCTTGCTCATTGTTATTCTTGCAGCAACATGGCGGATAGGTCACAGGCATAGACAGCTTTAGAAGGGGATTAGACAGATTTATGAATGATAGGTCCATCAGTGGCTACTTGCCATGGTAACTGGAGGGAACCTCAAAATTGAGAGGTAGTGTACCCCTGAATAGTAGTGCCAGGAGGCAACATCAGGAACCAAGATCTAACCGACACGCTAACCAAGATACCACACTGTTTCTTTGTGGCTTCTGCACCAAAATGGCAAGATAGTTGGTGTCAGCGAACCTGAACCTTTTAGAAAGATTGGTGTTCCCACTTTTCCTAAAATGCCTCCTGAACTTCCCCCTTATGTATTTTAAGCTTCTAGTTTCTCCCAGAAAAGTGTTTATCTTCAGCACAGACGATTTATCTACTCCCATCATTTCCCTCTTTATTCCTCCAGATAGCTTGAATTGAGACTAATTACTCCTCCTGAACACCCTTTAACCATGTGTGATGTTGATTTTAACTGTTTACTTTCAAGACTGGAAATTTTCTGTCTCTTGTGTATTGTAATAGATAATTTTTCGCACTGCTCTTGCTCACCTTCCCCCACCCCCAGCACGGCTTTCCTGTATTTGAATAAATACAAACTACCCGTCCCCCCCGCACTCCTCCGTCTCATGCCAAATCCTTTTGTCACTTATAACAGCAGTTTTGCTCACACTTATAATGGCAGCTCTTACTTTTTGTTAAATTTTATGTAAACTACAAGGAGGTGGGAAGAGGTGTAGTGGTAGAAACTTGTTAGTAGCTAACCTGCTTCCTATGTAAGGCTTTTAATGTAGCAAGTACTGTCAGATGTGGTTGTTTTTCGAATAACCTTGCCTTGGCTGCTTGTAGTAGGAGAGGGGGACCTCTTTTTCCTATGAGGAGAGACTGAAGACTGTGGGGATTTTCAGTTTTGAAAAGAGATGACTGAGGGGGAACATGAGAGGTTTCTAAAATGGTGCATGGAATAGAGAGGGTGGGCAGAGAGAACTTTTTCTCCTTCTTCGCAAATACTAGAACTCGATGGCATCCGATGAGTTGATGGGCAGTAGATTCAGGACGGACAAAAAGAGTTACTGATTTTCACAGCGAGTGATTAAAACGTGGAATTCACTGCCAGAGGATGTCATGGTGGCCACAGGCGACAGCTTTAAAAGGGGATTAGACCGATCTGTGGAGCAGAGGCTTAGCAGTGGCTGCTAGCCGTGGTGTGACTAAAGGGAACCTCCATATCCAGAGGCAGTAAACTTCTGAATATGAGTGCCAAAAGGTAACCTTGGGGAAAGCCTCCATAGCATCTATGCCCCGTCATTGGTCATCCAGAGTCACTGGTTGGCCAGTGTGTGAGACAGGATACTCGTCGCAATGGGCCATTGGTCTGACTCAGTATGGCTTTTCTTATGTTCTTTAAGATGCTTCTTGGGCGCCACCCCCCCTCCAAATTCACAGCTCACAGGATCCTGTCTGGAGGAGGCCACACTGTATACAGGTTGTCACATAGATGTGTTCTTCTACACTGGACAGGCCGTTGCATGTAGGTTTTTAAAAAATCCGTTATTTGCTGGCAAACAGATGGGAACAGCCAAGCAACAGCTAACCTTCTCATTTTGAGGCTTCCATTTGAAACTGACGGGTTCTAGAAACGTGCATGTGACTCTTCTAGCAAATGTATCCCCCCCCCCCTTCTGAACAGTGCCGCGGATAGCTCTTCAAGCAGTCCCAAATAATGAGTGTGTTCTACGGGGGCAGCTGGACTCCATATGGTGTGGCATTTTATCTGTCATTTGCTAGATAACATACTGCAACCTTTGCCTACCATATTTCTAAATCTTCTCATCCATTTAGGGAGGAAAATTCCTGTAAACACTAAATCAACACTGAAAATGTGTCCATTGCAGTGGTTGGACACAGAGATCGGTATTTTGCTGGAATCATTAGTTCCCCTCGCATTGGGGAGAAGGAGTGCCTGCAAAACATTTTGTTATTAATTGAAATTCTTGGGTAAATGCCCCCCCCTCCTGATTTTGGTAACTTCTCAGCACGGCATAGATATATATATATATATATGACCTAGTCTGATTCTGCTTCAAGGAGGTGCCTTGCCTTTTCTGCAGTTGGGAACAGCAAATTCATTAGTCAAGGAAGAAAGAGAGAAAAATGAAGAGCCACATTAGAGAAGAACCTATTGGGAAACTGCACCAGAAAATGTGGTATTAAAATCGATACTAGGGCTTGACCTTTTGTGCTACTGTACATTTTAAAGCTTCCTATTGATTTTCCTTTTAAATAACATGTTTATTCTAGAATACGGGCAACGATCTGGAGAAATAGAAAAATAAAGTTATTCTTCTGTACTTGCCTTGAAACAAAATGATAAATTGTATATTTTGTGTGCCTTGCCTTGCTCAGCGTGGAAAGTGTGATACATTTCAGAACTGTTTGGAAACTTGCTGTGTGTCATTCGTGTGTTGCTTTTCAAATCAGAGTGCTTGTTCCGTCTCTCAAAATTGGTTCAGTATTGATGCAGAAAATGATATTCATAATCTAAGCTACTGAGTGTGCGCGCACTCAGTGATGCTCGCTTGTGTTATGCCACAAACAGTTGCGAATGTTGTGCTTGCCGCTTACAGCGGGAGGATTTTCACAGCTAGCCTTTAGTCCCTCTGCAGATAGCTTGATGTTTGATGCAGAGTAACGTCAAATTGCCGTGACTCGGATGGCCCAAGCTAGCCTGATCTTGTCAGATTTTGGAAGCTAAGCCAGGTTGTCCCGCCAAGGAAGACATAGGGTTATCACACAGAGGCAGGCAATAGCAAACCAACTCTGTAAGTCTCTTTCCTCGAAAACCCCATGAGGGGCTTTACCATAAGTTGGATGTGACTTGACAGCACTTCCTACCATCACTATTGAGCTAGCATGGCTGTTCTAGATGTGCATCCTCAGAATGAAGCTGTTTAGCTTGAGGGAGACCTTTTAAAACAACAAAACCAAGTTGTGGAATAGCGCCCGAGATGTTCCATGTGCTCAGAAGAACTGAGAATGAGTTGCTCAACTTCCTGTGCCACATGGAAAGCCATTACCGAGGGGGGCTTGTGATAGGGTAGTCTGCTATTGAAGGGTGTAGAAGATTAAAACTGAGTACGTGCAAGTAGGTGCCCAAAATAGCTTTTTATTAAAACAAAGTGGTTGGGGGTCTACCCAGACTCCAGAATTGCCCAGAATACAGCAGCAAACTTGTTAGCTTGGGCGGACTACAGAAAGCATTTTATAACAATTTTGAAAGATGTTCACTGGCTGCCCATTCATTTCCAATCCCATTACAAAGTGCCATTTTAGGCTTATCAAGATTTTTATTGCCTAGGACATGGATATTTAAAGATCCAACTGCCTCCATGTAGTCCTGCACAGACACTGCAGTAGTCATCCAAGGCCCTCCTTTGTGTGTCTTGGTCTTCTGAGCTGGGGCGGGTGGCCATGAGGGAAAGCCCAGCGTAATAAAACAGGACCCCCCTCCCACACACCTTCGTTTTTTAAGGAAGAAATTGGAACATTTGGGGAGAAGTGAAACATACATTTCTGTGAAATATTCTCTCCTTTGGAATGAATGAAATGCATTTTAAGACAAAGTTGTATTCCAGATATCTGGAAATGAAAGGCCCACCATTAGCTAGTAATTTCTGTCTATACTGTAGACATATGCAGCATATTTTCAAGGATATGTTCATTGTTTATATGTGACTACTTTTTATCTACAATTGTGATGTGTCTGATAAAAAAATTGAATTGTTAAAGAATTAAATGTTAAAAAGCTGAATTTGATATCCAGATACGCTGCCAGACCTATTGTGGCTGTATGGGACTGGGTCTGTTGAAATAAGACACTTTCTTTTGTTTACTACAAAATGTGTGTTTATATTCACAAGTTAAATTTCCCCCCACCTCTCACATTGCAAAAACTAAGATAGATGTGCTAAGATAGCAGCAGTTAGTATCTCTCACTCCCTCTTTCAGGGGTATGCTCACCAGTTTCCTTGTAGAAAACAAAGGTATCTTTAATTTTTTTTTTATTTCATGAATATGACAAGTATAGAAATTTACTGTGCCAACCAAGTTGTAAATGATGCACATTGTTAAAGCAGGAAAATAAGTTTAGTCCTGATAACAGATAAATTATTGCATATATTTCAGTTTTTTCTGTAAAATTTCCACCCTTCACCCCCACCCATGGTTTCAAAATTCTTGTGCATTTTCTCTCTCTAGATAGAAGGCCTTTGGAATGGTTGCAGCCCACCCTCTCCCCGTCACACAATATCCTTTGCTGGCAATTTTTCAGCGTCTTGGCCAAGGAGTGTTAAAATTTCAGCGGGCTTTAACTGGCGGCTTCGTGCTTGGTCATGTGACTTTAATTGGTTGCTATTTTTAGTTATTTTTATGCTGCTGCTGTTTTCAATTTGTTAATGGTTCTTTAGCTGGTTGATATCAGTATTTTCTGTTTGAGATTTATATTTTCAATATGGGTTGTTTTAGTTGTACTGTATCATTATGAATTGCCACTGATAGTGGAAAAGCGACTATCAGTCACTGATAGCGGAAAAGCGGGGCTTGTCCAGTATGGATTTAATGTTGGCTTCCCGCTCTCCAATGCTCTTTTCAACTTTTACTGTGTGACTAGGTTGTGTCTTGGTAATAAGTTACAAATGATTAAATCTTCTCAATGGCTGAAGATGAGGGGCTTATCCCTCGGGGTCATGGTAAAGTTGTTAAAAGAGCCTCATTGTGACAATTGGAATGACTTGGCAGTCTATCCCTCTTTGCACTTCTGCAATAGAATATTGAATAAATTATATGGCCGACTTTTTCCTCCTGCACAGTCAGCAGCATCTATTCGTGAACTGAAGGCAAGCTTAGGTAGGTTCATGGGCAGGCTGACTTCAAAAGCACGGAGAGACATCTAAGTAGTAAGTCCCTTTGACTGTGTGCCTTTTAACAAATAGGAGGTGGCAGCAGATACAAGGGAGGGGCAGCAACTATGAGAAAGCAGTCTGGTCTTAACAAAGGCACAACCTAATTCATTTGGATGCAACCTAGTGTTATCGGAGATCAGTTTTCGGGATAATGTAATCCAGTTCCTGTGACTTGGTGGGATCCTCTTGCTTCTAAATACTCCCATGAGCAACTCATTGTCCTCTCATAATTCAGAGAACAGGGAGTAGCTCATTGTCAATTAAATATAATCTTCAATTTTAAGGTAGTGATTTTTTTTGCTTCAACCTTAAATTTTGATATTTGAACAGACATTTTCTATATAGAGTTTCATCTTGATGAACTGTGATTTTTTTTTTCTTTTGCGAGAGAGAGATTGATAGAGAAGATTCTTTTGCTAAGTTTAGTGGATGAAGCATTGGGAGGATATTACAGAACTGTAGCTTATTGGATAGAAAAGTAATTTTCATATCTTCGCCTTCACCAGTGGGAATTCAAAAGAAATGCTTGCTTCCAAGTAAGATTTTTTGTTTTATAAAGTACAAACGAGTAGGCATAGGAGAGCAACGTTGCACTCTAATTCCCCTAACTTGCAAGGAGCCCCCTCCCCCATTTGGGTAACATTAGAAGATCCTGCAGAAGTGAAGGGGACCAGCACAAGAATGCTTACTTGTCCCAGTATGGCACTCATTGATTTCATTAGGCATTTATGGCCCATGTTTTATAAAAATTATGTCTTGAAGTTGGCCCCATGTATGTCGAAACAGCACCAGTATTCTGACTTGGCCTCAGGAGAGACGGAATGGGGTAGAGGGGGTGAGGCTGGACACCAAATAGTCTGCTATATTTTAGTATAAAAATACAAATCTATAAAAAAAAATGGGTACTTATTCTTCAAAATGTAGTTAAAATGCCATGAAATCCTGCCGGAAGCTCCACTTGCAGAGCTCCTTCTACATAAAGCTCTTAGCAGTGAACACCGACTATATCATTAGGAAGTAACTTCACCCCATCCAGCTCAAGTGCCACTAAAGTCCATGCTTCCACCTCTGGTGCGTTGTGTTGCCCTTCCCTGCCATATATCTGTCAGTCTTGTGCTGTTTTACGAGAGTGTAATAGCTATGAACTTTCTCTCGTTCTCTGGGGAGGGAGAAGGGTCAGTATCCCACTTTAGGGAAATGGAACTTGGTAGCCATTGAAAGGGCACAATAAACTATGATGTGCTGAGTAACTTTGCTTAGGTAGGTGGTAACTGTGCTGATTTGTAAGGGCTTTTTTCTGTTAAGTTATTCATTTTTCTAGCATGTGTATTTTATCCTTCTTTTATATGGAGTAAATAGCAATACAACTTTCGCTCTGTCTTACTGATTCCTCCACATTGCCTGCATGTTGTGCCTTTGACCTGTCGTGTGTGTGTGTGTGTGTGTGAGCGAGAGAGAGAGAGAGAGAGAGAGAGAGAGAGAGAGAGAGAGAGAGAGAGAGAGAGAGAGAGAGAGAGAGAGAGAGAGAGAGAGAGAGAGTGAGTGAGTTATACTGGGGTATTTATGTTACTAATCCAGTGCACTTTTATTATCCATATAATTAATTCTCAGCATGGTCACATTTGTGAATACTTAAATCCAGAGACCGGAGCCATGAATGTACAAGACAGATATTTCAACAAACCTGAGAAAAGCCCCAGGTTTGCTGGAAAAAAATCTGAAATCTTAACAAAAAAACCCCACCCATCCTACACATTGGAAGGTTAGCCTCCACCATAATAGTAGCAGCGCCTGTAGCTTTTAAGAAACAAATGCCTTCAGTGACCATTGCTAGGCAAACATAACCATATTGCCCGCCTTCAATTGATTTCTGTTAATAAAAGGCAGGGTGAGGGGACAGAGCCCTTTCCAGGGCTATGTTGGGCTTTGGGGGACAAAGCCCAACACACACACCACACACTTCAATAGCAGCCACCTCAGGAAAGCTAGTGTACTATAATGGTTAGAGGTTCAGGCTAGGACTTGTCAGCACTATCTGTCGCTGCCACTGGGCGGGGCACCGGCTGGGCCGGTCCTGACATCAGAGGGGTGCCAAGGATGCTGCAGGACCTTGCTCTGTGGAAGGAGGGGCAGTATACCTCACCCAGACTCCCTCTCAGTCCACTTGCTGGCCTGCTCAACCTGGTCTACTCACCCTCCGCGACCTCCACCATCTCCTCCTCCAAGAACTCTTCTCCAAGCCTCCATTCTCGCACTGCTCCACTCCACCATCACTCCTTACTCACACCCACCACCAGAGAGCTCTCCCCAGCCAGCCTTTATAGGGCCTTCTTTCACCACCCCGCCCTCCTCGCAGGTCCTGCCTGCCAGGCCACACCCCTCCCTGGCCTTCCAGTGTTGGCCTGGGTTGTCTCAAGCTGCTGCAGTTGGGGTAGCTGGCTGTTCTGCCTGGATCAGCAACAGCTGCGTCATGTAGGCTGGCTGCCAGGCCTCTCTGGCTGAGCTGATTACTGAAGGTAGGCCCAGCTGTGGCCCCTTGGCTGGCTGCCCAGTTCTTCCCACAGAATGCCTTCAGCAGCTTCACCTGGAGGGGCTTGGTTCTGAGCATCTCCTGAGCCAGGTTGCTAACTTCAGGCTGAGGTGGAGGCTGGGGTGTGGCTCTGGGCTGCTGGGGCTGCTTCTCTCTGCCTGGTAAGAGCTCTGTTTGGGCAGCTGCTGGGTCCCTAATCTCACTGTCCTTGCCCCCTTCCTCTGCCTTGCCTAGCCTCCTGTCCTCTACCTGGAGGGTGGGACTAGCTGGCCCCCCCTTGCCCCCTCTAGCCTTCTGAGGATTTGGAACTTCGCCCCTTCCCCCTGGCACAGGCAAGTTCTGGCTCTGTTTGCCGGCCAGGGCGGTTGAACTGCTGCCTCCCAGCTGCCCCCCGCCGCTGCCTCCAGACAAGTCCGGGGGCTGGGCTGCTGACCCCGGACAGGACTCAGGGGATTCGGGTTCAAATCTCCACTCGGCCATGGAAGCTACTGGGTGACCTTGGGCTGGTCACAGACTCTCAGCCCCTCACGGGGTTGTTATGAAACGGAGGAGAGGAGGATGATGGAAGTTTCTTTTCGGTCCTGGCCCCAACCTGATGGAACTCTGTGTCTGAGGACACTTGGGCCCGCCAGGATCTTGTATCATTTAGGCGGGCCTGCAAGATGGAGATGTTCCGCCAGGCATATGGTGGAGGCTAATTTTAGTCCATCATTGCTGAGCCTTCCACCGGTCTCCGAGAGTCCACTCACGCTGGTTGCCCTGGAAGGGGTGCAGTATTTTATCTGTTTTTATGACTGATTTTAAGTTGTATTTTAATTAATGTTGTACCTCACCCTGAGCCCTCTTGTGGGGAGGTCGGGTTAAAAATCAATCAATCAATCAATCAATCAATCAATCAATCAATCAATCAATCAATCAATCAATCAATCAATCAATCAATCAATCAATCAATCAATCAATCAATCAAGTTTCAGAAGAAGCCATACTTAGCTTCCTTCATGTTGGTGGAGATGGAAATTGAAAGGTGGCTTTATGCATTCAGCAAAACCCTACTAAAATATATAATGAGTGTATTCTGAAAGTCATGTAAATGTACCAGCACAACAATGACTGGACAGCGTTCCTAACTGTTTGTGCTTTACTGACTTTGTGTAGAGCAACATCGAGCTGCTGCTTTTGTCCTACTTACGCATTTACTTTGGATTTTATTTCCTTTTCAGCCTTGGCTCTCAAGCGGTAACCTGTTTCTCTTTTCCTTCCCCGCCCACTTTTTAAAAACACCTGCTGGGCGCCAGGGAAGGTGTCAGCTGGCACCATGTTGGGGATTCTTGCTTTATATTATTGGATGAGGAGGCATGGAATCAACACTGTAGTCAGATAGCTAATGATTATTCCTTGGGAACAGGAAACCACTCATTGCAACTTCTTCCTCTCTCACTTGCTCTTGTAATCTTTGGACCTCCGTTTAAGTTTAGGTGAAAGGTTTTCTTCGAGTACGTAGCCCTTTTCAGGGGTCCATGTCAGCTGCAGTGATTTCCAGCCTCTGTCTCGTTCTGCGGCGCTCAGACTCATTAAATATTAAGCCCAGCATTCAGTAGCATTATTCGCTCATTAATATTGCATCGTGACCTAAACTGCATTGTTCAAAAAAACATTTTTAGGATGTTATGCAAGTCTGTCAAACAGTATTAACAAACCCGCTTGTGCAGGATGCAAGCAAGAAATGACAAATGGTTACACTATCCATGTGCACTGCTTTGTGTCTTTTGGCGCGATGTGGGTGCTTTTCAGTTGGAGGCATTGCAGAGAGCGACACTTTGCCACAAGACCTTTCAAGAGACAAAGGCGGCCAGATGGGGTGGGCATTCATATTCACTGAAACATCTGCTGTACATCATTGCGAAATGTAAAGGGATCCTGATAATCCCTTTAATGTCTTGGAACTTCCCACCTTGTTACATGAAGGCACAGTAGATGCTAATCTCTTTGCACACCCCAGGGACTCCTGGATCATCAAGAGCCTCGAACATGCGGGCAAGCAGGCTTTCCGCTGATCTACTGCCATAGCTCTTGAGATAACTCTTGCTTCTCCGGCAGGTGGATCAGTGTTCAGTCTTGCGAAAGCTGAAGCAGGGCACAGATTAAAACTGTGACTTACTTTGAGCAATACTGATCAGCTCTTTATGCTTTCTCAAAGAACGTGATGCCAGTGTGTATTTTCAAAGCCTCTTGACCGCAGAACAGCGCTGCCGCCTTTCAAGCTGCATTGCTGTACTAAGTTAGGGAGCACAGCGGAGTGGTAAAAAAATGTTTGCGGGTCGTAATGGTAATCCTAGCATGTCCAGCTAGCTGATCACTCCTGATTTTGTTGAGCTGAGTGTGTAAAATTACAAGAAATACTTTGCTGGATGACTGAGGATTCATCTTGTCCAAATTCCAGTTTTCAACAGTATGCAGCCAGGTGCCTTTGAGAAACTCACGGTTTGGTCGCCGTTTTTTTCCCCCATGCCCCTATACTTATTTATGGTATGAGATAGTTATATAATCTATTCTAGACAGTCGACAATTGCCCCTTGTTTCCCTTTATATTAGCCTTATAAATCCCCTTTACTGGGTGAACTGAATCTTTTGCCTATTTGTTTTGTAAATCAGTTCCCCCATAATTGAAACGGCCTAGAACCCACATCAAATGTACATTTGCTATTGTGCTTGCTGCAGTTCCTGCAGTCGCTCTTATCTTACTTTGGGTGTGTAGAAAGATGTCTGGCCGTGCAGCATTGCTTCCTGGCATGTTTACATATTAGGCACCTGATGGAGTAGTTACCAGGAGACTGGTGTGCTGTGGGGGGGGGGAGGGGTTACTTGTGTGGTTTGTAAACATGCCATGCATGTTACAGGCACAAATATGAACAAGCATTAGAACAAAGGTACGGGCTGTGGCAGCAACAATGTTAAAGGTACATATGAGCGCCAAACTACAAGTGACAACAGTCATGGGTCCATCCCGTGGCTGCTGATGCTATTTAAAAAGAAATTGTCGTTCTTTAAAAATTGCCGTGGCACCCTTATCTGGATCATACACATGGAGCAGCGGCCCCGGGAGCTCTTGTCCCCCTCCCGCATGCCTTTTTAGGTGCCAAAACAGCCCCCCCCACTGTTTTTTGGGAGAGAGAGCACCTGGGGCTACTGCTCCGTGCGTGCGATCCAAATTGGGGCACCATGGCGATTTTTAAAGAACGACAACTGCTTTTTAAATGGCCTCGGTGGCCACAGAATGGATTAGTGGACTGCCATCGCTTGTAGTTTAGCCCTAAGTGGTCGCATTGCAAGTGCCTCGGAGCATCTCTAGTTCTCGTCTTTGGCCTTTTTACAGCCATTAAAGCTAAGTGTACGGCAGACTTTTAAAAAAGGCTTCCAGTATCTTTAGCTTTAATATCGAGTATTGGAAAACCAATATGTTCAGGTAAGTAGTAGAGGTGCTGGAGCGAATCCTTGCTGACTGAGAGTTAAATTATTCATTGTGTTAGTTTAGCTAACATGGCTCATGCTGTGTGGGATGGCTTTCAGCATGGTGTCATAGTCTAATTATAGTATCATTAACAACCAACCTTTCATGTGCTCAATATGCTACTGAGGCCTCTGAAAGCTTGAAGTTTGGAAAACAGTGTAGACCCTATTCAGAAGTATACCCAAGTTGTAAGACTTTCCCTCAATTTTCAAGCAGAAATCCAAGACCTAAACATCAGATTTCAGATTACAGTAAACTTTTCACTGAATGAGTTGGTGGATTTGATCACAAGCTGTCTAGCATAGGGGACCCCCTTCCAGGCCTTTATGATAACTTGCAGCAGCAATACTTCTTGTTCATAATTTTCGAGGAAAAACAGTAGCTGTCAAAGCGGTATTGAACTTATCCCTGACTGCCTTTGAAGTCGAGGCCTTTCTACTTCCACCAGCCCTCTCTGTCTGCCTTTTCTGTCGTGCACTGATTCTCACTGCAGCGGTAAAGCTGCGCCTGGACGATACTGCTTCAAACTGCTGGTGAGGATTCGTATGACTGGATGCTTGGCGATGCTGGTCCATCTTTTTCTCTGACATGCTAGTTCTCGTAATGGAGGAGTTGTGGTCACAACATGATGCTTGGAATAATTAGTATGAATAAAAGGTTCTGGTGCTAGGAAGTCTTGGGAAGAAACTCCATCCTTCTCTCCCCACTCCCCTCACCTGCTTTAGCTGGGGGTGCTTCTTCATCAGCTTTTAATTCTTGGATGCATGCACCTGGTGCGTGGTCCAGTTGAGGTGAGTCAAATGTGAAAGGTGCATGCCATTAATATTTGGCCGTGCATGCCAAAACATAAAATGCACAAGGAGCTCGCCATATAAATGGTGCATACATTTAGTGTTAGGCTGTATTTTTCCTCCCAAATATAGGACAACTTGGAGACCCTGCTCTCAAACACACTGAGAGGGAAAAGAGGCAGATACAGCACTGATGTTCGTGTTTTGATGGAGGAAGAACCACTTAATTTGGAGAAAGTTTCTTTAGGCTATAAGAAGACTTCAGACTTTGCTGAGCAGAGAGGTGGCATATATGCCTTTACATGAAGTTTTTAAAGAGTTCCAATAAGTCATGCGAAGTCTCCTCTTGTTATGACAACTCGTTCCACTACCTTATTAAATCAGGCCGTGAGCTTTGTTTCCTCCACAGAATGAATGGGCCTGGCCTTTAAGGAACCAACTGAACCAATACGTATTACATCTTTTCAGGCCACGTTTTGGTCTGCTTTGGATACAGGTGTGGGTGGTCATGTATAGACATAAAAAAGGCATTTCCCCCATTTTCTGTAATTCTTTTGGAATTGGCATTTTGTATTCAGTTGTGGGAGCTGTTGGACTTTGTTGTGGAGCAGAGAAAAACGTCTTGATAATTTTATGTATTTGAATACTTATTGGATGTAATAAATGAAAATATTGGGCTCGATTCCTCTCGGCAGCCTTACATGTAAATTTAAGCTCTCAGATTGTTTTTTAATATTAAGATGCACACTGCACCTGTGGCTTTAGTGCGTGCGTGCGTGCGCTCCTCCAGTGGTGCATGCTGAACGCCAATAAAATCTTTGAAGAAAACTGGTGTAAGTTGATGCATGCAAGTGTTTGAAATCGCAAGGCTATGCTGACTTGTGTTTGTTTCATTAAACTCCTTCAAGCCTCGCAATTACCTAATGCAAATTCACTAGGTTTCCATTCGGAGATTGTGTTGCTTTGCACTGAAAGTCTGTTGAGCCTAAATGAATTTGGGATATTTGTGCATGACTCCTTCGTAAATAAAACTCTGATGCTGCTGTCACAACAGTCGGAGTTCCAGAGGAGTTAGCCGTGTTAGTCTGTAATAGCAAAATCAAAAAGATTCCAGTAGCACCTTTAAGACTAACCAATTTTATTATAGCATAAGCTTTCGAGAATCAAGTTCTCTTCTTGATTCTCGAAAGCTTATGCTATAATAAAATTGGTTAGTCTTAAAGGTGCCACTGGACTCTTTTTGGTTTTAACAGTCGGAGTGTCCAGCTTCAGAGGAGGCACAAAATGTCAAAGTTCGCCTGAAATTATTTTATCAAGAGGAAGAATCCAAGAGAGAAGGAAATGATTTTCTTTCTAAGACACTGTTACGGGGTCTTGAATGAGGCTCATTTGCTCATGCGTGTCTCTGATCTTCTGGGTCCTGTTTCAACATAAAAAGCACAGGCATTTAACTTTCTGTCTGCTATGAAGTTGAGGGCCGTGTCTCATTTTTCCTCTGATCCTCCTCTCCATTTATTTCACCAGAGGAATCATGCTTCTTACAGTAGTTCACGTAACGACTTTGCAGACAATAATGCTCAACACCAACTGACTGCAAACCTAGATGGTATAAAGAAAGTTTGTGTTGACTGTGGTTACACTTTATAGATGCATTAAGCAAGCCATGGTTAACACAGTTTCAGGTAGGTAGCTGTGTTGATCTGCAGTAAATAGTAGGATTTGAATCCAGTGGCACCTTTGAGACCAACAAGATTTCCAGTGTATAAATTTTTGAGACTCAAAGCTCCCTTCTTTAGATACCATACTATATGAAGATAGATATATCATACTTCACACTATATGAAGAAGCTTTGACTCTCAAAAACTTATACTCTGAAAATCTTTTTGGACTCTAAGGTACTACTGGACTCAAATCCTGCTATGGTTAGCACAGCATTTTTTGTTATTTCAGATTTCTATTCTGCCCTCCCCACGAGTGGGCTCAGGGCGGATAATAATATATTAAAAATACATTTTAAAAATTAATGTACATTAAAAACAACACATTTAAAACAGGATGGTGGACAGCCTTCACACGGAGGGTTAAGATTTTATACATCCCTTCCTCTCCTGGTTTCTCCACTTACGAGGGAACAGGGGTGTCTCTTCACATGCCCTTTGAGGTCAGGGCTTGATTTTGTAGGCTAAATCATGCTTTCACTGTGTTTTTAGGATCTTATTCTAGGTTAAGCCCACTAAATTGAAATATGTTTTTTCTAATGGAAAGGGGGACTGCTTTTCCTTTCAAAGAAAAGAACTCAAAATGCAAGGCAAATGGCAGCCAAATCTGTTAATCTGACGGGACATGTCCCAGCATAAAGTGAGAAATGGGCAGGTGCTTGTAGCAGAGGGAGCTGGGCTTTGGAGGTATTCTGACTTCCTCTGAAACTCAGTGGTACCTCTGCAGTGATCCCCACCTTTTGCTCTCAAGCCTAGAAGTAATGAGAATGGGGGCTTTTACGTGACGTGACGCTGGACTTCAGAGACATTCTGACTGCCTTGAAAGCTTAGCGTGAGACCAGAGGCCCTTCTGAGGAAGGGTCAGTGGCGATTGCAGTTCTTGGCTCGCTGAATGGTCAGTTCATTCGTGTGTGTTAGTCACTGGTCATAGCTTAGATGAGTGAATTTGCTGTCACAGATTAATTGCTGAAGCTTTCAATGGAAGCAGTTCCCATATTTTTCTAAGTACATATATCTACATCCATATACACACATGCACTCTTACACTCTTACACTCATGCACTTGTGTACACACAGCTGCATGTATTCTACACTAAGAAAATTAAAATTCGACAACCAGGTATACCATATTCTGCTCTCAGGATACCTGAATTCTGCATCCTGTTTGTAAAGTGTCTTAAAACAGGTGCACATAGAATAATTCATCACTTCTAATTTAGTGAAAGAGCAACATGTTAAATACGCTTCCCGTAGAAGTTCTGCGTTTTAAAAGAAAGCTTTCTAAGTCTGCAGCTGAATAGCGGCTTAGTTAGTTCACACTGTTATGCGGAATTCTGACTGATTTTCTGATTTCTGCCTTTCCTGCCCTGCTGTCCAGGATTGCTGTATCAGAGTTGTGCAGCAGTGGGGCCGGCTGTGCTCGGCAGACTTTGGCGCAGCTCTTACATGGCACAGGAGGGTTGCTAGAATTTAGACCTGGTAATGCTGTGCTCTGTAATGATTCATAATCCCCCAGCCCCAAATACGTCCTTGCCAGTGTCCGAGTGTCCACGTAGTCCTTTCCAGTTGTGCACAAATTCTCCCAACCTTAGTAGTTATGTGAGGTTGTGCACTAGTGGCGATTTCATAGATCAGTGAAGCAGGCTCCATAATCCACATCATGCTGGATCAGCCTCCCTGCCTGGTTAGCACTTCTGTCTCCCCTAGGGTTGCCAGCCTCCAGGTGGTGGCTGGAGATCTCCCGGAATTACAACTCATCTCCATGTGAGAGAGATCAGTTCCCCTGGAGAAGATGGCTGCTTTGGAGGGTGGACTCTGTGGCATTATACCATTCTGAGACCTTTTCCCTCCCCAAACTCCACCCTCTCCAGGCTCCACCCCCCAAATCTCCAGGAATTTCCAAATCTGGACCTGGCAACCCTAGTCTCTCCCCTCCCCCCCAATTCTTAGTACTTATATTGTGGGAGTTTGGAAAGTGTGGGAGGTGTCAGCTGAAGAGCACTTTTCAGAGGGGCAGGTGGATCTGCACCCCCTTTTCAGCTCTCTCACCTTCCTATTCCCCTTAATCCTTGGAGCAGACTAGGTACCTATTCAATTGCCACCACTCCAATTATTAGGGGCCCATTTCTTGAGGGGGCCTGAAATATTCCCCTCCCCTTGATCTCTCTGGCAGTGCTCCCTTTTTCACAAGGAGAACACTGCATGAAATAGCAAGTAGATTTGAGGTGTTAAGCCACCTGTCATCGTCTTAAGCGCTTTTATTAGAAAGTTGCATTCCAAATGGGAAAAGGAACAGGTGCAAAAAGTTGTTACTAATTTACATAAAATAAAGGCAGTTCAAAAATAATGCAGAGCTTGCATAAAAAGCCAGAGCATAACCAGAGCAGTGGTTAACTTACACTGAAAGGATATTAGAGCAGCATTAGAGCAGCAGTTGGGTTGGAATTCAAGCCGTGGGCCCCCTCAGCAGCCAGACTAGCCTAGACTGGCCCAAGCTCATGAGAGCTCAGAAACTCAGCAGGGTCAGCCATGGGTAGTTCTTGGGTGGGGGGCCACCAAGGATGTCCTGGGGTGCTGTGCAGAAGAAGGCAGTGGCAAAACCATCTCTGCTCATCTCATGCTTTGAAAACTCCGCACACCAACAGTCAGTTGTGACTTGATGGCACTTAATTATCTCCCCCCCCCCAAGAGAAAAGAAATAGGGCTAGCCAAAAGTAAAGCACCTTGGGCAAACGATTTAAAAGGAACCCAGGCAACAGAAATGCCTGGATGCAACTAAACTGAACTTCTTTCCTCTTTACTTACCTGTTCCCCGATCCGTCCCATGTGATTCAGCTGGCCGGGGCCATGCTCCCTGTGGGGCCAGAAATTCAGTTGTCAGTAGCCTACCACTGCTGAACAAGTCCAGGGAGATAGATATTCTCTTGGGTGGTGAGCTTTCAAGATTTGTCCCTTGCATGAAATTTGGGTGCACTTTAGTTCTTGGTGGTACAAGGACTAATCCAAAGGCTTGGATTTCAGTTTAGGGTTGCCAGCTCCAAGTTGGGAAATTCCTGGAGATATGGGGGGTGAAACCTGGAGAAACCTGGAGAAAGTGGGGTTTGGGGAGGGAAAGGAACTTGGCATGGTATAATTCCATAGAGTCCACCCCACTCCCTGAAGTAGCCATTTTCTCCTGGTGAACTGATCCCTGTGGACTAGAGACCAGTTGTAATTCCAGGAGATCTCCAGCCACTACCTGGAGGCTGGCAACCCTACTTCATCTGGAGATTGAGGGCAGAAAGCAAAATATTAACACCACTCCTTGGCTGAGTCAACTGCTAAGAAGTTTGCTTGAGAAGTTTGAGAGCGACACTTTGAAGGAAGAGTCAGAAAAGAATCAGATAAATCATATGTCTGTTGTATCCCTGCCCACAATCATTACAACTTACTCTTCTCTTCTTTGGTGTTGATACTGCTGATGATGATCAAAACCCAACTACAAATCAAAAAGAAAAAAATAATAGTTGTTGATTCCCCATCTTAATATATTGCTCCCATGTATAATGAAAGTTAGCTGGTTTGCCACACATTTTATTTCCTACTTGCTTGTCTTCCAGAACTTTTAACTATGTATTTTTTTATCATCAGTGCAATAATCTGATAACTTCTTTTGAACTGTTCCTAAATTAATTTACAGCTGGAGTGACAGCACTTCATTTTGGAAGGAAGCTGGGATGTATTGGAATATTTGGTTGATGTTACCATTCCCTCAGAGTATTTGTGAGCATTCCATAACCTCATGGGAGCTCAACCGGTTTGTAGCATCTGGAAATCTTCACTGAAATAATTTATCCAGGGAATCTAGGAGCCGTTTAGAAGGAAAAGGGTACATAGATAATCATATTTAACATAACATCCTTGTGTCTCCATTGGTTGAAATAATTCCAGAGTTACCTTGTGTGTGTCAAAATGTGTGTCAGAATTTTGCATTATTGCTGAAATGATCTAAGGGAGGCATTCTCAAGGCTACTTATCATGAGTTAGCCAAAATTAGGGTAGATAAAGTAGTAAGCGAGCTCAGCCTTACCTTTTTTTCTCCTTTCTAATCCCCCAAAGTTTACTATACTGAATTATCTTTTCTCTTTTCTGGCCTCAAATTAGTGTGTGGTGCGTTGGTCTTCCTTTTCTCTGCTTCATTGATTGTGCAATAGAGTCGATTTGGTTGGGATCATTTGGAGGTTCTTGGGAAATCTCTTAATGGAATTTGGTCCATGTCTGCATAATCTAGCTTTCTGCTTGACTAACTGAAGATGCTGCTTAATATACTTGATAAAAACTCCCCTTTGGTTTGTATTCCAGAGTGTTGGATGTGAAGCGCAAAGCTATTCAAATTGTTATTGTCTCCCCCCCCCCCCATTCCCAACCACTAAGCATTTCCTTGGGGAGGAATATAAAGCTTGATTATGGGAATGCAGGGGTTTCCTTTCACAAAGTGACCCTAGGCTTGATTATTTGTTCTCTGAAGATCCCTTGGTAACACACAAAAGCGGTGAAAACTCTGAAACCGCGTCTCTGCTGCAATTTCCAAAGCCTGTTTGAAGAGCTGTATTTGATATTCCGTTACCGGCGGCCAACTTTTAGATGTTGACTTTGTGCTCAGCATGAGAACTCATATAAAGCAGGTGTATTTTATTAGCTACATTATTTAATACACACTTTAGTCCCTGTGTAAAATGTTCAGTGTTAAAACGGCAGGAATTTTTCTTAATGATTTCATTAGTTTGGAGTCGGACAGCTTTGTATGGTTGTCTGCTTACCAGCGTTCAGTCCTTTGTGACGGACTATACCTGAACAAGTTTGCTTCCTGCAACGTATACTGATAGGATGAGTGTTGGCAAGGTCCCGAAACGAAGCTAATTCAAGCAAATATTGCATAGTGGCTGGGATGCTGGATTAGGGCCAGGAAGACAACTGAACCTGTTGAGTGGCGATTTGAACCTAACCATAAACCTCACTGGGTAGTATGGGGACAATCTTTGTTTCTTAGCCCAGGGCTTTCATGTCCTGACAGAATTTGAGCAGTAAAGGCAGAAGCATTTTTAACCTATATTGTAAACGGGTCATTTCGTAGAAAAAGAGCTGGAGGAACTCATTAGCATAACACATTAGCATATGTCACACCCCTTGCCATCATCGGAAGTGTGTCATTAGCATAACTGATTTGCATATGCCACGCACCCCTGACATTACCTATCCTGGCTGTTTTGGACCCAATCCTGGCCATTCAGGGCCGAAATTGGGCCCAACATGGCAAAAAGGGGCTGAAAATGGCCAAAAAGGGGCCCAAAATGGTCAGGATTGGGCCGCTGCTGAGTGGGAGAGTGATCCACCACTCATCAGCGGCCTGATCCAGGTCGTTTTGGCCCCAATCCAGACTGAAACGGGCCCAAAATGGCCGAGAGTCAGGTGAGTGGGGCCACCTGACATGTGACTTCTTTGAGGAACTGCCAGAACTGCGTTCCTGTGCCTTCCCCCTCGAAATGAGCCCTGATTGCAAGCAACAGAAGCTTCTGGCCTTCTCTTGTTATCTCTTGATTTGGCCCTACACGGCATATCTTTCCCTGGGATGTTTGCAGCCCTGGGCATTCTGCCTTAGAACTGCTGTTTGTGACTCAAGACCCTGTTATTATTCTGGCTTGCTTGACCCCAGTTTTTCCGGGTCTTGCTCCTTCTGTAACTTACTTGGTCTGTTGTTCTCATCTACGTACTCTGGCTTGGGATCCCTTCCTACACCAAGGAGCGTTCCTCGGTTTGGTCAGGCTCCTGATAGCGACCAGTAAAGAAGTAATACAGTTAAATCCTTTAGTGACAGTTGATAGGTGATGAAAGATTAATGGATTTACTTTTAATGAGAATGGCCTGGGATGAAGACATTGCTGTACCCAAGTTATTTTCTATGTGCGGTTGGAGGTGTTTTAATAATGCATCTAATCTTTCTGAGATATAGAATTTTTATAGTCATAATCATTTTATATCTGAGTGCAGTGCTGATAAGTTGAAATCATATTAATCATGAGACTTCAGGTGGCTTTATGCATATAGTAAAAACTGGCATTCACACTTAGATAAAGCACTTGAGTCAGTAATTAGATCTCTCTTGTAGAATTGGTGAGTGCTTTGTGGCATTTCCAATGGGTGCTAGCTATAGGGAATGCCTCCCCACATCCCACTGAAATGCACATCTTATGGTTTCCTACAAACATCCCGTGTGGTTCTGCTGCAGTTGATTTGGCCTATCTCAGCCGTGTGTCTTGAATATATCGTTCAACTCTGTGTCTCTTTGGCTTCCCCTGCAGATTAAAACAAGATCAAAGGCACGTACGGGATGAAATCAGTAAAGTCCTTGAGCGAGAACGGGCTGCCTCAAATGAGCATTTGGCCAGAGCCCTTTTCAGAGAGAGAGCCACAAATGAAGAGGAGCGCCTGAAAGCACAAGCTTTGGTAAGTGCTGTGGTGGGCTTTCCACACTGTAATGCTGTGAGCAGATAATGTGGATCCACAGGAGGGAGAGCATCCACTGGAGATGAAAGGGTAGAAGGCACTGCGGTTGCTGGTGAGGGGAGGGTACTTTAGAGCATGCCCCTTTTTTACGGCCAAAATACTGAGACTGTGCCTCAGTGTGTCCCTTGGCATCGTGCAGAGTGTGCACTTATTGATGCGCTTCCAAGATCAGAGGGATTTTACCTGCCTGTTTCTTCAACCTCAGATGGGGTTTTGTGTGAAGATGAAGAAATGCATATCATGCATGAGTTACGTCCTCTCCTGTTTGTAAGGAGATTTGAAGGACATACATAATTGTTCTCTCCCTCTCTCAGTATTTAGTGGAATCACTGACTCTCCATTGGTTTGCTCATTTCCATGGTCTGAAATTAATGGACTATTTATGAAGATTTATTGCTTCATGGGCATCTGAGCGGACCTTTCTAAAGAGGCATTTTGGAAAATTTAATCTGTTTATCTAGACATACAGACTGAAATATGTCAATTGCTCCCTTTTTCTATGGGATAGTAGTGTCAGTCTTACATGCTTTCTAAATTATACTATTAGCTGACTGAGGATTTTCCCTCCTTTTATGGAATAATGTAATATCAACCTTACAAGCTATATAAAAGCTGTTTACTTGTTGATTGAGGCACTTTAATTTTGGATTTTTTTTCTTTTTGAGACAGTGCAGATAGTATTTGTTGTGTAAGATTTCTAAATGTGTATCTGTTAACAGTGGCAGTTGAATTCTGAAGAGTTTAAGTCCCCCCCCCCCACCTTATTATAGGGTAGTATAATAACTTTGCAAGATTTTAAAATACGTTTTTGGAGAATGTTTGCTTTTTCTATTTAGGAAGTTGTGCAATACTGTCACTTTGAGATGGTACTGCAGTTATATTTGGGTTTTTTTCTGTCCTTCAAATTATGAAGCCTTTTTAAAAAGGGGGAGGGAGGGGGAAAGATTTATAGATATTAAAATTGGAGAAGGCAAAAGTAATGAAAAGTCAAAACAATAATCTCTTTTTAGGAGGGAAAATCAGAAATAGTGAGGTTCCTAGATTCAAAAAAGACAGCAAGAAAAAGTTTTTTCTGGCTAGACTTTCCAGAAGAAGATCAATGAGAAACCATTTGAGAGAAAATAGAAAAGGGACTAGAAAATACGCAATAGAAAATAGCTTAACAGACTGTGACAAAAGATTTAGAAAGAAAGAATGAAATGTGTGCAAACTAGTGGGCAAAAGGAAATAATTAACAAACTTGAAAGTCAAAAGCAGGAAACAAATGGTAAAGGACATGCTGAATGCAACAACGGGCAAGAATTTACATCTCATTTTAGAATTAGATAATATATATGGGGGAAATAATTTAATTGTAAGGGGAATTCTAAATGAAGATACATGCAGTCTTGTTGAACATTTGTTCTCAAGTATGATAGGTTCAGATGCTGATCAATTAATTGTATTGCTAATCTTTTCTAGAACTCCCCTATACTTGACAAAATATTAAACCAATAGATGTGTTGATTAAATTCTTCAAATTTAAGATAATATAATAAATTAAGAAGTTTTAAAAGGAAAGAAGTCTAAAATAAGAATTGTGGAGGAACAAATTCTTAATCTTTGAATGTAAACAAAAAGCAAGAGAATTTAAAGATGCAACAGCACAATTTAGAAAATGGAGAATTAATTGTAATACGGGTTTTCATTTTGAATCCTTAGTGTTTTACACATGAAAGATTAGGTATTTTTGATTAAGAACAATGAAATAAATTTGAGTCTACACTAGAGAACTGTAAAGAAAAACAGATGGGCAGGAGAAAGGTCTAGGATGGTGGTACACAACAACAATAACAAAAATATTCAATTTATATACCCCCCTTCAGGACAAATTAATGCTCACTCAGAGCGGTTTACAAAGTGTGTTACTATCCTCACGACAAGCACTCTGTGAGGTGGGCGGGGCTGAGAGAGCTCTGAGAGTGCTGTGACCAACCCAAGGTCACCCAGCTGGCTTCAGGCGGAGGAGTGGGGAATCAAGCCCGGTTCTCCAGATTAGAGTCCTGCTGCTCTTAACCACTCCACCAAACGAATCCAGAGCAGGGTGAAGGAGAGATGCATTTGATCCAGATAGAATTGGAAAGTATGGAGAAATGCCTTCCACCCAAGAATGTTACCACAAGATTTCAGTTGCTCCGACTGCATTCTGTCCCTGTAGAGGAGCCCAGCTTCATACTACTGGCTGAGAGAGGAGAGGGTTAAAGAAAGCAGCCATCAAGCTCCAAGTACGGAGCTTTCAATGCTTTTGGTTATGATAAT
This sequence comes from Eublepharis macularius, assembly GCF_028583425.1. Lineage (NCBI taxonomy): Eukaryota > Metazoa > Chordata > Lepidosauria > Squamata > Eublepharidae > Eublepharis > Eublepharis macularius. The sequence goes on from NC_072798.1 coordinate 6,010,784, forward strand.
GAGTCTTGCTAAAGCAGGATTACTACCCTGCACTGTGTTAGAAAGTCACACCAAGAGCCATACAGCTGAGAAGATTAAAGTGATAGAACGAAAAACTCTTTCCTTTGGGTCAGGAAGGTATGGTAAGATCATTCCAAGAGCGGGTTGGGGGAGAAAGACAGGCGTTATTTAAACTCAGGACACAGGGAAGAAGTTCTCTTAGCTACCAACTCCTCAGATAGGCACGAGCCATGATGGACAGAATAGGGACTCCATCTTGCCTGTATGGCAAAATATAATGGAGAGAAGTCTCAACCAGGAGATCTAAGGCAATGCAGAACTTTAAACTACTGCAACTTCAAATAAAACTAGCCTGCCCTAGTGGGACACTATGTTTTCATAGTTTCCTTGTAACGGGGAAGGGCAACAAGTAAGCTTACCACCCCTGGAGCATTGCAAAGTTACGATAGATTTCCCTGGTGCTTGTAAGTAGGAGTGTAGCAAGAGAAGCAACGACAGGGTGGAGTCTGTAGAGTACTAGATGTACAACTCCATCTAGAAGGACATGCTCTCAGAATTGGTGGCAGTGGGTGGTACCCTGTTGTTTTTTGGGGTCTCCCAAAGATCAAGGGGAAGGGGTGGCATTGCTGAGCAGAGACTTGAGATGGCCGTGGGGTTTTTCAACCTCCTGGAGGCCAAGCTGAAGGAACAAGAGAGGCTCGCAAGTAGAGACACAACAGACTATACAGGGTGATGGGCAAGAGAAATAACTGAAGCCACAGGTGATTTATTTGGACAGATGAGCTTCATAAGTTTATCCCATGCTTTTAACAGGATTGCAGCTCAAGATTGATAAGGAGCTGGACAGGAATATTTAGTTTGCTGTAACAGAGCACAACTCTTTAGGGCCTCAAGGACTGCATCCTACAAAGCATCTTTTGGGAAATCCCAGAGAATGCATGAGGTGCCAAAAGACCTGGAAAGGCAGGTGAAGAGGAAAACTACAAACCTCTCTGTGGTAGAACCTATCATAGTATCTTCCCTGGAATGAGTCCGTCTGTAAGCATCTCGAAAACAATGCAGGATTCTCATCCCGTTTTGCTCAGGTTACGGTCCTGTAGGATTGCAGGAATGCTATGGATGATAATTTTTTTCCCCAGCAAAGCATTTGACAGAGTTCCTTGCAGTTCTTGAGGGCAATGCTACATTGAACAGGCTTAAATTACAGGAGAGGTACATTTCTGTTCAATGTTAGAAGAATGGTCAGAGCATTTAGACAACGGACTCAGCTATTTGGGTTGTGGGGTGGCCTCTGCTTCTCTGGAGGCCTTCAGTCAGATGCTGAGCAGCTATCTGTCAGGGTTGCTTTTGTTTTTAGCAATGAGCAAGGTATTGTACTAGGTGTCCTTTAAGTTCTTCTTGTAAGCTGTTCACTTGTATTGAAACATGCAGATCGATCTATAGTGTTGCTAGGAGACAAGCTGTTGCATTTTATGAGAAAAATGAAGGTACTAAGCCAAAAATCTGGCATTTGATGCTTCCATTGTTCATGCCCTGCTTTATGTGTCTCTGTTGTGATTTTTTTTTACTTTTTGCAAGACATTTGTCTTCTCCTCACACCAATTCCTTATAGAACTGGGAATTCCATTAGAGTCCTCTAGACAGGCGTTGTATGTGGAGTCCACTAGCATTGGGACACTAAACTACTTTGTACCTTAAAAGTTTAAAAAAATGGAAAATGTGTGTTGCCATTATTTTAATACTTTATCAACAGGAGTCCAATCCAAAAAACACTTATCTAAAAGGAGATTGATCTACTGAACCAGAGAAAATAGAAAGTTGTGTTAGCTTTGCTTATCCAAAATCATATTTATATGCCATTCCCCTCTTGGGATCTTTCTTCCTATATCATGTATTTTAAAATGCCAGAATATCTATTTCTTGATGAAGTAATTTTATGAGTATCCAAGGTTCTCTGTGTGCAAGTTCCATTGGCATTTTGTTTTGTGAACTCAAGATAACGTTCCATTGAACTGACCTCTGTGGAACAGAGGCAAACGCCTGACCTTTTGTAAGGTTGCTTTGAAATTGGTATTGAAGAACTGGAAGATGGAATTAACGTGTTCAAGTAGTTTCAGTCTAGATTTTGCATTGTGCGTTGAGGGACGGATTGTGCGAATTCTGCAGATTTTGCATTGGTGCCCGCAAATTAAATTTAGCAACCTACATCTCCTTCTGTAACAATTCTGTACCCAGTGCTCTTCATGAATTTTTCTATCTCAAAATATATGCGGGCCGACTGGTTTTCTTGTTGTAACCGTTTTAAATGTGATGACATGGCCATAAATAGCTTATTGACATTCCGTCACCGGAGTCATTATGAGTGTCAGGGTGAGCTATGCAGAGCATGGAGTGTAAAAAAAATAAAAATCTATAGATGACCGAAGTGCACGCGGGCTGTTATGTTTCCATCTCTGTATAATGGCCTGGCATTTACTGTTAACATATTTGCTTCATTGCTTGGGCTGAAATGAGCTGTCATTAAGCTCCTACATGTTGGAAAGCAGTTTATTGAGTTGCCTGTGACATTAGACTAATTTCCTATTGAGGAGGCAAAGAAATATAGGTCTATGCACTCTGTTGCCAGCCCTAATGGCGAAAGTTGATGATCACGGGAAAGAGCGATCCAATACTGTCCACTGTCACACTCAGACTTGTACATTTTGAATATCCTCCTACTCTTCCCCCCTGCTCCAATAATACTTAATGAAATCCCCATTTTAAAAAATTGTGTTTGTATTGAAAGACGGAGTAATTGATCTCCGACTAAAAGAAAGTACATAAATAACGTTGTGCCTTGATTTAGGCAGGACAGGTTTCTGGTATCCAGATGTACAGTGGCTTCTTTACCCTCCAGGACTGGTAGACATCCTAAGTGGTGTAGGACCCACATCTTGCATTGATTGCTGCCCAGTGAATTCAAACATCCAGCGCCTCCTCTGATGACGACTATACCTAGAATTGGCACTCCCATCAGTTGAATTGCCAGATGCTGTCAGCTGAATGCCTGACTTTTCACTGAAGTTGAGAATGCCAATTGTACAGTGGCAGTTTATCCTTTTATTTCATTATGGTATAATTTGTCATAAACGGCAGGAGTGAGAACTCCTTTCCCACCTATCTATGCAGTGGTAAGGTGCAGACCTAGGAGGCCAGTAAACTTCATCGTATGTGCCACCCATTTTAACCACTGACATCTCCAAGCAGGAATGCTAGTAATCATCAGTAGCAAAGGTGGTTTCCCCCCATGGACGCGCATCATTCTGTTTTGATTGTTGCAAGAATCAGGGAATGCCCACTCCATTTTGTTTCTTTTTTAAATTTTTCCCAAGTATGTAACTGCAGCTTTAAAAGCCAAACAGAAGAATTGCTCAGTGGATTGTTCACAATTTATAGAAACGTTACCTGTCGATGCTGAAATTTATAGCAATTTATTACATTTTTTTTAAAAGTCGATTTCGTTGTCGCTATTTTTGCAGTTAAGCTAACAGTCGCAGGTTGCTGATTAAGGCATCTTCTTTGTTCCAATAAAACTGATGCTCTAAAAATAGTTGAGCGGTATTTGACAAGAGTTAACATTTCAATTCACTCAACTCATTGATGGTCAAACGCTCAGCCCTAGTCATGCTATCTATGGAGTCCTGTTGAATGGGTTGAAGACCTCTTCGTACCAGAGGGTAGCTATGTTAGTTGGCTGCAGCCAAAACAACAACATTTGATTTATATACCGCACTCCAAGACAACTTAACACCCACGCAGAGCGGTTTACAAAATATGTTATTATATAGTTATGTTATTATTATAAAGTATGTTATTATAAGACATCAAATGTCTTGTGGTGGCCTATGCCATCATGAACCAAACAAGCAAAGTAGGCTGTGCCTCAGGAGGACACCACAATAAACTCTAAACCAGTCTTTAAGGTATCGCAGGTATTGCCCAGTATCAATGTGCTATTGTTGCGGACTAGTGTGTTTGCACTAGAAGCACTCTTTGCCATAGTATGGCCTTGACCATTTAATGTTCCCTTTTACACTGGGCCTGACTGGTTTTTCTCATGTGTATTTGTTATATCCTGGAGGGTGTTATGCTCTGAAGATCGGCTCTGGCTCCGACCTGGTGGAATGCTCTCCTAGTTGAGACCCAGGCCCTGTGGGACTTATTCCAATTCCACCGAGCCTGTAAAACAGAGATGTTCCTCCAGGCCTATGAGAATGGTTGAGGAGCTGGTGAACTATCCTGTCAGCCCCTTGCCTGTTTTGTTCTGCTGCACTGTTCTAATGAGATCTGTTGTGCCTACCCAGAGTGATAGGTATTGATTTTATTGTTTTATGATTTTAAGTGTTATGTATTGTATATATATATTTAAACTGTGGTTTTATGATGTTGTGACCTGCCCTGAGCCTGCTTGTGGGGAGGGCAGGATATAAGTCCAACAAATTAAATAAATAAATAAACTTTATTTATTTGGAAAATGTATATATTACCTCTCCAAAGGCATGCTCAAGCACAGTGTAAGGGGCACAGTCTGTGCTGAGCCAGACAATTGTTTTCCCTTTTTCTGTAGTCCTGAGTGATAATTTGAAACGATTTACAAATGATTCTTGGTAGCAGCCTTATTCATCTCCTTTGAGTGTGGCTTTGGTCCCGAGAAGCATACTGATTTTACAGCTGACCCTTTTTCCTCTTGATCAAAAATAGTCCATCCTGTACTTGCTGTGTTTTAAGAACGGCAAGCAATTCCCATAGAGCGGAATGGCTGAATGTGGCAAAGCGCCCTTAAGAGGATGGCTGGTTTGTTTACAAGCCGGCAGTATTTTATTACATACTTCATTTAGCCCATTCATCATTTTAATAGAAAAATGAGTTCTTTTTATATGATTCTGAAATTATTTGAGGAAAACTACATAGCCCCAGACCTAACACAATTAGTTATTCTAGGCCTATCTAAGTGGTGAAAGTCCAATAATGGATATTTGCAGTGTAATGAAAACGGTGAAGGAATTAGTGTTCACACTTGACAATTAGGATTCAACCCGGAGCAATATTAAACCCAATTACCATGTGTGTGTTTGCTGTCGTGAAGATTCTGTTTCATTGCATAGTGTCTGTGATGATTGAAGTTTAAGCTGTCTTGTAAAGTGGGCTGTAAAACAGTGCTATAATACTGGAATGCGACTAGGAGAGTTGGGGGGGGGGTGTTGGTTTTATTTTTGACTAACAGCAGTAAGACACATGAAAGCTGCCTTATACGCAATCAGACCATCAGTCCATCAAGGTCAGTATTGTCTACTCAGACTAGAAAAGAGCAAGAGTCCAGTAGCACCTGTAAGACCAACAAAGTTTGTGGTAGGGTATGAGCTTTCGTCAGTCACAGCTGAGTTGAGCTGTGACTCACAAAAGCTCATACCCAACCACAAATTTTGTTATTCTTACAGGTGCTACTGGACTCTTGCTCTTTTCTGCTGCTACTGACAGACTAACCTGGCTACCCTTCTTAATCTATCTGCTCAGACTGGCAATGGCTCTCCAAAGTTTTAGGTGGAGGTCTTTCACACCACCTCCTACTTCATCCTTTTAACTAGCGATGCCAAGGATTGAACTTGGGACGTTACACGTGCCAAGCAGATGCTCTACCACTGAGCCAGAGTCTCTCTCGAAAGCTTGCTTTCTGGTTACAAGCCCTTGAATATGGAGAAACTTAGTAAGTGCAACATTTTTCTTGTCAACATTTGTCTGTCTTGTTTCAGAGACTTGTAAATTTCTGATTTGGTTTCATGTCTCTCTGGACAAGCAGAGTTGTTTATCTTTTATATTTACAGTTACTTCTCCAAGGTGTGCATAGTGGTGTTCACGAATGACTTTAAACATGGTACTAGTAGGGAAAAAGAACAACCTGTGCACTCCTGTACATGCCCAGCATCTTGTTTAAGTCATGCTGCTCTATGTGCAACATTAGCATACCAGGGAACAACAGCCTAGGTTATGGATCTCTGGTATGCTAAAACAGCACAGGAAATATCTTCCCATCAGATACCGTTTCAAAATTAGGCTTCAGTTGGTGGAGACCCAGCGTAGTTTTACCACCTCATCTGCTGCTGAATTTGCAAGGCGAGGGTGACATCAAGCAAGATGACTACCTTTCTTATTCCTCTTTCTCTTGATTGACAACCACAGCGGCACTGCAGTCTCCAGCCCACATTTTGTTCCCAGTAATGTTGTAACTGGATAGTTTTGCTGTGATGTTTGCATAAAATAACATGTTTTGCTTTGCTTGGTGCAGATTTGCTGGGTGCCTTAAGCTAATGTATGTAAAATCACAACGTTTTCTGACATTCAGAATTAATTCTTCCCAATATTTAAACAGTACAGCTAATTGAAACACCCTTTGGATGACTTTTTTTTTTTTGCTGCAGGTCATAATCCCAGGGTGATTTGTGTCCCATGAGCTCTTGTAATGAAATTATAGTTCAGCTATTAAACACTAAATCCTACATAGATCCCTTTTCAAACAAAGTTGAATATATTGCTTCCCAGCCTTCGTATCTGCAGGAGTCACAGAGACTGTGAAACATATGAAATAAGGGAGAATTTCATCTATTAAAAAACAGAACTTGGGATCCTTTGTAGCAATAATTTTCAAATGGTAGTATCAGAGAGAGTGGCTTGTATGTGGTGAGTATGGGTGCTAGTTTTGCACCCTCACTTTTGTTTGATTCTGCTTCTCCCTTATGTGAATCAAACCTGCATGCTTCTTATTTCCGCCCAATTTTCTTTTTCCTTTTGCTGAATCTTTACCAATAAATAGATGCAACTTTAAACATCATCTTTGCATTAATTGTGCATAAGTGGTGTAAAAGAAAAACTAATTGGGAACAGTGGCAGTGAAAGTGGGTGAAACGAAGTTCACATGATGATGTACAAAAACCAGAAACTAAAAGGTGTGTGTGTGTGTGTGTGTGTGTGTGTGCGTGCGCGTGTGTGCGTGCGTGCTTGCATGCGCCCCTCTTCCACACAATCCTAGCCATGGCTGAGAACTAAATTAAAGAATTAAAGGCTCTGAATAGCCTAAAGCCATGGTGTACTTGTTTTTCTATGGGATTCGCTGCTCTGGCCTTGCTTCCTCCCAGTTAGTCTCTTCTGGGGATAAAGATTTTTGCCAGAAACTGCATTAGGTGTGACTACATCATCTAATTAATTCCTGATGCAGACTTGCATACCCTGTCCATTATAACTCTGCATGATTTCCTGCTCTGGGCTTGCCTTCTTTCACTCAGGGGGCAGAACAGTCACTCATAAAGGAACATGTGGGGAGGGGGGGAATTACTAAGTTTGTATTATATGATTCTTGCCCCAAACCAAGCGATATGTACACAGGGCCGGCATGCCCATTGAGGCCGAGCCGGCAGCTGCCTTGAACTCTTAAGGTGCCAGAGGGGGCGCTGGGGGCGGGGGCGCACGCCACGGAGCTCAATTGCCCCGTGCTGCTGCCACCACTGGCGGTGGCACACAGCTGCAGGCCAGCAGTGCGGCAGGTGGTCGGAGCGGCGTGCGGAGCAACTGAGCCAGAGGGAGGATGCACGCGCGCCACCCTGGCCGCCTGCTGTGCCTGGCCCGCAGCTGCTGTGCCCGGCCAGAAGCGCGTGCTGGCAGTGGCAGCGTGGGGCAGCTGAGCTGGCAGCCTCCCAGCCCTCCCACTCAGTTACACTGTGCTGCCACCACCGCCAGCACACAGCTGCGGGCCAGGCACAGCAGGCAGCCAGGGCAGCATGGGGCAACTGAACAGGAGGGCTGGGAGGCCACCCATGCACTGCTCTGCCCTGCATGATGACGTCGCATGCAGCGACGCGCACCAGGGTGCGCGCACCAACACCCCTGAAGCTGCCTCAGGTGTTAGAAACGCTGGCGCCAGCCCTGTATGTACATAAACAGAATAACTGTCATGGATTAAACATTTGGTGTTTTAAGACTATAAGTGAAATGGAGCCCTGTAGAATGAGATAACATGAAGCTATAGCACAGATTTTGTGGACATAGGCTTTTGTGTAAAAACGGTACAAGAAAATCTTAAATCCAACAGCATAAAAACAACACTAAAATGGCATAAAATGCTACTCAGTAGCCAAAAATGATACCCACAAAACCATCCTCAGACTAAAAGCAAATAATAAAAACAGCTTAAAAAGAAGGAACCCCTCAATTAAATCTGAGTAAAAATAAAAGTTTTGGCCTGGTGCCTGAAGAAGACTAGGTAGTCATCAGGTGAGTCTTTAAGGGGAAAGCCCTGTTTCTTGTGGCTAACTGCCTCACCTGTGCAGGTTGGGAGCGCAGAGAACAAGGAAAAGAGGATCTTAACTGGTTGCCATGGCCCAGTCTGGGCTCAGTGAGAGCGGGGACTCCTCTGGAGGAGAGGAGCCTCGTGTAAATAGCCATGACTCCTCAGGAGAAGAGGAACTCGGTGTAGCCAGCCCTAGCTTTGACTCAGCAGAAGCCAGGGATCAGGAACCACAGCTGCTGGCTAATCAGAGTTCACAGCCAGCAGGTGAGTCAGGGCCACCAGCACTCTCCAGCCCCAATACCGCTGGAGAAGCTCAGCCAGGGACTTCCAACACCACCAGGGAAGCCCAGCCAGGGGCTTCCACCCCCCCATCCCCAGGTTCACCCACACCCAAAGAGCACCCCAGACATAAGAAGAGGTTAGAGCTGCAGGAGAGACAGTGCAGTGCTTGCCTTCTGAGCCGACACCAGGTGCTGGAGAGCATCAGGAGTGAGCCCCAGCAGCTGGCTGCAAACCACGCCTGGCTATGAAAGCCAGTCTGGGGGAACTGACCTCAGACTGGACTTGACTTGGCTTTTTGGATTCTGGAGACACACCTGGCAGTGCATTCGTGCTCTGATTTCGGACTGGACTGGGCTTTTGGATTCCGAACTCTCCCCTGGCTTTGAACTAGTGCGTTTGCTGTGGACTGGACTTAAGTCTACTCTGCTTGGGCTAGCCTCGCCCCTGACACTGGTGGGCTGGGCTGTAATACTTTTTAAATGTACATGAACGTGTATCCTGCTTTCCCCATGGCGAATCAAGGTCAATGAAGTCATGTGGCTGCGCTCTTCAGTCTCCTCTGTGACTTTCTTGTAAACTGGTCACAGTCTATAAAATGAAAAGCTGCTAATAGGAATGCTTTCTATAGTAGACTTTTCCCACCTGTGGTGGTGAAAGATACCTTGAGAAGGGATGGAGACCGTGACTCAGTGGAAGAACAGCTGCTTCTGCATGCAGAATGTCACAAGTTGTCTCCCCAGTCTCTCCAGAGCTGGGGAGAGCTGTCCCTGGTCAGAGTAGACCAAGCCTTAACCCATTTTCTTTGGTGAAAAGGAGACCGGGCACAAGGGAACCATCTGCACAAAGAAAAGCAACAGATATGTCCGCTGCTTCTTGGACCCGGGACCAGGAATCCAACCAGGGCCCTAGTAGGAGCCAAAGGAGCTTGAAAGGGAGGGAGAAGCTCATGGTAATTTATGCTGTAGGGCTTGCAAGTCCCCCAGCAAACACAGTTGTCTCCTGCCTCCTGTGTCTTTGTGCTGTAGTGGCAGAGCTTGTGGAGGGAAATGGGCCCGGGCCCGAAAAATGTGTCTTTGCCACCCAAAGACTTCTCAACCGGGCTCTGCAAAGCAAGTCAGAAGTTAAGAAGCTGATTGAAGGGAGGGCTCTAAAGGAGAAGATGGCATTTGCCTGACCACCAGGGTAATTGTTTAGACACTTTAATGCATATGGTGGTATGCATAGTCCACTAGTCTATGCATGTCTTGTGAGTTTTCGTAAGTGACCTCTTCTGATTAAGGAAACAAATGGGTTGTAAAATCTCATATGGGGATTCTGGACTGATGTTGTAAGACAAAAACCAGGCTGACCCTGGAAGCGTTTCATGTGTTTGCTTGCTATCTGAGTCCTGCTCATTCTGGTATATTAAAATTGAGTTTATATTTTATTGTTTATGTTATTTATATTCAGCCTTTCTCACTGAAACTCAAGGCGGATTACATAGTGTGAGATTAGTACAATTAGTGGCAAGGAAACGGCAGGCATTTCCATACAGTGTCAAGAACATTTCCATAAACAATGTCATAGGGTAAATGAATGCAGTTTCAAGAACATTTCCATAAACAACATCATGGGGTAAAAGAATATAAGTTTACAAAGATATAGTATTAGCAAGGATCCAGTTTGGGGTTGAGGAATTGCTGAAACAGAACATAATCAATTCTAGGACTTACATTGAACAACATAAAGCACAGGTCACCTGGGCTCAGGAGCACATGGTCTGCAGCTGCTAGAGGAGGTAAGGGCTTTTTGCCTTCTTGGCTGTGGTGGGTTAAGCTGAGAAGCTAAGGGTGGTCCTCTCTAGCTTTGGGGCTTTTTGTGTGTAGTTTTGTGTTGATTTGAGTGTAGTTTTGAGGCTAAGTGTGTTTGGGCTTGATTGTGTTTGAGGGTGAGTGTGTTTGTAAGGCTGCTGGGGGTTGCTGGAGTACAAGCCACACCCCCCCTTCGTGCTCACCTCCTGTGCTTAGCAGGAAGTGACCTTTTGCATTGAAAAGGCAACTGCTGGGCAGGGGCGCGAGCCTTTGGCGCGAGCCGAAGGGCAAGAGCTAAAGGGCTCTTGGCCTGTGGCTCTTAGCCGGGGGATCATAGCCGTTTTCTTTCCTCTTAGTGTGTTGTTCCTAAAACAGAATAATGAAGTCAGAATGCCAGCAGGGGGTTGGGGGCTTTCCAGTGTATTGCACTGAGTGTCACATGTATGACTATCTGCCTTCTGGTCAGAAGTCCTGGATGTGTGCTCGCTGCAAGGAGCTCCTGGTTCTCAGGGAACGAGTACGTACCCTTGAGGCCAAGGTGGCTGACCTGGAGAAGCGGAGACAGTTAGATAGGCACGAGGACAAGATTCTCAGGGACAGGATAGATGTGTCCCACTCTAAAAATGGCAGCGTTCTTGTTGTCAAGGAGAATGAGGATCTTGTGGAATCAGGGCACCGTACTGAGGATAAGGGGAACATGCCCTCAGAAGGGACCTCTTCTTCAGTTGGTGAGCAGGTTTCCTTTCGCATCAAGGAACCATCCCTGGGTGGGGCGGGAGGGAGGCTCTTGGTAGTTGGTGATTCGATCCTTAGACAAGTAGATAGCTGGGTGGCACAACCGCGTTCTGACCGTATGGTGACTTGCCTGCCTGGTGCGAAGGTAGCGGACATTACGCGTGTTATAGATAGGCTGGTAGATAGTGCTGGGGAAGAGTCAGCGGTCGTGGTCCATGTTGGAACCAACGATGTTGGGAAATGCAGTCGTGAGGTCTTGGAACAAAAATTTAGGCTGTTAGGCAGGAGACTCAAGGCCAGGACCTCCAAGGTAGCCTTCTCAGAAGTGCTACCTGTTCCACGCGCAGGGCCAGAGAGACAAACGCAGATCAGGAGTCTCAATGCGTGGATGAGACGATGGTGTAGGGAGGAAGGGTTCAAGTTTGTTAGGCACTGGGATTCTTTTTGGGACAAGCGGGAGCTGTACAAGAGAGACGGTCTCCACTTGTCCCGAGAAGGAACCCGGCTGCTGGCACTTAAAATCAAAAAGGTGGCAGAGCAGTTTTTAAACTAAATGCTAGGGGAAAGCCGACAAGAGATAAAGTGTCTCTGGTTCAGGATGGTTCATCTCAGAGAGATGAAGGGCTAGGTATAACACTTCTACAGGGAGATAGATTAGAGTTGTCAACTGAGATGGAGACAAACAGTGCAGATGACCTAACTACGTCTCGAGGCAAAGTGTGCCGGGGAAGTTACAGGTGTTTATATACAAATGCTAGAAGTGTCCGAGGTAAAATTGGGGAGCTGGAATGTTTAGTGTTGGGCGAATCCATAGACATTGTGGGCATATCAGAAACTTGGTGGGATGAGGAAAATCAGTGGGACACGGTGATTCCTGGATATAAATTATATCGGAAGGATAGGGAGGGAAGGGTTGGTGGTGGGGTGGCTCTATATGTCAGAGAAGGTATACATTCCAGTAAGATTGAGAAGGTAACTGAATTAGATTCGCTTCTGGAAATGCTATGGGTTGAAATTACGGGCCCAAATGGAAACTTAACTGTGGGAGTTTGTTATCGCCCTCCAGATCAGAAAATAGAGGAGGATTATAAAATGATGACAGGATTAAAGATGGCTGCTAAACAAAAAAACTGTGTTGTAATGGGTGATTTTAACTACCCACACATTGACTGGGCCAATGGGTGTTCGAATCGGGGGAGAGAAAGTGAGTTTCTAGACTGTCTCAATGACTGTGCTATGGAACAGATGGTTACAGAACCTACTAGGGGAGAGGTGATCCTGGATTTGGTCCTCAGTAATGCTGAAGACCTGGTGAGAGATGTAAATGTGATTGCACCACTTGGGAACAGTGACCATAATGTTATTGAGTACAACATATGTATAAATAGGAAATTGCCAAATAAGACCAACACAGCCATGTTTAACTTCAAAAGGGGTAACTTTTCTGAGATGAGGGGGTACGTGAAGAAGAAACTGAAAGGGAAAGTAAAAAAGGTCAAAACACTTGGGGAATCTTGGAGTCTATTTAAAACTACAATCCTGGAAGCTCAAATTAAATATATACCGCTGGTTAGGAAAGGCACAAATAGGTTTAGGAAAAGGCCAGCATGGTTAACAAGCAATGTAATAGAAGCTGTAAAAGGTAAAAAGGATTCTTTTAGGCAGTGGAAAACTAGTCGGAGTGAGGTTGATAAAAAGGAGCATAAGCTGTGGCAAAAAAAGTGCAAGTCTGTGATCAGACAGGCAAAAAGGGAATATGAGGAGCATATTGCAAAGAACATAAAGAAAAACAATAAACAATTCTTTAAATATATTAGAAGTAGGAAACCAGCTAGGGAGGCAGTGGGGCCCTTGGATGACCAAGGCGTAAAAGGATTACTAAAGGGTGATAGGGAAATGGCCGAGAAGCTGAATGCGTTCTTTGCTTCTGTCTTCACTGTGGAAGATAAGAAGTGCATGCCCACTCCGGAAGCACTGACTTTGGGAGGGGTTTTGAAAGACCTGAGTCACATTGAGGTGACGAGAGAGGAGGTTATGCGACTGCTAGATAATTTAAAAACTGATAAATCACCGGGCCCAGATGGCATACATCCAAGAGTTCTGAAAGAACTCAAGTGTGAACTTGTAGATCTCCTCACAAAAATATGTAATCTGTCATTAAACTCTGCATCTGTTCCTGAGGACTGGAAGGTAGCTAATGTTGTCCCCATCTTTAAAAAAGGTTCCAGGGGAGATCCGGGAAATTACAGGCCAGTCAGCCTGACGTCAATACCGGGTAAGTTGGTGGAAACTATTATCAAAAATAAAATTAGTGGGCACATTGATGACCAAAAGCTGATGAGGAAAACTCAGCATGGGTTCTGTAAGGGAAGATCTTGTCTCACCAATCTGTTAGAGTTCTTTGAGGGAGTGAACAAACAAGTGGACAAGGGAGACCCGATAGATATTGTTTATCTTGACTTCCAGAAAGCTTTTGACAAAGTTCCTCATCAAAGGCTCCTAAGTAAGCTCAGTAGCTATGGGATAAAGGGCCAAGTCCTCTTGTGGATCGAAAACTGGCTAATTAATAGGAAACAGAGAGTGAGTATAAACGGGCACTTCTCACAGTGGAGGGTGGTGAGCAGTGGGGTGCCACAGGGGTCGGTATTGGGTCCAATGCTTTTTAACTTGTTTATTAATGATTTGGAATTGGGATTAAGCAGTGAAGTGGCTAAATTTGCAGATGACACGAAATTGTTCAGGGTGGTGAAAGCCAGAGAGGATTGTGAGGCACTCCAAAGGGATCTGTCGAGGCTAGAAGAGTGGGCATCCATGTGGCAAATGAGGTTCAATGTAGCCAAGTGCAAAGTAATGCACATTGGAACCAAAAATCCAAAATATAAATACAAGTTGATGGGGTCTGAACTGGCGGAGACTGACCAAGAGAGAGATCTTGGAGTCATGATAGATAACTCACTAAAAACGTCAGCACAGTGTGCGACTGCCATAAAAAAAGCTAATGCTATGCTAGGGGTTATTAGGAAAGGGATTGAAAACAAATCAGCTGGTATCATAATGCCTCTGTATAAATCGATGGTGAGGCCTCATTTGGAGTACTGTGTACAGTTCTGGTCGCCACACCTTAAAAAAGATATCATAGCACTGGAAAAAGTACAGAGAAGGGCAACTAAAATGATTAAAGGGTTGGAACACTTTCCCTATGAGGAAAGATTGAGGCGCTTGGGGCTCTTTAGCCTGGAGAAAAGACGACTGAGGGGAGACATGATAGAGGTTTACAAGATAATGCACGGGTTAGAGAAGGTAGAGAAAGATGTGTTTTTCTCCCTTTCTCACAATACAAGAACTCGTGGGCACTCTATGAAATTATTGAGCAGTCGGGTTAGAACAGATAGAAGAAAATACTACTTTACACAAAGGGTGATAAACACATGGAATTCGTTGCCACAGGAGGTGGTGGCAGCTACAAGCATTGCCAGCTTCAAGAGGGGACTGGACAAATATATGGAGCAGAGGTCCATCAGTGGCTATTAGCCACAGGAGATAGATGGTATTCTCTTTGTGGGGAGGTGGTGCTCTGTTGTCTTGGTGCTGGAAGGAAGGCAGTGGGAGGGCATCTGGTGTCCTGGCCTCACTGACAGTCCTTTAGATGGCACTGGATTTCTAGCCACTGTGTGTGACAGAATGTTGGACTGGATGGGCCACTGGCCTGATCCAACATGGCTTTGCTTATGTTCTTATGTTCTTAGGTAGGATATAGGAGTACATATTTAAAGCAACAGATAATATGTAAGGCAACATAATGGTGAAATCTATGGTTTCTAACTCATTAGCGAAACATCTGGGATACCTTTCCTACAATACTGCCCTCTTAGCTGAGAAAAACGGCCTTTTTGAATAATACTAATACAGTCCCTTGTTCTTCCCTTATAGCTCCTCTTGCTGGTTCTTCCTTTCTCTCCTCCCCACCCTTAATTGAATCTTCTGAGCATATCTCCATGCTGTGTTCTCGGAGCCCAAATCTCCTGGCTAGGCAAGGGGAACATGCTTGGACCTCTTCTAGCCATATCCCTGCCTTCTCCTCTGGGATTCAGTACATTGCCATGGGGGAAAGACCTATTTGTGCTCCTAAGTCACAGAGTTAAGGTCCTGTTTTTTAAATAACCTTTGCCTTTAACCGTTGCGATTCGACACATCTGTATTCTTTTCTTTCTTTCACCCACCCACCCAATCTTTGATTACTTTTGGGCCTTTGGTGCGTGTCCCTCTCCCCAGCAGAGAGACGTGACAAAACCTGAATGAATAGTTGTCAGGGGTTGTCCTTCTAAATGATATGGTGCAACTGTGCGCAGCAGATTAAAACCGGTTTCCCTTTGACAGAAATCGTTAATGGTAACAAAAACCCTCCCCAGTTCTGGCATAGCAGTGTGCCAAGGACCCTAGCCTGAGCTTCGTTCTTTTTTAGTTAGACACGCTTCTTAATATGCTTACATGTTTAGATAGATGTATTTTTAATGTACTGAAGAGAAATATGTGCAAGTGCTTGAATTTTTTTAAAGAACAGGAGTGGGGTGGGGGATTTATTTCTGTTACAACAGAAATAACTAAATAGCAATCTGCATTTACTAACTTACGGCAACTGTAAAGCTGTCATCCAGGATGCCTCTCTTGAACCCAACATTCGTGCTTTGATTGGTAGGAGAACGGAGGGGGAAACTGCCTGTGTTATTAAAGCAACGAAAATTAACCTGTTTTTTCAGCCATTTGTACAGCATGAAAGTTATGTACCGCTATAAAAGTGCCCGCGATCGCTGCAGATTTCTGCAATTTATGTAATATGCCTTTTTAAGAACGACTTTGCACTATACTCTGCTTCCTTATTTGTGTCGAAGTGCTAAAATCTTCAGTAAGCAGTACCTACTTGAGGGAGAGAGGAGAAGAACCATGCTTCCCACCATCTGATGGGTCCCACTGACCCTTGCTAACTGTTAAGAGCCTAAGGGTTGTTCTGGACTGGGCGCTATTGCTGGTGAAGCAAATTGATTCAGTGGCGGCAACCCCTCCCCACCTTTCTACCTTCTTCATTTAGCCTGGAAGATGGCTCCCTTTCTTGGCCGTGGCCACGTGGATCCATGATGCAGTGAACAGTAGTGAATGCTGCTACTTGTTTCTTTTCAGGAGTTGTGGGGGGGGGGGCGTATGCATATAACACCTATTCTGCAGTCATTCTGTTAGTGACATATCAGTTACTGGCAGGGCTTTTTTTCGGCTGGAACACGGTAGAACGGAGTTCCGGAACCTCTTGAAAATGGTCACATGGCTGGTGGCCCCGCCCCCTTATCTCCAGACAGAGGGGAGTTTAGATTGCCCTCGGCGCCGCTCGGTGGCACGGAGGGCAATCTCAACTCCCCTCTGTCTGGAGATCAGGGGGCGGGGCCACCAGCCATGTGACCGTTTTCTCCGAGGGCAACCCACTGAGTTCCACCACCTCTTTTCCCAGAAAAAAAGCCCTGGTTACTGGGTTCCATTAAAGGTACTGGCTGTCACGTACAAAACTCTTCAGGGTCTTGGATCCACATGGTCTTGGATTTCCTTCCATTAAAGGTCTTGGATTTTAATTGGCCACCGAATGTACAGTGATCTGAACCTCTAAAAGTGTGGTATAAATTATTATTATGAATACTTTTACTTCGTCTAGACCAGATTAGCAAATATGCAAATGTCTGTTTCTTGATTGGTGGAAGTCTGTGTTGTCTCTCTTTCCTTTTCTGTTTTAAAGGTTGGCAACCTTTTGCGCAGCGCTAATGTAGAGGGGATTGCATCTAATTAAATTTCCTGTTTGCAAATCTGCCAGTCCACCGCCACAGTGCACTGCCACCTTGCCCTGCTTTAATTCCCATCACGTTTTTAAAAACAATATTTCACTCCTTCTCATTTTCCTAATTATCATGCAGATAAACAGTAGGGATCATGACATTAGGATAAGTAAGTGGCTTATGATTTTGCCTCGGAGAAACTCTTGCTGGTTTCCCTTCCCCCACTTGGGCTGCACCATAGTAATAAATGAGCAAGTTCAGAGTACTTTATGATAGATAGTTAATGGTGCTGTGACTGAGCCAACAGGCCTGTTTCTATAGCATCTGTCACAATTCATAGTCATTAGCATACCTTTAATGGTTTCTTTTCATAATAATTTCTACCGGGGCATTTAGACTACATCAAGAAAAAGAGAATTCCAAATGCAAGCAAACGTTCTTGCTCATGTATAATTTTTGAAGGGAGAAGGGTTCCCCCCCCTCCCCCATCTACACATAAGTTATTTGAATGCACTTTAGGCTATTAATTTATTTTCAGTGCTTCACTCAAAAGTTCATTCCCCCTCCCTTTTCCCCAGCCCTCAGGGCTTTTTTGTACCCCTCACAAGCCACTGGCAGCCCCAGCGCAAACCTGTTCTGCTATTTGTATTAGCATGTAGAGTACAGATCCCCTTGAAGCATCTCGGCAAAGCCAGTGGAAATGCGCGCAACACAAAACAATGGCCAAGAAATCTGGCTTGTCCAAGTGTGTACTAAAAGGCCGCCAACAAGGTTTGCAAAATAAAGTCAAGGGAGTGGACAACACAATAATACCAAAGTGCAGTTGGCATTGAGGCACAAGAAAGAGAGAACGAGAGCTGAATATGATTTGGATTTTCCTTTAATATTTCTAATGTGTGGTGGGAAGGGAGAGTGCTTTGAAGAATGTTGTGTCTCTAGTCAGACTTGAAGGGACCTGATGCTGTGATAATGGAAAGCCCGTTTACCTAGATAAATGTGTCTATAGCTGTTCCATTGATATAGACATATTGAAAATGGCCCCCTGCTCCCAACCAACAAAACCTGAGCAGAAAATAGCTGCAATTGCAAGTTGTAAACAAAATATTATAAAAATGGATGAATTAAAGTTGTGTTTACCATTTTGCTTTTGGGAAACGGGTAGACGAAGAAAACATTCACAGTCTTTTTAAAACTTTGCGCCGTAGATGACCTCTACCTCCCAAAATTACTTCTTTTAGTGTCAAATGACTTAGATTAAACTATCACAACCAAGCTATGTTCTGCACTGGAGTTTTGCAGCGTGTCTTCTATGTAGCCATCTGGGAGGCAGACAGAGCTTGGAGACTTAGAAGCAAAGACTCATAGGGTTGGAAGGTACCTCCAGGGTCATCTAGTCCAACCTCCTTCACAATGCAGGAAATTCACAACTACCTCCCCCTCCCCTCTACACCCTTGCTCTGTGCCCAGAAGATCAATAATAAATCAACAGCGAATCGGTCTAAGGGCCAACAATATTACACTCAGCACCACCAATTTACACAATTTATACAAGTTTATAGTGTATTGAAGTGCCAAGTGCTCAAGAATGTAATAAATACAAAAAAAGGCAGACGTCCAGCAGACAAGAAAGTCTAAAGTCTAAATAATTAATCCTTCTTGCTACTCCCGATGCAGTCTCCGTCCGAAGTACTGGAGACCTCTTCACTGACGGGAGAACGTAGTGAAGCTGCTGGACTTGCCGCGAGAAGTCGCCGCCCGACGCTCAGTAGGGCAGCTTAACTCCTGTTTTGGGTCTTTGTCAAGAGCGTTAACAGACAGCAAACATTCAAAACTGCAATACACTTCCTTCCTCTCAGTCCCAGTGGAAATCAGAAATAGGTTTTTAATTATTTATACTTTAGACTTTCTCGTCTGCTGGACGTCTGCCTTTTTTTGTATTTATTACATTCTTGAGCACTTGGCACTTTAATACACTATAAACTTGTATAAATTGTGTAAATTGGTGGTGCTGAGTGTAATATTGTTGTTCCTTAGACCAATTCGCTGTAGCTTTATTATTGACATTCTGTTACTACACGAGGTGCCCTTCCTTGTTTTGGCTGTGCCCAGAAGATGGCAAAACACCTCCAGAATCCCTAGCCAAACTGGCCTGGGGAAAATTGCTACCTGACCCCAAGGTGGCAATCGGTCTTACCCTGGACATGTCAGAGGGGGCCATGAGAACTAAGCACTGATGAAACCCTTCCCGCTAGCCCTCTCATGATCTACTCAGGTTTACAGAATCAGCATTGCTGTCAGATGGCCCTCTAGCCTCTACTTAAAAACCTCCCGAGGAAACCTGTTCTACTGAGGGACCACCCTAACCGTCAGGAAGTTCTTCCTAATGTTTAGTCAAAAACTCTTTTGATTGTATTTCTTGTAGGCTATGGGTTAAGCAAAGCTCAGGGAAACTGCAGGCAGAAATTCTAGAAGGACTAACCTCGGGCTAGTGGCATGGTGTGGGTTGCTATTGTTATTTTTTTTCCTTTCAACATGGAAACTGCTTGTGTAAGGATCCTGGGAGTTCTTCCATCCAGGCAGCGAACATCTCCAGTCCTGCTTAACTTCAGCAGAGTTGTTTTGTCATGCGCCTTCCTTGGGACCAGACCACAAAGTGAGGAACAAGACAAATGAAATTTGTCCAGGGGCAAAAACCTGACTAGTGGCAAAAATCAAAGATACGTGTGCTATGGTAATATAGGGTGCAGCAATTTGCTACTCTTTCTTGTTTATTGGGTATACTTGCAATTTTTCTTATTGAAACTGAGGACAGTTATATTTTTAAGTTCCATAAATATGCTAAATAGTACAATTCTATATGCTAACTAACTTTTAAATGATGTATTTTATGTTGTTACAACAAATGTGGTTTAGGTTTGATAAGCAAGTAAACAGTGCATATATTTCAATTCCTCCCCCCACACTCCCAATTTCTGTTTTTTTTTTTCCTGGGGGAAAATGGAAGGAGACTCTTTTTTTCCCCTTGTGCTTTCCAAATTTCTGGAAATTTTCCATCTCTCATCACGGTTGCTGTCCCACCTATGGTGCAGTTGTTGAAGTGGGCCTCTCCTACCCTGGATGCTGAGCAGTTGGATGTGCCCCTATAGATGACACCTCCTTCCAGACCCCCACACCCCTTCAGTGAATTGGGACCGGTCACTGAATGTGCAGGTGGTTGGATCTTTTTCTGAGGATCAAATAAATGACTCTTTGTAGGATGTTTTTCAGTTCTTTCCACAGGAGGAGGAACCCTTCACTGCTCCATCAGCGCTGCCCCCACACTAGAGCAGTAGGTCTCCTATGTCAAGTGTATTCTGTAAGGCATCACAGCGGCTGGATTGCTGATCTAACTAGTAGCACATTCACATTAGAAGGCAGATTACTACATTATGTGCAGATTTCCAAGGGCACGAATGATAGTTGAATTGCCTAGTCAGAAGAGCAAGTATCTAGAACCCCAGCCTATAAGCTCAGGCACAGCAATAATATACAGGAATCTAGAGGCCTCTTAAAGACTTGAAAGTGTTTCTCCGGCATACGCTTTCATGAGCTAGAGCCCATTTGAATCTTGGAGGACTCCGACTACACAGCTAAGCGAGCAAGAGCATTTGTCTGCTAACATCACTCCCTTGTGTTTGATCCTCAGTCTGATATCCCCCATTGTCTGTTTTAGGCTGTAAGCTCCTTGGAGGGGGAAGGCGGGCACCTGTGTCCCTCTGCACAATGTGAGGTGATGGTGCTACAGCACTCATATCTGACTGATCCTCCACAATGCTAGCCAACGTCACACCCTTCTCTAGATGTAGCTGTTTCCTTTACTGACAAATTTCAGCGCTGTATTATATACTGTTTTGTGTGAACTGAAAAGCACATGCTCTAACAGGTGGATGTGAACTCTCCCCTGTCAAGGTCCCAGTAATTCCTCCCTGTCGAGAGTATAGGGTTTGCTGATTATCTCCTTCGGTCTGGTCTGCAGCATGGATCAGTTAATTCCCTTTCTCCCCTCCTCCTTCCCTTTCAGCATGTGTGGGTGTCATTGACAATCACAGCTTATGCAAATAATAGCGTTTCGTAATGTCTTTGTGAATGAGATTGTAACTGAAGTCTCTTAAGTCCAACAGCTTGCAAAAAGGTAGACAGAGTGTACAATCCAAATAAATGCCAGCCCCTCCCTAGCAGTCAACAGCTGGCATAACTTTCAAAAGCAGTGGATTGCAGACACTACTTTGTCCACAAGGGCGCCTCGGCCGTCTCAAAAGTATAGCCACCTGCCACTGCTTTGCTGGCGGGCAGTGCGGCTGATGGAAGTTCCCCAAATTTCAGGATGTCTTGTCAAAAGTTGTGTGCCGTAAAGCTCCTCTGAGAGATCTCTGCAGGGGACCTGTGTGCTACCTTAGAAAACAGCAGTTACAGCCTACTGCAAGCAATTTTCTCTTAACTTGCAGTTGATATGGAACAATTTAGAAAATTGATGCATCTGTCATAATTCTAAATGGGTAGGGTGCACTGCCAAGTTTGGAACTAACGCGCAGAAAACCCACAACTTTTGCTAATAGTGAGGAAAAGAAAATCCATTTTATGCTCCATTAAACTGTTACACATCATAAATAATTTATGCTCAGCCCTGCTCCATTCTGCAACGTGGATGATAAAACTAGTCATTTTTTCGGAGCATTTTAATGAATGTAATAGTTTTCTTTATTCTCGCTTTCTTAAAACAGAGCTGTGTGATTCTTGAATTTCCATGGTCACCGTATAATTGTAATGGGATTAAATGATCAGAAAGTGGTTTTTAATATGTACAGTCAGTAGCTGTTTTTGTTAGGTGTCATTGTAAATAATTAAAATGTTAACTTCTGAGGCTGCTAGGACCCTGTGATATTCTGTCCGATCCCGAGAAAAGGATTTAAAAAACTTATAAAAGATAAAAGAAAAGAACAGAACATCAGGACATTTTCCACCTTTCCATGCTTCCTTTTCTCCTTCCTACCGCCCTCCAACCTTTTATCTGCCCCTTCATCTTCAGCTATATTTATTATTTTTTTCATTTATACTCTACCTTTCTCCGCAGTGGGGAGCCAAAGCAGCTTATATCATTCTCCTGTTCTCCATTTTATCCTCACAACCACTCTGCGAGGTAGGTTAGGCTGAGAGTATGTGAGTAGCCCAAAATCAACATGTGAACTTCCATAGTAGTGGGAATTCGCACCTGGGTCTTCTAGATCCTAGTCTGAAATTCTAACCACTATACCACACTGGCTTTCGTGGGGTAGCTGCTGTTGAATCGTAGCAAGCAGCTAGGCCTTTGTGAGTCATGCAAGTTGTACGGTAGCAAATTGCCCAGTAGCGACTCGCTGTCAGTTCTGCCTCCAAAGAATCCTCCTTCAAAACCCTGACCCTTTGCCTTTTACTGATAGAAACTGAAGCTTTAAGGCTGACAATATTGTTATGGTTGCCTAGCAATAGCAGTGATGGCATTAGTTTCTTAAAGCTACAGACAGTGCTTCTAATTAGAGGAAGTTCTTAAAGTTCATATTTATCGGCAACTCTGGGGTGTTTTTTCGGCTTTGTAGAAGCATCAGTTTTGTCTGTTCATAGCTCCAATATCCAGATTTAAGTATCCACAGATTTGGCCACACTGAGAATTAGATATCTTGATTCTTCTACTGTTTTTAAGTGTTAGGCTTTCTTTGATGCTTTATGTCCTGTCATTTAAAATGGATTTGTAATTTTACGTTACATTTAATTGTTTTACCATGTTAGCGTCTGCTGGAACTGGTTTTCTGGTTGAAAGCTGGGATGGAAATGTTTCAAAGAAGTATTTTATTTATACTTTGGACATTGTTCTCCCCCCAGTCATTGGTCAAGACTGAAATAATGTACTTTTGATAATGTATTAATAGTTCTCACTGAAGGATAAGCATTTATCAGCCATGATATTTTATGGGTGAATAGTATGATTACTTGAATACAAATGCACTAGAATCATAAAACCTGAACCCTTTTGGGTTCCCTTAATCATATAGCATATTGGAAATGTAACTTGAGCTTGGAATATTAGTTACTTTTCACGTTGTCACATATCTACAGCAGTTTCCAGTAAACTTGTGATAGAACACTTTGAACATTAGCGCAAACCCTTTGTGCAGATAGTATCTAGGTGTGAATCTCCACCTAATACAGCTAGATGATTGTATGGTGGCGTTTGTCTCATTTTCACTAGGTGTCAGAAGTACAGAATGGTAGAATCATCTTTTAACTGTGTCTGTTGGTCATAAAGATAGAGTATTTCCTCCTTCCTAAATTGTGCTGTAGGAAGGTGTTCTGATGATTTGAAAGTCTAATTAAATACCTGATAGTGCTCTTGCTACAGCTGTTAGCATTTTTATGAAAAGCAAATAATGTGTTTGTAAGCGTTAAAATAATGGAATATGGCTAACGGGTAGCTGACTACACCAGATCTGCGACTCTGAGATAAGGGATATATTTGCCAGCAAATGCTTATGTGTCAGTTCCATTAATGCTATTATGTTTGTGCATATATCAAGGAGTGAATATACTTGGAGGGAATGTCTTCAAGGATTGGAGGAAGCATCTGTCTCCTTTTCGCTGTCATACTCGCAGCTTCTTGAAGCGTGTGGAATTTCTGCTGTCAAACAAAGTTATTTATCTCCACCTTGATCCAGCAGCCATCTTCTAGGTATAGCTGGGGAACGCTGGGCATCTGAAGTTCCCGGGCCTGGCATCTCTCTAGGCTCTCCTGGGCATGGAAACCAAGAGCAAATCCAGTTCTCTGCTTTTCATATGGGGAAACTTACTTAGGGTCCCTGCTGCTTGCAGGTCATGAAGGATCGCCAGATCTGTTTCCATAAGCTTTATATTGTTATGTAGTTCCATTGGATACACTAACACGGGGCAGCCGTCTAATCTATTACTGCACGTGCAAACTTGTGCCTATATTGTACATAGCTTTTTATATGTGTGTGCCTACATGTGAGGCTGACGTCCTGCTGTTTAGGATGTCTAGGTTGTTGTTTTGGAGGCTTTTTTTTTTTTTTTTTTACAAAGGTATTGGACAACCCCTCTGACGTCTGGGGTGCCAGCATCCTAATGCAACAGAAATCCTAAGTTATTGAGCTGAGGAATTGCACAACTCAGGCCATTTTCATTTGCATCAGTCACTTTTTGTCTTTGCTCTTGCCACTGTTCACTCCATGCTGGTTTTAGTCCATTCTAAGGCTGGTAGAACTGACAGGCAGAGTTTGGATGCTTTTCCTGTATGGATTGCCCTAGGAGAATGTGAAGTGGCTTGCTGGCCTCTGGGCAAGCCCTGTTTCTATAATTCAAGATGGGTAGCCATGTTAGTCTGTCTGTAGCAGTAGAAAAGAGCAAGAGTTCAGTAGTACCTATAAGACTAGCAAAATTTGGGGCAGGGCATGAGCTTTCATGAGTCACAGCAAGCTCATACCCTACCACAAATTTTGTTAGTCTTATAGGTGCTACTGGACTCCTGCTCTTTTCTACTGAGAATGATGGGCTTTTTCATAATTTTTTTTCTTGCCTTCTTCCAAATTTTCTGCTACCTAAGCATTTGAAGTGTGTTTCCCAGCCAAGTTACAGTGAAGAAGGCCTCTCCTGGGATTGGCAGTTTGGGTGCTGGTGTGGAGGGCAGACACCTGGCTGTTAGTACTTGGGACGCTTGCCTAGAATCTCCTTGTATGCTCATGTAAGTTGTGGTTTAAAAGTTTGCATAAAATGCTTTAGAGTTTAGCATGCCATACTTTCAGATGTTAGTAGAAAACAAGAAGGGGTCTGTGAGAATAATTGGGGGGATAGCATTGAGCCACACTGGTCTACGTGCCCCCCATTGACGCTGGCTTTCCTGCCCTTCCTTTCTTACCATCCATCCTGCCCCGTAGCTTTGCCATGGTGGCAGCTCCTCTCATCCACATTCTGCAGCTTTTCTGCAGTGGTAGCTTGCCCCCAGCCCTCACCCCCAGCTTGTCTGTGATGACTTTCCCCTAGCCCACTCCCCAAGTCTTGTGGTGGCAGCTCCACCCCCAGGCAAAGGACATAAAAATGCTCCTTTGCAGCAGTGGTGGCTCCTTCTTACTTCCTGAATGTGGGGGAAGTCAGATCTCCCCCCCCCCCCACCTCCACCAGGTCTTCCTGGCTTCTGCCAGTGATGATGGAGAAAGTGGTGTGTTTTCTGTACATGCACAGAAAACACTTTTTAGGAGGGATTTAAACTCCCCCATAAAAATAGAAGCATAGAACTGGAAGGGACCTCAACCCCTGCAGGAAATTCACATCTACCTTCCCCCTCACAGTGACCCCTGCTCTGTGCCCAGAGGAAGGCAGAAAACCTCCAGGATTCCCAGCCGATCTGGCCTGGAGGCGAATTCCTTCCTGACCCCGATGTATTTTTTCCCCAACTTTCAGATTTCTCTGTAAACATTGGCAGTCCCCCAGGTTTGCAGAACCACCTGGTTTGTAGCCAAGTGGCCCTGACCTGTGGGTTTAAGCATCCATCACACATTGGAGCCACTTGACTGTTCGATATGTGATGGTCTTGCACTTTTTAGAACATGAACTTCTAGAAGGGACAGAGTAGTGAATACCCAGTCTGTTGTTCTTCCTCATTAAAAGTTGGCTTTTAGGAGTACGTGGTTGACAGAGAATGCCATTCAAGCGGCATGTCTTGCCAACAAAGCATTTGTCCTCTGACGAATGAGAGATCACATTTGTTATGTGGTGCTCTGCTCAACCAACAACCGCTGTATTAAATCTTAATCAATAACAATGCTTTGTTAATTACCGGAGTGGGTTTATATATTGGATAAATTGCTGTTTGTAAATGTTGGATTATATTAACCAAAGCAGCTAATTACCAGCAACAGAATAAACATAAGGTTTGCTAAAAGCTTCCATCCGTAGCTTGAAGCTGCTTGATATTACAGTCAGTGCTGAAAATAAGGCGGAGGCATGATACATACATCTATAATGCAGGCCATTTTTTTCCAAAATGCATGTAAGTATTATTACTTTACTAGGAGTCTGTACAACATGATTTATTTAACGCATTCCAGTCCCCTTAATGTTAAGATATAAGTGGAGTGGGGAGGAAGAGCACAGCACAGTGTCTGTGCTACATGAATCACGGTCTAAAGTGCTTGTAATTTTTAAAGACGCTTAGGGGAACTGTGAAATTTATACAATGTAGTTTTAGGATTAGAGAAGGCTGTATGAACAATTGTCCAGTGTATGAGCTATTTCATTATGTGACTGAGCTCACACTCACCCAAATCCTAAAATGTAGAGCCCTCTCATATGACACCTTTTTGTTTGTTAGTTTTCGTAAAGCTTATTTGAATTAATTAAATACCGTAGCAGCCTTGGTTATAGGCACAATATAATAATTTAAGTATAGACTAACTGTAAAGCCCCAGGGGGCCACCTCCCCTCAGGGGTCTCCCATCTTTGACCTGCACTGCCAAGGTCAAGCCAACACCCTGGAAATGCAGGGGTCTCATTTTAATTGCCCAGATCACTTACTGCAGCCAGTTAATGAGATGAACACTCACCCTTCAGCTAGGCCAGTTTGCCAGTGATTGCCTTTAGCAGCTTCATCCCAGGCTCCAGGTTTGCTTTCTTCACATGTGTATTTCAGTAGGTCCTTCATCCTCTGGCCCCTGCATCTGTCCTGCAATGTTCAGCTACGACATAGCTGGAAGGCCAACGTTTGAGGCTGTGCAGCTTGCTGTACTCGTCCCTGATTGCTCCATGCAGACACACTGTGTCTTTCCCCATGATGTGCAGCTGTGCCGTTGTCTTCCTCAGGCCTTCTTCACCCCAGCTCCCCACCTGTCATGTGGTGGTGATTTACTTATTGGAGCCTGCTTTTTTTACAGAGACGGTCTGGATTACGGAATAAAACACAGCACAGTCTTGCAGCATAAGACATCCAAGGAATAACGCAGTAGGACTAGGATTACAGAATTAGGAAACAGTGTAAGCAATGTAGATTACAGAATAAAAAGAAGTCTCGGTGCCATCATACAGCTGTCCGGTGCCAAAGGACTAGGATTACAGGTTTAGAATGCCGTGAGAACAGCAAACTGCCCAAGGAAGTGTGCCGTAATCAGTGCAGATAGTGGACAGTAAGCAAGAGGATACCTAGAATAATGGTAGCAGTAGACTCTAATACTATTTTAACATGTGTTACCCCTCAGTGCCGATAAACAAAAAGTATATGAACCTTTCAACTGCCCCTTCCCCATGAAATAAACAAAAAGTCAGGTCTATTGTGGTTGTAGATTAGGAAGTTCAGTGCTATTTGCAATTCCCTTTTCTCCTGCCCTTCTGTATTGTTATTACCAGGGCTTTTTTTCAGCTGGAATGTGGTCAAACGGAGTTTTGGAACCTCTTGAAAATGGTCACATGGCTGGTGCCCCCCCCTGAACTCCAGACAGAGGGGAGTTTAGAGTGCCCTCTGCACCACCTCCCGCAAAGAGTTGCCCCCTGTGCTGGCAACCCACTGAGTTCCACCACCTCTTTCCCCCCCCAAAAAGCCCTGGTTATTACTAATGCCTTTGCCAATAAGATTTTTGAACTAGAAATTTATATCACAGAATTGGAATGGGTCTTACAGACCCTCTAGGCCAACCCCCTGCCTTATGCAGGAACAGCCTAAAGCATCCCCGACAAGGATTTGTCCAGCTGCTCCTTGAAAAGATATAGATATAGATATAGATATAGATATAGATATAGATATAGATATAGATATAGATATAGATATAGATATAGATATAGATATAGATATAGATATAGATATAGATATACGACCCAGCCAAAGTGTTAGGTGTTTTTAAAATCTCACTAAAACCCTTGGGAGAGCTTATTAATTGTCATCTGTTGAGGATAGATCTTTGGCTGGTCACGCCTCAAGAAATATGTAAAGGTTTGGTGAGCTTTGTAATGTTGCTAATAGTAGTGGAATTTGGGCTTCCCTGCTGTGTGCCGCCTTCATAACCATGACTGTAGACCTGAGAGCTGTGAAACTGGATGGAAAACGCAGTCAGCATGCTCAGGTGGGAAGTCCTTAAAATGGTGTTTAGGAAGTAGATTATTGTTGGGTTCAAAAGCCCGGGAACCATGGGTTTCCACTTAGTTTAATTACTTGGTAAACAATTGCTAGAGATTGAGTGAAATCGCAGGTTTCAAAACAAATGTCTGCTTTAACCGTGACTAAATCTGAAATAGTCCAATTTTCTTCACGACGCTTGCCAAAGCATTTAGCCCAATCTAAAGGGTGCACTTAGCAGTAAACCACAGCGTTATAGTTTTGTTCTAGACCTAGAAGGGGCTGTTTCCTTTCGCTACAAGTGAATGTTTATAGAATATCAGGATATTATATGCTAGGCCAATAATAAAGCTACGGGTAGAGTTTGGTCATCTTGCTCAACAATGTGTATTTGTGCTTATATATATATATGTTTTAATTTTCAAACCTTTAGCACAGATTTAGATACTCATCTCCTCTTTATGTGTGAATAGTAATGTCAAAACAATTGCTGGCACATTTAACTTGGGGCTGTTTTCTCAAAATTGCAAAATTGGCATTGTTTAGTTTACCCCATTTAACTACCTTGTATTTGTAGGGCATGGTATATCTTAGGAACGATCTTGAGTCTGATTAAGGAGTGAATAAAGAGAGTTTATTCAGGAACTACAACTTTGACAGAAAGCAGAGAAACAGAATAGATACAAACTACCTCCGTAAACAGGGAGGAGGGACTTCCGAGAAGAAGCACGAAGTAGCCTAAGAATACCAATCGGGAGACATGCAAGAACAACAGAAGAGAGGCAGAAAGAAGGATCCCATCCTGCTCTCTATCTAATTGTCAGACCTGCTGCCTCCTGCAAGTACTCTGTGTCTTCTGCCTTCTCTGTGAATAAGACAATGTATTTCCAACACTATCCACAGCCAGTATAGTTTAAATACAGATGGTGCATTTTTTTCTTTATGTTCTTGGTAGGTTGTGAGTAGAGATGGGCACGAACAGGAAAAAAACCTCCGAACATGAGGTTTGGTCAAGAAACCTGACCTGAGCAGGCAGCAGGACAGGTAATAATAATAAAGAATAGCTTGGCCCCAGAGCCTGGCAGCAGCCCTGGAACCTGGGGTAGGTAGAGCCCTACCCCACCACTCCCAGAAACCAGACCTGAGCAGGCAGCAGGAAAGGTAATAATAATAAAGAATAGCTTGGCCCCAGAACCTGGCAGCAGGCTTGGAACCTGAGGGAATAGAGCCCCACCCCACTACACCCAGAAAAAATTCAAGCTTCAATACACTCTCCCTCTCTCTCTCAAATGCCAGCAACAGCTCTCTTCCACTTCACTGTTTGATGAAACTGAAAGCCAGAGCTGGGAGCACAGTGCCTTTTATAACCAGAGGTCCCATAGAGAAATACAGGAGGTCTGTGGTTGGCGGTCAGAACTGCCTAACAGGGTTTGGAGGGATGAGATTGGTGCTCCCATGGCTACAGAAGACCCCCCTCCCCCTGCTCTTTGCTCTCATGTAACAAAATGGGAGCTCTACGCTTGGAAGGGAGACCTGCCTATAAGTAGGGCTTAGATTGGGGTTTCCAGGGCAACAGAAGGAGTTCAGACAGTCCCTGCCTACGTTGCTAAGGGAATTGATTGAAGGTGCCAGACTGTCTGGCTTTATGAATGGCTGACGAACACCACGAACAGGGCTTGGAATGTTTGTGGGGAATGGGGCCTCACGAACAGCTTGCTCACGAACAGCAGATTGGGCTGTTCGTGGCTTTTTTTGTTCGTATTGCTTTCGTGCCCATCTCTAGTTGTGAGTACTGAGCCAGAGAGTGCTTGTTATCCTGCATTGCTTAAGTCAGTTTAAATTTAGTGATAAATCACTAAGATGATCTTGCTAAATCTTTGGATGTGCGTTTCCAGAGACGTGTACATCCAGGAACCTGAAAAGAAGAATAGTCTCTCCCCAATTTCTCTGTTCAGCAAACCTCAGGGAACTTTACCAAAGTCCTGCGTGCAGTTTTCCAATGGTCCCTGTGTTGTGGAAATTCACCTTATGGCACCTTGTCTGTGATCTCTGAAGACGCCATGGGGGGAAAAGAACTTCTTCAGGTACTAACACTTACGTGATTGTTCAGTGCAGGTCCTGTGAATCGGGTTTGATCTGATAAGTAATCCGGTTTGGATCCCAGTTTTCAGTTGTGTGATCTAATCTGATAGGGTTTTGTGATTAGTCTTTAGTGTGCCAATAAAAAAAAAGTGCATTGGTATATCATGGATTGGTTTTGTAAGGGTTTATTTTTGTTTTTATGTGCATGGGAACACTTTTCTATTTTTGCTGATATATAAAGACAACAAAAATAAAGAATTTGTGGTATCTGTCCCGGAGTTGTTGGGGAGCTTTCACGAAGAGAGTTGAGGTAAGGTGCTGTTACAGCATCTGATCCAGGCCATTCTCTTGTTATGATCGTTTTTAACCTCTTTTTACCACTAACAAGTTCTTAGGCTGGAGAGTTGTATGCTACCGCACCACCCACATCCTTCCTGTATATTAATTCAATACCAGGTTTTAATTTAATACCAGGTTAGCCTCTTGTCTTGAAAACCCCGGCAGGGGTTGCCGTAAGTCACCTGTGATTTAATGGTGCTTTCCACCACCACCAATTCCTTCTCACATTAGCCTGTGAGTTAGCAATGTGCCGGAGCTGGGAGGTGCTTGTACTTAAGAGCTAAAATGTTTATTTAATCAGCAGCTTTTAATGTAACAACAGTAACAACAGCTTGGGAACAGTACCCACACTGGCAACAATCACACTACAACCCCCAGCTGTCTTTTTTGTCAGTTGGCGGTTGACAGTTAAACTGCAGTACTTCAGAGTTCCATTCACCTTTTAAACCTGATTGGCCTTCTCTGACCAGAGAGAACAGAGAGCGAACTTTCTCCTGTCTGTCACAAGGGCAAATTGTACAAGTTCATAATACATTCTTTTGCATATTGCCCCCAAAAATGAGTGTACAGAAATGAATGCATATCTATTGTTGGAAGGGACCTTCTGCCCCAAATTAGAATCTTTCATGCACCAAACTTTATCATATCAACTTGTAATTTTTATTTCGGGCCTTAACAAATTTTCTTTGGCTCCAGAACCCAGCCCTCAAATTTAAGAGCCATATTCTTTTTTCAGCCTTCAGGGTTTCATATTTTAATGACCATATTTTTATAATTATATTTTATAATTATTTGGAAAATTATAAAATAATAATTTTATAACTTTTTATAATGATAAAACCTCAAACTGTAACCCAAGCTTTTTGTGGTTTCTTCTCATTTAATTAATAAGCCTGCTTGCAGGGAGGATGGGATATAAATCGAAGATATAAATAAATGCCTGATCCTGAATATAGTTTGTATTGTATAAAATCTACCAATCTGATAGCATATTAGAAAGTTAACTTTTAAGAAAAATTACAGCATGAAGGGAATACAAGACATGTAGTGTAGTGTTTGTTGTTTATGTGTTGCCCTCCCCCTTTTCCCAGTCCCCCCTTCCCCTTTCCCCCCCCTCTCTTCCCTTTTATATTTTTGTAGTCTTTTGTAGTTTATGTTAGATATTAAAAATAATTTTTTTTTCAAACTACTACTACTACTACTACTACTACTACTACTACTACTACTACTACTACTACTACTAGTAGTAGTAGTAGTAGTAGTAGTAGTAGTAGTAGTAGTAGTAGTAGTAGTTTATAGTCTGCCTTTCTCACTGAAATCCAAGACGTGTTACATACTGCAAATGAATACAGTATAAATAGCTAGGACATTCACAGAAAAAAATACAATATGATCAACAGTTGGGACATTCAATGAAAACAGATAGCTGCAAATGTGAAGACTAGCATAAAGCTGAACACATAAATAAAACCTTTCTGAATTAAAATGTAAGTAATTAACATGATATCTTCAGCAACATCAAACTATCCAGTAGGAACGTATCTATGTCAGCGAATGTTACCTGGTAGCCTAGTCTATAGACCCTGTTTATCCTTGCTATAGACCCTGTATTTCTTTGCTATAGCCTATCCTTGCTACAGATCCTTGCTACAGACCCTGTATCTCTTTAAGCTATTTCTTATGATGTAGGCCTATAATCTGAGTAGAAAGCTAAGATAGAAAACTAAGAAAGATATATTGTATATAAATTATTGTAGAAATAACCCTGGTTGCTGGTGCAACAGCAAAGAGCTAACCCTAGCCTAACTTCTCCACAGTTTCTCATAATTCTATTATTGCTTTAAAAAGTTTTATTGAAGTGTATAATATAGCCACTATAGAAAGCAGCTGGTTAAGAAATGAATTCACCATCACTGAATGTAAAATTAAGCTTATATATAACCGAACCATGACAAGAACTTCACATATATTTATATTTATGTCATATAACAAAACATTCTGATATGAAATGATAAATAAGCTTTGCAGTTTTACTGAGAATTGCCACAAGCCACTAGGAGAAATAAATGCTGAAAAGACTATGTTACACAATGAAATTTCTAGATGCCATGGTGACCTGCCTCCTGGAATTTGTCGAACCCTGATATAGACCACAATATATGACGGGCAGAATCCGGTTCACCACCAGTGACTGAGTGAGTGAGAGAGAATGCTACCCAGCGAATGCATCTATGAAATATAATAGAAGGAGCAGACTAAAGTTTAAAGAGACAGCATTAAAGGAGATGGTGGTTCACCGCATTTGGTGGTCTTCAGGGCTCCCTGTTGCTGTGATTCATTGTGCCTTTTATGTAAGGCATTTAAACGGTCTCTTCCGGAGCTCATGAATTCTGCTGACTTTCATCCAAAATGGTGAGAACACAGGTGAGTCCGCTAAATGTGTGGTGTGGGTTATGTCAAGGGTTGGACGGAACATCTGCGGATGTCGACAGTCCAGAGACTCACCTTGACCTTAGCCTGTAGATTTCCCTGTTTGCTTTGGCGGTCTCTCAGTGGTCGAGTTCTAAGGACTCGACCACTGGCCTGGCAGATAATGAGGTTATATTTCTTTGTTGCATTTGCTGCAGTTGCTATGTAAAACGGAGGGTGACGGATCCAGCCAGCCAACTCCATTCTTTCATGTCCAGAATCTCATTTTTATGTGGTTTGGTTTGTGGTGTCTTTTTGAAATTGTCCCATGTTCTGCTTGAAAGCTGCAGTGCTTCCTTTGATACCTGTTGAGGTTTTCTTCTGCTTCCATTGTTCTCAGTCTCTCCCCTCATCCCCCTTTCCCTATTGTCAAGGAGCATTTCGTTGCTGAGGCTGACCTGGAGATCCAAAACTCCTTGCTAGTGAGCACCCAAGAATTGCTCTAATTGGCAGCAAGACAACCTGGCAGCAGCAGGTTGCCTTTTGGGTTTTCTAACTGGAATCAAAGGCTGTTAGGGAAGCATTATCTAAGAGTGATTGATGGAGCGTCTTTGTCTGTCTGCAGAGACTGTATTTGAACTTTCAAGGAATGTTTTTAAATAAATGAATGAGTACAGCAAAATTAGCTCCTTCCATAATTAGGTTAATACGTATAACATTGCATGAAGATTCCTTCTGTTCTGTTGCTTATTTTCCCTCCACCCTGAAGTACGTCGAATCTTTGGCCAATATTTTCATTCTGTGATGCCATGGAAAGCTGCTCTTTATACCTGCTGCACAATATGAATATTACCACAGAAACAGGAAACAATAACTTAGACTAATCTGTTTGAGTAACTATTTTCTTAAAGTGTGTCATTCTCAATACTAAAAATATGGATATATAGTCTGGTTGTCCAAAGTGGGACGACAAATAATTCTTCGTCAAATCAACCAGTTCCAATGCGCTAATACGGGTTGTGTTGGAGAAGAGAGACTTTAACATTTGGTAACAAAACACTCGTTGTCCAGACTCTGCAATTCCTAAGTGCCAGATCATCTAGAAATTTCATTTTAGCACTTAGCGTTTTCATCAATTGTTTTGTTATAGTGTCCCTCAAAAGTACAAAGCTTATGTGTCATTTCACATCAGAATGTTTTATTGCATGACATAAAAATGCATGTCCATGAAGTTATTACCAAGGCTTTTTACCAGTTATTACCAGTGGTTAAGAAACCATTTCTTAACCAGTTGCTTTCTACACTCCCTCAAATATTCAATCAAATGCCGTTTTTTAAAGCAATAAAGAAATTATGAGAAATTGGGGAGAAGTTACATTAGGGTTCGAGAATAGCTTTATGTTATTGTGCTGATAACTGGGATTACGTCATGTTTCTTTATCTGCCGCAATGCTTTTGTCATACCTTTAGTAAAAATATGAGAAGCTATTCGAAGTTTAGGGTTAGGTTTTGTGATAGCAATAATTGCCACCAAACTAATCTCAACAAAAGTCTGGACAGAAAAGACTTAATATTCTGCTGCCTTCCTTTAACATTGTCCTCTCTAAAAACTCTTCCTTCTAAGACAACCGACATACGTTCCTTGCTTATGGATAACTCTGATTCCAGTCCTGAGGTTTTAATAGCAGCTGAAACTTTTCCATAGCAGGCATCAGTGGCCCTTGTTGCCAGCAAAGCAGCAATCGGTGCAGCAGTGGTCTGGAAGAGATTTAATTACCAGCCTGCATTCAACCTTACGAGGTAAAGCTTTTCCTGGACTGGACCACAGAGAAGTTGCCTATTTGGTCCTGGATTATCCCACAGCTTCATAGGACAAGCCCTCCTGGTTTCTCTGTGCTCTCTGTGTGTGCGTGCTTCCTGTTCAGTCCCCCTACCTCAAAAGGCAAGGACAGATTTCACCATTTGGTTCTGCTGATGGAATAAAGGCCGTTGGCAAGAGAGTACACAAGACATGGTTAGGGGAAAGAAGGGGAGCTCTCCTGCCGCTTTAAGGAGGCCCACGTCTCATTTTGAGAATCATAGCTTTAAATTATCCTGCGAATGAGTCCCAAGTGTCATATTTTATTTAAAAGCATTTGTAAGTGCAAATAGAAGGGCCTAAGTGTAGCCAAAAAGCCTAGCACTTCTTTGGTCATTCACTCAGCCATCCATCTAATAGACGGCATTTCATACTTTAATATAAAGTGTTTTTTCAAGGTTGCTGTGAGCACAAGGAGCTGGGTGCAGTCAGCAGGGATGCCAGACTAGTTTAAAGGGTGTTTTGGGGATAAGGTTGACCCTGTGCAGAGGATCAAGAGTAGATGTTAGAAACTAGAGCCTTGAGTTAGTACCGACGGTGGTAGTGTCGACGCCTTTGCTTTTTTTTCTCATGAGGACATGCCTAACTGCTGCTGGGTTGGAATGTTCTTCACCAGGACTTTGTCAGGACAAGGCTAGGTAGCAGCAGGTGACTGTAGCCGGGACATCCCTGCTAAAGTTGTTTCAGCTTTGACAAGTCACGGGACAGACAAGACAGGAATACAAGATTTGCAGGAGCACGGACAGCTTCAAAGCAGGCTACTTCCAGAGCATAACTGAAACCTCTGTAGTTGTGTAGGCAGAGGAAATTTCCCCAAATTTTATCTTCCTTACTAAGGAGTGGCCTGGCATGTAGTTTCCCCTCAGTGCTCTTTATTCTCGTGATCTCTTAAAGAGTCTTGAGTGAATGCAGGGTCTTGGGAAATTGTGGAGGCAACGCCTTAGAGAGCTTGGATGCTCAGATAGTTAAGGTGTCTGGAGCCTACAGGTGTCTGTCTCATGTATGCCTCCTGCATACCTGCCATTAATATGTTTTGCTCTGTTCATGTATTGTAGTCTGTATTACTCTCTGAGAGAGTGTAAAATGTATTCAGAAATGCACCCTGCTGATGAGGGGTGGGGGGTGTCTGATGACTGTTATCTGTAGGAAGGAATGTTCTTTCACTTATACAGCAAGTGTCCTTGAAGCTGTGCTGGGAGCATGGGGCATTTGTATCTTGTTCTCAGAGACTGCTATGAATCATTTTGTAACATGTCTAATCTAAATTTATCAGTTTCCATGTAACTCCTGGGGGTTCGCACCAGAATGCCAATGGACCCTAAAGGGCGGGAAGTTTCTCTATAATAACAAGTGACCAAGGTTGAATAATCACTTTTGCCAATACCTGTTTCATAGTGCCTTGTACTGAATAGATCTCTAATAAAGTCTTCTTCAACCAATGTACCTGAGTGCTTGCTGTGAGGGACTTGGGGATCTAACTGGCCAGGACTGACATTCTGGAACCTTAGACCACTGGAAAAAGCAGTCCCTTCTGTGTTGGAGTCTTCCTTGTAGTCATCCCCAGATGGAGCTTTGGATCCTCTGGGGTCTGGTGAGTAGAGATGGGCACGAACCGAAAAAAAAATCATATGGTTCGTGGTTTGTCAAATTTCACAAACCACAAACTTTCATGAACCTGCCCGTGGTTTGTGAACCGGTTCATTTGGTTCATGAGAACGTCACATCCAGGTCAGAAAATCATCATTTCCAGACCAGCAGAAGGTCACTTCTGGATCAGCAGAAGGTCTGCAGGAAGTCCATCCCCTGTTGCCTAGGAAACGGATTGATCGGCACCAGGCTGTCTGCAGTGACGAACCAAAAAACGAACCAAACGAACCAGCCTAAAGCTCGAGGCGGTTCGTCAGAAATGGGATCTGACAAACCGCTGGTTCGCAAACCATGAACCAGCCTGGTTCGTCATGAATTTTGGTTCATATTTTGGTTTGTGCCCATCACTACTGGTGAGTTTTCTAATCCCATATCTTCTGAATGAATACCTGGGGCTAGGGATGTGAAAGTTTTTCAAGTTGGATCTGCTTGTTAGGGTTACACATTTTATATGCAAGATTTATCAGTTCATTTGACTCACTTCTTTCCATTGTGATCTCTGTCCATACCATGTGCATATGAAAACAGGTTAGATGAAATCCCTATTTTGTAGGTTTGGGGAAAATACATTATGTTGTAATATCATGCAGAAACCCATATATTCAATCACAGCCTTGGT
Source organism: Eublepharis macularius (assembly GCF_028583425.1). Classification (NCBI taxonomy): domain Eukaryota; kingdom Metazoa; phylum Chordata; class Lepidosauria; order Squamata; family Eublepharidae; genus Eublepharis; species Eublepharis macularius. The sequence goes on from NC_072798.1 coordinate 6,047,797, forward strand.
TAGAAATGAGGTCACATCCCCCCAAATGAAATGAGGTGTTGTTCCAAAATGCATACCCTAATATTTCAATTTTAGAGAGTTTTTTAAAAAAGAAAAGCAGAGTGTTTTTATTATAGCACCCCCCTTTGCCCCCCACCCCTGCACTGCTTCCTTTTTGCCCTCCCTCTAGACATATCTGTTCCAGGGAAAGTGCAGCCTTGCTTTCATCCATTATAAATGATTTTCATTTGAACATGTCATTTTGCTTTTCTGTTACAATGGAGATCAAAGTGACACCAGTTCACCGCCGGTGTTCAGCAGCTCTTTGTGGTCCTGGACCTTCAAGTAATAGGATCCAGTTTAATTTGTTGCCGTCTTAGATCTCTCTGAAGGCATGTGGAGTGCTTGCTTTTGTGATGGATTTCTGTTATTTATAAATAAAAAAATAGATGGGAGTTTTATGTCTTCAGGCTCCATGACAATGGTCTATTGATACAGACCTAGCTGTGGAATGGTGACATTGAAAGAGTTCTGAATCTGTTTTAAATGGAACCGTGTGTTTGAAAAACCATTCGTGAATGTAAAATGAAAATTCTTAGACATCCATTTGCCGGGTATGTGATGGCATTTTTTTCCATGTAGGGTGTCAGTATAAGTTCTTTACCAAGAAAAATGATGATAAAACAAGATTCTTAGCAAGTTGTATAATCCATGCTGTCTGAAAGCATGGTAAATAGAATTTAGTAAGGACCATTTTTTTTTTACTGTAGCTTCCTTGGAGGAAGTAACAACCCTCCCCGCTCATTTGCCTTGACCACGGCTTAACCACAGAGATTCAGCAGAAAGTTGCAAGATGAATTACAACCTGAGTTTCACCTGTTCAGACACAAACTCATGTTCATGTGGCTGCAGTTGCCCCTGAGTGCTTCTCTCATCCTGCACTTTGTATTTTTTAAAACATAAATATGAAAAGTTTGGTAACTTATTAATACATGTTACCTGTCCAAATTGATTGATCCAATATTTTCTGCTTTGATTGGCTGCAACTGTCAAGGGTCTTGGACTACAAAATTTCCTAGGTGTGCTTTCTGAAATGATTTTAACTGGAGATCATTGAATTATAGTATTGGAAGGGGCCTTACAAACCTTCTAGTCCAACCCCCTGCCCAATGCAGGAACAGCCTAAAGCATCCTCGACAAGTATTCAACCAGCTGCTCCTTCAAGGCTGCCAATAAGGGGGAAACTACCACATCCCTAGGCAGCTGATTCCACTATTAAATTATTCTTAACATGAAGAAGTTTTCCTTAATGTCCAACTGGTACCTTCCCTCCTGTGGCTTAAACCCATTATTGCGAGTCCTATCCTCCATTGCCAACAGGAGCAGCTCCCTTCCCTCCCCTAAATGACAGCATTTTAAATACTTAAAGAGAGCAATCATGTCCCCTCCCAGCTTCCTCTTTTCCAAATTAAACATTCCCAGGTCCCTCAGTTTTTCCTCGTAGGCTTAGTCTCCAGGCCCCTGACCATCTAGGTTGCTCTCCTCTGCACCTGTCCCAATTTGTTTCCATTCTTTTTGAAATGAGCCTTCTAGAACTGCACAAAATACTCCAGATGAGGCCTGAGCTACATGGTATATAGTGGGACAATGACATCCTGAGATTTGGATGTTGATACATCCCAAGACTGTGTTTACCTTTTTTGCTGTTGCATCACATCGACTGTTCATATTTAGCTTCCTGTCCACCCATATCTAAAAATCTTGTTCACACATGCTGCTACACAAAAATGTGTCCCTCATCCAGTATGCATTTTTATCATTCAGGTGGGGAACCTGGCAAATGCCCATGTTAAATTGCATCTTCATCAAATCTGCCCACTTTTCCAGTGTGTTCAGATCTTGTTTAATTTTATCCCTGACTTCAAGGGTGTTTGCTACTCCTTCCAGTTTGGTGTCATCTGCAAATTTAATGAGTAATCCCTTCACACCCTCATCCAGATCATTTATAAAAATACTGAAAAGCACTGGGCCCAGAATGAGCTCTGTGGCACTCATCTGGACACTTCGTTCCTAGAGATTGAGTCCAGAACCTCAAGAACACACTTTACCATAGGAGTATGACTTGGGTATTAGACAAGTACTGAAGCTCACACATTGAACATTATATCCCATTGGCAATTGATTGTCTCATTTCACTTATCTTTCATACCTTCAAAATTCCTACAGATGTTGGTTTGGCCTAGACTTGTTTCTCAGTTTATGAATATATCCATAGGAACAGATACTTCCGTATTAACCTATCCGACTGTTATAGTCATCTTCTGAGGCTCTCCTTCGGGTGCCCCTACCTTCTGAGATTAGGTGGGTAGCAAACCGCGAGTGGGCCTTCTCAGTTGTGGCACCAAAACTCTGGAACCCTCTTCCAGAGAGACTCTCCTGCCCCCTTTTGTTGTCACCATCCATCTGTAAGTGGAGACTTTTTTGTTTCTTCTCGTGTTCTTTCAAGGATCCCTCCTTCCTACTCTATTTTTAATGTTTTTGTAAGCGTATTTTAGTTGTTTTAATGATTGGAACTAAAATACATCCAAAAACCACAATTAAAACACTGGACAGGAAGGAGAGATCACTGAATGAACTCCTAATGTAACAAAAATGTCTTCACCAAATGGCAGAAGATTGCAACAGAAAGGGACGTTGGAGAGTCTCCCTGAGGAGAAAGTTCCAGAGTTTTGGTGGCAAGAGAAGGTCCTCTTGAAAGTTGCCACCTGCCTAACCTCAGAAGGTGGGAGAGCCTCCGAAGATAACTACAGTGGTTGGGCAGGTTCATAATGAAGTAGGAGGTCCTTCAGGCATGTTGGCCTCAAACCAGATAGGGCTTTAAAGGTCAACGCCAATGTGGGATATGATCTTTAGATCATATATCAAGCAGAAGCTGTGAATATTGTTTGGGAACATTTTTGTTGGCATTCTTTACAAAGGCCCATGTAACTTTAATTGAAATGCTAGTTTGCGGCAGATCAGCAAATCTGGCTCCACCAGTGATCTAAGTGAAGAATGCCACTGAATGTCTCCGGTGTGAGAGAGCTTCTCTTACCAGTGATTGTATTTGTTCCTTTTTAGTTTATGTATTGCCTTTGTGCTCCATTTTCCCTCCTGTTGTTAGGAGCATTCTCGACATGATGGGTTACACTGAGAAATAACAGCTTGGCTAAAAGCCACCGGGTTAACTTGAGGGATGACTGGAGGTTTCTACCTATCTTGTAATCCTATGTTCTAGCCACTTTGCTGAATTTATGATGAGTACATTCTTGATTAGTTGTGGTATAGTGACATGAAAGTAGTCACCCAACATCTGTCTGGGTAGGTTAAAATCCTTGTGACATGTTATGGATCTAAGCAAACCCCTCTGTAGTAATCGTATGTGTAGGGAAAGTGTGCATTCCACTGACAAGCAAAATGGTTGGAAAAAATTAACAATAAATAACATCAGAAGAGGTCAGATTGATTTACTAGCATGCCAGATGTTTTCTCGCTAACTTCAGTTTTACACATAAATGAAAGCTTTTTATTATTGATTCGCTAGGAGTAGGTTAAGTAAGTTTTCACTATGATTTTATTGCTTTACTGATTTTCGTATATTTTACAGTGAGCTGCTTTGAGCCTTTATATATAGAGGAGCAGGTTAAAAAAACCCTAAGTAAATATTTATTCTAAAATTTGGAGGGTATTTCCAGAATATTTAGTTTGAATTGATTGATTCATATCACATCTATCTAGCCAACATTTTGTCCACATAATCAGAGCATTTAGAGCAGTTAAAAACTTAACGTACCTTGGGTTGTCTTGGGTGGGGAGGGACCCTCAATGATTTCATTCTAAGAGCACTTAAAGAGCTTAGTGGTTGTTCTATGTTGCATTCATGATATTGTGCTTCATGCTAATTAACTTGGAATGAGAGACATACTTTGAGGCCTTAGAAAACGGCCCCCTTTTGTCAAATTATATCTAGCCATTTGGATGAAAAAAAATTCAATTACAGGCTAGTGTAAATGAGATTATTCACATTATCTGTGTTTTGAGAACATATTTATTTATTTAGAATGTTTCTGGGCTGTCTCCTCAGAATCCGGCTTGAGGGGGCTTACAATTAAACTAACAACATAAACTGTTAAAACAGCATAAAAATCTATCGATACAGCAAACTTCAGACTGTTTAAAAAGTTGATAAGATAAAACCCCTCATTAAAGCCTTTGTTAGATGATGTGTTTTGGCCTGGTGTCTAGACAGTAAGGTAGGTGCCAGGCGAGCCTCAAGGGGGAGAGTGTTCTAAAGGTGAGGTGCCACCACAGAAGATGCCCTGTCTCTAGTCTCCACCTACCTTACCTTTTACCTTTTATGGCAGACATGCAGAGAGAAGGGCATGGAAGGCAGAACTGTGCCTTCTGTGATGATAAAAATCAAATTTTGGTATTTATTTTGAAGTAAGTAATTTCAAATAAAGCATGACTAATTTGAGAATACACCATTAAATGTGAGAAGCAAATAACTGATTTTCTTTCGCTGGGTAAGGAACATTTTAAATTCCATAAAAATCATTACGGCTATACGTGTAGTGTTCCGGATGCTGTCCTCTCTCTCGATTTCCATTGCTGAGTGGACCTAAATTTTAAAAGTCTTGTGTCACATTAGAAGACTTGTTGTGTTATAAAATGTTGTGAGTCAGAATGCGCTTGGTCAGGTATATGAAATATTACGGTCTGGTGGCATAGAGAATTACATCTAGAGCTAAAAGTGATGAGGACTCGGGATAGAGGAGTTATTACAGAGATTGCCTGGAAGACTCAATTTCCTAGGACAAGGTGGCATTACATCACACAGAAGAGAGGAAAGCAAGAGCCAGACAACAATCCTACTGGCAAAGTAGGATGAATCTGTGGTGTTTATAAACCTGTAACGAAGACCAATTTCTTTTGGTAGTAAGCTGATCCCCCCTATTTTGTCCAAGTTTGATCACATCTCCATATCACTTCTAACTCAGAAGCTTTATTATTTTATTTACTTCATATATACCCCATTATTCTTACTAACATGAGCCCCAAGTGGCTTACGCTGGTCTCCTTTCCTCCATTTTATCCTTACAACAACCCTGTCAGGTAGCTTGGGCTGAGCGTGTATGGCTGGCCCAAGGTCACCCAATAAGCTTCCGTAGCAGAGTGGGGATTTGAACCTGGGTTTTCCAGAGCCTTATCTAACCCACTGTGGATAGGTTCTCACTGCAGTCTCCCTCTGAAAGTTCTCTGCTAATATTTAAGGGCATTATCGAATGTCCAGGGAGGTTGAAATGCTCATGCACGGGTTGCTGAGAGTTTTCATTTTTACTCTTCGATATGTGCCTGTTTATTCTCTTGTGTGGAGCCTGTCCCAGTATGCCCAGTGTATATGGCCACGGGGCACTGGGGTGGATCCTACCCCAATCCTTCCACTCCATGGAGCAAAGTTCATTCCTTTATTCAGTCATTATTACAATATATGTGCCCTACCTTTCATTTTGGCTCAAGTTTGAAGTCTTCCTTCAGTCCAAATAGTCTTCTTCTAACGTCAAGGGCTCTTCTGTTTGAAGAGCCAGTTAAGTTGGAGGAAGGCTACTTAGAAGATAGCTGGATCCGCTCCATTGTTCATGCATAACACCATCAGCAAGCAGACACCCATGTTATAGATGTTGTACACCCATGTTGTACTCTCAATAATGCACAAGATTTAAAATAAAATACTAAAATATTTCTATCCTACCTTTCCTCATGGCTTCAAAATTTGTAAATATCAAGCAGGTCTCTAAACTAACTGCATGGAGTTAAAGTATTGCTAGCCGCTGACCGTATAATGAATGTATCCAGTTGTAATCATGGTAAGAGAATGTATCAGTTGAAGTTTTAATCTGGAATTGGAAAGTCAGCAGGATAGTGAAATTTAGCAGCTTAGATGTGATAGTTTTGACTGGGAAAATATGTTTTTTTGTCTAAATTGAGAATAGTTAGGATATTATTAGGGTTAACATGACCCCCTCCGTATGATTTAGTGGTGGAGAGGGCCCTCAAGTCATAACTGACTCATGGCGACCCCTGGCTGGGTTTTCATGGCAAGAGACTAACAGAGGTAGTTTGCCATTGCCTGCCTCTGCAACCCTGGCCTTCCTTGGAGGTCTCCCATCCAATTACTAACCAAGGCTGACCCTGCTTAGCCTCTGAGATGTGACGAGATCAGGCTCACCTGGGTTATCCAGGTCAGGGCCCCATATTATTTAGGTAATGCATAATTCTTACCTGTAGCTACTTCTTTTAATCGATGCTCGTGAGATATAATGAGATTGCATATATGAAATTACTTAAGTGAGTGTTCTTGACAGACAATGTTGATGTTAGACAAATAAAAAGTAACTAGATGCCTGTTCAGCAATCGTTTCGGTTAGTGATACTGCAGTCATATTTGTTGATGAATGCAGTTTAAAGTGGCGTCTTCCTTATGTCAGTAAGGGGCTTAAAAAAGCACACAGATGGGATTTCTAGGTGTTATTTTTGGAACCATGGGATAATTATTCACCTGCACATGAAAATATATCATGAAAAGGGCTGTGTCTATTGTTAGGGTGGATGTGAATTCTGACATTCCAAAGGTGGCTTTGAGGTCATGTTTGTGAAATGGGGATATGCAAGAGTGTTGGGAAGGGACAGGCCGTTATTGTTGAATGACGAATGAGGAAAGGGACCCTGTTCCCCAACCGGCAGGCATTGCAAGGCAGAGGCCAGGGTTGGCACTGCTGGTTGGCACCGCACATGGGCATGCTGCTACTGGCTGGCCAGGTTGGCTGTTGATGTCATGGCGTGCACCAGTCTGGGTTGCTGTTGGTCAGTTGAGCCAAGGCCCTGAACAAACTCCCTCGCTCTTCTGCTCCCCCTTCCCCCGGTGATAATCAGCCCCATTTTATTCTGAAAGTTTATTTATTAAAAGCATCTACCCCCTTTCCACCCAAATAGGGTTCCCAAGGCAGTGAACAGTAAAACATTTGAACTTTTAAAACATTAAAACAACATTTAAAACATATATACAAATATATAACAATACAATAAAAATTATATAGACATACAAAGAAACACAACTAGGGAAGAGAGCTGATAAGAAATTAAAATTGAGTAGAGCAAGCTGTAAGCAGCACAAAATTCACTTACGCTAAATTAAGAGGGTTTCAACGTGGATTTTCAGAAGAAAGGCGGTTAAGCCATGTTGCTTCTGTAATAATGAAGTCGTGGGATCCAAGCACTTATATACATACTTGAAGTTTCCGGGTCTACTTCAGATTTTGGCCAGTCCAAGAAATTTTATTTTGATTAAGCCAGTTGCAAATTCATCTGTTTTCTGGTTATTTAGTAGGGGATTTGCTGTTTATTTTAATGTTTTTGCTGTTTTTTTAGATCTGTTTTTAATGTATAATAGTTATCTTGATTATCTTGATTATTGATTTTATGATGAACTGTTGTTTATATTCTATTGTATTTTTATAATTGTACCTCGCCCTGAGCCCGCTTGTGGGAAGGGCAGGTTAGAAATGTAATTAATAATAATAATAATAATCCTACCACCTATTAACAGGGGGTGCAATCCACCAGGAAAATCTCCTGCACTACCCCCATTGTGGCATACAAGATTTGTTCAGGAGGAAAGGCCACTGGACTCTAAACAAAGCTGACATTTTTACTGATATTACTACAAATATCAAGGTTGGTTGTGCGGATGAGCATAGAAGAGTAAGCATTTGTGAGATGATAGTCTGATCACATTGTCTGAAGGCTCCTTGTGGGTTTGGAGGGTGTTTTTTTAATATTTTGAAAATGCCAGTTTTAAACTGGAGCACAGGGGAACAGACGTGGCAAAGAAGGATGAGGAGAATACAGTTGGGTGGGGGGGAAGTGCAGTGAGCTTTTGGGTCACTGATTTGGTATCTAGTCAGCCTCCCCTATATTCCAGCCAGAGAGGACCTGCGGAGTTCTGGGGGCTGGAGGTGGAGGGCATGTGAGTTTGTGCCTCTCTTTTGACCCAGGAGCCATTGCTAAGTAGCTTTGTCTTGGGCTCAGAGGAAGAACACAACAAGCAGTGTTCAAGCACTTAAAACTCAAGGCTTTCCAATCCTTGTAATGGTGTCGGGTTGAGAAAGGGGAGAGATTTGTTCTTATGAAGCTGTCAAACCAGCTTGTGCTGGGCTGAAGTGGGGAAAGGCCTAAAGAGGGTGAATTAGAGGCATGTCCTTTGGAGCCAGTTCCTTACTATGATCTTGGAAAGTGTGAGGAGCCAGCAAGGGTTAAATTACCCTGTTGTAAGGGAAGTTGGGTTCAGAGACTAGTGATTTTGGCAGGGTGGGTGGATGGCAGAGCTTGAATAACTAATTTTCCTGCACACTTCTGAGGTCTTCCTCGGCTATAGAAATTCATTTTGGTCCTCTCCGTTCTCCTGGTTGGGTGCCCAGACACCTTCCCATGCAGGAGACCCTCTTTGCGAGTAGGGGGAGTGAGAAACACAAATGATTAAAAAATTAATATTGAATTTATTCCGTCTTGCTGTGCCTCTTTTCTCCCCCCCCCCCACCCACCTACACTGGCTACTGATAAGTTTTCAGGCAAAATTCAAGGTGACCTTCAAAGCCGTATATGGCTTGGGACCAGCATACCTGAAGAACTACCTACTCCCTTACAACCCCATTCAAACTATGTGATCATTCTCGAAGGCCATGTTTTGAATGCCTCATCCTTGTGAGACTAGGTGGGTCTCACAAGATGAAAGCCAGTGTGATGTTGTAGTCAGTGTGTCAGTCTAGGAGACCCAGGTTTCATTCCCTGCTCTCCCATGGAAGCTTGCTGGGTGACCTTGGGCCAGTCGCACTGTCTCAGTCTAACCTACTCTGGCAGGGTTGTAGTGAGGATACAGCCCTACACGGATTGGGACCGACGTATTTGAGGGGCTGTCTCTCACCTTATGAGCTCCAGAGGACTCTCCGCTCTGGTGGAAAACATCTTTTAAGTGTCCCTGGCCCTAGGGAGGCCCGCCTGGCGTTGACCAGGGCCAGGGCCTTTTCAGTCCTGGCCCCGGCCTGGTGGAATGCTCTGTCTTGCGAGATAAGGGCCCGGCAAAATTTGCTTGCATTTCACTGGGCCTGTAAGACAGAGCTATTCCGCCAGGCATATGGTTGACGCCGGGCGGTGCCCCCCCCGTGGAGGGGGGGGGTTAAACCATCGCCCCTATGCAAACACAGAGGCATGTATGAACCACTATGCAGTATGAACTGTAATATTTAATGTTTTTAAATGTTTTTAATGTATTATTTAATGCTTTTAAATGTTTTTAATGGTTGGGTGATGTTTGTATTTGTTATCCGCCCTGAGCCTGCGAAAGCGGGGAGGGCGGAATATAAATATAATAAATTAAATTAAATTAAAATGGAGGAGAGGAGAAGGATGCAAGCCTCTTGGGTCCCCGTTGGGGAGAAAGGTGGAGCATACACAAAGTAAATAAAAACCCAGGTTAAGGCCTTCTCAGTCATGGCACCAAAACTCTGGACCTCTTCCCCCAAAGAGACTTGTCCCCTTCTGGTGCCGCCTTCTGCCAGTAGGTGAGGACGTCTTTGTTTTGTTTGACGTTCCCTCATTGATCCTGCCTTCCTACCCGATGTTTTAATTGTGTTTTTAAATAGTTTTGTGCGTGTATTTTAACTCAAGTTTTAATAGTTTGAATGATGCGTTTTTGTTTGTTTTTAAATGGCTTTTGTGTTTTTATGATGTATGTTTTTAAATCTGTTAGCTGCATAGGTGGCCCTGATGAGGGCAGAAAGGTGGAGTGTAAACTTTGAAAATAAACAAATAGTGACTTTTGACCCTCTCTGAAATAGCTCTTGCAGTTTTAAAAGCGTGGAAACAGATATCCAAGATGTAATCCTGTCTTCGGCTCTCTTTCAGCCTGCACGGCTTGTGTTTTGTGTTCTTTGGAAAACCTGTTTAATAACCTATCAATATTTTACATCTCTTTCTTTTCTTTTTTCCAGTCAGAAGGAGGGAGTAATCTCTCCGTAGGCTCTGGTGAGATATTTCAGAGATTAAAGGGAAGTCTGTTTCACTCTCTAAGTGCTAGGACTGTCATCAGCTCCAGATGCAGCGCTGCTTTTTTTTATTTTTACTAAGCCTGGCAATGCCAGTAAGAAGGCAGAGGTGTAAAATATCTGCCAGAATGATTCTCCCCATAAATCATAGCGAGAAATGTGTATAAGCTGCTTCCTGGGCAGTACTAAAATGGTTGATGCTTAAATGGTGTGCGATTCTTTATAAAGCCAACGTGGTTTACAATGGGTATCTCCTTGATAGGTGACTGAGTACCACATCCCTCTTTTAAATAAAGATTGCTCAGGAAGCTTTCCCGCTTGTTTTCTCTGCCCCCATCCCCAGTATATAAATATTCCTATTAATGTGTCAATATTAATGTGTATAAGCTGCTTCCTGTTAATATAGTTAATATTCCTGTTAGCATGTGTGACTTATGTCAACCCCTGGTGAGGTGTTCACGCCAAGAGACTGAGGTGGTTTGCCATTGCCTGCCTCTGCAACCCTCATCTTCTTTGGAGGTCTCCCATCCAATTCCTAACCAAGGTTGACCCTGCTTAGCTTCTGAGGCTGGCTCACCTGGGCTATCCAGGTCAGGGCTCATATTAATGTAGGAACTGAGAATTCCAGTGCCCTATTCTGCAAAGAGAATGGAAAAAAACTCTTTTTTGCTTCATTACATTTTCTACTCCAGCTTCAAAATTCCTGATCTACAAAAGGTGTGTTTACAAACATTTTGGGTGTAACCAGATAGGAAAACCCCTCAGTATTGATGAAGCAAACATTCAGAGGTTGCTATATGCAATTCAGGCATCTTTCCCTCCTTTGGAAGTATCAGTCTATGTTCAGATAGTTCTTTGGTCTTCACTTAAGAGCAGGATTTGAGTCCCGTGGCACCTTAGAAACTAACCAGTTTTTCAGGGCATGAGCTTTTGAGAGTCAGAGCAAAGAAGGGAGCTCTGACCCATAGAAACATAGGGGTGGAAGGGACCTGAAGGGACCTGAAGACCCATCTAGTCCAACCCCTTGCAGGAAACTCACAGCTACCCCTCCAGTCCCTCAGTGACCCCTGCTCTATGCCCAGTGGAAGACAAAAACTCTCCAAGATCCCTGGCCAATTTGGCCTGGAGGAAAATGTCTTCCTGACCCCTGCCTATTACCCTGGGTATATAAGAAAGTGCCACAGGGGCCAAGCTCCAGCTCATCCCTTCCTGCCTTCCCACTCCCGGTCTGTGTACATTCATATTGAGTCACAAAATCATCATAGTTGTCAGGTGGCCAGCTAGCCTGTTCTTAAATGCCTCCAAGGAAGGAGAGCCCACCACCTCCTATGGAAGCCTGTTCCACTGAGGAACCGCTCTAACTATCAGGAAGTTCTTTCTAATGTTAAGCTGAAAACTAATTTTGACCTGTTATTTCGCGTCCAAGACTCTGGGGCAACATGAAACATCTCCACCCCGCTCCATGTGACAACCCTTCAAATACTTGAAGAGGGCTCTCAGTCACCCCCCCCCCTTTCTAGGCTAAACATGCCCAGCTCTTTCAACCTTTCCTCCTAGGACTTGGTCTCCAGACCCCTCACCATCTTTGTTGCCCTCCTTTAGACATGTTCCAGCTTGTCAACATCCTTCTTAAACTGTAGTGCCCCAAACTGATCAGAGTACTACAGGTGCGGTCTAACCAGCAGTCTAAATACTCCAAGTAAGGTCTAATATTGCAGTTACGAGTCTTATCCTACCTATTTCAGTAAATGCCTATTAGGGAATAGTCCCCTTCATATATTAAAACTTCAGGTTCCTCCTGTTTGTTTCCTATACTCTGCACATTATTGTAAAGACATTGAAATCCATGATTTATGTGCTGACGAGTGCTTCATTTTCGTCCTTATCTGCCAATTAATCAGTCCCTGGGCATATGCCCCTCCCTGCTCATCATTTTTTGCTCCAGTAATTGGCATAATACTAGCTTTTGGGTTTTCATCTTCCTCCCTCACAGGTTTTAGTTTAAAGGTCTCCTTATCAGGTTTATGAGGCTCTTGCCAAACACATTTTTCCTGTCCTCATGAGATGTAAACCATCTCTCTACCAGAGTGCTTCATCTCCAAAGCATACACCATGGTCCAAGAAACCAAACCTTTCCTGATGACACTATCTGTGTAGCCAGTTGCTTATTCCTAGTATTCTTCTCTTCCTAAGCCATGCTGATCAACAGGAAGAACTGGTGAAATCACAACCCGTAATGTTTTTATTGGTTTTTTTTTTATTTTGGCAAGCTGCCTTGGGCGGGTTCCTGAAGAGGTGACATAATTTTTTTCTAAATAAATGAAGTTACCCAATGTCCTGCCTTTGACATTTAGCAGATTTTGGTGTTCTGCCCATTGCCAAAACTGTACATCTAGCACACTAATTGTGCTATGCTTAGAAGATTTACACCCATCTAAATCCATTGATTTAGAATAATACGCTTAGGATTGTACAGTTAGTATAGGTAAAGCTAAAGGTAGTCCCCTGTGTAAGCACCGAGTTATTACTGACCCATGGGGGAGGCATCACATCACAACATCTTGGCAAACTTTTTACGGGATGGTTTGCCATTGCCTTCCCCAGTCATCTACACTTTACTCCCAGGAAACTGGGTACTCATTTTTCTGACCTCGGAAGGATGGAAGGCTGAGTCAACTTTTAGCTGGCTATGTGAACCCGGCTTCCGCCAGGATTGAACTCAGGTCAAGAGCAAAGTTTGGGCTGCAGTAATACAGCTTACCACTCTGTGCCATGGGGCCCTTCTAAGTTAGTATAGACTTACCAGGAATGTTATGTATCCTGCATCATATTTCAAAGCCTGCATAATTTGAGTGTGGGAATCACTGTTTAAGTACTGGTTCACACATGCAGGGTTTTTTTCAGGGGGAACACAGGGGAATGGAATTCTGGAACCTCTTGAAAATGGTCACATGGCTGGTGGTCCCGCCCCCTGATCTCCAGGCAGAGAGGAGTTTAGATTGCCCTCCGCGCCGCCAAGCGGCGCAGGGGGCAATCTAAACTCCCCTCTGCCTGGAGATCAGGGGGCGGGGCCACCAGCCATGTGACCATTTTCTCCGAGGGCAACCCTCTTTCCACCACCTCTTTCCCAGAAAAAAAGCCCCGCACACATTTATGTACATCCCTTGATTACATGGCACAAGAGCTCACAATTGAGGGTCTACACATGCAGGAAAATGAGGTGCTTGAGTGGACCGCACAACTTTGACCTGCAGAGGGGGCCAGGCTGCTTTTGAGTGGTATAGTGGTTAGAGTGTTGGACTAGGCTTGGCGTGATCATGATCAAAAGTCTCCACTTGCTGGAAGGAAACTCACTGGGTTGTTGTGAGAATAAACAGGGAGGGGTAGAATTGCATATTCCATACTGAACTCCTTGGAGGAAGGGCAGGATAAGCTGTGTATTCATTTAAACGTTACACATTTCATCATGCTTGAGGAGGGTGGGGGGAACTCTAACCCACTTTTTGCTGTGCTGACTTTCTACTGGCATATAATAGTTTACAGTTCATTCTACTAAGTTAATACTATACCACCTCATTCGTCTGCATGAATAGACCAGACCTACAGGGGCGAGCTCATCCCACAGAAAAGGTCTGTGTTCAAAGGGTTGCAAGTAGAGATGGGCACAAACCAGGAAAATGGCAGTTCATTGTGGTTTGTGGTTCGTTGTGTTTCACAAACCATGAACTGGCATGAAATTGCCTGGTTTGCAAACCAATTAGTTTGGTTCATGAAAATGTCGCTTCTGGGGCAGCAGAAGGTCTGCAGAAAGCCCCCCCCCCATTACCTAGGAAACTGATTGATCAGCGCCAGGCTGTCTGCAGTGACAAACCAAAAAACGAACCAAACGAACGTGCTAAAAATCATAGTGGTTCGTTGTGGGTCATCAGAAATGCCCTCCAATGAATCGCTGGTTCATGATCTGAAAAATAGCCCAGTTCATGACAAATTTTGGTTCGTATTTCAGTTTGTGCCCATTTCTAGTTGCAAGATAGCGATGCAAGCTATGTGGAGGGTAGTATGGAGAAGATATGGGTCTACAGGCCTGAAGAAATGAATGTAGATGTGTGAACTGGCATAAGGAGTGAAAGAAAAAGTACTTGCTGGAGCATGAAGTAGTCATTGGGGTTCAATTAAAGGAGGTGAAACATCTGTTGGATGAGGTGTTTCCCCCAAAGTTACATGCTTTCTCAATAGCAAACTGAATGAGCCCAAAATATAATTCAATTCTAAGCCAGCTCAGTTGTCATTAAAGCAATTATATTCTGTGCTTTCCCACCATCCTAGTGTGTGAGCCGATGTGATTAATACAATAGGCACTAACCTTATTGCGTGGCCAAAGGGTGGGGTTTTTTTCGCTTCCTCCAGGCATACTTGTGGGTGGGGTGGTAGAGTGCAGTGGTTAGAGTGCCATACTGAAGTCTGGAAGATCTGCCATGAAAATTCACTAGGTGACCATAGGCCAGTTAAACACTTTCAGTTGACTCAATTTGTTCTCAGTGCAGCTTACCCCAGGGGGTTGTTGTAACTAAGGGTAAAATGGAGGGGAGGACTGTGTATGTACCCCTTAACCGCTTGGAGGAAGAACAAGATAAAAATGTGACCGAGCAGTGATTCTTACCCATACAGTTGACTTTGACTCGCGAGATTTATTTAATTGAATAAAAGTCTGTGATCTTTTAATGAACTTTACCACTTTATGGGGCAGAGAAGGACTGCGGAGGGGCACACACCTTAATAGGGGATGTTGGGAAGGAATTTATTCACGTCATTAGGAAGGAATTTATTCATGTCATTAGTTTGAGGAGGGGTGGTGGATGGGTTCATTTATGTGTCTTGCTTCACCTGCAAAACCATATAAGAAGCTGCCATGTTGCAGACTTTAGTTTCTGATCTCTCACTTAACAACGAAATGCTGTTTCCAGAGTAACCTCTGTGAGGTGATAAATGAAATTAATAAAGCATTCAGTTCTTTGAGAACAAGCGTAGTTACTTCTTGTTAATCCGCATTTGGAGGTAGGGGGGTGATTACGCGTCATTTGGGTTTTAACTATTAAACATTTTATGTCGGTTTTGTTCCTTATGCTCTCTAGATCATGAATCCTAACACAGGAGGTTATATGTGAGGCAATGTGAATGGAGGCAGTCATCTTACCGTGCCTTCTGACACACGTTTGAATGGAAATGGGGGGAAATATTCTCCACCACCTGCCAAGATGGTAGAAGCAGCCATGTTGCCTGAGGGCGAAAGAGCTCTTTCAGGGTAGTTCAGAAAAAGATTCTGGAGCTCCAGGGTTTCAGACATTTCCTCTGCCCCCAGGTTTCTCTCTTCATCTCTTTGGGAAAAAACGTTAGTGTTCAATTTCCGAGCGTTTGGGAGATGTTTTATATCTAGAATAATCTTCTTAATCTAGGAATGAGATATAGATGCTGATTTAACTCCACTTGATAGACCGTTTTTCATCCATTTAATAAAACAAGAGAATAAATAAAAGCCTTTGGGAAAGAATTTCTACTTAAAAATGGATTAAATATATTTATTTTAAAATTGAAATATTGGCTGTTTTAACTAATAAGCACCTGACTGTTTTATTTACTTTCTGTTTTTTCCCCCAAACTAAATAGCTTTCTTTGCTGAGCCTTGTAGCCAAAGAGATCTTCAGGTTAACCACATTTAATCAGTTTCAATATTGTTGCTTTTTAATTTCACTGTTCACTGATTGTTCCCTTATTGTCCTCTTAACATAAAGAGAGTCATATAAAAATATCCGATCTACCTTCTTGGCATCTTTACTCTAGAGTAAGTTATCTTTTGCCATTTAAGCATAGGAGTTATTTCTTGGGAATGACGGTAGGTAACCATCTGAACCCCCTACTTGCTTTGTTCAGATTTCTAGTTACCAGTAACCAGGGCTCCTTATTTTTTTGTAAGGTTAATGCTTCTAAATAAATGAAGCTGTATTTGAATTTATTGCTTCATCTTTTGATTTGGAGAAAATTAATTGGGCACTAGAACTGAGAGCACTTGTGTACGTTTCTTGCACTGACATCCTTTATGACCTTCAGGTTCTTTAATCCTTTTTGGACTTAGGTTTATGTATTTTTATTGCTGCTTTTTGAATTGAGTGAAGATGTTACCTACCGTATTAAGAGTACGCTGACTTTTGAATTAAAATGGAGCAGAGGAAAACACTTTAACATTCTTTCAGATTTATGCCGAGAAATGCTGAAAGAAAGAAGAAAGTAAGGGAGAGCATAGGAAACCCCTCTGATGCTTTTCTAGATAACCTCTTTGCAATTTCTGCATGCTGGGAAGCAAACCTACCACAAACATTTTCTTTGCTATGTTAATGATCTGAGTGGCTTGTAGGAAGGACCCTTATGAAATTGACAAATTGGACATTCCCACCGAGATGCTGAGGTCAAGGGTAAAGTCTCCAAGAGATTACAGTCTACAGTGTGAGATTTCATTAGCAGAATTTGAATGGTGATCCGTTGCACTCTAGCTATATGTATTTTAAAATTTAAAATACCTTTAATATTTATAAGCCATTAGGCATATTTTTTTGCAAACTCTGAGTATGAGACAGCTCCTATTTAAGCGAAACTGTTAAGTCCAGGTGTGGTAACCTTAAATTTTCTCTGTATTTCATTGATGGGGGGAGACATCCCTCAGCTGTGGTACAACCAGAATGATGACTATGCATACCAGAAAACCAAATGCTGACTCAGAATCAGCCGTCAGTTTTGTCCCCCCTTTACCTCCTACTTCACAGGATGCCTACCTTTAAAAAAAAAGACATAAAAGCAAAACAAAAAGTCGTATGAAGTTTATTTGTTCAGTGGTTAAAATTTTTATTTAAATTACTCATTAAAAAGTTAAATGAGAAGATGATTTTGAGGTTATGAATTGGCTGCTTTTGTTGAAATTGTGGGAACTAGTCAGTTAGCCCTGCATATTTGTTTCGGAACTCTAGCAGACATAGAACTGCACCTCCAGGCGTGATCTTGGCATGGAATGGTGGGTCTGGATAGAATGCACTGAGGGTATCTTCAAATTGCTCCCACTGCCCTATAACCGTTCTGGCATTCTTAACCTTCATGGGCATTTTTGCTTGTACTGTGACTGCTGATAACATTTCCTGTTGTGAAAAGCACGCACAATGTAGTAGGGGAATGTCCATGCAAATATTTTTCAGTATAGCCAAGAATCTGCCTCCAGCACTTTTATTGGAATATGCTGGCAGGTTTTTCCCCCCCGAGGTGTTTAAAACAAATATTACCAAAAAGCCTGACCAGTTATACACTGTGTAGGATGCTTTCTGCGGATCTAAATGAAGAGGTTTAAACTATGGAAAAAGTAAGGGACACCCTTGCCCGGGCCAGCTGTGTCAGATACCCTGTATTTGGCCAGTAGGTGGGGCATAAGTGACTTGTAGGCTTACTTCCTAAAATGGCATAGTTGAGAGAAATACACCGATAGAATTTCATCTTTTACAATCACAACACCTTGGGAAGGAAGACTGCAAGTCACTTAAGTGCCACGTCCTGTCCAAGTACAGAGTATTGCTGGACAGCTGAGTTTGGCAGGAACAGCATGTCTTCCAGCAGTGAGCCTTGGCTTTCGCGTCATTCTGTGGGTGTGGTGAAAATGAATTTATGGTTCCAGGTGCTATGATCCTCCAGCTCCTGAGGAAGTCGTTTGACGAAATCTGCCGCTTAGCCGGCTGCAGTTTGAGCTGTTGTTGTTGGATCCTCATATGGAAATGTGAGATGATACCTGAAAGAAAAGAAAAGAAAGTACAGAACGCAGTTAATTATACAAATTGATCCACCCATTGGACAATTGCCCTGTTCCTGAAACTGCTGGAGTGGGGCATTGAGTCCCCTGTTTGGACAAAGGATTTTGGACATTGGTTGTTGGGGGTTTTCCGGGCTGTATTGCCGTGGTCTTGGCATTGTAGTTCCTGACGTTTCGCCAGCAGCTGTGGCTGGCATCTTCAGAGGTGTAGCACCAAAAGACAGAGATCTCTGTCTTTTGGTGCTACACCTCTGAAGATGCCAGCCACAGCTGCTGGCGAAACGTCAGGAACTACAATGCCAAGACCACGGCAATACAGCCCGGAAAACCCCCAACAACCATCGTTCTCCGGCCGTGAAAGCCTTCGACAATACATCGATTTTGGACATATTCGGAATGTTGTTATGAATGTATGGATGCACTTTTGCACACTGTACTATTATTGAATATATTACATTGCTATTGTCCTACAACACAGATACGTTTTCTCACTTCCCGGGTGGTTTTCCACTTCTCTGCTGTTGTCTCGCTGCAGTAGGCTGGCTAAGTTGGTGTCAACTTCGTGCCGTCTCAGGATGTCAGGAGAAGAGGAAGGATGCAGATGGAGCAATGTGTTCTCCCCTCTTGTGCTCCTACTTTTAGGGAGGCTTCGATGTTCCCACAAAGATTAAGGAAAGGTCTGCATTCGTCTCAGATCTGCCAGAAAGCACAAATTTGGACCTGATGGTTTTTGAAGGGTCTGTAGTTCAGTGGCAGAGCACACAAGCAGCGGGGGTTGGGAAGAATTGTGTTGGGACGGGGTGGGGGTGGGGGAATAAGAAATGTTCTCAAATCTCCCTTCCCAGAATTAAGTAAGGGTCCTGAGCAGGTTCTTTCTTATTTTAACTGAATCTCAATTCCGTCCAGTATTTCGTGCTTCAGATGTCACGTGGCCACGTTGAGGAGGTCTGTTTTTGCTCTGTGCGTCTGCAGGCCCCCACAAGTATATTAAATAACTTGCACCCGGGTATTTCATGATAATAATAGGGCCAACTTTATTATTATAGTGATGCTGAGTATAGAGAAGAGCTCCAGCTCAGTCTCTTAGCTAAAACTGTAGGTAGTTACAGGGCTTGGAAATAGTCTTGAGTTGCTGCAAACTGGAGTAAGGGGATCAATGAGGTGTGATGCCAAGGTGTGTAAATTTAGAGACTGGTCCATTGCAATGTTCCCGCTAATGTGAGCACGTGAGCAATTGCTCACAGATTCTGACTCCTCCGCTCACAGCTTCTCAAATGTAGCTCACAGATACTAACCCTCAGGCGGCCCTGCCCTCCCAGTCAGCCAGCATCTGCACGTGGGCCCTATAGGGATGGAGCAGGGATGGAGCCTCATCCCACTTCTCTCCTCCCTTCCTGGCTGTGGCTGGTTTGGCCCCCAGGGTGTTGCCAGAGAGCGCCTCCAGCCACTGCTGGCTCTCTAGCTGGGGAACAGAGCAGAGTGATTGGGTCTGGTCTGACCCGTGCAGCCTGAAATCGCTAGGATCCCCTCAGCCCCAGAGAGCAGAGGAGAGGAGGTAGTGCCTCAGCGGCCACCATGGTGAAGGCATCATTTAACTTGGCCTTGGTGCAGAAGTTGGCTGAAGAAGTAAGCACTGACTCACAAAAGCTCAACTTGAAATAAACGTGCTAGTCTTTAAGGTGCCATTGTGTGTCTCCTTTATTTTGTAGCAACAGACTAGTACAACTACCCCTTTGTAATCAGCATGGACATATCCATTTTTATACAGAAGTATACTCTGATTTTTGTGGCCCTTTCACCTAATGGCTTTTATTGTTAAATTGTTTTGATTGTAATTTTTTTTTTAAAGGAGGTGCACTCAAAACTTTAATGAAAGTTGTTGTTTCGGCTCACAAAGTAGATTTTTAGCTCACAACATTGCAAAGCTTAGAGGGAACATTGGTCCATTGCATTGTATGTAGTATGGGTCCTATCTCTGAATTCCTTCATTTCTGCTATCCACCTGTAAAGCTCCTTTCATTTGAACATCTTAAAGGGCTCATTAGGACTGCTATTAGGTGGGCCATTATTAGAGATAAAGCTGTGTTTGAAAGACGGTGGAAGTAGTGTGTCAAAAATGTGGGTGCCTGACATTGCAATTCTCCCTACAGGGCTATTCTCAAAACGGGAGTAGGATTTGTAATGCCTCGGCTATTTGTAGAGGACTTTTACAATTTCTATATTTTAGAAATGTTTATGTTAAGTAATTTCCTTTCTCAAATAAAACGCTTTGCATCTTTCACTCCTTTATGGCTTACCATAAAAGTAAGAGTGTTTGATTTCTAGCCAAAAGCCTCTGAGCAAAAGCTTATGGAAATCATTCACGCCATTAAAGAAAGAGGGGAAGGTAGCGTGTTCACAAAATAGCTGGCATTCCTACTGGAACCGTCAGTTTAAACCGGGGTGTGCATATCTCAGGTCCATACAGACTTGCTGATCTGTGTTTTCGGTCATTTTTGATGACTGAGAAGAATACATTTTCTCTTTCTTCTCAGGCTCATAAGGCACCCTTGTTGGTGCTCCTGCTGCCATGTGACTTCTCTTAGGCTTGTTTTCTCATGTCCAAGCGAGAGCATTTCAGTAAGATATTCGTCTCTAGCCCACAAGCCAAGCTGCTTGTTTGGCAGGTGCTCCATTACATTGCTGACAAACGTAGCTGCTTTTCTTCCTCAAATCAATTTTTTTGTCTCTATTGACTGGTCTGGCCATGAGGAATTCTGCACTACTCTTTGAATGCCCATTAAAGGTGTCATTTTGGGGTCTGCAGAATTTGGGACTCTGCAGATGTTTCCTTGGGGATCCTAAATAATTGTGTGCATTGTCCATTTGGTATTAGTTTGGCAAACTAATAGGCTGTATAGCATCAGATAGACGTGTGGGGTTGGAGCTGTGGCAGGCTTTGATAATCTTGGGCTTGGATCCAGCAATTCACAAGAAGAAACATAGATGGACTTAGCATAGTTCCACTTGCACAAAATGTTGTGCAACACCAAGCACTTTTCTTCTGATATATTATGGTGCCCTGAAATTGCTTGCACAAGATCATGTGCAGCCAGGAATGTGAGTATACAATAAGTTTGACTTAGCGCAAGTGTCTACCATGGTCTTTTTCCTGTGTTTCTGCTCGTGCAACATTTCTGGCACAATTAGAAATATTAGCACAAGATCCAACCAGTTACCTGCAAACAAGAGGTTCATTGTTAAACTGAGTATGGGACAATATGGCGCTGCTGGATTAATCCACAGTCCAAAGAGGAGAGGGTAGCACTTAGAAAATAAGAACGTGTGCATCTACAGTTTTTATCTGCCCAAATGGTAATGCTGAAGAGTCGATAGAAGTAAAGATTTGGCCCCACTTGAATTTCCATCCTGTGTGCCCAGATTCCATCCTTTAGATCCAAACCTCAAGACTGGGTACAGCCGGTAGTAGAAAGATCCGGGTAACGTGCTTAAAATGAGGACATGTTGATGGGCACAAGTAAGTATGTGACAGAATATGGAGAAGTAGGAGGAGGCTCCAGTTTATACCTTATCGGAAGAGTTATTTCTCAGACAGAGTAGTATCCTCCAGGAAATGTGTAAGTTAGTGGAAGACCAGCAGCTTAGCAGGTTTGGTCTCAAATTATGATTTTTGTAGCTGGGATGGAGCCGTTGAAATTTACCTGGAAGCGGCAATAAGCTGCTGTTCTGATTCTTGACTCTAAATTGCAGCATCTTCGTATTGTCTGGACTACGCTTCAGTCTCATTCAACCCATCTATTACCCCATCAGACTTAGATGTAAATGAGAATTAGAGCTTGGCATCATTGGCGTAGCAATGGTGTCTCACTTCAGATCTCCTGACAACCTCAAGGAGTTTGTTTTATGTCAGTGTTTAAAAGCATAAAGGGCAAAACAGAGTCACGCAGAAACCCATACTACCAGGCCACAGCACCGGATCCCCCCCAGAACTACCTTCTGGAACCAGGTTAAAGTTCGATCTGCTGGAGATTGATACTCTCCCCACTCCCAATTCTGAAAAATAGTCCAAAGGAGACCATGCTCAATGGTGTGGAAAGCTGTTGATGAATCTAGGAGTATCAGCTGGATAGCAATCCCTGCATCTGTTTATCTTGCGCAGTCCTGGCCCTTTATTTATTATTTATTTATTATTTCGATTTATAAACCGCCCATCCTCAGGGGCTCTGGGCGGTGAACAACAGTTAAAATCAATAAAAACAAGAAAACAGTAATTCTAAAATCAACATACAATAAGCAATAATAAAATAAATTAACCAAATACATTAAGGTGCAATGGTGGGGAGAACCCCCCACCCCACACACACACCCCAAAGGTGGGAGGCCGACATGGCACCGCCCCCTTCAACCACCAAACGCCTGGCAGAACAGCTTTGTCTTACAGGCCTGGCGGAACAATAATATGTCTCACTGGGCCCGGGTCTCCATTGACAGAGCATTCCACCAGGCTGGGGCCAGGACTGAAAAGGCCCTAGCCCTGGTTGAAGTGAGGCGGGCTTCCTTAGGGCTGGGGACCACCAGTAAACATTTATCCGCTGATCAAAGCGGTCTCCGGGGAACATACAGGGAGAGGCAGTCTCGAAGAATGCCTTGGTTCAGTGCCTTCAGAATCATTTTCATCCAAATGCTTATTCCTTTGAATATGCAACAGTCTTAGAAAGGAGAGGAGGAATATGAAGAAATGGGTGGGGGTGCTGAGCAGAAAGCAGTTAAGTGGTGCCCCAACCCTAGCTTTGGAGTATACAATACTTGGCCAGAGTGATCAGTCTATAGTGGTTTTATGGAGTGGGGGTGGGGGTGAGGGTATCCCATATCTCCCTCAACCCTAGTCTTCCTTCCTTATAGCTGCCACAGTCCCAGAACAGGGATGGCATGTGAGATATCTCTGTGGCGTGTTCTGACCTTGTTGTTTAAACAGCCCTATGAGCCGATTTTCTATTAGAACTTGTATTCCCCGAGCTGCACAAGTCCAGCACCAAAGCTGCTGCTCTCTTTACCCTCCTTTTTAACATTAACCTTCCCTTTGAAGCACAGCAGAGTGCCTGAAGGCCCATAGACACTCTATGCGACCTTTTGCTTTATTCGGTGCAAAAAGCCCTTGTTTCTTCACTTAGCATTTCATCGGGCAGACTTGTCAAGTTGGTCTTGACGGACAGATCTTTATTCCCTTTACAAACACGAGGCATGTCAGCTGTCAACTGTTCAGAATGGGAAATTGTTTCATCCTTCATATGACCCACCCGTCCGTTCTGGCCTCCTTAGGATTAAGGAATAAATAGTTGGCATTGTTGTGGCCGCTCCACCTTCTTAAAACACGTAATTGGATTTTGGTCATCAGAAAATGCTAATCGGATCTCAGAAAATGTTTCTTCTTCCAGAGTTCTGTAAATATTTATTTTTGCTGTAAGTTTTTAAAATGTTTAACTCCCTGTACATATTTTGGGGTCATATCTGACCCCCAGAGAGAATAATAATATATACTGCTTTCCCCTCTGAACTATATCACTGCATACTTGTGCGTTCTCCTATAATAAGGGGATTGGTTTGGTCTGTGGTTTTTCAGCCTTCCTCGCCCTTTTCGCTGAAAGGATATTGTGGTCATTTAGTCCGTCGCTTAAAGCAAAATGAGAAAAGATAAAATGCTTCTGCACCAAACTGTTAGTGGTCTAACCGTGCAATCCAAAGCAGAGGTCTAAGCTCATTGACTTCAGTAGATTTCGAAGGATGGAATTCAGGTTGGATGGCACAGTTAGCGACTGTATCTTGGCATAAACTGATCCATACGGATTAACATGGCGGGTGGTGAGCTGTTATAGGCCCCAAGTACTGTCTCTTTATAGTTGTATTCCTGTCCTGTGAACAGCAGCTCTCAGAATAATGTTACATTTTTAAATTATAGTAATTGTCAGGGTTTTTTTTAAAAAAAATGCTATAAGTGAATTGCATTCTTTTTTGACCTCGGTATCAGATTATAATATGCTATTCATAAAAGTAGGAGGGTTGAATTACATCATACTTTTTGGAATAGATTGGTTTTATCCTTTTTTTACTGGCTCTGTAGGCAATTATATGTAGACTGTTGAGAGGTTCCCTGCCCCCTGAAAATAAATCACGCGTAGAGTCTACAAAAGACGCCCCAGCATGTTTTCTTCAAGTGTAGGGAGACACGACGTTAGCTGGGAAGCATAGTTTAAAAAGAGCCGGTGGAGATGGCTGCCGTCACGTGTTCTTCACATATCAGATGTCTTGTGACTCATAGTTATCTGGTATTTTTCTGTGGCACTCAAATCACCCAGACCAAAGTAAATACGCTCTATACTGTGTATGACCTTTTTATTCACATCAGCATGTGACATTGCCTTATATTGAAATGGATCATAGATTCTCACTGATCTCCCTCAGGGTTATCTCCTCTAACTGGTAGCAGTTTCCCCAGGTCTTGGACAGTCCCAACTGCTGCTATCTGAGATATTTGAACTGGCTCTGGCAGGGATAGAAACTGGGGTTTTCTGCATACAAAGCATGTTCTCTACCAAGTACTTAGCTGTGATGAGCTGGGATCATCCCTGGGGAATCAAATAGATATTTCTCAGTCTTGTTCTGAAGTGTGATTTTTGCTTTGCAAATGCAGAATGCTGTGCATCACAACCTACTGACTGCAGCTAGAGTTCTGGAGAATAATACGTAGCCCATCTAAGGTGGGTAGCGAACAGCAAGGTATGTGTCCAGAAGCACCTTGAAGACCAGCCGGATTTTCAAGGTATAAGCTTTTGAGAGTCAGAGTTCCCTTCACCAGGTGTCTGAAGAAAAGAGCTCTGACTCTCGAACGCATATACCCTGAAAATCTTGGTCTTCGAGGTGCTACTGGATTTGAATCTTGCTGTAGCCCACACAAATATTTCTTCAGACGAATTGACAAAGAGAGTTGATATTCCATGCCTGATGCAGTTCTACTTGAATATCAACTTTTTTGCCCCAGATCTGACTGCTTCTGAAAGCGTTTTTTATTGCTGTTGTTAGCAAGAAGAAATGGTAGCACATCTCAGCCTGTTACTTTTGAGGCAATGCAATTGATTGCCACTCGCCTATTATTGCATAGAAAGGATAGAGGACAAAGCCTCTCCCTGCAGGTTGACAGCTACTATTCAGAACAAAACTGTACATTCACTGCTTTTTTGGGCGGGGGGACCCCGCATATAATAGAGTTCTAGATGTGTGCGCCCCCCCAATCCACATATATTTCTTTGGCAAGGCGAAGCTAAAGTATACACAGTCCCAACAATGACCTTTAAAGCTCTTCCAGCAACACCTCATTCAACATTGGCTTTGCGCACCTGTGAGTAAAAAAAGTACATTTTACAGAGGTGACCGCCTCCCTCAAAGTGTTGCTAAGCTTAGTGTTTGGTTTATCAGAGATACTTTGATAAGAGGCACTGAACCTTGTACGATTTCTCATTTACAACTAAAGTGCAACATTCAGTTAATTGAATACATGGCCACTGTTAATTATTTTGTTACGGCTAATTGATATTTGTTGAGATCATGTTCTGCAGCCCCATAAATATAATATTACCTCGTCAGTAGGCATTTCATCAGTGACTTCTCTGCCAATGTGGCATGTTTATGCTTCCTATTGCTGTGGTTTGGGGCTCTATTTTTTTTCTTTTTGCTTGCGTTGCATTACACGGAAAATACAAATGTCATTGGCCACTTGGTAGATTCTGCTCATGCAAATTATTTATAAGGTTGCCTAAACACCAGTAGCGAGGATGGGAAAGACTAAACCTTGGTGAACTGCTGGTAGCCAGGGTATATAGCACTGGACTGCATGGACCGGCCGTTTAATTCGGGAGAACGGAGTCTCATAAAAGAACCGGGTCAATGGTAGGAGTGCAGAGTTGGCATGCCTTGATGCATGTTGTTATAAAAATACTAATAGAACTCTCCTGAATCCTGCCAAGGATCTGTCTAGTCCAGCCTCCTCTCTTCCTGTGTCTTGGCCAACCCACAAGCAGAGCCACGAGCGCAGCAGCCCTGCTTCAGTGTCCAAGGGGTTTTCTGCCTTTGAACTTGGCCATTGAGCTGTTGCGGCTGTCAGCCATTGGCAGGCCTATCCCTCTAATTTATTTAAGCCTCATTTAAGGCAGTCTTGCAAGACTGCTTCTTTAGGCATCAGAAGATAAGTTTCAGGTGGGTAGCTGTGTTGGTCTGCAGGAGTAAAGCAAGATTCAAGTCCGGTAGCGCCTCAAGGGTGTAAGTTTTCAAGTGTCAAAGCTCCCTTCAGCAAATTCAACTTGTTATTATTCAGGAGGGATTTTATACATTGGTAGGAGGACAGTACTGTAAGGAAAGGGTTCAAACAGAGGAGTTGGAAAAGGGATAACGACTGTAGGCTATACTACTGTGTACTCTTACTGTAAGTATGCTTCTGCATAATTTCTGCATTGTTTAATGTGTCATGTTTAATTGCTTATGCTTATTCAGCATTGTTTTACCTCTGTATCAGATTTCTGCCTGTTTTCATATTTAATGTGATCCATGCCCTATTCTATTGTTTATTGGAGGTCCTAGCTGTAGATCCTTTGACTTATACTAAGTAATCCTTCTTCAGTCTCAGTGAAAAAGGCAGTCTGTAAATAAATAATAGCCAGAGGATCATTTCTTACTTAAGCTTCTTGCAGATGTGATGTGTGCGAACCTCAGAAGTGCAAAATGCTCCTTTAGTACTTCCAGTTTGAAATATTAGGTAAGCTCTGTTTACTGTGAGCAAAAAGCCTTGCTGAGCAGCTCTCCCACAGCACCTCATTATCGTCTTTCAGTTGTTGGGAGTTGTGCTGCACCACAAATGAAGTGCTTTTCTCTTTGCTTCACTAGTTCATTCTCTTCTCAACATGAAGTGGCTTCTCCTGACTCCCAACTGGTCTATATACTAGGAGGAACTGAGATATGCTAACCAGTAGATAGGACTGGAGGACAGGAAGAGTCAGAGATAACAGAGTACTGCTTGCTTGTTCCAAGACATGATTTCATTTGATTTATTTATGGTATTTATGTCCCCTCCTTTCTGGACCTAAAGTGGCTTCCATCAGCCTTCTCACCTCCATTTTATCCCCATAACAAGTCAACCTTGTGAGGTGGGTTCAGCTGAGACTGTATGACTGGCCCAAGGTCACTTACCATGCTTCCATGGCAGATTGGAGATTCGAACCTGGATCTCCCAGATCCTAGTGCCATACTCTAACTACTACATCACACTGTTCACATATGCATGTTCATCACATGGTAGCTGCAATGTCAAGAATTGCATTTGTGAATGAGCTGCCACATAGATAACACTATTATCACCTTTGCTGGCTCTGCTTTTTATTGGAGTCTTTTCGCAGATTCAGCTGCAATTTATCAAGGCAGTGATTTTCACATTTTTTTTTGGCTGTTCCCATTTTTAAATGTACTGTTCTTTTCAAGGTGCACAACTCTCTCCTCAGTTAATGCTATGCAAGTTTATATTCTGTTTTTCGTGTTTAGCAGTCGTAAACATATAGCTTATGACCTCCCTGGAAGAGAGTTGTGACCCAGTTTTGGGTTTCTAACTAGGGGTGTGCAACCCGAAAAGATTCAGGTTTTATTGATTTATGGTATTTATGTCCCCTCCTTTGTGGAAAAAGGTCAGGAAATCCCCGAAATCCAAAGCAGCATGCCACTTCGGGTTTCCAAGTCGCTTCGGTATGCTCCGTAAAGATTCAGAGCATACTGAAGTGACGAAGGAGGGGGGAGGCTGCCCCCACCCTTAAACACCCACACCCACCCCTTAACCCCATCCCCCACCCCACTTACCTTGTGCAGCCAGGGCCTTCCCTGCTGCTGGTGTGGCTGGCTGGCAGAGAGGGCCTTCCCTTTTGCCGCTGCCACAGCCAGTGCGGCTAGCCAGCAGAGAGGGCCTTCCTGCCTGCCGCTGCCACGGCTGCTGCGGCCGGCCACCAGAGAGGGTCAGCCTTCCCTTCTGCCAGTGCCAGGTAAGTGGGGAGGGTGGGGAGGAAAGGGTGGGAGGGAATGGTTAGGTTTAAAGAGCCCTGACGCTTGCGAAAGGGCCCTTTAAACCTACCCCCCCCCGGGTCCCCCGAAGCTTCCTGAAGCATTCTGAATGCTTCGGGAAGCTTTGCTTCAGGATTCGGAAATCCCGAAGCTTTCCAGATTGGGTCCGATTCAGGTATTTTACCCGAATCAGATTCCCGAAGCACACACCCCTATTCCTGACCCAGAGTTTCAGAACCCCAGTGTTAAGCATTGGTTAATCAAGGGGTGTGAGAACTACTGATTGAAAATGCATGAGTGGACAAGATTGATGTCTTAAA
Organism: Eublepharis macularius; assembly: GCF_028583425.1. NCBI lineage: Eukaryota > Metazoa > Chordata > Lepidosauria > Squamata > Eublepharidae > Eublepharis > Eublepharis macularius. The sequence continues at coordinate 6,076,164 of NC_072798.1, forward strand.
AGATGGCAGGGGTGGGTGTTTATTTCCTACTTCTTAAAGTTTAGTGTCCCTTTAATTTTCTCTCTCCCTTCTCGTTCCACAGCAGCAAGTCTGTTAATTTGCTGCTTTTGTTTTCCTTCGGAGAGGTCTAGGCAATTGCTTTTAATTGATCTGTTGAAGTAGGTGAGGAGAATTTGTTTGTGATTAGGTGCCTTGCAATCTCTCCTAGTCGCTCACTATGCATAGCTGACCTTTTGTGTGTGTGTGTGTGTGTTTTTAATACTCTTAAATTTCCCTGAGCGGTGTATTGTTGGAAATGTAAATTGCTCTGTGACTTTTTCTGCCTGTTTCCACACTATTGACTTTCTTAACTCTCTTTTGGTATAGGTGGGGGGTAGGGAAGAGGCTGTGGCTTTGCATAGCAACACATAAGATAGTGAATACATATGCTGCAATAGTTCTCACTAGAGAGCACCCTGATTTTTCTCATGCTACTCTTTCGTATATCCCTGCCCCAATTCTACCTTTTAGGGGCTCTTTGGGGGATGTTTTGTTTTTTTTTAATGGTTAGTGTGAGTTGTTAAGAGTTGCCATTCAGGTTTCCTGAGTCTGTAGAATTTAAATCTCTAGGTTGGAGGCAGATGCATCTTGTCTTTGGTTCACAATGTGTATGAATACTAAGGTATTATACAGTACACAGCCTCCCACTTACATTTATTTATTGGAATATTTTTATATTGCCTTTCTTTGCCAAAAATAAGCCAATGGCAGCTTACAACAGTAACAGTATAGCTAATGAAACATTTCAATAATAAAACAATCTTACACGTTAAAATGATAAAAAACGATCCAACAGATCCAGTTAACAACTCTTTTAAACGGGACTGCTTTGTACTTCCCGTGAATGACGGAGAGGGACAGTGAGGAGTGAGCATCCATCGGCAGCCTGTTCCACAGCTCCAGGGCTATTGCTGAAAACACCAAATGGGCAACCACAGTCCTCACTCTCCTAAAGGAAAGAATAAAGAGTTGGCATGATCATTGCAAGTGGCACACACACTGCAGATATTGAAGCGCATTATGAACAGCTGATAACAGCTTATGGAGTTAATATGTTTGTCTTATATCCTTAACCAAAAGAACGCGCTCCATTCCACCCCCCCCCCTTAAAAATTGCAGAATGAAGAAGTGATCATAGCATATGGTCAACAAGATCCTTTGGCTATGAGTAAAAGGGGAGGGTGAGTCAGATCCCTGATAGCGAAAACAGGGTATTTTCAGTATGTCACTGGCTTGGATGAAGAGTCCGTCTAGTACAGCATTTTGTTGCCATATGTGGCCAAAAAGATGCATCCCACAAAAAAGTCTAGTATTTATAGGTATACTGTACTAGCCATTGATAAGAAATCCATTTTTACCTGTGAAATGTTGGAGGGAGGGTATTTTTAAAGTATTTATAGAGAGATACATGTAGACTGAGGTAAAGGCAAAACTGTTTTTGAACTGGACCAAATTTTAAACCTCCAGCCATTATCAGATTTTCATTCTGCACTTCTGCTTATTTTATACATTGAACCATTGGCCCAAGATACTAAGAGTCTTGATTAGAGGCGGGCATGAACCGAAATACGAACTGAAGTTTGTCACGAACCAGGCCAGTTCGTGGTTCACAAACCAGCTGTTCATGGGAGCTTATTTCTCACGAACCGTGATTTTAGCCCGGTTTGTTTGGTTCGTATTTTGGTTTGTCACTGCAGGCAGCCTGGTGCTGACCAATTAGTTTCCTAGGCAACAGGAGGGGGGGCTCTCTGCAGACCTTCTGCTGACCTGAAAGTGACGCTTTCATGAACTGAACAAACTGGTTTGCAAACCGGTGCAAGTTTGTGAAAGTTCACGGTTTGTGAAACACGACAAACCATGAACTGCACAGTTTGGAATTTTCCCGGTTCATGCCCATCTCTGGTCTTGACCGTTCTTTTTTGTTGCAAAGGTTATTTCCACCCTGCGGATAAAGTGCTCTAGGTGGCCACAGCTATGGAAGTTCATGTAATCATTTTACATATATTATGGTTCTGTTTATAACTTGTATGTTTCACGTGTTTATGATTTTTTTTTTGTTTTTTGAATCCGCACGCTTCCAGGAGCTGGAAATTAAGGTAAGCAGTAAAGTCAGAGATGCAATAAGGAGAGCAAAACATACATAGTACAAACAGATGCAACAAAAGTTATTCGCGGTAGTAATGTTTCACAAACAGCAGACCTTCTGTCTGACTGTTTCTGGGGCGAGGTAGTGGGGAGGAGATGGCAAAGACACGGAGCATACAGGGGACTGAGAACAAGTCAATTGATAGGTTTCCTTAGTGCAGGCATTCTGTGTCTTGGTCACAGGTGTGGCTCTGCAAACCAGGAAGAAATGGTGTTTAGCCTTCCCAAGTGTAAGCCCAACTTATTAGCTCTGTCCGTCCCTCAAAACAAGCAGAGATGATGGCTTAACAGTAGAGTACACACTGTGTAGTAACAAGGTATGATCCCTGTTGCATTTCCAGTTAAATGTTCTTGTCTAGTAGGCTGTATATGACTTCTTCCTGAGAACTTGAAGAGATGCCAGCAGTTACCATGACAGGTATGGGATAGATGGACCTAAGGTGCCATACGGTAAAAGGCATCTATTTATGTTAGGGGTGGGGAACTCAAGGATCAGTAATAGAACACACACATGATTTGTATGCATGAGGTCTCAGGTTCAGTCCTTGGTGTCTCCAGTTAAAAAGATTGTGGACAGCAGTGCTGAGAAAGATGTGCAGGTGGATATCTTTGAGAGCTGCCTGTCAGATGGCTGGGCTGGGATAGGTATGGCTCAAGTATCAGCTGTTCATCATTGTGTCTTCTGTACTGCCCCACATCAGAACTGTGCATGCACAGGCCAGCCTGCGCATGTGCAGTTCCCATGTGTGTTTGCACAGAAGAACACTTGATGAACAACAGTTACAGGTAAGTGCAACCTTGTTTTCCTTATTAGGAGGATAGAACAACTGAAAAGAGATTTTCAGGGTGAAAAATAAAAACTGAAGGAAGACAAAAATGGTACATGTCGAATTCTGTGAATTGCATCTTGGTCTCGCGCTCAGGGGCTGGGCACCCATTCCAGGTGGGTGAAGTATGTAAGGTCACTCACCAACTGGTCAGGCAGGTCAAAAAGTCCAATAGTCCTGGTCAAAACACAGGAGAGTCAGTTCGAAGCAAGGCAGGCAGGTGCAGGTCCAGGATTCAAGCCAAGGTCATTAGTCAAGAGTTCCGTCCATGGGGAGCAGGATGCAAAGGAAGGTCGAAAGCTTCCAGGTGCGGGAATGCAGGTCACAGGGAGTGACGAGCTAGGTTGCTTCCACTTTTATCCTCTGCTCTAGTTAAGAGGCTGGGGTGCAGGTGTTTCCTCATCCCCTGATTCTGGCTCCTCAGCCTTGGTGTCCGATACTGCCTGATGCTGTGCACGTAAGCGAGCACTCCGTTGGCGCTCCCAGACCGCCTTCCACTCTCGGTGCTTCCTTCTAGTGATTGGCTCGGGGGGGGGGGTCCCCGAGCCTCTCTGGTGCTGGTCTCTCTCGCTCAGTGTGTGCCCTCGCTCTTATTGGCTTCCCTTGAGATCCTGTGCGTGTCCGCTGCAGGCTCTTTTTGCACTGTGGACAGCTCCGATGCAGGCTCCTCTGACGTAGAGACTGGCTCCGCCAGCTCTTCCAGTTCCTCGTTCTCCAAAGAGGACATGACAGCAGGCGGCAAGTTAGCAGACTGAGGCTGGCCAATGACACCTGGTGTGTTTCAGGCTTGGAAGTTAAGAAAGCTGATTCCTTTTCTTGGAACTTCACTGGGGAGGAGGTAGGTAAGAGCTGGTTGCTTCCATCACAGCCTCTTCAAATACCATCAGGTATTTCTCTCACACTTGAGGAATGCTGGCCTTACTGAAAGATTTAGGAACGCTTAGATACATCATGCATCCCAAATGAGTATGTGCCAATCGAGTACAGCTTTATGGGTTTGCTGTGTTCTTTGGCATACCAGATTAGCAGAGGAACCTTCAAGAATTTCTTTCTTTATGGTTTTACCATAACAAATGCACTGATAATAGTGAACGAGGTTGTGAGAGATGCTTGGCAGAAAGAAACATTGGGGTGGGGGTGTCGCCTGTCAATCATGCTCTTGATGATGGCATTTGGTTATTGCCAGCTTAGGATGGAATTTCACGAGTGTCCTAGAGGTGAAATGCTGCACGCTCTCCTACTGCCTCAACGGATCTCTTCTCCTTGACGACCATTCCATTCTTGTTCTTTGCAAACCTCATTCCTCTGGGCTGATAGGGAATAAAATTACCTCTTTGATCAGCAGCGCTGAAAATTGGGGAAAGCTCTTTGTGAGTAAAAATGTTCAGTGATGAAAGTCTGAGGCTACAGCTTGGAATTGTATGAGGACATACCTGTCTCTCTTGTACCTCTATCACAAACATGAAAGTTTTCCCAAAAAACAATAAAAGAGCTAGCATATTATAGTGGCTCGAGTGTTGGATTAGCATCTGGGAGACCCAGGTTCGAATTGCCTCGCTGCCATGGAATTTTGTTGGGTGACCTGGGGCCAGTCACACACTCTGGGGCCATACAGACCATCTAGTCCAACCCCCTGCCCAGTGCAGGATCAGCCTAAAGCATCCCTGACCAATATTCGTCCAGCCTCTTCTTGAAAACTGCCAGTGAAGGGAAGCTCACCACCTCCCTAGGCAGCTGATTCCACTTTTGAACTACTCTGACCGTGAAAAAGTTCTTCCTAATATCCAGCCGGTACCTTTGTGCATGTAATTTAAGCCCATTGCTTCGGGTCCTAGCCTCTGCTGCCAACTGGAACAGCTCCCTGCCCTCCTCCAAATGACAGCCTTTCAAATATTTAAAGAGAGCAATCATGTCCCCCCTCAACCTCCTCTTCTCCAAACTAAACCTACCTCACAAGGTTGTTGTGAGGATAAAATGGGGGAGAGAAGAACTATGTAAGGGGCTTTGGGTTCTTACTGGGGAGAAATGAAGAACTTGGTAGCTGACAGCAGTTTTCTTAGAGCCAACTCACATTTTAAAAGGTTAATTATCCGGCCAAGCATAGTTTTGTATAGCTGCAAGGATTTGGATAGTCTTATTTCGGCAGGCATATGCATGCTGCAGACATAAACCATTTGGACTGGCATGGCTTGAGCTTGTCTGAAAGCCTGCTGGGAAAGGATTGTATTGCTGCAAGGAAGCTCGGAGTCTCCCACGTGGAGGAGTCACCCGCACTTTTGGTAGGTGCCCAGGGTCTTGAATCGGGGCCCTGGCAGTGCGGGCTCAGCTGCCTTATTCGCGTGCCACATAAGCAGGGAACCTGCTGACCTGATCTTTGCTGAGAGGCCACGCCACTGCTGCAGATGACCTAGGGTGATATTGGAGAAGTCTGCTTAGTAGGGGTCAAAGCCCAGAAAACACTGTATGCACTGTAGAGCTGTTGACTCTGGCCTGCCTCTGCCAGACTGAGCGACTTTTAAAAGATTTATATAATTTATATTTATATAATTTATTTTTATGGAACTTAAGGTAGAGTGTATGAGACTCCCGGGAAGTATCTGCCACCGATCAGACATGGACTTGCTTAGTTTCGTCATGTAATGGACTCTCTTATCTGTGGCTTACCAAAGATTCTACCATCTCAAAAGAAAGATTTATCTTTGACTCTTGGATCGCTTTCAGCAATTAGCAAGGCCTGCCCAACAGGACTGCTCTTTGAACAATTCTGCTTATTATTTATTTATATAGGGTCCTTTTTGCTTTGCCCCTTCTCATCAAAATACACAGACACCTTTCAAGAGTTTATATATTTCCTTTATTGAAATTTCACCCTAGTTTCTTAATGAAGCAAGTTATCAAAATATATATGGTTATTATAACTCTTACAAAAACAGAACACAGAAAGGCAATAAGTATTAGGTTTGCTAACATTTCCTAATTAACTCTAAGTTTAAAACAATCAAAGTTTCTATGAAATGCATTAAGATTCCCATAGCATGCAATGCAAAGATAAAATTCGCGCCTAAATCCTCATGAGATTTCTTCCAGTCAGAACTCTTAACATTCTATTTTTGCATGTTTTATAGATTATCTTATGCAAATATCTAAGATCTTTTCATGTGATAGCACAAACAAACTATGATTGGTTTGATGCTTCATTAAATATTCGTAGTTTCTATTGTATAACCTTCTAATTAGCCCAAAGATGACGTTGCAGCCAACTTGCAAAACAAAACTATAAATCTCTGAGAAATGATAGAAAGAGTTAAGTTGGTAGATCACCATTGGTTCATTTTCTGATAGAAGCATATTAATCTAGATAGAGTCCACCATTTTTAATTAGTTGTCAAAGATGAAAGTACACCTGTTTTGGTTACCTAACATTCTGAAAAAAAACACACACAGACAATTCATGCAAAGTTGAGAAGTTCACCCAGAACGCTAGTGTATTGCTTTATACTGCTCAGTATTGCTTACTGCAATGTGTTTTTAATCTGAATTACTGCAACCATCAGAGTTGCTTTATCATGTCTTCCTGCCATAGTCTGGGAACTTAAGAGTTGGGGGGAAACGAGATGTTGCTGGAGTATCCATCCCTAGCAAATAATCTTTCCACCTCCAGGCCACAAGAATTGCCAGTTCTGTCAAGCTACAATTACCAGAATGTGTTGAAGGGGTCAGGCATTGGTGACCTTGACCAATAAAACAATGTGAAAGTGCTTTACCTGTGTAATGTAGGTGTGGCCTGAGTCATTCATAATATTTTGCTCGAGTGTGCACTGGATTTAAGCATCTAATCCAACAGTGAGATTTCAGAAATTTGACAGTACCCTAAATCAGTCATTATACCAGCGACACGGTGGTAAAAGTGTCAGACCCTGGGAGACCCAGGTTTGATTTCCCACTCTGCCATGGAAGCTACTGGGTGACTTTGGGCCGGTCACAGACTCTCCGCCTAACCTACCTCGCAGGGTTGTTGTGAGGATAAAATTGAGGAGAGGAGAACGACGTAAGCCACTTTGGGTCCCCATTGGGGAGAAGGGCAGAGTATAAACAAAGTAAAATAAATAAAAATTATCCCAGGAATTTCCCTATGCTGACCTGCTGGCTGCCTCAGAGTGTTGTTTTTCTCCCGCAAGCTGTAATGCCAGCCTTTCACGAAGGAATTAATTCCAGGGCTGTTTGCCTGGCATGGTCTTGTGAACTGTGGCACAGCTGTTGAGCAAACAGGGAAGAACAATGGGCAGGCACTTAACATTCTCAATGCGCTAATCATGATCTTATTAATATACTGGCTTGGCAAACCGAGCAGGCTGTAGGCTCCCATCTCAGTGTAACTGTTAATGGGCACAATTTATACCAGACTTTTGCTTTGCTGGTGTTGCTTTTTCTTGATCCAGTTTTATCTTTGTGTGTCTTGCTTTTTTTTCCAGGCGAAGCAGCTGGAAGAGAAAGACAGAGAGCTGAAGAAGCATGACACTTACTACAAAGAGCAGCTGGCTCGACTGGAAGAGAGGGTGAGGAAGCATTTATTCCATTTTAATGAAAGGGTTTGCTGTTAATTCTTGTTACCCAGTTTTAGACTAAGTTTTAAATTGGGGGTGGGGGATGGAGAAGGACTTTAAGTTGTAAAGTCTTACAGAACCACCTCCCTCCCTCTGTTCCTCCACGGCAGCTTTGCTCATCTGAACAGGGTCTCCTGCAGGTGCCAGGCTGCACACAGGTGAAGTCATCAGCAGCCCGTACAAGGGCTTTCTCTGTGGTGGCCCCTATCCTGTGGAATGGCCTGCCTGAGGAGGCCAGGAGAGCCCCCACTCTCCTGGCTTTTCATAAACGATGCAAAACCGAGCTATTCAAAAAGGCTTTTTACTCAAATGGGAGGACTGTATTGTATGGATGGGGTCTCAGATGCTTCACTAACAAATTGGGGATCATAGACTTCATCACTATTTTTGCCTTATATATTGTCTGCTGCTTTCAATATGTACTCCTATGTACGACCGGCACTCCATGTTGTCTAATGTTAGTCCTAGAATTGATTATGTTTCGCTTCAGTATCTCTCCTATGTCTTGGATCCTTGCTGATGCTATGTCTTTCAACTTGTATATGTTTACCTTATGGTATTGTATTGAAATGTACTTACTTGATACTGATTGTATTAACCTCATACTGTGTAATCCGCCTTGCGTCTCAGTGAGAAAGGCGAACTATAAATGACGCAAATAAATAATTAAAAAATAAAGCTGGGGCAGGGTGGAAATTGGGTGCTCCCGTAAATATTTTGTTGCCCTTGGTGAATGCCTAATGTGAAGAAGCTTGGCCTGTTTTAGTGTCTTGACCATGTCCCCCACCCCCCCAGGAAGCTCAAATAGAGAAATCTTGCCCTTTTAAAAAAAAATGAAGAGGTTTGCATTTTGGTGAGTCTCCCAGGAAAGGAGTCTTCAGCTGGGGACCAGCCATTTGGGGCATCTCTGAATGCCCTGTTTAGATTGGTTAAGATTTGACAGCTGGAGAGTGGAGTCTAGGGAGTGATCCAGATTTCTCCAAGGGAGATTTTCATGTTGATATTAATTGCATAAGTTTAAATATACCTGGCCTTAAATTTTAAGGGCTATAGAAACAAGGAGCTTAAAAAGATGGTTACAATATGTCATGGTTCCAGAGAGTGTGTGACACATAAATGTTGCTAATGTGCCGTATTTTGACCTCTGGTTTGGGCCATGATTGTCAGAAGTTTGTGAATAAGATAGGAAGCAAAAAGAAAGGACTGGCCTTCTGTTCAATCAGTGTCTATCAGCGCAGAGTGCAACCCAGCGCAGAAATTGTGCTTATGAATGTATGCTACTTTGGAAGCAGTTGGACTTTGGGTGCAGTAATTACAGACTGTGGGCTCTGTCAAAAGAAACAACCTCCAAAGCTGTAAACAGGCATCGAAATGAACGTGCATAGATAATTTAAAACTCACGAGAAGGCCTGGGCTGGACCAGACCAATGGCCACCCTCCTTTCTCATGCAGTGGCCAACTAAATGCTGCAGGAGGATATGGCAGATATCTTGCATGAAACCTGTTGAGATCAAATGATGGTGGATGCCAGGTGTTTCACATCTGCGACATACGTTTGTGCTTTGGAATTTTTTATCCTTCAGCATATTACAAGGTGTAGCTTGTATTTTTATTTTACAGATGGTTCTGCCTGTAGCGAGGCCACAGATGATTCTACCCTCTTACTCGCAAGCGGCGGCTGCTTCATTTCCATGCTCCCGCAGAGAGTGGCCATGGGTGACTCTCTGTGCCAGGCTGAGCGCTGCTGCTTCAATTTGTTTTCTCCGCTATGGCAAATCAACTGGCTTTTGCTCTGTGAGGGCCCACGGAGGTGAAACATCTGCTGGCGTGGTAGAATAGCCTCGTGAGGAATTTTACTGCGTCCGGTAAAATTCTGTGCGCGTTGATCCCAGGAACCGGTCATCTAGAAAAGGAGGAAAACACTGATTCAGGTAGAGGAGGGTTGAGCCAGGGCCACGTAGAACCTCAGCAAACTGCTGGGGCAGGGGGAGCAGAACATTTCTGAAAGATAGGAGGTTGCGCTTTGAGACCCGACATGCCTGGTAGAAGTCTGGGGTGGGGCAGCCTCTTCCTTTGCTGTGGTGAGGACAGATGTGGGTCTTCTGCTGGGCTTGACCAACACGCCAATCAAGAATAGGTCAGAGATGTGGTTGTGCATCCAATGGCGGCTCTTCTCATCTCTAAGGAAGCCGTTAAAGAATTGCTGATTTAAAAAAAAAAAAGAATCTCAAAGAAATTGTCGGTTCCAAGATTTCTAGATTCTGTTGAATGGAAGCGTTTACATTCACAACCTGGAAGAGAGACATTTTATTTTCCAAAGATTGAGGAGCCCATACACCTTCTTGGTCTTCTTCTCTCTCTTCCCTTGGGTGCCTCCTTGGTTCCCCCAGGTGGTAAAACACCCAGTTGCTGGTTATTGTCACATGAGGACAATGAAATGAAAAAAGGAGTGGTGGTACTGCATGTGTTGTTTTTTGTTCAGGGCTCAGTCCCACAACCGTTTCTCAGAACAGAAGGATCGCTTTGCTGGATTGGGGGAAAGATGGATCTCACCCAGATCCTTGCGTCTAAGAGCAGCTGGCCAGATTTCTCTGGGATTCTTGCAGGCAGGAGATCAAGGCAATAGCCCTGCCGCAGTTTGTAATTGGGAGAAACTATAAACCACAAAGAACTGAGCCAGAGTCTGGCCTTCATGGGGCTTCTCCAGTCTCAATCATAAACAAAAAAGCTTGCCGTTAGGAGGCATGATAGCCCAGTCTGTTATATGTTACACTTATGATAGCAATTCTGGAAACTGTGGGCAATCTAAATGGGCAACTTAGTCGCCCATTCAAAAGCTCACAAATTGCACCAAGCGTACCATAAGCAAAGAAGTCATAGCCACACTCCCCTTGAAAATAGAAATGCCAACAGTTATTTGTAGGATGCTACAGAGTCAGACCATTGGCTTCTCTAACCCAGTATTGTCTGCTCTTGCTGGAAGGAGCTTTGCAAGGTCGCGAGCAAAAGTATTTCTCTGTCCTGCTAGTTAAGAGCCTTTTGAAATGGAGATGTCACAGACTGAACCTCGGAGCCTTATGTTTGCCACTGAGCTATGGCCCTTCCTCTAGCACTAAACACAGTTGTACTAAATGTTGATAATCAGATGCATTCTGTTTGTGAAGAAGGAAGCATTAGTTACTAAGAGTTAGCCTTTTCGAAATGTGTCTAATCAGATTTATAATATGTGAACGGTCTGTTGCTGTAAGTATGTTCCTACTGTTCTGCACTGTTTAATATGTCATATCAACCTGGTTATGTTTTGTTTCAGCATTATTTTTCCCCTCTGTGAAAAAGTTCTGATTATTTTCAAACTCCTGCTGTTTTTACCCTATTGTATTGGTCATTGAATATTCCAACCCATGTTCATATTGATTTATACTCTGTAATCTGCCTTGAGTCTCAGTGAGAAAGGCGGACTATAAATAACGTAAATAAAAAATAGATACATAAAATAAAAATGAATTCAGAGATCTTTCCCCAGCATCACCGAATAGAGGCTGTGCTGTTGAAGGTGGAGGGAGCTTCCATCCTTCTCAAAATGAAAGGAATGAGAAAGCAAAGCTGAGACTGGCTGTACTGGCTAAGAATGTTAGATAAATACAACACGGGTTCTTTGGGAAATCACCTTGGATCTTGATAGGCGGCATTTGTGTCTATTGCATCGCTGAGTGTCAAGCCTCCTCCATCTAATTAATTGTCTTCTTTATTCGCTTTTTTTTCCAATTAGTAGCTTCGCATTCTTGTTTCTCTTTGCGGCAGAAGCACCGCCGCAGTCATTGATAATAAAGGGAATGACAACACAATAGATTAGTGTCAGTACAGTGCCCTCCGCCTAGACCCAAGTTATTATACATATTCACTGCCAGATGACGCCTGTCACTTTGAAAATATTTCAGAGGCCAGCATGAAGAGGCACCAAGCTTTTGGCGAGGATTAATACAGGACCGAGTGAATGACCGCCACTGACAGCTCAGATGCTAAAACATAAACAATTCTGTGCTTGGGGGCAATAACCATCCATAAAATTGGTTTATGTGCGAAAAAAAAATCCTCTTGATACTTCGGTAGGGGGGGAAGAAAGTGATTCCCCAAACAGCTGCCGGTATTTGCAGGTCACTGGTGGCATATAGGTGTGAGTTATTGCACCCTCCACAGCAGCTAAGCAAGATGAAATAGTTTAACAAAGGAGTTAAAGAATAACCACCTTATGTAGTATATCTGCTCAGGCTATAAACTCATTATTTAAGAGTTTCCCACATTAGATTTCAAGAGAGGGATGCATTCATCAGGACTAAAGGGACATTTGGCTCTTCGGATTCGGAGAATATATGAGCTAATTCTCCTGATTCACGTTGATACCAGAGCAGTTTTGCGAACTAGGCTCCAGAGCAGAGGATGTAAAGGTGCAGCTTTTCTTTCCGAAAATGTTGAATGAAAGCCTCCGAGCCAATGGTACAGAAGGCTGGAAGCCGTAGTGGGCTAATTGCCATTCTTCTATGGGAAACGGCAAATCAGTGGGGAAAATAGATTGAAATAATGAAGATGCTCATAATGGAAGAGCTTGCTTTCCCTCCAGCAGGAGTCCTCAGCAAAATGCTCCTAGCTACTCCGTCATTATGCTGCGTCATTATTTCGTTTCCAAAGCGCAGATGTTAAAAATGGAACAGAACCAACCCTTTGCTCGTTTACCAAGGAACCCACCTATCCCTCCGCAGTCCGGCGTGCTTCAAAATTGTGTGAAGCATATCTTGTCATCTGTGCTTTGGACATAGATGCCAGAACGGGTATAATTATAGCCAGTGTCATTCAACGGATAATTCACTGGGTTTAGTTCTTAGAAATCTGACTTTCAATTGGACTCATAATTTGCCAGTCACCTAGTTGCAAGCACCAAGTAGTGATTGTTTCAATAACTGGAACTAGTAGAGCTGGAAGTCTTACAGCCACCTGCCATGTAGGAAACACTCAGTTATCATAACCTGAACCAAGATATACAGTGTAATGTTAAATGTACAATGCAGAAATTTATCATGCTCATAAACATCCTAAAGTGAATGCTTGCTTCATATGGGAAACAGATAATTCACTGTGTAATTTATATATGTGATAAGCTCAGTAATGTGTGTATCCTCCATCCCTTGTAAAAGGAAGGCCAGTGCATTGAAATAAATAGAAGAATTATGAGGGGTCCCATTGTGTTATTAGGAAATCATGAAAAGTGTCGGACAGCTCTCTGAAACAATGTGGTCTCAGTGCAAAAGAGTATTTGGGAGGGAGCAGAGCAACCTGTTAAGCCTGTGGCTCTGAAAGAAAGCTGCTTTGAGAGCTCGTGGTCCTTTCTCATGGATCTCATGGTGGAAGACTGATGGTGATCTGGATTATGATGTAGTTATACTAATATAATGTCCACCACATAGTAATAACGCATAGAATCATAGGGTTGGAAGGGTCCTCCAGAGTCATCTAGTCTACCACCCTGCACAGTGCAGGATATTCACAACTACCTCCCCCCACACCCCCAGTGACCCCAACTCTATGCCCAGAAGATGGCAAAACTGAGCTCATCTAGACAGATTAGTGTCCCCACAATGGGGAGCTGGGCTGAGAAGAGCAGCTTATCCAAGGCCACTTGCAGAATTCATGACAATAGTAGGAGTTGGACCAGCAGAGTGCTGATTTGCAGCCCAACCACTTAACTGCTATGCTATAGCAGCTCTCTATAATGATAAGTGCGCTTATGTACTGCTCTTCTAGAGAGATCAGTGCTCCACTTAGAGCGGTGAACAAGGTCTGTGCTATTATTACCCCCACAATGCCGCTGGGGAGCTCGGCTGAGAGGAGTGGCTTACCCAAGTCCACCTGCAGAGCTCAGGGCAGTAGTGGGAGTCAAACCAGCAGAGTGCTGCTTCACAACCCAACCACTTCACCATTTTGCAAACATGGTTGTCCAAAAATGCTGTGGAGTAGTTTTGCTCCCTTTTCTGTAACTCTACACGTAACGTTTCTTAGGTTTCAGGATGGTAGTTACACTGATTTTTTTTCTCATTTCTTTATTCCAACGTCCATCTATGACTCTTGGTAGTCTTTGTTCTGTTTGAATGCGGGGGGCATTTATTGCTAGTCATGTTTCTGTCTTGTAGGACGGAGATGTTCTGCCAGGCATATACTCTCCACTCCCCTCCCAAATGGTATCCCTTTTACCCATTCTGATAAAAGACTGGCGAAAGGAAAAGGACAGGAGGCGAGCTATCTCACTCCACAGCACAGCCCTCAGCTGTACAGATGGACCTGGCCAGAGTGGAACAAAAGATGTCACACCCAAAGAGCGGGCTGGGAAAGCCAAAAGGCTCGATTGTCTCTTTTCCTTGCGAATGAGGAAGATCAGGACTCCGGAGGGGGAAGGACCCCTGAGGTCTGAATCAGAAACTGATTTAAAGGCAACCAGTAAACCTCATGGCCGAGCAGGATCTCCCTTTTAAGTTCTGCATATATACCGTAATATAATGAAAATATCCTATACAGCAACGTCAGAGAAGTACATTAAACCAGGCCAACCTTGTTCTAGCTGTAAACTCTGTATACGTGCTACGCATCGCATACTCCATGGTTCTGTGGCCATTACTATGGAATATTATAATATCTCATATCGGTATGTCACCTCAAATAGTTGCAGTTATTTTCTGGGGAGACTTTTTTTTCCCTCCTCCATAGGCCTATGGGTCACCCAGTACAATTGTCACTATTAGGTCAGGCAAAATAAATACAACTGGGCACCGTGCATAAATTGTGCTGGTATTCGGTATGTGCCACTGCTTAGCTGAGTTTTAAAAGAATGTAGACGGATCCATAGAGGAGGGTGGATCTGTCAGCCGCAGTGGTCAAAGGGAGCCTCTTGGTTCAGATTCAGTATGCCGCTGGATGTCAGCTGCAACTGCAGGAACGGGTGTTTGCTTTCAGACCCTATTTATGGCTTCCTGAAAACCACTGGTTGGTTACCTCCGAAAACAGGATGTTGAATCTTAGGTACCTAGCCTAATCCATCAAAGTTATTATCTTATTCTTAACTTACAACAAGCCTTTCAAACTCCTTGTACAGTAGGTTAGCATTACTATCCCCCATGTTGCAGATGAAAGGACAAGGAGTGAATTGCCAAAATCCAGATAGTGTGTTTCCATAGCAGAGGAGAGACTTGACGAATTCCAGAGCGGCGACACAGCTTTTGGCTTTCTGGGCTTCCCTTTACAGGCAAGCTTCTAACCCTTGTTGCTAGAGAATCAAGAGGATAGAATTGAGGTCCTTATCGCTCCTCAGTAGGCGAAAGCTGGACTAGTCAGGAAGGCACAGATTCAAGAGTTTTAACAGAAGCAAATTAAATGATTTATTGAAAGAGATAGTAAAAGAACACAAGAAATCATATGAAGGACTTAGCAAAGGAGTAGGAGTACATGATTACATGGGAATATAATTGATCTGGACCCTTAGTTCTGATTTTGCCTCCCCAAACAGCAAAGTATATTAAATTATATACTTTATAAAAAGCAAAGTTATTAAATTATTCTAGGCCTAGAAACCTAAGATCTCCAGTTACCTACTCAGAGGCCTTAGTTGGCACCAGTGGATTTTCATCTCAGTTGCTCCAGCTGCTTGACTGGATTTACCCAGCCTTCTTCTTTTTTTCGTTTCTCTCGGCCAGGGGTGGGAACAGAGGTGTTAATGTCATTTTGGTTTACTTTTGCATAAGGAGACAAAACTGCATATTCTCAGAATGTCCCGACCGTTTGGTTCCTCGTCTCACAGATCTCTCGCAAACTCTTGTTTTTTCAAGATGGATTCCATCAGTACCTGGACACTTCAGGTTTCAAGAGGCAGGAGTACCATGTTGTCAGGGCGACGTTAACAGAGGGGAGCTGAGCAGTGCTTTCAAAGACCAGGGAAGACAAGGCTGTGTGCTTCTCTTCCATAGCTGCTAAGCCCTGTCTTCTTATCTGCCTCTCCCAATCTCCAGATCCCCCTTGCAGCTCCAATCATTGCAAAAGAAATCCCTGAATATTGAAACCCTCAGTCCTGGAAGCAGAATGTGTAAACTGGTTCCCAGCTTGCATGGCTGCAGACGTTGCCTTCATGTTTGTTTTTTTGTGTCAGATTTGGCCTCTGTTGGGGTAAAAGGTTCTCAGTGATTATTGTTCTCCGTTGACAGGTAAATTTTGCCCAGGCTGATGGGAACTGTCTGTATGGAAATGTATTTGGGTTCAAGTTCCTGAGAACGCCGGCATAAGTTATGGAAATAGAATCCTTTTGTTTCTGTTTCTTCCCCACCCCACCCTCCGTGACTTATGTTTCCAGGTAGGATTTGCAGCTTGTAGGATCGGCGCTCAATTTGTGGCATTGGTTTACTGCATACGCTGTCAAGGAGTATTAACCTTCAAGTAAGACGAGCATGCAAACTGTAAAGCTGTGAGCTGATGGCACACACTATACTCGGTATTAACCAGTATTATCCAGCCTGCTTGCTGCAGTAAATAGGATTGTGCTATTATGATGTGTCAGGGTTTTCACAGCAATCAAATTTACTAGACACTAAACTGCTCTCCTCTTTGCTGAGCGGCTTGAGTCTGGATTTTTGTGCTCGCATTAATCCTGTTGGTAGGAAATCCTCATCCCAATTGTGTATAGAAATTATAATTTAATGATCTCTTCAAACCCCCCCCGCCCCCCGGCCCCCGGCCTCTCTATTCAAGGCTCAGAAAGGAGTGCTGTTTCCCCCCCCCCCCGCAGTGATAGCTCCTGGGTTCTGAAAAAGGAGATAATACACAAATTCAGGTTCCAAGCCAAATAGCATCTGTGTGTGTATACACATCTACTGTGAACAAACTATGACAATGTAAGCCGTACGGATTTTGATTTCCTCTGTGTTCACTGCTGTATTATTTATCTTTTCAGAGGTTCGACAGGTGCATTATCAAGTGATTGGGTAGGTTTTTTTCGGGTGATGCCTGGCTTGCAGATGATGACTGCGGTTGCATGGTGCGCCTCACCTGTAAAGCCCTAAATGCTTCATCCTAACTGTAAAGAAGAGACCATGTTGTTCTAAAGTGCCATCGTCGTTTCAGGTAATAATTTAAGCACCGTGTTTGCACCACAGGGTGCACCAGAGAGGCACTTTTGGGTTGCTTGCCTTGCCACACTAGTTTAGGCTGATTCCGCACACGTTGGATAATGCACTTTCAATGCACTTTATCAATCGTTTGAGGTGATCTATAAAGAGGATTGGAAGTGCATTATTCAACGTGTGCAGAATCTGCACTAGATAAGAAACGCCCCCCCCCCCTTTCTATGTTCTACTTTGACTTTGCCCAGAAAAATGAATGCTGATGTTCTTGATCACTGCTCCTCAGCCCTGGAATTCTCTTTCTCTGGAAACTTGCCAAAGATAAGGCCTGTGAGTTTTCTAGATATGAAAATATGCTTTTAATTGAAGCTGGTTTTTTTTTAATTTGGCACATTATTACTCACTCTCAAGTTTTTGGTGTGGAATAAGCCATAGATCCAGTTAAATAAATAAAATGTGGAACAACTTTCCATATGTCACAGAGGGTTTTTTTTTAAAGACTAGCCATTGCAAGTAGGTTTGCCCTGGAGTTGTTATAGCTGTTTGGCCTGAGCTTAGAATTCAGCAGGATTTATCTCAAACCTTTTGAATGGAGTAGGCTGCACACTGAAATAAATGGATGACCAAATGTGAACAGGAGTCTGAAGGCTGATAAAGATGGGGAGAAGTGAATTCATCCCCCCTCCCAATCATCATTTGTATGGCAAGGAAAGAGAAGTATGCAGCTGTGATGTGAACAAGCTGATGTTGTCTTCTGGACCTCCCTAAGATCTTCAGGATATGCAGGTGCCCATTGCTCCTTCCTCCGAGGGGATCTGAGTATGCCATTTTTCTAACAAAAACCCATTAATGTGTGGTAGTAATGTAGAACAGTTCAAACTTAAGAATCCTGATTACATCTCTGAATAGGCCAACTCAGGGCTTTTTTTCTGGGAAAAGAGGTGGTGGAACTCAGTGTGGAACTCAGGACCGCACAATGATGTCACTTTGGGTCAGCTGGAACAAGGGGGGGGGTTAAAGTTTAAATCACCCTTGGCAAAAATGGTCACATGGCCAGTGGCCCCTCCCTCTGATCTCCAGACAGAGGGGAGTTTATATTGCCCTCCGCGCCGCAGCGCGGAGGGCAATCTAAACTCCCCTCTGTCTGGAGATCAGGGGGTGGGGCCACTGGCCATGTGACCATTTTCAAGAGGTTCCGGAACTCTGTTCCACCGCTTTCCAGCTGAAAAAAAGCCCTTGGTCAACTACAGGTTCAGTTTCAAAACACAATCATGACCTTCTTTTTGGGATAAACCACAATTGTAGGGATAGAAGGGTTTTTTTTGGTGGTTGAGGAAGCACTGTACTCCTTTGGAGGGAGCAACTTTGTCAATAGCTTCAAGGAGCTTCACATTCCAAGCTCCTATCACATCCTCAACATAGCATGTGCTTGGAATCCTGAAATCTTCAAAACCTAGGGCCAAACTACGAGTGACAAACGACACAGATTGGACCCTTGTCAGCTTCCCTCAAGTTCTGATGGGAAATGTAGGCAGCTTGGTGGAATGTTGGACAAGTGACAGTTGAAAAGTCCACTGGACAGCAATCGGAGAGCCAAGCTGCAAGACCAGGACGCCTACATTTCCCATCAAAACTTGAGGGAAGCTGACAAGTGTCCAACCTGTGTTAGGCATCACTTGTTGCTTGGCCCTCTAGAATCCATGAGCTTCTCTAGAAGGACCATTTTAACCAGGCCCCCCTCCCTGCAGGGAACTGGAGCTATGTTCAGCCTTGCTTCTAGTAGGTCCTAGTCAGTCCATAGTTCCCTCTAATCCTGGAACCAGACCCTTCCCTCAAAGGCTCAGTCCAAAAGAGGAAAGGTGTGGCCTCTTTCCTGTGTTGGGCCCATCACATTCGGAGCCAGGCCCAAGATACGAACATGAATATCAGGGTAGCATCTTGCAGCACTAAACTAAATTCGCTTCATTGGGGAAATCTGTTACATGGTGACTGGGCCCTCATATATAAGGCCTTTGAGAAATGAAGCTAAGTGCTACAGTTTAATTCTGGGGACTATGCAAGAGATGGAAGGAGACAAAAATTGGGGATGGTGCCCACAGTACAAGCCTTTCTTAGTTGCAGGTATTAAAGCTCTATCAATTATTTGGAACTCATTATTGTAGAACTTTAGGTGGGTAGCCTGGGGACACTTTGCAAAGGTGTTTGGATGCTGGAGGGCAGCGGCTGTGCTCCATGTTCTCCTGTCACATTAATGAAGGTAATCTTGCACAAGTGTGGTGGACTTCTGGCCCTTGCTGGTAGGCAAGGCCTGTCTTACCAGTAATATTTTCTCAACAATTGCTGTAGTGACTGTCCACTGGTATTACTGGATCCAACTGCTCAAAATTTTACAATTTAAAATTGTGAGTTGCGGGGCTTTTTTTCAGCAGGAACGTGGTGGAACGGAGTTCTGGCACCTCTTAAAAATGGTCACATGACCATGGCCCCGCCCTCTGATCTCCAGACAGAAGGGAGTTTAGATCGCCCTATGCACCGCCAGGCGGCACAGAGGGCAATCTAAACTCCCCTCTGTCTAGAGATCAGGGGGCAGGGCCACCGGCCACGTGACCATTTTTGCCGAGGGCAATTTAAACTTTAAAAAACTCCCCCCTTGTTCCAGCTGACCCAAAGTGATGTCATTGTGTGGTCTTGAGTTCCACCACTGAGTTCCACCAGAAAAAAAGCCCTGGTGAGTTGTCCCTGTTATCCTTGAGTTTTCAGTCCATATAAATGTGGGACTTTTAAGCCTAGGAGAGAGTTAAAGGTCATCCAGCCTACCCCCTGGCCAAAAGCAAAGCTATCTACCCACTAGTCACCTTAGTCACTTGTCTGTGCCGTTTATTTTACTATATCAATTATAATGTGTGCCACAAGCACAGAAGTGCATGGCATTTCACTCTAGAGGTAACGTTGTAAAGTTCAGCTTAAAACAAGTGAACTACCCATGCACTCCCAAGAAAAGATCACCGCCAGTCAAATCCAATAACCAGTCTAAGTAAATCAGCGGGGGAGGATCCCCTTGCTCAGAAACAAACATTGAGGTAGCAAAGATCCTACGTGTGAAACCAAAGATAAGACTTCCTTTGTGTGCTAGCAAAAGTCCAGCCTCGTACTTCCTTGTCCTTATTGCTGCACTTATTAGAAAAGATCTGCTTCCTGGCATGTTTAAAATCCTCTTCACAGTCCTGAGGCTTTGACATTCCTTACCCTCCCCTCCACCACCACTTGGAAGCAGCGATTCGCTCGATTCTAATGAACCCGCCGACTCCACAAAAGCGCTCGGAGACCATACTCACAGGCGTTAAATTCAGCCTCGGGTGATCACTCTTCCCGCCTCCATGAAAGGAGGCTCCATTTTCTAAATGCCAAAGGGCAGAGTTCTTTGTCCTACAGCAGCCCAAGACCAAACACGACACAGGAATTGGACGTCTTCGCCCTCGCATCTGCCCTGGTGGCCATTTTTCAGTGCTGCATTTGATCCTCCCGGCTCCCCATCTGAAAGATTAAAAGCCAAGAGTTCATCACAGCTTCCCAGTGTTGTGCAGATACCACTACACCTTTTATATTATGGGTCAGAGTTTTAATATTGTTGCCAGCTGTACGCAATTGAACTGTCAATTTTGACCTAAAACATAACATTCTGTCAACATTTCTACCTTGCTTTTGATAGACTGACTGATATTAAAAGCCACCCCCCCTTTTATACCTGACATGCAGAGATGAAGAATTTTGCCACCCACAATTATATCATCTTCCATTTCTCCTTGCCTAGCATAAATAGAAAGTAACTGAGAACTACAATTTTAAAACTATGAGGTTAGATCCAATGAATCAGAGGGCTGGAGCTGTTCTGAAAATCTGCGTATAGGCAACAGAATAATTTGTGCAGCGTTCTAATCCATGAATGTTCTCATGCTTATGTGAGCTCTTGCACAAATGGAAGAACATCTGTGAGGGAAAGACACCTTCCACATGTGGAGCAACAGCTGTTGCATCCAAATCTGTTGCATTGTTTGAGCATTTGAGCACTCTCTCTTTCTTGCCCTGTTCTGGTTATGTTCCATCTTTCTCTTAAACTTAATATTTGTACACTTTTGATTAGTTCTGTGTGTGTGTATCCATGTGGACACACAGTCTTAAAATGGATTTCATGTTTTGTAAGCCTCAATAGAATCTTGGTTGACACGGCAAATACCCTGTCTTTCCCCAAACTGAGCATGTTCATATGTTTAAAGGGGTAAACCTCCGTAGTAACTTATTTATTATTAATTTACTTCATTTAGACCCCCACTTTTTTCCCAAGTGGGGACCAAAATCAGCTCACATCATTCTCTCCTCCGTTTTATCTTCACAACAGTCCTGAGAGGTAGGTTAGGCTGAGAGGGTGTGACTGGCCCAAGGTCACCCAGCAAGCTTCCAAGGCCGATTGGGATTTGAACCTGGGTCTCCCAGGTCCTAATCCAGCACTCTAACCATTGCACCACAGTGGCTTTCTGTGTGCTGAGATGGAAGCTGCTGTCATGAGGGAGATGTTTGTTCATTTATGCTGCTGAGGAAGGCAATGGCAAACCACCCCGTAAAAAAGTCTGCCAAGAAAACGTTGTGATGTGACGTCCCCCCGTGAGTCAGTAATGACTCGGTGCTTGCACAGGGGACTACCTTTACCTACCTTATGCTGCTGGATAGATGCACGTCCAATTTTTCTAAGAAGAGACTATCATTGACTGAACTTGTACCAAAATTTATCCTCTTGAGCTGGTGTGCCAGCCCAGTCATTGAGGGCCAGACTCTTGTGTGTGGTGATACGTAAGAAGAATGGATCCAGACAGGACAATCTGAGGCGTTTCCCCACCACGGCTACAAGTTAAGAGCCCCTGCAAAGGCGACACTTTGCTTTGTTAAAAAGACATTACTCTCATTCTCTACTACTGTGCCTATGATCGATAGCAAACTTGAAGTGTCACTTAAGAAGCGGAGGGGCGGGGGGGGGGGCTAGCTGTTTTCCACCTAGAATAATAAGCATTCATCTTACATTTCTAGCAAGCTATGACTTTAGGGTAGACACATCATACATTATAATTAAATGTGGTCATTAAAGTTTTAGGTTGGCTCTTTGTGGTGTCACAATTTGTGTTAAGCATTGAAACATCCTCATGCATAGCCCTGCTTCAGCTTCAGAAGTCAAAGCCATTTTCCGTACTTTGAAAGAGCATCTAATTTCTATTTCATAGTGTAAGTAGCTACATTTATGGCGTGCACAGAAACAAAGCTAGAGGCTTCACCCCTCTTAGGTCTTTTGATTGTTGCTGTTTATAGTTTGTATAGCAATCAGTCTGACTTGAAAGTTTTCAGGATGCATAGAGTACCATAAAGGGTAAGAGCCTAGAACTGTAAAATAATTGGAGTTTGGATGCAGATTGTCTGTCTGCTCCAGCTCCCTTGGCCTAAAATAGAGAGTCCTATAGCAGCAGATCCTTCATGGACCACCTGTTGAATCTTTCCTGGCAGAGGAGATTATATCAACTGTCCAGGGTTATCTTCCTATCTGCATTTTTTTTGCTGCTTTAAGTGATGGGTGATAGTGGGAGCGGTGAGCCAGGCATTTACCAGGGCCATGGGTTCTGTGGATGGCCTTTGGGCAATCCATTTTTTCCTGGACCATCTGGCCTACCTTACAGAGTTGTTATAAGGTTCGCAGAGGTATTGGGTTGGCTCCTGTTTCAATTCTCTGCTCAGAAGCACAACTTTCTAATGCAGACCCCCCAAAGGCCCCCCTGAATTTATGCTGCTAGGGGGCCCTTAGAGTAGCAGGAAAGAGGGGACAGAAGACTGCCACAGGAAGGAGGAATTTTCTCCTCTCGGGAATTTATGGATCTTTTTGAGTGGATCCAACTCAACATGTCAGTGAAGTGCCATGGATGCTCTGAAATCACCATATAAATGCTAAGTAGTGGCATCGTTATTAGGGTAAACAAAGCACTGCTTCCTGAAAACTAGATGCCACTTTGGAAACCATCCAGTCCGTTCTCTGTTAAGGCAAGAGGGTGCACATGCCCTGCAAATGGTGGAGGTGGGTGGTGTGGAGAAATATTATTCACAAAGCAGTTTCTGCAGGAGGGCGAGGGGAGCAGTCAGCTCGCAGCAAGGGCATGCTCATAAGTTTTATTAGGTTTTCTTTTGCCTTTATACAGTGCTGATATTATAGGCAACCACTCAGACAGCATTTGTAGGAATAGTGCTCTTCTGTATATCCAGGTTTTCCCTCCTCCTCACATATGACTACCCCCCCCCAGAAAAGAACAATTTAAAAAGAAACTTGGGCAAACATGTTCCTAAACTTGCGTATCCTAAGATGAAGTAATAATAATACTAGAATAATAACATTCGATTTATATACCGCCCTTCGGGATGACTTAACACCCACTCAGAGCAGTTTACCAAGTATGTTACTATTATTATCCCCACAACAACAATCACCCTGTGAGGTGGGTGGGGCTGAGAGAGCTCTGAGAGAGCTGTGACTGACCCAAGGTCACCCAGCTGGCTTCAAGCGGAGGAGTAGGGAATCAAACCCCGTTCTCCAGATTAGAGTCCCGCGCTCTTAACGACTACACCAAACTGGTGGACAATCAGAGAAAGGATTCCTATGGTTTCTTCCCCTGAAAACACACCCTTTCCCCCATGCTGGGCTCATTTTTTGTTTCAGAATTCAGCGTTTGGTGTGGTAAGAGGAAACAAGGAAGTCGGCAGTCCATCATCATGTGTAGTATTAAACTTTTTCATGCTAACAGCTAAAACCAGCTTCTTCTCGGAGACCAGGTGCAAATGTTGAGAGCTTATTGATGTCTTACTTTATAGACAGACCTTTTATACTAAAACTAAAACCATTACCCCTGTATCTACTAAAGAAGATTTCTCGATCTACCATCAGCTTCATAGCAGAATATGAATCACACAAGGTGTGATGATGGTAACTGCTTGGGTGTAGTTGCATGTCTCCCCTGTGTGAATGTAAAGCAGGGGGCGAGAAGAAGACTTGGCTATTTATTGTTTTGCTTGCCAGCACCATGCATAGCTCCTTAGCAGTTCCTTTCAATCCCCCTCTTAGAGCCAAGCCACAAGTGACGCCTGACACAGGTTGGACACTTGTCAGCTTCCCTCAAGTTTTGATGGGAAATGTAGGCATCCTGGTTTTACAGCTTGACTCTCCATTACAGCTGCAAGACCAGCATGCCTACATTTCCCATCAAAACTTGAGGGAAGCTGACAAGTGTCCAACCTGTGTCAGACGTCACTTGTAGCTTGGCTCTTAGATGCCAATGAAGGCTTGCTTCTGCTGACCATAATTCCTAAACTGCAAGAGTATACATTTCTCACCCTCCAACGTGAACACTGTTGAAGGGTCGGGGGACAGGGGGGGGCTGCTGTCTGACAGAAGAGCAGGTTGATTCCTAATTCTGTCAAAGGTTAAATAATAGCTTATAATGTCGTGGTTTGCTTATGTTGCACTGGCCTCAGTGGCAGGTTCAAGAGAAGACACGACACACCAAGCTTTAGTACAAATGGTGTATTAAACAATATTTACAGGTGGATACATTTACAGACTTATTATGCTGGCTGACAAAGTGCTTCGCCAGACAACCCACAGAGCTGGAGCCCCAAAAGTAAAGGACTCTGTTCTCTTATGTATATATTACTAGCCTATCACAGCACAGTGCTGACTCACTGTGCCAGCCCAAATGTCCTTGACATTTACAGAGAAACACATCACCTGGCTGATATCATGTGATAGCTACCTGTCATCATTCTGTAACTCCTGATGACTTTGATCAGTCACTGCAAGCTGCCTCTTTCTGTGTTATGTTTACCTCAACATATAAATAGGAGTCAAACCCAAGCAGATAAAGGCTGGCTGTGCCCATTCTGTGTTATTGAGTCTGGATTTGTTTTTACAATTATATTTTTCTTCCTTTTTTTGTTGGAGACCTATTGGACTGAGCAAACATACAGGTGCTGTTCAAACCCATGTAAGGAAAAGCCCCCACGACATGACGGAGAAGCAGCTGTCTCAGTTCTCTATTTATTGTTTCACTGGGTCTTCCTGCCCTAGGCTGAGATCACCTAAGCACTCTCCTCCTAACAGATATTTAGGTGGCCAGAGTGCCTCAAGTGGGCAGTAACGCTGGGGTTTGCCAGAAGCTGTAGTGGCCATCCAGCGGGCTTCCGTGTGGGCAGCTGGAAGGACAAGGGTACCATCCACTTTCCACCTAACAGCCATAATGGGATTCTGTGCCAGTTTGGGATTTTAGCCGTTTTGCACTCTTGTGATAAGAGGATAGAAGCTGGTGGCCAAGAAGCCCTTCTCGCAGCAGGCATTGGCTGAGCGTCCCGGGCAGCTTGGTGTGTTCATGACTGGTCTGACTGCTGAGGGGGAGAGTCACGGCCATCCTGACACTCAGGGGCACTGCTGTGAATTGTGAGGAGTGATGGTATCTCTCTACTCTGCTCTGGTTAGACCTCACCTAGAGTATTGTGTTCAGTTTTGGACACCACAATTTAAGAAGGATCTAGAGAAGCTGGATCGTGTTCAGAGGAGGGCAACGAAGATGGTGAGAAGTCTAGAGAACAAGTCCTATGAGGAAAGGTTGAAAGAGCTCAGTATGTTTAGCCTGGAGAGGAGGCGACTGAGAGGTGATATGATAACCATCTTCAAGTACTTGAAGGGCTGTCCTATAGATGATAGGACAGAGTTGTTTTCTGCTGCCCCAGAAGGTCAGACTAGAACCAACGGGTTGAAATTAAATCAAAAGAGTTTTCGACTAAACATTAGGAAGAACTTCCAGACAGTTAGAGTGGTCCCTCAGTGGAACAGGCTTCCTCGGGAGTTGGTGGGGTCTCCTTTGGAGGTTTTTAAGCAGAGGCTAGAGGGCCGTCTGACAGCAGTGCTGATTCTGTGAACTGAGGCAGATCATGAGAGGGAGGGCAGTTAGGGTGACATCAGAGCTCACTTCTCATGGCCTCTTCTTACATGCCCAGGGTAATGCCAGTCGCCACTTTGAGGTCAGGAAGCAATTTTCCCCAGGCCAGTTTGGCTGGGGATCCTGACGGTGTTTTGCCACAGGGAGCAAAGGGTCACTGGGGATGTGGGGGGAGGCGATTGTGAATTTCCTGTATTGTGCAGGGGGTTGGACGAGATGACCCTGGAGGTACCTCCCAACCCTCTGATTCTATGAAATGACCCAAAGAAAAATCTCACTCAGGGCTCGGAGAGAAGAAGGGCCTATGGGCTTGTTGGAAATAGGCAGCAGTGGGCCAGAGTCAGTGACTTCTGTGGACTGAGAAGCACCAGTGAGGCTTGGTGAAGGGGGGCGGAGCTACTTTCACATTTGATTCTTTTGTAGGCAGGTCTGCAACTGGTGATGATAAATGTGTGTGTGTGTATGTTCCATCAAGTCACAACTGACTTACGGCGATGCCAGCATGAGACTGTTGAGGCAAGAGAGCTGCCGTAGCATGGTGGTTAAATGGGTTGACTGCAAATCAGCACTCTACTGGTTCAAATCCCACTACTGCCACTTCTCTCAGCCCCAGCTCCCCAGCTGTATTGTGGGGATAATAATAACACTAACTTCTTCACCGCTCTGGGTGAGGCACTAACCTGTCTAGAAGAGTGTGGTATATAAGCACAGTTGTTGTTGTTGTTGTTGTTGTTGTTGTTGTATATAAGCACAGTTGTTGTTGTTGTTGTTGTTATTAAGAGAGAAGCAGGGGAGGTTTGCCAGTACTTCCCTCCGCAGAGTCTTCTTTGGTGGTCACCCATCCAAGTACTGACCCTGCTTAGCTTCCAAAATCTGATGAGATCAGGCCATGCCATGCCACCTTCCCTCCCGTGATGATGATCAATAAATGATAAGTTTTCAGTGTGAAGATCTTAGCTATGGAGCAATGTGAGAGATCTTAAAATACTGGCCAGGTAGACAATGCATAGATGTGACTAGAAAGGGTATCTTTGTCACATATTTATTTTGCCCTTCCTTCAAGAAACTCGGCATATACACGGTTCTCCCTTTTTCCATTTTATGTTCACAACAACCCTGTGAAGAAGGTTGGACTGAGAAAGACTAACCCAAAGTCACCCTAGAGAAGGGCCACTTTGAAAGGAGGCCACTTTGATCCTGGTCTGGTTCTCTAACCGCAACACCGTACTGGCCTTGCTTTCCTGAAAAGGAATTCTCTAGACCTACTTCGAGATTTCACCGACACTCAGCATCTTCACGATGTAGCAGCCTGCCTGTCTTCAAAGGAACGGCCTTTGTGCCTTCATTTATCAGTGTGAGGGTATTATGCCAGGAGTGTTATCTCTCTGCAATTTTCCAACTCTCTTTAGTCAATAGCCTTGTAAACCAAAAGCTCAAACATCCTTCTCATCCGCATACAGGCCCTCATTTTCTCTGCTGTCAGCCTGAGTGATATTTTAATTTTTTTCTGCCCCTTAGAAAACTTCAGTCTCTTATCCAGTAGATAAATGAGTCAGCCCCCAGGAAATGCTGCCGCTAGAGTGTTTCCGTTTGCTGGCGCAATAAACGCAGGAGCTAATAAATGTCCTCTCCCATCAGGAGGAGGCGTATAATGAGTAAATGATGGGAAAAGGAATTCAGGAAACAAATGATCAATCCAATCTAAGACGACAAACAATTTCTTAATAACTTGATCTTCAGCTGAGTTGAGGTCTCTCCGCAAGCCATGGGGAACGGCTGAGGGGAAGCCCGAGGAGAGGCCCGTGTGTATCAGGCAGCTGATGGATTTTGTAGATTGGCCGCCTCGGTTCACCGAGCAGAGAGCTGTGATTCGGTGACTATCTGTCCCATGTAAGATATTGCCGAGTCACTCTTTCCGTGCATATGTGGGTTAAATGCAAAAAGTGACTTGAGGAGAATGAAAATTGAGTGATGGGGGCTCCAACATGGGACTTTCAAGGCAAGGGAGTAACTTGAGTGATGAAAATTAGAAGTGGTGAACTTTCTAGTCTTGGAGGGATTAAAAATTCCATCCAACGGGAAGCAGTAACAGGCGTATCATATTGGTCTCCCAGACCTTGTGGTGGCTTTGAGTGAAAGACTTGCATAAATGCTACACAGTGGAATCTTGTTTCCCTGAAGCTGAGAATTTGGTATGCACACAAAACACTGACTCTTTTTTCGTATTCTGATTCAGTAGAATGAAGGAGGACAAATGAGCAATTTTCTACCTTCATCTTTTCTAAACTGTAACACTGTTGTGTTAGCGCACTCTAATCCTGGGTGCTTTTCAATATCTCATAGCCATCCTATCCGAAACCACAGACATTGCCGGGTGCAACAGCATCATGCTCGCGTGGGAGGAAAGCATTGCAGTTTCATGTTGCGGTGGCTGGAGGCATGTTCTATAGCAAACTAAGTAAGACAAGCAGTAAGATATAAATCAGATAAGCCTTCTGAGGGGAGTGATGATGGCGGGGGGGGGGACTGAGGGCAGGTGATCAGATAACAGTCTAGAGCAGAGCTGCTCTGTTCCAAGTCCATTGAAGTCAAGTGTGTAACTCTGATTGTGTGCGCTGATTTGGTGCAAGGTAGTACTTCCTTGGTCCTATGGATCACCTGATACAACAGCAGGGTCAGGATTTGCTTGTGTGTGTAAAGTGCCCTCAAGTCACACTCAACTTATGGCTGCTCCAGCAAGGGGCTTTCAAGGCAAGTGAGAGCAGAACCACAAGTGACGCCTGACACAGGTTGGACACTTGTCAGCTTCCCTCAAGTTTTGATGGGAAATGTAGGCAGCTTGGCGGAATGTTGGACAAGTGACCGTTGAAAAGTCCATTGGACAGCAGTCAGAGAGCCAAGCTGCAAGACCAGGACGCCTACATTTCCCATCAAAACTTGAGGGAAGCTGACAAGTGTCCAACCTGTGCCTTTTGTCACTTGTGGTTCTGCTCTGAGAAGCAGAGGGGGTTTGCCAGTGCCTTCCTCTGCAGAATCTTCCTTGATGGTCTCCTATCTAAGTACCAACCTTGCTTAGCTTTTGAGATCTGATGAGATCGGGCTATACCATGCCACCTTTCCTCCCCAATGTTTGCTTACCGTACCTAAAATTTCCCCTTCTGGCCAACTGTTTTGGTGGTGCTTGAAAAGAGCTGGTCTGCCCACAGGATAAATGGCACGATATAATTTGTGGCTCCCTCTTTTGGTGGTTTAAGGAGTGGGGAGATGGGACCATGGCTTCCCGAACCCCTGATCTAAAACCCCTTGCATGCTGTTGGTGGAGATTCTGCACGGAAGCCGAAATCTGAAATAGAATTTCATCTGTCATGCAGCCAAGATCAATTTTCTATCCCAAACAGCTGGGAAACATTTGTGGGAAGTATGTTTGCCAATGTTGCAGAGATTCTCCGAAGGGCACCTTTGCGTTAGGCCTTACCAGTCTTAATGGCAGCAGCTGCTGCCGATATCACAATACTAATACTGAAAAAGAGGGAAGAAGCGCTTACATAGCATCTTCAGATTGCTTCGCGTCCATTATCTTATCAATGAGGAAGTGAGGTCATCGCAGATGTGAGGTCTGAACCAGGCATCCCCTGTTTTTGCAGCTCAGTTACTGAGTTGCTGTGCTCTACTAGGTGGTTGCCCCTAGAAGTGGTGCTTTACCCATATATTGTTACTGCCCTATGGATAACTTTGGTCAGGATGCTATCAACATACAGACTGAAAAATTAAAGCCTTCAAAATGGAGATGCTGGGAGAGGTCATCCAGAGATTTGGGCTGAGTTGGCATCGATATGTGCATGCTGTTCAGCTCTGTCATGTATTATCAACAGACCCCAAGGTGGCTGTGGAAACGGTGAACAGGCCCCTGGAGACAGTTTTGGGCTTAGATGAGATCTAAAAAGCTGAAACTTTATATCCCATCGAGAAAGAGGTGTTACTGGGGCCAGGGGGAGATTTGAACAACAACAAAAAAGAGGAGAAAAATCAGCCCTGCACAAGAAGGTTAACCAAAAAGTTTGGAACAGAAAAAGCAAATTAAATAGAACTACAAATGTAATACAAAAGAATAAAATATCAGTATATAATTTAACAAACTAAAGTGCAAAAATATGATTAAAAACAGCAACTGTGTGGTTAGTTAGTACACAGACAATTTACAAATATACAAGTATTACTGCACACTTATCTCCATATGTATAGAATCAGAACCAGACATGTTTTAGCTCATGGGCTTTCCTCAGTGATATATTTTCATACAAAAAGTCCATCAATATAACTGCTTTGTACTAGGTACTTTGTATTAACAAGTCTGGGTCTGGTTCTATATATGAAGATAAATGTCCAATAATACCTGTATATTTGTAACATGCAAAAGTAAGTAGGGTTGCCAGCAGAGCCGGCGTGCCCATTGAGGCAGGTCTGGCCCCCGCCTCGAGCGCTGAAGTGCCGAAGTGGGCGTCGGAAGGGGCACTGGGGGTGCATGCCATAGAGCCCTGCTGCAGCCTGCCAGCCCTGCGCCGCCGCCACTGGCAACACACGCCCCCGGCCAGGCACAGCAGCTGTGGGCCAGGCGCAGCAGGCGTCCGGGGCAGCAGCTTCATAATGTCTTCAGTGGAAGGGCAGATGATGTGTTGCTTAGGAGCACATCTCCCAGATAGAGCAGGCGGGTTGTTCTGACACGGGTGAGAAAGAGATATCCTATGCGAAGGAAAAAGTAACAGCACAAAATCTTAAATTAACTAAACTTTTGGATTCTGCCTTAGAACTTTTAAGAAAGACATTTCAAAGAATGACCTGAGCTTCTGAATTTTTTCTCTGAATGTCTTCTGCACTTGACAAAAACAACGGGGGAAAAATTGGTTTGTCTTTCCCTGCCCAGCTCATGAGTACGTTCTACTAATCTTTTAACAACCCAAATGGACCGGCATTAACCCCCTTCCTTGCTTTATCCCGCTTTTATGGCAGTGTATGTCTTGGGCTCTTTTTCTATTCTCGGTTTTCGTTACGGGCTTCAGATAAGATTATCTGCACAGAGAAGATTGGGCCTCCCCAGCATTTTATGGGCGGCGAGCTACAGTTTATAAGTGGAATGCAGGCCTGGGAAGGGGGGAGGAAGAGAAATTTAATGAACCGTCAGTTTTTGTAGGCTGGGCAGGGGTGATAATGCAGAGCTGATGGCCCGCTCTGCTGTGTTAAAATGTGCCACAGGGAATCAAGTCATGTAGCAGGGTAGCATATCGAGCTTTCTAACTGAGAACCATTATACCTGAAAGCTCGGGCTTTTCAATATGCCTCTATTCAGATGCATATTTCTCTGCCAGATCTTTCAAAAGGCCTTTCCTTTGAAATATAGGAAGATAATCATGCCTTTTGAAATGAATAGTGACTCCCCTGCCACTTCTGAAATCTTCATCCACTCCCCCCCCTCATCAAATATCGGAGAGTTTAACCCTTCATTATTGTGTATCTGTATATTCCCATGGTATTACTACTTCATACGTAGCTCAGATGCACAAACTGCAGCAAAGAGATGCCCAGAAAAGTACCAGCTGTCTAAAGCAAAAGAACTCCAGTCCCACCAGGTACCTTTTATGCTGTTCCACTGCCGTGCTGCTTGGAATGTCCCCTTGCTGTTGGAGGTCTTTGCCAGTGTCTTCTGCTTTTTTATTTTTTACATTTTTTATCTTCCCCTTCCTCCGAGAAGCTCAGGGGCCCCCCACATAGTTTACCCCTACTCCAGTATACTGCAAATTAATAGGGAACGTTGTCTAAATTTTTTTGCAAATCTGCTCCAAACTTAGCAGGAGAGCTACGTCCTTAAAATCCGAGGTATACCATTTTCACAAACCATGGGAGCTGGGGAGGGCGTTAGTATGGTAGAAACGGGGAGTGGGGAATTGTGGACGGAATGCCGTCCTCCTCCTGTCCACGTGGGTGGTCACTGCATCCCACTGAGCCACGTTTTCATTGAGGAGGGGCTGTCTCTGGTTCAGTCCCTAGCCTCTCCAGTTAAAGGTGGGAGGGGGCAAGTCTTTCTCTTTGCCAGACCCTGGCTAGCCATTGCTGCTCAGAGTAGACAGAACTGAGCTGTGGGGACCAGTGTTCGGACCTGGCAGCATCTCCTAAGCACATCTCAGAGGGTAGTTGTGATGGAAAGCCATCCATCCATGCTGGCTAAGGTGGAGCAGAAATGGCAAAATCTCCCGTTCACTTCTTTGTACAAGAGGATGGTATTTCCTCTGCAGTGCAAGCTCACCTGATTAGATGGCTTCGAATAAGATTTGAGTCCAGTCTATTTGTTCTGGCTCTTGGTAAAGCAGAGCCAGCGTTGTGGGTTATGTAGCTGCCACTTCCTGTTCATGTCCAAACCTCCTTCATACCCTCAGAGTTCTCAGCATGCGATTTCGCGTTTCATTCCTTTTCCCTGGCTTATGGGTGACAGACAAGAGGTTTGGTTGCTGATCCTCCCTTCTCTCAATGAAGGGAGGATGAGCTAAGAAGTGACATCCAAAGGGGGAGGAACCAAAGCCCTTCATAACCTGACGGTCTGGTTGGGATGAAAGATAAAAGCAAGTGCTTTCTGAAGATCTTGTTGGTTAGATCTTGTCACTTGGATATGCCTAAATATGCAGGCAGTCTTCTGCCCAGTTATTTAAGGAGAAACAGGCCTGGTCTCATTTTTTCTAGCCAATGAAGGATGCCATAGCTATCGACTGACCTACTTGCTACAGTCTCTCCTTGGCCAGCGTTGCTTTTGTCTGACAAGGAATCCTGAGCCAACTATCAAGGGAAAAGATGCCTCTGCTTTATGCGGAAGTTGCTAAGAGCAGAGACAAAGCAGTAGGTAGAAAACAATATCATTGATTTTGCATAATCTGAACAACTGGAGTGTGGCGACCCTAATAGAGAACCGGTTGGGGTTTCTTTAGGGACTGTTCCCTACTTCCTGTTTTATATTCCAGTGCAGACAACTTGAGTTGGATGGCCCCGGCTAGCCCAATCTTGTTAGATCTTGGAAGCTAAGCTAAGTAGGGTTGGCCCTGCTTGGAACTTAGAGGGGAGACCACCGTGAATGTCCAGAGTTGCTACTCAGAGGCAGGCAATGGCAAACAACCTCGATTCGTCTCTTGCTTTGAAAATCCTATGGGGTTGCCAAGTTGGCTGTGGCACCCAAATACAAAATCTCGGCCGTCTTCTGGCAACAAGACCAGCTTTTATCACAGTAGGGGTCTCTGCACATGTACATAATCCTATTGTATCACACAATTGTTTGGACTTGTCCTAAATTCTGAGAAATTTCTGGTGGAATTTAGCTACATCTCTGTAACATCCTCTTCATTTTTTTAAAATTGCTCCTAATTTATTTAATGAATATCTGATACAATCTTAGTGTTCTAAACAAAAAGACAAAAGCACTAGCACGTGAATAGTAAAGCTAGGCAGCATCTTAAATCCATTTATCTATATAATTTATTTTAATCTAGGCAATTTTGAATTGATCCCTTTCTTTAAAAATGCTTAGTAGTTGCAGTGCTGGTTGTTTTGTTTTGAAGAGTAACCTTATTTTGCTTTCTGCAATATAATCTGTTATGGGATTTCATATGAATTCATTCTGTTTGGAACACTAGAGTTGCTATATCCAAGTGACAGAAATAGAGCTGCAAAATCCCTCTCTTGTGAACAGCTCCATATGTGAAGGTGTTTCTCACTTAATTCAAATGCATGCAACTTAGACAGGTTAGTGCTGTGAATATTAACAAAAATTAAATGTTAGGCATTCATGAAAAGAAACTAAACTGATAATGGGAAGTATATTCGTTTGGGCTCTTATTATATTCCACATACCTAAATACTGCTTTTCTTGTACACTAGTCAGCAATCCTCCAAATCTTCAAGCTCCCCTCTTATAGTCATCCATATAAATGTGGCATTCGCTAAATGTATAGTTTGTTTTTCCTGGGCTGTTGTTACATTAAAGGGAATTTTAGCAATGCAACCAAGAAATGAAAAGCACAAAGAGTCCACTAGAGCAATAAGAAGCAGTATGTCTCTGTGCTTTATCTATATAGCATCTCCCTGATGGATCAATGCTTAGGAAGCATCACATAATACAGTCAAATCATAAAAACCACTGTTAAAATGGGCTCGGGAGGAAGAGGAAGGCAAAGAATTTTTACATGTTTTTATACAGTTTTTAAATGTGGCAGAAGGGCAGAGATAGGTAACTGGTCACCACCACAACAAAGGCCCTGCCTTCCACTGACTTCAGCTGGACATATTATGCACCATACCGAGGTGCCCTTTGTACCATTCTGGAGCATTTGTCTGCCTGGCCCAGTGTTGTTTGCTGCTTTGACTGGCGGCATCTTTCCGATGTCCCTGCTTTGCTACCTGTGACTCTTTTAACCAGAGATGCTAGGCATTGAACCATTTGCTCTGCAAATCCAGCTATGATCTCTCTCACACATATAACGGTAGAATCTGGGAACTGATCTCAAATAATGTCAGGGTTTATTGCATTCAGTCTTAAAAGGAGCAAGCAGTGTTTACCGAGGGCGAGATAGTAGTGAACACTTTAATGGAGGTTTCAAGTGGAGTTAGCGATTCATGATGGGATCTTCCCAAAATTTGATACCTTCTACAAGTAATCAGACTCATGGGTTAAAAACTTGCCGTACGGAAAGCTAAAATATATTTTTGATTCAGTGATGCTTATATGCAGAAAGCTCAGCAGCTGGGATCTACAAAGGTGGCATAGATGTGACCATAAATCTGTAGGTGTGATGAGGTTTTGTTTGAGAGCAGGCCCCGGAAAAACCAACATGAATGGAAAGATGAACTTCACATGGGGGTGGGAAGGTCTGTTTAGAAGAGGAATTAAGGATGGATTTACAAAGAAGAGGTGAATGCCAAAGTTAATAGGGTGGATAAAATGACAATGGAAGCTTGGCCAAGGAAGAGAGGAGTAATTGGGAAGCTGAGTGAGGAAATCATCTTTGAATAGGAAGCTGCCATAAAGATTATGGGATTTTCTCCCGTTATAAAAAATGAGAGAAATGAAGACAAAGAATGAAAGAAGCCCTGAAGTAGTTAATAGCTGGGTAGCGAAGAAAGGGACTATGATGAGATCTCTGAAAAAGAGCACAAGGGCTGTTGAGCTTTCATCGCAGAAGAAAAAGAAGGTAGGAGGGGGAGATGTTACCAGATGGTAACTTGGCCATGGTGTCTTGGCATTGACTCAGAGGCAAGGATATTGGATTTGGTGGTGGGAGGGAATGCAAGATTCTGGCACTGCTTTTGAAAGGATGAGCTTGCATCAGCATGCAGCTGCCCAGGCGAGACTGACTTCAGGAAATTCACAAATAGTTTAGGTCTGCCATCAAGGAATACGGGAGCATCAGAGTAAATGCCAGGTTGCACTTGGCATTCCCTCCTCATCTCTCTCCCCCCTCCCCCACTCAACTGACTACCATTTTACCAGGGTTTGTTCATGCAAACTATTGGGCCCTGGATTGTCTGTCTTAACTTGCTTGCACAGTTAAGTGCAGTTTAACGGACGTGCCAGAGGAACAACCTGGGGGCGATGTTGTTTTTCTCCATTTAAGAGTGTATGTGTGCTGACATCTCGATGTGAACAGGAGTGTTCTGCAGACTGTGTACGAACCCCTCAGGGGCATTTGGCTGACAGCAGAGAGGCCTTTAGATCTTTGGCTTGGCCTAGCATGGCAGTTCCTCGCTTAGAAGGTGCATATAAAAATACCCGGGTTAAATCAAGAACACGGTTCTCCAAACGCCAACCTTTTAAGCAGCAACTGTTCAGCACGAACAGTCCCCATGTCTTCTCCATCCTGCCTCAAAGGAGCTCAGGATGTTGTTTACGCGTTTGCTTGTCTTCTCCATTTTAGTTAGCCCTGACCCCCTTGCTGGCTATGCAGAGTTTACAGGAGATCGTCAGGCAAGATTCCTGGAGGCCTGTCCCCCAGAGACAGTGTTCCAGAATGTTGGGGAAAGCCACCGAGAGTTTGCCACGTGTCCTGGCTGCCCTGCCATGACGTGAGGCAGGTTTTTCATTGTTTTAATGATCTATTTGTTTTAATAGTTTTTACGATTTTAATCTGTATATTTTAATTTTTTATCCACCTTGGTGGCCCTATTGGGGCAGAAAGGTGGGGTAGAAATCTTGATGGTGATGATGATGAAGACGATGATGTGTGAGGCAGGAGCTTCAAGCAGGCGTGCTCTGTCAGTCTGATAAATCTCTGAAGGACACAGAGGAGGAAGCATCTTCTTGGGGTATTGCCGCCCTAGCCGTTATGGAATAATGTTCATTAGATGCCTTCATTTTGTTGAAAAATCTCCTTTTTAGTAGCTTTGATTGTGTGAAAATCAGCTGGCATCCTATGGGACAGAATTCAGCAAATGCCTGGCATTGTTATATATGCTCCATTTCTGCTAATGTGTGCTCACAGTCTGGAGTGCTGGTATTATCGGAGTGGGAACAATGAAAAGTTCTCGCTTGCCAATTAAGCCCCCAGAGCCTTCTCGAAGGCGGCATGAGATAACAGAGGGCCTTCAGAGTATGGAACAGTCACAAACATTAGTAACTTCAGCAAGAGTGGAAATTTGTAATATGTAATATTGTAGATATAGGGAGCGAAGCAAGAGAAAGCTGTAAACATTTCTGGCTTTGATTAGGCGTCCTGTCATCAATAGGATGTTTAAATATCGTTGTGCATCTGAGCGTGTGCCAAAGATTGAGAACATTTGTATTAACAGAATGTGCTTCAATTACATGCAAATTAGATGGTTGGGTGAATAGCTACAAGGCTTGTGAAATCGGTATGTCCTATGATGAAAGGTTTTCATTTTCTTCTGCGTCTCTGAATATTAGCCAGTCAGTGTTCGAGTAGTGAAATGAAGCATCTGTACCTTTTGAGAGGGGCTCCAGAGGTACCATTAGAATTGTCATGTAGAAACTCTGCTTAGCGGTCTCCAACCTTCCATATAGACTGATTTGACAACTTGGAAGCAAAGCATGCTTTTACAACCAATGTGAAGGATGTCATTTCCCCCGTACCGTAGTCCAAAGTTCTTCTTTGTTTCGTTTTTTAAAAGATGCATTTGGCATATGACATGGGGAAAATGCTAAGTTCCAGTTCACCTGATAGTCCTTGGAAATGTTAGCCATTCGTTTTGAATTATCTTAGGGAATGCGTATTCTCCAGTGAACTTAATCTAAAGGGTAGATGCTATTAATTGTCATGTGTTTGTTGTCAAGGGACACAGGGAGGCTGTTTTCTAGATTCTATAACACTTCTAGGAGTCAGCATCTTCCAACCCTACATTCTCCTACAAATGGACCTTGAGCTTACTTGGAGGTTCTAGCAGCGGAGCACAACTATCATATACCCTTGACCAAAGAACGCTCTTTCTATCTGGGATGGTCGTCCTCTTCCAGTGGTTTCGCAGCTTCGGGAGGGACGCACATGGAGCAGTGAGGGAAGTAGGGGACACCCGCCTATCCAGCTATATCAGCCAAAGCAATCCTGGCTATCAATGAGGTGACAGACGTCGCAGCCAGATTGCCCTCCCATCCCAGCATTTTCCAACAGGAATCTTTTCTCTTGAAGTGTGAGGCTAAGGGTTTGCCAAACATATGAAAGTTTGCTACATTAATATTACCTGTTTGTAGACAAACAGGTATACCAGCATGAAAGCTTAGTGGGATTACGGGGGGATGTGCGTTGTCCCAGCTGCAGCCTTTCATGGCAAATGGAGGTTCCCGTTATGAATGATGGGGGACTTCCAAAGACATTGGCTTTGTTGTAGTAAGGACTCCCCAATGAACATTCACCAGTTTCCTTCACAGGTCTCTTGTGTGTAGGAAAACAGCTTGTATACCACCACATCGGGCACACACCCATGTGCCTGTGTATGCATCACACAGTAAGAAATCATGATTAGGCACAGTTGTGAAATGCATGCCTGCATGCATCCCATCCACACAGGTTGGTATAGGAACCATTTTTCTAAACAGAAGGGAGCCGTTCTACTATTTGCTGCGCTCTTTCCTAAAACTTTGGAGCAAAGCAAGGTTGAGAAAGATCAGAGCATAGCTGGGAAGTGACTGAATGCACCACACTCTTGTGGGGTAGCAGGGGAAAAAATCTACTTCTCAGCAGCATTACTCTAGGGGGATATAACCTATGCAGAAATGCTGTAGATGAGATAGTAAGTCTCTTCTCCCTGCCCCCCCCCCGCTTGTTCCAGAGCCCAAGGTGTAGGGCAAATTAGACTGTGAAATAAATGAAGTCCGGCTTTGTTGAGAAGTCTGAGGCAACAGACTGGAGTACACATTGTAAAGCAGAGTGGAAATGCATCCCGTGTCTACAGGGTCCAGCTTATCTGTAATACAGAAGAGCTGTTCGTTCTGTGAAATAGAGCGATGTTTCTTCTCTGGCGATAACCTTTTATCAGCCTGGATGAAACTAGACCTTTTAGCACCTTCATTTCCTAAAATCCCTCTAATGGCTTTCAGTTTTAGGTTAAAAGTGTGTTTGTTCCCCCTCTCCCCCTCCCCCGCTGCAAGTGTCTGTGTGCTGACCGAACACTGATCCTGTAACATTCCTCCACAACTTGTTTTCTTTCATCTCGAAGTTTTAACAACCTGTCCACCAAAGCCCTTATTCTTAACTTCTTTTTTGCTACATGGGGGGGGGGGCTTCCTTCCACATCACAAACTGGGCGTGTGAAGTTCTCTCCCCCTGTGGTTTCAGTGATTTTAACCATGTGTAAACACCTCCTCGTGAAAAAGAAAGTTCTGGTGTTCATTACATTTGCAGCAACTGAGAAACTACTTAAGTATGAATCAGTGTTTGCATAGAGGAGGAAAGGAGAATGTGTCGGCTCTAATGCTTGTCATAGCAGAGGGGAGGCTAATGTAATGGTCTCTGTACCAGGAACAGCAATAGCTGCTGTTGGTCCTCATGCCGAGCCAGGCTACCTGGGCAGCTTGGTGAAGGGGACTAGGCAGCTCCAGGTGACCCCCACTGACCTTCGGTTGTTAACACGCTGGTCTGAATCTCTACCTAACAGCTTTCAGATTCCAGGTTCAAGAAAGACTTGCTGTGGTGTCTTGATAGCTGATGAAATAAAAGAGAAAACCATGTTGACTTGTTGCGCCGCTCCAGCTCAGACCGAAGGAAGAGGGATTTACTGTTCCAGTATAAAGACTGTTGCAGCGACGGCATCTCTGTTTGCTTGTATCCTGTCAACCTGCGTCTTTGTTTCGTAGCCCAAGACGAAACATGTGCTTACCTTTTTATCTGTAAGGACAACGTCACGTTTATGTGTTTTATTTATGCATTTATAGGTTGCCTTCCTGGAAATCAGCCTG
This sequence comes from Eublepharis macularius, assembly GCF_028583425.1. Lineage (NCBI taxonomy): Eukaryota > Metazoa > Chordata > Lepidosauria > Squamata > Eublepharidae > Eublepharis > Eublepharis macularius. The sequence goes on from NC_072798.1 coordinate 6,115,386, forward strand.
GTTTACAAGTATTAAGACCAGAGAATGAAAAGTCATAAATAAGACCACCAGCACAATCCTGCCCGTACAGCCACAGCATAGTCTCTGCCGCCTCGGCCTAAAGGAGATGCTTCTCTGGAGTGTGCATCAAAATAATTCCATTACAAGCTAAACTGAAAAAGAGAAGCCCTGCTGTAGCCACATGGGGTAGCACTTCACATCATTTTATTACTTTCTTTAAGAATATTTATATGCAGCTTATCCTAGGAACTCAAGGCAACTTACAATAAAAATTTACATTCAAAGCCAAACAAGTTACACGGATACAAAAACAGCGGTATAAAAGATCCATGGAATAAAAAAAAACGTGATTTGCTGAAGCTCAACCCCCAAACTTGACTGCTCATCTTTTTCAAAACAGCGCGGCTTTCCAGAAAGTTGGTAACTCCAGGTGCCTCCTGTGTGTGTTCTAGGACACAGGAACCACAGTAGAAAAGGCAGCTGAGGCTCATGCTATTTGCAGACCGATGCAGTGAGCAAGAACTGTGGTGCACAATAGAGCTGGTGCCATAGGTTCATAAAGGGAGAGGTGATTCATTGGGTATGTTTTTTTTTTAATAAAGTTTTTATTGGATGGGTTAACACATATTCATTATACATCTTTTCTAATATTCCCCATTATCTTAATACATGCATCCCACCCCCTCCCCTTCCCCCCTTTTCTATATTGACTCCCAACAGCACGATAACCCCTTTATTTCTTATCGTTAACTCTAGATCTCGTCTGTCCCTATTATTAAAGGCAAAGTTCTTACTACTTCATTCTTAATTCTTAATAATTATCGAGAGACCATAATTGTCCTTTTACATCCCATTTCTTTTCTAAATAATTTTTAAATTTCTCCCAGTCCATAATAAATTCCTTTGGATCTTGTTCTCTTAATTTCCTTGTTAATTTGTCCATTTCCGCCATGTACAACAGTTTTTGAATCCAATCTTCCACTTCTGGTAATTCTTCTTGTTTCCAGTATTGTGCATATAATGTTCTTGCTGTTACTATCATATAGTATAACAATACTCTATCTTTACTATTCATTTTCTCCATAACCTAACCTAATAATAACCTAATAATAACCTAATAATTCTCCATAACCAAACCTAATAATAACATTTCAGGACTCTTTGACACACTTTCTTTCAAAATTGATGACATTTCCGCACAAATCTTAGACCAATACATCCTAGCCTTTTCACACGTCCACCACATATGATACAGAGAACCTTCATGATTTTTACATTTCCAACATTTGTTTGACATTTGATTATTAGCAATTGCTAACTTTTTCGGTGTTAAATACCATCTATACATCATTTTGTAACCATTCTCTTTTATACTAGTACATGTTGATATCTTCAGTGTATTTCTCCATAGGTACTCCCATGCCTCCATTGGGATTTCTTTATTACAATTTACTGCCCATTTTACCACTTGAATTTTAACTGTTTCATCCTCTGTATACCATTTTAATAAAAGTTCATACATTTTAGAAATCACTTTAGCCCCCTCCCCAAGTAGGAGTTCTTCTAGTTCAGAATTCTTGACTCTAAAAGATTCATTGGGTATGTTGATCCCAGGACACAACTGGCTTTAAAATTAAGAAGCCCACACCTTGGTTTGGGCTTGGAAGCATATAGGAAATCAGCACCTTTGCTCTAAACCTGGTATAAATTTTCACATACCAACTCATCACAGTTAAATGACAAGATTTGAGTCCAGTAGTACCTTAAAGATCAACAAGATTTGCTGGATACAAGCTCACGAGGTTGTTGTAAGGATAAAATGGAGGAGAGGGGACTGATTTCTTCTATTTTGGGTTCCATTTTGGAGAAAGGCAGGGTGTAAATAAAGTAACTAAATAGTAAATATAGCTGAAGATGGATGGCAGATGAAAGGTAGCTTGGTTGGTAGATGGGAAGGGAGAAGGAATAAGGGAATGGTGAAGATATGGGGGTTGCCAGGAGAAGGGAAAGAGGAAATAGTGTGGGGAGGAAAAAGGAGGACCACCCCGTAAGTCCTTGTGAGTTCCCCACTATGCAGCTGGGCCCAGCAGTTGGCACTGTACAACTGGGCCATAGTTTTCCCAGGTGAATACTGCCAGAGGGAGGGAAGGAAGGAAAGCTGAAGATCAAAGGGCAGATAAAGGCAGGCTGGCTGGTAGGTGAGAAGGAGAGAAGGAAATCGGAAAAGGGAAGAGGGTATGTAGGCTTTTAGGAAAAGGAAAGGAGAAATAGTGGATGAGGGGAAAATGAGATGTCCCCAGAAGTCCTTGCAGGTCCCCTACTTGTTCTGCTCTGTATTTAGAGCTGTATCTCCAATTTCTACTTCACTTTGAAGAAAACAGTAACGCCTTAATCCTGTTCCACTGGGCTGTGGATGGGTGTCAAAGCTGCATTTGGAATGCCTTTCTTGATTCCCACTTCACCTGCGCTAAAAGTGCCATATCCTCATAATTTATTGTCATATTAAGGGACAATTTCAATTAACCAGCTGCGAGAAGGGGAGCTGTTTCTCAGCCAGTGCATTAGAAGGCTGTACAGTAAAGTAGTTTCTAATTGACAGCCCATTAATGTGAACGTGATTGTTTTCTATCCAGTGTTTGTGCAGATCTCGATTTTTCTGTAAAAACAAGAAAGATTACTGGACAAAAAAAGGTCCCACTCACCCATTGCTGTATGCATGATTGTGTGTACAAGTACAAATGAGTCTGTGGCACCTGAAACTCAAATTGATAAACGGCTGCTTCGTCACCTGCTGCCAGGTTGTAGCATCTCAGCTGATCGCTCAAAGGGCAGATTAAAGAAGACCACACCCCAAAAGAGAGAGAGAGAGAGAGAATAAGCCGAGCGTGTCCTCTCCGAATATCGCCTTTGTGTCAGAAATGTGCCTTCATGCTTTAAAATGATAAAAAATTACAATCGATCCTTACAACTGTTGTGTTCATCTTTATTGATCAGGCCCAAGAAAGATAAATCGCTGCCCAAATAAGATTATAGTAAATGTTAGCATCAGAGGGAACTGTTGGTTGATGGAGGCCTATTCATCATCTCAAACGGTGACCTGTCCATGTGCGCTCCACCGTCCGTCTGCTTGTCTAATCACATCCCCATTGATTTTATCTATATTCAAGGAACCTGGATGTGACTGTCATTGGACAAGCGAGATTGCTAAATGCAAAAGGGGTCAGCGGTGTGAAGAGGATTTCATTTTCATTTTCTTACTAGCCAACAATGATTTATTAAAAAATAAACTACCCCCAAAGTCATGTGGGTGGAACTTCGTTTTACAGACAAATGAATTATTAGGTCTGAATTGCGGGAGCAAGCTTGGAGCTGAGAGACCACCACTCTTTCTCTGATCTCCGTGTGCCCTTTGGACTGTGGTATCTTTTACACAATTTATTATAATTTGGGGAAAGGTGTGAGACCTGAAATACAATTTTACTCTTCTCAGCTTAATGTTTTTTCCAATGATTTTTGTAGATCCCAAGTGAATTCAAAACGGTCTGCGAAAGCATAAGGCTGAGATGATTAAATATCTGTTCTTTTTTCCTTTCCTGATGGAGCAGCCTTCAGTGATATAAGTTTACTCACATCTTACGCTGCATCAAAGGAACCTTGCTTAACATAGCCTACCTTTGAGTCAGATTTGGCTGAGGAAGACATGATTGTGTGTTCTTGTGGCGCTTTGCTTTGTTTTTGCACAAAGACAATTCTGGTCCGATAGGAAGATGTTATGGCAGTCTGTGAGGCTGACGGTTTCATCTGCTGATCCAAAAGATAGTTTCATGTGGGGTAGCCATTGGTCTGTAGTAGAAGAACAAAATTTGAGTTCAGTAACACTTTAAAGGCTAAACAAGACTTCCACAGTATAAGCTTTCCACAGTCAAGCACCCTTTATGTATGTACGTACGTACGTACGTACGTATGTATGCACCATCAGATACTCTGTCAGGTTTCTGACCAAAGGAGCTTGACGCCTTAAAGCTGATATCCTGGATATCGTGTTAGACTTTAAGGGGGTACCGGACTCGAATCTTGACTCAAAAAACATACAGATTCTTGGCTCAGGAATGCTGGTGCATAGGAATGACATGACACAAAAATTAAAGTTTAGCAAGTGTGTTGTTGCATTGGATTGTGAGTTTCCCCACCCACACCAGCCAATCATGTGAAATGCTGGTGGGAAAAGAAGCGCTGCAAGAAGCAGGGTCACAGAGATGCTGTAGTTGGGGGTGTCTCTGTGGGCAGAGACATGCATGATCCCATTTTGAGACCTCGAAATGTAATTCAGCTGGAAGTCTCAGACCATCTATGAATGCTGTGGGTGTCCTTGGGCAAAGAGAAGGCTCTCAGAGTCCCTGTACACGAGACCTCTTACACGAGGACGCTCAAGTGAAGGGTGACGCAATGTTAGCTGGGAAGTGTAGTTTGAAAAAACAGAGGCAAAGGCTCTGTCAATTTCCCCTCTCTACAGAGCTGGCAAAGATCACTGCTCAGAGGGTTTATTAATTTCCTCTTTGCTTCCCAGAAGGCTCTGTCAATTTCCCCTTCCCTTTGGGAAGGCAAAGAGAAAATTAACAATCCCTCTGAGCAGTGATCTTTGCCAGCTCTGTAGAGAGGGGAAATTGACAGCCTTTGTCTCTGTTTTTTTAACCTGTGCTTCCCAGCTAACATTGTGTCTCCCTTCACTTGAGCATCCGCGAGTAAGAGGTCTCGTGTAGAGAGACTCTCAGCCTCTGCTGTCAATCCTTTGTAATATGCAGGGGTAGTAACACAGGCTGCTTTTAAACAGGTTGATGGAAGAGTTGCTGAATGTATGGGGAGGGCTTTAAGAACTGAGAAAGAACTGCTGCATACATACCAAAGAGTCCCATTGTGGCTTGATTAAGGTGCTATTCTAACCTTTGTGCTAGTATGTGAAGATAATGATTGAGGGATAATTACAAGCTGTGGTATGTCATGTGAACCAATGGGGGGGGGACTGAGGATTTGCACTGTGCCCCCCCCCCCGCCCTTCCTGTGTGCGACTAATAAATCTGTAATGTTCACTTTGGTGACTCGCTACAGCTTCTTGTTAAGAGATGTAAAATTTCTAGAAAATGGGATGTCATTGTGGGCGGTGGGGAGCATTGTTTGGGGGGGGGAACCATTTTGGGAGTAGAATGAAATCTACCCAATAATGACTTCCTTCTCAAATTTAACTATATACAGAGGCACAGACAGTCAGGAGGCCCCGCAAAAGCTCTTCTCATTGAGTACGGTAGGCCAGGGGGTGGAGTTTGCTGCCTCTGCCCCCCAAATTTATGTCTTTTTTCTTTAAAAAAAATGCTTTTGAACTCGTTGACAGCGGCGTGTCTTTAGTTCTCTGGGTAACAGAGTCATAAAAACCCTTACATATATAAAAATTACCACGGTGACATTATTTCATCTTAAAAATGTCACTGCTTTATAGCCCATTGTCTCAGTATCCATAGGGAAGCCGTGACATTTCTAGGCATAGGAAAGACCATTTCTGCGACAGGTTCGAGTATTGTGTGCCCTTGATATTTAGGGAGGGATAAGTCGACGGAAGGTGTGCCTGTTTTCGGGGGATGGAGGTGGATGTGTACATCTGGGGAGGACTGACTTTCCAGAGATGAAGTGTTTGTTCTATAGTTCTCTCCGACTGGTAGGATACTTTTATACAGGAAAAAAATCTAGCCTGGATCAATACTCTGCTGCTGGTATTTTATTAAATATTTAATATTTGTGGTGGGCATGTGCTACATAAAGACCCTTCAGAGGTGACGTCTTACCATTCTCAAATTCGACTAAAGCAACCAGGTTTTGCTATGTCGCCTAGCTCAGGTTGTTGCTTTGACCAAGAATCGGTCAGAGTTCCTGCAGCTCAGCCATTGGGAATATGACCAACTTGAGCTTGTCTGCAGCTTTCTCATTTAGTTTAAGCGGCTCTCCAGTTTAGCCTTTTCCCTTTGTTTTGTAACAAATGTCGTGTCTTGCTCACTGTGTGCAAGAGCTTTGAACAACCCAAGACAGAAATCAAGGACACGTGCAGTTTCTTTAGGAATTCAGATATGTGGTTGCCGTTTTAGTACCCTGAGCAGGATGAATTAGGCGAGGGATTAAGACCCAGAACATGGTGCTATGCCAAAGGAGCAGCTCCAGCAGTTTTGTTTTTTAAAAGTCCCTGGAGGGCTAACAGTGGGCAGTGAAATAGTCACAAGCTATTGTGAGCGCTTGCTGTTGCAAATGGCTGAGATTTTGTGATCTCACAAAGTCTTGAGCAGGACTGGACGGGCCAGGAAAGACTGGGGTCCAGGAGGCATAGGGCCTGAGAACCATGGAGGTTGGCTGTGAAAAGGGGCCTGGCTACAAGGAGCATGGGAATCCCGAAACAGGGAGCCACGGGCCCTGGTAAACAGGAAGCCACTGAAGAAGGGGGCCATGGGAAGAAGGTAGGAGGGGGCAGAAGGTTGACAGGCATAGAGACGGGATAAAGGATGCTGGAGCTGATTTGAAATAACGTTTACCAAGTATCTGGTTTAAAAAGGATTAACAATTTAGAATACCAAGCAGGTGCAGACAATATTAACTGCTGCTTCTAATTCTTCTAGTTAAAATGCAAGCAGTTTTGGCTGCAGAGAGTCTTTGGGCCTTCAGGAATGATTGAATTTCTCCCCCAAACCCTTTTTTACCTTTGCATAGAAGCTTGCTATATACTTTGTGATTTACACTTCATCCCCTCTCTTTTTCAGAGTGCACAATTCTACAAAGTCACCACGGAGCAATTCCAAAAAGCCGTCAGCGAGGTAGACGCCAGATTCAAGTAAGACCTTTTCCATCTCGTATTATTTTTTTGAAGTCGCTGAATCTGATTTTAGCTTTTGTTCCTGTAAAAGTGGAAAGGGAAAGAGTGCCTCATCCTCTCTCTCTCTCTGTGGGTGAAAAGTGAAATAAAATAGGATGTAGATATTGGTTATTGAAAGGAACAAGTTTTGACAGGCTCTGGGCCAACTGAATTGCGGTATTATTCATCCCTGCATAGAAATTCAAAGCATTCACAAACTCTTACCGTAGATATGATACCTATTGAGAGACATGGGGCTCAGTCTGTGGGGAAGGTCACATCTCTTGGATGCAGAAGACTTGAGCATGCATACTTTTTAAAAAAAATTATAACATTTAAACTGTATTAGTGGAATGCCAATGTTTATATTAGAATGTAAGCCTGTTGCGATCTGAACCTGCGTCTAACTTTAGAATTTAGCACATCTTTACAGTAGAAGGGCACAATACTTTGTTTTGAAAATGCTTTAGAAATAATGTTTCTAGCTTGCATTTGTGTGGAGTCCCTTCCTGTTGTTGCTTTGAAAGCTATTGAAACCAGCAGTTTAACTCTGTCCGCAGAGGTGAAGGTTGGGTTAAATTATCTTTATTACTCCTTGGGAGGGTTTAATGAAGATCCAGTAATTGCATTGGGGTGGGGGGGTTGTTGCCCTGGGCTTTTCTTCTGCTGCTGTTAATGCCTGCGAGAAAGCCTCATCCATCATATTTCATGGCTTTTGTTTTAGAAATTTTAAACCCTCTTTTCCTGCCGCCATCGGATAGACGCTGTCAATAGAAGACAGTGCTCTGTTGTTGTTGTTGAGGAGTCTGTTGTTGCCCAAAGGTTCTTAGCCCCCAAGTCACCATATCTTTACGGCTGCTTTAATAACTTCATAAAGCTCATAAAGGCCTTAAGGCAGCTCACAGCTGTAGTCAGCCTTCCCACAATGCACATCTCAAGGATGAGATCTTGGTTGTATTTTTCAGTGTATACTCAGATAACAAATGTTTCAAGAACCTCTGCACTGTGAAGGGAGCCCCTGTGTATGTCACAAATTTAAACATATGAACATCCAATTCTATCCTTTGTCCGATCACCAGTCCGTCTAATCCAATATGTTCCCTAGCATCTTCCAGCTGAGATCCTTTTAAATGTGAGCCTAGGTCCTTTAAAATGTGCAATATGTGTTTGTCCACTGAACTGTGAGACACTCCTCACACTAATAATTGTTTGTACAGGTTGCAACCTCAATTGCTAGATTTGGGCTGGTATGGTTTCTTGAAAAGATGTATGAAAGCTACCTGCTGCCCAATTCACAGGGAAGTATCCCAGATGAAAGGCAGCAGAGTGAGGTGTGTCTCCCCACCCCCATGTGATAAATTCAGTGGGGTGGATCGAACCATCCTTTAAATAGCCTTCCTCCAGTTTTAAGTGGCCCTTCCTCCAGCGGAAGAGCCACTTAAGTTGGAGGAAGGCTTCTTAGACTGGAGGAAGACTTTAAACTTGAGCCAAAAGGAAAGGTGGGTATTAGATATTAAAATGCATAAATTTAGCTCTGTGGAATGAATAAACTTAGCAGAAATTCAGGACAGTTATGACTGAGGTTACTCAAACTATATTATAATAGCACTGTGCCCCAGCAGATCATGTTAACAAGTCATGATAAAAAAATGTTTGCAGTGTGAACATTGTAGGTAGGAATTGGTGGCGACTCAAGAATCGTCCTCTCATGATGTGTGCATGTGGCTGACCGTATTCAGCTGCTCCTGAGGGTCACAGTAGCACGTAAGAGGTTTAGGGATCTACTTATAACCATAGTTTCAGGCGGATAGCCATGTTGGGCTGCAGTGGAAGAGCAAGACTTGAGTCTGGTAGCACCTTAAAGACTAACAAGATTTCCAGGGCATAAGGTTTTGAGAGCCAAAGCAATCTGAATTACTGTTAAGTATTAGGTTAAAATAGGGCTTAGCAAAGCCTCTGAACGCTTGAGTGTTATGCACTGTTGAGCTTCGGGTTGAGTGAAGGTTCCTAATGGTTACATTCTGTAGGCAGCAGCCAATCGGTCCTCTCCAATAAGGACCAACCACTGGCCAACCACTGGCCTGCCAATCTAATACATTGTATATAGTTTATGCAAATGATAGGATTGTAGAGAGCACGTTTCTATTGGTTACTGGTTACTATCAGGGCGGGGTTTGTATGTATATATTGGCTCACATTGAGCTTCTCTGTCTGTCTGTTCTGGCTTGCAATAAAGCATGTTGTGTTGAGCTGAAACTGCTCTGGGCTGAAATCGTTCTGAGCACCAAGCTCAGTACTTAATAATTACAACAATCCTCAATTTCGTAGAGAGTCAGTCTGTCAACAGCTCCATGTACCTCTGCATACCAGATACTGGGGGAGGGGGCAAGAAGCAGGATGTTGATTAACTTTGTGCGCGACTTCTGAGATCCCCAGCATCTTTCTGGCTATCGTTGGAAAGAGGATGCTGGATAAGATAGGCCTTGATCCGATCCAGCAAGACTTCTCTTTCATTCTCCTTTAGTTTAGGGTTTCCGCTTACCTAGAGCTTTATATTGCTAGAAATTAAGATGGTGCAGAAAGAACAATGAACTGCGATTGGGTTTTTTCCCCCTCAAGCTACATTTTCAAAATAAAAAATGTTTTATGTATAACCTAGAAGAAAGCACTGCTGGCAAACTTATGGAAATAAGTATACATTTTCACATAAATAATATTGACAAAATACAGCTGCAGACATATAATTAAGGCACAGTTTTTCGGGTTATCTATTGGCCATATAGCAAAATAAATACAAAACAGGGAGAGAGGCATTTTTATTACGAGAGGTTTTCCTCTGTTTTCTGGGGCTCATTGAAATGGCAAATTTTCTTTTGCTCCCTGTTTACTTTCTTTGCTTCCAGGGCAGAGGCAACCAGAGAAATGAGGCTGTATCCCTCATTGAGATCTAGGCCTAAGAGGCTGAGCTGTGAGCCAAGATATTCAAATCTCAGCTCTGCCATGAATTTATTAGGAGGTCTTAAGGAAGCTGCAATTTCTCTACCTTTTCCTCCACACTGGGTAATAAGGGGGTTATATAACATGTGGGGTTTTTAACCATGTTGAGGCTGTGGGCACTTGTGGAATTTTGAAAAAAGGTAACAAGCACTGCCACCAAATGGCCGCCAGCATTGTCATTTTTTATCATTTTAAAGCATGAAGGCACATTTCTGACACAAAGGCGCTATTTGGAGAGGACATGCTCGGCTTATTCGCTAACATGCTAGGAGTTCCTCCAAACTGATGGGAGATTGTCTGCAGGTACAAGCACCAGGTGTCTCCTGTCCTGTCCTGAGGCACCTCCTGCCCCGAGGAGGCGGTGAACTACCAGATTATCTGGTGCACAGCCAGTTTTATCTCCTTGCTTTGAGGAAGTGACCCTGTTTAGTTTCAGTTTCCAAAGAGAGGGTGGATTTGTCCTCTTAACTGTTTTTGGAGTATGGTTTGATTTAATTAAATTTATGCAAGAGGTAAGGCAAAGGTGCATGGCTGGGGCACACCTGCTTCTAACTTAGTGAAGTACTTTGAACACAAAGGGTGCTATAAATTAAGTTTTATTACGGCTGCACAGAGGCAAGGGACTATATAGAGTCCTAGAATCCTAGAGCTGGAAGTAGGGCTGCCAGCCTCCAGGTAGTGGCTGGAGATCTCCCGGAATTACAACTGGTCTCCAGGCCACAGAGATCAGTTCACCTGGAGAAAATGGCTACTTTGGGGGGTAGATTCTATGGAATTAGGCCATGCCAAGGTCCTTTCCCTCCCCAAACCCAACTTTCTCCAGGTTTCACCCCCCAAATCTCCAGGAATTTTCCAACTTGGAGCTGGCAACCCTAGCTGGAAGGGACCATCTAGTCCAACCCTCTTCCCAGCACAGGAACAGTCTCAAGCATCCCTGACAAGTATTCGTCCAGCCAGTCCTTGAAGACTACCAATGAGGGGGAACCCACCACATCTCCAGGCACAGGCAGCCGATTCCACTGCTGGATTACTCTTCAGTAATGCTTGCGATCAGCATGCAATATTTGTAGAAGTCCCATAGCACAGTCTGTGTGCAAGCTTATGCACTAAATACACTCTCTTTAGCCACAGTCTCAGTATGTGTGTGGTGTTCTGCTACTCCCTCCACTCTGCATTTAGGGAATTATGGCTGCTACTTGAAGATGCTGAGTGTTGAACATTACTGGAAGCATTTTTTACTATTAATTTAAGAGGCAGTTTTTCGTATGATTTTTAACATCTCTTTAATTTCTTTTTATTGCCGTGGGTGTGTATGGGGCGGGGGAAGAATTAGGATGGGGGAGAAGATACCTTCATGTCTGCTTTTAAACATAAATGTTCATTGAGACAAGACAATCACTGTGCATTTTTATGCTCTAATGAGTTTCAGTTAAACACGTATTCTTAACTGTCTTTGTCGTGTGGCTTGATTCAAGTAAATTTATGCAAGATTTAGTGAAAGGCCTAAGAGCGATGCTCTTCTTCTGCTGTCTCGTGTTCAATTTAATTGAACGTGAGGATCGAGGACAGGGTTTTGAGCCAAAGTGCTTTTAAGAGCTTGTTTAATTGCCTGTAAAAGGCGAATTAAATAAGGTTGAACTGCTAAATTTGTGATTCTGCTAAATGCATAAACCAGTGTTCTGCATGTCAGTGTGACTTCAAGTTGGGAGTGTGAGATTAATAGAACTAATTGTGAGATTGTTGCAAAGCAGCTCCAGTTAATAATGGCAAACATGCCTAGAATTTTTAGTAAGTTTTCCACTAGAAGATTCTCTTTCTACTTCAGTTTGTAAACCAAGGCTTCACATACAAGGCCATTTTTCCCCCTGGCAGTAGTTATAGCAACACAAGTATTGTGATTTTTCCATGTTCTGTGAGGTGAGCATGGCTACTTGCATAGGTAGGGAGTAGGCCCACAGAGACAACAGAAATTTTTCATCTCTTCTCACAAGCATGAACACACAAAACAGGGTTGCCAGCGTGAGGCTGGCAAGTCAGAACTGACCTGGTGGGGCAGACGCTGACAACATATCACTGGCAACATTCTAGCATTCAGCCGAAACTCTGTGGTTTAAACATAGGATTTTAATTGAATGCTAGAGCATCGCAAGTGACATGATGACATCACTTCCAGTTTATCTCTCTCTCTGCCTAGCTCAGCAGCAGCAAGAAAAACCAGCTTGGGGGTGGGGTTCTCTCACCTGAAACAGGAACCTGGCAACCCTAAGACAGAAGCATGCACAGGAAACTGGAAAGGGGAGTTTCCTTTCTGTCTGCATCATGCAAATTGTTCCTTCTCTGCAGCTTAAGTAAATTGCTTGGACCCAAATCAGGCTATCAAAATGCTCACCAACCCAACAATGCCAAAGAACACAGATGAGCAATGCTACAATGCACCAAGTTATTCACACAGTGTTCACAAAAATATTTTATGTGTAAACTTAAGAATAATGTACAAAAGTGAAATACAAAATGTGAAATATTGTATTTCACTTTTGTACATTATTCTTAAGTTTACACATAAAATATTTTTGTGAACATTGTGTGAATAACTTGGTGCATTGTAGCATTGCTCATCTGTGTTCTAAGTAAATTGCTTGACACAGAGACACAGGGATGGCTCGGGATACAGGAAGGACGCATGGACTTCCTAGTTCCTGTAGTGCCCACCTGTGCAACCTGTGTGTGTCCCTCTGGGCTCCCATTGGAGGGGAAGGTTAGAGGAAGAACAAAACTGCAGTGTCCTGCAAACTTTCTCTTCACTCATTCTCACAAGCTATTCAAGCCCTGTGTATTATTTTGAGCCCTGTTTGTATATTATTCTACAGTACAGATCTTTCTGCCAACAAGATATTCAAAGCAGCATCCAACAGTATTTAAAAATGATCTTCCCTCCTCCATTTTATAACAACCCTGTGAGATAGGTTAGGTTGGTTGACTCAGGGTCACCCACCAGACTTCCCTGGTAAAGTGGAGATTCAGGCCTGGGTCTCTCAGATGTTAATGTGACACTCTAACCCCTACCCTACAGTTAATGCAACTGTCATCAAACAATATTGGCACAACCATGTTTTGAACCCCCTGCAAAACTTGCAACATGTTATGGCAGTCCCATGATGGGTACACGGCAGTAGTCCAGTCAAGAAAGTTGTGTCTTTTGTGCTATAATTTAATTCTTGCAAGCTGCTTTGGGAGCCAGGCATGGCTGAAAGTTGGGCATACGTTTTTGTAAGTTAAGTTTTGTAAGTTAAAAAAAACGGATAAAAGGTACTCAGAGAGCAATGATGCTAAAGGAATCGTGCCATATCCCCCTATGGCAGCGCCCTCATTTTTTTTAAAAAAAAAAGATTGGAATTCTGACACAAGGTTATGGGCACAACCACAAAATGGCTGCCACAAGAGGCAGTGCCAACCATGAAACGTCAGGGAGTGAGATATGCATAATTCTAATAGTAACGCTTTAACATTCCAGGTGGAAAATCTGTTTAACAGGATGCCTTTTTAAATTGATGTACTGTTTAAAAATACTTTCTTGCATATGCTGTCAGTCACACAGTGAAGATCCTTGTGTTGTGATGGCAGTTGCGGCCAAAGCAACTTTTTTAAAAAATCTGCCCAACCAATGACATTTCCAGCGAACAATCAGAAACCCTGCTGGGCAAAATCCCCCCCTGGCCCCACCCACTTTCTAAGAACACTTGGCAGATGCCAAGAAAGGTGTTGGCAGGCACTCTGACGCACACGGGCACCTTGTTGGGGGGCCCTGCCTCAAGGGATGGTTCTTAATTCAAGACATTGTGCTTTGTTATGTGTTGAAGTTTCCTGGACAGCTTGTAATGAAGCACCCTTGCCCGTCTGTTTCATAATCATTTTCCCTACCGCAGAAGTACAGTACTTAATTTTTTTTTAAAGCTCATCTCAGTTGACTTCACTCTGTTCCATTCTTGCTCTAGGCCTTTGAATTATGCGAGATGTCGTTTGAGCAGGCTTAATGGCCATTCACCCTTTCGGAGAGAAAAGGGGAGGGGACGTTGTATGGCCTGTCTAGGATTTATCTCAGACCTGACAGCCTTGCTGTCCATTTTCTGTCTGTGATACTTACGGGCGCCTCCTTATTACCTGTTTTAGCGCCGCACGGATTTGTTTCAATATTCCAAAATGTGCTGGATATTTTTTTTTTTTATCTTGTGAGGCCCTGAATCGCATTGATCAAATCCTAAATTGTCGAATGGGTTTCTCTCTCTTTAAGACACTAATTCGCATTGATCAGATTCTAAATGATCAGGTAGAGCTAGTTCCCGCAGTACACAAATTATATTAAAACAACATTACCAGGCCATGCTGCCTTTTTCTAATGCCGGTGTTATGTTATCCACAGCTGCATTATAACCAGTATGATTATATTACAAAGATGTCTTGTTCATAATGAAAAGTTTACACAGGGAAGGGAGAGAAGAGAGTGCAGTGTTACAGGAAGAGCTTGGCTTTGGGCAAAAGGATTGGGGCTTTAATAGAGTAATTACGTTTTGCATTTCTCTTGGATTCCTTTTTCTTCACTGTTGAGGGTCTGGAAGCAGGTAGCTTGGCAGGCCTGATTATTCGCTTAAGGATTGAGCTCAGGGAATAGACACACACACCAGGCCTGTAGGAGATTTTTTTAGCCTGAATGTTCTCACAGTTAGAGAACTGGTGGGGGATAACCCAGGTTCAAATCCCACTCTGCCTCAGGGGGAGCTTGGCCCAACTAGCTCTTGTGCCATGTATACTACCCAGAGCTCTTTGGAAGAAGGATAAAAATGTAATAAGGCAGTAGATGTTAACCTGATTCACCTGGGGGGTGAAACCTGGAGAAACATGGAGAAAGTGGGGTTTGGGGAGGGAAAGACCTTGGCATGGCATAATTCCGTAGAATCCACTCCCCAATGTAGCTATTTTCTCCAGGTGAACTGATGTTTGTGACCTGGAGACCAGTTGTAATTCTGGGAGATCTCCAGCCACTACCTGGAGGCTGGCAACCCTACTTAAATCTCAAGCCTGCTTAGATCTTGCATCAGCCTGTTGGATTAAATTGTCACAGTTTGAACAGGCTGTGAGAGGTGTTTCTACACACACGCACATGCGTGCACGCACACAAACACACACGCCCCTTTACATAGGTTGACATCAGGAACAAGCCTTTAATTCGTACACTGCCTGCATATAGAGAGTAGTGGTAGCCTGACTATTTCTGGCAAGGGTGCCAAAAATCTCATCCTGGTAAGCGTTGAATCAGACATGCACATTCTCATGCCTTTCTGTGTTTGGGTTTTTATTCTTCTGTGTCAGAGAGGCAGGCAGATGTGGCATTCTGTGTGCCACAGCTGGATCATTGGATTACGTCAACGTGTGCTGCAGACCTGTCCTTCATTTGCCACCTGTTGGCACCAGTGGAGTAACCCTTGTGTTGAGAGTCCCAAATAATCCTTTAAAGTCCATTGATCTTCTGTGGCTGAATCATGACCTGACCTAAGGCAGGTTGGACCAGAGATACTGCCTTCATTTTCTCCCCCATTCGCCTTTCTATGCTACTGCTTGTCAGGGAAGAAGCAGGGGGTTGAAGGGGAGAGAATTATGGTACCTTATCAGCAGCCCACGTGAAAGTCCCAGCTAGGCAGCATGAACAGCACACAGTAGGAGAACCAGGCCTAGTTCTTACAAATGAGGTGGTAAGTCTATGGTAGGGCTATCCCATTTTGCAGTTTTACCATCTGTGAGATGTAAGCCTGAGAGGAAGTGGGGTGAAGGAAAATGGTAACAATCCTAGAGAAGAGTAGAGTTAAAAGTTGGTCCTTTGTCTAAAACAATTGAAGATCAGTCTGTTTCTACTGCTTCTGATGGCCTCAAATGACTCCTTTTTTGTCTGGGAAGACTACACCTTTATTTAGCTTGATGGCTGCAACGATAAATGACATATGGATCAGAAAACACTTTGGTATGTTCAAAATACAATATGTAAATTAGAAGTACTAACCATTAGGGATGTACATTGAGAAAAAATGTTGTTATGACTTTGGATCTGGGATTAAGGTGGGAAATTTTTACTCCCACCTTATTTCCAGGTAGGACCTTACCTGTGTTTTTTTCCAAGTTCCAGAGTTCTGAGACTATGATTTTCAATGGGGAATGTCTATGAGGGTCTAGGGCAGCTGTTAATAAAGATACGGGCACCAAATTTGCACAGAATACAGCCCTCCTTCTAATCTAACACACACCCCTGAAAATTCCAAGCAGATTGAACAAAACGAGTAAATGTTATAAACCCCCAGAGTGAGTTGGTCCCTCTCTGAGCAGCCTCACTAAGCTCTGTCTACTAATTTCTAAAATGGCCGTCATGCAGCAGCCAGTAGGAGAGCTCCAGACAGCCATCAGCATTTAAAAAAATAAAGTCCTGTCTACATTCATTTCATTTTTCTTACTCTTATAGTGTCTGACAATGTCTTTTTTAAAAAAAAAATCCACTGAAAACTCTTGACTGTCTACCAAAGAACTCCCAAGTTTCAAGAAAATTGGAGAAGTGGGGGCGCAATTTTACAGACCTCCAAATTAGGTCCCTTTCTGCGCAGCCACACTGAGTTCGCTCCACTGATTTTTAAAATGGCTGCAAGCAGCAGCCAGTAAGAGAGCTCCAACCTGCCACTAACATTAAAAAAGAGACCTGTTCTTACTCTTACAGTGACTGAGTAACTTTTTTTAACTTTCTGCTGAAAACTCTGCCATCCTTTTATGTTGTGATTTTTCACTTGTTTTCTTTCACAAAGTGAGGAAGGCATCATTTGCAGAACCTGCCCCCCCATTCATCTGCCATTATTTCCTGGGGGGACTGGGGAAGGGAATAGAATAGTTTAACCAAATGTCACCAAATTTTAGCAGAGTTTCTTCTGCCTGTCCACCTAAGATCCCCCAAGTTTCAAGTAAATTGGACAAAGAGTTTAAATTTTACAGGCCCCTGACCAAGCCCCAAATTTCTACTTTTAGAGTGTGTGTGTGTGGGGGGGAACTCTCTTTCTGACCCACGAAGAGAGGGGAAGGAGAACGGCAGCTCTCTACACTTTGGGATTAGATGGGAGTACTTTCTGCTTCTCCCTTGCAAGGATCTTATTGGAAGGGGAAAATGCCATTGTCTAGGAATTCAGTAGAATAAAAGAGAAACATGAGCTAATGCTGAATGACAGGCAAACACTAGAACTTGGGGGGGCATGTTTTTTCGGGGGGAAGGAGCTTCATGATTCCCAAGCAGCCTGGATTAGTGTTACCATTCTAGGGTGTCAGGTAGTAACCCCCCAAACAGTTATCTTCATGTTTTTTCTGGCTCCAAAATTTCATCATGCACACCCTTACTAACTAACCTCCTTGGTGGAAGGATGAGTCCTTGGAGAGCACCAAATATTTTCAAAACTATAATGTGAAGTGAATTGGCAAATCTTTTGTAAATTGGCTTGCCTACAAATGCTTGGGAGACTAGCGACCAATCTGAGCTGCAGGTTAGGTCTTATACATGACTTCTGTACTATTCTTGCGTTGAGGTGTAAGATGTGTTCGAATGATATTGATAGGAGTGTGACCCATATAGCAACTATATAACCAGTTGACTATAACCTTAAGGGTCACAGGAGATCTCCCGTTTTTGTAATTATTGTAATTAATAATGAACGGACAAAGGAGGTCTCCCGTTTTTGTAATTATTGTAATTAATAACAAACAAAATATACACGTCTATAAGCTGCATCTGGTCCTCACTAGGGAGAAAGGCAAGATATAAAATGAAATAAAAATAATTTAATTTAATTTCTTGGATTTGTTACCTGCATGCCCCACAAGCAGGCTCAGGTCGGGTCACATTATCATAATACAAAAGCTAAAACAACAATTGACAATAATAAGATAGAATAACAATTTCAATACAGATTTAAAACTACATATCTAAAACACATCACATGAACTTTATGTCAGTACAGCTCCCACTCAACATCATGGGGGCAGGGCAGGTAGGTAGCTAAGTGTTAGCAGACAGGCAGACCAAAGGCCGCAGCGGAGAGGCCAACCAGCCAGTTCACTCATGCCTCAACCACTATTATAGGCCTGGCGGGACAGTTCCGTCTTACAGTCCTGGCAGAACTGTGACAAGTCCTGCAGGGTCCTGGTCTCACTTGAGGAAGAGTTCCACCAGGCCAGTGCCAGGTCCAAAAAGGCCCTGGCCCTGGTTGAGGCTAGACTGACATCCTTGGGACCAGGGATCACCAGAAGATGTTTATCAGCCAAACGAAGTGCCCTCCAGGGAACATATGGTGAGAGGCAGCCCCACAGGTATGTTAGTCCCAGTCCATTTAGGGCTTTAAATGTCATAGTCAATACCTTAAACTTGACCCAGAACTTGACTGGAAGCCAGTGCAGGTGACACAGAACAGGTTGTATATGTGTCCTAACCGGAATCCAAATAAGGATACATACTGCTCTGGATCAATTTCAAGGGCAGCCTTCTATAGAGCGAGTTACAGTAATCTAGTTGGAGATGACTGTTGCTTGGGTCACTGTGGCCAAGTCACTAGTTAAGAGGTAGGGAACAAGTGGCCTGATTTGACGAAGATGGAAAAAGGCAGATCTAGGAACAGCTCTCACCTGGGCCTCCATTGAAAAGGGGGCATCCAAGACCATGCCCAGGCTCCTCACCATCAGCAGAGGTGCCAGTGGTGCTCCATCCAGGGCTGGGAGCCATATTCTCAAACCCATCAACCCTTGGCCCAGGTGCAGGACCTCTGTCTTCATAGGGTTCAACTTCAGTCAACTCTGTGTTAGCCACCCAGTTACAGCCTCTAGAGCCCTGGCCAGAGTATCTGGCACGGCATCTGGTCTACCATCTAACAACAGATATAACTGGGTGTCATCCACATATTGATGACACCCCAGACCAAAATTCTGATAAAAATAGTTCTTTAAAGCCTTCCTATCTCACAACATTCTTACATATACACCTTGTACAATCGGGTCCTGTTACACAGTCTGCATATTCCAGCCCAGTGTGTGGTGTGTGTGTGTGGAAGGGGGTGCTAGTCTTTTGGGAAGATCTCCAAATTTTAAGGATTATGGAGTTGGGGGGTTGGTGGGACAAATGCTTAGATTTCGTAGAATTTCTTCTCCAAGTCTTTGGCCCTTTAAACAGTGATTGCTTTATAACTGACAGCTTTAGTTTTCCCTACAGCAACAAAGGCATTTTCCTTTCTTCCTTTGATCAATACAATCCATTAGGAATATAGAGTATCTAACACAGCTATATGAAATATTAATTAAGCGCATTTTAGCTAGATAAATGTGTACTCTGAATACAGTCGGAGCAGGGGTGTGTGGCTCATCCCCTCCACATGCAGTCCTTTTAAAGACACACTTGAATGTTTGGACGGGAATAGCGCATACTTGTCCCAGGTAGTGTGAGTGGTCAAATGTAAATAGAGTCCAGCTGCATCACACCAAATGTCCACCTAACCCAACTTCTTGGGAAGCCAGATGGATCCAGGGGACCCACAAGCAGAGAAATAACCTTTCCCCCATTTATCCTAATTATTCAGAAGCATGCAACCTTTGAACTTGCGGATGGATCCACTTAGAACTTGCGGGTGGATCCATTTAGGTATCACATCTAATAGAAATGGATTAATCCCTGAAAGCCATTGGTCATTCCCCCACATCTTGTGTCCATGACACAATAATAAATGCTTTAATAAGAGCAATAATAATTTACGTAAGCTGCCTTAAGCACTTTTGGAGAAAAGGTGGCTGATAGTTGCTTTAATAACAAGTTCCATAAGCCGCGATATGAATGGAGAACGAAGAAGTATTTCCTTTCGTCTCCTTCATCCTGTGTCTGCTAGCAGTCATTTTCGCTGGGTGACCTTGAATTCTAGTCTTATGAGAGAAGATAAATTTCTCTCTCCACACCATTTGTAATTTTATAGACTCTACTGCGCATCCACTTAGTCAAGGTTCTTTTTGTAATTAAAAAAAATAATAAAGTTACAGCTTGTGGAGATGGCTCTTCACAGATTGTGGTAGAATTGTGAGAATTGGTCTGAACACACGTTTGTGTACTGATAAAACTACTTAAAGGAATCATGATACTCTACACATACAAGAGCAATTCCCTTGTGCAGTCACAATTATACAAGCAGAAACTGTTTTGTGCCTGAGGGTACCTTATTCCAGACGGATTTTATACCAACATCGTTACACTGGAACAAAAGAGCATGTGCAGACAAGCTGCCAAGTCTAAAGATATGTGTTCATTAAGGCAAAGGCCTACAGTCTATAGGGAGCGTCTTCTCGGTATAGCATGTGGAAATGACGGGAGCACAGCCATATCTCCTGTTCTCTTGTTTGGGGCTACTGTATAGAACTTCCTTCCCCCTTCCCCCCAAACCTCCTTTTAGTAGATAATATAATGGAATGAGTGGCTGTCTTGTGTTTTGGGCGGGTCAATCTGTTAGTGGTATTTTTAGATTTGTGACTTTCAGACCTTCTAGAACCCGTTCTGGGAACTTACTTGCCCATGTGCATTCCAGGTGATTCTGGTGTGTGAGTGTATGCGTGGTATGATTCTAGGGCCAACAGTTTATGTAGACATCGGTCCAAAATTATTGGTCCTCATTGTTATAAACTGAGAGTAAGCCCCAGTTTATATTGTGGGGCTTTGCAGTGCAATAGACAGCGCACAGTGGTGTGCAGGCTGTATATTTGAGAAGCCTGTCCCCTATTACCTTTTTTTTTGCTGAGGAACTCTTGAGAAGTTTCTGAAGGACCTCATAATAGTATTTGAAAACCACTCTTGCTGTCCTAGATACTTGCCCAGTTTGGGTATTGATCTGGTTGTATAAACCTGAGGCTACCTTAAAATTGTCTAAAGACTGATGAGAGAAATTGTATCTGATTGATCCTCTAACACTGAAATCCTAAGAAGAATTACTCCAGTCTAAGTCCATTGGACTCAGATTGGAATAACTCTGCTTATTATTTCACTGTAAGTCATGCAATAACCTTCCATAGATTGATAGGGTACTGAGGCAGGATTATCAGGAGCATTTTATAGAACTGCTACAGGGATGGACTTGTTTCTCCAACCTTCCAGACTCATTTCAAGAGGTTGACCTGAGCCCTAAATACCTTGCCTTTCTTTTCTGCTGTCATCTTCTCCCTCACATGCACTGCACCTTTTGGCCATGCCCTGTTCCAGCCCCCGAATCAACACAAAAGTGCATCCAGCAGCATATACTGCTGTCCCTTATGGTTTCTCCCTAATACCAAGCAATTTGTAAAACAAAGAAAACCTTCTGGAATCACACCACATGTATGCAAAGAGGGTTCGTTTACAGGTGTCTTTGCTATCCCAGAAGTGTAAAATATATTCTGCGTGCAGACGGATCAAAGTCCAAGCTAGGGTCATCATTCAGAACTAGGCACTGTGTAGCTTTGTCTCATCCTTCTATATCTGAAGTCAACTTTGATATTCAAGGGTGACTTTGGAAAAACCTCAGGATTTTTCGGTGGCACCTTAGAGACCAACAAGATTTTCAGAGTGTCAGCTTTTGAGACTCAGAGCTCCCTTCTTCAGACCTTGTTTGCATTGCACTTCCCTGGGTTTTCAAAATCTTGAGATGTTGCTCTTGGACTTTTTTTGGCAGAGGTGTACAAACAAATCAAACCAATAAGTTTGCAGCAGGGTATAGCAGTATTCTTTTATCATAATATTCAATGAATGAGAACGATATTTGTATAAACCTAGAAAAACCCGAGAGTTGGGAACTTCTTTGAGTTAGCGTTGACAGCTGGAATGTCTGTAAAGCATTAACATCTTTGGGGCAGTCGGTGGGAGACAATGAGCTGAAGGCCGATTCACATATAATGCAGAGGCAAACTTGGGCTTGCTGCCCAGGATACACTCAACAGGCGGCCCCAGGCAATCGTGACTCCCTGACGAGTCTGATTTACAAGTCGGTTACATTCATCATTTACATCTCAGGTGTTGAGAAGGGCACCGAGGGAATCTCCACCTTTCTGAAGTCCCCGGAGACCAAGGGGAGAGGATGGAAAAGGGGGCCAAGTGAGGAGCAGTGCCCTTTTGCTGCGGAGGTGGCAGTCAGTAGGTTCCAGCCCTCAGACCATGCCTTGTCATGGTGTTGGCATCCCCTGACATAATTAAGGGGCTGGCAACCCCTAATTAGTTGAGCCTGAGTAAAGGACGAATGGACATTGTTCTCTGCTGTTAAAATCCTGTCTCTGTGGAAAACCTGTCTCTATGACAGCATGCCGAGGAGGGGGGCGCCCTCCCAACTTATCTGTTTCTGACTTTCGGCCTGGGATGAGAACCGTTGTCAGGGACCCCTAACTTTGGAACTCCTGAACTTTCTAAAACATCCTTTCAGATTTCCTAGCTGCTTTACTTCTAGCTTTTCATATACACGGTAGCTTTTGGGGGATGGGGAGGCTAAACTAGGCTGCCAGCAAAGAGGGTGGGAAATGCGCGGTACTTGACCTACTACAATATAGGCTTGGGGCTGGGCGTAGACTTTCTTTCCTGGCAACGACTCTGTAACAAACTGAGTACCAAACTGATAGATTATCAGTAAAGCTTTAGCTCATCCAGTTCTGGACCCATGCAGTGAAGTTATTGAGAACTGCCTGGCAGCAGAACCTTACGTGCCTGTGAGCGCAAGCAAGGCCTTCTCGTGAGTCAGGGCCTGTTCATAAGCCAGGAAAAGGAGGCAGAGAATTGACATGTCTCAGAAGCTGCGGAAAGCAGACGGAGGATGAAGCAGCTGGTGGCTGTCTCTAACCAGGAAGGAAACTGGGAGCATAAGAAACCTTTTCCCTCTGGCTGAAGCCCAAGGGGCTCGTGGCTACCTCTACCCCTCCTCCTACCCTAGCAGGCCCCTTGTTTCTGGTTTCAAGGAGAAGAATAGGTTGTCCATTACCTTTACGTATTAATTTATCTTCCTAAAAATGTGTGAAGTGGCTCTCCAATAACTTTTAAGCAGCGCTTAGACATTCCCCCGTTATTTCCAGGGCTCTGTCCATGAAGCTGGATGGATTCAGTGTCACGCAGAGAAAATATCCACCAGCTTCTCATGCACGCTCACTTGGATAGATGGAGCAATTTTCCGTAGACTCCTTTTATGAAATCAAGTGAGTGAAATTCTCCCTTTCTCATTACACATCAGTGGCCAACAGTTAAATTGGCACGTTTCTTATTTTTGTGTACTGGTAATCTACCAAGTCCCCTGAAAATTGATAGATACGCTCATTAAGGGCAGTTCTTGCTGCCGGCTGCAGTTCCATGAGCCTCTGCCTCCAATGAGAAGGGGCACTTTTTGCTCGTACTGGCGAGTGATACTCTGCCACGAATACAGCTGGCATCCAGTTTCCTTTCAGAGCTTCTCAAGCCTCTTGCTTCCAAGTGTTAAACATGCTTTGTTGGGAATTCACAGGAACGCAAGTTACCTATTTCTCAATTACAGTATGGAAACAAGGTGGGAGGCTAGGAGCGGCAATCTGTTTCTCCTGCGCATCGTCCTCATGTGTGGACGAGTGGCAAATGTTTCCCCCACCGCTCCTCTCCCTTTTGTACGTAATTCCATTTGCAGATTTTTGAACATCTGTGTGCATTTGAGCACATCCCAGTGATTTCACCTGTTTGCATGGTAAAGAATGTGTGTTTTGCACTGTTGATGATATGGGTTTTTAAAAGGGGGGGGAGCTAGCAGGCCACCTGTTTCTTATTACAAGGAGAAGAATAGATTGTCAGCGACCTTTACATGCTAAAACATGGCTCTGCTGTTGGAGTGGCTGGCGCTGCTTGCTCAAACACCTCCCCCCCACCCCCACACACCTGTTAAACGCCGCCTATGTTCTGCACAGCGGTAACCTTCGAGGGCAGACGGCGCTGGAACTCAAGTCAGAATCAATTGCATTGGCTCTTTGCGCTTGGGCATAGTTTTGCAGGAGGGGGGGGGGTCAGCTCCGCTAACCTCCGTTATCCCAGCAGAGCTCCTGAGCAAGATGAAGCGATCAAAGCAGGAAGCCAGGACATCGTCACAGCCTCATTACTTTGCAAGCTGCACGCACAGATGCTGCCTCGTCCTCCATCCATCCGTGGGCAGGGGCTGATTTACATTCCTAACACCTCCATTACAGCTCATTTGCTGCTTGGTGATTAACCAGTTCCCGTCTCTTTCTCTGCAGCGCTGATTTTGAAAGCTGAGCAAAGAGAATCGTCAACAGAGGGCAGAGGTTATACTAGCTGCGAAAGGTGTTCAAGGCAGTGGTTTTAATCCGTGAAGCCATAAATAAATGGCTTGGGCTTCTTCCGTCCTTTCACAACATTCTCCTTTCCCCACAAGAGCCTCATCAGCCAGCCAGCCAAGGATGAGTGCCGCTCTCCATGTGTCAGTTTTGAGCAGGGAGGGCATATGAGATTTATTCTTGGTCTCCATTCAATCTCTTGAAATTTCTCACCTGCCTGAATCCTTTCACCAGAGTATGACACCTGGGCTTTAGTCAGGAGAACGTGTTGTTGCTGGTTTATTTGGATTATTCTATAGAGGTGTTTGGTTAGGTTTCTAGATATTACCCATCATGAGCTTCTAGTGACATGGTGGTTAAAATCTGCCTGAGTGCGATTAGGGCTTCCCAGGAAAGGGATGTTGAATGGAATTGATATGATTAGACACCTTAATATTATTTCCCGGGGAGAACTTGGTGGATGACTTTAGCACATGATGCACATTTGGAAGCTGGAACTGTTTTCCTGCACATTAGAAAGTAGCACTGATGGGGTTTTGCTTTACTTCCCCCCACCCCCAGTAGCTTGTTGCAGTCAAAGAGGGGACAGAATGTCGGCTCTCAACTAAAGGCCTAGTGGAACAACGCCGTCTTACCGGCCCTGCCGAACTGTAATAGATTCTTCAGGGCCCGGATCTCCAGTGGGAGTGGGTTCCACCGGACCGGGGCTAGAGCCAAGAAGGCTGTGACCCTGGTTGAGGCCAGACGAACGTCCCTCAAGCCGAGGACCAACAGTAATTGTTTGTCCGCAGAGCACAAGGCCTTGCGGAGGACATACTGGGAAAGGCAGTCCTGTAGGTCTATCGGCCCCAATCCGTTAAGGGCTTTGAACACCAGAACCAACACCTTGAACTGGATCCGGAACGCAACTGGGAGCCTGGGCAGCTGGCACACCACAGGGTGCCTTTTCATCCTTTCTGGTGTCATAATAAACATATGACGCTGCCTTATACCAAGTCAGATTATCGGTCTGTTGAATACAGTATTGCCTACTCCAGCAGCGACTCTTCACGGTCTTGGGGGGAACAGTTTTCCCCAACATGTGCTAATGTATATCCTGTAACTGTAGATGCCAAGGATTGAACCCTAGATGGCCTTCTGCACGTGCTCTACCCCTAAGCCAAGCCCCTCCGTTAATCCATCCTGATTACAGTGGAGTTTAAGTATTTTAGAGACCAGCCAGATACGGCAACGTGTCCTGTTCCTTTCTATTGATCATTCATAGTAAGGAGAACCCTGCGTACCTCCCTGCGCTCCTCAGATGAAAAGCGGAGTTGAAATGTAACAGGCCACTTGCGAAGCTGCCTTTTGCTGGCTCAGACCATCGGTCCATCAGTCGGTATCGTCTACTCTGCCTGGCAGCGACTCTCCAGGGTCTCGGGCTGAGCTCTTCCACATCACCTGCCACCTGATTCTTTTAACTGGAGATGCCGGGGATTGAACCTGGGGCCTTCTGCATGCCAAGCAGAAGCTCCGCCACTGAGCCCTGGCCCCTCGGCACTTCAGAGGTGCTTTAGAGACTTGGTCCTGTTGAGGCTTACAGCCATAGAAGCCATTTGTAGTCCTCCTTTCCAAACCTTGTGCTGAGGCCCAGGGTCTCTGTTTGAGCTTTGTTCTCCCAGTTCCGAGTTCATCCACTTGTCTAGTGCATTTTTTATCCTTCTCTTTCACTAAGGAGTTGGGGGGCATGCTTGGTTCTCCCTTTGCCATTTTATCTTCATAAAAACCCAGTGAGGTAGGCGAGGTTTAGAGGAAGCAGCTGGCCTGACATCACCCAGCAAGCTTCATGGCGCAAGGTGAATTCGAACACAAAGCTCTGAGATCCTGGTCCAGCACACTGACTGCAGCCCCTCACTGGCTTTCCCATCACTCTCTCCACATTGTGGAGGATAGTTGGATAATAGATTTTGCCATGCTAACAGCATGCCGTTCCCAGCTCTAGCTGAGTCTCTCTCAAAGCCTTCTAGATCAAATGAGGTTGTTTTTCCTTTTTTACCCCCCTAATTGCCAGTGTTACGGATTCCATCTGGGATCCCTCTCCTTCCTCAGTTCCTCTTTATATTACCTTCATCAATCTCCGCAAGATTCACGCAGCTCGAATTTATCCAGCAGTCATCTGGTTGTGCCGAGGGAGAACAGGCTCCGGATGAGTCATCTCTCCCCGTGTGACTCCTGCAAGGCTGCTGGGAGTAAATAATTTAAGCACACGCCAAAACAGCCACTCCCATACAACACAGGAACGGCGGGAGTCCTGACACTGCTCCTTAGTAGAAACACAGGCTCAGAAGTCTCTTCCGCTACCGGCAGCCGCAAGATTAGAATCGAAGATCTCATGGTTCCTCAAGAAATTGGCACCATCCGAGTGAGAAGGCCAGAGATGAGAGGGAAGCACTGTCAGGCATTCAGATCCTTGCAAAAACTCTCCCCGAGAGAGAGAGACTGCGAAGCTCCTTGCCTCAGCTGAAGAACTAGAATGCTTTTTTCCCAGAATCGTATAGGTTGTGTTAAATATACCCCACTGTCAGCCAGCCCAAGCTTAAGAAGCTGAACCCAAGAACCTCTGCAGAAGCCACTCAACACCGAAGGAAAGGAGAGCTGGGGTGTTCATGCCATGAGTCTTTGCCCTTTTAAACATCTCACAGGTCAGCAACTTTGAGGGCAGAGCCAATGTAAACATCAGAAATTCTTGAGAGCACTTCACACGGCCCCTCGTTCCCTGTACATAGCCACTCATATACAAACTTTCATAAATTCATCTAGTCCTCTTTGGAGGTCTCTGAGGTGCACGTCTGTACTGTGCTGTGTGCACCCAACTGCCCCTTTGCCATCTATGATTTGGGTGTAGATGAAGCATTCGATGCTTTATGCAGATTGTCCCATGCCTCTTTGCATATTTGTAAAAAGATTTCTGCGCTTCAATTTTGACTTCCAACATTGGTTATTACAAGATGTTGTGATGATATCTTCTCCCCCTCCTCCTCGAGCATTTCTGTAATCCTTCAAAATGCATCATATACAGTCTTTACAGTACTCTGGTAAGGTAGATCAGTATTATTGTTAAATTCCTGTCCTAGGTCTAGTCTACACAATATGTTTACCACAGGGAGTTTTCCGTTTTCACGTGATGTATTTGTTTAGAAAGTCACCATATGCATTCACCATGTTGTGATGGTTGCTTTCCACTTCAGAAATACTATTATTATTATTTATTACATTTCTAACTCGCCCTTCCTGCAAGCGGGCTCAGGGCGAGGTACAGCAGTTATAAAAATATGATACAAATATGAAAACAATTCATAAAACAACAGTTCATCATAAAATCAACAAACAGATACTAACTGTCCCAAGATGGGGTCAATTCCAGATTCCTGCCCATCAACATACAGGGGGAGGGAAGCGGACAGATAATGTACTGCAACCCATATGTGGGTCAGCAAATGAATGGGCACTACATAGCCCCGTGCTGTACCCATATGTTGGGCAGCCAGCCGGTGGACACTGAGGCTGGTGGTAGGCTCAGTGAGGATCTCATGCCGGCCTCAACCATATGCCTGGTGGAACATCTCCGTCTTACAGGCCCGCTGAAATGATAGAAGATCCTGACAGGCCCGGGTGTCCTCAGAGTTCCACCAGGTTGGGGCCAGGACCGAAAAGGCCCTGACCCTGGTTGAGGCCAACCGAGCCTCCCTGGGGCCAGGGACTACCAGCAGATGTTTTCCAGCTGATCGGAGCATTCTCCAGGGCACATACGGGGAGAGGCAGTCCCTTGGGTATGCTGGTCCCAGTCCGTTTAGGGCTTTATAGGTCAAAACCAGCACCTTGAACCGAATCCGGAATTCCACAGGGAACATCAAGAATTCTGTAAGAATGTCATGTGATCTTTTTGGCCCATGGCAATTAGAATATTTGCATTATGCTCCTAGAAAAGAGGTTTTTAGTATCAGCTGGCCACTTAGTTTTGATTCCAGACTATTTGAAAGAATTGCAGCTAGCTACCTGTGTGTTCTTTCTTGGTTCTTTCTTCTGCAACTTCCTTTATGTAGTTAGAAATGACTCATGATATGTGGTATCTTCAGAGCTTGGGTGTAGAGGGGAGCACATTCTAATGGATCATTTACAACTAAATTACTTTAAAGTAGGTGCATAAGAGGCCATGAGTTCAAGTGGGTTTGGAAATCTTCAAACATTACAGCCCAGTTCAGATAACACTCCCCATGGACATACAAGAATGCATCCGTACAGACACACCCCAGGAACCACGACCGGGAAGATTCTACCTGCTACCCAAAATCCACAAAACAGGTAACCCAGGACGCCCAATTGTTTCAGGAAAATGCACCATCACAGTAGGAGTCTCGGGATACATGGACTCTATCCTCAGGCCCTATGCCACCAGAACACGCAGCTACTTACGGGACACCACTGACTTCCTCAGGAAAATACAGTCCATTGACAACCTACCAGATGACGCCATCCTAGCAACCATGGATGTGGAGGCCTTGTACACCAATATCCCACATGCAGATGGACTGCAAGCCATACGAAATATTATCCCAGACAAAACCACAGCAAACCTCGCCACTGAACTTTGTCACTTCGTACTCACTCACAATTACTTTGAATTTGGTGACAACTTATATCTACAGGTGAATGGCACAGCCATGGGCACACGCATGGCACCACAATATGCTAACATATTCATGGCGGACTTAGAGCAACGCTTCCTCAGCTCCCATCCACTGGAACCACTACTATACTTAAGATTCCTGGATGACATCTTCATCATTTGGACCCATGGGAAGGAAGCCCTTGAGAGATTTCATCAGGACTTCAATAACTTTCACCTTACTATCAACCTAAGCCTGGACCACTCTACACAACAGGTACACTTCCTGGACACCACTGTACAACTACATAATGGACGAATAAATACCACCTTATACCGGAAACCAACAGACCAATACTCATATCTACATGCCTCCCCCTTCCACCCTAAACATACCACTCGGTCTATTGTCTACAGCCAAGCCTTACGTTACAACCGTATCTGCTCCAATGCTCTCGACCGAGACTCACACTTAAGAGATTTACAACAAGCATTTTTGAGACTACAGTACCCACCAAATGAAGTGAAGAAACAAATCAACAGGGCCAGACTAGTACCCAGAAACAGTCTGCTCCAGGACAAACCTAAAGGAACTAACAACAGAACACCACTGGTTGTCACCTATAGCTCCCAGCTCAAACCCATCCAACGTATCATCAGTGAGCTACAACCCATCCTGGAAAATGATACCTCTCTCTCAGAAGTCCTGGGTGGAAGACCTTTCCTTGCCTACAGACAGCCCCCCAATCTTAAACGACTTCTCACTCACAATCATGAATCGGCCAGCAGAGTCACCAGCACAGGTACCAGGCCCTGCAACAGACCCAGATGCCAGCTCTGCCCCTATATCTACCCAGGGAATACAATTACAGGACCCAATGGCATCAACTACACTGTCTCTGGCTCTTACAGCTGCTCATCCTCCAATCTGATATATGCCCTCATGTGCCAACAATGTCCTTCTGCTCTGTACATTGGACAAACCAGCCAACCTCTACGCAAAAGAATAAATGGACACAAATCTGACATTAGAAATGGAAACGTCCAAAAACCAGTAGGAGAACACTTCAATCTACCAGGACATTCCACCAAAGACTTAAAGGTCGCTGTGGTTCAACAGAAACCTTTCAAAAACAAAATCCAACGGGAAGCTGCTGAATTGGAATTCATATGCAAATTTGACTCTGTCAAGCTGGGACTGAATAGAGACTATGAATGGTTATCACATTATCACAGGTAACAGATTCCCTTTACAGAGGCGTGGTCTGGGGGAGCCCAGTGACGCCTGGTGTGGGCTTTCGGGGATCACAGTTCTCTTTGTCAGATGCAGCTGGCAGGGAGAGCTGTGGTCATCGAAGGCTTATACTACATAGGAATTCGATACTTTCACTGCTACAAATGAATACGGCAAACTGACTGCACACCAAAAGGAGATGTTTACATTTCCAAGCAAAGGAATGTTTTGACTGCCTCCACGCTAATTGCATTCTGTCTCCTTGTGATATATGTCCCCTTCTTTCTCCCCTCTCATCCCTCCTCTTCTGTATTTGACCAGTTCGGATCATGCATCTGATGAAGAGAACTTGATTCTCGAAAGCTTATGCTACAATAAAATTGGTTAGTCTTAAAGGTGCTACTGGACTCTTTTTGATTTTACACCATATACTTGTTTGCACTCTTTTCCTCCACCCCCATATATAGATTAACTCCTTCCTTTCCCGCTTTGCACTAGCCATGGCTTTGCTACAGCGTTTGGAATCAGGCAAACTATGGTTGGCACAGGATTGAAAATCATAGTATGGAGACATTGCTATTCCTCGTTTACTAGATTTGGAGGTAGCAGCCAGACATGGCCAACACACTCCAGGAAAAGGAGGAAGGAATCCATGCATGAGAGGAGAGGAAGAATGGCGCACGTTCATGCATGATTCAGTTCACATGGCTTGGCAACCAGCTGCAGCAACAACTGAATTGAACTTTCACATTTCACACAAGCCATCTGAGCTGTATTTATCCACAACGCTGTAGGAAGAGAAAGGTCTGTCTGACGTGAGAGAAATCTGGAATGCATGCTGGCTACAGACACACTGGTTCATGGGACAGCAGAGCAGCTAAGGGTCGCCGGACCGCTGCCAGGGCTCAGGCCCCGTGTCCTTGCCAGCAAGGCGGACCAGATTCTGCGGCAAGGTTGTTCCTGTTTTGCGCTGCAGTGGTGCAGCAGATTGGGAATTCTGTGCAAATTGAGGGTTTTTAATTATTTATGGAAATGACTAATGCAATCAGTGCTGTAGCTCTGGTGTTATTAATTTTGAAAATGAAATTCAGTTTATTTTGTGCTGTACCAACAATTTTTCCTCTTCAATATGCTGCAGCTATTTTGACTGGCAAAGGTTTAACTGCCTCATCGATGTTGCCAGGTGCCAAACGGGAGGGGGGCGGAAGGCTGGCAGGAGGCCCTCGGTTCTGGCAGCACACAGAGATGGGCAGATGAGCTGCATTTGCTGTCTTCTCTTGCAGGCAGGTAAATACGGACAGCCCATGCGTTTTAAGCCTCTGTGACTAAAATACAAGTTCATGGCTGGAAAGCTCTCGTTTAAACCACAAGGTTATGTGTCGTCCTGATGGAGACCCAGCAGATTGTGCCGGGCATTATTTTGATGGACACTGAGCTTTTGGAGTTGCCCTCATCAGACTGCAGACTGAAGTTGTTGGTAGAGCAAGATAGTTAGCCGTGTTAGTCTGTCCATAGCAGTAGAAAAGAGCAAGGGTCCAGTAGCACCGACATAGGTGCTACTGAACTCTTGCTTTTTTCTACTGAAGTTATTGTTGCAGCTCTTTAACATTGGCCACTTTCTCTAGTGCTACTCTCACTTGCGGTATTAATTTTTTCATAATGGCTCCTTGGTGCTTTGAACACTGAGGTTCTAGCCCACACCAAAAATTCTGCCTTACTACATGCTTGGCTTTAAACTCCGTATTTTTACTCTTCGCACAGAAGCTGTTGTCTCCCCCTCTCTTTCTACCATGCCAAAACCCTGTCCTCCTACGAAGTCCCATCCCTTCTACAACATTTTTGCTGCATTCACTGTATTTATCAGCTCTCTACTCCTGTTATCATTATCCCTCTATCTTTAAATCCTGTCGTATCCTTTCACCTGTTCTGTCTGAGTAAATCTACTGAGTGAACACTGTCTTGCTTCTGTGTCCCAAGAAAATCACTAATGCTAAGAGCCGGTTTACGTTTTATATGGCAGGCCTGTTTGCCATATGTATACTGGTGCTTAATGTGAAAGAGGCACATCCTAATATGCATGACAGATACGTGGCAGGGAGCCACGAACAAGTGCAAATCCCCAGTATATGGCCCTCAGAGTCTACGGATGCCTACTTCCCTTAGAGCAGGTGCCTATGGGTGCCCTGGTGCCCACCAAATGTTTTTAGAAAGCAGGCGGGACCAGATGGGGCTTTTGATTGGCTGTGCAGATCTTTAAAAACAGCTGCCACCATTGCAAGAGGCCCTTCACTGCTTGGCTGAAGAGAAGCTGTGTGTATGCAAGAAAATGTTTTAAAACAATATAGTCATTTTAAAAAGCATCCCTCAGCCCAAAAGGATGAAGAGTTGCTATTAGAGTTATACATAACCTCATTCCTTGACATGTTGTGGATGGCAGCAGCCATTCTGCGGTTAACTCTGCCTTCTGTGTTGACCATTTTGTGGCTGTACCCACCACCTTGTGTCAGAGTTTCAAAATGTGAGGACCCGTGCATTAGACAGACTTACTTGTATGTATGGCAGACATATTTGTCACTTTAAATATGATTTGCTCTTCAGTCAGTATTGACCATATTCTCACAATATTGATGGTTGTTGGGGGTTTTCCGGGCTGTATTGCCGTGGTCTTGGCATTGTAGTTCCTGACGTTTCGCCAGCAGCTGTGGCTGGCATCTTCAGAGGTGTAGCACCAAAAGACAGAGATCTCTCAGTGTCACAGTGTGGAAAAGATGTAGGTCATTTGTATCTACTCAGGAGGGGTGGGGTTGAGCTGAGTCATTCTGTAAGAGTTTCCCAGGGTGTGGAATGCTAATGGCGGGAGGCTTCACTGTAACCTGAGGAGGTTCTTTTGCATATGGATTGGTGCTTGATGTGCTAATCTTCTCTGCAGGGCTATTGTCGGGTGTGGAGTGTTTTGTTGGCCTGGTGTTTTTCAGAACTGGAGCCCATGCTCTGTTCATTCTTAAGGTTTCTTCTTTCCTGTTGAAGTTTTGCTTATGCTTGTGAATTTCAATGGCTTCCCTGTGCAGTCTGACAAAGTAGTTGGAAGTGTTGTCCAGTATTTTGGTGTCCTGGAATAAGATACTGTGCCCTGTTTGAGTTAGGCTATGTTCAGCCACTGCTGATTTTTCAGGCTGTCCAAGTCTGCAGTGTTTTGTTCATTAAGAATGAACAGAGCATGGGCTCCAGTTCTGAAAAACACCAGGCCAACAAAACACTCGACACCCGACAATAGTCCTGCAGAGAAGATTAGCACATCAAGCACCAATCCATATGCAAAAGAACCTCCTCAGGTTACAGTGAAGCCTCCCGCCATTAGCATTCCACACCCTGGGAAACTCTTACAGAATGACTCAGCTCAACCCCACCCCTCCTGAGTAGATACAAATGACCTACATCTTTTCCACACTGTGACACTGAGAGATCTCTGTCTTTTGGTGCTACACCTCTGAAGATGCCAGCCACAGCTGCTGGCGAAACGTCAGGAACTACAATGCCAAGACCACGGCAATACAGCCCGGAAAACCCCCAACAACCATCGTTCTCTGGCCGTGAAAGCCTTCGACAATACATCTCACAATATTGACAGTATTCTCACAGACTCAAAAATATGGAGACCCCTGCATTAGACTTACTTGTATATATGGCAGACATTTCCGTCACATTAAATATGATTTGATCTTCAGTCAATATTGACAGTAGTGTGTATCTGTTTTACTAGTGCTGCGTGACCCTCTGCTTCCTTGGACCTTAATACTTCACTGTGTACAGTGTGGGTGTTTGCCATTGCTTCTCAACAGATCCCAGTGATGCATTCCATATACCATTTTTGTTGTTGTTGTTTGTTTAATGTAATATGATGAAGAACAGCCTCTTCTGGTGTCACAGAAATACAGATAACGGAAGCACTGTGGCCCAAGTAGCAGGGACGAGGAAGAAGCAATTGAGTGATGCTGCTTGAGCGTATGAACAGGGAGGATCTGCTTTGAGCCAAGGATGCATGGTGGGTACCACTACCACTTCAGGATGTCTTGGACCATAACCTTTTATAAATCGGAGGGTTTGCCCATTTTGCTCATTACGCCATTTACTACTCAGCAGGGAACTTGATAGGAGTAAAATCCACTTGTATTCCTTGAATCCTAATCAGTGTTATCTCGTATCAATTATTTCACCGTTGAAAAATCCTTCCCTGCAAAATGTTGCTCTGATTAAAATAATGTTCTTTGCAGCATGACTTTGATGGCATGTTCCTCTTGTAGGCAACCCTCATAACCTCCTCTTTTACTAGTCAGTGGATCAATAATGCATTTCAGGCTGCCAAATGCCAGCAACAAAATCCAGTTAAGTTTGTGTCTGAGTTAATATGCACACGCATGCACAATAACAATACGTTTGCCTTATTGTAGCAGATTGGATCAATGATCCATCAAGTCCAAAGTCCCACTTCCATCAAAGACTAATGTCTAATGCTTCAGTGGAAATGAATCCCATGTAACGATTTTGTAATTCACCCAGCTAGTCGTCCAAGGCTGCAAGTTTTGAGGGAATTGCCAGTCCTTGTAGCTCAATCTAGAAAATGTCTCTTAGTAGCGCTGTGCCGAATATTCTCTAACTACAATAGTTACATGTAAAGTAGCGTGTTCACTGCTGCTCCTTGGTGCCCGTTGTCCTTCTTAACCCTCTATGTCCTTGGCGTCATTTGCCCACCTTGCTGCTTCATCCATCTGCAGTGACTCAGTCTGGCTTTGTTTTTGAGCACCTGTGAAATCATCAGGCCAGGTGTGATGTCCTTGACATTAACAAGATTATGAAGGTTGCAATTGTAAAGAAGTGGGCAACGAATAAACTGAAGTTGAATCCTGGCACGGTGGTGGTGATGCTTTCTCTGCATGGGAGGGGTACTCCCTGTGAGATGAGCTCAGGAGTCCTATTAAACCCAGCTGTGTTACTAGAGAAAGAGGTAGCCATGGGTAGTTTACCAACTATAGCTGGCCTGTAAACATTCCCCCAAACTGGCTGCACTGTTCTATACAACAGTAACCTTGAGGCTTGACTACCATAACATGCTCTGAGTGGAGCTGCCCTTAACAATTATTTTGAACCAGCAGGTGAGCAAAATTGGGGGGGGGGGTTGACTGTAAGGCTTATGTTATGCCTACTTTACTATAATTACATAGGCTGTGTATTGGTTCTTAAGTTCAATTCAAGGTGAAGGTGCTGACTTAGAAAGCTCTTCATGTCTGGGGCCCACATACTTCAAGGACAGTCTCTGCTCGCATGAGTCCATGTGGCTGCTCCGCTCAGCAAAATGAGTGGTTCCACCTCCATGAGAGTATGAACAGTGATTGCTTAGTCTCAGGCTTTTGGTAGTCACTTTTAATGTTGTGGAACCATCTTCCAGAACACATAAGAAGTAGAGATGCGCACGAACAGTAATATGAACAAAAAAAAAAAAGCCACGAACAGCCCAAACTTCTGTTCATGAACAAGCTGTTCGTTAGGCCCCATTCTAAACTAACAGGTGGTCCTTGCAAGTCTCGTTCGTTGCTATTCGTCAAGACAGGCAGTCTGGCACTTGCAATCAATTCCCTTGGCAACTTAGGCAAGGATTGTCTGAACTCTCTCTGAATTCCTGCTGTTGCCCTGGAAACCCCAATCTAAGCCCAATTTGGCTTGATAGGCAGGTCTTCCTTTCAAGTTTGGAGCTCCAGATTTGTTACAAGGGAGGCTCTGGTTTTGCAGACAGTGGAGAGGGAGAGACAGTTGCTGTTGGCATTTTTATAGAGAGAGTGCATTGAGCTTGAATTTTCTTTGTGTTTGGTGGGATAGGGATCTACCCCTTCAAGTTCCAGGGCTGCTGCCAGGCTCTGGGCCAAGCTATTATTTATTATTGGTACCTTTCCTGCTGCCTGCTCAGGTCAGGTTTCTGGGAGTGGTGTGGTAGGGATCTTGACTTGGATGATGGCTGGAGGACAGCCTGCTGACCCCCAAGAACAGCCAACTACGAACATGTTCGTGAATAGGGCCATGTTCGTGGTTGTTTGTGAGTCCCTGTTTGTGGATGGCAATGGACAACGAACATCATGTTTGTTTGTTTTCTGTTTGTGCCCATCTCTAATCAGAAGATCTCTGTCCCTTCTGCAGTTTCAGAGGGGGTGGAAGTCTGAACTTTTCTGAAGGGCTTATGACTTGCAGAATTAGTGGTTTTTAGCATCGAAGGGCAACTGCTTGGGCTTTTCTCAAATTTGTTGTTGCTGGGTGTTTCAGTGGGGGGATTGAATATTTGATGTGTTTGTGATGTATATTGGTCTTGTTGCTGTTACCTGCCTTCAGCCCGTTTTCTGGGATAAAGGCAGGCTTATGCCACAATAACTTTGTTAGCCACAAGATTCTCTGTTTTGGCTGCAGCGGACTAATACAGCTACCCCTCGAGAACATATGTGTTTTTGAGACTGGCCTTTGCCATGAGATCTGGGCAGTTTCAATTACAATAGTATCTATTCCACATGCCTGGAGAGTTCATAATCTATCCCAGCGTAAGCAACGTGCTTGGGCTAAGTGGCTACCTGTGAAGACATTGGTCTGCCATCATCTCAAATAGGGGAAGACAAAGGTTGTTCTTGGCAGATGAACCCAGTGATGCTTCCCAGCACCTTGTCCACTCACCTGGAGCATCTGCAAGGGTTCAGGAGCCAATGGCCAGGCATAAGCTACGCCTTCTTCCATGGATGACCTAAGATAGCCCAATCTTGCCAGATTCTGGAAGCTAAGCAGGGTTGGCCTTGGTTAGTACTTGGATGGGAGACCACCAAAAGGAAGACCAGGATTGCTAGGCAGAGGCAGGCTATGGCAAACCACCTCTGCTCATCTCTTGCACTGAAAACCTCAGCAGAGGTTACCATAAGTCGACTACAACTTAACAGCACTTTACACACACACACACACACACACACACACACCTGTGATTGCCTACCCCCCTGTCCTTAGTGAGCACCTACTCGGTCTGTTCAAATGGCTGGTGAAGATGTAGTTCCATCTGCTGCTTAACCATGGCCAAGAAACTGAGAGGAGGTTGCAGATCACACACTTCCTAATGCACAGTTTTGCCCTGACTTTCTCCCAGCACCCTTGGCCAGGGCAGGTCACTCTACATCTGTATCCACATTTGCCATACTTAACATAAACTAAAGTTTGCTTCCCATCATAATCTCTTGAGTGTAAGAGACTGACGGCATTACATCTATAGCAGCCATAGTTTTAGAAGGTACTAAATCCACTTCGTGTTTTTATTTTACTTTTAAATATTTATAAATACATTTTAAATACTGTTTTAATATTATAAATGTTTGTTTTTCACTAGCTTGGGGACCTTATTTGGGTGGAAAGGCAACATATATATGTTTTAAGTACATTAAATAAATGAATGAATTTCTCTTGGCAAGTGCAGTCAGGATTTTTGCTTTGTATTCATTCTCAGGTTTCCTTCTATTT
Organism: Eublepharis macularius; assembly: GCF_028583425.1. Taxonomy (NCBI): domain Eukaryota; kingdom Metazoa; phylum Chordata; class Lepidosauria; order Squamata; family Eublepharidae; genus Eublepharis; species Eublepharis macularius. The sequence continues at coordinate 6,153,042 of NC_072798.1, forward strand.
CATTGTTGTTCTGCTAGTTTTGATTCTATGAGCATATTGCAGTAATATAGAGTAAAGCACATTGCAGTAAGCAGTATGAAGCAATACACTAGTATTCTAGGTGAACTTCTCAACTTTGCATGAATTGTCTGTGTTTTTTTCAGAATGTTAGGTAACCAAAACAGGTGTGCCTTCATCTTTGACAGCCAATTAAAAATAGTGGACTCTATCTAGATTAATGGTCTTCTATCAGAAAATGAACAAATGGTGATGTACCAACTTAACTCTTTCTAACATTTCTCACAGATTTATAGTTTTGTTTTGCAAGTTGGATATAATGTCATTTTGGCTAATTAGAAGGTTATGCAATACAAATTATGAATATCTAATGAAGCATCAAACCAATCATAGTTTGTTTATGCTATCACATTAAAAGATTTTAGAAATTTGCATAAGATAACCTATAAAACATGCAATTCAGATAGTACGCTAGAGTTCTGATTGGAAGAAATCTCATGAGGACTTAGGTGAGAATTATACTATTGCTATCTTAATGCATTTCATAGAAACTGATTGTTTTAAACATAGAGTTAATTAGGAAATGTTAGCAAACCTAATTCTTATTGCCTTTCTGTATTCTGTTTTCGTAGGATTTATATTAATAATCAAGGCCAGCGCCAGGTTTTCTGGCATCTGATGCCGGGGGGGGGGCAGCTTCAGGACTGCTCCTGCCCCCTCGCACGCACGCGAGCGTGCTCGCACCCGGACTGCGGGGCGGCAGGAGGCTGGGCAGGAGGGCTGAGGGGCTGCCGGCCCAGCCAGGCACAGTGGATGACTGCAGAGGCGCGCGGGCAGCTTCCCATCTCTCCCGCTTAGCTGCCCTGTGTGCTGCTACCACCAACTCTGTGGCACGCGCCCCCGGCCCCAGCCTCAATGGAGGCGCCGGCCCTGTTAATAACCGCATATATTTTGATATCTTGCTTTGTTAAAAAACTAGGGTGTAATTTCAGTAAAAGAAATAAACACTAGAAAGGTGTCTGTGTACTTTGATGAGAAGGGGCAAAGCAAGAAGGACCCTATATAAATAATGTACTGATAAGCAGAATTATTCAAATGCAGCTACACGGGTGGTGGCCAGAGCACCAATCATGGCTCATATAACACCTATCCTTCGTCAGCTGCACTGGTTACCGGTTGAGTACCAAGGTTTTGGTGTTGACCTATAAAGCCCTATGCGGACTGGGCCCAGCATACCTTCGGGGCCGCCTCTCCCCTTATGTTCCCCGGAGGTCACTTCGATCAGCCACTAAGAACTTGCTGATGGTCCCTGGCCCCAGGGAGGTCCGTCTGGACTCTACCAGAGCCAGGGTCCTTTCGGTCCTGGCTCCGACCTGGTGGAACTCTCTGTCTGAGGAAACTAGGGCCCGGCAGGATTTGTTATCTTTCTGCCGGGCCTGCAACATGTTCCGCCAGGCATTTGGTGGGGGCTTGGCTGCCCTCTCGCCGGCCATACCACTGAAGACCTTCCACCACCCATGCAGGAAAATGCTGTATTTTAATATTTTATACCCGCCAATTTTAATTGTTTTGATATAATGTTTTAATGTTTTTATAATGTTTTTACCGTTTTAAACTGTTGTTAAACCGCCCTGAGCCCATTTGACGGGAAGGGTGGTCAAGAAATGTGATAAAATAAAATAAAATAAAATAAAATAAAATAAAATAAAATAAATAAAGAAAGAAAGAAAGAAAGAAAGAAAGAAAGAAAGAAAGAAAGAAAGAAAGAAAGAAAGAAAGAAAGAAAGAAAGAAAGAAAGAAAGAAAGAAAGAAAGAAAGAACAGTCCTGTTTGACAGGCCTTGCTCATTGCTGAAAGCTATCCTAGAGTAAAAGATAATTTTTTTCTTTTGAGATGGTAGGATCTTTGGTAAGGCGCGGATAAGAGAGTCCATTACGTGCACCTGTTCATCCTTGCTGAATACCACTCAGATCATGAAACATACATTTCAGCATCCCCTTCACAAGTACCTACAATACTATTCCTGAGTGCCATGCACCCTTTGGGGGAAATGCTAAAGTACATACCAGAACAACCTCTGGATTTTAAAAGGCAAGCTTCATCATATAAGAAATTGGAGCTATCTCATTAATTTTTCACAAGGGGAAACTCTCTTGAAGATTCTTCCCATTGAGTCTGACACTAACTAACCATAGCTACTGTCCAAATATCTATCTGGTGATCATCAGCGGGAAAGGTTAACAGAGCCTCGTTCTTCTCCCGCTTAAAGTGAAGCAAGAGAATGTTCAAAAGCGACGAGTGTCAGAAATTTAACCTCTCTGTGTGTGCTGGAGCAGTTAACTCTGCTGTATGAGCGCTGCCTTGCAGAGGATCAGTAGCGGAAGCCACAGAATCTTGCTTCATAGCCATGTGTACATTCCTTCATCTTTTGACCTTTCATCTGTTCCTCCTTATCCCTCCCCATCCACCTGCCATCTCAAATGAAAGCATGTCATGAAATGTTAAAGGCACAAACTTGGAAAAAGATATTTCTGTTGAAATGCAGGATGTAGCTGCAATGCCCTCACAAAGACTGCATCTGTCTATCACATCCACCCCCCAGCCCCCGCCACATCTTTCCTCTCTGGGGCTCAGGACTGCATATCATGTTCCTCCGAAGCATCCTCTGGGACCAGTTCCCTACCACGATCCTCCTGGGTCTTCTGTGTAATATTCTACATAGTATTCGAAACTTGCATTCATTTTCTTAGCCTTGAAAATGTTTCTCAGGTTTTTTCCCATTCATCTCCAGAACTCTGTTGTAGGTCAGGGTGAGTTGTGGTGAGTTGCTGGAGGCAACCGGAGTGTTGAAGCCAGGTTTACAACACTTACCACTGGGACCGTGGAATCCTTTTTTTGCTCTTCGTAGGGACAATTGGTTGGGCCAACTCTAGAAGAAACACAGAAATATAGAGAGCTTATTCTGTAGAACTCGAGTACAGAAAAAACACGTATCTTCTGCTACCTTCCATTTTTGAGAAATCTTAAACTATGAGAATTGTGGCTGACTTTGGAGCCATTTTAATTTGTGTTTGTTGATTTTTCCTTTCATAGGCCATATACTAGTAGCTCTGGTTCCAGGATCTTTTCCCCATGATCAACAAGGAAGAATACAATGGGATGGGAGGAAAGTAGGTGTGGGAAAAGGCTAGATGGCTCTTGGAAAAGTTCATAACCTTAGTTTTAATGCTGTGCAAGCCATCATAACAATAAATGCCGTAGTAGTGCTTCTCACAACAGACTCTCCCAACATGAGAACTTCTATGTCCAATTTTGACATCCTTAAATACAAGGCATGATGGATTATCTGGTAATGGAAGATGAAAGCTTTTTCTTCATTGTGCTTCATGTTACCAACTTGATTACATCATTGAATTGTCCGGGGGGGGGGCTCCACCTAATCCCTGATTTATGTTAGCATATCTACTGCAGTGACTGAAGACCTCACAGAGTTGTTCCAAAGAAGTGAGCTGTGACTCATGAAAACACATACCCTACCACAAATTTTGTTAGTCTTGTAGGTGCTACTGGATTCTTGCTCTTTTCTACTGTTACAGACAGGCTAACAGGGCTACCCATCTTGGTTTATTGGCTTTATTGTTGGGGGACAAAACTATTTCTTATAGCTAAGTGCTAAAAGGAGAAAACTAAATAGATTTAACAAGTTCCTTGCCAATGGCTAACCATTCCACCCCCCCCCCCTCAATATCTCTCTTGTATTATTTGTTGTGGATGGAAAGGACAAAGCTTTTAGACTTGCTTCAGGGTAGGTAATGTTTTAAATCATGCAACTAAAGCCTAGGTCTAAGCAGGGGACACAGAAACACTGCCCACCTACATACACAAAAAGTAAGGTAAAAGGTAAAGGTAGTCAGTCCCCTGTGCAAGCACCGAGTCATTACTGACCCATGGGGGGACGTCACATCATGACATTTTCTTGGCAGACTTTTTACGGGGTGGTTTGCCATTGCCTTCCCCAGTCATCTACACTTTACCCCCTGGAAACTGGGTACTCATTTTACAGACCTCAGAAGGATGGAAGGCAGAATCAACCTCAGGTCGTGAACAGAGCTTGGGCTGCAGTACTGCCGCTTACCACTCTGCGCCACGGGGCTCATATACACAAAAAGTGCAACCTCCCATTTTAGTGACTGGTTGGAGGCTGAGAATGTTTACGCATTCGGAGTGGGATGGGCGGCAAGGGGTGGGGAGGAAGCACTGCCTTCACTCTGACTTGACTTTGTATATCATTGTATAGTCAATGGTTGTTGTGGGTTTTCTGGGCTGTAGAGCCGTGGTCTTGGCATTGTAGTTCCTGACGTTTCGCCAGCAGCTGTGGTTGGCATCTTCAGAGGTGTAGCACCAAAAGACAGAGAACTCTCAGTGTCACAGTGTGGAAAAGATGTGGCAGGTCATTTATATCTACTCAGGAGGGGTGGGACTGAGCTGAGTCATCCTGTAGGAGTTTCCCAGGGTGTGGAATGCTAATGGCGGGAGGCTTCACTGTATCCTGAGGAGGTTCTTTTGCATATGGATTTGTGCTTGATGTGCTAATCTTCTCTGCAGGGCTATTGTCGGGTGTCGAGTGTTTTGTTAGCCTGGTGTTTTTCAGAACTGGAAACCATGCTCTGTTCATTCTTAAGGTTTCTTCTTTCCTGTTGAAGTTTTGCTTATGCTTGTGAATTTCAACCCCACCCCTCCTGACCTGCCAAGATATTGTCCACACTGTGACACTGAGAGATCTCTGTCTTTTGGTGCTACACCTCTGAAGATGCCAGCCACAGCTGTTGGTGAAACGTCAGGAACTACAATGCCAAGACCACGGCAGTACAGCCCGGAAAACCCACAACAACCATCGTTCTCCGGCCGTGAAAGCCTTCGACAATACATTGTATAGTCAAATTTGACTGCCTGTATAGTTCCTGCTTAAGTGAGATCATCTCAAGAAGAAAAATAGCAGATTGGGAAAGAAGCAACTGCAGACAGCAGTGAGCAGTTCTCTAAAAAGAGGTGGCATGAGAGACTCCATGACATTTCCCTTCCCACGCCCTGAAAATTTCCCTTTACATCCTGAAAAATTTCACAAGTATAAATTTGATATGTACCTATCAAAACACTTATTTAAAATATCTCCTATATAAAATAACTCTACTCATTCCCTGCTGTAATTTTCTTGCCCTTACAGAAAAGCCTTTGCTAGCAGAATATCTTGGGTGGTGTATCCTAGGACAAACAGAGGTATAAGAGAAAAGGATGGGGGGGGGGGACCTTTTGGATACCTCCCCCCCAATTCATTCCTTAAATAAAATGACACTCTTCCACAGACAACTCGAGGTGGTTTTGAAGACCCATTAAGGTTCCGGGCTCACTCCTGTGCACGCTTTATTTGTGAAAAGCTTGCGAACTGTAGCACAAGCCTTCTCCATAGCAGGAGCACATTTATGAAGATTGATAACAGGCAGGGCTCCGTGTTAACTTTTATTGTCAAACAGGCTGCAGGAGAAACTGCCTGCTATTGGCTTTTGCCTTGATTTATGGAAAGATGGCCACGTGAAAAAGGCATTGCATGAAATAGCTCTGCTGGCAGTAGAGTTATAAAACAGGGCTATAAGGAGACCAAACAATAACTAACTGTAATTATGTTCATTATCTTCTCTTTGAGTTTTCTGCTTTTGATGGGGCGCTCTGGGTCCCTGCCGAGCATGGACAGCAATGGAATTGCCTCCCCCTCCGTGTGGATATGAGACTGTGGCACTATGTCTTTCCCCCTTTTTTCTTCACTCTTTTTGTAATCCTTTCCTAGTAATGGCCAAACAGCAACTGTTTTGCTCCTAAAAAGGCAATGATTTTTTTCCCCTTGGTAGCTCAATCACTACTGTTAATGAAGGAGGTAAGTTAAAGCCCTTATGCAGAATGGGATTCAGTGGAAGCTAGCTGCAGGAGGAAGATCTGTCAAGATGCACTTTCAGCTCTTTGCGGGTGCCAGTTTTGAGCTGTGTTTGTAGAATCCGTTATCTGCTGGGATTAAGCAGACTTCATATAAACGCTTGGCGCCTGGCCGTGGCTATTTGCTTGACCAACCGATGGAATCTTCTGCCTACTGCACTTGAGTCTTCACAGCAGGTGTAAGGCTCTGACTTTAGCTGCAGTCTTCATGCCACTAGGTTGAACATTCCCAGTCTGTATCCAGGTGTGGCTTACCACAACCCTAACATCTGTGTGGCCAAAGATGAAGAGTTGGAAAAGAGCCTTCTATGCCTGCCCCCCCACCCCCACTCCTAAAACATAAAGTACTGCTTTTTATTTCTGTCGGATGAACTCATGCTTCCACAGGGGAAAGAATAACTGTCTAATCCAGTTACACTGCTTAAAGACAGAACCTCATGTGCGTCATCCTACTGAATACAGACTGCATTATGCTGCAAGGGGCAGGCATATTCAGAGGAAATGTAGAAGAGCTCTTAAGATTCGTGTGAAACATAGAGACGCCATTTCCAGCTACTGATTCAGGCCAGTATGCAAAGATTTGGCAACCAGTTCCCTGCACTGCAGAAGTTTCTGAACTTCTGTTTCTCAGTCAGAAAATCTCCATGCTATGAAGCGGAGATCTACCCTTCAGAGAGAAATATGAGCTGGTTTCCAGGCCCACAGTCAGAGTAGAGCCCAGAGCTCTTATTTGCCCCACTTAAGAATTTTTGGAACCCTTTCCACGATTCGTCACAACACAGCTTCCCGTTCAAAGAATGAAGACTCCTTTTCAAAACAGTGGTAGTGCTCCAAACTCCACCCATCTGGCCCACCCAGTTGTACCCGCCCAAGATTCCAGATGGAAAGGATCCAGAGGAGTTAGCCGTGTTAGTCTGTAGTTGCAAAATAGTAAAGAGTCCAGCAGCACCTTTAAGACTAAGCATAAGCTTTCGAGAACCACAGCTCTCTTCGTCAGATGCATCTGACAAAGAGAGCTCTGGTTCTCCAAAGCTTATGCTACAATAAAGTTGGTTAGTCTTAAAGGTGTTACTGGACCCTTTTCTAGATGGAAAGGAGGATCAAAAGAAATAAATGAGGACTTCCATAAAGCAATGTGCAGCTCTAGCCTCAAACTAGTTGACAACTTTGAACATACAGGTAATTTCTTTTGATGAAGATTTTATCAGAATGCATTGGGAACCCACTAGTCCTCACAGCTCTGTCCTGTGTGTGTCCACACACATACACACACACCAATTTCTCCCTGGCTCAAAGTGCATTTTTCAAGATCTCTGTTGCCTTTAACATTAAAAGAGCAATCCTAAGAAAAGTTACTCCAGTCTCAGCTCATTGAAATCAGTGGGCTTAGACCAGAGTAACTTTTCTTAGGATTGCACTATAAATCTACCCTGAACAGCTCCCTCATTCGCCAAGGTTACTGTGAGCATGGCATGATTTGTAAAGTGGGTAATGGATAACTAAGGAAGTTCATAAGGAAATTCGTTATAGAGAGGTAAAAGATTCTGAACGCATTTGAGTAATGAGGGGCGACTACTATTCTTCAACATACGTTTCTGATGCAAGCAGTTCGTAGACCTTAAAGCGTAAAGCACCTGTGATTGACAATAAGATTATATACGTTTCTGTTATCAGAAAATCATTGTTTATTTTAAACCTCTCCTGGAAATGTGACAGCCCCATCTAAGAAGGAGGTAGGCTGCTGATAATCCTGCTAGTCCTGTAGGATTTGAGTCCAGTGGCACCTTAGAGACCAGCAAGATTTTCAGGATATAAGCTTGCAAGAATCAAAGCTACCATCTTCAGATACCTTATCTGAAGAAGAGAGTTTTGATTTTGGAAGCTTCCACCTTGAAAATCTTGTTGGTCTCTAAGGTGCTACTGGACTCATATCTTGCTGTCTTCTTGCAGTTCTACATGGCTGCCTACCTGAAACTATCTGCTAGCCCTGACATAAAAACCCAAACCCTGAGAGGAGTAGAGTCATCTAAAGGAACTTGTGTTGAACAACAACCCACTTAGTCTGTTTCTGGCCATCTCTGGTCCTCCTGTAGTTGGGTACCAATCTCTAAAAGAGCCTTTTCTGCATACTTCTATACAGGGCTTTTTTTCTGAGAAAAGAGGTGGTGGAACTCAGTGGGTTGCCCTCGGAGAAAATGGCCACATGGCTGGTGGCCCCGCCCCCGATCTCCAGAAAGAGGGGAGTTGAGATTGCCCGCAATCTAAATTTCCCTCTGTCTGGAGATCAGGGGGTGGGGCCACCAGCCATGTGACCATTTTCAAGAGGTTCTGGAACTCCGTCCCACTGCGTTCCAGCTGAAAAAAAGCCCTGCTTCTATAGTATCATCTCAGTATATATTACTGATATAAAAAGAGAGAGCACAGTTCCTGTGGTAGTGGCAGGGCCCTATAAAGAGACTGGATTTTCAAGTAAGAAGATACTAATCTCCTTGTCAGTGTTCTGGGGATGAGCCATGTTTAGGATTGTTTTATGCCTCAACCATGGTAAAAATGAACAAATGGACTTCATTTTTACACTGCAAAAAGTCCTGCATGGTTGAATATTCAGAATGAGAAAGACGGGTCTCAGACTATGACCCAAATAATCCCAACTACATGACGGTCCAGCAACACTGTAAAAATTTTATTGGCACTTTTTGGGGATTCGGTTTCGTTTTCTCAGCCATGCCGGACGCTCCTCTCGGCTGGTCCGGGAGGAAACGACCGGGCACCCTGACCGGGCGGCTGATCCGCAAGGATTAGCCCCCAGGACTCCCAGGGAGGGAGCCAGGGTCCGGGACGCGGCGGGAAGAACTCCCCGAAATCAATGCGGGGGGGGGGAATTGCCCGTTTGTCCCTATGGAGGCCGGCAGATGTGCGCGGCGCCTCGAGTGCCGCCGGGCAACGAGAAACGGCAAGTAAAAGAAACAGGCGGAAGCCTGTAAACAAGCGAATCCCTTCTGTTCTACAAGCGTTTGTGAAGGAGAGGTTGATCTGAAGAAGACTCGCTCTTCCCCTTCGTGGAGTTCCAGAATTTTGTTGGCGCCCCCCCCCCCAAATGGCAGCAAAGAAGCAAAGTCCCGCTCTCGGTAAGTCAATCTCGTCTACCTTGCAGAAAGGGGAGTCGCTCGAAGAGTTGGTGCGCAGGGCGGTGGTGGAAGCCATAAAACCCTTTGTTGACAAGCTGAACGAAACTGATCAAAGGGTGGGCTTAATTGAAAGCGAGGTGAAAACCATTAAGGCAGCAGCGGGGGGGGGGCAGAAAAGTCTGCTCTGGAAAGTGCGTCACTTGTGAAGGCTACAAAAAAGGAGCTGAAGTTGGTGGAGAATCAGCTGATCGGGCTACAGGTGGAACGAACGCAGACAATTTTGCGTCTCCAAAACGTGAAAGAGGAGGAAAATGAGGATCTGTGGGATTTGGTCTCGGAACTACTGGCGACACCCGCGAGGTCGACTAAAGAAGAGGTTAAAAGCGCCATTTTGGAGGTCCGTCGGGCTTCTTCAAAATATGCAACAAAGCGACAGTTGCCTCGTGAGATCATTATTGACTTTTCAACTAAAAAGATTCGGGACACCATCCTATATAACTCATACAATGCGGATTTGGACTTTATGGGTTTGAAAGTCAAGATTTTGAAGGACGTTCCATTTCTAGTCCGGAAACGGCGTTTTAAATATAAAAAGTTTGCAGCTCTTCTGAGGGACCATGGAATAAAGTACAAATGGTTATTCCCGGAAGGAATATGGTTCAGATATAAAGATCAGGCCTATAAGATATTATCAGAAGATCAACTAAAGGATTTTGAGAATAAAAACCCAGAACTCTGCTGCACCAAGAACGAAGAAAAGGAGGAGCCGGAGGGGGGGGGGGGAGGAGGAGAGCATCGCAACAGCAGTTGCACAGAGAGAATTGCGTCCGGGACCTAGAAGGGGGAGGAAAGTTTAATCAGAATTTGAAATGTTTATTTTCTGTATGATTAACCACTCCATCATTATTCTATGGAGCTATTTTTGTATTATGACAGTATGAAGGGAAACATTGAAGTGTAGTGTTTAGTGTTTGTAGTTCATTCCCCCCCCCTTTTTCTTTTTCCACCCCCCTTTGTCCCTTCCCTCTCCCCTTTCCTTGTGATAGTCTGGTGTAGTGTTTTGTAGTTATGAAAAATAAAAAAAATTATTAAAAAAAAAAATTTTATTGGCACTTTTTGGAAGAGCTGCATAATTCACTCCTGGCTCAGTAGGCCTGGGAGTAATACAGCCACCTCAAACCCAGGCTAATAAAATCTTTATAGGGCCATGCCACTACCACAGGAACTGTGCTCTCTCTTTTTATATCAGTAATATATACTGTACTCCATCCCGAAATGGAGGCAGGTTCTCTCTTTCTATATAAGGTCAATTGCGACACTCGGCATCGAACACCTTTCAGGTGCACAGCACTAAAGTTCAGCCCCGTTTTCCCCCGAGCACCATTCTGTTGTGAAATGTAAAAGGTAGACATTTTGCCCCACATACACAGTGGAGACCAACAAGAATGAATGCATCAGGCTCTCAAGCCTTTGATCATCAGCTAAAGGAAAAATGTTAAGCCCAGGTAATATGATGTGCAACTAAAGCTATCAGAGACTTTTTAAAATAACTTTATTTTTCAATTTTCATTTTTAAGAACAACCACAATAACAAGCTTACAATCACAATTATAATACGAGAACGACAACACTGCAGATATAGAGTGTAGTACTAGAAAACCATCGATTCCTAGGTTGTAACAGTATTGTCAATTAACTATCTACAGTCATATATTCTGCTCACAAAATAGACATAATCGTAATAAGCATACTGTTGGAGATATGGGTTTGATCTGACTGTAGTACGTATGTAAGATAGGGGAGCCACATATTTACAAAAGTAGATTGAAAGTTCAGATTATCTAGGGAACGAAGATGGTCAGTTAACTTTTCCATCAGAAAAATTTCCCATAATTTATTAAACCATACGGATATCGGGGGTATGGAGGGTTTTTTCCATGCGGAGGCTATGACCATTTTGGCAGCCGCCAAGAGGTACATAACTAAGTCTTTTCTAAGCTTAGGAATGCTGTCATCCTCCCAGAGCCCCAGCAGTACCAGTTCTGGCTGCATTGGGATAGCGTAGCCAACAATTCAGCTACCAGAGACTTAATGGTTAAAAAAATTGCCGCCAAGCAAGGGAAAGTTGAGGGGAGGGGACACACAGATAAAGTAGTAAAACTGATGTGTGTGTAAAATTATGAAGATGAGCTATACAAGGCACATTGCGTAGGTTTCATCTAAGCACATTGTGTTTATTCTGCTTTTTGCGTATTAGTGGCATACTTTGTGCTGGAGATATTCTTCAAGAAGTCTCTGATGGTCAGTTTGTAAGAGTGCATTCATGCTTGAGTTTCCAGTTTGTGTTTGGTGCTATTTGTAACTCAAAAGTTAACTAGGGAGTTCCCACAGATCTGTCTCTAGAAAAATGCCCTAAGAACTCCGCTAGGTATTTGTGCAAATGACAAGCCCGCCCAAAATTGTACCACTGACAAATCCAGGTGGAAGTAATGTGTTTCAGGCTCAGAAATTACTGTGTCGAGCAGTGAACTAGGCCTTTGCCCTGACACATTTGTTTTACACGAGAAGTATTTTATGTGGGGGAGCGTTCACATCCAAGTCATTCCATGTACAATCCTTGGAGAAAAGAGCATATACTCTTTTTTTTAAAAAAAGTATCGATCAAGTCCCTAGAGTTTCCACATATGCAGGACACTGGCTATGTAATCATAGAATCATAGGGTCGAAAGGCACCTCCAGGGTCATCTAGTCCAACCCTGCACAATGGAGGAAATTCACAGCTACCTCCCCTCCTCCCAGTGACCCCTGCTCCATGCTCAGAAGATGGCAAAACACCTCCAGGATCCCTAGCCAAACTGGCCTGGGGAAAATTGCTTCCTGACCCCAGAGTGGCAATCGGCATTATCCTGGGCATGTAAGAAGGGGTCCCAAGAACTAAGCACTCATGTAACCCTTTGTAGAGAAAAATGCTTTTCTACCTAACTTTTGCAGCGGCCATGTCTCCTGAAACTTTGGTCAAAAAGCCTTGCTGTTTTGCTAAGAAATTCCTTAAGCCCAACTCCCCTCTTTTCTCTTGTTAGCGGCTTCCTGAGGACAGAGCAATCTCCAGGGTTTCGGCTCTCACTGACCTTGGAGATAACGTAACGTGTTCCGCTGTGAGCAACTGAGCTTCCATGAACAGTCAGATGAACCAATTAACATTCTTGATTTTGAGAACCAATCTGCGCCTGCAAGATAGAGGGTTGGTGCCAGGGACTACAGCCTTTCCCCCCATCCTTTTTTGCACATAGTCTCCTGTTGCCAGTGACATCAGCATTTTGCTGCCTGATTGGATGCGGGGCCCGCACCACGGAGGCACCAAAATGGCAAATAAACCAACTACTCAACATGGAGATTCAGACCTTAGGTGGGTTACAGAGAGCTTCCATTGTAACTCGCCCTTCGTCTCAAATCTGGTTCCAACTGGATGGAAGCTCAGGCAACCACCCGTTTTGCTTCGCTGTGAAGCCCAGCCATTCTTTGCTTCTCGACCAGAGACTGTGCCTCCCGCACCTTTGACAGCCCTGTGATTTACCTTCCGCTGAAATACTGGTATGTAAGGTTAGAGCTTACAAAGCTATAGGGTTTTTTTTGTTTTATCCTCACATTCTGTCTCATGCATTTATTATGACCTTGCACCTTAAATAAAATAATTATATTATATTTCTGTGTGGGTTTGTTGAATGTAGTCTTAAAGCTTTAAAACATTCTGCTGAACTCACTTTTGCAAACACTCGTGAACCACCTACCATAAACTTATTTTGCTGTGGGCTCTACTTGCAAAACTATTCTTGCAAGGTAGACTTCATTTTGCTTAGTTCCCTTACAGGCTTGGAGTGGTGTCCCTCCACTTCTAGGCTTTGGGAAAACACTGAGGGACTGGTGGCAGATTTGTAGGGCATTTGGGGGGACTTTCCCTCATTTGCCAGTTTTGTAACTTGTGTGAACCGGTCTATAGGGCACTGCCGGCTCTTCCCCTCAGCTGGGTTGAGGTGCAAGGGTCCTGGAGCCGCGACACGCTTTCTGCCCTCCCTCTCATGATCTGCCCAGGTTCACAGAATCTGCATTGCTGTCAGAGGGCCATCTAGCCTCTGCTTAAAAACCTCCAAAGAAGGAGAGCCCACCACCTCCTGAGGAAGCCTGTTCCACTGAGGGACCGCTCTAACCGTCAGGAAGTTCTTCAGTTGAATTATCCTCAGAACACGCCCCCACACACACACACCGTGACTTCCGTCAGTAAAGGCTTCATCAGGCAACAGTTTATGACTCTTTATGAAAATGCATCTCCTTTTCTTGAGTAGTAGTGGTAAGCAGGACATAGTGAGAGGATGCAAGTCATACGTCTTCTCCCAGGATGCATTAACATGTCACGCTGCCTGCAAGAAGTGATGGCTGGGTGATGCGTGGTGAACCACAATAAAAGCTACATCTTATCAAACAAATTGAAAGAGGATACATTCTGTCACTCCCTCTCGCAAGGGGATGCCAGGCCTCATCCACATCAGATTGAAACTTAGAGGTTTTTCCCTTTACCAACACAATGCCAAGAACCTTTCAGCACAAACATAACAGTGAACACTTCCATGCTGGCCCCACAAGATGTCTAAAAGTGGCTTCCAGGGCACATTAATTCAGGAATCTCAGCTTGCTTTTAAGAAGTTCTTTGCATCAATGGTTGCCAAAAGCTTTATGGAAATAACGTTGCTTTTCATGCCTCTTGTGGACATATAGGAAAGGTGGGTTTGGCCAAAAGCCAGCGGGGGGTGTTTCTGCATCTATGAATCTTGCTCCAGTCCTGACTGTAGAAAAGGGAAGTAACACCAGATCAGTAGGAGAAAGGGCTCCAGGTTGTCCAAACAGAAGAACACGAAAACACAAGCAACAGGTTTTGCAAATAGGCTGAACAAGGGATGCAAAAATGTCAGAGAGTGATTAAATGAGCAGCAAGAGAGCCACAAAGAGTGAATGAAGAGGCCTTTACCAGATTCATAGATTATAGATATGTGTTACGGTTGACGTTGCCGCCAGGAATAAGTAATGCTGATCAACAGCCTATCAGTGTTTTCAGAGGCATTTTATGCCACGGGAAGAAATTTGGGAAGAATCAGCTTAAGTTACTAGTTGTTAGAGTGCTTTATTTTACTGAACTACTAGCCATCATCTTATCAGCGGGGCTGTTGCGGAGCACACGTCAGCCTAGCTGTTCTGCCAGGAGATATTAAAGGGCAGGTTTTAAACAGGATTTGTGAAATCGTGCACAGAGAAGCCAACACCTTTCATTCCACAGAGTGCGCCTGCCCCAGGAGAGCTGTTTTGATCAGAATGGAAGCAAGAGTGTGCCGTAATACCAGTGGGCTATACATTTTTTAAAACCAACTTCAGAGTTTAATTGAAAAAAAAATGGCTTGGTCAATCAGAATTTAATTTTCCATCCACCAAATCATATTCCTTATGCATTAGAAAACTATTTTCGATTGACAAGCCTATTATTAAAGCCATACAGCAAGTGTCTATGATCACGCATACTGGCTCTTTCCATAATGTAAGTCTCCCATGAAACCATTTTATGAAATGTGATTGAAAGAGCTGCTCTGCTCTTAGAAAGCTGGTAGAACAGTTTCGTCAAAGTCCTCAAAGTATTGCCATCATCCCATTTTGAAATTCTTGTTTGAAAGGTCGAAGAAGAGCTTGAAAACTGTTCTCCAGTGTGCTTGCATGCAGGTGCTTGCTTGCACGGGCTTGCATATGGAGTAGCGACGGACCAGTGTATCTTGTTGTGTGCAGATTTTACAGATATTAGCCTACTTGCATTGGTTTTCCAACTGTGTTTGTGTGGAAACTTAAAAATCTTATTGCAGGTTCCTTAGGGAGGAGTCCAGTAATAACACACTAGCCTCCTTGTAAATCAGCGTGAGCTAGTTCGACTCCCGCTACTGCCATGAACTCTGCAGGTGGCCTTGGGCAAGCCACTCCTCTCAGCCCCAGCTGCATTGTTGGAATAATAATTACACTGACTTTGTTCACTTCTCTGAGTGTGGCGCTCATCTGTCCAGAAGGGTGTTATATAAGCACACTTGTTGTTGCTGTTGTTGTTGTTGTTGTTGTTGTTGTTGTTGTTAAAAAGCAACAATACTGGGCCTGAGGGGTTGAGCAAAATTCAACCTAGAAATATCCCATTTGAAACATTCTAAATATTCCACATCTGGACAGAATAATTTCTGAGAGCTTGACAATGCAGAAACTTTCGATTGTGGCCATACAGAGAGCCGACCCACTCCCAGCTCAAGAACAAGACTTCAAGCTAATATCCCACGTCACCGTCAACCTAGGGATTGCTCTGGATGTAATCTAGAGAATTAATTAATATTACAAAGCAACAGTTATTAAAAAGCAACAAGACTGTGTTGGTACACCAGAGGACTGGGCGCACACTCAAGACAGAGCAGTAGTCAAAAGATCAAGCTAGTAAACACTCTCTGCAATGCTCAGGGCTTCCCTGGAAGATGCTTAGGGTTTCCTTGCAGGTAAGCAAGTGTGCATGGTGCTCCCTGAAAGTAGAAAGTTTGAGATCTGTGCCAGTAGGCCAATTTAGGTAGGTAGTCTAGAGGATCTTTGAGGTGCCACTGAATTCAAATCCTGCTATTCCACTAAGCTTGAGTGACAAGGAATTGTCCCTGAGCCTTCAGACCTGAGGGCTCTGCCATGCAAGGCAACCTATGTTTTTTTCTGGTCCAAACCCAGCTCTTAGTGCTATCTGCTCCAAAATCGATCAAATGAAAATTAAGTATCTGGGAGAAGGCTGTTCTCTAAAATAACCTTGGGGAGTACCCTAAATTATGCAACTCATAATGCTGGGCACAGTTCCTTGCCAATACAAACAATGTGTATGGTGAGCCATCTTTGTTCAGACGTGCCAGATTTAGTGATCAGAACTGGAGTTCATCCCTTGAGCCTTGGTCACGTTCCTTGGTCGAATTTTGTAGCAGTCTCAGAGCATTTAAAGGAGAGCTGCCATTTGGTTGAGTTGCCTGCATTTTGCCGGTGCTCTGGCTCTCTTCTTGAGTCGTCACATGTTTAATGTGGGCAGATTAGCTTTTTTTTGTGTGTGTGCATAATTTTAAGTTGGGGAGGGGAATTAATTTCGAGGCTAAAAATAATATTGCAAAGCAGACCTTTAGGTACCATATGTCCTCCCCTCCTTCTTCCCTCTTTGCCATACTTTATTTTGAACAGTGGACCGATGCTCCATCCCCTTGGAAGAAAAAGCTCCATTCCGATGGCTGAGTCAGCGTGACAATGACGAGCAGACTGCCTGCTCTAGCTGCCAGCATTCAGGCAAGAGAAGCTGGATGGTTTGGCTCGCAAAAGATCCAAAAACAGTTTTCGTTAACTATAGGGTATAATAATTTTTTTAAAAAAAATAAACTTTCCTCTGAGCAAACTGTAGCACAAGGCTGTTCCTCCAAAATATCCCAGCATTCAAACAGAAATATTATTTTTCATGTCACACCATAAACCTGATTGTGCTCTTGCTGCCTATTTTTACACACACTCTCCTTTACAGTTCATATCTTTAAAAAGATACGTTGCCGAGATTGCTGTTGCCCAAAGTACAGTAAAGTAGGATCCTGTTTGGATGGGCATTGTCCATGATCCCCTGGAATTTGTCTTAGGGGATGCCGTAGGGTTAACATACCCTCGCTCTCCCTCATTGGCCACTCTTTTAGAGCTGTGTCATGAAGTTCACGTTTGATGAAGCTGGAAAAAAAGAGCATCCTCTGCCCACGCTAATTTGTTTCAGAAACTAATGTGGAACCCCAAGCTGTGTTTCTGATACACAGTCTTTGAGCGTTTGAAAAGTGGGTTGACAACATCATTCTCTGTCCGAAAAGCATGCAGATGCAAAAGTTTGTGTTGCAGCAATGCAAAGTAATTGGACTGGCTAAAAGGAGACCATAAAAATAGATGTTGGCAAAGAAAGAGCCCCTGCAAAGGCCAAATTTGGCCTGTGGTGAAAGCAGTCTGCCCGTTCTGTGAGCATAAAAGCACCAGGAGAGTTGACCATTGTTCCTTCTCACCGTTTTGGGGGCATTAATGAGATCCCATCCTATGGGATTAGATCGATACCTCCTCAGCTGGCTCCTGTTCTCTCTATTATAGGGAACGGTTGTTTGGTTTATTAGGATGGCTTTAGATATCCTTTTGAAAAGACTCTTTGAAAGTTCTAAAAAAGGGATCTTTTCGTGGAGGCCTTGAGAATATAATGAGCAATACGCTTCCTTTAAGAATGCTATATAGCAAAGATGCTTCACTTTTACTTCTGTGGTTTCTCTGAAAAAAGAATTTTTCTTTTATATAGTTCCTCTTAATGTCTTGGCCAGCTTGTGTTCTATTGTCAGCACTGAGATAACTTTGCACTAATATTTTTGTCTGTCAACATTTACTGCCCCTCTTGTCCAGTTGGTTTGGTGGGTGAGCATCCATCCAGTAGTGGTTGAGAAGGAATCTTCTTCCTCTTCCCAGTTTTCTCCATATATTGCTGTGATGTGAGCATTATGTCTTAAAGAGTTTCCATGAGGGAATTGCTTTCTCTGTACCTGTACCCTTTAGTCTGTCTGTTACATTTGCTGTACATAGGGGCTTGGGAACATTGCAGGGGGGGGGGTGTTGGAATTTCAAGAAGGAAGCCACATCCTCCAGTTTGCAAGATCTGAGCAAGGCTGTTAATGATATGACATTTTGGTGGTTTGATTCATAAGATCGCCACAAGACAGAAGCGACTTGACAGTGCATAACACACAAAGTGTCATGGTATCACTCCCTATTCTGAAACAGGATGTGATGTCGTGAAAATCTAGAAATTATAAAAAAAAAAATCTGTGGTTTTACCATAGAGATTTTTGAAATTCCCAGAGTGTTATGGTATCACTTCCTGTTCAAAAACAGGAAGTGACCTTCAAACATTGATCAATGCCATTTCTTCACTGAGCAAGATGAGGGGACAGATTGCTTTGCCAGAAGGTCTCCTGGCATAACCTGTTAAATCACAACCCTTAGCCTGACAAGATGGCTTGGTGGAGCACAATTCCACCAAATACGGCAACTTGAGTAAAAACTTGCTAGGAGGGAAGGAGCCTTCCCCATAAACTTTCTTCAGACTATTTTGGTGGCAACTTGAGTCAAGCTTGCCATGCTTGAGGAGGGGGTGGATCAGACTGGCCCGGCCCAAGATTACGCCAACAAAATTTCCTTAGTCCTATGAACATTGATCCAAAACATTGATCTCAAACCTCGGTATGAAAGAGACAGAAATCAACATAAATCATTAGCTCTCCTGCGTGGAAGGTCCTTTGTGGTTGGCTAATGTTAATATCTTTAAGCAAGTAATATTGTTTTGGGAAAACACTTTACAGGGAACACAGGGAACAGATCCATTCAAAATGCAAGCAGGGCTTCTTCCTGGTATGCTATGGGAAGTGATCCTAATTACATAGCGGACCTATCTACACTTGGTCATCTTGTGTTTCCCTTCTGGAGAAGGGGGACCCCAAATTCATTCTTCTCTTCCACTGGGATGTGGGAAATCAGCCCCTCCTCTTCTGCCCCAGAAAAAAGGATAACAAAAATCTATGCATGCTTGTAACGAACGTGCAGGAAATTGAAGTCCCCGAGGTGCTGAGATATCGACTGTCAGCTTGGAGATATATTTTGTCTTGGAAATAATGCATTTACTTTAAATTGTTCTCTAAATTATTAACTCCCACAGTACCCCTGACTGAGGGTTCCTTCACCCCATCCCAAAATAGGGCTGGTATCAGAAGAATGTGCATAACCCAGCTAAATTCAGTATCCTCCTGCTTTATCAATTTGTAGGTCTTGGAAATTTTCTTTTAAAAAATGTATTAGGGGAAAGAGTGACATGGAACTGGGTGGAGGAAAGGGCACAGAGAGTTGAGAAAGACAGGAGGGTAGGAAGGAGGAGTAGCCACGTGACTCCTGCAAGCCATGGTCCTATTATTTTTTCACTAGCAACAAAAGCCATTGTTTGAAAAAACACAGTGGGCTCTAGAAAGGTTATTTGGCAGGCCCCCACTGCAAGGCGTTTGGAGGGTGGCGCCACCATGCCGGGCCTCTCCGCCACCTCCATGGCCGCTGTGGGGCCTTGGGAGGGCTGCACCGCCACAGCCTCTCAGAGGCCTGGTGCAGGTGGGGTTGCCAGGTTCCCTTATCCTCCAGGCGGAAGACATGGTACTCTCCTTTGGGTTGAATCGGGCAGCTGTGGAGACTGGGAGCGCTGCCCGGGGGGTGCGGCAAGGGCCATGGAGCTCTCCTGCACCCTGCACCTGCCCTATTTGGCCTGATTTGGCCCGATTCAGGAAGCTGCGGAGGTTGGGAGCACCGGGGGGGGGGGGTGGAAAGGCCCTGGAGAGCTCGTGGACCCCGCAGCTCGATTTGCCTTGATTTGGGCCGAATCAGGCTGCTGCAAAAGCCAGGAGTGCTGGGGGGGGGGCAAGGGCCCCGGAGCATTCCTGTGCCCTTCAGCCACCTGATTTGGACCGAATCAGGCAGCTGGAAAGACAGGGAGCACTGGGGGGGGGCAAGGGCCTTGGCATACTTCTGCATGTGGCAGCCAGCTGCAGAGGTGAGGAACACTGCCAAAGGGTGCAGCAAGGGCCTTGGCGCATTCCTGTACCCTACAGCTGTCTGCAGAGGCAGGGAGTGCTGCTGGGGAAGGCCAGTAAGGGCCTTGGCACGCTCCCGTGCCTGACAGCCTCCTGTCAGGTGGCTACAGGCTGGGAGCACTGCTGGGGGGCAGCAAGCACCTTGGTGCGCTCCTGCACCCAGCAACCACCCAGTTCAGCCCCACTGAGGCCGAATTGGGCGGCTGCAGGCAGGGAGCACTCCTGGGGGGAGGGGCGGCAAGTGTCTCACCTTTTCTCCCCGCTAGAGGTGTGCAAGCGCGCCTGCGCTCTTGGATAAGAGGTGAGTTGTCGGCAACATGGCTTGCCTTTTATATGGGAAGATGCTTCTAGACATGCTTCTCTTTGTTATGTGACTTGGCCAGAGGTGGGAGTGGGGGAACATTTCTGGGACTCCAGGCCTCTAAGCATTGGAACCTGTTTTGACCATGGCATTAGCTCACTTCCTTGAGTGATATGGACCTGTCTAGTCGTTAGACCTCTTGGTGATTCCTGCTTTCTGTGCTGTGTTTCTTTATGGGTCAACTTATGTGGGTCAATCCATGGGGCTTATAATATGGGAGAGGATCTTGCGAGAAAGGGCAGGTGCCGTCTGATGATTTCTTCTCTTGTGACTTTGAGCTAAAGTGCATTAGATGCAAAAATCCGCTCCGCTTGGGTTTTCCTCCCGGAGCTCGGAGTCAGAGGTGGCCCCAACTACATTCTCAGGTAAACTTGGGGGAACCCGACACGTGTCAGGCGTCTCATGAAGTTTAGCTCTCTGATGGATATGTGAGAGCTGACGGACATCAAAATATGGTTTGTAAGTCTTTGAATTTAGTGCTGCTCTGATAAAAAAATCACTGAAATTACTTCTGATAAGATTATGGACTTTTACTGTCCCTTCACAGACACTTTGGGGTGGGGGCAGGTAAAGATTTCTTTTCTGGAGTACCTAATTCAAACTATACAGGAACACTTCTAAGTTTAGGTTAATAGCTTTGCTTACTGCGACTCGGCGATCAAACCCTATTAGCAGTCTGCATCAGGTCTTCCATTTGGTTTCATTAGAGTTGGTGAATCGTGAGAGCAGTGAGTCATGAGTCATACAAACTCTGCGCATTTTGCTTCCCTCCATGAGCATTATTATTTTTTGTGTGTGTGTGTTGCTGCAGCTGCAGTCACATTCTACAGAGTAAGTTCTCGCATGCTGAAGCTGTGAACCTCCCTACAAGCAGCTGAGGCCCAACTTTAAATGGGCGCCCACATGGCCACACCACTTCCTCGGTGGGCACCATAGTGCCCATAGGCAGCACGTTGAGGCCCCTGCTCTAGCATAGTATGGCTCTTCCTAAGCCATTATTAAAATAAGGGTCTGCACAATATCCATTGGAGGACATGCTCACTGATGTGTTTCCCTCTGTGACCACAGTGATGAACTTAAAATCCGGAAGGTGTGTTAGCTCTGCTCATGGGGTTCATAGCCTGTAAAGATATGCCTGCTCCTATATTGGTTTTTAAAATAAAACGGGCAAGAAGCAGATTGAAGTTAAGTCCCATTTTACTGAATAGGCCTTACTCCCAGGAAAACATTCTGAGGATTGCACCCTATATCATCCTGCAGTCCTGTGACAGGAACTGAAACTAGATTGTCAGGACAGAACAAGTTGAGTTAATTTTGGATCTGACAGCAGCTAAACTGCTGACTGCAAACTTGTAGTTGTCTTTCTCTCTCTGGAAAGAATGGCTGAGCAAACCTTGGAAAGCCGCTGAAGTGGCAAAACATCTTGGTTTGTACAGATTAGAAGAGGCTGGCACGACACAGAGCGCTTGAAAGGCCTTGGCTCCCATTCATTAATTCCTGGAAGAGCAAACACCGTGTGAACGCCAGTGTTTATCGTGGTTTCTTGATGGTGTAGCATGCATTACAGGTTTGGGTTATACGTTTGCTTTGGGAATTGTATGAAACCAGAGTTGTAAATAAGTCCATTAAAGTTGGTGCCAGGCTTGGGGGTGGGGGGAGGGAACAATAACCAGCCCTCACGTACCCGCATCAGTCATTTGTGACATGTACAGCCAGAAGGAGGGGAAACTGGAGCTCTTTCTGTTCTGCTTTTCTGAAAGCATCTTTATCTGGTTGTCTGCAGACATTATTTACTGGCCACTGGCAACCAGTGATTGCATGTATATGAATGAATAAAAATTGCTCCCACTTTAAGGCAATTGTCGAGTTCCTCCTGGCCCTGGTGCCCGCTTGCCTCTCCGTCATGACTGCTGCTACCACTAGAGGACCTGCTAAGCCTGGCCCTGTGGGATGCCATGGCTCACCTTGGCCATGGCCACCCCACACATGTGACCTGGAAGTCCTGGGCATTGGAGGAAAGCTCTCATTGTCTTGTGCAGGTTCCTCCCACTTCTCTCCATCTGGTGTAATCATCAAGTTGGAAGGGGCATCAAAAGTCATCTAGTCCAACCCACTGCACAATGCAGGAAATTCACAACTATCGCCCCCCTTTCCCCACCTGCTGTTACTTTAGATGCCAGCCCTGCCCCTCTCCAGATGCCTGCTAGTTGCTTTTTCCATCAGGAGCCATCGTTGCAGCTCTGTCCCCTTGAGCCCGCCCTGGTTGCACTATAGTTCAGGTGGGTGGCACCAGCCTCTCTCCTGACCAAGCAAAGACAGGCTGCTGTCACCATGGTGGTGCAAGAGGGTGGTACTGGCTGTCTGCTCTCTTCCTAGAGAGTACAGAGGGGCTTGCATTGCTGCAGCTGGTAAGGCCACCTGACAGCAATTTTATTAATTCTGGTGTTATTTGCCTCTGGCCTGGCCTGTACTTTTTTGCAGTTTGCCTGTTGTACTGACCCTTTGGGACTAAAATGTTTGTTTCAGAAATTCATGGCCAAGTTTAAGAAGATTGTACTCAGTCAGCATGGAGAATAAATAAACTGGATAGTAGATAAGTCTCTGTTTCTAGTTATTTTTTCTCATTGTGCCCTATTAACTCTCATCCAGATGCACTCAACCAGCCATCGGCAGAGCAGCTGAAGAGGCTGTTTGTCTTTTACTGGTGGCCATTTGGATCCAGCCTCTGAATGAAACTAAGCAAAACGCATCTACTTCTGTTTTGAGTTTAGGAAAGGCTTGTATAAAGTTTGCCTTTGAGAATCAGTCTCATTTGCTCCCTTTAGGGCCTCCCCATTTCATGAAATGAGCCATGAAGAATTTAAATTTTTTAAAATGTCAATACTATGTCTTAAAATAGATAATAGAGCTTATGCTTATGCAAAAGTTGCAGAATCTGATCACAGTATACCTTGGTTCATATATTAATGTTTTTAAACAAGAATGTTTCTCTTTTCCATGGGTGGCCTTGGGTCAGTCACAGCTCTCTCAGAGCTCTCTCAGCCCCGCCCAACTCACAGGGTGATTGTTGTGGGGATAATAATAACATACTTTGTAAACGGCTCTCATTGGGCTGTTTCAAGTTGTCCTGAAAGATGGCATATAAATCAAATGTTGTTATCTAACGTCTGCTATCTATTGAGCTATAATTAGTAGATCTCAATTATGTGTTAACCATTCTTCAGTGGTGGCGACCAGCCCCCTGCCTAAGCTGTTTTTCCCAGTATAGAATAACCACAGGGGCCCATCTAAGGGCATTTAGCCGCAACAGCTAAACAGGTCCTTTGTGTTCATGGGCAGTATGCTGTTGACTACCAGCTGCTGGGGGACAAACAATGGATGCAGAGACGTTGCCTTCATGTCCTGCTAGCGGGTTTCCCATAAGCATCTGCTGTGCTGCTGATGGAAATGGGATGCGGGGCTTGATCGTTAGTCCTTCATTTAATTAAGAAAATATGCTTCACTAACGAGTTAGGGACCATATACTCCACTATCATGTGGCCTTACGTCCTATCTGTTGCCTTAAGTATGTGTCCCTATGTGCTACCTGTGCTTCAAGTATGATCCTACTGGATAGTTATATGTTGTCTAATGTCAGTCCTAGAATTGCTTATACACCGTTTCAGCATTTCTTCCACTCTGTATTGGATTCTTGTTAATGCCATGTCTTTATAAGCTTGCATTTATTTACCCTATGGCATTGTTTATGGAAATGTCCTTGACGTTGACTGTGTAATCCACCTTGAGTCTCGGTGATAAAGGCGGACTGTAAATGACATAAAATAAGCAAATCTCCGGTAACATCAATGCGCAGGCGGTTTGCCACTTTATAACTGCAATTGCGTCCGTGAAGCATGTTGATGGTTCTTTCCCCCCTTTTCCATTGCAGGCGATACGAGTCTCACCCAGTGTGTGCCAACCTGCAGAGTAAAATTCTCCAGTGCTACCAGCAGAACTCTCAGCAGACTCTCAGCTGCTCGGCCCTGGCCCACGAGTACTTGCAGTGTGTCAACCATGCCAAGCAGGTGGGTTCAGGATGGCAGCAAGAGCAAGAATGGGAAATGTTGACCGGATCTTTAGAGAGAGTGTCTTCACGACTTCTTGGACTTGGCCATTTTATGAGACATTTTATTTTCTACTTTGTGGTTGTTTTACTCCATGTCCTCTTGGAATTGGCTCACTTGCTGCTGTATTAATTTTGTTCAGCATTTTGTGCAGTTGCTACTATATTAATACTTAATAATGGAAAGGATTAGTTTTTTTTTCCCCATTCCCTTAATTGCACTCAATTTATAGATTTTCTTTCTTTAAGTTTTGTAGCTCTTTACAAATCTTGCTTAAATAGACAGGAGAACTTAACCTGCAGTGGGTGGGCATTTGATCCATGTCTACAAATTTGCCCAAAATGATTTGGCCCACTTTTTGGCTAACAGATCTTTTACCTGTTTGAGACCACTTTAGTTGTTACAAGACAGAGTCCATTTCACCTCGTCCATATAGTAATAAGGGCACACGCACAGAGAAGCTTCTTCTCACATTTGGCTCAGCCGCTTTGTGCCTGACTGTTTCTGGCAAGCAAATAGTATCTTCCTGCTTGGCCCTTGGCATATCAGCCCTCTGAATATTGTTATGCCTTTTAGGCTGATCAGTGGCAGAAGGGCTGTGCCTTATGAGATGACTTTGAATCCAAGCGTTTGAAAACTGATTGTTTTTCCAAAAATGGGGAGCCCGTGGTGATTTTGTTCATGTCAGAGAAGCAGATAAGAATGCCATTTATCTATAGCAAGGTGACGTTTGAAGTCATAGGCGAGGTCTTCCTGTCTTTCTAGTGCAATGGTGGATTTACATGCCTACTGTAAATTTCTGCTGTTTATGAACCTTACGGGAATTGTCTTGAATGTGCCAATTACACCACTCTGGCAGATCAGCTCTAGCCGTTCTAGTTCCCTCCAGCAGGAAGAGCAGCTACAGCATAATGTTTGAGCACACGCTTTGCATGTGGAACCAACCTCCTAAGTTCAGTCCCTGTCCTCTCTCATTTTGAAAGGTCTCAGATGGTAGGCGGGAAGATGGAGCAGAATATACCATCCTGGGGTACGTAGTGGTGGTGGAGAAGGCTGTCAAGGCATAGCTGATTTATGGCAACCCCTGGTGGGATTTTCATGGTGAGAGACTAACAGGGGTGGTCTGCCATTGCCTGCCTCTGCAACCCAGGTCTTCATCGGAGGTCTCTCATCCAATTACTAAACAAGGCCGACCCTGCTTAGCTTCTAAGATCTGACGAGATCAGGCTTACTTGGACTGTCCAAGGCAGGGTGGGGTACAGAGTAAAGGTAAAGGTAGTCCCCTGTGCAAGCACCGAGTCATTACTGACCCATGAGGGGATGCCACATCACAATGTTTTCTTGGCAGACTTTTTGTTACAGGGTGGTTTGCCATTGCCTTCCCCAGTCATCTACACAGAGTAGTCTGACATATTTTCCCACCTTACTATATAAGTTTTTGGAGAGTATTCTCACCTAACAGAAGAGCAGAGTGTGTTTCTTAACCCTGTTCCCACAGCCACTAGAGCGCCCTGCAGCATTTCCGCTGGTGTCAGGAAAGTTTGTGGGGCCATTGCCTGGCAGGACTTGTAGCTGGCTTCTGATTCCTGCCTTGCTTGAATTACAAGTGCTCTCCCAGTCATTGGCTGCAGAAGCAGCAGCTGTCGGAATAGGACAGTGAGTAAGCACCGATTTGCCCCCACCCCACCTAGCCCTCACCGTCCCCATCCAAGCCATTCACCCCCTCCCATAGCCCCACTTGGTATGCAGACTCAATCAGAAGCTGCAGTGGGAGAAGTAATTCATCATCATCATCATCATTAAAATTTCAAACCCAACATAAACACCATCTAGACTACAGACATGACATTCCGAGTTACATAAGGAAATAGAAAAAAATATATATATGATACAAGAAAAAAGAAAAAAAATTAGGAGGGAGAAGCAATTCCTAAGACCTTTGTACTAATGCAAAAATTCTGTACCTACTTTCTGGGGTAAGGTTGATCAAGAGGCTAGCCACGTTAGTCCGTCTGTAGCAGTAGAAAAGAGCAAGAGTCCAGTAGCACCTGTAAAACTAACAAGATTTGTGATAGGATATGAGATTTCGTGATCTGAAGAAGTGAGCTGTGATTCACAAAAGCTCATACCCTACCACAATTTTTTTTTAGTCTTATAGGTGCTACTGGACTCTAGGGCAAGGCAGCCTGTCAGTCATCCAAGGACAAAATGGGATCATTTGTGCAACACCGTGCACCGTGCCTCTTTCCCTGCAACAGAGGGGTTGTCCAGACCGTGCCTGATTTGGAACGCACCAAACCGGCTGCACCCACCAGCCGTGCATCTATTATCCTTCCTGCCTGCTCAGGATTGCAAAACCAGAGGCAGGAGAAGAGGTTCAGAACCCGGAAAGCTGTAATGCCTGGCTAGTGGTTGTAGTTGTGTTCAGCTTGGCAGTGTGCAAGTTGTGCAGTCCTGTTCTAACCTCCATGCAGATGGAAGGAAGTGAAGGTGCTCAGCCTGCCCACTTTAAGGTTATCTGGGCAGGCTTCCAGAAAGGCGGAAGGTTAAGCCTGCTGGCTTTTGTCCAAGCTCTAGCATCGTCCTGCACTGTTGGCAGCTGGAGAGTAAAAATTAGCGGTAAGCAATTCGGAGCGTTCTATAGTGTTGCTCGTTTGTTTCAATGGGGCTCTGACAGGAGAAGTTCAGGGTGGAAAGCCTCCAGCAGATCTGCAGTCGCATCGCCAGCAAAGGCGGCTGCACGTCCGCTTGGCTTGCTTATGGTAATGCTTTATAAATTATCCTCCTCTTGTTATAATTCCATTTCCAACAAGTTGGCCTGCTCTCTTTCAGAGCGCATCCCCGGCGGACCGGTAGGGCCAGAAGCCATGCTCTAGCTTGTATGGCTATCGTTTGCTTGCTTTGCATGTCTGCAAATCCAGGGACACGCCAGTTTATAATGGTTGTCAAGGCAGCATGCCAAGTTTACTTTGTGGAGTCTCTCAAGAGAACACAATAAACTGGCGTAGACCGTATGCATGAGGCTGAGAGATGGAAAGGGCCAATTATGGCATCTTTATAGATACATGATTGTTGCCTGCTCCCCGCTGCCCTGCGTGTGTGTTTTCACTCTAACTGCAGTTTTCGAGTTGCTCACTTGATATTCTGCAGTGCAGCCCCCCTCCCCCCCCCACCCCCTGCTACTTTGCTTCAGTTGCTACCGGAGAAAAGAGTTGGTGGGAATAAATCCATTTTTATTTGATCATCCCCGCTCAGGCTTGCAAGCTGTGGAGGGGCGGGAGGTGGGATGCAGCAAACTTTTTGTCTCATTATTCAGGCAGTAATCATAGCTGCGCAAATTTTGTTGAGCAAATGTCTTTTTCCTTCCACATTCCACTAGTTCTCAGCGATCAAAAGTGACAGTGCTTCCAATCTCTACCGTTTTGTATTCTCGGTTTGCTAAACTTATTCTTTGAATACGTTGCTAAGCTAATTTCCTGTACATCTAGTTACCCTTCTCATAATGCAGGCTGTATTCCTGTGATTTGTTGGATTATCCAGACTGAATCCTGATTGAAGCTGATTGTAGTTGAAACAGGTGATGTCCTAGATATGAGAGGGCCTGAAGGTGCCACCACTTTTACCAGGTTAGATGTTTGTGAGTTGGGGCCAATGCCAAGAGTGCTTCTCCTATCCGCCCCTGGTTCATGAACCCTTTTAGGTTCAACGGATTTAGCCACATGAATTTTGTAACCTCAGGACTGGATTACTGTAGCACCACTCTGCATGAAGTGCTCTTGTCTTACCCTAAATGGGGGGGGGGTCTCCTTGTCAGTTGAGGGAATTAGCATACAAGGAGAAGCAGGGAGAAGAGGTAACCAGGATATCTCCACCAGTGTATACCAGGATCCTTCATTTGGAGAACTCTCTGAAAGAACCAGGCGGGTGCGCAACAGGAATTTTTTTTTAACAAAGGGGAAGTAAAGGAGCAATTGCATGGAATACACACAACACACATACAGAGCTAACTGGAAAATAGGAAGAGGGAGAGAGGGATTCATGGTCAGGCGATATTTACCAGTCTAGGAGATAAGAGGACATCTGTAGAGTAGCAGCTTGAGCAACCAGCACGTTGCAGCAAGAAGAAGGTGCTTCAGACATGCATCTGAGGGTGTGCATAAGATCCCAGGACACACACACGACATAGAGCTGGGGGCAGCCCAATTATAGTGTGAAACGTATCCAGGGGCAGAATTACATCTTCTGCCTGTGAAACAATAGCTTGATGGCCAGAGGTGAAACAATAAATTGGGGAAAGTTTGATTAATCATATCTGGGAGGAACGATAGGTGAAAAGGGGTGTTTGATTATCTGCGATGGCCGGATAAGAAGGGCTATCAGGTCCTTGAATAGCCCAGATTAGGAAGGAGGGGTGAGGAAGGTATGGAAGGGCGTTGATGAGATAAGCAGGACCTCTTTTGTTTTACTGAAGTGCTTCTCTGGGGCGTGGAGGGGCAGCTAGTCAGCCTGACATACCTTCTGGTAATCTTGCAACTCCAGCCGAGGTTGGCATCAAGTTCTGCTTAGCCAGGCAGTGTTTTTGTGCTTGTGGCTTATGATATTTCATATTCATAAGCTGCCCTTGCAAAAAGGAGAAGGGGTAGGACTGCTAAAACTTGAAGGAACCAATGGGGTGGATCCTACCCCTGTCCTAATACTCCACTCTCCCAATACTCTCCACTCTTCCTCCAAAGAAGAGCCTTTTAAGTTGGACAAAGGCTCCACAGAGGGCGGTCGGATCCACCCGATCAGTCAGTCCAGAATGCTGTGGCTCATCTCTGGAGGGATCCGTGCCTCTGGGTACATGTGACGCCTATTTTGAAATAGCTTAATTGGTTTCTGGGCTCAGTTCTTAGTGCTAGTTATCACCTTGAAAGCCCTTCCCGATCTGAGACCCACCTAACTGGAGGACTCTCTCATTTTATCCTCTCATGTGCCAGTTGAGATGCTCTCTACAAGCGTTACTTCCTTCGGCCAGACTCCCTTGCAAGACCCCAGTCTTCTTCCATTGCTGCACCTGGTCTCTGAAACAGCCTCCCAGAAGAAGTGTGTAAAGCCCCTTCACTGTCTTGCTTTCAAAAACTCTGTAGAGTGATGCTGTGTTATGGGCCCTGGTTGGTTGCGATTCAGTGCTTTGGGATTTTATCATCAGAAGGCGTTAATGCTTCTTTGTTGTAATACTGTTTTATTATAGAAAAGAGCAAGAGTCCAGTATGACCTATAAGACTAACAAAATTTAAGGTAGGGTATGAGTTTTCATGAGTCACGGCTCACTTCTTCAGATATCACGACTCGTGAAAGCTCATACCCTACCACATTTTGTTAGTCTTATACTGGACTTATACTGGACTCTTGCTCTTTTCTACTGCTACAGGCAGATAAACACGGCTACCTATCTTGTTTTGTTATATTGTATTTTAATCACATTACGAGCCACTTAGAACTTGGTGATAAATGTAAGATACAAATTTTTCAACATTTTTAAACAATCCTTCTGTTTTGCATCCTGAGCCCAAAAGGTTTGTTTCCAGAGTGGCAAATAAAGACCTTTGCGTACAGTTCTCCCAGCCCTACCCCAAGCCGAAAGAGCAATTCCAAAATCCCGGAAAGCGTTTCCTTCTGAATCCCAGGCCGACCCTGTCTTTGGCGCAGGAAGCTGTGCCATGTAAGAGTTTTTAGGTCTCTTAAAGAAGATTCCCCCCCCTTTTAGTTTTGTTATTTGCCCCCCTTCCTTCCTTACCCATCACCAATCAAGGAAACTTTTTTGTGTGGATCGCAAAGTAGGGAGGCTGGGAGAAGCAAGTTAGACTCTGTTGGCCACTGTTGGCCACTTGCATCCAATAGAGATCCCCCTCCCCCCTAAGCAGGGAGAAGGAAATGAAGCATGCAAATTCCCTCTTCAGGCTTCAGCTGAGTCCAGATTGCTTAGCGGAGGTGTTAGCCTCTCCACTTTGGCAGGTACATCAGCTCTGGGCATAGAGCAGGGGTCCCTGGGGGAGTTGGGGGGAGGTAGCTGTGAATTTCCTGCATTATGCAGGGGGTTGGACTAGATGACCTTTGTGGATCCTTTCCAGCTCTCGGTTTCTTTGTTTCTGTATGCTGGACCTGTTTCGCCACTATAAACTCCTCCCTCTTGAGCAGTAGAGTTAACTTCTCTACCTTGCACTCAGGCCATTATCTTCTCTACCATGCATTCAGGCCTCAAGAAACTGAACGAACGAACAAATGAACTAATTAACTAACTAAGAGAAAGAGCAGAGGCCCCACAGAACATTTGCAATCTGCAGGGCAAAGGCTGCTGTAGCAGGAACCCTCTCCCATCAGCCAAGAAGAGCCCAGCGGGGTCCAGCCTGGAATCCTGGCACCCGACCAAGCAAGAGGCTCTGCCCCTTTCCGAGGAGCGTGAATATTCCCGGGGGTTGTTGGGTGCCGTCCTTCCGCCTTTCAGGGTCCCCAGGCCAAGTCCAGATTCCTGAAATGGGTGGAGTGGATGCTAGCCACAGACATGAAGGTGGCCAGAATTTGAAAGTGGTCTCTTGCAGGTCCCAATCAATAAAAAAGAAATCCTGCAAGCGTAGGCCGTAGTAATGCAGCCATTTTGTGTCTGTTGCAGAAAGAAAAGCTTCATCCCTCTTCTTCACAGAATACATCCGCGGAGTTCCCCGAGGATTTCCAAACTAATTGAAGTTAGCAGAAAAGAGGACAACTAACTTACCTCTTTACCCTCAGACATGTTCCCAGCGCAATCTGAGGTCACAGAAGGTTGCTCTTTAAGGGGGGAGGGGTAGTCAGAGGAGGAGGAGGAGGGAGGAGGAGGAGGAGCCTCAGGCTGAACTACCTTAACGGAGACTGTTTGCTGTGGATTTCCCCTCTGTTCTCCTAACCAAGGCCGTGCATACTCTTATTTATTTATTTTATTTATTTCAAATAAATCTGAGCGGGCTCAGGGCGGATAACAACATATTAAAATACAAAATACAATAAAAACAACATATTAAAATACAATAAAATCCATACAGCATTTCTTGAGCTTCCATCAGCACCCCTGCCCAATGGTGGTGCTGTCGTCTCTAGGACTTTTGCCATCTAAGCTGGCTTAGTTTTTCCTTTGGCAAAATCTAACAGCAAGTTCCAGCAGAATGGGCCAGTCCAGTAAGGGGAGGACCCTGGGGAAATGAGCACTCGTGTGTGAAGCCTTTTTCTGGCAGTGTTAAGCACCAGATTCTCAGAGGACAACTCATTAAGCAAACATTAGAAGGTCCCCCTTAACTAGGTGGCCCTTCAGGTCCATTACTGTAAGTGCTAATCTGTTGTTTCAGACTGCTATAATACTGGTTTTGGTACACCGTCTCATCCTATTGGTTGCATTGACTTTCATTGTGTTCTCTGCCTCAAGTCTCAGTGAGGAAGCTTACACCTCAAGGGAGCTTTGACTCTCCAAAGCTTGTACCCTGAAAATCTGGTCTCTCTGGTGCCACTGGACTCGGATCTTAATGTTCTACTTGCTGTTCAACCCGGCTGCCTTCCTGAAACAATCAGTGAGAAAGGTGGACTAGAGATACAGCAAATAAATACATTAATCGACCTGCCAGCACAAAACTGGGCTACAGGATCTAAGTGACACGCTGGAATGATTCCAGAGGGGTGTTTGTCCGTTATAGCAAAACAGTACAGAAGTCCAGTAGCACCTTAAAGGCTGACAGCATTTATTCCAGCACAAGCTTTCATGAGTCAAAGCTCGCTTCCTCAGATGCAATGAAAGAAAGAAAATCATTTTCCTTATTTTTATGCAGAAAATTACAGAAGGAGAGGTGGGAAAGAGAAGAGTCATAGAGTTGGAAGGGGCCATAGAGACCATCTAGTCCAACCCCCTGCCCAGTGCAGGATCAGCCTAATCACTATTTTCACTTTTCAGGCTACTATCATAGGTTTGGAGTTGTTGTACTACTTAGAACATACGTGGTAGCCAATTTGAGTAATACTATCTAGTAGCTGGAGGGGAACGCAAGAACTCCAGCTCCCTTAAGCAGTGGGAATAGAAAGAGCATTTGACAACTGGAAATGAGTAAGAAGAAAAGATGTAGTTCTCTGTTCTCCAACGAACAGCATTATTGCAGTATCCTGCCTTCGCGGGCCTTAGTGGGAAATGAACTTTTATTTTTTACCGGTTCATTAATGAAGAGTCTGAACAAATAGTTACTTTCGAAGCCACTGTTAAACGAGCAGAATATGATGTTGCCTTGATTAACAAGGACAAAATTCATGTCAAGGGATAAATAAACTGGGGAGAACAAAAGGGGGGGGTTAACCCAAACTCGATTGGCTGCTGAAGAGTGAAAAAAAGGGGGAACTGGCTCAGTGCTGCAGAGTTGATGTTGGAGAAAAATCTGTTTTCCAAGCGGCGGTGGTGCCTGCTGCTTCTGCAGCCAAGGGCTCTTTGCCCCGTTCATAAACTGAATTTATGGACTCCTCTTTGCTTCCTGCCTTGATCACAATCGGCTTGCCTTGCCGTCTTCTGCCTGCTCCTTCTTCGGCACTCGGTAATCTCGTGGCTCTGTCTCCCCCTTAGAAAAACCTTGTGGAGCTGCTAATATTGAAAGCTTTGACACCGGGCTGTATCTTGAGTTAAATCTTTACCTGAAGTTCTCTCCAGGCAGTTGATAAACCGAAGCCTATTATTGATATATTTCCCCCTCTTCCCATCAAAGCAGAGGTGCAGAGAGAGTCGTTTATTGTGGTTATTAGAGAGGGAGGGCAAGACCCTGACACTTCCCTCTATGGGGAATCACACCTAAGACAACGGTCGGGGCAGAAAGGAGCATTCGATTCCTGTGCACTCTCTGGTGCCCCGCCTGCACATTTAGTAGAACGGACTGCACCATTTCAGCCCGCAAGGGGAGGAAATCGATCTTGCAATTAATACAAAAGAGAAAACAATTATAGAAGGGAGTAAACCGGACAAGCGCTTTGCTTCCAGATCAAAAAGAGTCCAGTAGCACCTTTAAGACTAACCAATTTTATTGTAGCATAAGCTTTCGAGAATCAAGTTCTCTTCATCAGATGCATGATCCAAACTGGTCAAATACAGAAGAGGAGGGGAGATAGGGGAGAGAAGGAGACATATATCAGAAGGGGACAAGATGCAATTAGCGGGGAGGCAACCAAAACATTCCTTTGCTAGTAAACGTAAACATCTCCTTTTGGTGTGGAGTCAGTTTGCCGTGTTAGTTTGCTGCAGTAAAAGCATCCAATTCCTATGTAGTATAAGCCTTCGATAACTACAGCTCTCCCTGCCAGATGCATCTGACAAAGAGAACTGTGGTCCCCGAAAGCCCACACCAGGCGTCACTGGACTCCCCCAGACCACGCCGCTTCCAGATGTGCTGGCCTATTACTTGCTGGGAGTCCTTCTTAAAAACAAAAACAACAACATATGGGAGCCTTCACAAATGGTATTTCCCACCACCACCACTTGCAGTTTAGATCAGTACCCTCATTTCTACCATCTCACTCACCTGTATGTGCAGACCTGGCCTGATAATGGGGATTAGAGATGTTTGTTAGTACTTCTGGTGTCTACAGTTCAGATGTGTTGGTTGACTGGGGGTGTTTCAGTTTATGAAGGTTTCTCCACAGGGTTGTCCACTTCGGAGGTGTGCTGCGCGATACATGCAACCGTCTGCCTTCCCTGAATGCATGGGGGGGGTCAGCAGAGGGAGTGCAGCGTACCCCTCCCCCAGTGTGACAATCTCACTGCTGTAGTGTAGTGCTTCTGTAGCCTAGTGGTTGGGTTGTGAGTCAGTGCTCTGCTGGTTCGACTCCCACTACTGCCCTGAGCTCAGCAGGCAGCCTTGAGTAAGTGGTTGGGTTGTGAGTCAGTGCTCTGCTGGTTCGACTCCCACTACTGCCCTGAGCTCAGCAGGCAGCCTTGGGTAAGTGGTTGGGTTGTGAGTCAGTGCTCTGCTGGTTCGACTCCCACTACTGCCCTGAGCTCAGCAGGCAGCCTTGGGTAAGTGGTTGGGTTGTGAGTCAGTGCTCTGCTGGTTCGACTCCCACTACTGCCCTGAGCTCAGCAGGCAGCCTTGGGTAAGTGGTTGGGTTGTGAGTCAGTGCTCTGCTGGTTCGACTCCCACTACTGCCCTGAGCTCAGCAGGCAGCCTTGGGTAAGTGGTTGGGTTGTGAGTCAGTGCTCTGCTGGTTCGACTCCCACTACTGCCCTGAGCTCAGCAGGGAGCCTTGAGTAAGTGGTTGGGTTGTGAGTCAGTGCTCTGCTGGTTCGACTCCCACTACTGCCCTGAGCTCAGCAGGCAGCCTTGGGTAAGTGGTTGGGTTGTGAGTCAGTGATCTGCTGGTTCGACTCCCACTACTGCCCTGAGCTCAGCAGGCAGCCTTGGGTAAGTGGTTGGGCTGTGAGTCAATACTCTGCTGGTTCGACTCTCACTACTCCCCTGACCTCAGCAGGCAGCCTTGAGTAAGCCACTCCTTTTAGCCCAGCTCCCTAGCTGTATCGTGTGGACAATGGTAACACTGAATTTGTTCACCACTCTGGGCACTAATCTGTCTAGAAGAGTGGTATATACGCACACTGCTGTTGTAGTTGTTGTTGTTATTTCCCAAGCTGCTGTCTTGAGGATGCCCCACAAGAGATTTTAGGGGCTGGAGAGAAACAGACTGTGGCTAAGCCTGCTAGGTTTGACAGTGCTGCAGAGAAGTGTGGGTCACTTGCTGGGAATAGTTGCGGTCTGTGAGATTTTCATGGGGAGGAGAAAATGGGCCACACGTGGATGGGCGAGCAGTGTTTATCACCATTCCCCTTCTTTCTCCTTCCCTGTCACCACGGTTGGAAAGGGCCACGGCTCTCAGACTGGGGATCGTGGCTGTCAGGCCCAGGCACCCTGCCTCTTCTACCTCTGAGGTTCCCAGCAGATGCAACTGCCAGCTTGATCCCTGTAGCGCTACAGCACCACCACCACTGAGGATAAGATGGATTACTACGGCTTTCATCGCTGCAAGATTTGGTGACGCGAGGAGCCAGTTTGATCCTAGGTGGCCTCATAAAATTGCTGCCTCTGGCCTGATTCCTCGGCTGAGCAACTTATGGCTCAGCCGCTGTTAGACTGCTGGGATCCCTTCTTGAATCTCTGCTGTCCCTGCCCCAACAACCACCCCGTCTGTTGCTTGCAGTCTTTTACTGGGCAAAGGGCAGCTGATTCTCTCTGGTACTGGCCCCTACCTCCAAGCTGACCAGCACAGTTGTGCTATCTATCTATCTATCTATCTATCTATCTATCTATCTATCTATCTATCTATCTATCTATCTATCTATCTATCTATCTATCTATCTACCTACCTACCTACCTACCTACCTACCTACCTACCTACCTACCTACCTACCTACCTACCTACCTACCTACCTACCTACCTACCTACCTACCTACCTACCTACCTACCTACCTACCTACCTACCTACCTACCTACCTATCTATCTATCTATCTATCTATCTATCTATCTATCTATCTATCTATCTATCTATCTATCTATCTATCTATCTATCTATCTATCTATCTATCTATCTATCTATGTCATTTATAGTCCGCCTTTCTCACCGAGACTCAAGGCGGATTACACAGCGTGAGATTAGTACAGTCAATATCAGGAATGTTTCCATAAACAATGCCATAGGGTAAATAGATACAAGTTCACAAAGACATGGCATTTGTAGGAATCCAATGCAACATACTGGTGAGGTCTACGGTTCCTAACTTATTAGCAGATCATCGGAGATCCCCTCCCTACAATACAGCCCTCCTATCTGAGTAAGAAACCGTTTTGAATAATTCAGTTTTGCATCGTTTGCGGAAAGCCGGAGAGTGGGGGCTCTCCTGACCTCCTCAGGCAGGCCGTTCCACAGGGTGGGGGCCACCACTTAGGGGGTGGATGGCTGTTGCTTTTCATGTGGAGGAGAAATGGGTCACACATGAATAGGCAAGTGATGTTCTTCACCATTCCTCTTCTTTTTCCTTCCACTGGTAAAAAGGACGGGGGGCTCTTGAGCCAGGTACCGTGGCTACACGTTTTTAGATACCAACATCACTTGTTGAGTAACCAGAAATCCTGCAAGTGTCTCTTCTTCCTTCTGTGGTCCCTTTTTCTTTGGAGATCTCAGAAATGAGTTGGTTTTATCCTTGGAGACAGTACTGGAATTTCCATGGTTCATCTTCATTTTACCAGATTAGTTTGGATGAGTGTTTACATACCCCTGGTCTTTCAAATGGCTTATAAATCACATTGATAATGTGATTTTAGAGAGCTCTGAAAACTGGGCAGGAGCACTAATTGTGGCGCTGTGGCACTGCAGCTCTTGAGTTTTGCTGTTCCGTGCAGTACATAATGTGGCGCACTTGTGTGGGACTGCATTTAACCAAGGGAAATGTCCAACAATTAGCAAGTTTTGTGAGCAATTAATCCAAAATGTTGCAGGTGTAGCTGCTGCTGCTTCAGAAACACAGGGAGGGAACCCCCCGCTCGCCCAGCTCAATCTTCTCGGTGTCACGCAGGGCCTCCCTTGCGGTGGAGATGACTTTTCTTTTAGTCAGCAGTCTGCAAATGATGGGCAGACGCCTGTGCTCACCTGGCAGATTCCTAAAGGGAGGACTCCAGGCTCGGCTTTCTAACTCCACAGCCTCTCTCCCCGCCCCCACATCTCCTAAAAAAGATCTTATGTTAATTTATGCAGTGTTTAAATTTATATAGTGTCAAATATTCAGCTTTGTAGCAATTGCTGGCAAGCTGGTCTGGTGCAGCAGAATCTATAACAAAGAGCCTGGGTACACATCACACGCATGGCATGAAGCCGTGAGTTAGCCAGGCACTCACAGGGAATTCTGATGTTCCTCCAGAGGCAGGCAGAGAAAAGCTGGCCACCTCCCCACCCCACCCCGGTTGAATCTCCCTGCTTAGTCGCTTGTGTTCCTTTTGACCCATGTTGATTTTTTTCCTCCCCCATCTCAGTCCTTAGAAACAAGTAGCTGCTGAATCAGGGAGAAAAAAAGTAGAGAGGTACAACTGGAGGGAGAAAGGTACAGAGGTACATGGGCTTCTGCTTTCCTTTCTATGATTCCTGCTCCACCCACCCACCCTGTATCACCCCCTGCCCATCTGCATAGGAGATTCAGAATTCTCAGCAGTCAAAGAATGGGTCACCTGTGCCTCCTTGTCATGTGAGGAGCGGAACACTTAGCCAAGCCCTTCTTGTGGGGAGATGGCAGAGTTGTTTCAACATGCAGGTTGTGTGCATCACGCAGCCCAGCTGCTTATCTTGCATAAGCCTCTTTGAATGTTTGGGAGCCACAGATGTGTCACTCTTCCATTCATGAAGATAGTTTCCGGTGGGTAGCCGCGTTGGCCTGTAGTAGAAGAGCAAGATTTGGATCTGGTAGCACCTTAAAGGCCAACCAGATTTCCAGGGTATGAGCTGTCAAGAGTCAAAGCTCCCTTCATGAGACATCTGAAAAAGGGAGCTTTGACTCTCAAAACCTCACACCCTAGAAATCTGGTTGGTCTCTAAGATGCTACTGGACCCGAACCTTCCATTCATTTAAGCATAGTTTGCCTAAGAAACTTTCCCAGTGGGTTGTGACTTCTATGTTTTAACAATCCAAAAGCTGGCAGAGGTATTGCTGCTGGTATTCCTAGTTGTACTCCACTGCAATTTTTGTAGGGGGCATATTACTCTATCCTCCCCACTCCAAAGGCATAAATCCAAAGTCCAGCATTTTATCCTCTACACTGCGCAGGCAATCTGGGGGGGAAAACACACCAAAAAACAGAAAATGTTTGATGGTTGTTGTGGGTTTTCCGGGCTGTATTGCCGTGGTCTTGGCATTGTAGTTCCTGACGTTTCGCCAGCAGCTGTGGCTGGCATCGTTCTCCGGCCGTGAAAGCCTTTGACAATACAGAAAATGTTTGCATAGCACATGCTTGCAAAGTGACTTTGCTTTCTAGTTTTCAGCCCATTGACTCCAGCTTTCTGAAGCAAACTTTGGATCTATGGCACTTAATTTGGGGGGGGGGTGTGGCTTGTAAGGGTTGTGCACACAGCTATCTAAGTATTTGGTGTAGAATCGAGAGAATTTGGGAAGACATATCTAATCATACCTTGGAATGTCTATTGTGCTCCATGCATAGCAGCAAACCTCTTGGGAGTTTGTTTTTACAAAAGAGAAAGCCCACCCAGGCACACTTTGAAGGAGCCAGTCCCCTTGCGACTTTCAAAACGAGGGTGTGTGTGTGAATGGATGAGACACAAGATGATGTGGAATACAGGCATGCATGTCTGATACGAGAACATTGTGCATTTCCAGGTTTTAAACCCTGTATATGGGAGCAGCTGGCATGCGGCGTTCCCCCCCCCCCCCCCAGCTTCAGAAGTCATGTCACAAGCCCCAGTTGCCCTTGGAAGATTTCTGGCCAGCAGTTTCAGGAAGGGGCTATGGCTCAGTGATAGAGCATCTTCTTGACCTGCAGAAGATCCTAAGTTCAGTCCCTGGCATCTCCAGTTAAGGATCAGGTAGTAGGTGATGTGAAAAACCTCTACCTGAGACCCTGGAGAGCCAGTGCCAGTCTGAGTAGATGAGGGGTGGGGAACCTTTTTTCCACCGAGGGCCAAGTTTATGTCCTGTCCCGCGTGGGAAGCACCCTTTCTCCCGCGTGTGTGACATCACTCCCGGAAATGACATCATGCAGGAGAAATGTCACACACATGGGAGAAAGGGCGCTTGTGTCCTCTTTCTCCCTGCTGCCACCATTGCAGCCCGCTTGCAGTGGTGGTGGCGGCAGCAGCAGCTCTGTCGCCAGTGCCAGCGCCTGCCGCTGCTGTCACCACCACTTGCTCTTGCACAGGCCGCTTTCACCAGTGCTGCGGGTCGCTCTTGGCGGCGGTGGCGGCAGCAGTTGGTGGTGCTAGCAACAGCAGGTGGCAGCAAGAGTGGCCTGCTTTCACAACCGCCTGCTCTCGCGATGCGCGAGGGCGCCCCCCCAGGGAGGGGGCACCCCAGGGAGCACACCCCCCACCAAGTGGGTAAGTGGGAGTGGGGGGGAAGGGTGAGATCGGGGGGATCCGCCCGCTGCATTTGCCCGCTGCACTACCGTTCGCCCCGCAGCTCTGCCCCTCGTCTCTCTCCGCAGGCCAGTCCTAAGGACTTCACAGGCCATATATGGCCCATGGGCCAGACATTCCCTGCCCCTGGAGTAGACAGTGCTGACCCTGATGGACCAGGAGTCTGATTAGGCAGCTTCATGTGTGTGTTCATGACTGCTGTCTTGCTGATGTGTGGAGGAGCCTCACCGTAGGCTCGGGACTTCTGACTTGCCCATGCCATTTAGGTCATGTGGAAAGAGCTCTTAATTGCGATTAAAGCTTGAGAAGAGCAACTGGCATATGGGAGTTTCAGATTTCAGTTCTGTTTGCAACTGGAGCATGTCAAGTCTTTACATTTCAGCAGCCTCTTGGTGGTGCAATTTCATGAGTTAGGCCGACAGGCGTAGATTTCCCTGTAGATGATGAGGTGGGGACCAATGTTTGGCATTACCCTTGTTTGGATAATGCCATTAAGACACGGCAAGAGTTCGAAGTGTAAGCTTTTGAGAGTCCGAGCTCCCTTCTTCAGACACCTTCTTCAGGCACATGGAGGTTTACGGAGTAATATCAACAGAAGGATTAGTGCCCTGCCTGTAGGAGCTTCTAGTCAAATTTTGCCAGCGGGGAAGAGAGCAAAAGGAAGAGAAGTGACCAGAGATGAGCAGGGACTTTGCTTTGGTTGGGATGGTGGCTTGGGGGTGTTGAGCCAAAGGACTGGTGGAAATGGTGCCTTTTGCAAAGAAGGCATCTCAAGCAGAAAGCGGGCCAGCAGGGGCCCTGGCGATCTCTGCCACTGAGCCTCGTCATTTAGTGCCCAGCTGGAACTCCCAGCAGGCCATTCTGCATGGCTGTTAGCATGGGCCCTCTTGGCCAGCGGGCATGGGGGACAACTGCACCAGGCAGCTTCCCTGACAAAGGGAAGGAAGAGAAAGAGTCAGGTGGGCGTGCCTGCCTGCCCCCTTTGGGCTTGGAAACACCGTACGTGCCTGTCCCAGAGCCCCACCTTGCATCTCCCTTTCTTGAGCCCACAGGTGGAGGGGTGGGCCCCATGGGGGGTGCAGTGATTCTGGACCCCCCCCCATTGTGGACTTTTACCAAGGCCTGAATCACTAAAAGAGCCCCTGGTTGTTAGTACCCGAAGATCAAATCTGTTAGTCACTGAAGCTTCAAAGGCTGCTGGCTGGAAAGAGAGGCTGGAAGGGCACAAAGCGACATGCTGGCACACAGGAAGCTTGGAGCAAGCGGTGCTGGGGAGAGCTCTCTGAGCGTAGCTGTTTTGCTTGTGGCATTGTATGCCTTTGCTTTGTTTGCCTTCCTCTGTGGTGGGTTGGGATCAGCGACTTGTGCCAGTCCTCTGGGTCTCTTTTGCTCTGCGGGTGCCAACTCCGCATTCATGCCATACTGTTGAATCTGGCTTGTTTGTGAAGCTGTTGGTAGGTAAATGGCCCAGCCATCGGGTGGGTGTGGGCTGGGTAGCCCTTCGGCTGCTTTGAACCCTCTAGCTTTCCTGTTTTCAGGGGCCCAGAATTGCTTCCAACGATGAGCTCTTTTTTGCTTCTTTCCATGTCCTTGCAGAGCATGGCTGGCAGAGGAGGGTAAAGGCCCCTCCCCGCATCGAGTGCCAATCCATCAACTCCAATTCCAGCAGCAGAATGGGGTGTTTTATTCAAGAGCTATTCAACAGCCCATTTACAGGGCAGGCGGAGAAGGAAAGAGAGAGCAAATCCAGAAGGGCCAAATCAAGACCAGCGGACGACACGGCTCAATCAACGTGCCCAAGACCTGTACCTCATTACGCTCAAAATCACACATCCGAGGGCAGCTCATAAAACCCACTTACTGGTGATTGAAGAAAGGCAAGGCAGAAAACTTCCACTGACCTTAGAGGAAGGAAATATCTCTTCCAGATACTCCTGTTTTTTTTCCACCGCAGAACCTTCTCCTACTGCCGCCCCCTTAGCTGGGTCTACATCGGCTCCCTGCTGCGTTCTTCTAAATGTTCTGTTTTCCTTTGCATAATCATGAGGATGTTGGTTTAATTTATTGCCAAAATTATGTAACCAAAAGGGTCATCCGTCTCCCCCTCTGCTGGAATCATGTTCCTAAAGCCTCCGTTACATGGGAGTTCATTGATTGCTAATTATAATTCTAATAAGGCGTTTGATTACTTTATAACAGTAACCTGCCATTGTACTGCACTGTCACCGAATACTGACAATTACGTCTTCTCAGTATCAGTAATAAAATTCGTTTTGTGAACTGGAGGGCGACTGGTGCCTAGTGTGTTCCGTTGTGCAGAGGAATGTATAAAGTTCTGCATTGGTGTAGTTTATTTTATTCAACTTACTAAACTCTGCATTCATGCCCTACATTAAATGGGACGCACTCCTACGCAGGCCCCACTGAAATGAATGGGAGCGCCTATTCATCTCCGCCACCTTGAATCTAAGGAAATGAGCTAGGATATAAATATTTTAAATACATTTAAATAAATAAACAGAGAAATCCTAAGCAGAGTTACTCCAATCTAACCCCATTGAAATCATTGGGCTTAGACTGGAGTAACCCTGTTTAAGATTTCACTGAAAATTTCCGTGCTGCTTACGCAGGAGTGCCTTAAGCCCTTAGATTTCGTGTTGTGGTGCCTCTCAGTTTCATCGTGTTCTCTGTATCGCGTAGTTATGAAATACGTTATAGTTTGGAGACGTGTTAGCAGTTCTGATCCTAAATAAGTTTTCCTAGAAGTGTCACCAAGTTTAAGAAGGCCTGGGCTTTAGGCACCTTTCTCGCCCTAAGGAAGTATAGTGGTAGGAAACAAGGCTTTCTTGGTGGAGGCTGCAGTTTTTTACAGCTCCCTTTAAAAAAAACAGCAACAAACTAGTGTTGAAATGTCTTGAGGACTTGACCGTATGCAGAATTATGCATGCCTTAGCCCACTGAAATTTCAGGATAAAACTGGGCTATTTTAGCTCTCCAGAGGCAAATTGTGGCACCCATCCCCTCTTTTTAGTTTTCAGGCAAACAAAACTCGTTAAAATTGGAGAACATAGCACGAAACTAGACAGAAATTCAGTGTTGTTTGTAGCAGCTGTAGAAAGTAGAAGTACCTCTCCCGTGGTTTCCCCCCAAGCATTCAGGGCAGGTTATACAGCATCCTCATTTTATTCATTATGATAGCATGATACTGCATTGGCTGTCAAGGAACAGTATAAACCACGGCTGCAATTGAAATCAGTTGCATTAACTCTCTTTGGTCCCACTAAATTGCAAGGGCAGTTCTGCCAAGCGCGAGATTCCACGATAGGAACTGGATGCCTTGCGCAAGATGCCATCTTTTTAGGCAACAGTGCCCACCCAGCTTAACAGAGTGGTCCTTTATCCCGTTATCTCAGTTTGCTTATTTTGGATCATCTCTCCTTTGCACCAAGCATTAATACACATCGCTTCGTGATTGCATCGGGGTCTCCAAAGGTTGGTTGGACATCCTGAAAAACCTGAGGCTTAGGCCAAGTTTAAGGAGTTTCCTGAAGCTGTGTGTGCTTCGCCCTTGGAGCTGTCGTTGGGTACAGTTGGGCAAAGATGTCTCTGTTGGCCCTTGCAGTTGGCAGACAATGTGAAGCCTAGCCGGATGCAAATGCTAGGAGGTTAGTGAGGGGATAGTAAAGGCAAAGGTTCCTCCAAGACTCCTACCCTGGACTTGTTCCTTGCTGTGGCACATCTCCTGGGGCTTGGCTTGGTCCCTAGATCTCTTGTTCTGCTGGCTGTGACACCAGTAAGAATAGGCATAGACATCGATAGGGAATCAGTGGTGCTAGTCATGATAACTGCAAGGAAGCACAGAGGCAGTATGCCCTCTGGGTCCAATTGGTGGGAGACAGCATCGGGGAACAGGCCTCTATGTCCTGTTTGTTAGCCTTCCTGGACAACTGATGGGCCACTGTTCAATGCAGGACGTTGGACTGGATACTGAACCACAGTTATGCACTACTTGCGTTCTTATGACCTAACTCTGGCTCCTCCTTTTCCTGTCATGTGACTTCCTGTCATGCTCTTGCAGCTTAGTGGACCCCAGATCTGGAAAGACTGCAGACCACAGCTCTGAAGCACGAATCAGATGTAGTCGAGCCTCAGACCTTATCCTACCCCAGCGTCCCCATTTTTTTTGCCCCTGAAGCTATCCTGTGCACTGCTTCTCTGTCCTCCTTTGAATTATCAGCAGTCCTTTTAAGCATGCAATCCTTTGTCCAGGGCAGGTGCAGAGATCTCATTTCTGACCAGGGATACGGAGCCAGTACTGCATTTCTGCTGAAACCACCTTTCACATCCATCCTCGGGACCTTTATCTGTTCTCTTGGCCTCGTAACGTAAAGATGCTTCAATTCGTCTTGGCGTTCCTTTGTCTTCTTTCTTCCCAGAGACACCCGATATTTAAAAGACGGTATGCGTCTTCAAATAGCAACTGGAAGGATAAATCTTGGCCGGTTGTCTGTGCCTCCTCTTATTTATTTACCTGTTCTAATTCCCTAATTGGCAACATTTGAACTGCATCAAAGTGTACAGTTGTATGTGCACCTGCAGATCTGATTGGTATTCAGAAGCGCTTCCAGGAGCTCTCTTGCATTAATTACGGAGATGCTTTGTGATTACAGTTTAATTGATAGTATTTCATTGTGTGTGTGTGTGTGTTAAGTGATGCAAAAACTGGAGGTGGGTTCTGAAGTATGAAAGAAGCTCTTCTGGTTTCAGCAGAGAAGAATCCTGCCCCAGGTCACATCAACTTGGCTCCCCAGGCAAAGCAACAAACACAAAAACGTCTTGTTTACACGGGGACTTGATGGAAGGCTTGCAAAACAGCTATCTTGCAAACTTCACCGCTGT
Source organism: Eublepharis macularius (assembly GCF_028583425.1). Taxonomy (NCBI): domain Eukaryota; kingdom Metazoa; phylum Chordata; class Lepidosauria; order Squamata; family Eublepharidae; genus Eublepharis; species Eublepharis macularius. The sequence continues at coordinate 6,197,394 of NC_072798.1, forward strand.
GCTATTTTTTTATCGCAACTGGGAGCTAAGGCATTGTCAGCGCCATTCTGTACTTGTCTTTGGCAAGAAGACATTGCTGAAAAAGGAAAAAATAGGAGTTCAACAACCAGATGATGATACACAACCAGAGAAGAGTAGTTTTAAGGGCCAGTTTTGCCAGATGCTTAAATTACTTGTGATGACTGAGCCGAATATTCTCCATGTTTGATTTTCACCTCAGAAGCGGTAATTTGAATGCTCAGCGTTCAGTCAGTCATTTGATTTCTAAAATATTGTTAATAAAAGCTGAAAGTAGCAGTGATGAGCTGTCTTGGTATGGGAATTCTAAAGAACGGGTGCCACCACTAGGTAGGCCCTGTACCTTAACCTAGTGCTAATAATTAGTTTAGTTACCACCAGGGGTCATTTCATAGAAAAAGAGCTGGAGGAATTCATTAGCATAACTCATTAGCATAACTCATTAGCATATGCCACACCCCTTGCAATCACCGGAAATGTGTTGTTAGCATAACTGATTTGCATATGCCACACCCCCTGACATCACCTATCCTGGCTGTTTTGGACCCAATCCTGGCCATTCAGGGCTGAAATTGGGCCCAAAAGGGGTCCAAAATGGTCAGGATCGGGCCGCTGCTGAGTGGGAGAGTGAGCCACCACCCGTCAGAGGGCCAATCTGGGCCGTTTTAGCCCCAATCCAGGCCAAAACAGGCCCCAAATGGCTAAGAGTCAGGTGGGCTGGGCCACCTGACATGTGACCTTTTTGGGGAACTACCGGAACTGTGTTCCGGCACGTTCCCCCTCAAAATGAGCCCTGGTTACCACCATAAGCAAGGCCTTCAGATTATGTCTTTAGTGTGTGTGTGGGGGGGGGGGGTTGAGGTGCTCCTTAAAGTATGTTTAACCCCAACTAACAACCTTTGAGGAACTTGCTCCTAAGGGGTGCAAGCACCCTACACATGCTGAGTAGGGTTTTGGAGCTGTCTCACAGGAGTCAGTTGAGTCCCCTGCCCCCCTCCCATTGCCTCACTACCCATCACTCAACATCGGAGCCATTCACCTGAAGGCAGACCCTCCGGTCTGTCCTGCCACCATGCTACAAGCTGATTCTCTTCCAAGCATCCACATACAGTTTTGGAGGAACTTGCCAAACAGAGAAAGTGAGAGCTCTACCAATACCTAGGAAACACTTCTGTGCAGTGGCCATGCAGAATCATACCCAAGCTCATTTTCATGGCTGCTGCTCCTCACATTGTGAGGACAAGTGTCATGATGAGGAGAGTTTGTTTCTTTGTGAGAAGGAAGCAGTAGAGGCTTAATAGCAACTTGTTGTAATATCTGAAAAGCAGGAGCTGTGTGGAAGAGCAGGAAGGCATCTATGCAGAGGGTGCCATTTTTACAAAACAAAATCCATTCCCCACTGTCCTCAGAGACCCCCCACCCTGCCTGCTACGAAGTCCCCATTTTCTGTTTGCTTTACTAGTTACTTCCCAGCTCTCCAGTCCTTACCCAAGCAAATCAGGTAGTGTTAGTAGCTACTAGCTGTGTGTGTGTGATGTGCCATCAAGTCGCCTCCAACCTATGGTGACCCTCTGAATGAAAGACCTCCCAAACATCCTATCATCAACAGACTTGCTCAGATCCTGCAAACTGGAGGACGTGGCTTCTTTTATTGAGTCAAGCCATCTCATTTTAGGTCTTCCTCTTTTCCTACCGCCTTCCACTTTTCCTAGTGTTACTGACTTTTCCAGAGAATCTTGTCTTCTCATAAAGTACGATAGCCTCAGTTTCACCATTTTAGCTTCTAGGGAGAATTCAGGCTTGATTTGATCTAGTACCCAGTTATTTGTCTTTTCTGCCATCTGTGGTAACCGCAAAACTCTCCTCCAGCACCACATTTCCAATGAGTCAATTTCCTTCCTGACAGCTACTAGCTACCATCCCTGAAAAACCATTAAAGAAACTGCGCGGCTGCAGGCCACAACTGGCAGGCTCCGGGGTCCAGTTTGCCTGAAGCACCTCCCCTTGGCCTCAAGACAGTTGCCCTGTTTGCATGCTACAGTGAACTCACATACAATCTTCATATGGCACACCCTTGGTTTTTTATATGAGTAATCCTTACGTTACGCTGAACACTTGTACAGCTGCGTGTGTGATTTAAATCCCACATTTACCCAGATACTGACGCCAAGTTTCATTTGTCAAGTGAAATACACATTGGCTCTTACAAACAGATGTACACACATACATTAAGGTTCTACATGTGCTCACTATAGAAAGTGAACATGGCTAGAGAGGGGCAGGGGCTGCACTTTACCCTGTTCCACTTGCTTTCCCTTAATTCCCTTCTGAGATGTGAGCCAAGTTGGCATGACCTCCTTTTGTAAGCGTTTTAAAGGCCCTACCCAGGCCTGGGGCATTCCCAGTGGCCTCCCTGTACCCAGAAGCCTTATGAGGGCGTGGCCAAACTTGTAAGGGACCAATAGCACCTTCTGAACAATCTCCGTTCATGTTCTCTTTCCCCGCCCCCAGGGTGAAGCTTCCAGACAGCTGACTGTCAGCTGGCTGTCCACGGACCAGTTGACATTGACTGGGTGACTCTTAAGTGGCCAGCCACCATTGATCCTTTCCAGGGTACATCCATGGTCTTCCTGTGGGCTTGACAATGCCGAATGCCCCAAAGCAGCAATTCCGATGTAGTCTCTCTCCGCTCACAGACACTCCCTGACAGAAATATTTTAACTGTCAATACTACAAAACACTGATAGATGGATCTCTGTTTTTGCTGGATGCTACACAATAGCAGAAATGGACAACCAGCATTATTGAGTGATACGTGGCCTTTCCCCATGAAGAAAAGCTACAGACTCTGGACAGAGGGATTTATTTATTTATTTATTTATTTATGTATTTATTTATTTCCTGCCTTCTCTGCGAGTGGGCTCAGGGCAGCTTACAACATAAAATATACATTGAAACATCAAAAAAAAACACCCAAATTAACAAACCAAATCCAGGCACCTCTAACAGTACGCCACTACTATAAAGCTGCAATAAAAACCATGTGCACAGCCATAATACAAGGCCCAGGGTGGTTGCAGGGGGGGCATGGTGGTCAGGGTATAGAAAAATTTACTGGGTCTCAGCCAAAGGCCTGTCAGAACATCTCTGTTTTGCATGCCCTGTGGAACTGTAACAGGTCCCGCATGGCCCAGCTCTCCAGTGGGAGTGTGTTCCACTAGGCCAGAGCCAGGGCAGAAAAGGACCAGCAAGAGCTGCTTACCCACAGAGCACAAAGCCCTGTGGGGGACATACAACAAAAGAGTCTGTGATAGAGGTCATGAAAATTGCGCATGGTGTGCAGAGAATGGATATAGAGAACAATTAATCTCTATATCCAATTAATCTCCCATTAATACTATACCCTATGGAAGGGAGTGGCAACGGATTGAAGGCAGACAAAAGGACTATGATCCCTCACTCAGTGGAGGTTTGCTTGTGGAATTCATTGCTGTAAGATGAAGTGATGTCCACTGATGTGGATGGATTTAAATGGGAATTGGACTCTTGTATGGAGCACAGGCTATTAGCCGCAATCAGTGAATGGAACTTCTGGGTTCGAAGGCAGAATGCCTTCAATTGCAAGGAGTTGGGGGGGCAGTTAGAGGAGGTCAGTTTGTGGGCCTCTCTGGGCCATCTGACTTTTGGAAGCTGATGCTGGACTAAATGGTACTTGGTCTGATCCAGCAGGACTACTCTGATGTTCTCAGTATGTTTGGCTGGAGGCTAGTGACCTTGGAGTGCTTACCTGACAATGTCAGCTTGCTGGCCGTACCACTTGGGGAAGATCCGACGCCACCCCTTCTGATGATAGTCTGCAAGGGTCATAGGAAGAAGCTGTCGATTCAGTACACAGGACTCGGGCCAATTAGATTCTAAGGAAGAGAAAACTGGCTTCTACGTGCCTCTTCGCCAATGATGCTTGGTATAAAACATTCTTTGTGTGAGCAGTGCATTTCCGTAGCCTCCCCTTGGCCCCCCATCCCTCTGGAAGATGGTGTGTTTTTCTAACTTTGCAAAGAGAGCAATTTTCTAAAAAAAACTTTGAAGGTAACCTCTGCTTCAAATTAAAAAATAAAAGGGTATTTGCATACTATCTTTAATATTCAAAGAGAATTGCTGACAAGGTTGGCTTTGGTGGCTTTGTCCCTGTAAAAGGGTCATGCATTTGGGGAGAGGAGAGGAATTTCTGACCCAAGCATTGACACCCCCCAGCTGAGGTTCCGTCTGTCGGAATGAAATGTCACCTCTGGAAACGAGAAGCTCTTCGAGTTTGAGGGACCAGCTGTGGAGGATTCCCCCTCCCGTTGCATACTTCAAGAAGAAAAAAAATTATGTCGCCATCTCCTTAGAATCTGTTGAGGAAGCTAAAATCTTCCTCGTTAGTATTCCCCCCGCCCCATCTAAATAAATTGTGGAGGAATTGGAGAAGCATTGATCATTTAGAAATCCCTTAAGTTTGCCATCTTCTGGCTGGCAGGAGATGGAGGGCACCACAGAGCTTCCAGTTTGAGTCCTTGGTGCCTAGGAGAGGCCAATGACAGGCCTTGACCTGAAGGGAGAAGATGAGGCTGCTACCCAAATAGGAGGTCTCCTGTTTGTTGGGGGAATTAGCATAAAGGAGACAGGTGAGAGGGGGTAACTTGGAATCTCCACCAATGTTTACGGGGATTATTCCCTTAGAGAACTCTCAAATAAATCAGGCAGATGTTCAACCAGAAAGGCTTTTTGTTAAAGAGAAATAAAAGGCAAACGTACAGAAAACTACACACAGCACACATACAAGGCTAACTAAGCAGATCAAGGAGGAAAATGGAAGCAATTTCAGAGAGGGCAATAGTTCCCAGTTTCGAAGAGCAGAGGTCCAGGGAGACATCAGCAAAATGACTAGCGTTTCACAAGAAAGGGAAGGGAGGAGGGCCAAATGAATTTGGGGGTGTATGAATAGCTCTGGAACACACAAACACGGCATGTGGCTAGGGAGCCCAGTTATTGGGTGTAATGCTTCCTGAGGCAAGCTGACATTTTTGCCCCCAAAACAATGGCTTGATGGCTGTCTCCGGAGGTGGACAAAAGTTAGGAGAAGTTTAATGATGGACGTCTTAAGTGTACAAAGGTGCTTGATGACCCAGCAAGTACCGGATAGGAAATGCTCCCAGGTTTGGAATGTTTAATCAAGGTAAGTAATTAAGGGGAAGGGAAATTGGGAGTGGATGAGATGAGTCCGGTGTTGCTCTTGGGAGGCCTCAATTGTTCTGGGTTATGCATCTCTCTGGGGCATGGAGGGATATCAGTCAGGCAGTCAACCTGATGTACCTTCTGGTATTTTTCCAGGCTCCCGCCTGGCTGGCATCCACTGTGGGCCAGGCTGTGCCTTGTGCTTATGGCATATGGAGGAGGGACATTTAAGATATTCCATCCATTAACTGCCATCTTTGAGTGAGAAAGTGACTGCTAACAACATAAGGGACTGTGGAGGAGAAGCCATCTCTCTTCCCTGGCAATAGCTCTGTTGTGAGAACATTCCTGTTTTATGAACAGAGAACTCAAGCAGCAACTTTCGAGGCTACCTAATATATTCGTGATTGTGTAAAAATTAGAACCCAAAACTCCCGAAGTCTTGGGGCGATGTCTCAGCTGTAGGGTTCCATTGGAGCTGATTGCAACAAAGCGGAGGGGGAATGTGAACTCTCCAATGCAAACTAGAAAAGAAGCATCTTTCCTTGTAGGGCGAGAGAGGAATAAAAGTAGTGCTTTTATTAAGAAAAATAAAATCTCAAGTTGTTTTGTTTCAATCTAATAAAAGCCTCCGAGGAATATTCACTCTTCTGGAAAGGGGTAGGGGGAAAATCCCATTTGCAGCCATATGTGTTAAATACGCTGGAGGTGATAATTAAAGCAAATTAATCAACAATCAGCAGAAATGAGCCTAGAAGCAGGGAAGAGGAGAACAGGCCTAAAATGACTACTTCGGAGTAAGCCCAGCATGTGTTCCTAATGGGGCAGCTGAGGGTGACATAAATGTCATGGTGACGGGAATGGATTTCTATCCATGTTCAGTGTGTGTGTGTGTGTTTTTCCTAGCCACAATAGCCCATTCTCTAGACCTTTTGAGCGCTTTGAATTTTGCCCTAAAGGCCATCCAAGCAGCCGTCTTGGAGGAGGTAGCCCAGGAATGCGACTGGAGTGGAAGGGTTCAGTTGCAAGATGGGGGTCCTCTCCAAGGAAGCTCAGCGACCCACACTGTGGAACAGTTGCAGAAAAGAATGCCTGCTCCGGAGACCCTTGGTAATTAGAGAGGCAATTAGTTTTGGTAATTATGGAGGTAATTAGTTTGATTCTCTCTCCAGCCAGTGACTGCAGCTCAATGGCTTCCAGCGCTCTTTGGCTGTGTGGAAGGGGCCTGTTGCCCAGCTAAGCAGATGCGGAAGTTAACTCCTTTGGGTCTGGCCTGCTTTGCGACTGAATGGCTTATTAAAGACTGGCAATTCTGAGCCCAAAAGGCAAGTTCCTCTCCCTTTCAGTTGTGCTTCTCTGGAAATGCATAGAAATCTTGTCTCTGTGTAGAATTGTGAGGGCGTCAGAGAAGGAGGATACGGGATGGAGACGATGCTTCGAGGCAATCTTCATGCAGTAGCGGAGGGTGGGTGGGATATTTTTATACTGGTCATTAATGAATTGCTACATACCGTTTCTCTGTTTATGAAGGCAAATAAACCTAACCAGGTGCAGAATGCATCCTAAAAACAAAGACGGAAAAAGATAAAGCATGTTGTAAACGTATGTTTTAATTGAAAATATTTAATAAATTTGGTTCTGAAAATTAAACAACCGTTTTTTTAAAAGCAACGTACTTAACAAAAATATGCAATATGCAGTCATGGAAATAGATTGATATAAATCTCAGCCTTCCATTCGTAGTCAATATACATTACCTGGGTACACTTATGGGAATATTATTTCCAGTGTTCCATGTACTTAAAATTTAAGGTACATGGGATATTGGAAATAACATTCTTTTTTTTTTTGCACTGCCCAGTCTCTTGACCCTTGCCCAGTGTTCTTTCTCCTTCTCTGGCTTCTCTAGAACCCCTCAAATATTCAAGAATCCCCAATTGGCCCATAATTTGTGACAAAAGGTGCCCTAAATTACGCCTCTATTCCCTTCTCCCCTTCCAGTCAGACCTTCACTGGATTGGAGCAAAGACCTGGAATCTATTTTTAAATTCCAGGGCTCAACCCAGTGAATGTGAATTGACAAAATTGCACCTCTGAACATGCGCAGAGTACATTCTCTCCCGAGGTGATCACAGCTTATGCTCAGGTGAAAAAGTAATACACGATCCTGCCTTCTACCAAGTTGCTGTTGTCTGGTTGATAACGGCTCTCCAGTACCTCAGGCAAAGAGAGGCTTTGATATCATTGACTATTAGATCTTTTTAACTGGAGATAATGGGGAATGAGTCTTCTACATGCAAAGAAAGATGATCTGCCATGGAACCACAGCTGAGCTGCAGGCCCCTCATCCTTATGTCTACCCTGTGGTGGTAGTGGTAGTGATACAGCATACTTCTTGAGGTAATAAATCTGAGACATTGTTGGATTATCCCATTTCATAGTCCTGGTTCGCACATGCACAATTACTGATGGATTTATCCTCATCAGTTTGGTGTAGTGGTTAAGAGCGGCAGGATTCTAATCTGGAGAGCCAGGTTTGATTCCCCACTCCTCCACTTGAAGCCAGCTGGGTGACCTTGGGCCAGTCACAGCTTCTCGGAGCTCTCTCAGCCCCACCCACCTCACAGGGTGTTTTGTTGTGGGGATAATGATAACGTACTTTGTAAACCACTCTGAGTGGGTGTTAAGTCATCCTGAAGGGCAGTATGTATATTGAATGTTGTTGTTATTGATTATTGATATTGACGTGCATGAACAGACTGTATTGCAGAAAATGCTGCCGTTGAGGGTAGATGCTAGTTCTACCTGCGGCACGTCTTCTGTGAGGACTCAGACCTCCGTCTTGCCTGAGGCAGTGGATTGTTCCATTTCAGACATCAGGTCTGATCTCCTGACTACCGCAAGCCCCTCACGTATTTCCATGCAAAAAGAGAATTAAATCAGCTCAGGATCAAAACCGGACTTAGAAAAAAAAATCCTGAGCATGAACGATTTTTCAGATGTAATTTTTTTTCCTCGTACAAAAACCCCATCTGAAAATTAATTGCCTCCAGAGCAACACGTCTATGAAAGCGCTCTGACACAAACTTGATCATTTTTTTCGGTAATGAGAACAATACGTAACCCAGATTTCTTTTCAAGGATTCGGGCGACTGCACAAGAGCCAAGCGCTGTTCTTATATAAAAATATATTCAGGGGTATTTTGTTCCCTGCTTCCTGGAGAGACGAAAGTCTTCTGCGCAAAGTTATTGTTGGCTTAAACTTCAGCTTCTGTTCTGCTGCAATTCCTCGCTCCCCTTTGGTGTGCTTTGTTTTTTAAGACGGGGTTGCTCCTGCGTTTGGGCTCGGAAGACTCTGGGGACAGGGAAACCAAACGTTTGTGCAGATTGCCACCAAGTTCCTCTGCAGCATCTCTTTTGTTCATGTTCTCCTTTGTGCAATTAGAGTAGGAAATGGGTAAGAATCAACCCATATCCCAAACCTTCAGAACGCTTCCCCTTCCTCCCCAGGAAGCGAAGAGGCCCAAAGTTCGTGGGATTCACTGCCCGTTTTTTAAATCATTGTCCTACTAAATCACAGCTCTTCTGTAGTCAGCTGATGCGGGATATGAATGAGAACTATGCTGAAGTTGTTTCATAGAATCATAGGGTTGGAAGGGATCTCTAGGGTCATCTAGGGTCCAACCCCCTGCGCAGCGCAGGAAATTCGCAACTACCTCCCCCCCCCCCACACACACACTCAGTGACCCCTGCTCCATGCCCAGAAAATGGCAAAACACCTTCAGGATCCCTAGCCAAGCTGGCTTGGAGAAAATTGCTTCCTGACCCCAAGGTGGCGATCAGCATTACCCTGGGCATGTAAGAAGAGGCCAGGAGAACTAAGCACTGATGCAACCCTTCCTGCCCTCCCTCTCATGATCTGCCTAAGTTCACAGAATCAGCATTGCTGTCAGATGGCCATCTAGCCTCTGCTTAAAAACCTCCCAAGAAGGAGAGCCCACCACCTCCCGAGGAAGCCTGTTCCACTGAGGGACCGCTCTGACTGTCAGGAAGTTCTACCTGATGTTTAGCCAAAAACTCTTTTGACTTAATTTCAACCCGTTGGTTCCAGTTTGACCTTCTGGGGCAAGGGAAAACAACTTTGCTTGCCTATCTTTTTTTTTTTTGCAGGGGGAAGGGGACTTCCACTAATCTAAAAGTACGCAAACTTTCAGATTGCACACAATTCTTCAGGCTGAATGAAAAGGTAGCGCAAGGCACATTATGGCTGCCATGTGAAGGCTGTGGTTGATGAATCCTCAAGATAATTTTCATTGTGGATTGAGGAGTTTAGACGTGGTGTCTCAGCATATGCCAAAATGGCTTATTGCTTTGTAGGAGATCCCAACGTTCTCAGGTTCGACTAAGATCTGACCTGGAAGTTTCCTAATCTGTATGATCAATTTCTTTTCTGGTGGTCTACATGAAGCTGCCTTCCATTGAATCAGACCTTCAGTCCATCAAGGTCAGTATTGACTAGACATGGGCACGAACAGAAAAAAAACTAACATGGTGTTTGTTGTTCGTTGCCATCCACGCACAATGAACATTGACGAACATAACCTGTTCATTAATATGTTCGTTGTTCATGGGGGCCAGCAGGCTCTCCTCCAGCCATTAAGATTCCTACCGCACCACTCCCAGAAACGCTACCTGAACAGGCACTAGGAAAGGTACCAATAATAAATAATAGCTTGGCCCAGAGCTTGGCAGCAGCCCTGGAACTTGAAGGGGTAGATCCCTACCACACCACTCCCAAAAACCTGACCTGAGCAGGCAGCAGGAAAGGTACCAATAATAAATAATAGCTTAGCTCCAGAGCCTGGCAGCAGCCCTGGAACCGGAAGGGGTAGATCCCTACCGCACCACTCCCAGAAATCTTATCTGAGCAGGCAGCAGGAAAGGTACCAGTAATAAATAATAGCTTGGCCCAGAGCCTGGCAGCAGCCCTGGAACTTGAAGAGGTAGATCTCTATCCCACCACACACAAAGAAAATTCAAGCTCCAATGCACTCTCCCTGTCTCTCTCTCAAAATGCCAACAGCAACTGTCTCTCCCTCTCCACTGTCTGCAAATTAAACCAGAGCTAGGAGCCCCCCTCCCCCCTGCTCTTTGCTTCCTTGTAACAAATTTGGAGCTCCACACTTGAAAGGAAGACCTGCCTATCAAGCCAAATTGGGCTTAGATTGGGGTTTCCAGGGCAACAGCAGGAGCTCAGACAGAGTTCAGGCAGTCCCTGCCTCCGGTTGCCAAGGGAATTGATTGCAGGTGCCAGATTGTCTGGCTTGACGAACAGCAACGAACAGCAACGAAGGAGGGTTGCAACGACCACCTGTTCGTTTAGAATGGGGCCTCACAAACAGCTTGTTCAGGAACAGCTGATTAGGCTGTTTGTGGCTTTTTAAAGTTTGTATCGCTGTTTGTGCCCATCTCTAGTACTGACTACTCAGACTGGCAGCATCTCTCTAGGGTCTTAGGCAGAAGTCTTTCTCATCACCTATTGCCAGATCCTTGCAATCAGAGATGCCAAGGATTCAACCTGGGACCTTCTGCATGCCAAGCAGATGCTTTGCCACTGAGCCAGGGCACCTCCGCACATTGCTGCCTGGAGGATGAAGAGGCAGTGTAGTTCTCCCACTTTCTCCATCATACCCAGAAGCAGCCCATTGGCTCTGTATGATCTGGCATTGGCTAGAAATGCTTCCATGCCGGGTCTGGGCCTTGGCACAAGCAACCTCTAGATGCTCAGCTTCCTAGCTCGCACCAGCTGTGAGCCACCGTATTCATCTTGCATTTTCTTCCTCTTCGGTCCAGACTCCTTTTGAGTTCCACTGTCTCGGCTCCAGCTCCGATCTGCAATTGAGTTTACCTCTATTCCCGCCCTGCAGTGAGACTGTACCTCCCTTCCACCCAACTCCAGTTCCAAACCTGCCAAGGCTTGGATTTCGGTAGCCTGGTGCTAACATTCCTCAGAGGACAGGATCACGGGACTCTGGATAACATGTGCGTTGGCCTTCTGCTTGGAGGATGGAGGAAGAAGCGCCAAGGGAAAGATGCTCCATCTCTTCTCCAGGCAGCCTTGGTGTTTGTTCTTCCACTGATGTTTTCCCCCCAGTGTGATGTAGTGTTCGCAAATGACACTGTTAAGAGTGAGATGAGGGGACCCTGTTGTTACATCTGTACTCTTACGAGTTTAAGTGATTCCATTACGAGGGCATCCTGGAGCTCAATCCGGCTCTTAAATGCCATCTCCTAACACCAGATCTTCAAAGAGTAAATTAGACTCCCTGTTTTCTTGGCTGCAATTTCCCATAAGACCACCACAGGTGCGTGTGTGCGTGTGTGCATCTGCTTCTGGAATTAGTCTTCATTTGCTTCTCCCCTATGTCTTTCAATATGTTTTTAACAGGACATAATTCTGGGCTTCTCATTTGCTTCTCCCCTATGTCTTTAAATATGTTTTTTTAACAGGACATAATTCTGGGCTTACCCCCTCCAAGATGCCGAGCCTAGTCCTTTGATGTTCTAAATTGTAGAAGCGGCTTCCCAAGGAGGATGTGTCTTGGTTCCCATGTCCTTTGTTCAGCATCTCTTCCTTCTTTTGATTCCAAAGACTTGCTGCCAGGTAAGAGGGAGCACACAGGCTATCTTCAGTTGACTGATGCTCCTGAGCTATAACTTGGCATAAGAATTTATTGCAGAGGCTATCACTGCAGTTAAATCTGATTTGGGATACTAACTTTTCTACAACCTTAATGTACCATTCCTGTCTTTGATGAGATTTTTAGGCTGTATACCTAGCCAGAAATTGACATTTTATTGATTTGAAAACAGACCTTTGTTCTTCTGCCTGTCCCAACCAGTAAACATGCTGTTGGTTAAACATAAATTGGTGTTCTGATTTGTATTTTAACAGGCTTAAGTAGCTGCCAGTTATGTTCTTACTGGTTAAGCTACTGAAAAAAAGGCTATTATCTGTGAAGGAGCCCTGACCTGGATAGCCCAGGTGAGCCTGATCTTGTCAGATCTCAGAAGCCAAGCAAGGTTGGCCTTGGTTAGTACTTGGATGGGAGACCTCCAATGAAGACCAGGGTTGCAGAAGCAGGCAATGGCAAACCACCTCTGACAGTGTCTTGCCATGAAAACCCTACCAGGGTCACCATAAGTCAACTCTGAGTTGAGGGCGCTCTCCACCACCATCAGTGAAGGAAGTAGTGCTGAGACAGTTGAGAAAATCGGAGAGGGTAAAATTTCTTCCACAGAACTCTTAGCAGAAGAGAGTGCCCCTGGAGGAATTGGCCCCAGTTGGCTTTCTTGGGTATTTTCACTGCTCAGAAGTGGGTGTTGAATTGCAAGGTTAATTCAGTCCAGTGGCACCTTAGAGACCAACAAGATTTCCAGAGTGTAAGCTTTCTAGAGTCAGAGCCCCCTTCTACCTTTGACCCTCAAAAGCTTATACCCTGGAAATCTTGTTGGACTTTAAGGTGCCACTAGACTCAAATCCTGCTATTCTACTGCAGACTACCCACCTAAAACTATCCTGATTTAAAATAAATTTAGGGGGGCAGCTGTAAAACTAAAGTATAAATCCCATTGCAGTCCAAATTCCTTGTTATGCCTGAGGCTGCTGGTAAGAAAGGCAGATATTTTCTACCCTCACCAAAATCCATGACTGTCAGATTATCAGAAAGAGAAGGAAAAATCGAAGGTGCAGTGGGAAATTATATTTGATTTATAATTGTAGAGGATAGACGGCTACCTTAAAGATCCCCCGACGAAGCAGCATACGAAATGTGTAGGGATCTACAATTATAAATTAATTTCCCACTGCACCTTTGGTTTTCCCTTCTCTTCATAGATTCTGTATTGGTGCAGCCCCTATCTTCTTTTTATCAGATTACCAGCAATGTTGCTTCTCTTTTTTGGAGCAAACATAACTTTCTATAATATTTTTATGTCCCTTGGTAAGAATGAGTACGACTTTTTGAGGTTGGTATACAGAAAATAATCTTGTAGACTGTGTATGCTTGTGTTGCAAACTTGTAACATGAAGCTTGGTGAGTTTACTATGAATTTCCCCACATTTTGGTGCAGTAATTTCTCAGTTTCTGGGAAATTTAACATCTTCATCCAAATTTGTATTGACTATAGTTGAAGCCTCCCAATAGGAATTTTGGTGCAAATCTATTCGAAAGAACAGCATTGTTCTCAAAAGTGGGGATCAATTTTCTACCCAGGAATTTACGATTATGGGTATTTGAACATATCTACTTATTACCCATAGATGAACTTTACATGTGCCAAGTTTAATCATCCAAGCTCATGTAAGAAGCAGCTATTTATAAAACATAACATTGCTTGTGCTCTTAGCTTGGTTTTCTTCCAATATTTTTCAGATGAAAAAATATTAACACTTGTTTTGCATTCCATGAACATGTGACTCAACAACTAGAAGTATCAAGAGAACCACTTTTACTGGGATCTGGTAGCTGGCCTAATCCACTGTTCTTCATGACCACAAGATTGCCATAGATCACAGTATGTGGCAGGTAGTTTCTGAAAAATCTGGAGAATTGAGTTTTAAAATCAGGCAAGTCGTTGACTTCATACTTCAGGCCGAAGGCATAGATATTGTGCTTCCATAGTAGTGTGAATGCTTAATTGCTTTCACGTGCACATATTTTGAGATTGTACTGCATCATGAGTTTTGTAGTCTTAAAGTTTCCATTCTTTTAACTGAACTAGGGAGCAAGTGTATTGAGGAGAAAAGTTCATAATTTTTTCATTCCATGAACATGTGACTCAACAACTAGAAGTAACAGGAGAACTACTTTTACTGGGATCTGGTAGCTGGCCTAATCCACTGTTCTTCATGGCCACAAGATTGCCATAGATCACAGTATGTGGCAGCATGGAGTCAGGTAGTTTCTGAAAAATCTGGAGAACTGAGTTTTAAAATCAGGCAAGTCGTTGACTTCATACTTCAGGCCGAAGGCATAGATATTGTGCTTCCATAGTAGTGTAAATGCTTAATTGCTTTCACGTGCACATATTTTGAGATTGTACTGCATCATGAGTTTTGTAGTCTTGAAGTTTCCATTCTTTTAACTGAACTAGGGAGCAAGTGTATTGAGGAGAAAAACTCATAATTTTTTCATTCCTTGAACATGTGACTCAACAACTAGAAGTAACAAGAGAACCACTTTTACTGGGATCTGGTAGCTGGCCTAATCCACTGTTCTTCATGGCCACAGGATTGCCATAGATCACAGTATGTAGCAGCATGGAGTCAGGTAGTTTCTGCAAAATCTGGAGAATTGAGTTTTAAAATCAAGCAAGTTGTTGACTTCATAATTCAGGCAGAAAGCATATTGTACTTCCATAGTAGTGTAAATGCTTAATTGCTTTCATGTGCACATATTTTGAGATTGTACTGCATCATGAGTTTTGTAGTCTTAAAGTTTCCATTCTTTTAACTGAACTGGGAAGCAAGTATATTGAGGAGAAAAGCTCATAATTTTGAATGGGATATCTTGGTGTGAGAAGGTGGTGGTAATATTGTGACACTGTTTGAAATTACTGAATGTCATGAAAGGTTACGATAGTGCAAGAATTCCAATATAAAATGGACAGAAAATGCCATGTTTGTGAAAACTTTAAACACTGATAATGTCTTGAGTGAAAAGTTTATTGGATTCAGTGGATTTAGTAAATTTAGTATTCTTGGAATAATCTAAATTGGAATTCAAATCCAGCTTTTTATCTATTTTAACAGCAATGTTAGCTTTATACCATAACCTGAGGTTTTGGGATGAGATAGTTTCTCATCAAAAAAAGAAATACAAAGAATTCAAAAGGGTATACCAGATAGAACTCAATCCCATGGGAAGGTATTTCCCCCCCTGCAAAGTTACTCTGATTGAAATTAACATTTATTTAATTATTTACGTTATTTATGATCCACCTTTCTCACTGAGACTCAAGGCAGACTCTATGGGGTTTTAGTTAAGGCACGTTAACTAAACAAACTGCACGCAGAAAGCTCTCATCCAAGTTAGAGAATCAGTAACTGTTTATTTATCTAAAGAAATATATTTACATAAGTTTAGTGGAGAGAAAGAACTAATAACTGATCTCACTGGCTAGGATGGCTTTAGATTGAAAGTAGGCCCTCTCTCTCAGGAGGAGACACCATGCTGCCTCTCCTGGTACATGCAGGGAAGAAGAGAGAGAGGTGGGGGAGAGAAAGGAAGGAAGGAAGTTCTCCTGGCAGGAAGAACAACTCTATGATCGTTGCCTTCCTTCTTCTCCACTGTCGATCCTAAAGGCCCGAGCAAAAAAAATCGCCAGTCCCTTCTTCTAACAGACTCCATATGTCTGGGACATGCAATAAACAATGCAACAAGATTTGGGTTTGCAATTTTCTTTTTAAAAGCAGAAATCTGATACAGAGTTAAAATATTGCAGAAACGAAGCGTGAGCAATTTAACATGACATGTTGGATGATGCAGAATTTACCTAGTAAGAACGTATACCAACTTTGGTGGCAATCTATTCTCCCAGAATTTGGGTGGGAATTATGATGCATCTATGCTTAAGTATAAATAAATGCTTAGGTATAGTAAATTTAGAAATTTTTTTTGTTCATTAGGTCAATGTATGTTTAAATGTATTGCTTGTTTAACTCTCAAAACGCATCTATTCTATATTCTATATGCATTGTTCACACAAGATTGTATAAGTCTCAACACCATTTCCAGTCTAGTATCTGTATAACCTTTTATGGGGCACTTCTTATTTTCATATTTCATCTTTTTAAAATAAAATCTTATAATAATTTTAAAAATGAAAGGAAAACAAGAATTTGGGTGGGAATTGTTATCAGAAAGCATTATGGGCAGAAAGCATGGGCAAAAATCTGTCGAGAATTTATGTTGTGCAATCCCCCTTCGAAATGAAGAGGAACCATGTGTGCACGAACGCCCCAATGGGTTAAGCACCCTGAGTCTCACGGGGCAATCCTATGCAGAGCTATAGCAGTCTAAACCCATTGATTTCAACAGGCTTAGAATGGAGCGGCTCTGCTTAGGGTTACGCTATTAATAATGCGTTTTGCAGCACGAATGGTGCTATCCTGTATCACATCAGAATATCCGAAAGCTTTTGTGTCACAATGGAAAAAAAAGGTAATGCTCCAAATTTCCCACCTTGTCAAGAGTGTTCTTTTTAAAATTAGCAAAGCATAACACGCCTAGGGGGCGGGGGGGAAGTATTCTATCTATTATCCCAAGAGCCAGAATCCGATACAGATGATTGCATAATAATAAATGAACGTATAGTTGTAAAATCTGGCTTCCAGATATGGAATTTGGGAAAGGCAGGATATCCTTGTGCTCTTCAATGCACCAACTTAGCTTTCCTCTTCTTATTTTGCATATTAATTAAACGGGGGCTATTTATCCAGTTAAATAATTCATGGTGACATTTCAGCACCATTTCCAGACTCTTGAAACAAATACATTTTTTAAAAAAAAAAAATCTCCCCATCTGCTTCACCGTTGGAGTGATGGGCTGCAGCGGTGCATAAAAAGATGTAAAAATGGATTCCCTTCCCACCCACCCCCGCCCCACGCCCTGCTCATGTGTGGAATGAGTTTTGTCCTTACATATAACCAGGGGAAAACCGGACATGAAAAGTCTATCCCCGTCTCTCGAACTGCCGCAGTTCACCAATCACTGCCAGCCGGGCTTATGTCTCAATGGCCATGATTACCACGTGGACTCAACAGAACAACTAATCGCAACACGAGATTGTGGCCGCTCGACCCCTTCTGACTGCCAGGAGCAGGCGGGAGATGGCATGCGCCATTGCTTCCTCGGATAAAAACCCTTCCTGAACACCGAAAACAAGATACCAAGAATAAAGGTTCTGGCCCATCCTTTCCCTGACATATCAGTTCTGTTTATGTAGGGCATTTGGGGTGGTGGGGGGGAGGAAAGCATTTCATCTCCAGCCTGTGGGTCTGAAGTGGAGCACTCGAGGAAGAGTCACATCACACACAGCGAACTGTTTCTTTGAGCTGTTTCTTTATGGCATAGACTTAACCTTACACAGCATCAGTGCTGGGCCTTGTGTGTCTGCTGAACAACGAAACAAGTGGCTCAGAAAGGTTTCTAAATCTCTTTGCTTGCAGAGTCCAGAAAAATATTTCAGGTATTCACAAGAGATGTCAGCGAGGGGATCTGAAATTCTGAGCCAAAAAATACGTACCAAGACTGCAGACTTGTAAATTTACATTATTTGCATTTTCTGTGTTGGGGTACAATTGTTCGGAGGAAAGTTTTGTTGTTGTGTCCTTGTCTTAGGAAGAAGAGTTGGGAGGCAACATGGTATAGCCAGATCTCATCAATTCACAGAAGCTATGCAGGGTCGGTACTTGGAGGGGAGACCACCAAGGAAGACTCTGCAGAAGAAGGCACTGGCGAACCATCTCTGTTTCACATAGGGTTGCCAGCCTCCAGGTGGTAGCTGGAGATCTCCTGGAATTACAACTGGTCTCCAGGCCACAGAGGTCAGTTCCCCTGGAGAAAATGGCTATTTTAGGGGGTGGACTCTCTGGAATTATGCCATGCCAAGGTCCTTTCCCTCCCCAAACCCCACTTTCTCCAGGTTTCTCCAGGTTTCACCCCCAGATCTCCAGGAATTTCACAACTTGGAGCTGGCAACCCTAGTTTCACACTTGCCTTGAAAGTCCCTTGCTGGGGGTCTCCATGAGTCAATTGCCATTTGACAGCACACACACACACACAGGAGAAGTAGTTGGGAGTTGCAATAGTAATGCCTAGCATATAATCTAGGATCTAGAGTCCCTCAGGTTGTGCAAGGCCTCTCTTTGCATGATGTCTCTGGAATAGATCTAGGACCGACATCTGCTGGAACACAGTTTCAAATTGTGAATGCCGCTTTCCCACTGCTTGGTTTCTCCAAGATGCTTTTCAAAATGACTATTAAATACCTGCTTTATTTACAGATATACAAACGGAGCTGACTGGAAGGGAGGAGAGTCCAAAGAGCAGGCAGCAAACCAACAGAACGGAGCTAGTCAGTTTCAGTCTGAAAGTTAGAGCAATTTTTATCTCCAGGTTATGTAACAAGGCAAGCTGGATAATTTTAGCTAGGTAGCCATGCTGGTCTGCAGTAGGATTTGGGTCCAGTGGCACCTTAGAGACTAACTAGATTTTCAGAGTGTAAGTTTTCGAGAGTCAGACTCGTTTCTGAAGAAGGGATCTCTGTCTCTTGAAAACTTACACTCTGAAAATCTGGTTGGTCTCTAACGTGCCACTGAACCCCAAAAAAGGAAAGCTGGGTTTATTTTTAACAGTTATTATCTGAATGCGCAGGTGGACCTTACATATCCCAGCATCCTTCAATAATGCTGGATTCTTCTGTATGTTCCCAGAACGGGACAAGGATTAGGGAAGTCTGGGTTCAAATCCTCTTTAGCCATGAAGATCATTGATTGATGTGGGGCCAGTCGCACACTCAGATGAATCCAAGTATATTGCTCTAAGCTCCTTGGAGGATGAGCAGGAAAGGAATATATCTATGTATTGCAATTCTTATCTTACCCTTGTCCTAATTGCTCAAAGTGATGATGTACGGAGATCTCTGTCCCCCATTTTATACTTACAACAACAACCCTGTGAGGCAGGTAATGCTGAAATTGAATGACACGAGGTTAACCATTGAGCTTCACAGCAGAATGAGGATTCGGGTCTCCGAACTCCTCGACTGACACCAAATTGCCTTTCTGGAGGAGAGTTTTGCAGATACCATGGATGGCCCAAAAGACGAATGAATGAGTTCTAGATCAAATCAAGCCTGAATTCTCCTTAGAAGCTAAAATGACAAAACTGAGGCTATCGTACTTTGATCGCATCATGAGAAGACAAGATTCTCTGGAAAAGTCAATAATGCTAGGAAAATTGGGAAACAGTAGGAAAAGAGGAAGACCCCAAACGACACGGCTTGACTCAATGAAAGAAGCCACGTCCTCCAGTTTGCAAGATCTGAGCAAGTCTGTTAATGATAGGGCGTTTTGGAGGTCTTTCATTCATAGGGTCACCATAGGTTGGAAGTGACTTGACGGCACATCACACATAATAAATTGCTGTTAGACAGGTGAGTAGATTGTGGAATTCATTACCAACTTCAACAGTTCACCTTGGACATTGTGTAGAGCAGAATTAATCCATTTTCAGCTCTGCTGCTTGCTTCTGACTTATTCTTCTTGAGCTTGCTGGGCTGGACTAGTTTCCTGTTCAGAATAGGCTGAAGCAGCTTCTGTCTCCCAACAGGTCCCTCCCACAGGTAAGAAAGAGGACGTCCAGATTGGAGAATCCTTGATGTAACCCACTGACTCCATGGCTGTTGAACTGTATCACTTTCTCCTTCCCTTCAGACTTTGGCTTGAAAGCAGCCAATGTCGCTGCTGATGAGTTATGAGAAAGACAGTTATGAGACTGTGGGTTTGCGCAGGACAGCTCTTAAACACAGTTCACTTGATTTAATGTGTGGCAGTTTGTGTGGCTGGTTTACAGGCTGTGTTGGTAAGCACTTCCCTCCTTCCGAAGCCCTGAGGCCCTTCTCGATCTCCTCCACTTCCCCGCATTTCCTGATGTCGTGGGCATCATTAACGTGTCTGGCCCTGGCAATGGCTTCAAGCAAGCCTAATTGCTATTTATGCTGTGGCTCCTCTTGTTTCGCTGACCTCTGCCGTGTCCTTTTCATCTTGGCTTTGTGCAATAAAAGCATTTTCAGAGCCGCAGTGCTGGTTCCCCATTTGATCTGACCCGGCTGGGTCATTAGCAAAGGCCAAGATTCCAAAGACCCCATTAGAATGATTAAGATCAAGCTGCAGCTTCTGCTACCCACGGCAAATAACCTGTCATGGGGAGTTTTCGAAACACCCACACAGAGATGCCTCTTAGTAAGGCTGACGCCGGATTGCTTGCTTGAAAGTGGACTATCGAAGTGCAGCAGCAAAAGAATTCTGTGCTAAACAAAGCGGAATTCTGTGACGTGCCTGAATTATGCAAAGTGAATGCATTTGAATTTATTTCTTTGCAAAAAGTATTCTGTTTTTACTCCTTATGAAGAAGATCAAAATGCTAAAAGCGGTTTTACCCCGGTCATACAAATAGCCTGCTGGATCGGACCGGGGGGTCCATCTAGTCCTGACTCCTGTATCAACCAAGGGCTCTAGAGAGTGAACAGACAGGGCACAGAGGCCAAGATCTCCCTGACGCCGCCTCCCGAGTCCCTGCACTTAAATGAAGAGGTCTGCCTGCCTGTCTTCATGAATTTCTGCTTTAATTGTGGCTAATGGACTTTCAGCACAACATTAACCACAGTGTGTTCTTGGATTTTTTGTGCAGACAGTTCCTTTTCTCCACTGTTACCCCTTCCACTACGCTTATCCTTTTTCTCAAACAGCAGAACCCTACCCAGTCCTGTTAATTGATCTTTCAAGCAGTAGTAAAGACCAAGAGTTCAGTAGCACCTATAAGACTAACAAGATACCTGAAGAAGTGAGCTGTGACTTACAAAAGCTCACACCCGACCACAAATTTTGTTAGTCTTATAAATGCTACTTGTTCTTTTCTTCTGCTACAGACAGACTAACACGGCTACCCATCTTGATCTGATCTTTCAAGGTTATTATTGTCTCCTCTTTGGAGTCCCATCTCTTAACGCATGTAGATCTTGAAAGAAGGTGGGACCAGCTGCCTAGTTTTTCTACACAGGTTGTGCCCTGGTAAGGTGAGAGTTGCCGTGGGAGTCCAGTTTTCAGGACCATGGCTAGTTCACAGTGACAGCTGGGTGAGGCAAGCTTTCCTCCAGATCCAAGTGGGAGCTTAAGTAGCCCTTCAGAGAGGAATTCCCTGTCTTTTATTTATTTTATTTTATTTATTTGCGTCATTTATAGTCCGCCTTTCTCACTGAGACTCAAGACGGATGACACAGCATGAGGTTAATACAATCAGTATCAAGTAAGTACATTTCAAAACAATACCATAAGGAAAACATATACAAGTTGAAAGACATAGCATTAGCAAGGATCCAAGACATAGGAGATAGATCCAGAGGAGTTAGCCGTGTTAGTCTGTAGTAGCAAAATCAAAAAGAGTCCAGTAGCACCTTTAAGACTAACCAATTTTATTATAGCATAAGCTTTCGAGAATCAAGTTCTCTTCATCAGATGCCTGATCAAAACTGGGCAGATACAGAAGAGGAGGGGGAAAGAGAGAGAAGTAAGGGGGCATAAATCACAAGAAGACAGAATGCAATTAGCATAGAGGCAATCAAAACATTCCTTTGCTTGGAAATGTAAACATCTCCTTTTGGTGTGCAGTCAGTTTGTAGCAGTGAAGGTATCCAATTCCTATGTAGTATAAGCCTTCGGTAACCACAGCTCTCCCTGGCAACTGGCAGGGAGAGCTGTGGTTACCGAAGGCTTATACTACAAACTGACTGCACACCAAAAGGAGATGTTTACATTTCCAAGCAAAGGAATGTTTTGATTGCCTCTATGCTAATTGCATTCTGTCTTCTTGTGATTTATGCCCCCTTCCTTCTCTCTCTTTCCCCCTCCTCTTCTGCATCTGCCCAGTTTTGATCAGGCATCTGATGAAGAGAACTTGATTCTCGAAAGCTTATGCTATAATAAAATTGGTTAGTCTTAAAGGTGCTACTGGACTCTTTTTGATTTTGAAGACATAGGAGAGATACAGAAGCAAAACACAATCAATTCTAGGACTAACATTAGACAGCATGGAACGCTGGTTGTACACAGGAGTACATATTTAAAGCAGCAGATAATATATGAGGCAAAAATAGTGATGACGTATATGGCCCCCAATTTGTTAGTGAAGCATCCCTACAATACAGCCCTCCCATTTGAGTAAAAAGCCTTTTAAAATAGTTTGGTTTTGCATCGTTTACGGAAAGCCAGGAGAGTGGGGGCTCTTCTGACTTCCTCAGGCAGGTCATTCCACAGGATAGGGGCCCCCACAGAGAAAGCCCTTGTACGGGCTGCTGCTGACTTCACCTGTGTGCAGCCTGGCCCCTGCGGGAGACCCTGTTCAGATGAGCGAAGCTGCCGTGGAGGAACATAGGGAGGGAGGCAGTCCCATAGG
This sequence comes from Eublepharis macularius, assembly GCF_028583425.1. Lineage (NCBI taxonomy): Eukaryota > Metazoa > Chordata > Lepidosauria > Squamata > Eublepharidae > Eublepharis > Eublepharis macularius. The sequence goes on from NC_072798.1 coordinate 6,219,867, forward strand.
TATGCTGGACCAAAGCCGTGAAGAACTTTGTATGTAATAACTAATACTTTGAACTGAGCAGTGGAGCGACTGTAGGATGGGAGTGGTGTTCATGCTCCTGCTCGCTCCTGAGAACAATCCCTGGGAGGCGACTCTGGCTGTGAATGGTGGAAGAGACAAACCCTTTGAGCTGGAATGCCTGCACTTGTCTCTGGACTCACGAGGGTCACCTGTGAGGTCTCCCTGGTGCCATGGATTGCTTTGGGGTTACCTTATCAGAATCTGAGGAGAAAGAATAGCTATTCCTCCAGGAATAGGTGCAAGGACATCCCAGTTTCAGGAGGCTTTTCATGTTCTTCCATGAGAGATTCTAGAAAGACTGCAATTTTTCTCCTGGCTTAGTTCCTAGAGCCAGTCCTGCTTTGCTTGCAAGGACATATGGCACTGCCTTATACTGAATCGGTCCATAAAGGTCAGTAGGGTCTACTTAGACAGGCAGTAGCTCTCCAGGATTGCAGGCAGAGGTCTTTCACATCCCCTTCTATTTCATCCTTTTAACTGGAGATGCCCGGGATTGAACCTGGGGCCTTCTGCATGCAAAACAGAGGATGTTCCACTGAGCCACATCCCCCAAAGCCTTCCTCAGAAGACTTCTGAGTCTTCAAAAGCCTACCCTAACTGGGAGAGGTCTGAGCCCTGTTTCTTGGCTCTTGTACTGGGTCCATCTTGTTCAGTGTTGTTTAGTCAGATCGGCAGCTGCTCTCCAAGTCAGACAAAAGGTTTTTCCTAACACCTTCTCCCTGTGATCTCTTTAGTGGGAGGTATCAGGGATCCACTGCATGCAAAACAGACACTCTACTTTTGAGCTATGCCCACACCCTGTAGTAGATCTCTGCTTTCTTCTTTGCTAACATTTCCTGGTGAGGCGGGAGTCAGATGTCATTTCTCCCGTCTGCGTTTCTCATTCAGTGTGACCAAGAAGACAGCAACAGTCCTAAGCATAATCATATCTTTGAGTTCTGATTCGTAGGGAAATGTTAACATTCTCAGCCAGTTGGAGTCAGAATCCTGGAACTCGCCCCCAAGGCAGCACATTTGCTTTCCGAACAGCTTTATTTATATTCAGACACATTGTTGAGCTTCTTTCTCTTTTTTTACTCTCTCCCTCTGCAGCTGTAGTACTGATTGGCTTCTGCATAACCCAGCTTGAAAAAAAAAATTCTCTATTTTGCTCAGAGCTTGCATTGAAGCAAAGTGAAACCTGCACTCACTGGGTTCTCCCAGTCGGTAGCATCCCCAAAACGTGCCCAGGAAACCAAAGCCCTTGCACAGCCCTCCATGCACTTTGCTTTCCTGCTCCCCACATCACCAGCTTGATAAAGTGAGACAGACACACCGCTGGCCGGCCAGCCAGCCCTGGGATGCTGAGAGAGTGGTTTCCATAGCAACAGGCAGCACATCGGAAAGCTCTGGGAACTTTCTCGGCTGGTCCACGTGACCGGACAGATTGGGTGGCAGGCGGAGACCAGCCCAGACCTACCTTCAGTTGTACCTTTCATAATTGCCAACCACACCCCTGCCTTATCTCAAGCAGGTGTGGACACAGATACACTCGTGTGCATGTGTACACAGACCCATATCCCACATCCTTAAACCTAAGGTGAGGGGAGGAAACCTAATTTAGGATTGGCCACCTAACAACAACAAAAAAACCCAGCTGAACCACTGGTCTATCAAGTAACATCTACTCTGGCAGCAGCTCACCAGAATCTTAGGTAGGCTTGTGTCTTTTCAGAACTCTGTAGCCTGTTTTTCTATCTCGTACTTTTTTATCTCAAAAGAGTTCAGGAAGAGAATCCCAGATCTCACCATCCCTAGTATAGCATAAGCTTTCCCTAGTATAGCATAAGCTTTCGAGAACCACAGCTCTCTTCATCTGATGTATATGATGAAGAGAGCTGTGGTTCTCGAAAGCTTATGCTACAATATAGTTGGACTCTTTACTATTTTGCAACTACAGACTAACACGGCTAACTTCTCTGGGTCCATCCCTAGTATGACACACTAAACAATTACACCACTCTGGTTCTGCTATCAGTGATCCTTTAACTTCATGTAGAGCCAGTGTGGTATAGTAGTTAGAGCATCACACTAGGATCTGGGAGACCTTGGTTTGAATCCATACTCTGCCACGGAAGCTCACTGAGTGACCTTGAGCCAGTCACAAACTCTCAGCCTAACCTACCTTGCAGGGCTGTTGTGAGGTTAAATGGAGGAGAGAAGAAGGATGTAAATTATTTTGGGTCCCCATAGGGAGAAAGGTGGAGTATAAGCGAAGTAAGTAAGTAAGTAAGCCAATGTAACAATCTCTCTGCAATCAGACCTGCTGTGCTCTGTCCAGGGTCCTGAACTCTTGCCGCCGTCCTTGGCGAATACCCACTGTTGTTGCCTACAGAACTCCAGTTCTACATGCTAAGTAGACTTAAGCACACTCCCCAACCTTAGCACCACTGACGGGCAATGTCCTGCCCAGAACAGGAGCAAGAGCCAAAGAGGACACAATGGGCACAGCCACGTTTGGGGCTAAAAACCTGTTGGCATATAAAGCAAAGGTAGGGACGGATTTTTACATCCCATGGTGTGCACTTGTAAGGGAGCTAAGCTCCTCCTTCTCTGTCTTACTTCCCCAAGTCCATTACCCCGCTTATCTATTATAGTCCCTGATTCCCACAATCAGAATTGGGATGGAGAAGAAATAAATTTGGGTGGTTGATCATGGGAATACAAGGCAGGAGAAAGTCAAGTGTTCGCCTTTGTTTGAAGTTAAAATTCATTTGACTCCACCAGCTTTATTCATTTATTTAAAATATTTTTTCTCCTGCTCGCCCCCCAAAAGAGTTCAAAGTAGCATACAAATGTAATTATCGATATCCACAAACAGATAAAATTATCACTAAAACCAAGTAACAATTTTTTTAAAAAAACTTAAGAACAGCTGACAAAATAAATCCTCAAAGCCTCCTTGAAAAGCTCTAGAAAATACGAAAACTGCGTACCTGTTTTCAAAAATCTTTGGTGGAGGAGTTCTGACTTCCTCTGATAGGACGTTTCAGAGAGGAAGAGCCATGATAGAGACGACACAGGCAGATGAAGCTCGAACAACTCTAGGAAGGTAAATCCTAAGCTATTGAAGCAGCCACATTTTAAAAATCTGGTAACACCCTCTGTCACTCTCCAGAACTAGATGAGTTTTTTATTTTTATTTTTTATTAGTACAAAAGAATTTTTTTTTAAAAAGCAAACAGGAAGGAAAAAAGGGAAACAGCGCTGGCTACAAAAACACTATTAGCAAATCTATACATATACATTATTTCCAAATATCTAAAAACAAAATCCGTACATAATTGCCTTCTATATGCAATACGTTCAAATGTTGATACGTTTATAAGGTCCTCAATCCAGTGATCTACAGGAAGTGGACTTTTTTCTTTTCAATTTATTTATTTATTTGATTGCATTGCATTCCATTCCATTTCTATTCCACCCTCTCCACAAGTGGAAGTTGAAGACTTTTAGTGAAAAAGACAAAGAAGGAGTGGGGAGACTTAACCCAAAAGAATGAATTAAGAACCTAGAAGGACAAACAAATTTGAATTAAAAAAGCCCAGTATTAAAATTGCTGAATATAGGACATTAATATATATCAATATACAAAAATACATGTATTTACTACAAATTAGTTTAAAAAACAATTACAGGCCCAAATATAGCCTCAATTCAAATTAAATTCATAGAAAAATCTCAAAGACCTTATGTGACCCTGACCAAAAGCGTTTCGGCCTTATGGCCTTCTTCAGTGGTCAAGCATAGTTATTAGAATTAGCTCCAGACAATGCAATAATACAATAAGTAGTCAATATAGGACCAAGCTGAAAGAGTGTTCTACTTAATATCAGTAACTCAAGGCAGAGGTGTACTTAAGAGACCTCAACTGAATTCGCCTTCTGCCATAGTGAAGTACATGTGTCTTGAATGGTAATTCAATTGCATACTTTCCTATTCTGGTTCAAAGAAAATATAGGGTCAGTCTGGAGTAATGTAGTAGTGTATAGTTCTGTGTGTAGTGTTCTCTCTCTCTCTCTCTCTCTCTCTCTCTCTAATAGCACTGTACACTACTATGCACTAGAAATACATGTATTTTTGTATATTGATATATATTCATGTGCTATATTCAGCAATTCTAAAACTACGCCCTTTAATCTGGATTCATTTAACTGTTTATCTGTTAACTGTTAATCTGTTAACTGTTAATCTGGATTCATTTAACTGTTTAAGTCTTTTAGCAACTATAAGGGCATGGAGAACTTGGTGAATGTGAATGGCTCTCCCCAACCTCACACTGCCTTCGAAGTCACTAAGAAAGTAGCAAGACATTTCAGTGCTTTGAGTGCCCCCCAAACAAGCCCAACAGGGACAACCTCACAGCCTTCCAAGCGTCATACCTGATTGGGGCAAACATTAATAACCAACATGGCTAGCTGGTCCCTGACTCTTTCCCATTCTTGCACAGTCTGGGTTTATTAGGGAGGATACCTAGAAGTCGTGATGGACTTACACGAGACTAATGCAACACAGTCTGACAATGGAACAGCGTTAGGGACAGATGAATGGGCTGTACAACAGCTCTGGTTTAGACTATGGATGCCACCAAGGACAGCAATGCTGCCCTGATGTTGCCAACCGAGGCCCGTTAAAATTTTATGGTGGCAGGAAAAGAACAGAGCAGATCCCAAAAGTTAGCTTATGCAGACGCAGTGGGATTTTTTCCCTACCACTTGTGCAAATGGTTCTGTGCGAAAGGGCAAGGGATGTCAGTACAGGGCCTCCAAAGAAGTCCTTTTTTAAATGGGCTCACATGCCCAGTTACTGCTATGGTAATTACGGCAGGGTGGTGGTGGTGCAGGTATTAAGAGTGAGTTTACAAGAGATGCTTTGGAACATGGTATGTGTAAGTTATGAAAGCAAAATCAACAAGCTTCCCCTTGGGTGCCTGAGCGAGAGGCAGCCATCCCATTTCTGTCCTCCGACTCTCTCTGGCATATCACATCCCGTTAAAAAGGATAGAAAGTGACAAGCCTTTGATGTTTCTGGATTGCTAAAGGCCCCGGCCTTTGCATTTGTGCCTGGGTTTGAAGGTGTAGCACTGTGACACAGAAGAGAGCAGCGGGAGAAGGGGATGAATTACAAACCCAGGCTGGACCAAAGCTGAACGGATTTAGCCGCTGTAATGAAATTTGACCCAGGTGGCGTAATGAAACTTGACTCACACCTTCCAACATTTGGCAGAAGAGATGTACTTTGTTTTGCACGTTAAGTGAACGAGGGGTTTCAGCCATGATAGTGAGTGAGTTGAACGGTTGGTGCTGGGCACGGCCGTTTCCCTTTCTCTCTGGCTTTTTCTCTTGCCCTTGGGTGTACCTATGAATCACGGGAATGTATTTTATTGTGTGAGAGAAACTTCATTTCAATTTAATGGGAACCTGGCTGAGGAGGTGGATTTACAACCACATTTAAACTAGAGGTGACACAAATTTGTTCCCAAAAGTTGTTCTCCTGGGTCGGATGTTGAAGGTTTTCCCAACATTCTTTGAATAGTTACCTCAATGTACGGCGATGTCTTACTCTATTTGATTTCAATGTCTTACAGTATTTGGAAGTTCTGAAATGTATCCGATGTCACTTGATGGATGACAGCTTATGAGAGTTCGCCTTTGATGCCTGACAAAACAATTGAGAAGTGCCAATGAGACAAAAACATTTAGAATTCAAAATTGGAGGTGAAATTTCATATTCAAAATCTGATTTCGAGTGTTGAAGCCTGAAGGTCGCATTTGGAAACTGAGTAGTAGAACGGGAGATTTGAGCAAAATTTTAATGTTTGTTTTTGCCCGCTTTTCATCCTAGATAAGCTGTTTTGGTGACCTGTGGATGGATGTAGTTTTTGAACAAGCATGTATAAGCACTGCTTCTGAAACTGAAGTATCTAATGTACTCCTGGGGATGCGGCCCCTCTCGAGCTGACAGATGGTGGCTGTGAATTAAACGTGGGGGAAATGCTGCAGCAAGAATGTGGATATATCAGGTGTTGGTGATGTTGTCATGGAGACACATGAAAAGTAAATAGTGATTTTCTGCATCACCTATGAATACACCTTTTTCACAAATGAGAAAGTAGCAGGGCAGTCCTATCTTGAATTACTGGAGTCTAAGTTTATTGAGTTCAATGGACTTAGATTGCAATAACTCTGCATAGGGTTGCCCTGTAAGATTCTTCCACCCCGTTGTCTTCATCATGTCAAAATCAACCATGTGCAAGCCAGAAACCGAGTGTGGAGAATTCTGAAGTATCCCCAGAGAAAGCTGGAATCAATCACAGGGAAACAGGAGCTCCTGGAGCTACATTGTATTAATCTTTAAGGTGTCATTGGACTTCTGTTGCAGTTCACTGTTGTTTTAGCTGTTCTCGGCAGCTGAATAGCATGATTTGAGTCCAGTAGCACCTTAGAAACCAACGAGATTTTCAGTGTAAACTTTTGAGAATCAGAGCTCCCTTCTTCAGACATGAGTTGGTTGTCCTTGCTCATTACTCTCTGAAACCCTGTAGAAAACCTAGTTGCTGTGGAGAACTGCCCTCCACCGTAGAATTCACCACAATAATTCAACCATTGATACTGTACTCGGTCCATGAGATGGAACTTAGCTGTAAGCTCGTTGCTGGCAAAAGGGAAACTACAGGAGTTTATCAAGATTCGGCTCCAGTAGCAGCACCTTAAAGACCAAGTAAACTTCCAGAGTATGATCTTTTGAGAGTTGGATGAAGAGAGTTTTGATTCTTGAAAGCTCATAACATGGAAATGTAGTTGGTCTTTGAAGTGCTCCTGAACCTGAATCTTGGTCTTCTTCTACAGACCAACATGGCTACCCACCTGAAACTGTTTGTTGGAGATAAGTCATTTTTCTCTCAAGCAAAGACCACTCCAGCTTTTGGTTATGCAAATGGATCTGGCCAAAGTAAGAACAAAAGGTTTATCATGTCATTCCTTGCTGGAATGTCTCACCTAATGGGGAAAGAGAATAGGAAAGGCAAAAGGGTTGACTGCATTTGCTTCTTCTTGACCAGGAAAAGTGAGAAGGGTGGACTCTTGGGGATTGGGAGAGCGGAGATTATACATTCTCAGGAGAGGAGGAAGAAACTCCCTTCCTTCTTTTCTTCGGGCAATCTGCTCCAGCTAAGCCTTTAGAAAAGGACTCCATCTTGACTGCATGTTGTGGAACTATGGGAGAAGTTCCAGCTCTGAAAAAGTAGATAATGAAGAACTTTTAAATCCTTTGACTTCGAGAATGTACTAGTCTATCCTCATTAAACAAGGATAGAGGTTGGGATAGGAGGGCTGCATTTTTGCACCTTCTCTTTGTACCCTTGCTCTGTCTGGTGCTCGAACAGACTGTGTGTACTCTTTTTATTTCTGTTTATTAAATTTTCTTATATTTTGAATGTTCAAAGCTTGGTCTCTGTAAATAATCCATGTCCCACTTTTCCAGAGCAGAAAAAGGAGAAGGGCAGCAGTTGAGCTCGTCATCCCTTGAATGCAATAGCTTGAAAGTGTGGTAGACTATCCCCAAGCTAGCTAGTCAGCAAACCTGGAGATGTGGAAACTAGGTGAAGACTTTAACAGTAACACAGATACAGGGTGGTAGATGTACAGATCCGTCTACCAGGAAATGCTCTTCTAGGTTTTTTGGCTGAAGCAGTTACTGCGTGCATGAAGTGCTGTTGAGTTGCAACCGACTTATGACAATCCCATAGTGGTTTTTAGGGAAGAGATGAGCAGAGGTGATTTCTTGACTCTGTGTAATAACCCTGAACTTCCTTGGTGGTCTCCCATCCAAATACTAACCAGGGCTGACCCTGCTTAGCCTCTGAGAACTGATAAAAATGGGCTAGGCCATTCCACAGTTACTACCAATAGAGAAGTTGATAACCAATGGGATTAAGGGGGTGGTCACCTCACTGTGTGGAGACTTGAGACAGCAGGGGCTTTTCCAAACTCCTGGGGCCCAAGGGAGTGGGGCTTGTGAGACCATTCCTTCACAGCTGCAAAAAGAAAAGATAAGCAGAGCCGGAGCAGACTCTACAATCTTGCTCCAGCCTCCTTTGCCTGTCTCTGGGGTTGCTTTCATAATTAACAGTCAGTACTTGACTAACATGTGGCTTCTTCCCATCTGATAGGTGTGACCTGAAGCCGGGGTTTAAGGCACAGAGAAAATAAAGGTTGTGCCCGGTTTGAAGAGCAAGTAATTGTGCCCAAATCACACCCTCCACAGAAAATACAAGATGGCCTGGTTCTCAAGTGAAGCCGTAATCAGGCAATCAGTAGCCTAGAGGAGATGTATTTTCGTCTCCTAGTGGAAAAAAAAATATGGTTGCTAAGGGGACAATGTTCCATGGATACTGACTGCTAGGGCTTACAGTATTCCATAGAAGCAGTTGCTAAGGGGACATTGTTCCCGGGAAACTTCTGCTCATTCCCCAATCTCTTTCTCTTTAACAGGTTTTGCAAAGGTGTCAGGGACTAATCAATTCTTTGAACAGGTTTTGCCCACCTGCGAATGAGGCCCTTCAAAGCAACACAGAACGATGGTGACCAGGTGTGATGTGTTAAGATTCACCTCCCCATCTTATTATTGTGTGTGAGGATGTAGTTTATGTGGTCCTTGTACTGTGACTGGAAGGGGACCATGCTGCTGGGAACTCCTTCCTTGTAGGGCCTAAGAGCCAAGCTACAAGCGGCGAATGACGCTTGCCTGGCAAGTGAACAGACTCACGTGTATTCCTCTCTGTTCACTTGCCGTTCACTTGCTCTCCACTTGATCAAGTGGAGAGCAAGTGAACGGCAAGTGAACAGGGAGGAATACACGCGAGTCTGTTCACTTGCCAGGCAAGTGTCATTCCTCACTTGTAGCTTGGCTCTTAGAGCAGCAGGTATCAGGCAGTGAAAGGGAGAGCTTGCCCCTGCAGCCTGCCCTGCAATGAAAGGCAAAGTCTCACTGCTTTTGTGAGGCAAATCAGCTCACAAAGATAGTTGTAGGCGGGTCGCCGTGTTGGTCTGCAGTAGAACAGGAAGGTTTGAGTCCAGGGGCACCCTAGAGACCAACAAGATTTTCAGGCTGTAAGCTTTCGAGAGTCAGAGCTGACCTAACAGTGGCTGTCCTCAAACAGAAAAACTTCAAGGAGAGATTAGAACCTGAGACTGCTGAAATGTTCATTTACAAATTCAGAACAATGTACACCACCACCCCCCTGCCCGGGGGCTGAACAGACTTAGGATTCCTGTCTCACTGTTTGGATGTAAAGTGCTGTCAAGTCACAACTAACTTATAGTGACCCCGGCTGGGGCTTTCAAGGAAAGTGAGATGCAGAGGTGGTTTGCTGTTGCCCTTCTTCTGCAAAATCTTCCTTGGTGGTCCCTCATCCAAGTACTGACCCTGCTTTGCTTCCGAGATCCGATGAGATGAGGCTATACCGTGCCTCCTTCCCTCCCTTTATCTCACTACAGATGCTAATTCCTGCTCTAATCAAGGCTGTGGAGACATTGTGTATCTGATCACAGTCACTGAAGATCCTTCTGTCTCTGGTCCCTTGCAGGCTCCTCCAGAGGGAAACTGAATTAGCAGATGCTCTGTAGCGGGGAGGGCTTATGAGCTGGGAATTGACAACACTTTAGAGCTAAGTGTTGAAAGCAGTACCTGGTACAGGAGCTGAAATGGATAGGGGGAAGAAACAAAGATTTTCAAGCTGCCTCCTAACCTGAACATCCTTGGCAGCAGTTTGTATGCATCTTCTTTTTTGGCCACCTTAATTTATTTCCAATGCCTTGGGCTGCAAATGTTGGGTTCTAGAAACTTTAGAAGGGTGAAGGTTGTAAAAAATGGGAAGAACACAATGTGTTGCTTCAAGACTGAGTTTGAAAACCCAACATTTAGAAAAGCTAAATACAACTGTTGCAAATTCAGATTGAACCCAGGCGCTGCTGCTCTGTGCACAAAGGTGTTTCAGAATCCAGGTGAAATAAAGGAACACCTAGACAGCACATCTTTGTAGCACTTTGCACATATATGAGGATGTGTGTGTGTGTGTATTTGTATGAATCAATCCATCTAGTTCAGAAATGGATCATTAAGATCACTGGCTGAGATGCTTCCTGAAATCTTTTCAATGAATACATAAAGCTGCCTTATACTATCATTGGTCCAGCAAGGTCAGTATTGACTATTCTCAGGGGTCATTCCGTAGAAAAAGAGCTGGAGGAACTCATTAGCATAACTCATTAGCATATGCCACACCCCTTGACATCACCAGAAGTGTTCCATTGGCATAACTGATTTGCATATGCCACACCCCCTGACATCACCTATCCTGGCTGTTTTGGACCCAATCCTGGCCATTCAGGGCCAAAATTGGGCCCAAAATGGCAAAAAGGGGCTGAAAATGGCTGAAAAGGGCCCCCAAATGGTCAGGATTGGGCCGCTGCTGAATGGGAGAGTGATCCACCACCCATGAGAGGCCCAATCCGGGCCGTTTTGTCCCCAATCCAGGCCGAAATGGGCCCAAAATAGCTGAGAGTCAGGTGGGTGGGGCCACCTATCCTGTGACCTCTTTGGGGAACTGCTGGAACTGTGTTCCTGCGTATTCCCCCTCAAAATGAGCCCTGACTATTCTGATTGGCAGTGGCTCTCCAGGATCTCAGGCGGAGGTCTTTACATCACCTGCCGAGTTTTTTAAAAATTTATTTTATTTATGTCAGTTATAGACCGCCTTTCTCACTGATCCAGAGGAGTTAGCCGTGTTCGTCTGTAGTAGCTAAACAGAAGAGTCCAGTAGCACCTTTAAGACTAGCCAACTTTACTGTAGCACAGGCTTTTGAGAATCACAGTTCTCTTTGTCACATGCATCCAACAAAGAGAATGCATCTGACGAAGAGAACTGTGATTCTCAAAATGCTACACTAAAGTTGGTTAGTCTTAAAAGTGCTACTTGACTCTTTTCTATTTTGCTTTCTCACTGAGACTCCAAGTGGACTACATAGAGTCAGATTAGCACAGACAGTTTCAAGGACATTTCAATAAACAATGCCATAGGGTAAATAAATGCAAGTTTACAAAGATATTACATTAGCAAAAGTCCAATACAGAGCTGAGGACATGCTAAAACAGAGCATAAGCAATTCTAGGACTGACATTAGACAATATAGAACTTACCCAGAAGGGTCACACTTCAAGCAGTGAGCAGTACGTAGGAGCACATACTTAAAACAACAGACAGGACTTAAGGCAACATAGTGGTGACCTCTATGGTCCCTATCTCTTTAATGAAGCATCTGTTTGAGACCCCCTCCCTACAAAACAGCCCTCTTATCTGAGTAAAAAGCCCTTTTGAATAATTCAATTTTGCATTGTTTGTGGAAAGCTAGGAGAGTGGGGGCTCTCCTGACCTCCTCAGGCAGGCCATAACATGGACGGAGAAAGCCCATCAATGGGCAGCTGTTGATTTCGCCTATGTGCAGGGTGGTACCTGCAGGAGACCCTGTTCAAATAACTGCCTCCTCTTCTCAGCGAGCTCTGATTACAGCAGAGAACCCCCTCACAATGCAGGTGGCTGCTGCAGTGACCAGTCCCTTTAAAACATCTCCACTCACACCACAGCTGAACAGCAGCAGCTGTGGGGAGGGGGTGGGGGGTGTCCAACTTGCTGGCAGAACACATGGGAGCCTACACTTCATACAACATTGGTGCATTATTCAGATGGTGGCAGGACGAGTTACATTTCACTGCCCTGACACTAGACGGCTCTAGGATTGCCCCTTAACTTCTTGGCAAGAAGGTGGGTGGAAATGGTACTGACCTTCTCCTCTCTCCTCATCCACGTGCATCCCCATGCCTGCGTGATGATGTCACTTCCCATTTGGAGCCCAAATCGGCCCGCTATTGAGGAAGTGATATTGTTGCGGCGCCCTGGGAGCATGCTCGGGAGGCCCGTTCCTACGCCTTTCTCCCCCATTGGCCAGGTGAGTGGTGACGGGGCCAGAGGGTGGAAGTGGGGCATTCCCCCCACTTCCCCTCATGGGGGAACCTAGGATCCTTAGCATAATGGGGCATTTCCCCCAGGTCCCCTCACTGGGGGACCTGGGATCCCTAGATGGCTCAAACCCCTGATCATCCAAGCTCAGTTACCATCCCCAATTATCCTGCCAAACAAATTTTAAAGCCCGTCCTAACCACAGGCTCCATGGTTCCTCACCCTGGTTCTGCCAACCCAGGGGTATGTCTCCAGGGGCATGTCTCCACCCCTGCAACCATGGCACAATGTGGGGTGCCTGAGAAGATCCATGCCATGGGACGCTCCCGACTAGTTCCTATCTTCCACCTGCCATGGAAGTGTACCCAGGTGGGCAGCCCTCTGGTCATCACCAGAGCCCTGTGGCCAATTGTTGAGGGGAGAGGACAGCCATGACCACACCTGGTCACACACATGTGTATACTTATCTGTTTAAACATCCATCTTTTACTTTTCTTACAAGAAAGGAAACTTGTAAAAAACATCACAAGCTCTTCTGGAGCTGAGAGGGCAAGCTAGGGTTGTGATGACACTGGTGCTGCCCCATCAGAGCTGTCCACAAGTGACTTGGGCTGCAAACTTGTAGGAAAAAACTCCCCCATCCCAGAGAAGGAACGCTGCTTCTAAACTGTTTACATTTGATATCCATTATCGTCGTCATCCTTGGTCTGTTTTGTTTTCAAGGTTCAGTAAAATAAAAGTAACACAGGAGGAAAATGGTACAGATCTACAACATTATGAACCGAGAGAGCAGAGAGAATGGATAAAGAGCTTCCCCCTCCTCTTTTTCATAATGCTAGAACTTGGGATCAGGAAATAACCCTGATTTTCAGTATGCTCAGGACAGACAAAAGGAAGTACTTTTTCACACAATGCCGAATAAACTTACGCAATTCATTTCCATAGGATATGGAACAGACTCTTAGGTTGGATGACTTTTAGAAGCCTCGATGGAGGCACACTCTCCCTAGCTGTCTTGATACCGAACTGCAAGCTTGTCCTTTGGAGGCAGGTTGTCTCCCATTTCTGGATGCCAGAAAAAAACAATCCGCTACAACTCTCTTGCTGTGCTTGTGAGATTTCCGTGGGCATGAGTGTAATAATAATAACAGCAACATTCGATTTATATACTGCCCTTCAGGACAAGTTAACACCCACTCAGAGTGGTTTACAAAGTGTGTTATTATTATCCTCACGACAATCACCCTGTGAGGTGAGTGGGGCTGAGAGAGCTCTGAGAGAGCTGTGACTGACCCAAGATCACGCAGCTGGCTTCAAGAAGAGGAGGTTGGAATCAAACCTGGCTCTCCAGATTAGAGTCCTGCCGCTCTTAACCACTACACCAAACAGGCTGATGTAGTGTGATGTAGTTGTTAGGGTCTAGGTTCTTTGAGATCCGGATTCCAATCCCCGTTCAGCCCTGAAGCAAACTGGGTGACCTTGTCCCATACTCTCTCAGTCTAACCTACCTCACGGGGTTGATGTGAGGATAAAATGGAAAAACATGAACCGCTCTGAGCTCCTTGGATCTAAAACAGATTCAGTTGTGGATCTGCTGGCTTTGATGTACCATCACCAGTTCATATATCCCAATGCTGTTCCCCTCCCGAGCTCTTACTCCAGAATAACTGCTTCTAGGGAATCCCAGCTGCAGTTCTAGCACAGCTCAGCCCAACCTACTCACTGGTAGAACATCTGCTTGGCATGCAGAAAGCCCCAGGTTCCACTCCTGGCATCTCCATGTAAAGGGATTGGGTAGCAGGTGAAGTAAAAGACTTCGACCTGAGAACTAGTCAGAGGATGTATAAACTTCAGAGGATAGGACCCAAAGCAACGGGCTTAAATGACATGCAGAAAGGTACTAGCTAGATATTAGGAAAACTTTTTCACGGTCAGAGTAGTTCAAAGGTGGAATCAGCTGCCTAGGGAGGTGGTGAGCTCCCCTTCACTGGCACTTTTCAAGAAGAGGCTGGATGAATATTTGTCACGGATGCTTTAGGCTCATCCTGCATTGGGCAGGGGGTTAGACTAGAACAGAGGTGGCCAAACTGCAGCTCGGGAGCCACATGTGGCTCTTCTAGACATATTGTGTGGCTTCTGGTGGTCTCTGAGTATCACCATGGCCATACATTTTATTTTTTTTTATTTCCCTCCCTTCTCTCCTTTCTTTTTATGTCTTTCCCTCCCTCCCTTCCTTACCTTCCTTCCTTCTTTCTTTCTATGCCTTTCATCTTTTCAGTAGAGATGTTGGGGTTGCCAGGCCTGACTCAGAAAATACCTGGGGATTTTGGGGGTGAAGCCTAGCAAGGATGTGACATCATTTTTGTATTTCACTTCCAAGTCAAAGGTCAGGTGATGGCTTTTCCCAAGCTCCACCCTGTCTGATGATGTCACTTCCAGCATACTGCACCCAAACCCCACCCCTTCCTGTGATGTCACTTTCAGGGCACTCCCCCAAACCCACCTCTTCATCTGAAGTCACTTCAATGCATCATGCTTTACGGCTCTCAAACATCTGACATTTATTCTATGTGGCTCTTACATTAAGCAAGTTTGGCCACCCCTGAAGGTCTGTATGGCCCCTTCCAACTCTGTGATTCTGTGAGTGCTGTGAGATTCAGTGCTTCATCTTGGGTGACACAGGAAGTCTGAATCAGACCCAGGAATTGACACTGGCAGTTCTGGTATTCATTTGCAGCCTCCTGCGGGCAAACATCAAGGCAATCAAACAATTTGATGTCTGTTGAGAGACACAGCTGAGGCAAAGGTCACGCACAAGGCCACAAAGATGGTTTGTATTTACCAAGAGCCAGGGCTTTTTTTCAGTGGGAACGTGGTGGAACGGAGTTCCGGCACCCTTGAAAATGGTCACATGGCCGGTGGCCCCGCCCCCTGATCTCCAGACAGAGGGGAGTTGAGATTGCCCTCTGCACCAAGCAGCGCGGAGGGCCATCTAAACTCCCCTCTGTCTGGAGATCAGGGGGCGGGGCCACCAGCCATGTGACCATTTTCGCCGAGGGTGATTTCAGCTTTAAAAAACTCCCCCCTTGTTCCAGCTGACCTAAAGTGACATCATTGTGCAGTCCTGAGTTCCACCACCTCTTTTCCCAGAAAAAACCCCCTACCAAGAGCTAATCCAGGAGGGCTGCTTGGAGTGAGAGAGTTTTGTTAAGTGGTCGAGGGGAGTGTGGGGTAGAGGGCAGTCCCAGCAGTGCTAGGTTTGGTTGCTGTAAGGGGGGAAATCATCAGGGAAGGGTGTCTTTCCCCCATTGGCTTGGAAGAGACAAACTGAGTCACTGCTTCTATAGCTCCCGCCCCAAATATATTAAGTTCTGTATAATGGAGAGTGTTAGGCAATTAAATCCAATGCAACAGCGGCCTAATGGCATCTCATACTCTGCAGAGCGATTTCACTGGCTCTCTCCAGCCCCCTTTGGCCGATGAGCCGGGTAGTATGTCTGGAGAAGGAATGAAATTTTAAAAACAAGATTAAGACCCAGGTTTCTGAACAGGACAATAGTCTCTTCCTCATCACTCCGACAGAAGCAGGGCTTTTTTTCAGGGGGAACGCGGGGGAACGGAGTTCCGGAACCTCTTGAAAATGGTCACATGGCTGGTGGCCCCACCCCCGATCTCCAGACAGAGGGGAGCTGAGATTGCCCTTCATGCCACAGCACAGAGGGCGATCTCAACTCCCCTCTGTCTGGAGATCAGGGGGCGGGGCCACCAGCCATGTGACCATTTTCTCCAAGGGCAACCCACTGAGTTCCACCACCTCTTTTCCCAGAAAAAAAGCCCTGGACAGAAGTAATCATTGGGAATGATGGGCAAAAAAAAAAAATTACGGCTAGCAAAGGTTCGGATTCTTTTGCAACTTGCTTGAGTATTTTTCCATTTCCACATGAGCTTTCAGCCTCCGTTTTACAGAATGTTAAACGCAGCCACAACCCAACGTAGCCCTGCTTAAGATTGTGTTGTAGCTTTGTACTACAGGTGTCGGAGTGGTCAAAGACTGTGACAGGGTTTCAAACTGGCTCTTGCGGCTGTTCGAAGCAAGCAGGTCTTTGGAAGGCAGGATCGGCCTTTTATTTTAGGGGCTGTTCGTGGATCAATTCAGACAAGGATGACGATCGCTTGTTGGCTGTAGTGCTGAATAGCCACTGGCATTCATGAACTGGCTTCATCACAGATGCCGTATCACGGACTGAACCGACACATGCAGAGATTAAGGTTTCCAACCTCCAGATGGGGCCTGGAGAGCTCCCGAAATTACAACTGATCATCACACAGTCGCAGTTATCCTGGAGCAAATGGCTGTTTCGGAGTGCTCACCCTATGGCATTATATGTTCGATGAGCCCTCCCCGGGCCTCGCCTTCCAATCTTCAGGAGTTGGCAACCCTCATCGGTATCTAACACGAGACTTTTACATAGTTTGCACTTTCAACATAGCTCAAGTGAAGTAAAGCGTGAGCGGAACGTTCTCTGGGTTTGATCTTAACCTCAGAACTCGTCTTTTCAAAGGAGCTGAAACCCACCCCCATAAGCCCTTCCTTCTATTTGTTTTACGGCTGTTACAAACTTGAGTGTATTTATTATATCAATTAAGATGGAAACATTGTTCCTTCCTCTGAGACGGAACATGGAGGGGGAGATATTGATGATGTAAGCTGTTTCGGGTTCCCGTAGGGGAGAAAAGCAGGGAATAACAACAACAACAACAACAACAACAACAACAACAACAACAACAACAACAACAACATTCGATTTATATACCGCCCTTCAGGACAACTTAATGCCCGCTCAGAGCAGTTTACAAAGTGTTATTATTACCCCACAACAATCACCCTGTGAGGTGGGTGGGGCTGAGAGAGCTCCAGAGAACTGTGACTTGCCCAAGGAATAATGATCTAAATAAATAAATAACCTAATACCGGTACCACAACACCCTCACTGACCATTTGGGTTCTGAGCCCACTTCAAAGTGTTTACCTGGATGATGAAAACACCTTGGCCATTTCCAGACAGCTTACCTGCCTCCGGAACATCGCGCCATCTTGCGGGGAAAACACGAAATATCGCATTTTCTCGC
The DNA here is from genome assembly GCF_028583425.1 of Eublepharis macularius. Lineage (NCBI taxonomy): Eukaryota > Metazoa > Chordata > Lepidosauria > Squamata > Eublepharidae > Eublepharis > Eublepharis macularius. The sequence goes on from NC_072798.1 coordinate 6,237,112, forward strand.
GCGAGTTTTGCGCGACGTCGTGTTTTCCCTGCAAGATGGCGCGACGTTCTGGAGGCAGGTAAGCCGTCTGGAAATGGCCCTTGTCACAAATCCAAAGGTAGAACAACAGATGCCTCTCTGAATTCCTTAGATGAAGAGTCACAGAGATCCCATCGTAATACATAGTATTCATTTTAATTTGGGCCTTTGATTGTTTTGATTGTATTTTATTATGTGTGCCAGTCATCAGTTATTGCAAGCTGCTTTTGAGCTTGAATATGGCAGCGTTTTTCATTTTTAAGTAAACAGCTCTGCCCACAGTTTTTTGGATCTAAGCTGTTGTTTCAGAGCATAGTTAAGGTTGTCCTCGATTTTGTTTACCTGTTTTCGAAAAAGCAAAAGTAAAAAAAAAAAAATCCCACGGGAACCGATCAACCTCAGTGTGAGAGTCTCTGATCCTGATGGAATGAAAAGGTGTCATTTTTTAATAGAAGTTTGGCTGGCCAAACACACAAAAAAGGAGACGAGCCACTATTTGCGGCTCAGTAAAGCAGAACTGGATGGAATGAATTAAAAGCAGCAGGCACTTCCTGACTAACTGGGCTGGAACGCAAGTGATGGCCAAAGCAGACAGCGAGGGGCAAGTAGTGGCACTTGGATGGTGCCCTTCGGTTAGGAGGTCCTAGTGCCTGCTGGCCAAGATGAGAACACTTGTTCAAATAAAGGCAGTCAAAGGAGGAGGCTTGTGGCCAGTGAAATACACATTCTGGCATGATTGCTCACACACCTCTTATCTTTCTTTCAGAACTTCATGGCTGCAGCTCAGTGGAAGCTGATGTACATACCAGAAGGCATCAGGCTGAGGAAAGAAAGAGACTTCGGAAGCAGTTCGATGCAAAGGGAATGGGCTGGCGCAGAAGTAATCTGTTCTTTCCTGCTGTTCTGAGTTAGCAAACACAGGCTTCCCCTCCGTAGCGAATTCCCTTCTTCCCTATAACAATGGTTAAGAACTTTGTCAAACCCCAGTGCTGTTAAGATTAACTATGATTCCTGTTTCGTCCATGTCAGAGCCAAACTAGGGGCTAGGAGGAAATACCCCTGGCCATACAGTCATGTCATGCTGTGGCGCATGTGTCTATTTTTTTAAAAAGCCCAAAAAGCCTGGCTGAAAGAACCCTCATCTGCATTCCCACCCATTTGAGCTGACATAGAACAAGATCCCACCTGCTGCCAATTTGAGTAGGTAATAGTGAACTTGATGGACCAATGGTTTGATTCAATAGAAGGCATCTTCATGTGTCCATTGTTTGATCTACAATTGTTCTGATGTTCTTGCAGATATGATTCGAGTCCAGTAGCACCTTAGAGCCAAGCAAAATGTTCCATGGTATAAATTTTCGTGAGTCAAAGCTCACACTGAATGGAAACACACGTTGCAAATTTCTTGGGGAGATGTCAGGTCTGTTGCCCGCAGTCCCTCCATACTGTTACCCAGCTTTAGATATATGTTGCAATAGCCTCGTGTACCTGTTCCCTTGTTGCTTTCCAGATTCCACGACGGCGGAGCCCTTATCTCAGATGGCTCGCCACAGCGGCCTTGAGACAGCTCCTTCCGTCCCGCTACTGATTGCGTTCTGCAGGATGGGCTAGGAGGGTGGGGGACATGTAGAGGGGTAGATATAATGTATCCTGTACTCAATGGGTCATTCTTAACAAGAAACCTGTGTACAGCCAGCTGCCTTTAATTGCTTCTGTGTATCCTATGGACGTATGTATGGCAAAGCCAAGATATTTCAATAAAACCCATTAACTCAAGAGCCTGGATTTCTTACTGCAAGGGTTGGGAGTCAGCTTCAAAGTATCCTGTCTTCCATAGACTAACAGGATGCTCAAGTGCAAGATTTTATGTGTGGTCCTCAATTTACATGCAGGCTGTTCTCGCTCGGCGCACGTGCATGCCAGTTTCACAGGAGCTCCTTTGTGCGATTGCATCTGTGAGTGAGTCCAGAGGGCGGAGCACCAATTCAGCTCCGTTTTCACTGTGAGAATAAGTACTGTAGGCTCCTTTGACTTGCCCTTTTGCATTTCTTTAAGGTTTGAGAAAGTGTCAAGATCTGCATTTCAGTGAATGGAGGAGGGGGAACCTGGGATACTTTTAGCAGTTGAGGAGGAACTGATATTGAACACGTGAATGTATTCACATGGAGCAAATGGAAGTGTGACTGTGCGAGCGAGTGCATGGGAAGTTGGAGGGGGCACACATGAAATGAGGTTCACTTGAGCATTCCTAGGTACTTTGTTATGTTTATTTCCACCTTCTAACAGATTCCCTCACCTCATCACATATTAGTTATCCCTAAAAATGTAAGTTTCACATCCTGGGTTCAGGGGAATACCTCCTTAGAAGAAGGGAGGGATAAAATGCAATAGATGGATTTCTCTGCAGCCAAAGGAGTGTTGGTTAATTCTGTTTACATTCCTCTCATAAATTCCTATTCCCCTTCACAGGGAGTAAGCTGAATAATAATAACATAATAACATTTGATTTATATACTACCCTTCAGAACAACTTAATGCCCACTCAGAGTGGTTTACAAAGTATGCCATTATTATCTCCACAACAAAACACCCTGTGAGGTGGGTGGGGCTGAGAGAGCTCCGGAAGAGCCGTGACTAACCCAAGGTCACCCAGCTGGCTTCAAGTGGAGGAGTGGGGAATCAAACCCAGCTCTCCAGATTAGAGTCTTGCCGCACTTAACCACTACATCAAACTGGTAAGCCAGTTTGGTGTAGTGGTTAAGAGCATGGGACTCTAATCTGGAGAATCAGGTTTGATTCCCCACTCCTCCACTTGAAGCCAGCGGGGTGACCATGGGCTAGTCACACAGCTCTCTGGAGCTCTCTCAGCTCCATCCACCTTACAGAGTGTTTTGTTGTGGGGATAATAATGACATACTTTGTAAACCACTCTGAGTGGGCATTAAGTTGTCCCGAAAGGTGGTATATAAATTGAATGTTGTTGTTGTTGTTGTTGTTGTTGTTGTTGTTGTTGTTAAGTATTCCAAAAACAGGGTCTAAGAACTGTTTTGAAATTTTTAGATCTTTCAGAATAGTGCTCTTGTACTGCTACAAACCTTTATGGCGTTGTGATCAAGGTAGGACTAGGCAGACATGTGTTCAAATCCCCACTCTTCCATGAAGCCCCATGGGTGACCGTGGGCTGGCCAGTGTCTTTCAGCACAGCCCAACCCACAGGGTGTTCGTGAGGATGAAATGAAGGTGGGGAGAACCACATGAGCTACTTTGAGTTCCTTGGAGGAAGGATGGGATAAAGAAACACAAATATTTTTTTAAAAAATTAATACCTTGCCTAATTGCTATCTAGCCAATCCATTTTTACCCCACCATTCCTCAAACGAGATCAAAAGAATACACACGCGCTTTCCTTCCTTGTCAGCACAAGTCAGTGAAGCAGGCTACTTTGAGAGACTGATTGGCCTAAGGCCACCACGCAAGGTTCATGGCAGTGGAAATTCGAACCTGGGCCTCTCAGATCTTGGTCCAACACTCTAACCCCCACGCCGCAGTGGCTGTCATTAGTTCACACTGGTTCTGCACCACTTCACTTCCTCCACCGTCAGTCTTGTGCGATCAAAGATGTCAGACAACCTGCATCGGGTCACGAACGTATCGATTCAGCCCATGCGCCACCGTCCAGCTCTGGCCAAGGTTGGGGACTGAAGAGACGTTAACTACACCAATTAAGAGGGCCTCCTTATAGCTATTAGAAATAGTTATATTTTGTTTGGTAGCAGAGTTACCCAATCAGAAGCGTTTCCCCCCAACATGCAGTAATTAATCCTCAGGCAATTAAATTGTAGAAAAGATAGAACTTACAGTTTATTGAGGTCGATTCCATTCACAGGAATATCTTGCAGGACAGAGAAAGTACCCTAATCTAAAGCATTACTTGCCTGATACCACGGCCACCTAGCGCAGCGTCGAGCCTGGATGTGGGCTGTGGATGAGGCCGTCATGGCAGGAGCTCTGAGAAATACATCCTTCCCCGTCGGAAGGCCATGAGGCAAGAAAAAGGATCTCACAAAGGAAACACAGAGAGAGGAGGAGTCAGGAGGTGTTCCCACCTTAGACAAAGAGAGATAGTTTACTTATCAGGAGAGTAACACACACACACAGAGAAACATGCAACGCCCCCCAATGTGCAAGGCATGCTGAGTTGCCTATTACAATAACAGCAATTGGTTGGAAGTGTTCAAGTCGTTTCTTCATCTTCAGACTTGCCTGCTCATAGGAACAACTATCGGGGCTGACCGTAGCCAACTGCCTCTACTTCTCTTTTTCTCTGCCTTTCTTCTCACCTTTGGCTGTGCAAGTGCTAGATATGGTATATGGTGAACCATGCTTGTAACTGCCCGTATTGGTTTGGTGTTCAGGCACGAAGGCCTTCTACCAATCAAATTACAAGACTCCGTTTATGAAAGCATTATCTGGCAAGGAACATCTTTTAATCCAGGTAGAGAAGAGGTGTGAGAGAGGTTCTTGCATTTTATCAGGCCTGCGGTCCACGTTGAGTATTATCTCGGCTACTGGGTTTCTTATCTCACCTGGATGAGCTGTTATCTTCTGCCAACCTACTTGCCATGCTAAGTTATCTTCAGTTGAGTGAATTTGCTTCCCCCCATTATAGATAAGCACCTGCCAAATGAAGAGAAGAGGGGGACTGACAGCAAAATGGTAATCTGGTGGGGTGCCAACATTGTGGCAGCGGGTGAGGGGGGGGCATGTGTACTTAACAATGTGAGTTTTCCTTGGGAAATACATGCCAACCCTCGACAACCATCTAGGAAGCGACAAAAGCTTAGTTGGGTGGTTTGGTCAGCTAAAAACAAACGGGCAACACCCGTATGATAAATGCAGCATCCACTTCTGAGGAGCAAATTGCTCTCCCCCTAAGACAAGGATTTGCTTTCAAACATCGGCCGTTTCCACACACGTTAAATAATCCACTTTCAATACGCTTTAGTGCACATTTGTAACTGATTTTCCATGTGTGGAACAAAAAATCCACTTCTAAAGGATAACTAAAGTGCATTGAAAGTGCATTATTCAATGTGTATGGAAACAGCCATCCTGTAATGTTCAGCTCTGTGTGCATTTTGAGTTATGCATTGCTGTTCCCCTATACGTTGCGTTGAGTTAGGCAGCGTGGTATAGTGATTAGAGTATCACCCCAGTCTCTGTGAACCCTAGGTTCAAAATCCCCAATGGGTTCAAAATCCCCAATGGACCGTCAGATAGATTCTTTCCTGGAGATGAAATTCTTGGTGCTGGAGTGATTTATGTATCATTAAAAGCCTTTGATAAAGAATTTGCTGAAATGGAATAACAAGATGGCAGTACCCGTCACACTCTTGGGCTCATGCTTGGCCATCAACAATAACCATTGGACTGCATTGTCCTTTGAAGAAAACTCCATATTAACACCAATGAACCTATAAAGGAACAAGCAAATAGAATTACATCAAGTAGTACATCTCTGGAAAACTTGTATTATCTCCATAAGATGGAACTTTACCAGTTGAACTCCTGACTGAATTTGTATATAATTGTATATTTGGATATTTATGGGATGATCTATTGATACTTATGTGTAATGTTTATTAGAAATTGCATGTTGACACTTTAGCACTTTGCAATTTGAATTTAAAAAATATATATTTAAAAATTTAAAAATTCATAATATCAATTTATTCCTTTTGACCTTTGAAGCTTTTTCATCAAAATCTGCAATCAGCAATCAAGCTCCACGGGTGACCTTACACCAGTCTCTCTCTGTCTTACCTACATCACCGGGTTGTTGTGAGGACAGAATTAAGGGTGGAATAAGAACATTCTAGATGTAACTCTATATTTAGTGGAGTTATAAGTAAATCTCTGTTCCCAAATATGTCCGATGCATATTTGAAAGTGGGAAGACCGAGGAAGAGGGACCCCGTTTTAATTATTTATGGAGATTATTTGTCAGCGGCCTGTGCATGCAATGGGCTCTCAGAGTAGCAGGCAAAGTAAAATATAGAACGACTCTCATGGAATGATTTGGCTAAACATTGGGAAGAACTTCTTGACAGTTTGAGCGGTCCCTCAGTAGAACAGGTTTCCTCGGGAGGTGGTGGGCTCTCCTTCTTTGAAGGTTTGTAAGCAGAGGCTAGATGGCCATCTGCCAGCAGTGCTGATTCTGTGAACCTGAGCAGATCATGAGAGGGAGGGCAGGAGGGGGTACATCAGTGCTTAGTTCTTGTGGCCCCTTCTTACATGCCCAGGGTAATGCCGATCACCACCTTGGGGTCAGGAAGCAATTTCCCCCAGGCCAGTTTGGCTGACGGTGTTTTGCCATCTTCTGGGCATGGAGCAGGGGTCACTGGGTGTGTGTGTGTGGGGGGGGGGAGGTATTTGTGAATTTCCTGCATTGTGCAGGGGGTTGAACTAGATGTCCTAGAGGTCCCTCCCAACCCTATGATTCTATGAACACTGAGTGGAAAGCCATGGCTTCCCCTGTAAAGCTGCCTGAGCTTTTGAGAGAATCTTGCGAAAGCTTGGGAAGCTGTATCAGGTGCTTGCTGATTTTTGTGCCCATGTTTAAAGCCACCAAGGGAAGAGTCCAGTAGCACCTTTAAGATTAACCAACTTTATTGTAGCATAAGCTTTTGAGAACCACAGCTCTCTTCATCAGATGCATCATCAGCATCAACAACCACAGCTCTCTTCATCAGATGCTTTGCCAGCTTTCGAGAACCACAGCTCTCTTTGTCAGATGCATGTCCAGGTGCTACAGGACTCTTTACTATTTTGCGGCTACAGACTAATGGGGCTAACTCCTCTGAATCTATGACCAAGGCAAGAGAGTCAGTTGCCCCAGGTCCAGGCAGGGGGCGAGCAGGAATGTTTTTTTCTCTGACTTTGCATCCCGTGGGATACTCCCTTGCTGTCTTAATTGACCGTTCTTCTTCCCATATGAAGCCTCTTGTTAGAATCTTCCATTCTACTGCCCATCTTAATATTTTCTCTGCACATTAATATGATGTTTCCCTGGGTTTGATTTTTTTTTAACACTGTTTGCATCTCATTCAGGTTACGAACCACTTGCTTACTTGTAAATGTATCCATTCTGTTACTCCTTTTTTTTGTTCATCTTTGATGTCTGGAAATTCACCTTCTTGGTCTTTGCGTTCCGATGCTGCTCTTTTGCTTACTCTTAAGCTGCCTCCCACCCTTGCTTTTTCTCTTATGGTTTCTTGCTTATAGAATTCATTACTGGCTGAAATTTGCTTCATTAATTCTCTTCCCTTGTTTATTCTTTAAAGGCTCAAAAGTCGTCTCTTTAAGCTGCCCTGTGATTAAGTTGGATGGTTTCAATTTTGACGCACACCTTTTCGTCAGCCAGTTTTTAATTGTTCTGTTACTCCTGTGTGTGTTAGATTGCAAGCCAGCTTGGTCATGCCTTGTTGTCCTATATGGCTTAGCTTTTGGGGGGCGCTCAACAAATAATGCATTATTATTGTTATTGTTACCATCAGCAGTAGCAGCATCTTCCTTCCTGGAGACCATACAACTGGTGACATTTTGGATTTATTATTGTTGTTGTTATTATTGTTGTCATGTCCTGTTGTTTAGTACTGCCTGCCAAACATCAAGGATATACTTACATCTTTTTTCTAAGCAGATCTTTGCTTTGACTAGGATTTATTTATTCTGTTCTGTCTGCCTGCCGTCTTGGATTTCTCCATTTAAACGCTAGTAATACCATTTGCTGCATTATTAAACATGTCCTGTTTAATACTTATGCCTTATTTCAGGGTTTTGCAATCCTAGTCATATTACATTGCTTATTAAACGTCTTCCCATCCTACTGATTGTACAGTCCTGACTTATATTATGTAATCCATCTTGAGTCTCAATGAGAAAGGCGAACTATAAATAACATAAATGAATACTCAAAATAATAAGGATTGTTACTGGGTGGAGTTGTGGTTTTCCATCCTGGGTTCATGACATCGTTTATGCCTTTTCTAGCACAGATTGAGCTGAGCTAGAAAATTGTAACCAGGGTCATTTCTGCACGTCCTAACATCGCACAACATTCATGGAACAAGGCTGTCTTCGTGGCGCGATTTCTGATGTCATTATGCCATGATCCCGTTTTTGTGACGTGATGATGTCAGAAATAGCGCCATTAAGACGCCCTCGTTCTGTGAGTGTTGCGTGATATTAGGACATGCGGAAAAGACCCAGATGAGGCTTAAGAAGTGGTGAGACTAGTAGCTTTCTTCTGTGCTTTTTCCAGGTGACTCTTTAGGAAACTAGTGGGCTTCTCCAAGATCCGGAGACCGTGCAATCAGTGACATTTTGGGTTTAGCATAAAGGCAAAAAATAAAAATTTTTTGGAAGCCTTCTAAGTTTGTGAGTCCTGTTTGCTAGCCCCATCTTGTCCACACAGTGGAAAAAGTCATCTGTTTATATAATCTTTAAGTTACTGTTTTCATATTATTTAAGTTATATTATATAATCTTAAGTATGTTGTTTTCATATTATTTCTGCCTGCAAGTTCTCTATAAAAACAGCATGGTTTAACGAGTGTTCTGCCTTACAGGGAGTATCCACTGAGGACTCCATCTTTTGTGAAAGTCAGCACAGATTATGGACAGTAGAATGATGACTGGAGAAGGCTAGAAAGGAAGAGGAAGACAGGCAAGGTGGGAGATGACTGGAACTTGAACAGGTTGGGGGGACTGGAAGTCATGAGTGAAGGGCTGGTTTTCCCCGGCTTCAAAGAGAGCCTTGACGAAAATGCGCAGAACCTGCTGGCTGTACTCTCAGCTAGAGATGGGCACGAACATTGTTGTTTGTTGCCATCCATGAACAGGGAATCATGAACAACCACGAACATGGCCCTGTTCATGAACATGTTCATGGTTGGCTGTTCATGGGGGCCAGCAGGCTCTCCTCCAGCCATCACCCAAGTCAAGATTCCTACTGCACCACTCCCAGAAACCCGACCTGAGCAGCCAGCAGGAAAGGTACCAGTAATAAATAATAGCTTGGCCCAGAGCCTGGCAGCAGCCCTAGAACTTGAAGAGGTAGATTCCTATCCCAACACACACAAAGAAAACTCAAGCTCCAAAGCACACTCCCTCCCTCTCTCTCAAAATGCCAACAGCAACTGTCTCTCCCTCACTGTCTGCAAAACCAGAGCTGAGAGCCCCCCTCCCCCCTGCTCTTTGCTTCCTTGTAACAAATTTGGAGCTCCACACTTGAAAGGAAGACCTGCCTCTCAAACTAAATTGGGCTTAGATTGGGGTTTCCAGGGCAACAGCAGGAGTTCAGACAGAGTTCAGACAATCCCTGCCTAAGTTGCCAAGGGAATTGATTGCAGGTGCCAGACTGTCTGGCTTGATGGAACAGCAACGAATGAGGCTTGCAAGGACCACCTGTTAGTTTAGAATAGGGCCTCACAAACAGCTTGTTCGTGAACAGCAGATTGAGCTGTTCATGGCTTTTTTTTGTTCATATTGCTGTTCGTGCCCATCTCTGCTCTCAGCTTGTGTGTGGCACCATGCCCTGTGCAGCCAGAGGTACAGCAGATACATTTATGGGACAGGAGGCCTATATGGTGGCAACATGGAGGTTTTGGAAGACTCTGATTTGGTACCATCCATTGTTGCCTTCAAGCATATTGTTTAGATCTTCCTCTTCCAATGGGCATTGGACGGTTCATAAATGTAGTTTCAGGTGAGTAGTCCTCCTAATTGGTCTGCATTTGCAGAGCAAGATCTGGATCCAGAAGCACCTTAAAGACCAACTAAATTTCCAGGGTCTGAGCTTTCGAGACTCAAAGCTCTCTTCGTCAGATACTGAAGCACTTGCTATTCATAGGTGTAGTTGCCTATCACCTTATAGGGTATTCTATGGGCCTTTGAGATTTGTTTGTTATATGCCTGTTCTATTTTTTTTGTGTAGAAATTGATTTACATTCTTTGCAGGCTTTTTAAATGGTTTGCACGTTATTAAATGATTTTTTTATTAACGCAGCAACAATTTGTCCCAGGAGAAGGGGAAAAAACATGTTGCATTCGATGTGCTTGCGTGCCAAATTGCTGTTAAAATGTTAACATCCGTCTTCACCCAAAGTTTCTTTTTCTATTTGCCAATGCCTCCTTGGTTCCCCTGCCTTCGCTCCCATCCCTGGTCATCATTAAATTGGGTTAATTCCTTTCCAAACTCTGCCAACCTCTGCTGTCACCCGCATGTCAAAGCCCTAACTTTGATTGATATCTCCAGCTGTCACATGCGAATTTCTCTGATTGATGTCTTTCTAAGTAGATAGAAGGTGGGAGAATATTTACTGCCTGGCAAAAAGGGCCTTTCAGGAAAATGTTTTATGAGGGCTGTTTACAATACAAAAATGCAGTAAAGGACCTGAAGGCAAACTTAAAATATACAGGGACTTCTCTGCATGCCGCTGTAATAACGGCCAGAATACTTGGCACGCAGGCACACATCGGTCGGCCTTTGACCATCTCCTGAAAAATGGAATTGCTCCTATTATCAAACTGATATATTGACCCAATAAAAAGTATTATTACATTGCCTATCATTGCTCACAATGGGAGGCCGTTATAAAAAGAATGATTGCTCCATTTGGAGAATAAGAGAGAAAGAGAGAGAGAGAGAGGGAGAATGGAAGTACTTCAGAATGGGGAGAGTGCAAATTTCCAGAAGTATGTACACAGTGGGCTAATTGACTGATTGCTGGGCATGCATCTGACGAAGAGAGCTGTAGTTCTCGAAAGCTTATGCTACAATAAAGTTGGTTAGTCTTAAAAGTGATACTGGACTAGACATGGGCAAGAACAGAAAAAAAATGAACATGGTGTTCATTGTTCATTGCCATCCACGAACAACGAACATCAGCGAACATGACTTGTTCACGAACATGTTTGTTGTTCGTTGTTTGTGTGGGCCAGCAGGTCCTCCTCCAGCCACCAAGATCCCTACCACACCACTCCCAGAAACCCTACCCGAGCAGGCAGCAGGAAAGGTACCAGTAATAAATAATAGCTTGGCCCAGGGTCTGGCAGCAGCCCTGGAACTTGAAGGGGTAGATCCCTATCCCACCACACACAAAAAAAAATCAAGCTCCAATGCACTCTCTCTGTCAAAACACTAACAGCAACTGTGTCTCCCTCTCCACTGTCTGCAAACTAAGCCAGAGCTGGGAGCCCCCCTCCCCCCTGCTCTTTGCTCCCTTGTAACAAATTTGGAGCGCCACACTTGGAAGGAAGACCTGCCTATCAAGCTAAATTGGGCTTAGATTGGGGTTTCCAGGGCAACAGCAGGAGTTCAGACAATCCCTGCCTAAATTGCCAAGGGAATTGATTGCAGGTGCCAGACTGTCTGGCTTGACGAACAGCAATGAACAGCAATGAACAAGGCTTGCAATGACCACCTGTTCATTTAGAAATGGGCCAAACGAACAGCTTGTTCATGAACAGCAGATTGGGCTGTTTGTGGGTTTTTTTTTAGTTCGTATTGCTGTTCGTGCCCGTCTCTATACTGGACTCCTTACTATTGTGCATGAAAGGTGACACTTCACAAAATGGGGGAGAGAGAATTCTCTGTGTTACATAGTTTATATCCCTCCCCCCGCCCCCCATATCTGCTTGAGGTTGCAAGCACAGAGATAACGAAACAATCCAAAGTATAAAAAACAGCAGCTCAATAAATTAAAAGGCAATGTAGTAAAAATAACTTCTAGGCAGTAAAACTATCTCGGTATATTTTATTTCATTGCCTCATTTGTGTAATTCACCTATTCTGCTGAGACTCAAGGCAGGTTATACAACTTAAAGCAATGTATTTTGAACAATATGGAACATACAACTGAGATTGAATAAATCTGGTTTACAAAACTGAAGAATAATGTACTAAAACAGCATATAATATACTGATATAATACATACCAATAGTGCAACTGACTTAAATTGCAAAACTGTTGAATCATTTTAGGTAGGTAGAATAACGGGATTTGAGTCCAGTGGCACCTTGGATGTCAACAAGATTTTCAGGTCATTCAAGCTGTATTTGAAGAAGTGAGCTGTGACTCACAAAAGCTCATACCCTAGCTCAAATTTTGTTAGTCTAATAGGTGCTACTGACTGTGCTCTTTTCTGCTGCTACTGACAGACTAACACGGGTACCCATCGAGATTTTCGGGGTGTAAGTTTTTGAGAGTCAGAAAGGCACTCTGACTCTGAAAAGCTTATACTCTGAAAATCTTGATGGTCTCTAATGTGCCAAAAAACTGGTGGATGATGCAATAAAAACAGCGTATTAAGGTATATACAATGAACAAAACAATGAAAATTATCTGAAACCCACATTTCTCCTTACAAAAATGCCCTCCAGTATGTTTTAAAACCAGCAGCATAAATCAATCTATCTCTTTGGTTAAATAAAAGCAGACTATAAAAGCATCAACAGGTAGGAACCAAAAACCCAATTAAGGTTGCCAACCTGGAAATCTCCTGGAATTACAAATGATCTCCAGACTACATGGATCACTTCCCTTGGAGAAAATGGCTGCTTTGGATGGTGGATTCCATGGCATTATAGCTTACTAGTCTATCTCCAAACTCTGCCCTGCCCAGACATCGCCCCTCAAGTCTCCAACCTGGAGATGGCAACCTTAGCAAGACAGGATAACATTTTAGTGAAAAGCCTTGGTGAAAAGGAGTGTTTTTAGCCTGTTATCAAAATGCTTAGGCATTAGGTGAGCTTCTAGAAGGAAGAGTCAATGTTATTAAGGTTGGCATGTGAGGCACCAACCTTATTCTCTGGCCTTTTCAAGTACTGGAGGGATGTTTCTTCGATGACTTTTGATGGCTGGTGGCTACTAAAAACACTTGCCAGTCAGGAGGGGAGTGGAGATCTGAATTCTGCTTGGATATGACTGAAAAGAGAGAGTTTGGCATTCAAAAGGTCATCAGTTATGTGGATTATGCAGCTGGTGGGTAGGATTGCCAACTATGGATCAGGAAATTCCTGGAGATTTGGAGGTGAAGCCTAAGGGGTGTGGGATTTGGGGAGGGAAGGGAAGGGACTACAGCAAGGTATAATACCTAAGGCTGTCAGCAGAAGGCGAGCAACCAACAGGGGTCTTACCCAGGGGGAAGGGCTCACCAGTGACATAATGACAGCACCAGAAATGTGTAGACCTTATTTCTATGCGCATGGGGTGTGGCATCAGTGCAGTAGGATGTAGCTCATCACCTTTTATTGCTACCCCCCCCCCCAGCTTAACAGTTGCAGGAAACACCCACCGGAGATATGGGAATCCCCCACCGTCACCAGGGACCTAGCAACCTTAATAATACTTTAGAGTTCCAAAGCAGCCAATTTCTCTGTGTCATCTGGAGTTCAGTTGTAATTCCAGGAGATCTCCAGGCCCCGTCTAAAGGATGGCAACCTTAATCAGAGTGCGGGGGGGGGGGCAGTTTCCCAAACAATTATTTCTGAGGGGGAGGTTGCTGTTTTAAGATTAGCATTCTCTTGCTGAGTTTTGGCCTGCTCCTTCATGTTCCGTTTCAACATCAACCTGATATTGCACATGTTGTGCAAAGCTCTACAGCTCTTTCCGCAAGCCACTTCCTTGGATCTATCAGAACGTTTCCATAGATAGAAGGATTCTGGCCTGTGGAGCACGACTTCCTCATTCCCCCCCCCCCGCCCCGCCTCCCGTCTCCCAGGAGAAGTATGGGAGGTATTCTGGTTTATTTTCCGGGAAAAGAGGTGGTGGAACTCAGTGGTGGAAGGACCGCATAATGACGCCACTGTGAGTCAGCTGGAATAAGGGGGGAGTTTTTTTAAGTTTAAATCACCCTCAGCGAAAATGGTCACATGGCCGGTGGCCCCGCCCCCTGATCTCCAGACAGAGGGGAGTTTAGATTGCCCTCTGCACCGCAGCAGTGCAAAGGGCAATCTAAACTCCCCTCTGTCTGGAGATCAGGGGCTGGGGCCACCAGCCATGTGACCATTTTCAAGAGGTGCCGGAACTCCGTTCCACCGCATCCCCACTGAAAAAAAGCCCTGGGAGTATTTATGCTACAGCAAGAGGTGGGAGATAACATAGTTGCGCTCAGTAGGTGGAAATCTTTCTTCCATGGAAATGTTCTACTGGGTCCATCCCACAGGCTGCCCCTCAAGGACTGTCCAGACTCTGATGCTTAAAGCATCTTGGAAATGGGAAATTGTAAACTGTAAATTTAAATTGTATTCATGATTGTCATGATTTTATTGTGGTTCTAATTATAATTATACTTGGATGTAACCCGCCCAGGGGAGGTAGGGCTAGAAATAGACTAGACTAGACTAGACTAGAATAGAATAGAATAGAATAGAATAGGAGACAAGGGAGAAAATGGTCTTTATGTGTTTTATTGTTTTAATTTGCATTTTTCATTTCCCCCCTCATTTTTATTATTAGCTGCCTTGAGCCTGTCTCCTGAGAGGTGGCATATAAATGTCATACACAGATACTGTAACTGAATACAGGCAGTTGTTTACGTGCCCCGTGTCCATATCCCCTTGGTAAACCGAGCACCAGCAATGCTCTTCCAAGAATTGACTTCCAAATGGCTTAGTGCTTAGTGCTTGAGTGCAAAAAGTACCCCAGAGCAAAACAGGGGCTTCCCCAGGGGTGTCCCTGCAATGAAAAGGGGCTGTGGGGCTGCTCTTGCTTGCTCAGAAAATGGGTGGGGGTCAATGTGTCAGGCTCCAGAGAAGAGTTGTGTCAAACTGGACATTCTTACAGCAGGAATCTGACATTTCACTTTCTGCACCCATGTAACGGCTGAGCAGCAAACATGCTCTTTAGCACCATCACTGCAGGTGGCCAGAAGGAAGTATTGCAGCTGCCCGTTCTAAAGGGGTCAGGTGACACAAGGGGCCAATAGAATTCCACTTTGCTGGCTCTGCTGTAACTCCTTGGGTTGATCAGCAACTTTCTCAGGTGCAGGCCAGTCTTAACTGGAGGTCAGGAGAACCCCATTCGCCTAGATTTCCGCAACCGATGCAAAACCGAATTATTCAGAAAGGCTTTTGTATTGTAGGGAGGGGCTCTCAGATGCTTCGCTAATGAGTTAAGGACCGTAAACTTCACCACTATGTTGCCTTACGTACTACCTGTTGACTTAAATATGTGCTCCTATGAGCTACTTGTGCTTCAGGTGGTGTCATGTCAGCCCTAGAATTATGTTCTGTTTCAGCATTTCTTCATCTCTGTGTTGGATTCTTGCTAATGCTTTGTCTTTGTAAAATTGTGTTTATTTACCCTACAGCATTGTTTATGGAAATGTCCTTGATATTGACTCTACTAACCTCACACTGGGTAATCCACCTTGAGTCTCAGTGAGGAAGGCGGACTATAAATGACATAAAACAAACCAAACAAACAAATAATGTACAGGATGCGTCTCTTAAACATATGCTTTGAACATGTCCGGTTACTCAGTTCTTTTGAAAGGAAATCATTGTTTATATTAATTTTGTATTAGAATACTCATTTATTTTTTAGGATGTTTATGTACTTTTAAACTATTTCTTGGATCCTCGCCAACTGTCAACCGAAACGGATCGTCTGTGCCCTTATAGTCGGTAAACGACTTACACTACAACATTGGAAAGACAAAAGCGCACTTCCCATAACTCATTGGACTGAGGACCCTACAAACGTATCAACATTTGAATGCATCACATATAGACAGCAATTGCGTATGGACTTATTGGTAGATATTTGGAAACCTTTTATAGAAGCTTATGTATAGAGGTGTCAGCATTGTTTTTGTTTTTGCTAGCATGCTTTTTTGTTTCCTTTTTTGTTTTGCACAAATACAAATTTAATTTAAAAAAAAAAAATTAAATAGGGCTCGAGTGACTGCTGGACTCTCTCCAAATTACCGGCCTTGATACAATAAAGGGTGTGGCCCCAGCATGTCGAGGCAGGGCTGAATAGGAAAGTGGAAACTGTCGCATAAATTGACCCCTGAGCCTATGGAATGGAATCCTTCCGATCAGGGCTTTTTTTCTGGGAAAAGAGATGGTGGAACTCAGTGAGTTGACCTTGGAGAAAATGGTCACATGGCCGGTGGCCCCACCCCTGATCTCCAGACAGAGGGGAGTTTCGATTGCCCTCCGCGCCGCTCAGTGGCACAGAGGTCAATCTAAACTCCCCTCTGTCTGGAGATCAGGGGGTGGGGCCACCAGCCATGTGACCATTTTCAAGAGGTTCTGGAACTCTGTTCCACCACGCTCCAGCTGAAAAAAAGCCCTGCTTCCTATCATTTCCGTCTCTAATTCTCCCAGTCCAGCTCAATCATATATGGTGCTTCCCAAAGGTGCCAACCCCATGCTTGTCAAAAGCCTACAAGCAGATCCTAAGTGTAACAGGTCCTCCCCATTTGTTTATCCCATTATTTGATATTCAAAGATACACTGCCTCTGTACCTGGACATAGATCCAGAGGAGTTAGCCATTTTAGTCTGTAGTAGCAAAATAGAAAAGAGTCCAGTAGCACCTTTAAGACGAACCAACTTTACTGTAGCATAAGCTTTCAAGAATCACAGTTCTCACAGATGCACAGATGCATCTGATGAAGAGAACTGTGATTCTCGAAAGCTTATGCTACAGTAAAGTTGGTTCGTCTTAAAGGTGCTACTGGACTCTTTTCTGTTCTGTACCTGGAGGGTCCATTTACCTATGACAACATTTAATTGACCATTCCTCCATACCAGCATTTTACACATTTTTTGTTTGCTCTGAAGCTTTGGAATTCAGCTTTATATTCTTACCTCCTTTTCTAGCACACGGAGATATGTCAGCTACTAACTTGAATTGCCTGGTTTTGATTGTTCTCTCTTTCTCTCCTCCCCCCTTCCATGCAGTGCTGTTTTTTTCTGAATTGCAAAGCTCAGAAGCAGCCTTTTAAGCTTACAAAGGAACATTTTGGTGAATGAGATAATCAGCGTTGACTAATCTGCCACCACTCTTCTTGGTGTGATTCACACATCCCTTGGAACAAAGCATGGCATGGCAAAGACTCTTGGGACCTGCGCTTTGGAAGGCATACTGCAGACCTTATGGTGGGGGAAAGGGGCTGGGGGGTGGACCGGGCTGTCAAGTGCAATCCGGACATCTGCTTCTTTTATATCAAGGAGGGACTTGTTATGAAAGAGGCAGGGCGTGGCGTGCCGAAAGCCATCAATGACACCAGTGCGCCATGGCCCTGCTGAATGCTGTATTGACAATGTTGGGTCGTCCATCATCACCACCCTCCAAAGCTCTCTGGATTTCTGTCCTGTGTTTCTTCTGCACCTTTGGGGTAAAAAGGACCCTCTTGATCAAAGTATCTGGCTGGCAAGGGGACTATTCACAGCATCTCAGAGAACAGAGTCAGCATCTAAGAATTGCATGGGCAAGCATGTTTCTAAAACTGGGCCCCTCCAAGACCGTACTGATGCAACTGGACGCTGGCGTTTTGTTTAGCTTGGTACATGTGCCCCAAACTATATACAAAGCTCCAGGCTGCTATCTCCACATATAACGGACTTGGACCAGGGCTTTTTTTCTGGGAAAGAGGTGGTGGAACTCAGTGGTGGAACTCAGGACCACACAATGATGTCACTTCGGGTCAGCTGGAACAAGGGGGGAATTTTTAAAAGTTTAAATTGCCCTAGGCAAAAATGGTCACATGGCCAGTGGCCCTGCCCCCTGATCTCTAGACAGAGGGGAGTTGAGATTGCCCTCCGTGCCTCTGCGGTGCAGATAGCAATCTAAACTCCCTTCTGTCTGGAGAGCAGGGGGCGGGGCCACCGGCCATGTGACCATTTTCAAAAGGTGCCAGAACTCCATCCCACTGTGTCCCAGCCGAAAAAAAAGCCCTGACTGGGACCAACATACCTTGGGGACCACCTCTTTCCATATCCCCCCCAGAAGGTTTTATGTTTGGCTGATCAACATTTGTTGGTGATCCCCGGTCCTAAGGATGTTCGCCTGGCCTTGACCGAAGCCGGAACCTTTTCAGCAATGGTACTGGTCTAGTGGAATGCTTTCCCTGCTGAGATCTGAACCCTTCGGGATCTGTTGCAGTTCCACTGGGCCAGTAAAATGGAGATGTTCCGCCAGGCCTATGGCTGTGGTTGAAGCGATGGCGAATTGTCCTACTGGCCTCTCTTGTTTTGGTTTTCTGTTTTCTGCTGTTTAGATCTTGGCAGATCGTGATCTACTTGTCTAGCCCCACAATGCTTCAAGTGCCTCATCTGATTTGTATTTTAGACACCGTAATCTGGATTGATAATTTCTATATATTGTATATTTATTGGCTCTTGATTTTATATACGCTCATTCTCTCTATACGCTTATTCTCCCTATACCTTTGTATGTGCTTTAGCGTTGTTGCAACCCACCCTGAGTCTGCTTGCAGGGAGGGAGGGCTAAAAATGCAATAAACTGAACTAATTGCTCTTGGCACCAGTCATGTATTTGTACTGAGTTTTTAAATTATTGCTCCTAGATATCTGTTTATGATTTTAACGTATCACGTTTTTCTTTTGTTGTTAGCTGCCCTGAGCCCATTCGCGGGGAGGGCGAGGTACAAATGTGATATAATAAATAAATAAATAAATAAATAAATAAATAAATAAATAAATAAATAAATAAATAAATAAATAAATAAATAAATAATGGCCATTTCCTCACGTCCTTAAATAGTGGCACACTCTAGGAACGCTGTCGGCTTTTTTGTGCGATTTTTTTTGTTTAAAACTGACACAAAGCATTTTTGGGCACATATTATGCAAAGAGGTTGCCAGCGTTCTGGGAGTCTGCCGCCATTTTAAGGATGAGAGGAAACGGCCAGAGCAGGTTTCCCTTCTCTCTCCCCGCTGTTGCTCTTGCAGACACTCTGTGCTCCCACCTACCTTCTCTCCCTTGTTCGTGGCAGCAGCGTGGCATGGTGAGGCCCTGCAGCAATGCCTTCTCCCCTGGGTCTACTAGCAGCATTGCCAAAGGGCGGACGTAGTAACTTTCAGAGCTGAACAGATGTCCTCCTCCACATTCCCACACACCAGACAGTAGCCCCAAAGGCAAGAAGGGTGCTAACTCAGAGGGCCCATCGATATTATGGTGCTAAGGAACCCACAAAACCTGGAATCAGACCCGACCATAACTATGGGGGGATGATTGATCACAGAACGGGAGGGAGAGCTAAAAATCCTGTTTTGAGGAGAACGCAACAAGACAGACTACAAAGAGATTGACAGCCCGGAGCCTGTGGGACCGTTCCTATTGACTAGGAGCTTGTTAAAGGGGGAACATTATCGGCTGCGGTATTATCTCAGCTAAAAAGGCAACAGAAACTTCAATATTGGAATTTGAAATGAATAAGGGAAACCAAAAAAAAAGTTGGAGAAACGAAGGCGGCTGTGAAATAATGGCTTGACAATGATTAGAGAGGCAGAGAGGGAGACAGACAGACAGACAGGCAGACGTGATGCTAATGACTCTTTGTCGTTTGGGGAGCGAGCCTTGAAGCCGCAGGTTGGAAAATAATGAGATGCGTTTCTCAGCTTTGCTAATCATTGGGAACGTTGGCCAGTTCAAGCTCAGGAAGAGATCACATTTTTCTTAGAGGTCGTTGTTGCTTTTAAATAGAGTTGGTACCTTTTTAAAAAGTTTAGTGGAAGGCAGCAGTTCAACTGGTGCAGAGTCCTGCTACCATAAAACATCACCAGTTGAAGCTCTGCCTGTCCAATAGTACGGAGCAACGAGGTAAGTCTACTTAATAGTAGCATAGGATTGAATCCAGACTCAGTGTTCCAAAACCAGGAGGAAACTTTCCTGCCCCCTCTCCTCCCAATGCAGCCTGCAGATCTTCACGACCTGCAGTTCCTGGGGTTTAGGAAACCTTGAGGAATGACATCAGTTGAGGGCAATCGGTGGAAATCACCCATCTATTTTATTTATTTATTTATTTATTTTATTCGATTTATAGTCTGCCCTCCCTCCATCAGCAGGCTCAGGGCGGATTGCAATTTATACAATAATATAAAATACATGTACCTTTAAAAACCAATAGACTCATTGAATATTTAAAAACGCACAAACGACACAGCAGCAGATTTTAAAAAGACGAATAGCAGCAGATTTCTCCAGTAACCACAACCCAACCACCTCCAAGGGTGGCTAGGTGGTAGATACCCTTTGTAGGAGCACAGCTATCTCTGTCTCTAGGTGGCTGGCGGGAAGGCCGAGGGTATCATCCATATGCCTGGTGGAACATCTCTGTCTTACAGGCCCGGCGGAAGGATAGCAAATCCGGCCGGGCCCTGATCTCTTTAGACAGAGCGTTCCACCAGGTTGGAGCCAGGATCGAGAAGGCCCTGGCCCTGGTCAACGCTAAACGGGCCTTCCTGGGGCCAGGGGCCAGTAATGGCTGTTTATCGCTGGATCGAAGCGTCCTCCGGGGCTCATACGGGGAGAGGCGGTCCAGTAAATATGCCCGTCCCAGTCTGCATAGGGCTTTATAGGTTAGTATAAGTATCTAGCTAGGATCCAACCAACAGTATCCAAACCACAAGTAGTAATAGTTCCAATCTACTCCACCTTTAGTAAGACCTCATCTGGAGTGCCCTTCTGGGTGCTGCAATTTAAAAAAGATGTCAACAAACCGGAACAAGTCCAGAGGAGAGCAATGAAGATGGTCGAAAGGATTTGAAAACAAGTCCTACTATGAAAGAACAAGGAAAGATCGAAGGAATTGGGTATGGAAAGAAGAGAAGACATGACCATACCCTTCAAATGCCCGGAAGAAAGCAGATTTCTTCTCTGTAGAGGGCAAGGCTAGATCTCATGGGGCTTATGTTACGAGCAGCTACTTGAGCATTAAGAGAACATTTTAATCCGAAGAGGGGTTTAACAATGAAATCTGTGGCCTTAGAGGGGTAATGGCCTCTCCCACATCTGGAGGCCTTCCGAGAAGATGCTAGACAACCCTCTCTCAAGGATGCCCTAATTTTGCTCTTCTTACATTGAGCAGGAGATTGGACTTGATGACCAAGAAGACCCCATCCAGTTCTTTTAATTGTACAGAATGCTTTCTGATGAGACCACCGGCTTCATCCAGGCTTCATCTTTTCCTACTCTGCTCTACAACGGTAAATTTTGTGACTATTTTTTAAACTTGGTTTGGGAGGAGGATTGTTTACATATCTGTTTGATCCATCTTATATTCAGATTTTATTATTCGGTTGCGTGACAGCTCAATAAAATAATCGATGGCTACAGCTTTTTGAGCAAAAAGATTGGTTCCCCCCCCCCCCCATTACCTGCAAGCAGTAACTGGCCTAACCGTTTGTCTGGCTGCTAGAAGTTCTTGCCTGGAGAGATGGGGGAAATGGTTGAACTCAGAAGTAAACCTGGGTTTCAGAAAAGATGCTCCCGCTTTTTTGGCAGGTCTCCTATGCTTTTAAGTCTATGTGGGAAACAGAAATGCAGTTGGCCAAACTGGCAGAAGCAGGTTATAAGTAATGCTACACTGAATTTTCAAGAGCAAACCCATCCTCTATGAAAAGGGGCCTGGGGGGGCATTTCTCAACCCCCCATGCCCTGCTTCTCTCCATTCTACCCTCTTGGCAGTTATTTCAGCATCACTGGTGGTATTCTCCCCCTATCCAAACATTATAACAATAATATAATAGTAAAGAGTCCAGTTGTACCTTTAAGACTAACCAACTTTACTGTAGCATTAGCTTTCGGGAGCCACAGCTCTCTTCTTCAGATGCATGGAGGCTATGAAGAAACTGGCCAGAGATATATAGGAGGGAAAGGGAGAGCGTGCAGGGAGTAAGGGTCATGTAAATGTAAATAAGTTCATGAAAGAGGTGGAATGCACAATCCAGGCTGGGTGTGACCCCTCCATGGCAGAATCCGAACGGAATGCCTGAAGGCAGTTACTTCTGATAATGAGATAACCATCCAGAGTCTCTATTCAATCCAAGTCTGACTGAGTCAAATTTACATATGAATTCCAATTCAGCAGCTTCCCGTTGGATTTTGTTTTTGGATTGTTTTGGTTGAACTATGGTGACCTTAATATAATATAATAATAAGATTCGATTTATATACTGCCCTTCAGAACAACTTAACACCCACTCAGAGCGGTTTACAGGGTCCATTGTTATTATTCTCATGACAATCACCCTGTGAAGTGGGTGGGGCTGAGAGAGCTCTGAGAGAGCTGTGACTGACCCAGGGTCACCCAGCTGGCTTCAAGAGGAGTGAGGAATCAAACCCAGTTCTCCAGATTAGAGTCCTGCTGCTCTTAACAACTTCATCTCATTGGATACATGGTCCCATCCAATCAGGGACCACATCCTCAGATGACATCAAATAGCTCACCAGTTGGCCACATTATGAAGCCAATTCTGATGGAGGAACGGGAACCACGGGCTTCCCTCTTAATGGGCAAACTTTTTTTGTTCTCTTTTCCACTGCAAAAAAAAAAAGTCTCTGAAAGTGGAATGTTTTTTGCAGTGAAAAAAGTCCTGGGGAAAGGGCCACTTCAGTAATGAGGAAGAAATCATTCATGCTGCTCTCACTTCAGAATCAGCCTCCACCACTATGCATGGAAATGCACTCTGTCTCTCAATAAGGAGCTTGTGCTTTTTGCTTTATGTCTCAGCATCCAACCTCAGCGATGGGTCCACTGAAACTGACTTCAAGGATAAATTCTCAAGATCTGCCTCACTGGATGCAAAGGAAGGTCAAAGCTGATTTAACCTCAAACGTTCTTTCGGCATGTGATGAACCTCAACCGTGTATTGGAATCATACCTTGGATTAACAGGCTAATTAAATTAGCTCCAAAAATTCAGCAGGGAAGCTATAAGTGCAGCCATCACGAGAGTTAACTGTTGTCCCCCCCATTTCATTTCCTCCATTGAAAACGATTGCCTCAGACTGCTTTGAACTCCGGTAGGGAAAAAAGACAGGCGCAATGGCTGTCTTTTTCCCCCAGCAGGGCTTAAAAGCCGTTGGGGAGGGGGCTAATCAGAGAAACCGTACAGAAAGAATTCTCCCCCTCTGCAGAACCAAACACCCAATACATATTGCACCCCCCGCCATTGCTCCTTTTTGCAGCTAAATTACAGAAGTTGGGGTATCCAATGACATACCCCCACACCACGGGTTGTTCCATGCTTACAGACCACTTCCAACCCCAGAAGCATCTTTTTACAATTACTTCCTCTGTAACTATACTAGGATTTGTTACTCTAACAGTCCTCAACGTGCCTCATGCGCTCGCAGCTTGTGTTTAAGGTATGCGATCAGTGCTCTTTTCTTAAACATATGGAATGCCCACAGAGACTTGCATTTAATTGGAACAAGCGATTGGGAGAACGAATCCAGAAGAATTTTTCCTTCCCAAATGCTCCTGGGAGGAACAGCTGACTCCCAGATTCTCTTTCCCTGGAGTCTCTTCTCTTTTGACATGGCAACGGGCATCCCAGTGCATCATGGGAAACTGGTCCCCGAATACAGCAGAGCCAATTACTTAAGCAACAGAGAAGAATTTGGGATTAAAGCATCCCTACAGCTCTGTGCTGTGGCAACCTGTTTCTCAACAGACAGCCACTCCCTTGTTTGATATATATCCCATGTGCTCCCTTCTGAAGGCTAGCATGCAAAGGAGAAAGCGAAACAGGAAAAGGCTGTGTCAGCCCACAGCCTGGGAAACTGTCATCATTTGTACCCTGCCCTTGTCCGGCCCTGAATCCTCACGCTCTTCTTTCAAGCACTTTCTGGAAGTAAAGGTTGGAAGCCCTTTGGCAATAGCAGGAAACCTTTGCTTTGGCTTGGTATGCAAAGACGACAGCACCATTTCTGAAGTCTGAGTAACCCTAGCCAACACTGCAGGCTCCCTTCCTCAGCTTCCATGAGAACAACAGCAAGAAATAACAGACTTTAGTCTATCACACTAGGGGAATTCCCACTCTAATATTCTTCCTCGCTTTCTTTCTGGCTTTGGTGCAATGCAGTCTTCTTCGCTCAAGCTGCCTGGCTCGATGAAACCTCGAAGGTGTTTAATGGGGGTGGAGAGAAAGGAGGGGATGTTGTAAAGGAGCTGAATGCAGAAGAATTAGGGCGGGGGAATACGAGCAACAGCCAAGGCACCAGAGGTCACTTATTAACCTTTCCCCCCACAAATGATTAAATGTTGCATTGTTTTCACTAGGGAGTAATTAAGTGATTTAAAAAAAAAATAGTATTGAAGAGCCCTGTAACTCCTTGCTCAGAGGCTTAGCGAGGGCAGCAGGCTGGGCAGAATGGCTCTGCTACAGCTTCTCATTGGCCTCGTGCCTGCAATCTAACACATTAAAGCCCGTTCCTGAATATAGTTAGAGAGGAAGGAAAGGGCGTCTGGCACCTGTGACATTGGAAAGCAGCACCCTGCAAGGGATTGTAAGGCAGAAAGACAACCCATATCTTTCCTAAACTATCACCATATTTTTTTGTCAAGGACATTTAATGGGGAGCTTACGCTTCTTGTCCCCTCACTGATCAAAGGTGAGCCACTGAATTTGCAGTGTCTTTGCAGGGCTCTTCCTGGGTTGGAGGTAACACTCTGAACCACAGTTTGAATACAATGACAAACCGTGGTTTGCAAAATCTATTGTTTGTCTTTCAATTGTAAACCATAGCTTGTTTAAAACATCTATGGCTTACCCTTCTAGCCACTTTGCTATATCCCCCCACCCCGAACATCGCTGTCGCTCTGCTTGCAGGCTCCCCTCTTATAGACAGCCTGGATAGCGAAATCTTCCTGATTCCCGAGAATTCGCAGTTTGTTGTTACATTCTGGAATGCTTCAACATCCAGGAGGGGAGGAGAAAGCAAGCACAAGGGCCCAAGGCCTTCCAAGGCTTGTTTATATAAGGAACAACCGATGGGCGCACATAGAAACAAACATAGAAACAGAGCTGGAACAAACCACAAAGGTGATCTAGTTCAACTGCCTGCCCAGTGCAGGAAATACACAGCTCTCTCTCCCTTGTTCACCTCCTCCTCAACATAGCAGGGCAGCATTATTTATTTATTTATTTATTTATTTATTTATTTATTTTATTTTATTCGATTTATATTCCGCCCTCCCCGCAATTGCAGGCTCAGGGCGGATTACATACAATATAATATATTAACTATATATATATATATACTTTAAAATCAGAAAAAAATCACATAAATATTTAAAACAATGTAGCAGCACTTCTTGAGAAGATCCACCACCCAGTCGTCTCCACAGATGTTTAACAGAAGGCTGAGTGGAAAATACATCTGGTAGGGAGGGCACATTTTCCTGTATTCGGCCAGCGGGGAGGCCTTAGCCGGAGTCAATTGTATGCCTGGTGAAACAGCTCCATCTTACAGGCCCGGCAGAAAGATAGCAGATCCGTCCGGGCCCTAGCATCTTGAGACAGAGCGTTCCACCAGGCTGGAGCCAGGACCAAAAAGGCCCTGGCTCTGGTTGATGCTAGGCAGGCCTCCCTGGGGCCAGGGATCATTAACAGCTGTTTGCCGCTGGATTGAAGCATCCTCCGGGGCTCATATAAGGAGAGGCAGTCCAGCAGATAAGTTGGTCCCCGTCCGCATAGGGCTTTATAGGTCAGTATCAAAACCTTGAATCTGATTTGGTACTCCACCGGCAACCAGTGCAGTTGGCGCAATACCGGTGCTATATGTGCATAAGAAGGCACTCTGGCGATGACATGCTCCGCTGCATTCTGGACTAGTTGCAATCGCCGGATTAGGCTCAAGGGAAGCCCTTGTGCACCTCTTTAGGGATCTTCAAGTTGCTCTCGGAGATTGGCAGGGCTGAGTGCCAACCATATTCCACCTTTGTCTGAGGGATTGTTTTATGAGATGCCCCTCTCTCATTAGCTGTATTCTCCCATATAGCTGCATCCCACCATAAATGTCTTGAGAGATATTTAACATGCCCTGTGTTCCTACTAATGTAATACCGTCTCCTGCATCATTTAACATGTCATGTCATAGAATCATAGAGTTGGAAGGGATCTCCAGGGTCATCTAGTCCAACCCCCTGCACAATGCAGGAAATTCACAAATCACCGCCCCCCCCCCACACACCCCAGTGACCCCTGCTCCATGCCTAGATGTCAAAACACCTTCAGGCTCTTTAGCCAAACTGGCCTGGGTAAAATTGCTTCCTGAGCCCAAAGTGGTGATTGGCATTATCCTGCGTGCATGAGAAGGGGCCATGAGAACTAAGCACTGATGTACCCCTTCCTGCTCTTTCTCTCATGATCTGCCTAGGTTCAGAGAACCAGCAGTGCAGTCAGATGGCCATCTAGCCTCTGCTTTAAAACCTCCAAAGAAGGAGAGCCCACCACCTCTCGAGGAAGCCCGTTCCACTGTGGGACCGCTCAAACTGTCAAGAAGTTCTTCCTAATGTTTAGCATAAATGGAACTTCCATGTCCAGAGGCAGTGTAACTTTGAATATTAGCTGCCAGAAGCCAACAATAGGGGGAGATTTTCTCCTCTGGTCCCTGCTTATAACAATAGTGAAGTGCTGTCAAGTCACAACCAACTAATGACTTGGAGCCTGCATGGTCTAGTGGTTAGAGTGTCAGATTAGAATTCGGGAGTCCCAGGTTTGGAGTCCAGCTCTGCCATGGAAGATTGCTGGGTGCCCTTGGGTCAGTCACACACTCTCAGCCTAACCTACCTCACAGGGGTGTCGTGAGGATAAAACAGAGAAGAAGAGAATGATGTAAGACATATTGAGTTCCCATTGGGGTAGAAAGTGGGGCATAAATGAAATATATAAAATAAAAATAAATAAAATAAACGGAAGCTCCAGGACAATGGGTTTTCAAGGCATGAGATGGACAGAGGAAATTTGCCATTAGCTTCCTCTGCATAGCAACCTGGCCTTCCATGGTGGTCTCCCATCCAAGTACCAACCAAGGCCAACGCTGCTTAGCTCCCAAGATCTTAGGCTAGTCTGGGCTTAACATACTTACAAGGACCTGTAGTTGGCCCCTGTGGGAAACAGGGTGCAGGAGTAAATTCAGCGTCGGTCTCATCCAGCATGGCTGTCTGGACGTTCTTGGCAAACTGTGGTTTGTAAACCCATGCTTTCTCATTACATCTGAACCACAGAAAAGAGCACGAGTCCAGTAGCACCTGTAAGATTAACAAAATGTGAGGAACATTTTAACCTTCCAGAGACATTCACTTGCTGATCTAAAGGTAGTGGTTACCCTGCAGAGGAATTTCAAAGGGAGATTAGAAAGAGAAACTGCTGAATTGCAACTGATAATGAAGCTTAAGATAATGTATCCACCTGGACTGAATCGAGACACTGGCTTCCTGTCTCATTACCAATGCTGATTTCTCTGCACCCACTACCCCTCTGCATACCCCACCCTATCCAATCACGCCTGCTATTGTCATTCACACCACCAGCCATTGTCATTCGGCTTCTGTAATCACTCCACTTTCCAAGATATAAGGACAGATGGACTCACATTCTAGCTGTATCTGAAGAAGTGAGCTGTGACTCACGAAAGCTCATACCCTAGCACAAATTTTGTTAGTCTTATAGGTGTTACTGGACTCTTGCTCTTTTCCAGGGCTCATTTTGAGGGGGAACACGCAGGAACGCAATTCTGGTAGTTCCCCAAAGAGGTCACACGTCAGGTGGCCCCGCCCACCAGACTCTCGGTCATTTTGGGCCCATTTTGTCCTTGATTGGGGCTGAAACGGCCCGGATCAGGCCTCTGATGGGTGGTGGATCACTTTCCCGCTCAGCAGCAGCCCAATCCTGACCATTCTGGGCCCCTTTTTGGCCATTTTCAGCCCCTTTTACCATTTTGGGCCCAATTTCAGCTCTAAATGGCCAGGATTGGGTCCAAAACAGCCAGGGTAGGTGATGTCAGGGGGTGTGGCATATGCAAATCAGTTATGCTAATAACACATTTCAGGTGATGTCAAGGGGTGTGGCATATGCTAATGAGTAAGATGATGAGTTATGCTAATGAGTTCCTCCAGCTCTTTTTCTACAAAATGACCCCTGCTCTTTTCTATAACCTGCTTGGGTTTTCTACCCTACCACAAATTTTGTGAGTCTTATAGGTGCTACTGGACTCTTGCTCTTTTCTGCTGCTCCAGGCAGACTAACATGGCTACCCATCTTGATCTATCTGAACCACAGAGACACCAGCTTGCAGGTAACTTGCCACGAACTATTTGCACGAACAGAGTGCCAGCATTCATACTGGAAACCTTGATGCCCGAGTAAAATTTGTTCTAGCACACTTATCTAAAACATACAATTATAAGGCTGAAACGGCTGGATCCGTTTCCATGGGTTACACTAATAGAAGATCTGTGGTGATAGATGCAAAAAAATATTTTTTTTACACATACAAATGAGGACACACACACACACATTCCCCAGCCGACAAACTCCAAGGTACTGAGAAGGAAATTGTTTTGAGTAGGAGTCAGTCGAAAGGTGATTCCACTGTAACTCAATTGCACGTTTGTGTTTATCTGGCTACAAAATGTTTGTGTTCTCTTTATGCTCTGCTGAGGCAATTAATTCCTTCAGGAAACAGGGCAAATTAATTGGGAACGGCTGTGAAACTGAAAACAGCAGAGCAGAAAGAAAAAGGGAAAGAGAAAAGACAAGTGGGCACTGCCAAGCACCGACGTTGGGAGGGAAAATGGACTCCTGTGGGCCTTCGTGTTCAGTAGCAATCGAGATCTTTGTCATCTGGTTTCCAAAGACAGCAGGCAAGCAAGAAGATCTTGAAGGAGATCAACATTTACCCCTCTCCCTTACACAGGATCGTAATGGACTGGAGTAGCCAATTTGGTGTAGTGCTTAAAGTGTCCGACTATAATCTGTTTAAGGCATAGGAAAGAGCAAGAGTCCAATAGCACCTAAAAGACTAACAACATTTGCGGTAGGTACTTCTTCATTTACTTCTACACTTCTTCAGATATCTGAAGAAGCGAGCTGTGGTTTATGAAAGCTTATACCCTACCACAAATTTTCTTAGTCTTACAAGAACTACTGGACTTTTGCTTTTTTCTACTGCTACAGACAGACTAACATGGCTACCCATCTCGATCTGTTTAAGGTGGACAGCCATGTTGGTCTGCGGTAGAACAGTAGGATTTGAGTCCAGTGGCACCTTAGAGAACAACCCGATTTTCAGGGTTTGAGATTTTGAGAGTCAGAGCTCTATTCTTCATTTACCAATAATCCGGGAGAATCAGGTTCAGATCTCCACTTTGCCATGATACTGCTGGCTGGCAGCAGTGGTGCCAGGGTTTTTGGTGCCTGCGGCGCGCGCGCACACACACAGCAGCCTGCGTGATGACATCAAGTGCTGGTGGCGGAGGTGAGCAAGTATGCTGGTGATCTCTGACCCACTAGCTCCATTCCTTCGGGGAAAATAAGGGTCTGTCACACACCTTTGGCCTAATTTACACGAGGGTTGTTGTGAGGATAAACTGGAGAGTGATATCAACTCCTTTGGATCCGCGTTAGAGAGAAAGGTGGGGTATGAATGAAGTAAACTTTTTTTTTTAAAAATATCTGTGTTAAGGGATTTTAGATATATTTCCTGAAACAGACAATCTTTCCCCTTCTGTTGCTAGGCAACAAGTAGGAGGTTTGGGGATGTGACTTTGGGGGGCTGTGACATCGGATGCACCATTGTGTCATTTCCTGTGAAAAGCCAGAAGTGACATCAGGTAACTTTTCTTCTGTCCTGATTGGTGGACTGGCAAGGTGGCAGCACTGGCGGTGGTACCTTTCACCAGCTTTGTCTGGTAAGCCAGCTGCAGCCCTTCCAACGGGAGGGGTAGATCTTGACACTGTGGTGCATGGGTTGGTAGATTAGATTACTGCAATGCGCTCTACTTGGAGCTGCCCTTGAAGACTGTCTGGAAGCCACAGTTGGTACAGAATGCTGTGGCCAGTATGTTGAACAGAGTGGGCAGTAAGGCCCATATCACTGCAGTCTTGTTCCACCTACACTGGCTCCCAATTTGCTTCCAGGCCCATTTCAAGGTGCTACTATTGACCTTTAAAGGCCAGCATATCTGAAGGAGCGCTTTCTCCCATTTGAATCTCCCCATTCACTCCAGTCATCTACAGAGACTCTGCTTTGGATGCCCCTGCCATCGGAGGCTATACCGGAGGCAACCTAAGAAAAGGCCTTCTTGGTTGTGGCACCAACAATGCCCTCCCCAGGGAGATTTGTCAGTCTCCCTCTACTATTGTTTGCCACCAGCAGGTGAAGACCTTTTTGAGGTTTTGTGGTGTCCCCCCAATAACTGTCCCCTCCTCACTTTTTTCCCATGGGAGAAAAAAGCTTGGGAGAAAGGCAGGCGCTCTCCCTCCCCCAGCGGCAGCTTTCCGAGCCCTTTTGGGCTCTCCTTTTTTAATGCAAGCCATTCTCCAAAGTTGCTGTGTGTCTGCATAAGCCTCAGTTGGCTCTGCGGAGAACTCATGAAGGAATTAACATTTAGAGTGACCCTCCTTGCTTCAGATATTCTCTTTGAACAACAAGGGAACAACGCTCGGGAAGTATCTTCCCCAATGCTCAGAAACACTTCGGAAGGCTTCCTCACAACCAAAGCCAGACGGACTAATTTCAGGACTATGAAGCCTTCTGAGAACCACTGGGGTAGAAAAGAGGCACGCAAACCCCTCAAACAGATAAAACACGTAATTTCCGGGTTGCCCCCAGGATCTGATAGGGAACAAGCGAATATTCGTTCAGTTACCAGCAAATTGAATAGCAGATCAGAGCATAAGGTGTTTTTAGACTGGTTTTGATGTTTTTCTGTTGTTTTTAATGTTTGATTTATACAGTTGTTTTTACATCATCGTTGCCTGCCTTGGGTCCTGAGATCTTCAAGAGAAAGGCAGGCATAAAAAGAGTTTGAAATACATTAATGAAGACTGCTGACTCAACTGCCCACAATGAGAGACCCCGAGGGCCGGTGCGGGTGGTGGCTAGAGGAGGGTTCGGAAGGCATGAGCCAAAATTCCTGCTTGGCCAGGAAGCTTACTGGATGTCTCTGGGCAAGCTACACTCCTTTAGTTTATTTATTTGTTTATTTTTATTTTACTCAACTTATTTACTTCAATGGGAACTCAAAGTGGCTTACAATTTTCTCCTCTTCGCCATTTCTCTCTCACCATATGTTCCCCGGAGGCTGCTTTGTTCAGCAGACAAACATCTGCTGGTGGTCCCCAGCACCAAGGAGGTTTGCCTTGCCTCAACCAGGGCCTGGGCTTTCTCGGCCCTGGTGGAACTCTCTGTCTGTGGCAACCCGGACTCATTTGGATTTATCTTTCCACTGGGCCTGCAAGACAGAGATGTTCTACCAGGCATATGGTGATTGAGGTGGGCAAACCATCCAAACTGTCTAAACGGTCATCCTGCCATAGGATGTGTGTGTGTCCTCCCGACTCGGTATCTATCTGTAACCGGCCACCCTGTCGCATGGGCTTGTTTGGGCTGAAAGGGTACTGCAATACATGCGTGGCTGGTTTTAGTATTGTATTGTTGTTTGTTGATTTTACAGTTTATGCTGCTGATTTTTATTATTGTCTACTTTTCTATTGTTGTGATCTGCGCTGAGACCACTTGCGGGGTGAGCGGAATATAAATTCAGTTCAATAAATAAAAAAAAAATTCGTCCTCACAACAGGCCTGTGAGGTAGGCTAGGCTGGAAATGTGTGACTGGCCCAAGATCACCTAGTGCACTTGCACAGTGGAGGGGAGATTCGAACTGGGTTCCCCAGATCCTAGTCCCACACTCTCATCACTACCCCACACCAGCTGTCCACATAGTTTCAAAGACATTACGCCTACTTTGTGAAGTTGTGCGAATACAATGGAAGAGGAGTGAACCCATATTGGATGTCTTGCGTTTTTAGAAGAAAGGCGGGATTAAAATGTAATAGAGATTTATACCTCATGCAATTCTCTGCCATTAGCATAATTTATACGAGAACAGAGTTTCTCTTGGTGTAGAATATGCCCATTGCTGTTTGCCAAGAGCTCCATAGGGGCCTGGCTTCCTTCCACCCGAGGAGGTATTCACCATCTCATAAAAACATTCCCCAGATGCCTTCAGCTTCTAGCTCTCTGCTGTCCATCCTAATGAGGCAGGGAGAGCCCCCCATTCTTCCCCTATCAGCCAAGGCACTCGTTGGAAGCAATTTGGAGTCAATTGGATGAAAAGGAATAAATAGGTGGTTGTAACAGTTTATGGATGGCTGAATCAAGGCCGCAGGCGATGATTAGAAGACCTGCAGTCCTTTTTATGCCCACAGCAAGGAAGTGACTTAAATTTGTCACACTTGAGCTCCAGAAAGGAGGCAAACGTGCAGGAGGCAGGAGTGTTGGTTGCGCTGGCTCGCCTGTATTCCCTCGGAAGAAAAGAAAACTCCAGGACAATGCTGTTTCCATTTTTCAAAAGGCGCCTGAAGTTTAAAGCAGATTTGCTTGGCTTTTCTATTCCTTCTTCCAAATAAAGCAGGCAAAATAATAAAAAAGACATCCTAGGAAAAGCTAAAAAAACCCCTTTTGTTATCGCATTCGTATCCTGCCCTTCTGCAGCCTGCAGGGGGGACATCCCTTTTTATCACTGCAACAGCCACTTGAGATAGGTTAGGCTGAGATTTAGCGACCAGTCCAAGGTTACTCGATGAGTTTCATGGCTCAGCAGACGCTTGAACCCGAGTCCAACACTCTGTCCACTACACCAGTGAGTTTTCAAATTATGTTTCAGAAAACCTGAGGTTCCTTTGAAGTGTAAGAACTCTTTTATTCCTAGCCCACAGAAACATATTAGAAAGGCATAGCAAGGGTACTGAGGAGGCAGTGAAGACCACAAATACCTCTCGTTCAAGGTAAGACAAGACTCCAGGTAGTCAGAATGAAATCAGGGCATAGAATCATAGGGTTGGAAGGGATCTCCAGGGTCATCTAGTCCAACCCCCTGTACAATGCAGGAAATTCACAACACCCCCCTCCCCAAATACACCCAGTAACCCCTGCTCCAGGCCCAGAAGATAGCAAAACACCATCAGGATCCCTAGCCAAATTGACATGGGGAAAATTGCAACCTGACCCCAAGGTGGCAATCAACCTTACCCTGGGCATGTAAGAAGGGGCCGTGAGAACTAAGCACTGATGTAACCCTTCTTGCCCTCCCTCTCATGAGCTGCCCAGGTTCTCAGAATCAGCATTGCTGTCAGATGGCACTGAGCAGGGGGTTGGACTAGATGGTCTGTATGGCCCCTTCCAACTCTATGATTCTATGATTCTATCTAGCCTCTGCTTAAAATCATCCAAAGAAGGGGAGCCCACCACCTCCCGAGGAAACCTGTTCCACTGACTGCTTGAACAGGCAGTCAGGGAGATAGTCAAGATATCAGATAGCTCTTGGACATGGTATGGCATGGGCCCTGGATAGCCAGTGCATTTTTCATCTCCTCCCTTGAGAAAACTGTTCTGAATGAAAGGAGCCATGATCAGTGGGGCTAGAATCCCTGTCTTGGGTCTCAGCATGGTATCGAGGAATGCACTCCAGAACTACAGGCGGTTCTAAGCCACCAGAGGAACGGGGCAGCTGCCTCCCCAAGAGTGGAGAATGGAGATGGCCTTGTCCTTGGGGTGCCCTTGAGCTTTTCTATGAGGGTGGCGGCCTCCTTCATTGTTTCCTAAAGCCAGGCCTCTCAGGGGAGATAAAGGTGGAGATGTATTCTGGCACCCTCCGTCCTCGCTGGGCTCAAACACCCAACCCTACTATGGGCCCACACCATGTAGCCTGAATCCACTGTACTTCACTTTGTGTTTAATATAAATGCGGGGAGGGGGTGATGTACACAAAGTTGCTTTCTGCTGAATCCAACTGTTTGTTTGTTTGTTATATTTCTTGTCCACTCTCCCTGCAAGCAGGCTCAGAGCAGAGCACAACAAATATAAAACAGCATAACAATTTAGTTTAAAACCAACTAAAACCACAATAAAACCCACAATTTCTAAAAGATAGTGGCAGCGGCACCCATATTACATGACCCAAACATAACAACAGAACATGGTGCTGTATGACTAACTGGTAGATGTTAACGAAATGGGGGTACCCCACCTTCAGTGGCAAGAAGCTGGTTCCATGGCCTGCTCACCTCAACCACCATATGCCTGGCAGAACATCTCTATCTTACAGGCCGTGTGGAGGGATAACAATTGCTGCTGGGCCCAGGTGTCCATAGACAGAGAGTTCCACCAGGTGGGGGTCAGGCTCAAGAAAGCCCTGGTCCTGATTGAGGCAAGGCGACCCTCTTTGGGGTCAGGGACCACCTGAAGATATACAGATCCATGCCAAATCATCTGAATCCACTGTACTTCACTTTGTGTTTAATATAAATGCGGGGAGGGGGTGATGTACACAAAGTTGCTTTCTGCTGAATCCAACTATCTGTTTGTTTGTTTGTTTGTTTGTTTATTATATTTCTGGTCTACTCCCCCCACAAGCCGGCTCAGCACGGAGTACAACAAATATAAAACAGCATAACAATTTAGTTTAAAAACAACTAAAACAGCAATAAAAACAATTTCTAAAAGATAGTGGCAGCGGCACACATATTGCATGACCCAGCAATAACAACAGACCATGGTGCCACGAGGCCAACTGCTAGATGTTAACAAAATGGGGGGGGGGTACCCTGCCTCCAGTGGCAAGAGGCCGGTTCTACGGGCTGCTCACCTCAACCACCATATGTCTGGTGGAACATCTCTATCTTACAGGCCTGGAGGAAGGATAACCATTGCTGCTGGGTCCGGGTCTCCATAGACAGAGAGTTCTACCAGGTGGGGGTCAGGCTCAAGAAGGCCCTGGTCCTGACTGAGGCAAGGTGAGCCTCTTTGGGGTTGGGGACCACCTGAAGATATTTATCCGCTGAACGGAGCATCCTCCGGGGAACATAGGGCACTCGAATTAGCAGTCACTTCCTAGCATCCCCAGGTGAGGTTCTTTCCTTATCTGCTACCAGTCGTCACTTCAGAACTGGAGATATCATAATAATAATAATACCAACAACAAGAACATTTGATTTATATACAACTTATTGCCCTCTCAGAGTAGTTTACAAAGGGTGTTGCTATTATCCTCATGAAAATCGCCCTGTGAGGTGGGTGGGGCTCAGAGAACTCCGAGAAGCTGTGACTGGCCCAGCTGGCTTCAAGCGGAGGAGTGAGCAATCAAACCTGGCTCTTCAGATGGGAGTCCTGCTGTTCTTAACCACTACCAGGGATTGAAACTGAGACCTCCTGCAAGCAGACCACATTCTCTCCTCCTCCCCCACATAACACACTCAACTCTGTCTCCAATGCTATGAGAAACAGGGAAAGATGTAAATTTGATAGATTAAGAAGTTGTAAAATGAAATATGGAGGGGGGGAACCCAAAACTTTGCAGTAGTCCAAGATTTAGATACCTATACAGCCTGGCAAGGTGTACAAAAAACCCTGCATTGTAACTTTTTGGATTGGACGGCGACGAATACAAAAGAGAAACCAAGGCCCTTTTGTGGGTTTTATTTTTTTTTTTTTAATAAATTTTTTATTTTTCATAGCTACAAAACACTACACAAAACTATCACAAGGAAAGGGGAGAGGGAAGGGACAAAGGGGGGGTGGAAAAAGAAAAGGGGGGGGAATGAACTACAAACACTAAACACTACACTTCAATGTTTCCCTTCATACTGTCAATACAAAAATAGCTCCATAAAATAATGATGGAGTGGTTAATCATACAGAGAATAAACATTTCAAATTCTGGTTAAACTTTCCTCCCCCTTCTAGGTCCCGGACGCAATTCTCTCTGTGCAACTGCTGTTGCGATGCTCTCCTCCTCCCCCCCCCTCCGGCTCCTCCTTTTCTTCGTTCTTGGTGCAGCAGAGTTCTGGGTTTTTATTCTCAAAATCCTTTAGTTGATCTTCTGATAATATCTTATAGGCCTGATCTTTATATCTGAACCATATTCCTTCCGGGAATAACCATTTGTACTTTATTCCATGGTCCCTCAGAAGTGCTACAAACTTTTTATATTTAAAACGCCGTTTCCGGACTAGAAATGGAACGTCCTTCAAAATCTTGACTTTCAAACCCATAAAGTCCAAATCCGCATTGTATGAGTTATATAGGATGGTGTCCCGAATCTTTTTAGATGAAAAGTCAATAATGATCTCACGAGGCAACTGTCGCTTTGTTGCATATTTTGAAGAAGCCCGACGGACCTCCAAAATGGCGCTTTTAACCTCTTCTTTAGTCGTC
This sequence comes from Eublepharis macularius, assembly GCF_028583425.1. Classification (NCBI taxonomy): domain Eukaryota; kingdom Metazoa; phylum Chordata; class Lepidosauria; order Squamata; family Eublepharidae; genus Eublepharis; species Eublepharis macularius. The sequence goes on from NC_072798.1 coordinate 6,273,616, forward strand.
CTCGCGGGTGTCGCCAGTAATTCCGAGACCAAATCCCACAGATCCTCATTTTCCTCCTCTTTCACGTTTTGGAGACGCAAAATTGTCTGCGTTCGTTCCACCTGTAGCCCGATCAGCTGGTTCTCCACCAACTTCAGGTCCTTTTTTGTAGCCTTCACAAGTGACGCACTTTCCAGAGCAGACTTTTCTGCCCCCCCGCTGCTGCCTTAATGGTTTTCACCTCGCTTTCAATTAAGCCCACCCTTTGATCAGTTTCGTTCAGCTTGTCAACAAAGGGTTTTATAGCTTCCACCACCGCCCTGCGTACCAACTCTTCGAGCGACTCCCCCTTCTGCAAGGTAGCCGAGATTGACTTACCGAGAGCGGGACTTTGCCTCTTTGCTGCCATTTGGGGGGGGGCGCCAACAAAATTCTGGAACTCAACGAAGGGGAAGAGCGAGTCTTCTTCAGATCAACCTCTCCTTCACAAACGCTTGTAGAACAGAAGGGATTCGCTTGTTTACAGGCTTCCGCCTGTTTCTTTTACTTGCCGTTTCTCGTTGCCCGGCGGCACTCGAGGCGCCGCGCACATCTGCCGGCCTCCATAGGGACAAACGGGCAATTCCCCCCCCGCATTGATTTCGGGGAGTTCTTCCCGCCGCGTCCCGGACCCTGGCTCCCTCCCTGGGAGTCCTGGGGGCTAATCCTTGCGGGTCAGCCGCCCGGTCAGGGTGCCCGGTCGTTTCCTCCCAGACCAGCCGAGAGGAGCGTCCGGCATGGCTGAAAAAACGAAACCGAATTCCGCCCTTTTGTGGGTTTTGAAAGAATAGCTCCTTCCCTCCTTGGAATGTTGAAGGAACAAAAACGCATCAGAGCGCATTGATTAAACATTTGGATTCAACTGTTCAATACCTCCTAGCATTTCATTATCAAAATGTTACCATCTGTGAAGCGGTAGACAAAATATAATAGCAAGAATTTCTCATCTCCCCCAATCTCATTGTGTGTGCCTTTCATTCAGCAAACTCATCAATAATCTCCTCTAAGGAGGCTCCGTTGGCTGTTTTTCAGCAGGGAACCATTACCAAGCCCAAAAGCATCGCTGTCGTCTTCCCAAAGAAATACAGAGGCTGTAACGCTGTGTGCAGTTACTCGTGAGTAAGACTCATCAAACTTGGCAGGGCTTACCTGCACGCATGCAGATGAGCAGCTTGGATTGTGTTAGGATTTACCTCTGGATTGGCTAGATCCATCTTTTGGGTCTTTCAGGAGCTGGGTTGGAGTTTTGCCCTTCAGACCACTGGATCCCTGTAAAAAACTACAGGCCACCTGGAGCCAAAACAGTTCGCCTCTCGGTCCTGCTCCATCCTTCCTTACCACGACTGGTCACTGCCATTTCCTGTCTCCAGCTAAACTCCCAACAACTTTTCCTGGGCAACAAAGCGTCTCCTTCCTATGAGCTACTCACAGGCTGTGTCCCTTGCCTGTCCTTGCCTGCTTGCCGGCCCTGCGAGCCTTCTGTTTCATCATAGCAAGTAAAGTCAACTCCTAGGGTGGGTGGTGGTGGTGAGGAACCTGGGTGTGTGAGCGATGTCGTAGATGTCACTACATCGCTTCCAAGGAAAACCTGGAAGTACGTACGGTAGCTCTAGGAATTGCCAAAAACGGTATGGTAAAACCATAGTGTTTCTAGCGATTCCAAGATATACCCTACGTCTCTTCTGGGTTTTCCCCAGACAGGATGTAGCAACATGAGCAACGTGCCAGTTTAATTTCTTTCTCCCACAGCTGTTCAGAGGGGCTGCAGGCAAAGCGACCTGCCAGTGGGAGGGGAAGACCTCCAGATTCCATGGTAAGGGTTGCCAGATCCCTATACCCTCCCGGGGGTGGGGGTCCTGGCCAGCACTTACCTCATACCTCTGGTGTGGTGGTTTTTATGCATGCTCCTGGCACTTGTATGATGATGTCACTTCCAGGATGTCTCCTCATAAGCCTGTGAGTAACCTGTGATGTGCAACCTACCCCCGGGTATGGCCATCTGCACAGGCAGATGAATGCTACCAGCTCAACTTGTGCCGTACACACGGACACACAAAGCTGCTTTATACTGAGTCTGTCGATGTCAAGGTTGTCCGCTCTGACTGGCAGCCGCTTTCCAGGGTCAGAGATGACCGTCTTTCCTATCACCTCCTAACGGGACAGGATCTAGTAGGGATCGAACCAGAGGACTTCCGCATGCAATACAGATGTTCTTTCATGACCACTTCCTTAAAGAGTAGTAACTGGCTCTTTAGTATCCCTAAGGATGCAATCTTTTGGACCGAAAGTACTTCTGATCCGAAACAGGATTAGGAAATCATCTGTAGAATTAGGCATCTATATGCATGTCTTCAGTTATTGGCTTCCAGCTTTGACTTTGGGTGATGGGAGATTGTTTGAGCTTTCCTTTCAAGGAGGAAATTTTGCAGGGCTCCCAGAAAGGGCTTAGGTGGTATCTGAAGGCAGTAACTGCGGTTCAATCTTATGGATTTTCTTTGCGATATCTCACCGGCAGTATTCGAGGCTCAGTTCAAAACAGACTGAAAGATGTCTATATACAATTAAGTTAAATGCAGTGAAAGTTATTCCATGGTATTAGATGTTCAAATTTTCCCATGGATTTGAAAGTTATCTATCGTACCTCTCCAAATCTCCAATTAGGAAGACTTTTGACTCTCCTAAATTCTAACAGATGTCCACTGCAGTTCTGGTTTGTTAATAGTTTCTTTTCACTTTTGGACACGTGATAAAGGAACTATGGAAGACTTATTATATGGTTGTTATATACAGGGCTCATTTCGAGGGGGAATGCGCAGGAACGCAGTTCCAGCAGTTACCCAAAGAGGTCACATGTCAGGTAGCCCTGCCCACCTGACTCTTGGCCATTTTGGGCTCGTTTCGGCCTGGATTGGGGTCGAAACGGCCTGGATCGGGCCTCTGACAGGTGGTGGATCACTCTCACACTCATTAGTGGCCTGATCCTGACCATTTTGGGCCCCTTTTCAACCATTTTCAGCCTCTTTTTGCCATTTTGGGCCCAATTTCGGCCCTGAATGACCAGAATTGGGTCCAAAACAGCCAGAATAGGTGATGTCAAAGGGTGTGGCATATGCAAATCAGTTATGCTAATGACACACTTCCGGTGATGGCAAGAGGCGTGGCATATGCTCTTTTTCTATGAAATGACCCCTGATTATATATATGAAGATTTCAGATCTAAATATCTGGAATTCTTTCTTTTTGGAACGGGCCATGGGTCGAAATGAGCCAAACCCTCTCCACTGGAAAGCTTTTATTAGCCAAATGTTTTGGAAGAGGTTATTTCACTTCTATTTACAACTGCAAACACGTGGAAAATTTTTCAAGCTGTCCATTTGGTTGACTGGTTTTATGGCCATTGATTTTACTGTACTGTGCAGTTCACGGCGACATTATTTTGCTATAACCTGCGGTCTGGACAAATAAACTTATTCTCAAGTTATTCTTACAACTTTGTGTTAGATCTGCATGGAGACAAACAAAAGAATCTGCATGATGCAGAACTCCCTGGTTGCCATCCCTGGTGATGGATACCTAGACAGAATTTACCTAACAGACTGCCATTTTTTTCTGCTGCATTTCCCTCGGTTTGGTCTTTCATGCATTTTTCATTTTCTCCTATTGCAGATAGATCATACTTTTCCATTGCGCAAACTGATTGATTGCCGTTTCTGCACAATGCACCCATGGCCCTTGGTGGCTGGAGTGCGATAAATTATTTAAATTAAGACATTTAAAGATAGGAGAATCCCCCTAGATCATCCTTATCCCCTGCTCGTACCCTCCTTCCCAACTGCATCGAATCATTCCCTAAAGTATATGGCTCTGTTTGCGTGCCATATGTCTGTCTTGCTCAATGCAACGTGGCTTTGCTCAGCTATGAGCAGAACTTTGGAGTTGTTCCCAACTCTGCAGAGATGCAGGGAGGTAATTTGGGCCCCAGGGCAAGAAATAGCATTGAGGCCAGCCTTTTGCACCTCCCTGGAGACTAAAAATGGATTATGTAGTGTGTTTAAGTACATGAGATGGTGATGGAAAGTGCCGTCAAGACATAGCTGACTTATGGTGACCCCTGCTGGTGTTTTCAAGGCAAGAGACTAACAGAGGTGATTGCTCTTGCCTGCCTCTGCAACCCTGGTCTTTGTTGGAAGTCTCCCATCCAATTACTAACCATGGCTGAATCCTAAGGTTGCCAGGTCTGGATTGGGAAATTCCTGGAGATTTTGGAATGGATCCTGGAGAGGGTGGGGTTTGGGGAGGGGCCTCAGTGAGTATAGTGCCATAAAATCCACCCTCCAAAGCAGTCATTTTCTCCCGAGGAACTGATCTCTGTCACCTGGAGATCAATTTTAATTCTGGAAGATCTCCAGCCACCACCTGGAGGCTGGCAACCCCAGATTATGAGATCTGACAAGCTTGAGCTTTACTGGGCTGTACAGGTCAGAACAAGTGCGTGAAATTGTAACATCATAAATATATTATATAGATTAGTGTTGTATTTATTTAGTGTATTTATTTGAAATTTTTATATGTCACCATTTACCCAAATAGGATCCTCAAGGCAGTGAACAACAGATATTAAAACATTTAACACATTAAAATAACATTTAAAATATATACATACAATAAAAATGTATAGACCTATAAACAAACACGTAAACACATAACCAGGGAGAAGGGCCTATAGGAGTTTACGGGGGGTACACCAAACAAAACAGAAACATCTTCCACTGTTGGCAGAAGACAATGACAGAGGCGAATCTCCCTGGGAAGGGAGTTCCAAAGTTTCTGCTCCACTACAATGACTAATTCATTGAACAACTAGTAACAAAGCTCATTGTGGGAAAAAATGCAAAGGGCTCTAGAAAGGGAAGGGAGGGCAAGCGGGCATTGCTTCCTTCTCCGTGACTGATCACAGCTGGGTGCAGGGGGGGGCATTGCCTCCTGCTCTGCGCCAGATTCTGGCTGGGTGAAGGGGGTGGTGGTCATTGCCACCTGCTCCACTACTGATCCCAGCCGGGTGAAAGGGGAGGGCATTGGCACCTGCTCTGCTCCTAATCCTGGGTGGGTGAAGGAAGGGAGGGCATTGCCACCTGCTCCACTACTGATCCCAGCCGGGTGAAAGGGGGAGGGCATTGGCACCTGCTCTGCTCCTAATCCTGGATGGGTGAAGGAAGGAAGGGAGGGCATTGCCACCTGCTCCACTACTGATCCCAGCCGGGTGAAAGGGGGAGGGCATTGGCACCTGCTCTGCTCCTAATCCTGGGTGGGTGAAGGAAGGAAGGGAGGGCATTGCCACCTGCTCCACTACTGATCCCAGCCGGGTGAAGGGGGCGGACGTTGCCTCCTGCTCCACTCCTGATCCTGGCTGGGTGATGCTGGGTGGTGAGCATTGCCACCTTCTCTGCTCCTGATCTTAGCTGGGTGAAGGCGGGGGTGGCCATTGCCACCTGCTCTGGGCCTGATCCCTGCTTAGTGAAGGCGGGGGGGGGGCATTGCCACCTACTCTGCTCCTGATCCCAACCTGGTGAAGATGGGGGGCAGGCATTGCTGCCTGCTCCCCGCCTGATCTCAGCCTGGGCTTCCTGCCATGGCACGCTTTTGGAGGGACGGGCTGCCTCTTTTGGGCTTCCCTCCATGGCAGCGCCCTCTGGAGGTGCACCAGGGTAGGAAGTGAGTTGTCTGGAACACGGTTAGCCTTTTATATAGTAGGATGATAAATTCATCCAATGGTATCCTACAACTTTATACATGGAACAGTTTTCCTGCATTCCCCTTTGTTGCTACATTCCAATGCTTGACTCCATCTTTTCCAAGGCTGGTGATCCACATGAGCAATAGCTATGCATCCCTCCCGATGATGCCTGGCGATCTCCCAGAATTCCTACTGATCTCCAGACTACAGCGATCAGTTCTCCAAGAGAAAATGGCTGCTTTGGCGGATGGACTCTGGTACTATATCCTGCTGAGGTCCCTCCAGACTTCCTCCCCAAATCTCCAGGAATTTTCCTACCTGGAGTTGGTCACCCTAGCCATGTAGTTTGGGGGTGCTGGAGGTAGGAAGGACAAGTAGACGAAATTGCTCCCCTTTCCTCTTCCACAAGCACAGCACTGCAGAGTAAAGGGTCGGTGTCATCCCTTTATTCTTCCTTGCTCCAGCCCACATGGCTGTTACTCCGCAGAGATCCCACGAGTCCAGGAATGATCTTTCTGTGGCTTGGGCGGGGCTGCAGGATCGCGGAGAAACACGGGGAAATCATGCATGCATATGGTTAGATACATGCCATTAATAACCATGAATAATGATTCACTTGATAGGCAAATAGGCTTCCTGTTTGATTCTGGCAGTCACTAATAATGATAATGATAATGATAATGATAATGATAATGATAATGATAATGATAATGATAATGATAATGATAATGATAATGATAATGATACATTCGATTTATATATCACCCTTCAGGACAACTTAATGCCCACTCAGATCGGTTTACAAAGTATGTTATTATTATCCCCACAACAAACACCCTGTGAGGTGGGTGCAGCTGAGAGAGCTCCAGAGAGCTGTGACTCGCCCAAGGTCACCCAGCTGGCTTCAAGTGGAGGAATGGGGAATCAAACCCGGTTCTCCAGATTAGAGTCGATCTGGTTTGCCCACTAACCTTAGGCCATATGAAGTTATGCTGTGCAGTAGACTCTCGGCCACTTTTCTCTGCTCTGTCTGCCTGTCGGGTTCTTTGGAAATTAAAGGGGTGCCTGCGAATGATCTTGGCTTCCTTTTGACACTCACATCTAACCTGAGAAGCACAGCAAAGTGTGAGACGGGAACTCAGAATTTTACCCACACAGCTTCTTGGAAGTAATTTTAATCGAAGGGTTCCATCTTTGTCGAAGTCGTTTTTATGGCTTGCTTTTATCCGGAGGACTGTTTTATGGATCCAATTTTCTGTATTGTTGCTGTTTTTTTGATGTCCTTGGCAAGTTTTTGGTTTGTCATCTGGCTTGTTTTAATATTGACTATTACTATGGCTGTTGCTTTTGTGATTTTATTGTGTTGCTTTCACTCTGTGAGGTGCTTCCTATCAAGTCTCTGGAGAGGCAATGGCATATATGTTTCATAAATAAAATAAAGTAAACTTCACTTTGCAACTTCTGCCAGTTTTCCACCATTCATATGATATGATTCCCTTTGGGGATAAAGAAACCTAGGACATCTGTCTACCAAGATCAGGGTTGTGTACTCTGACTAGCAACACTTTCTTGGGGGTTCCTGCCAAGAATCTTTCCCATCCTTGCTATCTGAGATGATTTTTTTAGCTGGAGATGGCAGGGAATTGAATCCAGGACTTTCTCCAGGCAAATGGTGTCCTCTGCCATTCAATCCCTGTGCTCTCTTCAGGCCCGGATCAAGGGAGGGGCAGGGGGGTATCCTGCCACTGGCACCGCCAAAGAGGGGGCACCGGGCTCAGCTGCCAGCCACCAGGAGCGTGCCATGGCTTGCTGTGTGGGAGGCTGAGCGCAGGCTTGGGAGGCCCTTGCCTGCCCCGCCGATGGGGCGGCTGGCTTGTGGCGCATGCAGGACCTCCCAGCCCTGCGCTCAGCTGCCCCAGTGCATGCCCCTACCACTGCTGCTGCCAGCTCCGTGGTGCACTGTGTGCTGGGGCGGCCAGCTTGCCACATGGGTGGCACGGGGCAGTGGGGCAAGCGAACCACACAGAGGGCCTCCTAGCCTTGCACTCAGCCACCCGCACAGCAATTGTTAGGTCTCCGGTCTACTTTCCATGTCTCATGAGATGACAGGCAAAGGAAATAACAGAGGGGTAGCCCCGTTAGTCTATCACAGCGGAATAAAACAGAAGGCCGCTGGCCCCTTAAGGACTGCCAAACTTTAAACCTATCTGACAGGGTTGCTGCGAAGACAACAGGGAGTTAGTTTTGAAGGTGGCACTGGACAGCTGTTTCCTTTTAACAGAATTTATTATTTTATTTATTTACACTATTTATAGCCCAGGTGAGCCTGATCTCATCACGTCTCAGAAGCTAAGCAGGGTCGGCCTTGGTTAGTAATTGGATGGGAGACCTCCAACGAAGACCAGGGTTGCAGAGGCAGGAAGTGGCAAACCACCTCTGTTCGTTTCTTGCCATGAAAACCCCACCAGGGGTTGCTGCAAGTCAGCCATGACTTGAGGGCACTCTCCACCACCATACTATTTATAGTCCGTCTTTCTCACAGAGAATCAAAGCAGTTTACACAGTGTGCGTCTGTACAATCAATTTCAATGTAGCAGGATGCATAAAAACAACTTTGTAAAGATTATGAAAACCGCCTCTGGCTCCTAGCAGAAATCCAATCCAGAGCTGAAGAAAAGCTGAAACGGGGCATAAGCAATGCTGCGACTTGATGCATTTGATGACATGGAAAGGGACAAGATGCGATAGTTTTAAACTACAGGAGGAGGCATGGGAGGAAAAAAATGAGAAATTTGCTGTCTCCCTTGCAATGAGGATTCATTTCCCAGATGCAAGAGAGTTTCTGAAAGGATCGTGCAACGCTGCTTAGACAAAATTGATCTCCTCATTCAGAGGCTTTCAACCAAGGTTGAGTGTTGGGAATAATCAATATCTAGGATGTCCTGCCTCAAGTATCTGGAATCTGGAGCTCCATATAGATCAGCTCCATAGCTGATCTATAATGCAATGCACTCAGAGATTTCCATGGTGGTGGTGAAGTCTCTGGTAGTCATTGCCTGAACAGCACTTAGAGGTGGGGGCAAGCCGAAGGTCTACTGAAGTATTATTCGTTAATCCATTTTAATAGGAAGCATTCGCCTGAAAATTGGCCTGGGTATTTTACATCAACATATGCACTTCAGTCTCATCTCAGCAGCTCCTGGCCACAAGGAGCAGTCTTCTCTGCTTGGCTTCTCATCTTTGGACCTCCATCACTACCACTCTTTCCTATCCTTCCCCGGGACATATTCATTCTTCCCCAGGGCCCTCAGCCTGCTGTCTCCTGCCCATCTTCTAGGTCCTTCTTCTCCTGCTTCCAAGCCCCTCTCTAGGACTTCCGTAGACCTTCGGCTTGCCCCCACCTCTACGTGACATTAAGTGCTGTTCAGGCAATGACTACCGGAGACTTCACCGCCGCAATGGAAATCTCTGAGTGCATTGCATTATAGATCAGGAGAGCAAGACCGGCGCCAGCCCTGAGAGCGAGCCGCTTTTCTCTCTCGCCCCTCGACGTGCAGAAGCGGTGGGTATTCTCGCCAACCCACAGGCAATGTTCCAACGTTGGCCTTTCCAATGATATCACTGATGATGCAATTTTTGCAGAATAAGGCACTTTCGCAAAAGGGCTTCCTCGCTCGCCTTTATGGCTGGATTCCCTCCGGGTCTCACGATGCTCCTGCTTAATGGAGGCTAATGCTACATTAGCTAATGGGGTGATTTAATCAGGTCTAAATGGTCCGAGGGCGGGGGCTGCCCTCCTTCCTCAATTTGCAGGGTTCTTGGAGATAATGAACAAGCTTTTCAAAAGTCTTTTCTCTGGGAGTGTTCCCTGTCTCTTGCCTGTGTCTGAAATCCATCACAGACACTGGTGCATGGTCTTGGTTGCCCGCATAATAGCTTTGAAACTCGAAGACCTGTTCTGAGAAGCAGGGGTAATGTCCTACGTTGCAGGATCCTGTACATGCAGGAAGGAGACTGAAGTCATAGCCACATAGGAGTTCTCATAAATCCTGTATTTTTGCACCATATTTAAGAAGCATTGTCTTTGGGGCACAGGTATTACGTACAGGTGAAATGAAGATTGGCATAAATCGAAGGTGTTTATCACAACATACAATATGTAACCATGTTCCATGCAGTCTTGTCTGGGAATATAATCGTTGGTGCATTCGAGAGATCTGATCGTCTGAGTGGCATGGTTCCTGGTTCGAGTGGTGTGGAGCGATTCCTGGATATATTCCCCCCACAACAGTTGTAAAATGAGTCATGCGCCTTGTTCTACCATGGGAAGATTGGATTTTATCTTTTCCTTTCTTTCAAGCTCCTTTGATCCAGTGATCTTGAGCAGCAGATAAGGAGTCTTTTTTTCTTTAAGGAAAATACGGTGGAGAGTTTCTTGGCCAAAGACAGCATAATCCTTGGATCCAATCCTTGGATCTCTATCCACCATATATATTATCTTTTGATAGCATGGGCGGTAGTTTAGTTAAAATAGGGGCAATCCACAAGTTGCCATAAAAATTATAATAAGGGCATTCCAACATTATATAGGATAGGGAATCAACCTTTTCCAAGTTACAATGGCCAAGTGTATCAGAGTAAGTCAGAGTGATCCCTCAGTGGAACGGGCTTCCTCGGGAGGTGGTGGGCTCTCCTTTGGAGGTTTTTAAGCAGAGGCTAGAGGGCCATCTGACAGCAATGCTGGTTCTGTGAACCTGGGCAGATCATGAGAGGGAGGGTAAGAAGGGTTACGTCAGTGCTTAGTTCTTGTGGCCCCTTCTCACGCACCCAGAGTAATGCTGATCACCACTTTGGGGTCTGGAAGCAATTTTCCCCAGGCCAGTTTGGCTAGGGATCCTGATGGTATTTTGCCATCTTCTGGGCATGGAGCAGGGGTCACTGGGTGTGTGTATGTGGCGGGTGGGGGGGAGGTAATTGTGATTTTCTTGCATTGTGCAGGGGGTCGGACTAGATGACCCTGTAGGCCCCTTCCTAGTCTATGAATCTCTACGGCAAGTTGCACTATCTCCCAAGTAGAACTGCTGGGGACAGGCAGTGTTTAGACATGTGGGTATGAATGTTCTACAATAGCAAGGACCTGTTAGTATTTGATGTAAGCTGGGATGGTTGGAAATGGAAGAATATCAAAGAACTGGGTGGAGCATATTGGACTTTATCCAGCTAGTCAAGAAGGTCCCAAAGCACCAGATCCTAATGAAGAACTCACTTCTCCAGTCCACCATCTAAATAAATAAATAAATTCCATGTCAGATTCCTTTAACTGCTGCCACCACCAGAATACGAATTAGAGATATGCTGGTTTAGTGTTCTGGTCACTGGGTTCTATATTCTTCCTCTTAAAAGATTCTTTTTCAGATGAAGGAGTTCAGGCTTTGCCATTGACTCTGGATTACCCTGGAAGCTGGAGAAGCTTTGAAAATCTCCCTTATTTATCAGAGTAATTCAGTTTCAGGCAAGAGTCTCTCTCTCTCTTCGTGGCAAGGAAGAGTCCAGCAAGTCTTTGAGATGTACCACGATACCATGCAAAAGGTTCTTAAGGCTAAAGAACTAGAAGTGTTCCAGGAAGAACAGAGGTGACAAGTAGCCACAATCGTCTCCCTGTGACTTTCCAAAGAGTTTCCAGGGTTTATTTTGAAGGGCAAATGTGTCAACTGCACAGGTTCTTGCTCTAGGAGCCGTGGTAGACAACTCTAGGAATTGCCAGAAACTCTATGATAAAACTGGATTTTGCCTGGAAGTGACATCATCACGCCTGCAACACTGCCTACCACCATGTCCCCACTGCCAATGCTTATTACAGGCTTGTTAAGCTCCCACCTTATGGAATGGGGCCTCTGAAGAGGGGAGGGAGGATGCCATCTCTAGAGGTGTTTCGGAGTTGTTGCAGAGACTGTTTGTTAGGGTTTTTAATGGGATACAGGCTACATTTGGGGGTGAAGGAAGTTATGTGTGGTTTGAATTTTGTATAGTTTAATTTAAATTAGAAAGCAGCTTTAAGCTATGGGAAAGATAGGGTATATATATTTTAATTAAAGATGGGCACAAACCGAAAGATGAACCAAAGTTTGTCATAAACCGGGCCAGTTCGTAGTTCCCAAACCGGTGGTTTGTCAGAGCCCGTTTCTGACAAAGCACCGCGAAATTTAGGCTGGTTTGTTTGGTTCATTTTTCGGTTCATCACTGCAGACAGCCTGGCACCAATCAGGCAGTTTCCTAGGCAACTGGGGGGGGAAAGCTTTCTGTAGACCTTTTGTTGCCCTGGAAGTGACATTTTCATGAACCAAATGAACCAGTTCGCAAACCTGGGCAAGTTCATGCAAGTTCGTGGTTTGTGAAATGCAATAAACCGTGAACTGCACCATTCTGTATATTCCCGGTTTGTACCTATCTCTAATTTTAATCAATAAAATCTGACATCCATCTCCAGCTCTTCCTTGGGTGTGTTTGAAGGGATTCTTATTATCAAAGCTTTGATCCTCAAGGGTTTGATTGCTGACAGCAACCACTATGCATCCTTGTCATAAGAAATTATGGGACTTGCTGCTGCTGCTGCTGCAGAGAGTGGTTGATGTCTGAGTGTGTTGCAAATTGACAGATTTGCATCTTTAAAAACAAGAAGCGTTTTGCCTAATGAGGAACCTTTAATAGGTGTTGGGCTTTGCACAGAATTATCATATTAACCACTTGATCATGATCAAGCATTTCTGTAGCGTGCCACAATACTACTCTCACATCATTTATAAGTCATCACAAAACCTGGCATTTTAACCATGTTTACTGGGAAGGGGCCCTGACCTGGATAGCTCAGGAGAGACTGAGCTCGTCAGATCTCAGAAGCTAAGCAGGGTTGGCTTTGGTTAGTAATTGGATGGGAGACCTCCAATGAAGACCAGGGTTGCAGAGGCAGGCAATGGCAAGCCACCTCTGTTAGTCTCTCGCCATGAAAACCCCACCAGGGGTTGCCATAAGTCAGCTGTGACTTGACAGCACTCTCCACCACCACCACTGGGAAGGGAGAGCACAGAAGGGGAAGAAGCCAACACTTGAATAAGAAGCTCAGATAAGCAAACTCTTGGTTTCCAGTTGGATTTGAGAAAATCAAATTTGATCTCTGCTTCAGTTGCCCATAGCAGCCTTTATAGGCCAGGCTCGCCCAGCCTCATCAGAGCACCGAAGCTAAGCATGGTTGGCCATGGTTATTGCTTAGATGGGAGACCACCAAGGAAATCCAAGGTCGCTATGCAGAGGCAGACGATGGCAACCCACCTCTCTTCATCTCTTGCCTTGAAAACCCTACAGGGTTGCCATAGTTTGGCTTTGCCTTAATGGCACATCCCGCCCTCAGTTGCCTGTTGGCCACGGCGAGCAAAAAGAAAATGACTTGATATGGTGAGAGACCACAGTTGGCGATACAAGCTGAAAATCTGGTAGCTCAGTGTTATAGTTGTGCATTACTGGCTTTCCTCTATGCCTTGCAGTGAATTTCCCTGCATAAAATGAATGCATTTTGCAAAGATTCATGCATCGTTTGTATAAAACGCCATGTGAAGTGGCATGAAGCAAAAATCACTCAAAGTAGCAACAGCAGCAACAAAAACAGGCAGGGCGCAAACTGATGACCTTCACTCCATCAAAAAGAGATTAAAATGTCCAACATCAACCCAAAAGAAGACTGCAGTGAAGAAATCAGAAGAAGATTGAGACTCAGAGCGGGACCACAAGTGACGCCTGACGCAGGTTGGACGCTTGCCAGCTTCCCTCAAGTTTTGGCGGGAAATGTAGGCAGCTTGGCGGAATGTTGGACAAGTGACAGTTGAAAAGTCCGTTGGACAGCAGTCAGAGAGCCAAGCTGCGAGACCAGGATGCCTACATTTCCCATCAAAACTTGAGGGAAGCTGACAAGTGTCCAACCTGTGTCAGGCATCACTTGTGGTCCCGCTCTCAGAAGAGCAGCTGTGAGGGAGCTAGAGAAGATCCTCAAAGATAGGGATGTCAAGAACAAGATCGAGATAATCCAAACTATGGCATTCCTCTCTACAATGTATGGATGTGCAAGTTGGACAGTGAAGAAAGCTGACAGGAAGAAAATGGATTCATTTGAAATGTGGTGCTGGAGGAGAGTTTTGCGGATACCTTGGATGGCCAAAAATAAATGGATACTAGCTCAAATCAAGCCTGAATTCTCCCTAGAAGCTAAAATGACAACACTGAGGCTCTTGTACTTTGGTCACATCGTGAGAAGACAAGATTCTCTGGAAAAGTCAGTTATTCCAGTGGAAGGCAGTAGAAAAATAGGAAGACCTTTAAAAAGAAGGCTTGACTCAATAAAAGAAGCCATGTCCTCCAGTTTGCAGGATCTGAGCAAGTTGGTTAATAATAGAACATTTTGGAGGTCTTTCCTTTATAGAGTCGTCACCATAGGTCAGAAACAACTTGACGGCTCATAAGACACATTCCCCAAAGCCTGTTGCGTTCAACTTTTTTACCCTACTAATTCAATCGATAGCAGGACACTCCATAATTTGCCAGGGCAAAGCGTGGCCACTCTCATTCTGCGTGGGGCAACCAAGTCAGAGCACCGGGTTGCCAACTCACACTTGGGAAATACCTGGCGATTTGGAGGTGGAGACTTAACAGAATGGACTTTGGGGAGGGGAGGCACATCAACAGGCCGGTATAATGGCATAAAGTTCGCCTTCCAAAGAAACCCTTTTCTTCAAGGGAATTGATCTCTGTCATCTGGAGATCAATTGTAATTCCAGGAGATCTCCAGCCCCTGCCTGAAGACGGGCAACTCTATGTAAGCAGATGGCTTCAACAGACATGGAAGGGGAAAAGGAGGTTGCCCAGAGAAGACAGGCACATACCGCATCCCTGCGGCAAGATAAAACCGAGCTCTTGTGCTCTGGCTGTAACTCAAACCCTAACCTGCAAGTGAACGTTGAAATATCTTGCCTGTCTCTTGATTACAGCCCTGCAGCTATTGAATTCACTTCATTCCATTCTTAGAGTCCTATTAGTTCGCCAATATACCTTTTAAATTAAACTCTGCCTTTATGTCTCCAGGGAAGCCTGGGCTACGTGTAAGTTATTGCCAGAGAAGAAAAGTGGCGAGGCAGCAGCAGATCAAAATTTAAACTCGGCGATCACCGCCAGCGTTTTCGATAGCACTGTAGAGGAGCAGTCTCTTGCGGAATGATGCAGAAGGTGTCATGCGTCTTCCAACACTGGAACCGCAGGTGCACTGCTAGGAGACCAACGCCCAGTACAAAGCCTGGGGGGCAGAACGAAATATGGAGAACAGCAGCCTGAGCAACTAAATCACATTTTTTTGAAAACCACTAGAAGGGGACTGGGAGGTGCAGAAAGCTTCAAGGACCTCACATGGAGGGTTTGGGGTGGGGATATCGTGGGAGGCTAGGGATCCCAGATCTACCGGTGAGGGCAGGAGATTCCCTGCTCCCACTCTCCGCTCCCTGGCATCACTCACCTGGCCAGCGGGAGGAAAGGCAGGGAAATAGGCCTCCCAGGACAGTGCAATGACATCATTTCCGGGAAGTGATGTCATTGCACCACTCTGGGAGCATGCACGCGCAATGCCAGGTCCCCCCTCCTGCTGGGAGGGTAAGGGGACATGGAAACACTATGGGAGGCATAAGTAGGCTTGGCAGTCCCCCACTGGGGGCAGGGGATTCCCTGCACCCAGGCTTGGTCCCCCACCTCTCACCTGGCTGGCAGCGGAAAGGTGTGGGAATGTAGCAATGGGGGGCTAAATGCACTGCTGTGAGTGCCCTGTGAGTGTCATTCCCAGCACAACATGGAAGTTCTGGGTCATGCTGGGAATCAGATTGACCCCAAATACTAAATTGGGGGGCCAATTTTTCAAAATTTTCCCCCAATTTAGTATTTGGGGTCTGTTATGGCCTGTCACTTCCATATTGACCTGGAGATTCCTGGCATGATGTGGGGTGCTCTGGAGTGCATGTGAGCTGTGTGCGTGGTTCTGACAGGGGATCTGGCAATTCTAGGCATCAGTGCGGGCATGATGATGTCACTTCCAGGGAAATCCTTGAAGAGCATGTGGGTCGCTCTAGGAATGACTGGTGAAACCATAGAGTTTCCTGCAGTTCTTAGAGCTACCTGCCATCACATCCAGGTTTTCCCTGGAAGTGATGGCCTCGTGCCTGGAACAATGCTGTAAAAAAAAATGTATTCCCTGCCACTGCTTGGAGTGTCAGCAGGCACTAACAGCTGGGGGCATGGCCACCCTAAGACACTGGGAAATTCTCTTAAACATAGGCATTTATAATAGTAATAACTGCACTTATATACTGTGCTTCTAGACAGATTAGTGCCCCACTCAGAGTGTTGAACAAGGTCAGTGTTATTATTATCTCCACAATACAGCTTGGTAGCTGGGCTGAGAGGAGAGGCTTACTCAAGGCCACCTTTGAGCTCATGGCCGCAGTGGGATTTGAACCAACAGAGTGCTGCTATGCAACCCAACCACTTCCCAAGGCCACCTGCTAAGCTTATGGCAGCAGTGGGATTCAAACCAGCAGAGTGCTGATTTACAGCCCAACCACTTTCCCAAGGCTGTCTGCTGAGCCCACGGCAGGAATGGAATCTGAACTAGCAGAGTGCTGATTTGCAACCCAACCATTTAACCAATTATTTAAGTTATTTAAACTAAAATAACTGACAAGTAATTGCTCATTGAATGGCAGTCAAAGCAATACAGGGTCGCCATCTCTGAGTTGGGAATTTCTTAGAGATTCAGGAGTGGAATCTGGGAAGGACCAAGTTTGAGGAGGGGGCTCAATAGGGACGTGATACTCTAGAGTTCACCTTCTGAAGCAGCCTTTTTCTACAGGGGAACTGATCTCTCATCTGGAGATTAGTGGTAATTCTGGGAGAACTCCAGGCCCCACCTGGAGATTGGCAACCCTATCTATAAATGTTTTAAATAACTAAAATAAATACATCTCAAACAGCGCAATCCTACAGAGAGTGACTCCAGTCTATGTAGACCCCTATTTTCAGTTAACAGTGGCTTGATTGAGTGGGCGTGTTCTTGATAAGAATCAGGTTCTTATAACATAAAAGTAATAATAATAACATTTGATTTATATACCACCTTTCAGGACAACTTAACACCCACTTAGAGTGGTTTACAAAGTATGTTATTATTATCCTCACAACAATCACCTTGTGAGGTGGGTGAGGCTGAGAGGACTCTGAGAGAGCTGTGACTGACCTGAGGTCACCCAGCTGGCTTCAAGCGGAGGAGTGGGGAATCAAACCCAGTTCTCAGGTAAGAGCAGGGCTCATTTTGAGGGGGAACGCTCAGGAATGCAGTTCCAGTAGTTCCCCAAAGAGGTCACATGTCAGGTGGCCCCGCCCACCTGACTCTCAGTCATTTGGGCCCGTTTCGGCCTGGATTGGGGCTGAAGTGGCCCAGATTGAGCCTCTGATGGGTGGTGGATCACTCTCCCACTCAGCAGCGGCCCGATCCTGACTGTTTTGGGCCCCTTTTCAGCCATTTTCAGCCCCTTTTGCCATTTTGGGCCCAATTTTGGCCCTAAATGGCCAGGATTTGGTCCAAAACAGCCAGATAGGTGATGTCAGGGGGTGTGGCATACGCAAATCAGTTATGCTAATGACACACTTCTGGTGATGTCATGGGGTGTAGCATATGCTAATGAGTTATGCTAATGAGATCCTCCAGAACTTTTTCTACAAAATGACCCCTGGGTAAGAGTCCCGCTGGTCTTAACTACTACACCAAACTGGCTCTCTGGAACAGTTAGCACCGTTTGTTTTTTGACTCAGGTCTAGCCTCGAAATAGGTTTGCCGCCTGGCTCCTGTTGAAATCTTGGCCGTTCCCACGTGTCCTTAAAGGGATGATCATTGCCTTTGGGGGACTGCGGGGAAGTGTGTTCTCAGAAAAGGTGCCAAAAAACCAGACGCCAAACAGCCTGCTACCGTTTCGAAATCGGAGGCGTGTGAAGTAGAAAAGCCAGCAGCATTCAGTGAGTGGGCTGTCCCTTTAAGGACATGTCGAAACGGCCCTCGTTTATATTCCATACCAACCAGGGTTCATCCAAGGTCAAAAAGATTGCTCCCTGCCAACCTCTCCCACCCTTGCCGGGGAAGCCAGATCCATGGTTTATTATTTTGCTTGTTTTCAAATATCTGCAATTCATACCTTAGTGCATATTTTATTGAACGTCCCAGCCATTGATTTCATTGACTTACGCTATGGAACACATCTTGAGTCTCAGTGAGAAATATGGACTATGAATAACGTATAAATATAAATAAATAAAAGGACACAGATTTCATGCAAAACTCCCGGATAACAGCGTCTTCCTGGCACAATTTTGCACGCGAAGATGCTGTCTTACGGGTCTTTCACGTGATGTTCCGAAGGCAGATAAGACATGTGGAAACGGCCAATTTCTCAGTTACCATTTTAAAGAGTCAGAGCCATGTTAGTCTGTAGTCACAAAATAACAAAGAGTCCAGTAGCACCTTTAAGACTAACCAACTTTATTGTAGCATAAGCTTTCGAGAACCGCAGCTCTCTTCGTCAAAAGCTTATGCTACAATAAAGTCGGATAGTCTTAAAGGTGCTACTGGACTCTTTACCATTTTAAAGAGTGTTTCAGACTTCCCTTTGCTGAGAAAGTCCTGGAGATGTGGGGAGGAGGGTTTAGGAGCAGACTGAAACGCCAATTTCCAGCGCTTCGAGTGTAGGACTCGACTTCTGTATAAAATTATATAGATTTCAATTTTATCACTTTCTCAGAACTGAACCCAGGCAGCTCACAGCATAAAAATATAGCATACAATGTACCATCAGACCATTTAAATCTATAAAAAGACACAATTACAAAAAAAGTCATGAGCTGAACAAAGGAAATGAGTGTCCTGCACTTCTCTTCGCTTCCCAGCTCACCTACTCTTGCATTGCAAATGGCCGTATAATATTAAGGGAAAAGAAAAAATGAAGGTAGGTAGTTATTATGTTGCCGGAGGAGAGTGGACTTCATCGATCTAGTTACCTCTGAACCTTTATGAACTATGTCTGGTACATTTATTTCCAATGTTTTCAAACTACCTCTTCGAACTCATTTGAGGTAGTGCGAATGGGTGGGTCTAGCAATCTTCCACGTAGGCTTCTTTCAACTTAAGTGGCACTTTGAAGAGCCACTTATGGGGGTGGAAGGCTCCTTAGGCTGGCACAACCTTGGCTCAGCGGGGATTAGGATTTACCCCACTGTGTGTATATGGTGTTGGAGGAAAGTGCTGTCAAGTCATAGTGGACTTATGGCAACCCCTGCTGTTGTGTATTGGGTTGAGTTAGGGCAATCAAGGCCTCTAAAATATTTACTGTATTGAATGTTATGCGCTGTGCTTAGCTTCAGGTTATGTCAAGGTTCCTAATGCCTGCATTCTCATTGGTTACAATTGCCCGCACTTCATTGGTTACATTCCCTAGGCAGCAGCCAATCGGTCCTGAGTAATAAAGACCAATCTCTGGCCTGCCTAGCTAATACATTGTATATAGTTCATGCAAATGATGGCGTTCTAAAGTACATGTTCCTATTGGTTAATGCCTATTCTTGGGGCGGGGTTTATGTGTATATATTGAGGACTTCTGTTCTGCTTGAGGGCGTGCGTCATCTAGTGAGTAGTGTCTGATGTCGTCTGTCTGTTCTGGTTGGCAATAAAGAACCTTGTTTTGGCTGAAATCCCTCTGGGCTGCAATCATTCTGAGCACCAAGCTCAGTACATAATACCTGCTGTGGTTTCCAAGGCAAGAGACTAACAGAGGAGGTTTGCCATTGCCTGCCTTTGCAACCCTGGTCTTTGTTGCAGGTCTCCTGTCCAATTACTAACCAAGGTTGATCCTGCTTAGCTTCTGAGATCTGATGAAATTGGGCTTGCATGGGCTATCCAGGTCAGGACTGTGTGTATGTGCCGGGGATCGAACCTGGGGTCTTTTGCATGCCAGGAAGCTGCTCTACCACTGAGCAATTCTCTGTGGAAACTAGATCTATCTGAGCAAGATTTGAGTCCTGCAGCATCTTAAAGACCAACAAGATTTCCAGGGTATAAACATTGACTCTCGACAACAAGATAAGGTTTGACTCTCGAGAGCATATACCCTGGAAATCTTGTTGGTCCTGAAGGTGCTACTGGACTCGAATCTTGATCTTCTACTGAAGACCAACATGGCTACCTACCTAGAGCTCTCTGGAGACTGATATCTTGGGCTGTTTTTTCAGAGTCTTTTCGGGGGCCACAGGAAAGTGTGGTCCCAGAAAAGGCACCAAAAAACCAGACACCAAATGGCCTGCAACCATTTCGCAAATGGAGACATCTGGATTCCTGGGGAAAAGCTGCCAGCATTCCGTGAGTGGGACGTCCCTGTAAGGACGTGTGGAAACGGCCTTTTGTAGCACCATACGTACCTGCATCGGGGCAAGAGCGTTCAGGGTTGTTTCACAAATGCTTATCTTATCAATCTCACACTATGAGGTTTCGTATTATTTTAAAACAAGGGTTCCACTTGTTGCATTTATTCATTCTATCCCACCTTTTTCCCTTCAAAGATCCCAAGGCAGTTTTCTCTTTCTTTCTTTCTTTCTTTCTTTCTTTCTTTCTTTCTTTCTTTCTTTCTTTCTTTCTTTCTTTCTTTCTTTCTTTCTTTCTTTCTTTCTTTCTTTCTTTCTTTCTTTCTTTCTTTCTTTCTTTCTTTCTTTGATTGATTGATTCTATTTATATTCCGCCCTCCCCACATCAGCAGGCTCAGGGTGGATTACAACCGAGTTTAAAATCATATTTCACAGTATATACAATTAAAAACCATAAAACAACTTAAATATACAGATTAAAATACATACATACATGCATGCATGCATACATACGTACATGTGTGTGTGTGTATGTATATATAACACAGTGGCTCATACTCCAGACGACCGCCTTTTTAGCCATCTACGAAGCATTTTGGCAGGGAAATATGAGAGATGGAGGTATCACTAGTACAGAGGGCATATGTTGTACTCCCCTGGCTAGAGGGCACTGCCTTGCATCAACCAGATGCCTGGCAGAACAGCTCTGTCTTACAGGCCTGGTGAAAAGCTAACAAGTCTCTCTGGGCCCTGGTCTCATTGGACAGAGCATTCCACCAGGCTGGGGCCAGGACTGAAAAATCCCTGGCCCTGGTCGATGCCAGGCGGGCCTCCCTAGGGCCAGGGATCTTTAGTAGATGTTTGTTGCTAGAGCGAAGACTCCTCTGGGGTTTCACGGGATTCCCATCAAACCTCCCATCCCAACACCAACTAAGCCCAGCCCAGCTTAGTAACTCCAAGATGGGTACATCCAGAGCTTTTTTTCAGCTGGAATGCAGTGGAACAGAGTTCCGGCACCTCTTGAAAATGGTCATATGGCCGGTGGCCCCGCCCCGCTGCTCCAGTGGCACCGAGAGCAATCTAAGCTCCCCTCTGTTTGGAGATCAGGGGGCGGGGCCACCAACCATGTGACCATTTTCACCAAGGGCAATTTACACTTTAAAAAACTCCCCCCTTGTTCCAGATGACCCAAAGTGACATCATTGTGTGGTCCTGTGCTGGCAACCCACTGTTTTCCACCGCCTCTTTTCCCAGAAAAAAAGCCCTGGGTACATCACATGCCTTCTTGATGCTGTTGTTAAGGCGAGGAGCTTGTTGTAGAACATTCTGCACCTCAGCTTTTGTGCAAGCATGAGCTCTGTCTGTCATCAAACAGCTTCATAGAGGTTGCATCGGTCATATTTTGCATGTGGTGATATTTACAGTTGCCCCTATATTTACAGTTGATCAAAACACGTGGGACCAAGAATTGGAGACATTCCATTATTTCTGCCGTCTTCTATGGCATTCTTCCTCCTTGTTCCTGCTCCCATCTACCCCCAATCCTCCCCCAGATTCTAAACACTTTTAAAACTTGAACAACATAGGCAACATAAATTATGCATGTGCACACACACACAACCTTCATTTGCATGCTTGGTACGGAGTTTGTGAGTTTTAGATAAAATGACTGGGGAAGGCAATGGCAAACCACCCCGTAACAAGTCTGCCAAGAAAACGTTGTGATGCGACATCCCCCCATGGGTCGGTAATGACTCGGTGCTGGCACAGGGGACTACCTTTACATTAAGTGGGTTCTAGATCAAATCGAGCCCGAATTCTCCCTTGAAGCTAAAATGACTAAACTGAGGCTATCATATTTTGGTCACATTGTGAGAAGACACAATGCCCCTCTCTATACGGCCCCTCTCTATACTGCCAATGCTATACTCACAATGCCCCTCTCATAGCTCTTCTCTATACTGCCTTGGTCAGGTCGCACCTGGAGTATTGTGTGCAGTTCTGGAGGCCTCACTTCAAAAAGGATGTGGACAAAATCGAGAGGGTGCAGAGGAGAGCGACGAGGATGATCAGAGGTCTGGAGACTAAGCCCTACAAGGAAAGGCTGAGGGCCTTGGGAATGTTTAGTTTGGAGAAGAGGAGACTGAGGGGGGACATGATTGCTCTCTTTAAATATTTGAAAGGCTGTCATTTGGAGGAGGGCAAGGAGCTGTTCCAGCTGGCAGCAGAGGGTAGGACCTGAAACAATGGGCTTAAATCACATGCAGAAAGGTACCGGCTGGATATTAGGAAAAACTTTTTCACGGTCAGAGTAGTTCAAAGGTGGAATCAGCTGCCTAGGGAGGTGGTGAGCTCCCCTTCACTGACATTTTTCAAGAAGAGGCTGGATGAATATTTGTCAGAGATGCTTTAGGCTGATCCTGCCCTGGGCAGGGGGTTGGACTAGATGGTCTCTATGGCCCCTTCCAACTCTATGATTCTGTGATTCTAAGACAAGACTCATTGGAAAATATAATCATACTAGGAAAAGGTGAAAGCGGTCAGCAGAGAAGACCCAGCATGAGATGGAAGCCACAGCCTTCAGTCTGCAACATCTGAGCAAGGCTGTAAATGACAGGAAGTTTTGGAGGTCATTAATCCATAGGATTGTGAGAAGTCAGAAGCAACTTCATAGTACACAGTACACATATGCAATCAGGTTTGTCCTGGTATGCTGCGCCCCGGGAATGCTGGGAGGAAGAGGCTCGATTCTGGCCAAAGCGTCTGCCTTCCAAGTCACTGCCACAGTAAAGATTACATCCTGTTTGCATAAAACCAATTTGTACACTCCAGCTTGAAAAGTAACTTCCACAATTTATTTTTGACTGGTAAGAGACCTCTGTTGTGGCCACCCTGTTTTTGATACAGTTGTCCACAAGCGTTTTCCATTTTCATCTTCCTGTTTTTCCACAGCACGGCCTTTAGACAGACGGGTCGGCTCTTCCTTGGCTCAAACAATCCCTGACGGACGGATCACCAGGAATCTTTTGACTTAACACCGAAAAACAAATCTCTCCTTTCCCCCACCACCGTTTCACCTCCTGCCAACCTTGCCGTCTCTCCCTGGCACCTGGCCCAATTCCTACTGTGCCTTCTGTCAACTCTTCAAAGGCGAGGTTTGATCCAACGACACGGAGAGAGGTTCAGAAGCAAGGGGCAGTGAATTTTCCGCCGCGGAGCACACAGAGAAAAGGAGAGTTGTGCAGTGAGAGAGAAAACAGAGGTTTAACAAGGTGCTGAATGCCTGCTATGGATTGAGTGAAGGGGCTGCAAGCATGAGTTGTCTCTGTTCGAACATAAATAAACTAGGGCATCCCCTCTCCTCCGCCCTTGCTGTCTCCATCCATTCCTATGCGGATGGGACTTCCTTTCCATACCCTGGGATGGCAAGCTGACTTCCTGATGAGCAGGGCTTTTTTTCAGCTGGAACGCGGGGGAACGGAGTTCCGACACCTCTTAAAAACAGTCACATGGCTGGTGGCCCCGCCCCCTGATCTCCAGACAGAGGGGAGTTGAGATTGCCCTCCGCGCCGCTTTGCGGCGTGGAGGGCAATCTCAACTCCCCTCTGTCTGGAGATCAGGGGGCGGGGCCACCAGCCATGTGACTGTTTTCTCCGAGGGCAACCCATGGAGTTCCGCCACCTCTTCTCCCAGAAAAAAAGCCCTACTGATGAGACTCATTTCTAAAGCTGTGAGCCAGAAGTGGCCCCAAGAGTAAAACAAACCCATGAAGTTCCTTAATGTATCAGGCAGTTGTGGCTATGCTCCTGAAATTCTATGCCGGGGTCCCCCAACCTTTTTGAGCCTGCGGGCACATTTGGAATTTGGACACAGTGTGGTGGGAGCAGCCACAAAATGGCTGCCACAAAATGGCTGCTGCAGGAGAGGGAGCCAGCCACAAAATGGCGGCTACAGCCTTCCTTCAGTCAAGTGAAGATCCTTGTGGAGTGGAAGCGGTTTCTGCCAAATCAATGTTTTTAAAAATCTGCACAGCCAACCGATTCTCCAGTGGCCAATCAGAAGCCATGCTTTACAAAAGCCCCACCCATTTTCTAAAAACTACTTGGTGAGCACCTGGCAAGGTGTTGGAGGGCACAAATGGGCCCACAGGCACCACGTTGAGGATCTCTGCTGTATGCCAAGCAAACCAAGAGGGGACCTGTTGGACAAAATTCTAGCTCTCTGGGACAGTCAACAGAAAGGAAAGCAGGGCTCCACTGAGTAGTTAAGGACGGAGAACTAGATAACCACAGAGCTACTAGCCACCATGCTGCTACTAATGCTAGGGTTTCCCAAGGCTTGATAAACGCTTCAAGCAGCCAAGCAACAACAGTTGCTGGCTTGGTTGCCTGTATGAATATATGATGCTGCCAAATATCGACTCAGCAGACTCGTCCAACTACCCCAGTGTTGTCACCTTTTACTGGCAGCGGCTCTCCGGGCAGAGAAAGTCCTTTCCCAGTGCCTGCCTCTAACTACAGAAAGCACCAGGTGCATACAAAAAGGATTGACCTTGTCCTGGCATGACCTCTCTCTAACTACTTCTTCAAGAATCCACATAATTCATCTTCTAAAAAGTCAGATCATTGTAGGGCTGCCGACTCTGGCGTAGGACATTCCTGGAAATCTGGGGGCACTGCCTGGGGCAGGACTTTACTTCCTCTTAGACTGTACAGTATGCCATAGAGTCCGCCTTCCAAAGGTGGTTTTCTCCATGGGACCGGATCTCTGCAGTCTGGAGATCAGTCATAATACTGGGAGAAGTCCAGGCCCCATGTGGAGGTTGATAATATTAGATCATTGGTCAATCTAGTTTAGTATTGCCCACTTTGACTGGCAGCTGGTTTCCAAAGTATTTGGCAGAGAAAGGTCTTTCCCATCACCTTGAATGCCTTTAAATAACAACAACAGTGTGCTTACATACTGCTCTTCTAGACAGATTAGAGCCCCACTCAGAACGGTGAACAAAGTGTTATTATTATTCCCACAATATAACTGGGGAGAGGGGTGACTTGCCCAAGGCCACCTGCTGAGCTCATGGCAGTGGTGGGAGTCAAACTAGCAGAGTGCAGATTTGCAACCCAAACACTTACCCAAGGCCACCTGCTGAGCTCATGGCAGTAGTGGCAGTCAAACTAGCAGAGTGCTGATTCACAATCCGACCACTTTACCACTATGCTACAGTAGTAGAGAGGGCTAAGTCTGACCCTAGGACTTCTGAACTGTGAAATAAGAGCTCTACCACTGAGTCACCTCTTTCTAACCAGGCAGATGGCCTTCACAAAGGTATGCTCAAGAATTCTTTTTTGGCATCCTTCATTATGAAATATCTTAAACAAAGATCATCTTAGTTGCAAAAGCTTATGAGATGAGTAAGTAAGAGGCGGTTATCTGCGCAAAACAACTGACGAACAGACAGATAGCGAAACATACTGGTTTGATTGTCTGGCAAGAACCTGAGAGAAATCACAGTTGTGGGTCCCAGGGACGCATGCGACTGCAACCTCAGGGTCACCCCATAGAAATCAAATTGACTCTGCAGGCTTCTATAGAGAAAAAGAAAGGTGTGTGGAACGGGGGAAGTCACACGTGAAAGCACATAATCATACATGAAGCTGCCTTATACCGAATCAAGCCATTGGTCCATCAAGGTCAGTAATGGCCGTTTCCACACACATTGAATAATGCACTTTCAATGCACTTTAGTTATTCTTTAGAAGTGGATTTTTTGTTCCACACGTGGAAATGTTCACTAAAGCGTATTGAAAGTGGATTATCCAACGTGTGTGGAATCAGCCGTTGTCTACTCTGAGTAGCAAGCAACAGCTTTGCAGGGGCTTGGACAGAGGCCTTTCACATCACTACTGCTTGGTCCTTTTAACAGGAGATGCTGGAGACTTCCGCATGCCAAGCAAAGGCTTTTCCATGGATTCACACCGCCTTTCTGCACTTATCTCCCGGCCTCCCACAGTCTACTGGACCTGTGTTAAAGGTGGACCGCCTGGCAATGGTTTTAGATGATGGAATCAGCCTGCAAAAAACCTTTCAGGTTCTATTTATACATTAGAAAAGAGCATCAAAGGGCATCAGCCCTGCTTCTCCTCTTCACAGGTTGCCTTTATCTGTCAAAAGCCTGTGGTCTCTTTGTAATTTTCCGAGATGATGGTCTATGGAAAGGATGGGGAAAACCAATCGGCTGTTCAAGAGTCTTAGGGGCCCTCTGAATGTTGGCAGTCCCTGCACCCTACGTTATGTGTAACGTTGCCAGCCTCCAGGTGGTAGCTGGAGATCTCCCAGAATTACAACTGATCTCTAGGTGACAGAGATCAGTTCACCCGGAGAAAATGACTACTTTGGAGGGTGGACTCGATGGCATGATACCATTCTGAGGTCCCTCCCCTCCCAAGCCCCACTCTCTCCAGGCTCCACACCTCCCAAATCTCCAGGAATTTCCCAGCCTGGACCTGGCAGCTCTAATTATGTGGGATAAGTTCTCTAATTGCCTCAGCGTCAACTGTAAAGTTTAGGGATGCTCCCTTTCCAGCAGGGCTTCCTCTTACTGTAGCTCAGTTTCTTCTTGAAGTGCTGTCACTCCCTATATAATCAAACTTATTCTCTAGGGCCTTTAGAGGCCTTTTCTCTGGGTCTCCTGCCCATTAGCATTGCCAACTCTGGGTTGGAAAATTCCTGCAGATTAGAGGACAGAGCCGGAGAAAGGCAGAATTTGGGAAGGGGAGGGACCTCAGCAAGGATATGGTACGATAGAGTCCACCCTCCAAAACTGCCATTTGGCTCAAGGGAACAGATCTCTGTAGTCTGAGATTGATTCCAGGAGAACTCCAGGCACCATGTGGAGGTTAGCAACCATAGCGACCACAGAGGCGGCAGCCAGTCACTAGGGACAGGGCCTTGTTCGTCGTGGCACTCCATTGCTTGAATACTTCCCTAAGAGGTTCAGCGGGCACCTTCTCTGCTGGTATTTAAGTGCCAGGCATAGAGATGCCGTTCCCTGATGGGGACGGGGGATACCTCATTCCCAGCCTCCAGCCTCTGTTTTCTCTCACCCCCCAGAGGGGGGAACAAGATCAGGAAGCCCCCAGGTCAAGACCCCCCCCCCCAGGTGAACTCCTGCATGCTCTGGAATGTTTCCATGCCACACCGGGAATGACACCATTCCTGGGCAATGAAGAAGTGTTGCGGAACGCTCATGCACTATGTACATGCACAAGGTAAGTACTCCTGTTGACCCCCCCCCATGACTCCCCCATCCCTCATTTTGAGCCCAGGGGACCTGGCAACTTTAGCCAAGCAACAGAATCTTCCCCCCACCCTGCTTTTGGTTAAATTTCTTCTAGCTTTCATGAACTTGGTTCAATAGCCCAATGGTCGTGAATGATTATTAGTTTCTTCTGTGTTGCAATTTTTGAGTTCTTAGCCAAAGGCATACAGTCTATGGCCTTGAAACAGCAAGTTCAAGTGGACCTGGGAGCCTGGGACCAACCCAGGATGTGGTATAGTGTTCTTCTTTTCCTGCGTATTCTTTTATATTGTATTTTCATAAATCACTTTGGGGCCCCACTGGAGAGAAAGCAGGGTAAAATATGTAAACATATACGTGGGCCCTGTTCACACTGCTTACCTGCTCCCGGAACATCGCAAAATATCGCACAAAAACCGCGGAAGATAGCATCTTCTCGCGAGAGTTTTGCGCGACATCGCGCGACAACAGGAGTACTCACCTTGCGCGACATCGCGCAAAACTCTTGCGAGAAGATGCTATCTTCCGTATTTTTTGCGTGATATTTCGCAACGTTCTGGGAGCAGGTAAGCCGTGTGAACGGGGCCATAGTGTTTTTGTTGTAAACTGTTTTGATTGAGGAAATTGGGGTATAAATAATTTTTAATAAACAATTGCTTTCTTGTCCACATGATACCGAAGAGGATTCCCCCCCCCAATGTTTGCATTTTTATCCTGCAGTTGCTCAAAAGAACTCAGGGCAGCAGATGTGGCCCAAAGTCTATTCAGTCCTAGTCCAATGTTCTAACCACTACACCACCCTGTCTCTAGGATTACCTCTTGCTGGTTCCTCAAAGATCAAGAAGTCTTCCATGCTGAGACCCAGCTTGGTGTAGTAGTTAAGAGTGGTGGGACTCTAATTTGGAGAACCGGGTTTGATTCCCCACTCCTCCGCTTGAAGCCAGCTGGGTGACTTTGGGTCAGTCACAGCTCTTCTAGAGCTCTCTTGGCCCAGCCTACCTCACAGGGTGATTGTTGGTGTGGGGATAATAATAACACACTTTGTAAACCAATCTGAGTGGACATTAAGTTGGCCTGAAGATTGCTATATAAATCGAAAGTTGTTGTTATTGTTACTATGTTTCAGAAGTACCTGATTTGGAGCAAAGATTTGACTGAAACCACATGACTAGAAAGAAATCTGCCGCAACTAAGGTATGCTGTTATTTTGGGCTGGCGGAAGGTCTGTGCTTTATTACTGTGGTTTAACTGTGATAGCTCACGGCCTCAAGGGTGAGAAGATGTGATTTGGGAGCCTCGGCTCATATAGGGATACTGCAAAGAGGGCGTGAAAAATTGCCCTCATTTAGCAAGCAGCGATAAGAACAAAGCCAATAGCGCCTTACGGTTTTATACACATTGCTTCCTTCCACCCCGAAGACCTGAAAAAGCCGTCTGACAAATGGCTTGGTTTTCTTCCAAGCCTGCCGGTGAGAATCTTTTTAAAATAATGTTTAATCTCCATCTCAGTCAAAACACTTCTGATCTGGCTGGGAGTTTCCGGATGGTTTTATTGAAGTGTGCCTATGAAACGATATCAAGCATAAACACCGAGGATGGCAGGAATATTCGAAACATGCCCACTCATCTATTTACATCAGAAAACGTCCCTGGAGATCATAGCTGGTTTTGATCCACAAATGAGTAATAATGAGGGACTGGAGAAAGGAACACCGGCCTGCAAAGTTCTATTTTTATTTTTAAAGTACATTTGTTCGCCCTATTTAATTGTTCTGGGACATTTCCCAGACTTTTAGCCCCTTGCAGTTTTCTGAGAGAGATCATACTGCAGGAAGATGCCTTATAAACCTCTGTTCAATGCTGGACGTTCAAACTTAAAGTATCTTTCAGCTTAATAATAAAGAGTCCATTAACACCTTTAAAACTAACCAACTATGTTATAGCATAAGCTTTTGAGAAACAAAGCTCTCTTCGTTGGATACATCTGACGAAGAGAGCTGTGGTTCTTGAAAGCTTATGCTACTGGACTCTTTACTATTTTGCAACTGCAAACCAACACGGCTAACTCCTCTGGATCTTCACCTTAATAGTTGTCCAAACCTCTGCTTGGAGATCTCCAGTGATGAAGTCCTCCTAGGTAATTGGTTCAATTGCTGAAGTGCTTTTGCCATTAGGAAGTTTCTCTGACTGTTCCAAAGAAATCTCATCCCCCTGTAATTTAAACACATCGGTTCTAGGCTAGCCCTCTGGAGCTGTTAGGGTTGCCAACTTCAGGTGGGAACTAGAGATCTGGAATTTCCACTGATCTCCAGACTACAGAGATCAGTTTCTCCTGGAGAAAATGGCTGCTTTGGAGGGTAGATTTTATTGTACCACATGCCTCCTGAGCTTTTTCCCTTCCCCAAACCCCGCCTTCCCCAGGCTTGACCCTCAAATCTTCAGGAATTTCCCAACCTGGAGCTGCAGAGAACAAGTCTACTCTTCTCCAGATCTTTCAAACTTTCCTTGTCGGAATTGTTTTCCAGGTCCCAGGCTATGTTTGCTGCCATCATAGAATCATAGGGTTGGAAGGACATCCAGGGTTACCTAGTCCAACCCCCTGCACAATGCAGGAAATTCACAGTCCCCCCCCCCCGCCCACACACACACCCTGTGACCCCTGCTCCATGCCCAGAAGACAGCAAAACACCTCTAGGATCCCTAGCCAAACTGGCCAGGGGAAAATTGCTTCCTGACCTCAAGGTGGCAATCGGCTTTACCCTGGGCATGTAAGAAGAGGCCACAAGAACTAAGCGCTGATGTAACCCTTCCCGCCCTCCCTCTCATGATCTGCCCAGGTTCACAGAATCAGCATTGCTGTCAGATGGCCCTCTAGCCTCTGCTTCAAAACCTCCAAAGAAGGAGAGCCCACCACCTCCCGAGGAAGCCTGTTCCACTGAGGGACCGCTCTGTCAGGAAGTTCTTCCTAATGTTTAGCTGAAAGCTCTTTTGATTTAATTTCAGCCTTTTGGTTCTGGTCCGACATTCTGAGGCAGTCGAAAACAATTCCATGCCATCCTCTATATGACAGCCCTTCAAGTACTTGAAGATGGTTAGCATATCACCTCTCAGTCATCTCCTTTCCAAGCTAAACATACAGAGTTCCTTCAACCTTTCCTCACAGGACTTGGTCTCCAGACCCCTCAACATCCTCTGAACCTTGTCTGAGATTAATCTTTTTGTAAGCCAACAAGGCCCATCTCCCAGATACTAGCATCCCTCCTAAGAAGATGGGTAGAATAATAATAATAACAACAACATTCGATGTATATACCACCCTTTAGGACAACTTAGTATCTACTCGGAGCAGTTTACAAAGTATGTTATTATTATCCCCACAACAACAATCACCCTGTGAGGTGGGTGGGGCTGAGAGAGCTCCAGAAAGCCGTGACTAGCCCAAGATCACCCACCTGGCTTCAAGTGGAGGAGGGGGTAATCAAACCCGGCTCTCCAGAGTCCTGCGCTCTTAACCACTACACTAAACTGGCCCTCCAGTTTGGAAGACAGGTTTTCCTCCCAGGAAACACCCTCAGAGATAACCCAGTGGCACAGCTGATAGTGTGAGGATTGGTTCTGCTCGAAATTTGTGGTTTCTACGGTATATGCCAATGAGGAAGTGACCCTGCACGGCCCAATCGGTTCTGCAGCTTCATAATCACTACCTGCACTTTTGCTGTCTTGTGCTCTGCCCGGCTGCCACACTCGATCCTAGCTTTTACAGGAAAAAAACCCCCATCACCACTCCGTCGGATCAATGGGACAGTGAGGTTCTCATCATCTTGAGAAGTGTCTATCAAGCCCAGAAATTGCTGAATACCTGTGTGCATTTGCCAGGAGTAATTGCCTGAAGTTGGGGAATGAGATCTAATCAATACAACAATGGCACCCAACTGGTTTCTACAAAACCTTATGATTCGTAATCTCCAGGGCTCATTTGGAGGGGGAACGCGCCGGAACGGCGTTCCGGTAGAGCTGAAAAGTGGTCACATGGGTTTTGGCCCCGCCCACATGATTCCTTTTCCTCCCCCTGCCTCCCCTCGAAAGGAGGGTAAGCTGCTTCAATTCATTCTGCTGCTTTATTTTCATTCGTGACTAGTGAGTGAGTGAGTGAGTGAGTGAGTGCGTGCAAGCAGGGCTGCTGCGGCTGGCTCTCCAGAGGAGGGTAAGCTGCTTTGAGTTCATTCTGCTTTATTTTCAGGAAATACCTGGAGATTTTGGGGGAAAGGGGACTGAGGGGTGGGTGTTGCCTTCTGACACAGGTCCGGTGATGTCAGGGGGTGTGGCAAATGCTAATGAGATATGCTAATGAGCTATGCTAATGAGTTCCTGCAGTCCTTTTTCTACGAAATGACCCCTGGTAATCTCAGTCTTGAACCAGTGATTGGAGTTCCTGGTCTCATGCTAGACGAGAAACACAGTCATGCAGGAAGAAGACAAGATAGAGGCTGTGCTGGTGAGTAATCCATATGTTGAGGAGGGGCCATGGCTCAGTGGGAGAGCGTTGGCTTTGCAGGCATAAGGTGCCAGGTTCAGTCCCGGGCATCTCCAGATAAAAGGATCAGGTAGTAGAAAGACCTACACCTGAGGCCCTGGAGAGCAGCTGCTAGCCTGAGTAGACAATACTGATCTTGATGGACCAAGGGTCTAATTCAGTATAAGACAGCTTCATGTGTCACCCTGGAGTGCTGCTGCCAGTCAGAGTAGACAATACTGACCTTGATGGACCAAGGGTCTGACTCATTATAAGACAGCTCCATGTCTGTTCAAATGCTCTTAGTAGAGAAGAATTTAATTGTGGATGCCATTGTATTATTTTTACAGAGCCAGTATTGTGTGGTCATAAGAGTGTTGGACGAGGATCTGGGAGCCCCAGGTTCAAATCCCCAGCCTGCCATGGAAGCTCGCTGGGTCACCTTAGTCACATACTCTCAGCCTAACCTACCTCACAAGGTTGTTGTGAGGATAAAATGGAGGAGAGGAGAACAACGTCAGCTGCTTTGGTTCCCTTTTGGGGAGAAAGGTGGGATATAAATAAAATAAGGAACTAAATAAATCATACTTCAAAGTATCACCCTGACCTGGATAGCCCAGGTGAGCCTGATCTTGTCAGATCTCAGAAGCTAAGCAGGATCAGCCTGGGTTAGCAATTGGATGGGAGACCTCCAGAGAAGACCGGGCTTGCAGAGGCAGGCAATGGCAAACCCACCTCTATTAGACTCTTGCCATGAAAACCCCATGGGGGGGGAGGTTCACGGGTTCACCTTGTCAGCTATGATTTGAGGGCACTTTCCACCACCATCACTTCAAAGTATCAGGTTCAAAGTAATCCTCCTGGAGACCAGGTGGAGGTGAGCAATTCTGCTGGTTTGTCAGTTACGTCTGTTCCACCAGCTCCATCTCTTCTTGGAAAATGAGGGTCTCGCTTCCATCATTCATAGTTTAACAGCCTCCAGGACTGACTACTGCGATTCACTGGCATTGTGAATTTCGCGCCAGTGGCCTCTCCCACTGGTGCGAAATGTGACAGCTTGCCATCTAGTGGCAGAAAGTAGAAACACATCCCATTGCTTTTGCAGCAATTCTATTGTATAGATTATGGTGCTATTTTCCAGCATGAAGGGTGTTGCATTGGGTTCCCATTGGGTCGGGGAAATAAAAAAGCCACTGGTGTTCCATGCATTGTTATATCACTCCTGGATATAACCTGGATGTGACGATGGGTGGCTCTAGGAATCACCAAAAACTCTATGGTTTTTCCCAGAAGTAATGTCATCATGTATGCAAAACTGACTCCCTACCATGTCTCTCTACCCCCACCTTCCTTCTGGTTGCAAGCTCAGCTTGGCAACCCTGCACAGTTTGGCCCTATACCCATGAGCCCCCACCCCCTGCCCATAACAGTCATACTGTGCATTAAGGCAGGTCCTGTTTAGATCCTTCTTAACCTAGTTATTAAAATTGAAGGCACGGTCCCATTGTGCAAGAGAATGAAAGGACAGAGTGGACAGTACCAGGCCAGATGTCACACTCGGTTGTCATTTTTTGAATGAACCTTAAAAAAAAATGCAAACAATTAGCACATCAGGGCAAAATGTCTAGCCTGCTTCCAGAATGCTAGCTTTCTACTTGCAGGGAGGTGTTTAACAAAAACCATGTAGGGGGATCTTAAAATGGCATCTCCCACCTGTTGCCTAGTCCAGTCTCTTCCAGCAAACTTTCTAGGGCTTGGATGGAGCCTGAACTTTTTAACAAGCCCTTGAAAGAGCTGAAAGATTTTTTCCCCCTATATTCATTTGAATGGATGTGATTCTAACAATCGCCTTCGTCTCCCACGGACTGTGCCAGCAGCAATTAGCGATGTAAAGGCTGTGAAAGGAGCGAGAAAAAGCGGCCGGGGGAGGGGGGAGAACCCCATCGTGGCTCTGAATGAGCCCAGATGGTCGGCACCAATTGATCGGAAGTGATTGATTAACTCTGCAATCAAGCCATTCATCGGTTAATGAATTGCACGAGTGCATCAATTAATGCATTTCACCCTAAAGAGAGAGGAGGGGAGAAAACCCGTTCATAAAGACTGAGGACTGGCCGGGCCTTTCCAGTGGGCCGCAGTGCCAGAGAAGGCCAGA
This sequence comes from Eublepharis macularius, assembly GCF_028583425.1. Taxonomy (NCBI): domain Eukaryota; kingdom Metazoa; phylum Chordata; class Lepidosauria; order Squamata; family Eublepharidae; genus Eublepharis; species Eublepharis macularius. The sequence goes on from NC_072798.1 coordinate 6,307,817, forward strand.
CTCCCCTTGATGTCCGTGATGTTTAAAGGGAGAGGGGAGTGAAAGAGAGAAAGAAAAACAGAACTGAAGCACCCTGCAAAAAAATAAAATAAAAAAAAAACCCAGGCTCTATTTATACATCAGAAAGCAGCATCAAAGGGCAAAAGCCCTATTTGTTTTCCTTTCATGTGTCACCTTTATCTCTGGAAAATGCTAAGGGCCCTCTCTTATATCACCTGTGGGATTGCCAACTTCCAAGTAGTCAACCTAACACAGAGTAAGCCACCCCGAACAACAACCTGTAACTAGAATGGAAATCCAAAATCCAGGGAAAGATACGTAAAGTATTTTTATATATATATTTTTGATAATGTTTATAATCTAAAGTGCAAAGTGGTCAAGTGCAAAATGACATCATACAATACAATAAATGTGTGTGTGTGTGTGTGTGTGTGTGTGTGTGTGTTTGTGTGTGTGTGATGTGCCGTCAAGTCGTTTCCGACCTATGGTGGCCCTATGAATGAAAGACCTCCAAAACGTTCTATAGAGACCTGCTCAGATCCCGCAAACTGGAGGACGTGGCTTCTTTTATTGAGTCAAGCCACTTCATTTTAGGTCTTCCTCTTTTCCTGCTGCCTTCTACTTTTCCTAGCATTATTGAGTTTTCCAGAGAATCTTGCCTTCTCATGATGTGACCAAAGTACGATAGCTTTAGTCTTGTCATTGTAGCCTCTAGGGAGAATTCAGGCTTGATTGGATCCAGTACCCACTTATTTGTCTTTCTGGCTGTCCATGGTATCCACAAAACTCTCCTCCAGCACCACATTTCAAATGAATCAGTTTTCTTCCTGTCAGCTTTCTTCATTGTCCAACTTTCACATCTATACATAGTAATGGGGAATACCATAGTTTGGATTATCTTGATCTTGGTTCCTAGAGAGACATCTTTATCTTGAAGGATCTTCTCTAGCTCCCTCAAAGCTGCTCTTCCAAGTCTCAATCTTCTTCTGATTTCTTCATTGCAGTCTCCCTATTGGTTGATGATCGAGCCAAGGAAAATAAAATATTGAACAACAATTTCCTCATTGTCAATTGTGTAATTCCTCGGTAGTCATTACTTTTGTCTTCTTGATGTTCAGTTGTAATCCTGCTTTGGCGCTTTCCCCTTTAACCTTCTTCAGTAGTCATTTCAAATCTTCACTATTTTCTGCTAGTAATGTGGTGTCATCTGCATATCTCAAATTGTTAATGTTCCTCCCACCAATTTTCACTCCACCTTCTTCTAGATCTAACCCAGCTTTCCTTATGATATGCTCTGCATAGAGGTCTAACAGGTAGGGAGATAATATGCATCTTTGTCTGACACCCTTGCCAATTGGAAACCATTCCGTTTCCCCATATTCTGTCCTGACAGTAGCCTCTTGTCCAGTAAATAGTAAATTTCAAGGCTAAATCCACATGTCCCAGCATAGCACTAAACAACTGGAACAATAGCATCATCCTGGTGCAATGTCTGATGTCATCACGCCACATCATGGCGTGATGACATCAGAAATCTCGCGAGGAAGATGCTGTCATTCCGGCAGTTTAGCACTATGCTGGGACTTGTGGATTCAGCCCAACATTAAACAGATAACACCCCAATACAAATATGTATATCTATATCCAAGAATCTTCTTTGGTCCAGACAACGGCAAGGAAATCCGAACACAATAGGCCAACTACACCTTTGAAATATTTGTTTCTGTTCTCTTGCAGGTGCGTGGACACGAGGTGCTCCTAGGAAGGTATGTATAAGTCCAACAGATAAGCGTAAGACTACTTATAGAATCATAGAATCATAGAGTTGGAAGGGGCCATACAGACCATCTAGTCCAACCCCCTGCCCAGTGCAGGATCAGCCTAAAGCATCTCTGACAAGTATTCATCCAGCCTCTTCTTGAAAACTGCCAGTGAAGGGGAGCTCACCACCTCCCTAGGCTGCTGATTCCACTTTTGAACTACTCTGACCGTGAAAAAGTTTTTCCTAATATCCAGTCGGTACCTTTGTGCATGTAGTTTTAGCCCATTGCTTCGCGTCCTACCCTCTGCTGCCAACTGGAACAGCTCCCTGCCCTCCTCCAAATGACAGCCTTTCAAATATTTCAAGAGAGCAATCATGTCCCCCCTCAACCTCCTCTTCTCCAAACTAAACATTCCCAAGGCCCTCAGCCTTTCCTCGTAGGGCTCAGTCTCCAGACCCCTGATCATTCTTGTCGCTCTCCTCTGCACCCTCTCGATTTTGTCCACATCCTTTTTTACTTAGAACCATTGTCCAAAATTATTGCACATACTTGTCTTTTTCTTTATGTAGGAGGATTCAAGAATATCAGGAACGGGTCCTGTTGAGAAACCGACAAGAGGCCGGCTGATTTAGACTTGTTTCATAAATTATAATTTCATCGGGGGTCCTCTGTCTGTTCCAGCAAGGATTATCAAAAATTATATATAAAAAATACTTTACATATCTTTCCCTGGATTTTGGGTTTCCATTCTAGTTACAACCTCCAAGTAGTGGCTGGAGATATCATGGAATTACAACTGAACTCCAGGTTACAGAGGCCATTTCCCCTGGAGAAAGCAGCTGCCTTGGAGGGTTGATCCACTGGCATTGTACCATATTGAGGCTTCTCTCTGCCCCAAACCCTGCCCGCTTCAGGCACCACCTCCAAATCTCCAGGAATTTCCCAACCTGGAGCTGGCAACCCTAACGTGGAAGGTAATAGCTCATTTATACTGAGCAACCTGTGCTGCAGTTGCTTTCTGTAGGCATGCAGGGCAATGCCTGCCACCGGGAAAGCCTTGGGATGGGCACAGAGGTACTTAAGGCGCCTTTTGCTCATTGTTGGCCACACACTTCATCTATGCCAAGCTGAATGCCTCTAATACCTGTCGTTCCAGAAATGCGCACGGAACAAATGCTCCCCCAGCTCTTAGGAAATCCAATTTTATGGACACGGTTCCCCTATCAGGCTAAATTTGCAGGATGTGTTGTGGGGGGATTAAGTCGCAGACGTCTTGGCTGCTTTCAAGCTCTTAAACAAGCTGATGAGGGGGACAGAATTTGAGCTATGTGGCTCGCTGGGACATAGGACTGGATTTGGGTTGCCAACTCTGGGATGGGAAATTCTGGAGATTTGGCAGTGGGGCCTGGAAGGGCGGGGTTTGGGGAGAAGAGGGACCTCAGCAGGGTATAAAGCTGTAGAGTCCACCTTCCAAAGCTGTCATTTTCTCCAAGGGAACGGATATCTGTTATCTGGACAGCAGTTGTAATTTGGGAAGATTTCTAGGCCTCACCTGGAAGTTGGCAATCCAAGCCCGGAGTGCCTGTGAATTAAAAAATTAAGCACCTCGGAGCATAAACAGAGCATGCAGGCAATCCATCTGGCATTAGTTGTGTTCAACTTCCAGGCTAAGGGGCATTAGGCAACCTTGACCCCCCCCAGAATTTTTTTTTTTTAAAATAATCAACAGGGACAGCTAACATTTCATGGACATTTTCTCACTTTTCACACTGCTTACCTGCTCCTGGAACGTCGCAAAATATCGCGCAAAAAATGCGGAAGATAGCGTCTTCTCGAGAGAGTTTTGCGCGATGTCGCGCAAAACTCTTGCGAGAAGACACTATCTTCCGCATTTTTTGCGTAATATTTCGTGACGTTCCGGGAGCAGGTAAGCAGTGTGAAAAGGGCCATGGCACAATGGACTGGATATAGTTGAGGGACACTGGAGTATTGATACTAGAGTATGTTCATGACAGTAATGTATGAAAATGCTGGTTAAGGAAAAATCATTAAAATTGTGTCGGGGACCTGGCAGAATGATCTCTTCTTTTAAGAGATCGGTGGGAAGAAGCAAGCCGAGATCGACTCAGAGATGTGTGTGGTTATTAGACAGAGAGCTTCAGGAAAGCAAACAGAAAGCCTCTCTACAAAGGTCGTCCTCAGATTCATATTAATAAAGTATTGTTAAGTAGGAGAACAAGGATTCTGTCAAAGCAAGATTTGAGTCCAATGGCACCTTAGAGACCAACAAGATTCTTAGGATATAAGTTTTCAAGACTCAAAGTTCCCTTCTTCAGATTCCCGGTGCCACTGGACTCAAATCTTGCTGTTCCACTGCAGACCAACACGGCTACCTCCCCAGTTCCTACATAATTTAACTCCGCTTGGTACCAAGAGTGGGGTGGCCTTGTGCCACACTTCTCCTTGCTTCTTGGGTGAACAGTAGATGCTGTCAAACATGCAAGACCAACCGCATTTGTGAAGGGTAGACGGATTGTCCCTGGAACTCCTGCTGGGAATGTTTATACAGCCCTAACTTATGACATTTCACTGGTCGAGAGTAGACCTGGCTTCGAAATTTTGGGACTCTTGGACAAGAGGACACCGCTGACCCAACAGGGCGGGCTGGAGGGGGCTAGCACCAAAACATCTGTAATGTAACTGTGCCCTATTCAGTTCTGCCCATAGGCATGTCCTGCCCCAATCACATATGAACGAATGGCTGAAGTTGCCTTATCTTGACTCAGACCATAGATTTATCTAGCTCACTACTGTGCTGTCTTTTCTAACTGGCAGAAGGTCTCTAGGTTCCTTGGAAGATGGACTTGATGGTGGAGAGCGCCATCAAGTCAGAGGTGACTTATGGAGACCCCTGGTGGAGTTTTTATGACAAGAGACTAACAAAGATGTTTTGCCATTGCCTGCCTCTGCAACCCTGACCTTCGTTGGAGGACTTCTATCCAATTACTAACCAAGGCCGACCCTACCTAGCTTTCACAATCTATGGAGTCTGAGCTAGCTTGGGCCATCTCGGACATGGCTCATTACTTCATACTACCTGATCTTTTTTCTCTGGAACTTCCAGGAATTGAACCTGGGACCTTCTGCATGCAAAGGAGATGTTTTATAACAACAACAACAACATTCGATTTATATACCGCCCTTCAGGACAACTTAACACCCACTCAGAGCGGTTTACCAAGTATGCCATTATTATCCCCACAACAAACACCCTGTGAGGTGGGTGGGGCTGAGAGAGCTCTGGAAGAGCTGTGACTAACCCAAGGTCACCCAGCTGGCTTTAAGTGGAGGAGTGGGGAATCAAACCTGGCTCTCCAGATTAGAGTCCCACACTCTTAACTACTACACCAAACTGGCTCTGGTAACTGGCTCTGGTATTGGTAACTTCAAACCTGGCTCTCCAGATTAGAGTCCTGCCGCTCTTAACCACTACGCCAAACTGGCTCTCACTTATCACTGAGTTATGGTCTCTCCCCAACTAATTTGCGTAATATGCTGCCTGAATTGTTCATGTTTATCCAGTAACGTTTGTGGCAGATATTTATTTGTTTTCGTTTGTAAGCTTCCTTGGAGAGGAGGCATCAAATTTTTCTGAATAAATATTTGAGCTTGGTCTCCCCGGTGCTAATCTGATGCTCAGTCCACTAAATCCCACAGTGAGTTACAACTTTTATATTCTGCATTTATTCAGAATGCCATCCAGGGTCCATCTTAAAAATCAAAACTGGAGCTTAACCTTGCCCTCCTATTCGCCCAGTGAAGCATAGATTGAAATTGGTCCCGTTTGTGATTTTACTTTGGAATGCAGCAAGATTGTTGACTGCAGGGATAATGAAGATGAAAATACTCTTGTTTTAAGGCTCCCCCCTGCTTCTGTCTTACTGGGGTCTCTGTTAGCTTCAGGGCTGCGGCATCAGCCAAATTTAGTTTCCCTCTGATGCTGTCTGTGATTTAGAGCTGCTGGAAGCCACCAGTCGTCAATGGCTATTAAGAAAGGAATCATGCTTAATAAAGTCATCTCTTGACGTAACACAAGAGCATTCCCTGACAATAAGACATGATCTGTACTAAATGCTGCTCCTGTGATGCAGAAATGTACACCTCAAGGTCCATGCTAGGGCTGCCAACTCCAGCTTTGGAAATTCCTGGAGATTTGGCTGCAGTACCTGGGGAGAGTCAAGTTCGGGATGGGAAAGAGCTTAGTTATTTCTCACTCCTGTTTTTCCTAGATATTATGGTATACCTCCAAAGCTGCCATTTCCTGCAGGGGAAATGATCTCTGAAGTCTGGGGATAGGTTATGATTTCAGGTGAATTCCAGGTCCCACCTTGAAGTCGGTAACCCTAGCTCATGAACATTGCAGGGGGGGGGGGTTAACCACACATCCATCCATACCCCACTGGAAGCCAGTTCTGCAATCTGGAGAACATCTGGTGTGTGTGTGGGGCGGGGGGGGAAGAGAATGGGGGGACTGGAGGGGGGAAGTTGCTGCTTAAAATCTTTTCATGCCCCGATGTTTGCACATGGTTTGTCGGGTGTAAGTTCCCTGGACAAGTTGCATGCATTATTTTTTTCTTTATGAACGTTAGAAAGTTGGTTAACTTTCTCCAAAGCTTTAAAATGCTGCAGAATGCAGAGAGGGAGTACATTAGGCGAATGATAAGGTCGTGATTCAAGGCCACAAAAGCCAAGGAACGGGAGAGTTAAAGCTCCCTGGGTGCTTGTAACTCTGACCCCCTTCCTTGGAGTCATTATGATGCCACGTATGATCCCATAATGAAAGGCCCTATAACCACGGACTTTGGGGACCCTTAACTCTGAATTTCCCGGGTCTACTGGGTTTAAATCACAGCCGTAACGTTCCATTAAAATGGAACTCCTTTTTTCAACAAATTAACTCCAAGGAAGGTTGTAAAGAGACCAAAGGGCAGAGAGAAAATTGGGAGGGAAGGCAAGGATGCCGCTCGTGTTTAGAAAGTAAGATGGGCAGGAAGGATAATAGATGGCTCTGCAACATCTCTGTGAGGTGTAAAGCCAGAAGATTGCGGAGGCCAGTGTTAGAAGAGGTGGATTCGACGCTGTCCCTTTCCTCAGGTTTTAATGGGGTACAAACCAGAAAGTTAGAAAGACAGGGCATCTGTTTACTCCTTCCTGACTGAACTATCCTTTGATGTGTAGATAGCTAACCTCAGGACTTCCTCCTCGTGAAATCCTTCACTTCCTCCCTTTGTCACACAACTATCTCTTCTCTCCATATTGCACCAAGCATGCAGAATGTGTCCTGCAATCCATGCCCTTCCTTAGACTATTTAGGTAAATAGGAATTTATCTCTCCTTTTCTTATCAGAGTATGAAGTTCCTATAATAAAGAACTCTTATTTCTTTTCTACACCTAAACGAAGTGCAAGTTTGTTATTTTCTCTCTCACACCCATACTAGCCAGGGGAGCTCCAAACACCCATCACCATCTCTTGGCAATTGATGCTACTCTGCTACCCTCGTACTAGTTTATGGAGGTCCAGTTTTTAAAATTTATTTTAATTGCCAGGACTTGTGGTCATGAGAAAGGGAACAGCATCCTCCATGGCACATCACACTCAGGGATCGCCAGATGGTTTTCTGAATCATTATAATAGATTTATATACCACCCTTCAAGACAACTTAACACCCACTCAGAGCGGTTTACAAAGTGTGTTATTATTATCCTCACAATAATCACCCTGTGAGGTGGGTGGGGCTGAGAGAGCTCTGAAAACTATCACTAACCCAAGGTCACCCCTCTGGCTTCAAGTGGAGGAGTGGGGAATCAAACCTGGCTCTCCAGATTAGAGTCCTGCTGCTCTTAACCACTACACCAAACATTAGAACACACAGATACATTTGGATTGGAGTCCAGCGGCACAGAGACCAAAAAGATTTTTCAAGGATATAAGCTTTTGATAGTCAAAACTCTTCTTCAGATACCAAATACTTCTCCAGATACTTTAGATTTGATATTGGGAAAAGGGAGCTTTGACTCTCGAAACATTATACCCTTGAAAAATCTTGTTGGTCTCTAAGGTGCCGCTGGACAAATCCTGCTGTTCTACTGCAGACCAACACAGTTGGTCTGCAGTAGAAATAGATAACAGTTGAGCATGGATAACAGTTGGTATCTGAAGAAGTGAGCTGTGACTCACGAAACCTCATAACCTACCACAAATTTTTTTAGTCTTATAGGTGCTACTGGACTCTTGCTCTCTTCTACAGATAACAGTTGTGTCTCTTTGTCCCTAGTCCTTTTTTGCTTGCCTAAATGGCACTGAGAATGGGTCCTGAAAACCTCTGTTGATGTTGACGGGAGAGGTGTGGCTTCAAGAGCCCTTTATTTAGTTATTTAGAGCATTTTGGACCTTATTTAGAACATTTGCTTGTGGGTTGGTTTCTGTTAAATTTTAAGAGATTAGATTTTAAAAGTTAGATTTTAAAAGTGTGTCCTTGGGATCATGAGCTAACCTGGGCTTCCAGTAACCTGTACTAATGCTAGAAATATCTGTTTTTTTCTGTTGATTGACAAATTGATTGACAGATAAAACTTATATGTCTCCTCCCCAGAGAAACTGGTGGAGGTGGCTCCCACCCTAAAAATAGCAATATCCAACTCTTAAAAAAAGGAGCCAAAGCATAAAATGGCAGAAAATATTTATCAGCCTAAAATGAACCTTGTCAAACAATCCGCAAGCTAGAAGCAGATGGTAAAAATAATGTTTGAAGATTAAAACTCTTGATTCAAAGCTAGGGTAAAAAAAGAAACAACAACAACAACATTCAATTTATATACCGCCCTTCAGGACAACTTAACACCTATTCAGAGCGGTTTACAAAGTGTGTTATTTTCCTCACAACAATCACCCTGTGAGGTGGGTGGGGCTGAGAGAGCTCTGAGAGAGCTGTGACTGACCCAAGGTCACCCAGCTGGCTTCAGGGAATCACACCTGGATCTCCAGATTACAGTCCTGCCGCTCTTACCCACTACATCAAAATGTTTGGCCAGGCACATCAAAGAGAGTAGGATAGATGCCGAGCGAGCCACAAGGGGGTATTCCAAAAGTGAGACGCCACCACTGAATAAGCCCTGTCTTTGGTCACCATCTGCCTCACCTCGGAAGGACACTGAGAGCTGGCCTTATGAGAAAGACCTGAAATGGGTGGCTGGCCTGTACAGGAGGTGGTAATTCAGGTGTCAATCCTGCAGTGCAGTGGAATTCTCCTTGAAATTATGCCCCGTACCTTCCATGCCTCAGGAAGGGCTTTGTGTGAATGGTGCTTCCAACACCGCACTTAATGTAGCATAGTGATTCTAGTACAAATGAGCAGCAAAGTTTAGAATATTCTCAGAAAAACCAAAGCCTGTGGTCTTATCATGTTTTTTTTTTATAATAAGCTAGGCATTCAAGTTCCATGGCTGTGGTTACCATGATACTTCCATTGTTTTCCTTTTAAAAAAAATGCACCTCTTCTCCCATCTTTTCCACCCTTAGACAGAGAAGATAAAAACACATGATGACTGGGTGGCTAAGAAAACCAGACATTGTCTGCTACACATACCTGAGGTTTATAAAAGCAACGTTCCCTGTTTTATTATTATTATCAGGTGTCATTTCGTAGAAAAAGAGCTGGAGGAACTCATTAGCATAACTCATTAGCATATGCCACGCCCCTTGGCATCGCCGGCAGTGTGTCATTAGCATAACTGATTTGCATATGCCACACACCCCCTGACGTCACCTATCCTGGCTGTTTTGGACCCAATCCTGAACATTCAGGGCCAAAATTGGGCCCAAAATGGCAAAAAGGGGCTGAAAATGGCCGAAAAGGGGCCCAAAATGGTCAGGATTGGGCCACTGCTGTGAGGGAGAGTGATACACCACCAGTCAGAGGCCCAATCTGGGCTGTTTTGGACCCAATCCAGGCAGAAACGGGCCCAAAATGGCTGAGAGTCAGGTGGGCGGGGCCACCTATCATGTGACCTTTTGGGGGAACTTCCAGAACTGCATTCCTGCATGTTCCCCCTCAAAATGGGCCCTGATTATTATTATTATTATTTTGCAGGGGCCTGTCTGTTGCATTGTTAGCACGAGAACGGTGATGCGGGCTCTGCGGTTTGTAGCAAGAATTCATTCCCAGCATCGAAGCCCTCTGAAGTAATCTGACAAACAAAATCAATTACTTAAAAAAAAAAAACCCAAACAGCTGCAAGGTGGTACAGAATCACCATGAGCTTTGCTATTCAAGGTCCAGCAGAGGTCCGAAGCACAGAAGGGGGAGAGAGAGAGAGAGAGAGAGAGAGAGAGAGAGAGAGAGAGAGATTACCGCAGGCTTTCCTGGGGAGTTACCTCTCCTCTTTCCAAAGGCTGGAGCCCAGATAATCCAATTTCATGGCCGTCCTCTTGTGCCTTATTGGATCTTCCTGGAATTGATGAATGTTCATGCTCTGGAAGAGATGAAATAGCCAGCGGCCGCCGATCCTTTTGTCTTTAGTTACAGACCTGCTCTGATTCAAGGGAGGTCTCAGCAATGGCTGCAATGAAAACCACCCAATCTTTAATTTAGCCTCCTTAGGTTTCTTCTCAGGGACCATGGGGGCATTTTGGATAAGGGGCTTCGATTGATATCACTGAGAAATTCAGCAGTGGATGAACAAACAGGATACACTGAAGACCTGAAAATGCCTTATAGCGAATCGGACAACCATCAAGATCAATATTGGTTGTTGTGGGTTTTCCGGGCTGTATTGCCGTGGTCTTGGCAAGACCACGGCAATACAGCCGTGGCAAGACCACGGCAATACAGCCCAGAAAACCCACAACAACCATCGTTCTCTGGCCGTGAAAGCCTTTGACAATACAAGATCAATATTGTCTACTCGGACTGGCAGCAGCAGTCCAGAATCTCCACTAAAACATTTTCACATCACCTCCTAGCTGATCCTTTAAACTGGAGATTTTATTAATTTATTTGTTAAAACATTTTTACCTCGCCTTTTCTCGCAGTTCAAGGAGGCTTGCAATAGTAGGTTAAAAACATTTGCAGTTAAAACCGAAATAAAATATCATACACACACCCAAATCTCTACATCCTCTGTGAAATGCCTGAGGTCCAAGCTAGAAGTGACGAATTACATGTGCTGATCGAGTGGAATGCAAGTGGAGTGCAAGTGAACAGGGAGGAATATACACGAGTCTGTTCATTTGCCATTCAAGTATAATTCGTCACTTCTAGCTTGGCCCTTAGGAACAAGAACTGGATTTTGGGAGGGCAGCTCCTTGGGAAAGAGCCTGCCGAGGAGAAAAGCGACAGCCTGTTTCAATTTAACACAGATAGGAGACAAAAGTGCTGCAAAGTTGCATTTGTTGGCTGCGCTTTGGCTTGGCCCCAGGACTGATTTCATCACACATGAAGTGGATGAAGAAATACCATCTCTTGCACATGGGATTTCATGTATGCCGAGCAAATGCTGCACTACTGCCCCACAGCCCTCCTCTTTCAGGAGGGATAAGTGCTTGAGCGTGGAGAGGGCTTGACAGCTTTGTGGATGTGGCCTCTCCGCCTCCAAAGCACCATCAGAACTGTGGCATTAGAGGTCAGAATGGCAGCCCATGGTGGCACAAGGAGAGCCAGTTTGGTGTAGCAGTTAACAGAGGCAGGACTCTAATCTGGAGAGCCAGGTTTGGTTCCCCACTCCTCCAATTGTTGTGAGGATAATAACATACCACAACAACCATCGATAATAACATACTTTGTAAATTTCTCTGAGTGGGCATTAAGTTGTCCTGAAGGGCAGTATATAAATCAAATATTGATATTGTTGTTATTATTATTACAGTGCCAGCAAGGGAGATGTCTCTGCAATATGGCAAATCTGAATTCCAAGTGCTCACTCCCAAGTCCCCCCTCCAACCTATCTCCCGCTCTCTCCAAATGTTTGTCTTCTCCCCTCTCTTACAATTCAAGATCTCACTGTTTGTCTTTCCTGAATCTACTCTCCACCAACTTCATTGTGTATATTCTGGCAATTGCCAAGGAAGCAGGATGAGAAACCACTACCACCCAGTGGAACCTTCTTTATGGTTGCCAGCTCTGGGTTGGGAAATTCCTGGAGATTTGGAAGTGAAGCCTGGGGAGGGCACGGTTTGGGAAGGGGACGGACCCCAGCTGGGTACAATGCTACAGACTCCACCCTCCAAATCAGCCATTTCCTCCTCAAGAAGGGAACTCTGCCAGTGGTAGAGCATCTGCCTTGCATGGAGAAGGTCCCAAGTTCAGACCCCGGTGTCTCCACTTAAAAGCAGGGCTTTTTTTCAGTGGGAATGCAGTGGAACGGAGTTATGGCACCTCTTGAAAATGGTCACATGGCTGGTGGCCCCGCCCTCTGATCTCCAGACAGAGGGGAGTTTAGATTGCCCTCTGTGCAGCTCCAGCGGTGTGGAGGACAATCTTAACTCCCCTCTGTCTGGAGATCAGGGGGCGGGGCCACCAGCCATGTGACCATTTTCGCCGAGGGCAACCCACTGAGTTCCACCACCTCTTTTCCCAGAAAAAAAGTCCTGGTTAAAAGGATCATGTTAAATGCCTCTGCCTGGGACAGCTGGGTTGAAAATTCCTGGAGATTTGGGAGGTGGATCCTGAAGAGGATGGGGTTTGGAGAGGCGAGGGATATCAGCAGGATATAATACCATAGAGTCCACCGTCCAAAGCAGCCATTTTCTCCAGGGGAACTGGAGATCAGTTGTAATTCTGGGAGATCTCCAGCCCCCACCTTGAGGCTGGCAACGCTAGCCACTGAACACCAGCAGAATACTGATCTTGATGGACTGATGGTGTAAAGCAGCTTCTTGTGTGTTTCTGGAGATCAGTTGTAATTCTGAGAGATCACCAGGCCACACATGGAGCTTGGCAACCCTAACACCCCCGTTGCCATGTTCTCTCCCTCTCCATCTCCTTTGCCTTCTCATGCTGACTCCAGGGGCTTCATTGTGCAGGGCTCCACAGCTTTCATACAGAAGAAACCATCAGCCCAGATTTGATAATGTCTCCGTAGTTGCTGTGAGTTATTCTGCTGGCTGCAGATTTGTCTGTGCTGAGGTTTCAACGGGGGGTAGTCTGTTAAGGCACATTATGTGAAGCACTTGGATTCTCTAAGCGTGTCATTGGAGATCACAAAATCCGTCCATAAGGACTTCACGGCGAGGCGTGTTTCAGCCTACGAAAAGAAGAGGATTAAAAGAGCCTGGCGCCATGATACGTTCCGCTGTTGATATTCAACAAAATCAACATTGTGTTTGTTAAAATGCTGCATGATCCGCAGAAGAATCGGCGAGCTGAACGCATTCCTAAAAGCCGGCTGAACCAGCAACCGAGCCTGTTGCTAGCAGCACAGCCTGCAGAAAAGAAGGGCACAGAAGGGGACTCACATTCACACAGATGCTGTAGCACATGTTTGTGTGTGTGAAGATCAGAGAGTTGGGTGTGAAATACTTCCAGAACTCGGCAGGCAAAAAATGATGAGGGGTCCCAACACTATCTACCGCTCTTTCTTCCGCAAGGGGTTCACCCCAGGGAAAGCAGCATTTGCAGAGGGGAGGTGATAGGATACTGGAAAACAGAGGGAAGCCATCTGCCTGCCAGAGACATTAGCAGAATTGTCTGAAAACTGAAATACAAGCTCTCTGTTCCTCTAAGCCTTCCCCACCCCATTCTTTTCCTTTTAGCTTTGCCCTGTCTTCTTGCAGCTGCTGCAAAATGCTTTGAGATTTCCTTCTCTCTCTCTTTTAAAAAAGAAAAGCTTACCAGTATTGTTGTATCATATTGGGGGAAAGGTAGAAAAGATGTCTGGGGATGGTGAAGTTCTAGGAAACCACAGAACTTAAAAGCCATCAAAGGAAGAGGAGATATATGTGTGTTTTATTCTGAATAATTTATACTGCGCATGCAGTCCTACAGACATTTGGAAACAGTGGGTTCAGAAACAAACAGGGCAATCCTAAACAGTGTTACTCTAGTCTAAGACCATTGATTTCAATGGATTTAGAAAGGAGTAACTCTGTTTAGGATTTCACTGAAAACCTCCCAGTTTGGCACTTATAAAGCCGATTGGGAGCTGAGTCTAAACTCTTTAAACCTAGCTTATAGTAGGCTCAATGTTGTGCTCACCCTCCTTAATACAACAGGATTTGAGTCCAGTGGCATCTTACAGACCAACAAGATTTTCAGTGTAAGCTTTCAAGAGTCAGAGCTCCCTTCCTCAGATACGAGTAGAAATTGTTGCTACTCACCTAAACTATCCTCCTTTACAACCGTTCACTTTCTTTTCCCTTTCAAATTTACTATGGAGCTAAAACAGGTGGGCCTTCCAATTGGAATAAAATTGTAAACAGTCATAACTAGAGATGGGCCTGAACTGAAATATGAACCAAAGTTCGTCATGAACTGGGTTGTTTTTTTGGTTCGTGAACTAGCGGTTCGTCGGAGGGCATTTCTGACGAACCGCAATGATTTTTAGGCCAGTTTATTTGGTTCGTTTTTCAGCTTGTTTTTCAGTTGAGACAGCCTGGTGCTGATCAATCAGTTTCCTAAGAAACGTGGAGGGGGATGGGCTTTCTGCAGACCTTCTGCTGCCCCGGAAGTGACGTATTCACGAACCAAATGAACCAGTTTGCAAACCAGGCAATTTCATGCCAGTTTGTGGTTCGTGGTTCATGAAATGCGATGAGCTACGAACTGCAATGAACCGCCATTTTCCCAGTTCATGCCCATCTCTAGTCATAACGGTCCACACAAAATCCCAAAACAAGAACAAAACCCATGTAATACCTTTTATTAAGGCCTGCCAAACTGACACAAGACATTATGCCAGCTTTCGAGGCCACCAGAACTTTTCATCAGGTGGGATGATTAGAAAATTTAAAAAGACATATGGATAGGGAAGCAGATTTTTCACACCGTATTGTTACGAGCTGATCTTACAAGAATCCACTGTGAAATGTACACAGGCACAAAAATTTACTGCGCATTCTCTGGGAAGAAGCAATATTTGATGGTGTCCACTCTGTCTACTCAACAGAAATACAAAAGCAAGCATTAGTCCAACCCCATTCTTGTGAGTCCTCCATTAGACCTTTGGCACTGCTGCCACAAAATCCCCCGAAAAAACTCCTAGCAGAGTTGCCAGAACCAAATAGGGATCTATATTTCCCAGGATATTGTGGTTGTTGTGGGTTTTCCGGGCTGTATTGCTGTGGTCTTGGCATTGTAGTTCCTGACGTTTCGCCAGCAGCTGTGGCTGGCATCTTCAGAGGTGTAGCACCAAAAGACAGAGATCTCTCAGTGTCACAGTGTGGAAAAGATGTTGGCAGGTCATTTATATCTACTCAGGAGGGGTGGGGTTGGGCTGAGTCCAGAGTGTGGAATGCTAATAGAGCCCAACCCCAACCCTCCTGAGTAGATATAAATGACCTGCCAACATCTTTTCCACACTGTGACAATGAGAGATCACACTGTGACAGCTGCTGGCGAAACATCAGGAACTACAATGCCAAGACCACGGCTATACAGCCTGGAAAACCCACAACAACCATTGTTCTCCGGCCGTGAAAGCCTTCGACAATACATCCCAGGATATTGTTGTATATACTCATGACAATGTTTGGGACACAAGTAGGGTTGCCAGTCTCCAGCTGGTTTTAAAGTGACCAAGTGCTTATATGACATATACCATTTATCCAAATGAATACAATTAATACAATCGTTCATACAAATCACATCTCATGAATCACATTACACTCTCCAAGAGTTCTATACAAGAAACGTCAAGGAGGTGACTCCGGGAGAAAGTCCTTCGGTAAGTCTCTTAAGGTTAGAATAATCTAATAGTTCTTGCTCTAATGTCTTCTTCTTCCCTTCTTTTTTTATCCAGGTGTTTAGGTGGACGAGAACCCAAAGATTCCAAGCCCAAACTGGGGCTGGCTATCAGCAATGCTGATTCAGGGGGGGTGGAGTTTGGGTTGGGAAGGATGCTCAGCAGGGATGTGATTCCATGGAGCCTATCCTCTAAATCTGCCCTTTTCTTCAGGTGTACTGAGCTTTGTAGCATGGAGATAACGATAACAATAGCAACAACAACAATAACAGTGTGGTTATATATCATCCTTCTGGACAGATTAGTGCCCCACTCAGAGCAATGACCAAACTCAGTTATTATCTCCACAATCCATCTGGGGAGCTGGGCTGAGAGGAGTGGCTGACTCAAGGCTACCAGCAGAGCTCAAGGCAGTAGTGAGATTCAAACCAACAGAGTGATGCTTCACAACCCAACCATTTACCCAAGGCCACCTGCTGAGCTCAAGGCCGTAGTGGGATTCAAACCAACAGAGTGATGCTTCACAGCCCAACCATTTACCCAAGGCCACCTGCTGAGCTCAAGGCCGTAATGGGATTCAAACCAACAGAGTGATACGTCACTGCCCAACCATTTACCCGAGGCCACCTGCTGAGCTCAAGGCCGTAGTGGGACTCAAACCAACAGAGTGATGCGTCACAGCCCAACCATTTACCCAAGGCCACCTGCTGAGCTCAAGGCCGTAGTGGGATTCAAACCAACAGAGTGATGCTTCACAGCCCAACCATTTACACAAGGCCACCTGCTGAGCTCAAGGCCGTAGTGGGATTCAAACCAACAGAGTGATGCGTCACAGCCCAACCATTTACCCAAGGCCACCTGCTGAGCTCAAGGCCGTAGTGGGAGTCGTACTAGCAGAGTGCTGATTCGCAACCCAGCCGCAACCACTATGCTACAGCAGGTCTCACAGACATTCCAGCAGAACTTCAGGCCCCACCTGGAGGATGGCAGCCTTAGATGGAAACATTTGCTTGGGTGCCATAATTCATTGCGGGCACCGACATGCTGTTAAAGCTCTGCTATTTCACAGCTGCCGGAAGCATGGGAGGAAATGACAGGGTTTCCAACATCTCCAGACTACAGAGATCAGTTACTCTGGAGGAAATGGCAGCTTTGTAGGGTGCCTTCTAGGGCATTATACCCTGTTGAAGTCTTTCCCCTTCTCAAACCTTCCCCTCCTCAAACTACACTCTCGACAGGATCCGCCCCTCAAATCTCTAGGATTTTCCCATCCCAGAGTTGGCAACCCTAGGAAGTGTCATGTATTGCTAATGCTGCCAGGGCTCTGCTTGGACCCATGGCTGGCAGCATACGGTCGGGGTGGCGAGATACCTGGACACCACTCCCGGATGCCCCCATTTTGAGTACCACCTGGGGAGCTCACCTGCGACTGGTGGGTACCGTTTGCCAAGAGAACGGCAACATCCGGGACCAATGAAACCCATCGGCTCTGCGACAAGAGAGAGACGCTCAGTTTTGCAAGCTATACTAATTATGCAAAGCAAGCGTAATTGGGAACGGAGAACTGGCAGTTCTCCCAGGACTGTGCGACTCCATCAGTCAAGTGCAGGCCGGCACGTTTGAATCCGAATAATCAAACGGATCTCAGAAAGAGGAGAAGCAATAATCCTAAAAAGATAAGAAGAGGAGGGTATGTTTAAAGTCAGGAGGAATCTGTTATCCCTTTATTGTTTGGGACGTTTGTTTTCAGTGAAGTCTACTCCTTCATTCTCATTTAGTGCTGGAAATTTCTGACATGGATTCCGGCTTTCTGTTCCTGCGTTCTGAATGTCTTTCCCTCTCATTTTGTTATCAATGTGCACATTTGATAAAAATGCATATAATAAAGCAATACGGTTTAAAATAACTCTTGTGTGCTGTGATTTTTCTCTGTGTGTCTCTTTGCACAGGTATAGAACTCTGCAGAAATAATCTTGATACAATCACATTAACACCATTTGCGGGGCATGTTTTATCAATGCAAACATATAACAACAACAACAACATTCGATTTATATACCACCCTTCAGGACAACTTAATGCCCACTCAGAGCAGTTTACAAAGTATGTCATTATTCTCTCCACAACAAAACACCCTGTGAGGTGGGTGGGACTGAGAGAGCTCCAGAGAGCCGTGACTAGCCCAAGGTCAGCCAGCTGGCTTCAAGTGGAGGAGTGGGGAATCAAACCCAGCTCTCCAGATTAGAGTCCCGCACTCTTAACCGCTACACCAAACTGGCTCTGGTAACTGGCTCTGGTATTGGTAACTTCAAGAAGAAAAGATGTACATTTACAAAAGTAGTTGAAGATGCAGCCATGAGCACATACGTAACATGTTGTAAACAATTTGGAAATTTCAAAAAGTGACAAAGAGGGAGACATCCTAATGCACCAGTTTCGTGGTGAGACTAGGAGCAGTGTTAAACAGGTTTACTCAAAAGCAGTCCCATGATATTCGATAGGGCTTACTCCCAGGAAAGCAGCAAGCATGATTTGGAAATATAAAATCTGGAGAGAAAATTGGCTGAAGAGAACTTCAGAAGCCACCGTATTTTCAACTAGCAGCAACAGGGAAAATCCTCCAAACGGAATCACGAAAGCAAGAGGCCGCTACCCTGCGGAGGAGAAGGCAAAAAAGTAATAAGGAAAACTAATTTGATTGTTATAATGCAAAAATGCAGAACTGACTATGAAGTCAACTATCAGTGAAACTAACAAGTAACAGTAACTGTTTCAATACTCCAATGACAGTGTGTATATTAAATGAGCATAATAGGTATACAAAGGAAAAGGTAAGGAATCCATCCAGTACACCACTGGTAGGAAATAAGTCCCACGTATAGTAACAAACGTACAATAACGAAAAGGATTTTTTCTCTTTCTTTTACAGTAAATGGTTCAGTTGTCAGGTATACTCAAAAGGAAAATCCAAACGTTCTTGTTTTCCAAAATATGTCCAATAAAGTTCAATGTTCTTAATCCAGAAAGGTCATTCTTTAACCTCAGGAGTAGAGCCGACGGGCGTGGGCCGACATTACAAACCCGTTTTCTGGATCACACTTGTTGACAGGCTCATATTACCATGACAATTTCTAGAAAACAGCACACAAAAATCTAACATATAATTCCCCAAAACAATGTACAATCAGAAAATCTCACATAACTATCAATGTATAATCAGAGAATCTCATGTTACTTACAATGTCAGTGGTCATCACACACCCACCAAATGGTACAGTGTTTCGACGGAAAATTACCGTGTGGGCGTCATTCCTCATCACTCTTTCATACAGTGTTACCTTAAAGCAACAATGCCACTCAAATCAACATCAATTTAAAGCAACAAGAACAATCAACAGGATATAAAGCAATAGTACAAAAAATTACAAAAAACAGGCAAATTAGTTTTCCTTATTACTTTTTCGCCTTCTCCTCCGCGAGGTAGCAGCCTCTTGCTTTTGTGGTACCGTATTTTCAACTGCAAACTTGACAAAGTGAGACTCAGTTATAGAGTTTGGGCTTCAAGACCAGGTTGGTGTTCTCCAACTCCCAAAGAAAGTAGTGGGGTCTTGGTCTGTGAAATCTATTGAGGATAGAGTTTCTGACTCTGGGTTGAGAAATTCCGGGAGATTTGGGGATAGAACACGGGGAGGAGAAGGACCTCAGTACAGATGTGAAACCATGGAGTCCGCTCTCCAAAGGTATCATTTTTGCCAAGGGAACTGATCTATGTAGACTGGAGATCAGCTGTAATTCCTAGAGAACTTCAGACCTCAGCTGGAGGTTGGTAAATACACTAGACGTCATGTAAGCAGTGGTTTAAGGTTAAATATAACAGATACTGGCACAGGAAGTTGGAATCTATGAATTTTTCCATTCTTTCTTTGCTTTGGGTCTCCTGTAAGGCGGAACCAAGAAGCTTCCTTACACTGAGTCAGACCCTTGGTCCAACAAGGTCAGTATTACCTACTCTGACTGGCAGCTGCTCTCCTGGGTCTCAGGTCAAAGTCTTCCATATCAGCTTATTATCTGATCCTTCTTCAACTGAAAGTGCCGGAGTTTGAACCTGGGACCGTCTGTATGCCAAGTGGATGCACCACCATGCTCTGGTCATGGCCCTACCAAGGTCATCTCACCAAAGTAGGGATGTGTGCAGCAAGGATTGTGTTTACTTTGATTTGGCTTTATGGAATCATCATGGAGCATTTGTGCAATCAACTTATGGTGGCAACCGCAGCAAGGAGATTTCAAGGGAAATGAGGAGAGGTGGTTTGCCAGTGTCTTCCTCTGCAGAGCCAGTTTGGTGTAGTGGTTAAGAGCGGCAGGACTCTAATCTGGAGAACCAGGTTTGATTTCCCCACTCCTCCGCTTGAAGTCAGCTGGGTGACCTTAGGTCAGTCACAGCTCTCTCAGAGCTCTCTCAGCCCCACCCACCTCACAGAGTGATTGTTGTGTGGATAATAATAACATACATTGTAAACTGCTCTGGGTGGGCATTAAGTTGTCCTGAAGGGCGGTATATAAATTGAATGTTATTATTATGTTATTATTATTCTTGGTGGTTGCCCATCCAAGTACCAACCTACTTAGCTCCTGAGATCTGAGAAGATCAAGTTATACCATGTTACCTTCCCTCTCATCATGGAGCGTACCCAGATCTAATATTAAATTCATTTAATTAAATATGTCATGTTAAATTGCTTAGCTTTGTTTCTTCACGGTTTCAGCTCCGTATCAGATGCCTGCCATATTCAAATTTCAACAATTCATACCCTATTGTAGTGTTTATTGAGGTCCCAGCCGTGGATTGTTTTGACTTTATACCTTTTGCCTTGATTCGCAGGGAGACAAACAGCGCTATAAATAATGTAAATAAATAATAAATAAAATAAGTAATGGGTTGTGTGATGGTGTGACATTATTCAGCCTCTGCAGTCGCCCTCCTCAGAAAGGAGCTCTTTTCAAACATGATGCAAAACTAGAAGATCAGTGGAACTGATGCAAACAAATTGCAGAAAGAAAGAAAGAAAGAAAGAAAGAAAGAAAGAAAGAAAGAAAGAAAGAAAGAAAGAAAGAAAGAAAGAAAGAAAGAAAGAAAGAAAGAAAGAAAGAAAGAAAGAAAGAAAGAAAGAAAAAGGGATTTAAAAAATAAGCAAGAGGAGTTTTTTCCCCCATGGAAGTTTATGTCTCCTAAACATTCCCTTTGTCCTGAAAATCTTTGCAGATGAAAATTCGCTGCAATTTCAGTTTTCTGAGCCCCCTAAGAAGGGAAGTTGTGCTCGGGAAAATCTGGGTGTTGTCGACCTAAGATAATTCCCTCCTACAGAGGTAAGCCTTTCTAATTGTTATTATTTGCGAGGTCTTCCATGCAAGGAAGGAAGCCTTATCAAAGGGGATCTGTTCATTTGGTTGATCTGTAAATAGCATCTTTACAGGAGAGAGGCAATCTTGCCGTATTGTAAATTTGGAACTTCTCAGCAGGAGATAAGGGGCTGATTTCATCGCATGTGTGAGTCACGGTTTGAGTTATGGGCCTTATGCCGAACGCTGATAACTTCCAAATCTTCTCTTGCCATGATTATTACACCAAAGAAAAACCCTGCTCTCACTCTCTAGGATTAGCTACACGTTGGAAATTGACATGCAGTCGGGAACCTTTGGAACGATGGACACTTGGCCTTTCTTTAGGAATGCTTTGACTCAAAAATCCTGGTCTCGTTTTTGCTTTTCCCTTGTGCCACTCAAACTTGTGAGTCTTTATTTCATGCGGTCTTCTGTTTCCCAATGCAGTTCCCCCGCCATTTCATTCATTATTAGACGGTTAAGTTTCTGCAATGTTTAATGCTATGGTTGTGTCAGTTGTGTGTAAGTGGTGTAAAAATGGCATGACGGCAGTAAATGAATTGAGAATGCCACCAATGAAACAGCTCAAAACGAGAAGGCGAATAACAAGAAAATGAAAGAAAATGAGCGTATTCAGATGTCCCTATTTCATTTGTTCCACAGCAAGAAAGGAAAAACCCATTGCATGTAGAATTAAGGCATAAGGCCAGGGTTACATAAAAGGCCAAGAAAATATGAAATCAAGTGTTTCCAGCCTTCGTGGGTCTCTAGACAGCCCAGTTATCATCATTACGCTGCAGCCAACTTTGGTGAAAATTAAGGTTCTGATTTTAATCAGCGAAGGCAAGAGTTGACTCTCTTATTTCTATTTTGGATCTGGTGAGTCCCTCTATTTAGGAATTTGGGGGAGGGATGCATGATGATGGAGGGCCAGCCTGGCTCTGCCCCAGATGTCCTGGAACGTGCCTTCAGAGCTGTGACTGGATGGTTGAAGCAGAGTCGACTGAGACTGAATCCCTTGAAGACGGAGGTCCTGCATGTGGGTCTTGGGTCCATGGGTGCGGGACTCCGGCTCCCTGCTCTTGATGGAGCGCCACTTACACCGGTGTCGAGAGTGAGGAGCCTGGGAGTGGTCCTGGATGCTTCCTTGTCTATGGAGGCACAGGTCACAACGGTTGTTCAATCCTCTTTCTTCTATCAGGCTCGACAACTTGTCCCCTACCTATCAACCCATGACCTTACGACAGTGATCCAGGCAATGGTCACCTCCAGATTAGACTACTGCAACTCGCTCTGCACAGGGCTTCCCTTGGGCTTGATCCAGAAACTGCAGCTGGTTCAGAATGCAGCTGCACGGGTGGTTGCCAGAGCACCAATCATGGCTCATATAACACCTATCCTCCATCAGCTGCACTGGTTACCAGTTGAGTACCGGGTCCGGTTCAAGGTTTTGGTGTTGACCTATAAAGCCCTATGTGGACTGGGCCCAGCATACCTTCGGGGCCGCCTCTCCCCATATGTTCCCCAGAGGTTGCTTCGATCAGCCACTAAGAACTTGCTGATGGTCCCTGGCCCCAGGGAGGTCCGCTTGGCCTCTACCAGAGCCAGGGCCTTTTCAGTTCTGGCTCCGACCTGGTGGAACTCTCTATCTGAGGAAACCAGGGCCCAGCAGGATTTGTTATCTTTCCGCCAGGCCTGCAAGACGGAGATGTTCCACCAGGCATTTGGTGGGGGCTTGGCTGTCCTCTCGTCGGCCACACCACTGAAGATCTTCCACCACCCATGCAGGAAAATGCTGTATTTTAATATTTTATACCTGCCAATTTTAATTGTTTTGATATGTTTTAATGTTTTATAATGTTTTTACAGTTTTAAACTGTTATTGAACCGCCCTGAGCCTGTCTGACAGGGAGGGCGGTCTAGAAATGTGATTAAATAAATAAATAAATAAATAAATAAAATGATTATTTTTCTAACAGTGAGCCCATCCAGGTGACACAGCAGCTCTAGAAAAATGTCCTGGGAAACACAAGATGGGACCATTGCCTGCCTCGGCATAAATAATAATGTCGACGGCCAACTTGAGGCACGCTATCAAGATCTGAACAGAGAGTAGTGCCATCTTTCTGCTCAGCCTCTGTCATTTGGAGGTGGCTTGCCATTTCGTCTCACCCTTGCCTGACTGAAAGGAACAGCACGCAGCGGCGGGTTGGTTGCTTGACGCACTTAGAATCGCATTAGCCTTCGTCTGGAGACACTGCAGCTCTTCGTTAAATTCCGTGATGGAAATAAATGAAGGAGATTTAAGCAGATTAGTATAAATGGCCTGCTCCCAAGTTTCTAGAGAAGGGGACTGTTTGAATTCCCCCTGTAGAAGAGCTGGAGTTTATTGCTACCGCATGATATCAAGCAGAGGAAGGTGAGGAGATTAGTGAGTGATAAGCAAAATAAAAGGCTCAAGGATCTTGGAATCTAAATTTCAACAGAGAGGAAGGCATGAAAGGGAGAATCAAAAAGAGTCCAGTAGCACCTTTAAGACTAAGGTGCTACTGGACTCTTTTTGATTTTGCTACTACAGACTAACACGGCTAACTCCTCTGGATCTATGAAAGGGAGAGTAAGGGTTAGTTTTAACCTTTGAGGGCCTTTGTGACCCTGGACTTTATCTTCATAAATGGTCAGGGATTGATGCAGTAATATAGTTTGCAGGTGACAACTTTTTTAGGGGACAGAAAATCTCAAGCTGATTGCTAAATGCTTTCCTTTAAACTAGACATTTCCAGGCTGTTGAATCCTTTCCCATAGCTTCAAGCAACTATTTCCTTACCATTTGCAGCCATTCTGGATGAGCATTCAAAGTTATCAACATAGCAAAAGGTTGTTCAGCCAGCAGAGCTGCAGGTTAGAAACAAAAACTGCTTTTTAATTTTGCAAACAGCAGTTGTTAACATTGGGGTGCATTTTGCCCGTGTGTGCGTGTCAAAGTCTAACATGTTTAGATTTTGACTAGAGGTGGGCGCGAACTGAAAAAATGGCAGTTCGTTCAGTTTGTGGTTTGTCTTAGTTCTTGGTTCATCAGCCACGAACTTTCATGAACTTGCCTTGGTTCATGAAACGGTTCGTTCAGTTCATGAAATGTCACTTCTGGGTCAGCAGAAGGTCTACAGAGAGGCCATCCTCCCCGTTTCCTAGGAACTGATTGATCAGCACCAGGCTGTCTGCAATGACGAACCTAAATATGAACCAAATGAATCGGGCTAAAATTCATCACGGTTCATGAGAAATGAGCTCCCACAAACTGCCGGTTTGCAGACCATGAACCAGCCCAGTTTGTGACGAACTTTGGTTCGTAATTCGGTTCGTACCCACCTCTAATTTTGACCCTTGGATTAAAAAAATTACCAGTATTCAAAGTCAAGACAATGAACCAATGAAATTCTTCTTCATTTCAATGAACTACTCTTTTTATGTGATGCCTTAAACATCTGGCCAGTGTTTTCTAGAGAATCATGGCAATAAAGTGGATCCATTCAGGTGGGTAGCCATATTAATTGGTAGTAATAGAACAAAGTATGAGTCCAATAGCACCTTGGAGATCAGCAACATTTTTCAAGATATATGCGGTGGTTAGTCAAAGCTCATTTTGTCAGACACACACACACACAAAAGTGTGGACTGTGACACTGAAGGTACTGGATTTGGAGTTTCTTTTGGTGACATCTGCAAGTTGTATTTTTAGATATTTATTTTGAAAATTTGGCCCTGGAATTCTTTTGGGTAGAATATGAATTTGGTGAGGGGTAAGAGTTTTGCTAGAGATAAAAGATGAATAGATTTTAGAGAGGAGCTGGAATTGTGGGATGCTGGCCTCTAAATAAAATAAGACCACAGCGATGTTTTGGAAGTGAGTCTTGGACAAAGGGGCTACAAAATTGAAAGAAGGAAGTCTTAGCTTGGCTCTAATTGCAATTCAACTGATCATTTGATCTTAAGGCCGATAGTTGTCCAGTGAACTTCAAATGTTTTGTGGTATGCTTACCAGTGGCTCCATGTTCTAGATGGTGAGAGATGCAGGTCAGAAGCGATGTGGTGGTCCAATCTTCATGCACGGGAGAAAGAATGGATGAATTTTACCAAAATGAACCAGCAACTCCGTGAATGCTCAAAAAAACTGAAAATCTCTCCGTTTCTCTTTTTATTGGTTTTGTAATTAACAGACTCCCACCCTGCATAAAATTAAAAGCCGTGCATTACACATACGCATGCAGGACATAAATTCAAAACAAACATTTGGGTTTTATGTGCCATAAACGTGGTAATCATCCAGTGTTCATTATGGAACCAGAATGCATTAGGAAAAGAGAAGGAATGGAAATTGTAATTATTTCTATTTAGAGTGGAAAATGGGAGATTGTTGTAACTGATCTCCCTCAGGTGGTGGTGGAGAGTGCCTTCAAGTCAAAGCTGACTTATGGTGACCCCTGGTGGAGTGTTCATGGCAAAAGGCTAGCAGAGGTGGGTTGCCGTTGCCTGCCTCTGCAACCCTGGTCTTCATTGAAGGTCTCCAGTCCAATTACTAACCAAGGCTGACCTGCTTAGCATCTGCTTAGCTCACTTGGGCTATCCGGGTCAGGGTGAGCTCCTTCTGTCATGGACTGAAACCTCAGAAATGTCACATTGCATGTTTATGGGTGGAGGGGAGCTGACATAAAGGGACATCACATCTGTGGCTTCCCCACTTTGAAATTTTGGAGCCTGCCCATTATCTTCCAATAGATTAAAAGTGGAAAGAATTAGGGATGTTATGAGATATCAGCAATGCAGTGGCTTGCATCCAAGAAGATCCACTGGTGGAGTGGACGTTGCTTGGTAGGATTCTCCTGTTTTCCCCTCCCACTGCAGCCCATTGAATCTCATGAACTTCTGTTCCTGAGGCTCAGAGCTCCATCAGAAACAACAATGGTGGCAAAATGGGAGTCTGCATTGGGAAGGTGGAAAAGGGTTGCCAGGATGGGACATCCCTGGACATTTGGGGTTGGAGCCTGGAGAAGGCAGAGTTATGAGAAGGAAGGGAGCTCAGTGGGGAAGTGATGTAACAAAGCCCGCCCACTAGGGATCCCAGACCCCTGGTGGGGGCAGGGGATCCCCCACCCCTGCTCCCCACACCCCGCCCCCACTTACCTGAGCAGCGGGGGGCGCACACCTTCCTTGCATGCTCCCTGCAGCGCGGTGCGCTCTTGTGCGCCACAGCTGCTGGGATCAGGCCCGTTTTGGCCCAGATCGGGGCTGGTCTGGAGCGTAGGAGTGCTCTTGCGCTCTGCAGTGCTCAAAATGGGCCCAATCCATGGCAAAACGGGCCTGTTTTCAGCAGCTGCAGAGCTCAGGAGTGCGCACTCCGCAGCACCCCCAAATGGGCCTGTTTCAGGGCAGATTGGGCCCATTTTGAGGTGCTGCAGAGTGCAGGAATGCTCCTGCATGCTGCAGCGCCCAAAATGGGCCCATTTTGCCATGGATTGGGCCTATTTTGAGGCACTGCGGAGCACAGGAACATGCCTGTGTTCTGTAGCACCTCAAAAATGGGCCCCATCCATGGCAGAATGGCCCATTTCCGGCACTGTGAGCGCTCCACTGCACCCGAAAACGGGCCTGCCCACGGGCCACGCAATGACATCACTCCTGAAGTGACATCATTGCGCCTGGGGGTGGGGCATGCATGCGCGCTCCATGCGCACTAACCCCCCTCTTCCCAAAGGTAAGTGCCAGGCCCTTGTCCCCCGCCGGGAGGTTGAGGGAGCCTGGCAACCCTACCGCCCACTAAATCTGCTGTTTCCTCCAGGGGGAGTGAGATCAATTGTAATTTCAGGAGAACCCCCACCTGCAGGTTGGCAACCTTAGGAAATGGTGGAAATCATTGCCCCCTCTTCTGAAGATAGATCAAGATGGGTAGCCATGTTAGTCTGTCTGTCGAAAAGAGCAAGAGTCCAGTAGCACCTATAAGACTAACAACATTTGGGTAGGATATAAGCTTTTGTGAGTCACAGCTCACTTCTTCAGATACAGCCAGAATGATACATCTGAAGATGGAGGTGCTCACAAGTTTTCAGAACTGCTTGGCTCGATACAAGCTAGTGGTATGACTAAAAATTTTTTTAAAGAAGGTTTCTTCTTGCTAGTGACAAAACTGTAGTTGCTCCTTTTGACTTGCCATAATAATGAGATTTGATAGAGTTATTGATCTGAAAACCAAAATACTGATTTGTGGTAGAGCTATCTATGATGGATATTGGGCCATCATTACCTAATAGCAATAGTTGCTCTATGTCATGTGACTTTTGAAGGCAGCTATTTTTTCTGATGCTAGGAATCTTTTTATTTTTCCTTTGCTCCAAAATATAGATCCTATGGAGACATTACCTCTTTTATAGGAAGATAATAGAAGACCCATTGCTCTTTCAGTTGAGAAATTTTATGCGCTTGTGATTGATTTTTGCAGCCAGTTAAACGTGGTCTAGCTTTTTATATTTTAGTAGTTTGCTTAAAACTAGAAAGTTAAGAAACAGCAGGAGGTAGAGAGTCAGAGAATAGTTGCAAACACAGGATTTCCCTGGTGGACAAAGCAATCGAGAAAGTGAATGGTTGTGATGGCATAATGACAGCACAATATACTGTGATATGTGGATCCAACATTTGTGTCAGATGTACAAAAATGGGGTAGAAGTGCCAGAAAAAAACAACATATTGAGAATACCAGCAACCAAAAAAGGCTCAGTGATAACATAAGAAAACAAAGAGAAATGGGAAAACAACTGCATTGCCTCGCTTTAAAGAACTCGTAGATAATGCTGAAATATTTATTTGCTGCACTTACAGTGAAATCCTAAACAGAGTTATTCCAGTCTAAGTCCATTGATTTTAATGGGCTTAGACTGGAGTAACTCTGCTGATTTATTTTATTTTTTATTTTATAAAATTTCATCTTTTATTCCGCCCTCCCCACATTTCCAGCAGGCTCAGGGCAGATTACAGACACACAGAGATTAAAATATATAAAAAACAGTTATTATAAATTAACAATCCTAAAAGCATCCAAATTTACACAAATTAAAATACATATTTATTTATTTATTTATTTCAATTTATATACCGCCCATCCCCAGGGGCTCTGGGCGGTGAACAGTTAAAATCGATAAAAACAAAAACTAAAATCAATATACAAATAATAAAACAAATTAACAAGGTGCAGTGGTGGGGAGAACCTTCCCCACCCCAAAAGGGAACATCAACATAGCAGCATAAAATTCCACTGACCAGATTTAAAGCATTGTCAGAGCATCTTTGCAGTAAAAGATTTTTAAACGGGGGTATTGGTGGTGGGGAGGGCCCAATCCACCATCAATCGGCCAGGGGGGCTCCGCCTAGCACTGCCCATATGCCTGGCGGAACAGCTCCGTCTTGCAAGCCCGGCGAAAGGATAGCAAGTCTTGCCGGGCCTTGGTCTCATCAGACAGAGCGTTCCACCAGGCTGGGGCCCTGGTCGATGCCAGGCGAGCCTCCCTGGGGCCAGGGACCTTTAGCAGGACTCTCACTAGAACAGAGGACTCTTACTAGAACAGAGAGTCCTCTGGGGTTCATATGGGGAGAGGTGGTCCCACAGATATGCCGATCCCAGTCCACATAGGGATTTATAGGTTAACCTTGAACTTGATTCGGTACTCCACTGGTAGCCAGTGCAGCTGATGCAGTGCCAGTGTTATATGCTCGCATATTGGCAACCCCATGATAACACGTGCTGCCGCATTCTGCACCAGCTGTAACCGCCGGATCAGGTTCAAGGGAAGCCCTGGGTAGAGCGTGTTACAGTAGTCTAACCTAGAGGTGACCGTTGCCTGGATCACTGTAGTTAAGTCGCGGGCTGAAAGATAGAGGGCAAGCTGCCTGTCGGAGATAGAAGAATGAAGACCTGGCAACCACCATGATCTGGGCCTTCATTGTCAAGGAGGCATCCAAGATCACCCCGAGACTCCTGACTCTTGGGGATGGCATAAGCACCGCCCCATCAAGTGCAGGATGCTGGGGACCAAAGTCCACATTCCCGTGACTCAAGTACAGGATCTCCGTCTTTGCAGGGTTTAATTTCAGCCAGCTTTGTCTCAACCATCCAGCCACGACTTCAAAGGCATGCCCCAGGACATCTTGGGCAGATCCAGGCTGGCCGTCCATCAGCAGATATAGCTGGGTGTCATCGGCATATTGGTGGCACCCAAGCCTGAAACACCATACCAACTGGGCGAGGGGGCGCATATAGATGGTAAACAGAAATGGAGAGTGTATTGTCCCCTGCGGCACATCACATACTAGTGGCCAATGGGACAATAACTTAAGATTTCACTGTTAATTAAAGAATGTTCCCAAAAGACAGTGTAATATATTGGTTAGAGTATCACACTAGAGGCAGGCATGAACCGAAATATGAACCAAAGTTCATTATGAACTGGGCCAGTTTATGGTTCGTGAACCAGTGGTTTGTGGGAGCTCATTTCTCATGAACCGTGACGAATTTTAGGCTGGTTCATTTGGTTTGTATTTCAGTTCATCACTGAAGACATCCTGGCGCTGATCAATCAGTTTCCCAGGTGTGGGGAGGGGCTCTCTGCAGACCTTCTGCTGACCTGGAAGTGACGTTTTCACGAACTGAACGAACCAGTTCGTGAACTGAGGCAAGTTCGTGAAAGTTCATGATTCGTGAAATGTGATGAACCACCGAACTGCACAGTTCAGAATTTTCCCGGTCCACGCCCATCTCTATATCATACTATATCACAGTTTCAAAACCTTCTCGGTGCCATGTATCTCACTTGGTGACTTTAGTCCAGTTGTTCTGACCTACCTCACAAGACAGTTCTGAGAGAAGGGCGGTCCATTGTCCTAAACCCCTTTAAAAAGAGCAGAATAAGAAGCTATTAGATAGAAATGTAGTGGATAGAAGATAAAATAAGAAAAATTAAGGCCTATTAGGGTCTTTCCATTGACATGCAGTTTCCTTTTTGCCCCATGAGAGAACAAACCATAGCCCTGTCAGCGTCTATTACCTCACTGATGTTATCCTTGTTTCTGAATAATTTGGTTCAGTATGGGGGAAATGGGTGGGTGTGTGTCTAATTAATTAGAATGACCCAACACACTCCTGTTTGCAATGGAAGATTTAATACAGCGGCAAAATCTAGCAGGAGACAAATTGCATTCGAATTAATCTTAGGGAGATAATTTGGGGCACATCAAGTTTGTTTAGGATCAATTTTAATAAGCTGAAATAAAGTCAACAGCAAGTGATCCCAGCAGCCAATCGGGAGCGGCTTCCTGACAGCAGCTCAGACATCAGACTGACAAGTCGCTTAGGAAGCCATTATTTGAGAAGCTGTGTTTTTGATTGGCTCCGACAATTAAAAGGTCGCCGTCCAACAGAGCCGGTTGAGGTAGCAGTAATGAATAAATTATCGGATGAGCCGGGCCCTCTTGCAAGCTCTCTCTTGTTTATGCCTTGCACAAATTATTAACTATGTGGGCTACCTGTTAATGCCAGGTGTGACAATTTTATTAAACAACATGGGTAGATGGTGAACACGTAATCTTCAACAAAGATTCGTAGCTCAAGGTGAGTCACACCACGAGCGGGCATGTGTTGACGTCGTCCATAAGGGCCATGCTGGGGTCTTCCTGGAAGTGTGATGGCCTTGACAGACATGTGCTGACCCAGGCTTTGTTTCCATAGCAACATGAACAGCCCACAGAAGAAGACAACCTGTTTTATCCTGGAGACTTGTGATGGTCCAGAGAGTGGTGTAAAGGCCTTGGAAGCTGCCTGGATGGAAACTGTTTCTTTATTCTTTATTTTCTTTAACATTTTCTCAATCAAACTTTTCAAGGCCACTCTCAAAAATGAAAAAAGATTAAAATGAAATAAAAAGCTGCATTAAACCAAGACCGGGGGGGGGGGGGGGACAGCCACCCACGAATCAATGATAAAACTAACCCCCCAAAGATAGTTAGAAAAAAAAGGTTAAGAAGGGAATGTTCATCTACAAACACAATTAAAATTAAACAAATATGGAGTATTGACAGTTCATAAATGAAAAGGTTTTAAACTTGAATTGAGAAGCCAGTTTGGTGTAGTGGTTAAGAACACGCAACTCTAACCTGGAGAGCCGGGTTTGATTCCCCACTCCTCCACTTGAAGCCAGCTGGGTGACCTTGAGCTAGTCACGGCTCTCTGGAGCTCTTTCAGTCCCACCCACCTCATAGGGTGTTTGTTGTGGGGATAATAATGGTTGCTGTTGGCGTTTTGATAGAGAGAGTGCATTGTAGCTTGAATTTTCTTTGTGTGTGGTGGGATAGGGATCTACCCCTTCAAGTTCCAGGGCTGCTGCTAGGCTGTGGGCCATGCTATTATTTATTATTGGTTCCTTTCCTGCTGCCTGCTCAGGTCAGGTTTCTGGGAGTGGTGCAGCAGGGATCTTGACTTGGATGATGGCTGGAGGAGAGCCTGCTGGCCCCCATGAACAACCAACCATGAACACATTCGTGAACAGGGCCATGTTCATGGTTGTTCATGAGTCCCTGTTCATGGATGGCAACAAACAATGAACATTATGTTCGGGGTTTTTTTGTGTTCGTGCCCATCTCTAATCTCCAGACAACTGAGATTCGTTCCTCTGGAGAAAATGGCTGCTTTGGAAGGTGAACTCTATGACATTATACCTTATTGAGGCTCCTCCCCTCCCCAAACCATACCCTTTCCAGGCTCCACCCCCTAAATCTCTAGGAATTTCCGAATCTGAGGCTGGGAATCCTACTGGAGATTCATGTATTCTTTGGCAACCGCTCCTGTGCCACTCCAGTAATATAGGAATGGGACCCTCAGGTCTTGCCTTTCTTCCTGAATCCTAACAAAAATCAACCAGCCCTTCTTTTCAAAGGGCAGCCCATTCCAAAGCAATTGGGCTGCTGCGGAGAAAGCCCTTGCATGGCCTGAAACCATCCTAGCTTCCCTCAAGGAAGGGATTGGAGAGCAGATCAAGACAGGAAGATATAGGGATCACCCAGGCTCCTATTGGAGGAGACAGTCCTGCAGGTACATGGGTCCCAAGCCATAAAGAAATTGAAAGTTTAAAAACAAGTGAAAGATTTCATGTCGGTAGTGAGGCAGTGCAGAAGCTGGGCTTTTCAAGGGCTCCAACAGTTAGTTTGTACCGTCTCTAAGTATATTTGGACTGATCTACGTGTTCGGTTTACTGTCCCGAAGAATCTCATTTTTCTTGCTGTGCTTGTTCAAGGCCAGTTCTAAGAGTCGGCATCCAGTGCTCTTTCTGGGCCTTTAGAGTTGCCTAAGGCTCCATTCTCACCCTCAATGACTGACTGAGCCTCATGTCAACAGGCCAGGCCTTTTGCTCTCCTCAGTATAGTCCTCAACCTTTTTGGAATTGTTATTGATTTTTCCTTCTCACTTCTTTTGTCTGCCTCGAATGAGGTGGGGGGAGAAGGATTTTCTCTATTTCAGTGCCTTATATCTCATCATTCCACCTGCCTCATCTTCATATCATACCTCTCAGCAATTTTGCGGCACTGTCATTTCTGTCTTGTTCGCCACAAGTCCCCTTGTTTTATCCGACAGCCAAAGTCTCTTCTCCATGGACTTCCCTTATCAGTAGATGTCCTGACCGATTCCAGGGCTCCCATTTAACCTTGTCCACTCAGCTGCCCTTTGAATGGGCTGGTTGTCTGTGGGCATTGTTTAGATAAATGACAGGCCTTCGAGCATCCCTGATAATGTCCGGCGAATATTTCAACAGACGAATATTTCAACAATATTGGAGTATGGGGGTATGAATGGGGAAGGCAGCTTTCGATTGATTCGCTTTACCTTCTTTCCAGGCTGCCTTTCTCACCAAGATGCAAGGTGGATTACACAGTATAAACACCAGAACGACCAGAAGGCTAGTTGACCTGACAACTAATTCATTGTTTGAAAAAAATGCAGCTTTAAAAAGAAAGATGAAATTCTAGTCCTTGTGGCTACAAAGGAAAGTTTGAAAATGAATGGGTGATACTTGGTGAAATCGAAGGTCCGAATAAGACTTCAGCTGTCCAGGAATACTGGTTGGAGGCTTGGCAAAAGCCCCTATCCCACCCCAACAAAGCTGCAAGCTGGGTTAATCTGAGGGCAGAATTATAAAGAGCCAGTTTGGCATAGTGGTTAAGAGCGCAAGACTCTAATCTGGAGTGCCGGGTTTGATTCCCCACTTGTCTGCTTGAAGCCAGCTGGGTGACTTTGGGCTAGTCCTCTGGAGCTTTCTCAGCCTCACCCACCTCACAGGTTGTTTGTTGTGGGGATAATAATAGCATACTTTGTAAACCGCTCTGAGTGGACATTAAGTTGTCCTGAAGGGCAGTATATAAATCAAATGTTGTTGTTATTATTATTATTAAAGATGCTGGGATTTGCGTGAAAAGAGCTCCTGGTGTTTTTTTGCATGTGAAAATCAGGCGTGTGGAGGCCTGGTTCTGACTGGGTCTGTGGTGTGAAAGGATGTTTCAGACTTGGGCCATTTTTCTGATCCAAAAGCTCTTACGGAGCTGCTCTTTCCCTCATTCAGACAAACACTTAAGTAACAACAATAGAAGCAGCAGCAGCTTTCGACTTATATACCACCTTTCAGGACAACTTACCTCCCAAGCAAAGCGGTTTACAAAGTGTGTTATCATTATCCTCAAGACAATCACCCTGTGAGGGGCTGAGAGAGCTCTGAGAGAGCTGTGACTGACCCAAGGTCACCCAGCTGGCTTCAAGCAGAAGAGTGGGGAATCAAACCTGGCTCTCCAGATTAGAGTCCTGCCGCTCTTAACCGCTACAACAAACTGGCTAATGAAATAGGTGTTGTGATAGAGGGATGCAAGATGCTCCCCTCCACCATCTTAGGGGAAAAGATACTTTATTGGGAAACAGGGCCGTAAACTGTTTAAACAGCTGGCTTTGCAGATATGAGTCTCCTGCATGGAGATAACCATTTGCCCAACTGCCAGGAAAGGGCAAGACAGACGCTGTTTGGATTACCTGAGCTGGGCCACAAAAGTTTGAGACCTGCATCCTATGCCGATTGGAGAAAAGGATGCAGAGTAATCCACGTGGGGCTCTACTCCCAAGCTCCCAATAGGATGAAAGGAAGCACTCCTAGCTGGGACGGGAAGAGTTAAAAGATCTGGATTCTCAGTGAGAGACGCTTTTTGGTTTGGAGGCTTTGTGCCAAGATGGAGGGCCCCAAGGAGCAATGGAGTGAAGAATAACCTGACCAACCTCTATTTGTCAAGGTTCACGTGAGCTTGCATCCATTCCAGGGAAGGGAAAACCGAGGTAACCCCACGGACTGTGCCATTTAGATTAGCCTCATCTGTTCCATTTTTTTTTTTAGTTCTTCAGTGCCTTGCAGTGCTGTGGATAGTTTTCCCCCATGCTCTTATGCTCTAGTGACTTAGCACTGTACTTTGGTAAGATCTTTCTTTTTCGAAAGTTCAGCCGGTGTTCATGCCTGGCCACTTTTCCATGCATAGGCTAGAAATTTGTGGCTGGGCTGAGAGTCTCTCTACACGAAAAAACTCAAGTGTAGGGAGACACACAGCTAGCCGGGAAGCATAGTTTAAAAAGACAGAGTGGAAGGCTCTGTCAATTTCACCTCTCTACAGAGCCAGCAAAGATCGCTCCTCAGAGGGTTTGTTAATTTCCTCTTCGCCTCCTCAAAGGTGAAGAGTTGGATAGCGGGTAGGAGAAAGGGGGTGGGGGTGGGGGCAAGAAGTGGTACACCCCCCACATGTGCACACATTGCCCTATATGTGCCACAAGCCACATGTAGGTGGGTAAAAGGGCAGAGCATGAGTGGTGGTAAATGCTCTGCACAGTGGAAGAGAGCATGACGAGTAGGTGGAACAAATTCTCTCCCATGCACACGGGCTCCTCCGTCCATGACAAAAACAATCAGCCTGAGGTCACCCGGTGAGTTTCCTTCCTGAATGAGGATTTGAACCCAGTATCTCCAGTACTGTCTATACCACACAGCCTATATTTGTCATAAAGCTATAAGGTAGAGTTTGGGATTTCCTGAAAAAGAATTTCTTTCGGAATAAAAAACAGCACAAAACACTTCCACCTCAAACTTTGTCTTCTTTTACAGCTGAAACCAATATTTTCAAATATGGAAATTTGGGCAATGGAATTTTATCACTGACATCTTGAATGTGAAATTTCAAAATCGAAATTCTTAATTTGAACATGAAATTTTCCTCTGAAATCTAGGCGGGTTGGACTGTTTTGTTTATTTTGGCAGGCATCAGTCGTGACTTGTGAAACGTCAGTAGCCATCAGTTGTCAACACACTTGTGATTACTACATGCTGTTGCATGTCAGACGTCATGTGCTGACTATATGCATATTGAAATACCTGGGTGTCAAATAAACTTTTGGGAAACATTCAGAGAATATTCCATGTCAGAATTTGCAGAGTAGAATTTTGCAGAAGTTTGTTTCATTTCAACTTTTTATGTTGCCTTACATCTTATTTGTTGCTTTAAGTATGTGCTCTTATGTACTACCAGTTGCTTTAAGTATGATCCTACCGGGTAGTTCTATGTTGTCTAATATCAGCCCTAGAATGGCTTATGCTCTGTTTCAACATTTCTTCAACTCTGTATTGGATTTTTGCTCATGTTATGTCTTTTTAAACTTACATTTATTTTCCCTATGGCATTTTTTAATTGAAATGTCCTCAATATTGACTGTACTAATCTCACACTATGTAATCCACCTTGAGTCTCAGTGAGAAAGGCTGACTATAAATGACATAAATAATAATTAAAAATAATAGTGTATGATTCTGGGAGGGGCCTGTGACTCTCAACGAGGCCCCATCTTTGCACGCCGAAGGTCCCAGGTTCTGTCTCCACCCACTTATAGGATCAGGTAATAAGTTATGTGAAGAACTTCTTCCTTTAGGCTTCAGTGAGTTCCTGCCAATCAAAACAGACAAAATATTCCACTGTCAGTCATCCCCTGTATATGTCCTCCTACACTTATCTTAGATGCTCATAAAATCCTTGAGCTACAGACCTGCTTCTTCTGATTATAACATGTCCAGGAAAATACAGCCGCTGATATTAGGTGACAAGATTTATTGACAGCAAGCAGATGTGACAGATGCTATCAGGGCATTTTGCCTTCCTCCTGGTAGGAAAGCTTCCAAAATTCTCCTTGTCCAAATTTCTCCCTGAAGTTTGGAGTTTTAGATTACCTGGCTGTGTCTGCAGGACAAAACCCATGCATTAGATAACAACAACAACAATAACAGTACCTCCCTTTTGGACAGATTAGTGCCCACTCAGACCAGTGAACAAAATATATGTTATTATCCCCGCAATGCAGCTGGGGAGCTGGGCTGAGCGGCTTACCCAGGGTCACTTGCAGAGCTCATGGCGGTAGTGGGAATCGAACCAGCAGATTTGAAACCCAACCACTTAACCACTATGCTACAGCATACCTACCGTTGGACAAAATTAGGAATTTTTTTAAAAAGCTGTACATGGACAATTTCCTGCAGTTCTCAGTTCCTTCTCATTACTCATTGCATTTCCCCATGCGCACATTGATAAAATGCTGCAAAAAAAGCATTATGGTCTGTGTGGTTGACTGTACCAAGACGCTTTTTGTGCAGAGTTTTTCCAGTGCAGAGTATGCGCATCTACATGGTGCAGTCGTACCATCATCTAAAGATTAGATATTTCTCCCCTAATGTCTAATCAATGCATGCATGTGCATTAATTACATCACAGGGTAGATAGAAGAGCTTAAAGAAGAAACCGTGCATGCTGTGATTCAAATCTGAAGTTGATTTTAGAAATTAATTAAACAAGAATTGTTGAAAAGTGGAGTGAAGGGCAGAGGAGCCTCTGGAAATATCACCCATATTCCCTGACATAGCAGCTGGGCTATCTATCTATCTATCTATCTATCTATCTATCTATCTATCTATCTATCTATCTATCTATCTATCTATCTATCTATCTATCTATCTATCTATCTATCTATCTATCTATCTATCTATCTATCTATCTATCTATCTATCCATCCATCCATCCATCCATCCATCCATCCATCCATCCATCCATCCATCCATCCATCCATCCATCCATCCATCCATCCATCCATCCATCCATCCATCCAGGGACGGCGAGCCCATTGAGGCCAGGTAGGTGGTTGCCGCGAGTGCTGGGGCACCGGAGGAGGCGCTGTGGGTGGGGGCGCACACCACGGAGCTGGTGGCGGCAGTGTTGGCAGCTGAGCAGGAGGGATGGGAAGCCGCAGCTGCTGCAGCCTCCCAGCCCTCATGCCCCCGGCTGGGCGCAGCATCCGCGGGCCAGGCCCGGCAGGTGTCTGGGGCGGCACAGGGCAACCGAGTGGGAGAGCTGGGAGGCCACCCGGGCACCATCCCAGCCGCCCGCCGCAGCAGTAGGGCCGGCTCATAGCGCACACTTGCGTGATGATGTCACACATGATGTCATCATGCAGTGTGGTGCGTGCGCGCACCTGGCTGTAGGTGCCAGAAACCCTGGCGCCGCCCCTGTGTCTGTCTGTCTGTCTGTCTGTCTGTCTGTCTGTCTGTCTGTCTGTCTGTCTGTCTATCTATCTGTCTGTCTGTCTGTCTGTCTGTCTGTCTGTCTGTCTGTCTGTCTGTCTGTCTGTTCAGCAAGATTGTGTGTGTATCTGTAGATAGATCAAGATGGGTAGCCATGTTAGTTTGTCTGTAGCCGTAGAAAAGAACAAGAATCCAGAATCTGTGGTTGGATATGAGCTTTCATGAGTCAAGAAGTGAGCCCTGACTCACAAAAGCTCATACCCCACCACAAATTTTGTTAGACTTATAAGTGCTATTGGACTCTTGCTCTTTTCTACTCTCCCTCCCACCCACTTCTCTG
Organism: Eublepharis macularius; assembly: GCF_028583425.1. Taxonomy (NCBI): domain Eukaryota; kingdom Metazoa; phylum Chordata; class Lepidosauria; order Squamata; family Eublepharidae; genus Eublepharis; species Eublepharis macularius. The sequence goes on from NC_072798.1 coordinate 6,345,933, forward strand.
TGTATAAATTTTGCCATAGCCTTAGCCAGTCCAGGAAGCAACAGACCAGCTAGCTTCCTTGCAAGGAGAATCTGGAATGCTGATGCAAATTTCTTGAAAGATCTTTAAAAAGGATTGCAATGGAAACGTTTACACTCTGGGAGTGTGATCAAGCCACCCTCGTTGTCGCGGTCCCTTTGACAGCTCAACAGAGGAGGGCAATTTTGTAGCAGGTGACGGCGGTGATGGGAAAGTTGTTTAAATGCCTAACACCTGGGGTGGGAATGTCTGGGAAGGTCTAATCAGGAAGGCCTTTGCACAGTGTGCTGAAGACTCATCAGCTGCCGCCGCCGTCATCATCATCATTTCAGCGTGGCATTTAGCGCACGGGAGAAATTAAATTAGCAGCTACTGATTGAGGGTGCTTTTGCAACATTGCTGGTGCAATAAAAAGGCATTTTGGGCGAGGACACCCTGAGCTGATCTGGTGACATGCTACTTAACGCAAAGTCCATTAGGAACTGAGAAATGTTAAGTCAGCCTGGGGGCAAATCTCCTTGCAATTGGCAGTATGGTTTAGCCTCTGGCTCTTGGCTGGCCTTCCTGTCTCCCTGATCCTTGTTTTATTCATTGATAGTTTCAGGAGGGTGGTTGTGTTGGTCTGTAGTAGAAGAGCAAGATTTTGGTCCAGTAGCACCCTAGAGACCAACTGGATTTCCAGGACGTGAGCTTTTACGAGTCAAAGCTGACAAGTGAAGCTTTAACTCTCAAAAGCTTACACTCTAGTAATCTAGTTGGTCTCAAAGGTGCTACTGGACCCAAATCTTGTTTATTTATAGATGTATTTAGTTAAGACACTTGTAGGCCACGCTCTTCTCAAGAAATGCTCGAGGTGCTCACAAAGTTAAAATCAGGAAGAAGCATCAACAAAAGACTTTAAAAACATCGAGAGTAGTTGAGAGACTAGGGGTGTGCACCCGAAAAAGATTTGGGTTTCCCGCTTCAGGCTTACCTTCTCCCCCTCCCGTTGGCTGAAAAATCGGCGGGCTCTTGAAAGCAACACTTTTCTTGCCATGTGCAAGCAGCAAGAAAAATGTTGCTTTCAAAGTTTCAAACTTCCAGCCCCGCTGCTTTTTTTACCCGACGGGAGGGGGAGGAGGGGACTGCTGCTGCCGTTTTGCCCGAAGCGTCCTGAAGTGATACAAATCGTTTCAGAAAGCTTTGCTTCGGGATTCCTGAATCGGCTCAGCAATGCTGGGGCCGATTCAGGAATCCCAAATTTTTCCAAATCAGGCCTGATTTGGGTTAAGAACCTGAATTAGAAACCCGAAGCGCACATCCCTAGTTGAGACACACAATTAGAAGTAACAAATGAGCTGTAACTCAAAGCAGTGGGTAAATTCTGGAATATGTGGGGTGAGCAGCTGGAATGTTAACTTGAGGGCAGAGATGGATGTCACTGCTGTGTCAAACTAATCACCCAACTAAACAAAAAGGCTTTATCTGGTACCTTCACTTGGGTTGCCAGACGTAGCATATGGTTGCCAGGTCCCCTTATGCTCCTGTCGGGACAGAGCACTCACCTTATTTGACTCTTTGCATGTATGCGCTCCCGGCGTGGTGTGTTTACATCACTTCTGTGAATGACATCATTGCATTTGTGGGAGTGCACGCGGGAAGATTTTTTGCCTCCCAAGCCTGTTCCCCAGGGCTCTTTCCCTCCACCGGCCAGGTGAGTAGTGATGGGGGGGGCAGAGGCTGGGAGCGAGGGATCCCCCTACCTCACTGGGGGACTGGTAGCCCTATCCTGTCAGGAGAATTTGGGGGAAGGGACAATCTCTTTTGTGCTGCACCAATGCGCAACATCACTTCTGGTGCAAAACCAGAAGTGATGTCATCATGTTAGAGCAAAGCTCTAGGATTCACCGAAAACTCTATGGTTAAATGTCACTTCTGATTTTGTGCTGGAAGTGATATCACCTGTGGGTTGAATTCTGAAGAGCCCCCCCCTCATTTTTCTCTAACCTACCAACCAGGTGCCGGGCAAGCTGCCATCCCAGGGTGTCTCTGGGTAGCCTCTAACATCTCTAAAGGTAGGGAGCACAAAGAGAAGGGCCTCTAGTGTTGATTTTTACTGTCAGACAGACTGATGTGAGAGCAGATGGTCCTTCATCTATCTTGGTAGCTCAGGGCTCTAAAGATAAAGATGAGCACTTTGAATTGTGCCCAGAGAGAAGTCAGCAGTCAATGAAGCATTTTGAAAAGCGGCAGAATATGTTCTCTGTAGCTTGATTATAGTAATTGAACGAAGATAAGTCTCTTCTTCCTTCAGACCTTTGAAAAGGAAGAGGTCCTGCTTAGATGAACTTGTCTCCTGGCATTCTCCCAGGTGAAGGTAAGAATTGCTTTCCCGAATCGCACGTAGTTGAGGAAGTGAGCTGTGACTTACGAAATCTCACGTTGAAATAAATGTTAGTCTTTAAGGTGTTGCTGGATTTTTGTTTCCTTGAATCAATTCTATATAACCATTTTGGAGGGAAGGCCAAGGTGTCTAAAGAATGTTCATAGACAGACAGACAGACAGACAGACAGACAGACAGACAGACAGACAGACAGACAGACAGACAGACAGACAGATAGATAGATAGATAGATAGATAGATAGATAGATAGATAGATAGATAGATCCTCTCCTGGTGCTTGCTGGGAAGAAGGGAGAGAGGAGAGGGGGGAGAAGGGAAGGAAGTAAGTTCCCCTGGCAGGAAGGAGACTGATAGCAGCCTATCTATCTAACTGACTCTATGGTTGTTGCCTTCCTTCTTCTCCGCTGGTAGTCCTAAAGGCCTGAGCAAGAGACATCGCCAGTCCCTTCTTCTAACAAATTTTCCCTGGGCCAGTTTGGCTAGGGATGCTGACGGTGTTTTGCCATCTTCTGGGCATGGAGCAGGGGTCACTGGGGGTGAAGGGTGGGGGGAAGTAGTTGAAAATTTCCTGCGTGGTGCAGGGGATTGGACTAGATGCTTTTGGAGATACCCTCCAGCCATATGATTCTGTGATTCCAAGAGGCTTTGCATTTCCTGTCCTCGTTCTTCAACTGCAAGATCGCTCATCATTGTCCAAAAGACAATCGCAGTATAGAATTAGACCTGTGATAGCTACCCTGGTTGAGATTATGGACTAAGCCTCCCCCCACCCCTTCCTTGTTTACAGATTATAATCTAGATTTGAGTATTTTGGGTTATGAATCCCTCCTTGCTTGTTTTGTGGAATTTTAGATCTGATTTCCTGTCTTTCGAGCAAAAACAAAATCCACGAGAGGCTGTTGGCAACAGAGTAACTTAAGAATTGTGCAGCAGTCCCTGGCAGCAGAGGACATTATGAGTGTTTGTGTCATTACACCATGAAGTTATATCTTCTCCTAGAGAAGTTGGGAAACAAAGACGTGTTGTTGACATTCAGAAGGCCACCAGTCAACTGGAGCCAAGTTGCAAAATGGCAAGGGTGGGGGGAACTAGCCAGGAATTGGCCACGGAGTCTCCAAATGAGGATAAGCGGGTGCTTCTTGGATTGAGTGAGAGGGGACTTTCAGCCAAGAAAAATCATGAGATTATGAGTCACATCTTCCTCGAGGAAGCCGTTATCAATTTCCTCCTTTAATTACCATGACACGCTCCATTGTCGTTGTTTATCGAGAACACAACCATATGGTGTTTTGGCATGCCTTCGAGGTCCATCGGGACTTACCAACTTTCTCCCATTTTTGGCACAAACCTTCTAGAAGATGTTGTCACCTTTTTCTAATGAGGAACGGCAAAAATTCTAACATGAAGTTGTCAAGGGGGAGTTCATGCCACGTTTTGGAGGATAAAAATGGGGTCCCATCTTCAAGTGTGCCAATGCCCCCAAGTCTTTAAAAAAATCCTGTCTCAGTTTCCTTTATGCCCCACTTTTTGCAGTGGGGAAAGGAGATGCCCATATCCACCAATGGAGAGCCTGCAGAGGAAGAGGGACGTTTTGGGCAGCTTTGCGGTGTGATATTCTCCAGAGTGGCAAGGAATATGAGCCTTAAACTCTGTAAACTGGGTAAAGTCAGCGAGATATTTAAATAAGAAGGAACTATGTTAGACAAGGTGAATTAGGGCTTTTCCGGGGAAAAAAGGTGTACACAGTCCATGTCTTGTTCAGGGATTTTCTCCCACCACGTTGAGGATCTTCTTGAGAGCTGTTCAGTGAATTTTTTTTTTTAAAATGGCCCTTTCCTGCTTTCACTCCCAGATTAAGACACCAGATGAAAAGGAGTGCTGAGCGTCACATTTGAGAGCTCTCTGAAACAGCACAACTTGGCAAGAGCCACAAAAAGCGTAAGAGGGGGCCCCTTTGGGGTTTTTAAACAATTTGCAGTGATGCTGGATTTTAGTCCAGTGGCACTTTAGAGACCAACAAGATTTTCACACGTGTCTGAAGAAGGGACCTCTGACTCTCAAAAGCTTACACGTTACAAATCTTGTCAGTCTGTAAGGTGCCACTGGACTCATATCCTACTTTTCTACGGCAGACCAGCCTGGCTAGCCATCTTAAGTATCTTCCTGCAACGATGCTGAAATTTCTGACCTCCTGCAGGTGGCGCCATAACGTAGGTTTTTAGCTGTTCCCATTTCCTCCTGAATCCCAAACCCACCTTCTGTGTTCTTTTTAAAAAGAGGGCGCTGGCCGATTTATTTTACAAGCAAATCTGGATTTTATTAACTTTAAATGCCAAGTTGCTTTATAGATCTGTAAAATGTTGAGAATTTAAGTGCAGGCGGAGGGGGAGGTGGTGGTGGAAAAGATTAAGATGTCATTCTTTCCGCTGCCCCCTTTATTTGTTTTCAATTGGCTTTTGTGTATCGTAATTAGGGGGCAATTGAGTCTGGGGGAAAGGAAAGGTTAGGAAACCCAAAAGGAGCAGCCACTTAAGGATTGTCAGGCATAATCCCATAATCGCCCTCCTGCACCCCTTGCTTTATTTTCTCTCTATAGTATGAAATAAAAGGATTTGTATGTTCTCTGCTATTTTCTATCCCATCAGCTGATTTAAATGGCAAAGTGAGTCGCCTGCATGAGAATACATGTCCAGATGTTATAGTGGTGTAATTCCAGCTCTCCACAGAGGATTTTCATGTGTGCACTGCACTTTGAGCCGCTCACAGTGATTGTTTCATGCATCTGCAGGTGTCACACAATGGGGACCACAAAACGAGTTGAGAACGCATTATGGCTGTATTATACCTGGCTCTACTGAGCAGAAATGCATGGTCAAGCTTATATTGAAGTCGTGGTGCCCTTTGACATCACAACATCCTTCTTTCTTCTCACAACTATTTTCATGATTACAGTCCCCAGCAACTAACAAGCTGTGGTTGTTTGCTTGCTTGTTTGTTTTAAATAGTTTCAATGTATCATTTTTACTTTGTGAGCTGCCTCAAGCAGATCTTTGGAGAGGCGGTGTATAAATAAGCAAATAAGCAAGCCAGCATTTCAAACTGCAACTCGTTCTAAAGGTGGTCCTTATCTCACATGATGATAAGTGTGTGTCTTGTGCACAGAGTTTTTCAGGCATGCAAACTCTGTACTGCTGAGGATCAGAGGGGAATTTTGTTAGCAGCCTGGAGAAAATTAGTATAAAAGAAATATGCCTGAAATGGGCAGAGGACATATTAAGAAAAATACATCCCTAGCACAAGAGTGAGGCCTATGCACATAAAGACATAAAGCAGTTGCACCAGAAGCAAAAAAGCACAGGAAATGGTCAAGGGATGAGAACGAATGGCTGAGAATTGGGAGGCTCATGGCAGATACGCTTGGCCAACAGCAACTAACAAGGGAGAGGAAAGGCCTGCATTCACGCACCAACAGATATTGTACTCCCCCCATTCACTACTGGATTTTTCTGTGTGGACAAGCCAATTCAGTTGTGAAGGACTGCTGTAACATGACGATAGCGCAATATCCAATGCTGTGTGGATATGGAACAGCGCTGCTCATTATAAAACAATTCACTATAAATGTCCCTTGATATCTCGATTTTGGTCAGAAATACTAAATATTATTAAGGAAATAACAGGGTACAGTGTCCCTATGCCACCAAAAGTAATCTTCTTGGGACTGTGGGATCAGACATCAATCCCAAGTGTTAGAAGAGTCCTTATCAACTCTCTCCTGGTGGCAGCTAGGAGTGCAATAGCAACCAAATGGAAGGAGCAATCTCCACCTACTACAGAACTTTGGTTTACAAAAATCTGGAACCATTTGATAATGGAAAAAATAACTGACAATCTACATCAGACGGAATATCAATCTTCAGGATCAAACTTCTGGGAAAAATGGATCCCATTTTACGAATTCATAGAAGCAAGAGATCTGCAACCTCCCTCTTCGCACCACTCATTGTTAATGTATTAAAGTTGAAGCACTGTGTTAATATTTGTAAATGCAATGTATTATACTGGTTTGTTGTTTGATTATTGTTACAGTTCTAAAATTGAATAAAAATATTTTTTTTAAAAATAAATAAATAAATAAAACAATTCACTATAAATCCAGAGGAGTTAGCTATGTGAGTCTGTAGTAGCAAAATAGTAAAGAGTCCAGTAGCACCTTTGAGACTAACCAACTTTATTGTAGCATAAGCTTTCAAGAGCCACAGCTCTCTTTGCCAGACACTTCGTCAGCTTTTGAGAACCACAGTTCTTTTCATCAGATGCATCATCAGCTTTTGAGAGCCGCAGCTCTCATCGTCAGATGCATCGCCAGCTTTTGAGAACCATAGCTCTCTTCATCAGAGAAGAGAGCTGTAGTTCTTGAAAGTTGATGACACATCTGATGAAGAGAGCTGTGGCTCTTGAAAGCTTATGCTACAATAAAGTTGGTTAGACTTAAAGGTGCTGCTGGAATCTTTACTAGTTCACTATAAAATAATCTGTTGGCTACCAGGTTCAATTCAAGGAACTGGCTATCATCCACAAAGCCCTTGGACCCACATATCTGCAGAACTGCCTCTCCCACTGTGCTCCGCCATGACAGCTTCGCATATCTGAACCGAGCCTCTCGAAGGTGCCAACATGCAAATGGGTAAGATTGACAGCTGCCTGTACATGTGCACTCTCTGTTGTGGCTGCCACCCTGTGAAAGGGACGGAGGATGCCAGGAAGGCTCTCATATAGCAAATGGTGTCAAACATAATTGTTCAGGAGGGTGTTTTTATAAAAAGAATAGGGCTGTAATCTAATGGAGTGGTTGAGGAAGAATCTTCTTTATAAAGGAAGAGAACTGTAGTCTATCCCAATACGGGTTATCCTGCTCTTGATGCACCATTTTCTACTTTTGTAGTTTCATTATTGCACTGCTTATCATGTCTGATACTTTTTTTTTTTTGCATTGTTTCTCGCAGTCTCTCTAAACAAGACATCTGACACGTGAGGAACACATTTTGGGAGATGCAGTGTTAGCTGGGAAGGGTAGTTTAAAAAGACAGAGCTGGCAACAGGGCAAAAGCTGTGCTATACACTGGAGCTGTGTGAAGGGGCTGTGAAATGCCAGAAGGGAAACTTCAGCCCATGAGAACATCTCCAGGTCCAGTCCTGGCTCCAGAAGGCAGCTCCAGCCCATTTCCATTCCTCGCTGCCCTCTGGTTGCCATCCCACACAGTTTTAAACTGGAGAGGTGAAATTGACAGATCCTTAGGGGAAGCGAAGATGAAATTGACAAACCCACTGAGGAGCGATCTCTGCCAGCTGTCTTTTTAAACTATGCTTCCCAGCTAACACTGCATCTCCCTACACTTGACGAACATGTGCCGAGGCCTCTCATGTAGAGATACTCTCATTTTTGTAAAAATAGAAGAGAGTCCAGTAGCACCTTTAAGACTAACTTTACTGTAGCATAAGCTTTCGAGAATCACAGTTCTCGTCTTCATTTTTGTGATCCTATTCCTATTGCATTGTTTGTTGGATGTCCTACTCTATTTGACTGCATTGTCTTACACTGTGCAGTCCACCTTGACTCTTGGCCAGAATGAAAATCAGGCTATAAGTAAAACAAACACATAAATAATAAAACACCTCTAGAGAGTCTTCTCATATCCAGCCCAATCGATGCAATGTGTATTTAGTATAAACACAAAAAATCCCTTGCTGAATCAAATCAAAAGTTTGGCCATCTAGTATTCTGTCTCCAACAGAGGGCAGCCGATGCTCCTGAAAAGCTTCAGAAGCAAAATGTGACAGAGCTATTCATTCCGTGTTGTTTCTTCCCAGCATCGGGTAAGTTATACTGCCTTGGAATAAAGAGGATCAACATTTCAGATATTGACAGTTAAACCCATGGAAAACAAATCTAATCCTCTTTCTAGTCACCTGTACTTCAGCCATAGTTTTTGGTAAACAGTTTCACAAATTTTGCATCCATATGTAAAACTTTGGGCTGGTCAGATGATTTAATATTGAGCCAGTATTTAAAAGATAGTCGAAGTGTGTTGGGTTTTGCCATTTACCTATCAGAGAGCGGTTGCAAATTTAATGCTGCTTCATTTACCAATATATATATTTTTATATGTGAACTATGTTATAATATACTATGTTTTTTATCAATCTATTTGTGGTTTTTAACGGATGTGTATATCAGTTAAAATTATAAATGGATGAATTTTAATATCTTGTAATCCACCCTGAGCCCTTTGTGGAGAGGGTGGAATAGAAATCCAAATAAAATAAAATAAATAAAAAGTATCTCAATCCTCCCCCATGCTACCCATATTTTTTTAAAAAATGTAATTTTTAAATAGTTATGTTTGTTCATTTACAATTCAGCATATTTTTACAAATGTAAAACTGGGGAGGTTTGTTGGAGACACACAGACACTAGCCAGTCAGTGCCTTCTGCAGATTTTCCTTAGTTGAAATTGAGCCAGGGTGCAATTTCAGCCTATTCAAATGTTCCCCTATCCCAGGTCTCACTTTGAAAAGGAAAAGGTACATTTGTACCAGGCGAGAGAGAGCTGCCTGACGAGATGCCTGACATAACGGCAGAAGGAGCTGCTGAGGCTGTCGCCGCAGCTTTCGTCCCTACAAGGGATAGTTGTATCTAGCAGCTGCAGCAGTGGCCTCAGCAGCTCCTTCTGCCGCTGCTAGCCGCCATTCAGCTTCAGGCTCCCCTCACTGCCTCTTTCCCTCCCACCCTTCTGGCCCTGCTGCTGCTGCCGGCTCCACTACACTTCCCAGGTAAGCTTGCCGGAACACAACACGTGTCGGGCGTCTCGTGTAGTTTAGCTCTGAGAGAGCTTCCGAACGGATCCCACAGCTCTAAAAATATTGTGTCCATCTTTGCCCTTGGATTGTGATATACTTCATACCCTCCAATCTATACAGCGAAGGCTTCTATCCAAATTGCTTCTTTGCAGTCAACAAGTCAAGAAAACTCCAGCCCAAATTATTCAAGTCATGCTCGGCATTCACCCCAGATTTTTTTTGCTACTGCAGAATTCAATGGTGAATTTTTCATTGATTCCTTCTGTGCACATGTGTGCCTCTTGGGCTTTGCTCCTGCCAGTGGCAACTTTTCGTAGGGTCAAAGGAGGCCAAGGGTTATTCGGTGTGACCCCGTTCTACCACTACAACATTTTTTTGGCATCTCAGATCCAGACCCATAAATTAAGCCCCATTTGTCATGCTCGCCCACAAATTGCCACAGGATAGGGTGACTTGAGCTATTGTTTTAAGAAATAACGTTCGTCATGCCAGGCTCTTGACCCAGTCCTGTCTCCCTCCCCATATCCGGGGCCATGAGGGTAACGATAGCCTCTTTTCTCAGTAACAGTAAAACTAGCTGTTGTACATTTGCATCAGTCAGTTCATTGATACACATGATATTAACATTGGGTATTTTGTTGGGAAAGTGTGTTTAAACATAAAGAGGGATGAAAAATTGGTGCCCAAAATTTAAAATAGGCTGATCGGCAATTTTATGTAAGGAGCAGAAAGAAAGAATGCCGGCCTCTTCCAAAGGTATAAGGCATTCATATTTATTTATTTATTATATTTTTAACCTGCCCTCCCCACAAGTGGGCTCAGGGCGAGGTACAACATTGATTAAAATACAACATAAAAACAATAATCAGAGCATAAAAACAACAATCAATAAAACCATTACAAGATGGGGCAGTCCTGAACTCCTACCCATCAGCATACAAAAAGGGGAGGTAGTAACAGACAGATAGAATACTGTACCCCTTTTCGGGGCAGCCAGCAGTGACCCATAACCCCTCATAGAGGGAGACCAGTGGAAGGCTCGGCAATGATGGACTCAAATTAGCCTCCATCATATGCCTGGTGGAACATTTCTGTCTTACAGGTTCACCTAAATGATACAAGATCATCGCCATGTTGGTCCAAGACAAAATATCAACACCATGAAATATGTTTTGGTAAGACCATCCAAAGTAATACGAAACAATGTGCAAGCTTTCAAGTTCTTCAGAACCCTTCATCAGTCTGTATGTTAAAGAACAAACAAACAAACAAAACACAAAGGATGAAGCAAAAAGTGTTTCAGGTCTGGATATTCAGGGCTTTTGAAGGCATCCTATACAGAATGCATAGCAAGTCTGCAAAGATAATACCTTTTATGAAGACCAGCCAAAACCCAAACAAAACTGTGCAAGCTTTCAGGTTCTCCAGAACTCTTCATTAGGTTGGATGTTGAAACTGATTCTGAGATGTTAGCCCACAACGTACGGTGTAACCTGCACATTTCTTGTTAATTGCAATGGAGGTTGTGCAGGAGAATTTCCTAGTGCTTTGGGCATTATGATAGTGTGTATGGCAGTAGAAGCTGCTTTTTGTCTCTCTCAGCTGTGGCACAGATTTGGAATTGCTGTGCTCAACATAAACTCGGTATTGGTTGCAATGCAGATTTGATTAGAATCCTGCTTTTGAGCCTTTACTGCCTTCCTTAAAAAGAGAGCTCTCTTATGCTTTTTAGTTGAATGCAGCCAAAAAGGTACAGAATGCAGGTCTGCATGACGTTATCGGGAGATCTGAGAAACTGGAGGGCTGTATACTTTTTCATGATAGAGCTAATGGCTGAACACAAGTTTCCCCAGGATTCAACGCAGCACTGTCGATGGAATTTACCCCAAAATTAAGCGTACTCTGTATTGTAAATTAGGCTTTCAGCATACACCAAACAGTAATGTAACAGGTGCCTCTCTGCAAACATGTACATCCGATGGGGCTTTCCTCAAGGGTCTGTAACTAGTTGCACACTTATTTATTTATTTATTTATGATAACTGAGGTTATCATACTTTGATCACATCACGAGAAGACAAGATTCTCTGGAAAAGCCAATAATGCTTGGGAAAGTGGAAGGCAGTAGGCAGAGGTCATTTCGTAGAAAAAGAGCTGGAGGGACTCATTAGCATAACTCATTAGCATAACTCATTAGCATATGCCACGCCTCTTGCCATCACCGGAAGTGTGTCATTTGTATAACTGATTTGCATATGCCACATCCCCTGACATCACCTATTCTGGCTGTTTTGAGCCCAATCCTGGCCATTCAGGGCCCAAAATGGCAAAAAGGGGCTGAAAATGGCTGAAAAGGGGCCCCAAAGGGTCAGGATCGGGCTGCTGATGAGTGGGAGAGTGACCCACCACCCGTCAGAGGCCCAATCCAGGCTGTTTCTGTCCAATCCTGGCTGAAATGGACCCCAAATGGCCAAGAGTCAGGTGGGTGGGGCCACCTGACATGTGACCTCTTTGGGGAACTGCCAAAACTGCGTTCCAGTGCATTCCCCCTTGAAATGAGCCCTGGCAGTAGGAAAAGAGGAAGACCTAAAATGAGATGGCTTGACTCAATAAAAGAAGCCACGTCCTCCAGTTTGCAGGATCTGAGCAAGGCTGTTAACGATAGGATATTTTGGTGGTCTTTCGTTCATAGTGTTGCCATAGGTCGGAGGTGACCTGGTGGCATATAACACACACACATTTATTGTTTAAATGAGATTAATTTTATCCATACTTGATTTGCTATAATTCGTATGATGGTAATGCTCTATTGAAGAGATTCAGTCCAAATCATATACTTCCTCATCTATAGCGGGTGGCCCACAAAGGCTCATGGATAGAGATGGGCACGAATAGCAATACGAACAAAAAAAAGCCACGAACAGCCGGATCAGCTGTTCACGAACAAGCTGTTCCTGAGGCCCCATACTAAATGAACAGGTGGTCGTTGCAAGCCTTGTTTGTTGCTGTTGCTGTTTGTCAAGCCAGAGAGTCTGGCACCTGCAATCAATTCCCTTGGCAACTTAGGCAGGGATTGTCTGAACTCTGTCTGAACTCCTGCTATTGCCCTGGAAAGCCCAATCTAAGCCCAATTTAGCTTGATAGGCAGGTCTTCCTTTCAAGTGTGGAGCTCCAAATTTGTTACAACAAGGGAGCAAAGAGCAGGGGGGAGGGGGGCTCCCATCTCTGGTTTTGCAGACGGTGGAGAGGGAGAGACAGTTGCTGTTGGCATTTTGATAGAGAGACAGGGAGAGGGCATTGGAGCTTGAATTTTCTTTGTGTGTGGTGGGATAGCGATCTACCCCTTCAAGTTCCAGGGCTGCTGCCAGGCTCTGGGCCAAGCTATTATTTATTATTGGTACCTTTCCTGATGCCTGCTCAGGTCAGGTTTCTGGGAATGGTGCAGTAGGGATGTTGACTTGGATGATGGCTGGATAAGAGCCTGCTGGCCCTCACAAACAGCCAACCATGAACATGTTCGTGAACAGAGCCATGGTTGTTCGTGAATCCCTATTAGTGGATGGCAATGAACAACGAACATCATGTTCGGGTTTTTTTCTGTTTGTGCCCATCTCTACTCACCAGTTGAAGCTGGTGAAAGGGACTCCTGGCCCCCTCTGCCACCTGTTTACCCATCAAGAAGCCTGGGTCCAGGAGCATTCGTCCAGTTTGATCAGTGTTGTGTAGTGGTTAGAGTGTTGGGCTGGGGAGACCTGGGGCCAAATGCCCAGTCTGCCAAGAACCTCACCAACTGACCTTAGGACAGTCACTCTCAGCTTAACCTACCTTGTAGGGTCATTGTGAGAATAAAACAGAAGAGGGGAAAACCACGTATGCCCCTTAAGATCCTTGGGGAAGGGCAGGAAAAGGTTTTAACTATTTCCTTTAAAAGAAAGTACCTTTTACTGCTATCGAGTCAGGATAAATATAAATACATAATATATCCAAATTCTTTTTCCTCCAAGCGGGATGAAAAATCCGGGCCTAATCCAAGATGCCTTTTCTAATTAAATGATAGATGGGAGGTGGGTGGGAATATCAACCATTCTAAGGAGGTTTTTCACCAGCAGAACTAGGAATTCAGACCAGACATTTAATAAAACAGAGCTGACCCGAACAGCAGTTCTCAGCAAAGGTGACTCACCTGCCTATTGTATCTCCTGGGATTTTTTCTTTCCTCCCCCCTCGCTTCCCTTGTCAATTTGCTGAGGGTCTATTACTCCCCGAGTTTTCCACATTTCTGCGAATGAAAACAAATGGCTGCATGTGAGAGGCAGGAGATAAAAGAATAATAAACGCATTTTATACGCCACCTTTTGAAAATCAAATAACGATATTAAAAAAGCGGCGTCGAGTCTCTCCTCCATCCATCAGGAAATGTAAAAGGGCTCGGTCGTCACAGGCACACGCAGACGTGAACATCCCTATTGGAGATAGAATACTTGCTTCAAGGAAAGGGTAAGATTGTTTTCATGTTGTTTTGTATATACAAAGAAATGAATGTATTGGCACAAACAAGAGTCAGATTGATTCTATTCCCCTTCCCAGCCGTTAAACTATGTTCTATTGCATACGATGTTAGAAAGTGGCGTTTGAATACGAAGATATAAAACCTGAATTGTAAAACGGGGAAATGTAGGGCTCGTTCAAGAATTACGTGCCGAGTCAAACGCCTCGGTCTGAGCCAGGCATAATGGTGTATCCCTGGGATGGTGGTGGAGAGTGCCCTCAAGTCATAGCTGATTTATGCCGATCCCTGGTGGGATTTTATGGCAAGAGACTAACAGAGGTGCCTGCCTCTGCAACCCTGGCCTTTGGTGGAGTCCCATCCAATTATTAACCAAGGCTGACCCTGCTTAGCTTCTGAGATCTGACGAGATCTGGCTTGCTTGGGCTATCCAGGTCGGAGAGTATCCCTGGGATACACGTGGATTCTCCTAACAGGCCCAATAGCAACCTTCCTGGACTGTTTATGTTTGAGAAAATGGCACATCGGGGAGCACTGAAGCCCCTTCTCCAGGTGCACCACGGTCTTGATCCTAACTGAGCACTCCGTGTGCACGAACGGAGGACAGTCCTCTGGTTGTTGTGGGTTTTCCGGGCTGTATTGCCATGGTCTTGGCATTGTAGTTCCTGACGTTTCGCCAGCAGCTGTGACTGGCATCTTCAGAGGTGTAGCACCAAAAGACAGAGATCTCTCAGTGTCAGGAGGACAGTCCGTTGCTCGTGTGATTGTGTTACAACTGACACCAGGTGGGCACCTAGATCCAACCTGTGTCATCCTACAATGTATGAGGAGGCCACACTGAGCCTTCCTCACAGGGTTGTTGTTAGGGTTCCCAACCTCATGGTGAGGCCTGGAGATCTCCTGCAATTTCAACCAATCTCCAGGCTACCGAGATCAGTTCCCTGGAGAAAAAGGCTGTTTGGAGGGTGAACTCTGACATCATCATCATCATTAGTCCATCTTTCTCACTGAGATCTAAGGTGGATTACACAGCACAGATCCCATTGAGGTCCATGGAAACTGACTCCACCCCCTTAGGGGAGGGACTTTCTGTCTGGGAGGCGGGATACCCAAACAGGACATGTGCGGTGTGCAAATCCACCTCCAAAAGAGGGTGGGAGCCAGCTGATCGTGAATGCAGTTGGTTGATCAGAAAGCGAGTCCAGCAGCAGAGTTTTACCATGGAGTTGGCAGCAGAATAATCTGATGAACCTGGTTGGGGTGGGGGTGTGGGGGGTTCACTGGGCTGGATTTTGCTCCAAGGCGCATTACAAACTCCATCCTCTTTTCTTTACAGGTCACATTTTGTAACTCTTCCTTCCTTTTCGAAAACATAACCCAGGCTTTGCACAAAGGACCAGATTTCATGGAACATTTTATTGGTGCAAATCAGATCATTTGCACCCTACAAATTCAATAAATGCCAATTCTAATAGTCTAGAACTGCTACCCTGCAAGAACTCATGCTTGAGTTTAATTTTAATGATTCTAGGATCTGAGGGGGACGGGGGAGAGAGAAAGGGACCAGTTGAAGAACATCCCTCAAGTTGACTGCCATCAGGAAGGGGACCCAAACTCATTCTCTTTTAGCAAATTTAGCTAGAATGTGGGTTTCTGATTTAGGATCTGAGCTGGTGTGGTGGTTAGAGTGTCAGAGCCAGATGCGAATCCTACAGTGCCCTGGGAAGCTTTTTGGGGGACCTTGGGCCAATCACACACTCTTAGCCTAGCCTACCTCACAAAGCTGTTGTGCAGATAAAGTGGAGGAGAGTAGAACAAGGGAAGCTGCCTTGGGTCCCCACTGAAAAGAGTGGCGTGGTATAAATGAAGAAAATAAACAAGTTCTTAGCACTGCTGTGGCATGCATGCAGTTGTCAGGGCTTGCCATGGATGCCACTGGGCGGGGCACCGGCATGCCTGGCTCCGACTTCAGGGGGGCGCCAGGGATACTGGAGGACCCTGCTCTGTGGAAGGAGGGGCGGTATACCTCACCCTAGCTCCCTCTCAGTCCACTCATTGGCCTGCTCAACCTGACCCCATCACCACTCTTACTCTCCTCCTTCATCAACTTTCCTCCTTGCACTCTCTCACACTCCTACACAACCCACCATGCCCTGTGGGTAGACTTCCCTTATATCCTGCCCCTCATCCCAGGCTCCACCTGCCAGGCCACACCCCTCTTTTGCCTTCCAGCATTGGCCTGGGCTGCCTCAAGCAGTTGCACCTGGGGTAGCTAGTTTGGCTGCGTTGGACAGCTACAGCTGTGCTCTCTTGGCTGGCTGCCAAGGCTGCCAAGCCTCCTCGGCTCCGAGCTTCCAGCAGCCTCAGCTGGTCTCTATTACTCCCTTCCTCCCTGTTTGCAGCTTGGGGTGTGGCCCTGTGCTACTTCTGCTGTCCTGTCTGGCTGGCTGTGGGCTAGCTGCCCCTACTTCTTGTACTTTCTCCCTCTGCCTGGTCCCCTCCTGGCTGTCCTTACTTCCTCTGTCAGGGTTCTTAGTCTCCCACTGGAGGGTGGGGCTGGCTGGCTTCCACCTGCTCCTTCTGATCCTCTGGGGCTTGGGAGCTGCTCCACCTTCCTGTGGCTGGGTTGCCTCTTTCTCCCCTAGGGCTTGGGCAGGGGCTTCCAGTACCTCTACCCCCTTGTTGGCACTCTGGACTGGTGTGGGTGCCTGTTGCCCTTTGGGGTGGGGTTGGGCAGCATGCCCCTGGCTGATTGCTCCCTTGCCCCTTCCCTTTCTGGTGGCTGGAGCTGCACCCCCTCCCAGGGGCTTCCTGTGCCTGCTGCTGGCGTCCCATCAGCTTTCAGGGAAGGGGGCTGGGGCAAGTTCAGGGTGCTTGGGGTGCTCAACCCCGGACACAGTTATGAACTTTTAATGGGGGTAAGAGATCACCTGGGAGTTCCAGGGGTATGGATTCTGACTACAGAAATGGTAAGTGGAAAACACTCTGTATATACTCAGAAATTATACAGAGAATTACCAATTTCAGTGAATTCCAAATGGCAAAATATCTCAACATGGAGGAGGTTAGGCAATGGGCGGGGGGACCTTCAGGAATGGAGAGGGTATTTCCAAATAAAGCATGAACTATTGTTGGAATATCCCCTCTCAGAAAAGACTTTTGGAACCCACTGACCCAAATCCATGTAGGAAAACCAGCTTTTCCACAGTATGCTGTATGGGGATAATATTTTAATTTTCAAGATTCTTCCTTGGATTATCGAAACAATATATGTGAGATGCTTTGAACATTTTATTATTTGTATATTGATTTTAGTTCTTGTTTTTATTGATTTTAACTGTTCACCGCCCAGAGCCCCTGGGGATGGGCGGTATATAAATTGAATAAAATAAATAAATAAATAAATAAATAAATAAATTGTGGTGAAAAGTGCCATCAAGTCATAGCTGACTTATGGCGACCCCTGCTGGGGTTTCCAAGGCAAGAGACTAACAGACTGGTCTGCCAACCTCCAGGTGGTGACTGGAGATCTGGAATTACAAGCGATCCTCAGGCCACAGAGATCAGTTCCCCAGGAGAAAATGGCTGCTTTGGAGGGTGGACTCTATGGGCCAAGCTACAAGTGACGAATGACACTTGAACAGCAAGTGTATTTCTCCCTGTTCACTTGCCCTCCACGCAATCCACTTGCCATTCAAGTGTCATTCGTCACTTGTAGCTTGGCCCTATGGCATTATACCCCACTGAGGCTCCTCCCCTCCCCAAACTCCACTCTTTCCAGGCCCCACCCCCCAAATCTCCAGGAATTTCCCAGTTTGGAGCTGGCAACCCTACTAACAGGGGTGACTTGCCATTGCCTGCCTCTGCATAGCAACCTTGGCCTTCTTTGAAGTTCTCCCACTAACCACGGTTGACCCTTCCTATCTTCTGATATCTGGCGAGATCAGGCTTGCCTGGGCTATCCAGGTCAGGCAGCTTTGAACACTAACAAACTGAAATGTTAATCTAAATATTATGATGACCAGTCATCCCGACCTTGTCAGCACGCTGGGCTCATGACAAATTATTGTGCAAAGTTGTTTACACAATGTGCGGGGCCTGGCCAAGCAACCCGAAAACAACTACACTGCTCTGCAGATAAATAAGCCATTAACAATTTTGCACTGACGATTTGCATGTGGAATCAAAGCTGTGTCCTCCAGTAGGAGAAGTTCTTGAACATAAGAACTTGGATCGTTTGCCTAGTAAAGTCCACTCTGGTTGGCAATGCTTCTTCAAGGTCTCAAGTGGAGCAATCCTCTGCAGGTCTACACAGAAGTAAGTCCCATGTTAGTCAATGGCGCTTACTCCCAGGAAAGAAGATTGCAGCCAAGGAGGGTCTTTTCCAGAGTTGCTGCATCCAATACTTTTAACTTCAGAATGCAGGAATCGAACTCGAGACTTCTTGCATGCCAGCACAAGCTCCATTGCTGAGCTATGCCTCACCCTTCTTCTTTGTGGCTGCGATCTCCTGACCAGTTAGCCAGGATATTTTAAGTTTGCTCTTTGCCTGAGCTAAGAGAGCAGTGGGTTGGTGGGCTATAACCCCGACACATCCCTTAAAGTGGCACAGGCCCATTTAAACCGTTTGGTTGCAGCTGTCTTGAGAGGTACCAGTTACGTTTGCTTCCTTAACTCTAATCAGGACTTTTGAAACGCAATGCAAGCATCGCTGGGCGTATGGGAGATGAACTCCAATTTGTGTTACATTCTTGATCTCAGCTGGAGTATGTTGCGGAGACTGGCAGTGGAATAGCACGATATCGAAGGCCCCGCTTTGTTGCTATACATTCATAAAATGAACTGACGTTGCTTTTCCTGAGTGCATGGGGACGAGAGAGAGGCAGGCACAGCAGAATTGCTGAGCAGTTCTAAGCGTATACGCTCCAAATTAAATGCCGTTGAATTTAATGGGACTCACTCCCTAGTGAGCCGGTGCGGCATACTGGGTTGAATGGTCGATTAGGATCTGGGAGACCCAAGTTTGAATCCCCGCTGTCCCATGGGAACTGGCTGGGTGATCTTGGGCTGGACACACACGTTCAGGCTAACCTACCTCACAGGGCTCTTGTTGTGAGGATAAAATGGAGGATGGGGAAACGATGTAAGCCATTGGGCAGAAAGGTGTAAATGAAGCTTAAGGCTGTGGTGGGTGGTTCGTCGCTTAGGCCTCCTCTGCTTTGCTCCCTGCTGTTTTTCTCTTGAGTAAATCTTATTCTAACTATACTGTGTTGTCCCATCCATAGTGCTACATCTAAATTGCAAATAGATGTCATGTTTGGCATCATTTATTTGGTTTTATTGCTGATCTTAATCTTGTTGCATTTTATGTTGTATTTACAATAACAACAACATTCGATTTATAGACTACCCTTCAGGACAACACCCGTTCAGAGTGGTTTACAAAGTGTGTTGTTGTTATCCTCACGACAATCACCCGGCGAGGTGGGTGGGTCTGAGAGAGCTCTGAGAGAGCTGTGACTGACCCAAGGTCACCCAGCTGGCTTCAAGCAGAGGAGTGGGGGAATCAAACTGCCTCTCCAGATTAGAGTCCTGCTGCTATTAACCACTACACGAAACTGACTCTTGTGTTGATTGATGTTGCTGCAACCTGCCCTGTGATTGCTTGAGGGGAGGACGGGCTAAATATTCAATAAAATAAAATAAAAATAAGTAAATAAAAGAAATTTGTGTTTAGGATTAGATCCAGAGGAGTTAGCCACGTTAGTCTGTTGTTGCAAAATAGTAAAGAGTCCAGTAGCACCTTTAAGACTAACCAACTTTATTGTAGCATAAGCTTTCGAGAACCACAGCTCTCTTCATGCATCTGATGAAGAGAGCTGTGGTTCTCGAAAGCTTATGCTACGATAAAGCTGGTTAGTCTTAAAGGTGCTACTTGACTCTTTACTATTGTGTTTAGGATTGTAGCCTAAGAGAGCACAGATCTGTTCAATGGGACATGAAAACCAGAAAAGCATTCTTAGGAATTTCCTGTTAGTCATGCGAGCTGTGGGCCCATGCAGAATTTCAAGACGGGAGGAATAATCCAGAGTCTTCCAATAACGTAGCATTCCTGACCTTATTTTGGGGGCAGAGAGCGGCCGCTGGATTTTATACTTTCATTGCTAGCATAAGAGGCAACTAATTTAATAGGGTTGCCAACCTACAGGGGGGACCTGGAGATCAGTTCTCCTGGAGAAAATGGCTGCTTTGGAGGGTGGACTGTAGTCTTGCACCGTGCAACTCTATATGATCAGCAGCTAGGACACTCAATGATCAAATATAGTAAGAGTATGGGTTGCATATATCCTACTGAAATGTGTACTTCACTTCCAGAGTGACGTACTGGATGTGAGGGCGATCTGGCTGCGACATCTGTCACCCCATTGATCGCCAGGGTTGATTCGGCTGATCTGGCTGCCTAGGCGGGTGTCCCCTTCCTCCCTCGCCGCTCCATGTGCGTCCCTCCCGAAGCTGCGCGCTCGGTGGAAGAGGACGACCATCCCAGATAGAAGGATAGAAGGAGTACTGGTTAGAGTGTGGGAGTAGAAACAGGCAGAAGTAGCTCTCTCCCACACACTGTGCCATGAAGTTCCCTGGGTGACTTTGCTCGGGGTTGCCAACCTCCAGGTGGTGGCTAGAGATCTCCTGGAATTACGACCGATCTCTAGGCCACAGAGATCAGTTCCCCTAGAGAAAATGGCTTTTTTGGAAAGTGGACTCTATGGCATTACACTCTGTGGAGGTCCCTCCCCTCCCCAAACCCCACCTTCTCCAGGCTTCACCCCCCAAATCTCCAGGAATTTCCCAACCTGGAACCAGCAACCCACAAGTCACACTCTCCTAGCCGAACCTGCCTCACAGGGTTGTTGTGAGCATAAAACGGGGAACAAAAAGTATAAAGTATGCTGTCCTGTTAAACTTGGAGGCAGGATGCGATAAAAATGTAATGGATTTATCATTAAATACAGTGATCTCTATGGAGTTATAAACCTTTCTCAGGACACTTCTTTGTGAAGTATTTTATCTCTCCGATCTCTGCTATGACTGCAAGCTGCAAACCAGAATTCTCCTTTGCGAATATTCTCCACCGTTTTCCAATACGCCATCATAATCAGAAGCAAGAGTTTAATGAATGAAAATGGGGTGTATGTGGAAAGAGCAATCCTCCCCTGAATTTGGGGTGGATAGAAATAAGAACATAAGAACATCCCTGATGGAACAGACCAGTGGTCCATCTAGACCAGCATCCTGTCTCACACAGAAGGAAACTACACGAGACGCTCGACACGTGTTCTTCGTGTGTCGGTTTCCTGCAAGTTTCCATGGGAAGTGTAGTCAGAAAGAACAGCTGCTCTATGAGATTCTCCACCAGGGAGAAGAGGGAGAGAATCCCTCTATCCGCCCTGCCGGTGCCGTTGGAGTTGAGGTCATATTGAGGAGGGCAGGCACGGAAACCAGCAAGCAGCCCCCCCACATGCCCGCCTCGCTGTACGGCAGTGGTGGCCAGTGCTTCCTTCTCCTCCCACCCGGGCCAAGAGCTCCCACTCAGGGACCAAGTGATCACTGCGCATGCTCTGCCACCTCCCTAGGACCGAGAACTGGAGCATAGTCCATTCAGCTCCTTTTGGCTACCGGCCGTTTGTGGACCAAACTGGATTTCTTCTCCCTTTCTCCAGATTGAACCGATCAGTCAGCTCCTCACCTTTCCTTGCTGGCGTAACCGCATTTGTGCGTAAACCAAAGATCTCACTTTCTTTGTCCTCTGAGCATGTATAAAGGGCCTTTTCCTGACACCTGCATGCAAAGATGCCATGTTTTCTTTAAGGCCAGGCGGCAGGTCTCCCCTGCAGACCCGAACCGTTGGGCTGCTCCATTGAAAAATGTTAGGGGCATTTTCAAAACACAGTCCCCCTAAATTGTTCTAAAATTTATTTCACTTATAGTTACCGCTAAACCTTGTGCTGAGTCTCTGAAATTCATTATACCTGCTTGGTTTTGCTATTGCCTTAAAGCTACCATCTGGCCTTCTCTTGGCTCTGATTCATTCACACATGCACATAATCACTTGACTCCTGTACGCCTGAGCCTTGTTCATAAGTTACAGTAATTGCATGTACAATCATGTACAACTCTCCTTCTTTGGAGGTTTTCAAGCAGAGGCTAGCTGGCCATCTGACAGCAATGCTGATTCTGTGAGCCTGAGCAGATCATGAGAGGGAGGACGGGAAGGGGTACATCAGCACTTAGTTCTCGTAACCCCTTCTTACATGCCCAGGGTAAGGCCGATCGCCGCCTTGGGGCCAGGTGGCAATTTTCCCCAGGCGTTTGGCTAGGGATGCTGATGGTGTTTTGCCATCTTCTGGGCATGGAGTAAGGGTCACTGGCTATGTGTGTGTGAGGAAGGGAAGGTGAATTTCTTGCATTGTGGGTTGGACTAGATGACCCTATATGTACCTTCCAGCCCTGCATTGTGGGTTGGACTAGATGACCCTATATGTACCTTCCAGCCCTGCATTGTGGGTTGGACTAGATGACCCTAGAGGTACCATCCAGCCCTATGATTCTATGATTCTATGAATCCTTGCTTTTTCTTTACACGTGCATTGAAAAGTTCTCATGCTATATGTACAGTCAGATGTGTGATTTAAACTCAACATTCATCTAGGTACTGGACCCTGGTTTCACACGTAAAGTGAATGTTCATTGGCTGTTTTTTACAAACAGATGTATGCACGTACAGACAGGATGTACACATGTTCACTGTAACATGTGAGTTGGTCTTGTATAAGAGCTAAAAAGGTAAAGGTAGTCCCCTGTGCAAGCACTGACCCATGGGGGGACTGACCCATGGGGGGACGTCGCATCACAACGTTTTCTTGGCAGACTTTTTACAGGGTGGTTTGCCATTGCCTTCCCCAGTCATCTACACTTTACCCCCAGGAAACTGGGTACTCATTTTACCGACCTCAGAAGGATGGAGGGCTGAGTCAACCTTGAGCCGGTACCTGAACCGAGCTTCCACCAGGATCGAACTCAGGTCGTGAGCAGAGCTTGGGCTGCAATACTGCAGCTTACCACTCTGCACCATTCAGATGCTCTGAAAGTTCAGTCTGATGTCTGAATTTGACAGCCTGGCAAGACCCGACTTGTTACAATAATCCGGTGATACCCAGCCACGTGTGAATTTAATGTACAGGATATTTAAGAGCCACAAAGCAGTCTGTATACCTAAATGTGCTTCAGAAAATATTGATTTCAACGAAACGCATTGTGAAAAGTATGCTACCCTATTCTGGTTCAACAAAATAAATTATTTTACTTTCCTAACCCCTCTTGTGTGATGCCAACATGACAACTACGGACTTCTGAATGTATTTTTGCATTAACAAATGGCCTAGCGCTTGCATACTCATAAGAACGATGTTGCTTGACAAGGCCAAGAATATTAGATCCCGTTAAAACTGATAGCGTGACAGTGCAATCCTAAACACGGCTACTCCAGTCTAAGCATGTTGATTTCAGTGGTCTTAGACTGGAGTAACACTGCTCAGGATTGCACCGTAAATCCTTGGTCTCGGTCTAACGAGGAACTTCTTACGAATATGTGAGCTTTTAATGGACTCTTCAACATGCAGAATGTACCCTTCGCCCCGAAGATGAGACCTGTGCGGAAAAATAACTTGCACATTCCTACAGCAGCCTGTGTTGAACGATTGAATCATTCACTGCCCATCTTTCCCCTTGTTAGGAACATCAGAAGCAATCTCAGACTGAGGGTTCATCGTCTCCTGTATCCTGTTTCTTGCAGTGGCCAATCAGATACTTCTGATTGGCTCAGTGGCAGAGCCTCTGCTTTGCATGCAGGAGGTGCTAGGTTCAAGCCCCAGCATCTCCACTTGAAAGTACCAGTAAGCGCGTGATGTAAAAAAAAAGTCCCTGGAGAGCTGCAGCCATTCTGAATAGACAAGACTAACCTTGATGGGCCAAGGGTCTGATTCATTATAAGGCAGCATATCTGGATAGCCCAGGTGAGCCTGATGTTGTCAGATCTCAGAAGCTAAGCAGGGTTGGCCTTGGTTAGTAATAGGATGGGGGACTGCCAACAAAAACCAGGGTTGCAGAGGCAGGCAATGGCAAACCACCTGTTAGTGTCTTGCCATGAAAACCCCACCAGGGGTCGCCATAAGTCAGTTATGACTTGAGGGCACTCTCCACCACCACCATGTGTCTATGTGTTCATGTGCCCCTGGAATAACAGGAGATATTACCAGCCAGTCCTTTGCCAGTCAGCCAGGCCTGCAGAGCTTGTGACCTGGGAGGGCACCAGAGGTCTCTGATCAGAGATTCTGAGAGCAGGATGTCAGGATACAGCTCTGGCGTGGTGGTAGACAGGGCTTTTTTTCAGGGAAAAGAGGTGGCAGAACTCAGTGGTTGTCAGCACAGGGGGCAACTCTTGGTGGGAGGTAGTGTCCCTGGTATCACGTGTGCACGTGCAAAGTGAGCAAAGTATGCGCACGCTCCCAGGACCAATGACATCACTTTGGGTCAGCTGGAACAAGGGGGGAGTTTTTTAAAGTTTAAATTGCCCTCTGCGAAAATGGTGACATGCCTGGTGGCCCCGCCCCCTGATCTCCAGACAGAGGGGAGTTTAGATTGCCCTCCGCGCCTAATCTAAACTCCCCTCTGTCTGGGGATCAGGGGGCGGGGCCACCGGCCATGTGACCATTTTCAAGAGGTGCTGGAACTCCTTTCCACCGTGTTCCAGCTGAAAAAAAGCCCTGGTGGTAGAGCATCTGCTCAACATGCAAAAGAAGATGGGAAAGACCTCTGCCTGAGACCTGGAGAACCTCTGCTAGTCTGAGTAGAAAATACTGACCTTGATGGCCGGGTGATAAGACTCAGTGGAAGGCAGTTTTGTGTGTATTCAAGACCAAGCCAATGCAAAATGCAACAGCTGCTATTTTAAGGCACACCCCAGTGTTGCCAACTGGAGATTTGGGGGAGGGCAGCATTTGGGGAGGGGACGGTGCTCAGCCATGCCATAAAGTCCAACCTACAAATCCATTTCCTCCAGGGGAACTGATCTCTGCAGTCTGACAACCAGACGTAATTTTGGGAGCACTCCAGGGCCCCCCTGGTGGCTGGCAACCCTGCTCAGGAGTGCAGAGGAGGGGGTAGTTTGGTCTACAGTAGAACAAGATTGGGGTCCAGTAGTACCTTTAATTGGATGGTAGGCCTCCAAGGAAGGCCAGGGCTGCAGAGGCTGGCAATGGCAAACCACCTCTGTTAGTCTCTTTCCATGAAAACCCCAGCAGGGGGCACCATAAGTCAGCTATGACTTGAGGGCACTATCCACCAACACCGGCACCTTCAAGAGCTGCTAGATTTCCAAGGTGTGAGCTTTGGAGACTCAGAGGAGGGTAAGTTCCAGCTGCCAGTTCCTCACTCCCTGGAGCCCCTTAGCCTCACTGGCTCCACCTTACATCGCAGGGTGGTTGCCAGCCTCCAGGTGGTGGCTGGAGATTCCTGGAATTTCACCTGATCTCTGGGCCAGAAAGCTCAGTTCCCCTGGAGAAAATGGCTTCTTTAGAGGGTGCACTCTCTGGGATTGCCCGTGGTTGCCAATCTCCAGGTGGTGACTGGAGATTCCCGGAATTTCACCTGATCTCCGGGGCACAAAGCTCAGTTCCCCTGGAGAAAACGGCTTCTTTGGAGGGTGCAGTCTCCGGCATTATACCCCATTGAGCCCCCCTCCCCAAACCCTGCCCTCTCCAGGCTCCACTCCCCAAATCTCCAGGAATTTCCAAACCTGGACCTGGCAACCAGATCAGCTCCCGGAGACTCCCGGGGGTTTCCCCTCCCGGCAGCCCCCTCCCTCTCCTCCCAAGGAGCCGGGCCAGCCTTCGGCTCGCCGGCGGAGCGCGCGCGATGCGCCCGGCTGGGCTGGGAGCGGCTCCTAGATGTCAGTAGCGAGTCGGCGGCGAGCGAGAGCGCGGGAGGACCCAGTGAAAAGGAGGCGGCGGGCGGCGCAGCCCCGCCAGAGCCGCCGCGCCGGAGCAGCGGCAGGAGCAGCAGCAGCAGGAACGGCGCTCCGCTCCGCTCGCAGCCGGCGGCAGCTCCGGCAAACTTTGCGCGCAGCCGGGCCGAGGGCAGCAGCCTCCGCCGCCGCTCCCTGCACCTTGGCGGCTGCCCCAAAGCCGAACCCCCCGCCCCATTAAAAAGCCCGATCCCTTCCCTGGAGGTCGCGCCAGCCTCGCCTCGCCTCGCCGGGAAGGATTTGGACGCGCTCTCGCCTTGGGTGGCTTTTCCGCACGTTGCGCCCGGATCTCGCCTCGGCAGCCCCGGAGCCGCGGCCGCCGTGCGGCGAGGGTGGAGCTGCCGGGCCGGGAAGCCGCCGCCTGCCACCCAGCCGCCCGCAGGAGGCAGCCCCGGCCGCCGCAGCGGGCACCCAGGCAGCCGGCGAAGGCGCTGCGGCGATGGCTGCGTGAGCCGGGGGCGCCGCCGGATCGAGCCCCGCTCGCGGCTCCAGGGGGGGAGAGCGAGCGAGCGAGGCAGCCGGGGGCGGATCGGGGCCTCCCCTTCGTGGATCTCTCCCCCCCACCCCTGCAAAACCGAAGGCGGATTCCTGGAGGGTGTTTTTTTAAAAAAATCCTGATTTTGCAATTTTGGAAAAAGCCATCTCCGGCCGGACCGGCGCAGAGGTAAAGGCATGCGTGTCTGCGCGGGGGGTTATCGGCACGGTTCTGATTTTTGCAGCTAGGGAGGCTCGTCGGGTTGCGGAGAGGCAGCTCGGGAGGCATAGATTCACGTACACACGCGCTGTGTATGTACACCCAGGCTCCATCTGCAGTGTCAATGCGGCGCCGGAGAGAAGGGGGGAGGCGGGGAGGGGGCACTCAAGCAACGTTTCCAGGTAAGCCGGCATCCCTCGCCCCCTCCTCGATTCTCCCAAGCCGAGGAGACCCTCTTCTCTGCACCTGCCCTGGTGCAGGGGGGTGGGCGGGGGCACGATCCGGATCCCCCCTTCCTCGCCCACCCTGCGCTCGCCTCCTCCACCTGGGGGTGGTCGAGGATGCTGGAAGCAACTTGAGGGGTGCACGAGACCCTCCTTTCCTCTTGCTCACCTAGGAAGCCTCCTTCTTCTAAAAGAGGGGCGGGGGGGGGGTTGTAGAATTATGATTATATTTTATTAATTTTTTTAAAGTCAGCAGGGTATCACAGATGTAAAGGAGACCGGCTTTTTAAAAATGAAATTGAATACAGCCAGCGTCTAGGAAAAGAGCAAAAAGGGATGTTGGGTGGCATAATTGGGCATGGGTAGGTGCAGCCCGGTTTTAGGAGGATTTGTTCAGTGGCTCTGAAATAGATATTTTTTCTAAAAAGGCAGTCCAATACCAGCAGAGCATCTTGTTAGCCGATAAGCTAAATATAGGGTGGCAGGAGAAGTCAAGGGGCGGCGAGGCTTCGGGGCACAAGTTGGCACTGCAAACTGCAAACTGCGGGCTCGCCTACATTACCCAAAGCTGGCGAGATCCTTTTCCTCCCCTGCCATTGTCCAGAGTTCTCGCCTTCTGGAGCTTTGGCTTCCCTTCCTTTAGGGAAGGAGAGACATTCCTCTCCCCCTTCCCAAGTTCCCTGCCTTGGCACCAAGCGGAGAGGCGGGTGGCTGCTTCACGCCCGCTGGATCAGCCAGAAGAGGGAAAGGTCGAACCAGGAGGGCTTCTCAAAGGTTTCATCCCCCTTTCTCCATCGGGGATCTCCCATCCTTCGCAATTCAGTTGGGGAACTTGGCTAGAGGAGAGATGTCAGAAGAGTCCCCCCCCCACCCCTCATCTTGAGTCTTGCAGCCAATGCTGAATGTTCTCTTCCCCGTCCGAATTGCCCCTTCCCTGGGATCTGCCTTGAGTGAAAGGGCTGGCTTGGCCCCTGGCAGTTCTCTCTGATGCCAAGACTCAGGTCAGAATTGATTGGAGCCGGAGATTTACCTCCCTGGCTTCAAAAGTGGCGTCTCTGTGTGGTGTGGGGAGTTGCAGGCACCTCTCTTCGAACATGAGATACATAAGGTACGCCCGTGGTCATCTGTGGGAAGTTTCACCTGGCTCCCTGAACCGGGTGGTGCGGTGTGCATTTCCTATGCACAGTGAACTTCCCCAGAGCAGGCACATTGATTGAAAAAAAGCTGTCGTCCCTGGAAGTGCATGCCAACGTGTGTTAGTTTGTCATACTAAATTAAATTAAATATTGGGGTTTAGTTAGACCAGTTGCTACTCTTCGAGAATTTATTGGAACTGAGAAACGTTCTACTCAGAAGAGGACTGGCTATGAGTCTGTCTTATTGTTTTGCCATTTTTGCATGGAGAAGGAGACTGGGGGTGTCGGGGGGGGGAGGTAGTTGTGAATTTCCTGCTTTGTGCAGGGGGTTAGACTAGATGACCCTGGAGGTCCCCTCCAATTCTATGATTCTTTTATTATTATTAAGTAGTAATCTTAATGCAGCACTTTGCTAAGTGGCATACATCTTTCCAACGTCCATTCTTGCGCCTGTTTCGCAAATGGGGAACCGAGGTCGAGAGAGGGTGAATTCAGGTGACGTTGCTCCGTGGAAGAATTAGTTGTGTGTGGAGTGAGAGAAAGAGCAGGTTATAATGGCACACACAGGCTGTGAGGATTTTGCCTAGAAACATGTTTCCTTCCAGCGTCCCTTCCCCTGCAATGCCCAAGTCAGTTCCGCCTTCCGTGATTTTGTCTTGTATCTTTTGATTGTGTGCCTGCGGCTTTATGGGGGAGCGTGAGCCAGATGGACTGGCCTCTGCCCCAAGAAGCTTACAGTCTAGTTTTGGACAGGGGTTGGATGTCTGCCAAAGAAAGGGAGAGGCTGTGAGTACATGAAGTGGCATGTAACGAAGCTTTGTTTCGGTTGGAGCTGAGCACCAACGGAGATCATGAACAGGCTGAGATTTGAGGAGGGGTTGGATGGATGGACAAGCAGTGGGTGTTCCCCAGGCTGTTGAAGATTCCTTCAGGGATGTGTCTTTCTGGAATTAAAAAAAGGAATTAGTCTCAAACGCTTCGGCCTCCCTCTGGGGGTCATGGCATAGCATAGTCATGTGAGGACAGATTGAAAGCGAACGCCCTTTCACACTGGACTGTTTTGTATCTCCCCGTCTATCTGTCTCCATCCCCTTATCTCCACCTCTCATCTGCTTAATAATCCATCAGTAGTTCATAGGAAAAGAAGGCAGCCTGTTTATTGCTTTTTATATTTCTGTTATCTCCGGTATCCTTTCTGGAGATAGGCGGAGAATCAGGGCTTTTGCTTGAGTTCGAGCTCACCTGGACTTAGTTCCGGAGTCTGCTTTCAATCCCAAAGTGCCAGCGTAGAAGGTTGACTCGCGAGTAAAGGCAGGTGTCATAAAGTGTGTGCTTTTCTCCAGCGTTGAGTGGGCAGAACTCACCAAGCCCAACAGACTTGGTTTCTGGTAGAGCCAAGTTTTGAGACTGGAGAAGGTAATGCACAGAATGCCGTGGCATCTTTAGGAATTATGTGCAGTTGAAAAAAGATACGCATGATATAAAGGATTAAAAGAACATGAAGGACATGATGTGTCCCAAAGCCCCTTCAAGTGCTGTTGATTTCAGGGCAAAAAGACTGAAGCCTGCACATAGTTTTCCCCGTTGAAAACCACAGGACTTGAAAAGCGATTTACTTTGGCTGGCTCATACCTTAACTTATTCCATGGCATAGACGTGGTTTAAAATCTCTGCGTGTTCATTTCATGTGCTGTGCTTTCAAACTGTTTTGGGACTCTGCTCAGATAATATCCCTTTAAGACCGGCAATGTCTAAGGCCCAGAGTTCAGCCCTTCGAAAAGTTTTGCGTTAAGATGTGCATGAAGTGTCCAGAGGTGTTGTGGCTTGTAGCTTGTCCCTGATTCACCTCCTGGCATTTGCAGTGATGCCGGGCAAGAGTTTTCTCGGCCTGAGGCCCTCGAGAGCCACTGCTGGTCACATGAAATACTGAGTTACGTGGACCAAAGGTCTGCCCCTGTATAAGGCAGTTTCCTCTGTTTTCAGGGTTAAGTAGAAGGATGCGTTTTTATCAAGTGCCTCTTTTCCAGTTGTGGTGGTGGGGAAAAGAAACTGTGCTGGGAGAATATTCCTTGCTTAAAAGCGTGGCAGTTCTCTCAAGCTCTGCAACTAGAAAATGTAATGGTTTTGTTCATGTGCCACAAACCCACAGGAATCAATTGGATCCAAACGGGTCAACTGTATGAGAGATGACAGTCCATCTTTTCTGGAGGACATGAGAGTCCTGTTAGTTATATGACCAGCAGGGGAAAGAAGGGGAGAGGCATCACTGAATTGAAGACTCACAATATTAATCTTTGCTCAGCCACAGAGCTTACGGCTTGCGCTTGGATCAATCTAACCCACCTCACAGGGTTGTTGTATGGAAAAATGGACTTGCCACACAGTGATATGAAGTGCATTAAAGTGCTATGTAACACTAGACTGCTTGTGTGTGATGGAGATATTGAGATTGCAGACTTTGTTGTAGAATTGATAGAGAGAGGATTTATTGTAGATTTTTTGTAGCAATTTCAGTTTACTGAATGAATGATTGGTGGGGTTGATCTGTATACCATTGTTGGCCTGCTCGAGCCTCTTTGGAAAGGTGGAAAGTACAATTTTTAATAAAAAATAAAAGCAGGCCCCCAATAATTGTCATACTCCACTATGACCAAGAGAGGGATCGCTGAGTTTACATGTGAAGCAGAATGAACTAGTAAAATGGACAGTACAACTGCAGGAAGGAAAGTCATTACACTTTTCAATGCTATCTCATGTAAAAAAAAAAGCGAGTGCCTTGCAAGTGGAAAACTAGCAATGCAGGGATCAAGGTTTGAGTCTTGCCTTCTGTGCTGGTTTTCTGTTTGCGAGCAGGCTTTTTCACAAGGGGAAGAATTTAAAAAATATGCTCTCCTCCCCCTAGTCTGAAGTGTCCTTATACGTTCCACAGTAGCTAGGGTTGCCAGCTAAAGGTTGGAGATTCCTGGAGATTTGGGGAGTGGAGCCTGGAGAGGGTGGGATTTGGGGAGGGGAGAGACCTCAGGAGGTATAATCCCATAGAACCCACCTTCCAAAGCAGCCCATTTCTCCAAGGGGTTTGATCTCTGTAGCATAGAGATGAGTGGTAATTCCAGGAGATCTCCAGCCACCACCAGAAGGTTGGCAGTCTTCATTCTACCACTTCACTGCTCCGTCAAGGCATTCTGTTGAGTGTCTAGACCAGGCTGTGGATCTCAAGGAGAAAGAGTAAAATTTCCTTCTTTTCCTGTGGAATCCCTGAGCTTATCCATTTACTTTCTTCCATATACGTGAAGGGTTCCCCATTTACTTCTCTGGGTGGCAATAAAGTGCTGCTGTTTGGAATGCAGGCAGTCCGAGAGCCGAAACCTACCTGGGCTCCTGCTAAGAGGTTGTCACTGATTGTAATTCTGCAGGGGTGTGCCTTGTAGAAACTGTGAGATGCCATAAGGGTCCCCCAGCACACGTCGCCTCCTTGGGGGCCCTTGCACCAGACGTCCTTGTTGGCATTCTACTTGTGAACGGTGGCTAGGAGCTCAGTAAAAGAAAGCCGTTCCACCCTCCTTTCCCCCTCCTCGTTCTTTGCAAGATGTGGGCATTCAAACAGAGGTAAGATCTGCAGGTCATTTTGCAAAGAGAGAATGAAGAAGACAGAGAGTGTGTGTTTGCGTGCAGTGAAGATCTGACTGTTGTACATTTTTTTCCCCTGGCATATGCCCCTGAATTATGTAGACGAGGGGAAAGCGATCTAAACGTGGAGTAACACATGCTTTTGATAGAAATGTAATGCTTCGGTAGCAGATGAGTCCCTTCCAGATAAACAAGAGTCTTGCTAAGCTTCATCAGCCTTAGCGGTTATTTGGCTGCGGGTGGTGATTTGAGGAGGATGCACGCTCGGTATTTTGCATGTCTGTGTGTGGGGCTGGGCGGGGGGAATTGCTCCAGGATATCTGCATCTTCTTTCTATCAATATGTTTTTATTTTCAAGATGCATGCTAGCTGGGCCGGTCTGTGTGCACAACTTCACCCTAGAACTGCGATTCCAAATAGTTTCTGGCAGGGCTTTTTTTCAGCAGGAACGCAGTTGAACGGAGTTCCAGCACCTCTTGAAAATGGTCACATGGCTGGTGGAGTGCGGAGGGCAATCTAAACTCCCCTCTGTCTGGAGATCAGGGGGCGGGGCCACCGGCCAGGTGACCACTTTCACCAAGGGCAATTTAAACTTTAAAAAACCCTCCCCTTGTTCCAGCTGACCCAAAGTGACGTCATTGTGCGGTCCTGAGTTCCACCACTGAGTTCCATCACCTCTTTTCCCAGAAAAAAAAGCCCTGGTTTCTGGTACAAGTATTCTGTTTGGATGAAGGCCCCTGGGAGTAAGCCCCATGGAATAAAACTGGGCTTTCTTCTGGGTAGACCTGCTCCCCAAGCATTTTAAGGCTGAGTGTTTTGAGGAGCAGCTCTTTGGTAGAGGACTTTGCTTACAGACGATCTGAGGCTCAAACCCTGACTAGTTAAAGAAGGTCAGGCATGCGTGGCTGGGGATGACCCCAGCTGAGACCTTAGAGAGCTGCAGCTGAGTTACCATAGGCAGTTTAGGGCTATATTTTCCAGTGGTTGGGCTACAACACCCAGGATGCTTGCCTTTGGTCATGCGCTGTTCTGTTTCTTGCAGTAGCTGGGCAACAGGAGATTGCAGCTGTGCAGATGGGAAAGGAAATGAGAGAGAATGAACTGCAAAATGTACAATGCATGTGACTGGGGTTCGAACGCACATCTCTTGTGTGTGTGTGTGTGTTATATGCCGTCAAGTCACTTC
Source organism: Eublepharis macularius (assembly GCF_028583425.1). Lineage (NCBI taxonomy): Eukaryota > Metazoa > Chordata > Lepidosauria > Squamata > Eublepharidae > Eublepharis > Eublepharis macularius. The sequence continues at coordinate 6,378,647 of NC_072798.1, forward strand.
CGACTTATAATGACGCTATGAATTAATTTGGGTGGGTAGCCGGGTTGGTCTGCAGTAGAACAGCAGGATTTGAGTCCAGTGGCACCTTAGAGACTAGAGAAGGGAGCTCTGACTCTCGAAAGTTTACACTCTGAAAATCTCGTTGGTCCCCACGGTGCCTGCTGTCCTATGGATTAATGACCTCCAAACCGCTCCATTATTAACAGCCTTGCTCAGGTTTTGCAAACTGGAGGCTGTGGCTTCTTTTATTGAGTCAATCTATTGCATGCTGAGTCTTCCTCTTTTCCTGCTGCCTTCCACCTCTCCTGGCGTTATTGTTTTTTCCAGTGAGTCTTGTCTTCTCGTGATGTGACCAAAAGGCATCTTGCACAACTTAGCCATCTGTAGCCATCTGACTTGCAGACATGGCCCTAACTCTTGTTCTAAGAAAAGTGTCAGTCTGATTCTGGAGACCCTCAGTTGTCTGAACGCTTTGACAGGATTTAAAGGGGATTAGATTACAGAGTGAAAATGAGGAGTTCTTTTTATACAGATCAACAGTTGTGACCGGGTGCAATATTGGCCTGGGTGTTGCTTTGCAAAAATAAATACATAAAGATCCCCAGTTCCTTCCTTCTCATGCACAGATATCCTCCTTTGTTCCTTCTCTAGCACTTGGGAAGTGTACAATGTCTTTGATAGTTGTACTGATCAGTGCGTCTTGACAAGAGCCCTGAAAGGTAGGCCAGTCTGAGTGATAGCAACTTACCAGAGGTCAGCAACTGGGTTGATGTCTGGGGTGGGGAATGTAGCAGAGGCACACAGCTGAAAATGTGAAGCATTTTCTGTTTGAACCTAGAGACTTGGAAACTTGACAGTTAAAATATAATCTATTTCTGTTGGTTTTTATGAGCAACGAATGGCCTCACTTAGGTAGCAAACCTGTGTTTTGGCTGTATGGGTGCACATGGTGTTACCAAAGAAATCACTTCTCATAGAAAACTAGCAAATCAAGGACAAAACTAGTTTTTGACAGGCTAGTATGAAGGAGCTGCCAATCACGCGAATCCCCTCCTCCAGTTTTATGCAGCAGAGCCCAGAAATAGTTTTCTTACTTCTATTATTTCTGTAATCCTAGTCCTATTACATTGCTTATTAGACATCTCATTCTATGGATTGCATTGACTAAGTCCTATTAGATTGCTTATTAGACATCTCATTCTATTTATTGCACTGGCTTACATCCTATTGATTGCTTTGACTTAGTCTTATTAGATTGCTTATTAGACATCTCATTCTATTGATTGCACAGACTTATATCCTATCGATTGCTTTGACTTAGTCTTAGTATATTGCTTATTAGAGATCTCATTCTATTGATTGCGCTGACTTACAGCCTATTGATTGCTTTGACTTAGTCCTATTAGATTGCTTATTAGACATCTCATTCTATTGATTGCACTGACTTACATCCTATTGATTGCTTTGTCTTAGTCCTATTATATTGTTTATTAGACATCTTGTTCTATTGATTGCACAGACATATCCTATTGATTGCTTTGACTTAGTCTTAGTATATTGCTTATTAGAGATCTCATTCTTTTGTTTGCTCTGACTTAGTCCTATTAGATTGCTTATTAGACATCTCATTCCATTGATTGTATTGACTTATTTTAGGGTTGCCAACTTTGGATTGGGACATTCCTGGAGATTTGGGGACAGAGCCTGGAAGGATGGGGTTTTGGGAAGAGATTTCTCCAAGGGAATAATGCCATAAAGTCCATTCTGTAAAGTAGCCATTTTCTTCAGGGGAATTGATCGCCATAGTCTGGAGGTAAGTTTTAATTCCAGGTGCTCTCCAGGCCATACTCAGAGGTTGGCAACCTGAACGTAACACTGTGTTATTTGCCTTGAGTCTCTGTGAGAAAGGTGGACTATAAACAATATAAAGAGTCTTGTATATGTTTGGGTTATGTGGACAGGCCTGCATTTCGGCACACTTTAGTACAAGGTCATCATTTAGGGTTGCCAGCCTCCAGGTAGTGGCTGGAGATCTCACGGAATCACAACTGGTCTCCAGGCCACAGAGATCAGTTCACCAGGAGAAAATGGCTACTTTGGGGGGTGGACTCTATGGAATTATGCCATGCCAAGGTCCTTTCCTTCCCCAAACCCCTCTTTCTCCAGGTTTCTCCAGGTTTCACCCCCCAGATCTCCAGGAATTTCCCAACTTGGAGCTGGCAACCCTATCATCATTTCTGGCTCCCTCCGCAGGCAGACCAGCTATGGAAAATGACTCCTGTAACATCCCCGCGGAATGTGGCCCCTCCTTTGCCCCTCTCTAATTCAATGATCTGGAGGAAGGAATGACATCTTTTACAGGTAGCTGAGCAGGGGAAAACTCCAGTCGCTGAAATCCCCTGAAATCCATGCAGCAGGGGAACAGCTGTGGCTCTTCTCTTTGCCTGCCATGCTAAAGGAAGAGAGGAAAAGATGGTTTGCCCCAGCCTTCTCCAAACGATGGATTCATTTCAACTGGGCCCAGGTCGTGGCAAATAGAGCTGAAGCTATCTGGCGTGCTTATCTTCCTGATTTCACGTGAAATTGGAAGACCAGGAGAACATGGACTCGCTTGTATCTCTTCTGCTCTTATAATTACAGCGCGTGCCTCTTCGTACAAGATTATTAATTGCGCCTTTCCCCTCTCTCTGTGCCCCCTGTGAGCTGCAGTCTTAAGGTTTCAGAGATCAGAGCATTACTTGGGTAATTTTAATTGTCTAGAGGGTTTTTCATCTCTGTCTCCCTCTCTTATTTTGAAAATCTAAGCAGCTTTTGTAAGAAGCATGGTTAATAAGGAGCTGAGCTTGAAACAGTGCAACAGATGTGCTGTGTGCGAATTGCTTTCTGGGTTTTTTTTTTTTTTCATATACGCAGATTAAAAAAATATGTAATTCCATCTTTTTTCTCATTTTGGTGGCAGCTGCACTTTAAAACTGGGGTGGTTGGATCTTGTTAAAGGGAGAACAACCTTTCATTGTCAATTTAAAATTGGCTGTTCTACAAAATCCACAGGCTGCAAACTTCAGGAGGGCAGCTTGCCAGATTTAATTTCTCTTCGTTTGTGTGTGCACGTATTGACAGTAGGCATTTGAGGAGAGTAATGCCTAATGGTTATGTTGTTGAAATTTTCAGTTGCTTTTGCAAGGTTACAGGTTAGCTTACAAACAGCTCATCACTTGCGGCACCTAAATATTCTTTCAGGTGACTCAAAGAAGTTCAGCAAAGTTTGGTGGCTTTTTTAGGTCTTAAGTAACTAACACTGGTGAATGTGGCTTGGCAGGCTGGTGAAAAATCTTATGGACTAGTAACTTATATGGATTGAAATGCGGTAGGAATGAGGTGATGCTAGAGTTGCCAGCTCCAGGTTGCGAAATTGCTGGAGATTTGGGGGTGGATCCTGGAGATGGCAAGGATTAGAGTGAGGAGGGACCTCAGCGGGGTATAATGCCATAGAGTCCAATGTCCAAATCAGCCATTTTCTCCAGGGGAACTGATCTCTATGGCCTGGAGATCGGTTGTAATTCCGGGAGATCTCCAGCCACCACCTGGAGGATGGCAACCCTAGGTGATGCGGTCATTTTCATTTCTTTTCACTTTGGTAAGTTGCCCCTGAGTTGGTTTTCGTTTGCTTCATTTTGTTTGCTGTTGTTGCTGATTCTTTTCTCCTGTGCTATTTATACGTAACCGATGCAAAAATAACATTGAAAAAAATATATGTGACTTGTAACAGGAAAAATTCAGTGCGAGGGAAGAGAAACTGGTGCAAAGACAAAAGCTCATGGCTTTATTTCTTACAAGGAAGAAACAAAAACTGAAATCGGGATCATTGAATTATATCCGTCGGCTTTCAAAAGTTGTCCAGTCTCTAATAGACAAAGCTTGTTTTAACAACAACAACAACAACAACAACATTCAATTTGTATAATATATACAAAGTATATTATTATTATCCCCACAACAAAACACCCTGTGAGGTGGGTGGGGCTGAGAGAGCTCTGAGAGAGCTGTGACTGACCCAAGGTCACTGAGCTGGCTTCAAGCAGAGGAGTGGGGAATCAAACCTGGCTCTCCAGATTAGAGTCCTGCCGCTCTTAACCACTACACCAAACTGGCTCTTTTAGATGCTTATTTATTTCGAGGCAGGGCTGAATCTGGCTCGATGCTTGCAAGATAACTGTGGCACCTGGCGATGGCAGGATCAGCTCCTAATATACAGAATTGCAGCCCCAGGAGGTAAATCAAAACCTGCTGGGGCAGTGGAATGGGGGCAGGTGTGTTCAAAGGGGGAGCATGACTGGGACCTGAGGCTGGGGGGTGGAGTCCATGGGATTACCATGATCAGAAAAGAAAGGAAGTGCAGCTCAAACCTGTTCATGTTTTCTCAGAAGTAGGTGCCAGCGTGTTCAACGAGGTAAGCATGGACAGGAGTATAGCTGCTGAATGCTTTCTCAAGGAGCATTTTTTGTGTGTGGCTTGGAGAAATAAGCCAGGCAAGTCTTAATTCCGGATGGAAAGCAGGAGAGAGGAATTTGAGAACCAGAGCTACATTCTAGTTGGTGGTAGAGAGTGCTGTCAAGTCACAGCTGACTTATGGCGACCCCTGCTGGAGTTTTCAAGAGAAGAGGCTAGCAGAGGTGGGTTGCCGTTGCCTGCCTCTGCAACCCTGGTCTTCACTGTAAGTCTCCCATCCAATTACTAACCAAGGCTGACCCTGCTTAGCTTCTGAGATCTGATGAGATTGGGCTTGCCTGGGCTATCCAGGTCAGGGCATATTCTCATTACTGTGGCTTTTTCACTGGGTTTCCAGGTGGGGCTACTAGCAGAAATGGGTTTGGTATGCCACGGATCCAACTGGTTGGGTTTGGCCAGCTGGTGCACCTTGCCAGTTTTAGGGTGCTGAGCAGGACCTAAGAAACTTTGGAGGGGGGAGAGCAGCAAGCCAAGGGATGGGACCAAGTGGCAGCTGCTTCTGAGATGGTAGTCAAGGCCAAACTCCTTGCGGGTAGAGGCATACAGTGGTTAGAATGCTGGATTAAAATCTGGGAGATCCAGGTTCGAACCTCCAGTCTTGCTGGGTGACCTTGGGCTAGTCACACCCCTCTCATCCTAACCTACCTCGCAGGGTTGTCTGTGGTGACGGTAAGATGGAGGAGGGGAGAAGGCACCTTAGGTCTCCAATGGGGAGAAAAGCAGGGTAAAAAATGTCTAAATAATCCCTTGAAGGGATACACAGCATGGACCCTAAAGTTGAAATGTATCTGTTTGTCGCTTGTCTATATCCCACCTTTGCTCCAGGGCTATGCATGAAGTGATAGAATTTAAATTCTGGAGATATTTTGTTATGTTAACAGTGTTAAGGAGCTGGTAATTTATAGACTTCCTTATATCCCATGACCTTACTTAGTTCTAGAACAGGTCTTAAAGGCTGCTGTGCATGATGTTTTAGTTGCATATCGAAGCTGATTTAAGCCATTCTTCATTCTGGCAATTTTTTTAATGTGGACCCAGAAAGGATACATGGTTGTTCCCTTCATCATTTTATCCTTACAACCTCCCTGTGAGGTAGGTTAGGCAGAAAAAATGGTGGCCCACAGTCATCCAGTGAGTCTCATGGCAGACCGAGGATTCGAATGCAGCTCAGCCTTGCCTGATGCTCTAACCACTACACACCACTGACCCTGAATTTCATTTTTAAGTTTTGACACATCAGAAAACTTGGGAAGTTTAAAATTCACTTTTAAAGAAGGGGAGACAAAGGGAGAGGAGAAGAGACAGGTTTAGTAGTACATGGATACAGAGAGTGGATAGCTAAGGGAGAGAACCAGCCAACATTGGACTAGGCTTGGGAGCCCAAGGGGGCAATCCACATGCTACCATGAGGCTCACTGAACCAGTAACGTTCCCTTAGCCTACCTTGCAAGGTTGTTATAGGGATAAAATGGGAGGAGGAGCTTATTGCTTGTTGGGATAAAAAACGATGAGGGGCGACACAAGATCTTAGAGATGGAAAAGGTGTCAAAGCTCTTGACCTCCTGCCCAAGTAGAGTTGCCAACTCCAGTCTTGGAAATTCTGGGAGATTTGAGGGTGGAACCTGGAGAGGGTGGGCTTTGGGGTGGGAAGAGACTTCAGTGGGGTAGAATATCCTCCAAAGTAGCTGTTTTCTTTAGAGGAACTGATCTTTCTGGAGATCAGATGTAATTCCAGGAGATCTTCAGGTCCCACCTGGAGGTTGGCAACTCTAGCCTGAGAGATGAACTGTTTGTCCTTTTCCTTTTCATTTATGCTTATGCCAGTTAAATGATGTGACTAATTGTGACTGCAAAATACCCAAAACCAGGAGGGGGTTGCATTGCAAGAATGTATTTGGGGAATGGTTGCAGATGACTCGAGCAAATGAGCCAACTCGTGTGCTTCCTGGGAAAGTGGGTAGCCCCCCTCCCCAGTGTCACTCACAAATGGAAGAAGGTACCTTTCTAGTCCTGCAATGACAATTTCTTCGTTCCTGATGGAGATCAAAATCCAGCCATAGAATCTCCCTAAATGAAATGTCAGAATGAATTTTGGGATTGATATTTTGCTCAATAGATCCCTTGTATTAGGGTAGCCTCGGGTGGGAAGGCTCTCTCATCAGAAAAATTCCTGACTTCTGAGACTTCGCGAGACACTTTGCTCTGCAGCCATGTGGACTAGAAACTTGTTCTTTTAAAATAAACAACAGCTTAGGGTGTGTTACAAGTAGTGTTGTTATGGGGGATTTCTCTTTCTGAAATCCCCTTTTTAGATATAGCCTTTGAGCTCACTTATTTTCTCTCTTTTTTCCGCTTTGAAAAGACAGTTTCCTTTTTCGTTTCTGTTTTTGGAATGTCAGCCCCTGCAGTTTTATGTAACGCACCACAGGGTGATGCTCCGATGGGAATACAGGAACGTTTGGGAAGACAGTTGCCTGCCTCTGAGCATCTCCAGTGTGGAATTCTGAAATTTTTGCAGACCCTCCCTCCATACCTCTCTTCTTTCCAAATTGATCAAAACAGAATGGATTAGAAACTGACTCCAGCTTCCTAAAAAGAGGATTTCAGGGAGAAACTACGTAACCAGGAATGAAGATAATTTCTCTTAACAACCCTAGTTACTAGTGAACAGTGTCAGGGCTTTTTTTTGTGGGAAAAGAGGTGGTGGAACTCCCAAGCAGCAAGCCACTTTGGGATTCGGATACTTAAAATGCTTTGGCAGGCTCCTTAAAGATTTGGGAATCTTTATGGAGCACACCGAAGCTCAAAGCAGCACTTTTCTTGCCATCCTGTCAGCTGAAAAAAGCTGCCAGCTTTGAAAGCAGCAACACTCTTCTCAGGGCTCATTTTGAGGGGAAAGAGAAGGGACGCCGTTCCAGCAGTTCCCCAAAGAGGTCACATGACAGGTGGCCCCGCCCACCTGACTCTCAGCCATTTTGGGCCGATTTGGGCTGAAACAGCCCGGATTGGGCCTCTGACAGGTAGTGGATCACACTCCCGCTCAGCAGCGGCCCAATCCTGACCATTTTGTGTCCCTTTTCGGCCATTTTCAGCCCCTTTTTTGCTATTTTGGGCCCAATTTCGGCCCTGAATGGCCAGGATTGGGTCCAAAACAGCCAGGATAGGTGATGTCAGGGGGTGTGGTATATGCAAATCAGTTATGCCAATGACACACTTCAAGTGATGTCAAGGGGTGTGGTATATGCTAATGAGTTATGCTAATGAGTTCCTCCAGCTCTTTTTCTACGAAATGACCCCCTTCTCTTGTGGCAAGAAAAGTGTTGCTTCTTTCAAATGCCCCACTGCTTTTTTCATCTGTGGGGAGGAGGGGGGGGGTCTCTCCTCCCTCTCCCCTCAGCTGAAAAGGCTGCCAGCATTTTAAAACTGCTTTTTTCAGCTGATGGGAGCGGAATCCCCCTCCTGTCAGCTGAAAAAAGCTGCCAGCTTTGAAAGCAGCAACACTTGAGCTGCGCAGGGAGGAAACAGGACCAGGGGGGAGAGGCCACGAGACATGTGATTACTTTCAAGAGGTGCCAGAAATCTGTTCCACTGCATTCCCCCTGAAAAAAGCCCTGAGTGCGATGAAATCATCATAACATTCCCTTCTAAGCAAAAGTAGATCCAAGAGGGAGAGGTTCTTGAGCCGTTAGAGGACCTTGAGGAGGGGGAAACCTTTGTCTTTCCCCTGCTGGCTCATTTTCCCCCCTGCACCTTTCTCCTAAGCTGCGTGTGTGTATCCCCCATCCTAACCCAGCGCTTCCAGTGTTTGCTTGTGAGGATAAACTTCAGGCAGAAACTTGCAGGCGAGGTGGAGTGTTTTGTCCAGAAGGAAAGCTTCTTCAAGAATTAGGGTGGAAGTTTAAAACAGAAGCTGCAGGAGGAAAAGGGGAGGGTGGAGAAAGACTTCAGCATCTCTTTCCTCTGCCTTGACTCTGCTCCAAATCCTTCCCGAAACAGCTTTTCTTGAGAAGTAGGGGCTGCTGAGATTTCGTAACATGGTACTGCTTATATTGCAGTTCAGGACATATCCATAAATTTCTGCATGAATGGCCTTGACTGCGGCCAGAAATGCTCCTAGAAGAGGGAGGGAAACCATGATGTTATCTGCAGCGGAATTAAGTATCCGGGAGTCTCTATAAACATCAGATTTTGTGATGCCTGAGCGTGCCCTGAGGTTTCCGAACTGGTCCGTGTGTAAGTAATTAGCTGGGGGTAGCTGCTGGCCGAGGTTAGATTTGAACTCAGACCTAGAGGAATAATTCTCCGCAAGTCAATGGGTCGGGCGCCGGCTGGCTGTTTTTGCGATTTCCATCCCTCCCACCCTGGCATAGATACTGGTGACTTGCTCATCCCGTCTTGCTTAACAAGAGGCAGAGCTGCATGCAGAAGTTTGTTTTGTGCTTCCAGACAGGGAGGCTGGGGGCAGACCTAATGTAGATAATCTGGAATCTGTTTGTGTTCAGTATGTTTACATGATCTATCCTAGCAGACTTCCCCATCTTTCTCCCCCTCCCCGTCCCCGTCCCCAGTCCCCGCCACCACACTGTATAAGAACTGGGGAATATAAATCTAAGTGTTAGAGAGATGAGTACTTGCCGTTCAACAGCACGCCTTACATGCAAATATTTGCAAAACGAATTGGCTCCTGATGCTGCCTCAGGAGCAAAATATTCTTTCTGGCAGAGAGGTGTGGGAGTGAAAAAAGTGAAGATTTTAAAAATATAGATATAATCTTACATTTAAAGCATTAAAATAGCTGTTTCTCTCTTACCTGGTCGGCCGCAACTATAAGTACCAAGTCAGCTCTTCTCTTTCAGATGCAGCTCCCTCCCATTTTTGGCATTAGGCGAGGTGTACCTGGGTAGCCCAGGTGAGCCTGATCGCGTCAGATCTCAGAAGCTAAGCAGGGTAAGCCTTGGTTAGTAATTGGATGGGAGACCTCCAGCGAAGATCAGAGTTGCAGAGGCAGGCAATGGCAAAGCCCCTCTGTTAGTCTCTTGCCATGAAAACCCCACCAGGGGTGGCCATAAGTCAGCTATGACTTGAGGGCAGTCTCCACCACACACATGAAGCTACCTTATGCCCAGGGCTCATTTTGAGGGCGAACGCACAAGAACGCCGTTCCAGCAGTTCCCCAAAGAGGTCACATGACAGGTGGCCTCGCCCACCTGACAGCCATTTTGGGCCGGTTTGGGCCGAAACGGCCTGGATCGGGCCTCTGACGGGTGGTGGATCACTCTCCCGCTCAGCAGCGGCCCGATCCTGACCATTTTGGGCCCCTTTTCGGCCATTTTCAGCCCCTTTTTGCCATTTTGGGCCCTGAATAGCCAGGATTGGGTCCAAAACAGCCAGGATAGGTGATGTCATAGGTGTGGGATATGCAAATCAGTTATGCTAATAACACACTTCAGGCAATGTCAAGGGGTGTGGCATATGCTAAGGAGTTCCTCCAGCTCTTTTTCTACGAAATGACCCCTGCTTATACCGAATCAGACAATTTGTCCATTAGGGTGAGTCTGGTCCACTGAAACTGGCTCTCTAGGGTCTCAGGTGACGGTCTTCCCCATCATCTGCTGTGTGTCATGTGCTGTCACCTCTGACCTCAGAAGACCCTATGGCTGGAAGACCTCCCAAACATCCTGTCATCTGCTGCCTGGTCCTTTTCAGTGGAGGTGCTGGTGACTGAACCCGGGTCTCTCTCTGCATGTGTGGCAGATGTTCTACCACTGAGCCACGGCCCCTGTGTATAGCTTTATATGCTTGTGCTAAGGTTAATGCTAAGCATGGTTCGTGGGCATTTGAAGATAGGGGCTGAACTTGCTTGGACACCCCAGCGAACAGTAACCATGTTAATGCATTTGATTTGAGTCCAGTGGGATTTTAGAGACCTACAGGATTTTCTTTCAAGAAGAAGGAGGGAAGCTCAGTGAAGAAGAAAGCTCTGACTCTCAGAAGCTTACACCCTGGACTCCAGTCCTCAGTCCCTGTACTTTGGAATCCTCTTTCTGCATTGCTTAGTATACCTTGCCTTTGATTGTTTGCGCTCAGTTGCACTGTTCGTTGGCATTTTCATCCACTAGCACCTTAGAGCCCAACAAGATTTTCAGGGTATAAACTTCCGAGAATCTGAGCCCCCTTCTTCAGATACAGGGAGGAGTCTCTAAGGTGTTCTCTAAGGTGCCACTGGACTCCAGTCCTGCTGTTCCACTGCAGACCAACATGGCTACCCACCAAAAACAGTCCTTAATTCATTTGTAAGTCTTCATGTTGGCAGGACCGGCACCAGGGTTTCTGGCGCTTGAGGCCGGGGGCAGCTTCATGTCTGCTCCTGCCTCCTTGCGCGCATGCGCGCAAAGCACACGTGTGCACCCAGACTGCGAGGCAGCGGGCAGCTGGGCAGGAGGGGTGCCCACTCAGACTGTCCTACACTGCCGCTGCTAGCGTGCACTCCCAGCCAGGCACGGCAGATTGCTGGGGAGGTGTGCATGCATCCCCTGAGCCCTCCTGCTCCATTGCTCCGCACGCCTCCCCGGACGCCTGCTGTGCCTGGCCCGCGGCTGCTGCTCCCAGCCGGGGGTGCGTGCTGGCAGCGGCGGCTGCACAGGAAGGCTGGGAGGCTGCGGTAGGTGTGGGCCAGGCGTGGCAGGTGGCCGGGGCGGCGTGTGGGTGGCTTCCCATACCTCCTGCTCAGCCGCCCGTGCGCTGCTGCCGCCAGCTCCGCAGTGTGCATCCTTGCCCCTGGTGCCCCCTCCGGTGTCTCAGCTCTGGAGGCGGTTGCCGGACCTGCCTCAATAGAGGCACCAGCCCTGCATGTTGGTTAAGACTGAGAAGGGGAGGGAGAGTAGAAATTCATATGGGAGTAAAGAAGAGGAGAAAGAAGGCTTGCAGAAGGCTTGGACTCTTAACCAGGCTTAAGAGACTGGAGAATATTTCATCTGTATTGGGAGTAATAAAAAAAAAATCTATAGGCAGAAAATGGCCCCAGTCTTGGGTTGCCACCTGTTCATATCTTTATTGACTTCATTATTAATTGTACTTGTCTGGCTCAAAGTCACTTAGGCAGGATTCTCAGGAGTTCTCCCAGGTGCTGACTTCAGCCAACTGTGCTTGGCTTTGGCGACCAAGCAGAACTGAGTGCCTTCCATCTTTACCCTGGGAATGCGACTGCGAGAGTCTCTCTACACAAGGTGCCTCTGCACGAGTTTGTCAAGTGTACGGAGATGCAATGTTAGCCAGGAAGCGTAGTTTAAAAAGACAGAGCCTGCGGAGATCACTCCTCAGAGGGTTTGTTAATTTCATCTTTGCTTCCCCCAAAGGCTCTTTCAATTTGATGATGATGATGATAATAATAATAATATTTGATTTATATACAACCTTTCAGGACAACTTAACCCCTACTCAGAGAAGTTTACAAAGTATGTTATTATCCCCACAACAATCACCCTGTGAAATAGGTGGGGCTGAGAGAGCTCTTGAGGAGCTGTGACTGACCCCCTGTTACCTAGCTGGCTTCAAGCGGAGGAGTGGGGAATTAAACCTGGCTCTCCAGATTAGAGTCCTGCTGCTCTTAACCACTACACCAAGCTGGCTCTCACCTCTCTACACCAGGGTAGTTTAAAAAGGCAGAGCCGGTGGAGATAGCTCCTCAGAGAGTATGTTAATTTCATCTTTGCCTCCCAATAGACTCTGTCAATTTCACCTCTCCAGTCAAAAACTGTATGGTCTAACAACCAGAGGGCAGTGCAGAATGGAAATGGGCAAATCCTTTGCCCTGCTGCCAGCTCTGTCTTTTTAAACTACCCTTCCCAGCTAACATTGCGTCTCCTAACACGTGTTCTTCACATGTCAGATGTCTCCGCTAGAGAGACTGTGACTGAGTACAGAAAGCCCTGGGTTCAGCCCCTGGCATTTCAGGTTATAAGAGAAGGTGGTGAAAAACACTTCTCTTAGACCCTGGAGAGCCCATCACAGTGGCTGTTGCTGACTAAGATGGGCCAAAGGTCTGACTCTGTATAAGGCAGTTTCACTTGTTCAGGCATGGTGGCCACGGCTGCGGGTCAGAATATCTGCCTTGCATGCAGAAGTTTCAAGATTCAGTTGTAGGCATCTCCAGTAAAAGGGTCTTGGGTAGCCAGTACTGAGAAAGACCCCAGTCTGCAGTTTTGGGGATCTACTGCCAGTCAGCATAGACAAGACATAGGGAAAGACATCAAGGGTAACTTTTGGTGTTTGTGTTTTGAGCAGAAAACTCAATGTCAAAGGTTTTGCAAAGGCCAAATTGTGCGTCTGATGAAACTAATTCTATACACATGTAGATCTGCGGGGTTCTTGTTTGCTTAACCCTGTTTTTATCTGATCCCAGTCCCAACTGTGTTATTTTATCTTACTAGGAATTGTTGCTGTCAGGTAACAAATGTTGTCATAGCTTGTAATCTGCCTGTTGATTTGATTGAAGTTATCATATTTTGTACCCTGGCCTGGATAGCCCAGGTGAGCCCAATCTTATCGGATCTCAGAAGCTAAGCAGGGTCGGCCTTGGTTAGTAATTGGATGGGAGACCTCCAACGAAGACCGGAGTTGCAGAGGCAGGCGATGGTAAACTACCTCTGGTAGTCTCTTGCTATGAAAACCCCACCAGGGGTTGCCATATGTCAGCTACGACTTGAGGGCATTCTCCACTCCATTATACTTTGTAAACCGCTTAATGATTACAACATTTTATAAATTATACTTGAGATCTGCTTTGAGTCCCAGCAAGAAAGGTGAACTATAAATGATGATGGTGATGATATTAGGATCTCAATAAAGGCAAACCACACGTTTTGGCCCATTAATACAAAGAATGGCTGAATTGTCCCTAATTTGCAACAGTAGGAAAGGGTAACTCAATCTGCTCGATTTTTTGTGACTTATCTTGGAGAGAGATGTATCACTTTAAGTGGACCATAAGTTGAGATCTGAGAAAGGTTGAAAGCTTGATTTATTTTTTGGACTTCATTTGTAATCTACCTTTCTTCCCGACGGGGACTTGAAACAGTTTACGTCCTTCTCCTCTCTTTCGTATTATCCTCACAACAACCCTTTTGAGGTGGGTTAGGCTGAGAGTGTGTGACTGGCCCAAGATCACTCGGTGAGCTTCTGTGGCAGAGTGGGGATTCGAACCTGGGTCTTCCAGATCCTAGACTGACACTCTGATGCTACTGATGGGACCCTACAATTTTAAATTCAGCTATCAAAAGGCTTTGGAGGAGCCATGGCTTGGTGGCAGACCTATGAGCAAAGCAAGGGTTCTGCCTCCAGAATCAGGAACTGGTGATGTGGAAGAACACCCCCTTGGGAGAGCTGCTGCCCACCAGAGTCGACAATGTTGAGGTAGAGAGATCAATGGCAATTTCAGCCCAAATCCAGAGATGTGCAAGGCTTAGGGAGGCATAGAAGGCTAGCATAAAAAAAGATGGTGAATAAGTGGCCATCAAAGATAAAGCAACCCACTCTGTCCAAAGATTGGTTCCTGCCTGGATGATCTGTAACAAACTTTGCAGCTTTATGGATTACGGTGGTACACTAGGGCTGCCAGATCCCCCTATCCCCCGGCCAGGAGGTAGGAGGCCTGGCACTACCCCTTTGTGCATGTGCTAGCTCCTGACCTGCGCGATGACATCACTGCTGGGAAGTGACATTATCGCGCAGGTCATGTGCCGCTCCTGGGAGCAACCCAGCGCCCCGCAGGTGGCTGAATTGGGCTTGATTCAACCTGAATTGGGCTGCTGCAGAGCGCAAGAGTGCTGCCAGAGGGGTGCGAGGGGCCTTCGAGTGTTCCCGCACTCCACAACAGCCCAATTCGGCCCAAATCAGGCCACTGTGGGGGTGCTGCTGCACTCTGCAGTGGCTTGATCTGGGCTGAATTGGGCTGCTGCAGCATGCAGAAGCACTGTTGCACTCCACAATGGCCCTGATTTGGGCTGATTTGGGCCTGAGTCAGGCTGTTGTGGCACATGGGCGCACACTGCTTCGCCTGGGAGCATGCTGTGTGGCCTGGGAGCGTGCCCCCGGAAGGTGTGTTCCCCGCCTTTTCCCCTGCCGGCCAGGTAGGTGTGGGTAGTGGAGGGTGGGAGCGGGGGATCCCCCACCTCCAGAGGGGGACTGGCAACACTATGGTACACCCATATGGGCATCAGACTGCATCCCAGTGTTGTGTACCTCGCTATAATTTGCTTACTCTTGCCTTAGCTAGCAATCTCGCCTGACGCTTTCTTGAATGAATCAGTTCTGAACAATGTGTTGGCAAACACAATTTCCCCGGATGCTTGCGCATAAAGAGCCTGGTTGGTGTTTCCCATCAGCCTTTTAAACTGTTTGATGGCTGAATTTGGAATTATAGGGTTTTGAGTGGTGCATTAGTAGTAAATCAAGCCCTCATCCGCTTCTCAAAAGTTGACTTGCCGAGTATTCAAAATGATAGATACCTCTCCGGAATGCAAAGTCATTGTAAGTCAAGCAGAAAAGCTTATGTCAAATCTCTCTGTGTGGTTAGAGGGAGGTTCAAGACCTTGTTGGAAGAGGAGAACATGGATTGCCAACCTCCAGGTGTGGCCTGGAGATCTCCCGGAATTACAAACTGACCTCCAGACTACAGAGATTAGTTCCTCTGGAGGAAATCGCAGCTTTGGAGGGTGGACTCTATGGCATTATACCCTGCTCAGGTCTTTCCCCTCTCCAGGTTCCACCCCCAAATATCCAGGAAATTTGCAACCAAGAGTTGGCGACTCTGTGTGGGGAAGGGGTGTTCTTTCTTTGCTATGTGCATGCATGAACATGCACTAGGGTTGCCGGGCCCCCTCAATCTCCCGGCGGGGGACAGGGGCCTGGCACTTACTTCTGTGGAGAAGGGGGTCCGCGCGCCCCCACAGCTGCGATGACATCACTTCAGGGGGGATGTCATCGTGCGGCTGGGCACTGCAGAACGTGCCCGAAACGGGCCGTTCTGCCGCGGATCGGGCCTGGTTTTGAGTGCCTCAAAACAGGCCCGATCCGGGCCAAAACGGACCCTGCTGAAAACGGACCTGGTTTGCCGTGGATCGGGCCCGAGATCCCCCGCCCCCACCAGGGGTCTGGGATCCCTAACATGGATTGGTCTGTTTTACTTTAAGAGTCAATATTTGCTCATTGGCCTCTTTTCAGACTGAGACCTGGGCCCTGAAGTTGCCCAGGAAAGATAACATAAAAGGGAAACTCAATGGAGAGAGGATTAGCTGAGTAGCCGTGTTGGTATGTAGAAGAAGAGCAATATTCAGGTTCAGTAGCACCTTAAAGACCAACTAGATTTCCAAGTATGAGTTTCGAGAGTCAAAACTCCCTTCGTCAGATACCCAACGCAGAGAAGCTATCTCTGGACGAGAGATCTCAATAGCTTTAATTTATTAGAGTTAATCATAATAATATGTAGCATTTGTACAGGGCTTTAGAATATTCAAAGAGCTTCATTATCTTGATAATCTTTGCAGCAGCCTTGCGAAGTGTGAGAATATTATTATTCTGATATGATAGAATAGGAGGAGGGGTGTGGAGCAGATAAAGTAGAGCCCTGCCTCTAGACAAAGGCAAGATTTGAACTGGGGGCTTCCTAGTTACAGGGTTCCGTTACTCCCACGACTGTCAACTCTTTGCTAAAATGAAATGGGGGCTCAAGGGGAAGTTTGGTTTACGTTCTGCTCAGGAAATCTTTTGTAGGAATTTTAGAGGAGGTAAGAAAAAAAAGCTGATGAATTTTGGAGGCACTATCGAGCGTATCATGTTTTCCAAAAAAGGACATTTCTGTTAGTCATGATGAATCAGAAACCTGCGAGGAATCATGGCCTGGAGATCTTCCGGAATCACAACTGATCTCTAGACTAAAGAGATCAGTTCCCCTGGAGAGAATAGTAAAGAGTCCAGGAGCAGCTTTAAGACTAACCGACTTTATTGTAGCATAAGCTTTCAAAAACCGCAGCTCTCTTTGTCAGATCTGACGAAGAGAGCTGTGTTTCTCAAAGGCTTATGCTACAGTAAAGTCGGTTAGTCTTAAAGGTGCTACTGGACTCTTTACTGTTTTGCAATTACAGACTAACATGGCTGACTCCTCTGGATCTGTGGCCCTGGAGAAAACGGCAACTTCGTAGGGCAGCTTTTTATGGCATTCTGTCCTTGCTAAGCTTCCTCCCCTCCCCAATTCCTGCCTTCCTCAAGCTCCATCCCCAAATCTCCAGGAATGTGAGTATGCAGAATTTCCTGCTTAGTTTATTTTGCTGCCCTGCCAATAGCGACACACCAAGTTTATTCTCAGGGATTATTGCTTAATGGAACCTCCACGTGCAGAGGCAGTATACCTCTGAACAGCGGATGCTGGGGACAAAGATCAGAAGGTGGCTCTACCTTTATGGCTTTATTTGTGAGCTTTCTGGAGACATCTGGCTGGCCACTACTTATGGATGCCAACTCTGGTTCGGAAATTTCCTGGAGACTTAGGGGTAGAGAGTGATTCCGCACATGTTGGATAATGCACTTCCAATCCTCTTTATAGATCATTTGGAACAGATTTTTTTGTGTGCGGAAAAAAAAATCCACCTCAAACGACTGATAAAGTGCATTGAAAGTGCATTACCCGACGTGTGCGGAATCAGCCACCATCTAGGGAGGGCAGGGTTTGAGGAGGGATCTCAAGGGAGTATAATATCATAGAGTCCACTGTCTGAAGCTATCATTTTTTCACAGGCAGCAGATATCTATAATTTGGGTCTAATTCCAGATCGCCAGGCACCACCTGGAGGTTGGCAAGCCTACCACCACTGGAAAATGCCTGTTTGAATAGATGGTGTGAATCCAACAATACAGATTGTATCTCCTTAAATAGGGGTATCCAGCCTTGCGTGCCGCATAAAAGTGTGAATTCGCACAACTGATTTGCACTAGGCCATTTTGGTGGTTTGGGATGTGCGTGGAAGACAAGCAGGTGCACTATGACATCTCTCTCCCCTCTCCGGTACATTTCCGGGACAAATTCTATTCTCCTTCATTTCTATTATCATTCGCCTCATTATGTCTTGGCCAGTTGTCTTACGCTTTCATTTGCATTTGTCGCAAGAGGTTTTTTCTTTCTTAAATGAAGCCCAGTCATAAAACGTTTAATCATCCGTTCCTAATGTTCCTTTATGTTGGGACCTGCAATAATTGTCCAGTGAGTTTCCTCTTGTCTTGTTTGTTCTGGCCCCTGGTTATTAAAGGCTGTGTTTGCACAAGCATTTTGCATGTTTGGGTTGGGGTGAGCTGGAGGGAGAAGCGGCCCAAACTGCTCCGTGAAATGATACTGAGAATAGAATGAATGAGAACCTAGACTGCCCACTTTGCCATTTTCTGAGCTATATTATGGGAACCCCAAAATGTATAATAGTAAAAAGTCCAGTAGTACCTTTAAGACTAACCAACTTTACGGTAGCACAAGCTTTTGAGAACCACAGCTCTCTTCATCAGATGCATCTGACAAAGAGAGCTGTGGTTCTTGAAAGCTGACGATGCATCTGATGAACAGAGCTGTGGTTCTTGAAAGCTGACAATGCATCTGATGAAGAGAGCTGTGGTTCTCGAAAGCTTATGCTACAATAAAGTTGGTTAGTATTAAAGGTGCTACTGGACTCTACTATTTTGCTATTACAGACTAACACGGCTAACTCCTCTGGATCTATGACCAAAATGTATAGCTGGGGGAGCCTTAAGATTAGAACTGGGCCAGGTCTCTATCGAAGCCAAAGCATGATTGCATGCATTTAAACATAGGCTAAAGGTCCTTTTCTTCACTAAGAACGGTCTGCTTTATGAGCTAAGTCAATTCTACTCTAGCTGCATGCAAGAAATAGATAAGAAACTATCTAGTCTCGGCTTACCATGGAATGATATAGTGAGACTTAGGAAAAGCAAATCTTTACTAATGATCAAGAAATGCATAATACGAGCTTGGAGAGTATGCTCCACCTAGTTCTTTGGCATCTTTCCACCTCCAACTATTTCAGCCTACACTAAACACCTAACATTTCCTCATTACTGTAGAGCATTTATGCTTGCATGCCTGAATGCTGCCTTCTCAGCAGTCCTATATGGGAGACACCGTAATTTAACTTACTCAGATAGACTCTGCCAATGTGTTTTGAAAAAGGTTGACTCCCTATCCTATATGCTATTGGAATGCCCGCATTATACATTTTATCGTGATTGGACTGCACTTCTTTTAACTAAGTTGCCTGTCAGGTTCTGCCCAGGGCACCGCCCGGTGAGACGCCGGCCTGCCTGACTTCCGCCTTAAAGGACCTTCAGGGAATGTGTGGGATCCCGCTCTGTGGAAGGAGGGGGGGTATACCTCACACACTCTCAGTCCACTCTCAGGTCCCCTCAACCTGACCTTGTCCCGGCTGCCTTCCATGACAGCTGTCCCCATCCAGCTGTCAGCTGTCAGCCCTCCCCCTCCCCCTCACTCATTCTCTCTCTCTTCACTCCATCACACTCCTACACAACCCACCATGCCTTGTGGGTGGACTTCCCTTATATCCTGTCCCTCATCCCAGGCTTCACCTGCTAGGCAACACCCCCCTTTTGCCTCCTAGCATTGGCCTGGGCTGCCTCAAGCAGTTGCACCTGGGGTAGCTAGTTTGGCTGCGTTGGACAGCTACAGCTGTGCTCTCTTTGCCGGCTGCCAAGCCTCCTCTGTTCTGAGCTTTCAGCCGCCTCAGCGTGGCCCTGTGCTGCTTCTGCTGTCCTGCCGATAAGGTAGCTGTCTGTCTGTCCCTATTTCTTGTGCCTTCTCCCTCTGCCCTGGCCCCCTCCTGGCTGTCCTTACTTCCCCTGGCAGGGCTCTTAGCCTCCCACTGGAGGGTGGGGCTGGCTGGCTTCCACCTGCTCCTTCTGACCCTCTGGGGCTTGGGTGCTTCTTTCTCTCCCTTGGGTGCTGGCAGGTTTTGGTCCTGGGGGTCTGTTGGGGTGGCTGGGCAGCTGCCTCCCAGCTGTCTCCTGTCCCCTTCTCCTGGCAAGTCTGGGGGCTGAGCCACAGACTCCGGACATTGCCTTCCACTATATCAAAAGATAATATGGTCCCCTATCTGTTGGTGGATAGAAACCCAAGGACTATTAGCCAAGCTACAAGAGAAGAATTACATGAGGAGGAGCACATGAAAGGAGTTGCAGTGTCAGCTGGGAAGCTGAGTTTTAAAAGAGATCAGAAGGCTTTGTCAATTTCCCCTCTCCACAGAGCAAGGAGATTGCTGCTCAGAAGGTTTATTTCCTCTTTGCCTCCAAGAAGGGGAGGTGAAACTGACAAAGCCTTAGGGAGGCAAAGAGGAAATTAACAAACCCTCTGAGGAGCCATCTCCCTGGCTCTGTGGAGAGGCGAAATTGACAAAGCCTTCCCATCTCTTTTAAAACTCAGCTTCCCGGCTAACATTGCGACTCCCTTCACGTGCTCCTCCTCGTGTAATTCGTCTCTTGTAGCTTAGCTCTATGTTGGCTGTGGTCAAGTATCTCTCCACCATATATCCTTAAAGAAATAACAGCTCCTTATCTGCTGCTCAAGATCGTTGGAACAAAGGAGCTTGAAAGAAAAGGAAAATAAAGGATGCCCCTGAGTTGTGGTTTACTCTAAGAATTCTGCAGGAAGTTGAGAGGTGACTGATGTCTCTCCGAAAGTTTCCACGCATTGCTGCTAAATTTAACTTAAATCAAACTTTGAGGTGACTTCAGAGGGTCTTTTTCAGTAAAGCCTCTGCATGGATCTTATAGATTTCCATATGATTCATTTCAGGAGGCACTTTTCCTCCACGGCTGCTTGGCAAGGAGGTCTGTGCCTGCTTAGACCTGCTGGGAGATATAATTTCCAGTAAGACCTTTGCAGGGAAGCAGATTCAGGTAGGTAGCTGTTGATCTGCAGTGGAACAGCAGGATTTGAGTCCAGTGGGCACTTTAGAGACCAACAACATTTTCAGGGTACACCTTCTGAGACTCAAAGCTCCTTTCTTCAGACAGGAAGTTTGCAGGTAGGCATATTTTCTTTGCTCTTCTCCTAGCCAAGCAACGGGGAGGGTTGGCCTCGTTTGGCCTGGCTGGAGCTGTATGGAAGCAAGTAAATGAGGCTTCAGCCTGATTTAATCTGAAAAAAAGAATTAGAGAGATTCATGGAAGACCGGCCCGTCTGAAGAATGCCTTTCCCTTTATGAGCCCCTGATCAGATCTCCTCGCTGGGTGGGGTTGCCAACTCCAAACTGGGAAATTCCTGAAGATTTGGGGGTGCTTTCCGGGTTCGGGGATGGGAGGCACCTTATTGGGGTGCAATGCCATAGAGTTCACTCCCCAAAGCAGACATTTTCTCCAAAGGAAATGATCCCTGTTGTCTTGAGATCGAGAATTCTGGGAGATCTCCAGGCCCCGCCTGGAGTCTGGCAACTGTATATGCCAGGTCTACCCCTCTTCTCTGCACTGTCCCTTGGGGGGGGGGTTCAACAGCCGGGTTTTATTGATGGTGCCCCCGATGCTTTTGAAGGGGCTGATACAGGAAGCTCTTGCCCCACTTTTGTAAGGGGTTCGAGGGGCTGCTTCTGCAGAGGGTGTTTGGATGAAGCCCGGGAAAAGTTTTTGTGGACTGCTTAACGATGCTTGCTTTCGATGCTGCATGAAGGAAAGTACGTTTGACTGGTGAGCTGCTTTTAATTAGGTGTGGTTTATTATGTGGTGTCTTAATGAGGTGATTTTATAGCGTGCGTATAAAAGAGGGCGCGTAAAAGGTTTTTTTTAAAAAAGAAATTGGGTAAGTCACCTTGACAACCCTGTTTCGTCAAAATGCTGTCCAGAGATTCTACAAACAAATACCGTTGCAAGGAAGTGGAAAGTCCATGTACAGAAGCAATATACCTCCAAATCAAAGAGTGGGAAGGGGCCTTACAGACCCTCCAGTCCAACCTCCTGCCCAATGCAGGAATAGCCTAAAGCATCCCCGACAAGTATTTGTCCGGCCGCTCCTTGAAGACTACCAGTGAGGGGGAAGCCACCACATCCATAGGCAGCCGAATCCACTGCTCCAAATGCTGATGCAGATGACTGAGAGCCAAGCTACAAGTGACGCCTGACACAGGTTGGACACTTGTCAGCTTCCCTCAAGTTTTGATGGGAAATGTAGGCATCCTGGTCTTGCAGCTGTAATGGAGAGCCAAGCTATAAAACCAGGATGCCTACATTTCCCATCAAAACTTGAGGGAAGCTGCCAAGTGTCCAACCTGTGTCAGGCGTCACTTGTAGCTTGGCTCTGAGATGGAGGCTGCTATTACCATCATGTCTTACTTCTGGGTTTCCATGGGCAACTCTTGGCCATCTAGTCCAGTATTCAGTCAAAATGGGTCTCTGTTATGACCTGGCAAGGTTCTTGTTATGGGTAGGAGCAGGGAGGAATCTGGTAGGCAAAACTTGGAGTGCTAAGGTTGCCAACCTCCAGATAGGGCCTGGAGATCCCCCAGAATTATAACTGACCTTTAGATGACAGATACCATTTTCCCTGGGGAAAATCTGGAGAGTTGGATTTTATGGCATTATACCCTGCCGAGTTCCCTCTCTTCCCCAAACCCTCCCTTCTCCAGGCTGTGCCCTAAAGTCTCCAGGAATTTCCCAATCTAGAGTTGGCAACTCTATGGAGTGCTGTTTTTTGGCCATGCTTAGCAGGATATCTATGTGGAGATGTTGATGTGGCAAGTTAAAAGTACAGAATTGGCCAACGGGCGAAAGATTGGGACTGAAGATAGAGATTTGGAAAGGTAGGTGGGGAATTGCCCCAGCATCTGTTGAATGCATGTTGTGGTGGGAGAGGAAGGCAAGGCAGAGACTCCTTTGGAATATTTCAGAAAGGGTGTCGGAAGGCTGTTGAAAGCAGTCCTTGTCAGCCACTTCTCTTGAAATGTCACAGAGCTTTGTACAGGGAGTTTATTACAGTGGGGTGATGTCATAATATTTTAATAACATCTCGTCAACATGGAAGCAATAAAGAGGAGCTCAGAGTGGCATTGATCGGGAAATGGCAGGAGTTTGGGAAGTGTGTGTCAGGCAGCCAGTGGTAGAGGAGGGAATGCATCCCCCCCCCCAAGATGATGCACGTCAAAGCCCATCTTTACTCTTTTTTTTGCCAATAATGGTGTCGTCGTCTGAGCTCTCCTTATCCAGATGTGTGTCTGGAGAGAATCTGCTCGGAAACCACACGACAACGATAGGGCTTATTTTTGTTTGCATAATTTCTCGGAGAAAAGCAGGAACCTGGAAGTACCAAGAAGGCACAGTCCCTAAGTGACTCTCAAACAATTTTTTTCTCTTTTTTTCTTGGCTGCATACAGCCTCTGGAATTGGGTCAACCAGAGAATTCATCCCAGCCTGTCTCCTTCCTCGTCTGCTACTGGTCTGGACGGTGACCGTTTGATCTTTTTTGGTAGGAGTAAGTGAAGTCATTTGAAGAGCTTCTTTCCTCCCTCTGTGCATTAATGAATGACCTGAAACCTGGCACACCTCAGGTGCTAATGGATAGTTGCTGTTTTGATCCCACTGCTGCTTCTGGTAAAGTAGGAAATTGGGTGGCTTGCTGTCATTTTTGGTCAGACTTAAATGGACGCTCCACCTGAATGCGCAGCAGTCAAACCTTTCATGCTTTGACACCCGCAGTGCCGATTTGAAGACTATAAGGGCAGGGCTGATTGTGGCTTGGCGTTTAACCCTTGCCGAGGTCAACCCCCTTAGCCTTTCTCGGAATATCAGTTTCCTCCTCAGCAGGATGGTTTAATCATTTGTGCCAGGGGTGCAGCATAGCACACCCCAAAGGCTTGAAAAGCCCTCCCGGTGCCTTATTTTGACATGTAGGGTTGCCAACCTCCAGATGGGACCTGGAGATCTCCTGGAAGTACAAATGAACTCCAGAGATCAGTTTGCCTGGAGAAAGTGGCTGCTTTGGAGGGCGGACTATATGACATTACATCCCTGCCCTAAATTCCACTGTTCTCAAGCTCCACCCCAAATCACTATAAATTTCCCAACCTGGAGTTGGCAACCCTATTGACCAGACTGTTTTAGGACATCACAGCCTGACTTTCTGTAGCATGGAAAGCTCACACAGAGCACCTTCTGTGATGGAAGCATAGTTCATCCCCTGGCATTGCACAATATTCCCCCAGTGGGTGCATGTGTCTGTGCTTGCACACTCGGAGACCTATGTCCACCATCTTTTGTCCTAGGCAAATACTTTTCTTCCACGCACAAAGATTAGGCAAGGATGGAAAAGCGGCATCGAAATTGCAAACTATGAGTTTGGAAACTTGATTGAATCTCAGCTTTATAGTCTGGGAAAGTTAGGATCTGAATTTTGGCATCTAGTGATAAGTAGCCGGTTTCTAGTCTAAATTGTGTTCTATGAGTGACAATGTTCAAGACCATTTGGGGAGAAGGCATGGCTTGGGGATAGAGTGTCTGTATGGCATGCAAGAAGGCATCTCCAGCTAAAAGGCCGCAGGAGGAGGTGATGAGAAAGACCCCTGTGTGCCTGCCAAAGTAGCTAGTCCTCATCTAGATAGACGACAGGTCTAACTTAGTACTGGGCACTGTGTGACTTTACTAAGAGCCAAGCTACAAGTGACGCCTGACACAGGTTGGACACTTGTCAGCTTCCCTCAAGTTTTGATGGGAAATGTAGGCGTCCTGGTCTTGCAGCTTGGCTCTCCATTTAATTGAAGTTTACAGAAACCCACACATACACACCCAGCAGAGGGGAAAGGGGGGCGCCCGGCGAGAGCCCAACGCCTGCAATCCTTTCCCAACCGCATGTTCTCCCTCCCATAGACTGCCACTCTGTAAACTTCAATTAAATGGAGAGCCAAGCTGCAAGACCAGGACGCCTACATTTCCCATCAAAACTTGAGGGAAGCTGACAAGTGTCCATCCTGTGTCAGGCGTCACTTGTAGCTTGGCTCTAAGTTAAACTTTTCGTCTGAGAATCAAGGTGAGCTTATATAAGCGAATCCTTTTGGAAAGCCATGTTGAGAGTTCCTTTAATTCAACTGGTCCATACAACTGTTCAGACTCATGTCTTTCTGTTGTGGCTCATGAATGGAAAAACTTACTAGAAGAGGTCTAGAACTCCAAACTTGCAAGTTTGTGCTGTCCTCTGGGGCTTTTAATGATATCTGATGCTGTTGTGGCTTTGCATCGTTTTTTATTGCAATCCTAAGCAAAATTTTGTCCCAAGTTCACCAAAGTCAACGGATGACTATTTAGAAAAGGTACATGCCTCTTCTTCAGAGCTATGCTTGAGGCAGGTCACAAAGTAAAACATGATAAAATCCTTAAAAGATCCCAAATTATTAAAATTAACAAGCCATTAAAAACAGTAATTCACCAACCCTCCCACCCCAAACCCCAACTAGAGCATAAATGCGGTGCTTCAATCTTTAGGATTTTATTATGGCTCAGTGTTGAGGCTCAATATTTGTGATAGTGTAGTGTTATTTATGCATTGTGTGTGTTTTTCAGGGTTGTCATGTTGCCTCAGCAACTGGGTAGACTCACCTGCACGTGCATGCGAGAAACATGATGACATCACTTCTGGTTGTGATGTCATCATGTCACCGCCACACAGGAACTGCTCTGGTATTTGGGGAAAACTCTATGGCTTTGGCCCAAATACCAGGACGTAGGATTGTCATCCTCCAGGAGGTAGCAAAAAGTGGAGGATCACGAAAGCAGATAGCAAAAAGTTACATTAGTCGTGAAATCCTAACGAAAGGACACGCAGCCTTCCTCAGGAGGAGCATCTGACGTTTGCCTTAGTGAAGTTTGAATGGGAGCTTTTGAATACTGAAAATTATGTTGGTGAGATAACCATCTTTGAAAAAGACTCAGAAACGGGACCGCCCCCGCCCCCCATGAACCAGTCTGCCTGTCAGATGGTCTAATCCAACCTGCATGTATTCAAACCTATACTTGAATTTTGACCCTATGAACTTTTTGAGTAAACTCTAAGAAAATTGATGGACTTTAGAAGTATTAAATGTTCATAGGTGATACCATCATTGTTTTGCACTAGCACTTTATGTATAGGTCTGTATATGAAGACTGTGTGTACTAATATGTATTGAATGGCAATTTGAATTATGAAAGAACAGTAAGAATGATTTTGTAATTTTTCTAAATCTTTATTTCGTTAGGTTTTCACGACTAATGTAACTTTTTGCAGCATCCTCCAGGTAGTGGCTGGAGATCTCCCAGAATTACAACTGACCTCCAGGCCATAGAGATCAGTTTGCCTGGAGAAAATGGCTGCTTTGGAGGGTGGACTCTATGGCATTATAACCCTCTGAGCCTCTCCCCTAAACTCTGCCCTCTCTAAGCTCCACCTCACCAATCTCCAGGAATTTTCCAACCTGGAGCTGGCAACCTTATCAGGTGATGTGATAATGGCCCTTCCAGGCATACCGAAAGTGATGTCACTGCATTGTGGGTGATGTCATGATGTTGGAGGAGCCTGAAGTGACCAACAAAGTCCCCCGTTCCTTCCTCTGCTAGCCAGCCAAGTGGTGGCGTGGGGCAAGGGCTAGGGGTGGCAAACCACGCCCCCAGCGGGAGACTGGCATTCCTAGCTTTATTGTCTGTTGAGACTGGCTATATGCTGCTTTGAGTATTTTGGGAATGTGAGAGATTTTTGCATGAACTACCAAATTAAGTAAGCGCGTTCTTAAAGAGACCCGATGTTTTTGGGGTTAAGAGTGTTGGCCTAGCATTCTCAAACCCATGCTGCCTTGAAGCTCATTGAGTGACCTTGGACCAGTCACTGTCTCTCAGCCTAGCTTACCTCACAGGGTTGTTGTAAGTGCAAAAAACAGAGGAAGCTTATACTTGTGTTTCTGATGAAATTTGAATTGTAGCGAGCGTCTGTCAGTCAAAAGCCCCGGATGTTTGGAATGGCGTGTGTAATTATGGATGAACGTTCCTTTTATAGACAGCTGTTTATAGGGTAACATAACAACATATTTTATTGTTGGTGTATAAATTTGTCTAATTTGAGTGTTTCAGCTAGACTGGCAGCCAGTGATAAATCTCACAATCTAAGCTCAAACCCAACTGTGATGCCGACAGGAAGGGAAAATGTAAACTGTTGTCTGAACTATACTACTTCAGGCCAAAGATGTGCGGCTTAAATAATCCAATTCTCTTTCAGTAGAAGACGAATCTGACGACGAGAACTTGGACTCTCGAAAGGTTATACCCTGGAAATCTAGTTTGCCTTTAAGGTGCTACTGGACTCAAATCTTGCTCTCTGTTAAAAGAAGCTCCTGCATGTAGAGAGTCTGAGAGAAAATGAATCTAGATTCTCTCCTCCTGACATGCTAGTTTTCTATCGGCAGGGATATTTAGATTCTCTCCCCCTGAGATGCTAGTTTTCTATGGGCAGGGATATTTAGATTC
This sequence comes from Eublepharis macularius, assembly GCF_028583425.1. Classification (NCBI taxonomy): domain Eukaryota; kingdom Metazoa; phylum Chordata; class Lepidosauria; order Squamata; family Eublepharidae; genus Eublepharis; species Eublepharis macularius. The sequence continues at coordinate 6,405,692 of NC_072798.1, forward strand.
TCTCCCCCTGACATGCTAGTTTTCTATAGGCAGAGATATTTAGATTCCCTCCCCCTGACATGCTAGTTTTCTTTGGGCAGGAATATTTGTGTTGATGGAGGAGCATTGTGACATAAATGTCCCAAAGCTCAGACACATGTTTCTAACTTCTTTTAGTTGTTTGTGGGAACCAAGCCCGAGGCGGCAACTGTGTTTGGCAGTGAGAACCTCCTATAAATATGTGTGAAGCCCTTGAGGGCCTCGGTTAATCTGCATATGTTTCAAATAATCTCTTTTGCAGATTTAGTGGGGAACAAACCTATAAAATCGTATGTATTTGTCTTGTGCTAAGTCAGGCCTTCACTTCCATTTAGCCCAGCCTTTTATTTATTTTATTTGCTTCAGGGCTGCCAGTCCCCTTGGTGGGGGCGGAAGATCCCCCATTCTCAGCCTCTGCCCCCCCCCACTCACCTGGCCGATGGGAGGAAAAGTCCCTGAGGAACGGGCCCCGGAAGCAAGAAATTGGCCCCAGTGAAGGGCAGGAGCATGCCTGCTGCGGTGTGTGGTGATGTCACTCCCGGAAGTGACATCATCACACCATACCGGGAGCATGCACACTCAGAGTGCGTGCACGAGGAATCTGCAAGGATAAGTGCTGGATTCCCCACCCTCCCACCAGGATCTGGCAACCCTAGCTTCAATTATACTCCGCTTTTCTCCCCGATAGAGTCCCAGAATGACTTATAACCTTCTCCCTTCATCTGTTTTATCCTCACAACAATCCTGTTAGGTAGGTTAGGCATGAATATGTGTGATCGGGCCAAGGTCACTGTCCAGCTCCCAGGGCAATTCGGAGATTTGACCCTCCCACATCCTAGTCTACATTCTGTATCTCACTGGTTTCCGTCACTCTCTAGTATCTCAGTCAGAAAAGAAACCTTTCCCAATACTTCCTATCTGAAATCGAACCTGGGACTTTCTGAATGCAAAACAGAGGCTGTACTTAGAAGCTACAGACCTTCTCTGAAGAGCAGTCTCCTATGTAGGTGCCTTACGAAGTCGGCCGTTTGGTCTTTCTAACTCACAATTGTGTCTGTGGACAGTGGCTCTCTGAGTTGTCGGGCAGGGAAAGTCTTTCTCAGCATCTGCCAGAGACTGAATCTGGGACCAGAGTATTGTCACCGAGCTATGGATCCTCTTGAATTATGCAACAGATACTCAAAATAATAGCCCTTGCAAGGATTCGGCATATCTGAGGACGCACCAAAGTTTCCCCCTTCTAAACCAAACAGGCCCTAAGCAAGAACATGATGGAAGGTTTGTGGAATTCCAGAGTGTGCGGAAAGTGGATAGAGAGATTTCCCTCCCTCTTCTATATATATAAAGACAAGTGTTCTGACTGACTCATCAACACCCAACCCAAACCCCTGGACCTAGAAACATGAAATTCCTTTCATGATGTAAACACCCACTAAGAAGGGATTTTAAGAATTTCGCCCCCAAGGGGATAAAAAGGGGTAAAATGTGTTTTCCCAAAGGGAGACAGCTTCCCTGTGTAGCTGGCAGGCTGCTGCCTGCTTGCGCCCCCCCCCCCGCCAGCTCAGCCACTCTTCCCTGATTGGGCCAGCCTTTCAAGGTCATTTGCATATGTGGGCTGATTGGGACTCACAACATTCCACACCTCACCCTCCCCTCGAGACAGTTGGAACACAGGGGTCATTTGCCTGTGCGGCCTGATTGGTCCTCACCCCCAACATTCTAGACAGTCTGCAGTTGCTATTGGAAGTAATTGAATGTTTCCTGAGGTAAAATGCCCCTCCCAGTCTTCCCCTCAGGGTTGCCAGTCTCCCTGTGGGGCCTGGCTTTCCTGCGTGGCTGGCAGGTGCCTGCCTGCTTGCACCCCCCTCTCTCTTATTGGTCAGCTGTGGAACTCTGTGTTCTGAGGTAAAAATCAAGTAAAGGAAACTGCAGACATTTGAAGAAAGATGGTACAAAATGCCTGAATAGGAATTTTATATAAAAGTCAGTATGGCAACTGAGTTTTTAAATGTTCATGGGGAGATGGTGCATGGACTTTCTAGAGCCATTTCGATGCGAGCCTCTCATGAACCTGCCGAAGTGCCCACCACACCAGTCCTCCCTCAGTACAGCTTCACCTCACACCTCTTGCAGTCATCACCACTTACTGCCCCCAGAAACCTTCTGGCAGACATGGTGCCAGATACTGACGCTAAAAGGAGGAAGAAACTTAGAGATGCAGGAAAGAAATCTGTACATTGTTTGAATTGAGGGAGGACTGCTTCGCACATGGGCAGTTTTATGTGGCCTGCTCCAGACTGAGTTCAGCCAGCAGCCTGGTGATCCTAGCACCTAGGGGGGACACCACCAATGAGATCTACAAAGAAGTCCTTCAGTAGAAAAAAAAGTTGTATGTATGTTTCACTTTACTTATTGCAGTACAATCTTTTTCTTTTGAGATCTCTTCAATAAATGTTACATTTTGAAATTTACTTCATTGGTTTTCGGCATCAACACGGTTCGTTTTATTCGAACACTTTTGTGAAGCTCGGGTACTATGCTATTATACTACAAAATCAACACACACACACACACACACACACACACACACACACACACACACACACACCTATAAGTATTATAACTGGATTTAAAGGAGTTAAATACCATAGCAAAGCATATGAGTATCAAGCTAGTTTTTAATATTATAACTCTCACTCAATGAGAGTGGTGGACAGTAGATTCAGCCAATCGATTCACCGTTTGCCCATGAAAGTTCTGTTTAGCCTGTAGCTCTTTGTAGACCTCGATCGGTTTGGTCTGATCCTCCATATGTTGCAGCACTCTACCTTTGAATACCAGGTGCTGCAGGATATAAAAAAATGGGAGGGATTTTAACCATCATGGCCTGCTTCAGGACTCTGTAAATGCCTCTGATTGGCCACTATGGGCACAGGAATGGAAGACCAGAAGAACCTCCTTCGTCTGATCTAGCAGAGTTCTTCTTAGGTTATGGTTCAGCCTCCCTTTTCTCAAACTATTTTGTGGTCAAGGAACATGCTACTGATCTCAATACTGTGGACTTTTGACAGTCTTTTTGATCTGCAATAGTAAAGAATCCAGTAGCACCTTTAAGACGAACCAACTTTATTATAGCATAAGCTTTCGAGAACCACAGCTCTCTTCGTCAGATGCATTTGACGAAGAGAGCTGTGGTTCTCAAAAGCTTAATGCTATAATAAAGTTGGTTCATCTTAAAGGTGCTACTGGATTCTATACTGTTTTGCAACTACAGACTAACATGGCTACGTCCTCTGGATTTATGATCTGAGAACCTGAGAAGTCTCTCAACTGCTTCCTCTTCTTTGTCAGTGAATCCCTCTCACTTCCCTGTCTAGATTAGGAAGAGCGTATTTGCTCAAAGAGTAATTAACTCGTGGATGTAGCAATAGCTACTAGTTCCGTTGGCTTTAAAAGAAGGTTAGGCAGATTCATGAAGGACAGATTTGTCAATGGCTGCCAGCCACGATAAGAAAATAAAACCTCCATGTCTGGAGTACAACATGAGCAACTTTGGTCTCCAGTCTCTACTTGTAGGTCTTTCAGGGGCATCTGTTTGTCAGCTGTTGGAAACAGGATGTTGGTCAACGGGGACCAATGGTCTGTTGTTGAACTGACAGCGTTGCCTCTAGGAGACCTGCGTAGTGAAATATGCTATGAAAATAGGGCATGCCACGTGGGTCTCTATTTTCATCTATGAAATGTTGGTGAGTATTCAGATCTCTGGTCTGTGAAAATAATAACCGTCGGGGATATCTCGTCTATTAGTTTACCTAGTACGCATTGATAAAGACTTCTTTGCTAGGACCAGAAAGCTGTTGAGTGAAACGCATGCCGTTGGTGTTTGTGAACTTGTTTTCTGTCTGAATCTTTACTGGGAGTGGGTTAGAGAGAAGCGTTGTTTGTAACCATCTTCAAAAGCATTTCCCTGTGAACTTTTTGGCAAAAACAGCCTTGAAACAAACAGGCTGCATCTTGTATGGCTACAGGCACTGTACAATTCAGTTGAAACTTATATTGGGAGTGCTTAGTTGTGGTTCTCTTCCTCCCTCTCTCAAAGGTTTTTGGCAACATGTTGCCAATGCCAGTTTTATATATCTACCACTGCCCCTATGTATCAGGGATATATCCTGTGTTTTGAACCTTTTAAGTCTCTGATCAGTCACTGTCCTTATGTGTTCCTGTTTTTGCCTTCTGGGGATGAATTATTAAAACATTGTTCACTTCGAGTGCTGAAGTTGTTGGTCCTTCTTCAGAGTTACACTCTCTCATCCAGGTTACCCAGAAGTTACATTTCTAGTAGAGTTGGTGTTGGGTGCAACTTGTTTCTAATGCACATACGTATAAATCCATGTGCATGAAGACTAATGCGCCATGCACTGCACTCCAGTGTGGTGTAGTGGTTAGGGTGTTGGACTGAGTTCTGGGTTCAAGTGAAGCTGGCTGGATAAACTTGGGCAGGTCACACTCAGTATAATGTCACAAAGTTGTGAAGATAAAAAGAGGGAGAGGCAGGCATGCCACTCATTGCTTTTGGAAGAAAGATCGGATTAAAAATGTACTAGGCAGATTGCATGTGCTACAGATGCTGAAATTATACTCTGAATTGTGATACCGTATTGTGTTTTTCGTGTAAGAGCAAGCAAGCACCACATTACCTTGAAATGAGTGCAAAATCAGTGAGTACAACATAAACCGAATCTGCATGGGTCTATTTTGCAGGCTCAGTTCCCATACTACAACATTTTTTTCTTGCACCAGGTTTGCCGCATGAGTAGTCACTCTGTCCACTGTGTGGCTTTTCCGTGGCTTTCCTGGGAATGCTTATACCATGACTTTAAAAAAAAATCCACTTTGTGGTCTGCTGTTTCCCCATGCACACCCTTTATTCCGTTCTTGGGTGTTCCCCCCTCTTCCCCCCTGTCCCATCCCCTGCCAACCCACTCCAGGCTACTCTTGTCTGTCCAGCCAATCCCTCTTTCCTCCTTTCTGTCTCCCCTCCTATCCTTTTTTCCCCTTTCTCTCTTTTTAAATGTTAAATCCAGCACAGGATCTATGAATTGCTGGTCTGAAAACCGGGAGGGGAAAGTCCCCTTTTCATTCTTTTTGCAGAGAGACTGTACCACTGAAATTGATGGACTTTTGTCAATTTCACCTCCTGGCTAAGTAGAGGAGGCTGGTCAATTTCACCCCATTTCCATTCACAGGTATCCAGAATAGAAAGTTTTTAAAACTCCTTGTTGATGGTAGACAGGTTGTCATTGACCAGCCCCTCCCCCCTGCCCAGTTCTCAACCTGAAAACCAGCCGGAATGGAGCTGCCCAAATATGCCCCCCCCCCAATGGGGCCATTTGAGAAGTACGAATGGCCACATACAAGCCGATTCCATGCCTTTTGACTCCAGGAATAGTGAGGAATTATGTCCCTGGTGCAGAAGGGGCTATAAAGTATGCCAGAGTAGAACCTACAGCATTGCCTAAAAGAGACCTAGATTGTGGTATTTGGTAAGAAAATAAGGCATGTCGTGTGGGTCTCTATTTTCATATATGAAGTGTTGGCAGGTATTTAGATCCCTAGCATGTGAAAATATTAACTGTCAGGTCCCACTCATCTATTAGTTAACCAAATCCTTTCTGCTTCAGATTTTATTCTGGTGAAACCTAGTCCCCAGAAGAGGACTAGGTTGACCTTTAATCAATGAGATTATCATTGGTCATTGTAGATGCAGTATCTGGTGTTTTCTTGCTAGATTGGAGCTGTGCCTTTGATTTGAACAGGTGACCAGTTTTACTAATAGGAATACCTGTCACTCTTTGTAGGTTACTGCTGGCTTAGTAACGTGTGCTGCATAGTTCTGTGTGTGCGCATATGCACATGTATGCACGCACACTGATTTCACAGGAAAATCTCATGGGATTTGGCCCTGCCCATGTGATGGGGTCTTTTCAGTGTTGCCCCAAGCTCTAACGCCATTGGGGTCACACTGGGGAGCCCCTTCTAGAAGTTCTGATGATCTGTGGAGTTCTTTGTCCTTTCAACGGTGCACTGTGGCCTCTGCTTGCCTACGGCCCTTCACTTCTTTGACTTCCACAGCAAAAAGATGCTCTGTGACACAGGTAGTGTAGGTGGGGCTTTCTTGACAAGAACAGGTGGGACTATATAAAACATGTAGCCTGGGGTGCTTTTTGCCAGGAAGCTTGTGCCCACACAGTGATCTATAATGACTCATTGCATAAACAGTGCCAGAAGGGGTTTTAATTTTTTTTTTGAAGGCCGTGTATGTGTACAGAAAACAAGGGACAAAGCGAGATTTTTGCATATTGTTTTGCTATGCTTTTCATAGATGAGATCAATCTAGGAGAGCGGTATGGACTTTTTGCTTTAGCATGTTGAAAACCAAGGACAGGGCTGGCATCAGTGGTTGGGTATCTGCCCATATCCGCAGCTTAGTAGACCACTTGTCTTTAATCAGAGCATAGTGGTTAGGCTGCAAATCAGCATTCAGCTGGTTTGAATCCCACTACTACCATGAGATCAGTAAGTGGCCTTGGGTAAACCGTTTCTCTCAGCCCCATCTTTCCAACCGTATTGTGAGGATAAAAATAACACTGAGTTTGTTCACCCCTCTGAATGGGGCACTAATCTGTCTTTCCCCACAATACAGCTAGGGAGCTGGGGCTGAGAGGAGTGGCTTGCCCAAGGCCATCTGCTGAGCTCCTGGCAGTAGAGGGATTTGAACCAGCAGAGTGCTGATTTGCAGCCCAACCACTTACCCAAGGACACCTGCTGAGCTCATGGCAGTAGTTGGATTCGAACCAGCAGAGTGCTTATTTGCAGCCCAATCACTTACTGAAGGCCACCTGCTGAGCTCATGGCAGCAGCTGAGCTCATCAAGTGCTGTTTTACAACCCCACCACTTAACCATGCTTCTGTAGCATAGATTCGTGAACAGATGATCTAAACAGTAAAGAGTCCAGTAGCACCTTTAAGACTAACCAACTTTATTGTCGCACAAGCTTCTGAGAACCACAGCTCTCTTCGTCAGTTTGCATCTGACGAAGAGAGCTGTGGTTCTCGAATGCTTGTGCAACAATAAAGTTGGTTAGTCTTAAAGGTGCCGCTGGACTCTTTATTATTTGGTGTAGTGGTTAAGAGCCAGTTTGGTGTAGTGGTTAAGAGTGTGGGACTCTAATCTGGAGAGCCGGGTTTGATTCCCCACTCCTCCACTTGAAGCCAGCTGGGTGACCTTGGGCTAGTCACAGTTCTCTGGAGCTCTCTCAGCTCCACCCACCTCACAGAGTGTTTTGTTGTGGGAATAATGGTAACATACTTTGTAAACCACTCTGAGTGGGTGTTAAGTCATCCTGAAAGGCGGTATATAAATCGAATGTTGTTATTATTATTATTGTTTTGCAACTACAGACTAACGTGGCTAATTCCTCTGGATCTATGATCTAAACAGACATTGAAAAGAAGCATTATAGAGAAGAGATGTGTTTTAAGGTGGATTATAATGAACTATCTAGCTGATATTTTATTCTGCCTGTCCTACAGGCAGGAGCTCAGAGTGGCAGACGTGGCCTTCTGTTAACTTTATCCTCACAACAGCCCTGTGAGGTAGGTTGAACTGGGAGGGAGTGACTGACCAATGTCATCCTGCAGGCTTCTTGTGGCCATAAACAAAGGGTTTCCTGTGGTCACACAGACCTCCCTAACCCCACGTGGTGCTTGCCAATGTGGCACTCTTAACCTTTCAAAATGGTTTCCTGAATAGAACTAGTTGTTGATTTTTCCATCAATGCAATAGCTGTTATATCAGAACACATACACAATATACATTTTCCTAGCAGAAGAGCGCCTGATGAAAACAAAGCAGGTTGCAGCAGATTCTTTTTGGAAGAAATGCCTTTTTCGCGTAGCGCCTCAGAACCACCTCCCTCCTTCTCTGCCTGAGGCGAAGAATAGCTAAAATAGTTGATCGGTTACCTGCCAGAGATGGGCCGATAAAACCGATCTTGAGGTTCCCATTTGTGTTCACCGCGTGTCTGGGCTCCCTGTGTGGCAGAGTAGAAGAGAAACCTCTGGTGCTCTAGACAGAGACTCCAGCGGGCTGTTTCTTGATGTGGGGAGCTGTGTTAGGAACACACATTTTGAAAAAAGAAACCCATAAGAACAGGGATCTAATTCAAGGCAGATTTTGGCAGGCTCTGGTTACACATAAGAATGCCTGCTAGGAATCTGAGGCAAGATTTGTGGTGGCAGGCGATATGGCTTCCTTTCCCTGCAGTATGCCCAAATTAAGTTTTGTGGGCCAATGGATCGATTCTGTTGAAGTGTACAGCCTTCTCTAGGAGCAGCAACCGAGGTTTATAGGAGTGGTACTTGAATGAAAGTGTATGAATTTTGGAATCCTTGTCAGCTGGAACACCATCTTTGATACAGAAACATGACCACAAATGGAGCAAGGCTACCACTCCATAGTCTTGGCGTGTGACAGAGCTCCTGAGCAATTTAGGATAAGAGCCCTGAGATCTGGACAAATGTTGTTTGGGGGTGGGCAGCTGCTACTTTCTCCCTGGGCATCCTGCTCCTGGGGAGCTGCTCTTGAGAAAGCCGCCGTGTCAGTGAAGCTTCAGCCCAGGGAGAAAGTAGCAGCTGCCTGCCCCCAAACTATCGTTGGGAGCCCTCTTGTCCCGCAGGCTTGTGACTGGAGGAACGATTTGCAAAAGCTGCTGCTGCCGCCGGCTTTCTCTGGCTCTTCAGGCAGCGATTCTAACAGAGAGGGGAAGGACACTCGGACTTCACTTCCCAGGAAAACTTGCAAAAATGATCAAGTGTTCTCCACGTGAAAAACGTCACTTGTAGCTTGGCTCTCAGTCAGCTGTGATGGGAGAGAAGTTTTTCTTCTGCAGTCCCAGTGATGGCGGTTGTTCAACAGGTGCAGACGGAAGGTACGCCTTGCCTTTTGGGGTGTTTAATTTGCCCCACCTAGTCAAACTGTTCCTTCTTCTGAAGTGATGATAAATATTCACTAATGAGGCTAAGCAATTACATTGCTGTCGTTGGGTCTGCTGGGGAACTGTTGACGGTGCTGCGACATCTGTATGTGCAAACAAAGCCTGATTCTGAGGAAGCGCCTTTGCACCTGGTTGCTCCTATTGAAGTCTCAGGATCATGCCTGGCGAGGGTGTTTCGTGCAAGTCTGAGGAGAAGGGATAAAAAAGTTTTTTATCCATACTCTCTCCAGATGTATTTTATTGCCGTTGCAAGCTGCAGCTTTGCAAAAGCGGACTGTAAAACATCTTGTTTAAATATCCGTTTGCGCAAACAAACAGTCCAAGCGGCAGAACTGCCAGACGAGGCCAACTTTGCCGCTCGCCGCATTGCTTTTGGCACATTCTGATTCTGGGCAGCCCCAAAATATTCATATATTCAGCTGCGTGTTTTCAAATGTGGAGGAAACATTTTAACGTTATTTCGACAGGGAAGGGCTGATTTGCACAGCCAGCAAAATCACGTGGTAAATCCTTTAGTAGATGAGTCGATTCCGATGACAGCTGGGTGGGTTACGTTTTTTTTTTTAATGTTAGCACCTCGTGTAAAATCTCCGCGCTCGTGGCAAAGTAGCATATCCCAGTGAAGATTAAGCTGGAACACTTTTCCATGCAAAGCTTCATCGGGCCTCTGAGGTTGCTAGAAATCCAATATGGGAGAAAGCCGTTCTGGCAGGCGTTCTGGGTCTGCGGCTGCTAAACATCCTTTATTTTAAGAGATGTCACTTTGGTTAAAAGCTTGTCCTGCAGATAAAATATATGCCACAGATTTCTTTTTAAAAAGGAACAAACCGGTCCAAAAAGAAGCCAATGCTTGAATAACGCAGTCAATAAGTTTATAAAAGAGCAGAATAGAGGTTTCCCCCAATATTATCTGCCAAGCTGATAATATTTTTACCCCACCCTTTCTCCAAGGAGCTGAGTGCCACCTACAAGGTTATCTTTTCCTTTTTTTTATGCGCACAAGAACCCTGCGAGGTTGATTAGTCCGAGAGATAGCAACTGGCCCAGCTCACTCAGTGAGCTTCATGGCTGAGTCGGAAGCTGATCCCAGGTTCCTCCCGTTTCTTTGCCACACACGAACCACTATAGTCCTGTTCTAAAAAACCTAGGGGCATCAGCAAATCAAACTCCGATTTTAACAAGCTTGGGAAGGAATTTGAAAGCAAATGCTAAGTTTTTTTTAAAAAAGCTTTTATGCTTGAACCCAGTTCCATCTGAAGGCTGGAAAGTAAATTTACAAGCGCTATTTTTTTCTTGTTGCTTAATTTTATTGATGCCTACTGAGCAGCTGAATTCTTGCAAAGAGTGTTGCTTGGCCAGCTCAGGTCTTGCAAAGCTAATATACCACCGGCATCATTTAAAATCCATCAGTGAAGACCTAAACTGTAGGTGACACCATCTGAACAGCAAGCAAATTACAAGGAAGCTGTTAAGCCTGGCAGGAAAACTAGTCCTTCAAGTGATGGTCTGTGTTGCGGGGGGAGGAATTGACTTCTTTAACATTGGAGATAACCACAGGTTAGCAGCAGTGATCCAAGGGGACAAGGCAGCCAGATTCTCCCCCTGCTAGCCTGTAGAAGGAAGCAAGACAGTGGGTGAGCTCATACTTACTCGAGGCACCCACACAGGCTTATTACAGCTATCGGCAGGCCACTTACAGTCAATCACCCTTACCACTGCCAAGCCTGGAATTGTTTCTCAGCGGGAGACCTCTGTCAACAGAAGTGCAAAGCATTCCATTAGAGTTTACTAACGTCGTTTCTCTTTTCTGACTTCTGGACCTCTTCTGAGAATAATAGCAATTTTATTATTATTTTTAAGGTCTCTGTTGGATACAGGGGGACCAAGGAGGGGAGGGACAGAAGCACAGAAGTCCCAAAGGGATGATTTCTGCATGCCGCACGGTTGACCTTCTTTCTGAAGATGACATGGTTTTCAGCTCTTTTTCAATGTGAGACAGTCAACCCCTCACCCATTGATTCGGCCATGTCTCAAATCAGGTGCACGATGGTTGCTATTAATCATTTCGTTTGGAGGGAGAAAGGTGGGATAGAAAAAACTCTAAATCGAATAATTTCAGGCAGCAACTGCTGGGAAAAAATCTAGAGTGCAATTGCCGGGAGGAGTAGCAGGGTCATATTATTCATAAAGCTGACTAGGCTGAAGCCTTGGGGCCCCACAGGGATTAGGGGCCTGTCATTTTTTTTTTTTTTTGCTGAGGCATACCCCCGCATAAATTACAATTAGAGGTGGGCACGAACTGGGAAAATGGCGCTTTGTTGCGGTTTGTCGATTTCAGGAACCACAAACTGCCGTGAACTTGCCCGGTTTGCAAACTGGTTCATTTGGTTCATTGGTTCGTCATTTCCAGGTCTGCAGAAAGCACATTCCCCCACCCTGATGCCTAGGTTACAGATTGATTGCTGCCAGATTGTCTGCAGTGACGAACCGAAAAATGAACCATACGAACCGCTCTAAAAATCATAGCAGTTTGTCGTGGTTTGCCAGAAATGGGCTTTGACAAACCGGTGGTTCGCGAACCCAAAACCAGCCCAGTTCGTGACAAACTTTGGTTCGTAGTTTGGTTCATGCCCATCTCTAATTACAATTAATTGATTCTCTTATATAACCTCTATTAATAAGATAATTAACTGCTTCCTTATTGAAGTGAAACAAATTGTCTCTTATATTAAGACAATTATTCCTAAATTATATATTTTTAATAAATAATAAAAACTTTATTCACTTCAAAATATTACAATATTGAATAATTGTACCCCCAAAATGTGCTTTCCTGAAGAGTTCTACTTGCACGATAAAAATATTAAAAAATTGTGAATAGAATTTTTCAGGAGACCCTCAAAATGGATATAAGGTTATACAGGGCTTTTTTTCTGGGAAAAGAGGTGGTGGAACTCAGTGGGTTGCCCTCGGAGAAAATGGTCACATGGCTGGTGGCCCTGTCCCCTGATCTCCAGACAGAGGGGAGTTTAGATTGCCCTCTGTGCAACGGCGTAGAGGGCGATCTAAACTCCCCTCTGTCTGGAGATCAGGGGGCGGGGCCACCAGCCATGTGACCATTTTCAGAAGTTTCCGGAACTCCGTTCCCCTGCGTTCCCCCTGAAAAAAAGCCCTGAGGTTATGTACTACGGTCTAGCACTTACCGTACCACGATCAGGCTGTCAGCTGTAGTGGGATGAAAGACTGAAGTGCCAGAGGCGGCCCGAAATACCTGAAAGCCTAGGGGCCCAGCCATGGGTTGATATGGCCCTGAGGAGTAGATGGGTCAGTGTTTTGGCCCAATATAAAGCAGAGGCAGAGGATCAGGGACAAACATCTGCAACTCTACTTTTTTGCTTCAAAGGTCCCACAGCTTCGTGACTGATGCATGTTTTACACATAGATGGTATGAAATCTAATTCCCAGCAGTGCCAGCTCTCCAGTATAATGTACCCTTTCCTTGCAAGTCAGGAATAGGGTACTCACTCAGGTTCATGCTCTTAGATTCACTCAGCAGAGATGGGTGCTTTCAAAGCAACATCCGTTTATTAGCAAGAAGATACAGAGATGGGAGCAACTGGTTTCAGGACATGGGAGCTCATGCAATCTACAATTCCTGCTAACAAACTGAACTTACTAAGCAGGGACTCCACACCGTGAAACTAAACCAACACACGTAAATATCAGAGGGAGGGAAATGGACTGTTCCATTGTACCGTATGCAATAAATACACCACATCCCGTATCAAATATTGGGGGAGATTTTTCTCTGCTAGAGAGCTGCAGCCAGTCTGAGTAATCAGTCCTGTGTTGATTGCTGATCTGCCTTGCTATAAGGTAGCCTCGTATGTTCATAACTTCATAACTTGTTCATAACTTCATAACTTCATAACTTGCTATAAGGTAGCCTTGTATGTTCATAACCTCGTATGTTCATAACTTGCTATAAGGTAGCCTCGTATGTTCATAACGGTGCAGTGCGCTTTTTCAGTTTCGCTCGATTATTTAGCCCTGACCATAGTCTAGGTCACGCATGCAGTAGGAGGTAGCAGAATGGAATGTACCATTTCAGACTTCAAAGGATGGGTCACACTTTAACATTTCCCCCCCTATATCAAAATCTCATGATCGAAAAATAGTACGGCTGGAAGTGTGTTGGAGCAGAACTTCTCCTAAACCCACTAATTTTTTTTTTTTTGGCATGGTATTATTTATATAAGGACCATTCAAAGAGATCTTCCCGTATCTGCAGTGGTTCAGTCTGCCAACTCAATATTTTTCTGCTTTGTTCTCCTGCATGCAAAGACTGGAACCGGGGAAGCTCACGTCTGATCTGTCAACAAGTAGTCAAGCACCATGTGAAAGCTGGTACATTTGTGTGTGTGTATGTGTGTGTGTGTTGTGTGCCGTCAAGTTGCCGCCAACCTATGGTGATCCTATGAATGAAAGACCTCCAAAACATCCTATCATTAACAGACTTGCTCAGATCCCGCAAACTGGAGGACGTGGCTTCTTTTATTGAGTCCAGCCATCTCATTTTAGGTCTTCCTCTTTTCCTACTGCCTTCCACTTTCCCTGGAATTATTCACTTTTCCAGAGAATCTTGTCTTCTCATGATGTGACCAAAGTATGATAGTCTCAGTTTTGTCATTTTAACTTCCAGGGAGAATTCAGGCTTGATTTGATCTAGTGCCCACTTATTTGTCTTTTTGGCCATCTGAAGTATCCACAAAACTCTCCTCCAGCACCACATTTCAAATGAATCAATTTCATTCCTGTCAGCTTTCTTCACTGTCCAGCTTTCACATCCATACAGAGCAATGGAGCCTGCTACAAACTCTTGGCATGGTGCCCTACCTGCATACAGCCCCTTCCAGGCATTCAGTTTCGTGAGTTATAGAAGAAAAAATGTATTTTATTTCTGAAACAAGCTAAATATCCGGGTGAAATATTATTCATGTGAACCTCCAGCTCAAAGGAACATCAGGCAGAATTTCTCCTTTGCTTGCACAAGTTTCAAAGTTCAACCCCTGGTGCTTCTAATTAACATGTTGCAAAAAGCAGAGGTTTTGGAAGAAGACCCTTCTCTGTCTGAGATCCGTGAGAGTGGCTGCCATTTGAAGCAGATGAGCCAAGGGCTTGATTTGCTGGGAGTTGAGTTTATGTGGGCCTTGCAGAAGCCTACCCATTATGGCCTGGATTCTGTCCCTGGTTTTTCCCTGCCCTCTGGTCTATCCACTTTGGAGGCATCTCACCACTGTAGACTGCATTGTGTCAACTGTGCATTTCAACAGGGTTACCTAATGTGGTGCCCAGGGGTGCCATGGTGCCCACCCGTAGTAGTAGCAGTAGTAACAATTACAACAATGACAATAATCGATTTATGTACCACCCTTCAGGACAACTTAACATCCCACTCAGAGCAGTTTACAAAGTGTGTTATTGTTATCCTCACAACAATCAGCCTGTAAGTACAGGACAGGTCCAAGGAGATACCACTTTGCTCAATGTGTCATTAAACTGGGAGTTTGCTGCCAGTGGCGACAATGATGGACTCCAGCACGGGTGGCTTTAAAAGGGATTCGGATGGCTTCGTGCTGCTGTGGCGAGTAAAGGAAATTTCCATATAAATGTCTGAAAATGGTAAACTCCTGAAACACTGTGGTAGGAGGCAATGCCGTGGTTGGGTGGCTTGGCCTGTTCGTGGTCCTCCTGGGCAACTAGTTGGCTACTGTGTGAAATGGGGTGCTGGATGAAATGGCCTGATCCTGCCGGGCTCTTCTTATATTCTAGTAAATAAAGGGACTACAGGTGGAGACATGGATCCAAGCCCCGGCTTCCCGTCCTACCTGTTTAGTGGGCAGTCCCGCACTAACAGTGAAATCCTAAGCAGGGTTACTCCGGTCTAAGCCCATTGATTTCAGTGGTCTTAAGCAGGAGTAACTCTGTTCAGGATTTCACTGTTAGTGACCTAAGCAGACAAAACTGGCCAAATGCTTCCAAGTGGGTACGACGACGCAAAGTCAGCAACGATCGCCCTGCAGTCTCCGCGTTCTGTGTGTGATTTATCCTGCATGGAAACTCTCTCCCGAGCTCAGTGAGTCATTGGCCTGTAGCAGGAGGTTGGCTAGTCTAGAATTAAACAGGCCCTGGAGGTTTTCAGCCAAGGAGTGCACATTCAAGCGTGCTGAAGCTTGCTTTTCAAATTTTTGTGTTTGCAGTGATCTGTTTATTGCTCTAAGCCTGCTGGAAAAAGGCCATCCAGGCACGATCTCTTTCTGAGCAAAGCTTCCACCTGGTTGTAAGTTAAATGGACTTTGCTCCGGTGAGAAAACACTCTTTGTTCGTGTCTCAAGCCCGAGTTTCTCTCTCTCTGTGTTGGTTTCCAAAGGAAAGCTCTGTCCATGGTAATCAGGGATTATTAAAAAGAAACGGGGAAGGGGGGGGGAATGTTTAGCTGAGATTAAGGAAGATAGTGTAGCTGAGCTTGGTGCTGAATTGCAGCAGAGCGAATCTCTTGCTGGGAGCCTGCCTTGTCGGCGTCCTGCGTCTGCCTCCCCATCCCTGCTGCAGAGCAGAGGAAGAGGAAGGCAGCCTTGGATTAATGCCGGCGGTGTTTCATTAAGGGCCGGGGTCTGTATCTCCAGCTGGCCCCAAGATGAACTCTAGGAAGGGGAGATGTGGGGGCCACAGTGCATTAACAGGACACAGGGAGAGGCATAGAGCATCTGCTTCGCATAGAAAAAGTCCCCGATTTAATCCCTAACCTCTCCAGCATCAAGTAGTAGGTAAGAACATAAGAGGAGCCCTGTGGGATCCAGCCACTGGCCCATCTAGTCTAGCATCCCGTTTCACGTAATGGCATAGAGGCTTAGACTTGCCCCATGCTGTTGAATCCCAGTACCTGTATTCAGAGGATTGCAGCTTCTGAATATGAAAGTTCGTTCGTTCGTTCGTTCGTTCGTTCGTTCGTTCGTTCGTTCGTTCGTTCGTTCGTTCGTTCGTTCATTTTATGTCATTTATAGTCCGCCTTTCTCGCTGAGACTCAAGATGGATTACACAGTGTGAGATTAGTGCAGTCAATTTCAAGGACATTTCCATAAACAATGCCATAGGATAAATAGATACAAGTTCACAGAGATGTAATATTAGAAAGAATCTAATACAGAGTTGAAGAAATGCTGAAACACAGCATAAGCAATTCTAGGGCTGACATTTGACCACATGAAGTAGCTCATAGGAGCACATATTTAAGAGAACAGGTAGTATATAAGGCAACATAGTGGTGAAGTCTATGGTTCTTAACTCATTAGTGAAGCATCTGAGAGCCCCTCCCTACAATACAAAAGCCTTTCTGAATAATTTGGTTTTGCATTGTTTTTGGAAAGCTAGGAGAGTGGGGGCTCTCCTGAGCTTCTCGGGCAGGCTGTTCCACAGGGTGGGGGCCACCACAGAGAAAGCCCGCATACAAGCTGCTGTTGATTTTGTCCATGTGCAGGCTGTCACCTGCATGAGACCCTGTTCAGATGAGCAAAGCTGCCATGGGGCAACACAGGGAGGGTCCTATAGGTATGCTGGGCCAAGGCCATGAAGACCTTCCTATGTGATAACCAATACTGTGAACTGAGCATGGTAGGTGATAGGTAGCCAATGGAGTGATTGCAGAATGGGGGTGATGTTCATGCTCCTGCTCACTCCTGATAGCAGTCGCACTGAAGCATTTTGCACCAATTGGAGTTTCTGTGTTGTCACCATGGCCAGTGACAGACATATCCTCTGTGAATGTGTTATGTGCCCTTTTTCAGGTGATATGCAAGTCTACCGTAAAACTTGGAGGGCTGCTACCATTCAGATTAAACAGTAGTAACCTGGATAGACCAAGAATCTGTCTCATTAGCCCTGGACAGTGATTATGGACTCAGTTATATGCTTTATGGAGAGTGAGCTGTGAACATGGCACGTTCTTGGCAAATCTTAACTCTGAGATTCTTTGTTTGTACACTAATTTATGCTTACACTTTGCCACACTTTATTAGACATACTGTAAGTCCATGTAACCGATAGTTGTTATTTAAAACCTCTTAAATTATTGTCAACGTTGGCTGTGATGTGTATTGGTGATATCTTTCTTAGAATCTTTGATTGGAATGAATAAGTATATTCATTCCATTGTACATAGTATTGTGTCTTGAATTTCAGCAGTTAGTAAGTTACGGTGGGTTTTCTCCTCAATGGTTTGCCTGTGGTGACTCACCACACAGTGGTTAAGTGGTTATCTGCAAATCAGCACTCTGCTAGTTTGAATCCCACTACTACCATGAGCTCAGTAGGTGGCCTTGGGTCAACCACTCCTCTCAGCCCCAGCTCCTCAGTTATATTGTGGGGATAATAATAACACTGACTTGTTCATCACTCTGGGTGATGGACAGTGGTATATAAGAGCAGTTGTTGTAGTGGTGGTTGCTATTATTCCCATCTTAGAGAAGAGCTTTCCCCCTGGCCCGATGTGAAGTTATCCCTTCAATGACCATAGAAATATAGAAAGATCCCATACGAGGACAGACGCTGCTGTTGCTCCATTGGTGAAGTGGAATCACTTATTCATATGTTCTTTCGCTGCCCTTTCCATCAAGTCTATAGGGACAAGTTTATTTAATTACTCTGAGGGCCAAGCTATAAGTGACGAATGACACTTGAACGGCAAGTGTATTTCTCCCTGTTCACTTGCCCTCCACTCAATCCACTTTCCGTTCAAGTGTTGTTTGTCACTTGTAGCTTGGCCCTTAGACAGACCAATTGCAGAGGCAAATAAGGCCTGCCTGGAGAAACTCCTAATTGATGAAAATCCAACTATCTCCAGGAAAATAGCGAAATTCTATCTCCATTTGGTTAAGTTCTATAATAAAAAGTACATAGTCTGTCCTGCCCTTTTTACGATTATAACTATTTTAACATCAGTGTTTTAAATATTAGAATTATTGCGGTTCCCAGAGAACTATATACATTTTAAGATATGATCTTAAATGCAAAATGTATTTTTCTATGTCCTTTACGCTTTTACGCTGGATTTAACTATTTTATTGACTGTTAAGGATGTATTGCCATTGCAATGGTCTCTGACCGCAAATAAATCCATTCATTCATTGTTGCTATTATTATTGTTGTTATTGTTATGGAGGGACAGCAGGCACAAGCGTGCAGGCCCTGTCTCCACCTCCATTTGATAGCTGAGTTATCTGAACTATGCAAACATGCAGAGGAAGTGTCTGTCTGTAAGCTGCCTCCCTGTGATCCGCTACATTTAGGAAGTACCTACATTAAGGAAGGGAGCACACACACAGGTACATGCAGATTATTCTGTGATTGCATGGAAGCAGGGCCAGCGTGCTTATGCCCGCTCTCTGTGTGCAATCAGTTGGTGCTCAGGTGTGCGGTCCTCTGTAGATGGCTAGTATAAGGCAGCTCAGAGGTAAAGCTTTGCATGCCGAAGGTCCCGGGTTCAGTCTGTGGCCTCTCAAGCTAAAAGGATCAGGTGATGTGGAAAGCCTCCACCTGAGACAGTGGAGCTGCTACCAACCAGAGTAGACAATGATGACCTTGATGGGTCGATGGTCTGATCCAGTTTAAAGCAGCTCCCGTGTTGCTCCTGTGTTGGTAGTTCTTCTAAAAATAGCCTGGCAAATGGGAGAGAAACTGGATGTCGGGTCTCCATGAGATTCATCTTATTTTTTGTTAAACTGTTGCTGAGACCATATCACGTGTGTAAATTCTTTCCTGTATTTTAACAACACTCTTGCATATTAAAAAACATCATATCATGGAATAGGGTCTTAACACCAAGAACAACAACTGTGCTGATATACCACTCTTCTAGATGGATTCTAGACTCAGAGCGGTGAACAAAATCAGTGTCATTATTATCCCCACAATACAGCTGGGGAGCTGGGGCTGAGAGGAGTGGCTGACCCAAGGCCACCTGCTCAACTCATGGCAATTGTGAGAGTCAAACTAGCAGAGTGCTGATTTGCAGCCCAACCACTATGCTATAGAGCTCTCAGTAATAGTAACTGCACTTATATAGTGCTCTTTTAGACAGATTAGTGCCACACTCAGAGTGGTGAACAAGGTCAGTGTTGTTATTATCCCCGCAATACAGCTGGGGAGCTGGGGCTGAGAGGAGTGACTGACCCAAAGCCACCTGCTCAACTCATGGCAATTGTGAGAGTCAAACTAGCAGAGTGCTGATTTGCAACCCAACCACTATGCTATAGAGCTCTCAATAATAGTAACTGTGCTTATGTACTGCTCTTTAAGACAGATTAGTGCCACACTCAGAGTGGTGAACAAGGTCAGTGTTGTTGTTATCCCTGCAATACAGCTGGGAAGCTGGGGCTGAGAGGAGTGGGTTACCCAAGGCCACCTTGAGAGCTCATGGCAGTAGTGGGATTCAAACCAGCAGAGTGCTGATTTGCAGCCCAACCACTTAACCACCAGCCTTGCTGGCATGCTAGGTTTCTATAGACAGAGAATTTCTTTGTATGGCCCAAAATGCAGATTGCAGTGCTCTGCTGCAAACACAGGTTTGTTACCTCACTGATCTTTATGTAGGCCTGGAGAAGGATTTCTAGAGGAAGGAAGCATGGCGGGGTGCATTTCTTGCAGCGTCTGCTGTTGTGGCGCATGGCTTCAGGGTATTTAATCAGCATTGCGTGGTTACCCAGCCAGCTCAAACATGACCAATAAAAAAAGCACACAGCTGGCTGCTCCTTTACAGTGCCTCAATTCTGTCTTCCGAGCCGTTTGGAACTGTTTAAAGGAAAAGGTATGATTTGCAGCGTGGGGATTTCTACTAATGAGGATTTTCAGCCTTTTGTTGCCTGGCATACAGGGTTTCCTCAAGGCCACCGCAAAACAGTTTGCTCTTCCCCAACCTTGTGTCAGTGGTTGACATGGTTGGGCACTTATCAAGGTCCACATAACCTGGAACGAGAAAGGGCCAAGTCAGGACTGGACATGCAGGTAGCGTTAGGTAGGTAACCATGTTGGTCTGCAGTAGAACAGGATTCGAACCAAGTGCTTATGCTTTATGTTTATGTTTGTGTTTATGTTTATTCAATTTTTATCCCCCCCTCCCCACAAGCAGGTTACAACGATAAAACATATCCTATTATATAAAAGGCAAACTGGGTTGCTGATGACTCACTTCTTATGCCCGCGCAGGTGTAGTATGCAGAGATAAGAAGTGACTCGGGGGCAAAATAGTTTGCCTCCCTGCCTCCTCCTCGAGGCATCCAAAGGCCTGGAAAGGCCCAGTGCGGCTGCAGGAAGACATGGCCCCATGGGCCCAGGCCTTCCCGCCACCTCAGGGCCCAGTATGGTGGTGCAGCCCAGCCCAGCAGCGTGCTGCTGGCATGAGGCTGCCCGGCCCGGCGACCCGCTGCAGCATGGGGCGGCCCAGCCTGCTGCAGCATGGAGCTGTCTGGCCTGCTGCGCGGGGTGGCCCGGCCCAGCAGCCCACTGCAGCATGAGGTGGCTCGGCCAGGCACCCGCTGCTAGATCCTGTTGTATTATGTCACAACGGGCTCTGGTGCTAGTATAAAATATATAAAGAGAATAAACGTACAAAAAAAATCTAAAGTCAATAAATGCACATATAAAATAGAAATTAAAAATACAGATCCAATTATGGCATCGAAAATAGATCAAATAGGTGCTTAAAGCAGTGTGGGGCTAGACAAGTAGATAAGAATCTACCAAGATCGAACCAGCAGAAAAACAAAGGAGAACCTGAGCAAGGGAGGCCAGAAGAACAATTCGCCATTGCTTCATCCACAGCCATAGGCCTGGCAGGACACCTCCGTTTTACGGGCCCAGCGGAACTGCAGCAAATTCGGCAGGGCCCTGATCTCAACAAGGAGAGCGTTATACCAGGCCAGCCCCAGAGCCGAGATGGCTGTGGCCAAGGCCAGGTGAACATCCTTAAGGTTGGGGATCACCAACAGGTGTTTATCTGCTGAGTGCAACATCCTCTATTTATTTTATTTATTTTATTTTATTTTTAACCCGCCCTCCCTGCAAGTGGGCTCAGGGCGAGGTACAACATTGATTAAAATATTACTTAAAATCAATAATAAAAACAGATAAAATACTGTACCCCTTTCAGGGCAACCAGCACGAGTGGACTCTCCATACCCCTTGTAGAGGGAGACCGGTGGAAGGCTCGGCAATGATGGACTAAAATTAGCCTCCATCATATGCTTGGCGGAACATCTCCGTCTTACAGGCCCGCCTAAATGATACAAGATCCTGGCAGGCCCGAGTGTCCTCAGACAGAGAGTTCCACCAGGTTGGGGCCAGGACTGAAAAGGCCCTGGCCCTGGTAGAGGCCAGCCAAGCCTCCTTAGGGCCAGGGACCACCAGTAGATGTTTTCTGGTTGAACAAAGTGCTCTCTGGGGCACATACAGGAAGAGACGGTCCCTTAGGTATGCTGGTCCCAGTCCGTTTAGGGCTTTATAGGTCAAAACCAACACCTTGAACCAGATCCGTAATTCTACTGGGAGCCAGTGAAGTGTCCTACATGAATCTCCAGTTAGGACACATGCAGCAGCATTCTGAACCTGTTGAAGTTTCTGGATCAAGCCCAAGGGCAGCCCTGCGTAGAGCAAGTTACAGTAGTCTAACCTGGAGGTGACCATTGCATGGGGACATATGGGGGACGTATGGAGATGTGTGGCACTTTAGAGACCAACAAGATTATCAGGCTATGAACTCTGGCGAGTCCGAGCCCCCTTCTTCAGATACGACACGCGGGATGGGTCTACCATTTATTTCCTCATGAGATGCAGAGCAGGTTGCTGTAAAGAAAGCACCACACTAGAGAATTTCCCTCTGTGGCATCTCTGGCCTCCATCGGTCCCCATCCGTTCAGACAGATTTCTGGTGGAAACCTGTCATTTCTTGAAGAAATGAGTGCTGGTGGGAGGGAGGGGGAGTGCACTAAATCTTTCACGGTCCTTTTAGATCCTCTGGCAGCTGTGGAGCTGGAAAGCATGCGAGAAAATTATCCTTTGCTCCCACTGGTCCAAATGGGGGGAGTGAGAAGGCATTGTGGTGGGTAGGAGGGGGGGGAAGGTGACTGCAGTTGGGGGGATTGTGAAAAAGAGGCCCATGGATACCCCGCGCTAAAGAGCTCCTAAAAACCTGTGGCTGGATTGAACCGGCAACTTTACCACACAGTTTGAGAGGTTCCACCTGCATCAGGGTAGCCACCAACTTGGAGTTTAAAAAAAAAAAGTCCCACTCCTTGAAGAGAAGCCTAATGGGATGTTATTTACCTCTACACCATGAAAAGTTCCAGCTGCTGATTTCCACACTTTAAGCCACTGTTAAAGGAACTAGATTTTTTTTCTTCTCCCGGTTGTTGGCAACATTAGCCTTCATCTCCCTTGCCGTGTTGCCAAGTATCCAAGAGCGGAGCCCAAATAACCTCTGTAGTATCAGAGGCATATCCTGAGAAATGTTGCTAGCATTTATATTTTTGACTTCCCTCTAAATTCCTGAAGATGGGCCTTTAAAATCTCTTCAAATGGAATTTGTATACGTGGGAACAGTGGAAAATCCTTGGCATTTTTTTTACTGGCTTCATCATTCACGTGTTCATCTTCCAATGTTAATGTAAGCCATCAACTGTCAGCAATGTCCTTCAACTCTCTATATTTGTCATATATGTCTGTCTACATATCTGCCATGAGCATTTTCTCTATTCTGTGCTCTGTACTGATCCCCTGAGAGTATGTTAAGTTGCATATCGGTGGCCTGTTTGACTGGGAGTTGCTTATCTGGCAGGTGCCTACTGTGGTGTCTGTGTTTGTTTTCGTAGCCGCTTGAGAATGTGTCCTTGAGTGCTGTCTTGAGCCTGGGAACTGAAAATGACTTCATTTTTGCTTCTTCCCTCCAGTTCTTCTCTCCTTCTGTCTCAAACCCCTCACCCTCTCCTGGCTCCTTCAAGCCAGAATCCTAACCTTCCATATCCTTTTTTTTTTATATAATTTTTTATTTTCAATATCTAACATACAACTACTACATACATACATACCCTACAAAACAGTAACTACAAAAGACTACAATAACACAAGGGATAGGAAAGAGGAAAGAAAAAAGAGAGAGGGAGGGAGGGGTGGAAAAAAGGGGAAGGTACCCTACAAACACTAAACACTAAACACTACATTTCTGTTTTCCCTTCATACTGCCATTATTCAAAAGTTAAAGCTTTATATTATATTGATGGAGTGGTTGACCTTACTAAATGCAAATTACAATTTAATTTCAAGTTAAATTTTTCTTCCCCTCCTGGGTCCCGGACGGAGTTCTCTCTGCGCAACTGCAGCCGCATTGCTCGTTTCCTCCCCCTCCCCCTCAGACTTCTCCTTTTCGTCTTGCTTGGTGCACTGGAATTCTGGGTTCCTGTCCTCAAAATCCCTTAGTTGATCTTCTGATAATATCTTAAAGGCTTGATCTTTATGGGTGAACCAGATTCCTTCCGGAAATAACCATTTGTACTTTATTCCACGTTCTCTCAGAAGAGCTGCGAACTTTTTATACTTAAAACGTCTTTTCCGGACTAGAAATGGGACGTCTTTCAATATCTTAATTTTGTTGCCCAAGAAGTCCAAATCCGCATTGTATGAATTGTATAGGATAGTGTCCCGGATCCTCTTAGATGAAAAATCGATGATGATCTCGCGCGGCAACTGACGCTTCATTGCATACTTTGAAGTAGCCCGACGGGCTTCCAAAATGGCGCTTTTAACTTCTTCTTTAGTTGCCCTCGCGGGTGTCGCCAATAGTTCCGAGACAAGACCCCGTAAGTCCTCGTTTTCCTCCTCTTTCACATTCTGGAGGCGCAAAATTGTCTGTGTTCGTTCCACTTGTAGCCCGATCAACTGATTCTCCACCAGTTTAAGCTCTTTATTCGTACCCTTCACGAGTGACGCACTTTCCCGAGCAGACTTCTCTGCCCCCCCCGCTGCTTCCTTGATGGTTTTCACTTCGCTCTCAATTAAGCCGACCCTTTGATCTGTTTCATTCAGCTTGTCAACAAAGGGTTTTATAGCTTCACCAACCGCCCTCCGTACAATTTCCTCCAACGATTCTCCCTTTAAGGCAGCCGAAACTGACTTGCCAAGGGCAGGACTTTGTTTCTTTGTTGCCATTTTGGGGGGGGGGCGCCAACCAAATTTTGAGACTCAGCAAAGGGGAAGAGTGAGCCCTCTTGGCTTCAGATCTCACCTCTCCTTCACGTACGCTTGTAATAACAGAAGGAATTCGCTTACTTGTAGGCTCTCGCCTAATTCTGCTCTTTGCCGTTTCTCATGGCCCGGCAGCACTCGAGGCGCCGCGCACGTCCGCCGGCCTCCGTAGGGACAAACGGGCAATTAACCCCCCGCATTGATTCCAGGGGGCTCTTCCCGCAGCGTCCCGGACCCAGCCTCCCTCACTGGGAGTTTTGGGGGCTAATCTTCGCAGATCAGCCGCCCGGACAGGGTGCTCGGCCGCTTCCTCTCGAGCCAGCAAAGAGGAGCGTCCGACATGGCGGAGAAAACGAAACCGAATCCTAACCTTCCATATCCTAAAGGCGGGAACTTTCCCTATAACTAACCCCTCCAAACTTCTAAACATCACTTCTGCCAATACCCTTGTCTGTGTATGCTGATACTGATGGATCTCTAATAAAGTTACTTTAACTCATACACTGGATTGTGTGCAGTGTAGTACTATGGAGGTCTGACTGCCAGAACCTGATATTATTAGACTAACAGATCCATCCCTTTGCAAAAGAATGAATGGACATAAATCTGATATCAAACATCACAACATTCAAAAACCAGTGGGAGAACATTTTACTCTGCCAGGACACTCCAGTGCAGTTTTCTTTGGGCATCCTTCAAAAATTCCTAGGATGTTTTGCCCAAAGCGGAATCCCTCTAATTGGTTTTCATTTCAATTTGGCTTCAGTGAAAATGTTGGTGGCAACTTTAACTGCAAGGGATTGTGGGACATCAGAGAGAGATGTGGGAGATGTGAGTTTGGTATAGTGTGTAAGAGCAGCAGGACCCTAATCTGGAGAGCCAGGTTTGATTCCCCAGTCTTCCGCTTGAAGTCAGCTGGGTGACCTTGGGTCAGTCACAGCTCTCTCCGAGCTCTCTCAGCCCCACACACCTCACAGGGTGATTGTCATGAGGATAATAATAACATACCTTGTAAACTGCTCTGAGTGTGGCATTACATTGTTCGGAAGGGCTGTATATAAATCAAATGTTATGATGTCATTAATGGAGACGGCTTATCTTGCTTTTACTGTCAGATAGATCAAGATGGGTATCTGAAGAAGTGAGCTGTGGCTCACAAAAGCTCAAAACTGTACCAAAAATGTTGATAGTCTTATAGGTGCTGTTAGACTCTTGCTTTTTTCTACTTTTACAGTCAGGTTGGCCTTGTGTCTCATGCAAGGCTGCCTTGGTCAGGGAATCTCATGCTAGGATCGGGCAGCAACAAGAGGCCCACCTATTGATCCTCCTCCATATATTGTGAGTGACTACTTATTCATCTTATCCTTGTTCCGGATGGATCTCCCTTCTGCTGTTTTGTCCTCACAACCACCCTGTGAAGTTAGGCTGTGAGTGAATTATCCAGTAAACTTTAGAGATCTGAACCCTCGTTTCTCCTCAGTTGCATTCTGTTCCTCTAACCCAGGGGTGGGGAACATCCGGCCCCTGGAGAAGTCATTTGGACTGGCCCGTGGATAGCGGCAGAGCTGCGAGTGAACCCCTCCCCAATCCCACCCTTCCCCGTGCTCCCACTTACCCACTTGGTGAGGGGTGCCCCCTCCCCAGGGCATGCGCTCCCGCACCGCGAGAGCAGGCAGCAGTGGCAGCAGTGAAAGCAGGCCACTCTTGCTGCCGCCGCTGCTGAAAGCAACCCGCAGCGCTGTCGAAAGCGGTCTGTGCCACCGTGGCGAGAGCTAGTGGTGGTGGCGACGACAGTGGGGGGCACTGGCGCTGGCGACAGAGCTGCTGCTGCTGCCGCTGCTGCTGCCATGAGCAGGCTGCAGTGGTGGTGGCAAGGAAAAAGGGGACATAAGCGCCCTTTCTCCTGCACATGTAACATCCCTCCCGGAAGTGACATCGCGCGTGCAGGAGAAGGGGCCCTCCCTGCGCGGGACAACATAAAGTTGGCCCTTGACAGGAAAAAGGTTCCCCACCCCTGCTCTAACCCCTGCACCACGGTAACACTCAAGCATAAATAAATATGGCTGCTCTTTAAGGCCTAAGTCACTGTTTTTACCTTGCCCCATCTTGCTAAAGATGCCACCACCTCTTGCCTACAGCAGATTTTTGAAGTAAATTTGGAGGTTTCTCCTTGCAGGAAAAAAACCCCCCAGGAAATCCAAGGAGAGCCCGAAGAACTTCAATTAGAGTCAACTTTCGTCTCCTGTTTCCAGCTCCCTTTGCCGTCCTTTTCAGCTACCACATGGCGCCTTAAGCCACCGGCGTGCGTTTAGGCTGCAAACAGAGCAGTGGAATCTGGAGCTGCAAGGCCTCACTTTGGCTCCCTCTTAATCTTTTGTTTCCTTGCTGTTCGTTTTTAATCAGTCTCTTTGGAGTCCTGTGTGTAGGTCGGATGGTATTTCTATCGCATGAGCCAGTTTGTTTTTCCCAGACGCTGAAATTTCACTGTTCTCGGATATGAGCCATAAGGATTTTAGAGACACAGGAGTCTTTTCCTGTCTCCTCCTTTTTCTGAAAGGGCCGTGTGTGTGCACTGCCTCAGCAAGAATGCCTCCAAATTCAATAGATACCTGGTGGTTTGTTTCTGGGAGCCAAATCCTGCAGCACCTGTTGCTTTACGGATGAGGTGACATTTGGCAAACGTGATTTCGTTGCTATAAAGAAACTTATCCTTGGGGCCCGTGTTACGTGTCTTCAAAAGAACTCCTGTCACTAATTCTTTGTATTCACTTGAATAGAAATCTTGTCTATTATTAGTATCATGTGGGTGTAGGAATGAGACGAAAAGGAAGGAAGTTTTATGAGCCTTTTTTCGGGGAAGCAAAGTCGTTTCCTTGGGGCTATCTCCCGCAGTGCAAATATAAGATGTGAACGTGACCCGCACATACACACATCATACAAGCACCGCCGTTTTTCCTGTGATCGTCTGTGCACCTGTGCACTCTGAAGGGCAAACCTGTCTTTTCAGAATGTATGAAATGGTCCTTTTGCCATCTCTGAGTGACAGCAGTGAGACTGGAAGAAAGTCGGGAGATGAGTGGGAAAAGCAGAGCTTGTATTGTGGTCTAGAGGTCATTGCGGGCTTGGTGTCTGGTTCCTGCTATGCCGCTGACCCTGGTCACCTGGCCTTCCCCTAATTCAGTGCCCAAATCTGTATGGAAATGATAACAGCAATCTCCTACATCTGGGGAATATTTTGAGTGAAAACATGTTAAACGATTAGCAGGATACAGGGGTCATTTCGTAGAAAAAGAGCGGGAGGAACTCATTAGCATAACTCATTAGCATATATCACGCCCCTTGCCATCACCGGAAGTGTGTCATTAGCATAACTGATTTGCATATGCCACGCCCCCTGACATCACCTATCCTGGCTGTTTTGGACCCAATCCTGGCCATTCACGGCCGAAATTGGGCCCAAAATGGCAAAAAAGGGCTTAAAAGGGGCGAAAAGGGGCACAAAATGGTCAGGATTGGGCAACTGCTGAGTGGGAGAGTGATCCACCACCTGTCAGAGGCCTGATCTGGGCTGTTTCGGCCCCAATCTAGGCTGAAACGGGCCCAAAATAGCCGAGAGTCAGGTGGGCGGGGCCACCTGACATGTGACTTCTTTGGGGTCACATGTTCCTGCATGTTCCCCCTCAAAATGAGCCCTGCCAGGATATATGTACAGAGAACCTTTCTCCCAATGTATGGTGCGTGCAAGGCTGAAGGTAACCAGTTATCTGTCCCATGGTCGTCGTCGTCGTCTTCATCATCATCATCATCAATTTATATACCGCCTTTCAGGACAACTTAACACTCCCTCAGAGTGGCTTACAAAGTATAATATTATTATCCCCACAACAACAAACAGCCTGTGAGGTGGGTGGGGCTGAGAGTGCTCTGAGAGAGCTGTGACTGACCCAAGGTCACCCAGCTGGCTTCAAGCCAAGGAGTGGGGAATCAAACCCGGTTCTCCAGATTAGAGTCCTGCTGCTCTTAACCACTACACCAAACTGGCTCTCCAGTTTAGTGTTAGACATGCAGCTCCCGATGAGGCAGATCGTGTGACAGCTCAGAGCCATTTCAGGTAATGAAAAGGGCATGATATTGAGTGAAGTTGAATCCCGTTCTCCGTCCTGACATGCATCCCCTGGTCCCAGTCAGAATCCAGGTCCTGCATGCTTAGGAAATGAGTTCCCTCACAACTGATGTGTGACTGTGTGAGTCAGAGTCTGGCCGGGGGAACCCAGACGGAAGACATTAAAAAACCGGCTTTGTACATTGTTCTGAATCTCTGAAACTGTCTGAGGGATTGATGAGGCCACTCTTCTCTCTGGATTTACTCGACTATAATTGGGTCATCTTTCTTACTGACATTTTTAAGAACTCGTTGAGCACTTCCACATAAAACTGCAGTGAGAGCAGCCTTTTAAAATGCCCACTTATGCTTATTGACAAACCGGCCTTGCTGCAGATTGGATCTGGGGGACGGGACAGGTGGGAGGGTCTTGGAACTAGTGGGCGTTGATGGGTGGGTAGCACATCAGTAACTTCATGGTCGGGGAGAAGTTGTGGGCATCTGGCTTTTCCCATCGCTTGCTAGTGATAGGAGAAGGTGTAGCTTCTGGATGTCTCCCTAAGACAGTTTAGTGTAGTGGTTAAGAGTGGCAGGACTCTAATTCGTAGAGCCAGGTTTGATTCCCCACTCTTCTATTTGAAGCCAGTTGGGTGACCATGGATTAGTCACAGCTCTCTCAAAGCTCTCTCAACCCCATCCACCTCATAAGGTGGGGCTGAGGATTGGAAGGATAATAATAACTGTTGTGATTGCTGTGAGGATAATAACAACTCACATCGTAAACCACTCAGAGTGGGTGTTAAGTAGTCCTGAAGAGCGGTATATTAAATCGATTGTTGTTGTTATTGTTATTTCAGGTGGGTAACTGTGTTGGTCTGTAGCTGAAGAACAAGAGTCGAGTCCAGTAGCACCTTAAAGGCCAACAAGATTTCTGGGGCATCAGCTTTTGAGTCAAAGCTCCTTTCATCGGATAAGAACTTTGACTCTTGAAAGCTTGTATCCTGGAAATCTCTCGAGTCTTTACGGTGCTACTAGACTTGAATCTTGCTCCCTAAAGTATAGGAATTATTGGTATTGGACAGCCTCCTTGGAAACGGTACTATGTATGCTTTTGGCCCTGTCTTTTGCTATCACCTTCAGGGTATTTTCCTGCTATTTTGACATGAGTCTTGGATGCCTGTTTATTCTGTCTTGGCATCTCTTCCTTCTTTGGGGGCTCCCTTTGTGTCAGTCTTAAGCAGAGATGAAAAGGCGAGGATTAGCAATTAAACGGGCTGCCTCTGAAGCTGGCGTGGCTCTTGAAGGAGGGAAAGAGGAGGAAAAACACTTTTCAATAATGTATTTTCCATTTTTTCCCCCTTTCCCCTTAGGATAAGCTCCGCCAAGGGATCAACATTTTGAAAACGCCTGCAGTTCCTGACCTCCCTCCTTCCTTTTTAGGAATACAAACACTTTTTGGTAACCATGTTGATAACGACAGACATGTGGAGATGGACTTGCCTGGTTTCACCCCTTCTCCTCTGTGCTGTGACGTTGCCTTCTGTCCCTCGGCAACAGCCCTCCCACCCAAAGAGACCTTTCCTCACCTTCACTGTGGACAAGGCCGAGGAGTATTTTAACCACCTGGTGGTAGATGAGAGGAAAGGACACATTTATTTGGGGGCCGTCAATCGGATCTACAAACTTTCCAATGATCTGAAGGAGCTAGTGACTCACGAAACGGGTCCAGATGTTGACAACCCAAAATGTTACCCTCCTAGATTGGTCCAGCCTTGCAATGAACAGTTGACGTCCACCAACAACGTTAACAAAATGCTCCTCATAGACTACAAAGAGAACAGGTTGATTGCCTGTGGTAGTTTATACCAGGGCATCTGTAAACTCTTGAGGCTAGATGACCTGTTCAAGCTAGGAGAACCCTTCCACAACAAGGAGCATTACCTCTCTGGGGTGAACGAGAGCGGCTCCGTTTTTGGAGTGATCGTTTCTTACAATAACATGGACGACAAGTTGTTCATTGCCACCGCTGTGGACGGCAAGCCAGAGTACTTCCCCACCATCTCCAGCAGAAAGCTCCCCAAGAACTCTGAGGCAGAAGGGATGTTTGCTTACGTCTTCCATGATGAGTTTGTAGCCTCTATGATCAAAATCCCATCGGATACTTTCACGATCATCCCCGATTTTGACATCTACTACATCTACGGCTTCAGCAGTGGTAACTTTGTCTACTTCCTGACTCTTCAGCCGGAGATGATTTCTCCACCGGGTTCCACCACCAAGGAGCAGGTCTATACCTCCAAGTTGGTCCGCCTCTGCAAGGAAGACACAGCATTCAACTCTTATGTCGAGGTACCTATTGGCTGCGAGAAGAATGGAGTGGAATACCGATTGCTCCAGGCAGCCTATTTGTCAAAAGCGGGGTCTATCTTGGCCAGGTCTTTGGGTATCCGGCCAGAGGACGACATCCTTTTCACCATCTTCTCCAAAGGACAAAAGAGGAAAATGAAGTCCTTGGATGAGTCAGCTCTGTGCATATTTGTCCTAAAAAAGATCAACGACCGTATCAAGGAGAGGTTGCAGTCATGCTATAGGGGTGAAGGCACATTGGATCTGGCCTGGCTCAAAGTGAAGGACATTCCCTGTAGCAGTGCGGTAAGTTCAGATTCAAGAAAGAGATTTGTTCTCTCTGCTGGCCTGTTTACATGAATGGCATAGACACGTGGCTTTCACATCTGCTTTTGGGGGAACCCTGAGTTTTCTTTGAAGTCTCTGAGGTGTTCTTAAATGAGAAAACCATTATATTTAATAAAACATTTTAACCCAACTTTCTCCTGTAGCAGAGGGGTCCCAGGGCGGCTTAGAAAAATTAAAAAATAAACTACAACAGATTAAAATACCCAATTCGTATTCTCAGTATTCAAAATCATCACATAATTAAAACTGATTGCCATTAACTCAGAGTCCTCTTGTGAAATACCACATTTCTAAAAGAAGAAAGAATAGAAATTCTTCCAGTTAATAAGAGGAGTGTGTGCCACAAATATAAACATTGGGAGGTGGGTTGCAAATGGTGCATGGGTTCACAGAGTGAGGGAGGGTGCCTAAGGAGCGTGGGTCCCGGTTCATGTAGAGATATAAAGGTAAGAACAAGCACCTTGAATTAAGGCCGGAAAGAGAAAAATAACAAATACAGTACTCATAATGGGTGTAACATGCTCCAGTTGGTTCATCGCAGTCCAATTGAAGTGCCTGAGTTGTCTTCAAGGGTAGCCCTATACAGAGAGCATTACAGTAGTCAAAGTTGGAGGGTGAAATGGCATGGACTGTGGAATACACGGTCTGGCTCACAAGATGGTCTATCTTGTACATTTTATCGTATCCTTTCTCCAGGGACCTCTGGGAGGCATATTTGCTTGTCCTCACTCTATTTTGTCTTCTCGGCAACCTTGTGAGGCAAAGTAGGCTCAGAGTTACCCATGGTTACCCAGCAAACTTCATGACAGAGTCAGGATTTAAATCTGTTTCTTCTGGACACAGTAACCACTACACCACTGGGTCTAGAAGGGATGCGCAATCCAGATCCGGGATTTGGGGGGAAAGCCAAATTGTTGCCGATCTGGCTAAATCTGGCTTTCCTGAATCAAATCAGAGAATTCTGGTTTCAGTCCTGGAAGCCAACTCCAGACACCCAGATAAATCTGGGTTTATCTGGGAAACGTTTCTTTGGCCTCAGGCTGGCAGCTTCCTGGGCTTCTCCTGTGTTTTTTTTTGCATGAGGAGAAGGGAAGCAGAGAAGGGGTATTGAGGCAGATGTAGGAGAGATGAGGCAGGGAGTGGGGGAGTGAGTGGCGCATCTGTGCAGGAGGTCTGGCCTCTGTGAATGACACTGATTCATTCTGTTGGGGTAAGTTGCAATGGTGTCCCTTGCTTCAGTTTCGTTTGGGTTGAATTCTCTGTTTTGACATCAGAATTTGAGTCCAGTCGCACCTTAGAGACCCACAAGATTTTCAGCGTTGGAGCTCTCTTTTACAGACACACATATGCTTACACTCTGAAAAACTTATTGGTCTCTTAAGCTACCACTGGACTCAAATCCTGCTGTTCTATTGCAGACCAACACAGCTACCCACCTAAAATGATCTGTTTTCACATGATTCTCCGGTTTGATTTTGGTCCCCTTGATTCACCTTGGTTCTGGGGGGGATTCCATCCAGTCCCTTGCTTCAGTTTGGTTCTTTTGGGCTTCCTCTTACATTTGGGAATGTGCCTTTGGTCGCTGGCATTCTTGCCCTTGTGTGTTTCTGCATGAGAGCCTGCTTGGAAATTTTTCCCCCGTAGGCAACAATGGAGAGGGGCTGGAGGAACCTTCTTCAGGGGCCCATAGAATTGGATCCCAGGGTCCAATCTTCCTGAAACTTGTGGGGGGGGGGGTACTTTAGAGGGCAGTCGGGAGTAGGTTCCCAGCAAAGGGGCAAGAAAACTCTCAGAGGAAACTTAAACCAAACTAAACAATTTGTATTAAAGTGCTATAGCACTATACCGTAGCATGGGACTGTCTTCCTGCATCTATATAAGGAATAAGATACAGTGACTGAACTATAAGTCCCATAAAGAGCACTTACTTGTTTTCCATTAGTGGCATATCAGAATTTTGAATGTAGACTGCTTGGAAATTGTGATTGTTACATGCTAGAGATGAAATTGTTTATAAGTATCCTATGAATATTGCACTTTGATTACCTTGATTACCTTGAGTGCTTTAGCACTTTAATACAAATTGTTTAATTTGGTTTAAGTTTCCTCCGAGAGTTTTCTTGCCCCTTTGCTTGGTCCTATTGGAGGAGTCCCCCCCCTCCTTCTTTTGGCTTTCTAGGAGTAGGTTCCCTGCAGATTTGGTGGAGTTTCCTTGAAAAATGCCCCCTCAGCCCACCAGATAGCTACCAGACTATTTAACTCATAGGGAATAATGGCTGAATAAATCTGGGATTCTCTGATCTGTCCGACCAGATCAGAGAATCTTTCCTAGATTTCAGGAATCCCGATTTTTCTTTTTTGGAATCCTTGAAACCTGGATCTGGATTTTCTGGATTTTGGGGGGGTGAAACAGGTTGTCTCTTCACGTTCCCTCCAGTGTATAGACGTGATTGGGATTATCCAGGTTGTGCTTTTAGGTCAAGAGGGCAAGAGGTGAGTCTTAGACCCTCTTCAGTGGGGAGGGACCTTGGGGCACACGCAGGCATTCTTCCACTGATGAGTCAACATGGAAAAGAATTCCCTGAAGGTAGAAATTTTGAGGACCACTCGCTGCCCTAGGACGGTCAGTGCAATCCTATGCTAACTAACGCCATTCAAAGTTCATCAAAGTCAATGGACTTAGAAAAGGGTAAGTCTATTTAGAATTGAACTGTATGTATCTCAAACAGGGTGAAAGGGTGGGCTTGTAAAATATTTTGCATGTTTTGTTGGTGTGGTATTGTGGACACAGCAATAATTTGTTGTTGTTGTTTTTAACAACCAACTTTTGTTTCACTCAGCTTGGTGGTGCCTAAGTTGTAATTACAGCGCTCTGGAAGTCCTATATAGGAGTCCAGGAAGGACGTAACAGCAGAAATGTATCTTGCTGGCTGCTGTATACGACATACAATTGCACATTGTACAGAAATTAGCAGTAGGTCTATAAATAGTCAAGCAGAGAGTCGCCCAAAGTGTGGGTCTTTATGACCGCCCCCCTTCCCTGCCCTGTGTATTCTCAGAAGGAGGTTCTGAGGCCTATTTTCCAGTCTAGCAGACAAGAGATTTCAGGCCTTCCAGGGAGGCCTCTTTCCCTCTTTTTGCCTGCAAAGCCAAAGGGGAGATGTTCTCTGCATGTTGCTCTGGATTAGTGACTGCCGTTTCCGTTCCAAACCACTGTCAAGAGGAAGATAAGCCCCAGGTTCCAATCCAAAATATTTCCGGTTATTCTTTAGCATTTAGAATCGCAGTGAGAAGCTCAACTCTGGAACTCCACGTATGGGCCGTGGCTCAGTGGTAGAATATCTGCTCAGCATGCAGAAGTTTCCAGGTTCAATTCTCAACATCTCCTGTTAAAAGGATTGGATAGCAGGTGATAGGAAAGAGTTTCAAGACCCTGGACAGCTGCTGCCAATCTGAGGATACTATCATGTCCTTGACGGACTGATGGTCTGACTTGGTACAAGGCAGCTTCACGTGTTCAAGTCTGGGTTTGCATATTCATGCAAATGTTGCAAGCAACTGGGAGCAGATTGGCCTTAACTGGGAATGGGAAAGTCCGCCATGGGCCATGGGACCTACAGGGGCCAGAATCAAGCTGGGGCATGCCAGTAACGCTGGTGGGGCCGCTCTGCTCTGACAAGACCATCTTCAAATACTTGAAGGGCTGCCCTATAGAGGATGATGCGGAGTTCTTTTCTGCTGCCCCAGAAGGTCGGAACAGAACCAAAGCGTTGAAATTAAATCAAAAGAGTTTTCGGCTAAACATTAGGAAGAACTTCCTGACAGTTAGAGCAATCCCTCAGTAGAACAGGCTTCCTCGGGAGGTGGTGGGCTCTCCTTCTTTGGAGGTTTTTAAGTAGATGCTCCTTCTTACATGCCCAGGGATCACCCCTTTGGGGTCAGGTAGCAATTCTCCTCAGGCCAGTTTGGCTAGAGATCCTGATGGTGTTTTGCCATCTTCTGGGCATGGAGCAGGTGTGTGGGGGAGGTAGGTGTGAATTTCCTGCACTGTGCAGAGGGTTGGACTGGATGACCCTGGAGGTCCCTTCCTACCCTATGATTCTATGATTCTAAGTCCAGTGGCGGCAACAATGCACGATGACGATGCATCTGACGAAGAGAGCTGTGATTCTTGAAAGCTGGCGATGCATCTGATGAAGAGAGCTGTGGTTCTCAAAAGCTGGCAGTGCATCTGATGAAGAGAG
Organism: Eublepharis macularius; assembly: GCF_028583425.1. NCBI lineage: Eukaryota > Metazoa > Chordata > Lepidosauria > Squamata > Eublepharidae > Eublepharis > Eublepharis macularius. Next base: position 6,441,094 of record NC_072798.1, read on the forward strand.
CTGTGGTTCTTGAAAGCTTATGCTACAATAAAGTTGGTTAGTCTTAAAGGTGCTACTGGACTTTTTACTATTATATAAGTCTAGTTTGGGGTTGTGGTTAGAATTTCAGACTTGGAGCTGGAAGACCCAGGTTCGAATCCCTGCTCTACTATAGAAGCTTACTGGGTGACCTTGGGCCAGTCACATGCACTCAGATGAAGCTGCCTCTATCACATGATCCCAAGTCACATGCAGCCTGTGGAAGGGGAAAGCAGCAGCCATTTTGGCTTGCAAAAATGGCACTGGAGGGAAGCCCGAAGACCTTCTTCTGCCCTTGCAGTTCTCACAGCTGTGCCAAGCAACCCAGTGCTTTTTAAAGGTTTTCAAAGATGAGTCCTTGGAGTACAGTGTGACTGTGAGATGTGTTGGGGGAGCCTGTATTATATAGATGAGCCCTTTAGAAAGAGAGGCCAGTTTGAAACAGTGATCAAAGAGAAGTCAGCATGGGTGAGAACCACTTGCGTGTTGGACAGATACGCAGAACAGAATTGACATAAACTCAGATCTAATCAAGAGAAGTGCCGAGTGAAACATGATGAGCAGAACTAATTAATATCTCTATAGGACGGGCCAGGGTGAACTAAACACATAGTGAGTGGGGAAACCCAAGTCCTTGTTTGAACCTGATGGAGAAATAGTGTTAAACTTGTGATGAATTCAAATTGAGCCCTTTTGTGATGGCAGAAATGCCTCCAGCTCTGTCCTGTAGGGCTGTTTGCTTCGGTCCCAGCCGGCAGCGCTCCTGGGTGTAGGCCTGCCTGCTGCCATCTGCCTCGTGGTGGCGACACAACCAGAGCCCACGTCATTTGTTGTTGATGCCAGATAAGGCCACTCAGTTGCTTTTGGCCTGTTGAAAGTTCCCAGTGTGCCCTACAGGCAACGGTACAATTTTCTCAAAACTTGAGAAGTTTGGTATCATCCCTGACTCGAAACATCCTTTTCTGTGCTGGCCCCAGTTGTGGGAAACCTGTCTAGACATTCAGCTAAGGTAGCAAAGATCTCCAGAGATAATCCTGGGTGCTTCTGCCTGATTGTTTGTGGTCCCATCCCAGAGAAATAGCTGTGTTAGAGCCTCTGCTTAACATAACATAACATTCAATTTATATACCACCCTCCAGGACAACTTAATGCCCCCTCGGAGTGGTTTATAAAGTGTGTTATTATTATCACCACAGCAATCACCCTGTGAGGTATGTGGAGCTGAGAGAGCTCTGAAAGAGCCGTAACTGATCCAAGGTCACCCAACTGGCTTCAAATAGACGAGTGGGGAATCAATCCTGGCTCTCCGGATTAGAGTCCTGCCGCCCTTAACCACTACACAAAACTGTCTTAGGGAGATATCCTGAAGCTGCAGCTTCTCCAATCGCTGTCCTTCAGCACAACTTACTGCCACACTCAGAGCAGTTTACAAAGTGTGTTATTATTATCCCCACTACAATCACCTTGTGAGGTGTGTGGTGCTGAGTCAGCTCCGAGAAGCTGTGGCTGACCCAAGGTCACCCAGCTGGCTTCAAGCGGAGGAGTAGGGAATCAAACCTGGCTCTCCAGATTACAGTCCTGCTGCTCTTAAACCACTGCATCCAACTGCAGAAGGTGCCAGGTCCAATCCTTGGCATCGTCAGTTAAAAGGACCAGGCAGTAGGTACGGTGAAAGACCTCTGCCTGTGACCCTGGAGAGCTGTTGCCTGTTCGAGTAGACAATACTGACCTTGAAGAAGTGACGGTCTGATGGCTTATTCAGGGATGCGTGTAAGTTGGCAGCATCTCTCAAGAAATCATCTTTATCTGCGGCTCTAATGGAGTGCAACACACCCACAAATAATTGTAAGGGAAGGGGTGGGGTGGGGGGAGGCAATGCATTTTACTGCTCAAGCTGAAAGTGGCGGGGGGGGGGGGAGAAAATCTCCAGCCGAAATCCTGGCATATGCAGTTTCTGCCTCAAGTTGGAACACTTTGCTGCTGAGTCGGGGTGGCAGCTGTGACTGCTCGAGACAAGCCAGCAAAATGAGAAGTTGGTAACTCAGCCGTGCCGTGCTGTTTGCTCAGCGGCTGGAAGGAAGAGGCTAGGAATTGGAGCGGGCCTCGCCAGAGTCACGTTGCATCTGGGCCCGAGGACTTGATGCACGGAATAAAGATTAGGGGGGTCATTATTTTTCCAGAACAGAACGTCTCCCGTGGAGAAGCTTCATAACAAAATCTTCCTCTGGCCAGGAACTCACGTGCGGCCCTTGCGAAAAACAATACGCGCTTGCAACTTCGTCAAGGACAATGGTGACTCACGGTGTTTTTCTGCCTTCAGGTGGCGGCACTAACGGTCGCCCCCACAGCTGCCACCACCCCGGGTCAGGCAGTTAAGGAGATCATCCTCTTTGCTGCCTCTGCTCCCATTAAAAATAGAGCAGTAAGCTGTATGTTAAAGGATTTTCTTATAGCTATATAGCTTCACACTGTCCGCACACTGGTAAGGGTACTTCCTCTCACAAGTTCAGCTGCCATTTTGGTGGGCTTGGAGAAAACAAGGAAGCCTCGCCCCAGCAGTACCCATGGTACCCACCAAGCTGTTCAGAAAGTTTCCTTCCTCAAGCTTTCCTTTGTTTCTTTTAATGCCCCTTCGGCAATTCTTTTGCAAAGTGTGGCTGCCATTCTGGGTTTGGCTCCACCTCCTGTGGCAGCCATTTTGGGGTGGCGCTCAGCACCCCCTCTCAAAATTCTAACCATGTCCACAGGATCGAAAAGGGGGATATCAATATTTATTGATGTATGCAGATTCTCTGATAGGATTTGATAAGATTGTATTTAATATTACAACATAGCACTTGTACACTTTGTACTTTATTCAAAATCTATTTATAAATATTTACTTGATATTTATTGTATACAGTCTTTACCAGTATATCCCCCAACTCATGGGTTTCCACTCATTATTCATTTTGGTGGGCTTGTCAACAGGAAACCAGACATACTGCTAGGGTTGCCAGCCTCCAGGTGGTGGCTGGAGATCTCCTGGAATCATTCATCTCCAGGCCACAGAGATCAGTTCCTCTGGAGAAAATGTCTGCTTTGGTGGGTGGACTCTGTGGCATTATACCACAATGAGGTCCCTTTCCTCCCTAAACACCTCCCTCTACAGGTTCTACCCCCTAAACCTCCATGACTTTCCCAACCAGGAGCTGGCAACCCTACATGCTGCTGCCATTTTGGTGGGCTTGGCCACAGGAAGCCAGACATATAGCTGCCATTTTGGTGGGCTTGACAATAGAAAACCAGAAGTACAGCCGCCATATTGGTGGGCTCAGGAACAGGAAACTATTAGTTCAGTTGCCATTTTGGTGGCCTTGGCATGAGATTTCTAGGTTCCCTTACCCTCCTGGTGGGAGGTTGGAGACCAGGCACTTACCTCTCTGGTGGAGCAGTGCATGCAGAGTGCACGTGAGCTCCCGGTCTGCACAATGATGTCACTTCCGGGAAGTGATGTCATCACACAGGCCACAGGCCAGCCCTGGGAGCGCACCTGCGCTCCACAGGGGCTGAATTGTTGTGAGGAGAAGAGAAAGATGCAAGTCGCTTTGGTTCCTCATTGGGAGAAAAAGTGGGATAACAAAGAAGTAAATAAAAAATAAAATAAGCCAAAGGGCTGGATCCCGAGGATCTGTTTGGTTTGCAGTGGCCGTAAGACAAAATGAATTTTAATGCAAAAGGCCTCCATCAGTGGAACAAAACATCAGGATCCAACCTAGTAAGCATAAACAGCTTATTGCAGTGGAGCAGCTACTGTACACACATTAGGCTTGCCAACTCCAGGTTGGGAAATTCCTGGAGATCTGGAGGTAGAGCCCGGAGAAGGCAAGGTTTGGGGTGGGGATGGAGTTCAGCAGGGTATAAAATCTACCCTCCAAAGTTGCCATTTTTTCCATGGGAACTGATCTCTATAGTCTGGAGATCAGTTATAATTCTGGGAGATCTCCAGTCTGTGCCTGAAAGTTGGCAACCCTAAGAGACAAACACACTCCACACTTCCGCAATTTCCCCATAAAACCCAGAATATTTATTTATTTATTTATTTATTTATTTATTTATTTATTTATTTATTTATTTATTTATTTATTTATTTATTTATTTAATGTCATTTGTAGTCCACCTTTCTCACTGAGACTCAAGGCGGATTACACAGTGTGAGATTAGTGCAGTCAATTTCAGGGACATTTCCATAAACAGTGCCATAGGATAAATAGATAACAAGTTCACAAAGATGTAATATTAGTAAGAATCTAATACAGAGTTGAAGAAATGCTGAAACAGAACATAAGCAATTCTAGGGCCGACATCAGACCACATGAAGCACGAGTTGGTCATAGGAGCACATATTTAAGACAACAGGTAGTACGTAAGGCAACACAGTGGTGAAGTTTATGGTCCTTAACTCATTAGTGAAGCATCTGAGAGCCCCTCCCTACATTAGCCTTTTTGAATAATTCAGTTTTGCATCGTTTGCAGAAAGTTAGGAGAGTGGGGGTTCTCCTGAGCTTCTCGGGCAGGCTGTTCCACAGGATAGGGGCCACCACAGAGAAAGCCCGTGTACGAGCTGATGTTGATTTCGCCCATGTGCAGGCTATCAGCTGCAAGAGACCCTGTTCAGATGAGCAAAGCTGCTGTGTAGGAACATAGGAAGGGAGGTGGTCCCGTAGGCACGCCGAACCAAGACCACAAAGAGCTTTGTATGTGATAACCAATACCTTTGAACTGAGCACAATTGGTAGCCAATGGAGTGAGCGCAGGATGGGAGTGGTGTTCCTGCTCATAATGGATTAATTCCCCAGATTTCCAGAAAATGAATTTGGATTTCAAATTGGTTCTGGATTGGACTTCAGTCCACAGCAAAGAAATCATCACTCCAAGCTAGGGTTACTGGGTCCCCTTACTGTCCTGGTAGGAGTGGGGGGGGGGGACACCTGGCACTCACTTTTGGAAAGTCTTTGCATATGCTCCCAGTGCCGATGCAACAATGTCTCTTCCACGAGTTATGTCATTGCATGGGCCTTGGAAGTGCTCCTGCGCTTTGCCCTGGGGGCATGACCTGGGAGGCACATTCCTGCACCCCCCCCCACACACTGGCCAGGTGAGTGCTGGGGGGGAGCAGAGGCTGGGATAATGCTATGTAGAAGAAAGGCACTGGCAAACCACCTCTGCTCCTCACTTGCCTTGAAAGCCCCTTGCCGGGATTGCCATAAGTTGGTTGCCACTTAATAGTACACGTGCACATGCACACACACACATGTGCTCACTATATGGTCTAGCAGTGACTTCCCCAATGTAATTATTCGTTGTGTAAAGAAGTACTTCCTTTTGCCTCTCTTGAACTTGCAGCCCATCGGCTTCATTGAGGGACCCCAAGTTCTAGCACTAACAGAAGAAAAAGAATGCTTTACCGATTTCAGCCTTGTATTGCCTGCTTTGGTTCCCTGTCTTTGGGAGAAATGCTGTGGCTTGGATCCTGGGAACTGCCAGTGTAAAGCACGGGTGGTGTGAGATCTTCTCCATCCTCCTCTCCCCCTGGAGCCATTTCTGATCCCTGGAAAAGTTTATTCCCATAGTTGAGGGCCTTGTGTGTAATAATAGCTGCACCAGTTGGGTAGCTGCAGTGGAAAGGGAGAAGAGAATGAGGCTGCCCTTTCTGCCTCTTGCTTGAGTGGAAGAGAAAACATGAGCGATTTCACCTCTTTTCCACTCCCCACTGCCCAATTTGTACAGCTATTATTACACCCAGGGCTTTTTTTCTGGGAAAAGAGGTGGTGGAACTCAGTGGGTTGCCCTCAGAGAAAATGGTTACATGGCTGGTGGCCCCACCCCCTGATCGCCAGACAGAGGGTAGTTTAGATTGGCCTCTGTGCCTCTGAGCAGCGCGGAGGGCAAACTGAACTCCCCTCTGTCTGGAGATCAGGGGGTGGGGCCACCAGCCATGTGACCATTTTCAAGAGGTTCCCGAACTCTGTTCCACTGCTTTCCTGCTGAAAAAGAGCCCTGATTACACCCAATTCCCTTAATCCCCGGAATTAACTCAGGGGGTAGGAGAAAGAAAAGTGAGAAAGATCCTGCAGTCTTTGTGGCTGTGGATTGCAGGATCCAACCCTGTACCTGTTTCAGATAAAATAAGCAGAAATGTACTAGAGGCTTTAGAGGTAATGGAATAGCAGCAGGAGCCCACTTATTTGCCCAGGGCCCCGGAAATTGGGGTGCTCTGTGATTGCTGTCTGTAGTTAAATTTTTAGGCAAATGGATTGCTTTGTTGAAATTCTTGTTGCATTCCTTGTTTTGAAGATGAATGACAGATACCTTTTTGTCCACATTGTATGCGTAGTCCATGATGGTATCAGGTCAAATAGGTTTTGCAAGCGTTATGCAGGCTTTGGATGTGTTACGGAAGAGATTTATTTATCTATCATATTTATATCCTGCCTTCCCCGCGAACATACTCAGTATGGCTCACGACAATAACTGGAATTCATATGCAAATTTGACGCTGTCAAGCTGGGACTGAATAGGGACTATGAATGGTTATCACATTACCACAGGTAACAGATTTCCTTTACAGAGGTGGGGTCTGGGGGAGCTCAGTGGTACCTGGCGTGGGCTTTCGGGAACCACAGATCTCTTTGTCAGATGCATCTGGCAGGGAGAGCTGTGGTTATCGAAGGCCCATACTGCATTGGAATTGGATGGTCTAGCTGTTTGGCTTCTACAAACTAACAGGGCAAACTCCTTTGAAGCCAACTGATACACACACCAAAAGGAGATGTTTACATATACTAGCAAAGGAATGTTTTGATTGCTCCCTCCCCCTCCCCTCCTAATTGCCTCTTCCCTCTGCTCTTCTGTGTTTGACCAGTCTCTGTATCAGGCATCTGAAGAAGAGAACTTGATTCTCGAAAGCTTATGCTACAATAAAATTGGTTAGTCTTAAAGGTGCTACTGGACTCTTTTTGATTTTGCTACCACAGACTAACACGGCTAACTTCTCTGCATCTATGACAATAAATGAATAATACAATTCTAAAAACAGACTAGAATTGCAAAAATTAAAAGTCACAAAAAGCCTTTAATAAAGGCATCAAACATCAGATAATAAAACTGCAATGTAAAAGACTATAGGTGCAGCCATGATGTCACATCTAGGGTGGTAGGGTGCAGACCAGAGCAGTCAGCAGGGACAGAACGGCAGGCCCTTCAACCAAATGTCTGGCGGAACATCTCCGTCTTACATGCCCTAAGGAATTTCAGCAAATCCTGCAGGCCTCCAATGTGAGTATGTTCCATCAGGCCGGAGCCAAAAAAGCTCTGTCCCTGGTTGAGGCCAGATGAATGTCCCTCAGGCTGGAGATCACCAGTAATTGCTTATCTGCAGAGTGCAAGGCCATACAGGAGACATAATAGGAGTGGCAGTCCTGCAGGTATGTTGGTCCCAGTCCATTAAGGGCTTTAAATATCAAAACCAACACCTTGAACTGGATCTGGAACTCAACCACGAGGCAGTGCAGCTAGCACAGCACTGGATGGATATGTGCTCTTAACAGGCCCCCCGTAAGGATATGCGCCGCTGCATTCTGGACCAGCTGTAACTTCCAGGTCAGGCTCAAGGGCAGCCCTGTGTAGAGTGAGTTACAGTAGTCTAGCCTGGAGGTGACCATTGCATGGATCACTGAAGCTATGTCCTGGGACGAGAGAGGTAGGCCAGTTGCCTGATCTGCCGAAGATGAAAAAATGCAGATCTGTCAACGGCCGTGACCTGGGCCTCCCAATGACTGTCGGACTAAGGAAATAGGTGCATGCATCTTGGGAATGTGACCTCAGCCATCACCTTAGACTCTGTCTTAAAGACATTGGCTTGGATCCTGAGCCTCGCAGAAGTCATCCACCACAGTGGACTGTGTTCTTCCACATTAGGCCCTTCTGCTCATGCAAGTCCAATATCTTTCAAGTCGCTAAACAAGAACGTGGTCCATAGCAGAAGTTCACATCTGCAACGGATGAAGAGGAGTGTAAGCAGAAAGAAGGCGTAGCATCCAAGTCTTTGGTTTGGATGCGGACTAAATTTTCCACCGGCCGAATGGAACTTTCCTGCCTTCCCCTTCCCACTGCAACTCACCGATCCCCATGAAATGTTACTCCAGCAGGATAGGGGGACCCTGAGAAATGCCATGTAGGGTCTGCAGCTGGAAGGGGGGATTGGTAGAACGTTCTGACGAAGGCTGGATCCAGCCGTTTGTCTGTATCCCTCGTGATAAGCCAGTTGGGTAGAAGTTCCGATTACGATCTTCGAGCTCTGGGAAGAAGAAGAAGAAGAACTGGGGAGAAGTGGCTTTCCCCCTTTAACTGGCCCCTTGCCAAAGCATTACCACTTGGACTGTCGCTGTGCTGCGCCCTCTGGGTTTTCTGCTTGACCTTGCTCAGACAACATGCCCATTCAGGGCGGAACATGGCCTGCCTGGGGCGGCTGACTGGTGCTATTGTGTCTGAGATATTTCAGGCAAAATCACTCTCTGGAGCCTATATTAGGCCTGCCCTCTTTGTGATTGCCCCCCATCCTCCCCAGGGTAGACTTTGCATGATTTGAGGCCAGCGGCACCTTAGAGGCTAATAAGATTTTCAGTGTATAAGTGCTCCTTTCGTCGTATATGTAGCTTTGACTCTTGCAAGCTTACACCCTGAAAATCTTGTCCGTCTCTCTTGTGCCACTGGACTCAAATCCTGCTGTTCTAGGGGACACTTTCTCACATCAGGAGAATGTTTCTAATCAGCCTGTCTTAGAATTATAGAGTTGTAAGGGACCTCCAGGGTCATCTAGTCCAACCCCCTGCACAATGCAGGAAATTTACAACTACTTCCCCCTGCACACACCCAGTGACCCCTGCTCTATGTCCAGAAGATGGCAAAACACCATCAGGATCCCTAGCCAAACTGGCCTGGGGAAAATTGCTTCCTGACCCCAAGGTGGTGATTGGCATTACGTTGGGCATGTAAGAAGGGGCCACAAGAACGAAGCACTGATGTAACCCTTCCTGCCCTCCCTCTCATGATCTGCCCCGGTTCACAGAATCAGCATTGCTGTCAGAGGGCCATCTAGCCTCTGCTTAAAAACCTCCAAAGAAGGAGAGCCCACCACCTCCCAAGGAAGCCCGTTCCACTGAGGAACCGCTCTAACAGGAAGTTCTTCCTGATGTTTAGCCGAAAACTCTTTTGATTTCATTTCAACCCACTGGTTCTGGTCCGACCTTCTGGGGCAGCAGAAAACAACTCCCCGCCATCCTCTATAGGACAGCCCTTCAAGTACTTGAAGATGGTTATCATATCATCTCTCAGTCACCTTCTCTCCTGGCTAAATATACCACCTTCCATCTCGGCCTGAGTTCCCCCCCCCCAATTTTTCCCTTGGCAGCTGTGAGTAATTCTTTGCCGTATGCCTTAAGAGTGATTAGGTTTCATTGGGAAGGAGTTGATGTTTGATGCTGCGCCTGGCGTGGCTGCTGGAAACCCCGGCTGTTTTCATATGTGGTTCAGTAGGTTTGTTCTTACCCGGCCTAGCCCGGCGGCCTCCCTCTCTCTCTCCCGTGCAGTTGTTTACATGCTGCTTATAGGCAAACCTGACCTCGTGTTGCCTTGCCATTATGTCACTATGCTAGGTTGCAAGCTAAAGGGAATTGTTACATAACAAGCATTTCTTTTCAAATCCACAAAGAAACAGAAACGGGAGCTGAAGAGCTGAAGAGCTAGAAGCCAAGTATTGGGGGACTATTCACAAAGCGAGTCAGATGCTATTTAAAGCACGGCTGTCGGGGGGAGAGCATAGTGCGGCGTGACCGAATCGCACAATAATCATTTTGTTGAGCAATGTGGTAATGGGTTCAGTTGGAGTCACTTTGGTCCTGAAGCCAAATCCCTTGCGCACCAAAGGCTACAACATCTGTACGGCAGGGTGGGTGAGAATGCTGCTCGCCTTCACAAGGTTTTTTTTGGGTACTTGGTTAAACAGAAACATCCACACGCCTCTTAGCACAAGCCGCTGCTTAAGGCTAAGGATGTAACGGGTAGCTGTGATTTTGTTTCGTGTCGGGAGAGTCACAAGAGCGCATTCAGCTCTGCAGCGGCAGCTTAAGTGTCCCAAACTGAGCAACAGCAGGTGTTTACAATTGTCACGGCTAGCTCACCACCAGCAAGCATATTCTTTGTTTAGGCAAGGATGCCTGCTCTCCTTTGGAGCCTCAAGGAGAGACCAGGGAAGTGGGGGTGGGGGGACTCTCCCAGACTTTTCTCAGAGCCTCAAGGCTAGTAGAGTTTAGCCAATCTTCAGGTGGGGCCAGGAGATCTCCTGGAATTGCAATGGACCTTTTCCCCATTCCAAGTATGTCATAAAGGGAGTTTTAACTCTCAAAAGTTCATACCCTGGAAATCTAATTGGTCTTTACGGTACTATTAGACCCGAATCTTGCTTTTCTACTACAGACCAACACGGCTACCCACCTGAAACCGATCTCCAGAGATCCATTACCCTGGAGAAAATGGCTGCTTTGGAGTAGAGATGGACATGAAATGGGAAAAAAACTAAAGAAGTATTTTGTCACATTCCATGAATCACGAATCACGAACTTTCACAAAGTGTCCCGTTTCGTGAAATGATTCATTTGTTTCGTAATTCGTCAGAACCCAGGGCATTTCAATGGCCCCCTTCATACCCAGAGATGCCAAACTTGCAGGGAGAGTTCAGCAGGCTCTCCTCCACTCACCCTCACCCAACAAGCCAGCAAGAACAAATGCTTGAAATAAGAATATAAGCAAAGAAAATTAAAGAAAAAAAAGGTAAGCCTCAGTCAAGCTTGGCCCTAGAGCCAGGGAATGCCCTGAGACTGGGGTTGGGTGGGGTGGAGGAAAGAAGGCACCCTCACCAAAAGACCTTCCCAGCAAGTCCAAGAACTGAAAATAAGAAAAAGGCTTTTCAGTCTCTTTTAAAGCAGCAGCAAATCCAGCCAAAAGCTCCCAATTCCACTCTTTCACTCCAAATCCCAGCAACAGGTCCTTTCTCTCCCGCTGTCTACCAGAACTGAAAATCATGAGACAGAGAGCTGTGCCTTATATAAGAAATGCTCACATAGAGCAGAATAAGAGGTCTCTGGCGGGCAGACAGACCTGCCTAACAGGGTTTGGAGGGATGAGATTGGTGTTCCATGGCTACAGAAGGCCCATCTCCTCAGTTGCCTAGGGGATTAACCCCCCTGCTCCTTGCTGTATAGGGCAGAATGGAAGCTCTCCAGTTGGCAGGGAGAGCTGCCTATCAAGGTTATGTGGGCTAAGACTGGGGTTTCCAATGGCAACAAAAGGTCTGCATACATTATGGGCCTAGGTTGCCTAGGGAATCAGTGGATTGGCACCAGCCTGTCTGGCATCATGACTCATTCACGAATTGAACAAATCAGCCCCCAAAGTCATGAATTTTGTGAAAACTGCGGGCCCACAAAACGTGATTCGTGAAACACAAATTGGCCCGATTTGTCATGAAATTTGATTCGTATTTCAATTCGTGCCCATGTCTACTTTGGAAGGAGGAGTCTATAGCATAACACCCTTGCTGAGATCGTTCTCTTCCCCAGGCTGTAGCCCTAAATTTCCAGACTTGGAGTTAGCCAACCCTATTGGTAGGTTCTTATTGCTTTCTGAGCCTTCCCAAAGTTAGGTCAAAATCTAAGCCCTGGAGAGCGATGGGAGGATCTCGTGGAACTTGTCAGCCACTTTGATGTAGTGGTTAAGAGTGGCAGGACTCTAACCTGGAGAGCTGGGTTTGATTCCCCACTCCTCCGCTTGAAGCCATCTGGGTAAACTTGGGTCAGTCACAGCTCTCTCAGAGCTCTCTCAGCCACACCCACCTCACAGGGCAATTTTTGTGAGGATAATAATAACCCACTTTGTAAACGGTTCTGAGTGGGTGTTAAGTTGTCCTGAATAGTGGTATATAAATCAAATGTTATTATTATTGTCGTCATTGTTGTTTTTGTTATTATTATTGTCATGAACAGTGGTGAGGCTTGGGGGAAAAGGATGGGTGCGGAGGACCCTACATAGGGTAAATAAATAAAAGTTTACAAAGACATAGCATTGGCAAGAATCTAAGACGGAACAGAAGAAATGCTGAAACAGAACAATCAATTTAGAACTGATATTAGACATCATGAAGCACAGGTAGCTTATAGGAGCACATGTTTAAAGCAACAGATAGTATGTAAGGCAACATAGTGGTGAAGTGTATGGTCCTTAACTCATTAGTGAAGCATCTGAGAGCCCCCTCTACAATTCAGCCCTCCTATTTGAGTAAAAAACCTTTTTGAATAATTAGGTTTTACATCATTTGTAGAAAGCCAGGAGAGTGGGGGCATTCCTGACCTCCTCAGGAAGGCCATTCCTCAGGGTAGGGGCCACCACAGGGAAAGCCCCTCTACGGGCTGCTGTTGATTTCGCTCATGTGCAGGTTGGCACCTACAGGAGGCCCTATTCAGATGAGCAAAGCTGCTGTAGAGGAACATGGGGGAGGGGAAGCAGTCCCATAGGTATGCTGGACCAAGGCTACGAAGAGCTTTGTATCCCTGCTTATGGCACAATTGTTTGGGAAAGTTATGTGTGTCTAAGCTCTATCGAAAGGAATGCCAAATCTCTACTTTGAAGCAAATCATGTTGCAATCAAATGTACTTTTTCAAAGTAAGCACAGTTAGGAGGATGAGGCCTCATTGAAGGCCTGGAAGTAGGGGTGCCATTCCCCCACCCAGGGCAGGGGATCCTCCCTCCTGCCCCCACTTACCTGGCCGGCAGGGGGAATGCGCTTCCTGGGTGTCCCCCCGGGTGGTGCGGCGTGCTCCCACGCCCACAGTGGCCCAATTCGGGATGAATCATGCCCCACAGTGGGCCCAATTTGCCCCCCCCCCGGTGAGTGAGGGAGCGCTCCCAGGCCACCCTTTGTCCTGCACAATGACATCACTTCCAGGAAGTGATGTCATTGCACAAGCCTGGGAGCACATACGAGAAGGAACACAATTATGCTACGAGGTGAATGCCAGGCTCCTGATCTCCCACTGGGGGAGTCAGGGGACCCGACAACCCTACCTGGAAGATTGTGCTTCATTACTGCACTTAATCTTCCTTCTCAATGGAACTAATTGATACTTGCCATTCGTGCCGAGGACTTCAGGTGAAGGAGCTCCCGACATGACGGGAACTTTCTGCGATGTAGTGGTGGATGAATTTTATCCAGCGCCGTCATCACATGCACTGTGGCGCTCAGGAGCCAGAGTCACAATTTTGCTTGCAAAACAAAATAATAATTATGCTAATTGCTCTTGAGGAAAGGCTGTCTCTGTGCCAGCTTTCCTGCTGCACCTGGCTTTAGTTTGAGGTATGTGCACGTTGGTATTGCTGAGAGATGGGATGGGAAAGATACCTGAGCCTTTTCCAGGTGACATTCAGCGGAGAGGGACGTTAGAGACACACATTGGGCCGGCATGGTGCAAGATTTCCGGGGAGCGGAATGCAACTGGAAGAGGAAGAAACTTGAGTCAAAAAGGCTTTGATTGGACATTAAGAGACACTTTCAAGCCGCAGGGCGCTGAGAAGGGCAGTTGCAGAAACGCACGGTGTCTTTATCATGGGGTTAAGCAGATAATTGGCCAGATTAAATTAGGCAAACTCGATCTGTGAAGAAGTCAAAGCAGCTGGACAGCTCTTTTAAAATTTCTTCCAGCTTTTCACCCAGGATGTCTTTTACTCGAACAAGAGAAAGTGCTTCTTCCCACAATGCCTAATTAACTTCCAGAAGTATCCAGCTGGCCACTGATGGAAACACAATGCCTTCACTGGAATGGATTCTCGGGTCTGAACCAGTCCGTTTCTCTTATGTTGATATGAGGCTGGTTCCTATGTATGGTTGCCTACTTTGGGTTGGGAAATTCCTGGAGATTTTTGGGCTGGAACCTGGAGAGGGCAGAGCTCAGGGAGGGAACTCAGCAACGGTATGATGCCATGGATTCGGAAGCTGCCATTTTCTCCGAGAAACTGATCTCTACCTGGAAGTTGGCAGCCCTGCACCTACCCCAGTTACTTGCAGTGGGTTACCTGCTGTTGATAGAATTTGATATTGTTTAGGAAACTAATTTTCTACCCTGCTGTTAGGGTTGCCAGCTCTGGGGTGTGAAATCCCTGGAGACTTTGGGGAAAGGGATCCGAGGTCCTAGCTTGAAATAATGGTTTTCAGATTAAAATTGTGTTAAAAGATCAAAGCCTTAATTAAAAGCCTAGGTGAACAGAAACATTTTGGCCTGTCACCTCAAAGCAAGCAATGTAGGCCCCAGGCAAGCCTCAAGGGGAAGGACATTCCAGAACAAGGTGCCAGTACTGAAAAATTCCCGTCTCTAGTTGCCAGTTATGACCTACCTCACCTCTGAAGGAAGAGGCACAGAGAGCAGCAGTTGTGAGACAGATCCTAACTGGGCGGCTAGAAAGATGGTCCTTCAAGTGATATTACCCCTGCATCTCACATTTCTAAGTAGGTATGGTAATAGTTCATGGTTGAGTTTTGAGTTTTTGGATTCGATTGTTTTGCCTTTGCAAAAAGCATTAAACCCACCGTTCTACATTCCTTTAACCCAATACATTTTACTTGCTTAGACGCGGAAGCTACTTGAACAAAATTTGAGTCTAGCAGCACCCTTACCTAAAAGACCAACAAAACTTTCTAGGGTATAGGCTTTTGTGAGTCAAAGCTCACTCGTGCAGATACTATCAGAAAGCTCATCCCCTGGAAATCTAGTTAGTCTTTTAAGATGCTACTGGACCCGAGTCTTGCTCACTAAGGATCTAGAAGATTAGCTTTAACTTAAATGAGCAGGACAGTGTTACAGAGGCAATAGTTGTTTGAAAGTAGTGATGGGCATGAACCAAAATACAAACCAAAGTTTGTCATGAACCAGGCCGGTTCGTGGTTCATGAACCAGCAGTTCATCAGAGCCCATTTCTGACGAACCGTCACAAACTTTAGGGTGGTTTGTTTGGTTTGTTTTTTGGTTCATCACTGCAGACAGCCTGGTGCCAATCGATCAGTTTCCTAGGCATCGGGGAGTTGGGCTTTCTGCAGACCTTCTGCTGACCTGGAAGTGACCTTCTGCTGACCCGGAAGTGACCTTCTGCTAACTGGAAGTGGTGATTTGCTGGCCCGGAAGTGACGTTTTCACGAACCAAAAATGACCTGGTTCGTGAACTGGGGCAGGTTCATGAAGTTCACGTTTCATGGTTCGTGAAACGTGACGAACCACGAACCGCATGGTTCTTTTTTTTTCTGGTTCGTGCCCATCTCTATTTGAAAGTAGGATGGTGCTGATTTAACAGTGCAATCCTAAGCAACATTAAGCCCTTGAAATCAGTGGGTTTAGACTGGAGTAACGTTGTTTAGGATTGCACTGTAAATGCATTAAGTCTTTGCTCTTATTTTCCATGGACCTTGAGCTCTTTTGTACAGCCGCATCTTTTTTTCATTTTCCCCTATTTCTTGAAGGACTTCCTTAGTTTATTATGTGTGTATTCAGCTGCTTTTGTAGCAGATTATTCCTCGTGCCTTCATAAACCGAGCATTGATTAGAGGGTCAGTTCGAAAAGGATCACTGTGCGACTTTTGGTTTTACTCAGTTTCATTATGGGTGTTCCTGGTTTGTTTGTTAATTTTACTGCATTTATGGAATTGATGGGAAAATGTCAGTTTCGACATTAATTTTCAATCCCGTTTTATTATTAAGATCAGGAGAAATAATGACTGCATTTCTTTTTTGTGCACTTGAAGGAGGGAAACACCCATGTCAGAAACTTGAATTTTCAGGTTGAAACAGTGTGGTCATAAAATTTGGTAGTGTCTCTAATCCTATAGTACAGATTTAAATTTGTTTAAAAGTTAATTCCCTTATCCCAAGGAACCATGGGAACTGTAGTTTTCTGATCAGAGGTCTGTAATAGAAAACAGTCAGTATCCTTAGCTAACTACAGTCCCCACAATTCTTTGGAGGAAACAAAACCAATAGAACTCAGTTAGTTCCATGGAACTTTGGATCAGATGTACAGTGCATACTTTTATTTTCCTTGTGAAATACAAATGTCAAAGGTCTGCTTGAAGCCCAAGGAAGGAAACCTTTTGGTCTATAAGAATTACAGCTTTCCCTCCAGGAAATTGCACATTTTACGATGCGCGCTCCATGCTCTGTGGTTGCCTGAAGCCATGTGTTGGGAAGTGTAGTGGTAGAAAAGACAGGCGTCGAAGTCTGTGGTGCATTAACATTCTATAGTTCTCTGGAAACTTGACACCCGTTCTTGATCTGATGCTCAAATAAAAAAAATGAAATCAGAACAGCCACAGAAACAAGTCCCAGTAAATTTGAGCAACTTCATTCTCTGTTCTGTTCTTGCCTAAATTACATCTGAGCGAAAACCCTCTTAGCTTCAGGGTTGCAATTCCCCCATAATTGGTAAAGTGGCTGTAACCGCATTGTCACTTGTACATCGTGGCATGTAATTGCACGGTAACCATTGCGGTGCTGTGGATGACATGCGGCGTGCAATTAGGATGCGATCTCCGAATGCCGGCTTCCCACCCGGCTGCATTTATCTCACCGTAGATCTGCTTGGAAGGGAATACTGATGGGATACAGCTGAACAATCCTAAACAAAGTTTTTGTTTGTTTGTTTGTTTATGTCATTTATACTCCGCCTTTCTCACTGAGACTCAAGGCGGATTACACAGTGTGAGATTGGTACAGTCAATATCAGGAACGTTTCCATAAACAACGCCATAGGGTAATTAGATACAATTTCACAAAGACATAGCATTAACAGGAATCCAATGCAACATATTGGTGAAATCTATGGTTCCTAACTCATTAGTGGATCATCTGCAATCCCCTCCCTACAATACAGCCCTCCTAGCTAAGTAAAAAGCCTTTTTGAATAATTTGGTTTTGCATCATTTGCGGAAAGCCAGGAGAGTGAGGGCTCTCCTGACCTCCTCAGACAGGCCATTCCACAGGGTAGGGGCCACCACAGAGAAAGCTCGTGTATGGGCTGCTGTTGATTTCGCCCATGTGCAGGGCCAAGTGTCCTTCTATGACATCTCATAACTCTCAGAACTCAGTTTAGGATTGTACTGATAATGTGTTATCAGTGCTTGTACAGTCATGGCCAACAGGTAAGGCATCGTCCCCCAATGGCTGGAAAAATGGAAAGTGCCTCGAGTGAAGAGACCACCAGAGCCCTGGAAAATAGTCCAGAATAGCCAGTTGTTGCCTTCATCGGCCCAGTCTAAGGCAGCTTTAAGCTCTTGAGAAGGAGTCGAATTGATGTGGGTATCGGGAGTCCCCCAGTTCCAAGAAGATTCTGGTGTGCAGAGGTTGCATTCCACACTGAAATGTAGAATGTAAAGTGAGGAGGAGGAGGAGGAATTTGGTATCCCGATCCAAGCCCTAAGGCACAGTTTAAAGACTTTGTGATAGCCATGGTTCAGTGGTAAAGAATATGATTTGCCTGATGGGAATTCCTTGGTTCAGTCCCTAGTATCTCCTGGTAAGGACTGCTGGTGTTGGTGTTGGAAAAAACCTTTGTCCATCTGTGACCTTGAAGAGGCACGGCTGATCAGAGCGGACAAGATGCGCTAATGATAACGCTTAGCATGTATGCCCCTTTTGCAGTGTTTTAAGAGTTTCACAGTTTGATAAACTTATTGCCTGACAGGGTTACAAGGCAGCTTTGTAAGTTTGCATCTGGCTAATTTTCCTAGCATTTTAATTCCCTGATGAGATTGAGTATTATCTTCTGCAGCTCCTTATACCTCTGTGATGTCATCTCTCCGCCTTGTAATCCCTGCTCAGTCCTCTTTTTCTGTGATGCCCGTCTGAAGCCTCCTCTTCCAAGCCTAAGTAATTGATCCTCAATAAGGAACCCACTGTTGTGTTTTCTGGCTCTTTTCTTCCTTCTTAGGAAGAACATACACTGAACATCAGTCAGCGGTGTGATGTGGTAGCTAAAAAGACAAATGCAATTTTGGGCTGTGTCAACAGAAGCATAGTGTCCAGATCGCTCTGCTCTGCTCTGCTCTGGTTAGACCTCACCTAGAGTATTGCAGCCGTTTCTCTTGCATCTCCAAAGTGAGCGGATAATACATCCCCTGAGATGTACATTGTAATAGCTATTGCCCATACAAAACAGTTTGGGTCTCTTTATGCCATCAGTAGAGTTGCCAGGCTGGGAAATTCCTGGAGATTTGGGAGGTAGAACCTGGGGAGGCTGGAGTTTGGGAGAGAAGGGAGCTCAGAAAGGGTATAGTGCCATCAAGGTCAACCTTTTAAGGCAGCCATTTACTCCAGCAGAACTGAACTCTGTAATCTGGAGATCAATTGTAATTTCAGGAGATCTGCAGGCTCCAACTGGAGGCTGGCAACCCTGGTCCTTGGAGACACTTGAATGTTCTTCCAGATGTTGCAAGGTTGAGCCACCGTTGGTTCACACTTAGTGCTATACTGGGCTGAATCCACACACCCTCGAAGCGTCCCGGTGTTGCGCTAAATGTTCACTAAACACCCGGAAGTATAGCGTCTTTCTAGCGCGATTTCTGAATCGCACTAGAAAGACGCTACACTTCCGGGTGTTTAGTGAACATTTAGCAGAATGCCGGGACTCTCCGAGGGTGTGTGGATTCAGCCCTGGTTAAGAATGGAATGTGCCGGTATGCCTGAATGATACAAATGGATATAGTCTGTGATTCTTTGAAAAAGGTATTTTGAAACGGGAGTATTTGGATCTAGACAACCCGTTAGAACAAGAAATTAACCACAGCCTTTTCCTAACTGAATAAGTGACCAGCTGAAACTTGGTGGAACTGTTGATGGACGTATCAACTCAACAAAGATAGACTGTCCATGGATCTTAGAGGTTTATTGCTTTGTATCAACCAGCACTTTAATCATGTTTGTGCAATATGAATGGTTTTGAATTTATTTATGGATCTGTGCAATATGTTTTATGATTAAGAAAATTGAAACATTTGCACTTTAATAATTGCATACCATACCTCAAAGATTTGGATAGTACTGGTTTTATAAGTACATGCCGCTTTAAGAAAGTATTTCCTTGTCATTACAGAATTTGTGTAATCTGCTTGTTCATTCAGAAAATTGTATGACTACATATGAATTATTGATTTATGATTTCTGAGTAAATGATCATGTAGCCTAGCCTTGACTAGAGCCAGGGCCTTTTTGGTCCTGGCTCCCACCTGGCGGAATGCTCTGTTTGCTGAAATCAGGGCCTGGCAGGACTAAGGCTGCCAGCCTCCAGGTAATAATGTCAAAAAGAGAGATACACTCACAGGGGCATACAAATTATAAATTTATAGTCATTAAAGCTCCAGGTGCTCACGCTACACAATATTTATAATGGATGACCCGTTTCGTCTAAATCCATTCCAATTTCACAAAGCAAACATTCAAAAATCCATGTTCCTCTTTAGTCTCTTCAATTCCGCAAATTAAAGTAACAGTGTCCCAAATGGTATTTCTCTTCCTCCTCTTCTCCAGGGGGAATCCTCAACATAATGTTTATACGCGGTAGTATTCAAGCAATTGTTAACGCCCAATCTGGCTGCCGGCTGTACAAGCTCAGATTTCGTTCACTTGCTTCATCGGGGGCATTACATACCGCTGTAATACATACATATATATACACATATCACCTATATTATCAATTAAACAGAATTAATAAATTCCTTACACATTTATCCATACAGACCTGCTGCTCTCCAGTGTTTTCTAAATAAAGAGGAAGGACACCAGTGGCTGCGTGTATTCTCGTGCAGCCTCTCTAATTCCTATTGGTGCCTCTTATACAATTTCATTCTAAGAT
This sequence comes from Eublepharis macularius, assembly GCF_028583425.1. Classification (NCBI taxonomy): domain Eukaryota; kingdom Metazoa; phylum Chordata; class Lepidosauria; order Squamata; family Eublepharidae; genus Eublepharis; species Eublepharis macularius. The sequence goes on from NC_072798.1 coordinate 6,461,093, forward strand.
CAACCATTCCATTTAAAGGGACCGAAAAATTCTGATTCTCAAGTTAATTTACTCCATAAAAAGCATATTGTACCAACAATTCATATGGATTCATTTATAGAAAACAATTTAAAGAAAGTTCATTATTCAAACCTAATGGTTTAACAGTCTGTAACTCATGAATCCAGAATGCCTCCCTCCGCAGAAGAACCACCTCAAGGACTGCAACTTTAAAGGGCCTCTCGTCGTGAGTCCTTTCCACAAAATGTTGGACTAAAGGTGCCTCCAATATTTTGTTCCAAATCCGAGACATATGTTCCAGCATGCGGACTTTAAGGGGTCTAGTAGTACAACCAACATAAAATAATCTCCAGGTAATGGCTGGAGATCTCTCAGAATTACAATTTGTCTCCAGGCCACAGAGATCAGTTCACCTGGAGAAAATGGCTACTTTTGGGGGTGTACTCTATGGAATTTTGTCACGCCAAGTTCTTTTCCCTCCCCAAACTGTACTTTCTCCAGGTTTCTCCAGGTTTCACCTCCCAGATCTCCAGGAATTTCCCAACTTGGAGCTGGCAGCTCTAGGCAGGACCTACTATCCTTCCGCTGGGCCTGCAAGATAGAGTTGTTCTGCCAGGTATATGGCTGAGGCTGGGCCTCCGCCGGCCTGAAAAAAGGGGTGTATAAAATTTTTAACCCTCCCTGTGAAGGCTGTCCACCATCCTGTTTTAAAGGTGTATTAATACACTGTTTTAATTTAGATGAATTTTTAATTGTATTTTAATATGTTGTTATCTGCCCCGAGCCTGCTTGCGGGGAGGGCGGAATAGAAATTTGAAATAAATATTTTTTTAAAAAAATAGTATTTATTGTTGTTTCAGTAACTTTCTTAGTAAGATTTCGTGAATTCTTTTGTTCTGTGATACTCGGGCATGGCAAGCTTTTAGCTTTGTTGGGTTGAGTCTGTTTTATGCGAGGCTACGTCCCTCAACGGAGACACACTCCAAGTAACACAGCGGCTAAAGAGCAGCTTCCAGAATAGCCAAATTCCAGCCAAGGAAGAAAGAGAGTTACGGCTGACCAGCGACAGCACAGGTCTCCTAGGTAGAGTCTTCTCTTAAGAGAGGCTCAGTTAAATACAGCTTTGGCAGACAGGATAGAGTGAAAGCGAAGAAGAAAACAGGAGGGTGCTAATCCTTTAGCTAGGATTTCTCCCAAAATGTGGATTTGGCAGCAATCACAATTATCTGGTGAGATATATTTAAAGTCGATGTATAAAGAACAGTCAAGATTCAGGAAAGCCAGCTTTTCAGCAATGGCTCCTGTTTATCTGCATCCTGGAAGCTCGTGGTTTTCTCATGCTATTTCCTGGCAGGTGAAGAATCCGGACGTCACTGTTCTAATTCCTGCCTGGCATCGAATCCTAAGAGATTCCCGCGTGAGATCACAGGGCCGAGAAAAGGGCTGATTTACCGCAAAAGGCCTTGAGCTGGGGCACTTCAGGGAGCAGAGGTGGCATCTCATGATCTCACCGCATCTTCCTTGAAAATGGCGTCTCTCTTGGGCCCAAGCTAATTTACTATCCACTCCCGTGGGATTTTGTGGGCCTCCTGAAGCGGCCTGGTACAGAGGTAGACTTTTGGTTTATCAAGGCAGGGTTTTTTTTGCTCTGCCTTACCTGCTCTTTGATCCTTTTAACAAGACATGCTGGGGATTGAACCTGGGACCTTCCGTGTGAAAAGCAGATGCTCTACCCGCAGAGCACAACCCCTCCCATGAGCCTATTCAGTTCCTCAAGTGGAGTAAATGTATAGAATTGCACTGTCAATCTGCAACTTAAAGCTTACCTAGATGTCTAGGGCAAGAGACCAGTAGCACCTATGAGGCTTATATCTTGGAGAGCGGATGCCAAATTCAGCATCTGAAATCACTCCACTCTCCAAGATATAAGGACAGATGGACTCACATATTCTAGCTGTATCTGAAGAAGTTCAGCCTGTGACTCACAAAAGCTCATACCCTACAATAAATTTTGTTAGTTTTATAGGCTCTACTGGTCTGTTACTCTTTTCTACTGCTACAGACAGACGAACATCTAGATGTCCAGGGTATGAACGTTCAAGGGTCAGAGTGCCCTTTGTAAGATACAAAGAGTGGAAAAAAGCAGTCCTTATAAACCATGGAGAGGGCAGGAGGGTATTGTAGAAGCTAGCCATAATAATACATGTTGTAATTAGCTTGATACCTGTGCAACTTTTTTTTGTAAGGATAATGGATTTCCGTTCCACGAGGCTAAATGTGGTGCCTTCCATGAAGATAGTTTCAGGTGAGAAGCCATGTTGGTCTGTAGTAGAAGAGCAAGATTCGAGTCCAGTAGCACCTTAAAGACCAACTAGATCATATCTGAAGAACAGCGCTCTGACTCTCCAAAGCTCATACCCTGGAAATCTAGTTGGTCTTTAGGATGCTACGGGACCTGAATCTTGCTCTTCTGCTACAGACCAACGTGGCTTCCCACCTGACACTGATCGTTTTCTTGCTTCTGATTAGCCCTTCCTTGCTCCTGCTTATACTTCCTTTATCTGCAAGATGATTTTGTGTAATGAATGTGTCGCAGCTTTGTGTAGACTTCCCTGTATTCCCTTCTTTGGCTGTCAGTTCTAGGAACGGCATTCCATGGCAGATAGACCCCCAAACCCCTCATAGCAAGCACTCCAGGGCATTGGATGGAAAGGTTTTATTATAGAGATCCAGTAAGTTCATGGGTACATCCATAGATGGATAAGTTGGCAGGAATGAGGATACAAGCAGATGCACTTTGATATAAGGATCATGATTCCCCACTCCCCTTGGGCAGTTAGCAACTAGGCGCAAAAATCCCAAAGTCTCATAAGAACACACTAGTTTTGTCTTGGCAGAGAAAGGTAAAGATTACAAGGAATCCAACTCCCTCTGTCTCTTGTGAAGAGTTACAGTACAGCTGCAAGGTCAACAAGCAGATTCCCGCGATAACAGGCTCAGACCACGGATGGCATGATTATAATGGTTACAGTATATGAGCATGGCATGAAAGCACAAAGGGTATCACTACATTGATCAGATCAATACAGAGAGCAGCAAATATATGAATGGCATGGATGAATGGTGTGCAGACATGACATTGGCTTTGTGAAGCTACATTACCTTCCTTCCTTCCTTCTCTAATCTGCTTGCTTGGGCGTCTTTTCTGGAATTGACATTGGCTTGGCTTCTTGAGCATGCACCTGCTTTCTTCAGATGCCTTGGCTTGACTCTCTCGCTTGGAAAAAGCCACACAGGCTGTGTTACTGGCCCAGCTGGGCTTTGCAAAGGAACACAGGCTTTCTCCAAGACGCAGGAGTCTGTGATATAGCAGGTTTCTGTCTTAAGGTGCTTGCTTGAATTTGGTAATGACCAGGAAGAAAAAAGGGGGTCTGGGGGAAAAGTCCCCACAAACTCAACCTAAACAAGCAGAGGAACAAAATAGAGGGGTTGAGTAACAACCTAAAAATATATATTAGAAAGCAGGGCTTTTTTTCATCTGGAATACGGTGGAATGGAGTTCCGGAACCTCTTGAAAATGGTCACATGGCTGGTGGTCGCTGGAGTGGTGTGGAGGGCAATCTAAACTCCCCTCTGTCTGGCAATCAGGGGGTGGGGCCACCAGCCATATGACCATTTTTGCTGAGGGCAATTTAAACTTTAAAAAACTCCCCCCTTGTTACAGCTGACCCAAAGTGACATCATTGGCCCTGGGAGCATGCATGCACTTTGTGCACGCACATGTGGTATCAGGGGCACCACCTTCCACCAAGAGTTACCCCCTGTGCTGGCAACCCACCGAGTTCCACCACCTCTTTTCCCAGAAAAAAAGCCCTGCTGGAAAGTATTTATTATAATTGTGCACAAATGTAGATTAAAAACAAGTTTAAAACATAAGGTCTGAATGGCAGGCTACATGTATACGCTAAAACCTGCTAAAACATCTCAAGGTACAGATGATGGTACAGTGCAATGACCAACACAAATAGACCAAGGTACAGTGAAAAAAACCAACCAGATGCATTTCGGCCCTAAGGCCTTCCTCAGTGGTCAATTGTAAACAGTTTATGATCAAACACACCCACACATGTAGAAACTGATCATGCACTGCTTCCCTCAGCCTCTGAGATCTATTTTAAGGTGTGGTAGATGCCCCTGTGTCTTGTCTCCTGGCTCTTGTTCCAGCCAATCATGTGGATTTGTTTCTGTTTTCAGAAATTGGCCTTTGGCCTGCCTCCCTGCCTTGTAACACATAATGGCGGCCCTTCAACCATCCTTCTTGCATTGGGATTTAATGACACTGTGTAATTCACCTCGAGTCTCAGTGAGAAAGGCGGACTATGAATAACATAAATAAATAGAAATTAAAAATAAACAATGGACTGCAAGTTGAACCTAATTTGCACAAGTTCTTCCAGCAGCTGTGCCCAAAGTTCCTGTGAATAGTGTCTTTAGGGTTGTCAGGTTACTTGAGTCCCCTGGCAGGAGCCTGGGAGCCTGGTACTTACCCTGCGGAGGCTTCAGCACGTGCGTGCGCTCCTGGTGCATGTGATGACATCACTTCTGGGAAGTGATGTCATCATGCAGGTCAAAAGGTGGCCCAGGAGCATTCCCGTGCTCGCCAAAGGGCTGAATCGCCCCCCCCCAGTCCCGATTCAGCCTGAAATGGGGCTGTTGTGGGGTGCAGGAGCACATTGTGGCGGGGTGTGTGTGTCACACTGCCTGAGTGTGCTCTACGCCATGGGGGGGCACCAAGGGGATGCATCCCCTGTTGGCCAGGTAAGTGGGGGTAGGGGGAGGAGGTGGGAGCAGGGGATCCCGCGCCCCAGACGGGGGAATGGCAAGCCTAAGTGTCTTGTATGGCAAAATGTTACCCTCCTACATACACCACGTCTGACAATGGGAGAGCCTGTACTCCTAGGAGCAGATCCCAAAGGTTGTGCGATGAACTGACTTTCCAACAAAGTTGCAACCTGTGTGCTTTTACTTCGGAATAAGCCCCACTGAGCACAGTGAGTCTTCTTACTAGGTAACCAGAGACAGGGCTGGGTTGTAAGATTTCCTCTGTTCAAAGGGAAAGGTGCTAATCCATGGCCCGGTTTCCCTGAATTATTGTTCAAAACTTACTTTTAAAATAGCTCCCCATGTTTGTTCCTCAGTTATGAGGGTTTCAGCTTTGGGGGAATTATAAAGAATCTGCTGGCTGCAGTTCTTAAGCTGGTAACAAATCACAAAGCTTCCTGCCCCCCTACCTTGAAGATTATGGATTGTTCTGTTTTTCAAAAGCAGAAACAAAACAGTTCCAGAAGTGCTTGGTACACTGTGTACCAGGATGATTGCTTGTGCACATGCTTTTGGAATGAATGGCAGCTGTGAGCCGCATTGTAACCTCACGGCCTCAGTGGCTATGCAGATAATTCAGTTGGAATAACGCAGAAATAGCTCTGGGATGAAGGTTAGATAACTAAGTACAAGAAGTGCAAGTGAGCTTCCCTGTGGCTCCTGCCGACAATGTTCAAGATGACATGAATGTGTTTTGCGTGCTGCCATGTGTGAGAATGAATGAACGTGAGCCACAGAGCACGAGATCCCCTCTGCCTCTCCTTGTCTCCTCTGGGTCCCAGCAAGGATCTGGTTTTTATTTTATTTATTTTAATTTGTGTTTTTGCATCAAAAGAAGCACTGAAGGGTGATTAATAACGTTAGAAATATGTAAAATAATACAACAGATTCGGAAGCTGGAGAAAGGGCTCTAGTGGCCTTTTATTACATGCTAAGGGTCATGCCAATTGCCACTTTGGGGTCAGGAAGTAATTTTCCTCCTGACCAAATTGGCTGGGAATCCTGGAAGAGTTTTGCCTTTCTCTGGGCATAAAGCAGGGGTCACTGGGAGAGGTGAGGGAGGAGAGAACTATGAATTTCCTGCATTGTGCAGGGGGTTGGACTAGATGACCCTTGGGTTCCCTTCCAAATCTATGTTTCTATCATAAGAATCAAGAACATTAACATGAAAGCTCCAGGCAAACAACACCTTTATTCAAGGCCTGCCAGAAACAAGAACTTCTTCAATTTATATCAGAAGGCTTCTAAAGATTGCTATTCTTGAGGAAGGGAGTTCCACAGGATGGGAGAGGCAGCTGTATCCAACCTTCTCCCTTTCAGCTTATATTTTCTTCCTCAGCTGCCTGGATGGTAGGTGTGGTCAGGTGGACACAGTAGCTTGCAGTCTGGTTTTCCTGAGAATGCCTCACAAGTAACACTTGGTCATTCAAGTGATGTCAAATAGTGATCCTAAATCAGTGTCCGTGTACCTCAGTGGCCTCTTTGCAATCTGTTAGATGAATTTTTCGAGCCCAGCTCCAAAAATTCAAACTTGTCTTCTTCATGCCCAGATTCACAAAGCTCAGACTGTTCCTTTGAGCCCTTACCTGGCTTCTGGTCTACACTCCATATTTCATTTATTAAATAACAACAACAACATTTGATTTATACACCGCCCTTCTGGACAACTTAATGCCATACTCAGAGCAGTTTACAAGTATGTTATTGTTATCTCAGCAACAATCACTCTGTGAGGTGGGTGGGGCTGAGAGAGCCCTGAGAGAGCTGTGACTGACCCAAGGTCACCCAGCTGGCTTCAAGTGGAGGAGCAGGGAATCAAACCTGGCTCTCCACATTAGAGTCCTGCTGCTCTTAACCACTACACCAAACTGGTGTCGTATATACTCAGATAGAGCCCCCAAAGTGGCAGACATGAAAACATTTCAACATTAACATTTACAATAAAGTATATATACAATAATTCAATAAAAACGTATAACCCACATAACACCAAAACCAGCAAGGAAGGCCAGTAACAGTTACTGGGGGTAATGACTCGGTGCTTGGACATTTACCTTTGCCTACCAAGCAAAACAAAAAAGTCTTCACTTGCCAGCGGGAAACTATGATAGAAGGAGATAGACAAATCTCCCTGGAGAGGGAGTTCCAAAGTTTTGGGGCTGCAACCAAGAAGACCCTTTCTTGAGTTGCCCACCCTTCTGGCCTCAGATGGGGGCAGGCATCTGGAGCAGGGCCTTTGAAGATGACCAGAGTGGATGAGCAGGTTCATACGAGAGAAGGCTTTTAGTTTTTAATTGTTTATTGGATAAAAGTCTAGTTCAGTGGACCATTAAAGAAATGTCACTTCTGTTAGCACACCATTCAAGAATCTAAAAAGGGGGCTTTTTCTTTGTTTGGTGGTACAAGAATGGGGGCCATAGCTCAGTGGGAAAGTATGTCTTTCCCACTGAAGACCTCCAGTTAAATCCATGGCATCTCCAGTGATAAGTGTTGGAAATGGCCTTTCTCTGCCTGAAACCCTGCAGACCCTCTGCCAGTTAGAGTAGTCAATACTGTGAAAAATGAACCAGTGGTATGATTCTCTAGAAAGCAGTTAAATGTGTTCAATAGCTTGGCATGGCCTTTAATACCATTTCCCTCTTACCTTTTGTTCCCAGCTCTTGACCATTGATGATAATTTCTGTGGCCTGGATATGAACGCCCCTCTGGGAGTGTCTGAGATGGTGCGAGGGCTCCCCATCTTCACCGAAGACCGGGACAGAATGACGTCTGTCATTGCTTACGTCTACAAGAACCACTCTCTGGCTTTTGTGGGCACCAAGAGCGGCAAGCTGAAAAAGGTAGGATGCGCTGTTCCTGATCTGGTGCGGTTTATAATGAAGGAGATGCCTCAAATGGGATGGTTGTAGGTCCATGTCATTTCTGTTTTCTAAAGATGTATCCTGCTGAGCTTTAGTGAATGGAAATGGAATCTAACTGGGACTCAGCTTGAGCCAAATCTTGTCCTCTCCGTGGCAGTCTGCAGTCTGTTGGGTGGTATATGTCTAGATGGACACATGGAATGGATGCTTGCATTTGGAAATAGCTTAAAGAGGCCTTCCAAAACACAACTCATGCGCTGCTTGTTATCGTGGCAGCCTCACATGGAACGTCAGAGCTTAATCATGCATGGATGTTAGCGTTGGCTCTCTGAAGAATAAATGTTATTCCCAGTAATGCCAGTTTATGAAAAACAACTTGGTTTTTGATGAGTATTATGTGTAAAAGCAACAGGGCCAGCCGTATTATTCTGTTACAGCAAAAATAACAGCGAGTCTTGGGGCACCTTAAAGATGTGTGGCCAATCCTTTATGAACCTTAACCTTGTTTCATAAAATGCATGCCTGTCCTTGCCTACAAAAGCGTACGTTGTAATGAAAGTGTTACTTTAAGGACTTAACTGCTAATGCTGATTGGATTGCCACCACGGATTCTATATCAAGAGATGTCCTTCCCTTGGCGTCCGAACTGATCTCCCTTGGGCACCGTCCAAGAGAATGGGACATTCACCCTTGGCTTCGTAGTGGCTTTCCACTGTTACAGCAATTTCAGTTTATCGTTTGTGGCCATCTGCATTTGTATTCTGGAGCCAACGCTGAGGCTGAAAGAGGCATTTAACTCTGGTTTTGGCAGGTGCTTTGATTGTCTCTCAAGATCCATCGGAGGTGACCTTCGAATGGAGAGAGATTGGCTCAGTATATTGCAGGCAATGGTCTAACGAATGACTCATGTATATTCTGCTCTTGTAAGAGGAAACGTCATTCTGGTGGAATGCTGTGCGCTTCCTGACTTTGATCTAGTGAAAATATTCTGGCGGTGAGTGAAGAAAGGACTACAGAAGGGCAGGGCTTTTTTTCTGGGAAAATAGGTGGTGGAACTCAAGGCCGCACAATGACATCACTTTGGGTTAGCTGGAACAAGGGGGGGGGGTTAAAGTTTATATCACCCTTGGCGAAAATGGTCACATGGCCAGTGGCCCTGCCCCCTGATCTCCAGACAGAGGGGAGTTTAGATCGCCCTCTGCACCACTCAGCGGCACGGAGGGCAACCTAAACTCCCCTCTGTCTGGAGATCAGGGGGCAGGGCTACCGACCATGTGACCATTTTTAAGAGGTGCCAGAACTCCATTCCACCATGTTCCCGCTGAAAAAAAGCCCTGAAGAAGGGTGCAATTTTGCTCAGACTTGTGTTGTAAATGGTGGTGAATGAGAACGTGAATAGGAGTCCTTGGGGATCTCTGTTTTTAAATGAAGGAGAAGGCTAACATAAGCCTTCTCTCTGGGTGGAGAATGATTGGGCTTTGGACTGGATGCTTGGGACGAATTCTGACATAAGGTTGAAAGTGTTTAATGGGACCATTGCTTCCCTGATTCCCCCCAAATTCTGATCCGTGGGACATAATTATCTACAGGGGTGCTATTTAGGGTAGGTGTTGAAGGAACAATTGTCTTCTCTCATGTTTCAAAGTTACATATTGCTAGGCATCAGGAGCATCGCTCTCTTTAGCCAACTTGCTGTGACTGCTGTTATTAAACTGTTAAATGGGTCAGTGTGCCAGGTGTGCATGGCAAAGGCACAAATCCTTTGCTCAGAAAACGAGTGCCCTGTGCTGCTATTGCTGCAGTAGGTGTCCGTAAAACAGGTAGTTTTCTAGAGGACCAGGCCGATGATGCTGTGTTCAGGCAAACGTCCTTCCAAGCTATTCTGCTTGCAAATACTATTGCCTCAGATGCTTTCCCCTACAAGCTTGTTTCACCTCCGAGTGTAGAAACTAGTGAGGAGGGACTGAACAGGTAATCTTTGGGATGGGATATTGCCAGTTGCTTACCCCTACTGTTGCTATTGTGATGCATACACATAGCTGCCAAAATGCATAGCCCTCTCCCCCTTTTTATGTTTGCAGTTTTTCTTTGAGCGAATCTAATAGCTGGACCTTTTACTGAATGCCGGACCCCCCTCCGTTGAAATCAGTAGACTTCAGAAACCTTGATTCCCCGTAACCCTTTATTACTGAGATCATAAATGCTTTCATTAGACTGAATCCGTTGCGTGTGTCTTAGAGAATTAGTTTCACTTGTAAATAAATATGTAGTGTCGAGTGTATGACACACAACACAACTAATTAGAAAGAAGCAGTGGGTCTGCAGTCCTTAGAAAAACGTTCCTGGGAGTAAGCCCTGTTTAATACAATGGGGCTAAGTTCTGAATGGATCTTCTTAGGATAACTTCCTGACTATCAAAGCGTTTACAGAAAATGTAAATGTTTCAGAGTTCTACTGTGGCTTATCTCGGATTTCCTCAACCTGGTTGAATCTGTAGGCACTTTGGAAATTGACAGCTTCCCGCAGGTAGCGGGAGATTTCCTACCCCGCTCTAACCCCTCCACTCTGTTTCCCAAGCACCAGAAGAAGGAAATCGATCAAAAATATGGGTGGTGTGTTAATGTCACTTCCACCAAAAACCGGACTATGTCTGGATCCAAGTTACTAAGCCAAATTACGGATGCTTCCAACTGAACTGGAAATTTGGGCACCCATGTTTGTCTGCTCTCCACCATATAAATATTTGGAGGATATTTATATGATGAAGGATATTTATAAGATGAAGGATTCTTTCCATTTTTTAAGTTCTTTTCTTTTCTTTTTTTTTGATCCTTTCAAGTTGGAGCCCTTTCACTGTTAGAAGGTTTAAAGAATGCTTCTGCTCTGCTCATTGAATGCTCTGCTCATTGATATTCCAGACCGAAGAACATCAAAATGGCAACAGCATTTGATGTACAGAGAGCGAAAAATGGCTTCCGGTGGGGTAAATCGGTTGTTCTGTGGAAGTGCCTGAGGCAGAATGCATTAAAAAAAAAACAAGACTTTGATGGAGTGTGTTCAGGGGCAGAAAAGAAGGGAGGGGCTCTGTAGGTGGCACAACTTGGTTCAATCGGACCATGAGGATTCTGGTATGTTGCTCATAGGCAGAACAGTCCATTGGTTTGTGCCTGCTTTGGTCACTGCAGTGCCATGTGCATGAGGTTCACATGTATCAAGATGGCAGCCGAGGGATGGGTGGAAGTTTGCAGGAGCTTGACTGAATCTAGATCTTCTCCTCGATGGATCGGGTCTCTTCTGCCTTGTTCAGCTGTCACTGTGGAATGCAATGGGGCCAATTCCGAGTAAATCCTGGCAATATTACTCTTTCTTCTTCTCCTTGACTTTCCTCTTCTTGGCTGTGCAGAGCCCCCAGGCTCTTGTCAATAAAATCCTCCCCTTCCTTGATTTCCTAAAGGGTGGTGATCCTCTCCTCCAGGCTCTGAACCTTTTCTTCCAAAAGCCTGACCAGCTTACGCTTCTGGCAAGTGAACTCCATCTTCTCTTCTGGGAGGAAAACAAACATGGCACACTCCATGCAGGTGACTGCGAAAGGGGTCAGTAGACATGATTGCCTTCCAAATATATACCCAGAGTACTCTCAGCAGAGTTTCGGGTCCCTCGGGTCCCCCAGGTTAAGAGCCACAGGCCAAGAGCCCTTTAGCTCTCGCCCTCTGGCGAGGCGGAGCCTTTTGTTTCAAAAGGTCACTTCCTGCCTAGCCCAGCAGGGCCCCAGGACAGTAGGGGGCGGGGCTTGTAACCAAGAGCCACACCAACCAGCAGCAAACAACAGCAATTCACTCAGCCCCCAACAGCCCCACACAGAACTTAACCAGGACCACTCTCTAGCAAGCTACACAGAACCCACTCCCCCTCAGCTTCTCACACAGTAGCTAGGAAAGGCAAAAGGTAGAAAGACAACAAACCCTTACCTTCTAGCTTCAGCTCTCCACCATGTGCTCTTGCCCAGCCCAGGTTACTTTTTGTTAACTCTTAAGGTGCCACGCTCATACCCTTGAGCGTGTCCTACATTGCAGCGAAGTTCAGCGGAACCGCCTTCATGGAATGCTAAAGTCTCCCAGGGTTTTTAAATTTTTTTTAAAATTAATTAAATTAATTAATTAATCTGAATTAATAAAATTTAATTTAATTAATTTTAAATTTTATTTTAAATTTTATTTTAAATTTTAAATTTTAATTTTAAATTAAAATTTAATTTTAATTAATTTTAAAAAATTATAACAATAAACTATTAAACTATATACAATCATGAATTTGCAGCCATACAAGAAGTTAATACTAAAATCCGTTAATAAATACATACATCAAAATTAATCAACACATAACATGTCATAATAAGTAACAATTGGATGCATATTAAAGCAGTTTAGAGGGTTATATCTGAGCATATATCTGAACAAATACAAGGAGAAAGTACTTGTAAATTCTAACATATTAAATTGACAGATTATGTATATATTTGTATATGTATGAAAGAGTTTAAGACCAGGTAAGGAACTATTATTTTTGAGGTATTCAAAGAAAGGAAACCATTTCTCAATAAAGTTGGTGGTTCTTGGAAAATTTTCTACATGGTAAATTTTATTGTATAGCTTTTCTGATATATAATGGTCCCAGATTTTTGTGTGCCAGTTATCAATTGAGGGTGTAGACTTGGATTTCCAAAAGGTAGCCGTTGCGCTCTTCGTGGCTACTAGTAGGGTGGCTATTAGGTCTCTTCTTATGGTTGAAATTTGGTCTGGGTATTTGTCCCATTGGTCCAATAGAATAATTTCTGGCATCGGGGGGATTTCGTATCCTGTTATTTTCCAAAATGATTCAATATGTTTACACCTCCACCAACAATGGGCAAAGTTCCCTTCCTCCCCACAATTTTTCCAGCAGTCTCCAGGGGTTCAACAAGACCATCAGTCCTAGTACATTTTTATCCCACCCTTCCTCCAGTGTGAATGGGTCTCCTTCATTTTATCTTCCCAACAACAACCCTGTCTGGAAAGTGAAGCTGAGAGTGAGTGATTGGTGATTAACTGAGCATGCTCTCTAGGGTTGCCAGGTCCCTTGACTCCTCCGGCAGGAGATTGGGAGCCTGGTACTTACCCTGACCTGTCCTAGGTCTTTTTCTTTGCACGCGTGCTCCTGGCTTGCGTGATGATGTCACTTCCGTGAAGTGACGTCATCATGCTGGTCAAAGGTGGCTGTGCGGGGCAAAGGGCACTCCTCCACGCTCCCCGAGTGGCACAGTTCAGCCCAAAACAGGCCTTTTGTGGGGTGCTGTGTGGGGTGCAATTTGGCTGCTGTGGCCGTGGGAGCGTGCTGCACCGCCCAGGGGTGCACTGCATCCCTGGGGAGTGCCCTGGGGAGCAAGCCCCCTGCTGGCCAAGTAAGTGAGCACAGGGGAGGGAAGGGTAGGAGCAGGGGATCCCCCGCCCCGGGGGGGTGGGTGGGAATGGCAGGCCTAGTGCTCTTCTTAGCCTTCCATGAGATGCTCTAGATAAGCCTAGTGTGCTTCGGTAGGGGAGTATAATCTGTTCTGCATGTGTCCAGCTGTATCCAAAACAGTTGCTACAGCAGGGCAGAAAAGCACCACCCTCTTGTTATGCGTTCTGTGTACATGCGCAGCATTGTTCACTGTGGTTGCAGCTGTGATGCTTTGTCTTAGACAAAGACATAGAATAAAAGACATAGAAATAGCACAAAAGACATAGAAATAGAACAAAAGATCCAGTCAATGTAAAAGGAGGTTGTATTGGTTAATTCCGTTGGATGGTTTTGGCCCCTCATGGTTTGGATTATAATGAGAGCTGCTGTCACATAATGTCTGTAAGAGACTGAACTGCAGAGTAGGAAGGTATTTTCAGTTCAGATCTCATCTCTGCTGTGGACTCACTAAGGTGGCCTTAAGCAGGGTACTTTTTCTCACCCCCATAATGCCAAAATACTTGCCTACATTACAAGTTTGTTGTAAGGATTAAAGCAAAATAATAGGTGTGGAGCACTTTGAACTCTCTCTAAAGTGCTTTAGAATGACATTTTATTTAAAATATTTATAACCCCTCTTTTCTTCAAACAACTAGGACTTGAGGTGAGTAACAAAGCAAAAATGCACACAGTAAATTATAAATAAAGAAAACCCATATACATTTAATGAAATAAACAGCTAACATTAAAAGGTCCCTATGATGATTTCTGTGTTTTCATTCCCACCAGGGTGGGGGCCTTCCTCAGCTTTTCTTGGAAGTCATTTCAGGAAAGAGGGGCCACCACTGAAAAAGCCCTTTACTGTTTGGTTTGATGGCCACAGCTTAGTTGGTGGGGTGGGGGGGATATACATCCAAAAGTTGCCACATATGTTGGGAGAGACAAGAGATGATCCTTCAGATATATGGGCCGCACGTAGAGATGTCAAATGGGCTGGCGTCCCTGGGAGCTTTGGGAGTACAGCAAGGGGTGAAAATAATGTTGGGCTACATGCCAACATCATGTCTGGGCAGAAACTCTATGGTATTACCTGGGTTTTGCCCAGACATCAGTACGTAGTCTATGTAATTTTCACCCCCCTTATTTCTCCTTCAGGCCGAAGAGGGAGGGCCCTTCCTCAGCAGATTGTCTGACCAAAGTTGGCACATGGCACGCCTAGCCCCAGGCCATGCAAGGCTTTAAAGACCCATAAGACATTTTGGAAGTCTTTCATTCATAGGGTCATAGGGTTGCCAGGCCCCCTCAATGTACCAGCTGGGGATTGGGCCCTGGCTCTTACCATTGAGGGGGGGAGCACGCACGCGAAGTGCGCGCATGCTCCCTCAAGTGTGATGACATCACTTTCCGGAAGTGATGTCATCACGCAGCCCTAGGAGCACACCCACACTCCACAGGGGCTTGGGTTGGGGGCTGCTGCGGCATGCAAGAACTCTCCTGCCCTCCACAGCAGCCCAAAATGTGCCCCGCAGCACCTGAAACGGGCCTGTTTTGGTGCAGATTGGGCCTGTTTTGAGCCACTGTGGAGTGCAGGAGTGCTCCTGCTCTCTGCAGCGGCCCCAAATGGGCCAGATCAGCACCAAAACAGGCCCGAAACGCCCCCATTTTGGCATGGATCAGGCCCGTTTTGGGCTACTGCAGAGCACAGGAGCATTCCCGAGCTCCGCAGTGGCCCCAATTTGGGCCAAAACAGGTCTGATCCTGGTGGCTGCTGTGCGTGGGAGCGCACAGCTCCGCAGGGGAGCGTGCATGGAAGGTGCACGCCCCTCCCGCTTGTCAGGTAAGTGGGGGCGGGGGCGGGAGATCCTCCACCCCTGCTGGGGGTCTGGCATCCCTACAGGGTCACCATAAATCAAAGGCAACTTGACGGCACATAACACACACACCAGTACCTTAAACTGTACCTGGAAAACGGATGAGTAGCCAATGAAGAGATTGCAAAATGTGAATTGTAAGATCCCAGCAGTTAGCCCCTGATTACAAACGGTCTGCTGTTGTCTGTGGTGGGTACAGTTTCCAAATAGTCTTCAAGGGCAGCCCCGCGTTGAGCATGTTGCAGTAATCCAGTCTTGAGTCAAGTTATTATTACTAGTAATATGTTCCTGTGATGTATATTCTCTCTGGTTTTAAGTCCTTATATTGTCAACTTTTCCTCAAGAATTAAGATGACAGTTTGGAAAACTTTGCTTGTCTTCTTTTCTCCCCCTGTGCAGTTTTAGAATTGATTGATGTTTGTTGTTTATATGTTTATATAAAAGATGATACAGATCGTATTTCACGCTCCCGAGACGTCCAATTCGTGCGAGTCTTGCAAAGTACCCGGAATCATAAAGCAGCATCAGTTTGGTTGATATACAAATGTCAACCACGTCAAAGGAATTTTTCCAGTGACACTTGCAATTGAAGTAAAATATTGTGCTTTACAGGAGCGTATTATTAAAATGAAAACGAGTAACGTATCGGGAGACTGGCCACGTAACCAAGACAACAAAGGGAAAGGAACAAGACAGCTTGAGTGGTAGAGAAGGAGGAGGAATGTGGAACGGAGAGGTTAAACACACACATACACACCACCATGAAGATCTCAAGGCAAATTACCGTGTATAGCACAACTCTCTATGGTGCAGGACTTGCTAGGTTGCAAACTGCTGATTTAAAAGTTTGGAGCGCACATCTGTCATCTGTGAATTTGCCTTCCTCTGAGATGCTAAGCCAAAGTCCGGGGCACCTGTGGCTGTTAAAAAGCTTGTGGCATCTTGCCCAAGATATATGGACTTGCGGCGTCTTGGGCCGATCCCATTCCCACTAATTGCTTCCCTGCTGCTCCGGTTGGGTTTGGTATATTTGTCTCAAAGTGGATTTTTTTCCCCTGTCTTGAGCTGTCATGAAATATTGATATATGGGGCTGTGCGGCTGTCTGGTTGCGTTGGGGAAGATACTTCCCTTCCATGATGAGTGAGGTGACATCTTGCAAGACGGGATGATAATAAATAATCCTGCCTGGCCATTTGATGGCAATCTAGCGAGTTGCACTCCAGTGGTGAGACTTCTTGACATGACGAGAGCAAAGCTTCATCTAGGCAATGCAGACCTGTGCAGAACTACATCTGCAGAAAACTCATATTAAGCGATGAGCAGCATCTCTTAGGCGCTGCTAGGGATTGCTGAAAGGTGTTAGAATTATGATTTTGGATTTGAATGGCCAAGGAATGGGGGAGCTCTAGATGAACTGTCCCTGGGTGAGGAAGTGTGTGGTAGAGCACAACTGTTACACCTGTGCAGTTTTGGGTGTTGTGCTGCTCTTGCTGAATCGGGATGCTTTAGCAAGACTGGAGAATGAGTCATTGCCGTGTGGCAACAAGCATGAAATTCCTAATACTATTTAAGGTGTCCATATAGTTTGTGGTGGTGGAAGGAATTTGCAAGACAGAATCAGGAGACTGGAGTGGGGCTTAACTTTTCGCCTGTCCTCTGCAACTCTCCTCCTCAGCTTGCTCTATTGCTGTGTATTGTGTCAGTTTCATTTGAGAGCCAGTTTGGTGTAGTGGTTAAGAGCACGGGACTCTAATCTGGAGAGCTGGGTTTGATTCCCCACTCCTCTACTTGAAGCCAGCATGGTGACCTTGGGTCAGTCACAGCTCTCTTGGAGCTCTCTCAGCCCCACCCACCTCACAGGGTGTTTGTTGTGGGGATAATAATGGCATACTTTGTAAACCACTCTGAGTGGGCATTAAGTTGTCCTGAATGGCGGCATATAAATCAAATGTTGTTATTATTTCAGTGCACATGCCTTATACTGTATCAGACCATTGGTCTGTCAAGATTGGCATTGCCTATCTGACTGGCCAAATCTCTCGAGGGTCTCAAGGGGAAGTCGTTCACATCACCTACTGCCAGAGGAGTTAACCGTTTTAGTTTTAGATCCAGGAGTTAGCCGAGTTAGTCTGTAGTAGCAAAACAGAAAAGAGTCCAGTAGCACCTTTAAGACTAACCAATGCATGCATCTGACGAAGAGAACTATGATTCTCGAAAGCTTATGCTACAGTAAAGTTGGTTAGTCTTAAAGGTGCTACTGGACTCTTTCCCGTTTTAGTCTGTAGTTGTAAAATAGTAAAGAGTCCAGTAGCACCTTTAAGACTAGCCAACTTTTTAAAACATAAGCTTTTGAGAACCACAGCTCTCTTCGTCAGATGCCTGGTCCTTTTAACTGGAGACGTTGAAGATTGAACCTGGGACCTTCTGCATGCCAAGGAGATTCTCTACTACAGAACCACGCCTCCTCCTTGGAGACTAGTCTCCACTGAGCCTCTTATTGCAGTTCTTCAAATGCTAAAGAATAAAAGGAAAGACTTCAGGTTGGACCCTGAGGCTTATCTTCACTGTTGAGACTGGTGTTGCCTCTGACAAAACAATGAAGTTGCCAGCTCCAGGTTGGGAAATCCCTGGAGATTGTGAGGGTGGAGCATCAAGAAGGGAGTATTTGGGGAGGGGAGGGACCTCAGCCTGGTAAAGTGCCATAGATTCCTCCCTCCAAAGCAATCATTTTCTCCGAGTCCGAGAGGATAATTTTTGGTCGGTAGCTGTGTTGGTCTGCAGTAGAACATCAGTATTGGAGTCCAGTGGCACCTTAGAGACCAACAAAATTTTCAGGGTGCAAGCTTTCGAGAAGGGAGTTCTGATTCTCGAAATCTTATGCTCTGAAAATCTTGTTGGTTTCTAAAGTGCTACTGGACTCCAATCCTGCATTTTCTCCTGGAGATCAGTTGTACTGCTGGGAGATCTCCAGCTATTGCCTGGAGTTTGGCAGCCCTAGGGACGTGCAGCACTCATCCTTTGATTGTCATGTTGTTTTCCAACGTTTGCACCCCAAGATATCCTCGAACTGTTCCCACCCACCCTGTGATTCCGGCGACTTTGCTTTCAGGCAATGTGGGTGGAAGAGGTGATTCTTGCGGCAATTTAGTCTTGTTTTGGTTGTTTGGATCTTACAGGTGTGTGTTGCCGTGGGGTCGAGAAGGGAGGTGGCCTTGTTTACTTCCGAACACATTCCTGGGATAAAGAGATAGCAGAGAGAAATGCAGCCAAGCAATGATCATCACATGTGGGCTTGGATAATTGGGTAGAACACTGGCGGAATATGAAAACTTCTTCGATGCATGGGGCGCGGAGTGGTGTTTTTTGTGTGCGCAAATTATTCATTTTCTGACAAGGTGGAGAACGGCCCCTTCCATCAAAATGTTAAATTGAGGCTTGTTCGTCAGGACGAGAGGCCCCAATGGATCTCGGACCTGCAGCCTGAGAGAAGGGAGGCAGGGAATTCAGCTTTTGGGCCACCATTCACAACTAGCAAAGGAAGATAACTGACACCGAACAGAGCAGACGGCAGGCTTGCTGGTCGGCCTGACCAGCTAGGAAATTTGCTGCAGCTGATTAATAATAATAATAATAACATTCGATTTATATACCGCCCTTCAGGACAACTTAATGCCCACTCAGAGCGGTTTACAAAGTGTTATTATTACCCCACAACAATCACCCTGTGAGGTGGGTGGGGCTGAGAGAGCTCAAGAGAACTGTGACTCGCCCAAGGTCACCCAGCTGGCTTTGTGGAGGAGTGGGGAATCAAACCCGGCTCTCCAGATTAGAGTCCCGTGCTCTTAACCACTACACCAAACTGGCTGTAGAGTTCCCTCCTGTATGGCCTTCCTTTGCCCCGTTCTTCTCAGCTGCCAGTGTCTCATGCCACAAGAAAGATTTGGACTAGATGATCTAAAGCTGGGTTTCTATTACTTGGGCTTTGGTTTGCCCTCTTAACAGAAACACTTGCCTTCCTAGAGTAGACCCAAAGCTCCCAAGCTCATCCTCTTCCAAAGTGCCTTGCCACATCTCCCGAGGAAACTCGTCAGTGCTTCAGTGTCAGGTGTGGGAGGAACGCAGTCTCTGAACGTGGACGTACCATTTAACTGTCCTTGATGAGCTGTCATTGTGCATTGTGGTGTCTTTTCTCTATCACTGTCAGATCAAAACTTCTGGGTCGTATGATTTTGTGGCAATTAAATCCTTGAGTATGATTATGCATTTTGTGTGAAAAAAGCACATTTATCTGGTTTGTGCAGAATCTCTCGCCCGTGAGATTGAATGAATGAGCCAGAAATCTATGGGGGTTTTGGAGAGAGAATAATTTCTCTCTCTGTGTGTTCATTATTTCTCACAACTTTCATTCCACCCCTGCTTTCTGACCTCCATCATTTCTCCTCCCGAAAGTCATTTCTTTCATTTGGCCTCACCTTCTCCCTTTTTTATGGGCTGGACACCGTTTTATCCGATGTTCTGATTTTAGAGGCGACACGGCATGTCATTGGAGATGTGGATCTTGTGACCATGGAATGAGATTTGCAAATGGAAGATCTAATCCCCTCTAGATCCAATCTCTACTTCAAAGCCTGGCAGCTCTCGGCTGCCGATTGTGTTTCGTCAGCAGTGCTGTGCTGTGCATTTTTATGTACCCAAAGAACAAGCTTTGGAATGGGGAAAAAAGTTCTTGTCACAGCTTTCCTGGGAATTGGGCCTAGGGCTGACTTGTTTCTCTTTTTGTCCATTTTGTATCCATAAGCAACCCAAGTTCCAATGAGAGTTGCTAAACTTCAAGAGGGCCCAGAAGATCTCTTGGAATTACAACTGAATTATAACTGATCTTCAACTGAGAGAAACCAGTTCCCTTGGAAAAAATGGCTGATTTGGACTCTATGGCATTATGCCAGGAGGAGGGCAAGGAGCTATTCCAGTTAGCAGCAGAGGGTAGGGCCCAAAGCAATGGGCTTAAATTACATGCAGAAAGGTACCGGCTGGATATTAGGAAAAACTTTTTCACGGTCAGAGTAGTTCAAAGGTGGAATCAGCTGCCTAGGGAGGTGGTGAGCTCCCCCTCACTGGCAGTTTTCAAGAAGAGGCTGGATGAATACTTGTCAGAGATGCTCTAGGCTGATCCTGCACTGGGCAGGGGGTTGCACTAGATGGTCTGTATGGCCCCTTCCAACTCTATGATTCTATGATTCTATGATACCCTACCAAGGTCCCTCCCCAGGCACCACCCCCAAATCTCCAGGAAATTTCCAACCCAGAGATGGCAACCAAAGTTCCAACCCACCCTTCTAAGTAGGGCTTCTGATATTCAAAGAAGAGCAGAAAGGACATTTGAACCAGATTTGTATGCACAGTTGTGGGGGGAAATGGCGGGACTTGCCCTAGACCCATAAGGTGGCTTGGCCTCCACTATCTGGGATTGAACTCCCTGTGTTTGTGCATCTGTGCAGGCCAAGTCTCTCAGCCTAATAAACTACCTCACAGGATTGTTGTGAACATGACATGAGAAAGGGAGAACTCTGTATGACACTTGGAGCTAGGGTTGCCAGGCACCCTCAATCTCCCAGCGGGGGACAGGGGCCTGGAACATACCTTTGGGGAGAAGGGGGTGCGCACGCGGAGCACGTGCACGTGCCCCCACAGGTGTGATGATGTCACTTCAGGGTGACATCATCGCACAGCCAGGCACTGCAGAACGTGCCTGAAAAGGGCCATTCTGCCACGGATCAGGCCCGGTTTTGAGGTGCTGCAGAGTGCAGGAGCGTTCTTGCGCTTTGCAGTGCCTCAAAATGAGCCTGGTCCATGGCAAACAGGCTTGTTTTGGGTGCTGCAGAGCACAGGAGTGTCCCTGCAAGGAAGGTGCGCCCCCCTGCTGTTCAGGTAAGTGGGGGCGGGGTGTGGGGAGCGGGGATGGGAGATCCCCTGCCCCCGCCCCGCACTTCTAGTGCGTCCGGAGATGCAGGGCTCAACCTGAGTTCCTCAACATCTCTGGTAAAATTGTAGCCATGAGCTATCAAGATTCAGACTATAGAGTTCAATTCAGGAATGCCCAGCTTCATAACAACAACAATAACAACATTCGATTTATATACCGCCCTTCAGGACAACTTAACACCCACTCAGAGAAGTTTACAAAGTGTGTTATCATTATTCTCATGACAATCACCCTGTGAAGTGGGTGAGGCTGAGAGAGCTCTGAGAAGCTGTGACTGACCCAAGGTCACCCGGCTGGCTTCAAGCGGAGGAGTGGGGAATCCAACCTGGCTCTCCAGATTAGAGTCCTGCTGCTCTTAATCACTACACCAAACTGGCTCTCTCATGCCTAAGATAGGAAGACATATAGAAATCTTTGACCAGCTGTGATGGTGGTCTCCATCTTGTACATGGCTCCTTAGAAGCCCTTCTTTCTTTTTTTTTTACTTCCCAAATTTCTTTAGCTGTTTTTAGCCTCTCTGCTTTTCCCTGCGACATCTCTGCCCTGCTGACCCCACTTAAAGGCAGCTAGCTTACGGGTGATTCTCCTAATTAGTTTTGCTTTCATTAAATCTTCAGAAAACAAATTTTGTCAAAATGGGGTTGGGGCGGGGACAGTCCCTCCCTTCCTCCCCCTCCCTGCCTGGCTTTGAATTATTTTTGAAGCTTGCCCTTCAACACCCCATCTCTAGGTTTATTCTCCATCTCCTCCTCCTCCAGATAGGGTCCCGTTTGCATATTTGATTAAGCCCTCTATGTTATCAGAGAGCCGCTTGGAATAGCAGCCAGTCCCTGATAAGGCCATGCAAAGCCCTCTCTTTCTTCTGCCAGGAGCGCCGCTCCTCACCCATCTGTCAGCAATCTTCGCTCCCCTGGTTGCCACCTCCGTCAGTCCTATTCTTTCGCATCCTGTATTTCATTTTTTAATGACCTGGCGCTTGCTCTCTGGTGTGTTCAGGAGCCACCAGTTGGATAGAGATATTGGCATGCTAGACATCCGTTCTGTTTCTCTGCCTTTTGGGGTGAGGTGGGCGGGGAGGGGGAGACTCTAGGTACTGATAGCGCATTTGGCAGTGAGGAAACAGCTACAGGCTCTCTGACTGTGCAAGTTGGGAATAACGATAGCCAGAAGAAGAATTGAACGAGATGGTCTTTTCTGGAGCCTCAAGGTAAGCAAGTGATAAAGGCAGGAACTCCTCCTTGGCTTCTGTTTGCCACATCTTACCTTCAGCTGACTAGCTCGGGGAGGTGCACGTGGTTTTCCCAGTGCAATTTCAGTTGCACAACAACCCACGTAAGGTATGATGGACTGAGAGGGAATGAGCAGCCTGAAATAACTCAGCAAATATCATAGCAGAGTGTAGGGTTGCCAGCCGCCCACTCCCACCTTCCACCCTGCCTACACTTGCCAGGCCGGTGGGGGAAAAGGTAGGGAACGTGCCTCCCAGTGCACACTCCCGCATATGGCAGCAGCCCAATTCAGGCTACTGAAGAGTGCAGGAGCACTCCCGGACCTGTTGCACTGCTATGGTAGAGCTCCCACGCTCTGCAGCAACCCTATTCGGGCCCTTGCAGTGCGCTGGAGCATTCCCAGGGGTGGCACGTGGCCTGCATGGTGATGTCCCTTCCTGGAAGTGACATCATTATGCAGGCTGGGAGCATGCATGTGCAAAGGCAGGAGGAAGGTAAGTGCCAGGTCGCCCACCTCCCACCCGGAAGCTAAGGGCACCTGGCAACCCTAGCAGAGTGGGGGGCTGAAACAGGACCTCACAGATTCTACTTCAGCTTTCTAACCTCTGTACAGCATGGGTTCATTTGCAACTTTGCACCTCAAAATCAGACTACTGTAATATGCAGTATGGTGGGCAGCCCTGGGAGACTGATGCTTTGAATGCTGCAGAATATGTCACTCCATCTGTGTCAGTTTCCAGGTATCTTCCAGGCAAAATTAGAAATGTGGATGTTGGCCTTACGAAACCCTGTATGGCTTACGAAGGCCTGATCCTTATCATACCATCATGGCCCGAAGGATAAACTGAGAGTGCCACATTGACTGTATCACCCAGATTGCAAACTCAAAGGCATGGAAAATGGCGCACTCTGTGGCCACGCCAAACCTGTGGCACTTCCTTTCCCTAGCAGCCCATCAAAAAATGATCCCAAAGCCTTTTCAGAAAAACTGACAAAAGTTTTCCTCTTGGGCTGCCACTCAACAGCCAAGATTAAAGCAGACATGCAGTAACTTGAATTTAATTGGGTGTTTGGTTTCTGTTGTATGTTTTTATTTTTAACTGTTGCCACTTGATCTGAGCCTTTGGGAGGGAGCCAAGTCGAAATGGAAGGAAGCAAACAGATAAATAGAGGCTTTTAGAGATGCTTTGAGGAAAGGGCAGACTAGGATTTGCAAATGATGAGGCAGAGGTGGGACTGTGCCTAGGGTTGCCAGCCTCCAGGTGGGGGCTGGCAATCTCCCAGAATTACAACTGATCTCCAGACTACAGAAATCAGTTCCCTAGGACAATATCCTGAAGAGTTAGACCTGTTAGTCTGTAGTTACAAAATAGTAAAGAGTCCAGTAACACCTTTAAGACTAACCAACTTTATTGTAGCATAAGCTTTCGAGAACCACAGCTCTCTTCATCAGATGTATCGAACGTCAGATGCCGAAGAGAGCTGCGGGTCTTGAAAGCTTATGCTACAATAAATTTGGTTAGTCTTAAAGGGGCGACTGGACTCTTTACTAGGACAAAATGACAGCTTTCGAGGATGGACTCAGTGGCATTATACCTCACTGAGGTCTTTCCCCTCCCAAGGTTCCATTTGTGAATTTCCAGGAATTTCTTAACCCTGTGTTGGCAACTTCACAAGGAGGGGAAATAAAATATTTGAATACTCTATCACATAACATACCCTGCACATGGAACACAATGGAGAGCAGGGAACCCTAAGTCTATCAATATCCTACCATTCTTTCAAAGAATGCAGAATGGTGTACCTGTTTCTCCATTCCAGCATTTATCCTCATAAGAGCCCTGTGAGGTAGGTTAGGTTATGGAACGTTGACTGGCCCAAGACCCTCTTGCCCCCAGCTCCCACCGCCACTGCTGCTGCCACCGCATGCTCCCGCAGCACGGGAATGCCCGGGGAGGGGGCACCCCAGGGAGCGCACCCCCCGCTGGCCAAGTAAGTGGGTGTGTGGGGGGGAAAGGGTGGGATCGAGGGATCCCCTGCCTCAGGCAGGGGAATGGGAACCCTACTCTGTTAGTCTCTCGCTGTGAAAACCCCACCAGAAGTTGCTATGCGTCTGCTCCGCTCTGGTTAGACCTCAGCTAGAGTATTGTGTTCAGTTTGGGGCACCACAATTTAAGAAAGATATAGACAAGCTGGAATGTGTTCAGAGGAGGGCAACGAAGATGGTGAGAGGTCTGGATTCTGTGAACCTAGTCAGATCATGAGAGAGAGGGCAGGAAGGGTTGGATCACTGCTTAGTTTCAGGGTAATGCCAATCACTACCTTGGGGTTAGGTAGCCATTTTCCCCAGGCCAATTTGGCTAGGGATCCTGGAGGTGTTTTGCCATCTTCTGGGCATGGGGCAGGTGTCACTGGGGCAGTTGGGGAGTTAGTTGTGAATTTCCTGCATTGTGCAGGGGGTTGGACTAGATGACCCTGGAGATACCTTCCAACCCAATGACTCTATGATGGCACTCTCTACCACCAGAGAGTCATGTAGCCCTTAAAGAAAATCTAATTGGTGCTACTGGACAGGAAATATAGTCATATGTAATTCTTCTAAAGCCAACAAGCAGAGACCAAGAAGTCACTTTATTAATAAAGGAAGCAGGAAAGTTTTACTTCTCCAGCTCACTGGCAAAATTTCAAACATGCTCTTTTATACATTTGAAAAGTACATCCTACCCCGTTCGCACACGCCCCTCTCCCGTTCTCCCATTGCTGGAATACTAAGGAGGTACAGCCTTTCAGATCCGCCCCTGTTTACATCTCCCATTCCCCACTTTAAGATTCCCCTCCCCACAAGTATACTTTATACCTTATATAGTTAGTTATTCCATTACCCACGCTCACGCCGCTAGTCCTGTGGCTGCAACTATCACATATTTCCTGAGCAAGCAGCTTTCAGCAAGTTTTAACTGAAGATAAGATCAAACCAACTTTAGGTTCCCCTTTTGAGAAGACAAGGGGAACTAAAAAAAACCTCTGGGCTAAGTTTGCAACCCATGGTTTCCTGTTGTCTGCTATTTGGGCTCGTCTCCTTGCAGTGCAAAACAGGTTCTTTTCCAGCACAAACAACATTCTGTATTTCAAAGCTGTTTTACCCCTAACAATATGTAGCCCTGAGTTGCCACGGCACTGTGAAGGTGGAAGGATAAATCCCCTTTCACCTCTCTGTGCAGCCCCAGGCTATGTTGAGTCTCCTCCCCATAGCTGCCCTTTAGGGTTAGGCAAGGTGGGGGCTGTGAAGGCTTGTGGGGAAGATGAACTTCCATTATACCGATTGTAATCCGCCCTAAGCCTGCTGCTGCGGGGAGGGCGGAATATAAATTGAATAAAATAAAATAAATAAAAATAAATAATAAATTCCTGCCCTTGTGCCGCCGCTCTCTCCCCCTTTTACTACCTTTGCGTCTCCATCCCACTAATAACCTTCACCACCTCCTCCTCCACCTCAGCTGCTGCCTTGGGTTGCCAGGAGATCCAGGAGATCTCCATCCACCACCTGGGTGGAGATCCAGGTGGTGGCTGGAGATCTCCTGGAATTACAACGGATCTCCAGGCGACAGAGATCAGTTCCCCTGGAGAAAATGGCTGCTTTGGAGGGTGAACTCTACGGAATTATACCCCGCTGAGGTCCCTCCCTTCCCCACACCCCACCCTCTCCAGGCTACACCCCCCAAATCTCCAGGAACTTCCCAGCCTGCAGCTGGCAACCCTACCTGTGCTGCCACAGAGTTCTGGCATGCTAAGGCAACCTGTTGCAACGGAAAGAGGCCTCAGAGCTTCAGCAAATGAGCAGAAGGGGTTAGCGCCCCCTCCCAAGCGCTGGGTGACCCACCTGCCCCCCACCAATTTGGGGGAGAAGGCAGTAAAACTTTCAGCCTGTTTTCTGAAGCACAGTGCAAAGTGGAGGCCTTGCCCTTGTGAGAGGTTGCCTTGGCAACCCAAAATGGCTTCCGAGTTCTTGCAAGACCATTTCTCTGTTGTCAGGAACTCCTTTTTTTTTGGCCGTCTTTTTGTTTTAAATCTGTGCCCCCTGTCTGTGTAGAACAAATCACCTTTTCTGTATACCAGGATGTTGACCCAGAGTTTGCAAAAGGGTAAATTGTAGCTCAAGCTGGACGTAGTTTTTGGATGTTTTGTTCCACAGGGGTCCAACCCCTGCCTGTGTGATATAATTACAATCATGGAACTCCAGCCTCACAGTTTGGGCCTAAATCTCATAGGAATTGAGAATAATTTGGACGTTTTTGAACAGGTTGGCAAAAAAAAGACACAAGTAAGCCTCATGAGGAAGCAAGAATTCTTGTACTGTTTCCCCTTAGCTCTCATGGTTCTCATAAAGAAGTCCTCATATATAATGATTCTTCGAGGGCTGCCATAAATTCTTTTTCACATTAGGGGAAAAAAATTAGAAGCGAAGGACTGCCGGAGTGCAGTGTGGCACTTGGCATCTGTTATATTTATGTAAATAGGATGCAGATTATGTTGACTGAATGCAACAAAAATATGTGGCTTGACTTTTACAAACCATTCAGTTTGTAAAAAAGAAAATTAGATTGGCCTTTGTCTGGGATTGCGCGTGTTCTGTGGTCTCATATATAGGGTTGCCAAGTCTGTCTTTCCTCCCGCCGGGAGAGTCGGGGACTCGGCACTTGCCTCGTGCTGGCAGCGTGTTGATCTTCCAAACCGGCCCCAACCAAAGCGTGAAGAACGCACCCGCACCTGGTACAACACTTCTGCCATGCTGGTTTTGGGGAGCACGTGTGTGGCGCATGTTCCTGAGGTGCCTGCCGGTGATGGGCAACCTCCAGGAGCTCACTGGGCAATCAGCGGACGAGGGGGCAAGTCCCCAGGAGTTTGCCCGCCACTGGCAGGCACCTGGGAACCCTATATATCTGCCCTGAGCTCGCTGATGTGGGCGGAATATAAATAAAAAATAAATACATAAATAAATATACACACCTGCACAGAAAAAAAATGAAATCGTGATATTGCATATATAGAATTCTGCCTCCTTAGATTTACAGCTTTTCTTAATAAAAAACAAAGAAGCATGTTTCTAGTCCTCATTGTTCCAAGATTTTCCTTCTGTAGGTTTTCTTTGTTAAAATAGAGGAATGCACAGTTTGTTTATTTATTTGCATTAGTTATAGTCTGCCCTTCTCACTGTGACTCAAGGCAGAGTTCACAATGGAAAACACAATGAACAGTTTCGGAATTATAGTTGTTGTGGGTTTTCCGGGCTGTATTGCCGTGGTCTTGGCATTGTAGTTCCTGACGTTTCGCCAGCAGCTGTGGCTGGCATCTTCAGAGGTGTAGCACCAAAAGACAGAGATCTCTCAGTGTCTCTGTCTTTTGGTGCTACACCTCTGAAGATGCCAGCCACAGCTGCTGGCGAAACGTCAGGAACTACAATGCCAAGACCACGGCAATACAGCCTGGAAAACCCACAACAACCATCGTTCTCCGGCCGTGAAAGCCTTCGACAATACATAGTTTCGGAATTCATTATCCTTGGAGATAGTTTCAGGTAGGTGGGCATGTTGGTCGGCAGAAGAACGAGCACTTTAAAAAACTGGTTAGATTTCTAGGGTATGAGCTTTCAAGCGTCAAAGCTCCCTTTTTCAGATACATTATTATGTATTTTTGTTATAATATTAACAACTTATTTATTTATAGTCCAACTTTCTCTCTGAAATCCAAGGAAGATTATACGGTGTGAGTGAAAATACAATATAATTAACAGCTAGGACATTCACTGAGCAAAGTACAATAAGGAACAACAGTTATACAATAGAGTACGGTAGCAGAAAAATTGCAAAATCAAACATAAAGCACAGAAATGAAATCTTTCTTATTATACCTCACATCCTTACTTTAAGTGCCCCCCTCACCTTCTGGCTGGATAAAACCCTACATACTTCTATTCCTGAACAGATCTGAAGAAGACGGTTTTGAACTCCAAAGCTCATACCCTGGAAATTGGTCTTTAAGGTACAGCTGGACCAGAACCATCCTTGGGAGTTCCCGTAACTTTCTCTCAACTGACAGCTGACTATAAATCCCGGTGCTGTCTGGAAGAGGTTATCACCAGGACTGGTGGAAATCTCTCCATATTAATTTTTCAGACTTCCTGATGAAATCTAATTAAACATAGCAACTCTGTCAGTGTGCAAATCTCTCTGTGCCTGCTTCGTGTATCACGGGCCTGATTAAGGGGCAGAGACGGGTGGGTTGGATTGGAGGGCTATAGCTTGCTGGAAGAGACAAGCAGTTGTTGCCCCCAAGTGGCTCATTGGCCACTGATCCTTTGATCCTTTCCTTCTTTGCTGTCCCCTTTCTCCAGCGATCCCGCATAGCCTTTTCTCTTGGATTTTCTTTCTCTCTCTTTTTTTTCTGTACGATCAATTTAGCTCCTTGGGGTCTGGAGGAACTTATCGATGGCAGGCTAAACTTGTGCGGTGAAGGCGTGCTTTGCATGCTAATAGAAATGCTGTCACCCTGAAGACGGCACGTCTAAGTCGAACCTCTTGCTTAGTAGGTAAATGAATTTTGGAATATACTTGTTTTTTCTGTCTTGGTGAAGGGCTTCTTGAGCGCTGCCCTATTTTGGAGGCCAGCTGCCTTTCAGCTTTGAGGGTATACTCAAACATCACGTATCCCTCAAAAGAGCAGTTTACTCAAGATTTGATCTGAGTTGAATTTGGGAGCTTGTCCTCAGGCAGCATTACTGGGGAATTTAGAGGGAAGTCAAGAGTTTCATTAAGGCTTACTAAATGTCTTTGGTGTCGCTTGCTTATTCCTAAAACACAACACACTTTGCCAGTAGCCATTGACGTGAGTAATAGTTTGTGGGAAGCCTCTACATGGGGGAGATAACTGGCCTTAAGCTGTTTTTTTAAATCATAGAGCATTCTATGCTGCAGTGCTCATCCAGTTTGATTCAGTTGTTCCACTCAATTGGCATCGAAGGATTATCCCAAACCTTCTTTCTGTCCGATTCAATCCACTTTCTCTTTGGGGTTGAATAGAAATGAGCCGCTGGTGGTTGTGCAAACTCTTGCACCTAAATAGACTGCACGTATCTGTCAATACTGCATTGTTCTCAATGGGTGGCATGCATGCCAGTGTGCATTTTGATACATGTTCTCATACACATTTTGATCCATAAAAAGTGTAGTGGGCCAACATGCATGTGCCATTTGGCACTGTAATGTGTATTGGCTTGTGCAACTGCTTTCTGTCTCCTCCACCCCAAGAAACTAAACTACATACAAGTTTGGAAAAATAAGGCTATAGATAACACTTGACAGACTTGGACCATTTCTGCACGTGCTTATAGGGACGGCCTACTCACAGAATGCTAGTGGCTTTCCCCCAGGAATCCAGATGTCTCCGTTGGCAAAACGGTTGTAGGCTGTTTGATTTCTGGTTTTCGGCGTCTTTTCTGGGACTGTGGGAAAGTTCGATCCCATAAAAGGTACTGAAAAAATGGCAACCAAACAGCCTGCAATGGTTTTGCAAACGGAGACATCTGGATTCCTGGGGAAAAGTCACCAGCGTTCTGTGAGTGGGCTGTCCCTATAAGGACATGTGGAAACGGACTTGCTGTAGATACCTGTGAGTGAATAGAGGCAAAAGAAATGCTTCAAAAGACTGAGAGCCAAGCGACAAGTGACTTTTTTCACGTGGAGAACACTTGATTGTTTTCGCAAGTTTTCCTGGGAACTGAAGTCCGAGTGTCCTTCCCCTCTTTGTTAGAATCGCTGCCTGAAGAGCCAGAGAAAGCCGGCGGCAGCAGCAGCGTTTGCAAATCGTTCCTCCAGTCACAAGCCTGCTGGACAAGAGGGCTCCCAACGATTATTTGGGGGTGGGCAGCTGCTACTTTCTCCCTGGGCGTCCTGCTCCCGGGGAGCTGCTCTGGAGAAAGCTGCCACGTCAGTGAACTTCCAGCCGCAGCGACAGCGGAAGAATCTGCTGCTGCTCTAACATGCCCTTCCCCTGCTCCTGAGCTCCTGGAGAAAAACTGGAATGAGGGCAGCGATTCTAAGAGAGGGGAAGGACGCTCGGACTTCACTTCCCAGGAAAACTTGCGAGAACAATCAAGTGTTCTCCACGTGAAAAAAGTCACTTGTAGCTTGGCTCTGATTTTGCACCTTTGTAGGAATCAGCCTGAAGCCCGCTTCACTGCCTGCCTCTGGAAGCCATGGCATAGTTCCCTTCTCCTGTTAAGCCAGTCCCAGGTGCCTTCCGTTGAACATGTCCCATTTGACATTGTCCGCTCTGCCCTTTGCATTCCCTCCTATTTGGGATGGCAGTATTGCTGGCATGGCAACCCGATGAGAGCCACGAGATCTTCTGCACGGTGCCAGGGAGCTGCTGGCAGACACCAGTGTGACTTGCGTTTTATTTTCTGTATTGTTAGCTCTGCCGGTAGAAGGTGATTACATTAACGGTTGCTTAATTGTCTGTAGGGAACTCAGTGGCTGCCAGGGTTGTCTCTGTTTTTTGTCCCTTGCAAAATCTGCTCTTGGCTGCTTCCTCCCTATTCCCTGTTCCAAAATTAAGCAGGCGCTGTCCTGATTTACAAGCCGTGCCAAGGTGTCTTTTCTGGGGGTGTTAATTTTTATTAAGCATTTATTACATCCTGTTTACACACAGTTCTCACTGCAGTGCTTAAGCTATGTCTAGGCTTCAGGCTTCAGGTTGATGTTCCCATAAATTTCCCCCCTGCAGGTGGAAAGTTAAATATCAAGGAGAACGGAGCTGGTTTAAGTTCACCCCTGACATACTTGTTTATTCAGTGCAGAACTTTTCTGTTTCATGAGGTAGCTAGTTAGGATTGTAGAGGTTCCTGCCTGTATCCTAAGGGGGATGTCAGAAGTGTGTGTGTTGTGCTCTCAAGTCATAGCTGACTTATGGCAACTCCTGGTGGGGTTTTCATGGAAAGAGATTATAAAAGGTGGTTTGCCATTGCCTGCCTCTGCAACTTTGGTCTTCATTGGAGGAAGGGTTGCCAGCCTCCAGGTGGTGGCTGGAGATCTCCTGGAATTACAACTGATCTCCAGGTCACAGAGATCAGTTCACCTGGAGAAAAGGGCTGCTTTGGAGGGTGGAGTCTATGGCATTTTACCATGCTGAGGTCCCTTCCCTCCCCAAACTCTGCACTCTCCAGGCTTCACCCCCAAAATCTTGAAGTATCTTCCAATCTGAAGCTGGCAACCCTAACTGGAAGTCTCCCATCCAATTACTAACCAAGGCCAACCCAGCTTAGCTGCTGAGGCAAAGTTCCGAAAGGACTGGCAAGTGAAGTCTCGCTGCCAGGGTAATAAGCTGCCACCAGCCTTTCTGATTAACCCCCAGAACTGGAGACCAAGAGGCAGCCCTCCAGCCCTCAAGACACTACACCAATGAAAGTCAGCCCTGCAGAGTAGGCACGCAGCAGGCCGAGTTCCAAAATCAATTAACCGGGCAGCATGTGTCAAAGTAAAAAAAGTCTGCCAAGAAAACGTCGTGATGTGA
This sequence comes from Eublepharis macularius, assembly GCF_028583425.1. Lineage (NCBI taxonomy): Eukaryota > Metazoa > Chordata > Lepidosauria > Squamata > Eublepharidae > Eublepharis > Eublepharis macularius. The sequence goes on from NC_072798.1 coordinate 6,492,961, forward strand.
CGTCCCCCCATGGGTCAGTAATGACTTGGTGCTTGCACAGGGGACTACCTTTACCTTTTATGTGTCAAAGTGACCAAAGAACTGGGCTTGGATTGAAGCCACAGCTCTTAATAACTCCACACCAATATAAGAAAAGGAATTTATTAAAGAAAACTGCAAAGGGCAACTAAAGTAAGCATGGAAGTATATGGGGAAGCACAAGATGACTATTTGAGGTAGGCTGTATTCACTAGAAGAACTTGTTCCAGGAGTTACCTTCAGCAAGTTTCAGAGTCCGGATGAGAGCTTTAGCTCTTAAGTCCAGAGGTCCGAAAGACAAAAGGTTGCTAGCCCAGGAAGCCACCAGCCACATAGCATTCAAGAGCAGGAGCGAAAGGAAGCTGGTATTGACTGGGAAACAACTCTTTTCAAGACCGGCCGCCTGCAGCCTGCCTATACTCTTAGTCGATCAAAAGGGCTAAAACTTCTGACACCAAGCCCAGCCATGGCCTGTCCTCATGGGTGAGGGATAGGGGAAAGAACTCATCATCCCACCCCCATAAGGCTATGTGCGACCAAGCCAGGAGGTTGGTGCCAGCCTCCGTCAGGCTTTCCCCTTGAAAGCTGCTCCAGGTTGGCACCTGTGGCTCAAGAAGACCTCTTTGGGGCCAGAACAGACAGTGCCAGCCAGCCCCAGTCTCCAAAAGGGAGGGGGAGTCAAAAAAGCCTGACCAAGACTTCTAATCTAAAAAAAGAAACACATTGGGTAAACACAGGGCTTTTTTTCTGGGGTGGCAGAACTCAGTGGGTTGCCCTCAGAGAAAATGGTCACATGGCTGGTGGCCCCGCCCCCTGATCTCCAGACAGAGGGGAGTTGAGATTGCCCTCCACGCCGCTTGGCTGTCTGGAGATCAGGGGGTGGGGCCACCAGCCATGTGACCATTTTCAAGAGGTTCCAGAACTCCGTTCCCCCGTGTTCCCCCTGAAAAAAAGCCCTGGGTAAACAACAACAACAACAATAATAACATTAGATTTATATACTGCCCTTCAGGACAACGCCCACTCAGAGTGATTTACAAAGTATGTTACTATTATCCCCACAACAATCACCCGGTGAGGTGGGTGGGGCTGAGAGAGCTCCGAGAAGCTGTGACTGACCCAAGGTCACCCAGTTGGCTTCAATTGGAGGAGTGGGGAATCAAACCCAGCTCTCCAGATTAGAGTTTCGCGCTCTTAACCATTACACTAAACCACACCATACCACACTGAGTTTTTTTTAAACAAGAATCATCCGTGAACTGCTTCCTTTCTATGTGCAGAGAGTTTTTCCCACAGTGGACCATTCTATGATGAGCTCTCTCTACTTGTAGCGCAGATTTACTACCTTAATTTCCAGTTGTGGAAGCTGGTTGTAAGGGGGATTTAAGAATGACCTGGATGGAAGATCATTGTAAGGGGGAATTAGGGATTCTAGGTTCCCCAGTTGGGGCAGGGGATCCCCTGTTCCCACCTTCCGCCTTCTACCACCTCTAACATGGCTGGGGAGGGGGAAAGGTGGGGGAAGAGGCTTCCCAGGGCGGAGCAATGACATCACTCCTGGGAATGACATCATCATGCCATCCTGGGAGCACTTTCATGCTTTGCAGTGGGTCGCTTGCCCCATTTGGGGCCCAAATTGGCCTTTTGTGAAGCATGGGTGCACTCCCGAGCCCTGCGTGATGATGTCACTTCCCAATAGTGACTTTATTGCACTGCCCTGGGAGCGCACAGGGGCTAAGCGCACGTGAAGACATCAAAAAAGGTGAGTGCCACATTCCCCCTTTCCTTCCAGGCAGCCCTAGGGGGAATGGATTAGCCGACTCTGCACCCACCCCTACAGCCAGCCCCTTTGTATTAGCATTTCAAAGGGAGCAGGAATACGGGCAAGTCCACGTTTCCTCCTCTGTGATGGATCCTTGCTTCCCTTGCCACCCAAAGCACCAGTGAGAGACTGGTCCAGCAAGACAAGGAGCTGGGAGCAGCTGAGGACAGAGAGCTGTTGCTGGTGGGATGTCGTGGTTAAAGTGTCATGCTATGCTAGAATCGAGGAGACCCAGGTTCAAATCCCACTGCCATCTGTAAAATGGCTGACCTTGAGTCAATCAGTCTCTCTCCACCCAATCTACACCACAGGGCCATAAAACGGAGAAGAAAGAATCACGTAAGCCACCCTGTGCTCTTGGGGTGAGATAAAAATGTACTCTTCTGTCCATCTCAGTAGGATCTCTCCAGCTAGGCTGAAGACCAACGTGTTCTGAGTTGGGATAGGCAAGAAGCTGTCCAGCCTGGTAGTTGTGGTAGGGATGCCAGACCCCCGGTGCGGGTGGGGGATCCCCCGCCCCCCACACCCCTCCCCCACTTATCTAACCAGCAGCCGCCAGGATCGGGCCCATTTTTCAGCGGATCGGGCCCCTTTTGAAGTGCTGCGGAGCGCAGTGCAGGAGCGCTCCTGCGCTCCACAGCACCTCAAAAGGGGCCTGATCTGCAGCAAAACGGGCCTGCTTTCAGCCCTGCGGAAAGCAGGAGCGCAGGAGCGTGGATCGGGCCCCTTTTAAGCCCCTGCGGATCCTGGGTGAGCTCCCAGGGGCTGCGTGATGACATCACTCCCAAAGTGACGTCATCGCGCTTGGGGGGAGTGCGCACCCCCCTCTCCCCCAAGGTAAGTGCCAGGCCCCTATCCCCCGCCGGGAGGTTAAGGGTGAGTGGCAACCCTAAGTTGTGGTCTGGGGACAAAATAGGAACTCCTGCATGGAGATGTTGCAGCCGCGGGCCCTGCAGGGGAAAACAGCAAAGGGAGAAACCAGGGAAGGGAGAACGGAGCTTGACACCGGCAGTCGTATATGCGTAAATATTCTAAACAAATGCTCTCAATTGATAAATGCTTAAACTGCAGCTGCAGCTGTGAGAACATTAAGTATGAGACTAAATCAGACCATCAGTCCATCAATGAACTTGATGGAAATGAGATTATCTGCCTTGGGCTGTTGCCTGGATGCTGTGGACAGATGGTGAAAACAAGCTGAGTCCAGGCGAGACAGGGTTGCAGGTCAGGGTGGCTGACCGTCTGAGAGGCGTGTTTTGCCAGTATTGGATGGGGTGATTTTGTTTCTGGCGGATCGGGTAAAATGTCTAGAAGTACTGCGTCATTGATCAAGGCTGGTGCTGAAGCCAGAAATGCCTCCTTCCCCTGGCACCTGATTTGCAAACTGACTCCTTAACTCGGCCCACTTAACCATACTTATACATGCCACTGTAAACCTGAGACTGGATTTCTGTATGAGGGTTGCCCTTAAAGGCTGCCTGGAAACTACCGTTGGTTCTGAACCTGGCAGCCCATCTTTTGACCAAGACCTGCTGCAGACAGCACCCAACACCGGTTCTGGAACCGTTTGCATCAACTGCCTCTCTGCTTCCAGGCTTAGTTTGTGCGTGTGTGTTATGTACTGTAAGTTGTCTCTGACTTATGGTGACCCTATGAATGAAAGACCTCCAAAACATCCTATCCTTAACAGACTTGCTCAAATCCTGCAATCTGGAGGACGTGGCTTCTTTTATTGAGTCCAGCCATCTCATTTTAGGTCTTCCTCTTTTCCTACTGCCTTCCACTTTTCCTAGCATTATTGACTTTTCCAGACAATCTTGTCTTCTCATGTTGTGACCAAATGCTTGGTTTAAGGCACTGCTTTTAAGCTTTTGCGGCTGGAAATCACAAGCGTGAAGGACCGCTTCTTCTTATATGAGTCTGAACAAGATTCCTAACTCTTCTTTCAAAAAGGTACCCTGTGGGACCCTGCGGCTGATTCATTCTTGTGGGACTTTTTGCAAGTGTCCTACGCTCAGTCATGAAAGAGTTAAATTGTTGTTCTGTTTGTTTAGTCAGATAGCTAGTTAGCATAGGACCACTTAGGCTTCAAGAGAAGTTGCCGCCAGAGAAAGTGGGTGTCTTTAGTCTTAATGAGAGAATCTAGGATTGTCTATTGGATGAGCCAGTTTATTGGGGGGCAATTAGCTAGCAACATATGCTAAGGTTTTATTGCTCTTGGTTCAGTCTGCTACTACAGTCCACTACTACTATTTCACTAGACCGTGCAGTCTAAGCTTTTCTCTCTCTAGGACCTAGTTAGACTACCAAGATGTAGTCAGAAACTGTTGTTTTTCCTACCAAATGTACCCTTTTTACCCTTTTATGTAGTAAAGTATTTTTATAGAGCTAGAATCACAGAAGTCTGTCTACTTATTTCCATTGCGCTATTATCAAACTTTGTAACTCTACAAACTTATATCTAATTGCTGTGCAATTTCTTCTGTACCTGGAAAGAAGAAAGCAGAAATGGTTAATTCACTTGTTGTACTGACCGACTTTTGAAAGCAGAGTTTGGAATCTTGTTCAGAAATATTTTTGTCATCTATTTATCGTACTATTTATTTACTAATTATTACACCATATGCACTGTTGCGCCTTCATGTGACTGTAAGATTTGTGGGTGTATTGTTTATACCGTTTGATTGTGATCCCCGAGAAGGTCATGCCCTCTTCTTTGGCAGGCTTGTTCCCAAGGGAGCCTCTTTTTTGTGAGAGGATTGAGTGTTAGACTAAATCAGACCATCAGTCCATCAAGGTTGGTATTGTCTACACAGACTGGCAGCTGCTCCCCAGGGTCTCAGGAAGAGGTCTTTCACATCCCCTATGACCAGATCCTTCTAATAGGAGATGCTGAGAATTTAACCTAGGCCCCTTGGCAAGTGTGCCACTGGCCCACGGTCTCATGATTTGACTGAAAAGGGGATGGCAGTACTTCATGTAGGGTATGATATATCTTAGGAATGATCTTGAATCTGATTAAGGAGCGAATGAAGAGAGTTTATTCAGGAACTACAACTTTGATAGAAAGCGGAGAAACAGAATAGATACCAATTAGAGATGGGCACCAATTGGGAAAATTCCAAATCATGCAGTTTGTGATTGGTTGCGTTTCACGAACCACGAACTTTCACAAACTGGTTTGCGAACTGTTTCGTTCGGTTCGTGAAAACATCACTTCTAGGTCAGCAGAAGGTCTGCAGAGAGCCCATTCCCCCCATTGCTTAGGAAACTGATTCATCGGTGCCAGGCTGTCTGTAGTGACAAACTGAAATATGAAACAAAGGAACCGGGCAAAAATACATCACAGTTCGTGAGAAATATGCTCCCACAAACCACTGGTTTGCAAACCGCAAACTGGCCTGGTTCTTGAAAAACTTTGGTTTGTATTTCAGTTTGTGCCCGCCTTTAATACTAACTACTTCACTAAACAGGGAAAGAGGGACTTCTGGGAAGAAGCAAGAAGTAGCCTAAAAATACCAATCTGGAGACATGCAAGAAGGACAGAAAAGAGGAGGAAAGAAGGATCCCATCCTGCTGTCTATCTAACTGTCAGACCTGCTGCCCCCTGCAGGTATTTTGTGTCTGCTGCCTTCTCTGTACACATGACATTGTATTTCCCACATTTCATAGGTGTTCAGGGAAGCAGTTCAAGTGTTAAGGAGAACAATTTTATCACTCAGGCCTGACCTTTGCTCCGCAGAGTCCCTCCAAGACCCCCTGCTTTTGCTGGAATGGATTGTGTTCCTTGCAACGGGGTCTGCTCAGCGGAGAGACTTCGTCCCTTCCTCGTGCATGCCCCCCTCCTCTGCACTAACCATAAATTAGGTTACAATGTGTGCATTGAATTTCACTCCAGCCCCTGATGTTGTGGCACATCTGCGATGCCTCCTGCAGTTAATGGCTTCACACACAAAAATGAAGTAATAAAGGTTATGATGGCTGTGTTTTAACCTCCTGCCCCCCATTGTATTCAATGCCGGGTGCTTCTCGGGGAATGGCCAGCCCTCCCCCTCTCCCCGCATTTTAAATGCCTCCTGATAATGTGGCTTTTTTTATTTGGAAGCCCCCCCCCCGCTTCAGGTTGGGGCCGCTGTTGTTATTACTCCCGGAACAAAGCAGGGAAATGTCCTATCAGTGTTATGTGCTTGTACGGTTAAAAAAGTGAGAGATTATTTTTCACTCTACAAGAGAGTAATAGAATGGAGGGGGAGGAGAGAAATGGAGAAGGAAAGGAAGAAGGAAGAAAGTTTAAATGGAGGGAGCAAAGACTTGGGAGCAGCACAGTCCATTGGGAAGTTCTCCCACGCAAGCCCCCTATGCAAAACTCCCTTTTCTTTCAACGGGGCTTGCGTAAGAGAACTTCCAGATGGATTATGCCTTTATTCCAAGTTTAAAGCAAAGGAATAAACACTCTGGGGACACAAAATCCCTTCATTTTGAAATGTTGCGGTCATCTGACTGGAGGATTGAACTTTTACCAGTGTACAGGAGTGCATACGTGCATCTTGGCACAAGCAAACATCAGACAAGATTGAGGGTTTTTCTACAATATACAGAAATTTTGGGGATGTGTGGTTTTTCTGCAGTACTGGAGATTTTTCTGCGTTATACAGATTGGTAACATGGCACAGGGAAGATGCAAATCAGTAGAAGGGGTTGAAATCTATGGCGAGCTATGCACCATCCATTTGTGGAATTAATTTTAGAAATTCTCCTAGAAATTATGGAAGAGTGAGACACGGACAGAATAAATTTCTGGAACTTTGAAGGAATGAATGCTGGAAACAGGGCTGGAAAGGAGTTCTGATCTTGCATCTATGTAATGCTATTTTTCCGCATTGTTTAACATGTGTTACGCTTTTTGCTTTGTTTCAGACTGGTGTAATCCTAGTCGTATTACGTTGCTTATTAGATGTCACATTCTTTTGATGGCAACAAGCCCATATTGATGCTTCTCACTTTGAGATGGATGAAATGCATACTTTGCAAAGGCCACCTGTGACAGAGGCATGCCATAGTCCCTTTCTCTAATTGAAGCATTCCTATATTTTGAAATCGTGGTATGGTTGACAGGTCTGCTTACCCTCCAGGCAGGAGGAGGGAGACCCAGCAACCACCCTCTGCCAAAAGCAGCCGTGGAATGCTCCCATGCTCTGCAGTGGGCCAATTTCAGCCCCAAACGGGCCTGATTTAGCCCACTGCGGATTGCAGGAGTGCTTCTAAGACAGCCCTGGAGAGCTCCTGTGATTCAAACTAGGCCAATGTAGCAGGGCTGGATCTAGGGGGCAGGGAGGTCACTTGCCTCCAGCACTGACAAAGAGGAGACACTGGGCACGGCTGCCGACCAGGAGCATGTGCTGTGGAGCTGGTGGTGATAGCACTGGCGGCTGAGCAGGAGGGCTGGGAGGCTGCCCACGCACCCATCCTGGCCACCTGCCATGCCAATGGCTGTGCCTGGAATCGTGGACACGCTCCAGGGCATGGCGTGCCCTGCGTGATGATGTCACTTTCAGGAAGTGACATCATCATGCAGTCCGGGTGCGCACAAGTGGTCACAAGAGTGCCAAGAGCCCTGGAGCTGCCTCCAGGTGCCAGCAATCCTCGCTACGGCACTGCAATTTAGGCCCGAAACGGGCCTGATTTGGCCCCAAATGGGCCGAAATCAGCCCGTTGTGGAGCCTGGGAGCACACTGTGCTGGCTGGGAGTGAGCCCCGAGAGATGTGTTACTCTGCCTTTCACCCCACCTTCCCTCCCATCAGCCAGGTAAGTGGTGGTGGTGGGGGAGGATAGAGGGTGGGAGTGGGGGGATGGTAATCCTAAATCAAGATATGGTGGGAAGATGAAAGAATCAGTATGCAGTATTCCTGTAGGACTGCCCACCCTGCCCACACAGAAATAATTCCAAGCAGAACCTGGGGGAGCAGAGAATTTCCATCAAATATGAATTAGCATGCTTCCCAGTATGACTTGCTCCTTGTTTTGTACACTGGAGCTGTTTGAAGGGACTGAAATGCCAGAAGGGAAACTTCAGCCCATTATAACCTCTCCAGGTCCAAGCTTGGCTCTGGAACGAAGCTCCAGCCCCTTTCTATTCCTCGCTGCCCTCTGGTTGCCATCCCACACAGTTTTAGACTGGAGAGGTGAAATTGACAGAGCCTTTAGGGAGGTGAAGATGAAATTGCCAAAACCTTCTGAGGAACAATCTCCGTTGGTTCTGTCTCTTTAAACTATGCTTCCCAGCTAACATTGCGCCTTCCTACACGTGACGATCACTTGCCAAAGTCAGACCTCAAACTTGCAACTGCCATATAATTCTGGGTGTCTGTTTATATCATTTAAAATTAAATTTGGAATTGAAAAGTGATCACTCAAGCCAAATGTTCTTTATTATCCTATATGATATATCACCAAGTTGGTGTGTGTTCTGTGGCCAGACATTAGTTTTGAAAGCATGCTGTAGCCAGACATTAGTTTTGAAAGCATGCGTGGCGTGCTCACCCCCTTCCAGCTAGAGTTGCCAGGTTCCCTTGCCCTCCCAGTGGGAGGGGGAGGGACCTAGCACTTACCTTGGGCGATCTTGTTGTGCGTGCTCCCACTGGGCGGAATGACATCATTTCCAGGAGCGACCCAGTGGAAGTGTGCCTGCTGTGTGCTGGCCTTGGAGGTTTTCTGCTGCCCTAGGCCTTTCCCTCCACCAGCCAGGTGAGTGGCAGTGGAGTGCAGAGGCTGGGAGCGGGGGATCCCACATCCCCACCGGAGGGCTAGCAGCTCTACTTCCAGACCCTGTCAAACCAGTGCCAGAAAGTTCCGTTGCCACCACCATCAGCCCCTCCCCATTTCCCCGCTTGCTTCTGGCTTAGCATTTGGTATTCCTTGGAGGATTTGCTTGGCAATCAAGGCTTCTTGGAGAGCTGCTACCAGGCAAAGTAGACTGCCAGTTAGTCAGACAATAGACAGCAATTGATACTCCTGGGGGAGGACTGGGTGGTGGAGGGGACGAGCCCCGGGGCCTACAATGCTGATTGCGTTTTATTAGAACAATCCATTCATATTAGTTCAGGATTATTTTCCCGCATGAATTGACTGCCTTGTTTTCGCAACAGCTCCCGTTTTTCCCCAACTTGATTTCATAAGAAGATTAATTTGTAGTAAGAAGAATGTTTATAATAAGGGTTATACCGTTTATTATGGGTAAAGCTTCCAAAATATGACCCTCCCATAAACCTGTCATGTTTTCCATGCGGAGGCCATCCCGTCCTGGGTGATACGGAAACCTTTCACGATTGCGCGTTTTCCCTCCTGCTACCTCTCAACAAATACACGATTTCCTGTTCCAGCAAATTATTGCATTAAAGAAATCACATTTTCTGTCCCAGAATCGCCAAGAGGGAGGCCTGGAAGGGACAGGGGCATGAGTTCACCATGGCAGCCGCGTGACCCCTCGTCTTGCCCTGTGCACTCTGGAGTTTGACTCTTGCTAATCCTCGGGGCGCTCGGGCACAGAGTTTGCGCTGGAGGCTGGCTCTTCCGTGACACGGGGGGCTGAGCTCCCTGCTAAGTAAACTCTGAGATGCTCTTGGAGGCAGCAGGAGATGTAGAGTCAGCAACCTTTGCCCTTTGGGGCTTTGGGGAGGGCAAACCCAGCAACTATAAGCAGGGGAAAGGAGGAGAGAGCTGGGATCTGGTTCCGCTTTTCTGGCAGCCAGGAAGGACACAAGTTTCCCCGCAAGCAACAGCTACAAGACTGAAACTGACTGTGATCACATAAGAAGCCTGAAGCCTTTGGCCTAAGATTAGCCTTGTTGTTTCAAACCGGCATCTAATTCTTCACCTTTGCAACTCTTGTCCACATGCCTCTCTCCTCTGTTCCGTTTCCCCCACACACACTTCTGCTCCTTGGGGGTTTCTCTAATTTCCCTCATTCCTCTGGACTGACTTCCTCTGCCAAGTCTCCTTTGAGCCTATGAAGCTGCCAGTTGCAGCACCCGACTCCGAGCAGCTAGCTCAGCATTGTCTACTCTGATTGGCAGCAGCGCTCCAGGGCTTATGGCAGAGAGAAGTCGCCTCCCAACATCTGCTACTTATAGGAAGGGTTGCCAGTCCCCTGCTGGGGGCAGGGGATCCCCCACCCCGCCCTGCCCCATCCCTGCCACTACTTACCTTGCTGGCAGGGGGAACGCACTTCCAGGGGTGTGCTCCCAGGTGGTGCGGCACACTCCTGCTCACCGCAGCGCCCCGATTCAGGCCCGAATCATGATTAATCGGGCCTGATTCGGCCTCCCTGTGGAGCCCAGGAGCACTCCCAGGATGGCAAGTGGCCTATGCAATGACGTCACTTCACAGAAGTGACGTCATTATGCAGGCTAGGAGCACGCACGGGCTCCTGAAGGTAGGTGCCGGGCCTCCTACCTCCTGCCCGGAGGTTGGGGGACCTGGTGACTCTACTTATAGTGCTGCCAACTCTGGGTTGGGAAATTACTGGAGAGTTGGGGGTGGATGTTGGCATTCCTTGGGTCTTTATAGGTCGTTCTCTGTGAAATACGTCTTGGATTGGAGAGATGGTCCCTGAGGACTAACTCCAGGCAGTGATTTGGCTGCCATGTAATTGTCCATCTGTGGTTCTGAACCGTCTTTCAAGGTAGCCTCACATACAGTGAATTTAAGGCAGTGCTTTAGAGGCCACGGCTGCTCCCTCCCCACCCATTCTAAACAAATATGTCAAATATGACTTGCAGACCCGTTGAGGCGTGCTTGTGGATCCTCGGGTTTATGGGTTGCTGAGAGAATCATCAAAGCTGCTGTAGCACAGTGGTTAAGTGGATCAGCTGTGAATCAGCACTCTGCTGGTTTGAATCCCACTTCTGCCACGAGCTCAGTAGGCGGCCTTGGGTCAGCCACTCCTCTCAGCCCCAGCTGTATTGTGGGGATAATAATAACACTAATTTTTTCACCACTCTGGGTGGACCACTAATCTGTCTACAAGAGTGGTATATAAGTGTTGTTGTTGTTGTTGTTATACTCCACCCCAACCTCAAACAGATTATCCATTCTGACAACCAAAGCAGTTTGGTTCCATGATTAAGTTGGAAGCTCTGTTGAAATGTGTGTGCTATGTGCCGTCAAGTCACCTCTGACCTATGGCGACCCTATGAATGAAGGACCTCCAAAACATACTATCCTTAACAGACTTGCTCTGATCCTGCAAACTGGAGGACGTGGCTTCTTTTATTGAGTCCAGCCATCTCGTTTTAGGTCTTCCTCTTTTCCTCCTGCCTTCCACTTTTCCGGGCATTATTGACTTTTCCAAAGAATCTTGACTTCTCATGATGTGACCAAAGTATGATAGCCTCAGTTTTGTCAATTTAGCTTTATTTGTTGAAATTGGTCTAGGTAATCAACATTGTTTGCAAAGAATTTGAGCTCCTTTGCAAATATTCTTTCGTTTACTGTAAGCTCTCTCCTTCCCTTCCACTGAATTAGACCAATTTCCCTTCTAATCTAGCCCCGGCTGAGGCAGGCTGCCAGAACCTCGAGAGAGAGATAAGTAAAAACCATTTTAGACCAAGAAAATGTCAAGATTAATGATAATTTTGATGAATGCAGATTTTATAGTTTGATAGGTTGTGCTTGTCTTCCCATTTAGCTGCATTTTTAATGTAAAAATTTCCTTTGGAAATTGTCTTGGGTTTTTTTCTGGTTAAAGAAAAGTATTTGATTAAAATTTTGTAAATAAATGTTGCTGGCAGTGGCTTCCCAGGAAGAGCTCCTTTCCAGCTAAGGAGATCAGAGTTTGGCTTTAACACTGTAGAAGAAAGGATTTCGGTAGGTTTGGCTTGTCCTCTCATAGTACTGTGCAGGAGAGAGAAACAGGCTCCACTGAAATTCATCCTCATTCTACCCGGGCTGTTAGAAGTCCTTTAAGCACTGATTTTAGGGAGCGCTTCATACTGAAATAATGTCTCAGCCTTTGAAAACTTGCTAAGTTATCACTCAAATCCGTGCCATGCAATCTATCCCAATTTTACAATGTGGGTTTTTATTTTTGGCAGAGACTGTGGTTTTAGCATTCTTGGTTCAAAATATTTTATCTCTAGCGGGAGGTTTGGGGGCAAGAAAGCAACGGGAGGCCAGCACCGCAAGTGTGATAATGTCATTTGGAAAACCCAGAACTGACGGTGGAAGCTTTAGGAATTGCTCCAAGTTGCAGCAGGCGACAGGAGTGAGGGAAAGGAGTTCCTTGCCAGAACAAAGAGCGTTTGACACTATCTATATACAAAGTCTCTGTATCAAGAAGGAATGGTCTTCAGTTGAATAACATCAAAGGAAGGAGAACCCACTCCAAGAAGACCGTGTAAGATAATTTATATCAACCAATGTACAGTCCGAGAATCTTTCTCAACGATTAAATTGCAGCACTGTGAAATAATGCAAAAGAGGACGCATTGAATTTGAAAGGAAACAGGGATACTGCACACAGTCAAGGCTGGTGAAGAAGCAAGGTGCTGCGAAACGGGAAAACACCAAGGCCGGCAAACCTGTTGCCATCTTCCCGCCGGGAGCTCACCCCCTCGGGCATAGTTTGCCGGTTGGGAAACTGCACCAAAGGGGTGTTGCAGTAATGAAGATCGTGTGCACACCACAAAAATAGAATTGAATACAATGTAATTTCTAGTGCTGCAGTTCAATCGTTGAGAAAGATTCTCGGACTGTACATTGGTTGATATAAATTATCTTACATGGTCTTCTTGGAGTGGGTTCTCCTTTCTTTGATGTTACTATCTATATACAACCCAGGGGAAAAAATACAATGTCAAAGTTTCACGAAGTAATTTTTATGTTTTTCTAAATGTGCAAAGGCAATTGCTGTGCAATTAAATACAATGAGACGAGGTTCTAATATTCAACAGGTAAAGTCAAAAGCTCATATAGTAAAAGTCCAACTGGTGAAAACCATACAATTTCCAATTTTTCTTTCATTGACAGATTCAGAGGGTGAGCAGGCATTAGGGTTGGGAAATTCCTGAAAATGGGGAGGGTGGAGCCTGGAGAGGGCTAGCTTTAGGGAGGGGAGTGGCTTTAGTGGGGTATAATGTCATAGATTCCAGCCCTTTCCTCCGGGGGAATTGATGTCTGTTGCCTGGAGATCAGTTGTAATTCCAGAAGCTCCCCACCTGGAGGCTGGCAACTGCAGCAGGCACGGTCACTCGAGGACGTGGTGGCAGCAGCCCCGGCTCCAAGTCTTGCCTGCATCTTGACCTTGTCTGGTAGATGGAGGAAATTCTCTTCCTTACCTCTTTGTTTCCCCAATCCCGTCCCTCTTAAAAACAGCACGGCAAGCCGTATAGCGCTTCCCGAATTCTCACGGGATCCTTTCCTCTTGCGTGTGTGTGCTATTTTGGTTGCTTTCACAGCAGACAAACATCCGTGGTGACCAGACTTTTGTGAGAAGAAGGTAACTCACAAGAGTTAAGGAAGCACCACGTGTGGCTTGCTGCAGTGTTTTAAAAGAGGGCTCGAGGACCGAGAAGGTAAGGAGAACTATATCTTCCAGCTCCTGGCAGGAGGCTAGAAGTGAGCAGTTCGCAGACGTTGCTGTCGATCAAGATTTACTGCTTGAAGTGACTGCCTCAGGGAGTTTCATTATCATACCAGATCTGGATGATGGTAGGGGAATGGAGATTAGCCACTGAAGAGCAAAGTATATTAACAAAGGGGCTAAATAGTAAAGAGTCCAGTAGCACCTTTAAGACTAACCAACTTTATTGTAGCATAAGCTTTCGAGTCCCACAGCTCTCTTCGTCAGATCTGATGGAGTGAGCTATAGATCTCGAAAGCTCATGCTACAATAAAGTTGGTTAGTCTTAAAGGCGCTACTGGACTCTTTACTGTTTTGCAACTACAGACTAACATGGCTAACTCCTCTGAATATAGAGGCTGTAGCTCAGTGGAAGACCCTTTGCCTAGCATGCAGAAGGTTCCAGGTTCAATTCCCAGCATGATCATACGGTAAATAATGGGAAAGACCTCTGTCTGAGACCTGGAGAGCCGCCGCCTGTCTGAGTAAACAATACTGACCCTGATGGACCAATTGTGTGTTGGTGTCCTGAAATGTGGTGGAGAATCCAGTGGTGCCAAAGAGAACTGTCCACATTCTCTTTCGGAGCCTTCAGGAAAGTAAGATAACATTTCCAAATTTGTTCTTCTTTTTCTTTAAAAAAGAGAAAAAGGGGGGGGGGTTCTAATACAGCCCTGCCCTTTCTGATCCTCTTCCTTCCTTGCTGCCTCCGATTACCTCTTGTTTTGTGCTAACTAGCTGCCAGCTCACTCTCTCTGCAGCCGTGGAAACTGGAGACATAAAAAGGTTAATCACCTTTGCCCTGGGGTCATTTGCAAGTCTCGGCGTCTGAACCAGAGCGCCGCACTTCCAAACCAGTTCTTTAAGGCTTGTTCTTCTTATTGACGCGATTGATTTTTCAATTGAAAAGGGCTGGTGAATAACGGCACTTACCAAGCCCCAGGAGGGCCTTATCCCATCATCTTTCACTTGGGATAATACATGTGTATTGCCCTTGTCACCAAGTCAGAAAACGGAGGATATATTCTGGTTTCGTAGCCACTTGCTGGGTTTGGCCAAGAACGCACAGCAAGCAGGCAGCATGTTCAGGACTGGATTTAGGGTTGCCGGCACCCAGGGCAACCCTAGTTGGACCCCTTGTGCTCGTGCCATGCGGGTGCGTGCTCCCGGCGCTGCGTGATGACGTCACTTCTGTGATGTCATCACGCAGGGCAGAGGGTGCTGCCCGTGCGGTGCACTGGCGGAGGCAGTGTGTGGGGCTGGGAAGCCGCCCGCTCCATTCGCCTCCCAGCAAGACAGCTATAGAGAGGAGGGGAAATGGAAAAGATGGACTGGAAAAATTGATACGATCCAGCCCGCCATTTATGCCCTACCAAATGATCTCTTTTAATTACTGAGAACCAGTGTGGTGTAGTGGTTAAAGTAATGGACGACGACGTGGACAACCCAGGTTCGATCCTCCACTCTGCCCTGGGAAGCTCGCTGGGTGACTTTGGGCCAGTCTCACCTTCACCTACCTCTCGGTGTTAGTTGCGAAGAAAAGGTGAAGTAGAGGATGATGATGTAAGCTGCTTTTTCCATTAGGGAGGAAGTCAGGGTATAAATGAAGTAAAATAAAAATAAATACTGCAGTAGGAACTAGATGTGTGTGTCTGGTAAGCGTCTCTGTCTATTGTTTGGATGAGCAGAACGAAAATCTCACACCTTTTGTGAGTCCTGTGGATCGGAGTGTTACATGACAGACAGCGATTGCTTTGGACAGGACTTCTTGATATTCTTCTGAAGGCATTTCTCCCCTTTGTTCCAGGCTGGTGTTTTTAATATAAAGGCCTGTACAAGGGAAAAATTTGATAGAGACGTCAGCGTCAGTACAGGCACATCACCACACGCACACACCGTACACACATGCCAGATGTTGATAGAGACATTTGTTAGACAAGATTCCAAAAATACCTGTTTGTCTTTCAGGTTCTGTTAATAAAGATTTTTTGGGGTGGGGGGGAAGTAGCTGTTCTGTCGGCATCATTACATTTCATTTGACGGTGGGCCAAATCAGCAGTTTTCGAACACATGCTGAAATACTTGAAGAAATCCAGTCTGTTTGCTTGTTATTTTAAGCACAGCCAGTTCATCTCAACTCTTAATTGACTGCCAGGGAATCTCTCTCTTTGCCTTCTTAAGATCATTCCATCTGCTGGGAATTCTTCTATCCTAAGGGCTGGGGTGGGGACTTGGATGGAAATTGACATGGGGAGGGGGAAGCAGCAAACACCGATATAATTATTTCGGTTCCCGAGCATCTCTTGATACCAGAGATGTCAAACACTCTGAATAGCTATCATAGGTTTAAATAGGGGGTTCTAGCTATTCTTAATGTGTGCACACCCACCTGTGTGGCAAAATATATATGCAGCATATCGGAGCGCATAAATTATGTTGCTATAATTACGCCCACATGGAGATCTCTCTCTGGATTTATAGGGAAGTGACTGCGAGGCAGACGTTGCAGCCCCTTCTCGGGCACCCTTGTGGCATGATTACATGGTTGGAAACGGCGTGGTGGTGCCTTCCTGACAAGTCTAGCTGTTCCTCTTTCTTCCTCATTCCCAAATGATAGCAAGCATGCCGTAGGTGGCATTTGAAATGAATAATGCACTCTCAAAAAACACAGCAAGTTTATAAATAGATCTCAAATGATACTTGGAAATAATACACAGAGTCAGACAGGTAAAATAGAAAAGAGTCCAGTAGCACTTTTAAGACTAACCAACTTTACTGTGGCATAAGCTTTCGAGAAGCACAGTTCTCTTCGTCAGATGCATTCGTCAGACTAACACGGCTAACTCCTCTGGATCTCAAACAGGTTAGGATTTGAATACAGAACTCGGCTCGCAAATGATAATTCAAATACGGATTTGTCTCAACCAGTGCTGGTTTAATTATCTTTGCTTTCCCCTCTGCTTCTCTAGCAAAGACCTGGCTGGTGTCCAAGCCTGCGTCATGTCAAGGGCAGGGTTGGAGAACAAGCCAGGATGAAACTAGAATGCCTACGTTTGTATGTCAGAAACCATTGTTCAGACAGTAGATAATTCCAGATCCTGGTCTGATATATCCCAACTAACCAAAGTTAATAAAATTATCTGCAGCATGGAGTGGTTTGTATGATATCTGAACCAAGCCCAGAGCTAAGGTGTGGCTGCAAACAGGGATATGAAATCATGGACTGAAGTGCTTTGCAAACTGCGGTTTTCAGGGTTAAGCATGATGTTTAGATCGAGCAAACCCTGGTTGGAGTCTTACTGCTTGGAAGGCGACAAACAGATCTGGCTGTTCCCCTATACACACCCTGCTGAAGCAAGGATTAGCTATGCTATGGATTCACTATACATTTGAGATCTTAACCAGGGTTAAGACACCAGACCATGTCTAGTGTGAACCATGGTTAACACTAATCATAGTTAAATGTCATCTTCACATGAAGGTAATTTAAAACAGGCTCTTTTGTCTTTTCTCTATCAATAGGGATATGTCGATTTCCCCCTTCCTTTCCTTTATTCTTCTAAAATGTCATGATTTGTTGTATTTCACCTCTTTACATCCAGCTTAATTTAAGAGACTTTCTAAACTCTATCCTGCAATTGGAGTATATGCCATTTGTATCAGTGTTCATTTCATGTGCATCTTTTCTGTGCCTTCCTATGGTACTGATGCATATTTGTGCATCCTTGCTTCAGCAGGGCATGTATAGGGGAACAGCCAGGCTTGTTTGTCACCTTGCAAGCAGTAAAACTTCAACCAGGGTTTGCTCGATCTAAACATCATGCTTAACCCTGCAAACTGCAGTTTGCAAAGCACTGGGGAGAAAAAAACCCAACCTTGGTGGGTATGATTGAATTGGTATTATTTTTGTGTAGTGTTTTACAGACATTGAATGCAGTCACACTAAAAATGTCTTCATGGGACTGCATGTACAATCACGTCAAGATTTCTAGTTTGCCATGGTTTATCTAAGTACATGGATGTTATGGGGGCGGAATGTATCTAAGGCACTGAAAACTGTAGGAATCACAAAGTTCAGACATTTTAAACAGCCCCAGTGAAACATTTCCATGTCATTAGTTCATTTTCTGTAGAAAGATTCAGTACTTCAGGACTCCCACAGAAAAAAGTCAAGCGAGCATTTCAGAAGCATCGCTATGCTACTGGAAGGAACGTGTGCTCTTGCTACATCTTTCGATTTCTGCCAAATTTCACGTCCTTCAAGGTGTCTGGGTAAATGGGGTGATAGTTTAAATGAATTAGCTTGTAATTGAGTAATCAAAATCGTAATGTGCTGGACCAGTGTCAGGGTATGGCTTTGTAGTTTTCCAAGGTTGTGGGTTTTTTTTTTAGTGGCATCATTACAGTTTAATTGCAAGGAGATGATACTGTAATTACCACACTTAAATGGTATAGGATGAAGCTTCAGTTCACAAATAGCCAGCTGCCCCCCAAAGAATTGCATGTTGGTCTTGGTTTTATACTGTTCACAGAACAGCGTGTTGTTAACAGACCGCCTTGTGTTGGTGAAAATGCTCGTAAGTTAGATCCGATCACTCAGCATCTGTAGCTTGTAGTTGAAGAAGAACATGCCATTGAGTTGCATCCAACTCATAGTGACCCTATCTGCAGAGCGTTCCAGGCAAGACAGATGTTACCGGAACTGGTCTCCTTTCGAGTAAGAGAATTTGTGGGGGAATTAGCAAGCAAGGAAGACAGCAATGTGAGAGGCCAGTAACTATGGGATCTTGTGCGCCATTGTCTACGAGGATCCGTTCCCCTAGAGAACCGTTTCAATAAGCAGGCAGATATTCAATCAAAAAGTTTTTTTTAATTTAAAATATTACAGATCAATTGCACACAAAACAGACAGCATGCACATATCATGTGGGCCAGAAGCGCACGTACACTTTAGAGTGCGAGAGAGGGAACCTAAAAGGTAGGTGCTGGGCCCCTGACCTCCCACCCAGGGGGTTGGGGGACCTGGCAACCCTATTTTGGGATGACTACCACGGGTCCTCAGAACCAGGCCACAATCTGAAAAGGAATTCTCAGGTCAACAAATAACATCAAGCAAAACTTAGATACTTCTGTACTAAATTTGCTCCTCACCCCTTCTAATTTCCAGCCCAGTGACGACCAAGGGCCTTGGGTGATTGGCAAGCAATAATCACTTATTGTGTAACAATATTAACTGTATTTATTAATATACTCAGTGTGATTACTTTATTACCATACTCAGATGTGTGAATTAAAGAAAACTATCAGACAACTTGTCTTTATAGTTTTTTTTAACTTGACTTTTTAAAAAATTAACAATGAAATCCTAAGCAGAGTTACTCCAGTCTAAGCCCATTGAAATCAATGAGCTTAAACTGGCGTAACTCTGCTTAGGATTTCACTGTTTCCACACACGTTGAATAATGCACTTTTTTTTTGTTAATAAATTTTTATTGGATGGGTCAATATATAATCAAATTCAAATTCAAATGCACTCCATTTTAATACCCCTGTATATATTTCCCCCCTCCCCTCCCCCCTTTTCAATAATGACTTCCAACAGCACTCCAACCCTCCGTTATTAATAATACCTTATTACTATATTAATATTATTCTTTTCTTACTATTAGTAAAGATCTTAGTTATATCTTATCTTACTTAATTTCTTTAAAACCCCTCGAAAGACCATAATTGTCCCTTAACACCCCATTTCTTTTCCATATATTTTTCAGCTTTTTCCAATCTTCCAAAAATGCTTCTGGATCTTGCTCCTTCAAATTTCTTGTTAGTTTGTCCATTTCAGCCATGTACAACAATTTCCTTTTCCACTCTTCAATTTCAGGTATTTCTTCTCTCTTCCAGTACTGAGCATATATTATTCTAGCTGCTGATATCATATAATATAACAATATCTTATCATTTCTATTAACATCTTCCAAATGCAATGATAATAACAACATTTCTGGATTTTTTGCAACATTATAACGAAGTATCAAAGACATCTCAGTACATATTTTGGTCCAAAAGTCTCTAGCCTTACGACAAGTCCACCACATACGAAATAGAGAACCTTCATGCTCCTTACATTTCCAACACTTATTGGATAGCTGTTTGTTGGATATGGCTAATTTTTTCGGTGTTAAGTACCATCTATATAACATTTTATAGCCATTCTCCCTAATACTGGTACATGTTGACATTTTTAAAGTATTTTTCCATAGTTGTTCCCATGCTTCCATCGTTATGACACTTTCAAGACACTTTAGAAATCCTTTGGAAGTGGATTTTTTGTTACACACTCAAAAATCCAGTTCCAAAGAGCATTGAAAGTGCATTATCCAATGTGTGTGGAAGCAGCCTATAAATGATAGAAATGATATATTTCTATCTTTCTATGCATACCGTTTGTTTCTATGTATACTCTGCATATTCCCTTCCAATCCACACTTTCTAGTAATGGATCTGGAGATCCAGTTTGGTGTAGTGGTGTAGTGGGATTCTAATCTGGAGAACTGAGTTTGATTCCCTTGATTTGGTCACCTTGGGTCGGTCACAGTTTCTAGGCGCTCTCTCAGCCCCACCCACCTCACAGGGGCCGATTCCAGATGGCCAGAAATTGCGGTTTTTCTGTGGAAATAATCGCTTACCGGCCACACGTTCACTTTAGTCTCCATCCGCTTTGTCTCGTAGCGTGCCGTGCCATCCCGCTTCCGGATGTTCGCACGGCCAACTGAGGTACCCGGGATTGGTTGTTTCCTCCCCATCACAGTTGATGTCGGGGGCCTTCATTGGTTCGCATTTCCGGTTTTTTTTTTACGTGTTTTGCGCAAATGCGCAAATGCGCAAATGTGCAGGTATGCGAATACGCAGCGTCAACTTTTGTGCATTTGTGCATTTGTGCACATTTGCACAGTTCAATGTGCGCAAACGTGCGACTGCGCAAATGGCGCCCGGTTTAAAAAAGAAAATTAAGGGAATATCGTTGCCGGCCGGCCGGCAAAGGAAGGAGGGAAAGGGGAGGGCCTCTCCACGGCGACGAAGCATCCAGAAGTGTGCAAACCCGCAATACGGCGTTCACACCGTCCGCTTCTGGAGCGCAACACAGCGCCATGAACCGGAGGTAAGCAGGGATGGGACATTACGGGTTTTTACGAGTGAGGTCGCCGGAAAAGCGAAAGCACTCGCTTTATTTGTGCCCGTCTGGAATCGGCCAGGGTGTTTGTTGATAATAATATCACACTTTGTAAATCGCTCTGAGTGGGTGTTAAGTTGTCCTGAAGGGCAGTATATAAATCAAATGTTATTGTTGTTATTGTTGTTGTTATTATTGTTGTGAACCATTCAGTGGCTGGGGAGCATCAACACAAACATACCTGTAGGACCATCTCTCTCCATATGTTCCCCAGAGGGCTCTTTGTTCAGCTGATCAACATCTGGTGGTCCCCAGCCCCAAGGACATTCGTCTAGCCTCAACCAGGGCCAGGGCCTTTTCGGCCCCGGCACGAGCCTGCGGGGCTTATTACAGTTCCGCTGGCCCTTTAAGATGGAGGTGTTCTGCCAGGCCTATGGCAGTGGTTGAGGTCTGGGCAGGCTACCTAGTCTGCCTTTCTGTGGTGGCCTCGGTCCGCTGTCTATCGGAAACATGTATGACCTGCCTGCCCTACCCATCTGATCGCTGAAGAAGCATATAGTTTTAATGTCTCCGCTGCTGTTGGATATGTTTTTATGGTTTTAAATTGTGTTTTGTACTTTGTATTGTATTATTAATTTTATACTATATTTATTGTTATTGTAGTCTAACAATGTTGTTCCCCTCCCTGAGCCTGTTAGGCAGGTTAGACATTTAATACATTTAATTAATTAATTAAAATGTTCAGAGCACAGATGGGAGTACCAGCCAGTTGGTCCTAATGGGAAGAGTTAAGTCAAGAAAGCAGGGAGATGCATTGATCCAAAAAGTTCTCTACAACAGCCACTCTTTTATAGCCAGTTGGGAAAGAGCCGAGTCTAAGAGCTGAGAGCCTAGGCGGCGGCTGGTCTGCCAGGAGTCTGGCAGGGCAGAAGTGAAATGAGGTTTTTTCCCCCATGGCGTAGAGACTGGTTGCCTCGTGAGCAAGGGCGCATTGATATTTGAGCCATGCATTATTAATCCTCGCAATGAACTCAAATTAGCCGTGCAACAAACAGGCACATTAATACATTCATCTTTCATTCAAGCAAGTAAGTTGAGATAAATATTCAATGTTCACCTCCTTTCTTCTTCTTCTTTTTTAAAATCTATTTCTGAACTGTATTTTCTCTTACCTCTGCTACTTTGGGGTAATCAGTATTTTTTTAAAAAATATATATTTATATCTGGAATCAGAACCCCATGGAGCCGCATCTCTTTAATATGAATGAGGCATGTAATGCGCGGCTGACAGGTGGTGGCCAGACACTGATGGATCTGCGGTGACTTGGAGAAGAACCGTTTTTATCGTCTTGGGTGGAATGAGTGACAGCTAAACAATTTGCAGTACAGAGAAAGAGGGTAAACCCCCCAACTTGGAGATACATCATGGACACCTGGCATTCTGGCATTTTGCACCACTGTGGCAGTTCGTCTACAGAGAGCTTCAGGTGTGCCCTGTGGCGCCACCGCTGGAGATGGCTAAAGAATGGTAGTGCAGGTACTAACTCAGCAGTGGTCAGATTACATGTGGGACCAATGGAGTTTCACTTGGCTTGTTAAAGGCTTTAGCCCTAGTCTGGCTCTAGGGAAGGTGTAGGGTTGCCAACACTGGCTTGGGAAATTCCTGGAGATTTGGGAAGAACTCCCAGGGAGGGACATCTGCTTCTCCTCGAATTATGTATATCGTAGAGTTTGCCCTCCAAAGCTGCCTTTTCCCAGGGGAATGGATCCTTGTAGTCCAGAGATCTGTCATAATTCCTGGAGAAATCCACCCTCCACCTAGAAGTTGGCAACTCTAGTGTACAAAATTTTATTTTATTTTTTTTGTAAAATCTTTATTGTTATTATTGTATTCCAAGAAAAAAAAAAAAGAAAACCCGTCACCACAACACCCGTGTAGGGACATCCAGGCAGTAGCTACATAAATATTATTCCATACCATATTGTATCATATTCACAATTACTCCCAATACAACTCTATTGCTCTATAAATCATTCCACTTAGTGTACAAAATTTTATGCGCCCTCATGTTTCTTTTATGATTTATCCAAACTTGGAACGAAAGTGCAGTAGTTCTTTCCCCCAGTCATATGAGCAACATTGAATAGGGTGCTGCTGACATTGATGCTTAGTTGAATTAGGGATTAAGCCTGGATGTCTGCATCACACAAAACCAGGATTAAGATCAACTGTGATTAATATATCAACTTCAGATCCTGGAGTTGGATCCTAACTTGAAAGACCATAACTAACTATTGTTAGTGAGGATGGCATGCATTCAGATAATCATATTAACAATGACTGGTTTGATGAAGATAGATCAAGATGGGCAGATCTGAAGAAGTGTGCTGTGACTAGAGATGGGCACGAACTGAAATACAAACCAAAGTTCATGACGAACTGGGCCAGATTGTGGTTCGTGAACCAGCGGTTCATCAGAGCCCATTTCTGATGAACCGCCACAAACTTTAGGCTGGTTTGTTTGGTTCATTTTTTGATTCGTCACTGCAGATAACCTGGCACTAATCAATCAGTTTCCTAGGCAACAGGGGATGGACTTCCTGCAGACCTTCTGATGACCTGGAAGTGGCCTTCTGCTGGCCCAGAAGTGACCTTCTGCTGACCTGGAAGTGACAATTTGCTGACCTGGATGTGATGTTTTCAGGAACCAAACGAACCGGTTCGCAAACCAGGGCGGGTTAGGGTTAGGTGAAAGTTCATGGTTCATGAATTATGACGAACCACGAACAGCACAGTTCGGGTTCTTCCCAGTTTGTGCCCGTCTCTCGCTGTGACTCACAAAAGCTCATACACTACCACAAATTTTGTTAATCTTATAGGTACTACTGGACTCTTGCTCATTTCTACTGATTTAATGAAGCCATGGTTTCATGTGATGTATGAACTGAGCCACTGAACTGATTTCTAACGACTCTCTGCTTTCTAACTTTTAAGTTGAATAAAGGATGTAATCTAAAGTGGTAGGGGGTTCTTTTGCAAAAAAATGTATTTGAAAAAGCAATGTCTTTTCTAAATGATAAAAACACCCTTATTTCTGTGTTTTAGGTAAATAATTCAAAGTCCTTCACTTTGAAAATGATGTGTTATTTAAAAAAGCAAAAAGCATGAATTTGGGGTGATTTGTTATAAACTGGTATATAAACATTTTGCAATGTAGTTGGTTTAAGAATATCTATGAAGTGCATGACACTGTTTTGTTGTTATGAAAACGAGGTGCAATACTGAAAAACTGTCGACAATTATTTTTGTTCCACGGATTTCAATGGGAGGCACACACACATGCTTAAATCTCCTCGACTGAAATCAACAGAGTTTTTCACTTTGGCTGATTTACATCCATGATTGTTTTTATATCTTAGAGAGAGAGAATGCATTGATCAATTAGTACTTAAATTAAGCCTTTTAATTTTTTTGTGTTTTCAGTTTAAATATTAATTTGTGCCAAGTGTCTCTGAAGAAGACTTTAAAATTAAATATTTATAAGTTTGATTTTTTGAAAAGTCTGATTACTTTATTTTTTCTTGCATTCCTGGATGGTCTGCTGCCCTTCTTCTCTTCCTCTTTATTATTATTATTTTTGGTTAAGTGCTCCACTGTTTTTTTATTTCACCTGGATATGGCCTACCTCACAGGATTATTGTACAGATGTCTGCAATACCGCTCACAATATGTTGCTCCACTCAGCAGACAAAAATATACTGGGGATACCTGGCCCCAAGGAAGTTTGCCTTGCCTTGACCAGGCTCAGGGCATTTTTGACCATGGCACCAACCTGGTGAAACTCTGTCTGTAGAGACCCGGGCACAGCATGGTCTGCTATCATTTTGCCAGGCCTGTAAGAGAGAAATGTTCCACCAGGTATATGGTAGTTGAGGCAGGTAAGCCGTTAAATGGGCCTTTTGCCATAGAAAGACGCAAGTTCCCTTGACTTCTGCTGTATAATGATCGGCCACCCTGCCTTACGAGCTCTGTCAATGTTGGAGGGTTGTTGTGATGTTGGAGGGTTGTTTATTTATTTATTTATGTCATTTCATTATGTCAGCCAGTTTGGTGTAGTGGTTAAGAGCAGCAGGACTCTAATCTGGAGAGCCGGGTTTGATTCTCCAGTCTTCTGCTTGAAGCCAGCTGGGTGACCTTGGGTCAGTCACAGCTCTCTCAGAGCTCTCTCAGCCCCACCCACCTCACAGGGTGTTTTGTTGTGGGGATAATAATGACGTACTTTGTAAACCGCTCTGAGTGGGCATTAAGTTGTCCTGAAGGGCAGTATATAAATTGAATGTTGTTGTTGTTGTTGTTATTTATAGTCCACCTTTCTCACTGAGACTCAAGGTGAATTGACAATGTAAATAAATAAATAATAAATGACAGCTAATAAGTGGATATTAGGGCAAATGAAGCCTGAATTCTCCCTAGAAGCTAAAATGACAAAACTGAGGCTATCATATTTTAGTCACATCATGAGAAGACGATATTCTCTGGAAAAGTCAATAATGCTAAGAAAAGTGGAAGGCAGCAGGAAAAGAGGAAGACCCAAAACGAGATGGCTGGACTCAATAAAAGAAGCCACGTCCTCCAGTTTGCAGGATCTGAGCAGGTCTGTTAATGCTATGATGCTTTGGAGGTCTTTCATTCATAGGGTCAGCATAGGTTGGAGGCGACTTGACAGCACATAACACACACACAAATAAATAAATAATATCTGGAGCAATTTATACACGTAGGGAAAGCACTCTATTACATCTTCTCTAGATAATGATTTGTCTGGCGAAGGGGCATTTGCATTTTTGTGTTGGTTCTCCCATAACAGGTACAGTGAGAAGTCTGGTGGTTATTTTCTGTTAAATCTGGAGCTTGTATAGTGGCATTTTCATCCTCTTTGCTGAAACCGGCCAAACGCCTGGGGTTATGGTCCCATTAGCATTCCTTGCTGATTGAGCGTTAATGAAATTAATAGCCTCTTGCAGCTCTTACATGAACAATGGAGTCAGCATGTCAGTGGCTGTTTACAATGAAAGTTGCCCGGGTGACATTCTGGTGCACTGAGGAGATCATATTTGCAGATCTTTGCCCCAGCGATAGAATCAATCAGCCGTTTGCAGGCACAAGAGCTTAAGGGGAGGGGGATCTTCCAAGGCTTTTTTTTCTGGGAAAAGAAGTGGTGGAACTCAGTGGGTTGCCAGCACAGGGGGCAACTCCTGTCAGGAGGTGGTGTCCGTGGTACCACATGAGCATGCGCAAAGTGCGTGCACGCTTCTGGGACCGTGCAATGACGTCACTTTGGGTCAGCTGGAACAAAGGGGGAGTTTTTAAAAGTTTAAATCGCCCTCTGCAAAAATGGTCACATGGATGGTGGCCCCACCCCCTGATCTCCAGACAGAGGGGAGTTGAGATTGCCTTCTGCGCCACTGAGCGGTGCGGAGGGCAATCTAAACTGCCCTCTGCCTGGAGATCAGGGGGTGGGGCAACTGGCCATGTGACCAATTTCAAGAGGTGCCGGAACTCAATTCCACCACGTTCCAGCTGGAAAAAAGCCCTGGGCTCTTCAAAGGAGACCACTTCAGCTCCAAGAAAACTCAAGGCCAGTAAGTTGACAGATTTCAATTCCTCTTCCTCTTCCCCCTCCCATGCAGCAATGTATTCCGCTCACAGTATTGGACAGGCACCAAAAATTGGGATTTCCTCTGACACGTTGAGGCAGGGAACGGAAAGATGATGCCCAGGTGTTGTTATCCTGAGATTACAGTTGCCAGACTACAGTCACCAACTCCAGGTTGGAAAATTCCTGGAGATTTGGGGTTGGACCCTGGGAAAGATGGAGTTTAGGGACAGATGGAGCTCAGTAGGGATATGATTCCATAGAGTCCAACCTTCAAAACCGTCTGCTTCTTCAGGAGAAATGATCTCTGTAGAATTGCCAGTTCCACGTTAGGAAATTCCTGGAGATTTGAGGGGTGGAGGTTGGAGAGGGCGGGGTTTGGAGCAGGGAGGGACCTCAGCTGGGCTTAATGCCATAGAGTCCATCTTCCAAGACAGCCATTTTTTCCCAGGGAACCGATCTCCGTCACCTGGAGATCAGCCATGATTTCAGGAGATCTCCAGCCACCACCAGGAGATTGCCAACCCTAAATCTCTGTAGTCTGGAGATCCATTGTAATTCCAGAAGATCTGCAGGCCCTACTTGGAGGTTGGCAACCCTGTGCTAGAGCCATGCTTGGGAACTGAAAGATGCAAGTGAACATTTATGCTCTGTGGGAGCTGCTGGAAGATGTACGTGTTGATAAAGATGCATGTCGTGTAGGCGTGCTAAGAACTTTGACATGAATGCAATCTCCAGGTGAATTAACCTTGACCGAATGCTCCTGATTATGTACGAAACGAGCTCCTGGTTGGATCACCTGATTTTTTTTTTGTTTCGTTGAAATTCATCTTGAGCACTGTGCTGTAGCTGCTTGTGCTCCAGCACCAGGCCACGCCGTGATAAGAAGTACCAAACTTGACTAAATCTAATTTACTGAAGAAGAGGCACATATCCCCATAGTCTTTGTTGGGCCGTCAACGTGACCTACCTGTCAAGCACGGAATCGCTTGCAGTGCCTCTTTTCTGTGCACCTGTGCAGTTGGATCCATTCAGGAAATGACCAACATTGGATAAAACACATCGCCTGCTTTGTTGCATCTGTGCAGACGGCAGCATCTACTTGTTAACGGATTACAAGAACTGATTTTAAGGTTAGCTAAGTTTGTAGGTAGACTCAGAAGGCACACAGACATCTTGGTAGTAAAGTCTCGGAGCCAAACTAAATGAGACGAATTACATGAGGTCATGCGAGTGTCTAGAATGTCTGTTCCTTCCTGCCCGTGTCTTTAGAGGACAGTTAACAGTTGATCCCTTGAAAATTTTGTAGATTTAGAGCAGAACCACAAGTGACAAAAGGCACAGATTGGACACTTGTCTGCTTCCCTCAAGTTTTGATGGGAAATGTAGGCAGCTTGGCGGAATGTTGGACAAGTGACAGTTGAAAAGTCCATTGGGCAGCAGTCAGAGAGCGAAGCTGCGAGACCAGGATGCCTACATTTCCCATCAAAACTTGAGGGAAGCTGACAAGTGTCCAACCAGTGCCTTTTGTCACTTGTGGTTCTGCTCTTATTTTGCAAAATGGTACAGCAGCTTTCTGCACTAATGTCGTGCAATGATGATACTGGCCTACTTTGCCTGGCTGTTGTCATGACTGTCCAGATAATCTGTGTGAATTGCTTTGATTGCTTTCAAAGTGTGATATAAATTCCAAGTATTTTTACATGGGTGACCCCGGATAAAATGTCTCTTGATATTCTGTTGGCAATCAAGGTGAGGTTTTCTGCACATGCTCAAAGGCAATCTTCATTGCTGCTATCCTACATATTCCAAGACTCTGTTTTGGTATTTAAAGCAGATTATCGCTTTACAAATTTATTTATTATGTATTTTATTTATTTATTTATTTATTATGTATTTTATTATTTATTTATTTATTTATTATTTATTTATAATTTATTATTTATTTATTATGTATTTATTATTTATTTATTATGTATTTTATTTTATTTATGAAATTTATAGTCCGCCTTTCTCACTGAGACTCAAGGCAGATTACATAGTGTGAGATTAGTACAATCAGTAGTAAGGACAAAGGTAGGCATTTCCATACTGTGGCCATTTCCACACACGTTGAATAATGCACTTTCAATGCACTTTCGCAATCCTTTTGAAGTGGATTTTTTGTTCCACACATGGAAAATCAGTTTCAAATGTTCACTAAAGAGTATTCAAAGTGGATTATCCAACGTGTGTGGAAGCAGCCAGCGTCAAGGACATTTCCATAAACAATGTCTTAGGATAAATAAATACAAGTGTACAAAGACGTAGCATTAGCAAGGATCCAATACGGTGTTGAAGAATTGCTGAAACAGAACATAATCAGTACTAGGACTGACATTAGACAACATGAAGCACAGGTAGAGTGATTCCGCACATGTTGGATAATGCACTTTCAATGCACTTTATCAATCATTTGAGGTGGATTTTTTGTTCCGCACACAAAAAAATCCGTTCCAAATGATCTATAAAGAGGATTGGAAGTGCATTATCCAATGTGTGTGGAATCACTCGTAGTATATAGGAGTACATATTTAAAGCAACAGATAATATGTAAGGCAACATAGTGATGAAGTCTATGGCCCTTAACTCATTAGTAAAGCATCTGAGACCCCCTCCCTACAATACAGCCCTCCTATCTGAGTAAAAGGCCTTTTTGAATAATTCAGTTTTGCATCATTTGCAGAAAGCCAGAAGAGTGGGGGCTCTCCTGACCTCCTCAGACAGGCCATTCCACAGGGTAGGGGCCACCACAGAGAAAGCCCATCTGCGAGCTGCCATTGATTTCGCCCATGTGCAGGTTAGGTTCTAGGCCTGATTGCGTCAAAGCAGCCCCTCCATTTTTTAAAAAAAGTTGTAGCAAACTCTTTGAGCTGTTGCCGAAGAACTGACAGGCTGGTGCGTCTGGGAGCTGAATCTTCAAAAGGGTGGAAATCAATGTGAAGTGTCACTCAGGTGCCCCAACAATACTGGGAAATCAATGCTGCATTTGAAATGAAGAGCGTGCAGTGGGGAAACGGAGGCATTTGTTTGCAATTCTAATACAGTGAATCAACAGATTGCTTGCAAAATGTTCCTAATGAAAAATGCAATAATAGATGTGCCGGGGAAGGAGGAAAGGAGGGGGGGGAGGAAGGAGTGGAGAACAAGGTGTGCTTGTTGAACTTTTGGAAAAGAGAACAAGGAAGGTGAATAAAATATGTTGCGCATTTCATAAATCTTTCCTGTATCGGTAGCGGGGTGGTGGCGAATATCGACCTTCAGATGTGCCAAAGAGGAGAAGGTAGTGAAAGGATCAGCACACGAAACACGCAAAGCTGCATTCTACTGAGTTCGAGCAGGGGTCCGCCAAGGTCAGTACTGTATACTCGGACCGGCAGCAGTTCTCCCATCAAGGTCTTTCACATCAGAGACTTCCTGATTGTCTTAACAGCCGATGGTGAGGATCGAACATGGAAACTTCTGCCTGCAAAGCGGTTGCTGTGCCACTGAGCCATGGCCCAGGCTGGTGTTGTCATTAGATGCACCCTATATGTGCACAGAATCATTGACATGTGGGTCAATCCAGCCTCTCTGTCTTATGCACCTTCTGTTTGTAGCATTTGAGGGGGGGGCGATGCTCTTGTAAAGGGGCCTAGTGGCCTTTTAACACTTGGTGCATTTACTAGGTTTGCCTACTGGGGATTAAAACCAGAAGCACTCAGGGCCAAACCACACGCGATGACTTACACGAGTTTAAACACGAGTTTTGAAGAATGGGTGCTCAAATGTTCCCGTGTTCACTGAGAGCCAGTTTGGTGTAGTGGTTAAGAGCACAGGACTCTAATCTGGAAAGCCTGGTTTGATTCCTCACTCCTCCACTTGAAGCCAGCTGGGTGATCTTGGGCTAGTCACAGCTCTCTGGAGCTCTCTCAACTTCACCCACTTCACAGGGTGTTTTATTGTGGGGATAATAATGACATACTTTGTAAACTGCTCTCAGTGGGCATTAAGTTGTCATGAAGGGCGGTATATAAATCAAATGTTGTTGTTGTTATTGTTATTGTTGTTTCCCAAGCTGAGCACATGTCCTGTAACTTCAGGCCCTGCATATGTCCTGTAACTTCGCGTAGCTGCATTGGCAAGTGTCCGTGTTCATAATCAGTGAGTCTCTAGGGCAGAGTACCAATTTTAGTCAGCATGGGGGGAGATGAAGGATGGCGGCCTATGCTGCACCTTCTCTTTGTGTACCCTCAAAATCTTCCTCGGCAGTACAGAGCAAATTCGGTAAAATCCGGCCATTGTTTCCAATGGGAAGCACAATTCGGAGCTTTCTGAGGGCCTGGGGAGGGGGGCATTTTCGGACTGAATTTTACCACATTTTCTGGGGACCTACTCCTAAATGTCCTCTAACAGCCCCCCCCCCCCAGGTTTCATGCAGATTGGAATTTAAGGAGTTATTTTATGCCCCCCCCCAAAGAAGGTGCCCTCAGCCATCTCCAATCTCCATTATTTCTATGGGGAAAACTAGGGGAGCTATCTAGGGGAGCTAAATAGGAGAGCCAAATAGGGGAGTGGGGTGGCATTTTGCAAGAAAAACCCACCGAATTTGCAGGGGACATAGTCCTAACTGTCCTCTAAAGATCCCCCACGTTTCGGAGAGATTGGACCCTGTTGGACCATTTTATGTACCCGCAAAGGAGGTGCCCCCGGCCACCCCATTTTTTTCTTTGGAGGGGAAAAACTGACTCCTACTGCAGAAACCAGAGTGGATGGAGGATTTCAGTATCCCTGGATGTTCATTAATAGACTGAAAAGTTGGAGTACTTCATCAGCAGAATCAATGCTTTCCGTCTTGGATTGACTGATGTCATTTATAGTCTGCCTTTCTCACTGAGACTCAAGGCGGATTACATAGTGTGAGATTAGTACAGTCCATATCAGGAACATTTCCATAAACAATGCTATAGGGTAAATAGATACAAGTTAACAATAGCATTCGATTTATATACCACCCTTCAGGACAACTTAATGCCCACTTAGCGCGGTTTACAAAGTATGTCATTATTATCTCCATAACAATAATCACCCTGTGAGGTGGGTGGGGCTGAGAGAGCTCCTAGAAGCTGTGACTGACCCAATGTCACCCAGCTGGCTACAAGTGGAGGAGTGGGGAATCAAACCTGGTCCTCCAGATCAGAGTCCTCTGTTCTTAACTGCTACAACAAACTGGCGGTCACAGAGTTCACAAAAATATAGCATTAGCAGGAATCCAACACAACATAGTGTGTTGAGACCCCCTCCCTACAATACAGCCCTCCTATCTTAGTAAAAAGCCCTTTTGAATAATTCAGTTTTGCATTGTCTGTGGAAAGCCAGGAAAGTGGGGGCTCTCCTGACCTCCTCAGGCAGGCTGTTCCACAGGATGGGGGGCCAACACAGAGAAAGCCCGTGTCCAAGCTGCTGTGGATTTTGCCCATGTGCATGCATTTGATGAAGTGGGCTCTGGCCAACAAAAGCTAATGACACCATAGGGTTACCAACAGTGTGTTGTTCTATTCCTCTCTTTGGACTTCCCTTCTTTTATTTTTAACCTCCCATCTCCCTCTCCCTCCCTTCCCCCTCAGTTGTTCCTTCCTTTTTTAAAATCCCTTTTTTTTGCTCCTTGGGCTTTCCTTCATTTTGTTTTATTTCCCTTCTGAGACTCTTTTGCAAAGCATAGAGGGAGGCACATTGCCTTTGTCTCTGCCTCCTGTGGCAACTATTTTGGTTTTGGCTCCACCTCCTATTGCCGCCATTTTTGGGTGGCCCCTGTTACCCCGTCTCAAAATTCCAAAGGAGTTCATAGGCTCAAAAAGTTTGGAGACCCCTGGTGTACAAAAGGAGGACAGGTTGTGTTTGGCCTTTCTCGTGGCACTAGAACTTAGGGTCACCCATTTGAAAGATTGTACGTTCAGGAGAGACAAAAGCAAGTTTCTTTCCTTGGTTCATTGACTGGTTTATGGAACTTACTGCCACAAGATGTGCCTCTGGCTTATAAAACCCATTATGTATATTAGTGCAAAGGTTTATCAGCTCTCTGAATCCTAATAGTTAATTGGAACCTCTGTGTTCAGAAATGGTACACCTCTAATATTCCGGGAACAAATTTCACAGAAGCCCCTGGCTAACTGTTAACCACAGTAACTAAACTAGAACCTCCAAGTTCAAGGGCACTCTACAACAGTTTGCGGCATTATGGGGTATTTTCCCTGCTTGCAAACTTCCCAGAAGCCTCCAGCTAACTGTAAACCACGGTAACTAAAACAGAACCTCCAAGTTCAAGGGCACTCTACAACAGTTTGCTGAATTATGGCATATTTTCCCTGCTTGTGAGCTTCCCAGATGCTGGCCCCTGTTGGAAAAGGGCTGCTAGACTAGCAAGGGCCCATGGCCCAGTCCAGTCGACGAGCTCTTCAGTTCTCTGGAGAGAGCTGCCTGTATCTTCCCACCCAATGGGAAGTGTGGCAGAGGCGCAATTCCCATGCTTCCTTATCATTTAGCACTTTGCAGCACAGAGGTGAGGAAGCCGGCTGCCTGCGCCACCAAAGGATCCCTCTTGGCACAGAGCAATTAAGGGTGTGACGGAGGAGGAGGAGCTGTCGCTCTCGGCTCGGGGAGTATTGGATGGCCTTTAATGAGCGTGGGGAATCACGAAGTTCGTTCTCCCTGCCTAAGCCCTTTCCTGAGAAAAGGTGTGTTTACAGGCTCCGGGCGAAAGCTGATGCTGTGATCTAGCACGTCACTGAGCGCTGCCAAGCAAGGCTGTGTTTTTCCAATCAGCCTTCTCCCCATGATGTGCCCTGGAGAGTTCACACCATCTCTGACCTTCTGGGGTGGAAAATAGAAGGCAGGGCTGCTAATCGTACACTTTTCAAGCCATACGTTAACGGTGATGATGGGGACATTGTATGATTTTATTAAGCA
The DNA here is from genome assembly GCF_028583425.1 of Eublepharis macularius. NCBI lineage: Eukaryota > Metazoa > Chordata > Lepidosauria > Squamata > Eublepharidae > Eublepharis > Eublepharis macularius. The sequence goes on from NC_072798.1 coordinate 6,526,231, forward strand.
GGGGCTGTATCTCCACTTTGGAGGCAGGCAATGGCAAACCACCTCTATTCGTCTCTTGCTTCGGGGTTGCAATCAGTCGGCTGCGACTGGATGGCACACACATGTACACACACATATACCCAGAAGATTAAAAGTGGATCAACTGAGCTGCATTTCCATCAGGGTTGAAACCAATGGTCTATCAGAGCTGTCTTATGCTTAAAGGTAAAAGTAGTCCCCTGTGCAAGCACTGAGTCGTTACTCACCCAAGGGGGGACATCGCACCACGATGTTTTCTTGGCAGACTTTTTACAGGGTGGTTTGCCATTGCCTTCCCCAGTCATCTGCACTTTACCCCCAGGAAACTGGGTACTCATTTTACCGACCTCGGAAGGATGGAAGGCTGAGTCAACCTTGCACTGGCTACCTGAACTCGGCTTCCACCAGGATCAAACTCAGGTCATGAGCAGAGCTTGGGCTGCAGTAGTGCAGCTTACCACTCTGCGCCACGGGGCTCCCTGTCTTATGCTTAAGATATACATATGCAACTCATGAAGTATAGTCTAGGACAGGGATGCTATCAGCTCCTGGAGGGAGCACATACTACCCGAGAATTCTGCAGTTGTGTAAAAAAGAGCAAGAGTCCAGTAGCACCTATAAAACTTGTGGTAGGGTATGAGCTTTCATGAGTCACAAGTCACTTCTTCAGATATCTGAAGATATCTGAGGTTTCAAATATCTCACTTCTTCAGGTGTCTGAAGAAGTGAGCTGTGACTCACGAAAGCTCATACCCTACCACAAATTTTGTTAGTCTTATAGGTGCTACTGGACTCCTGCTCTTTTCTACTGCTACATACAGTCTAACACGACTACCCATCTTGAACTATCTGCAGTTGTGCATGTGTGTGTGAATTTGAATTGTAGACTAGATCAAGTGTGGTTACTGAAAGGTAAAGAATGCAACACAAAGGATTCATGAACTCGCTGAAGACTGCAGTTTCCTTTCTGTGATTTTTTTTTTTTGCAAGACCTTGGAGAGCTACAGCCAATCTAAAGAACACAATTCCAATGGTCTGACTCTATACAAAGTATTTATATTTCAAAGCCATCTATTATGTTTGTATAAGACAGAACATGGTTGTTCAAATCAGGTAACCCATGATCTTGGGCCCTGGTGCTATCACAGTAAGAATTCCGGGCTCAGTTGAACTATATGGCTATGCAGATTATCCTTAGGTCTTATACTAAGTGAATCCCAAGACATTTATTTACATTTTTTTATCATCCACATTTCTCAGTGAGACTCAAAGCAGATTATATAGTATAAGTCAATACGAACATTGGTTGTTAGTTGATTAACTTGCTGAGTGTGTGTGTCTTAAGTGCCTTGAATGACATTCAAGAAGTGGACAAAAGTGACCTACCAATGGCTGTGTGACTTTGGTTTGAGAACATGGTGGGCTGCTGTTGGGGTCCGAGGCTGGCCAATCTCTTGTGGAGGGATAGTTCATGTGTAGTGAGCCCCCAAGCATTTCCACCATGAGTTGTGTTTGTGAATTTATGATTGCGTAGCTCTCTTGTGCTGAGTGTTTCCCCAAATATCGATATACTAGCTTGATGCACGTGCTTTGCTATGGTATTTAACTACTTTAAATCCAGTTATAATACTTATGGGTATGTAACATTTTTTTAAAGTGGGTTTTATAGTATAATAGCATAGTACCCGAGCTTCACAAAGGTGTTTGAATAAAGCGAAGCATGTTGAGGGGATGAGGTGTGGAATGTTGTGAGCCCCAATCAGCCTGCATATGCAAATGACCTTGAAAGGCTGGCCCAATCAGGGAAGAGTGTCCGAGCTGGCAGTGGTTGGGGGCACAAGGTAGCAGCCGCCAGCCAGCCCTATAGGGAAGCAGTATCCCATTGGGAAAACACATTTTACCCATTTTTACCCCTTTAGGGGGCAAATTTATTAAAATCCCTTCTTAGTGGGTGTTTCCATCATGAAAGGAATGTTCTCCTCAAATTTCATGTTTCTGGGTCCAGGGGTTTGGGCTGGGCATTAATGGGTCAGTCAGGACACTTGTCTTTATATATATAGATAGCACCAGCTTATCAAGGCTCAGAAAGAGAGATGTGTGAATTATGTGCAGCCTGTGAGAAATATTTGCCCAGCTATGCAACACACTGTTGGCAAGGTAAGACCTTTTAAAAAAAAAAGGGCCTTATATTTCATAAAAAAAACCCCACTGTCTTCTCAATTCTTTGGAAAACTTGCAGTATCTCCAGATGTCTGAAATCATTCACAACCAAGCTCCTGGGCTGTGATCCTATGCTATTCTGTGAATGCATGGACATGTGTAGCCATGTGCAAAACTGCAATCAAAATTTCAGCCCCCGCCCCCACCTCAAATGCCATGATCTGACACAGCAGAACACACTGTGAAGTTTAGCTGAAAATGAGAAACTGGGGAGTACGATATGTAACAAATAACTGGGGAAAAAAGAATTGGGGAAATGTAAAACAGTTTCTCATAGCCCTGCCTGGCTTTTGAAGCTGTCAAGCAAGGAGAAATAAAGGAAGAAAGAAACAACACAAACTGTTAAATAGCTCTGTGGAATTGCTTTGCAGAAATAGAATTCTGTGATTTCCTTCTCTCTCTGAACATATCAGGTAGCACTTGCATAGTGCTATAATTCCCATTTTCATCTTCTCTGTATTTCTCTCTCTCTCTCTTTCTATTTTTTTGGAGGGGTTATTTACTATCCTTTCAATTTCCTACATTTCTCTTCCATTTCCCTTTCATTGGGCTCTCTGCAAAGTATGACTTGAGGTTATTCTATCACACTGGATCCAGCAATTCTCCTTGTGCTGTTTTAGATTCTTCTAAGGAGTTTGCGATCTCAACTCCGGTCCATGTTTGGCAGGAAAGCCCAGAAGATAAGCCTCATAAAGCAGTAGATAGGTGGGAAACCTGCATCTGGCCTTTCCCACTTCTGATTTCAGGTGAGGGAATCATGTAACTGAAAGCACATTCAAAGATTATTGCATTTAAAAAATGCATATCAGGGAGAAGACTAAGGCCATTTTCACACGGCCACGTGCCCGGAAGATCGCATGAAACTCAAGGCATATAAGCGTCTTCCTAGCACGATTTCCCGGCACAATCCCGTTTAATGGTGCTTTTTCTGATGTCATCGGGTCATTAAAAAGGATCGTGCCAGGAGATCTCGTTGGATAATGCACTTCCAATCCTCTTTATAGGTCATTTAGAACTGATTTTTTTTTTGTGCGGCACAAAAAATCCACCTCAAACGATTGATAAATTGCATTGAAAGTGCATTATCCAACATGTGCGGAATCAGCCTATGTTAGGAAGACACTTAATGCAGTGAGTTTGCACGATCTCAAGGGGCACATGTGAAAATGGCCTAAACTGGAACCTTTCTTCTTGACATGCGAACATTCGATGTGGGCAATTTTTTGTGTGCGCAGAGGAACTTTCAAACATATGAGCCTCCACCAGGAAAGGTTTCCTTCTCATGTGCTGTTTAGGGCTGATTCCACACACGTTGGATAATCCACTTCCAATCCTCTTTATAGATCATTTGGAATGGATTTTTTTGTGTGCGGAACAAAAAATCCACCTCAAACGACTGATAAAGTGCACTGAAAGTGCATTATCCAATGTGTGCGGAATCTGCCTAGGTGAACCAGACTTTCATTGATCGGAGGTAAGGGGGTCATGTAAGCTTCTGAATTACATAGAGCTCTTCAGTGGGTAGGATAGAATGATACTCTAAATTATGGCATATATTCTATATGCTAGAGATACGTTACCAACTCTTTCGTCAACAAGGTTTACTACATTCTGAAATTTTGTCAGATATTTTGCCTCCATAATTTTAGTTAAGCAACTAACAGTGAAATCCTAAACAGAATCAAAAAGAGTCCAGTAGCACCTTTAAGACTAACCAATTTTATTGTAGCATAAGCTTTTGAGAATCACAGTTCTCTTTGTCAGATGCATGGAGGGCAAAAAGAAACTGGAGAGGGGAGGGTGGAGAGGGGAGGGCGGAGTGGATGCAAACAGCTCCTTCTGATATGGAGATGCAAACAGCTCCTTCTGATATGGAGATCAGTTTGCTTCTGTAAAGGAAATCAGTTACCTGTGATAATGAGATAACCATTCATAGTCCCTATTCAGTCCCAGCTTGACAGAGTCAAATTTACATATGAATTCCAATTCAGCAGCTTCCTGTTGGATTTTGGTTTTGAAAGGTTTCTGTTGAACTACAGTGACCTTTAAGTCTTTGGTGGAATGTCCTGGTAGATTGAAGTGTTCTCCCACTGGTTTCTGGACGTTTCCATTTCTAATGTCAGATTTGTGTCCATTTATTCCTTTGCGTAGAGGTTGGCTGGTTTGTCCAATGTACAGAGCAGAAGGACATTGTTGGCACATGAGGGCATATATCAGATTGGAGGATGAGCAGCTGTAAGAGCCAGAGACAGTGTAGTTGATGCCATTGAGTCCTGTAATTGTATTCCCTGGGTAGATATAAGGGCCAGTTTCTTTTTGCCCTCCATGCATCTGACAAAGAGAACTATGATTCTCGAAAGCTTATGCTACAATAAAATTGGTTAGTCTTAAAGGTGCTACTGGACTCTTTTTGATTTTGCTACTACAGATTAACACGGCTAACTCCTCTGGATCCTAAACAGAGTTACTCCAGTTTAAGCCAATTGAAATCAATGGGCTTAGACTAGAGTAACTCTGCTTAGGATTTTACTGTAAGAGTTGTTCATCAGAAATAACTGTTTAGTGCAACTCTGGGTTTCCTGTGGCCTGATTTTAAACATGATGCAGTCCATGGAAGAAGAATTCTACTATGGGACTTTGCTCTTGCGCGGTGTCTTCTTAAATTATGCTGTTACCCAGGCAAAAGCCAGCATTGGCCTACGTCATGTTTAAATAAGCTGTCAGATGTTTCACTTGCGGAAGAACTCCAAACTTGCTTCAGAGTGTGCTTTGGCCAAAACCCAATGACAAGACTACCGTATATGGAAGAGAATTTGGAAATCTTCCCTTACAACCTCAGAACAAATTCTTCACTGGAAACCGGGACTGGAAAACTATGTCTCTCTCCCCGCACCGCCAACATGGGCAGGAAAACCATTTGCATCCCCAGTTTTTTTTTCTTCATGAAATTTCTCTTCCATTAGGTTTTGGTATGCTATATATACAACATTTTAAGTTCGTTTAGAGACTGCTAAAAGCAGGCATCAATTTTAACACAGTATTTCTGTTGGATGGCCTTAATTTGGTTGTGGGAAAAGGGTGCTTGCAGTTTTGATATGACGTATGGGGAGACCCTAAAACCATTTTGTTAGCTGCTTTGTGCTATGCAGAGGGACCGGATGTAAATAGCTTTAAATAAATAAGAACGAAAAGAATGACGTTTTGAATTGAACCAGAGAGATCTATCAGAAAATTCGGAAGCATCTCCGGTTGGAAATTTCCCTGCTCTTTCCTTTGCAGAAGTTGATGCAATTAAATGGGTTTCCAGTTTGTGGCATAGGGTGCTGTGGGCAGCAGCAAGAACTTCTGTTTTGGTACTGAAGCCCCCCTAAGAATTCCTATTGGAGGACTTTGTCACTAACCTTTCTAGTCTGTTTTCATATAAGGCCCAGAACTCTGCTTTTAAAGGGGGAAAAAAGAGTCCAGAGAATCTTGGGACACTGAATTCTAAGTCCAATCAACATTGTATGCTTTCTCTGGCATGCTTATGAAGCCCTGAGGCATACATTTAGCCCTGGCAATGGTTGAAGACATTGACCCGGGAAAGACAAGTGACTTTTGATTCCTGCAAATTGTTATAGCCATTAACGCTTGCTAGGGGAGAGACTCATTGTTGATCATCAGCATGATAAAAGATGCTCTCCTGCCATTTATATTTTAACTGAAGGATAAATGCTAAACTGGGTTATTTGCAGGCAGGATGGAAACCCTCACCTTCTGCCCTCCATTTTTTCCCTCTTTTAAAAAAATTTCCATTTTTATTAAAGGTTATTTTCTCACTTCCTATCTTTGAGAAACTTCAAGGTTATCGCCTTCTTTTCTTGTCTCTCCGAGGGCTGTAGTGCAGGTAATTGGGAAGACTCAAGCGAGAAAGGGAGAGGCGACCGAAATAGAATTGGTGTGGAATGTAGAGTGTCTTAGATCGGATTCTCACATGCTTGCGCATCGTCGGATTCCTCCGCATGCAATTAATGCACACTGTCTGTCTGGCAAGTGCTTGAGACGAGATGAGGCAAGGTGAAAGCTCTGTCTGGTTTCCCAGCTCTCATTCACACCTGCAAGGCATCACATAATGGTGATGAACATGTATGTGTGAACCAGCCCCAAGGATGTAGGCACATGCATCACTAAACATATAAAGGAACATTGAACAAGAGAGTCTTCATATTCCAAATGTCACCTGAGACTACTTACCTTGATGCACATGAACACTTTGGACTAGACTCCTTAGAAAAGAACAGTCCTTCTTGGACATGATATGAAGCTTATTTGTATTTCCTCCTTTTGTATTTTTGGGGGGTAGCAGTACGCTTGCACATTCTGTAACTGATACGAATACATCCGCACTAGGTTTGTATAGTTTGTATTCCGCTTCAGGATTTTTGTGAAAGTCTTGACAGGATTTATGACATATGTGTGGAGTGGATTGCGCCTTTCAGGTTATGAGTTTGATTGCATGCAATTCCATCAGCACATAGCACATTATTAAATATTTAAAAAGTACATGAATGCCAAATTGGAGTGAGAGTGGATGGAGCTCAGGGTGGACTTGGGTCCTTTCTGTTTTGTGCTCGTATCCACGAGTAGAGATGGGCACGAAGAGAAAAACAAACAAACATGATGTTCGTTGATCGTTGCCATCCATGAACAGGGACTCACGAACAACCACGAACATGGCCCTGTTCACGAACATGTTCGTGGTTGGCTGTTCTTGGGGGCCATCAAACTCTCCTCCAGCCATCATCCAAGTCAAGATCCCTACCACACCACTCCCAGAAACCTGACCTGAGCAGGCAGCAGGAACCAATAATAAATAATAGATTGGCCCCAGAGGCTGGCAGCAGCTGTGGAACTTGAAGGGGTAGATCCCTATCCCATCACTCATACAGAAAATTCAAGCTCCAATGCACTCTCTCTATCAAAATGCCAACAGCAACTCTCTCCCTCCCCACTGTCTGCAAAACCAGAGCTGGGAGCCCCCCTCCCCACTGCTCTTTGCTCCCTTGTAACAAATTTGGAGCTCCACACTTGAAAGGAGGACCTGCCTATCAAGCTAAATTGGGCTTAGATTGGGGTTTCCAGGGCAACAGCAGGAGTTCAGACAGAGTTCAGACAATCCCTGCCTAAGTTGCCACGGGAATTGATTGCAGGTGCCAGGCTGTCTGGCTTGACGAACAGCAACGAACGAGGCTTGCAACGACCACCTGTTCGTTTAGAATGGGGCCTCAAGAACAGCCTGTTCGCAAACAGCAAATTGGGCTGTTTGTGGCTTTTTTTTGGGTTCGTATTGCTGTTCGTGCCCATCTCTACCAATAAGAGCCTCTGTTGTTTTCTTAGTTTCCAGGTGGCACCTGGAGATCTCCCAGAATTGCAACTGATCTCCAAATCAGGACAAAATGACAGCTTTGGTGGGTGGACTCGATGCCATATACCCTGTTGAGGTCCCTCCTTCCCAGACACCACCCCTAAAATCTCCAGGAATTTCCCACCCTAGAGTTGGCAACCATAACTTTCAGTCCTTTGCTCTTTCTCATTCCCTTTCAAGATTCTGAGCTGAAAGTGTTTTTAGAAAGCCACATTTCACCTCTGGAAATAAACACATTGCTTTTCCCCCGAGCGTTTATTTTATTTATTTATGTCATTTATGTCATGTGTGGGAAAAGGCTGTAACACACAGGGTGGTGTGAGAGGAAGGAATGGGCCAGCAGTCCTTGCAACAGCCAAGAAACGCATAATCACCCTTCGTAGGTGAGATCTTTGATGTATTCCACTGAGATTCATCTCCTTTTTTTTTTTTACTATTTGGATTTTTTATTCCCCCCCCCCCCCGCCTCTTAAAAAAGCAAAGCGGAGTAAACATTTGCTGGCAGCTGGAAGGGAAGAAAGGTGCTACCGAGGAAATTACTTACTGCGGTCTCTTGGAATTGTTATCATATTAAACTCCTGTTTCGCAGGCGTAAGTGTTTTCCGATCCAGTTGGATATCTTTCCTCGGGACAACGAAATTGCTATTCTCTCTCATGGCAGAAATTACCTGTCAGAGCTTTTTAGGTAGTTTCAAGCTGGTTAGTTCGGAGACAGGAGCACGAGGCGAAGCCTGACTGGGTTGGCTTTCGGGAAGGGGGGCCCTGCGGTAGAGTTTTCTTTTATGGTTTAGAAACAGTGGTAGCCTGTCATAATGTTACGTTCCTGTATCTCCTTGAGCTTGCGAGATGTGACAGGCCCAAAGTGAAGCAACAACCTGTCTCAGGCCAGGGACGATCTTTCCTAAAAGGGCACTTTGTATCTAACTCGAGATAGGATACTTCTTAACCTGCAGGGTTCAACAGGTGAAAAACCTTGGGTGTTTTTTTGCTGGCTGGTTTCTTTTAGGAGTTTGAAAAGGATCATTATTTCAATATGATAGTTGGGAAAAGGGGCATTTTGGGATCGATGCAGTTCTGCATGCATGCGTCTTGTGTGGTCCAGGGGTTCAGTCCAGGACAGGGTTGTTGCAGCTTTCTTGCCCCCGAACAGGTCTGAAGGCATCAGACACAGTCAGGTCCTGCGCCAGGGTTTCTGGTGCCTGAGGCCGGGGGGGGGGGCAGCTTCAGGACTGCACCTGGCACCGCACGTGCACCCAGACTGTGGGGCGGCAGGTGGCTGGGTGGGAGGGCTGGGAGGCTGCTGGCCCAGCTAGGCCAGGCGGGTGGCTGAGGAGGCGTGTGTGCGTCCTCCAAGCCCTCCTGCTCCGTTGCTCTGCGTGCTGCCCCGAACGCCTGCCGTGCCTGGCCCATAGCTGCTGTTTCTGGCCGAGGGCATGTGTTGGTGGCGGCAGCAGCGCAGGAGAGCTGGGAGGCTGCAGTAGCTGTGGGCCAGGTGTGGCAGGTGGCCGGGGCAGCATGTGGGCAGCTTCCCATCCCTCCCGGTCAGCCACCCACCCACTGCTGCTGCCAGCTTCACGGCTTGCGCTGCTGCCCCCGGCCCTGGCGCTCCGGTGCCTTAGCGCTGGAGGTGGTCGCCGAGCTTGCCTCAATGGAGGTGCTGGCCCTGGACACAGTTCAGCTACAGATCTGATCCTGGAAGGGGTCTGGAGAACATCTGTGGGGAAGGGCTGTGTTGCTAATTGGGTGGAGCACCCTCTTGGTCCCTAGTCCAATTCCTGGCATCTCCAGTTACAAGATCTCAGTGGGTGCTGGCAAGGCCCCTTGTCTGCCCAAGACCTTGGAGAGCTGCTTCCAGTCTCAGGAGACAGTCCTCCTGAGCTACATGGACCATTCTTCTGCCCTGCTTAGTGTTGCCAGCTCCCATCACTCTCCTCGCAGGAGACTGGGATGCTGGCTCTTACCTCCTCTGCACCTCCTGAGCTTCTTCTTGTGCACGCGCACTCCTGGCTGGCATGATGACATCACTTCCCGGAAGTGACATCATCATGCAGGACAAAGGTCAGCCCGGGAGTGCTCCTGCATTCACCAAAGGGCTGAATTGCCCTCCCCATGAGGCATGAGCCTGAAAAAGGCTTATTATGGGGCACGGGTGTGCCATGCCGCCTGGGGTGCACCGTGCTGCCGGGGATGTGCCCTGTCCTAGTAAGTGGGGGCGGAAGGAGGAGGTGGAAGCAGGGGATCCCCCACCCCAGGCGGGAGAATTGCAAGCCTAGTCCTGCTATAATGTTAACTTTGCAAGCTTCTGGTTGCTACTAGAAGAGGCTCTGCTGCTAACTTTCTCTGTCTTGAGAACTGCAAATAGCTTGCGGCTAACTGCCTCAATGTGTATTGTGTAAGGTAGGGGTGGGGTTTTTTTTTTTGAACAAGAAGCATGATAAATTCCAAAGCGAGAGAAAAAGAGAGAGATGCAGAGAACACGCCCTGCAAGCATTATGATATCTCCTTCCAGTTGAGAATGTCTAATCAGCCGGCTTTAACTCCTGATTCTGTCACCCCTAAGACCTTTGAGGGGGGAAATGCACAGCATGAGATGCTCCGTGGGCTTTTGGCTCTGTCTGTTTTGTCAAAGTGATGATCTGTGGGAAGGACGCACAGACCCTGGCCTCGACTTTATTGGCAAATGCTGGCACTGATTAAAACAGGCCCGAGTTTCAACTACTGTATGTACGAAAGGTTGCTATGGAAACAGTCTCTTACTGTCCAGGTTTTGAAACTATGCACCCCCCCCCCGCCCTCCACACACACACTTTTGCTGCATTTTCATTGCGGCTGCTGTTGATTGTTCCGGGAACAAGTTGCTCCCGCTTAAGTGGTGCTTGTCTAGGCAAGCGGACTCGGAAGTAGGCGGCACCTTTGGCTCTTTTTAGCCCTCCAGCAAAATAAGAAAAAAACAACACCCAACCCCTGGATTTGCATGTCTGCGTGTGTTACTCTTCCTCATCTTTGCTGCTCACAAGTCTGGGGGCGTGGATGAGTGGGGGCTTCTGCATAGCTGAAATCTCCCAGCCCCTGGATTGCTAATGCCGCAAGCGAACTGCTGATTCCGGGTTATGCTCACCGCCGGATTCCGTCCACTAACAGCAGTCTGTGGAGGGCCTTCTGCATTGCATGGAGCGCCCTGCAGGCTTTCGGCCCGTGCAGTGCCTTGGAGTAGTGAGCAAGCTTGGCCATCTCCAATTCCAAATTGGCAACTGTCGCAGGAGCATGTGAGGACTTCAGTGGAATTGTTACACCGTCCTGTCTCACCGAATTGTTGTCAAAACTGAGAGCCAGTTTGGTGTAGCCATTAAGAGTGGTAGGCCTCTGATCTGGAGAGCCGGGTTTGATTCTCCACTCCTCCGCTTGAAGCCAGCTGGGTGATCTTGGGCCACTAGTAGGTGTCCCTACTAGTGACACCTTCCATCTCTCACATCTCTGCCAAAAATGCTCTGGAGATGGCTAAAAAAAGGTGGTCGTCTAGATTATTGTGCTGTTGTGTCCCTCTATATATAGATATATATGTATTTTAATTTAGGATATTTAATATTTAGGATATTTGTGGTTTTAAATCGTATAAATTGTGAAATGTGATTTTAAATTCTGGTTGTAATCCGCCCTGAGCCTGTTGATGTGGGGAGGGCGGAATATAAATTGAATAGAAACAAACAAACAAACTAATTTATTTGATGGTCACAAGGAGAGGGGAGTTGAAGCACAGCCTTTCCCCCTGCTGATTGCATCCTGGCTAGTTTATCTGCCCCTTGTTGGATCAAGGGATGGGACTGGCGGCAGGGCCCTGACCTGGATAGCCCAGGTGAGCCTGATCTCATCAGATCTTAGAAGCAAAGCAGGGTCGAACTTGGTTAGTAATTGGATGGGAGACTTCCAACGAAGACCAAGGTTGCAGAGGCAGGGAATGGCGAACCACCTCTATTTGTGTCTCACCATAAAAACCCCACCAGGGGTCGCCCCATAAGTCATCTGTGACTTGACGGCACTCTCCAGCAGCAGCTCCAGGGGCAGCACGGAGGGTTGCTCTACCTGCTCATGGTCATTGCCATCCCACACGGCCCCAGAGGGAGGGAGGGAGCAAATGGATCAGTCGGGGAGGACTGGGATGGAAGAGGAAGCGAAGGCAGGGCAGGGAACTGGCAATGAGGAGGAGCAGCTGCCAGACACACTCACACAGAGACATGAAGCTGCCTTATTCTGAATCAGACTGTCGGTCCATCAACGTCAGCATTGTCTACTCGGACTGGCAGCAGCTTTCCAGGATCCCAGTATGAGGACTTTTACATCTCCTACCACCTCAACTGGAGAGGCTGGGGATGGAACCTGGGACCTTTTGCATTCCAAACAGATGCTCTGCGTCGAGCCACGACCCTGCTCCAGGTTGGGAGGGAGAGAAAAAAAACCTCAGCTTGGTCTCCAGCTTGGATTCTTTGTGTGCTTGAGCATACCCGTAGGGTTTCCAGCCTCCAGCCAGAAGTTCTCCTGGACTTACAAGTGGTCTCCAGACTATGGAGGTCATTTCCCCTGAAGGAAATGGCAGGTTCAAAGGATGGACTCCATGGCATCACATTCCCAGTGAGCTCCTGTCTCCAAACTCCAGTCTTTCCAGGGGCCACTCCCTAATTTGCAGTGATTTCCCAAGACAGGGCTGGTGGCAACCCGGTGATGGGAAGCCCCTGTTTCTCTCTTGTCCAGATTCGCAGAAATCTGGAGTCAGTCCTTACTGAGCCACTCTTGTCGGTAAGAGATCTTGAGCTCTTAACAAACAGTCTTTTATAAAAGCTGAACAGGGACTAGGGTTGCCAGCCTCCAGGTGGTGGCTGGAGATATCTAGGAATTACAACTGATCTCCAGGTGACAGAGATAAGTTCACTTGGAGAAAATGGCTGCTTTGGAGGGTGGGCTCTATGCAATTATACCATTCTCAGGCCCCTCCCCAAACCCTGCCCTCTTGAGGCTCCACCCCCCAAATCTCCAGGAATTTCCCAGCCGGGACCTGGCAACCCTAACAGGGACTCTTAAGCTATCATTGTCTGGATGATTTTGAAATGATTCCCATGAGTATATGGAGGTCTGAACGGATTCAAAACCAAATCACAATTCACATAATGCCTTTTATTACGACTAAACAAAATGACCACAAATAGCACGCAAGATAGGGTGGCCAGTGCCAGGAGGGCAATTCCTGGATATTTGGGGAGTGGAGCCTGGGGTAAGAGGCTTTGGGGGAGGGACCCCTGTGGGGTATAATGTCGTAGAGTTCACCCCCCCCCTCTCTCCAAGCAGCCATTTTCTCCCAGGGAATGGATCTCTGTAGCCTGGAGATCAGTTGTAATTGCGACCGTAATGCAAGCTTTGGAGTTCACCAGGTTTAGGCATTTTGGTGAATTTGAAAGCTGCACCCTTGTTTCATTTTGATTGATCCTAGTAAATGGTATTGCATGGATTGTGCATTGTTCTTGGATTTTGATTTTAGACACGCACAACTCTAAAAGACTTTTGTCAATATCGGTTTTAATTTATTTACAGAATTTATATGCCACCTCTCTGGTGATCTGCTTGTGGCTGCTCACAATGTAAAAAGACGATAAAGTCGTAAAAATGGCAACCTAACAATTGGTGGTGGAAAGTGCCATCAAGTCATAGTTGACTTATAGCGACCCTGCTGGGGTTTTCAAAGCAAGGGACTAACAGAAGTGGTTTGCCATTGCATGCCTCTGCAACCCTGGTCTTCGTTGGAGGTCTCCCATCCACTTACTAACTAAGGCCGACCCTGCTTAGCTTCCGAGCTCTGATGAGATCGGGCTTGCCTGGGCTATCCAGGTCAGCAAAACCTAACAAATATCACTGTAAAAATAAAAGAAAGGTGGAATGCATATAAAGAAGTAAATAAATAAATGCTCCCTATAATTGATTCTTCCTAATTTGGAGAATGGTTTCAGGCGTGTAACTATGTTGGTCTGCAGTAGAAGAGCAAGATTTGAGTCCAGTCGCACCTTAGAGATCAATCGGATTTGCAGGGCAACTGTGTATGCCTCCATACAAATAAAATTCCTTGCACATTGGAAAAAATAACAAGGGAAGAGTTCTGTCCTAGCCTTCCCCCTGCCATGCTGGTTTTCTGTGTGTGGGGCATGTTTTTGTATGGAGGGCCATTGGGTTGTTGGAGACTCTACAGTCTGGAATAGGACAGCTCAGACACCATACTGTGCTAGGCCAAAGTCTAACATGGAGTATAAGCAGAGGCGGATTTTGAAGGGTCATGTATTGCAAAGCTATAGAAGTAGCATATAGTCTTAGAGCTGACTGGTTTTTATTCTTTTTCTAGTTTTATTGTGTTATTTTATTTTTGTGTTATTTTATTGTGTTATACTGGGTCACACCTTGGTGTGAGAAAAAGGTGTTCTATAGATAGTTTGCAAGATCTGAGCAAGTCTGTTAATGGTAGGATGTTTTAGAATCATAGACTCATAGAGTTGGAAGGGGCCATACAGACCTTCTAGTCCAACCCCCTGCCCAGTGCAGGATCAGCCTAAAGCATCTCTGACCAATATTCATCCAGCCTCTTCTTGAAAACTGCCAGTGAGGGGGAGCTCACCACCTCCCTAGGCAGCTGATTCCACCCTTGAACTACTCTGACCGTGAAAAAGTTCTTCCTAATATCCAGCCGGTACCTTTGTGCATGTAATTTAAGCCCATTGCTTCGGGTCCTACCCTCTGCTGCCAACTGGAACAGCTCCCTGCCCACCTCCAAATGACAGCCTTTCAAATACTTAAGTTTTAGAGGTCTTTCATTCATAGGGTTGCCATAGGGCAGAAGTGACTTGAAGGCACATGACAAACATAGATCTCTGTCTGTCTGTCTGTCTGTCTGTCATAGAATCATAGAACCATAGAGTTGGAAGGGGCCATACAGACCATCTAGTCCAACCCCCTGCCCAGTGCAGGATGTCTGTCTGTCTGTCTAATCTGCTCTCCTTGCCACGGGCTCAGTGCTGAGCACAACATATATTGTAACAGAAGAAAACATGGCAGCATACACCAAAATAAAAATACCTATAATACTGATTACTTAAAAACAGTAGCACACTTAATTGCACAACCATTGAAACAGAACCATGGGGCTGGATAATAAGTAAACTGAATAGAAATTTGGTTTCTGGACCAGGACCTTTGTGCACCTGGCCCTCCAAGCTCCAAGACAAGGGCACTTCTGTTTGTACCTTAACTGAACTGGTGTCTGTGCTGGTCTTAGCAAGAGGGGATTTGGAGCCTGCGCACGCTGCGATGGCTGCTTCGGTGTCCTGAGGATACCCTAGATATGTTACAGCCTGTAAGGTTGCTATCAAATCCTTTGGAAAGGCGCTCGGCTGACGCCTGACAGACGGGTTGCCTGTGGTCGGTACACTGCAGCCCTTATCCTCCCAGGCAGGTAGGATTGCCTAAGCCTCCCCGGGGACTTGCTGAGCTTATTCAAAGCCTGCCTGGTTTGATTTGCTGAAGGCAGATGGGCTGCACTGGAAATGTCAGCTGGGCTTCCCGCTCTGCCACTGGGTTGCAGCGTGTGCGGGCGATCCGCACCAGGATGTCATTTGGGTAATGCACCCCGTCTTCAGAACGGGGAAAAGTCCTCTCTTTCCCCCAGCGATTTCCCTCCTGCTGAAAAGTGCTGTGTTGCGCATTGGTGGTATTTTTCCAGAAAAGCGATTTTTTTTTACATGGGTCAGATTTTCTGGTTTGCTAGTTTGAATCTTAAAACGAGTACACGGAGAAGTTTTTAATTTTTGTTTGTTTGTTTCAAAGGCACCTATGCGCATATTCTTCCCATTGTTGAAAATAGTCAGAAAGGGGCAGAACAACACATGGTTGTCTATGGAACTGGTGACTGGCTTGCTAATCGTAATCTAGTCTCTTATCCAAAGGCCCAGTTGGCTGGCTAGTTGCCCATTCCAAGCCTCGATCACTCGCTAAGGCCCATCCTAGATTCAAAACAGTGGCTGGCTTGTGGTTTCAGTTACTCTTGCCCCAAAAGCACTACTTGTTTTTCTCTTACAGATGCACTGTAATCAGGGCTTTTTTTCAGCGGGAACGTGGTGGAACGGAGTTCCGGCACCTCTTGAAAATGGTCACATGGCTGGTGGCCCCGCCCCCTGATCTCCAGACAGAGGGGAGTTGAGATTGCCCTCCACGCCGAGGGTGATTTAAACTTTAAAAAACTCCCCCCTTGTTCCAGCTGACCCAAAGTGGCGTCATTGTGCGGTCCTGAGTTCCACCACCTCTTTTCCCAGAAAAAAAGCCCTGACCGTAATTATTCATAAACCTGTTGATCCCAAGCAAGGGAATATGCAATTGTCATTCACAAATACTAAAACCTCATTCATTGCGTCTGTACCATACAATCAGAACACGTGACTTAAAATGTGTGAAGTTTTTCCAGTCTTCGTTGTGTCCATCCTCACGAAAACCTTGCAAGGAAGACACTTTTCCCATTTTGCAGCGGCAGAACGGAGGCTGCCAAAATGTAACAGGCTGAACTCGGGTGAGGGTTTAGACTCAGGTCCTTCTTCAAAAATTTCACTTACTTTGTCGCCTGCCTTTCTCCCTGAGACTCAAGACCGATCACATGACATAAAACAACGTAATCAGACAGCATAAGAGATTCAATAAATAATGCAGCAGGACTATGATTACAAAAGCTAGAAAAAGAACGTCGAAAGAAAAAGAGGATCAGGCGTGATATACGGCTTGCAGAAAATGGAATTATGAAGTTAGAAGGCAGTACAGTAAGAGCAGAATAATACATGCACTAAACAATGGAAGAGGCTATAAATCCTGTTCCTTTTATTTATTCAGAGGAGTTAGCCGTGTTAGTCTGTAGTTGCGAAATAGTAGAGTCCAGTAACACCTTTAAGACTAACCAACTAATTAGTAGCATAAGCTTTCTAGAAGCACAGCTCGCTTCGTCAGATGCATCTGTCCCTGAATCTGTGAGGGAGGTTAGGCTGAGTGTGTGTGACTGGCCCAAGGTCACCTAGCAAGTTTCCACAGCAGAGTGGGATTCGAACCCGGGTCTCGCAGAGCCTAGTCTTATACGCTAACCACTATGCATTGCTGCTTCACAAAGTATCCTCCTGAAACAAGCAGAACTAATAGCTCCTTATTGAGCATCACTGTCCTCCATAATCCCCCCCCCCAAAAACTCTGTTGATTGATAGAAAACTCTGTTAAACTCATAATTTGTAGACACATCATGGAAGTCTTGTACCCTGGCTAACTGTCCCCAACGATGGAGTCTAGACTTACATCGGTGGCTTATCAAAGGTACGTGGGACCTGCCTCCTTTTCTCACTCAGAGCCGCATCTACAGAAAGCATAACTATTGTTCATAATAAATGAACCGGTATTTATGTCGCTTCCTCTTGTTTAATACTCCCAGACTCTGCTGTCTGGCTAGGGCTGTGAGCAGCCGTACCGAAATCAGATCTGGAGTCTGCGTTCCTTGATGGCTGAAGCTGGAGCCTGAAGGAACAGCAAACAAACATGTTCCTTTTTGGCCAAGCAGTGCAAAAAAGCCAGGCCTAGGCTTGCCAGCCTCCAGGTGGTGGCTGGAGATCTCCTGGAATTTACAACTAATCTCCAGGCAACAGAGATCAGTTCCCCAGGAGAAAATGGCTGCTTTGGAAGGTGGACTCCATGGCATTATACCCTGTTGAGGGCCTTCCCCTCCCCAAAATCTACTTTCTCCAGGCTCTACCCCCAAATCTCCAGGAATTTCCCAAGCTGGAGCTGGCAACCCACGCCCCTTGTATTTCAGCTAGCCCAACCAATCCAGAGGCTTTACATGGGATAAAGAGAGCATCTTTATTTTTTCCTGAATGTGAAGAACCATCCCTTATAGCCCACCATGCAAAAGAGCAGCCTCAGGCCATAAATAGGGTTGGATGCTAACCTGGAGATCTCCTAGAATTATGACTGATCTCCTGGCTACAGAGACTGGTTGCCTTGAAGAACATCAAGATTCGAGTCCAGTGGTAGCTTAGAGACCAACAAGATTTTCAGGGTATGAGCTTTTGAGAGTCAAAGCTCCCTTTGTCAAATACGAGGAGTGGGGAAAAAGAAGGATTATAAGGACTCCTTCCTTTTTCCACTCCTTGTATCTGACGAAGGGAGCTCAGGCTTGTGGAAGCTCATATCCTGAAAATCTTGTTTGTCTTTAAAGTTCTACTGGACCCCAATCTTGCTCAGCCACAAAGTTCCCAGTTCAAACTCTGGAGTCCCTTGGCTGACTTTTACATGCTTTCTTTCAGCCTGTGTCTTCTGTTTAGCGTTCACAACTCTTACACTGTGATTCCAGTCTAGCTCTGTCCGACCAAAATCCTGCACTTGATGCACTTTGGAATACCCTCTCTATAGGGCAGAGGCCCTATGCTTTCCCCTGGTAGAAATGGCACACCACCTTTCTTAGACACCCAAGATGGAAAACTTGGGTGCCATTGACCTAGCACTACAGAGATGAGAGAAATCCTGATTCCTCCCCCTAAAGCCTGCCAGTCATTCAGGTATTTTAAAAAAAACATAGCCCTTGCTGCTACAAAAGGCTAAGATGGGTAGCCGAGTTAGGCTGTCTGTAGCAGTAGAAAAGAGCAAGAGTCCGGTAGCCCCTATAAGACTAACAAAATTTGTAGTAGGGTACAAGCTTTCATGAGTCACAGCTCACTTCTGTAGCTGAAGTAGTGAGCTGTGACTCACGAAACCTCGCACTCTACCACAAATTTTGTTAGTCTTATAGGTGATACCGAACTCTTGCTCTTTTCTACTGATAGAAAAGGTGCAGCTGCCTTATTAGAAGGGGCCCAGTTTGTCTCTAAGCCGGTCTCCACCCACGTGAGCCGATTCCCCCACCCAAAACACACGAAAGGCCCCCGTTGAACATGGCGCAGGGGGTACCCGTGGCACCGATGGCCCGCCTGTGCCTTCTGTTAATTACCTTGTCCTTGGCACTCTGGGCCGAGGCTGCGGCTGCTAAGGGGGAGGGGGGAAGAATCCCCCCCAGCTCCGGATTCGGCGGCCTGTAATTATGTAATTCTCCCTCGTTATCTTTTCTAATTGTTCTCCGCACTGTTTCCTAAAAGGATGGGAAACAATGGCAGATGGAGATGGTGTAGGAGGGAGGCGGCAAAGCTGGCAGGCTGCCAGGCTGCAGGCAGGCTTTCCAGAGAGGAGGAGGAGGAGGGGGGGCCCTAAGGAGCGGGATGCCAGAAAGCTTGAATTGGAGGCAATACCTGACTCATCACCAAAAGGGGAGGAGGGAAGCCCTCATTCAAGTCTTTGTGTGGCATCCTTAGGGCTTCATCATTCAAGAAGCGGCCCTGCCTGCCTCCTTTCCTTCTTGCCAGCTCCCCAAGGCCTTGCTGTTTTCCTCCTCTCCCATGCCCCGATGACGTGGATTGAGTCCCTGCGGTGGGTCTTTGCCCCGGCACCAGGGGAGATGTCGGGCCCGTCTCCCTGGCGTTGAGTTGTTTGTTTGCATGCCAAAGAGGCGACGGGCTCATTAGCGTGTGTGTTTTTAAAAATCAGAAAGAGGCCTGAGCGGAGACTGGGAAATCGGCGCCGGGAAAGGAGGAACTTGTGGGGATGTCTGGAAAATATTGAGCGCTGGTAATGGACCGGTGGAGGGGTGAGACCGAAGGGCCACAGAGACGGCTGCCATGGACGTTATTATTGCTGTTCCCCCCTCCGCTCTTTCACCATCTTTCCCTCCAGAGGACTGTTTCTGAGCAGCGTCTGTCTTCTTTTCATGTGCCAGCGCTTGTTGTTGTTGTTGAGACATGTGCCAATTTGGAGAGGGTTTCGGGAGATGGCCGTGTACCTTGGTGAATAATCCCCCGACTGCTAGAAAAACAAATGGAGTCACTCTGGGGAGATCTGTTCAGCTAGAGGGTGAGAAGTTTGCACATTGGGGGGGTGGGGTGGTCTTCGAGATCTGTTGACTGGTCACAAGAACGCAGAAAGCTGACTAAGGGCCAAGCTACAAGTGACGAGTTGCACTTGAACGGCAAGTGAACAGGCTCACGTGTATTCCTCCCTGTTCACTTGCGCTCCACTTGATCACTACGTGAGGGCCGAGCTACACATGACGAATAACACTTGAACAGCAAGTGTATTTCTCCCTGTTCACTTGCCCTCCAATCAATCCACTTGCCGTTCAAGTGTCATTTGTCATGTGTAGCTTGGCCCTGAGTCTGTTCACTTGCTGTTCAAGTGCAACTTGTCAGTTGTAGGTTGGCCCTAAGAGCCTGAGCAGGTTGTGATCACTGCAAACGTGGTCAATCACTCCACAGTGATATTGATGGAGATGAGGGCGATAGCTCCAAACCAAGGTGGCGGGCTTTTGGAATCTGCCCTTGCTTGCATTTTGTGTCACCCTCACAGCCCATGACACCTGGGCCCAGTATGAGTTGGATCTGCTTTGGATGACCAAACACTCTGGGGCAGGTGGTGGTTGGAGATCTCCTGGAATTACAGCTCATCTCCAGGCCACAGGAATCACTTCCCCTGGAGAAAATGGCTGCTTTGGAGGGAGGACTGTATGGCATTATGCCCTGTTAACGTCCCTCCCCTCCACAAACCCCCACCCTCCAAATCTCCAAGACTTTCCCAACTTGGGCAACCCTACACTGGGAGCCTTCCTTACCTCACTTCTCAAACTAGGGGACGTGCTGGAGAGAAATGCTGGGAATTTCTGGAGGTGGTCCATGTTGCCGTGTCTTCTCACCATAACATTCAGGGATTCTGAGAGCTGTCAGAACTACGTTTCCCATGACTCCCAATGTCACTTAACATTGCAGTGGTGCCCAGATCTGTTCAAATGAAGCTGTCTTATACTGAATCAGATAATTGTGAAATCACAATAAGTTTCATCTATTCAAACTGGCAGTGGCTTTTCAGGGTCTCAGGCATTAATCTGTCTAGAAGGAAGGGTCACTGGGTGTGTGTGGGGAAGGGGAGGTAGTTGTGAATTTCCTGCATTGTGTAGGGGGTTGGACTAGATGACCCTGGAGGTCCCTTCCAACCCTATGATCCTATACAGGGCTTTTTTTCAGCTGGAACGTGGTGGAACGGAGTTCCAGCACCTCTTGAAAATGGTCACATGGCTGGTGGCCCCGCCCCCTGCTCTCCAGACAGAGGGGAGTTTAGATTGCCCTCCGTGCCAGGCACGGAGGGCAATCTAATCTCCCCTCTGTCTGGAGAACAGGGGGCGGGGACACTGGCCATGTGACCATTTTCGCCAAGGGCGATTTAAACTTTAAAAAACTCCCCCTTGTTCCAGCTGACCTAAAGTGACGTCATTGTGCGGTCCTGAGTTCCGCCACCTCTTTTCCCAGAAAAAAAGCCCTGATTCTATATGAGTGGTATATAAGTGCAGTTATCATCATCATCATCATTATCGTCATCATCATCATCATCACCTTTTACCTGGGCCTTTCAACTGGAGATGCCAGGGATCGAACCTGGGGCTTTCTGCATGCCAAACAGAGGCTCTACCCTGAGCCATGGCCCCTCCCACCTGTCTAACCTCCATCTTTGGTGAGGTTGAGAAAATGTGTGGGGAACAGGGTGTGCATCCTAGTGCTTGGTGCTCTGGATTCTTTGGACGACATCGAGGGAGCGCTGAATAAAATATTCTTATTTTATTGAATTGTTTTAAAGCTGACTGAGGAATACTGTTTGATAATATTTGATGTCTACTGATCTGGATGCTTTTACCAGAATGCCTAAAATTGTCTTTTTTCTTCTTTGATGCTTATGGAAACAACCTTTGAATATGGTTGACAGAGCACATAAATGAAAACTCCTGCAAAGGTGACTGTTAAATTCATTGGCCTGGCAGGTGTTTATTTTCCTGTCCTTGTACACAATTTTAAAAGAGGCATGCTCTTTCTCCCTGGCTGTGACCTTTTCTCTTTAAAATGAATTGTCCTGTGGAAACAGAACAACGAGGATTTCTTCATTGGTGTTCGGCTGTTACTCCACTACAAGATATGCATTTTATGAGCCGAAAGGTGAAACTTTATTTTTATGATGAACTTTACAACTACTGGGACAGGTTTCCAGAGTATAGTGGGAGGACACTGTTTTCGTGGACACTTTTAGCAGCTTGCCTGAAACTTGGGTTGGGAAAGTCCAAAAGTTTTCTGAAGACTGTATACTCTTGTGTGTCCCAGTGCTGCCACTGGAGCATGCCAGTTCCTAAAGGCCCAGGGGCATGATGCACTGTGGAGTCCCACACACACCTGCTCACCTATATTGAGTTGTTAAGCATCAAGGAGTATCAATTCCCACTCTTTTGTGCTTGATCAAGAAATCGAAGCAAGATAGTTTCAGGCGAGCAGTCTGCAGTAGAAGAGCAGGAGAGATTTGACTCTCGAAACCTCATGCCCTGGAAATCTTATTGGCCCTTAAGGTGCTATTGCACTTCAGTACTGCAAATCTGAGCAAGTAAAGCAGTAGTTCTAAAGTAGAGATGGGCACGAACCGAAATACGAAAGTTTGTGACGAACCAGGTCGGTTCGTGGTTTGCGAACCGGTGCTTTGTCAAACCCCATTTCTGACGAACTGCCATGAACTTTAGGCTGGTTCGTTTGGTTCAGTTTTTTTGGTTCGTCACTGCAGACAGCCTGGTGCTGATCAATCTGTTTCCTAGGCCAACGGGATGGACTTCCTGCAGACCTTCTACTGACCCGGAAGTGGCCTTCTGCTGGACTGGAAGTGATCTTCTGCTGGACAAGCAGTTTGCTGACCTAGATATGATGTTTTCACGAACCAAACTATCCGGTTTGTGAACTGGGGCAGATTCGTGAAAGTTCATGGTTCGTGAAATACGACAAACCACAAACAGCATGGTTCATCCCCCCCCCCCCGGTTTGTGCCCATCTCTATTCTAAAGCTCTCATATCTACTTGGTAGGATAATGCAAGTGGCCAGCTTAGCCCTGGTCATACAGACAGGGGTTGCCTCCATCAGTTTACGGATCACTGGATCCGTAATCACTGTGTGCTTTGCCCTGTGCTGGCTGCTGAGAAGGCTATGGGCTGAGAGAAGGGTGAGCCAACAGGTTGGCATAGGGTTACCAGCCTCCAGGTAGTGGCTGGAAATCTCCTGGAATCACAACTGACCTCCAGGCCACAGAGATCATTTCCCCTGGATAAAATGGCTACTTTGGGGGGTGGACTCTATGGAATTATACCCTGCTGAAGTTCTTCCCTCCCCGAACCATAACTTCTCTAGTGTCCATTCCCCAAATCTCCAGGAATTTCCCAGTTTGGACCTGACAGCCCTAGTTGGCAGCAGCAGTGCTTGTTCTGAGAAACAGGATAATTTTAGGTGGGTCGTCAAGTTGATCTGCAGTAGGACAGCAGGATTTGAGTCCAGCAGCACTTAAGAGACCAACAGCATTTTCAGGGTATGAGCTTTGGAGAGCCCTGACCTGGATAGCCCAGGTGAGCCCGATTTCGTCAGATCTCAGAACCTAAGCAGGGTCGGTCTTGGTTAGTAATTGGATGGGAGACCTCCAACGATGACCAATGATGCAGAGGCAGGCACTGGCAAACCACCTCTGGTAGTCTCTTGCTCTGAAATCTCCACCAGGGGTCGCCATAAGTCAGCTATGACTTGATGGCACTCTCCATCAAGAATTTCGGAGTCGGTGCTCCCTTCTTCAGACACAAGAAACAGGGTTCAGCTTCCAGTTCTGCAGGCTAATTGCCAGTCAGTAGAATGCAGTCAGTTCACCACGTTACTCCTTTCCACCAGTGCTTCCACTTTACCATCACTGCGAGCTTGACCGTTTGCATTGCTGGGTCACATTATCACTTTCCGGCAGGGCATTTCCCCTGTTTTGTCTTTCCAGTATTTTCTGCATCTAGATTGGTGTGTCCTTCCCAGAGCCTCCCTTTGGCAGCACAACCGTTTCGTAATGAAAGGAGGCATGAGGGCTGTGGGATGCCCAGGGCCAATGGGAGGCTGCATGTTTTTATTGTATTGTATTTTATTTTCCTGACCTTCCACCAACCAGCTTGCAGGGAAATCCTAAACAAAGTTACTCCTGTCTAATCCCACTGAAATCTGCTTCGGATTTCACCGTTCGAGTATCATGCTCCCTGCTTTTTATCCACCCAGCAACCTATGAGGTGGGGAAGGGGGCTGAGAGACTGAAATATCACTCCACGATTTTCAGGAAACAAAAGACATTCGAACCTGGTTCTCTTTGGTCTTAGTCTGATACTTCAACCACTACACTGCAATGGGGATATGATATATGATATGAACTACCCTTTTGGTAGCCTTAAAGCAATGGGGCTTCTCCAGCCCTTTCTCTGTGAGGCTCCTTTCTACTGAGATAGTTGGTCTATCAAGGTCAATGTTGTCTACGGAGACTGGTAGAGGTTCTCCAGGATCTCCGATCAAGGTCTTTCTCATCTCCTACCACCTGATCCTTCTAACTAGAGATACCAGAGATAGAACCTGAGCCATTCTGTATAGCAGATTTTCCCACTGGGCTATGCCCTCTCCTGAGCATAGAATGAGCGTACAAGGGCGTCTATGCCATGTCTCCTTCTTGGGTCTCCTAGAGAAGAAGAAAAATGCATGAAGTAGAATAGACTTCAGAATGCAGCCCTCTCGACCAGCTTCCGTCTTGCCTGCAGCTGTCTTCCCCCGTAATGTGAGCATTTGTTTCATTTTTTCCCTCCAGTCTGCCTTCCACTCATCCTTTCTTTTCCTCCCTGGTTTGGGTTTTAATTGCTGTCTCCGGCACATCCGAGCTGCCTGGCCTCTGAACCCACAGCTGCCCCCTCCTCCGCGGCTTCCTCCTGGATCTCAACTCTGTCCTCACTAGTTAGCATGCTGTAACATCAGCAGGATAAAGAGGGATAAAATCCAACCCCACCAGAGACGCGTGCTACCCGCAGCCCATCAGCCAGGCTCCTCTGGTTCTGCAACAGAACGAGCCGCGGCTTTTCAGCTCAGAGCCATCAGAGAGGGGCCAGCCTGTTTCCTCCCCCTTCTCTCTTTTTCTGCAGTCACAATCAATATTACTGGACTGCGTCCAAGGTGATTCCAGCCACCGTTGCCCTCATCCACCCCGGCACGTCTCCAGGTTTGTCAGGGAAAATGTGCTGCAATCGCGGAAGCTTTCATTCTGTTTTCCCCTCTATTTGTGCTCCCCATATCTGTCTGAAGAAGTGAGCTGTGTGGCTCATGAAAGCTCATACTGAAATGCATGTTGTTAGTCTTTCAAGTGCCAAGAGACTTGTTTTCTGTGGATAGAGTGGCCAGTTCCAAGTTGGGAAATTCCTGAAGATTTGGGGGGTGAAGTCTGGAGAGGGTGGGGTTTGGGGAGGGGAGGGACCTCAGCAGAGTATAATGCCGTAGACTCCACCCTCCAAAGCAGCCATTTTCTCTAAGGGAACTGATCTCTGTGGCCTGGAGATCTGTTGTAATCCCGGGAGATCTCCAAACACCACCTAATGGTTGGCAACTCTATCTTATGGAGCTAACTGGGGATTCTGAATAAGATGGTCTAGGACAGGGGGTTGTTATTAACCTTTTGGCCCAAGTGCTGAAAAAAGGCCTATCGTCTATCTGTGAAGAGGTTGGTGAGTCAGCAAACAGAAGTGGGGAGCAGGCACTGTACCTGTCCACGATGGGTAGCCATGTCAGTCTGTCTGCAGCAAAAGAAAAGAGCAAGGGTCCAGTAGCACCTCTAAGACTAACAAAATTTGTGGTAGGGTATGCATTTTGTGGGAGGCAGGGCTTTTTTTCAGCTGGAACGTGGTGGAATGGAGTTCCGGCACCTCTTGAAAATGGTTACATGGCTGGTGTCCCCGCCCCCTGATCTCCAGACAGAGGGGAGTTTAGATTGCCCTCCGCACTGTTGGCACGGAGGGCAATCTAAACTCCCCTCTGTCTGGAGATCAGGGGGCGGGGACACCAGCCATGTAACCATTTTCTCCAAGGGCAACCCACTGAGTTCCACCACCTCTTTTCCCAGGAAAAAAGCCCTGGTGGTAGGGTATGAAAGCTCATACCCTACCACAAATGTTTTTGTTAGTCTGAGAGGCGCTACTGGACCCTTGCTCTTTTCTACTGGACCTGTCCAGACATCCAGAGGGCAAACCAAGCCCTAGCAGTGTCGCTATAGTCACTGACTCCTCTGGAACACAGCTGATGGCTATGCAGGCCCTGGAGATGATGAAGGACATAAGTCATAACCCTCACTTTTTCCCACACTGCTCCACGAGCGCTGCCAGCATCTTAGGGGCTACACACCAGTTGCTTGGGCACAGCCTCAGATGATTACTCTGTGGATTAGATCACTCTGTGCCAGGTGTTGCCCGCCCTTGATCTCGAGACTCCAGAAGAAAACTGCTGGCCACCCAGTGCCAATGCTCCCCTGCACATCTTAGACGTGGACTAAGTTTGTGTAGGGCAACAGTGAACATCACTAGACTGCTTGAACTGAGTATTCCTTCTGGAGTGTTTCCCAGAGTTCTCTGCAGTCTGCAGGAGTTTCATGGAGTGTTTCTGTGTCATTTGAGGGGCTATGGCTAAGTGGTAGAACATGTGATAGAGGCAGTGTGAGGTAGTGGTTAGTGTCAGGCTAGGATCTGGGGGTAGGGCTGCCAGTTCCTTGGTGGAGCCACTCCCAGCTTCTGCCCTCTGCCACCACCCACCGGCGAGGGGGAAAGGCTCTGGGGAATGGGCCCAGGAGGCAAGAAACCTACCGAGCCAGTTGGCGTTCTTTCCACGGGTGCGATGATGTCATTTCCGGAGTGA
Source organism: Eublepharis macularius (assembly GCF_028583425.1). NCBI lineage: Eukaryota > Metazoa > Chordata > Lepidosauria > Squamata > Eublepharidae > Eublepharis > Eublepharis macularius. Next base: position 6,552,761 of record NC_072798.1, read on the forward strand.
TGTCATTACACCTGGCAGTGGGCATGGTGCCGCCCTGAAGGCCCTGAAGGTGGGAGCATGCTTGCCCCTGGGTGCGATGGCATCACTCCCAGAAGCAAGACAAAAAAGGAGACTCCTCCACATATAATTTCCAATGAGTGGAAAACCACAACAGGTGGAGGGGCCACGCCTGTTTAAGCGCCCCAGTTCTATGGTGTCACCTGTAACATATAAAAAGTACAAAGACATGTCAGTACTTTATAGCTTTGGTTTCTGTGGGCACGTACCATTTTGGATGGATTTTCCCCCATTGCATCTCAAGCCGTGCCTACAAAGCATAAAGAAAGAAAAAGATTAAAGAAAAAAAGAAAAAGTTGGGGCTACTTTAAACTGCGGTGAAGAGACTTGCATTGGCGGTTTGCATAGGTTATATCCCATGTATTTTTGTATTTCTTAAGTCTATAGGAATAGTCTGTATATATAATTGATATTTATACGCTTTTCATTCATTCATTCATTCATTCATTCATTCATTAGAGGTCACTTTAAACTCAATTTAGTCTTTAGTCACGCCCAGAAGTGACACCATTGCACCGTGTTGGTGAGTGCCGGGTCCCCCCCACTCCCACTGGGTGAGTGCCAGTGAGTGCCGAGTCCTCCACCTTCCCTCCAGGAGGATAAGGGGACCTGGCAACCCTGTCTGGGAGACAGATTCGAATCCCCGCTTTGTCACAGAAATGTACTGGACAACCTTGGACCAGTCACTTCCTCTCCGCTTAACCTGCTTCACAGGGCTGTTGTTGCAAGGATAAAAGCGTGGAGGGGAGAATAATGTTACAAGTCACTTTGGGGAGGAAAGCAAGTTATTCATATATACCCACCTTTCTCCCTGATGATGACCCAAAGTGGGCTGCATTCTCTGAAAGACTCCGAGCCGAGCTACAGGGGATGCCTCACAGGAGTTGGCCACGTGTCAGGTTCCCGAAAGTTTGCTGGGAACTGTGGGCGTCTTTTCTGGTGACAGCTGAGCTCCTTCCCAGCTTATTACAAGCAAAGCCTGCCGGCAGCAGGGTGCAGAGAGCTCACCTTCTGCTGGCCCAAGGGAGCCCCTGACACGTGGCCAACTCCTGTGAGGCATCCCTTGTAGCTCGGCTCTCGCTGATAATGTTAGCTTATTGTATATTGAGGAAGTATGTGCAAAATAAGAACATGGGCAGTGCTTGCATGATGTACTCTGAGTGCAGAATTTGTACCCGGCCAAAGGTGGGTGGCCGTGTTCAGTCATAATGCTTTGGCTGTGCTTGAAGATACCCGCGCACTGTTTCTGCACGGCAGTTCCTCTGCGGCTGCCGCACGGTGTGCTTGCCCGTGGAACCTGACAGCAGTCATTTCGTTTCACGCAAAGCAAGCGTCTCAAGGCTCATGTATTAATGCTGGCCCGAGGTGTTAAGGCAGGAATGTAAAGGCACTTGGCGCGATGGCAGGAGCTCTCTTGCAGGATCCCTCTACTGCAACTGTGCTGCTCTGAGTTACATCGTGAAGAGCCCCCTAGAATCATGCTCTCTTGGCTTCTCCTGCTGGCATGCATTATTGGCAGTGCTGTGTCACTAGTTAGTTGACGGCAGAGGGATTGCTCCATCACAGGCATTTGGTTGGAAAAAGGACTTATGAGAACTCCATTCCCTCTGTCACAGTGGGTATCAGAATACTTTGTTCCATAGGCCAAAGAGTTGTGCTCCATAGGTTACGATCTTCCCTTTTAGAATCATAGAATCATAGAATCATAGAGTTGGAAGGGGCCACACAGACCATCTAGTCCAACCCCCTGCCCAGTGCAGGATCAGCCTAAAGCATCTCTGACAAGTATTCATCCAGCCTCTTCTTGAAAACTGCCAGTGAGGGGGAGCTCACCACCTCCCTAGGCAGCTGATTCCACTTTTGAACTACTCTGACCGTGAAGAAGTTCTTCCTAATATCCAGCCGGTAGCTTTCTGCATGCAATTTAAGCCCGTTGCTTCAAGCCCTATCCTCTGCTGCCAACTGGAACAACACCTTGCCCTCTTCCAAATGACAGCCTTTCAAATACTTAAAGAGAGCAATCATGTCCCCCCTCAATCTCCTCTTCTCCAAACTAAACATTCCCAAGGCCCTCAGCCTTTCCTTGTAGGGCTCAGTCTCCAGACCCCTGATCATCCTCGTCGCTCTCCTCTGCACCCTCTCGATTTTGTCCACATCCTTTTTGAAGTGGACACTAGCTTGATTGGCCAGGAAATGTATCCCAAATGTGAATTCATGGTCGTTATTCTAGCATGCTGGTCTTGAGCTATGGCTCACCAAACTCAAGTGGCTGGATCCTGACCATCTGGAGAGCGGCCCCTTCTCCTCCCACCTCCCATATTTTGGAAGGACCTGCAGTTGGCGTGCATACCTAGAGTTGCCACGCTTTTTGCTTTTCTTTGCATGCACCCTGGGAAGCCTAAAGACGAAGGGGGTTCCTCCCACTGCAAACACAAAGATAAAGAGGACGCAGCCTGTTGGAGGAAACAAAAAAGAATTGGTTCTTTATATAGAAATTTTAGTTTAGTCTAAAGTGCAAAAGTGCAAAAAATCTTTTTACAACTCATAAGCTAGATACAAACCAAATTTTGACCTTGAGTTCAAAAACAATTTAACAAGCTATTCAAAGCATACAGGAGAGATACTTATAATGACGACTCTGGTGAGATTAACTCATAATATCAATTACAATGTTTATACATATGATAATGAAAACTTTGTTTTTGAAAAATATTTTTTCTTTCCCTCAGGTTGTTGGGTATATATAGAGAGAAGTTCAACCTCGAACTCCCTTTGTACAGGGGACATACAAAGTCAATAAAGTTTGCAGTTTTCAAACTTGCACGATCATTTCTTAAGTAGATGAGGTCAAGGATGGAGCGGAGCTTGGTTCTCTGGTTCTGGCAGCCCTGGAGCAATGAAAGCCAGGAGATAGTTTTCCCGTGATGTTTGGGTGGCAAGGGAGCAGAAGGACTCCATGGCGCTGATCCAATTGTCCTCTGAAAAGCCTTCCTCCAGCTTAAGAAAACTTAATAATAATATCTGCACTTATGTACCGCTCTTCTAACAACAACAACAACAACAACAACAACAACAACAACAACAACAACAACAACATTCCATTTATATACCACCTTTCAGGACAACTTAATGCCCACTCAGAGCAGTTTACAAAGTATGTTGTTATTATCCCCACAACAAAACACCCTGTGAGGTGGGTGGAGCTGAGAGAGCTCTGAGAGAGCCGTGATTGACCCAAGGTCACCCAGCTGGCTTCAAGCGGAGGAGTGGGGAATCAAACCCGGCTCTCCAGATTAGAGTCCCGCGCTCTTAACCACTACACCAAACTGGCTTCTAGAAAAAATAGTGCCCCATTCAGAGCGTCAAATGAGGTTAATGTTGTTATTATCCCCACAATACAGCTGAGTAGCTGGGTCTGAGGGGAGGGGCTTAAGAACATAAGAACATAAGAGAAGCCATGTTGGATCAGGCCAATGGCCCATCCAGTCTAACACTCTGTGTCACACAATGGCCAAAACCCAGGTGTCCTCAGGAGGTCTGCCAGTGGGGAAGGGACACTAGAAGCCCTCCCACTGATTGCATCCCCAAACACCAAGAATACTGAGCATCACTGCCCTAGACAGAGAGTTCCATCTAATAGCCGTTGATGGACCTCTGCTCCATACATTTATCCAACCCCCTCTTGAAGCTGTCTATGCTTGAAGCTGCCACCACCTCCTGAGGCAGTGAATTCCATGTGTTAATCACCCTTTGGGTGAAGAAGTACTTCATTTTATCCGTTCTAACCCGACTGCTCAGCAATTTCATTGAGTGCCCACGAATTCTTGTATTGTGAGAAAGGGAGAAAAATACTTCTTTCTCTACCTTCTCTATCTCATGCATAATCTTGTAAACCTCTATCATGTCACCCCTCAGTCATCGTTTCTCCAAGCTAAATTGCATCAAGCACTTTAACCTTTCTTCATAGCGGAAGTGTTCCATCCCTTTAATCATTCTAGTTGCCCTTTTCTGCACTTTTTCCAGTGCTTGCCCAAGGCCACCTGCTGAGTTCATGGCAGTAGTGGGATTTGAACCAGCGATGTGGCGATTTGTAGCCCGAATCACTTCCCGAGGCCATTTGTTGAGCTCATGGCTGTAGTGGGTGTCGAACCAGCAAAGTGCTGATTCACAGCCCAACCACTCCACCACTATGCTACAGCAGGTCTGTTCGCCTAACATCCTCCAACTTAAATGGTTCTTTCTCTAGCAGAAGAGCCCTTAAGTTGAAGGACGTCCTCTAAGGATGGAAGAAGGCTTCAAACTTTGCACAGCGGAGTGGCCTTCTTCTGCAAAATGGCAGTAATAAGACACCTACCTTACAGGGGTGTTTGAAGACTATAAAAACTATGCATCATAAGAATAATGATAAACATCACCTTGGAGACCATTAGCGGGGAAGGGGTGGTTTAAAGTCTTTCCAATCAATACAGGAAATAATTAGAAACTGGATTGCATTTTCTCCTCTAGTTTGAAAACGCTGCCTTGGAAAAGGTTCCTGCCGTTCAGCTAGTGAGCCCCCCCCCCTTTCCATCTCCTTGCAATTACTTTGCTGAGTCTCCCCCACTCTGTTCGCCTTTAGTTTTTATTAAACACTTTGCATTCTCCCCGCCCCCGAAATGCACGTCAAGGACTCATTGCCGGGAAATATACCTAGAGCCACCCTTGTTATTTCAGAGTGTTTTGCACGGTTGTTTTTCTTCTGTTATTAGTGTTCCCTCCCTCGCCCCATCCTTTTTCCCCACTCTGCTTTTCCTTTTCTTTTCTGGACTAGAACAAATACGTTGCAAGTGGCAGAAAATTGGCAGGCTTCAAGGTTCCAGAGGCAATAATTTCTCCCTCTTCTCAGTAGCTTAATGGAGTTGTTCTTTTGTTTCTTTCTTTCTTTTTTGTTCATTGTTTTGCTAGCCTGCAGCTTAAAGCAGTATTTTTTTTTTTAAATGATAATTTGACTCTTTTTGCTCGAAGTTGTCTGCTCAGTTTTTCAAGGGATCTGGTGCTAGATGGAGATCCTTGCAGGAGATCCGCTACCCATACTGTTACGCGCTGACAGCCAGTTTTGGAATTGCGATGAAATGGTTTTGTCTCAGGTGCCAGTGGAGAAAGCCGAATGAAATGCCAGGCTCAGCTTTGAATGGGACTGCATAAAGCACAGCCAACTGCTTGGAATCGACTCAGAAGAATTTCTCCCATGATTATTTCACACAAACCAGGATTCAACGGGAAACAGGTTCTGGGCGTGAGCCTTGGCTACTCCATTTGGGTCTTCCCACTCTTGCCTAGGGGCTCCCAAATTTCAAAATTGGCAGCGAGCTATTTTATCTGGCAGACACTTCAGGGTCTCCGGAGCAGCTTTGCTTAGTAACAGTAGAGTGACCTGTCAAGTCATAGCTGATTCACGGTGACCCCTGCTGGGGTTTTCAAAGCAAGACACATTCGAAGGTTTGCCATTGCCTGCCTCTGCAACCCTGCTGTTCCTTGAAAGTCTCCCATCCAATTACTAACCAACACTGACCCTGTTTAGCTTCTGAAATGTGTTGAGATGGGGTTTACCTGGGCTATCCAGGTCAGGGCTGCTTATTTATGGCAATTTTTATCAAGTTCAATCCCTTGCATGGCTTCTGGTCAAATGGCCGTTTACTGTTTACAGACGGGCAGAGCTCCATGATGTATACCATGTCCATTTATTCTCCTTGAGAAAGCCAGAAAGGCTCCCACACTTCTTTCCTTCTGCAAACTATGCAAAACAGGAGGACGTTTTTACAAAGGGAATAGGGCTATAGTGTAGCAGAATGGCTCAGGGAGGCGCTTTTATAAAGAGAACGGGAGCGTCGTCTACGCCACTGTTTATGGGCTGTATTATCAGTTTGTTCTACTTATTACGCTGCTCATACTGCATTGAGATCTAATTCTGTAATTCCACTGTTCGATGCATCAGATCTGAGACTTCCTTTGCGTCGCGTCTGAGTTTTATGAATCTAGTTCTATTGCACAATGTATTAGATGATCTCCTGCCGTCGTACTATTTGATTGCATGTTTTATATCACCTTGCGTCTCGGTGAGAAAGGCAGGCAATAAATAAAGTAAATAATAAAAAATGAGCCACGTGGCAAGGTAGACACATATGAACTGCCTTATACTGAATCCAGTTATCAGCCCATCGAAATCAGTATTGTCTGCTCAGACTGGCAGCTGCTCTCCAGGGGCTCCGGGGTTCTTTCACATCACATATTGCCTGATCTCTTTAACTGGAGGTGCCTGGGGATTGAACTTGGGACCTTCTGCGTATCAAGCAGATGTTCTAACACAACCATTCCCTTGGTAATTGTGAACTGTCTTGTTAAGTAACGTACCTGTTGCTCCAGGAGCTTTGCAGAGTCAAATGACACCTTGCTGGCACGAATCGATTTAACTGAGGATTTTTTCAGGTCCTTTACTTGAGAGCTGTTGGCCTCCGACAGCCAAAAGTCACGTTGCAAACACGTAAGCCTTTCTCAGCCTTGCATTTAGGAAATACCTGTCTCTTTGGGTTGCTCCTTCTGTGCACTGGAGGCACAGGCTCAACTGAAAGATGCCAGCCCCGTGGCGGGGGCAGGGGATCCCCGCCCCCACCTTTTGCCCCCTCGGCCCTGCTCATCCGGTCAGTGGGGGGTGGAGGAGAGGAGAGGGATGTCGGGAGCCACAGGAACATGTGACAAAATGGCATACACACTCTGGAGGCCCCGGTTATAGAATGATAGACTCATAGAATAATAGAGCTAAGCTACAAGAGATGAATTACACAAGGACGCGCAAATGAAGGGAGTCGCAATGTTCGCCGGGAAGCTGAGTTTTAAAAGAGATCAGACGGCTCTGTCCATTTCCCCTCTCTACAGAGCCAGCAAAGTTTGCTCCTCAGAGGGTTTGCTAATTTCCTCTTTGCCTCCAGAAGGCTTTCTCAGTTTCACCTCCCCTTCTAGGAGGCAAAGAGGAAATTAACAAATCCTCTGGCTCTGTAGAGAGGAGAAATGGACAAAGCCTTCCAATCTCTTTTAAAACTCAGCTTCCCGGCTAACATTGCGACTCCCTTCATGTGCGTGCCCTCGTGTAATTTGTCTCTTGTAGTTTAGCTCGTAGACTCATAGAATCATAGGGTTGGAAGGTACCTCTAGGGTCATCTTAATAAATATATATAATAGCTAATAAATAGTACGAGCAGAGTGGGTACCTGAAATATAAAGGAAACACAGATTATGTGACGTTGCACAAGACTTAAGACTACTACCTACCTCTGTTTCCGGTGGGAGCCTCTGGTGAAGATTGTTGAACCTAAAAAGAACCATAAGAACAAACATAGGAATTAACATGGACTGTACCTTTAAAGAATACGCTGTGTGGTTGAATATTGATGAATTTAACTCTATTTCTGTTTATTGGACTGTTAAATTTTGTATGTACTATTTATTAGCTGTTATATGTGTATGTATTATATTGTAGGCACTTTTGCATTTTCACATTTATTGATTATTCTAGGATTGCCATTCAGCAGCTAGGGACTGGCAGGAGTCTGTGGGGGACAGAGATACGGGGAGGTGCCATTGGTGTGACAGCATTATGTCACCTGGGGAAAACCTGGAAGTGATATCCGGCCTCTCTTGGGAATGTTGCTGAGTTGGCCATGTTAGTCTGTAGTAGCAAAATAGTCAAGAGTCCAGTAGCACCTTTAAGACTAACCAACTTTATTGTAGCATAAGCTTTCAAGAGCCACAGCTGTCTTCGTCAGATGCAAGAAAGGCTTGATACCACATCTGGGGTTTCCCTGGAAGCTGCATAATGGCATCGTAGCAACCAACGGCACTTATAAAGTTTATTTTTCTCCTACTGATGACAGGCAGCAGGGGGTATGGCAACTCTGCATTATTTACATGTTTCTAGCTATGTTAAGGGCAAGAAACGTGCTTAACAGAAGTTAAAATGTTGAAGATGACAATTTCTGCACCCATTTTTGTGCTGGATGAAAATCTGAAATGGCGCAAGGTGCGCATCCTTGATTGGGAGTATAGCAAGTCCAGTAAGAGGGCAAAGGGGTAAAGGATAAACCTCTGTGTTTGGCCCTGAAGAGGAGTGCTGGCTCATCCAGTTGTCACAGGGTTGCTAACCACCAGGTGGTGGCTGGAGATCTGGAATTTCAACTGAAAATGGCTGTTTTGGAAGGGGGACTCTTTGGCATTATGCCCTGCTGAGGTCTTTCCCCTCCCCAAACCCAGACTCCATCCCAAAAATGTTCAGGAATTTGCCAGTTTACAGAATGTAACACTTCCCCCTTCTGTTTCCTTTTTATAAAAGTTCTCCAATATGGAGAAATTTGGTTGCAGTTTGGATTCCTTTTATCTGAACTTATTCTTTGGAAAGCACAGGTATTTTTGCAGTAATTTCTAGGGTGTTTTGAGCTTGAAGGTTTGGAACAAGAGAGAAAATTAATCTAAACTCCCCCTCTGCAGTTGTTTCTTGGGGTTTTACTTTGCAACGGCCGCTTCTTGTCCTTAAGACTGTCCTCCCCTTTCTTGTGCTTGGCTAGTAAGTGAGAGACATCTCTCCGCCCCTTGCTATTGAGATACTGGGATAATTAGCAGATTTTAAATTACTGCATGAGAAAGGTACCTAATTAGCTATTGAGTCTGGACAGTGGGGAGGGAGTAGAAGAAACGATTGTAAGCACACAAAACTCACCCTTAAAGAAAGGACAAACATTCCTGACCGTCTGCATCTCGGGGATGTTTTATTAGAACTAATTGTATGAGCCTGCTGTGCTCCTGCTGGAGTATTTGGTGATACAGAGCATGATTCATCTCCACAATTGTGGAGACGCTCACAGTCAGCAATACCTTCGAGGCTGCACAGCTTTCAAGTCGGGCAGTTTGTTCTGCCTGTATCCTTCTCTTCCATCCTCCACAAAGTTCAGAGCAGCATTTGATCTTTGCAAACATTCTGCAAAGGAGATGAGGCCGGGCCTGCCAAACAGCCGCAGGCCTGATTGCGCCTGCTTTTCCAGAATTCCCTCTAGGCAACCGGGCAAGGCGGGCATGTGGCTCGGTGGTAGAGGTGCTTTGCAGGTGAGAACTCTCCGCTTTGCTCCTGGGAAGATCTCTGCAAAACTCAGCCAGAGAGCTCCTGCCGGTCAGAGCAGTCAGTGCTGGGTGAGATGGAACATGAGGCTGGGTTTTTCATAAAGCAGATACATATGAGATCATTCTTTAGGAGAGGCACATGACTTAGACGCAAGAGCACATGTTTTGCATACAGAAGATGCCAGCTTTGATCCTTGGCTCCCAAGTTAAAATGAGATCTCTGGTAGATTTGGGGAACAATTCTCTCTCTCTCTCTCTCTCTCTCTCTCTCTCTCTCTCTCTCTCTCTCTCTCTCTCTCTGGGCCAGATCTAGGGTTGTCGGTGCCCGGAATAACCCATGTCCGGCCGCCCTCGACTTCTGTGATGTCATCACACAGGGTGGGCATGCCACCAGTGGAGCGGTGATAGCGCGGGCGACTGGGAGGCCGCCTGCGCCACTCACCTGCCCCGCTGAGGGGGCGGCCAGCTTGCCGTGTGGTCCCTGTCCTGCGGGGCAGGCAAGTGGCACAGGCGGCCTCTCAGCCCTCTGTGTCATTTGCCTGCCCAGCTGAGAGGGTGGCCAGCTTGCCATGCACTCCCTGTCCTGCGCATGGGTGGCTGTTCAGCTGCCTGCGCTTCTGCTGGCATGCTTCTGGCGGCTGGCAGCTGTGCCCGGTGCCCCCTCTTTGGCGATGCCGGGGCAGACTCCCCCCTGCCCCCCTTGATCCGGCCCTGCTCTCTCTCTCTCTCTCTCTCTCTCTCTCTCTCTCTCTCTCTCTCTCTCTGAGATCTTGGAGAGCTGCTGCCAGTAAGAAGAGATCACGTTGGTGCAGATGAATCATTGTTCTGACAGTATAAGGCAATTTCTTATGTTCATAAGCATCACTTTCGGTTCTAGGGAGGTTCTGTGGCTCAATAGCAGGACTTCTGCTTCGCATGGAGAAGGTTTGTCTCTTGGCATCTTTACAGTAAAGGGTCTCAGTTAGTAGCAGGGTTGCCAGCTCCAGGCTGGAAAATTCCTGGACATTTGGGGGCTGGAGCATGAGAGGGGCAAGGTTTGGGGATGGGAGGAGCCTTTAGATTCCACCTTCCAAGGCAGCCGTTTTTTCCAGGGGAACAGATCTCTGTCACTTGGAGATCAGTTGTAATTCCGGGAGGTCTCCAGCCACCATCTGGAGATTGGGAACGCTAGTTGGTAGGGTTGGGGAGAAAGACCTCTCATAACTAGTCAGGGATTTCAGCCTGGTTTTCCCACATCCAGATCATCTGTCAGAATCCACATTCAACTCAGTAGATTGCATTGCATTCGCTGTTGAGCAAAATCTCAAATTAAGATAATAATAACATTCAATTTATCTACCACCCTTCAGGACAACTTTTACAAAGTATGCCATTATTATCCTCACAACAAAACACCCTGTGAGGTGTGTGGGGCTGAAAGAGCTCCAGAGAACTGTGACTAGCCCAAGGTCACCCAGCTGGCTTCAAGCGGAGGAGTGGGGAATCAAACCTGGCTCTCCAGATTAGAGTCCTGCTGCTCTTAACCACTACACCAAACTAGCAATGCCACAACTGTAAAAAGAGATTAGAAAGATGCAGGGAAAAGAGCTCCATCAATGGCTACTAGCCATGTTGACTGAAGGGTGTCTCCATATATGGGAGCAGGAAACCTCTGAAACCGGGCGCTGGGAGAAGGAGTAGGAGAGGGCTCGGCCCCTGTACCCTATTTGTTGGCTGTTAAGGGTGATTTTTGGCCACTACGTGATTCAACATCCTGGACTAGACGCACCACTGGCTGATCCAGCAGGTGTCTTCTGATGTTCTTAAGACGCTGTAGGGATTTTATTGTGAGTTCTCTTTTCCTGGCTTGCTCCTGAAATTTCTTAGAATTCCAAGAATTCCAGTTATCACATTGGACCCCCCCCTTTCCCTTAAAAAGAAAAACTCCTGAGTCCTGAATGATGTTTGAGTGCTTTGCTTATTGTTGCACACTGATAATTAATCCTGAATGCTAGATTTGTTGTTGTTGGTTATGAAATGAAATGCACTCTGTACATGCTCAGAAGTTCTAGATCTCAAGGGAAGAATTTGCCTTCTTTTCCGGCCGTTTCCCTGGCGTTTCTTCTGTTTGATTGTTCCCTGACTCTAAGGTGAAATGGTGATGTGGTGAGGGAAAGTCTTGCAGCAGTAAAAATGGCACTGCTGTCATGATTTTTAGAGAGAGTCTCCGGTGCCTTTAGTAGCTGCATGTAAAGCATTTGGGTTCAGATTTCACTTTGCCATAAAGCTGGGTGGATGTTTTTTGGCCAGCCAGTATGATTCAGCCTAACCTCCTCCACAGGGTTGTTGTGAGGGTAAAATGAGAGAAATGAGAGCTTCATTTGCTGTTGTCAGCTCCTTAGGATAAACAAATTCTCACTATAATCATAGATCCAGAGGAGTCAGCCGTGTTAGTCAGTATTCACAAAATAGTAGAGTCCAGTAGCACCTTTAAGACTAACCAACTTTACTGTTGCATAAGCTTTTGAGAACCACAGCTTTCTTCGTCAGCTGCATCGTCAGCTTTTGAGAGCCACAGCTCTCTTCGTCAGATGCATCATCAGCTTTTGAGAATCACAGCTCTCTTCGTCAGATTCATCGTCAGCTTTCAAGAACCACAACTCTCTTCATCAGCTGCATCGTCAGCTTTTGAGAATCATTGCTCTCTTCGTCAGATGCATCGTCAGCTTTCAAGAACCACAGCTCTCTTCATCAGATGCACCGTTTCTCGGCCTTTTGGCTTTGAGGCTAAACATTCACTACCAAGTTATCTGTTCTTATCAGTTCAATAGGGTGGCATACCCCCCATTGGCTGGTGGTTCAGGTTGCCCACATGATTTTGTTGTATACACTTCCTCTCATTTGTGCTGAGAAGAGGTGATGCAAACATTAGCTACCGACTCTTCAGAGGCGTGGTTAAGTCAATCTGTTCTTATCAGTTTAATAGGGTGGCATATCCTCCATTTGCTGCATATGAATAGATCTTTGCTGATCTTATCTTATTTGCTGCTGCCTTCCTGAAATTACTTTCTGAAGCGATCCGCCTGAAGCCATTCTTGCTGAGCGGGAACCATGCTTTCCATATCTTGCCTGTCCTTTTAAGGACACTGATGAGCGGCAAAAACTTTGTCATGCATCTGATGAAGAGAGCTGGGGTTCTCAAAAGCTTATGCTACAATAAAGTTGGTTAGTTTTAAAGGTGCTACTGGACTCTTTACTATTTCACTATAACCATAGACCATTTTAAGATAGTTTCAGGTCGGTAGCCATGTTGGTCTGTAATAGAAGAGCAAGATTCGGGGCCAACAGCACCTTAAAGACCAACTAGGTTATGAGCTAGGTTATGAGCTTTCAAGAGTCAAAGCTGTCTTCGTCAGACACAAGGAGTGGAAAAAGGAAGAATATTTGTAATCCAGGCAGAGATTAGGAGGGGCATTGTACATTAGAGTGTCAAGAAGCTCACTATAATGCATGTTGTAATTAGCTTGATAAGGCATGGGTGTGAAGTGCAGAAAAGTAGCATCTGTAGTGCAAGAAAAACCCAATGCCTCGATTCAATCTTGGGGAGTTCATTGCTCCAAACTTGCAAATAAACCCAATTTAAGGTTTCTCTTCTATCTACCCCTCATAAAAATAGAGGGTCAGCATGTGTAGTGGTCAGAGTTTTGTAATAGGGTCTGAGAGAACCAGGTTCGAATCCATGCTCTGCAGTGGAAGCTGGCTGGGTGATCTTGGGCCAGTCACACTCTCTCAGTCTCACCTACCTCACAGGGTTATTGTTTAAATAAAATGGAGAAGAGGAGAATGATGTAAACCGCTTTGGGTTTCCGTTGGGGAGGATGGCGGGGTATAAACAGACAAACGAACAAAACAAAACACAGATTCTCTCCAATTGATAGGAAAATATCCAGCTTTCTTGGAGAAATTTTGTTACTTACAGAAACCCCTTTCAGCTTTTGGCAACGTTCCTGGAATGTTTCCCCGATTTTTCTTTGAATTCCCCATTTGGAGAAGGCCTGTGACCGTTCTTCTCTAAAGGGTAAGGGCCTATGCACATTTGAAGAACAACAGGGTAGATGGTAGTGGGTGGGGGAAGATGGGGACATCATTTGGAACTGAAAAAAGCAGGCAGAGAAAGACTCAAGTGCCCCCCTCTGTTTCCAGTTGCTTCCCCCCTCCGCACTCCGAAACTGCTTTTCGATGAAAAATATGGGCTGCCAGGTTACCATTATGTCTAATGTGTGTTCTGGCACTGAGTTCTCCTGCTGAATCTAAACAGGTCTGGCCAGCCCTTGAGGCTTTCTACATGAGAGACCATCTGGGAATCATATGTGAAGCACTCTTTGGAGGAAGAATGGAAGTCTCGATGTAATAAGTAAAATCTTATAACATCCCCCTCCCCCTGTTTTTCCCAGCGTTTCTTTTGTTCTGACGGGGATGAGGTGAGAATTTTGAGGTCAAGTGGAAAGAGTATAAATTTCTCTTTGTGACTTTCACAAAGCCAGAAGATAAACGTCTGAGGGTGCCTTTGTGTGCGTAGTGGAGGGACCAGATAATGGGATTCCAGAAGGAGTGTGGACCTTTGACTTAAATTCAGCCTCGCTTTTGTGTCTCCTGTTAGTACGGTCTCTCTCCTTAATCAGAAAACCGTCTCTTTCTCCAACTGTGTCTCTTGTGTCTGCCATGAGATGCCACTGGTTTTTGCTACGAGAGACATGTCAAGGTGAGTTGGAAAGTTTCTTGCAGATGTGACTTGTAAGAACACGAAAGGAGCCATGCTGGGCCAGAGAAAATGTCCATCTAGTCGCAGCATACTGTTTCCAGTAGGAGCTAGTCAGAAACCACAGGGAAGCCCTGAAGAAGCGCCCTCACCTACTGACTGCCCTCCAACACCTGTGAACCCCGAGCCCTCATTCACTTACCTTGACCAATAGCCAGTGAATAGCTGTATCTTCCATACCTTTCTTCAGCCCCCTTTTAAAATCCATCTAAGCCGGCGACCATAACCACACCTTAGAAAGTTTCACAAATCAATTACCTGTTGTGTTAATTAGTACTTCTTTTTGACTGTTTGACTTTTTCTGTTTGTCTGTTTCAAGGGTGTCCGCTAATATCATGGAAGAGGGAGATAAGTTTCTAATGGGATTTCCAGAATATAAGTTCTTGGGATCAAGCTCCCTTTCATCAAATATGAGATGTCACTCATCTGATGAAAGGAGTTTGACTCTTGAAAGCTTATACCCTGGACATCTTGCTGGTCTGTAAGTTGTTACTGGACTCGAATCCTGCTTTTCAGCTACAGACCAACACAGCTACTCATTTTGGAAAAGGGGGCTGAAAGTTTGTGTGTTTCTGTCATGTCACCGAATAGTCACCTAGAATCTCAATTCTACTACATCTGGAACCCATAGTCTTCCTGAAAAATTCCCAAAGAGGGAAAAGGCAGGAGAGAGCCATCTGAAAGTTATTGAGGAAAGGATTAACCAGCTAAAGCACCATATTATTTTTTGGGAGGGGGGGTCTTACCCATCACTTTGAGGGCTGCTTTTCTTGTGCACAAGAGCAATCTCTGCTTTCAGCTTGTGGATCTCAGCTGCAGTAGCCACACAACCGTGAACCTTCCGCAATGCAATTTAATGGATGAAAATGCAATGCAAATCTAATTTTTTGGGGGAAAGCCCTTGATTACTATATGAATGTTTTGAATAATGGCATCAGTTAATTGAATCCGGCTTTCAACCCAGGTTTGCCCCCGCTCTGCTTCCATATTGTCCAGCAGCCCTCCCTTCTGTAGACAGCAAATATGTCTCGTAGACCTTATTACTTGATGCTTTCGCATCCTGCTAATTAGAACTCTCTGGTCCAGGCCTGCGGAGGTGGACATCTTTTCAAATAAAGCAGCGCTGCGGATTCCCGTGTCACTTCTTTCCGCTCTGGCTCTTTTTGATGCTTTCCTCTCTTCATTTCTATAAACTGATTACAAGCCGCTCAGGCTTCTGAAGTTGCCTAATTGTTTGCTTTCAGCGAGATGCGAGCAAAAAGCGCAATTCATCAGCCAGTTCTCTTGCGCCGGCCCCACTGGAGTGAATGGCAGCTGTTCAAAAGTGCGGTACTGAATATAAGAAGAGCTCAGATGGATCCGACGAGAGGTCCATGTACTCCAATATTATATGTTTGAGAATGGTTGGCCATATTCGTGGAGGAAGCTAACAAGCGAGGACAGTCCGCGATAAGCCTTATTGGATCCGTTTTGATTCTTGGGATCTGGTATTCTGAGAGATGCTGCCTTTGAACACCTGCCTGTCCTAGCTAGTAGCCACAGGCTGAGCCTATCTTTCACAAGTTTGCTAATCCTTTTTAAAAAGCTATCTACACTACCAGCAGCCTCCTGCATTATTTCATGTGGCCATGAGTTCTGGCAGATTTGTTTTCTGTGAAGTGCTTCCTTTTGTCCTTTTCCTTTTCCTTCCTGAATCTGGGGTTGATTAATTTCCCTGGGGGAACTCGGATCCTGATATCATATGAGGAGGAGACAAATGTATGTATTCAGTCATCTTTTTGCATGATACCAAAGCAGGGCTGAAAGATGATTTCAGGTCTTTAGTGGCCAGTTTCTGTTGTTTCAAGATGGCACCAGAAAGATGGCAGAGCACCAACCTTGTACTGGACTGTGGCCGTTTCCACACTACTTACCTTCATCCGGAATTCTGCAGAATGTAGCGAAAAAACCACGGAAGATAGCATCTTCTCGTGTGAGTTTTGCATGATGTTGCACAAAACTTGCGCGAGAAGAGAAGATGCTATCTTCCGCATTTTTTTCACAATGTTCCGCGGCGTTTCGGATGGAGTTAAGTAGTGTGGAAATGGCCTGTGCCTTGTGTTGAAATTCTTAGGCATCCACTTTTTTGAAACCTGTGTAACCATGCGCCTGGAATTTGCCCAGCCCTGCAAATCTCCTGTTTTAGTCTTCACTTTCTTTAATGCCAGAGCATGAAAAGGCCAACATTGTGTTGATTGCGCTCTCTAATCTAACCTGACCTATCCAGCTGTCTATGGCATTTCTCCTCCATTCTTCCTCCAAGGAGCTCCATATAGCTTACCTGGTTCTACTTTCCTCCATTTTGGTGTAGTGGTTAAGAGCGCGGGACTCTAACCTGGAGAGCTGAGTTTGATTCCCCACTCCTCCACTTGAAGCCAGCTGGGTGACCTTGGGCTAGTCACAGCTCTCTCAGAGCTCTCTCAGCCCCACCCACCTCACAGGGTGTTCTGTTGTGGGGATAATGATGACATACTTTGTAAACCGCTCTGAGTGGGTGTTAAGTCATCTTGAAGGGTGGTATACAAATCTAATGTTGTTGTTGTTATTGTTGTCGTTATTATCATTATTAAGCCCAATAACATCCATATGGAACTTTGGGATGGGACTGGTTCCAACTGAACTGAAGACAAAAGTCTTTTGCAAAACAGTGGACATTTTGGATGAAATTGACCATGACAAAAAAAGGAACATTGGGACACTGAGGGCCAAGCTACAAGTGACGAATGACACTTGAACAGCAAGTGTATTTCTCCCTGTTCACTTGCTCTCCACTCAATCCACTTGCTGTTCAAGTGTCATTCGTCACTTGTAGCTTGGCCCTGAGGCTTGGTCACTGTGTCTGATATAGCCCAGTGCGTATCTCAAGGGGTGACCATTGCAAGTGTTTCAGGGCAGATATTGGTATTTGAAACTGAAATTAAGTTTATGCGTAGCGTTCATCATTTATTCCAAGTGGAGAATTTTCGCTTTAGTGACTATTCAGCAAAAATCAGGTTAGTTTTAAAATGGGATTCCAGCACTTTTTTGTGTCACTCCGGCATACTGATACACAGAAGCGGTTTAGGAGGTGGAGAGGGTTTGCCTTGCCATTTGGGGGCCACATTGCTTTCCCAGAGGAACGACCTGTTGGTAATGAGAGAATGGCAGTGCTGGGTGAAGTGGAACGGAGCCGTATCGAACGCCTTTTTCATATACAAATGTATTTCAGAGAGTGTCACAAAAATAATTGAAAAACGCCAATAACAATCGACAAGGCACCATGCAACTGACTGCGGAGGGTGGAAATGATAGCAAGGGAACCCCATAAAAGATTAGAAACAGACAGTTAATCTCTTGTGAGCAGAACAGAGCCGGCGAGAAAGTTGCTGATTCTTGCAGGAGGGGATGACCTTGCTTCGACACCAAAAGGAACCTCAGAAGTCTTCCTGTTTCTTTGGAAATACTTCTGCTGGCCAGGAGAAAGTGAGAGAGTGTCCACAAATGGAGCAAATTTTAAAGTACCTGGTATATTTGGCCCTAGGACACACCCAAATTAACCAGGAGAATTTTTTTTAAAAATCGGAAACAGTTTGGTGTTCAGATGAGTGGCATTTGCTTAGGTTTGCAGTCCCGACTCTGTGTAACAGACACACGAGTGGTGGGTTCTGCTGACCCTCAGGAACAAAATTCTAGGGTCTTCAGAGAAAAGCAGGAGAGCTGCGCTCTGTGAAGTCCACAGATGGTTGGGTTCATGCTAGTAAAACTAAGATACCTTCAAAGGTCGGGGGGTTTTGTATAGAAATTTTATTTTAAAAGGAATGATAAGATATGACAATAGAAAGTGCATAAAAGAAGCATATGCAAACAGTACATTGAAATTAATTTGAGACTTATACTAACTTATACAAACAGTACGTTTAAGATTAGTTTACAAGTTAAAAAGAACTACATCAAAATTGGATTAGACTAGGGATGCCAGACCCCCCACCCCACCCCCTGCTCCTGCTTACCTGGCCAGTGTGTGTGGGGGTGCGCCTTTGTGCATGCTCCCCTGTGGCGCTGCGTGCTCCCGTGCGCTGCTGCCGCCTGGATCGGGCCCGTTTTGGCCCAGATCGAGGCCACTGCAGAGCGCAGGAGCACTCCTTCCCTCCACAGGGGCCCAAAACATGCCTGTTTTTGCCCAGATTGGGCTCATCTCGGGCCCATTTTGGTGCTAATTGGCCCAGTTTTGAGCTGCTGCGGAGCATGGGAGCGCTCCTACGCTCTGCAGTGGCTTGAAACATGTCCATTTTTGCCTGGATTGGGCCCATTTTGGGCTGCTGTGTGCAGGAGCGCTTCTGTGCTCCACAGCGGCTCAAAACGGGCCTGATCTGGGCCAAAATGGGCCTGAAATGAGCCTGAAATGGGCCAAAATGGGCATGTTTTGGGCCCCTGTGGAGTGTGAGTGTGCACTCGTGGGCTGCGTGATGACATCACTTCCCGGAAGTGACATCATCACGTTTGCTTCATGCACGTGCACCCCCCACCAAAACAGGTAAGTGCCAGGCCCAAATCCCCCACCGGGAGGTTGAGAGGGTCTGGCAACCCTAGATTAGACTGACAAAAAATACAGTCAAATTTTTTTTAGTAACAGAACTTAATTGTGTAATAGCTCTCCTTCCATCTTCTGGGTTACTTATGCAAACTTTAATATCAACTATTTTGATTAATCATTTCCCTATGCTTTATACTATCTTTATACTGAGTTACCTTAATTAATCTTGATTCTGACCTAAGTAGTTAAAGAAATCCTTCCATTTTCTCCAAAATTCAGCTATTGGTCTATTATGACCAGGGCTCATTTCGAGGGGGAACATGCAGGAATGCAGTTCCGGCAGTTCCCCCAAGAGGTCACATGTCAGGTGGCCCCACCTCTGATGGGTGGTGGATCACTCTCCCACTCAGCAGCAGCCCGATCCTGACAATTTTGGGCCCCTTTTCGGCCATTTTCAGCCCCCTTTTGCCATTTTGGGTCCAATTTTGGCCCTGAATGGCCAGGATTGGGTCCAAAACAGCCAGGATAGGTGATGTCAGGGGGTGTGGCATATGTAAATCAGTTATGCCAATGAGTTCCTCCAGCTCTTTTTCTACAAAATGACCCCTGATTATGACCTTCAAAGGTTGTTGCAGAGATGGCAAACCATTTATATGGAGCACTTTAAAATGCTCCAAGTGTGATATGGCCTTTAGATCTGATACAGCTGGGTTTGAAGATCCACTTGACATCTAAATTCATAGGGTGATTTTGGACCATTCTCTTTGCTCTCACCTACCTTGTAGGGTCGCTGTGAGCATAAAGAGGAGGACGGGAGGAACAAATACAATGCCATTAACTCCTTCCAGACAGGGCATGATAAAAAATGTGATAATAGAAGCATCTGTTGTTAGTAATATTAGCCTGCCTGCATAGCACAGAAGCCAAGCAGGACTGCGGTTACATCAATGAAGTATAGGAAACCCCAAATGCTAATATGGGAAGGAGGGTGCACAGGACAGAGAGAAGGCTGGGCAAGGTATTTCCTCATCCTTGCTTGAGATTCTGCTTCTTCTTCTTTTTTTTTGGTCATTTCCTGGCTGTCTCTGCAGCCGGCAACTCTGCTCAAGCATCTAAACCGAGAATGAAATATTAATGTCTGGCCCAAGTTTGTGTGTTTAATAATTTAGGAAGTGGTCCAAGCAGTGGCTCTTTTTGCCAGGCGAGTGGAGGGGGAGGGTGTCTGGTGGGCTGCACGAGGAGGGAAGTGTGGTTGTCGGGAGACCAAGGGACAGGAATGAAGAGAGGAAGGAGCAGGGCATCTGGCCAGGCAGTGCGGCTTCTGGACAGTTTACAAGCAGAATGAAAAGAAGTCCCTGTTGGGTAATTGCATCCCATTTGATATATTTTTATGGATCGGCTGAATATATATCGAATGTGCATCATTATGTTGACATCAGCTTGCAGCGTGGCACACCGAGTAAAGATTAAAGACGGTAAAGTCCTTGGCAAAAATAGCACCCCCAAACTAGCTGCTTCACCAATAGGGTTAAGGTTGCCAAGTCCCGTTACCTTTCCAGAAGGAGCAGGCGGGACCAGACACTTGCCTATATTTTCTTTTCTTGTCTGCACAAAAACGGGGTGCGCTCCTGGCGCGGTGTGATGATGTCACTTCCGGAAGTGACATCATCACGTCAGCCCCAGAAGTGCTCCCGGAACTTGGGCCAGGAGGCCCTACCCATGCCTTTCCCCCTGCTGGCCAGGTGAGTGGTGATGGGGGAAGGAGGCTGGGAGTGGGGGATCCTCTGCCCCCAATGACAGTCTGTTGTTAACACTGTCCAATTGAGTACCATGTGAGCAGGAGCGCTGGTGACCATCTACCATAAATATGCCCGAGAAGAAGTGACATCACGAAACGGGAATTGGAAATCTGCATGCCTAAACCCGTCGGCTATATGCCTATCGGCACGTCCATCTGTATTCCCAGTTTGGACTGTTGGTCACGTACCTATATACGCACCTTTTGGTACTCCGCTCTCCTTCATTGGATCTCTCATTGCAGAGCACTCTATTTTATTACTGTTGGACTGACAGACCTTGAATATAATTTGTATAACCTATTGTATTTATTCATTCCTTTATTTATTGTATTGGCACTTTGCACATTGCACTTTGCACTATTTATAAAATATTGTTACAATTGTACATTGATTGTTGTTGATTGTCTATTCCTGGGCTTTACCAAGTGTGGCCCAATGGGAGAACAGCAACCCTAAATAGGGCTCTGGCAAATATTAAAATGTTCAGTTTCAGCAGTCAGTTTTGAAACGGAGAAATATATCCAGATAAACCATTTGTGGATAGTTTCACCCTTTGTAATCTTGTTGGGTGCCGCTGTTTTCCAAATAGTTGCTTCTTTCTCCTTAGCCATGTGTGTGATTCCTGCCACACAGTGACCACACAGTGGCCAGTATTATTATTATTATTATTTATTACATTTCTAACCCGCCCTTCCCTCAAGTGGGCTCAGGGCGAGGTACAGCAGTTATAAAAAAATATATAAATATTAAAACAATTCATAAAACAACAGTTCATCATAAAATCAACAAACAGATACTAACTGTCCCAAGATGGGGTCAATTCCAGATTCCTGCCCATCAACATACAGGGGGAGGGAAGCGGACAGATAATGTACTGCAACCCATACGTGGGTCAGCAAACGAATGGGCACTTCATAGCCCTGTGCTGTACCCATATGTTGGGCAGCCGGCCGGTGGACACTGAGGCTGGTGGGAGGCTCAGTGAGGATCTCATGCCGGCCTCAACCATACGCCGGGTGGAACATATCTGTCTTACAGGCCTGCTGAAATGCTAGAAGATCCTGACGGGCCCGGGTGTCCTTAGACAGTTCCACCAGGTTGGGCCCAGGACTGAAAAGGCCCTGGCCCTGGTTGAGGCCAACTGAGCCTTCCTGGGGCCAGGGACCACCAGCAGATGTTTTCCAGCTGATCGGAGCATTCCCCGGGGCACATACGGGGAGAGGCGGTCCCTTAGGTATGCTGGTCCCAGGCCTAGGCCATACAGTGGGAGGCTGGTGGGGGTGGAGTGTGATAGCAGACAGTCTGATTTGATTATGCAATGAGGTCAATAAAGGCAAGTGAGGGCAATTCTGGGTCAAATACAAAGCGGCATAAATAAATGTGTGCTTCACAGTAAGTACTAAAAAGTTGAAGGGAGCAGGAAGGATTTTTACACTTTTGATTTTTTTTGCATAATAGCTTCTCAGTTCTACTTGAAAGTAAGCCCCACTGTTTTATCTTACTTCATTTATAATTGTTTGCTTGTTTATTTTACAAAATGCATGTCCTGCTTTTCTGCCCTCACTGCAGCCACCAAGGCCGCTAACAATAAAACCACATTTTAAAACCATTAAAATCAGCAAAACAAAGTAAAACCAGAGCTAAAATATACATGCAGAAACATAAAAACAACAATTAAAAATGTTGGGCAGGAAGGAGGGATCACTGAAGGAATGCCAAAAGTCTTCATCCGCTGGCAGTACATGGCAATAGAAGGGGACAGATGAGTCTCCCTTGTGAAAGAGTTCCAGAGGTTTGGTGCCACGGTGGAGAAGGCCCTGTCACATACTGCCACTTGCCTGATCTTATATTCTGCTTTACATTGGTCTCCTCTATTTTATCCTTACAACAACTATGGGCCAAGCTAGAAGTGACGAATTACACTTGAATGGCAAGTGAACAGACTCATATGTATTCCTCCCTGTTCACTTGTGCTCCACTTGCACTCCACTCGATCATGTAGTGATTGAATACATGTGAGTCTGTTCACCATTCAAGTGTAATTCATCACTTCTAGCTTGGCCCTATGAGAGATAGGATAGGGTGAGAGCATATGACTGGTCCAAGGTCACCCAGCAAGCTTCCATGACACAGCAGAGATTCAAACCTGATTCCAAATAATTGTGTGGGGCTTGGTGATGGCGGGGTTTAGGGAGTGCAAAGACACCAGCAGAGTATAATTCCATACAGTCTTCTCTCCAAAGCGACCATTTTTCTCCAGGAGGCCTGATCTTCTGTGGCCTGGCTAGGGTTGCCAAGTCCAGGTTAGGAAATTCCTGGAGAATTGGGGGGTGGAACCTGGAAAAGGTGGGGTTTGGGGAGAGGAGGGGCCTCAGCGGGGTATGCCATAAAGCCCACCCTTCAAAGCAGACATTTTCTCTAGAGGAACTTATCTTTGTCACCTGGGGATCACTAGTAATTCTGGGAGATCTCCAGCCACCCCCTGGAGGCTAGTAACTAGGCCTGGTGGTCAGTTGCCTACTGGGAGATCTCCAGCCACCTCCTGGAGACTGGCAACCCTAGTCTTTGCAGTCCAGTGTTCACTAACCACTACACCGCGCTTGCTCTTTCTGTTTCAATAGGGCGTTATGACGAAGACTGCATGTACTTCTTTTATTTTTTAAAAAATCCAAAGTCAGCAATAAGAAGCTGGCTTTTGTGACCTGTATAAATTATGCAACATAAGCACATTTGTATAATATAGTCTGCAAATTTTCCATCACAGTTTTGCATTTATTTTGCCTGTGGGTGTTGTGCGGGAAGGCCAATGAATTCTACAGGGCACTCGAGCCCCACCTCTACCCACTGGAAATCATATATCCTGCTGCTACTGTTGCTCTTTGTGGATTCACTAAGCCACAACTACACATTTTCAAAAGTGTCTTTACAATCTTGGATCCAGAGGAATTAGCTGTGTAAGTCTGTGGTTGCAAAACAGTAAAGAGTCTAGTAGCACCTTTAAGATTAACCAACTTTATTTTAGCATAAGCTTTTGAGAACCACGGCTTTCTTCGTCAGATGCATCATCAGATACATCGGACCTTGGATGCTGAAGAGAGTTGTGGTTCTCGAAAGCTTATGCTACAGTAAAGTTGGTTAAAGGTGCTACTGGAGTCTTTACTATTTTACAATCTTGAGGACTAGTAACTCACTTGATTTTTTTAAAATAATATTTTTGGGGAAGCTAAATATGTACCCCAAACTAGAATCTGTGTTTTCCTTCTATACTAAAAAATTAAAGTATTACAAAATAAGGTATTCTTATTGCTGACTTTTGATTTTTTTAAAAAATAAAAGTGCATGCAGTCATTGTCCCTACTGAAACATGGAGAGTAAGTGCAGTGTAGCGGTTAGTGCAGGGCCGTATTAACCCATGGCCAGACCCCTAGGCTTTCCGGTATTTCGGGCCCCATCCTCCATTCTGGCAACTGAATTCAGTATTTGAATTCTCTTTGCAAATCAGAAAGGTGCCTGAAAATGTTCCTTTGGAGTCTTTATCTTTATGGAACTTAAGTCCCCATTATTCTTCCCTATAACAGTTGATGATTTAATTTTCCCGTACGATTTGCTCAATTGTAGCTGCAAAGAACACTCCCTGCCCTCCTCAAATAGGCACCTCTAACCCCCATTTCCTGCCGAACTTTCGGTCTCCTTGGTCCTTTATTTGAATCTTGAAAGCGCATGAGCTGCCAGCTCTGAGCCGAATATTTTCCCATTGGAAGATTTAGTGTCCGCAGAAGGGGTTTGATTG
The DNA here is from genome assembly GCF_028583425.1 of Eublepharis macularius. Lineage (NCBI taxonomy): Eukaryota > Metazoa > Chordata > Lepidosauria > Squamata > Eublepharidae > Eublepharis > Eublepharis macularius. The sequence goes on from NC_072798.1 coordinate 6,576,901, forward strand.
ATTTTACCGGGAGACTTAATTGAAGCAAAATGAAAAGAGAGTTTGCAATAAACGAAGACATTATTCACATGGGAGATGTAGGCCCGTGCCCAGCCATTCACAGCTGGAAAGTTCTCTGCATTCTGTGAGCTTTGCAGGTCAGCGTTGTTAAGAGGCGGCGATGGAAGACGATGTACGGCAGGCTGCTTGTTCATGCAACACAGTGACTTTCTTAGCATGCGTGGAGGAGAACTTTTTTCTCTTTTTTCTTGCTTGGGGAAGTGCGTTTCTCACTGAGGAACTCAACCTAGGTCTGTCCGGCTGTACTGGTTCAGTCTGCAGATTAGGGCTGTTGCGATTAAATGTTTTTTCCGTACTGAAATCTTTTAGGCAGAAAGTTTTAGGCCTAGTCAACCTAGTTTTCCATGTTGGCCTTCTATGGAAGAATTTCCATCATGCAGATAGCTTCAGCTGGGTAGCCATGTTGGTCTGCAGTAGAACAGCAAGATTCGAGTCCAGCAAGGCATTTTTCTGGGAAAAGAGGTAGTGGAACTCAGGACCGCACAATGACGTCACTTTGGGTCAGCTGGAACAAGGGGGGAGTTTTTAAAAGTTTAAATCGCCCTCAGTGAAAATGGTCACGTGGCTGGTGGCCCCGCCCCCTGATCTCCAGACAGAGGGGAGTTTAGATCGTCCTCTGCGCTATTCTAGCGGCATGGAGGGCAATCTAAACTCCCCTCTGTCTGGAGATCAGGGGGTGGGGCCACCGGCCATGTGATCATTTTCAAGAGGTGCTGGAACTCCGTTCCACCGTGTTCCTTCTGAAAATAAGCCCTGGAGTCCAGTAGCATCTTAAAGAGCAACAATATTTCCCTGATATTAGCTTTCGATAGTCAAGCTCCCTTCATCAGATACGAGCTTGACTCTCAAAAGCTTATACCAGAGAAATCTTTCCATCATAATTCTATCATGCAAGCTCAGCTTATTATTTTTATGTTTTATTAATATCCTGCATTACTCTCCAGTGAAGGCCCAAGGTGGCCTATTGCATCATTCTTTCCTTCTCCACTTTAACAGTAAGCCAGTAATGTAGATTAGACTGAGTGACAGAGGAGGGTCACCTGGTGAGCTGCTATGGCACAGCGGGGATTTGAACCTTGTTTTTTCCCCCTAAGAAATTCCTCAGCTGACAGCAGCGGAATCCTTTTTCCCTCTGTCTTTCTGGGTTCTCGGCTTCTTTTGCCCTGTATCATGAAGTTCTCCCGAGTCCTAATCCAAGCACTAGACTATGCTGGCTCTCTCTGGTGAACAAAGTGAGAGGTTGGTCCTTGTGAGGGAGGGTAAAAAAAATCAGAGAACCCACAAAAATGGGGAAAGGGGGTTATGTTGCTGTCAGTTGTGGAATTTATTGGGAAAAACAAAAACAGCTGCCCACCTTTTGGCTCAATCATGACTAGACATGGGCACGAGCAGAAAAAAACCCGAACTCGGTGTTCGTTATTCGTTGCGATCCATGAAGAGCGAACAATGAACATTGACGAACATGATCCTGTTCACGAACATGTTTGTTGTTCGTTGTTCATGGCGGCCAGCAGGCTCTCCTCCAGCCATCAAGATTCCTACTGCACCACTCCCAGAAACCCTACCTCAGCAGGCAACAGGAAACGTACCAATAATAAATAATGGCTTGGCCCCAGAGCCTGGCAGCAGCCCTGGAACTTGAAGAGGTAGATCCCTACCGCACCACTCCTAGAAACCTTACCTGAGCAGGCAGCAGGAACGGTACCAATAATAAATAATAGCTTGGCCCCAGAGCCTGGCAGCAGCCCTGGAACCTGAAGGGGTAGATACCTATCCCACCACACACAAAGAAAATTCAAGCTCCAATGCACTCACCCTGTCTCTCTAACAGCAGCTATCTCTCCCTGAAAGCCAGAGCTGGGAGCCTCCCTCCCCCCTGGTCTTTCCCTCTTGTAACAAATTTGGAGCTCCAGTCCACACTTGGAAGGAAGACCTGCCTATCAAACTAAATTGGGCTTAGATTGGGGTTTCCAGGGCAACAGCAGGAGTTCAGACAGAGTTCAGACAATTCCTGCCTAAGTGCCAAGGGAATTGATTGCAGGTGCCAGACTGTCTGGCTTGACGAACAGCAATGAACGAGGCTTGCAATGACCACCTGTTCATTTAGAATGGGGCCTCACGAACAGCTTGTTCGCGAACAGCGGATTGGGCTGTTCGTGGGTTTTTTTCGTTCATATTGCTGTTCGTGCCCATCTCTAGTCATGACTCAGGACGGTAGTCTGTTAGAGTTTAAAAGATAAAAGGAAAAGCACAAACTGCAACTGGGTATGGAAGAATAACCCCTTGCTTGCTTCCGTAAGTCGCTGTGTGGAGGGGTTCTCTGGGCATGTGCTGAAAGGTCAGTGAAAGTATAACAACTTATTTTTAAAAAATGAAGAAGTGTATTTGGATGCAAAAAGTGTAGGTGTAGTGGTGGCAGATTGGAATACATACATTCTACTTGCAAGACAAATGAATCCAGACAGATTCCACAAAGGCAAAAGAGAAGTAAACATATAAATATATTGGCAAGCTGGATGCGTTCTCGAAAGAGCTTAAAAGTGCCTTGGGGCGGGTGTTGGTCAAGAATGGAATTCAACACTCTGAATTACCAAAATGGTGAGAAATTATTTGGTTGAAAATGCTGGGGATGAAATCTGGAGGTTTGTGCAAACCTTCTACCAGTGAGCTGTGGCCCTTCCCCTTCAAGCTTCTGAATATAAAGCTTTATATCTAACCAGTCCATTGGTCCATCTAGCTCCGTATTGTTTGCTCTGGCCGGCTGCACTTTTCTAGATCTTGACATGCCCGCACATGCTTTTCTACTGAGCCACAGCCCTTACTCTACCAAGCTACAAAAACTTCCCTTCCAGTTCACCGGGGTTCTTTTCACATCGAAAACTATTAGCCACTTAATGCCTCAAATCATAAATCTTAATGATACTGCAGTCCCCTTGAAATTCCCTCTGCTCGATTTCATTTTGCACAAAAAGTTTAATATCCCTTACTGTGTCCTTCTTTTCTAGATGATTCCACTCTGCTTTTGTAAGTTCAGAAGTTTAGCGGCTTCTGTTGAGAAAGGTTCCGGGACTTTCTAATATCTAGGGGATTTACTGAAAGAATCCTCTGGAGGTATATTAAAATTCTGTTGCAGCAATTTAAAAATGTTGATGAATTGATCAATTAATCAATTACCAGCGGCTTCATTAATGGACTCAAACAACGTTAATCACTTGACAGTCTTAATTGAAAGTGATGTATTGTTTTCTCCTCCTGCATTCATTGCTAGAGTGAATATTCAGGAAGAGCTTCTTGGGCCCAGGTTTTCCACAAAAAGAGTCGGTCGTGATCAGCTACTTGAGTAGGCCTCCCTCCAGCCTTTTTAAATCTATAGGAGTGCCTGCAACCGTGGTTGGACTTGGGTCCATGGAACCAAAGCATGTGTTCCGATTTCCTGTCAACATAGTGGCTGATTCTGCACACGTTGGATAATGCACTTCCAATCCTCTTTAGAGATCGTTTCGAACTGAATTTTTCGAGCGTGAAACAAAAAATCCACTTCCAAACGATAGCTAAAGTGCATTGAAAGTGCATTATCCAATGTGTGCGGAATCAGCCAGTATGTGCCCTTTGTTAGGTAATAGATCATTATCTTTCTTTGAATCCTTTTGAGAGACAGAATTTTAGACACAAGGCATTTAAAAGAAGGGTCCTTTTAGAACAACTGCTACTCTCCATTCTCTCCTCTTTGCTAATTAAATAGAACTGTGAACTTAAGAGATTTTTTTAAAATCCCGTGTTGTAAGTAATCTTGGGAGTTTCTGGATTCGAGTTCAGGAGACCAAGACGATTTTCAGTATATAAGCTTTCAAAAGTCAATGCTCCTTTTTTTATATAGATAAAAATTTTATTTAAAAAGAAAAGCTATAACAGTAGAAAGTGCATATAAATTTATATAAGCACTACATTTGGAAATTAAATTAAACTAATATAAAGATACAATCAGAATATATAGCAACACAACTTAGTTATGTAATAGCTCTCCTTCCCTCTCCTGGTTACTTATACCCAAACTTTAATATCACTTATTTTAACTAATCATTTCCCTGTGTTTTATCTTCTTATTTTGTATCAGGTTTCTTTAATTGATCTTAAATTTAGCCTAAATAGTCAAAGAAATCCTTCCATTTCCCCCAAAATTCAGCTATTGGTGTAATTTAGCCATTGATGCATATTCATAGATCTTATCTATCCACTCGGACATATCAGAGCATCTATCTGTTGTCCATTTTGCTGCATATAACACTCTTGCCGCTGTTACCATGTAACGAAATAGATCCCCTGATGTAACATTATTTAGTAGAATGTTTAATAGCATGTTTTTTGGATTTAGCTCAAACAAAGCTCCCTTCTAAGGTTCCACTGGATTCAAATCCTGCTGTTCTACTGCAGACCAACACGGCTACCCACCTAAATATCCTCTTGGGTTTTCTGAGAAGCTTGTTGGCGGTTCCTCATTTACAGGATCAAAAACAATTGCCAAGTTTCCCTAAGAGATATCTCATCTCCCCAGCAATGCTTGAAGCAAAGAGGTGTTGGACATGTCCTAAACACACTATAATAACAACAGCAACAACATCAACAACTGCACTTATATACTGCTCATCTAGTCAGTATTATTATCCCCGCAATACAGCTGGGGAGCTGGGCTGAGAGGAGCGGATTACCCAAGGCTACCTGCAAAGCTCTTGGCAGTAGTGAGAGTCGAATCAGCAGAGTGCTGATTCACAGCCCAACCACTTACCTGAGGCCACCTGCTGAACTCACGGCAGTAGTGGGAGTCGAACCAGCAGAGTGCTGATTCACAGCCCAACCACTTACCTGAGGCCACCTGCTGAACTCACGGCAGTAGTGGGAGTCAAACCAGCAGAGTGCTGATTCACAGCCCAACCACTTACCTGAGGCCACCTGCTGAACTCACGGCAGTAGTGGGAGTCGAACCAGCAGAGTGCTGACTTGCATCCCTATCGCTCCACCACTATGCTACAGCAGCTCATGAATTCTCAGTTCATGTAGGGTGATACATAATTATTGGTGATGGTGATACTTAATTATTGAGCAGTGCCTCCTATTAATTGTATTGCTCTTGGAACAGGCTACAGAAGGCCTGCAATGCACAAACTGAATTCGAACCAGAATGATTGTCTTGACAAGTGAACTCAGCATCTCTGCCAGCACCCTAATTCCAAGAGCAGACAGGCAGATATTTCTGGGGACTCACCGGCAAGGCTTCAAAGTCTACACCCCAGCTCTTCTTCTCCCGTATTCAGAGGCAATGCTCAGCACGCCCCACTTTTATCAAAGATAACTGCAGAACATTGTCTTAATCTCTCGGCCTGTTGTTAATTGTGTGAGGCCCTGGTGGGAGGGGTGATCTGGAGGGGATAAGCAGGTTATCTGCCACATTGATATCCACTGAACACCAGCCTGGTGTGTTTTGCAGTCACTTCACATCCTGGTCTCAGATTGCAGAAAACTAGATTATCTCTCCCGCACCACAGATGAACTAGAGGAAAGCAGATGTGTTAGAGGAGCATTCAATATATTTGTTTAGCATGCCGACAGCAGTGCCCTTTGGGTTCACTGGGAGCACATGTCTAGCGCTGAGCCAACTTCCAGGAAAGTAGGGTCAGGGAAGGCATATGAGCGTTAATAAGGGCATGAACAGGCTGAGTAAGTAGATTCACTCTGTCACCGCAAGATGTTCTTTCTGTCTTTCATCAAAGGAGGGAAATTGTGTGTGTGTTTGTGTGTGAAAGAAATCCTTCTATCTATCTGGGAAAGTACCCACAAAACCAACTGAGGCATGGAATACATCTCCTAGAGATGTCACTGTATTTTGATCCTTGGAAATTCTAAAATTGTACTGAATAGCCGTGTGTCTTGGGTGTTCCTATTTTACAGACATGTACACACATGCATATGCAGGACCTTGTTGGAACGAAAGACTGAATATTAGAAAACTTTAAAGAGTATTTGACAGTCACACTGTGCTCTTAGAAAGCTAGCATCTCACAATCACATTTCTCCTCAATGTGATTGAGGAGGGCAAAGAGCATGTTGGATGTGTGGTGCGATGTGTTCCCAGGAAAGCTGAAGTTTGTGAATATTCTTAGAGCTCAGAGCAGCTCTCGCCATGAGCAAAGGACAAGAGCTTTGAAACTGGTCCGAGCCCGGCTCCTGAACTTCATTGAGTCTGTGGGAAATTCAGAAAAATGGTAAGTATCACCACAAACTGGCTGCCGCGGAAGGGGAAGCAATGACAAAAAAGCTGCCATGGAGTGTTGCCAGTCACAAAATGGCTGCCACGGGGTGGGTGGAATTGGCTGCTTTTTAAGGGGGAAGAGATGCTTTGGTTTCAGTTTCTAAAGAATAGGGATGTTTTGCTTCCAGTGCAACCCCAGGGATAGGTTGCCAAGCCCAGGGACATAAAAAATTTAGTGTAGCGGTTAAGAGCGGCAGGACCAGGGCTTTTTTTCAACTGGAACGTGGTGGAACGGAGTTCCGGCACCCTTGAAAATGGTCACATGGCCGGTGGCCCCGCCCCTGATCTCCAGACAGAGGGGAGTTTAGATCATCCTCCACGCCACAGCTCAAAGGGCAATCTAAACTCCCCTCTGTCTGGAGATCAGGGGGCGGGGCCACCGGCCATGTGACCATTTTCACAGAGGGTGATTTAAACTTTAAACCCTCCCTTGTTCCAGCTGACCCAAAGTGACGTCATTGTGAGGTCCTGAGTTCCACCACCTCTTTTCCCAGAAAAAAAGCCCTGGGCTGGACTCTAATCTGGAGAGCTGGTTTTGATTCCTGACTCCTCCCCTTGAAGCCAGCTGGGTGACCTTGGGTGAGTCACAGCTCTCTCAGAGTGCTCTCAGCCCCACCCACCTCACAGGGTGATTGTTATGGGGATAATAATAACACACTTAGTAAACCACACTGACTGGGCGTTAAGTTGCTCTAAAGGGCAATGTATAAATTGAATGTAGTGATGATGATGATGATGATGATGATGATGATGATGATGATGATGATGATGATGATGATGATGATGATGATGATGAAGGATCCAGCTGGTCTCTGACAGCGAACCTTTGAGACTGTTCTGTGAGGAACAATTTAAACAGGTCAGTGATGTTGTGACATTGTACAACATTGCCTCCCAGCTCTCATTTTTGTTCCTGCTGGAGTGAAAAATGGCCATGGGAGTGGGGAGCCGGGGTCTGGAGGTTGCCTGCCACAGCATGCAATCTGCTTGGGATGTACTCTGCCCATTGAGACTGACCTCAATCTCCCTCTTTCTTTTTTGTTCCATTCAAGGCCCTTTGGATTTTACCCCCATGACTGCTGCGTCTACAATTGTGGCAGATTCACACATGCTGTCCCCAAGCACTCAAGATGGCTGGGAACAAGCCCTGGGTGGTGGTGCATATTGTTTATTTATTTATTTACGTTCGATTTCTATTCCGCCCTCCCTGACTAGCAGGCTCATGGCGGATTACGCTCAGCAAAACACCACACTAAAAACATTTTACATTTTTAAAACAACCACATAAAACAGCGCAATATAAATATTTTAAAAGGTACAAAAAAGCAGCGCAGGAGTAGTCCGTTGATCAATTAGTTTGCCACCTGCTCCACCATATTAAAATTACTTGTGTGTAGGGCTGCCAGACCCCTGGTGGAGGCGGGGGATCCCCTGCCCCCACCCTCCCACCCCTGCCCCCACTTACCTGGCCAGCGAGGGGGTGCACACCTTCCATGCGCGCCCCCCTGCGGTGCTGTGTGCCCCCGCGCACAGCAGCCCCAGCATCAGGCCTGTTTTGGCCTGTATTGGGGCCCTTGTGGAGCGCAGGAGCGTTCCTGCACTCCACAGGGGCCCACAACTGGCCCAATCCGTGCCAAAACGGACCCGATCCGTGCCAAAATGGGTACAGATTGGGCCCGTTTTGGTGCGGATTGGGCCCATTGTGGGCCCCTGCGGAGTGCAGGAATGCTCCCATGCTCCACAGGGGTCCAAAATGGACCCAATCCACATCAAAATGGACCCAATCCATGCCAAAACGGGCGTGGATTGGGCCCGTTTTGGTGCAGATTGGGCCCGTTGTGGGACCCTGTGGGGCGTGGGAGCATTCCTGCGCTCCGCAGGGGCCACAACGGGCCCGATCAGCGCGCAAATGGGGGCTGCGTGATGACATCACTCTCAGAAGTGACGTCATCACGCTTGCAGGAGCGTGCGCGCACACGAGCTCCTCGAAGGTAAGAGCCAGGCCCCTGTCTCCCATTGGGAGATCAAGGTTGCCTGGCATCCCTACTTGCGTGGTAGAAGGGTTTTTTTCTCAGAAAAGAGGTGGCGGAACTCTCAAGAGGGAAACGAGAAACACATGGAATTCTTTTAAATAATATTATTTTCACACACTATTGCCAAGTATTTTCAAGAGATGCCGGGACTCCGTTCCACTACGTTCCTGCTGAAAAAAAGCGTGGTAAGTTAAAACAGTTTGATGGCGGATGCCTCTAGTAGGGAGGGCGTTCACCTCTATTTGTCTGGTAGGGGCCCAGCTCCAGCAAAATATCTCCAGTTCCCTCATTCCATCTTTGCAAGTTAAACACCCACCCTGGGCTTTGAGTCCTGTTGCAAGCTACCTCCGCTGTGAGAGGATGACATTTGCCAAGTGCCACATCTGAGAACAAGAAATGCCACCGGAGTCCCTATTGTTTTTAGTGGCACTCTATGATCTTTTGCTCCCAGCTGAGAGCTCCCCCTAGAAGCCTTTGGAAGCTTTATTCCTCCCCAGTGTTTGCCACTGTAGGAATGAAACACAACAAGCTTTTTAGCTTAATACCTAAAAAGGATGCACCCCTCTCGAGCCGCTAACAACATAATGTAAACAGAAATTAATCCATCTGGCGAAGCACAATGTGTCATCAGATAGTTATCGGCTGCGTACAATCTCCTCCGAGGAAGATCTTATTATATTAAAAAGGCACTGGCCTGCGTGGTAGAGGAACCTTAATAACAGTGTTACCTTTCAGAAAAGATTTCCCAAATTAAAACACGCAATGACGCATCTTAAATGGCTTCTGGATGGTGAGATTATTTCACCCTCCTTTTCTTCCTTAAACAAGGCTTTGTTTCTATTTTTCTTTTCCCCTGGAGTGCGCTCTGTTTGCACAGATATTATTGTCTTGTGTAGTTCAACGGAGTTTTAAAATTCAAATATGACTGAGGGCATAACAGCAGTTCAGAAGGAGGGGGTTGATTTGCAGATGTGCCTATCACTCAAAAGTCTCTCTCTCCTCTGTGTTGTTTGTATATGTAATGCTCCCTAGCATGAACATTGGTGTATATGTGGGAATGCAGACAATCATTATGTGAAATGCAGTTCCAGAGGAGAGCGACGAGGATGATCAGGGGTCTGGAGACTGAGCCCTACGAGGAAAGGCTGAGGGCCTGGGGAGTGTTTAGTTTGGAGAAGAGGAGGTTGAGGGGGGACATGATTGCTCTCTTTAAATCTTTGAAAGGCTGTCATTTGGAGGAGGGCAGGGAGCTGTTCCAGTTGGCAGCAGAGGGTACGACTTGAAGCAACGGGCTTAAATTACATGCACAAAGGGACCGGCTGGACATTAGGAAGAACGTTTTCACGGTCAGAGTAGTTCAAAAGTAGAATCAGCTGCCTAGGGAGGTGGTGAGTTCCCCCTACCTGGCAGTTTTCAAGAAGAGGCTGGATGAATATTTGTCAGGGATGCTTTAGGCTGATCCTGCACTGGGCAGGGGGTTGGACTAGATGGTCTGTATGGCCCCTTCCAACTCTATGATTCTATGATTCTATAGAAATAGGGTTACCAGGTCCCATTGCCCTCTGGGAGGGAGACGGGCGACCTGGCACTCACTTTTTTAGAAGTCTTCGCCCATGTGCAGTCCTGGGCTGCATGATGACATCACTTTTGGGAAGTGATGTCATTGCGCAGGCCATGTGCCACCCCTGGGAGCATTCCCGCGCTCTGAAGTGGGCCGATTTCGGGTCGTGCCGCGAGGGTGGCACGACGAGCCCTGGAATGCTCCTGTGCTTTACAGCAGGCCAGTTTTGGTCCCAAATGGGCCTGATTCAGCCCACTGTGGAACACAGGAATGCTATCATGAGGGCCCTGCTGAGCTCCTGTGCTTCACAGTGGGCCAATTTAGGCCCCCAATTGGTCCAATTCTGCCTGTTTGTGGCATTCTCCCACCTTTCCCCCTACCAGCCTGGTAAACGGGGGGTGTCGGTTGGAGGGTGAAAGCGAGAGATCCTTTGCTCCCAGCGGAGAACTAGCAACCCTACCATAGAAGGTGGATCTGTTTATTGCAGGGACTTAATGGAGACTGGGAAGTGCATATACCCCCCCCCCCCCCGTACAGGGTTCCAGTTTGGGAAGGCTCTAAGGGCAGACCCTTCAAGGATAGAGATGGTGGGCAGAGTTTGTCACTGTTGCAGTGTTTCCCGGATCACTGTTCCTCATGGATTGCAGCCGTTCACTGGCAAGGTGGTCAAATAAAGGGTCAAATCTGGGGCCCAGCTGAGAATGTGCAAATGTGGGTGGAGACACCGGTTGACAAAAACAGAACATGTTCATGACCTATGCCAGAAAGTCATCCTAGCAGTAGTAAACCTGGGTTCTCCGAGAGGAAACCATGCTGACTGCGAGGGGATCTATCATACATGACACATGCTTCTGTAACTCTAGGCTGGACTCCTGTAATGTGCTCTACATGGGGCTGCCCTTGGAGACACCTAAATTTTCATCCAGTTCAAACTACAGATCCTGGAAAGTTGACATTTTATCATATCATGGCACCATTAAGGCAGCATCTGTGGCTCTCTGTTTTTCTATTGCGTTTATTAAGTCAAGTTGCTGACTTTAACGACTAAAGCCCTAAGCGACCTGGGACCACAAATTTGAAAGATCTCTTCTCCCTGTATGAGTCCGTAGCAGCTTTAGTACCTGAATGTATAAGCTGTGCTTTCCGTAAGAATGACATCCCTTGCTACCAACAGCTCTGGGGCCTTCTTGATTGTGGCCCCATCCTGGGTAGATTTGTCAATTTTCCTCATGGTAAGCCTACAAACAGGCAGCTAAAAACTATGTTGTTTCAGTGGGCAGGGGTGGATCGACGGGGGGCAGGGTGGGTTGCCTGCCCCCAGCGCTGACCAAGAGGGGGCACTGGGCGCGGCTGGCCCCCCAGCTGGCTGCGCTGCGCCTCCAAGCTGGCGAGCCATGCTTTGGCCCCACTGCAGGCAGGAAGGAACTGGGAGGGGAGAGGGCGTCAGAATCCAGCTGGGCACGCAAGGGAGCTGGAGCAGGAGGTACACAGCACTACTCCCACTGCCTGCCTAGCTGGCAAACCAAGCAGCGCGAGCAAGTGAGCAGGCAGGTGGGTGGGTGTTGGGCAGCCTCTTCAGGGAGTAAGAGGCGGGACTGGGACGAGGAAGGGGTGGGACGCACGCTGGCGTTTGGACGGCCCCACAGAAACAGAGAAAGGGAAATTCAGCTGCAAAGGAGGGGGAGGTCTTGGGCTAGCTCTCCCGTCAGACTACAACAGCGCAAGCCTGGGCACATCTGCTTCAAGGGTGCTCACTCCCAGTTATGTGTGCCCAGTTACATCACAGAAGTGATGTCATCACGCAGTGCCAGGAGCGAGCACACGCTGCGTGCATGGGGGCGGGGATACCAGACTTGGGTTGCCCTGGGCACTGGCAACCCTAGATCCTGCCCTGTCAGTGGATAATCTTATTAGAAATTTTTTTATGGACTTGACTAGGCTTGTTGTATTGTTTTATTCATATTGTATGGACTGTGTAGACGGATTTTTAAAAATAGTTTTGATCACATTAATAGCATGCTATTAGAGGCCATGGGCTCTGAGGAAGAAAGGCAGGGTAAAAATTATTTTTAATTATCTAAATAAACCTTTGTGCCAAAGTATGGTCTTGGACTTACTGACGGCTGCCAAAATGATGGTTGTTAAGAGCTGGAAGAATTCTCCGTATCTGTTGTTAAATTCTGGCTTCATAAAATTTGGCAAATTATGAAGTTATCTAAATGAACGTAACTGAGAGACTGTTGATTAAAGAACTGTTTTTTCCCCATGTTTGTTGGAAGCTCTTTTATTCATTTGGAGGGAGAGAAAAAATTAATTATCTGTTGATGTTTAGAATTGTGCATTGTTACCGTAGTGAATCACGCACTGCACAGTTTCAAAGGATTTGGATAGTGAGACGGTGAGCTGGGTGTTATCCGCATACTGATGACAGCCAGTTCCATAGCCACAAATGATGTCTCCTATACAGGGCTTTTTTTCAGCTGGAACGTGGTGGAATGGAGTTCTAGAACCTCTTGAAAATGGCGCAGAGGGCAATCTAAACCCCCCTCTGTCTGGAGATCAGGGGGCAGGGCCACCAGCCATGTGGCCATTTTCTCCGAGGGCAACCCACTGAGTTCCACCACCTCTTTTCCCAGAAAAAAGCCCTGCTCCTATAAACTTTGCATAGAGGTTGAATAGCATAGGGGATAAGATTGCACCCTCCAGTTTGCAAGATTTGAGCAAGTCTGTTAATGATAGGATGTTTTGGAGGTCTTTCATTCCTAGGGTCGCCATAGGTCGGAGACGACCTGACGGCACACACACAATCCCAAATGAGATGGAAGAGCTGCTCTTGGTGCTTATAAACTAGGGAACGGGTGGGATTGGTTATTGGGGATCACCTGGTTCTCAGAGTCAGGAAGATTCTGGACTGTGGTTTAGTATCTCCACTCATATTGCCCACAGCTCCCTCTTCCAGTGAATATTCCCAGTGGTACAAGGAATAAGGTCTGGCACCTAACCTGCAGTGCTCTTATTTTGATCTGTGAGGTATCCGGCTACCATCCTTCATAGCTTGCTTCACTCTCTGGTTTTCTTGCACTTTGTCCAAAACAATGCAAAACCCCAAGACCACCTCGGCTACTGATCCTATAATCTTTTCCTTACTGTCAAATTTCTCCTCTGCTGTCCGTTCCGCTGCTGAAATACTATGTTGTTTCTTTGAAATCAGATGGAGCGATCTGAGTTGAGCTGTCATTAAATGTTTCCAGAAGACTAATCGGAGATCTGAGCCTCACTTTTCATGACAAAAGGCACAAAGAGTATCCCGATAGGATCAAAATCTTTCGGCTTTCCCTTCCTTTCCTCTTCAGACTTTCAAGTGGCTTGGATGCTAGTATATCTTTGAGCTATTTACAAGCTGGGAGAGGAAGCTCTTGACTCTTTAAAGGAGAAGAGCATTGCCTAGCTTTTAAGAAATAAAACTGTGTGAATGACTCTTTGGCTTTTGTAAAAATCTGTAACAAAGCGTCCGGCATCATTTTTTTAGCTGGATCACTCTGTGAGACCACCAAGATTTCACCCAAACATTTTTTTTAAACTACAAAGCTAGGTGATTCTCGCTGGACTTTCATCTCAGGGCTACTACTGATGGCCGTTTAACAAGTAATGCACCTTCTTCTTCTGTTTCCTTGGATTTCTAATCAGGTACCCACATTTAGATAAGAGTTTCCTCCTTCTTTGGCTAAATGTTAATGAGCGAAGAATGAAAAAAGAGGCAGTCCCACATACGAAGTGCAACCAAAGAAGGGAACCAACCCAGCCAGGCTAAGAAACTGTTACTATATCACAACTTATCAAGTTATGTCATTGAGCTGGCGATTCAGAGCAGGACCACAAGTGACGCCTGACACAGGTTGGACACTAGTCAGCTTCCCTCAAGTTTTGATGGGAAATGTAGGCATCCTGGTCTCGCAGCTTCGCTCTCTGACTGCTGTCCAATGGACTTTTCAACTGTCACTTGTCCAACATTCCGCCAAGCTGCCTCCATTTCCCATCAAAACTTGAGGGAAGCTGGCAAGTGTCCAACCTGTGTCAGGCGTCACTTGTGGTCCCGCTCTCAGTCTTGCATGAGGATTCTTACCGTGGAGAAATAGTCTTGCAAAGATTAATTCATTAGAGTACAATGCTACAGCATAAGTTTCTTTAACATTTCCATGTGACAAGTAAAGTTTGAAGAAGCCCGCTTGCAGGAAGGGTGGGCTATAAGTTGAATCAGGGCTTTTTTTCAGGGGGAATGCGGGGGAATGGAGTTCCGGAACCTCTTGAAAATGGTCACATGGCTGGTGGCCCCGCCCCCGATCTCCAGACAGAGGGGAGATTAGATTGCCCTCTAGGGCAATCTAAACTCCCCTCTGCCTGGAGATCAGGGGGCGGGGCCACCAGCCATGTGACCATTTTCTCCAAGAGCAACCCACTGAGTTCCACCACCTCTTTTCCCAGAAATAAAGCCCTGAGTTGAATAAAGTAAAATAACGAAAGAAAAATTCTCGTCCTATGGGACTCTTTGCGGCCAAATTGGACTGTTTATATTGTTCTTAATATTTGTATTATGATGGAATAAGGTTTCTGGATATAATAGTGTTAATTTTTGTATAGTGAAATATACAGGAAGATATATGAGCACTTGGAGCACATTGCACTTAAGGGATGAATATTTTAAAAATACAAAAAAATAATGTATTTATTTAGTTGTTGTAGATTTTCCGGGCTGTATGTAATTGATATCTTAAACTCTCTTCTTTCCTGTGGCTGAACATAGCCTAACTCAAACAGGACACAGTATCTTATTCCAGGACACTAAAATATTGGACAACACTTACTGCACAGGGAAGCCATTGAAATTCATAAGCATAAGCACAATTTCAACAGGAAAGAAGAGACTTCAAGAATGAATAGGGCATGGCTTCCAATCCTGAAAAACACTAGACGAACAAAATACCCTACATCTTACAATAGCCCTACAGATGAAATTAGCATCTCAACCACCAATTCATATGCAAAAGAACCTCCTCAGGATACAGTGAAGCTTTCCCCCCATTAGCATGCCGAAACCTGGGAAACTCTTACAGGATGAATCAGCCCAAACCCACCTTCCTGAGTAGATATAAATTACCTGCTAACATCTTCTCCACACATTAACACTGAGAGATTTCTGTCTTTCGGTGCTACACCTCTGAAGATGCCAGTCACAGCTGCTGGCGAAACGTCAGGAACTACAATGCCAGGACCACAGCCATAAATCTACAACAACTAATGTTCTCCAGCCATAAAAGCCTTCGACAAAATATATTTATTGTTGCTGACTAGTTGTTACTATATGACAACTTATCAGTTTCTTAGCCCAGCATGGTTGGTTCCCTTCTATGGTTGCAAATGTAAAAGAGGGACAGTTTCTCAAGTGCTTCTATGCCCATCCCGTTTTGCTACTTCTTGTCCTCAGAAAATGGGTGATTGGGGTTTTGATTTTTTTCCCCCTTGCAGCCCACGATTAAAAACATTAAAATTGTACATAAGTTTTGAAAATGTCAAGTTTCCTCTTCTTCTGTTTGTTTAATTAATTAATTCAAACTAGAGTACCGCAGGAATCTCTGTGGTACAGAAATGAAACATATGGCAAACACATGTATTATAAGTGTGCTCCAACGGGAGACTTGCCGTTTTCTGGCTGTCTTTTATATTTGTCTAGCTGTCTACCTTCCTATTTTTCCTGCCGCATCTATCCCATATAGTAGGCTGTATTGGATAGGTGGAAAGAACTAGACAAATTTAAAGCCCAAAACTCAGGCAGAAAATTCTGAGACTCCTGTTGAGGCTCACTTACAGCACAGCACATGAATGCGGTGCTTTCCATGCTTATAGATCCAGAAGAGTTAGCCGTGTTAGTCTGTAGTTACAAAATAGTAAAGAGTCCAGTAGCACCTTTAAGACTAACCGACTTTATTGTAGCATAAGCTTTCGAGAACCTCAGCTTTCTTCGTCAGATGCATTGTCAGCTTTCAAGAACCACAGCTTTCTTCGTCAGATGTATTGTCAGCTTTCGAGAACAACAGCTCTCTTCATCAGCTTTCGAGAACCACAGCTTTCTTCATCAGATGCATTGTCAGCTTTCGAGAACCACAGCTCTCTTCGTCAGCTTTTGAGAACCCCAGCTCTCTTTGTCAGATGCATCTGATGAAGAGAGCTGTGGTTCTCAAAAGCTGACGATGCATCTGATGAAGAGAGCTGTGGTTCTTGAAAGCTTATGCTACAATAAAGTTGGTTCGTCTTAAAGGCGCTACTGGACTTTTTACTATTTTACAACTCATGAGCACCAAAGCTCTTGCAGGTGTCACCTTAAACAGAGTTGTTGGGGTTGGGAAGTGCTGTCAAGTTGCCGCCAACTCATGGCAGCCCCATACGGTTTTCAAGGCAAAAGGCATTCAGAAGTGGCTTGCCTCTATGTTGTGACCCTGGATTTCCTTGGCGGTCTACCATCCAAGTACTAACCAGGGTAGATCCTGATTAGCTTCTGAGGCAGATCATGAGAGAGAGGGCAGGAAGGGCTACATCAGTGCTTAGTTCTCATGGCCCCCTTCGTACATGCCCAGGGTAATGCTGATTGCCATCTTGGGGTCAGGAAGCAATTTTCCCCAGGCCAGTTTGGCTAGGGATCCTGGAGGTGTTTTGCTATCTTCTGGGCATGGAGCACTGGGGCTGTGGGGGGAGATAATTGTGATTCTCCTGCATTGTGCAGGAAATTGGACTAGGTGAACCTGGAGGTACCTTCCAACTCTATGATTCTGTGATTCTCTGATGAGATTAGGTTAGCCTGGACCATCCAAGCCAGGGCAAAACAAAGCTACTTCTAAGTCCATTGAAATTTGTGGGCTTGGAAAAGGGTAACTTTGCTTAGGACTGCACTGTTACAGTCATTGACAGTTGGTTTCCTGGACTTTTCCCCTTCCAATGAGAGGCCAGACCAGCTTAGGTTCATATATGCATCATGTAATTTAGAACTATTCCCTGCCTTGTATGTGGGCAGAGCTTTGAACGTTCACATGGCAGCCAAGCCCAAGTTTGTATTAGGGTTCGTTTGGTTTGTGGTAGCAGCAGAGTTACTTAGGCCGTTTTCACATGGCGAAAACCTCCAGAAAATTGCACAGAACACATGGAATGATGGTGTCTTCATCGCACGATTTCTCATTTAATGGTGCGATTTCTGATGGTATTGTGCCATTAAATGGGAAATCGCGCTATGAGGACGCCATCATGCCACAAGTTCTGTGCGATTTTCTGGAGGCAATAACAGGCTTGTGAAAACAGCCTTCGACAGAAGCGTTTAACCCCAAACATGCATTAATTACCCTTCAGACAAATTATAGAAAGATATAATTTACAGTTTTATTGAAGTCGATTCCATCCATAGCAATATCTTGGAGAAGAAAGAGTCCTAATCTAAAGAGTCACTTTTCCTAACACTAAACCACGGCCTGAGATTGGCAGTGAGGCTGAGATGTGGGTCTGCAGATGAGGCCTTCATGGCAGGAGCTCAGAGGATCCCATCCTTCTCCTTGGAAGACCGTGAGGCAAGAGAAGAAAGCAATCTCCCAAGAGGCACAGAGACAGAGGAGGAATCGGGAGTAGAGATGGGCACGAACCGGAAAAAAACGAACCATGTGGTTTGTGGTTCGTCAAATTTCACGAACCATGAACTTTCACGAACCTGCCCCTGGTTCACGAACCGGTTCATTTGGTTCGTGAAAATGTTGCATCCAGGTCAGAAAACATCACTTCTGGGTCAGCAGAAGTTCACTTCTGGGTCAGCAGAAGGTCTGCAGGAAGTCCATCCCCTGTTGCCTAGGAAACTGATTAATTGGAACCAGGCTGTCTGCAGTGACAAACCCAAAAACGGACCAAACGGACCAGCCTAAAGTTCGTGGCAGTTCGTTAGAAATGGGATCTGATGAACAACTGGTTCACGAACCACGAACTGGCCTGGTCCGTGCTTAATTTTGGTTCATGCCCATCTTTAGTCAGGAGGTATTCCCACCTTAGACAAAGAGAAGCAGTTTACTTAGCAAGAGTTATATATATATACACAGAGGGACATGCAGCGCCCCCCCCCCCCCAATGTCCAAGGCATGCTGAGTGTCAGGGTCATGGCCCCTGCCATACTCTGGGGGTTTGGGGTTCAATGTCGGGCTGCGGACCTGATCTTCTGTGACATTCTTTGGAAGCGCTATTAGGGCTTTGTGCTGGAGAAGCGGCTTGAGAAGCTGTGACGCTAAGAAGGAATGTGGTTATCAGCGTTGCCAAGGAGACGCGGCCAGATGGCTTGAGGAGAACTAGATTCCTAGTTATAACAATATTGCTTTCTTTCTCTTTACTTTCTTTTGCTGCCTAGATGGTAACCTAGCTAAAAGGGGAGTAGAGTGAGTTGTGCTTGAAGGGTTTAATATGCCTAGTAGGGGGAGGGAAAAGTTATTCCTGACAAGAAATATCTGTGGTGCTGTACTATTAGGTTCTCAATAAAGCTTTAACTCATGTAGCCATGGACCCGTGCAGTGAAGTTACTGAGATCTAAGTTGGCAGTCCCTGACACTGAGGGCCAAGCTACAAGTGATGAATGACACTTGAACGGCAAGTGAAGAGACTCACATGTATTCCTCCCTGTTCAATTGCGCTCCACTTGTAGTGATCAAGTGGAGCGCAAGTGAATGGCAAGTGAACAGGGAGGAATACACGCGAGTCTCTTCACTTGCCGTTCAAGTGTCATTCATCACTTGTAGCTTGGCCCTGACTCGCCTATTCCAACAGTTTGCACATGGAAAATATGAAAATATTGATCTTTTCTGTGGGAGAGCTGCCAATCCCCCTCTTCCACTTCTGAATTGCCAGTGTTTCTGGAAGATGATCACTCTTGGTCTGTGTAGAGCCATTAAGACCATTCAAAAGGGAAACCACCCTCTCTGTGCTTGCTCAGAGTTGGCATTGGTGGTAAGGATATACATGATTCCCTTCCAGGGCAACTGGGAGGATTTTTCTGTAGTGTTTGAACGTTACAAGTACTGCTGAGATTTCATCATGAGTTGAAATAACTAAGTGATAGGTATTGTTGGCCACACAAGATTCTGGTGAGAACATAAGAAGAGCCCTGCTGTATCAGACCAGTGACCCATCTGCTCCAGCATACTGTCTCGGAGTCTCTCTACACGAGACACCTTACATGAGAATGCTCATGTGTAGGGAGACGCAATGTTAGCCATGAAGAGTAGTTTTAAAAGACAGAGTTGAAGGCTCTGTCCATTTCACCTCTCTGCACAAGGGTAGTTTTAAAAGACAGAGCCAGCAGAGATTGCGCCTCAGAGGGTTTGTTAATATCATCTTTGCCTCCCCTTTGGGAGGTGAAATGGACAGAGCCTTCATGGAGGTAAAGATGAAATTAACAAACCCTCCGAGGAGTGATTTCTGCCGGCTCTGTCTTTTTAAACTACACTTCTCGGATAACATTGTGTCTCCCTACACTTGACCATTCCTGTGTAAGATGTCTCGTGAAGAGAGACTCTCACACAGTGGCCAACCAGTTTCTCTGGAGGGCCAACAATGGAACATCAAAGCAAAGACATTGCCTCATGGCTCAGGTATTCAGGGGGTGACTGCCTCTGAGCATGGAGGTTCCCTTTAATCCCATGGATGGTAGCCACCGATAGACCAGTTCTTGTAAATGGATAGTGAAGAGGGGATTGACACACTGCTGATGAAATAACTGCTGCCGAGCATAATTATGGATGGAGTGGGAATTCAAATCCGCTTTATGTATTTGTTTGTTTAAAACACGTTTGTCTCATCCTTTGATCCATAATAGGATTCCCTGGAGAGGCATACGCAGACATTAAATTTGTATCAAATAATAAGACACAGTAAAACAGACAATAAAATCAGTGAACCCACCAAGAAACTGGGAACAATGCAGCCCTGAAATCTATTCAGTGTTGACATTAGCCAATATTTCTTAATTGGGAGACCTCTCCAAACCCTCAGAGCCCAAAAGCGCTTGTTTTATTTCAGCAGAGCTTGGCACGGCTCTTCTGATTTCAACAGCTGTTGCAATACAGAGAGATAGGGGACCACATAAATTTCCTTCATGAGTGCAGTCCGCAGTCTCAGTTACTGCCACTCCGAAGGCCCTATCTCACGTAGACATGTGCCATACCCATGACAGTGGGGGACCAGAGCTAAAGACCTCGAAAGATTATTCATTGCCTGAGAATTATGTATAGGACAAGGCAATCTTTAAGGTACTGTAGCTTTCAGGGTTTCTGAGAGATGCTGCAAGCTCCCAGACAAAGATTTAGAGGATCTAGAACACCGAAACATGGTATGAAAGCAAATAATGCATTGCGTGGCTCTGTGGCCCACCGGGGACTTCTGGAATCTCATCCCTCTAGTTCCCTCTTCTTGGCAGTTCAGATCATTTGAGCTGTTTAGGGATTTAAACATCAATTTACATTTAAATTCAAATGGAGCCCAGAAGCCATCTGGCAGCCATTGTAACTGAAAGAAAATTGGAGAAATATACTTTTGGCGGTTTGCCGCTTGCAACAGCCTGAGAACTGCTTTCTGGGCGAGTTGC
Organism: Eublepharis macularius; assembly: GCF_028583425.1. Taxonomy (NCBI): domain Eukaryota; kingdom Metazoa; phylum Chordata; class Lepidosauria; order Squamata; family Eublepharidae; genus Eublepharis; species Eublepharis macularius. The sequence continues at coordinate 6,597,513 of NC_072798.1, forward strand.
GACTTCTGAACATTCTTCCAGGGAAGTCCCATGAAGAAAGTGTCATAGCAGTCTGGAAAACTCACACCCTGGAAATCTAGTTGGTCTTTAAAGTGCTGGTAGTGCAGACTGCCCTCAAGTCATAGCTGGCATATGATGACCCTGGATGGGGTTTTCAAGGCAAGAGACTAACAGAGGTGGTTTGCTATTGCTTACCTCTGCAACCCTGGTCTTCATTGGAGGTCTGCCATCCAATTACTAACCAAGGCTAACTCTTCATAGTTGCTGAGATCTGATGAGATCAGGCTCACCTGGGCTATCCAGGTCAGAGCCTTTAAAGCGCTAATGGACCCAAATCTTACAATTTCTGGTCATGAATGTAGGACTCGGAGCATGTGTTATTCTAGATTTCAAAAGGTGGGGTAGGTTCAACCCATCACACTTTCCCAAATATCTCAGCACGACGGCCTGAGACAGTTACCCTAACCCAGGGACTTCTTGAAGGATCAAAGGAAAAGCGCACATGGAAAATGCACTGGAAGTTTTGCGAGCCTAGAGGGATAGACGTGCAGAGAGCTATGCCTTCCGTTGAAATGAATGGGGAGCACACAAGCTCAGTATGTTCACGGTAGGGTTGCCAGGCCCCCTCAACCGCCCATGGGGGACAGGGGCCTGGCACTTACCTTTGGGGAGAGGGGGGTGAGTGCGTGCACGCGCCCCCCACAGGCACGATGACATCACTTCAGGAGTGATGTCATCGTGTGACCCCTGGGCAGGCCTGTTTTTGGGTGCTGCGGAACGCTCCTTTGATCCGCAGCGCCAGAAACAGGCCATTCTGCCGCGTATCGGGCCTGTTATTGAGGTGCTATGGAGTGCAGGAGCATTCCTGCGCTCTGCAGAGCCTCAAAATGGGCCCAATCCGTGCTGAAACCGGCCCGTTTTGGGCGCTGCAGAGCACAGGAGCGTTCTTGCGCTCCACAGTGGCTCAGAACCAGGCCCAATCCACACCAAAACAGGCCCGTTTTGGGTGCTGCGGAGAGCAGGAGCATTCCTGTGCTCCGTAGCACCTCAAAACGGGCCCGATCCATGGCAGAATGGGCCTGTTTTGGGCGCTGCTTGTTGCAGGAGCATTCCTGCGCTCTGCAGCTGCTGAAAATGGGCCCGGTTTGCCATGGATTGAGCCTGTTTTGAGCGCTGCAGAGCACTCCCGTGCTCCACAGCGGCCCTGATCCGGACCAAAACGGACCTGATCCCAGCAGCTGGGGCGCACAGGAGCGCACCACGCCATGGGGGGCACACAAGGAAGGTGCGCCCCCTGCTGCTCAGGTAAGTGGGGGCGGTGTGGGGGGGGGGCGGGTGTGGGGGATCCCCCACCTCCACTGGGGGTCTGGGATCCCTAGTTCACAGCTTTGCACGTAGAGTTCTGGGTGGAGATGCATGACCGCATGAGACAGACATTTCAGTTCAATGATCTCCCAGCACATCAGGGTTTTTTGGTACTTATTTGCTTTGATTAACCTGGTTTGTTTCCAGGTCACCTAAGAGTAATTGGAATTTGGTGGGGTGGCCTCCGGATGATCTGGAGACAGCCAGCTGCTGCATATAGTGGCGCTACATTAATGCTCTGGGGAGTATTGTGTGCACACCACCCAGTCTTTGGGTTTATGTGCATTAGCATGGAATCCGACTTTAAATTATTATAATATCAACTGATCACACCATGCATTGATAAATCGGCTGCTTTTTCTCAGCTGTTGGAAAAACCTTTTTTGAAGACGAGCTTTGTGTGGCTCTCCTTCTCAATTCCCCATGCTCCCGAAAAAATCAGCAAGAGAGCTTTTTTTCCTGTAAGGCCCACAGGCCCTGGAGCAGCCGCCGTGTCCAAATCCTCCTTCAATTATTCATGGCAATTAATTATTCATTAATATTGCCCTGGCTAATTGTTATGTATTTATTTGTCAACCGGCTGGTAAGGCTTAGTTACCAAGCCTCGGTAACTCCTCCCCTCTCTGCCTCCCCCCCTCCCCCATGCCAGCATTTCGTTTTCCTGGTTATGCAGTCTCCCCGGGCAAAGTGCGCCAGATGAAAAGGAGACACGGCGATCTATTTGGTTAAAGCTGAGCAGCTGGCGCCAGGCCCTGTGGCTGTTGCTCAATTAACATGTAACTAACCCTGGCCCGCTTGGGTGAGACGCAAAGCACGTTTGGGCTCTTTAACCCATCGCCTTAAGTGCGGTGACCCTGAATCAGGGCAGTTGGCATGAGCTGCTCTCTTGCAGAGTTGCCATAGATGGCTGGAGAGCTAGAATTACAACTGATCTCCAGGCAACAGAGATAAGTTCCCTTGTAGAAGGTGGCTGCCTTGGAAGGTGGACTCTATGGTATTATTTTTTAGCTGAGATCGCTCCTTTTTGCCAGCCCTGCTCTCCAGATGCGCCACTCCTCAAATCTCCAGGAATTTTCTTGGCAACCCTTAGCATGTTTTATCTTTGTTGGCTGACCAGGGGCTCTTGGGTGATGCCAAAGAAACACACAGAGGAATTGGGGTAATTTCTTTCTGTTGCAGTGGGAAAAGAGCAAGAGTCCAGTCGCACCTATAAGACTAACAAAATTTGTGGTAGGGTATGGGCTTTTGTGAGCCACAGCTCACTTCTTCAGATACAGCTAGAATGTGAGTCCATCTGTCCTTATATCTTGGAGAGTGGAGTGATTACAGAAGCCAAATTACAATAGCTGATGAATGACAATAGCAGGCGTGATTGGATAGGGTGAGGTATGCAGAGGGGTAGGGGGTGTGGAGAAATCAGCATTGGTAATGAGACAGGAAACCTAGGTCTCGATTCAGTCCAGGTGGATGCATTGTCTTGAGCTTTGTTACTAGTTGCAATACAGCAGTCTCTCTTTTTTTAATCTCCCTTTAAAATTCCTCTGCAGGATAACTGCCACTTTTAGGTCAGAACTGAACGTCCTGGAAGGTTAAAATGCCGCCCCCCACTGGTTTTTGAATGTTTTGGTTTCTGATGTCAGACTTGATCTATCTTTCTATTGAGCCCACTAACGTTTGCAATGCTGGATGTGAGTTTTTAGGTAACACAGACCTCTTCATCAAGTATTCAAAACTAATTAATAAATAAATAAAACTGTGCAAAATGAAGGGTGATGTATGCTCATGCTAATAGACCCTTTAAAGCGGACTGCCCGCCCCCCCCCCCCCGCTAAAATCTGAATGTTCTTTAAGATAAGGAGCAGAACTAATGCACAGAGAAATTTGGGTAAGATGGTTTGTAGAGTCAATTAACAATGATGTTTCGGTTTGGATCTTCTGTTGTTTAAATGCTTTATTTATATGGGCAAACAGGGGAGTTTCTGGTTAAACTTCCAGTTCTCAAATGTAAAGCGCCTGCATGCAGAAGTCCCAGGTTCAGTTTCTGGCATCTGCAGTTATAGGGTCTCAGATAGCAGGCGAGGAGAAAAGTCTTTCTCTGCCCGAGTCCCTGAAGAGCCGCTGCCGGTAAGAGTAGACCGTACTGGGCCAGATGAACCAAAGGTTTGGCCATCTTCTTACGTTTACATGTTCTCATCTCAATAACAAGTTGAGCTACAAATTTCCCCCATGGCGATGATCACATTGGCCTACTTTACAGGGTTATTTTGAGGATTATTAATATAGCATGTCCAAAGTTCTCAGAACACTTGAAATGTGTTGTATCAATTTGGTGAGAAAAGTCAGGGCTGAATTCACACGTACCGGCATAGCGCTAAACTGTCGGAATGCCAGCGTCTTCTTGGCGCAATTTCTGACACGAGAGAGGCATCGCGGCGCAATGACATCAGAAATCGTGCTAGGAAGATGCTGGGATCCCGACAGTTTAGCGCTATGCAGGTACGTGTGGATTCAGCCCAGGTTTAGTGGTGCAGAAGGCAGATTTTAACTGATCACAGGTATGAATTTGGCCTGTAAATGGCTGAAGTTGCTTAAATCTCCTACTGGTACTTTCTGGGGGGTTTGGGTGCTGGTAGAATCAAAGCAGAAGAGGAGAGATATTGTTTCAGACACATTCTTACTGGAACTTTGTACTGGCCTATACTGCTTTACTTTCACCTCTGCCGTATATTCTGTATTTCATAACAAACAAACATAAATCAGGCTCCGTTGTCAGAGTATCTTTAGCATATAGAGACTGTTTTTCGTCCATTAGCCTCTGTACCGAGTTTCCACCCAATATTAGTGGCAGCGGTGTTTCTCTGAGCTTGCATTCACATTTTCCATTTGTTGTCGCATCATTTCATCATTCTTTCTCAAACTGGATCAAATGTGGTTTGAGAAAGCGCAGAGAAATGATAAGGGAAAAACAGACACCAGGTGGAAAATAAGGACGCAAGGAAGCTTGGAATAAAAATTGCTGCAGGTCAGGAACCAAACTATGAGAAAACCTCTGAGAGAAGAGACTCCTGGGCAGCCCTATCTTGTCAGTCAGTTTTAACCTAGGGAGAAAAGCAAGGAAAATTTGGAAGTTCCTTGTTGGGGAAACACACCTGAGAATTCCATGGAAGAGGCAAGAGTTTCAGTATGATTGGAAACTTCTAATGTGTGGGATTTAACATCCTAGTGACATAAATAATATAAAGAAGTTGTCATCAGCCATGTGAGATGTGTGATTTGGTTGGTTCTAATAAAAGGTAGAGTTGCCAGCTTCCAGGTGGTGGCTGGAGATCTCCTGGAATTAGAACTGATCTCCAGACAACAGAGGTCAGTTCCCCTGGAGAAAATGGCTGCTTTGGAGGGTGAGCTCTTTGGCCGAGCTCCCTCCCCTTCCCAAACCCCTCCCTTCTCAATTTCCACCCCTTATATTGCCGGGAATTTCCCAACCCTGAGTTGGCAACTAATAAAAGATGGTGTGTGAATTGTGCTCTGAACTTCTGTAAACAATAGCCCTGCCAGCCTCCATAAGGAATCTTAAAGGATCAGGAGATTTTCTTGTGGTTCTGAAATAGGGACCATGGAAGAGATTTGCCAGAAGGATGGCATTATACCAACAGGGCAAAACCAGAGCCCTTTCCACACATCTTACTTGCCTGTGGAACATCACGCAAAAGACCCGGAAGACAACATCTTCTCGTGCGAAATCGCACCAGGAAGATGCTGTTATCCGGGAGTTTTGCGCAACTCCTGGATAACAGCGTCTTCCTGGTGCGATTTCGCGTGAGAAGACGCTGTCTTCCGGGTCTTTTGCGTGATGTTCTGCAGGCAAGTAAGACATGTGGAAACAGCCCCAGGTGTGAGGCGACCTGCTCTTTGCCCCCCGGTTTTGGGGAGCGGGTGGGTGAGCAAAGAAGGAAATGCTACAAATGTGGGTATTTGCCTTCTCAGTGAATCAACAGGCTTACCTCATCGACATTTCCAGCATGTTTTATGGATCTTCCGATGGAAAATGACTCTCGTAAGTGCAGGGGATGATTACTTTATTGCCCAGTGCGTACGTTTAACTGAGCTGAATGGCTCTCTTTAGACCTTTGCATTATGAGGGGGATTATCTTGGATAGACGGTACAGGATATTGGATAAATGCAACGGGGCCGCATGTGTATCAACCCAAACCTCCGTGACATTTATATTTTGGGGTGCATTTTATTTTATTCCCACTCCAACTTATTGTCCCTTTTTATTTTCGGCTCGATAAAGATGTTTTTTTCAAAAGAAGGGCTGATATGAAAGATAGCCAAGAAGCCTGACGGATTTCTAAAGAGCCGCGGAAGTGCAGAACTTGAATTCGTTTCTTGGAAGGTCTTTAGGGTCTGTGGCTCATGAGCCTGAGGTCGTGTCAGTGGTCTCTAATAATGGAGTTTTTTTAAAAAAGGGTTTATAGTAAGTGTATATTTACCTAGAAACCACCCTTGTGTTATAGTTCTTGCATGTCGCCAGCTGCATACAACTGCAGGGTCGAGATTGCACTGTGGCTCACTGGCTCCCAATAGAAATTAAGGAGTAGTTCACATTTTTTTTTCAGTTGTTCAATAAGATCTAAGTTTTTTGAATGCTTCCTACAGGCGTCATTTCAGGTGGAGAGCCATGTTGGTTTGCAGAAGAAGAGCACGACTTGGGTCCAGTAGCACCTTAAAGAACGACTAGATTTCCAGGGTATGAGCTTTCAATAGTTAAAGCTGTCTTCATCACATACAAGGAGCAGAAAAAGGTAGAAATCTTTACACTCCAGGCAGATGGTAGGAGCCAATATGGTGTAGTGGTTAAGAGTGTGGGACTCTAATCTGGAGAGCTGAGTTTGATTCCCTGCTTCTCCGCTTGAAGCCAGCTGGGTGACCTTGGGCTAGTCACAGCTCTCTGGAGCTCTCTCAGCCCCACCCACCTCACAGGGTGATTGTTGTGGGGATAATAATGATATACTTTGTAAACTGCTCTGAGTGGGCATTAAGTTGTCCTGAAGGGCGGTATATAAATCGAATGTCCTTGTTGTTGTTGTTATTGTTTTTGTTATTGTTATTATTGCAAATTAGAGTGTCAGGAGCAGAGTGTGAAGCGCACTAATTATAAAGACTCCTACCGTTCCCCACTCTTTGTATCTGACGAAGGGAGCTTTGACTCTCAAAAGCTCACCCCCTGGAAATCTAGTTGGTCTTTAAGGTACTGTTGGACCTGAGTCTTGATTTCCTATGGGGGCTGTCACTCAGGCTGACTAGTAGGGTTGCCAACTCTGAGTTTGGAAATTCCAAGAGATTTGGGGTGGAACCTGGGGAGGGCAGGATGAGGGGAGAGGAGAGTCCTCAATGGAGTATAATGCCTTAGAGTCTCCCGTCCAAAGCAGCCATTTTGTCCAGGGAAACTGATCTCTTGTAGTGTGGAGATCAGGTATAATTTGGGGTGATCTCCAGACCTCACCTGAAGGTTGGCAATCCTGCTGACTAGTCAAGAGCTGGCTCAAGTATATGTGTCAGGGTGGAAGCCCACAGCAGGTGCCTGAAGGGATGTCAGGTGGGAATTTAGCTTGCTTGCTGCTCTAGGTAAATGAAAGGAACTGAGGGGAGATCGGTGATGGACAGTTTGCACCAGTTGGCTCAATTAGCTCAGGTGATACTCCCTGTAAAATCTTGAGAGTCTGGCTTCTTTGCTGGTGTGAACCACTTGGAGACCTGCTTTTGCTAGCTGTGGACTGCTTCGTCTGGTGCTTTTGCCTTACTTGGAAACGCTGGGTCTGACAGTCTGTGAACTGCGTGTCCCAATCTCAGGATTCACTTTTAGACCTAAGATGCCTAAGCAAGTAAGCTCTGGACTTAGTGGACCCAGGCAACTGCAGACTGTCCCGTCCTGAGGATTTGTTTCCCTTGATAGCAGGTTCACTTGGCCCTTTAAATCTGCTTCTCCACCTTGAGGTTTGTTGTTGGAAAGGCCCTCAAATTGCCATCTTGAGGGCCTTAACTTCAGCTCTGCAAGCCGGCGGCTTTGCTTGCAGAGGGCTTTAGAGCCAAGCTACAAGTGACGCCTGACACAGGTTGGACACTTGTCAGCTTCCCTCAAGTTTTGATGGGAAATGTAGGCATCCTGGTCTTGCAGCTGTAATGGAGAGCCAAGGTGTAAAACCAGGACGCCTACATTTCCCATCAAAACTTGAGGGAAGCTGACAAGTATCCAGCCTGTGTCAGGCGTCACTTGTAGCTTGGCTCTCAGATTCAATCCCTGGTGTCTCCCGTTAAAGAATTTCAGGCAGTCATCAGGAGAATATCATCGTTATCTGAGACCCTGCAGAGCAGCTGCCAATCAGAGTAGGCAATACTGAGCTAGACTGACCAATGGTCTGACTCGTCGGGAGGTATCCTCTGATGTGCATACCACAGAGAGCCCATCTCAGCTTGAGAGAGCCCCAGCCTGCAACATCCTTATCTTTCCCCGTCCCTGCAGTGCGATTTCAAGCACTTGTTAGCTTCAGAGATAGTGGAACAGCTTCCCTTCTTTATAGCGTGCCCTTCCTTCCCCAGCAGCTGCGACTGAAAGCAGAACATTTGGCAAAATGATTGATCTGCAAAAGGCGTTTTATGTTGTTTTCAATTAAACATGTAATGAGGGTGGTTGCATCTTTTAGTTGCAGCAGCGAGGAAGGAGGGGCGTGCTTGAAGGGTTCCGAGCAGGCTGTCTTTGCTTTATCCTGCGCGGTCTGATAGCATGCCGGTCTATGTCTTTTCCGTTGTCGTTTTTTAAGATTTAGGATTCGCCTAAGTTCAGTGGGGCTTGATTCCTAAATGTGTGTATGTCAAATTTCCGGATTCTGTTCTCGAACTAACACTGGTGTTCATTAGAGTAGCCAAACTTCAGGAGTGGCCTGGAGATCTCCTGGAATTACTACTGATCTTCAGATGACAGAGCTCAGTTTCTCTTGAGAAAATGGCAGCTTTGGAGAGTGGATGTTATGGTATTGTACCCTGCTGACGTCCCTCCCCTCCCGAAATGGGCCTTCTCCAGGCTCCACCCCCAAATATCCAGTAACTTTTCAACCCAGAGTTGGCAAAGCTAGATCATTGTCCTATCCGGCTAACTATTCTCTTTCCAAAAGTGATTAAAAGATACAGTCTAATCTCTCTCTTAATCCCCAGTCGGCCTTTAGCCTTTAGCAGGGCTTTTTTTCTGGGAAAAGAGGTGGTGGAACTCCATGGGTTGCCCTCAGAGAAAATGGTCACATGGCTGGTAGCCCCGCCCCCTGATCTCCAGTCAGAGGGGAGTTGAGATTGCCCAGACAGAGGGGAGTTTAGCGGCACGTAGGACAATCTCAACTCCCCTCTGTCTGGAGATCAGGGGGCGGGGCGACCAGCCATGCGACCATTTTCAAGAGGTTCTGGAACTCCATTCCACCGCGTTCCTGCTGAAAAAAAGCCCTGGCCTTTAGTATCTACAAGTGAGAGTCGGTTTCCCCTAGTCTCTATCATATACCATAGAAGAAGTTGAGTCCTAGAGTACCTACACTCTGTAGCCACTCTAGGACTTTCTCCTAAACTCTGTTATTCCAAAGAGGCCACCCTCTAAAGCTGCCACCCTCCAATACTGTCATTTCCCATTATTTATTTATTTATTTATTTAAAATTTGTATTCCGCCCTCCCCGCAAGCAGGCTCAGGGCGGATACCAACATATTAAAAATACAATTAAAATACAATTAAAAATTCATATTTATTAAAACAACATATTTAAAACAAGACGGGAATAAGGGAAATTACCTCTGTTATCTGGAGATCATTTGTAATTCTGTGCCCCACCTTGAGATTGGTGACTCCGTTTACGCTGTGATTTACACCTGCAGCACAATGAAACCCAATGCGGTGTATTGGATAGAGGGCAGGTCTAGGACTTGGAAGATCGGAGTTCAAATACCTCCTCATCTTTGAGGCTCATCTGCTTGATCTTTGGGAAGAGTTTCAGCCTAACATACTTCACAACACAAGACTGTTGCAATGGAAAAGAACAAGAGTCCAGTAGCACCTATAAGACTAACAAAATTTGTGGTAGGGTATCAGCTTCATCATAAGTCACAGTTCACTTCTTCATGTCTATTGGACTCTTGCTCTTTTCTATTGCTACAGGCAGACTAACTAGGCTACCCATCTTGATCTATCCAGGGGTCATTTCGTAGAAAAAGAGCTGGAGGAACTCATTAGCATAACTCATTAGCATATTTATTTATTTTATTTTTATTTTTTCAATTTATATACCGCCCCTTGACATCACCAGAAGTGTGTCATAACTGATTTGCATATGCCACACACCATGACATCACCTATCCTGGCTGTTTTGGACCCAATCCTGGCCATTCAGGGCCGAAATTGGGCCCAAAATGGCAAAAAGGGGCTGAAAATGGCCAAAAAGAGGCCCAAAATGGTCAGGATTGGGCCGCTGCCGAGTGGGAGAGTGATCTACCACCCATCAGAGGCCCGATCCGGGCCATATCGGCCCCAATCCAGGCTGAAACAGGCCCAAAATGGCTGAGAGTCGGGTGGGCGGGGCCACCTGATATGTGACCTTTTTGGAGAACTGCCGGAACTGCATTCCTGCGCGTTCCCCCTCGAAATGAGCCCTGGATCTATCACAAGACTGTTGTGAGGATAAAATGAAGGCGGCAATACCTTTGTATGGTCCTGAGCTGCTTTGAGGAAGAGCATGGATAAGTTCTATGGATAAAATGAGGTGGTAGTATATTGAGTTGTCAGAAGGGGCTCCAGCACTGGAGGTAAAGGCTCTGTGTTTTTATACCTTCCCCATGTAACAACTCTCTGCAAACTCAGACAACCAAACACATTAAGGAGAAAGGTTTTAAGTTAACATTTTAGCGGCTTTGCTAGTTTTCCACTTACACGAAATTATTCATGGAAGGGAATTTTGCAAAAATGCTACCTCTTACCTGTAGTCTCTGAAGTGGTACAGTAGCACATTGTAGCACTTCAGCGTTCTGCCACCTCCTTTTGCTGCATGTGTAGACCACACCTTAGTAGGGTTGCTAACCTCCAGGTGGTGGCTGGAGATCTCCCGGAATTACAATGGCTCTCCCAGCCACAGAGATCCATTCCCCTGGAGAAAATGGCTGCCTTGGATGGTGGACTCTATGGCATTTTACCCTGCAGAGGTTCCTCTCCTCCCCAAACTCCGCCATCTCCAGGCTCCACCCTTCAATCTCCAGGAATTTTCCAACTTGAAGCTCTCAATCCTACATCTTAGTCAGAGGACATTCCTATATTTTGCGGTAGTGAATTATGTTCATTAATTAGCCATGATGTGCCGAAATGCTTTCGTTTCTCGATCGCAAACCTTCTGCCAATCCGTTCCCTTAGGAAAGCTCAAATTCTACTATATTATGAGAGAGGGTGGGAGGAAAACTTCTCTCCGCCATCCCTACACCATTCATAATTTTATAAACCTCCGCCGGCATGTCTCCCTTTAGTTTTCTTTTTCCTAAACTAAATTGGATCGTTGCTGGATCAGACTGAAGGCCAAATGAAAAAGTGGGGAAGTGTGATGCCCGAGGTGTTGGCTCCCTTCCTGTAGTACCAGAGCTAATGCCATCTGTTGAGTGCTTGTGCAAACACAATTGAGATTAAATGAAGAATTGTCTTTTTTCTGTGTGCCAGTGTTTAATTGAAGAATGGATGCTTGTTTCTTAGCTAAACCCAGCTGCTTCTCTTCTCAACGGAGGTCTCTTGAGCATTGCTTTGTCCTTTGGCATATGTTGAAACGCCACCAGTAGTAAAGGTGTAGCAAGACTGGTGTGGTTGGTTGGGTGCCAGTGATACCACCTGGTTTCGTGCACCCATACAGGAATCAGCACAAGAGATGGTGTAATATGGGTCACAATTGGCTGTGTGAATAATCCAAGGGGTGATAGAAGGCTAAGAATATGGTCTCCTTTTATGTATGTATGTAAGTATGTATGTATATATGCATGCAGGGCTTTTTTTCAGCAGGAACGCCGTGGAACAGAGTTCCAGCATCTCTTTAAAATGGTCACATGGCTGGTGGCCCCGCCCCCTGCAATCTAAACTCCCCTCTGTCTGGAGATCAGAGGGTGGGGCCACCAGCCATGTGACCATTTTCTCCCAGGGCAATTTAAACTTTAAAAAGCTCCCCCCTTGTTCCAGCTGACCCAAAGTGACATCATTGTGCGGTCTTGAGTTCCACCACCTCTTTTCCCAGAAAAAATGCTATGTATGTATGTATGTATGTATGTATGTATGTATGTATGTCATTTATAGACCACCTTTCTCACTGAGACTCAAGGCGGATTACATAGTGCAAGATTAGTACAATCAGCATCAAGGACATTTCCGTAAACAATGTCATAGGATTTTACAAAGACATAGCATTAGCAAGGATCCAATATGGGGTTGAAGAATTGCTGAAACAGAACATAATCAATTCTAGGACTGACATTAGACAACATGAAGCACAGGTAGTATATAGGAGTACATATTTGAAGCAACATAAAATATGCAAGGTAATGTAGCGGGGAAGTCTATGGTCCCTAGCGAAGCATCTGAGACCCCCTCTCTACAATACTTGCCTTCTATCTTGTTTTCATTCATCCTTCCACAAATATGATTCTTGATCGTACCACTCTGTTTTCTTGCAAACACATTGGCTTGGGTCCAACGATGCACAAGAGACCTTGAATCAAGGTCTCGGGCAGCACCTAGCACTTTCCTCCCTGTATCTTTATTTAAAATATTTCTATCCGTGCCTTTCCACCCAAATAGGGCTCCCAAAGTGGAAAACATCCAAACTTTAAAACGTTTCAAACAGCATTTAAAATATATATACTATTAAATTAAAAACATAAGCATACAAATACAACACAACCAGGGAGTTACTGACAGTGGAGTAATGGGTATGAGGTGATTGGTGATAGTCGGGTCAGCTGAAAGTATTTGCCAATAAAGTTAGTTTCAGGTGGATAGCCATGTTGGTCTGTAGTAGAAGAGCAGGATTCGGGTTCTTTAAGACCAACTAGATTTCCAGGGTAGGTTTGACTCTCGAAAGCTCAAGTTGTAAAGCAGAGCTGAGATGAACTGACCACAGTTTGTTGTGCGGCCTCAAGAGGAGGGTGATACCTCACTTGCACAATCCTGCATTTGACCTGGTGCTGTAGAGTTCACAGCTCTCTGGACTGACTTCTGAGAGATATGGGCTGTTTTCACACTACTTCCTGCTTGCAGAACATTGCAAAATATCACGCAACAACGCGGAAGATAGCGGCCATTTCCACACGGCTTACCTCTGCCCATAACAACCCAGTAGATCGTGCAAAAAACACAGAACATCGCATTTTCTCGCACAAGATTTGCACGAGTCACGTGACGTCATGCAAATCTCGCACGAGAAAACGCGATCTTCCATGTTTTTTGTGCGATCTACCAGGTCGTTACAGGCAGAGGTAAGCCGTGTGGAAATGGCCAGCGTCTTCTTTTGCACGACATCGCACAAAACTCTCGCAAGAAGACGCTATCTTCCGTGTTTTTTGCGTGATGTTTTGCAACGTTCCGGGAGCAGGTAAATAGTGTGAAAACGGCCATGGTGCACTTGATGTTCAGGTGTCTGTAGGGGTATGTGCTGACTGAGTGCAGATATACTGCTCCTGGAATATGGACAACGGGTGGAAGATCAACAACACTCAGCAGCATCCAGCAACACTGCGCCATTATGCAGATTGCGTGGTTTTTCTTGACCCTTGCTGTGCAGCCCGAATAAACCGATTGTGCCTGGACAGATGCCGCCTTAGGGGTAGAACTGGGCTCTTGTGCACAACCTCCCTCCTCATCTTCCTTTCCTTCCTGGAGAGTTCATCTGTTTGGGTTTGCCAGCCTAGACGTTGTGGGGATGCTGGGACAAATCCCGGGACACGCTAATTAGAAGTTAAAGGTCCTTGGTTTTATTTTTCCAGCACGAGATTTAAATGTAAGAGAGCTTGTGGGGGAGCAGGAGGTTGGGGGGTGTGGGAGGAGGGGATGGGGAAGCTGTTTTTAATACGCTGTCTTTTAAAATTTGCACGCCACATTAAAAACCCACTGTGAGTCTTTGATCAAGACCGAGACAATAATTCCGGGGACAAACAGAAACGGGCTAATAACTGGCTAACTGGAATAATTTGCAAGGGAAACAGTAAAGGATTAAGGTGGAGAGAACAGACTGGGATTTCTCTGAGATTGTGTTTCGAGACTCCGTCAGTCTCTCTCTCTCTCTCAATTTTTTATCTTGTGGTCTCATCTGTCTATCTGGGAAACGTATCTACTGCCCATTAGTCATCCATCAGCTATTCTTTGAGCCCGTTCTGCACAAGCTGTATCTCGCTGTCTTTGCTGTTTGTTAGATACAGCAGATAGAAATGACCCTGACCTTGTGCAGAAAAAAGATATTAGATATGACGGGTCAGTTTTTGACCTAGCATCCAAGTGGACAGGAAACCAAAATGCAAACAGCAATGTTTTTGTTAGGGTTGAAAACTGAAATTGGTAGTTCCTTGTCAACTTAAGTTTTTCCGCAGATTCTGCAGTGAGGGACCACGTTTTTTCAGTGGCACAGATACTTAAGGGCATGCAATATAAAAAGAAATTAAATGCGGCTTTCCCTCCCAATTAGGAATGGAGTATGTTTTTGAAAAAATTAGGGCATATATATGTATATAGAGTGTTGTGATAATATTTATTTATGTATTTATCTATTTGTTTAATTTATAACCCTCCTTGCTCCCCAGTGCGGACCCAAAGATTAGAGCGTTGGACAGCCGTACGTGATGACACCAGTTGTCTATCATATTTCATATTGTGGTCAACCAGATGCCCCCATAAGGTCTACAAGCAAGACATGGAGGCCGAGATTTCTCCCCGTTGTTACCCCCATAACTGGAATTCAGAGGCTTACTGCCTCTCAACATGAAAGTTGCATTTAGTCATCCTGGCGAATAGCGGTTGATGGACCTCTCCTTTATGAATCTGTCTAATTGCCTTTTAAAACCAGACAGACTATGGGCCATCAGTGAGCAAAGAATTCCACATATGAACTGCTCTTTGAGTGAAAATGTACTTCCTTTAGACCTGAAATAACTGCCCATCAGCTTCAAGGGTTGTCTTCGTTACGGGAGAGGAAGAAATAGTTGTGAGATGTAATGTACCTCACAAGATAGTTGTGATGATAAAATCGGGTGGGAGAAGATCTATCTGTCTTTCTGTCCGTCCATCCATCCATCCATCCATCCATCCATCCATCCATCCATCCATCCATCCATCCATCCATCCATCCATCCATCCATCCATCCATTTCTGTCTGTCTGTCTGTCTATCTATCTATCTATCTATCTATCTATCTATCTATCTATCTATCTATCTATCTATCTATCTATCTATCTATCTATCTATCTATCTATCTATCTATCTATCTATCTATCTATCTATCTATCTATCTATCTATCTATCTATCTATCTATCTATCTATCTATCTATCTATCTATCTATCTATCTATCTATCTATCTATCTATCTATCTATCTATCTATCTATCTACCTACCTACCTACCTACCTACCTACCTACCTACCTACCTACCTACCTACCTACGGTGGAGACCCAAAGCAACTCCTCCATTTTATCCTCACAACAACTGTGTGGGGTTGGCTAGGCTGAGTGTGTGTGACTGGCCCAAAGTCACCCAGTGAGTTTCCATGGCACAGCAGAGATTCGAACCTGGATCTCACTGATCCTAGTCTGACCCTCTAACCACTTCACCACACTGGCTGCTGTAGGCTACCCTGAGCTTCTTGGAGGAAGAGGGAGAGTGAGAAATAAAAATACATATTTGTTAAGCTGTACATTATATCTTTCTCCCTGTTGTACAGAAGTTCCTATATTGTGGCTCAGTTCATTAATCAGTGATTCAAAGTTTAATCTGTAAAGTTCTGAACTGATATCTCCCCTATGGGAGACATAAAAGTTGGGAGGCTGTGATAGGATGAGGCTTAAGTAGCCTCAGCTGGCCAGAGGAAAGAGAGAGAGACAGGGAAAGACAACAAAGAGAAAGAAAAATTACTTTAACAGACCGAGGGGTTTCTTCTTTGCCTCATTTCCCCATGTTCTGGGGTCAGTGGGTCCACTGAACTTGGCATGCCCCTAGACTGTTTTAATATCTGCATCTTCTTCTACACTCTTTCACACATTCAGGGATGTCTAGTGTAATTTGCGGACTGTAGATTCATGACAGACATAAGGAAGTACTTCTTTACGCAATGCAAAATTGTCTTACGGAACTCACAGGTACAATATGTAGTGACAGCTCCTAGTTCAGGCCTGAATGCAGCAGAAAGTAGTAGAGATAAAATGCTGAAGAGACCTGGCATGACCTTTCTTCAAAGAAAAAAAAAAGGATTAGACAAAGTCATGGAGGATAGGTCTGTCCACAGTTATTAGCCGGAATGGTTTCATGTTCGGACACAGTGTACCTTTCAATATCAGATAGCAGACATCTCAAACCGTGTTGTTACTCCTAGTCCTTCATCCCCAAAGTGCTTTGCTTGACCTCACCAGAGACCTGTGCAGGCATTCTAGTCGTGTGAAATGGGAGACGGCCATCTGCATGTATCAGGAGCATTCAGTCGCCACAGTGCATCTATCTGATATACACAATCAACGTATGTTGTGAGCTGGGCAATGTGTAGATTTTCCATGCGTTGCAGCATGCATGGGGGCAGTATGTGCTTGGAAAACCATGTCTTGCCCAATTCACACAATATGGTAGTTGTATGTATCAGATGCATCGCAGCGACAGCGCGCTCCCCGTTTGCATGAATATGATCTTTGCACAGGCCTTTTTGTTTCTACCTTATCCCATCTGGCTTTTGCTTCACTGTCTTGTCTGCTGGCCCTAAAGCTCAGCTTTGAAAGGAACTGGGTCTGACAGGCATGTCTGATTGGTGCAGAATGTAGAACGATAGCCTCTTGTGCCTGGAAGAAGAGAAATAGGCTGAAGCCCTGAGATTCACCCCTTGCTAAGGGATGAACGCCTTAATGAAGGCTTGCAAATACAAGCAAGAAGCGAATACAAGCAAGAAGTCACCAGCGCTTTTTTTCTGGGGAAAGAGATGGGGGAACTTTCACCCAGGGCAACCCCTGGGAGGCGGTGGTGCCCCTGGCACTACATGCATGCGCATACGCACTCCCGATACTGTGTGAGGATGTCACACAGGCCATGGCCAACCCAGGAGCACTTCCATGCTCCATGGGGGGCCCAAATTGGCTTGGAACGGGCCATTGCTGTATGGGAGAGTACTCCCTTGCCTGGCAGGGACCCAATCCCGGCATTTTGGGCCCAAGTTGGGCTGAAACAGGCCCCAAACAGCCTGGATCAGGCCTGAAACGGCTTGGGGTGGGCTGCTGCCATGTGGGAGAGCACTCCCCTGCCTGGCAGGCGTCCAATCTGGGCTGATTTGGGCCTGATCCAGCCATTTCAGGCCCACGGGGGTGCCCTGATGGGTTCAGCTTGGGGTGCAGCCTTCCCTGCCTCCCCGAAGGAGAGGAGGTGGGGAGGTGCCCGGCATGGGCCAGCATGCTTTCGCCCTACCCTCCCTGGGTGTGTGCTCCCCCCCCGGCTTACTTGCCCCCTTTCAAAATGGCCATTCCCTTCACAGGAACTGATCTCTGTCTGGAGATCAGGGGGCGGGGCCACCAGTCACATGGTCATTTTTAAGAGGTGCTGGAATGCCGTTCTGCTGCATTCCAGCTGAAAAAAAGCCCTGAAAATCACAGTATGAACTCCCCAAAGTCTGAAAGTTTTCATCTAGGGAGAAAAAAAAGAAAGATTAATTGTGGATTGGCATGTTGCTTGGATATGGACATGCCAAGCGAACAGGGGGGTGGGGGGGAAACAGTTTCTTTTTTTTCAGGTCAGTTACCAGAAAAGCAAAGGATCAGGCCATTTCTGGCCCTTTAGTCCTCCCTTTTTAGCTGCACTCCACAGAGGAATAGACAGCTTTATAACTGGGCCCACCCCAAATGTTCTGTTCTGACACCGGACCCATGAAAAAGAAATGCTGGGTTCCAGCATAGGTGCCCACATGGGGCCTAGAGATTTCCTGAACTTACACCTGATCTCCAGATACAGAGGTCAGTTCCCCTGGAGAAAATGGCTGCTTTGGAAGCTTCCAAATCAGAGATCAAGGGTTAGTTGCCCCTTCAGTTTCCATCTTGCTCTCCTGTCACAACCAAGGCGCCAAGGGTTTACATGATTCAGGTCCAACTAGATTAAGGTGCTATTGGACCTGAATCTTGCTGTTCTACTACAGAACGTCACGGCTACCCACCCGAAGCTATCTTTATGGTTTGAATGTAACTGTGCAGGAGCGAACTGGAGATGAACTGCAAGGGACCCGATGCTCAGCAAGGAGTTTAATGCCCTGATAATCACCCCAGCACTCTGCCCCTTTTCTCCATTAGCTGACAAGCTTGGATCAAGTTCCTTGTTTCTTATTAGCACAACCTGACACAATCACACAAGCAGCTACTCTGTATGAGCAAAGCTGCTAGAAACTGTGCTGGAGATAATGTCTGGAAAAGCATCGAGATGAGTCAGTCAAGAGCTCACCTGGAGTGCATATGTGTGTGTGTTATGTGCCATCAAGTCACCTCTGACTTACGGCGACCCTATGAAGGAAAGAACTCCAAAATATCCTATCTTTAACAGACTTGCTCAGATCTTGCAAACTGGAGGACGTGGCTTCTTTTACTGAGTCAAGGCAACTAGTTTTAGGTCTTCCTCTTTTCCTACTGCCTTCCACTTTTCCTAGCATTATTGACCTTTCCAGAGAATCTTGTCTTCACATGATGTGGCCAAACTACGACAGTCTTAGTTTTGTCATTTTAGCTCCTAGGGAGAGTTCAGGCTTGCTTTGATCTAGTACCCACTTATGCGGACATTCAATTAAAGCAAATTACCCGGCGGTCATATTCGTGTCAACTTTCTCAGCAGTGTACCTGGTGCAGACATTCAGGACCCACAAACCCAACAAGAAAAACAAATTTGCCATCAATTCTTATGCTCCACTGTTGGCTTTGGTGATAAATGTAAACGGCGGGAGCAGTTTGCCATGTGGCAATTGTTATGTGTGGTTTTCCACCCTTTCTGAAGATTGGCAATTCTGATGGTTGTTGTGGGTTTTCCGGGCTGTATTGCCGTGGTCTTGGCATTGTAGTTCCTGACGTTTCGCCAGCAGCTGTGGCTGGCATCTTCAGAGGTGTAGCACCAAAAGACAGAGATCTCTCAGTGTCACAGTGTGGACAAGATCTTGGCAGGTCATTTGTATCTACTCAGGAGGGGTGGGGTTGAAATTCACAAGCATAAGCAAAACTTCAACAGGAAAGAAGAAACCTTAAGAATGAACAGAGCATGGTTTCCAGTTCTGAAAAACACCAGGCTAACAAAACACTCGACACCCGACAATAGCCCTGCAGAGAAGATTAGCACATCAAGCACCAATCCATATGCAAAAGAACTCCTCAGGATACAGTGAAGCCTCCCGCCATTAGCATTCCACACCCTGGGAAACCCTTACAGGATGACTCAGCTCAACCCCACCCCTCCTGAGTAGATATAAATGACCTGCCAACACCTTTTCCACACTGTGACACTGAGAGATCTCTGTCTTTTGGTGCTACACCTCTGAAGATGCCAGCCACAGCTGCTGGCGAAACGTCAGGAACTACAATGCCAAGACCACAGCAATACAGCCCGGAAAACCCACAACAACCATCGGTCTCCGGCCGTGAAAACCTTCGACAATACATTGGCAATTCTGTCTACCTCTTTTCACCTCTCTGCAAAGGCTGCCCAGCCCCCACTCCAGAGTCCCATTTACAAGGTGTCTGGTTACATACCAGAGCAGAGAGCGTAATTGCTATGGGTGCAGCTGTCTATTTTCTATCTGCTGAGTTGCCCATCCATCTACCGTTCCCGCATCATCATCAGCTGCATCTGTTGTGAACGTCCATTCATCATCTCTTCTGTGTGTCTATCCATCACCCATCTACATATCTGGTTTATCTGTTACTAGCCGGGACACTTCACTTGCCACCCATCTGTCAAAATGGATCCTTCTTCCGTTGTTGATTTTGTATGTTCTGCTAGTATCTTAGAGCCAGAGCTGAGGTTAGGGTAGGATTTTACGGGCCTCGCCCCTGCTGCTTCAACCTGGAAATCTCTATTTTCGTTTGGTTTCTCCCTTGCGCAAATTGGAACTATGGTTCTTTATTTTGTGTCAGTTTTTTCTTCCCTCACACTGAATTTCTCCATTGAATGTACAAATACTTAAATGTTATTTGTTCATTAATATATCAGCAATGTACATATACAGGAGGGGGGATCCATGAAACTTGTGGAGCTGGAGAAATCCTTTTTCTTCTCTGGCCTTCATTTCTCACCCCTTTCTTCCATTTTCCTCTGCTTCCCCCTCCACTTCCCCCCACAATCTTAAACCTGTCTATTCATCTTCTCCTACCACAGACCGTCTATCAGTTTCATAGTGGAGTAAATAACTACCAAAATATCACAAGGCTACCTCACAAGATCTCTGCAGCCATTTTAGGTTGCCAAGGCAACCATAGGCGGTTGTCTATGTTGCCTAGGCAATCCATGATGGTTGTCAGGATCTCATGAAGTAGCTTGTGAGATTGTATTCGTATTTCTCCCCTGTTTTTTTGTTAAGTATGAGATTTTCCCTCACTACAAATCTTGATGTTTCCCCAGATTTGCATAAACATCTTCTCAATCCATACTTACTCCATCATGCAAATTAAGTAAATTGTAAATTAAGTAAATTGTAGTGTAAATTCCATACATAGCAGCAAAGAGCAGTGGATGGAAACCATTGAGAAAAAACATAAATAAGTGTTAAAAGTGAAATATGGAACATTTGCTCAGGCTTAAAAGAAGCTTAGGTCTTGTCATTGCAGTAGTTGAAAAGAGCAAGAGTCCAGTAGCACCTCTAAGACTAACAAAATCTTCAGATACAGGTGTCTGAAGAAGTAAGCTGTGACTCACAAAAGCTCATACCCTGCCACAAATTTTGAATTCAAGGGACACCATTAGAACACAAATGACCTTGAATATTTCATAAAATATTGTCAGGCTGTCCTGCAATGTTTTGCCAAAATTTACTTTAATGCAATGGGTTTGGGGGGCTCAACGGTACAGGTGGGGTCTTGAGTTCCCCCAGAATTACAACTGATCTCCAGGCTAGAGAGATCAATTCCCCTGGAGAAAAAAGTTTCAGGAGGGTAGCCGAGTTGGTCTGCAATCGAAGAGCAAGATCTGGGTCCAATAGCGTCTTAAAGATCAACTGGATTTCCAAGGTATGAGCTTTTTGAGGGGTGATTCTCTCATACCACATCCATGCTGAGTTCTCTCTATTCCCCCAACTATAGCCTACCCAGGCTCTCCCCCCTTCCAAAATCTCCAGGAATTTCCCAGCTCAGCCCTGGCAACCCTCTACCTAATGGTTTTGTGAATTGTAGCTAGAACTGAACATTTGGAACAGGGTAAATGTTCCCATTTTGTCATTCAGACTTTTGATTGAGACATTTCAAAGCAAAAACTGAATTTGCATTCTGAATGTGAAGTTTGTTACTGGAAGTTTGACTGCTGGCACTTTTTGATTCTTTGAGTTTGGCAGGTTTTAAATATGAAATTTCATAAGCTGTCAACCAGCAAATACCAATTACTATTGCATGCTGTTTGTCAAATGGGACATGAAAAGTCTTACCCTTTGCATGTCAGATAATCTGATAGTAATTAGTATTGCTTATAAATAAATATTGTCAAAATTGATTTTGCAGTTGTTGGCATTCCCAGATCTTAACGTTTTGATTCTAAATTCTTTGCAAATGGATCAAGCATTAGGGATATACCCATGTTTTGTGTTTTGTTCAATTTCTTTATCCATTTAAAGCCAGTTTGTTGTAGTGGTTAAGAACGTGGGAGCCAGGTTTGATTCCCCACTCTTCCACTTGACGCCAGCTGAGTGGCCTTGGGCTAGTCACAGTTCTCTGGAGCTCTCTCAGCCCCACCCACCTCACAGGGTGTTTTGTTGTGGGGATAATAATGACATACTTTGTAAACCGCTCTGAGTGGGCAATAAGTTGTCCTGAAGAGTGGTATATAAAATGAATGTTGCTATTATTCTTATCATTATTATTATTATTATTTATGTTTTTAATACAGTTTCCGTTTTCATTCTGACGAGTTAGCCAGTTGCAAAACAGCAAAAAGTCCAGTAGCACCTTTAAGACTAACCAACTGTATTGTAGCATAAGCTTTCGAGAACCACAGCTCTCTTCATCAGATGCACGGAGGGTATGAAAAAACTGGCCAGAGATATATAGGTGGTGAGGGGAAGGGGTAGAGGGTGGAGGGAGTGAGGGCCATGTAAATGCAAACCAATTGCAAAAGTCATGAGAGAGGTGGAGTGCGTAATCCAGCTGGGTGGAACCCCTTCCCTCCATTGCTGAATATGAACGGAATGCCAGAAGGCAGTTACTTCTGATAACGAGATAACCATCCAGAGTCTCTATTCAATCCAAGTCCGACTGAGTCAAATTTACATATGAATTCCAGTTCAGCAGCTTCTCATTGGAGTTTGTTTTTGAGGTGTTTCTGTTGAACTACAGTGACCTTTAAGTCCTTGATGGAGTGTCCTGGTAGATTGAAGTGTTCTCCCACTGGTTTCTGGATGTTGCTCTTTTTCATGTCAGATTGGTGCCCATTTATTCTTTTGCATGGAGACAAACCAGCCAAGCAGGTGGACCCTTGGTATCCGTGAACTAAAAGCAGTTTTTGCCTTACGCTGTTGAACTTTAAGGCCAGTTTTTAGTTGATGAACTTTGCATTTATTGTATTTATGGAATCTATTTATATTTATTGTATATTTATTGTATCAATATCAGCACTAATTGGGGTATGTTACAGCACATGAGCATTTTATATATTCACTAGTTATTATATACTATTAAGAGCTGTGAATGCCTTGTGAGTATTGGATTGTATTTATTGCGTGTGTTCCTTGGTGCAAGTTTCCTTCTGTTTGGTAGTTGGCTGTTGGACCTCCTTGGCTTTTGCTTTTCCAAATTATGTAGGGTTGCCAACTCAAGATTGGTAAATTCCTGGGGATTTGGGGATGGGGCTTAGGGAAGACAGGACTTGTGGAGTGGAGGGACCTCCGCAGTGTATATTCCATAAAGTCCACCCTCCAAAGTGGTCTCTGCAGTGTGGAGATCAGTGGTAATTCCAGGTGAACACCAGTCCCTACCTGGAGGCAGGTGACCCTGCTGTTGATTTTGTGGCCGTTTCATTTTCTAGAAACGGTATTTACTTAAAATAGTGATTGCTTTTAAAGTAGAAAAATGGATTTTAAAAAAAATCAAATCAATATTTCAAGAATATCTGCAGAGACATTTGAGAATGTGGGGGGGATCCTTTTCGTTTCCACTCTGTGTGCTCTGTTTTCGCTCAGCTAAAGAGCATATTTACACAAGTCTCATTTTACAACTGGCCATTGATCCAAGGCAGAGTTATGCTAAGGTCCCACTGGATTTCACCCCCTGAATATTGCATGCATCCAAATCCTTCGTGCTAACATTGAGAACCAAAGGAATCCAGCCGCCTTCCAAAGACGGCGGCTTGCCTCGCACATAAAAGATAACATGCTTAGTAGCATATTCCCTTATCTCTGTCAAGGGATGAGCAGGGAGGTCGATTCTGATGCTCCGTACATAGGCTATGAGAGAGGTAATGACGTGAAATTAAGGAGCTGTATTGATGTGTCTTTGTAAAATAAAGAAAACACAGATTCCTTGAAGCCTCTGGGAATTCACTCCCAGAGAATCTTCTAAGCTTGCATGGATTTTTTTTCTCCTGTAACTTTTGCCAGAGTGCCTGTAATATTTTTAATGCTGGAGGGAATTTAGTGCATGAAATCAATGGATATAACATATTCGAGTTTATTCGTGGAGAATGAGGTGGGCATTTGACCCATCATAGCAGTGGTTTATGGAAGGAGAGTAAAGCAAAAGAGAGAAGATTCCAAGGAGAGCTGACGCCTCCGTTTTTCCAGAAGTGAATTTCCAAAAGAAATTCAGATGGTTCAACTTGTACAAATTTCCTGTAGGATTTTTGTAGGGTGCAAAAAGCAGATGGATAAGATTAGGGACATTTGGCAGGGTGGAAATAAAAGCTTGCTCCGTTGTGGTATGCCAACCCTGGATCAGACTGCTGGAGGTAGAGAGGAAAGCCCCTAGCATAGTGGTTAAGTGACTGGGTTGCAAATCAGCATTCTGCTGGTTCAAATCCCACTACTGCCATGAGCTGTGCAGGTGGCCTTGGGTAAATGGTTGAGATGCAAATCAGCACTCTGCTGGTTTGACGCCAACTACTGCCATGAGCTCAGCAGGTGGCCTTGAGTAAGTGGTTAGGCTGCGAATCTGCACTCTGATAGTTCAACTCCCGCTACTGCCATGAGCTCTGCACGTGGCCTTGGGTGAATGGTTGGATTGCAAATCAGCACTCTGCTGGTTTGACTCCAACTACTGCCATGAGCTCAGCAGGTGGCCTTGCGTAAGTGGTTAGGTTGCGAATCTGCACTCTGATAGTTCAACTCCCGCTACTGCCATGAGCTCAGCAGGTGGCCTGGGGTAAACTGCTCCTCACAGCCCAGCTCTCCAGCTGTATTGAAGGGATAATAATAACGCTAACTTTGTTCACTGCTTTGCATGGGGCACTAATCTGTCTAGAAGAGCATATGCAAGCATAGTTGTTTTTTTTTTAAGGTAGGGCGAGGCTGTTCTATAAATCGGGCTTTTCTATGGGAGTTTCCTATGCTGCTTTCTTATCACGTAACTGGAAGAATAAGAAATAGCTCCAAAAGAAAGGTACTGCTTTGAGTCGATTCTCAAAGACTTCTCTACACAGAAGGTGAGGCTTGAGTTTGCTATGTGAACCGTGCCTGGCATTTGGCAAAATGTGGCAAGTGGTGGTGTCCGAATCCCGCAAAAGACATCCCATCTTACACTATTTTCCTTGTGCTGAGCTTCACCTTCCTGTAGGAAATCTACTTAATTTTCCAATTCCTGATGATCCTCTTTTGTGCAGCTGTATTTCCCGTACTAGCAGTTCCTGAAGGTGTGCACATTTTGCTCCTTGTCACACTGCATCATGGGGCCTGTAGTCTTTGCGCTGTATAGTAGTTGTTTCATCCAGTATATTTCAATTCTTGGAAAGATTGCCACAAAATAATGTATTTGAAGCAATTTGATGAACTGTATGAATCCTGAGTATTGCTATTAAAATATAATGTGTGAAGTGTCCTTCAGAGAGGCTCTGAAAATGGAAACAGAGATTTTATAGGACTGCTCTTCTCTATGGATTCTTGATGCTGTCAGACCCTTAAACATTTTTCAGTTAAGTGCTAAGTGTAGTTTAATCATACCCCCTCCCCTTTAAAGCTGAGTTTCTCAGGACTCTGGTAATAAGAGAATGGGAGCAATATAAAGTTGGTTTCAAGGTGGCAACCACAAGTTATACTTTTATCCAGGGGTCATTTCGTAGAAAAAGAGCTGGAGGAACTCATTAGTATAACTGATTTGCATATGCCACACCCCCTGACATCACCTATCCTGGCTGTTTTGGACTCAATCCTGGCCATTCAGGGCTGAAATTGGGCCCAAAATGGTAAAAAGGAGCTGAAAATGGCCAAAAAGGGGCCCCAAATGGTCAGAATTGGGCCACTGCTGAGTGGGAGAGTGATCCATCACCCGGCAGAGGCCCAATCTGGGCCGTTTCGGCCCCAATCAAAGCTGAAACAGGCCCAAAATGGCTGAGAGTCAGGTGGGCGGGGCCACCTGACATGTGACCTCTTTGAGGAACTGCCGGAACTGCGTTCCTGCACATTCCCCCTCGAAATGAGCCCTGCTTTTATCATATATGATGCATTTTCTGCTTGCGAACTGTCAGGGACTGGTTGGGAGGGCTGACGGGCTGTGCTTGTAAGTCCAGGCTGGACTTGGGGGCTGCTGCTGTCTCTCCCCCCCTTTTCCTTCTCACATTCAATGCATGTCTACAATCCATTGTTACAGCAGAGATTCCGTTCCCATTATGATAACAGGTCTGGCTAAATCTATTAATCTATGCATTGAGCCTTCCGCCTCCTTGCTGCAAAATGCTCCCAGCGATCTCTCTGAAAAGCAAATTCACTCACTGGAGGATGAATTCCTTCTTGCTTTGAGGCCCACTGACTTTATCCCAAGTCCAATAAAAATTACCATATCTGAGTCGAGGGCGGGGGGGGGGGACTCAAATGGGTGAATTGCAAATCCTCAGTAGGTCTGACACTGTTAATTTTGGGAGCATAAGCAAAGCAGTGTGGTGTTGGCTTGGTACAGAAACAACAGGCTTGGTCAGGAGGGAGGAAAAATGGTGTGGGCAGCTAAGGGGACGATGGACGGATTCTTTGTTTCCGATGTGTGCTGATGGGAGCGGGGAGTATTGCTAGTTCTGCCAGATACTAAGAGCCAAGCTAGAAGTGACGAATTACACTTGCCTGGCAAGTGAACACACTCAGAGCCAAACTACAAGTGACGTCTTACACAGGTTGGACACTAGTCGGCTTCCCTCAAGTTTTGATAGGAAATGTAGGCATCCTGGTTTTACAGCTTGGCTCTCCATTACAGCTGCAAGACCAGGATGCCTACATTTCCCATCAAAACTTGAGGGAAGCCGACAAGTATCCAACCTGTGTAAGACGTCACTTGTAGTTTGGCTCTCACGTATATTCCTCCCTGTTCACTTGCCATTCACTTGCGCTCCACTTGATCAAGGACAGGGAGGAATACACGTGAGTCTGTTCACTTGCCAGGCAAGTGTCATTCGTCACTTCTAGCTTGGCTCTAAGAGAAGGTGAGCTGCCCTGGACATTAAAGGCCTCTCGCTTCGCCTGTTGATTTGCATCAGGCAGTTCTGCGTTCTCCAGCTTTGAACACTACCATGTTCCTCTTTGGATTGCAGCCTAGAACTTGCTTCTTTCCCTCTTCTCCTTACTTTTAGAGGAGGGGCTATTGCTCAGTGGTGTAGCCTCAGCTTGGCGTGCTGAAGGTCCCATCTCCAGAAGCTCCGGCATCTCCAGTTGAAAGGACCAGGCAATAGGTGATGGGAAAGACCTCTGCCTGAGACCTTGGAGAGAGCCAGCGGCAATCTGAGTAGACAATACTGCCCTGGATGGTCTAGTGGTCTGATTCAGCATAAGACAGAATTATGGGTTTGTGTGTACATATGTGTTCCATGTGTGGAATTTTCTTAGGGGTGAATTCCATAGAGGAGGCCACATTAGTATGTTGCAGTCAGCAGCAAAGAACCTTGTGGCACTTTCCATGGTCATAGATCCAGAGGAGTTAGCCGTGTTAGTCTGTAAATGCAAAATAGTAAAGAGTCCAGAAGCACCTTTAAGACTAACCAACTTTATTGTAACATAAGCTTTCAAGAACTAGAGATGGGCACGAATCAAAATACAAACCAAAATTCATGATGAACCGGGCCAGTTCATGGTTTGCGAACCAGTGGTTCGTCAGATCCCATTTCTGACGAACTGCCACAAACTTTAGGCTGGTTCATTTGGTTCATTTTTTTGGTTCGTAACTGCAGACAGCCTGGTGCTGATCAATCAGTTTCCTAGGCAACAGGGTATGGACTTCCTGCAGACCTTCTGCTGACCCGGAAGTGACAATTTTCTGACCTGGATGTGACGTTTTCACGAACCAAACGAACCGGTTCAGGAACGGGGGCAGGATAGTGAAAGTTCGTGGTTCGTGGTTCGTGAAATTTGACAAACCACGAACCACATTGTTCTTTTTTTCTGGTTTGTGCCCTTCTCTATCGAGAACCACAGCTTTCTTCTACCAATGCATCTGATGAAGGGAGCTGTGGCTCTTGAAAGCTTATGCTACAATAAAGCTGGTTAGTTTTAAAGGTGCTACTGGACTCTTGACTATTTTGTGGCACCTTGAAGATGTAGACAATTATTTTGGCACAAGTATTCCTTAAGAAGATGCTCTTTCATTCAGAGTGATGCAGGATGCTCAACTCAATGGATTGGGGTAGATTGGTTCTACCCAGCAGGGCTGTTGTGTTTGTGGATTGGTCCCTGTTGCATCAGATATGCACAGTGGGATGTAGTCTTTAGAAGCTCCTGCCACCGAAATTGTTTTTAAGGCGTCACAAGACCCCCATTGCCTTTGGAGGTTGGATGTGTTTGTGCAGGCTGACACCACAATCTGCAAAAGTGCTTCTACGGCCTTTTTTCTGTTAGCTTTCTGAGATCTGCAGTGCTGCCCATTTACTAAGCTAAATCCACCAGCTATGTTCTGCAACCCACTGGAGCTTGTAGATCCAGTTTTCTGATGCCCGGGTCAGCAAACAACCGTGGGGCTTCTTTGCAATGGATTTTTTGCAGCTCTGAAACTGGGGCATTTCCCCAATGTTGGACCCATGAAAGAAATTATTTGGGAGAAGGGAGGTGCCAAAATTGGTAAAAAATTAGTATGTTTTTGAATGATTTTTGCTCAGCCCAAATTCTTGTCTGTCTGCCAATACATATTTTGTGCGTTAGAGGAGAGACAGAGAGAATAATACATGGCCGATGTTTGGTTTATACTGAAACCATGCAAGATTGTGAATACTCAAATATATATATTTCCCTGCAGCCCAAATTGACATTTGTGAATGCAGACAATCAAATTTAGGTGACTTGTGTCAACATTCATCAATCTATCTGTTTTTTTATTTACATTTTTATTATAATATTTGCATTAAAAAGCAATTATTGAGGCCAGACATATAGACACATGTGCATTTCACATGACCTGATTTTTTACATCCATCATGTCAATTGCCCAGTGACTTTAATTAAGAGGCATTCGTTGCTATAATAAATGCTGGTGTATGGTTGGATTTTTAGACGTTTTCGACATTGCCTTGAGATTCTGAACAATCGCAATGTCTGAATCCAATGTACAAAAGAAAAATAGGAGAGAAACACACACCCTTCCTTCTCCTTCTTACATGAATATCATGCTTTGCAGATGGTCTATCCCAGGGCTGTTTCCACATGGCTTACCTTCCCTCGGAACGACCTGGAGCATTGTGCAAAAAACGTGGAAGATCGCGTTTTCTCACACTAAACAAACGA
Organism: Eublepharis macularius; assembly: GCF_028583425.1. Classification (NCBI taxonomy): domain Eukaryota; kingdom Metazoa; phylum Chordata; class Lepidosauria; order Squamata; family Eublepharidae; genus Eublepharis; species Eublepharis macularius. The sequence goes on from NC_072798.1 coordinate 6,626,238, forward strand.
CGTCACGCAAGTCTCATGCAAGAAAACATGACCTTCTGTGTTTTTTGCGCGATGTTCCGGGTCGTTCCGAGGGAAGGTGAGCCGTGTGGAAACGGCCCAGATTTTAGATGATCTTAGGGTCCCAACTAGACATGCCAGACATCCCCAGATTCTCTGTGGGGAAGTGGCATCATTAAAAAAAAGTACGTTCCCAATAAGGTTGCCAGCTCCTGGTTGAGAAATTCCTGGAGATTTGGAGGTGGAGCCTGGAGAGGGTGGGTTTGGGGGGGGGAGGGAGTTCCGCTGGCTGTAATGCCGTAGAGTTCACATTCCAAGGCAGCCGTTTTCTCCAGGGGAAGTGATCTCCGTCACCTGTTGTAATTCTGGGAGATCTCCAGCCACCACCTGAAGGTTGGGAAACCTAATTCCCAGCCAGGAACTCCTTTAAACCATGATAAAGGGCCCCGATTCTGGCTGAAATCACCATGGTTGTGGGGGAGGAAGGGATCTTGCCTCCTTCTGGACTATTTTTCCTTTCTGAAACAGCACCAGGGAGAGCATACAAGCAAATAAGACTTGCATTTGTTCTTATGCCCTGTATCTGCCTGTTAAAATTCATGACGAAATGTGGAACTAATATTTTCATTGTTTATGAAGTCTCTGAGCTGTTGAGATATCAGGTTGTTAGGTATGTCTTTTTTGTCCTCACGTTTGTTTTTTGAGAAAAGACCACCTGCCCCCATGGTGGCGAATTTTTGTACCCATGTGTGTCGCACCAAAGCCTTGCAAACCGCTTTGGTGAGCAGCGACTGGCTGTTTTCTAAGGCAGAGCAGCTCCCACACTAAAGTCAGTTCATTAAAGAACATGGATCATTGCGGGTGAATGTCTGCAGCTCTTATGTCTGGGCTTCCTTCCAATGCATCTAAAAAGCAAAGCTCTGTGTCCAGAGAAATCAACGTATCGCTTTTTAAAGATTCTTCTTGGTTAATCTCCAGTCTATGAGGCACTGCTGCTCACAGCATCTGAGCTTGGCAACAGTTACTCCAAGTCGCGCTGTCTCGCTGAATTCTACGGCTAGAATAGAGTCAATCTCTCTCCCTATTGACAGGGAGTTCGTGAACCTAAAACTCAAGCCCCAAACTCTTTATTTTAATAGTAAAACAAATTTTTCGTTTCCTCCTTATTGTAGATTTAAATGCAGGGTGGCAAACATTTTTTTTGTTGTTCAGTGATCCAGGCTTCTAATTGAGGGGCTGGTGTTGTAGTAACATTTTAATAGTGTGTTTTAGCCTGGAAACCGGTATTTGTTCCAAGCTGCCGAATGATCTATGTTTTTGTGCTCTGTTTGGTTGTTTTATGCTGAGTTTTAATTAAGAATTTTAAACAAAGTTTTCTGGGGGTTTTTTATGTTTTCTTTTGTAATCAGGGCTGTTTCCACACTACTCACCTTCTTCTGAAACAGGGTGCAACATTACAAAAAACCCGCAGAAGATAGCGTCTTCTTGTGCGAGTTTTGCGCGATGTCACGCAAAACTTGCGCGAGAAGACGCTATCCTCCAGGTTTTTTTCATGACGTTGCGCCCCGTTCCAGAAGAAGGTGAGTAGTGTGTTAACGGCCCTGGTTTGAGCAGGTTTCATGGAGAGGTTGCATATCAATTCTTGAAATAAATAAGTAGATCCATTGGATATTAGACCATCACATTGTTTTCATTATTAAAGTGTACTATTAGGAGTCAGAATGTGCATCTATTTATTCTGCATAAATTTTGCTCCTCAGATTTGGCTGATTTACTTTCCTTTTTGCCCTTCCATGCGTGGCAAGTAGAAGGTCTGGTTCAAATCCTAGCTTTTCAGTTAGAATGGTCTTATGCAATGGAGCTGTGAAAGACTGCTCTCTGCTGAGATGATGGAGACCAGTCTTACTGGCCCAAATGGATCAACGGTCAATTGTTTGCCAACCTACTGATCATTGCAACACTTTAGTTTCCCTGAATCTGTTTTCCTTTGCAAAAATTCATGGAACATTTAAACCCTCAGAGTGTTTCTGCTCTCCCACTGTGGTGGAAGACCTCCCACTGGCAACCTGGTAGGCCCCAAGGATAGTACTGGTCAGCACTTTTTTTCTGGGAAAAGAGGTGGTGGAACTCAGTGGGTTGCCCTCAGAGAAAATGGTCACATGGCTGGTGGCCCCGCCCCCTGATCTCCAGACAGAGGGGAGTTGAGATTTCCCTCCGCACCACATGGCGCGGAGGGCAATCTCAACTCCCCTCTGCCTGGAGATCAGGGGGCGGGGCCACCAGCCATGTGACTATTTTCAAGAGGTTCTGGAACTCCGTTCCCCCGCGTTCCCCCTGAAAAAAAGCCTTGGTACTGGTGAGTATCATAGTGCCCACGGGCACCATGTTAGGGAACTCTGATGTAAGTGATTTTCCCCTGAAGCCTTGAGTTCTAGTCCACAAACGTTTGTGCTGGAATAAATTTTTGTTAATCTTTCAAATGCCACCACACTCCTGTATGGTATAACACTGGAGCACATGAATGACTGGAAAGATGCTGTGGAACCCAAAAGCAGCAGTTGATGTTGGTGGCAAGGTGGTCAAAAGCTATGACCAGGGCCTTTTTTCTAGGAAAAGAGGTGGTGGAACTCAGTGGGTAGCCTTCGGAGAAAATGGTCACATGGCTGGTGGCCCTGCCTCCTTTTTTTTAAAAAAAAATTTATTGGTGAGTATAAATTCCAAATTTAATACATACATTCCCTTAATGTGACACTGAGAGATCTCTGTCTTTTGGTGCTACACCTCTGAAGATGCCAGCCACAGCTGCTGGCGAAACGTCAGGAACCACAATGCCAAGATCACAGCAATACAGCCCAGAAAACCCACAACAACCATCGTTCTCCGGCCGTGAAAGCCTTCGACAATACATTGTTATTTATTTATTTATTTATTTATTTATTTATTTATTTATTTATTTTATACCCCATCCTCCACACAGATGGGCTCAGGGCAGCTAACAACTTTCAAAAATACATTAAAAGTAAAAAAAAAACATATAATCAACAATAATTTTTTAAAACTTATTAAAATAGTCCAGGAGCAGGCCATTTAAACAAATATTGGGAGTCCATATATGGGCATAGCAGATGGCTGAGGGCAGCCCCAGAAAAAGTGGTGGTCTTAGATGGAAGAAGGAGGACGCCTGCTGGCACTCAGCCAAAGGCCCGGCGGAACATCTCCGTTTTACAGGCCCTGCAGAACTGTAACAGGTCCCGCAGGGCCCGGATCTCCAGCGGGAGAGCGTTCCAGCAGACTGGGGCCAGGGCAGAAAAAGCCCTGGTCCTGGTTGAGGCCAGACGGATGTCCTTTGGGCCAGGGACCACCAGGAGTTGCTTGTCTGCAGAGCGCAACACCCTGCAGGGGACGTAATGGAAGAGGCGGTCCTGCAGGCATGCAGGTCCCAGTCCGTGAAGGGCTTTAAACACCAAGGTTAACACCTTGTTCAACCTATCTTCTAGGACTTGTCTAATCCTAATGGCACAACTGGATATTATGGCTGCTGTTATATTCGTGGCACTTAAAAATGCAGTTTGGTGGGATCTGGCGCTGTTGTTTCTCCCCCTGTGCAGGGGACAGTGGACGCCCTGGGGACAGTGTAACATCTGTTTGTTCCTCGAAGATGTTGGTCATCTCATCTCATGATGATGTATTCCATAAGCGAATTATCTCATGCAGGAATAAGCGCTTTTGTCTGTCTGGAGTCTCCAGCCAGTGCCAATCAATTCCATTGGGTGTCCCTGAATATTATGAGAAAGGAGAAAAATGCCTCTCTCATGTTTTTCTGTGCACCATTTATAATTTTATGATCTGTTATATCCCTCTTTGATTGTATTGTTGCTATACTAAAAAGCTCCAACGCGGTAGTCTTTCCTAACTAGAAAGCCCCCTGCCTCCTCCCTGGTGGTGAACTAGCTTAAAAGACTCTTCATCTCTTCCCACACAACCTGAGTCGCAAAGATTGTTTTCTAATTTGGTTATTAAACGCTATCAGTGTTCATATTACCTCTTTCCGGTGCCAAATTCCAGCTGGCGTTGAGCTCGGTGAGCGCTCTGGGATGCTTCTTTGAAGGCTGAGCCGCAACGTCAGGCAGCTTTATTATTAGTGGTTTAGGGTTTTGTACTTTTGTTCAAAAAACCATCTTGTCCTTATTTTTCCCTCTCTCCTCTAGGAAGAAACTTCAGTCAGGTCATTCCGGCAAGAGCGGGCACGGCTGTCCCTTCAGGGAGCAGGTTTTAATTTGGCCATCACTTCAAACTGAGGACAGATTTTATTTATCTGTAACCCGTTAACACACAGGCTTTAGAGCCAACTTTTCTAAATTTCCTGAACAGCTGCTTGCAGAGGCCTTGTGACAAAATCCTGCCCCCCCCTCCAAAGCCTGCTAGTAGCTTATATATTAGTGTTTTGTTCCTTTGAACCCTGACAAAAAAGACAGACCGCTTCATCATTCCTGATCTTCTCTAGAGTATGTGCAGGGGGCTGTTGGGAACATTCGTATCATGTGAGGCGACAGCTAGACTGAAATTTGGTCAGTGCAGTGCGGTGGCGGAGTAGGCTTACCAGCCTCCAGGTGATAGCTGGAGATCTCCTGGAATTACAATTGATCTCCAGGCAACAGAGATCAGTTCCCCTGGAGAAAATGGCTGCTTTGAAGGGTGGACTCTATGGAATTATACTCCATTGAGGCCCCTCCCCTCCTCATACCCCACCCTCTTCAGGCTCTGCCCCCAAATCTCCAGGAATTTCCCAGCCTGGACCTGCCAACCGTATGGTGGAGCCTTGAGGTTCCATATGTGCCCCAGAGGACACACTGATCAGGAGATAAACAACTATTGGTGGCCCCTGGCCCCAGGGAGGCCCGCTTGGCCTTGACCAGGGCCAGGGCCTTTTCGGTCCTGGCCCCAACCTGGTGGAACTCTCTGTCAAATGGGCCCAGGGCCCAGCAGGATTTATTATCCTTTTGCCAGGCTTGTAAGACAGAGATGTTCCACCAGGCGTATGGTTGGGGCTGAGCTGGGCCTCCACCGGCTGAATAGAGGAGATCGGGAATGGGATCCCTCCCTTTTCGAGGCATCCACCGTCTAGTCCCTTTTTTAATGATGGTTTTAGGTGGTAGACTGACTGCCCCTGACTGGCTGACTGCTGCTATTTTTGTATACTCTTTAATATTTATACTGTATTGTTGTTTTAAACTGTTTTAAAGTATGCATTTTAACGTAACATTTTTATTGAATGTAATCTGCCCGAGCCTGCCTGTGAGAGGAGGGCGGAATAAAAATTGAAAAATAAATAAATAAATAAATTGAATGGGCTGGGAAATGTACGTGGAGGATTCCTTTTTATATCCCACTCATCCCATGCTAATCGGACATTAGCACGACAGGGAAGAAAGTTCGACCTCCTCTCTTTGCTTGCTGTGCTAGTTTTCTGTTTGCAGGGAGTTTTTAATAATTGTATTCCTCAACTTCTCAACAAATACACATAGCCATAAGTAAGAAAACATTTAAAAAAAACATGGGGGGGGGGAAGCAAAAGGACAAATATCTCCCCCAATTAAAAAGAAAAAAATGTTTACAATTGTACATTTTTTTTTTAGTTTTAACAAGATTTTTTTGCAGTTCTTTCACCTATACTTGTGTTAGTTAATTGGAGGCTGTCAGCCTTCAATTGGGGCTTGAAGATCTCCTGGAATTACAACTGATCTCCTAATTACAAGGATCAGTTCCCCTGGAGAAAATGGCCTCTTTGGAAGGCAGATTCTATTGCATGATACCTTGCTGAGATCCCTTTTCATCTGCAAACCCTTCCCTCCCCGGGCTCTACTCCGAAATCTCCACACATTTCCCAACCTGGAGTTTTCAACCCTCCCTTCGCCATTTTGTCTGTGCAACAACCCCGTGAGGTGGACTAGGCTGAGCGATAGCAACTGGCCTCAGGCCTCCACACGAGTTTTATGGCAGAGCGGGGTTTCGAACCTAGGCTCCTCTTCCGACATTTTACGGTGCCACACTTACGTCTCTATTGGGTTTTAGTTAAGGCACGTTAACTAAACAAACTGCACGCAGAAAGCTCTCATCCAAGTTAGAGAACCAATAACTGTTTATTTATCTAAAGAAATATATTTGCATAAGTTTCGCAGAGAGAAAGAACTAGTAACTGATCTAACTAGCTAGGATGGCTTTAGATTGAAAGTAGGCCCTCTCTCTCAGGAGGAGACACCATGCTGCCTCTCCTGGTGCATGCAGGGAAGAAGGGAGAGAGGAGAGGTGGGAGAAGGGAAGGAAGTTCCCCTGGCAGGAAGGAGACTGACAGCAGCCTATCTATCTAACTGACTCTATGGTTGTTGCCTTCCTTCGTCTCGGCTGGCGGTCCTAAAGGCCTGAGTGAGAGACATTGCCAGTTCCTTCTTCTAACAGTTTCCACATGATGCCCATCAGAACTTGAGCTGCAATAGATATATTAGTATTTAAGGTGCAACAGCTTGCTATGGTCCCTTTCCCCAGACATTTGCTTACATACCCCACCCTCCCAGAGTCTTTCTACATTAATCTGTTGTGGAACAGTTGGAAATACCCTTGGAACTAGGGTGGCCTGGGACTCCCAGGAAACTGGAGCAGGGCATGGGGAAAGGATAAGGTTGCCAGCCTTCAGGTGGTAAACAAGGGAATTCAAGACCACCTAACGACAACCACTTCAATTGTAAACATTCATATAATCAATACAGTAATGACAAATTGCCAATATATGTGCAGTTCATACAATATTCAATATCCATTCATAATTCAATGTTGTATCAATACATTTATACAGTCTTTGTTGCAAGACCCATAAAGTGCTCAGTTCTAGTAAAACAACATCCGCCCTGAGCCTGCTTGCGGGGAGGGCGGAATATAAATATGATAAAATAAATAAATAAATAAATAAATAAAAATAAACTAGTTAATCGTCCACAGCCGTATAGCTTCCAATCATAAGTCCGTAAGCAGGAGGATTCAATCTGAAGCAATTCAATACATCAATATGAATGGCCAGGGAAGCACTATAGGTCATGAATCATGTAGAAAACAATATCCATCTGATGGGGAAACCAGTGAAGAACCCCGTTTCTGGAATCCCTTTCTCAAAGATGGTATATATACACTCCGATGTTTCCTTCATCCACTTTAGACTTGCACTTAAACCATCAATTGCATAACGTCAGATGCTGAATTGAGCGAAGGCTGCATCCCATCTCCATATACTCCCACCACTCATTTGAGCCCCAGTGTGGCAGGGGGTGCTTCATTGGGGGGTTTATTGGAAAAAGCAGACAAGAGGAACCCCTACTTGAAACTTCTGCAAATCTGAACCATGTTCTAATAGGAAACGTGTCCAGGCCTGGTCTATACATGCAGAAAATCAAGATGGAGTAGAAATGGACTATATAGACCGAAGATCCAGAGGAGTTAGACGTGTTAGTCTGTAGTAGCAAAATAAAAGAGTCCAGTAGCACCTTTAAGACTAACCAACTTTACTGTAGCATGAGTTTTCGAGAACCACAGCTCTCTTCGTCAGATATAGACCAAAGTGACTTGTACAGTTGGCCGATATATTGGTATAGCTATCAGTGTTTTAAAAAAAAATGGATATATTGACAAGGAAAAGAAAATGCATGAATTTCCAGTAGGATTGTCTAAATGTGACAGAGCTGGGGCAAATCCACACACCCGTGGCGCGTCCTGGCATTGCGCTAAATGTTTGCTAAACACCCGGAAGCATAGCGTCTTTCTAGTGCAATTTTAGAAATCGACGCCATACTTCCAGATGTTTAGAAAGATGCTATACTTCCAGGTGTTTAGCGAACATTTAGCGCAACACCGGGAATTGCTCCGAGGGCGTGTGGATTTGCCCCAGTTCAGGTTTCAGCTATTTATTTGTTTGTTTGTTTGTTTGTTTGTTTATTTGTAACCCGCCCTCCCCGCAAGTGGGCTCAGGGTGAGGTACAGCATTGATTAAAATACAACTTAAAATCAATCAAAAAGCAGATAAAATACTGTGTCCCTTTGGGGGCAACCAGTGGGAGTGGACTCTCCATACCCCTTGTAGAGGGAGACCAGTGGAGGCCTCCATCATATCCCTGGCGGAACATCTCTGTCTTACAGGCCCGCCTAAATGATACAAGATCCTGGCAGGCCCGAGTGTCCTCGGACAGAGAGTTCCACCAGGTTGGGGCCAGGACTGAAAAGGCCCTGGTCCTGGTAGAGGCCAGCCGAACCTCTGTAGGGCCAGGGTCCACCAGTAGATGTTTTACGGTTGAATGAAGTACTCTCTGGGGCACATACAGGGAGAGACGGACCCCTAGGTATGCTGGTCCCAGTCCTTTTAGGGCTAAACTATGCATCGTGTTGGAGATCTGTAACTGAAAGTCCATTTTGGGCTTCAGAAATCAGCTGCTTGGGGAATACGTAAAGATCGGGGACTCGGGAGGGGACGGATCTGTGGCTCAGCAGGCTTGGCAGGCATAAGGTCTACTTGGCAGGCATAAGGTCTCAGGTTCAATCCCTGACATCTTCAGTTAAAAAGGACCAGGTAGGAAGCAATGTGAAAGACCTCCACCTGACAACCTGGAGAGCAGCTGCCAGCCTGAGCGGACAATACCAACCTTGATGGGTGGATGGTCTGATTTAGTATAAGGCAGCTTCATAGGTACATAGATCAGGATTTTGGTGCTGGTAAAGAGAGGCCATTTCTCCAGTAGAAAATGCCCCCTCGCACAAGCTCCTGTAAGCCCTGCTCCATATTGTCATTCCCAACAACTGCTTCTGAGAGCCAGATTATTTGCAGTGAACTCCAGTTATGGAAGTCCTATGTAACATTTAATTTGGCCCTAAGATGTGGTGTGGAAATCCTCTCCATGTGATTTTTACAGCATTTTCAAGGCTTTCTGAGCATAAGTGACAGCTAGAACCTTAGATGCAGAGGAGTAGCCGTGTTAGTCTGTAGTCGCAAAATCAAAAAGAGTCCAGTAGCACCTTTAAGACTAACCAACTTTATTGTAGCATAAGCTTTCGAGAATCACAGTTCTCTTCGTCAGATGCATGGAGGGCATGCCCTCTTTTTGATTTAGCTAGAACCTTGGAACTCAGAGGATAAATTCAACAGGATTTTAGCCCGTGAAACCTACCTTGGTGTATTTTCTCCCTTGGTCCATCACTCTGAGGGAACAGTGGATATGACAGCCAGGGGATTGAATGGAAAGAGGAAGATGAGCCGGCGAAGGAGTGCAGGGAGATTAAATAATTAGCAAATGTTTCAAGAGGCGAGATGAAAAACAAGTGCCGTGATTCATGTTTTGTGTCTACTGCCGTGCAGAACACTTTAAAGTGTCAGCCGGTGCGACAGTCAGTCTTTAAAGCCAATTAAAGTTTTATAATAAAAAAGGGAGAGCTCTGCTTTAAGGGAAAGGAAGGGAAAAAATCTTTCTATCCATTTGTTGGCTGCGATCTACTCTAAGTCTAGAAACCATGGAGACTAAAGTGCCAGAAATCCATATATAGATGAATACGCATATCCGCTTTTAAAAAGATGTGTTTTTTTAAAATAAAGAAGAAAGGCTGAAATTGAAGGCAAGCACTTAGCCACTGCTGCGGTGCATTCTGGGCCTCGTGTCACAAAAGGGCCGGGTAACGTCGTACATATCAGAGATTGTGGAAGCTTGCGGGCAAGGCCATTCAGTGCAACCTGGTACATTGATTAGCTCTGGGGTGAAGACCGAGTGCCGAAAAACTCCGTAGACTATTCTTTCCCATTTGTTTCTCTCCTGATTTTAAAGAAATCAAATTGCCTCGTTTGGAATAATGGAAGGCCAAAGGTCCATGATGCAGCAAAAGGCTTTGCCAGCCGGCAGGGTGGTACCTGTTGAGTTGCAGTCCTCCTCAAGCAGTGGAGCCACAGATGCGATGTGACTGTTTAGGCACCCGCTGCGGAAACGCCACTGAGATGTGTGTGAGCTGGTAGCCTTTTGTCTGATTTTTGGCAGGACTTTCAGGAAGGGATATGCCTAGGAGTTCCCACAGGCAAATTGGCGATAGTGCACAACAGTGCCTCTGTGCTACCAAGTTTGTATTCTGCGTCACCATTCATGGCTGGCACCACCGTATTTTGCCAGTAGTCCTCCTGGAAGCAGGGCAAACCCAGCGGAGAAACACTTACAGTTGCCAACCTTCAGATGGAGCCTGGAGTTTTCCTGGAATTACAACTGATCTCCAGACGACAGAGATCAGTTCCCCTGGAGAAAATGGCTGCATTGGAGGGTTGACTCTATGGCATTATACCCCATTGAGGTCCCTCCCCTCCCCAAACGTGACTCTCCCCAAGTCTCCAGGAATTTCCCAACCCAAAGTTGGCAACACTAGCAACATCAGATCAGCCAGAGATTGATGGATTTCCCAAACTGGGGTGGTGGGGTGACGGTAATACGTGGCTAGGCACCTCCTGGCACAGGTACAGAATAGTGGCACGCCAGATTGTATGCTTGGCATAGAGGACCAGTTCTCTGCCCACGCCAGGGAGGTGAGCCCTTTAGGTGCTGGCAGCATGACTAAAACACAGCTTGCCCGCCGTGTCTGACCAAGTACAACCCGCTTCTTTCTCTTCTTTCTCTTCCCCTGCCATTTTTTTTTTCTTTTGCCTGCTCACCAACATCTTTATAGGAAGATGCTGCGTTTTTTCCCTGTCACTTGGGCCAAAAAGACGTCCCATCTCTCTATTCATTCCACAGTCTGGCACCCAACCCTGCCCTGAACATCAAAAGCCAGCTTTCTCTTGTGGTTGCCATGTCAGTGAACAAAGATGCACCCGGCACCTCCTCCAATGGAAGTACAGTTCCCAATTTTGAGGAGCGGTGTGATGATTGGTTGACCTAGTCTCGGGTTGCCAGTTCCAAGTTGGGAAGTTTGTGGAGATTTGGGGGCAGAGCTTGGGTAGGGACCTTGAGGATGGGGTAATGCCATAAATTCTGCCCTCTGAGCTGTCATTTTCTACAAGGCAACCAGGGCTTTTTTTTTCTGGGAAAAGAGGTGGAGGAATTCAGTGGTGGAGCTCAGGACCGCACAATGACATCACTTTGGGTCAGTTGGAACAAGGGGGGAGTATTTTAAAGTTTAAATTGTCCTCGGTGAAAATGGTCACATGGCTAGTGGCCCCGTCCCCTGATCTCCAGACAGAGGGGAGTCTAGATTGCCCTCCGTGCCGCTGGAGCAATCTAAACTCCCCTCTGTCTGGAGATTAGGTGGCGGGGCCACCAGCCATGTGACCATTTTCAAGTGGTGCCGGAACTCCATTCCACCGCTTTCCAGCTGAAAAAAAGCCCTGACTAATCTCTGCAGATCAGTTCTAATTCCAGGAGACATCCAGGTACCACCTGGAGGTTGGCAACTATAATCTAGCCTAAGCCTTGCCTCTTCTGGGGAGCACATGATTCTCCATTACTTAGTCATTCAATGCATTCCTGATGTAAAGATGTGGCTGGATTGATGGTCCTCAGGGGAGGCTATATGTTTTAGCTTTGCATGAATCCCTGCTCTAAGCTTGCCATCTTCCAGGTAAGAAGTACACCTGTAACTAAAATACATGCCGATTCTTTAAGGTAAAGCTTTCCCAGTGTTAAGGCATAAGAGCAAAGTAGACATGCCATTTTTAATACAGAAGAAATGCACTTTGCTATTAGAGCTAGGCTATGAAACAGTTAGGGCGGTAGAGTGGTAAGAGGGTCCAACTAGGACTGCAGAGACCCTAAGGGTTTGGTGTAGTGGTTAAGAGCGTGGGACTTTAATCTGGAGAGCCAGGTTTGATTCCCCACTCCTCCACTTGAAACCAGCTGGGTGACCATGGGTGAGTCACAGCTTCTCAGAGCTCTCTCAGCTCCACCCACCTCACAGGGTGTTTGTTGTGGGGATAAATAATAATAACGTAACTCAGCTCAACCCCACCCCTCCTGAGTAGATACAAATGACCTGCCAACATCTTTTCCACACTGTGACACTGAGAGATCTCTGTCTTTTGGTGCTACACCTCTGAAGATGCCAGCCACAGCTGCTGGTGAAACGTCAGGAACTACAATGCCAAGACCACGGCAATACAGCCCGGAAAACCCACAACAACCATCGTTCTCCGGCCGTGAAAGCCTTCGACAATACATCAATAATAACGTATTTTGTAAACCGCTCTGAGTAGGCATTAAATTATCCTGAAAGGCAGTATATAAATCAAGATATAATCATCATCGTTGTTGTTGTTGTTATCATTATTATTAAGGAGACATGGATCCCATTCAGCCACAAAGCTCACTGCTTGACCGTGGGCTGGTCATACTCTTTCAGCCTCACCTTCTCTGCAGGGTTGTTGTGGAGGTAAAATGGAGGAAGGGAGGCCTTTGCAAACCATGCCTGTGCTTGTTGGAGAAAGTAGGAGACAGATATCCTGAGTTTGGCAAACATAAGGTTTACAGACAGACATCCTGTACATGGTTGCAAATGGACGTTGGTGATGATGGCCGGATCCCATTCTAATTGGCAGAGCTGAACAGAGAGAGGAAACCTGAGAAATCTAATCTCTCGTGGCTGCTTCCGAATCCACTCTTTCAGGCCCCTTGGCTAATGCCCCGGTTTAATTTTTGCCTTTTCCCTTCCCATTGGTGCAGGGTGTCTTTAGAGTCCAGGATCCAAAATGTACTTTGGACTGATTTAAAATTAATCCAATTAATGTCCAAAGAGCCTGGAAACCAGTCCTTTCCCCTGTCCTTTGCATGTCCCCTTTGGCTGAACTATCTCTGGGAATGTGTGGGAGCATTGCATTCTTCTCCCCAGAAGGCCTTCTGTTTATATAAGAATAGGCAAAAGAGACTGTGGCTTACTCTTCGGATGTATCTTTCAAAAGGGGTAAGGAAATTATCCTTTCAAGCCAGAGGTAATTGGATGCAGTGGTAGCTGGGAAAGGGTAGTTTAAAAAGACAGAGCCGGCGGCAGGACAAAGGCTTTGCTCTGCACTGGACCTGGGTGAAGGGGCTGTGGAATGCCAGAAGGGAAACGTCGGCTCATTATAACTTCTCCAGGTCCAAGCCCAGCTCTGGAGGCAGCTCCAGCCCATTTCCATCCCTCGCTGCCCTCTGGTTGTTGTGATCCCACACAGTTTTAGACTGGAGAGGTGAAATTGACAGAGCCTTCGGGGAGGCAAAGATGAAATTAACAAACTGTCAGTGGAGCGATCTCCGCCACCCCTTTCTTGGCGGCGCCGGGGGCAGACTACCCCCCTGCCCCCCCTTGATCCAACCCCAGCCTCACCCACCTCACAGGGTGTTTTGTTGTGGGGATAATAATAACATACTTTGTAAACTGCTCTGAGTGGGTGTTAAGTTGTCCTGAAGGGCGGTATATAAATCAAACGTTGTTGTTGTTAAGAGGGCAGCAAGTAACAAACCTTGCCATACAATAACTGAATCTGCACCTGTTGTCCCGGCTGGCATGCTCCATGGCTATTTTATAAGCTCAGCATGTCTCTGGACTGGGTACGAGGGGTACCATGTTTGAAACGGCAGTCCTATGCACTCGTACAAAGTTTCATGGAACTGCCTGCACGACGATTATATAGAACCAGGCTGTGTGGCATTTAAATTTTCAGCTGAGCCTGAAGGCAGATTGTGCATTGTTTCAGATAACTCGTCGTGTCTCCTTGTCTGTAAGCCAAATAGACTCGAGTCTCCATTAATCTCTCAACCGTGGCTAAGTCTGGCCAAATCCCTTTGGCATTTGATCCTTTCAGCAGTATATGATTGCTCCACATCGAGAAGAGGAGGGGGGGGGACCAGTTATTAATACTGGATGGTATTCATTTCCTCTCTCCTTTACCGCCCTCCGACTCCTTGTGATCAATAATGCAGCTGCATTCGATGCTGCACGCAAATGTTGCTTATTGTGTTGATACAGACATAAATATCACTATTGACACGGTCAAGGAAGCACGGCTCAGATGACGGAAGGGGCTAGAGTTACACACCGTGCGCAGATGAGAGAATCCACCGAGTCCCACTGAGTAGGTTACACCTGGATTCCTTATCGACTGACATCTACGAAGGGATGCCGAAAATTACTGTTTGGGTTTATGTGGATATAAATATTTGGTATTGACACGGTCCTGTCAATTGTAGCCTAGATGTCCGGAGGCGTTCCGGTGACACTGCGAAAAATCAAGGGTTGGTTCTAAAGTGCGGGTTTCCCCTCCGTCTGTTACTAAAGCTTCAAAGAACTGCAGCAGGTCCTTAATAATATGGGGGGAATGACACATGTTGTGTATATATACTCAGTTTAAAAAGAACAGAGCATGCACAAATTAACAAAATTGCAAAAGCTTGGGCTCCATTTTCACAGGCTTTGTGATCCGCTTTTGAATCAAGATCTACACCTTGGGAAGGTTGCTTTGCACAGGGCAAGGCACTCATATTATAGACGTTCCATGATGCCCGTAAGCGACCAGATCAAATTCTGTACCTAGTAAACTCATCTCAGCTTTTCAGAATTAATGCCAAAGAATAGTATGCTGCATATTTTAACTTCTTTTTGTAAAATTGGGACTTGCGGACAGCGGGAGAACTGTATATTGCTTCTTGCAGAATTCTGTAATCAACTTTGGAACCTGTAGCCAGTACCTCGATTCTCTTCACATCTGCACAGATCTCAGTTCTGAGGTCTCAGCTGGAGAAAGGGAAGGGGATCATATTTCAGTTTCCCTGTTCTTGGATCGGAGGACTTTGAAGATGTAAGGCAAAGCTCACTATTGCCCAGAGATGTTCCCAGGCGGTGCTAGATCCACGAATCTCCTTTTCTTCTCACTGGGGGAACCTAAGCAGCTTACATTGTTCTCCTCACCTTCACTTTATCCACACGACAACCCTATGAGGTAGGCTGAGAGTATGTGGCTGGACTGTCCAAAGGTCCCCCACCACTGGGTACCACTCCCTCAACCGCTCTGCATATGCCATACAGGGAAAGTAGAGTCTGTTGAACATGTTCTGTTGCACTGCTCATTCTATGACAAGACAACATTCAATCGCAGTGTATAACTCAAATCTTGTCAACTTTACTGGGAAAATCTGAACAACTTTATGTCTCCCTCCTTCTTGCAGACTCTTTCTAGCAGATAACTAATAGATTTGCAAAATTTTGCCTTTGGGGGTATGGGATACGCAAGCGGCTGATTGAGCCTCAATAACTTTATTTCTCTATCAGAGAAAGGTGTCATCTCTCCGCCCCCTCTACAATTTGCGCTCACAGTTTTGTGCTCGACGCACTGTATGTGCCCTCCTTACCTTTATTTTTCTTTCTTTTACTTTCCTTTATTTATTATTCTATCAATACTGTGGATTTTCCAGAGCTCATCTTCTGTCAAAATGAACTTTGATTGGCTGATTGGTTGATTGATTGATTGCTCCCCCACCAAGCTTCCACTTCCAAATGGGGATTTGAGCCTGGATCTTTCAGATCCTAGTCTAACCACTACACAACACTGCCTCTCACAATGGCATCAACCAGAAGGCTGACTACTATCTTCTCTGCACGCTTCAGTTCTTTTCAGAACAGGTCCCACTCTAATTTAATTGTTCTTCGTCCCGTTTCTGAAAAGTTTCTTCCATTTCCTGGACTCTAGAACACATTCTAGCTGGGATGGTATGCAGTGGGAAGGATGCAGAAACTCAGTGTCAGGACGAGAATTATTATAAGCAACGAACCGTCAAAGCAGGTGGATGGACGATCGGTCATCAGAAGCATTTCAAAGCTTTATTGTGCAGATGCCATGGAAGGAAAACATACTAGCCTCTCCCCTGATGTCCAAATGACTAACATTTGATGCCGTAAAGGAGTGATGCATTGGCAAAGGGCTATCCACAATGATTCATGTGAGTGCATCACTTTCCCCTTGGAACGCTGTGATGGGAGTCACTGGCGCATGTCATCGGTAGCATTCTGTCAAAAGTCAATGGATATTGCCTGCTGCTTATGGAGCCCACCCCTTCTTTTCTCAGAAACCTCACCCACATAATCGAGAGTGATGGGATCTCATATCTGTGTGGGCAGGACTGTTGTCAAAACTGCACATTCAGCTCTTCAGCCAGAGGTTTATGTTCCATTGCAGGCAGAGTGTGTATACATTTTTTCCAGCTTTGGGTCTAGAGTATTAGGCAAGTGGACTCTCTGTCCATGTGCGCCCAGGCACAGTCCAGTGACATCCACTGTGACACGATGGGGTGCCCAGGATGGCAACAGAGAGGCATGTCCAAGTTGCCTCTGGGAGATCTGAGATTTCTGAGAGAGAGTCTCTCTACGCAAGACACCTTGGCGTGTATTTGTCAAGTGTAGGGAGACACAATGAAAGCCGGGAAGCATAGTTTAAAAAGACAGAGCCGGTGGAAATCGCTCCTTGGAGGGTTTGTTAATTTCATTTTCACCTCACCAAAGGCTTTGTCAATTTCACCTCTCCAGTCTAAAACTGTGTGGGATCACAACCAGAGGGCAGCGAGGAATGGAAATGGGCTGGAGCTGCCTTCCAGAGCCAGGCTTGGACCTGGAGAGTTTATAACGGGCTGAAGTTTCCCTTCTGGCATTCCACAGCCCCTTCACACAGCTCTAGTGCAGAGCAAAGCCTTTGCCCTGCCGCCGGCTCTGTCTTTTTAAACTACCCTTCCTGGCTAACATTGCATCTCCTCCTGACACGTGTTCTTCACTTGGCAGATGTCTTGTGTAGAGAGACTCTTACAGTGCAAGCCTGAGTTACTCCGGTCTAAACCCATTGCTTTCAATGGGCTTAGACTGGAATAACTCTTCTTAGGATTGCACTGTTAGAGGCTTGTTCTGGTTTGGGAGAGGGGAACTAGGGAAAAAGGAAACTGGCTCTTCCTGTATTGCTTTGTCCTCTCCAAAATCATCAGCAAGGGAGACGTCCGGCTGTTGCTTTGTGGACAGTCTGATTTGCCCTCAGTAACCTTCAGCTCTCAGTCGGAAACTTTCCTGGAAATTCCAAAGCTGTATGTTCTTGCCTGTGGTCTCCTTATTATCCTTATTATCCTTACCTCTAAAGTGAGGTTAACCAACCAAAAGCTAGAGATGGGGCAGCTGAAGTATCTGGCTTGACTAACCAGTGAATGGCATTCTTGCTTAAAGTGAGGTTGAGATGCTGCTATTGCTTAGAGGCTATGGGCAGAGCCGGACCGAGGGGGGGCAGGGGGGTAGTCTGCCCCCAGTGCCACCAAAGAGGGGGCGCTAGGCGCAGCTGCCAGCCTTGGGAGTGCGCGGGCAGCAGGACAGGGGGTGCACTTGCCGCGCACCTCCTGTCTTACGAGGCAGGCAAAAGGCAGCGCAGGGGGGCTGGGAGGCCACCCATGCCATTCACCTGCCCTGCAGGACAGGGGGTGCATGGAAAGCCGGCCGCTCCCTGTCCTGCGGGGCAAGTGAATGATGCAGGCAGCCTCCCAGCCACTTGCGCTGCCGCCACCAGCTCCACGGTGCGCCAGGACAGCCGACTTGCTGCGGGGCAGCACGCGCTGCCCTGTGTGATGACATCACAGAAGTGATGTCATCATGCAGCACTGGGAGTGGCTGGTCTTTGGTTGCCCTGGGCGCCAGCAACCGTAGATCCGGCCCTGACTATGGGCCAAGCTACAAGTGACTAATGACACTTGAACGGCAAGTGAACAGACTCAACGTGTATTCCTCCTTGTTCACTTGCGCTCCACTTGCACTCAGCTTGAAGCAACCAGAACCAATGGCTTGAAATTAAATCAAAAGGGGTTCTATGAGATTGGTGGACAGAGTGGTGAAAGAACACGTACAGCAGGAATTGGAGTAGAGGAAGAGTAGACAGCCACATTGTAGACAATTTGAGCCAGAAAGGTAACAGACTAATATAAGGCATGCCCCCAAACTACCACTCATGGTTGCCAACCAGCCAGCATGTTATTGGCCTGACCAGTTAACTGAGAGCGGAACCACAAGTGACGCCTGACACAGGTTGGACACTAGTCAGCTTCCCTCAAGTTCTGATGGGAAATGTAGGCATCCTGGTCTTGCAGCTTGGCTCTCCGACTGCTGTCCAATGGACTTTTCAACTGTCACTTGTCCAACATTCCGCCAAGCTGCCTACATTTCCCATCAAAACTTGAGGGAAGCTGGCAAGTGTCCAACCTGTGTCAGGCGTCACTTGTGGTCCCACTCTCAGTTCTATCATGGAGACTGAAAATGCAGTACACTCCAGGTTCTTCCATGCTTCACCTTTAACTCACCGGGTTTTGCTAAGACCAGCCCTCTTGTTTCCCAAGCTTCTGCTCCTGATATTTTTGCTCCTGGCTTGACTTCCCAGATACCTCCAGGCTCCACCCTCCCTGCTAGGATCTTGCTGTAACTCCACCTCCTGGCCCAACCTGGGGTATATTTTTAAAAATTAGATATTGGAAACTCTCTGACATTGAGGAGCTAAGCCAGCCTCCCCGTGTGCCTTAAATTCGTAGCCCTCTTGGTTTGCTCTATCCAGATTTGTCTCCATGTCTTTAGGGGGACAGGTCTCCTTTGCAAAAACCCACCTGGGAGCTCAGAGCCTGTTATTTAGAGGCATAGCTGATGGTGTCCTGCTTTGAAGCTAGAGGCAGGTTATCTCAGTGCGTTTCGAGGTCCGTGCCTTTCTTCAAGCTTCGAACAGGCACAGAACAGAGCTCCCTCCTGTGCTGGTAGAACAAAAGTCCCATAAATGGAGGGGCCGGGAGAGCTGTGGTTCTGGAGACGAGGTGCAGCTGTTGAAACACAAGAGGCTTTGGGAAGCCCGTGTTATAAACCGAGGCATAAGTGGATTAATGTACTGGTGGCTTTAAAAAAAAAGCTATCTATAGCTGTACTTTAGCCTTGCACTTAGGTACCATATATTGTTTCCGGGTGGTAGTGAAACCCTATTGGCTTTGAGAGACTGATAAAAAGCCTGGCAGGGTGCCAGATCATAACAGGCCTATTATGTCCCGTCCATTGTTTCATCATAATAGTACTCCTTGCGTTTTACACAGCCCGTGACCTCGCAACCGGGGCTGAGCCGAAACTATCTATCCGACTCCAGTTTGGTTTTCATTACTGCTGGAAGAAACAGCTTCTGTTCTTCATTGTATTTTTGACAGCCGTCCCTGAAATGTTCAATCTTTCCCAGCCAACTTGGGGATGCAAAAAACGGCACTTCCAAGGAGCTGCGTAACTCTGCAGGGAACGCAGGCTTCCAGGGAGCTGTTCAGTTTCTGAGTTTTTGAGGTTTAGGATCTGACCAGTCTAGGGTTGCCAGCTCCAAGTTGGGAAATTTCTGGGGATCTGGAGGGTGAAACCTGGAGAAAGTGGAGTTTGGGGAGGGAAAGGACCTTGGCATGGTATAATTCCATAGAATCCACCCCCCAAAGAAGCCATTTTCCCCAAGGGAACTGATTTCTGTGGCCTGGAGACCAGGGCTGTTTTCACACGGCTTACCTTTTGCTGGGATGCAGCGTGTTCTCATGTGAAATTGTGAAATAACAATGTGTTCTCGTGCAATATCGCATGATAACAGCATGATCTCGTGTGAAATCTTGCGATAACAGTGTCTTCCTGGCGCGATCTCACGTGCAAAGATTCTGTATCCCAACAAAAGGTAAGCCGTGTGGAAACGGCCCAGTTGTAATTCCAGGAGATCTCCAGCCACTACCTGGAGGCTGGCAACCCTAGACCCGTCTCATCAAAAGCTCAGGCAGGTTCTTTTTATAGCCCCTCTGTAGACCCCTTCCCCATGATCACAGATGGGGCTGGGAATGGAGCAGCGGCAGTGCTGTCACCAGTAAAAATGGTGATGGCCACGATCCATTGTTTTTCCTGGCAGCAGCCTTGCGTGTACATGTGTGTCCCAGATTCTCCTACCCACTTTCCGTTTAAAAATCAGTGCATGCGGAAAAGTGGTGGAGGACTGGCTTCAGCTATACCCCGTCCCTGCCTCTTTCAAAGTGCTTAGTTCTCCTGTCCCCTTCTTACATGCCCAGGGTAATGCCAGTCACCACCCTGGAGTCAGGTAGCAATTTTCCCTAGGCCAGTTTGGCTAGGGATCCTGTGCTGTGATGTTTCTTCAATTCAAGTAGCCTCCCGGCACAGCTGAAATGTATTTAGGGCTTTAATGTTTTTCCTAGCAGTTAGCTGTTGGTGTTCCTGGAGTCTGAGAGTGGCTGTTCGTTTGCAGTCTTCTTGCAATGCCAATGAATTGAATTATTTACTAGGTGGGGCATCTGAATGACTTAGTGAGTATCTTTTATAATCTGAGCTGATACGATGAGGTGATAGGATAACCATCTTCAAATACTCGAAAGGCTGTCATATAGAGGATGGCGCGGAGTTGGTTTCCACTGCCCCAGAAGGTTGGACCAGAACCAATGGCTTGAAATTAAATCAAAAAGAGTTTCTGCTAAATATTAGGAAGAACTTCCTGACAATTAGAACAGTCCCTCAGTGGAGTAGGCTTCCTCAGGAGGTGGTGGGCTCTCTTTCTTTGGAGGTTTTTAAGCAGAGGCTAGATGGCCTTCTGACAGCAATGCTGATTCTGTGAACCTGGGCAGATCATGAGAGGGAGGGCGGGAAGGGTTACATCAGTGCTTCGTTCTCGTGGCCCCTTCTAACATGCCCAGGGTAAGGCCGATTGCCACCTTGGGGTCAGGTAGCAATTTTCCACAGGCCAGTTTGGCTAGGGACCCTGGAAGTGTTTTGCCACCTTCTGGGCATGGAGCAGGGGTCACTGGGGGTGCGGGGGGTGCGGGGAGGGGAGGTAGTTGTGAATTTCCTCTTCTTCTGCCAACTCTACCCATTTTCAGGCTGGACAAGGCCCCTCTTTGGGGGACCCTTGCAGGCAGCCCATGAACAGGGTTGAAGTGGTCACCCGGTCCATCTTACTGATTGAGATCATTTGGTGGTGCCCAGGCTGTGTCAGCTGTGCTACCCTCCATCCCTACATGTGTTCGGAGTGAGGATAGCGAAGACAGTGCTTCATCGCCTCACTCTAAACCTGCTTCATGATGCTGTCTCAAACCTGAATGAGACATTTGGGCACTATGTGATCCCTGATTGGCTGGGATCTCATTCTCAGTCCATTGGGGAGGGCTTTTAAAATATGTTGTAATGACCTCCTTTCTGTCTTTCAGTTAGATTTTGCCTTTAAGTCTTTTCTTCTTGCTCCCTCTGGGTAGATTGCTGCCACCAGGAATTACATTCCAAAATAATTTAAATTTCCCCTTTAATAACATGCCCAAGCATCAGGCTTCTTCGTGGGGCTATGTGGCCCTGAGGATAGGAATGGAATATGGGAATAGAGATGGGCACGAACAGAAAAAAACAAACATGATGTTCATTGTTCATTGCCATCCACGAACACGGACTCACGAACAACCACGAACATGGCCCTGTTCATGAACATGTTCATTGTTGGCTGTTCATGGGGGCCAGCAGGCTCTCCTCCAGCCATCATCCAAGTTTGGTCAAGATCCCTACCGCACCACTCTCAGAAACCTGACCTGAGCAGGCAGCAGGAAAGGTACCAGCAATAAATAATAGCCTGGCCCAGAGCCTGGCAGCAGCCCTGGAACTTAAAGGGGTAGATCCCTATCCCACCACACACAAAGAAAAGTCAAGTTCCAATGCACTCTGTCAAAATGCCAACAGCAACTGTGTCTCCCTCTCCACTGTCTGCAAACTAGCCAAAGCTGGGAGCCCCTCCTCCCCTCTGGTCTTTGCTCCCTTGTTGTAACAAATTTGGAGCTCCACACATGAAAGGAAGACCTGCCTATCAAGCTAAATGGAGCTTAGATTGGGGTTTCCAGGGCAACAGCAGGAATTCAGAGAGAGTTCAGACAATCCTTGCCTAAGTTGCCAAGGGAATTGATTGCAGGTGCCAGACTGTCTGTCTTGACGAACAGCAACAAACGAGGCTTGCAACGACCACCTGTTCGTTTAGAATGGGGCCTCAAGAACAGCTTGTTCGCGAACAGCAGATTGGGCTGTTCATGGCTTTTTTCGTATTGCTGTTCATGCTCATCTCTATATGGGAATAATAGCTACTCTGGAATAAACGACAACAATAACAAAAACTTTTATTTTTACAGGAAGCGTATCAGTTTCATGTTATTTCTTAAGCTTGATGGTTTCAAAGAGTGTTATTTGTTCTTAAAGTTACTTTACTTAGGCACAGACACTCAGATCTTCATGCACATTCTCAGGCTGCACACTCAGTTTGCCTGCTTCAGATAGAATGAACGGGTTTCTCTGAGACACACAGAGTTCAGATTTCCACACAGGTTATATTTCTCTCAGAAATGCTTAAACGTGCTCAGGCTGCTCACGGCTTGCCTGCTAAAACCAGACTCCATATTTCTCTCAAAAATGCTTCGACTTGCTGAGGCTGCGCACAGCTTGCCTGCTAAAACCAGGCTCAATATTTTTCTCAGAAATGCTTAGACTTGCTCAGGCTACACGCAGCTTGCCTGCTAAAACCAGACCGAATCTTTTTTCTCCACTCAGTAACTGAAAACTGCATTCACCCCTCCTACCCTCTCCGTCATCAGCCAATCATCTCACTCACTCATCCCTCTCTCATGGTCATAGATGCAGAGGAGTTAGCCGTGTTAGTCTGTGGTAGCAAAATCAAAAAGAGCCCAGTAGCACCTTTAAGACTAACCAATTTTATTGTAGCATCGTATGCTACAATATGCAGTACACAGCTGTCCAGGTAGGCATGGACATGAAGAAAAGGATATAGTGGAGGGTTTGGGGAATCATTTCATCCCATCCCCCTTTTTATTGTCCTGAGTCTGACCTGGGTAGCCCAGGTGAGCCTGACCTCATCAGATCTCAGAAGCTGAGCAGGGTTGGCCTTGGTTAATAATTGGATGGGAGACTTCCAAAGAAGATCAGGGTTGCAGAGTCAGGCAATGGCTAACCACCTCTTTTAGTCTCTTGTCTTGAAAACCTCAGTAGGGGGGGGGTCACTGTAAGTCATCTATGACTTGACAGCACTTTCCATCACCCCTTTATGCTGAAAAATTTCACTTGAGAACATTTGGCATGCTGCTTTTCTGCCCTATGACCCCAGACCCCCTAGTACTATCCTCTTGCCTCATATATACACCACACCTCCTGTTCTAAACCAGCCCTCGTTGCTTTTGCTGGTTATCACTCAGTGGTTTGTGTAATTGCCTTCTGTTCATTTCCGAGGCACCCAGGGAGATGTAGCCCAAGACCTTTCGGCTGCTGTAATCCTTGTGTTTCACACAAAAAAGGAAGATCAAACCCAGAATTTTTCACCAGAGGAAAATGAATGAAAATTTCCTACCACCCACCTCCAGTCTGGTGTTGCAGCTTTTTCTTCAACAGTGTCCTGCACTCATTCTGGTGTCATTGAAAAGGAATTTCCTTTTTATTAAAGGCATCAATCTCTGCAGGGGGACAAAATGATTAAAAACATACAAAAGAGCAAAGCTCCAACTTTCCTCGTAGACTGGCTGTTATAACGAAGTGCTTTTTGTCTGGATGACTGCTGCATAAAGACATCTGATAGGTTAAAGATGGTAGTTTGTTCTGCCTCTACTGAGGGCAGAGATGGCATGCCCAAGTTAGGGACTGAACCACAGCAACTCTCAGTGTGTGCATTTGTGTGTGTGAATATGGTAGCACTGTTGAAAAATACTTCCCATTTTTGATGATTTTTCAGCACCAAAATGTTCACCTATTCATTAAGATTGACCTTTCTTGCTCTCACTGTCTGTGGCATCACTTGCCCTCATCAATAGCACCATACATTCAGTTCTGACTGGCTATAAATAAATAAATAAATAAATTGTTGTTGTTATACTCTGCCTTTCTCACTGAGACCAGGGCTTTTTTTCAGCTGGAACACGGTGGAATGGAGTTCCGGAATGGAGTTCCAGAGCGGGACCACAAGTGACGCCTGACACAGGTTGGACACTTGCCAGCTTCCCTCAAGTTTTGATGGGAAATGTAGGCAGCTTGGCGGAATGCTGGACAAGTGACAGTTGAAAAGTCCATTGGACAGCAGTCAGAGAGCGAAGCTGCGAGACCAGGATGCCTACATTTCCCATCAAAACTTGAGGGAAGCTGACTAGTGTCCAACCTGTGTCAGGCGTCACTTGTGGTCCCGCTCCCAGACTGTCCTCCGCTCGGCACAGAGGACAGTCTAAACTCCCCTCTGTCTGGAGATCAGGGGAGTGGGGCCACCACTGAGTTCCACCACCTCTTTTCCCAGAAAAAAAGCCCTGACTGAGACCCAAGGCGAATTAGTCAGTGCAAGTGAAAATACAATATAATCAACAAGTGGGACATTCAGTGAGCAAAGTAAAGTAATGAACAACAGTTAGGAAATTCACTGAAAAAGATACAATAGGGTATGATAGCAGAAAACTAAAAAAACAAGCATAAATATGAAATCTTTCTGAAACAAAGCCTAACTAATTTACATGACATGTTTAGCCGTGTGGAAACTTTCTAGTAGGTGCACGTCTACATCAGCAGACAGTATCCACCTGGTTGCAGCGTGAGCTGTGATTTGAAGGGATCACCCGCTTGAATAGTTCAGGAAGTATTGCTGTATTCTCAGTCGCTTTCATTTCCCCTCGTTGATACTGATCATTTATCTAGATCTGAACGGTTACACAATATCATCATTCCTGACAGAACCCAAGACTCGATCACATGGGATTACCGATATGACTAGTCCAGAAAGAAGCCATATCTTGGGCAATAAAGCTGTAGTAAAACAGTAAATTGTTCCGTAAATTATGCCACCAAACAAGATAGAAGATTGATGTATATTGACATGATTAAATATGTTTACCAACCCGCAAAGGACTTCTGTCCAAAATCTACAACTTGGTGATAAACTCTCATACTAAACAGAATGTGACACTGAAAGATAAATGGCAACTAGATTGTGGGGTTGACATCTCACAATCTGATTGGGAGCAGGTCTGGTCCTCAAAATTATTAAGCACCCCGGTCATCAATACCAAACTGCAAAATTACAAAATTCTCCACAGGTGGTATCTTACCCCTCATCAGTTGGCAAGAATATATCCCAGACGGTCCCCTCTTTGCTGGAAAGGTTGCGGTGAACATGGGACCTTTATACACGTATGGTGGGGATGCCAGTCCATTCAAGGATTTTGGCGCACGGTTCTCAATGAAATCACAATTATCACCTCCCATGTTATCCCACCTAGCCCTGAACTAGTCTTTCTGGATATCTGGACTGATTCCACTATACCATGCCAACGGAGGGACTTAATACGCACACTCCTGAACGCTGCCAAGAATGCGATTGCAATCAAATGGAAGTCACCTGTCCCCCCGGGCCTACACATGTGGTACAGGATGGTGTGGGGCCATCTTATAATGGAAAAAATAACTGACAGAGTACAACTTATTACAAACCCAATGAAATCTTCTGACTTTGCTGCCAAGTGGTTCCCTTTCTTGGATCATCTAGCCAAAAATGAGTTGTTAGCATCACAGCTGCCCTTTCAGGAAATCATACAACCAGAAGTGTGAGGTCAGGGGGCCATTGTGATACTAGAGTAGTCGCGTTAGCTTGCTCATGAGATGTAGTTCAACTAATACCCTTTCCTGTACTTTCGCAGACAGTGTAATGTATGTTAGAAAGAATATATATACCGGAAATAGTTTCTTATGTCCCGGTTGTACTATGGAAATTGTTTTGTGTATTGTTATCTGGTATGTTCTCCTGCAGTTAATATTGTTATGACTCGTTGTTAATAATAAAAATCTTAAAAAAAAAATATATGTTTACCAAAATAATGTTTTGACCTGAAAATCTCAACCTGAAAATATTTGGTGCAGCCATTTTAGGAACAGATTTACAAGAGGCAGCCTGAAGAGTTACTGCTGAATCAGACAGGAAATAGGTCAAAAAAGCAATTGTGAAAAAGACTGAGAATGATAAAAAAAATTGGATTTTTATCTTGCCCGTTCACCAAGGATCTTAGGATAATGTATATGGTCTTGCCCTACCATCTTATCATCACAACAACTCTGTAACTTGGGAAAGTAACTTTCCCAAGGTCATAGAATCATAGAGTTGGAAGAGGACTTACAGACCATATAGTCCAACCCTCTGTCCATGTATTTATTTATTTATTTATTTATTTATTTATTTATTTATTTATTTATTTATTTATTTATTTATTTATTTATTTATTTATTATTTTGATTTATAAACCTCCCATCCTCAGGGGTGCTTATGGAGAAGGGGTCGGAGAGAGAACATAGCCTTCCTTCTGTGTTCAGATGTAAATTCAAACTTTGGCCATGCTGGAATGTTGGATTCATGACAAAATATTCCTAGGACTCATATACGAAGTAAAAAAGGGCAATTGTTGCAAAGGGAAATTGCAAATTGGTGCAAAAGAAAAACTCTTTTGTAATTGTATACCCCTACATGTGTTTTACAGTGCAATCCTAAATAGAGTTACTCCAGTCTAAGCCCATTGAAATCAATGGGCTTAGATGGGAGTAACTGCTTAGGATTGGGCTTAGATGGGAGTAACTGCTTAGATGGGAGTAACTGCTTAGACGGGAGTAACTGCTTAGGATTGCACTGTTGGTATCTTTTCCATATATCCGGAGGAGTTAGCCGTGTTAGTCTGTAGTTGCAAAATAGTAAAGAGTCCAGTAGCATCTTTAAGACTAACCAACTTTATTGTAGCATAAGCTTTTTGAGAATCACAGCTTATGCTACAATAAATTTGATTAGTCTTAAAGGCGCTACTGGGCTCTTTAGTATTTTCCATATTTGCACTTTAGCTAAAGTGCATATACAGAAAAGACACTAAAAGGAAGATTTCCCCTGATGAAGCTGTATGCAAAACTCATGGAGGAATACAATTATTAAAGATTCTTCCCTTAGCACCAATTGCCCTTTTTTGCTTTGTTTTGCCTTGGTGACTCCCCACCCACCCCGCCCTTCTTCTTCATTGGACACATATATACATTTTCCATCTCCCATTCCCCCTTTTATGTTGCCCACAAACCCTGTATGGCCATGGGGGAAGCAACTCAAGCTCGGGGAACCCAGACCCGGTTCATTAAAAATGTAATGTATAGTTTGGTCTTCATGTAGCATATGTCTTGAAATTGGTAGTACCTCCATAGGTCATGGCAGTTGTACCTCCTCTGAGGCACTAAGATACCAGAAATTTTCATAGAGAGTGAGTCTGGAGGTTCTTGAAGAGGCTTTGTGCTCAGCATTAAGATGTGGAGAAACGTAGCTGGGCTTTCTGGAGCGGCCGTTTCCATGAAACTCCCTCGCTGCCTTTTCTTCCCATCGAGCAGAAAGGTGAAAGCGTTCAGAAGGCCGTGCTTCCGAGTGCAAGCGCTTGTGAGCTGGTTCCTAATGGCCGATCAGATTAGGAACACGGTTCCGGCTCAGCAACGCCAGCCCTTTTGTGAATGATAATCGAGCCTGGCTCTATCTTCAGCCGGCTGCAAATCTAAACAAACAATCGACCCGCCTTGGTGTTTTGGCTTGCTGCATTATGCATGGGGATGCGCCGGCCATCAGTAATGAACTGGCAGCCCTCTAGAGCCTGTTGCTCTGGAATGCTTCTGCCTAGAAATTGGATAAATGCACATTTATTGGGCTTGATATGTGCAATAGATAAAGTGGTTGTCTGAATCTGCCCTCAGAACCTTGAGTGGACAGCGAGGAAAAGAGAGTCCGGTACAAGGGTGTAGGCAACATAATTTTCTTTCTGATTTGAGTATCTCTTTCTGCCTCTTCTTTCTTGTGGTGATGCATCGCTTAAGGCTGCCGAGGGGATGGGCAAAGGTCATGTTTCCTGCAGGTTCCAACATGGCTCCCCCGAGACTTCCCTGGTTCTCCTTGGCTGGCAGGCCACCCAGCCAGGTGTCCTGTTTTTCAGACGACAGCACTCTCGTCTCATTTCTGTCCTCTGAAATTTCTGGGTTCTTCTTCTGCCCAGAAATAAATGGCTGAAGTGATTTTGGAGGCTCGATCGCTGAGTAGAGATGGGCACGAACAGCAATACGAACAAAAAAAAGCCACGGACAGCCCAATCAGCTGTTTGCGAGCAAGCTGTCCGTGAGGCCCCATCCTAAACAAACAGGTGGTCGTTGCAAGCCTCCTTCGTTGCAGTTTGTTGTTGTTCATCAAGCCGGACAGTCTGGCACCTGAAATCAATTCCCTTGGCAACTCAGGCAGAGATTGTCTGAACTCTGTCTGAACTCCTGCTGTTGCCCTGGAAGCCCAATTTAGCTTGATAGGCAGGTCTTCCTTCCAAGTGTGGAGCCCCAAATTTGTTACAAGGGAGCAAAGACCAGGGGGGAGGGGGGCTCCCATCTCTGGTTTTGCAGACAGTGGAGAGGGAGAGACAGTTGCTGTTGGCATTTTGATAGAGAGAGTGCATTGGAGCTTGAATTTTCTTGGTGTGTGGTGGGATAGGGATCTACACCTTCAAGTTCCAGGGCTGCTGCCAGACTCTGGGCCAACCTATTATTTATTATTTTATTTTTTATTATTTATTTCCTGGTGCCTGCTCAGGTCAGGTTTCTGGGAGTGGTGCAGTAGGGATCTTGACTTGGATGATGGCTGGAGGAGAGCCTGCTGGCCTCCATGAACAACCAACCACGAACATGTTCGTGAACAGGGCCATGTTCGTGGTTGTTCATGAGTCCCTGTTCGTGGATGGCAACAAACAATGAACATCATGTTTGTTTGTTTTTTCTGTTCGTGCCCATCTCTGTCCCTGAGCAGCCACAGGGACGCAGAGCTACCCACTGCTCAGCTAACCAGGCTGATTGGAGGAATTAAAGTTGATGAATCCTAAGAAGGGAGAACGGGAGGAGGGGCCTTGAAAAGTTCCATGTCGACAGGTTGCAGAAGAATGACAGGTACAGCTGATACTCCCCAGCTGTATTCCGGAAGTGACGCCAATGTACCAGCAGCAGGCATGATCCCACCCTTCGCACAGGGCCAATTCTGCTTGTGTGGGGCCAAAATCGGTCCCTGCAAAGCGTGGGGGCACTCCCATGGCTGGCACAATGACGTCACTATGGGAAGTGCTGATGTCGTGCCCTGCTGGGACCGTGCCCACTACATGCTTGTTGTGGGTTGCCTGTCGGTGGCGGGTGATCATGAGACAGTTTTCCACCTCCAACTGATCACCAGAGATGGGCGGGCAATGGAGTAAACTACCGGGAGTTTGCCTGCCACCTGTGGGCAACTGGGAACCCTACCTTTATGACATTATACCCCACTGAAGTACCTCCCCTCCCCAAACCCCGCCCTCTCCCAGCTCCGCCCCCCAAATTTCTAGGATTTTTCCAACCTGGAGCTCCCAACTCTACTCTGAAATAAAACCATCTTTTACACTTTCTTCAGTGTCATCCTCCACATTCATTCTGGCAACCCATTCCAGAGAACAAATCTTAGAACAGAAAAAGCCCATGACCTAAGAATGGACAATCCTAAAAGAGAGAATTACAAGGGGAAGACGACAAAGGGGACCAAAGTACGGCTGCCAGCTCAAGGCTACCAGCTGGTGGGAGCCTTACCCACCTGGGAGGGGTGTGGGTGCGCCTTCTGGTGACATTGCTAGCCATGTTGTGGTGTCACGTGTGCTGTGACCTGGAAGAGATGTCCTCATGTATCTAGCAATTCTCTAGTATTCTAGTAATGCTAAAGCATTGCCCGACACGATGGCACCACTTCTGGGTCAGTCGGGAAGTAACGTTATGACACTGGATGTTGTTGATCACCCCTATTCTCCCCAGCCACTGTTTCTCTGCCACCAAGTGGCAGGCAGTGCTGGCGATCTTGGGTGACTCAGTGCCGCTTGTCCCTCTAAAAAATTGGACACTGGCTGCTGGGGGAGAGGGCCGTGATTTCCATAAGTAGTTAAAATGCCGGCGTCTCGTTCATTATCAGAGTCATCTCCCCAGCCCTCTCCTGCCAAGCCGTGCTATGAAGGACACTGGACGAACCCCGACTCCTTCATAGAAATCAGCATCCCACATATTGATCTGAAAAGAAGCACGCACGCCCAAGATTGCCACTTTGGTTTCCGGTTGCATTGTTTGTGATTCATTTGGAGTCGTCTTTTGTTTCTCATTTGAAAAGAAAGGCAGATAGCAGCGTGGAGAATCAATTTCCTAACTGGAATTAAAAACAGCTCCAGTCAAATGAAGGAGAGGCAGGATGCAGCATGTTAAGTGGCACAAACAGGTTGTCTGGACTTTGATTAGCGCACAGCCCATGCGGGAACACAATTAAGAGTGTTTCTGGGGGTGATTAGCCAAAGGGGGGGAACGATGTGGCCTGTCCCAGGCTCGGAAATCGGCATGAGGCTGCACGGTGTTGATGTGCCTAGGCCAAAACGTGGCCCGTGGCTGCAGAATGTAGCAAGCAGAACTTCAGATCTCCGCAACGTTTTTGTGTTATGTGAGGGGCCACCCTTCTCTGAGACTCAAGGTTAGACTTCCTTAGACTTAGAAGTGGTGTGGCCATTAATGCTTATGCTGGACAAGCTCACGGGGATTTGATTTGTTGCCCGCTGCTGCTCTGAGCAGTGGCAGGAGAAAAATAAAGAAGAAAAAAGGTTCCAGCCAAATTACAGGCATGCCCCTTCTGGACAAGTGACGCCTGACACAGGTTGGACACTTGTCAGCTTCCCTCAAGTTTTGATGGGAAATGTAGGCATCTTTGTCTTGCAGCATGGCTCTCCAACTGCTGTCCAATGGACTTTTCAACTGTCACTTGTCCAACATTCCGCCAAGCTGCCTACATTTCCCATCAAAACTTGAGGGAAGCTGACAAGTGTCCAACTAGTGTCAGGCATCACTTGTAGTTTGGCCCTATGATAGCTCTAGGAATTGCCATACATAAAGTGGCAGTGATTCCTAGAGCTATCATTCGCACTTCTGGGTTGTAACCAGAAGTGACACAGTGATGTCAGCCCCGTATGTCCCCGCCACCCAACCCTCCCACTGGCCTGGCAACCCTTAGCATTAGCCAGTTTGGTGTAGTGTTTAAGAGCGGCAGGACTCAAATCGGGAGAGATAGGTTTGATTCCCCACTCCTCCACTTGAAGCCAGCTGGGTGACCTCGGGTCAGTCACAGCTTCTTGGAGCTCTCTCAGCCCCACCCACCTCACAGGGTGATTGTTGCTGGGATAATAATAACATACTTTGTAAACCGCTCTGAGTGGGTATTAAGTTGTCCTGAAGTGTGGTATATAAATCGAATGTTGTTGTTATTGTTGTTATCATTACCATTGTCTCAGGGACCAGCAGTTTGAATCCTGTGAACTGCCAGCAGTTTTCCTGTTCAGTGTATGATATATAATTGATTTGGAGGCAGGATATTTCTGTATCTTTGGGCTCTGTTTTTTTCAGTGGTCTGGGATGATGGTATTCTATTCTGTCTTGATTATTATATGAAATATTAAGATTTTATTCTTCTTAAGCTGCTTTGTTCTTTTGAAGAAATAGGAATATACATTTTTTTTAAAAAAAAAATAAGGAGTTGGTGATAATGAAAAACTGTCAGGACCAAATTGTCTATCAAAGGTCCCTTGTAGGAAATACACAAACCACATTCATTGTTGTCAGTGTAGCGATAAATACGATCTAGTGTATACATTTTTTGAGGGTCTCCTTGGCAAACTTTCCACTCTTTGGTTGTATCATTCACACATGTCTCAGGGCTACCACATGGTGAATTTCTTCCTTCCACTCCAACAAACACCATTGATGTGGTTTGGTGGAAGGTAAACTCACAATGTAAGTGTATCATAACAACAACAACAACATTCAATTGTATACCACCCTTCAGGACAACTTAATGCCCACTCAGAGCGGTTTACAAAGTATGTTATTATTATCCCCACAACAATCACCCTGTGAGGTGGGTGGGGCTGAGAGAGCTCTGAGAGAGCTGTGACTAGCCCAAGGTCACCCAGCTGGCTTCAAGTGGAGGAGGGGGGAATCAAACCCGGCTCTCCAGATTAGAGACCCGTGCTCTTAACCACTACACCAAACTGGCTGTCAACAATAATTACAAAATTATTGCCACCCAGAATGTTAGGAAGGGGGAATGACACAGCTTAGGTATAAAATGGCATCAAACAGAAGGTGTTCCCCGAAAATCTCACTGGGGCAGGATGGCTTTTCATATTTTCCTAAACCTGGGAAGAGAACTTGTCCTGTATTCCACCTCCGGCAAACTGTTCCAAAAGGTCGCAGTTGCTCTGACATAGGCCGTAGGCCATATTTATTGTTTATTTTGTTCTTTATCATGCCCTGTCCCCAGGAGCTCCAAGGAGCGCAGGGTTATGTACATGATTCTCTGTGACTCCATTTTAACTTCATGACATCCCTGTGGGATAGGTTAGGCTGAGAAAGAATGGTTGGCCCAAGGTCACCCAGCAAGCTTCATGGTAGAGCGGCGGACCTTTTCCCAGATCCTAATCTGACATTGTAACCACTACACCACACTGGGTCTCTCATTATAGAGATCAGGTGTATTTCTTGATCTACGCTGGTGAGTTCTTCTGCTTTGGAAAGAAGGTATGGCCAGCTACCCTGGTGACGAGGCATTACCTCCATACATGCTAGAGGGTCTGTTTCTAACCTTACTCTGAATTTGAGAGTGGAAGGGTGGTGTGACTCAAAGGGATCCGTCCGGAGGCTGGATTTATTGAGTCCTCTGAGCACGATCCCTGGGATGGAGGGAAGGGGGAACCCAAGCTACCCAATACTATAAAATGTAGGTAGGGAATATGACTTGACATGACATCATATCGTAGCCAGTGTGATGTAGAGGTGAGAGTATTGGACTAGGATCTGGGCGATCCAGATATAAATCCCCAGGTACAAAGCCCTTGGGCCAGTCACATTCTCAGCCTAACCTACCTGACAGGGGTGTTGTGAGGATACAATGTAGGAGGGAATGCTGTAAATCACTTTGAGCCCCCATAGCTGAGAAAGGCAGGGAATAAATGAAGATATTAAGTATAAGCAGGGCTCATTTCGAGGGGGAACATGCAGGAACGCAGTTCCGGCAGTTCCCCAAAGTCACATGTCAGGTGGCCCTGCCCACCTGACTCTCGGCCATTTTGGGCCTGTTTCAGCCTGGATTGGGCCGAAATGGCCTGGATTGGGCCTCTGACAGGTGGTGAATCACTCTCCCCCTCAGCAGTGGCCTGATCCTGACCATTTTGGGCCCCTTTTCTGCCATTTTCAGCCCCTTTTTGCCATTTTAGGCCCAATTTCGGCCCTGAATGGCCAGGATTGGATCCAAAACTCCAGGATAGGTGATGTCAGGGGGTGTGGCATATGCAAATCAGTTATGCTAATGACACACTGCCGGTGATGGCAAGGGGCGTGGCATATGCTAATGAGTTATGCTAATGAGTTCTTCCAGGTCTTTTTCTACGAAATGACCCCTGAGTATAATAAAAGATTGCTCTGAGTCAAACCCTCCCCAGAATAATTCACTTGTGGAATTCATTGCTGGCCAAAAGCTTAGGTGGTTGGAAAGAGGGATTTAACAGATTCACGGGTCAATTCTGTTCAATTCCCGAGGAGGATGCGGAGGTTAATAAGGGCAAGGGCTGCCAAAAGCTATCAGGATGCGTACAGATCTTTGGTGGCCGTCCTCTTTGGCCTGGCTGCAGTGGGGGAGGAAGGCAGAGCAGAGCACGAGATCTTTTATGTTCACCTTTCAAGTTATTCTCCAGAGGAGGAAAGGAGCAGTAGAGGAATATATCTATCTATATAAATAAAGGTGTTACAAAATTCATGAGAGTAGAAAGAGAGGTTTTGTTGACATCCATGTTTGATGAGGTGCAAACGTACTGGCAGGATGAATTCTAGCTGGAGGCTGTGTTTTGCTCTTCGTTCAGCTATGGAGTGCGAGGCAATTAGCTCTCCATTAGTGAAAGGTGAATGCAGGTAGAAGAACAGATGGGAGATGAGGATACGGGCTTTTTTTTTTCAAAGGGCAGGCTCTGCCTTGGCGGGGACAATGCCCACTGTCTGTTGTCATCTACTGAATTGTAACCGCTGGTCAAAAAGGTACCATCCTGCGGCCTCCTTCCTTTAGCTCTAAGAAAGCACCAAGTGGGTTCCCTGCAACTGGATGAGAAGTCCTCTTTTCTCCTCCTAACATGTCCAGGGCCAGAAATTGCCATTGACCTTAAGGACAGGTGAAAATTTCCACCGGCAAACTGAGCCACTATCAACACTATTCAAAACTGGGGTGGAGGGAATTCCATTAGGTTCCACCTACCATGCTGGATTTCCCCAAAACTGCATGGCTTATCGGAAGTAAGAAATTAAATGCAGAAGAGTAAGTAATGGCCTCATTCTTGAGGTCTATTTATCTATTTTTAGTCCTCCTTTCCCATTAGAGATCCCAGGTTCCCGCTGGTGGCGAGTGGCGATTTTACCTGCTTGCCTGCTGGTTGCTGGTGACCAACAGGATGTTTCTGGCTGCTTGGAGATTGCTTGCCACTGGTAGGCACCCCAAGAACAGGAGCGGGGCACGCACTCCCAGCTGACGCGATGCCATCATTTCTGGAAGTGACGTTGTTGTGCCAGCTGTGGGAGTGCTCCTGTGCTTCGTTTGGAGCCAATTTTGACACCAAAGGGGCCAATTCTCAAAAAAATTGGCTCTACATAGAAGAGAAGATTTTCGGTACGTACCGGGTCCCCATGCCTCCCGCCAGGAGGTTATAAGGACTTGGGAACTCTATTTCTCATTGAGTCTTAAGTCAGATTATAGAATGAGAAGACAATGCAATAAAAACAGGGAAATATATATATATATATAGAAAGAATACAAACACCCCCCCCCACAATACATACAATAAATAACACAACAATAAAAGTGACTCATTTCTTTTCCGACATTACAGTTAGAATCCTGTTCACTTTATAAGAATGCCCTTGTGAACAGTTCCATTTTATTACAGCCCTTTCTCCTTTATTATAAAAAAGGCCATTCTGTCTCATTTTGCCATTCTGACCAACCCAACAGGGTAGGCATGCCAGGCGAACAATAAAATAAAAAACACTGACACCGAAAAGGGTAGCTCTAGTAATCAATCCCGCAACTCCTAGTTCGACCCCTTGTCACTTCCATGTTATACTGGTGGAAAGGTGGGTATGGGGAAAAGAGGGCCTGTGTGTGACAACATTAATCACCAACGTCAGTGTGTCACTTCCGGATACAACCCGGAATGGGTAGTACTAGGTTATATTCCTAGAGTTTCCCTTTCCAGATTGTATCTGGAAGAGACATAGGGACAAGCTAGAGGTGACGCATTACACTTGAATGGCAAGTGTACAGACTCATGTGTATTCCTCCCTGTTCACTTGCACTCCACTTGTGCTCCGCTCGATCACTACGTGATCGATCGAGTGGAGCGCAAGTGGAGCGCAAGTGAACAGGGAGGAATACATATGCAGGGCCAGCACATCCATGGAGGTGGGTCCAGCAGCGACCTTGAGCGCTGAAGAGCTGGAGGGGGCGCCGAGGGCGGGGGCATGCTGCCCACTCACTGCTCTAGCTGCCTGCTGCGCCTGGCCCGCAGCTGCTGTGCCTGGGTGGGAGTGTGTGCTCGCGGCGGCAGCACGGGGCAGTCTGAGCAGGCAGTCTCCCAGCCCTCCCACTCAGTTGCCCCGTGCTGTCACTGTTGCCTGCACACAGCTGAGGGCCAGGCGCGGCAGGCAGCATGGGGCAACTGAGCAGGAGGTCTGGGAGGCCACCCGCGTGCTGTCCCAGCTGCTTACTACGCCAATGGGGCTGGCTCGCAGCGGTATGCTGCGTGATGACGTTACATGCAGTGACATCATAACACAGTCAGGGTGTGTGCACGTGTGCATGGGAGCGGCAACAGCCCTGAAGGGCCCCCCAGCCTCAGGCTCCAGAAACTCTGGCACCGGCCCTGTACATGTGAGTCTGTTCACTTGCCATTTAAGTGTAATTTGTCACTTCTGGCTTGGCCCATGTTGATGCTGGCTCATCCTGGCAACACTACAACAGGGGCAGATTGGGAGGGGAAAACAGCCCTGGACAACTGCCCTGGCCCCATCCCGAATGGAGGGAGGGAGAGAAGGAGCAGGTTTGCCATGGACCATTGACTGGATAGCCCAGGCAAGCCCAGTCTTGTCAGATCTTGGAAGCAAAGCAGGGTTGACCTTGGTTAGTAATTGGATAGGAGGCCCTCCTATGAAGACCAGAGTCTTTATGCTGAGGTAGGCAAAGACAAACCACCTCTTGCCTTTAAAACCCCAACAGGGGTCTCCATCAGTTGACTACGACTTTAGGGCACTTTCCACTACCACCCACTGGGGCTCAGGGGTACTGCCTGGGGCTGCCACTTGTTGCAACAGACCCGGTGCTTGAGGTGTGGAAGCAACAGAACTGGTTTTTGTGCCCCTCATCTCTGGTGCCCGGTGTGATCTGTTGGTCCTCCTAATGGACAAGCTAGCCCTGCTATCTTAATGTGGTTGAGCATTCTTTCTTTTCAAGGTACCCTGCGAACTGTAGTTGTTTGAATGGCGGGTGGTGTAGTGGAGCCAGTTTGGTGTAGTGGTTAAGAGTGGCAGGACTCTAATCTGGAAAACCAGGTTTGATTCCCCACTTCTCCACTTGAAGCCAGCTGGGTGACCTTGGGTCAGTCACAGCTTCTTGTAGCTCTCTCAGCCCCACCCACCTCACAGGGTGATTGTTGCTGGGATAATAATAACATACTTTGTAAACCACTCTGAATGAGTGTTAAGTTGTCCTGAAGGGTGGTGTACAAATCGAATGTTGTTATTGTTGTTATTGGGCTACCAAACTATAATTCCTATGATTCTGGGGTGGGGGAGCTATCACAGTTAAACTGGTGTAAGAGCTATAGCGGTTTGTAGTGTAGATATGCTATAGAAAGTCACAAATGTCATGAGACTTCCCATGGTGTGCTGGTGGGCAAAGATACTGATGAGTAGCAGTGGAGTCTAAGAGCAAACTAGATGTTTGCTTTTTTAAAGAATCGGGTATGGGTCCTCCAGACTCAACTCAGGTTTCCCACAGCCACACAGCAGCTGTGAGAAATAGCTAATAAAAAATAAAGCAGAGGCCATTTAAGCTCCAACTTAGGAGGGATTCTTCCTCCTAATTTTTTGCACTGAGACAGCACTGGGGTGGGAGGAGGAGTTATTTCCCTGGTTTTGCTGCTTTAAAATAAGTGGGATTTGCTCCTTTTTAATAGCTGCTGTGTGGCTGCGGGAAATGCGGTTTGAACCAAGCCCCAACTCTTTAGAAATGAAAACATCTACTTTGGCCCTAAGGGATTTGGGGATGTGCACATGGAGCCAGCGGCAAAGCCAAGTAGAAACAAACCTGCCCTCTTGATTCTAGTCCTCCATCCTGCAAATGAGACCAAGGCCAATTCCAGACGACTAACCTGAAGGCGCTGCATGCCGCTATGTTCCGGATCGCGACGGGGAAAACGCGATATTTCGCGTTTTCCCCGTCGCGATCCGGAACATAGCGGCATGCAGCGCCTTCAGGTTAGTCGTCTGGAATCGGCCCAAATTTGAACCGGACAGTTTCTCAACGAAAGAATTCATGTGTGACTGCACAGTGTTTCGTTGAAACTGACCTGCAATGTGTGTTTCGTTATCATGCCAGAGGTCCATAACCAGGGTGTGTGTTGCACTGCTTTGACAGTTATGCCGTGTGAATGCAAAGTTGAACGGTGGGCTTCTTTTGCATCACTGGTGTCTGGTTAAATCAGGCCTGGATGCTAAACCCCTGACATTTCTAGTTGCACGGTAACAGTAGAAAAGAGCAAGAGTTCAGTAGCACCTATAAGACTAACAAAATTTTGTGGTACGGTATGAGTTGCATGGTAAGATGTGGTAACCCTAAACAAGACTCTGCTTTATTGTTTTCTCCCACTATTTGGTTCTAGCTTGCCAGTCCAGATACTAAAAAAAATGTAATCTTGTGGAATAAAAAGAAATGTTGCCCATATTTTTCAGGTCATAGCCCAGAGCGCCCCCCCCCCCACCAATAGCTGCTCTCTCAACAATCCAGACCACCTGAGTCCAGGGGTTATATAATATCCTTCATCTATTAAACTCCACACACAATACTTTGGTCACATGAGACCATTTAGGAAAATGAGATTTTTATTAAAACCAGGAGACCGCCTGTCTGCAGAGGGTTTCAGCGGCAGCGTTACGAGCTTCTTATCTTGCAAGAAAAGTTTTTCATTTCTTGGTGCCTGTTCTTTGCAGCTACTATGTTTCCTGGCCCCTCCCATTGGGGTCCCTCCCCTTATTCAGACCAATTCCACATGGAGGAATATCAGCGTTATGCAAGTGCTTAAAAGCCAATGCAATTAATTACAAAACAGACTCAGATCTTTTTATTTTTTAATGAAGGCCCAGTAGACTTTTTTTTTTCAAGTTTTAGCACAATGACATCAAAGGTTTCCAACGGAGTACGGAGATTCGGAAGGAGAATGTGATCAGTTTCTTAAGTGCCAGGGAAAGCGCGCATGTACGTGTGAGAATCTCGTTATTGCAAGGTATTTATGATCTTCTTGCACTGAATCGGCATTCTCTCCACGTTCACCTCCGCCCCAGGTGGCATTGCTAATCTGCAGTGAGTTAAAAAGAACACAGTCCAGTCCAGTCTTCCAAGGTCACATCTTGTTCCAGACATTCTAAAGGCGAAGAGTGAATTGTGTCCAGTAGACAGAGACTTGGGATCCAAATGACCCTTCAAGGCCAAATTCGGTGTCATGTAGAAACTCCATAATTGCAATTCCCAACGTGGTGGTGGTCGGCTCTTAAAGAAGCTGTTGAACGAGGCTATAGCAGAAAGGATTTCTTTCCTCTATGACTTTGGGTCCCCAGACTGCATTTTAGACCTAATACATAAGGAGGAGGGTCTGTGGCTCAATGGTACAGCTAGGGTTGCCAGGTCCAGGCCGGGAAATTCCTGGATATTTGGAGGGTAGAGCCTGGAGAGGGCAGAGTTTTGGGAGGAGAGGGGCCTCAGAATGGTATAATGCCATAGAGTCCACCCTCCAAAGCAGCCATTTTCTCCAGGTGAACTGATCTCTGTCACCTGGAGATCAGTTGTAATTCCAGGAGATCTCCAGCCATCACCTGGAGGCTGGCAACCCTAGGTACAGCATTTACTTTGTGTGCCAAAATTCCCTGGTTCAGTCTCTCACTATCAGGATCAGTGGTGTGAAAGACCTTTGTCTGGAGCCTGGAGAGCATCTGCTAGCCTTGGTGATAAAG
This sequence comes from Eublepharis macularius, assembly GCF_028583425.1. NCBI lineage: Eukaryota > Metazoa > Chordata > Lepidosauria > Squamata > Eublepharidae > Eublepharis > Eublepharis macularius. The sequence goes on from NC_072798.1 coordinate 6,665,694, forward strand.
ACCTGGGACAGTCACCGCTTCTGTTCCACATCTGTAAATTACAAGCGACAGTGAGCAAGCTGTATATATACATTATAAAGCATTTTTCATAGCAGTTGTGCTTCATCCCTGGCTTATGTTATTCAGACTGTAGCGCTGAAGGTATAATCCGGAAATGAGAGCAGAGACTAATTTCTACCTAGAATTTAACAGGAAACCTGCTGTCTTAATAGGCCCTTTACCTCTGGCTCCAACGAAAAGTTCTTTGCCAACTGGGTTTTTTTTTTAATGCAAAGCGTTTGGTATACAAGAAAAATGATGTCTAAGAGATACAACTTAGAGATGCAAAAGGCGGAAGGAAGAGCTCTGGTGGTCAGGCAAGGATTGAAGTCTGAGAGCGGGACCACAAGTGACGCCTGACACAGGTTGGACACTAGTCAGCTTCCCTCAAGTTTTGATGGGAAATGTAGGCATCCTGGTCTCGCAGCTTGGCTCTCTGACTGCTGTCCAATGGGCTTTTCAACTGTCACTTGTCCAACATTCCGCCAAGCTGCCTACATTTCCCATCAAAACTTGAGGGAAGCTGGCAAGTGTCCAACCTGTGTCAGGCGTCACTTGTGGTCCCACTCTGAGTGCCTAATCTGGGCCAATCCTGAGGCCTTCCTGCAGCCTGCCACTCCTGGGTGCCAATATGCACACCTGTCCCCCTTAGGTCTCCCATTTACCCTCCTAGGGAGGGAATTACTTGCTCTGAGCCCCAATTTCCCACCTGTGAGGAACTGGGTGGCAGAAAAACAGGCTCCAAAGGAATTTCTTCTAGGTTCTGTGTGTCAGACTATGGAATCCCTGTCATTTAGAGTTCGTCTCCCCCTTCTGCAAGAAGCGAAAGTTTCTTGATTTCAAAAGGTTTATTGAAAGACTAGGCTCTGATTCAGGTGTCCATATTTCAAGGCCTGAAGAGGTCTTGACTGAACTTTAACATTGCTGAGAATGAGTTAGAAAACGAAACTTCGTTCCCAGCCTCTACCCAGAGTTCACATTGCTGAGAGTTCATCTGTGGGAAAGCTTAGCTCCTCAAGGTCGGTGCTGAAGAGACAGATAAGACGAGACATCCTCTCCCATGGAAAATGCGGTCGTAATAATGTCTGGACCTGGAGGGAGATTTAGACTAACAACTACAGATTAACATGGCGTAACTCTGGCTAGGAAACACACAATAGAATAGACCCTGACACTGTGATCAAGACCAAAGGGACTAGAGGAGGCATTCAGAAGTGGCACCTGTTAATGACATCACTTCCTCCACAAACTCCGCCCTCCCCAGGCACCACCAAATTTCCCAACATATGCCTAGGCAGAGTTGGGGACCCTAGTTCCCCTCTAATCCAAAAGATAGCAAAGAGGCCTGATGTCAGAATCCCAGAAAGCTCATCATTGTAGGCCTCATATTCAGACAATGTGGTTCTTACTCAAGCGTCTGTGTCTTGGATGCAAAAACTGGTACTCGCACAGAAGGTGGCTGCTTAAGTTTACTAGAATGCTTTCTGCAGCATCTTTGTGTGTGTGTGTGTGTGTATATGTGTATGTGTATATATATATATATATATATATATATATATATATATATATATATATATATATAATAAATAGAAGACATTTAGGACAATGTACCAGTAATTACACTGACTGACTTGGCTACCATCAAATTATAGCTTTCAGGGTTCGTTTAGGGTTTTAGATGCACAGTGTGGGAATGATCATAGAAATACTAGAGTAACACAGATCATTTCCAGTTTGATTTGGGAAATCTGTCTTGGCTTGTCGTATGCCCGCTGATTCTCCAGCAGCTGACAAGAGGAAAAGAAAGTGGTGTCAGCGGCAGCCATAGAAACCAGGAGTTTCCAGCAATTCCTAGAGGGGCATGACATCACTTCCAGGTTTCCCTGGAAGTGATGACATGGGGTTGCTAACGGTCGCTTCCCTATGTTCCTGCCCACTGGTTGTCACGTTGGACCTGCCAACCCTACCTTTGCCTGATCTGCTTCCTGGGTGGGCAAGTAGCAACAAGAAAAGGGGGGGGGAGTTGGCCAGATATGGTGGGTGGGGCCAACCAAGATTGGTGGGGCATGCTGGACTTTTTGTAGTGCAATGGCATCGCTGTGTTACCAATGTTAAGCCTTGACTGAGTGACTGTCCTGCTTCAAAGCTACCATCTGGAGATCTGGAGATCGACCCGTAGAAAGGTTATGGAATCTGGAAAACGGTCTCTGTGTTCCTGATTGTTTAGCTCGGCCAGCCTGTCCTGGCCGACGGCAGTCCTTCTGTACACTGCCTTTAAGTCTGAACAGCTGTGAACGATAGCGGGTTTTGTTTTGCAAAGCCAAGTTCCCTGATGTGCCCTCTGTTTGAAATCTTGCGTTTGCTTCTCAGCATTAATACACAGCAACCCAAATGCTGATGTATTCCTTGCGCATACACAACCCACTCCTTCCAAATCCCACATACCCTCTTGCCCAGGCAGCATCGGAATGGAGCGGAGCTCTGCTTGCAAGTGAAAAATGACTGCTAACGGCCTGCACGTTATCAGGCCGTCACTTCCAATTCCTGGCTGCATCATAAGCTTGCGGGCTTGTGACGCAGCCACACGGAATGCATAATACCGCCATTTGCAAGCTGTGGTCCATCAGGTCTCCTGGAATTAGTGCTGAAGTGGGCTTTGCCAAACTACACTGGCCTGCTAGCAAAGAGTAAAATGAGGAGGAAACGTTTTTCCAAGGCCTGGACCATTGTCCCTGTGACAGCCCCCTTGGTAGAGGCTCAAGCGGTGCAAGAAGAGCTACAGACTGTGCCAGATCACAAGGCAAGCACACTGCTTTGAGTCGCAGCACTAAAAGGTTGAGTTGAATTTTTTGCTAGAATTGGCAAGGTGAGGCTCAAACCGCCGTTCAGCCATGAACATCACTGGACCATTCATTCCCTCCAGCCTCACCTACCTCTTAGGAACAGGATTGCTGTAAGAACAAAACGGTGAACCATGTATGCCATATTGAGCCTCTCAGAGGAAAGGTAGGATAAACTCCAATCGGATAAATTTAAGGTCACAACTTGGCACAGGGATGGTTGGATGCCATAATAAATAATAACTGTGCTTATATAGCACTATTCTAGACAGATTAGTGCCCCATTCAGAGTGGTGAACAAAGTCAGTGTTTTCATTATTCCCACAATGCAGCTGGTGAGCTGGGGCTGAAACAAGGGGCTTACCCAAGGCCACCTGCTGAGCTCATGTCAGTAGCAGGATTTGAACCAGCAGAGTTCTGATTTGCATCCCAACCACTTAACCACTATGTTCATGATTATTTCTGCCATTCAATACATCCCAAGCACAACAACAACGGTATGTGTATATCCCGCCCTTCTGGACAAAGAGCGGTGAGCTGAGTCACTGTTATTATTATCCCCACAATACAGCTGGTGAGCTGGGGCTGAGCAGAGTGGCTTACCCAAAGACACCTGCTGAGGTCATGGCAAGAGTGAGATTTGAACCAGCAGAGTGCTGATTCACAGCCCAACCACTTACCCAAGGCCAGCTGCAGAGCTCATAGCAGTAGTGGGATTCGAACCAGCAGAGTGCTGATTTGCAGCCCATCCATTTACCCAAGGCCACCTGCTGAGTTCATGGCAGTAGTGGGATTTGAACCAGCAGAGTGCTGATTTGCAGCCCAATCACTTACCCAAGGCCACCTGCTGAGCTCATGGCAGGAGTGGGATTTGAACCAGCAGAGTGCTGATTTGCAACCCAGTCACTTAACCACTGTGCTACAGGAGCTCTCACACAGTTTCTGTCTTAAAGGGGAGCGCCACTAAGTACCCCAAATGCAAGTATGAAAGGGAAACCACAGGGTGAAATAAGCCTACAATACCCTCTCTCCCATCCATCATTACATGCATATTCAAATCACTTCTAACCTTCTCTCATTTATCCGGCTCCTGCCCTGGTGTGTTTATTCCTCTTCTCCAGCCATTAAAACTCACAGCCATTGGGGGTATTCCTTGCAGTCAGCCAATTCCTGTTTCTCCAATATTATTACCCAGCCTCCTACCAGTTGTTATCAGGTTCAACCTGGTCCCATTACTGGATCACGCATGGTCCAAAATGTGTCCTCACCATGTTTTAGCAAGGGCATTAAACCACAGTGGCTCCATTCGCTGGGGGCGGAGGATTTCATTTTCCGAACCGCCACCACAGTGCAGTTTGAGAGCTGGGAGGAAGGACAACTGGACTCTGTGCACTGAACGAGCAGCAGCTGCAGATTTGGGGAGTGTAACATAAAGGGATCATCTGGAAACGACAATTCGGGCTTTGGCGATGGCACTTTTCAGCTGCTTAAAATTAGCTGTTTTGAATTGATGGGGATAGATGGGAACAGAGGAAGTAGGCGAGACCGGCATCCATTCCTCCCAGCTTTCTTTTTCTTTTCCTGTTATTTATTACTTCGGAAGATCAGACGAGGCCAAGATAAAAGTTCTTAGAGAATATCAGGGAAAAGAGCCGCCTTCTAGCAACAAATCTGTTTTCAGGGCCTCTAAGATTTTCTTTTTGCCCCTTGTTGTCTTTGATTTAGACACGGTGGCTTTAATCAGACTATTTGAGAGGACTCCGAAATGATTCATTCTGGCACATTCCTCCTTCTCATTCTCTCATTAATGTGGGTTTTAAAGGATTCGCAGAGTACAGGGGCAGCCGTGATTTTGTTTTCTGAGCTAATAACCCGATGCGGGAATCATCCATTTTGCAACTGACAAGGTCTGTCCTTAAACCAAATTGTCTTTCCTGCATGCCGATCTCATCCCCCTATTCCTTCTGGGGGAAATTACATTTTAAAGGAATAAAATAATATAAAATGCCTTTTAAAGTGAGCACATTAGCTGCCTTTACCAGCTGTTAGACATCGGTTCAGTTTCTCCTCTCCATAGTCACCTATTACACTAACATTGTGCGCGGGCGTTGGGTCACTTTGAACAAATTTGTTGACCGAGGAACACTGTGTAGGAAAAGGAGGGCCAGCTCCAGGTTTTAAGGTTTCTAGTGGCACCCCTGTTAGGTGCACCACCTAATATGGCTCGTCCTTCTCCATTCCTACCTCTCTATCTTAACCCCCCCTGAGCTCGCTTGTGGGGAGGACAGGATATAAATATAAATATGTAATATAATAAATAATAATATCTACTTCTTTGGGTTGGTGTTGAAGGGATAAAGGGAGCCAGAGAATCTCTGCTTCATTCCCTCCAGCGTCTTTTTACCCAGAAAGTGGGTGGTGACCTCAAAAGGCCTCGATAATATTGCAAGAACCTCTGGGGCAACCTTCCATTTTCTATGGGAGGGAAGGCTGGAGAGTTCTTGAGTGAGTGGAGGGGGAGTCCCCCCACTGCTTCCCCTCCCCTGGCATCCCTCTCATAAGTATCCCAGTCTCCCATTTCCTGTGGGAGACAGCAGAGCACTGATCTCAAATGTGAGTGGGGTCTCTGATGACTTTTCTGTGGCATCCCAACCATTAGATTATCCCAGGGACTCCTGTGCCATCAGAGCCGCCCATTTCCCGATGGAAGAGTTGTGTAGAGCAACCATTCTCAAATGTTAGCCATCCGGGCTCCTTCATTTTGATTTATTTTTCCTTTGCTCTACCCACAGGGATTTGGGCCTTTTGTATACCCTTATGGATTTGGAAGCTAGATGGCTGTGGATACTAGTGGGTGTATTCGCTCTGTCCTTCAAAAATGGGGCATGATGATTCTGTCCCCTCTCCTTAAAGTATAAAGTCCTTGCCCCCATTCCTAGAAAACAACAAGGGCTCTCTTTTTATGTTATTGGGATGAGTGTGACAGTAGCTCACCCGATATCCTTTTATTATGCTTGACTTTTCTGAATTTCAGCTGCAGTCATCGAGATTGTTCCACGGTTGTTGGACCAAAGACTGGCAATCAGAGTCAGTTGCCTAGCCTTCTCTGCCACTGTGACCGTTTTAAAGACATAATTTCATACAGGTTTTCTGCTCTGCAGAGGTTCTGCCAGTGCTGAAGGCTAGGCTGTAGTCTGACAACTGCTAGTTTAGCAAATGTCTGGTGACATAAGGAGCTAGTAGGGTGTGCTTGAAAGTAGAGATGGGAATGAACAGAAAAAAACAAACATGACTGTCGTTGTTCGTTGCCATCCACGAACAGGGACTCACGAACAACCATGAACATGGCCCTGTTCACGAACATGTTCATGGTTGGCTGTTCGTGGGGGCCAGCAGGCTCTCCTCCAGCCATCATCCAAGTCAAGATCCCTACTGCACAACTCCCAGAAACCTGACCTGGGCAGGCACCAGGAAAGGTACCAATAATAAATAACAGCTTGGCCCCAGAGCCTGGCAGCAGCCCTGGAACTTGAAGGGGTAGATCCATAACGCTCCACTCCCAGAAACCTTACCTGAGCAGGCAGCAGGAAAGGTACCAATAATAAATAATAACTTGGTCCAGAGCCTGGCAGCAGCCCTGGAACTTGAAGGGGTAGATCCCTATCCCACCACACACAAAGAAAATTCAAGCTCCAATGCACTCTCTCTATCAAGATGCCAACAGCAACCGTCTCTCCCTCTCCACTGTCTGCAAAACCAGAGCCTCCCTTGTAACAAATTCAGAGCTCCACACTTGAAAGGAAGACCTGCCTATCAAGCTAAATTTGGCTTTGATTGGGGTTTCTAGGGCAACAGCAGGAGTTCAGACAAAGTTCAGACAATCCCTGCCTAAGTTGCCAAGGGAATTGATTGCAGGTGCCAGACTGTCTGGCTTGACAAACAGCAACGAACAGCAATGAACAAGGCTTGCAATGACCACCTGTTTGTTTAGAATGGGGCCTCACAAACAGCTTGTTCGTAAACAGCAGATTGGGCTGTTCTTTGCTTTTTTTTTGTTTGTATTGCTGTTCGTGCCCATCTCTACTTGAAAGCACAACTGAATGATAAATATTCATTCTTGGATGGGCTGAGCCAAAACATCTCACTGAGTTTCAGGTTTGTTTTGCACAACTTTTTGGCAAGAGCTACATACATTTGCAGGAAATTCACATCTTCAGTGCCCTTCTGTTGCCCTCACTGCATCTTCTTCTCTGTGCCATGCTCTTTCTTCTGCTCTGCCTTTGCTGCCCTCACCATCATTTACCTTCACGCTGTTTATTCTCATTGATTTTTCTTAACCCATGGGATGTTGTCGACCAAGTCACCGCATTCCATCATACTAAGGTTGCCAGCTCCAGGTTGGGAAATTCCTGGAGATTTTGAGGGTGGAGGCTGGAAAGGGCAGGATTTGGGGAAGGGAGGGACCACAGCAGGGTATAATGCCATGGAGTCCACCCTCCAAAGCTGCCATTTTCTCTAGGCGAACTGATCTCTATGGCCTGGAGATCAGTTGTAATTCCGGGAGATCTCCAGCCACCCCCTGGAGGCTGGCAACCCTACATCATACCCAACCATGTCATGAAAAAACTCACAGGGATTGCTACAGCCAACGATAAAAGGGCAGTGAAGGCCAGTGAAGCCGCCAACAGGGAAAGAAAAGAAGGAAACTGATGATGGTGTGAAGCAACCGTAGCCTAGGGAATGAAAGTACTGAAATGTTTTCAAATGATTCAGGAGATTAGCGTGTTTTTTTGGTAATTAGCTGCTGAGGTATGTTGAGTGTTTTAATTCTGAAGCAGCTCTCAAAATTAGAGCACATTTGCTGCATCTGTGTTCAGCAGAGCCTGGTTGGTGGGTCCCATTGCTCGGAAGGGGGAAGGCAGGCAGGCTCAAGCGAGTCCTTAGATGAATGAGTCAAAAGGGCAAAAGGCTTCCTCTTGTATGATATTGGATAATTTGTCAGGAAGCCTGCTGCAGGAGCGAGAGGGACGTGGCATCTTTAACAGCAGGCCCCCAAAGGGAATATATTTGTTAAACATTATAATTATCCTTCAGTGCTGATCTGTTCAGCAATTCAATCCAGACTGATGCGCATTAACGTTTCCGAAATGATGCTTTCATTTAGATAAGGCACACAATTATACATCTTGATTAGGTCACTCTTCCCCGGAGCTTTTGGGTTATTTATTTTTATGAGTTACCCCGTCTTGCCAGTTGTGCTGCAGAGCGGGGAACGGAGAGTGCATTTCTTGACTTCCAGAAGTCATTGCTTTTTTCCTCCTTCGCCTTGGCAAAAACTGGACGGGCTAGCGAACACAGAAAACGAACAGAAAACGAACACAGAAAACGAACACAGAAAACGAATGGAGAAGAGTCAGACATATAGGTTACACTTTAGAAAAGCTAAATTCAGCAAGCTTAAAGAAATGCTGGATAGAATCCCATGGTTAGAAATACTCAAGGAGGAGGGAATCCAAGATGGGTGGGAGTTTCTTAAAAGCGAGCTATGGAAGGCACAATCACAAACGATTCCAATGAGAAGGAAAAATGGGATGCACCTAAAGAAGCCAGGGTGGCTCCATAAACAACATTCTAATCAGCTGAGAATGAAAAATGATGCATTTATGAAATGGAAGGCATAGGATCAAGGATGTATATAAACGAATTGCCACTGCTTGCAGAGAGAGTGTTAGAAAGGCTAAAGTTCAATATGAGAGATGCTAAACACAACAAAGAAGGATTTGGAGCAAGAAAAAGTGCAAGGAAGTGATAGGCCTGCTGCAGGGACAGGAAAGTGGATTTTAATCAGTGATAAGCAGAGGGCAGAACTGCACAACTCCTACTTTGCCTGGGTCTTCTCTTGTAAGAAGAACTGCTCATCCTGGCAAAAAGCAGGGCTGGATCTAGGGTTGCTTGCGCTCGGGTCAACTCAAGCCCCGCAGTCTTCTGCGCGTGCGCAAAGCGCGCATGTGCTCCCAGCACTGCGTGATGATGTCACTTTCGTGACTTCATCACGTGGGGGCCCCCGGGAAAATCATGCCACCCCACTGCAGCTGGAGGGAAGGGAGCACACAGCAAGCCAGCCGCCCTGGAACATGACCCACTGCGGAGCTGGCGGAGGCCGCGTGGGCAGCTGAGTGGAGGGCTGGAAGGCTGCCCGCATGCATTCCCCTTCCCTGCTTATGGGGCGGCTGGCTTGCCGCGCACTCCCTTCCCTCAAGCAGTAGGTAGCATGGGCGGCACGCTTTCAGGGGGCACCCTGCGCTGCTGCCAGCCACCCGTCAGCGGGGTGCAGGTGAATGGTGCAGCGGCCTTCCAGCCCTCCATTCAGCCGCCCGTGCAGCCACTGCCAGCTCCGTGGCGTGCTGTGTTCCAGGGTGGCCGGCTTGCCGCCCCCTCTTTGGTGGCACCAGGGGCAGGGTCTCCCCCTGCCCCCCCTCGATCCAGCCCTGGCAAAAAGAGAACACATGATAAAGAAAATGAGTTGCAGCCTACAATAGGCATAGAGTTGATACATAAACACCTAGTTTCTTTCAATGAATCCATATCCTCAGGGCCAGGTGCATTGCATCTTGGGTACTAAAGGAACTTACTGATGTAATTTTGGAGCCTCTGTCTATGAGAATTCTTGGAGAACAGGTGAGGTGCCGGAAGACTGAAGTTGAACAAATGTTGTCCCTATCTTCAAGAAGGGGTAAAAGAAGTATCCAGGGTAACTACCAACCAGACAAAGACGTTCAATGTGTTATTGTAGTGTTGAAGAGTTGTTGAAGGAGGAGGACTGAAGTGCAGTAATTTGAGGAAAGTCTGTGTGTTCTTTTCTTTATGGATATTATTAGCAAGTGGCAACAGGGAGGAAATAAGTCTTTGTGATTGCATGTGTCTAGAAATGCCATAAGGAAGAACTTGACAAGCTGGGAACTGGGCTAAAAATTACAAAATGAATTTCGACAGAGATAAATATCAAGTTCTAGATTTAGGAAAGAAAAAATAAAATGCATAATTGTAGGATGGGGAAGACTTGTCTTGGCAATCGTACCTGTGAAAAGGATTTAGGGGTCTTCATAGACTATACACTGAACATGAGTCAGCAGTGTGACGCGCCAGCTAAAAAGGCAAATACGATTTCTGCTGCCTCAGCAGAAATATAATGTCCAGAACACATGATGTAATGGTACCATTTTACTCAGCTCTGATTAGATGTCATTTGGAGTATTGTGTTCAATTTTGGATTCCACAGACCACAAGCTGGGCTACCAATGTGGTGAGGGATGTGGGAACCAAATCCTTTGAGGAAACATTGAAGGAGTTGGGTACGTTTAGCCCAGGGAGGAGACAACAGATAGGTGATATGATAGTCATCTTCAAACCCATGCAGGTTAAAATTAAATCAAAAGAGTTTTTGGTTAAACATTAGGAAGAACTTCCTGGCAGAGCAGTACCTTAGTGGAACAGCTTGGGAGGTGATGCCCTCTCCTTCTCTGGAGGTTTTTAAGCAGAGGCTAGATGGCCATCTGACAGCAATGCTGATTCTATGACTCAATAGAAACTTAAGGAGATCATGAGAGAGTGGGCAGGAAGAGACGAGCCGTTGCTTGGCTCTTGGGGCCCTTTCTTATGTGCCAGAAGAAGGGCCAGTTTGGTGTAGTGGTTAAGAGTGCACGACTCTAATCTGGAGAGCCGGGTTTGATTCCCCACTCCTCCACTTGAAGCCAGCCGGGTGACCTTGGGTCAGTCACAGCTTCTAGGAGTTCTCTCAGCCCCACCCACCTCACAGGGTGTTTGATGTAGGGATAATAATGACATTGTAAACCGTTCAGAGTTGGTGTTAAGTCATCCTGAAGGGCGGTATATAAATTGAATGTTATTGTTGTTGTTGCTGTTGTTGTTAATGCGGATTGCCACTTTGGGGCCAGGACGAAATTTTTCTCCAGGCTGGATGCCTTCCTCTTAGGGTTGCCAAAAGCCCCATGGCGCAGAGTGGTAAGCGGCAGTACTGCAGCCCAAGCTCTGCTCAGGAGTCCGATCCCAGTGGAAGCCGGGTTCAAGTAGCTGGCTCAAGGTTGACTCAGCCTTCCATCCTTCCGAGGTCAGTAAAATGAGTACCCAGTTTCCTGGGGGTAAAGTGTAGATGACTGGGGAAGGCAATGGCAAACCACCCCATAAAAAGTCTGCCAAGAAAATGTCATGATGCGACGTCCCCCCCATGGGTCAGTAATGACTCGGTGCTTGCACAGGGTACCTTTACCTTTTTTTTAACTTAGGGTTGCCAGGTCCAGGTTGAGAAATTCCTGGAGATTTTGGGGATGGAGCCTGGAAAGAGTGGAGCTTGGGGAGGGGTATAATGCATAGAGCCTACCCTCCAAAGAGCTATGTTCTCCAGGGGAACTGGTCTCTGTGGCCTGGAGATCAGCTGTAATTCCAGGAGATTTCCAGCCACCACCTGGAGGATGGCAACCCTACTTCCTCTGGGCATTGAGTTGGTGGATCACTGGGGGAGTGCGGGGGGGGGGTAGCTGTGAATTTCCTGCATTGTGTAGGGTTGGACTTGATGACCCTTGGAGTCACTTCCAGCTTTAATAATTCTATCAGTCAAAGCAGCAAAGTGTAGTAAATGGATTTCCTTGAAATAAGGGCCTGGGTGAGGTGGCTGCAAGTCTTCTTTATTGTCCAGAGTAGGGTTGCCAATTCTGGGTTGGGAAATACTTGGATATTTGGGAGTGGAGCTTGTGGAAGGCGGAGTTTGGGGTGGGATGGGATCTCAGTGGTAACTGAAGTTGAGAGAGAGAGAATGACTCGTCCATGGTTGCCCAGGAAACCTGATAGCAAAAGTGAGGATTGGAATCCCGGAATCTCCAGTCCTAGACTGATGCCTTAGCCACTAACTACATTGGCTCTCTAATATATACACAATCTAGAAAAAGTTTCCATACCCTCCCCATAGTATGCACGTCTTCTCTCCCAACTTCTGATTTCCTGCTTTGACAGTCCACTGCTAATAACTCCACAGTTAATAACAGGAACTCCATTTAGGACATACATTCAACCTATATTGTGCCAGCTGCACTGGCTTCCGGTTGAATTCTGAGTCAAGGTCAAAGTGCTGGTCTTAACCTTCAAGGGCCTTAGTGGACTGGGACTTGCATATCTATGGGACTGTCTCTCCCTGCACGTTCCCCGGAGGGCGTTACGCTCTGCAGACCAGCATTTGCTGGTGGTCCCTGGCCCCAAGGATGTTCAGCTGGCCTTGACCAGGGCCAGAGCCTTTTCAGCTCTGGCTCCAGCCTGGTGGAATGCTCTCCCAGCTGAGACCCGGGCCCTTCAGGGCTTACTACAGTTCTGCTGGGCCTGCAAAACGGAGATGTTCCACCAGGTCTAAGAAAATGGTTGAGGAGCTGGTGAATTATCCTGCTGATTCCTTGTCTGGTCTGCTCTGCTTCTAGGCATGCCAGACCCCCAGTGGGGGTGGTGGATCCCCCGTCCCCACTCCCCACCCTCACCTAACTAGTGGGAGGAGCGCACCTTCCATGTGCACTCCCCTGCGGCGCTTGTTTCAGGCCCGTTTTGCTGCGGATCGGGCCTGTTTTGAGGCGCTGCGGAATGCAGGAGCGCTCTTGTGCTCCACCGGGCCTCAAAATGGGTCCAATCCGTGGCAAAACGGGCCAGTTTTCAGGCGCTGCAGAGCACAGGAGTGCTCCTGCGCTCCACAGTGCCTCAAAACGGGCTCCAAGGTAAGTGCCGGGCCCCTATCCCCCCGCCAGGAGGTTGAGGGGGCCTGGCAACTCTATCTGCTTCCAAAGCCTAACTAATATCTATTGTGTTACCCATGGTGATACGTACTGAAGTTACTGCCCTGCCAAATTTTAGAGGTCCTCGTTGGACTGTGTTTTATTGTTTTACTGTTTTACTGTTGTATATGGCTTTACATTGTATTTTATAGCATTTATATATTGTTGTGATTGTTGTAGTATGATTTTGTGACCTGCCCTGAGCCCACTTGCAGGGAGGGCGGGAGATAAATCCAATATCAAAATATAAATAAATAAAATAAAACCATCTGCTGGGGACCACACAAGAACATTTGCCACTTGGAGAGAATAAATAACTCACCTGGACTTCTCGATTCGTCAATGCAAGAGCCCCAGAGAGGAAGGGGAATTTTGCATTGTGGCATAGAAACAGCATCTCTCACTCACAAATATTTATTGGTAATTATCATTTTTGTGAATAGAAGAATCATCGGCATGTGAAAAGGTAAACGAAATTTGCCTTCTTTCCCTGTTCCCACCTCCATTCTCTTTTTTAAAGTCATACGTTTCCATAGCCTGACCAAGCACAGAAGTTCATCTTTTAACACTGCTGTTCCGAATGCAGGAAGCAATATTTACTGTCTGTTCTAATTGGTCTCATTAAGCTCAGGTGGCATTATTAATATTACTAATTAAAGAGCTATAAAACCTAGCGTCGGGTGAACATAAGCACGTCAGTGCCTCTTCCACGTGCTGCAATCAGAGGCTGCCATCTCCAAATGTAAATAATGTTGAAATACAGAATAATCAGAGGTTGCCGTGGCCGCAGGTTATATCACACCGGGTGTGGGGTTGCCACTGAAAAAGAGTGTATTTGTAGCACACTCTTCCTCTTATTCTTATAAAATGTAATTTCAGGCACTTCTTGGTGGCATTCTGTATATGTCTGTATACTCAGGGCTGGCGCCACCATTGAGGCAGTGAGGCGGGTGCTGGGGCACTGGAGGGGGCACCAGAGGGGGTGCCAGGGGTGGAGACATGTGCCACGGAGCTGGCGTGCCTGGCCCGTAGCTGCTACAGCCAGCCAGCCCCATGCCGCCACTGCCGCCGCCGCCGCCACAACCACACGCCCACGGCTGGGTGCAGCAACTGTGGGCCAGGCACGGCAGGTGGCCAGGGCAGCATACGGAGCGCGGGCAGCCTCCACATGCCGCCCTGGCCACCCGCTGTCCAATGGGCCTGGCTTTTGCTGCATGATGAAGTCATCACGTGATGATGTCATCACGCAGTCTGAAGGTGCATGCACGTGGGGATTGCCATGGGTGCCAGAAACCCTGGTGCCGGCAGTGTGTATACTGGATCACCGGTTATCACTTTGAGGGAACAGTGAAATGGCACATTAAGGTGAAAGAGATGAGAATGCAACACAGAGATGCCATTTTATGTGAATAGTTTTAGGGGGGGTAGCTGGGTTAGTCTGCTGTTGAACAGGAGGATTTGAGTCCAGTAGCACCTGCAAGATTTTCAGGGTGCGAGCTTTCAAGAGTCAAAGCTTACACCCTGAAAACTTTGTTGATCTCTAAGGTGCCACTGGATCCAAATCTTTCCATTTTAGGGCAGCAGTATATTATAGCAGGTAGCTAGACCCAGAAATTAGAAATGCTTGGGCAATACTCTTCATTCCAACGCCAGAGCTGTACTACAAACTTTCGTCAATTTTTTGTATCAGTTTGACTGACGTGGCTCCCCTTTTTAAATAAATAAATAACTTGATCACAGTATTTCTCATTTCTGACCACCGGCACAACTGAATGTGCATTTTAAAATGTTTCCTAGAAAAGTAGAAGTAGAGAGAGGAAGTAAATAAATAATACTTTAAGTGTACAAAAAAAAAAATCCTGCTGCATCTAAATTAGGGAACTGGGTGATGAGGTTGCCAGTTTGTGGGACGCAACCACCAATCCTGTTCATGCTTACCTTGAAGTAAGCATGAACACTGAAATCAACGGAGCTTATTTCTAAGAAAATATGAGATAGCATTGGGCTATAAACAGATATGAATCCAAGAGCACATTTAATTGGATTAGGGATTGGCTCGTTTAATTGTTATTGTCAGTCTATGGAAGACAGGATACTTTGAAGCTGACTCCCAACCCTTGCAGCAAGAAATCCAGGCTCTTGAGTTAATGAGTTTTATTGAGATATCTTGGTTTCGCCATACATATGTCCATAGGATACACAGAAGCAATTAAAGGCATCTGGCTGTACACAGGTTTCTTGTTAAGAATGACGCATTGAGTACAGGATACATTATATCTACCCCTCTACATGTCCCCCACCCTCCTAGCCCATCCAGCCGAACACAATCAGTAGCGGGACGGAAGGAGCTGTCCCAAGGCCGCTGTGGCGAGCCATCCGAGATAAGGGCTCCACAGTCGTGGAATCTGGAAAGCAACAAGGGAACAGGTACACGAGGCTATTGCAACATATATCTAAAGCTGGGTAACAGTATGGAGGGGCTGCGGGCAACGGACCTGACAGTTGTTGAGGTGTCTTCCACATTGGGACAGTAGTTTTCCTGTTGCTGGTGGGCTGGAGATTGGGTTCCCAGCTGCCTACCAATGGTCCACAAACTTCTTTTATTTTTTTAATTATTGAACTTTTTAAAGAAATACATAGATAATGCAAGAATCTACCATACAATAATACTATATATACACATACAATATAAGTTTGCTATTTACTAAAAAGTTTAATTTTATTTCTATAGGATTTAAATAATAAGTGTATATCAGGTTTTAAGAGTTTTTTTTTTCTTTATGTTAACTTATAGATGTGACATTGTATGATTAGTAGGGTTGCCAGCCTCCAGGTAGTGGCTGGAGATCTCCCGGAATTACAACTGGTCTCCAGGCCACAGAGGTCAGTTCCCCTGGAGAAAATGGCTACTTTGGGGGGTGGACTCTATGGAATTCTGCCATGCCAAGGTCCTTTCCCTCCCCAAACCCCACTTTCTCCAGGTTTCTCCAGGTTTCACCCCCCAGATCTCCAGGAATGTCCCAGCTTGGAGCTGGCAACCCTAATGATTAGATACTTTTGTAAGATTTACAAATTTAGGATTGATAGAGAATTTGGAGCCTGTGTATCATTTTTGATAACATATTCGATAAAGGGCATCCATTTTTCATCAAATCCTGACGTTTTGGGATAGTCTATTGACTGTTGAAGGCCATCTCTTATTTTTTCGATAATGAAGTGGTCCCAGATGTTTAAATACCAGTGATCCCTTGTAGGTGCTGTTTGTTGGCAAACTTCTGGCGGTTTGCCCCACTGCCTGCTAACTGCTGTCCCCACTGCGATGACGTCACTTCCATAAGTGACATCATCACATGGGGTGGGAGCACGTACGTGCTTCGTGCCAAGGCCAATTCCTTCTGAAAGTAATGCCATCGCTGCAAAGTAGGAGTGTATGCATGTGGGGAATGCAAAGGTAAGCGATATACTGTTGTACTGATAGGTGTAGCAGTTTCTCTGAATCCCCAGCTTTTAATTCTTAAAAAGAGTAAGCCTCTAGCTCAGGGGTGGGCAATTGTTTTGGCTCGGGGGCCACTTTGTGGGAGCGGAGGTTAGCGGAGGGCCGCACCTTTTAAAATGATTGCATTCATTAGTTAACTTTGCATTTCAGAAAAGGTATAAATTGTATTATAAAAATCAATAAATATAAATTAAATAAAATAGTGGTTTCGCTAAAGTTGGAAATTTATAGATTTACTGTTGCAAAGACAAAACTGAAATTAACCAGATCAACCGGAAAAGTGCGTATCTACACTGCGCATGCGAATTGACGTAGCCGTCCTAGTGGAAAATACGAGACGAATCTTTGGTCGCGCACGGGAAGGAAATCTCGGTTCAAGGCGGATTTTTCTGACTGTCTTGGCGGGCCACAAAAAACTCGGTAGCGGGCCGCATGTGGCCCATGGGCCGCAATTTGCCCACCCCTGCTCTAGCTACTTCCCTTGCAGAGATATGGCAGGGGAGGGAATGGCTGCTGTGGGGACAAGGCCAGGAAAAGTGGCTGCCATGCGGGCCAGAAAATCTGAATTTTCCCACCCACACAGTCCCCTCGGAGCTGAAAGCTGGGAATGGAGGGTCATGGGGGGGGCCTTCCAGTAGGGTCTTACTACTTAGTGTTTGGGGCTGATTTTTACTGAATCAGCCCCACGTACAACCTGTCACTTCCGTATCTTATTTGAAATGACATCACTCACTGGCCAGATGAGAGGTGGTGGGGGTGGAGGCTGGAGGGGGGGATCCCTCGCCCTCACCAGCGGGCTGGTAACCCTATACAGCAGCTGTCCAGGACTTACTGTGATATTTTGCAGAATTTTGGAGCAAAGATGGTTTGAGTAAGATTGGAGAAAAGCTAGAGAAACCTTCGCAAGTCCAAGAATGTGCCACAATGCTGTGGGGAGACATGAAAACTTCCCAAACACATTGAACTTGGGGCAGATAACCCATTTGAAAGACACCTGGGTCTATCCTAAATACTGTCGTTTCATGATATATCTGTCCAACTTGGGGATTTCCTTGCCAAGATGGACCGATTCAGAAGTTTCCTTCATTTGAACAGCCCATGTTCTTGATATCTGGACCCACTGGGAAATCAGTCTTTGTCAAAAAAACCCTGGCTGCGGCTGGGCTGGAAATACCATGAGGTCAAGGGGTTTTAATGATATTTCAGCATTTCTGCTTAGAGTCCCCCTCTGGAGTTAGGGACACTGCTGATGTGTGTAGAATTTAAATTGTGTCTGTTTTCCAAAGTCTGCTGCACACTGCTGGTTCAAAGTGGTCTTTATTTGGATCTGCAGCTGTTCCTCGAAATCGGTGCCAGTTCACATGGCACTTGTGTGACAAATATGACTTGCTTCATCGTGCAGGAGTGGCAACGGAGGCGAGCGGTTTATTAAAAGGGTCTTAGGCTGCAGGTGCTGGAAAAGAGCTCTGGCTGAGAGAGACCATCGGGGGGCCTGGCAGAGCTTGATGCTTCAATGGTGTTACTCAGTATATGGCAGCTTTGCAGGTTCATAATGCATTTTATAATATTATATTTTATTGTTTTATATGGCACAATGGCCCGTGTGCTTGCTGCATCTGTAACTCTTTGGTGAGAGGCAATCAGTATTTCAGAAGAGAGGGGCTGTGGATCAGGGGTGGAGCAAGAAGGTCCCAGATTCATTCCCCAGCGTCTCCAGCTAAAAAGGACCAGGCAGCAGGGGATGTGAAAGACCTCTGCCTGAGAACCTGGTGAGCTGCTGCCAGCCCGAGTAGACAATACTGACTCTGATAGACCAATTCAGGAAATGGCAGCTTCATGCTGACGATTCCGTTTGTTCTCATTGTCCGTTTTCACACTGCTTACCGATTGCGCAAAACTTCCGGAATGACGCGCCTTCCTGGTGCAATTTCCCGCAATAACCGGAGTCATCGCGGGAAATCGCGCAAGGAAGGTGCGTCATTTCAGGAGTTTTGTGCGATCAGGTAAGCAGTGTGAAAATGGCCATTGAAACAGGTTCATCAATCTGTGCACAATAGGGGGATAAATAGGAATATCATAGAATGGGTCTTACAGACCATCTTGTCAAGCCTCCTGCCCAATGCAGGAACAGCCGTAGATTCTGAAGCATCCCCAACAAGTAGTCATCCATGCTGCCCATGGACAATGATCTCTCCATCAAACCAGCTTCCGTAGCAAATTTGGGTCCAATTCAGGGCCAAAATGGCCAAGATCAGGCCCAAAACAGCCAGGATTGGTCGCAAAATGACCCGGATCAGGCCTCTGATGGATGGCGGATCACTCTCCCACTCAGCAGCAGCCCGATCCTGACCATTTTGGGCCCCTTTTCAGCCATTTTCAGCCCCTTTTTGCCATTTTGGGCCCAATTTCAGCCCTGAATAGCCAGGATTGGGTCCAAAACAGCCAGGATAGGTGATGTCAGGGGGTATGGCATATGCGAATCATTTATGCTAATGACATACTTCTGGTGATGGCAAGGGGTGTGGCATATGCTAATGAGTTATGCTAATGAGCTCCTCCAGCTCTTTTTCTATGAAATGACCCCTGCTTCTACATATATTCTCGCAACAACCGTGTGAGGATAGTGAGGCAGTGCCATAGGTCCAACATCACCCAATAAGCTTCACAGCAGAGTAGGGACCTGAACCTAAGACTCTCCGATCTTAGTTCAGTGCTCTAACCACTACACCACACATGTCAGAATGATTGTGAAAACTGTTCATCACCCAAGGGTCCTACCCACGTTGCATTAACGATCATGCAGATATTGTTGATTCAGTTCCGATTCTCTGCACCTGTGTGCCTCCCTTTGAGAAAGTGCACACATTCTTCTATTAGACTGAAAAGGTTGAGGTGTCTTTGGGGAGCGTTCAGAAGAAGTGTCTCTTAGCCGACTGATGAGGGAAGGCCAAACAGAAGTTGGTAATTATCTGCTCCAGTAAAGGTGGATCAAGCACAGCAATTGCCTTTTCCGGTACTTAGGGAGTAGCTTGATGCGCTTTTCAGATGAATGTACAGAGAGTTCTTACCTGCGTGGTCACCTTGGAAACCTCTTTTGGATCCAATCAGTTCGGGAAAGGCTTTCGAGAGGGCAAAACAACATTGCTGAGGCTGGAATACGCATGAAGCTACTGCTGAAAATGGCAGCCCTGCATGGATTCGTCCTCCAGTAATATCCTTGACGTCACCGTGCGGTAACTTTCCTGACTCCTGGGAGTAGAGTAAGGGTGGGGGATTCTGGGGTATGGTGACATCACCATTTCTAGAGAGAGACCTCCATGCAGAATCAGTGCTTATGGCTGCAGACATGTATGTCCAAGCATAGACCCCATTAGGACAAGCGAGGTGGCTTGGAGACAGAGGAACAAGCCATCTACGGTTAAGGAAAGCATGTAAATAACGTACGTTGAATCTGAGCCAGGGAGTGAAATGGATAATTTTTTCCAAAGGTCTGCCAAGAGTCAAGGTTGTGTTTTTCATCCGCACAACAGAGCTACTTGTGTATGCAGGCTCAAGATTAACTTCTTTTGCTGCAGCGACAGAATATCGGACTCTTGCCTGGCTCTTTTCCACTTGGGCTTTCTGCAGAATATTGTGCACAGGGAGGGGTGTGGTGGTAGGCAAGGAGGAACTAAGCAAAACCACAGCCTTGTGTTAGGTATGATTAATAATGATGATCGGGTTTTTTTTTCTGGGAAAAGAGGTGGCAGAACTCTCAAAAGCGAAATGAGGAAGAAACACCTGGGATTCTTTGGCATCATATTATTTTCAAGCCCTATTGCCGATTATTTTCAAGAGGTGCCGGAACTCTGTTCCCTCGCGTTCCCCCTGAAAAAAAGCCCTGATTATGACGACGACGAGAGTGATAAACCTTTTCCCAACAAGATCTCAATTCAGAGAGCAAGCCTAAGTAGGTCTGCTCAGAAGTAACTCCCATGTTATTCCTTGGGGCTTGCTCCCAGGAAGATATCCTTAGGATTGCTGTCTCAGTGTGGAGTCCTCTCCCTTCTGCAAAAGTTGTTCCCTTTAGCATAAGATTGCCAAGTCTGGGTTGGGAAATTCCTGGCAATTTGAGGTGGGGCCTGGAGAGATGGGGTTTGGGAAGTGGACGGACCCCATCAGGGTATAATACCATCAAGTTCACCCTCCAAAGCAGCCATTTTATCCAGCAGAACTGCTTTCTGTCTGGAGATCAACTGTAATTCTGGGAGATCTCTGGGCCCCACCTGAAGGTTGGCAGCCCCGGTCCCCAACCTCAGCTATAGCACAAATTTCAGTGGCAGGGCTATCATTGTGCCAGGCTCTGTGGAACATAGAAACGGAAGGTTGTTCTCTACCCAAAAGAAATCAGCTCTTAACAGCCAGCTGCCTAGCAGAGCTAAAGGAAAAGTTGGGCTATCCTTTGTCCAAGGGCCACTGGGTTTTCATTTGTCAACAGCTCTCCTAGGTCTCAAGCTTTCCATAGCCCACAGTAGATGCATGATAGGCAGGGCTCATTTTGAGGGGGAACGCTCAGGAATGCAGTTCCGGTAGTTTTCCAAAGAGGTCACATGTCAGGTGGCCCCGCCCACCTGATTTTTGGCCATTTTGGGCCAGTTTTGGCCTGGATTGGGCCTAAAATGGCCAGGATTGGGCCTAAAACAGCCAGGATTGGTCCCAAAACATCCAGGATCGGACCTCTTACAGGTGGTGGGTCACTCTCCCACTCAGCAGCGGCCCAATTCTGACCATTTTGGGCCCCTTTTCAGCCGCTTTTTGCTATTCTGGGCCCAATTTCGGCCCTGAATGGCCAGGATTGCGTCCAAAACAGCCAGGATAGGTGAGGTCAGGGGCGTGGCATATGCTAATGAGTTATGCTAATGAGTTACTGCAGCTCTTTTTCTACAAAATGACCCCTGATGGTAGGTATGACGGAGAGAGATTTTGGCAGCCAAACTCATCCAAGTGCTGAGAGCCACATTCTCTACCAGTTTGGGTTTCATGCCAGAAGGATAACCGAGTGGAGCTGTGCAGAGAACACCCAATCTTCTCCACCACGAGGACTGATTTTTGCTTAATGCATCCTCCTCGTCTTCCTTAAATCCAATTAAAAGCCTATATTATGCCAGTGGAAATTTATGCCAATCCTAATATAGTCTAATAAGCCTTAAAATAGCACCCGGCTAGCGAGAAGCCCTGTGGTTTAATTTGATTCGGAGCCTAATAACAGTCTTGGGATGAAGAAAATACCTCTCCCACCCGTATTTATTTCAGTCTCCAAGTGCTCTTCTTTCCTTTCTAGAAAGTGTTCCCCCCTCCCTCTTTTTTGTCAGGTCGCAGAAGGGGAAAGGTACAAGAGACCAACAGTGCAATCTTATGCAGTAACACCAGTCTGTTGATTTCAGTGGGCTTAGACTGCAAAACTTTGTGTAGGATGGCACTGCCGGCATCTTTTCTCATCACCTGTTGCTACATTAGTCAGAATTCCCTTTTTATACCAGACTTCAATTTGGGACTTTTCTGCTCTGCTGTGTTTGTTAATCTTGTGATGCTCCTAATTTGTCCCATGCAGAAGTTGCAGCGATCCCGCTTTTGAGCATGAGAATTGGATCTGGTCTCTCTCTCGGCAGTCTTCCCTTTTAACCTTCCACAATTTCACCTAAAGAGCTACGAAGTTATGATTTCTGTGTCTGAGTTCTGCTAAACGATGCTATCTGCTGCCAAGATGAATTTCAAATAACTTGCCAGATCAGAGCTAAGTGCTTTGCAAGCGCCCTTGCTCCTCTGCAGTTAATCTAAAACAGTCTCTGTGGATGGAAAAAAATGTTGCAGAGAGTTAGACATGCTAAACAAAATCTTAAAAGACCAAGAACACTAAGACTGAAAATGTTTGCTTAGTTCATTTTTACGCACTTCTGTTGTCAGAAAACATTTCCTTTGGTCCACCTCACCCCACCCCAGAGGCAGGAGAGGCTAGTACTTAGCTGCAGGATCCATCACTTCTCAATGGGCAGTAAGTAGAGGTGGGCACAGACCAGGAAAAAACCCACGGGCCATGGGTCTGTGGTCTGTGGCGTTTCATGGACCATGGACCACAAACTTTCATGATCCAGCCCCGGTTCACGAACCAAATGGTTCATCGGTCCAGGCTGATGGGAGTGCTCTAAACCCCTTTTGCTCCAGCTGACTGGCGGGCCACCAGTCAGCTGGAGCAACAGGGAATTTAAATATTAAAGCATTCCTGGCGCCAATGGCCATCGGCGCCGGGAGGCTTTAACAGACCATGGACCAATGGACTGGTGAAAAGTCCATGGGTCTGTGGAAAACAGATGCCCCACGACCCGCCAATTCGCAAATGCCGAACCAGCCCAGTCTGCAAAATTTTGGTCCATTTTCCAGTCCGGTCCCACCTCTAGTAGTAAGTCCAGGCAGGATCCGGGCCTATTGCCAGATAAGATTTTCTGATAGAGCCAATAGTTTTTTCATTAAGCATGCTCATTTAGCCAAATGTTGTTTCTGATGCAACAAATATTACCCTTTAAAAATTCAATAATGTACAAACCTGTGAATTCAGACATTGGTGTGTATACCATAAGTACAATGTCTCTCATGTGATTTTCACTTCTCTGGAGGAAAAATCAAATATGTCTCAAATATACTGGGGTAGGTCTAAGAACAGAGGCAGGAGAGACAGAAAGGCAATAAAGAACGACACATTAGAAAGCCAGCAGTGTAGTGGTTAGAGCATAGGTACTCCATGCCTCACAGAGAGCCACATCTGCAATTAACTTCAGCCCAAAAAGCCACATATACTTCCATTCCTGGCACGAAGCCTGCATTTCAAGGAGGCTTCCAGCTTACCTGTTCATCCGTGGCTGGGAACACCTGCCAACCACACACCCCACCGGGCAATGTCCTTGCCCATTTTCCTGAAACATGGGGCAGGTGCCACATTGGAGACTGGTACTCGGAAGAACAAGTGCCATGTTGAAGAGTGACATGTAGCTTCCAAGCCACTGAATATCACTGGATTAGAGTGTTGGAATAGGACAGGCAGAAGACTGCCAGGATTTTAGGGTTGCCAGCTCTGAGTTGGGAAATACCTGGAAATTTGGGGGACGAACCCTAGGAGGGTGGGGTTTGGAAAGGGGCTGGATCTCAGCAGGTTATAATTCCATATAGTCCACCTTCCAAAGCAGCCGTTTTCTCCAAGGGGGCTGGTCTCCGTTTCCTGGAGATCAGTTGTAATTCTGGGAGATCTCCAGCCACCCCCTGGAAGTTAGTAACCCTAGTCCAAATCCTCATTCTGCTATGAAGCAGTCTGGAGGGCCCTTGGGCCAATCCCTCTTTCTCAGCCTAACCTACTTCACAGGGTTGTTGTGAGGACAAAAAGAAGGGGAATGCTGTGTATTGGAGAAAGGGCAGGAGGAAAAGTTACTTAATATATAGGTATACTGAACAGAGAGCAGTAATTTTGCATGCATTCCTTCTACATTTAATTTTTATGTTAAAAAGAAAAAATCACACAGCATAAAAGAATTAGGGGCAGTGAAGGATTAAAACAGTAGTCCTGAAAATGTTAAAGTATGCAGTTTGGAACCAGCAAATATTAAGGAGGGTGTTTTCCTCCAAACAATGCTACCATTTAAGAGCACTTGTCGACATACACCAAATGTCTCTGCCCTCATTATGTCTGCAATAAACAGCAATGAACTAAGGTTGTTGGGGGTTTTCCGGGCTGTCTTGCCGTGGTCTTGGCATTGTAGTTCCTGACGTTTCGCCAGCAGCTGTGGCTGGCATCTTCAGAGGTGTAGCACCAAAAGACAGAGATCTCTCAGTCGGTGCTACACCTCTGAAGATGCCAGCCACAGCTGCTGGCGAAACGTCAGGAACTACAATGCCAAGACCACGGCAAGACAGCCCGGAAAACCCCCAACAACCATCGTTCTCCGGCCGTGAAAGCCTTCGACAATACAGCAATGAACTAAGCTTTTAACAATCGAATTTCCCCGTTTTTGTCATAAATCATAAATTTCCCCTGATTTTGTCGTAGATAACCTTGCTGGCATCATGTTACTGCATACCTAGACGTTCTCACTTTCAGTGATCCAGCTCCATTCTCAGGTTCGTTGCATTACCTTTGGACGGACTACGAATGAAACAGCGACTTGCCTTGAAGCTCCAGTCCTTTCCGGAGGGAATTCTAGTCTCAGGGTTTGTTTTCAGGCTTTGAAGGGGGTGGCACAATCGGTTGGCTCTGACTGCCTGGCACCCCTTCCCCTCTGGCCTCGCTTGTGGCAGTCTGCCGTGTTAAGTACGCTTTGTAAACGCACTAATCCTTGAATGTGGCGCAGACTGGCAAAGCTTTTGGCAGCCATTGGAGGGCCACTAATATCCCGTGTCCAATCGATTACCCTCCATTCTGCTGTCGCTTGCTTTGCACGGCTTCTGCTGGCACAGAGTAGATGGTTTTGTCATGTTTGCTTGGAAATTGGGAGGGGGTAGCAGCCGAGGAAGTGTGGGGACTAGTCCTGGAATGGCATGTTGGAGCATAAGGACATGGTGGTTTGGCAGTGGGTAATGAAAGCTGAGTGGCATTCACATTTATAGGCAGGGGTCATTTCATAGAAAAAGAGCTGGAGGATCTCATTAGCATAACCTATTAGCATATGCCTCGCCCCTTGCCATCACCAGAAGTGTGTCATTTGCATAACTGATTTGCATATGCCACACCCCCTGGCATCACCTATCCTGGCTGTTTTGGACCGAATCCTGGCCATGCAGGGCCGAAATTGGGCCCAAAATGGCAAAAGGGGGCTGGAAATGGCCAAAAAGGGGCCCAAAATGGTCAGGATCGGGCCGCTGCTGAGTGGGAGAGTGATCCACCACTTGTCAGAGTTCTGATCCCCAATCTGGGCCAAAACGGGCCCAAGATGGCCCTGCCCACCTGTCATGTGTCCTCTTTGGGGAACTGCAGGAACTGCGTTCCTACACGTTCCCCCTCGAAATGAGCCCTGTTTATAGGTAACTGAGTGCCGAAACTTTGGTAACGTCCATAAGATCCATGTGTCCAGTTCTGCTTTTTAACAGACCAGATAAGATCTCAGATTGCAACCGCAGAGGGTTTGTGTGGTAAAATCATGTGAGAAGTGAATCATGGGAGAAATGAAAGAGAGGCAAATATCTCATCTGCCTTTGAGGCCTGCAGGCCAAAGTAAGAGATTTTCTAACGGTGCAACCCTAAACAAAGTTAAACTCCTGTTTGCATTGAAGCTGGTGGGCTTAGAAGTAGCCATTCGGTTCAGGATGGGCGGGCAAGACATGCTTCATCCAGATTCTTTATGGTATCGGTGAAAGGATGGCAGTTGATTATGCTGGCATGGGCATGTATGACGGGTTGCTTCTTTGGGCTTGTCTGTGCGCTGATCATGCCACATTCATGACTGCGGCCTCTAAGGATGACGTGCATGTTTGAGTAGGGCTATGAACGATTTAACTTCAGATAAAACTTCCATATCATTTCACCTTCAGTTCAAACATGATGGTTGACTATTCTAGAGAAATCTAGAATTTAGAATGGTCTAGAGAAATCAGGTTCTGTGTGAATCCATACACAAGCTTTCCTCTTTGGGTCACCGCGAATAGAACAGCTTACTATTTCACCCTGAACATCGTAACTGCTTTATATCAAGTCAGATCACCAGGTCCATTTAGCTTGCTGTGTTCTCCTCAGACTGGCAGTATGAAGCACCCAATTCATAAACTGTGGTCATATCCATTTCCAGTTGTAATGTACAATTGAGGGCTGAACAGATGTGATGCTGGAGTTCCATAGACTGGAACTCCAAATTTCTTGTTTGGCTAATAGTCATGGGGGTATTACTGAGCATGGCTGTGGTAATAGGTGGTAGTGGAAAGTGCTGTCAAGTCATAGCTGACTTATGGTGACCCCTGCTGCGGTTTTCAAGGCAAGAGACTAACAGAGATGGTTTGCCAATGCCTGCCTCTGCAACTCCAGTCTTCTTTGGAGGTCTCCCATCCAATTGCTTACCAAGGCCGACCCTGCTTAGCTTCAGAGATGTGATGAAATCAAGCTTGCCTGGGCTATCCAGATCAGAGGGTGGTAACAAGGTAACGATGGTTAACTTATTCTGTCATGCTATTTGCCCTGATCAAAAATTGGACTTTTAACTCCTGGTGGAGGGGTAAAGGACAGACACAATACTGGTGTTTAAAGCAGTCAAGGAAGGTGCATTCCCCCGCCTTTTCCCGGTGAGGCCCAGCGAGGGACTGGTAACCCTAGGTCCATCCCCTTCCCAAACTCTGTCTTCCTTAGGTTTAGAGTTGCCAGCCTCCAGGTAGTGGCTGGAGATCTCCCGGAATTACAAGTGGTCTCCAGGCCACAGAGATCAGTTCACCTGGAGAAAATGGCTACTTTGGGGGGGTGGACTCTATGGAATTATGCCATGCCAAGGTCCTTTCCCTCTCCAAACCCCACTTTTTCCAGGTTTCTCCAGGTTTCACTCCCCAGATCTCCAGGAATTTCCCAACTTGGAGCTAGCAACCCTACCTAGGTTTCACCCCCAAATATCCAGGAATTTCCTAATCCAGACTTGAAAATCCTAAATCAGGCCTTCTCTGTTGCAAGCCAATGGTCTCCCTTGTGCATTTTGATCTTGAATATTCCCCCCACCCCTTTCAACAGGAGTAAAATGAGATGCAGCCCTTTTGGATACACCTGAGAGGCATCTTTCTTTCAGCCGGGTAGGGCATCCAATCAAAAGCAGTACAAAGCGAGCATTTCTTTTCTAGATGAGAAAGGCAGCCTCCACGAGGAGACGCCGAGCATCAATGTGGTGGTCGCCTCTGGTGCCTGCAAAAGCCGGCTTCTGCCCGCACCATATGGATGCGTCAAGCGGAGCAAAACTTCCTTGAAGGCCTCCTATCTGCAAAGCGTCCAGGTGAAGCCTCAACTCCTAGCACAGGGCTCGTCGTCATGGAGACGGCGACTAGGCCTCCCTTGATCCATAGGCCCTTGAGCTATTCGCTGACAAGCTCGGCTCTCCGGATTAGAGAGGGAAGCTTTTGGATCGCGCTCTCTGTATTTATCAGCTGCATAACACGCCGTCTAATCCAAGTTGTACCTCTAAGAAAGAAAGAAAGAAAGCATCTTCTATAAGGAAAGGAGCAGCCGATCCGCTTCCCTTTTCTTCCCTCCCCGCGCTTGTTGTGTAGGCCAATTATCCCAAGTGGTGACAAGTAGAAAAATGAATTAGCCAAAGCTTTGTAATGTCAGCGTTATTTATCTTTCATAAGCTTGCCCGGCTCAGCTGCAGATCAGCAAAGGAGCCGCTTTCTTCCTCCGGCCTGTCTTTGATGCCGTTTTTCTTTATGGCCTCTTGATACAGTCCCTTCACTCCATCATTACACAATCTTTTTTTTGTAGTTCTGCTGTAAAACAGGAGCAAACAAGATGAGGGGAATGTGTGGATCAGCTTTGCGGGAGGCGAGGGTGGCAAATTGAAGGTGGGGGCGTCCTTTCCCAGGCTCACCTTTCCCTCTCCCTCGTTTTTCTGAATAATAATAAGTAAAAAAATCTATTGGAGTTTATTTTCTGTGATCTTTCATGGTCTTGCACAAAAGAATAGAAAAGGTGCTGATTCCGATAAGAACTCTTGCTAGACAGTTTCTTTTCCCATGGATGTTTTGCCTAGGGCAAAGGCTCAACATTTTAGCTGTTTCAATGGGGATTTATTTCCAGGGGAGAATCTGTGATCATTCATTAAAAAAAGAGAGAGAGAGAATTGTGAGATGAGCTTCAGAGAAAGCAGGCTATGGGAATAGGGTTGCCAACTCTGACTAGGGAAATGCCTGGAGATTCAGTGGTGGTGCATATGGAGGGGGGAATCTTGGAAGAGATTTCATCCGGGATCTATAGTTTACCATAGAGTCTGCTCTCTAAAGATGCCATTGCCTCCAGAGGAGCTGGTCTCTGTAATCTGGAGATCCATTGTAATTTTGGAAGAGCTCCAGGCCTCACCTGGAGGTTGGCAATCTGAAGTGGGAGGGAAGTGGTTAAGAGCGAGGGACTCTAATCTGGAGAACCGGGTTTGATTCCCCGCTCCTCCACTTGAAGCCAGCTGGGTGACCTTGGGCTAGTCACAGCTCTGTCAGAGCTCTCTCATCCCCACCCGCCTCATAGGGTGTTTGTTGTGAGGATAATTACAACAAACTTTGTAAACTACTCTGAGTGGGCATTAAGTTGTCCTGAAGGGCGGTATATATAAATCAAATGTTGTTGTTGTTGTTGTTATTATTATTATTATTAACTCATTGCCAATGACTATGGATCTGCCCTGGGTAGAGTTGTTTCCTTTGGAGTACAAAACTTCTCATCCCTTGAGAGCCCCCAAGCATGGGCAGAGTTCCTTTTCTTTTATGAAGGGAATGCTTTCTCACCTGTGCAGAGATACTTGGTGTATAAAGAGGAATTTTGATTCCTGTTCATCACCCTCATCCTTCCTGTCCAGGGTGGGATACCAGGAGAGGTGTCCTGAGATGAACTTTCTGCTTACATCTGAGGAGAGTTGAGGTTTACTGGGCTTGGCGTTAGCAGGTTTGCTGGCACAGGAAATTAACACATCTATGTACAGTCTAATGCACCCAGCAGAATAGTGCAAGATGCCTCCATGGTCTTTTTAAGAGAAAGGGACCAGCACGTGCATTCACAGTAAAGATCTTTTACAAGGTGCACATGTGCGCAACTCTACCAAGGAAGTTACCACCTGCCTGTTCCGACATCTTAATTTGCGAGACTCAGATTGGATATCTTTTGAACTGACAGTGTGGATGACTCACAGTTGCCAGTCTCCAAGTGATGGCTGGAGATCTCCCAGAATTACAACTGATTTCCAGGTGACCGAGATCTGTTCCCCTGGAGAAAATGGCTGCCTTGGAGGGTGCACTCTATGGCATCATACCATACTGAGGTCATAGATCCAGGGGAGTTAGCCGTGTTAGTCTATAGTAGCAAAATAATAAAGAGTCCAGTAGCACCTTTAAGACTAACCAACTTTATTATAGCATAAGCTTTCAAGAGCCACAGCTCTCTTCATCAGATGCGAAGAGAGCTGTGGTTCTCGAAAGCTTGTGCTACAATAAAGTTGGTTAGTCTTAAATGTGCTACTGGACTCTTTATTATTTTACCATACTGAGGACACTCTCCTCCTCAAACCCTGCCCTCTCCAGGCTCCACCCCCTAAATCTCCAAGAATTTGCCAACCTGGATCTGGCAATCCTAGGATGGCTCTGTGGAAATTATTTCCTGGGTTTTGGCAATGGGGCATGGCTCTCAAGTTCTGGGTGGGTCAGCTGGCACCCCTAGAAGCAAAATTGCCAGTGACAGTGGGATGGGCTAGATGACCTTTTGGTCCCTTCCAGCTCTTCTTCTCTGAAAAGATTGTGGAGGAGATTTTTATGGGTAGGTTTAGGGTGTCATCTCTCCACTCTCCTTTGTTCTGCAATAGCTGCCTGCAAGCTTTGGTGCCCGAGCAGTTTCATTATGAAGCAGAAGTCGCGGCTAATATGCTCTTCAAAATGTAGCAGCCATATTTCCAAGCGTGTCTAACATGAGCCTGCTTCTGTTTAATTAGCTGTATTGCCGTAATGGAGAGCTGCTACGCTGACCTCCTTATTATCTCCCCCTTTAAGATTTGACCCCTTTGGAAACAGCTGCTAGCCAAATGGCTTTGCTTATCAGCACACAGGGAGAGAGGGTTTCGCAAAAGCTCATTTCCAAGTCTCCACCAGCAATGCGTGGACTTAGATGCTTTGGCACCCTCAGAAATATGCATTTAAATCCCGCCCCCCCCCAGCAATCCTTTAAGCTGGTAGACCTGGCAGCCCTTTTAATCCATCTCACCTGGCCCTGTGACTGGGCAAATCCCAGCTGAACCCTCTTTATTTTCTGCACCCATTTTGCTCAATGTGCCCTGATGCATAGGCACACGGAAGCAAGGGGCTGGCATACTGGTGTGTGCGTATAAATGTATTTTAAAAATCAGACTACCGATGTGAACTCACATTATTGAATACTGTATCTATAAAAAATTCTCTGCAAATAGAAGTCTAGCATGGCTAAGGGCTAAGCTTACACTCTAGCTTTCTATGTGCAATCTTTTTAAAAATAACTTGCACTCAGTCATTGCAGTCTATAATGGTACAGACGTGTACTGCTGAATTAGGGCCATCTAACCCAGGATTGTAACAATGGTTCATCTCGCAATCAGGGGCTTCCCCTAGTGTTAGTCCTCACCTCTTAGAATTGAGAGGTATACTGCCTCTGAACATGGAGGTACCATTTAGCTGCCATAGCTAAAAATCTTCACTGACCCCCACCCTCCATGAATTTATCTTGATGCTTTTCAGAAACCATCTAAGCTACAGCCTATTTATCTATTTACTAGCAACCCATCCCGTTGTTTAAACAACAGGTTTGGGAGGGGTGCGGCACCACGATGGGCTTCTCCATCGAGGCTGCTACGGTGATGGAGAAGGCCGATGCAGCAGCGCAGCCCTCTGGAGGGCCACACTGATGCGCCGGGCCTCCCCACCACCTCTGTGGCCACCGCTTCTTCAGGCTTCTCTGTCGTCATGTCGCTGACGACTCACTGTGCCTGTGCCAGGATAAAAAGTGAGTCATCAGAAACATGGTTTGCCTTTTATATATTAGAGATTTATTTCACAGCACAGCACACACACACACAATCTCTAATATTTCTACCCCACCTTTCTCCACAATGGTGACCCAAAACAGCTTACAGCTCTTCTATTTTATCCTCACCACAACTCTGTGAGAGTGTGTGACTGATCCAAGGTCACCCAGTCAGCTCCCATGGCAGAGCAGGGATTCGAACCTGGCTCTCCCAGGACCTAGTCTGACATTCTAACTGCTGCACTGTCTACTGACCCATTGCAATCTGCCCTTCCTCTCCTCTTCTGAAAATTTTTGAGTGGCTGTGGGTGGGTGGTGGAACAAGCAATTTCTAGCTTTAAAATCTACATCCTTTTAAAAAGCAGCCCCTGAATGCTTCTGTGTATAAATATAGCAATATAATTAGTGTAAAAGTGCAACAGTGAAATAGATAGAGACATTTAATTGGCAAAAGGGTCCTTGAATGGTTGACAGCCCTGGAGAAATGAAATTGTAGGGAGGGAGGACAGAGCTTTCCTGAGCACTGGCGTTTCCAGCTTGAGTCCCTTTTCAATAGAGGTGCCCGTGTTAGACACAAAATGCCCAGCACCAAATGTTTCAGTCACTGTCAAGATGCCACAATGCAGCTGTCACAAGCGGAACCTGGGATGGCAGGCGGCCGAATGGGCTTTCCCATTGCAGCCTGCTGCATTGACCAAGAATTGTGGCTAGACCCAGTTTGAGTGGCGTTCTCAATAAAAAGGCAGGCTGTGCACGGTTTCATTCAATCACCTAGGAAGACTGACTTCCTGTGCTAGACTTATGTTAGAGGATGTCGGGAAAATGAAACCTCTATCCACCTCCAGAGTGGTTCTCAAAGAAAAGAAACAAAAATCAGCCCGAACAAAAGGCATCGCTTCTTTTCCACAGGAGCATTTGCTTTGCCACTGCATGATCTTACACGGGGTTTTTTTTTCTGGGAAAAGAGGTGGTGGAACTCAGGACCGCACAATGATGTCACTTTCGGTCAGCTGAAACAAGGGGGGAGTTTTTTAAAGTTTAAACCACCCTCGGCAAAAATGGTTACATGGCTGGTGGCCCCGCCCCCTGATCTCCAGACAGAGGGGAGTGTAGAGTGCAGCAGCGCGGAGGGCTATCTACACTCCCCTCTGTCTGGAGATCAGGAGGCGGGGCCACCAGCCATGTGACCATTTTCATTGTATTACTGGAACTTCAAGCTGTGATTGTATGTCTATCATAAATGTGCAATCAGGTTAAACGTGGGCTGTCAGTTTAGGCAAGTCTCTTAACAGAGCCTGATCTTGTCAGATCTCAGAAGCTAAGCAGGGTCGGCCTTGGCTAGTAATTGGATGAGAGCAGGGCTTGTTTTCTGGGCAAAGAGGTGGTGGAACTCAGTGGGTTGCCAGCACAGGGGGCAACTCATGGCAGAAGGTGGTGCCCCTGGTACCACATGTGCACACGCAAAGTGTGTGCACGCTCCCAGGGCCAATGATGTCACTTTGGGTCAGCTGAACCAAAGGGGGAGTTTTAAAAAGTTTAAATCACCCTCGGTGAAAATGGTCGCATGGCTGGTGCCCCCCCCTCTGATCTCCAGACAGAGGGAAATTTAGATTGCCTTCCATGCCGCTCCAGTGGTGCAGAGGGCAGTCTAAACCCCCTCTGTCTGGAGATCAGGGGGCGGGGCCACTAGCCATGTGACCATTTTCAAGAGGTTCCAGAACTCTGTTCCACCATGTTCCAGCTGAAAAAAAGCCCTGGATGAGAGACCTCCAGCAAAGAACGGGGTTGCAGAGGCAAGCAATGGCAAACCACCTGTTAGTGCAAACCCCACTGTGTTGTGTGTTATGTGCCATCAAGTCATCTCCAACCTATGGTGACCCTATGAATGAAAGACCTCCAAAACGTCCTATCATTAACCTCCACTAGGGGTTGCCATAAGTCAGCTATGACTTGAGGGCAGAGTTTCATTTTTTTTCCTCCAAGGTGTTGACAGTGGCATACTCTTCTATCCTCACAAGATGGGTCTGAGAGAGAGTAACTAGCCCAGGATCACCCAATGGTGGAATGGTGGGCTTTCCCACATCCTAGACCGACACTCTAACAACTGCCCCACTATGACGCTGGCAGTGGCTCTGTGAAGCATTGAAATGTGGGGTGTGTGTGTGTGTGTGTGTGTGAAACCCACTCTTTGACGAGCTTGATTTTGAGCACAACAGGAGTTGGAAGGAACGTGTGAAGCAATCTTGAGGGTGCAGCCAGTCTGATGAAGGTGAAGCCACGGGGGTGCAAACTGGAGCATGCCGAGAGGCACATGGAATGGGGCGAGGGACCACAGTGGCAGAGGGCAGGCAGGGTAGCACTTCTGCACTTCACCAGAACATATGCTGGGGTGCATCACGGTCGTTCTCCCAACGTAAATGCCTGTATTTATCACTGTCGGTAGGATTTATTGTCCAGCCAGGGCTTTTTCAAGAAGGGGAGACTCTTGGTTCTGTCTTTTCAATTACCGCTGTGTGGAGAGAATGGAATGGCCAAGCCCTTCGGGGAATGAACTGCTGATGAGGTTATTGGCTGGAGAAACTTTGCTTCTTTTGCTGCAGGCATGCAAGTCTCGTGGTACCGTGCAGCACTTTAGCTCTCACCCGCCCTAGAAAGCTGTTTAAAAAATCTCTGCCC
This sequence comes from Eublepharis macularius, assembly GCF_028583425.1. Taxonomy (NCBI): domain Eukaryota; kingdom Metazoa; phylum Chordata; class Lepidosauria; order Squamata; family Eublepharidae; genus Eublepharis; species Eublepharis macularius. Next base: position 6,699,303 of record NC_072798.1, read on the forward strand.
TGCTGAAAGTAAGCGCATTCAAGATGTTACTTGATGGTCACAGACATGTGAGCAGGGACCAAGCATGAATGAGACAGCAGGTAACCATAGTGGAACCACGGACGGGATGGGGTGGCAAAAGGGTTTGTAGACCCAGCTGTGGTGTCCCAGAGCTCCTTCTGTGTTTTATGAAGCCCCACCAATAGCAATTGGCACACAGGCAAGGTTCCAGAAGGAGAAATTCTGGCATAAGTTCATAGGCCAGTCTCCATTCATGTCTAACAGCCAAACATCGCCATAGCTTAACTTTCTTGGGGCACTGTTGCTTGCATTTACTCTGTGAGTTGTGCCTAATATTAAGAGAAATAACTGACTCAGGATGAAGAGAGATGCAGCATTCCAGTACGGTTGCCAGCTCTGGGTTGGGAAATTCCTGGAGACTTGGAGGCGGAGCCTGGCATGGGTGATATTTGAGGTGAGGATGTGATGTCATAGAGTCCGCCTTCTGAAGCTGCCATTTCCTCCAGGGGACCTGACCTCTTTAGCAGGGCCGGATCCAGGGGGCAGGGGGGTAGTCTGCCCCCGGCGCTGCCAAGGAGGGGGAGCCGGGCGCAGCTGCCAGCTCCCGGGAGTGCACGGGCGGCAGCGTGGGTGGCCTCCCAGCCCCCTGTGCTGCCTTTCGCCTGCCGCACAGGACAGGGGGTGGCACGCTCCACCCTGCATGATGATGTCATGAAAATGACATCATCACGCAGCGCCGGGAGCACACGTACGTGCTGTGTGTGCATGCGAGGGGCCGGACTTGGGTTGCCCTGGCGTCGGCAACCCTAGATCCGACCCTGCCCTTTAGTCTGGAGATCATTTATCATTCCAGGAGATCTCAGGCTCCGACTGGAGGTAGGCCTCCTTCACTTCTGAAATTATTCATATTTGCTCTTGTGTCTATACTAGAAAGTTGATCATTGGACTGACAAGTTACATCTCATGCCAAGAAAATATGTCAGCCTTCAACCCTATCCCAACCTTATTTTACCTTATTTTTTTAAAATAGATCCGTTAAAGCGGAACATATTCTTTTATAAACTGAAGCTTATCCTTATTAATCACACACTTTTAGAAGACAGGTCTAGAAGGGCTTTGGAGATTGGAGGGAGAAGGGGCAAGTTGCTGACGGCATGGACACTCCCCAATAGCTGCTTATCACAAATAGTTTTTATTCTGCTTCAAACTGAAGCATGTTGTGGGTATAAAGTATCTTCTGAAGAAGTGTCTTTTTATCTGAAGAAGGATAGCAGTATCTCAAGAGGGGAGCTTTGACTCTCAAAATCTTAGACCCTGAAAACCATGTTAGTCTCTAAGGTGCCACTCAAATCCTGCTCCTCTACTGCAGACCAACAAGGCTACTTACCTGAAACTGCCTCAAGACAGAAGAAAAGATATATATTTGTTTGACAGGTAACAGAAGAGCTTACTAATCCATTTCCACCATCCTTAAAACACCGGATTTTTCCTCACTCTTCCAGATGGTTTTGACCAAGATAACAGAAGGCCTGCAGCTGGCCAGGAAACTAAATCCAGGTCACCCTGTTCTCCCAAGCAATTGCTTTACCCCCAGTCACATTGTTGATGCAGATGCCATCAGTGGAGGAGAGGCATGGACTAATGGCTTTATCTGGAGGCTAAAGCTTCCCAAAAGCTCACTGACTATCCTGACAATTTTGCAGAAGGGCAGAGAGAATGAAAAAGCTGGTTGGGGACGCCACTGATGAAATCCTGGCCTGCTGCAGTTTTCGTCAGCGGCCATTACCAGCACGATACGACCTTTGCACCAAAAATAATGATTTTAAAACCCAAATCTACCCTAACAAAAATTAGAGACTTGGGGCCAAGCTACACATGACGAATGACACTTGAACGGCAAGTGGATTGAGTGGAGGGCAAGTGAACAGGAAGAAATACACTTGCTGTTCAAGTGTCATTCGTCATGTGTAGCTTGGCCCTTAGAAGCAAGTCTAATTTAAGTCAATGGAATGTCCTTCGGAGTAAACCAGACCGAGGGCTAGAGTTGCCAGGTCCCCCTGCCTCACCGGGCGGGGAGGTTGAAGGCCCAGCACCTTCCTTTCAATGTTCCTCTTGTACGTACACATAGCATGCACTCACTCCCAGCCTGCATGATGATGTCACTTCTGGGAAGTGATGTCATCATGGAGGCCACATGCCACCCTGGGAGTGCTCCCACGCTCTGCAGGGGGCCGAATTGGGCCAGAATCAGCTCTTTACTGGTTTACTTCAAATGTTGCATTTGAATTTGAAATGTTTACTGGGATTCCTTGGAGGAAAGGAAGTGTGTTGCATGGGGAGTATGGAGACTGGGAATTGGTAGGTTCTGCTCTGGGCCCTTCTAGTCTTCCACCCGAGGCTAGGACATTTCCAAGCTTTACTATGAGGGCTTGAAAATTGAAAAGTGCCATCAAGTAACAGCAGACTTATGGTGACCCTGTGCGGTTTTCAAAGCAAGAGAAACAGACGAAGTTTTCCCATTGTCTGCCTCTTGTACAGTAACCCTAAATTTCCTTACTAACCTGGGTTGAGTCTGCTTAATTTCCGAGAACTGATGAAATTAAGCTCGTTTGGGCCATCCCAGTAAGGGCACTAGAAATTTACTTCATTCTAAAAAAATGAAGGAGGGAATCGCTGAGGGCATGTCAAATGAAACAAAAAGTCTTCAGCCACTGGTGGAAGACGGCAACATAAGGAGACAGACGAAACTCCCTGGGGACAGGGTTCCAGAGTTTTAGTGCCACGAGAGAGAAGGCCCTTTCGTGGGTTGCAATCCACCCAGTCTCAGAAGGCAGGGGCATCCGAAGCCGAGCTTTGGGAAAGGGCAGCCGTGGTGGAGAGGTTCATTTTGTCTCCTCTCCCCCAGCCAGGAGTGGATGTTGAAGAGAGGTCCATGCTGAGCAATGCTGCTCACATAATCTACTTACCGGAGATGATTTCCTAGGTTAGCTTCAATACATTTTCTCTCTCCTGTGATCACATCGTCTCATTGGCATGGGAGATATTCCAGGAAATTGGAAACCTGTAATCCTGTTCTCAAGCAGCTGCCAGTTCTCTTCTCGTGTAACAATTTGCTGAGCTCTGAATAAAAACCATTTAGGGCTATTATTGTATTGTAATAGTGGCTCCCCCCGCCCCGTGAGCTGCTCCCCTCCCCTCCCTGGCTTTACTGGCTGATTCCAGCTTCTCATCCCTCCAGAAGGAACGCCTGAACGGGCATTTCAACTAGGAACGTGTGAATCAAAGCGCATCGCCCGAACATTCGTACACCAGCAGATGACTCATGCAAGTGAACCAAGCTGCATGCTAGAAAGCAAGGGCAGTGCCCATTGGCTCCGGATTCCATGGAACCCATAGGCCAGGGGTGGGCAAATTGCGGCCCGCGGGCCACATGCGGCCCGCTACAGAGTTTTTTGTGGCCCGTCAAGACAGTCAGAAAAATCCACCTTGAACCGAGATTTCCTTCATTTCCTTCATTCCTACATTTGTCTCATTAAACTGATTCTAAAATTAAATGTGCCTGCAGCTATAGATGATATGAAACTAGCACAATAAATAAATTGAATAAAACTACCACTATTTTATTTAATTTATATTTATTGATTTTTATGATACAATTTATACCTTTTCTGAAATGCAAAGTTAACTAATGAATGCAATCATTTTAAAAGGTGCGGCCCTCCGCTAACTTCCGCTCCCACAAAGTGGCCCCCGAGCCAAAACAATTGCCCGCCCCTGCCATAGGCAATGTCACCTAAGAGAATCATAGCTCTTAGAGAGAGAGAGAGAAGCTGGATGGAGGCAGTGGTGGTAACTATGAATAGAATCCAGGAGTCTTTGCTCAATCCCTTGGAACAGGCTGCAGGCAGGCGGGCTCTTTGATTGCTTCCGGCTGAGCCCAGCATAGATGGTGCTTGTCCTATGAGAAGTAGGGACCAGTTCACATGTACTATACCCTATTTGCAGTCAGGCAGCCAATTTTATTTGTTGACCTACTTGCGGCTTTGGGGCAGGTTAATAATTGTTGTCAAGTCACAAGTGACGTAGGCAAGCCCTCAAGGTGATATCAAAGCGAGAGATGAGCAGTGGTGTCTTGCCATTGCATTCCCCTGCACAGCAACCCGGGTCTACTTCCCATCCAAGTACAAACCATACCTGACCCTGCTTAGCTTCCTTTTTGGCAAGTGGCTTTGACAAATTCTCTCCTAACATCACAATATGGTATAGTGCAAATGTCTTGTTCGGCATGCGCGTGCTCATACAGCCTGAGACAGTTCTACTCCCTCCCTGTCCTTGCTGCACCGCTGCTTCACTCGACAGGCAATTGTTTAAATAGATGGTCAAATCAGTCACAAACCATATAAATCAATGAGAGACACTTTTTAAAAAGAACTTACTGTTTAGTGGTCCTCATAATCCTTTGCAACATTTTTGCACATGCGCAATTTTGAAAGAACTCAACACAGGGAAACAGGGTTGGGAAGGATGCATTGAATTTGATATGTTAGCATCTATGTGGGGTGCACATGTGAATCAAGTAGTAAGGAATATCACTTAGGGTTGCCAGGTCCCCTTACCCTTCCGGGGGGGGGGGGGCAGGAGGACCAGGTACTTATCTTTGGTGTCTTCTCATGTGCACACGCTCCTGGCATGACATGATGATGTCACTTATGGAAGTAAAATCAAAAAGAGTCCAGCAACACCTTTAAGACTAACTAATTTTATTGTAGCATAAGCTTTCGAGAATCACAGTTCTTATGCTACAATAAAATTAGTTAGTCTTAAAGATGCTGCTGGACTCTTTTTGATTTTGCTACTACAGACTAACACGGCTAACTCCTCTGGACTTATGGAAGTGACATCATTTCGCAGGCCCCGGAAGTGCTCCTCTGCTTCACAACGGGCCGATTTGGGCCCCCAAATGGGCCAAATTGGCCGTGTGCAAAACCTTGAAGCACTCTCAAGGCCTGTATGATCATGTTGACCCATAAGTGGGCTGATTTGGGCCCCCAAATGGGTTGAATAGGTCCAGTGCAAACCCTGGAAGTGCTCCCAGAGACTGCACGATGATGTCACTCCTGAGAGTACACTGTGCAAGGCCCGTTCCCGTGCCTTTTCACCTGCTGGCCAGGTGAGTAGTGCCGGGGGAAGGAGGCTGGGAGGTTGCCCACCAGGGGAATGGCAACCATAGATATTGCATGTGTTTGAAATGCCCGTTTCATTATTTTTGTCTCATGCCTTCAATTTCAAATTGGCCTGGCATTTCAGATTGATTCTGGAATTTATCCCTGGCAAGGATCGATGTCATTTTAGTGTTGAAAGTTTAGATTAGAGGCAGGCATGAACCGAAATATGAGCCAAAATTCATCACGAACCAGGCCAGTTCATGGTTCGTGAACCGATGGTTCGTCAGAACCCATTTCTGACAAACCACCACAAAATTTGGGCAGGTTCATTCGGTTTGTTTTTCAGTTCGTCACTGCAGACAGCCTGGCACTGATCAATCAGTTTCTTAGGCAGTAGGGAGGAACGGGCTTTCTGTAGCCTAGGGAAAGTTTCAGGTGGGTAGCTATGTTGGGCTGTAGTAGAAAAACAAGATTTGAGACAAATACCACCTTGAAAATCAACTATTTTTCCTGGGTATGAGCTTTCGAGAGTCAGATCTCCCTTTGTAAGATACATTCAGAAGTAGAAGAGCAAGATTTATGTCCAGTAGCATCTTGAGGACCAACTAGATTTCCATCATATAAGCTGTCGAGAGTCGAAACTCATACTCTGATAATATGATAGTAAAGAGTCCAGTAGCACCTTTAAGACTAACCAACTTTACTGTAGCATAAGCTTTCGAGCATCTGACAAAGAGAACTGTGGTTCTCGAAAGCTTATGCTACAGTAAATTTGGTTAGTCTTAAACATGCTACTGGACTCTTTACTATAACATGGCTAACTCCTCTGGAACTCTGATAATGTAGTTGGTCTTTAAGGCACTACTGGACCCAAATCTTGCTCTTCTAGCCTAGGGAATGTGTTTCCATCTGATTCTGTAGATTGCATAGAGTGCCTCCGGTCTGCTCAGGGACTCCACTCACTTTCCTACTCTGCACATCAAGGTGTACTCCCCTGCAATAAACCCACCCCCCAGGGAGCACATATCTGTCTCTCAGAGCAAAAACAAACCCATTAGTGTTTGCCTTTGTACTGCTAATGAAGCTAATTAAACTCCTTGCAAAGCAACCTGCCGGGAGCAGAAGGTGACTTCACGGGGACACGTTTTTTCTTGTCTCTTTGATCTCCAAACAGATTTCTAGCAAAGAGGGGAATGGAGTTGGAAAGGAGAGGCTTGACTTAAAGGAACCAACCAGCTGGAGTTAAGGGGTACTTTTGCCATGGCACCCCCACTTTGGCCTCTGCTAAAACTGTCGCTGGAGTTTTGGGGGGTTGCTACTCCCTCCTCCTGTCCCAGCCCCTATCCAATTTGTCCGTGGTACAGTTATGATGTCTGCTGAGCTGCTTCACCAGTATGACATCCTATTGCAACCACACAGCTTGAGTCATATGCTAGATCCAGGGTCCCCAAGATCCTGTCTGTTTTTACCCTTGCATAAAAGCTAGGATCAAATTGCTTGTTAAGGCATCCTCCAAGCCCTGGGAGTTGCCAACTCTGTGTTGGGAAATTCCTGGAGATTTAGGGGTGGAGGCTGGGGAAGGCAGGATTTGTGGAGTGACTCCAATTGGGTATAATGCCATAGAGGTCACCCTCCAGGGCAGCCATTTTCTACAGGGGAACTGGTCTCTATAGTCTGGAACAGATATAATTCCTGGAAATCACCTAAGAACAGCAACAACAATAACAATAATCCAGCAGCCATCAAAAGCCAACAGCCCTTCGGCATCAAGAATAACAAGCAAAGTACAGGTTGCTTGTAAGGTTTGTAACACTGCTGGCAACGTGCATCACAGTCTCTCTGAACTGTAGATTATACGGAGGCATTCAGGAACAGTGGGAAAGCACACCGCATTCGGGGGGGATTTTTCTTTTGTATTAGAACAAACTGAGTCGAGTTTTTTTGTAAACACTAGGCAAGTAGCTGTGTTAGTCTGATGCAGCACAATAAAGCTGGTGTCTTGTAGCACTTCCAAGACAACCGCAGTTTTCTTCCAGCATAAGTTTTTGTGGAATAAGATACACATTGTGGTTGTGCATGCCTCTGACAAAGTCTGCAAAAATGGATACCAGAATGAAAATGTTTTGTCTTTAAGGTGCTACGAGACTCCTGTACGGTTCTATAATACGTATTCCAATTTATTTGATTCTTATTGTGCAGAGGCTTCATTTTTTCCCTTCTATATCTTGGGAATGTCCCCCTTTTATCAATACAGGGGATATATCCACCAAGCATGCAAAGCTCAGGGCAAACCCTGTAAGTTGTAAATTCTCCATTGCAGAGAGTAGAGGGCATTTTCTTTTAATGATCCAGTTTTCTTTTATGTGCGGTTGCTGATTCTGCAATAATGCCCTCCTTGTGAATTTCAGGAGGGACCCTGGCCAGGCGCAGTTGCTGGAGGTGGTTGGGCAGGCCTTCATCAGCTTCTGTCCAGGGTCTCAGATTCACATCAGGCTGTTAAAAAACCAATCAATGAGAAGATGTTATGCACTGCAGATAAGAAGAGAGGTTTCTTGGGCATCGAATCCATTCTTTTCTTTCTCAAGGCAGCTCCCTGAACTGGCTTCTTGTGATGGTCTTAAAGGCCACATCTGTTAGGTTCCTTCATCAACTTAAGTCAAAGACAGTATGTGGAGTGGTTAGAATTAGGAGTGTGCACCAGAAAAAGGTTTGGGTCAGCCACTTTAGGTTTACCTGAAGCGGGAAAACAATCTAGAATAATGTGAATCCTGATTCCGAAGCGGCAAGTAAGCTGCTTCGGAATTCTAGTATTTAAACCACTTTGGTATGCTCCATAAAAATTCAGAGCACACTGAAGATCAAAGCAGCACTTTTCTTGCTGTTTTCAAATGGCAAGAAAAGTGCTTCTTTCAAAGCTTCCCACCACCTTCTTACACCCAATGGGAGAGGGCAAGAAAAGTGCTGAGGCTGCTGCCACTCTACACAAAGCTTTCCAAAGCATTACAAAGCATTTCGGGAAGCTCTACTTCGGTATATCCGAATTGGCTCAATGATTCTGGGGCCGATTCGGGAATACCAGATCTACCCGAATCAGAAACCCGAAGCGCACACCCCTAGTTAGAATGTCAAATGGTGTAATGTGATCTTGTTTTGGTGGTAGCAAGAGTTCTCAGTTTCCTGCACATGTGCTGCCCTGTTAAGATAAGGACGAAAGTGCGCCTGGAGAAGGGACTTCAGCCTCCACCTTTTCTCTTGCCCAAAATAGTCCCTGAGGGGCTGCAATTTGGAGAAACCTGCTTGCTCCCTTGGATATATTTGGGTTTCCCTAGCAGGCCTGCTCTCATCCCCCAGGACTCGTTCAGCTGCAGGAATTGCAGAGAACCCATATGGAGAACGTGTGATTGTGTTCCGTCTGACATGGGATGGGGACCCAGACCCAACCTGTGTTCTCTGTAATGTGTGAAGAGATGAGACCTGGGTTTAGATCCTCACTCTACCTCTGACATGGCTCTCTGCATGACTTTGAATTAGAACAGGTTGCGCTGCTGGGCAGGCTGTCCCATTATCTCCAGGTCTCTCCTTAAAGCCCCACCTGGGCGCTTTGGTTACAGATGCTGAGCAGAGTTTAGTATCCTTTCTTTTCATCTCTGGGGGGCTTTGTTCCTTTTTGACCTGACTTCTTGTTGGGTCGGCTGTCTGGCAGCAGTCAAAGTGGCACCAGGGGACAGGCAGAGGAGGAGGCAGGTGAAGGGAGCGCTTTCATAGAGACCACCCACTCTGCTCCTGTCCCTCCAAGCCCCGCAAAGAAATACAGCGGCACATAAGCTTGGGTAGACTCAAGTTCTCGCATCCTCCGGGAATGTCTCAAATCACGGGAAATCCAGCGAGCTGGCAGGCTCAGATTCCTGCATCTTTCATGCTTCAGAGACAACAAACACATGGCCTCAAAAGAGGGAGAAAACCTATAAACAGTCACCTTTAGAAAGGGAAGAAATGGAATCCCTACTTGACTGGATGAATAGAGGTCACATCATCCTGTTTGGTAAAACTGGGTCCGATCAGATTCTCAGCTGATTAGGGGCACTCTTCCTTTTTTCCTTAAAACCCCTCTTTTGTGTAAATTGATATAGGATTGCTCTTTCATGTGTGAGATTCTGCATTCCCAAAGCCTGTATGGTGTAGCCAGTTTGGTGTGTTGCCAATTTAGTGTAGTGGTTAAGAGCATGGGTCTCTAATCTGGAGAGGCGGGTTTGATTCCCCACTCCTCCTCTTGAAGCCAGCTGGGTGACCTTGGGCTAGTCACAGCTCTCTGGAGCTCTCTCAGCCCCACCCACCTCACAGGGTGTTTTGTTGTGGGGATAATAATGACATACTTTGTAAACCGCTCTGAGTGGGCATTAAGTTGTCCTGAAGGGCGGTATATAAATCAAATGTTGTTGTTGTTGTTGTTGTTGTTATGTATAGATCGAGTATGTTGTTGGACAACTGAGAGTAATTAGATTTACTTTCAACCTACATTCTTGGGCACTGCCATCCGACCCAACCTGAGAGACCACGGCAGAGAGAATACATTTGAAGGTTGAATTCACCCCCATCTCAAGATCCAGAAACCTTTCCTTAAATTCAGAAATGCTTGAAATATAATGAACAAGGTCGAAATAATTATAAAACTACCACATACGCACACACCTTTCCAGTTTCGGCCTTTCCAATACAGCCCCAGCCACTTAAAGCCAATCTCAATGAAATCAAGTCTTTTGAACGATGTTAGGACCATTATTTCTGTACTGTGGTTTCGGACCAATTTATAGCATTTCTGTTCTTTCTTCCCATTTGGGGCACTCAGGACAGATGCTAAATGGTGTGTGGCGACGACGGCTTGAAACAGCTCCATGTAGTTCAATGCAGTTTTCACCACCTCTGTGAGCCTGACTTGTCTCTACCAAAGTAGGAGTACGCTCAGAGTATGGCTGAATTTGGCCCGGAGGATCGACAGTTGTGAGGTGTCTACCGAACTCAACTCTTGATGTTTGGTAATTTCATGTGCTGGGATTGAGCTGCTAACACTCTGCAAGAATTGATTTCCTTTTCTTTATTTACTTATTTAGCTTATTTAAAGTCCGCCTTTCTCCATGAGATTCAAGGAAGATTAAAGAGTACAGAAAGAAAGAAAAAAAGGAATCATACTGTGTAGTTTCAAATAGGTAGCCGTGTTGGTCTATAGTAGAAGAGCAAGATAGCAGTAGCACCCTTTAGGGGACTAAAAGAGTAGAGCTATTCCCCATAAAAGGAAGCACAATCTTCCTAGAAGAGCAAGATTCACATTTAGTAGCACCTTAAAGACTAACTAGATTCCAGGTATGAGCTTTCAAGGGTCAAAGCTCCCTTTGTTAGATCTGATGAAGGGTGCTCTGACTCTCAAAAGCTCATACCCTGGAAATCTAGTTGGTCTTTAAGGTGCTAAAAAAGGTAAAGGTAGTCCCCTGTGCAAGCACCGAGTCATTACTGACCCATGGGGGGACGTTGCATCATGACATTTTCTTGGCAGACTTTTTTGTTATGGGGTGGTTTGCCATTGCCTTCCCCAGTCATCTACACTTTACCCCCCGGAAACTGGGTACTCGTTTTACCGATCTCAGAAGGATGGAAGGCTGAGTCAACCTTGAGCCAAGTATCTGAACTTGGCTTCCGCCAGGATCGAACTCAGGTCGTGAGCAGAGCTTGGGCTGCAGTAGTGCAGCTTAACACTCTGCGCCACGGGGCTCATCTTGAAGGTGTTACTGGGCCCATCTCTTGCTCCCGCTCAGTACAGGACATCAAATGAACATGACATTATAATCCCAGGCCTAACGGTGTCTCCTTTCAAAGGAGGCTGCTTCTAGCATCATTCAGTGCTTGGCCTCACCTTCATTTGTTCCCCATTTGTGAATTATCTGCATCATAATTGCATGAGTTGAGTCCTGTGGCTCCATTCCATGAATGGTGGCACTTCCCTCCAAAGCAAAGAGTCCCGTCATCAATAGGAGGCTCCTTGTGCCCAAAGGAAATGCCACTGTTAATGGAGGGCATCTGTGGACTCTAACCCAGCTGTGCGGAAAATACAGCAACACTCAATACTCTGGGCCTATCTTGTTCCGGTGAGAGGCAGGCCCGAAACAGGGGCCCATGCAAGAGCCTCCTGCTCTGAGGTCTGCACGTCTGTTTAAACCCGTGGCTTCTCCTCTTTCTGGAGTCAGTGGTGGTGGAAAGTGCTGTCAAGTCATCGCCAACTTATGGTGACCCCAGAGCTGGATCTAGGGTTCCCGGCACCCGGGACAACCCAAGTCTGGCTGCCCTCACATGTGCGTGCAGTGCATGCGTGCTCCCGGGGCTGCATGATGATGTCACTTCATGATGTCATCATGCAGGGTGGGTGTGCTGCCAGCGGAGTGGTGGCAGCCCTGGCGGCTGGGAGGCCACCCACACCACTCGCCTGCCCGGCTGAGGGGGAAGCCAGCTTGTCGCGCGCTCCCTGTCCTGCGGGACAGGCGAATGGCGTGTGCGGCCTCCCAGCCCTCCGTGCCACTCACCTGCCCAGCTGAGGGGGCGGCCAGCTTGCCGCATGCTTCTTGTCCTGCTGGGCAGGCAAATGGCATGGGCGGCCGCTCAGCTGCCTGCACTGCCACCGGCGTGCTCTCGGCGGCTGGCAGCTGCGCCCAGTGCCCCCTGTTTGGCAGCGCAAGGGGCAGAGTACCCCACCTGCCCCCCCTCGATCTGGCCCTGGGCGACCCCTGCTGTGGTTTTCAAGGCAAGAGACAAACAGATGTGGTTTGCCATTGCCTGCCTAGGCATAGTGACCTTGGCCATCCTTGGAGGTCTCCCACCCGATTACTAACCAAGGCTGACCCTGCTTAGCTTCCAAGATCTGGAGTTGAGAAGGAGTCAAATTTGGCTCATAAGCCACCATTTGGCCTCCTGCGTTTTGCATCCAGTCTGCCCTCCCAAACTCCTGGGAGGACCCAGATTTGCTACAGTCTGTTCTTCTGCAGCTCCCCTCTCCCCCTCCCCTTTTAATTTGCACGGCTGACCTTTCCGAGTAAGGGGGCAGTGTACATGTGGATATTTGCACAAGACCAGCTCTGCTGGCCCAGTGATATTTAGAAGGACCTCCCCGCTGTTTTCTCAGGGAGTCCCAGAGCGTTGGCTGAGTCGTCAAACTCGCCGTGCCTCTGCCTTCTTTCTCTGCAGAGTTTAATTCCTACACGTTGCAGCAAAGCTCCTAATACTGGCATAGCAGTTTGCGAGATGCCTGCTGAGAGACGAACAGGAGTGTGGGGCTGACCTTTCAGAGCAGCGGCAGATCTGAAGGAACAGAAAGCCCTTCGGGATCTAGGAGAAAGTAGATTTACTAGTCTGGTGTGTCTTAAACTTCTGGTACTCAATATACCTTTTGTTTCCAGTATGAAAACAATGAATACCCATTGCTGGTTCATTTGTTCGTTCGTTCGTTCGTTCGTTCCTTCCTTCCCTCCTTCCTTCCTTCAGAGGAGGAGGAGGAAGAGGAGGAGGTGGCTCTCCACCCGTGGAGGTATTTAAGAAAAGGCTAGATGGTCATCTGATAGCTGATGATGATTCTCTGACTTAATGTACACAGACCAAGAGAGGGACTGCATGAAGAGGTGAGCTGGTGCTGGGCTCTTGTGGTCCTTTCTTATAAGCCCCGGGCTTATAAGATCTCCACTTTGAGATCAGGAAGGAACTTTCCTCCAGGCCAGATTGGCCAGGGATCCTGGAGGTTTTTGTATCTTCCTCTGGGCATAGAGCAGGGATCACTGAGAGAGGGGAGGGGAGAAGGATAGCTGTCAGTTTCCTGCGAAGTGTAGGGGTCTGACTCTTCAAGACTTCACGCTCTGGCTTTGCATCCTTCAAATCTATTTTTGTCAGAATGGTCGGTAACTCTGCTGTGCTGCGCTCGATCAGCAGCTCCCAGTGAGGACAACGGAAGTTACATCTCTTAAGTTAGGGTTGCCAGCTCCAGGTTGGGTAATTCCTGGAGATTGGGGGGTGAAGCCTGGAGAGGGACCTCAAGTAGGTATAATACCATAGAATCCACTTTCCAAGGGGAATCCATTTTCTCCAGGGGAACGGATCTCTGTGGAGATCAGTTGTAATTCTGGGATATCTCCAGCCACCACCTAGAGGTTTGCAACCCCAAGTTACAGGAAGGGAGATTTTGAACGTTAGGAGAAATGGGTAGAGTTCTTTGACAATAGATCCAGAGGAGTTAGCCGTGTTAGCCTGTAGTAGCAAAATAGCAAAGAGTCCAGTAGCCCCTTTAAGACCAGGGCTTTTTTCAGTGGGAATGCAATGCAACGGAGTTCCGGCACCTCTTGAAATTGGTCACGTGGCCGGTGGCCCCGCTGGAGCAGCGCGGAGGGCAATCTAACTCCCCTCTGTCTGGAGATCAGGGGGCGGGGCCACCGGCCATGTGAACATTTTTGCCAAGGGTGATTTAAACTTTAAAAAACTCCCCCCTTGTTCCAGCTGACCCAAAGTGACGTCATTGCGTGGTCCTGAGTTCCACCACTGAGTTCCACCACCTATTTTCCCAGAAAAAAAGCCCTGTTTAAGACTAACCAACTTTATTGTAGCATAAGCTTGCGAGAGTCACAGCTTGCTTCGTTAGATGCATCCGACGAAGAGAGCTGTGGCTTTCGAAAGCTTATGCTGCAATAAAGTCTTAAAGGTGCTACTGTTAGTCTTAAAGGTGCTACTGGAGTCTTTGCTTCGTTGACAATGGAGCCAATTACTGGAGGTGGGGGAATTATCCCTTGTGGATATCTTTAAGCAGAGACTGGACAACAATTCGCTGGGGAGTTCCAGCTTTGATTTCCTGTATTGAGCAAAGTGGTTGGACTAGATGGCCTACATCTCGAGGAGTCTATGATCCAGAAGAATTACTGGTAGGCTGGGCACGATGATACATTCAGAAACAAGGAGTGTAGACATCTCCAAGAACAGGTAATCATTACATGCTAGAATCTGAGTCCACTGGCACCAACAAGAATTTCAGGGTGTAAGCTTTCACGACACTACTACATCCAAAGGACCTCCTGAAAGACCCACTAGCAATTCTGAGCCACAGCAAACCTCCTAGACTTCAAATGTCCAGGATTTTCATTAGATGGTGTCCAGAGATGTGGGTCATCTCTGTCGTGGTCTTTCAACTGCTTACTGGACATCTAATTTTCTAGGTTTTTGACACCAGGTGAAAAGTCATTTATTTTGCCTAGCATTGTTTTGCACTCTTTTTGGGTGCACACTCGCACCTGAAGCTGCCTTATACTGAATCATATCCTTGGTCCATTAAGGTCAGTATTGTCTACTCTGTCTGGCGGCAGCTCTCCAGGGTCACACGTGAAGCTGCCTTATACGGAATCAGACCCTTGGTCCATCAGGGTCAGTACTGTCTACTCTGACTGGCAGCAGCTCTCCAGGGTCGCACATGAAGCTGCCTTATACTGAATCAGACCCTTGGTGCATCAAGGCCAGTATTGTCTACTCTGACTGGCAGCAGCTCTCCAGGGTCGCACATGAAGCTGCCTTATACTGAATCAGACCCTTGGTGCATCAAGGCCAGTATTGTCTACTCTGACCGGCAGCAGCTCTCCAGGGTCACACGTGAAGCTGCCTTATACTGAATCAGACCCTCAGTCCATCAAGGCCAGTATTGTCTACTCAGACTGGCAGCTGTTCTCAGGGGTCTTGGATGAAGGTCCTTCTGCGTCCCGAGCAGATGCACTGTTACTGAGCCACGGTCCATTCCCAGTCCAAGTGACTGCTTGGGGCGGCACAAAGAAGAGGCTCTGCTACCAGTGAGGTCCAAGCCAAACCCTTGACATCAAGGAGGTGACGGTGTGATGACAAAATACCTTCAATGAATCCCGAGATCATAGAATCATAGAGTTGGAAGGGGCCGTACAGACCATCTAGTCCAACCAATTTCAATCTCAATCAACCAATTTCTGCTAGCAGCTCTCCCATAGTTACACAGCCGCTCCTCGGCAAGGTTTTTGAAAGCGGCTGCTCTTGGCAATGAGGCCCCCTCAGAAACGTAGCCCTACTTTCCATTCTATTCATTTTAAAGCATATAGAGCCCGGCTGGCAGTCTGTTGCATCAAGGCTGGGCACATTCTGGAACAATGGACTTATTTCAACCACATGTCAAAGAAGCGAGCTGAAATACGGTGTGTTTCTGACGGAACATGCGGCCGCTTCAGAAGCGTGCGAGCCCAGATTGCTTCCTGGAGCTGTGGGGCATCTGGAGATTTACTGTCCCCCCTCCTTCCTGCATCGCACTACCTCGGGCTCGGCTCTTCATCAGTTGCTTCTTGCTCCCCCCTCCCATTCACATCTTTATTTAATCTCCCCGCCTGGCACATCTCTGGTCGGAGCATGATTTCAAAGCTGGGGTTCAGCTGTTTGGAGTGGATTTAATGCTTCTGCAGGGACGGCGGCCAAGAGCCGATCCATCTGCCTGTCCAAAGCAAGACTTCTTGGCTGCTCTTCAAAACTCACAGGGCCGACAATGGGCTGAGGAATCTTCTTGGCTGAGGGAGTTCCACGGAGCAGTAGGCATGCCAGCTAGGGCAGAGAATACCGGATACGAGGCTGCGTCTTGAAATTTAGCAGCTTTCCACTCTTCAGAGAGAGAGAGAGAGAGAGAGAGAGAGAGAGAGAGAGAGAGAGAGAGAGAGAGTCCTCTGTGAACAAGGCCTTAGGGTTCCCAGCTCTGGGATGGTAAATTCCTGTTGATTTGGGGGTGCAGTTGGGGAGCACAACATTTGAGGTTGGGAGGGACCTAAGTGGGGTATAATACCATAGAGTTCACCCTCCAAAGCAGCCATTTTCTTCAGGGGATCTGATCTCTGTCGTCTGGAGAGACATTGTAATTCCAGGAGATCTCCTGCCCCACCTGGCAATGGGCAATGCTACAAGGCCTGTTTGCTGGGCCTGATGAACATGTTGGCCCTTCGGCTCATTTTGAACAGGGGTCATCATGACTTAAAACCATCTCTGCTCACTGGTTGACCTTGGGCCAGTCACACTCTCTCAACCTAACCAACCTTCACAGGGTTTGTTCTGAGTAGGGTTGCCGGGTCCCCCGATCCCACTGGTGGGAGACCTGGGACCCGGCTCCTACCTTCTCCTTTTTCTTTTTTGCATGTGCACAGCATGTGTACACTCCCAACCTGTACAATGACATCACTTCCAAGAAGTGACGTCGTTACGTGGGTCACAGCCCGCCCTGGGAGTGCACCCGTGCTCCCTAGTGGACCGAATTAGGCCCGAATTGGCCAGGATCTGGGCACTGCAGAGTACGGTAGCACTCCCGTGCTACGCAACGGCCCAATTCGGCCCAAATCTGGACCACTGCAACACACAGGAGAGCACCTGCTGCCCAGGAGCACACCCCACCTCCTGGGAGCATGTCATGCTACCTGAGGGCACGCCCCGAGAAGCGAGTTCCCTCCCCACCCTTCAGGTCAGCGGGGGTGGTGGTGGTGGGTGGGAATGGGGGATCCCCCAGCATCCCTTGTTCTGAGATAAAAATGGAGAAGAGGAGAATGATGTAAGCCACTGAAAAGAAAAGCAGTAAAATGAAGTAAAAGTAAAATTAAAAGCGAAAGACCTTCCACTGCAGCCTCTCCAGTTGTTATGGATATTCCTGTTCCCAGCTATAAGAACCTGCTGCACCCTTGCCAATATTGCACAAGGTCTACCGTCTCCCTGCCATATACAAAGCTTCAGCTCCTTCTCTGCTTCTCTGTGAGACCACTGCGACCTACGAGAAACCTTGGGCAGCCTCCGGGGGTGGGTGGGCTAGAGATTTTCCAGAATGATAAACGATCTCCAGATCACAGAGATCTGTCCCCCTGAAAGAAATGGCAGCTTTGGAGGGTTGTGTCATCATTATAGATTCCCCTCCCCCAAACCCCACCCTTTCCAGGCTCCACCCCCAAATCGCCAGGAATTTCTCAACCCTTAGCGAGCAGCCCTAAGCCCGGAATAGTCAGCCTACAATATCATCTGGACCAAGACATGGGGGGGTCTCATACATAAAGCTAAATCTGCTTTTAAATTTCCTGAGTGTTAAAATTTGAAGTGAACTGAGGAGGTGGTCTCTTAGGTAAAGCATTGGGTACTTGGTTGGGTTGATGCAGGGAGCTCAGTGGTCGAGTATCTGCTTGGCATGCAGAGGGTACCAGGTTCAATCCCCCAAAGGGACCAGGTTCAACCCCAGGTTTAATCATCCCTAGGTGATTTGAAAAACCTCCTCCACTGGAGACCCTGGAGAGCCAATGCCAGCCAAAGTAGACGAGACTAACCTGGATGGACCAATGGTTTGACTCAGTATAAGGCAGCATCACATGATATGTGATAAATAAATAATTATGTAGGCCCCAGAAACCTAATTAAAGGAGTCCATGTTTGGGCCGTTAGCAGAGTGTATCGTTAGGCATAGGAAGAATGATTATAGGTGCTTGTGAGCTGGTTCTGTTGGCTAGTGTGTGTGCAGGCATGAAAATAACAAAAGCATACACTTGCTTTATATTTAGAAAAGAAATGAGAGTTCTTTACTGTAGGAACTCCATGCTCTGATAGGAAGGGAGGAAAGACAGATCCTAACTACCTATCTAGTCTAAGGATGGACATGGATGCCAGGGGCTAGGCCGGCATCCATGCTGCCAAGATGGAGGGAGGAGAAGGAGAGAGGTGTTGCCTGGAACAAAGCCAGGAAGAAAAGATGAGAGAGAGGGAGGAAGTCAGGAGGAGGAATTCCTGAGAACAGCAATCTGCATATTAAAGGACCATCAGAGCAGAAAACAATAGTAAACAGTAAACAGAGTGCCCTGACCTCTCTATCTTTCTAACTCTTTGGTTTGTCCCCCCTCTAAAACCTGAGGACAGAGACATCGCTGGATCCTCCTCTCCCAACAATATGTGCTGTTACTCTTCTCCATTTTTCCCTCAAAACAACTCTGTGCGATAGCTGAGGCTGAAAAAAAGTGGCTGGCCCATATGCACCCACTGAGCTTCGTGGATGAGTAGGGATTTGAACTCGGGTCTTCCAGGCCTTAGTCTGATGCTCTCTTACACCAGGCTAGGCTGAAGGCCCTCTGTGCAGGTTTCGCTGCTTTTCCTGGCCTCTTCTGCTACCCCCTTGGCATCTTCCAACCCCTCCTTTCTCTTCTGCCCCCATTACCCTCTCAGTAATCATACTGTTGTAGTAAGATCTGAAGCTGGCCTGCGCCCTTCTGCCAATTACAGATGGATTCTCCTTAGGTCATCTGGCTGCAGCAAGTTCCTTCCCCTTTGTGCCAAGCCGCAGCGAATGTCGTGTAAATGTCCGGCTTCTTGTCTTTACACTCATTCATATTCAGCGTTTCTTCCCTGAGAGCTTCTGAACTTGAGGCATGTCACATCGCAAGGATCTTGACTCCGTTGCCGTGGAGGGGGAAGAAAGCCAGAGTATTACACCCACTTCTTTTGACCTGTCTCCCGGAGGCATTTGCATGTGAGAGCGGTGGTCTTTTGTGCCGACACTCCCCGGTCCTGTCCACAAATCCTGACATTTCAGCCAGAAAAGCCTTTTGACAGATCGACTGCTGTGAGGTCGGTTGCACTTTTGGCTGGGAGACAGCGCAGGCAGAAGTGCTGGGCGAATATGTTGCACAGCTGTGACAACAGCCTTCCACTTGACCCTGATGTTCCTGCCCTGGGATCGAAAACCAGCATAGCTCTGGACGCAGCTTTGTCCTTCTCTCCTGCACGAGCCCATTCTGGAAGGAAAAGCAGCTCTGTCTTTTTCAGTTTTCGGGGGGGGGGGGGTTCCATATCATATTTATAGACCCCATCTCCTTGGGCTCACAGTGGCCAGATTGACCAACCCAAAGAGAGCCAGTTTGATGTAGTGGTTAAGAGTGCCGGACTCTAATCTGGAGTCCGGCACTCTTAACCACTACATCAAACTGGCTCTCTTTGGGTTGGTCAATCTGGCCACTGTGAGCCCAAGGAGATGGGTTTGATTCCCCACTCCTCCACTTGAAGCCAGCTGGGTGACCTTGGATCAATCACAGCTCCCTCAGAGCTCTCTCAGCTCCACCCACCTCACAGGGTGTTTATTGTTGTGGGGATAATAATAACATACTGCTCTGAGTGGGTGTTAAGTCGTCCTGAAGGGCGGTATATAAATCGAATGTTGTTATTATATTATTATTATGAAAATTGTCCTGCAAACTTGGTGGCAGAATTAGGATTGGAACCTGAGTTTTCTGCATCCTAGCTCTCTCTGTCTGCCCTCCTCCCCACCGCTCTCTTCCTTTACACAGTCTAATTGTGTATATTGTGAATCCTTTCTTGGCACAACTCTTTCTTACATCCTTTTTTTTGTCTTAAAAAAAGTCAGCTTCTAAATAGATGTGCCACATTTGCGAAATCACTTGAATACTTCTAACATAAGAAAAAACTTGCTAGACTGTACTGTGGTTCCCAGCAGCCACCTTCCAGATGCCTCTGGAAACCTATAAAGCAGGCATGAAATCAGCACATCTGCCATTGATTGACTGTAACATCTGTATTCAAAGGTATACTGCCTCCGACTATGGATGTTTCGTTCTGCTGGGAGGGCTCAGAGCAGTTGATGGATTTCTCCATGAACTTGTGGTTTTTACTGATCTGTGGATTGCCTGATCTCGTATTGGTGGGTGCCCCCATATTTTGTGGCAGAGAAGTCCAGCAATGTGGGTAGAAGACTAGGATCTGCTAAATTTATGTTGTTTTAATACTCAAGGATGCCAAAATATTAGGGCAGCCATCCCATTTCAACCCCACATTTTCCTTGTCAAGTGAAAAGCAGTATATAGCAAAATATAGTGAGACCCAGACCCTTTTCAAAGAGAGTCAGTATGGTGATACGGTTAGAGTGTCAGACTAGGATTTGCGGCACCCAGGCTCAAATCCCTACTCTGCCGTGGAAGCTTTCTGGGTGCTCTTGGGCCAGTTACACCCTCTCAGCTTAGCCTACCTCACAGGGTTGTTGTGAGGATAAAATGAGGAAGAGGAGAGAGATAAAAGCCTCTTTGGGCTCCCATTGGGAGGAAAGGTGGAATATAAACAAAGTAAATACAAATAATTTTTAAAAATGACTTGGAATGGTGTTGCATGCTAGGGGAGTCATTCAACGCAGACCGTGGTGGCCTAACCATCAATCCAGAATGAATGTTAACTGTACCTAACTGAATAACCAATATGAATCCCATATGCTGATATATATTTTGCAGTGCAACATAGATCCATCACTCGAGTAACAAGTTGGTACATAAACGATGGAACAATTACAACCGTTTCCACAAACAGGCATATACATTTTCATCTAACTGATAAACTGAGGAATGGAATTAAATTTACATACTTGGCCATTGTTGTTTTTAATTGTGCTGCTTTTTGAGAGGGCAAAAGCTGTCATAGGAGGGGGGAGTGATGGTACAAGGCAGTGGAGGGGGGATATTCCACTATTTACTGGTATTTGAGCGTCTCGTGTCCATTCCGCTAGTCTGGTGTCCATTCCGCTATTTACTGGTGTTTGAGCGTCTGGTGTCCATTCCGCTATTTACTGGTATTTGAGCGTCTGGTGTCCATTCCGCTAGTCTGGTGTCCATTCCGCTATTTACTGGTGTTTGAGCCTCTGGTGTCCATTCCGCTATTTACTGGTATTTGAGCGTCTGGTGTCCATTCCGGTAGTCTGGTGTCCATTCCGCTATTTACTGGTGTTTGAGCCTCTGGTGTCCATTCCGCTAGTCTGGTGTCCATTCTGCTATTTACTGGTGTTTGATCAACTGGTGTCCATTCCGCTATTTACTGGTGTTTGAGCCTCTGGTGTCCATTCCGCTATTTACTGGTGTTTGAGTGTCTGGTGTCCATTCCGCTGTTTACTGGTGTTTGATTGTCAGGTGTCCATTCCACTAGTCTGATGTCCATTCCGCTGTTTACTGGTGTTTGAGCCTCTGGTGTCCATTCCACTTTTTACTGGTATTTGAGCATCTCATGTCCATTCTACTAGTCTGGTGTCCATTCCACTATTTACTGGTGTTTGAGCCTCGCTGTTTACTGGTGTTTGAGCCTCTGGTATCTATTCCACTGTTTGCTGGTGTTTGAGTGTCTGGTGTCCATTCCACTATTTTCTGGTGTTTGAGCGTCTGGTATCCATTCCACTGTTTGCTGGTGTTTGAGGGTCTGGTATCCATTCCACTATTTGCTGGTGTTTGAGCGTCTGGTATCCATTCCGCTATTTACTGGTGTTTGAGCGTCTGGTATCCATTCAGCTATTTACTGGTGTTTGAGCATATGGTATTTACTAGTGTTCAGCTCTGCTTTTGAGAAGGGTAGAGGTAAACTTGAGGTATTATCAGTTGGGTTATTCTGCTGAGGAATGGCAGTTAAGCCAGTTTGTCATGCTATAGATGGCCTTGCGTTATCTCTCCCCTCCATCCATCAGCTTCCGCAGGGCTACAGTTTTAGAGGATGCAGTACCCATGGATAAACACCTGACCTTGCCACAGTAGTGTCTTCTCCTTCAGGGACCCTGGGGCTGAGCTGCTTTCATTACCTGACACAACACATGCAAGGTCTGTGTCTTTCCAGGCCATCTTATGCCGATTAATGAGCCATTCTCCCCGTAGCCTGAAATGCTTAGTGCACTTGTCTCAAACATTAGTTTCTGCAAGACTGCAGCAGGAGGCTGATTTCATGGGTCATGTTCAATTCTTAATAGAGCCGCCTGTGGCACCCATTTCCAGCCGTGAACGCGATCCAGCTGTGGACGGGCCCTGATCCTTCAAAGAGCAGCTCCCCATGCCTTGGATTGGAAGCAGGGAGAGACAGCTGTTTCTTTGCATTGTATCAAAATGAGAGAGGAGCAGATGTCTCTATCACATTAGGATACAGAGGGCTGGCTCTGCCCAAGTTCTACTCTGCCTGTTTCTGGAGTTTTAAGTTTGGAATTGGAAAAAAAAAATCTGTTTTGGAATTGGTGAAACTGAAATATTTTGTTGAAATTGCTTTCCCCCTTTCTAGTTTGCTGACCAATGAATTTATTAAATCACAGGGTGTAATGTGGCACCAAGATTCCGTTTTTGTGCAGTTTTTAAAATCTATGATCATTGGAAACTTGTAAGATGAGGAAAAGAGGCAAGCTGTGAACTATATCAAACAGGTTAAGAGCCAGTTTGGTGTAGTTGTTAACGGTCTCTAATCTGGAGAGCCGGGATTAATTCCCCACTCCTCCACTTGAAGCTAGCTGGGTGACCTTGGGTCAGTCACAGCTCTCTCAGAGCTCTCTCAGACCTACCCAACCTCACAGGGTGATTGTTGTGGGGATAATAATGACATACATATTGTAATTGGTATTACAATAATGTAATACCCCGGCCGTGAAAGCCTTCGACAATACAATAATGACATACTTTGTAAACCTCTCTGAATGGGTGTTGAGTTGTCCCGAAGGGCGGTATATAAATTGAATGTTGTTATCATCATCATCATCATTATTATAAGCAATAGAGGGCAAACAGTGTTCAGAAATCTGAAAAAGGAAGAATGGTGGATGTAAGATAAAACTCCAAAACCCAGGAACAATTCCCATGGCACACATGAAATGAAATGTACAAGAGCAACGTAATGCTTGTCTCTAAAGGATCTCAGATTTGAAACTTTGATCCTGTTGGGAGCTATTTGGCAATGAGAGATCTCTGCTTCTCAGGCCTCGCAAAGGTGAAGAAGCGACTTTAATGAAACACTGAGCGTGCCTTCAGCGTCTTTCACTTATTCATGTGCGTGCATCTTCCCCCTTGGCCCAGTTCATCAGATGCAAATCTCTGTCGTCGGCTCTGTTCCCCATTTTAACAAGAAACAAGCCCTTCGTAATAACTGCAGAGATTAAACTGAAGGGGACCCTTTCGCCATTAACCTGAAGGAAATGTAACAATAAATTAAACATATTAACAACGCTGTACTACAAGCTCAAAATTTGTAAAGTAAATTGTACAGTTATTAAGAATCCACTTGGCATAACCCGATCTGTCACTGGCAAAATGTGCGTGGGCGAAAGAGAGAAATGAACTTAGCCAGGTGATAGCGCCTCTGCACGTATCCCAAGGCAGGCTTTAAAAAAAAATTCTATTTATATACTGCCCTTCAGGACAACTTAATGCCACACTCAGAACAGTTTATGAAGTGTGTTATTATTATCCTCACGACAATCACCCTGTGAGGTGGGCGAGGCTGAGAGAGCTCCGGGAAGCTGTGACTGACTCAAGGTCACCCAGCTGGCTTCAAGCGGAGGAGTGGGGAATCAAACCTGGTTCTCCAGATTAGAGTCCTGCCACTCTTAACCACTACATCAAACTGGCCCTTTGGGCCAACTTCCCTCCAACTTGGATTTGAATCCAACGGCCCTTCAGAGACCAACAAGATTTTCAGAGTGTAAGCTTTCAAGAGCTAGAGCTCCCATCTTCAGACACGAGGCCTCCCGTTTCCAACTCACCAGCACGAGCTAGGAAAGGGGAGAGAGAGAAATGTGTTATCAGGACCTTGTGGTCTGACTCTCTGGATTCATCAGAATGAAAGCAAGGCTGGGGAAGAGCATATTTGAAAAGTTTTGCGCATTTTCCCTTCTAGCCAGTTTGGTGTAGTGTTTAAGAGTGTGGGACTCTAATCTGGAGAACCGGGTTTGATTCCCCACTCCTCCCCTTGAAGGCAGCTGGGTGACCTTGAGTCAGTCACAGCTTCTCAGAGCTCTCTCAGCCCCACCCACCTCACAGGGTGAGTCTCTTGAGGATAATAATAACACACTTTGTAAACCGCTGAGTGGCCATTAAGTTGTCCTGAAGGGCAGTATATAAATCAAATGTTATTATTATGTTATTATTATTAGCCTCAGGACTGTGCATGATCCTCAGTCAGGATTTGAGTCCAGCGGCACCTTAGAGACCAACAAGATCTTCAGAGTGTAAACTCTCGAGCGTCAGAGCTCCCTTCTTCAGGTATGCATTGTATCTTTACATCCTGATGCCCTCCCTTGTAATAACCCACCCACCTTTGGCTGGGATATAAAGGCTCAGGGATCTCCATTCCTACTCATATCTGAAGAAGGGAGCTCTGACTCTCGAAAGCTTACACTGAAAACCTTGTTGGTCTCTAAGGTGCCACTGGACTCCAATCCTGCTGTTCTGCTGCAGACCAACATGGCTACCCACCTAACTTTCTTCCAGCTTAAGGGGCAGTTCTGTTGGAGGAAAAGCCCCTCACATTGGAGGAAGACTGTTTAGGCTGAAGGAAGGCTTGTTTTGGAGGATGGTTGGCTGCACCCCATTCCAAAGGTTCCACTGGATGTCCAGATGTTTGACTGGATGTCCAAAATATGGCTGATCACTAGGGCTGCCCACCTCTGGTTGGGAAATTCCTAGAGATTTGGAAGGTGGAAGCTGGGGAGAGCAGAATTTGGGGGAGGACCTCATCAGGGTATAATGCCATACAGCCCACCCTCCAAAGCAGCCATTTTCTGCAGTGGATCTGATTTCTATGGCCTGGAATTCAGTTGTAATTGTAATTCCGAAAGATCTCCAGCCAGCACCTGAAGGTTGCACAAACTAAGAAAAAGACCGGGGAATGCAGTTTGAAGTAATGAATAATCAATCTATATTGTGCAAAGTGCAAAGTGCAATATTAATTATAAATATTCCATACAATAAATAAATCCAATAAATATATTCAAAACTTGCAATACATATTCCGTTTTCAGTATCCGTCTATCTCATTTCCAAAATTCAAGGGCTCTAATGAGCAGTCCAATCAAACAGAGTACAGGAGGGTGCATGGATGATGGATAAGGATGACTCTGTGCTAAGTGATCCCCAGTCCAAGTCTGGAAAAAGGGGGCCCAGGGGCTGTCTGCCGACGGGATGATGGAAACAAAGTTTTCCAATTCCCGTTTCGTACAACGTCTTCGTCCTGGGCAGTATTTCTAGTGGATCACTGGTCATCCGCGCTCCCAACACCAATGTACCCAAAAGGACAGTCAGGAAAACGGTCTTTTTCTTAGTTTGTGCTTCCTTGTTAACCAGGGGAAGTCCCGCTGTTGTTTTTAGCACCTGAAGGTTGGCAACCCTACGATTATGTGTGGGCTCAACCTTCCCCCAAACTTCTCCATCATGATAACCATCTTCAAGTACTTGAAGGGCTGTCATCTAGAGGATGGTGCAGAGTTGTTTTCCCTTGCCCCAGAAGGTCGGACCAGAACCAGTGGGTTGAAATTAAATCAAAAGAGTTTTCGGCTAAACTTTAGGAAGAGCTTCCTGACAGTTAAAGCGGTCCTTCATTGGAACAGGCTTCCTCGGGAGGTGGTGGGCTCTCCTTCTTTGGAGATTTTTAAGCAGAGCCTAGATGGCCATCTGACAGCAATGCTGAGTCTGTGAACCTAAGCAAATCATGAGAGGGGGGGCAGAATGGGTTACCTCAGTGCTTCGTTCTCATAGCTCCTTCTTACACGCACAGGGGAATGCTGTTCACCACTTTGGAGTCAGGAAGCAATTTTCCCCAGGCCAGTTTGGCCAGGGATCCTGAAGGTTTTTTGCCATCTCCTGGGCGTGGAGCAGGGGTCACTGGGGGTGTGGAGAGAAGGTAGTTGTGAATTTCCTGCATTGTGCAGGGGGGTGGACTAGATGACCCTGGAGGTCCCTTCCAACACTGTGATTCTATGATTCTACGATGCTGAGCTATGGCATCCTTCCCAAGCTTTGGAGGCCTTGGACTTTCTTTGATGGGCCCACCTTTTGCCAGCTGCTCAATTCTTCATGCTGCTTCTTGGCAGGAGAGGATGCATTTCGCAGCCTGGAAGCACAGCTGGAACGGGGATATTTGACACTCGTGTGCATGTGCTCAGCATTTGTAGCGCCCACACTTCATGCAGTCCATCCATAATAACATACGGTGCCTTAATCTGAGCTCTCTTCTTGGCTGCTTTCTATCCCTGAAACCAGGACAAGAAATGAATGAATCCCTTTTACTCCTGGAGGAGGGGCTGCCATTCAGCAGGAGAACATTGGCTTTGAATGCGGAAGATCCCAAGTTCAACCCCTGCTATCTGTGCCTCTTTATTTACTTAAGTAAAAATTATATGTCATCTGTCCGGCGATCTGCTCAAGGCAGCTTACACCCAAGATAATAAAACAAAGCCATTAAAAGACAACGCTTACAAACACACAGCATTAACAGACAACCATTATAACAAAACAGGCCATCACCATTATAAGAAGTCAGGGCATAACAACAGCATAAAATACACACTGAACTGCCTAAAATAATGTAGATAAATAATCCAATAAATTTCCATGGCTGAGTGGGTCTTTCAACCCGGGTTTCCCAGATTGTGGTCTAATGCTCTAACCACTACACAACACAGCCTTACCCATTTCTCCCCCTTACCTGTCTTAATACTTAAGGTTTTCAGTTCCATGAGTGAACAAGATTGCCTTCTTTACTAACGCACAAGCTACAGTAAGAAAGTCAAGGTGAAGGATATGAGAGGTCAGTTGGACCCAATTTGTTTTTTTTAGCTTCTTCCCAGATGGTGAAGGGGGAAAAGCAGGGACCTTTCTCTAGCACCTTTTTGATCAGCTTTTTCCATTTTCTCCCTTTGAAGTGTGCGTCGTATCATTCCGCATTGATTTTTCGGTTGGGGTTTTCAGCTTGGCTGTTTCCTCCTTTCAAAAGCTGGTCTCGTTCTGTAAGGATGTAGGTGAGGAATTTTACTGACAGGCCCAGCAGAGGTGGGAATTTCAGGGGCAGCTGGATGTTAACTGTCTTACAAACAGGGCAAGGATGGCCTACAAGCTTAATCCTTTTCCTTTGCCCTGGCTATTCTCTGAATGCTTCCCTGGAGGTGGGAATGTGTGATGCTCATGGAATCCAGCACAAGTCCATTAGTAATCAGTCCCTTAGTAGAAAGATTCCCTGGAAGTTCAAATAAAATCAAACTTAATTATCTTTTGTCTGATCGGAATCACCAGACAACACATCAAGTAGCAAGATTCTGTGCCCAGGTCTACAAGCAACGTAAATCTCATAAGGCAGACTGAATGTATTTTAACCTTTTAAACAACTAATTTATGATGATCTTATTTTTTTACTCCTATATTTATTCATTGTTCTTCCCCTGTATCCAGTCTCAACTGTTTTTAAACTGATTTGCAAATGGTTTTATATGTACTGGTCACAGACTGTAATAATAAACTTGAACTATCAGGGTAGTAAAGAGTCCAGTAGCACCTTTAAGACTAACGAATTTTATTGTAGCATAAGCTTTCAAGAGTCACAGCTCTCTTCATCAGATGCATCATCAGGTTTCGAGAACCAGAGCTCACTTCGTCAGATGCATCGTTGAATCTGACGAAGAGAGCTGTGGTTCTCAAAAGCTGACGATGCATCTGACGAAGAGAGCTCTGGGTCTTGAAAGCTGACGACGCATCTGACGAAGAGAGCTGTGGTTCTCGAAAGCTTATACTACAATAAAGTTGGTTAGTCTTAAAGGTGCTACTGAACTCTTTACTATTTTGCTACTACAGACTAACATGGCTAACTCCTCTGGATCTATTTATCATGGTGTTTCCAGACAGGATAGAGTGATTTAAATCACTGTAGGGGAAGAAAGCACTTAATCCATTGATGTCAATCAATTTTCCTGTTTTTGGAATTCACTTATTTCCTGACTTAATGGGCATATGATCGAAGACTATGGGTGTACTTTACAAAATTATTTTAATTTTGTATCAGAATGTCAGGAAGAGCATGATTCTCTCTTTCATTAAATATCGGGAGTATCGTTATCGTATTGGAAAATCACGTTAGGCAAAATGTCCACTTTAATTAACATCAGATGTCTGCCTATGATTTCCTATAATCATGCCCTTTCCAAAATTATAAAATGAGATCAAAATGATGACTTCTGAAGAACCTACTTGGCTTTCTCCAGAGGCAGAACAAGCAGGGAGAAGAGAGAGAGGAAGTGAACCCTAGCTGGTTACTATACATCAGTCCTGTAAACACTGTTTAAAAGGCCATTATATCCAGAGGCCAGATCTACCACCTTTTGAAAATAACAGACCCTTACACTTTAAAGGGCTGATGAACTGCTGCCCATCTGGGACACACTCCCTCCTCTATGAAGGCCAAATGCAGAACAAAAAGTCTCCTTAACTATTCTAGAGATGCCTAATCAGGGCTTTTTTTCAGCTGGAACGCAGTGGAATGGAGTTCCGGCACCTCTTGAAAATGGCCACATGGCCGGTGGCCCCACCCCCTGATCTCCAGAGAGAGGGGAGTTTAATGGCATGGAGGGCAATCCAAACTCCCCTCTGTCTGGAGATCAGGGGCGGGGCCACCGGCCATGTGACCATTTTCACCAAGGGCGATTTAAACTTTTAAAAACTCCCCCTTGTTCCAGCTGACCCAAAATGATGTCATTGTGCATTCCTGAGTTCCACCACTGAGTTCCACCACCTCTTTTCCCAGAAAAAAAGCCCTGGGTCTAATATTTATTGAAAATGAAATGTGCGCCTTTTGTGCTCTCAGATACCGACAATCAGATTTGATACTGGAAACGATTGGCATTTTATTGGGTTGGCGATATCGGATCGCACACCCCTATTGAACACTACAACAAGTTTTTGGAAGTTGCAAAAGAATAGAACATTATTACTCCACGAGACTGATCCAAAATCCTTGTCCGTGAATATCCTATCCCTTTTCTTTCACAGAATTGTATTTTCTTTGAGATAAAGAGATGTATTCTGTTTGGAAATGTGCAGGGGCATTAAGCATGATCACTTACTTCAAGGAAAGTGTTGTAATCCAGCACCGAGTGAGTTTAAGCCTGTTGAAAGCAATGATTTTAAGCAGGCTGAATTCTATATTGGCTTGCAGATGTCAGAATTTTCCAGAATTGAATTAACTAGTCAGCTCATTATGAATATTTACTTCCCCATAGTATATACTCATAAACCAATGTATTGTCGGGGTTAAAGTGTTGTATGTCAGCTGGGGAGAACTGGGTTCCTATCCTACACTGCTGTGAAGCTCACTTAGTGACTGTGGGACAGCCACCTCCTCTGTCAACCCAACCTACCCTACAGAGATGTTGTGAGGCCAAAAATGGAAGAAGGGAGATCCATATATGCTGCTTTCCACTTCTTGGCAAACGAATGGGATTTTTTAAAAAAAGCCATAGTCATAAATATTTATTGCCATACCAGTCATGTATTTGTGCATATATGCGTCTGAATTAATGTGTGATTTATACATATTTATATAACATGCAGGATCCACATGGGGACGCTGAAGCTGTAAAGAAGGGGATTCTGGTGGGGCCGATGTAGAATTTAATATGATTAATTTTTTTTTTAAAAAGCAAGAGATCTAAATAAAAATATCATATAAAAATCCTTGTAACCCACTCTGTTTTCAGAGAATATCGTTCCCTTGCATTTCCAAGTTTGAGAAGAAAGTCATGCACCCACCAGGGAGAAAACAGAACAAAACAAACAGCAGCTTAGACTTCTTGGCCACAGGGCTTTAAGACTCAAGATTCATCCCAGATTTCCCAGGACTGTTATAGTTGCTTTCAGGGATAATATCAAAACCAGGCACTTTTCCTATTGTAGTCCGGCAGTGGTTGGAGAATGTGCACCAGCTAAAATTCTCCCCTGTCTGTTAGTCTCGTTGTCACATGACCAATTGAACAAGGATGCTTGTGTGTACTGCCAGACAGCTGGAATCAGCTGGCACGGGGATGGAAGACTCTTTCGTCCTCTTTTCTGCGCCAACTTCAGAGCTGCAGAAGAAAACAAAACTGCTTTTTTACGGGCCTGGCAATGCTTTTGGCTCTTTGGATAAGTGGATGTTTCAGTAAATATTGGCTTCAATTGCACAAATACGGCAAACACCGGAAGGACAATGAGACGGGACGGGAGTCCCAGCTGTTTAGACAGTGCACTACAGCGAGCAGCTCCGATCAAGAGAATTCCTCTAGTGCAACCTGATATGAACAGCCACTTAATCGCTTGAAAGGGCTGAAAATGCACAGCGAGGCCTTATTTTTAAACTTGTGGCATCGTCTGCTAACCTGGAGCAAGTACTTTTCTGCCCTAGATGGTCCCTGACTTTAAAAAAAAAATGATGAGCACACACAGCAAAACTGTTGGCCAGAAGTGCCCTGTTGCATACCTGCCAAGATTAGGAATCTCCTGGCAGGAAGGAGAAAAATAGGCATTTGGGCATCACTTACAGGGAAAAACCTAGTAAAGAGTCCTGTAGCACCTTTAAGACTAACCAACTTTATTGTAGCATAAGCTTTCAAGAACCACAGCTCTCTTCGTCAGAAGCATGGTCCATGCATCTGACAAAGAGAGTTGTGGTTCTCAAAAGCTTATGCTACAATAAAGTTGCATCTGACAAAGAGAGCTGTGGTTCTTGAAATCTTATGCTACAATAAAGTTGCATCTGACAAAGAGAGTTGTGGTTCTTGAAAGCTTATGCTACAATAAAGTTGCATCTGACAAAGAGAGCTGTGGTTCTTGAAATCTTATGCTACAATAAAGTTGCATCTGACAAAGAGAGCTGTGGTTCTCGAAAGCTTATGCTACAATAAAGTTGCAACTGACAAAGAGAGCTGTGGTTCTTGAAATCTTATGCTACAATAAAGTTGCATCTGACTACAATCAAGTTGCATCTGACAACGAGAGCTGTGGTTCTCGCAAGCTTAAGCTACAATAAAGTTGGTTAGTCTTAAAGGTGCTATTGGACTCTACTATTTTGCAACTACAGACTAACACAGCTAACTCCTATGGAAGGAAAAACCTGAGATTTCCAGGCACTTGCCTGGAGGTTGGCAAACCTATGGCCGTGAGGGAGCTGTCCGTGAGGACAGCAGCAGGATTCAAACCAGCAGAGTGTTGATTCACAACCCAACCACTTAACCAGTATGCTACAGCAGCTCGCTCCCATGATAGGTCTATGCACTCCAGCACAGCTGGATCAAGGGGGGGCAGGGGGGGTAGTCTGCCCCCGGTGCCACCAAGGAGGGGGCACCGGGCGCAGCCGCCAAGCAGCAGGAGCACGCAGGCGGCCTCCCAGCCCCACACGCTGCCTTTCACCTGCCCCACAGGACGGGGACTGCCGGCTCGCCATGCGCTCCCTGTCCTGTGAGGCAGGCAAAAGGCAGCGCGGGGGGCTGGGAGGCCACCCATGCCATTCACCTGCCCCACAGGACAGGGGGCGGCCAGCCACCCCCTGTCCTGCGGGGCAGGCGAATGGTGCGGGCGGCTTCTGAGCCCAGCCCCATGCTGCCTCCATCAACTCGCAGTGCACCGGGGCACCTGGCCTGCCGTGTGGGGTTGCACACTCCGCCCTGTGTGATGACATCACGGAAGTGACATCATCATGCAGCGCTGGGAGCGCGCATGCAAGGGGCCGTACTTTAGTTGCCCTGGGTGCCGGCAACCCTAGATCCAGCCCTGCACTCCAGTAACCTTAAGATACTGTGACTCTTCTCTGTCTCTGTCTCATTTTGAAATGGTGTCCCTCATGAGGTACGTGCCAAGCTCTCCGAGCCTCATTCCCCTCCAAGAACATTGAGTGTCGGAAGACGAAAGCCTTTGCCGGCAAGGGTTTTTCTTTGTTTCGTTTTGAAGAGGTTTTTCTCTGCCGGTCTGTTTCCTCTTTCTCAGAATATGTTTGCTCTCTAATGTGTGTTGACACAGCAAATACACATGTTTGTACAAACATCCCAGCTGAAAGCTGCTTTGAAAGCCCATCGCAGGAGATGGGGGAGAAAATGTGCTCCGCAGATGACGGGGGCGACCGGTGGTGAAAAGCATCCCCGGCAGGGGACCAGAGACTGGTGGTAACCAGTGCCTGTTGATCAAGACCAGGCCCAGCTGAGAACCTGCTGCAGAGAGGGGGGGGGGGCACCAGGATGCCAGAGAGGAAGACGGGGTTGAATGGGATGGGGGATGACAATGGATGTTAGGTTACAAACTAAGTGATTGGGATATTCCCTTGTGATAATACTGAATGAATCAATTGCTAACATCGGTTTTGGTTTGAGTGCTTATATGTTTATATGTTTTTACTGAATTATCTCTCTATATAAAGACAAGTGTCGTGACTGACTCATCAACGCCCAGTCCAAACATTCCTTTCATGATGTAGATACCCACTGAGAAGGGATTTTGAGAAATTTGCCCCCTAAGGGGGTAAAAAGGGGTAAAATGTGTTTTCCCAAAGGGAAACAGCTTCCCTGTGCCTGCTTGTGCCCCCTCTTCCCTGATTGGGCCAGCCTTTCAAGGTCATTTGCATATGCAGGCTGATTGGGGTTCACAACATTCCACACCTCATCCCCCCCCCCCCGGAGACCATTGGAACACAGAGGTCATTTGCATATGCAGCCTGATTGGTCCTCTAAACAGTCTGCAGTTGCTATTGGGAGTCATTGAATGTGTCCTGAGGTAAAATTCACCTCCCAGTCATCCCCTCAAAATTCACTAGGGTGGCCAATCTCCTGTGGGACCTTGTTTTCCTGTGTGGCTGGCAAACCAAAAAATGTTACATATCCATAAGGATTATAACTGGATTTAAAGTAGTTAAATACCGTAGTGAAGTATGGGTATCAAGCTCATTTTATATATATTTTTAAATGCAATGGAAGATGAGTGTCATCAGCTGCAAGATTTGTCTCTCAATCATATTTAAAGAGCCCTGACCTGGGTAGCCCAGGTGAGCCTGATCTCATCAGATCTCAGAAGCTAAGCAGGGTCAGCCTTGGTTAGTAATTGGATGGGGGACCTCCAGCGAAGACCAGGATTGCAGAGGCAGGCTGTGGCAAAGCACCTCTGTTAGTCTCTTGCCTTGAAAACCCCGCCAGGGGTCATCATAAGTCAGCTATGACTTGAGGGCATTCTCTACCACCATCGTGTCTAAAGAAGGGGAACAATTCTAAGCACCTAGGTGGGAAGGGGGGGACAGGACTGAAACCTCTCCAAACTTCAGCTCTTGTTCCTTCTGTTCTTGTTGACCAGAGACAAGCACTACTGTTAAGAGACCAGACCTACTGCATCCACCTATTATCATTCTGTTATCCTTACAACAGCCTTGTAAGGTTTAACAGACCTCCCCCTATGAGTTATATATGCATAAAACGTATATATATTTTCAAGCTGGGTTTTTGTGCTCTGAGGGCTTAATAGAACTGGACATGTAATTGAAGTTCAACCAGCTCGTCCCCTTAAATAACAATCACAGTTGTATTGTCGAAGGCTTTCACGGCCGGAGAACGATGGTTGTTGTGGGTTTTCCGGGCTGTATTGCCGTGGTCTTGGCATTGTAGTTCCTGACGTTTCGCCAGCAGCTGTGGCTGGCATCTTCAGAGGTGTAGCACCAAAAGACAGAGATCTCTCAGTGTCACAGTGACACTGAGAGATCTCTGTCTTTTGGTGAGAGACACTGAGAGATCTCTGTCTTTTGGTGAGAGACACTGAGAGATCTCTGTCTTTTGGTGCTACACCTCTGAAGATGCCAGCCACAGCTGCTGGCAAAACGTCAGGAACTACAATGCCAAGACCACAGCAATACAGCCTGGAAAACCCACAACAACCAACAATCACAGTTGCTAACATTTTTTGGTTTGTGGGTTTATTGAATTATTTTATATATTATTTTAAATGCTCTTTTCATATTTGCCACCTTGGGGACCTTATTTGGGTTGGAAGGCAGCATAAAAATATTTTTAATAAATAAGTAAACCAATATGTCTGAGTCGCTCAGTTCAGATGTCACACAAACTCCTGATTTAATTAAACTGGCTGTTGTTAGCATAATGGATTTATTGGATTTTACCTGTTTGCGAACAACTTTGGTCCGATGGCAGGTTTCTCTGTTAGCCATGGGTAACCGTGACCTGTCAAACTAGGGTCACAAACCATGATTTGAAGTTGGTTTCTTAACCACAGTTTGTAGTATGTGATGTTTCCAGCACTTGTTGCAGTGTATGTCTGGATTGGATACCCATCAGGTTTCTGCCCAGGGGGCTGGGCAAGAAACCAGTATCTGCAAGCTAAATCTGGCTTTCACAACATAACCATGGATAAAATCAATCAAAGTTTTGCATTATGTCTGAACCAACCCTCTCTCTCTGCTGAGATGTCAGAACTGTCTCACTCTCTACCACACGGACAGAGAATCTCCACGTTCCTATTCTTGCTTTTTTTCTCCATGGCTCCTTTGCTTTGAATTTTTTCCCATGTTCTTCTGAATTCCTCCAGTTTCTTTCTTGTGCGGCTCTCCGTCATGGTGGATCTGTGGAACACCAGTGGCTTGATGCAATGGAAAAAAAGCAAGAATGGTTCATCACACCACATTTCCCCTTCAAAGCTGTCCAGGGGATGGGGTAATTTTCAAGAAGAATGGTAGTAAATGAGGAACAGCTTGGTAGGGTTGTGCTCCAGGAGTCTAAATGAATGAAATGTGTGCAAGCGGCAGGGCTTGGCAGCTCAGTGCGGATCCGCTTGGGATCTCCATGGAGGGAAGAAATGTGGGAATGCTGAGAAGGGGTGTCATTGCTCAGATGGATGGAGGCAGTCATTGCAGGACTGTTGTGAGTTCGTCTTGGACTGGCATCTGCTAGTTCAGGCTTACTTCAGGCTGGAAAGAAGTTGAGGGGACGCTCCAAAATTTCACAGGCAAAAGTGAGAAGTTTGCACTCAATCCTGTTCTCGTACTAAATATCACTGTACTTCCCGTTGTGCATTGCTGGATGTGCTATTCCCTATCTTTGTTTACCATGCAGTTGTGGGCTCTGCACTAATTTAAAAACCATGGGGATGATCTTTTTAACTAGGTAAAGCTATTCTAGACAAATCTACTCACCTGATACAATTCAGTTTTAGCCTATAAAATGCAGTTTAGCCTGTGCTGTCCGTGGAGCCTTAGTATCCAAGCCGATGCCTGTATCCAAAAGTGCGAAGTGACATATCCAACTGATACAACATCCGAAACTCCCTATCTTATCAAAGCTGTTATGCAATTCTTTCAGGTCAATAGCTAATAACAATGTAACCAAAGTTAAACCAGTCCTAAAGGGCATAGCCTATAAACACTCCGATACAAAATCAGCAAGAACAGAAATTGAAACGTTGGATATGTCACTTTGCGCTTTTGGATACTGAGAAGTATCAATTTTGCACTTTTGCAATTTTGCATCAATTTCACACATTACATGTGTGAGTCAGCTGTTCAGGGCAAATGCTTTTGGCTTAGAACTTCCCTCGAATCTCTCTTCGTTTCCTTACTGGCAACCTCCAAGTGGTGGCTGGAGATCTCCTGGAATTGCAACTGATCTCCAGGCCACAGAGATCAGTTCCCCCGTTTGGGAAGGTGAATTCTACCCTCCTCAGGCTCCACCCTCAAAATCTAAAGGAATTTCCAAACCAGAAGCTGGCAACCCTAAGTGGCCAGATCTCTGGAGCAGGACCTGGGAGACCCAGGTTTGAATCCCTACTCCACTGTGGAAGCTTGCTGGGCAAGCCATTCTCTCAACCTAACCTACCCCACAGGGTTGTTGTGAAGATAAAATGGAGGAAAGGATAACGATGTAAGCCGCTTTGGGTTCCCAGCTGAGGAGAAAGGCAGGGTATAAATGAAGCAAGTAAATTAATAAATAAAATTGGCACCGGGAGACAGAGTGGACATGCAGCTTTTTATTTTATTTATTTTATGTTTTTCAATTTATATCCCGCTCTCCCTGCAAGCGGGCTCAGAGACAGTAATAAATATAATAAAACCCCGCCAGGGGTCATCATAAGTCAGCTATGACTTGAGGGCATTCTCTACCACCATCGTGTCTAAAGAAGGGGAACAATTCTAAGCACCTAGGTGGGAGGGGGGGGACAGGACTGAAACCTCTCCAAACTTCAGCTCTTGTTCCTTCTGTTCTTGTTGACCAGAGACAAGCACTACTGTTAAGAGACCAGACCTACTGCATCCACCTATTATCATTCTGTTATCCTTACAACAGCCTTGTAAGGTTTAACAGACCTCCCCTTATGAGTTATATATGCATAAAACGTATATATATTTTCAAGCTGGGTTTTTGTGCTCTGAGGGCTTAATAGAACTGGATATGTAATTGAAGTTCAACCAGCTCGTCCCCTTAAATAACAATCACAGTAAACAAGGTAGTGTAAATTAAAACATTACAATCAGTTCAATAAAATCTATGTAAGACAGTTGCGCCCTTATTGCATATCCACCAAACGTAGCTTGAATCTCGAATCTAGAGGCCAGGTTCATTTTGACAGGTGAAAGTGGCCTGCAGCCACCACTCCCGGGTTTAACACAGGTAAGATTCTAGCCAGAAGGTAAATAGGGGTTTTTTTGCTCCCTTGGCCAGATGGCGACTGAAGATCATGTTCCCCTCATTCTGGCACCAAACCCTGTTGCAATTTCTCAACCTTGCAGTGGATGGCTTTCTTTTATATGCTGCCACACTGTGGCCACTGCGAGTTATTTACCTTGTCAATTCTCTGCAGACTCCGGGGTAAGTTTGTGGTACCCAAAACCACGAAAGAGTCAGAGGCTCACGAAAGCTAATCCCGCAATACGTTTGTGAATCTTGAAGGTGCTGTAAAATGCTTTCAGTGTTGGTTTCAGTGTGAGAATAAGGAGGGGGGCGCGCGGTTGGGGAGATGGTACAGAATAAGTGCCTCGTAAACAAAAGACAGACCCTCATTTCTCATGATTGTTTTCGAGTCCCTGTGGATTCATACAACAAATGCTTCTCTGTATGTTCTCGTGGTTGCTTGCCTAGGTCAAAGGATGCATTGGGGGAAAAATACCATTTGATC
This sequence comes from Eublepharis macularius, assembly GCF_028583425.1. Classification (NCBI taxonomy): domain Eukaryota; kingdom Metazoa; phylum Chordata; class Lepidosauria; order Squamata; family Eublepharidae; genus Eublepharis; species Eublepharis macularius. Next base: position 6,736,459 of record NC_072798.1, read on the forward strand.
AAATTATATTAGAAGTTCACAACGATTGTCAGGTTAGAGCAGTTTGGTGAACCTTCACACACCCCTGCTGCCTCTGGGCTTTGGTAGATGCTGCCTCAGGACTTGCAAGACAAAAGCTGGAACAGGCATAACTCCGCTTCTGTGCAGTTTCTGAAGGAACAAGAGCCGTAATGAGATCAAGTTGCTAGGTCTGGCAACCCTCCCAGACCTATTTATGGATTTATCTGCGTTGTTTCTTCTATCCCACCTGCCTCCAAGGATCTCCATAGATCCCCTCCCCTGTTTTATCCTCATTACAGCCCTGTGAGGTAGTTAGGCTGAGAGAGTGTGGCTGGCCCACAGTTTCCCAGGAAGTTCACGGCAGAGGGAGGATTTGAACATGTCCTAATCTAGCACTCTAACCACTACACGGCACTGCCCTCAGTTTCTCCCATGCAGCTGTGTTTCCGTCTTCATTTCTCCTTTTCCATTCTGGAGGAACTTTTGATCTGACCCATGAAGGATTTAATTTCTTGGGAGTACCATTCCTTTGGACCACAACTTCCACAAGTGGGCCAGTTCTCCCGTAAAACTGTTAAAGGGCTCAAAATGCATTCAGAGAATCATTGAAAATTACGTGTAGGTGGTATCATACCTCATAAAGGATGAAAAGTGTTTATAAAATACATCACTGGAAATGCTGGAAATTCACTATCATCAATGCAGATTTGGGGCGTATATGGCATTGTCTCAAAGTGTCCAAATACTGGAATATGGTTCTAAAGTGTATAAAAGATGTAACTACAATCAATGGCTACTGAGGAATTACATAATTTTAAAGTTGACAATGAGGAAATTGAAATTGTTCAAGATTTTCTATTCTTTGGCTTAATCATCAACCAAAAGGGAGACTGCAATGAAGAAATCAGAAGAAGATTGAGACTTGGAAGAGCAGCTGTGAGGGAGCTAGAGAAGATCCTTAAAGATAAAGATGTCTCTCTCTCGGGACCAATATCAAGATAATCCAAATTACAGTATTCCCCATTACTATGTATGGATGTGAAAGCTGGACAGTGAAGAAAGCTGACGGGAAGAAAACTGATTCATTTGAAATGTGGTGCTGGAGGAGAGTTTTGCAGATACCATGAACAGCCAAAAAGACAAATAAGTGGGTACTAGATCAAATAAAGCCTGAATTCTCCCTAGATGCTAAAATGATCAAACTAAGGGCCAAGCTACAAGTGACAAATGACACTTGAACGGCAAGTGGATTGAGTGGAGAACAAGTGAACAGGGAAGAATACACTTGCCGTTCAAGTGTCATTCGTCACTTGTAGTTTGGCCCTCAGAAACGAAGTAGGGAGACTCGGAAGTCCTAGTCAGTACTTGGATGAGAGACCACCACCGAAGAAGTCCGCAGTTGCTTTTTTCATGTGGATAGCCAAGTAAAAGAGCCGTAAAAGAGCAAGATTTGAGTCCAGTAGCACTTTAAAGACTAACCAGACCTGACAAAAGTATCTGCTGGTATTAGTAATTGGTATCAGATGTCATTTAATATCTGATGAAGGGAACTTACTTGACTCTTGAAAACTCATACCCTGGCTCTCCTTAAGGTCTACTGACTTCTTGGAACAGAATTTAATGGAGAGCTAGTTTGATATAGTGTTTAAGAGCGGCAGGACTCTAATCTGGAGAGCCAGGTTTGATTCCCCATTCCTCCGCTTGAAGCCAGCTGGGTGACCTTGGGTCGGTCACAGCTCTGTCAGAGCTCTCTCAGCCCCACCCGCCTCATAGGGTGATTGTTGTGAGGATAATAATAACATACTTTGTAAACTGCTCTGAGTGGGTGTTAAGTTGTCCTGAAGGGTGTATATAAATCAAATGTTGTTGTTATTATTATAAAGTGCCACTGGACTCAAATCTTGCTCCTCCAGGGTCTGGAATACAAGGAGGGCTTTTCTTGAGGGCTCCCAATGCTCAATTAGTTTTTTTTCCCCTGAAGCCACTCTGTTATGTTAAAAGGAACCCTGGAAATCCTTAGATGCTTCCTTTTGTATTTCCCCTCCCCTGCTTGCCAAGATATTAAGGCGCAGACTAATATTTTCCCCAGTGCATTTCCTCTTCTTCTGGCTGCCAAGATCTCTGTGTGCAAACATGAGTTTCTTCTCCTTTCTCTCTTTTTTCCTAATTAGCCGTCCTCCTCTGCTCCTCTTAGGGAGCAATACAAAAACGGAGAACAGCGGGGTGGAGGTGGTAGCGGAGGGAGTTGAAAAAGAACCACGTGGGCTGTTTTGAGCATTACTGTGACATGCCCGGATACAAAAGGAAGGGAAGGTGTTTGAGATGTGGCTGCAGGGTTTTTGGTCTCGGGAGGCGGGTACAGGATGATAACAGGTACCACATGAGTTCAAACCTGTGGCAGTCAGAGGTTTGGCTTTAAATGAGGGGTTCTTTCTGGGACTGGGACGTACATATGTAGAATCCACAGGCCATTGACAAAAGCCAGATAGCTTCCTGTAATGCCAACCCCTTTTATGCCTTGATTGGGTTTGGAGATAATAACAACAACAACGATAACAATGTTTGATTTATATACCACCCTTCAGGACAACTTAATACCCACTCAGAGCGGTTTACAAAGTGTGTTATTATCAGGGCCTTTTTTCTGGGAAAAGAGGTGGTGGAACTCAAGACCGCACAATGGGGGTGAGCTGGAACAAGGGGGGAGTTTATTGTCGAAGGCTTTCACAGCCGGAGAACGATGGTTGTTGTGGATTTTCCGGGCTGTATAGCCGTGGTCTTGGCATTGTAGTTCCTGACGTTTCGCCAGCAGCCGTGGCTGGCATCTTCAGAGGTGTAGCACCAAAAGACTGAGAGATCTCTGTTTTTTAAAGTTTGAATTGCCCTCGGCGAAAATGGTCACATGGCCGGTGGCCCCGCCCCCTGATCTTCAGACAGAGGGGAGTTTAGATTGCCCTCCGTGCCGCTCGGCATGAAGACCTAAAACGGGATGGCTGGATGCATTAAAAGAAGTCACGTCCTGCAATTTGCAGGATCTGAGCAAGTCTGTTAATGACAGGACGTTTTGGAGGTCTTTCATTCAAATGGCACATAACACAAACACATAGATAAATAGATCACTGTCCCGCAAACCCAGAGTGCAGAGGAAGCACTCTTCTGGTATCTTGTTGAGAGCATTTTATTAGATACTTTGGTTGCTATGGAACCTTTTGTCATATGCTTTGGAAGGTATCAAGCGTTTTATCAGATGCTTCAGTAGCTTCTTGCCTGGGTCCAGGGCAAGGCTGCCATGCCACCTGGTTTGGACTTTCTCCAGCTCAAGGGGGAGAGCCAAAGAAGTTTCCTGCAAACCTCTTGGCTTGGTGCTTACTTAGACATGGGCACGAACCAAAAAAATTTAACGAACCAGTGGTTCGTGGTTCGGTGCTGATGACGAAACCGAACCAGTGAACCACAATGAACATTTCCCACTGACGAACCGGTTTGAGGTTCATGGTTCGTGGGCGTCAGAACAACCCTCGTGGGATTTAGAGAGCCCATATTCCCAGGGAGTGTTTAGCAGGCTCTCCTGCAGCCAGCACCCAAGTTTGGTCAAGATTGCAATAGGAGTTATACCCTCTCCAATCCGAGGCCCCAAGGAAACTCCCATTCGATACAATTAGAGCCACCAGTTGACGTTGGCCCAGTGTACAAGGGGTTGGCAGTCAGAACTGCCTATCAGGGTTTGCAGGGATGAGATTGGAGTGCCCATGGCTACAGAACACCCCCCTCCCCCTCCCTCCCCCTGGGTGTCTTCTCCCATGTAACCAATTGTAACCAATTTGCAGCTCCATGGTTGGGAGGAAGACCTGCCGATCAAGGTAAGCTGGGCTTCGATTCGGGTTTCCTGGGCAACAGAAGGAGTGCAGACAGAGTTCAGGCATTCCCCCAACTCCATTTCCAAGAGAATTGATTGATGGTGCCTGACTAACTTCACGAACTGCGGAAGAACGCAATGAACTGGGCTTCCAACGAATGCTGGTTCGTTGGCCATGGACCCTCACGAACCGCTGATTCGCGAACAGACAATCAGGCAGTTTGTGGGTTTTTTTGGTTCGTAATGCTGTTTGTGCCCATGTCTAGTGCTACGTCAGATCCAATTGGGAGCTCTAGGAAGAAGGGTGCTTCTGAGGCCCCAAGGCTGGGAAGAGACTTTGGCACAATCTGACGGAGCAGTCCTGGCTCAGTCTCACTCACTCCTTCATAGCCTTTGATAGGTTTGTCTGATCTCATCCTTGGTTTAGGGACGGGGCACTTCTATTAATGCTGAACTTGTGACCTTGTGCTGTCTCGGTCTGTGACCTTATGTCAAAACCACTTTGGGTAGAGTTTCATTGACCTGGTTACCTCAAGTTCCCAAAGGAGGAGGATTGCTCAGGCCTGGTGAGATACAGGCACGCTTTCTCTCTCTCCTCGTCTTTCTTGTGGCTTCAGGGATGAGAAGGAAGACTCTGGACTTAAGCAGCCATACGGAAAATTATTTCACCGTCCACTTTCCAAGTGCCACAGTCCATTCGGAGTCAGCTGCAGAGCTAAACAGTAAAGAGTCCAGTAGTACCTTTAAGACTTAACCAACTTTATTGTAGCGTAAGCTTTCAAGAACCACAGCTCTCTTCATCAGATACATCCAGTAGCACCTTTAAGACTGATGATGCATCTGACAAAGAGAGCTGTGGTTCTCGAAAGCTGATGATGCATCTGACGAAGAGAGATATGGCTCTCGAAAGCTTATGCTACAATAAAGTTGGTTAGTCTTAAAGGTGCTACTGGACTCTTTTACTATTTTGCTACTACAGACTAACACGGTTAACTCCTCTGGATCTATGACCATGGAAAGCTGCAGAGTTGTAGCCATCTTGAATGTGTCCTGGTCAAAAAGCCAACTTCACATTGTATGTCTAGCACATTTGTATCCCACCCTTCCTTCTAAAAGCTTTGTATTGTATACATTGCCTTTCTCTCCTCCATTTTATCCTTACAACAACCCTGTGAGGTAGGTTAGGCTGAATGTATGTAACTGGCCCAATGTCACCCTGTGAGCTTCCATGGCAGTTACAGCAGTCCCTCAGTGGAACAAGCTTCCTTGGGAGGTGGTGGGCTCTCCTTCTTTGGAGGTTTTTAAGCAGAGCTAGATGGTCATCTGACAGCAATGCTGATTCTGTGAACCTGGGCAGATCACGAGAGGGAGGGCAGGAAGGATTACATCAGTGCTTCGTTCTTGTGGCCCCTTCTTACATGCCCAGGGTAAGGCTAATTGCCACCTTGGGGTCAGGTAGCAATTTTCCACAGGCCAGTTTGGCTAGGGATCCTGGAGGTGTTTTGCCATCTTCTGGGCATGGAAAAGAGGTCACTGGGGCAGTTCGGGGGGGGGGGGGGTAGATGAGAAGTTCCTGCATTGTGCAAGGGGTTGGACTAGATGACCCTAGAGGTACCTTCCAACCCTATGATTCTATGATCTATGTGTCTGGCTCCATCCCCAATTTAATTGCTCGAGTCATGAAATACTTCCTTTGGTCTATCCTGAATCGACCGCCCATCAGCTTTATTGGGTCCCCTGCCTCTCAAGTTATAGTATTATGGGAGAGGAGGCAAAAGCTCTCTCTATCCACTTCCTCTACCATGTGGATAATTTTATAAACCTGTATCTGCCCCCCCCCCCCAGTCGTCTCTTTTCTAAACTGAAAAGCCGCAGACTCCTTCAACGTTCCTCATCGGAAAGATGCCCTCATGAATATAAAAGGAGCGCGAAGAATCTTATTAATTTATACTCGTGTATCAAAGGAAGAGGAGGAGGAAGGCAGTGTGGTATATAGGGTTGCCAGCCTCCAGGTGGTAGCGGGAGATCTCCCAGAGTTACAACTGATCTCCAGGTCATAGAAATCTGTTCCCTTGGAGAACATGGCTGCTTAGGAGGGAGGACCCTCTGGAATTATACCCCACTGAGGTTCTTTCCTTCCCCAAAGCCTGCCTTCTCCAGACTTCATCCCTCAAATCTCCAGGAATTTCCTAACCTGGAGCTGGCAAGCCTAGTGGTATAGCCTGATCCCATCAAATCTTGGAAGCTAAGCAAGGTCGATATTTGGATGTTTGACCACCAAGGAAGACTGCGGAGGAAGGCAATGGCAGACCACCTCTGCTTCTCAGGGCCAAGCTACAAGCGATGCCTGACACAGGTTGAACACTTGTCAGCTTCCCTCAAGTTTTGATGGGAAATGTAGGCATCCTGGTCTCGCAGCTTCGCTCTCTGACTGCTGTCCAATGGACTTTTCAACTGTCACTTGTCCAACATTCCGCCAAGCTGCCTACATTTCCCATCAAAACTTGAGGGAAGCTGACAAGTGTCCAACCTGTGTCATTCGCCACGTGTAGTTTGGCCCTCAGTTGCCTTGATAGCCCTTTGTTGCGGTCACCGTAAGTCGGTTGTGACTTAACGGCACATAGGTACACGTAAAGGGAAGGGCGTGTTCTGCTAACTGTGCAGGGAGTGCCTGGCAACCCACAGCTCTGCGTGCCTCTCTGGTGTGGCAATCTGGGAGCTTCTTTTCCCGAGACGGCCTCGTCTGCTTAAAAGCCTTCCATTCCATTTCCCTTATGACATCTCTCAGTTGGTCAAAGGCTCCTTTGTGTCTTTGTGCCCTCCTCAGAAGCCAATCGGATCCCAAAGGGGTCATCGAGACATTCCTTGGTGAGCGTGATCTCATTCTCAAGGGATACTGGCCTGCCTAGGAAGCCCTACAAGCAAGTGGCTGCAATTCCTACAAAACCACACAAGTCCTCACTTTGTCGAGATCCTCTGAACCCAATTCCCAAGCACATTTCTGTGGACATAGGTTAGGGTTGCTAGCTTTGGATTGGGGGATTCTGGAGATCTGGAGTGGAGCTAGGGTTGCCAGCTCCCTTGGAACATTCCTGGAGATTTGGGGGGTGGAGGCTGGAGAGGGTGGGGTTTAAGGAAGGGAAGGGCCTCAGCAGGATATAATACTATAGAGCCTACCTTCTAAATCAGCCTTTTTCTCCAGGGAAACTGATCTCTGTGGCCTGAAGATCAGTTGTAATTCTGGGAGATCTCCAGCCACCACCTGGAGAGGGCAGAGTATAGGGAAGGGAGAGACCTCAGAAGTCTATAATGCTAGAGTCCTCCTTCAAAGCAGCTATTTTCTCTAGAGGAGCAGATATCTAGAGTCTGGAAATGAATTCTAATTAGGGTTGCCAGCCTCCAGGTAGTGGCTGGAAATCTCCCAGAATTGCAACCAGTCTCCAGGCCACAGAGATCCATTCACCTGGAGAAAATGGCTACTTTTGGGGATGGGCTCTATGGAATTATGCCATGCCAAGGTCCTTTCGCTCCCCAAACCCCACTTTCTCCAGGTTTCTCCAGGTTTCACCCCCCACCCCCACCCCAGATCTCCAGGAATTTCCCAACTTGGAGCTGGCAACCCTAATTCTAATCCCAGGAGTTCTGCAGGTCCCACTTGGAAGCTGGGAGCCCTAAGGTTATACTTTCTTCATTGGAACTTTCTGATTCGAATGCAGATGTGGCCTTTCAGAGAGAGAGCTGGAATGCCTACCTCCGCATTCCGTGGAATTTTGGAAACTGTAGTTCTCTGGTAATTGCCACAGAGAATTCTCAGCATCAGGCTACAACTCCCAGGATTCTTTGGCAGGGGGACCGATGCTGGTTAAACAGGTGCAAAACCTTTACTGATCTGTTGTATGAATGGGCCCGTAGCATGCAAGATTTATGATGAAGGCAATAAAAATCGGCAAGTTTAGAGGTGGTTTATGAGGATTGCTGGGTGGTTTGCTAGGTATGAAAACCTCACCTGGGCCCCCAAGGGCAGAACCTTTCTCTTCCAAGAGGGGCGGCTTCTGGTGAGGGCCCATCTTTTGCTAATGGCGGTTCTGGCAAGGCGTGTTGCCGAACGCTGACTCTTGGCTGGCGCTTACCTTGAAAAATGAGCTCTCTGGAGCTTGCCTCTGGTTGCTACAAACGAACGCTTCCCATTGATTAGTGCATGGCTTGTAAGTGTCTAATTTATCAATCAGCCGGCACGGTGGGAGTGTGTGTAAACCAAGATTTCAAAAATTATGTCATCTGTCAATTGGCTGGGGAATGTTAATGTGGCGGAGGCTTGGCGCAGAGAGCCCTGGCTTGGAGAAGGGAAGAAAAGGAGAGAAATTAAATTGCCTTCCACTGGTGTCCTTGCATGGAAGCGGCCCAAGGCCGATATTGGCCTGAAGAGTATCAGACTCCAGGCCTGGGAAGGCAGGGCAGAGTCCCCCAGGAAGCACTCTCGTTTGGTTCTTTGAAATGAATGGCAGAGGCTAGAGGGCCATCTGACAGCAATGCTGATTCTGTGAACCTGGGCAGATCATGAGAGGGAGGGCAGGAAGGGGTACATCAGTGCTTAGTTCTTGTGGCCCCTTCTTACATGCCCAGGGTAATGCCGATCACCACTTGGGGTCAGGTAGCACTTTTCCACAGGCCAGTTTGGCTAGGGATCCTGACGTTTTTGCCATCTTCTGGGCATGGAGCAGGGGGTCACCGGGGTGTGTGTGTGGGGGAGGAATTTGTGAATTTCCTGCATTGTGCAGAGGGGTGGACTAGATGACCCTGGAGGTCCCTTCCAACCTTATGATTCTATGATTCTGTCTAGTGGAATGCGTTGTCTATGGGGCTTTATATCATGCCAAAAGTGGCATCTTCTTTCTTCTTTATTATTTGGCGCCAAATAAGGTTCTCCTCTAGCTTTCCCACAAGAAAATGTGTCTGCCTGGCCTTTTCTATGCTGCTGTTTTTTTCTTTTTTTCCTCCCCGCCCCACAATTAAGAGTCCTCAAGTGCTGGGGGGGTGGGGTTTGATCGGTGGTTGCTAACTTTCCCATCCACCTTGTTTTTACCATCCCAGCATTCCTTAGATGTCTGAATTTTGGGGCACAGGCAGCTCTACTTCATTTATACCCAACGCACACTTCTTGGCCAAATCCAGTTTATTTTTGCCTTCCTGTCCTCAGCCTTTTGGTGCTTTCTGTTGTGTTCATTACAATTTCGTTCTGTGATTCAGGCTGGTATTTTAGCCACAAGCTCACCTGCTCCAGAAGTTACTATGGACTAGAAGAAGGAGACTGGAAGCATGTTAGTTTTGATGTTGCTGTAATTCTGTGCAGAGAACGAACCTCTCTGTTAAGCTCTGCATCCGTTTTGAATTGGGCTGCCTCCTCTGTTTCAGGGTACAACGTTTGTTTTGAGCATTACAGATATCCACCTCCCTCTGTCTGAACCTGCTTTCCAATTTCTCACCTGTTCCCTTTATACAGGGTTTTTTTTCTGGGAAAAGAGGTGGTGGAACTCAGTGAGTTGCCCTCAGAGAAAATGGTCACATGGCTGGTGGCCCCGCCCCCTGATCCCCAGACAGAGGGGAGTTGAGATTGCCCTACATGCCGCCGAACAGCGCGGAGGGCAATCTCAACTCCCCTCTGCCTGGAGATCAGGGGGCGGGGCCACCAGCCATGTGACCATTTTCAAGAGGTTCCGCAACTCCGTTCCGCAGCGTTCCCGCTGAAAAAAAGCCCTGCCTTTATATATATTATTTTGTGCAACAAAAGTTGCCACTTGCGACTGTATCTGCACAAAATGTGCCCTGAAAGAGCAACACTTCACACACACACAAAAACAGAAAGCACCTTTTCCTGCAAAATTCTACTGGTTGTCATTCTGAAGAAAGCTGATGTTTTGAGCCCCATTTTGCATCTGCTCCAAATAGGGGTGCCAAATCTCTGGTCAGAGGGGGAGATCCCCTGCCCCAAGTTCTCTTTGCCTGCTGCAGTGGGGAGAAAAATACCAGCGGTGTTGTGGAAGTGATGCTGTGCAGCTCTAGGAAATGCAGTTCCCTGGAGCTACCTGCTATCTCTTCCAGGTTTTTTTCTGGATGTGATATCACACCTGCAACAATGACCCCCCCCCATGTCCCTGCCCCCAACCCTCCTGCCAGTTGTCAGGCCGAGCTCCAAAAGATCACTGACATGGGGCAAAGGGTCTGAAGGAAAAGGAGACAGTTTTGGCTCAATCCTGTTAGAAAAGCCCACTTGTGGTTAGGGGTGCCGACTCTGGGTTGGGAAATTTGGGAGATTTGGAGGCGGAGCATGGGGAGGGCGGAGTTTTAGGAGGGACGGGACCTTAGTGAGGTGTAATGCCATACAGCCAACCAACCGAAGTAGCCATTTTCTCCAAGGGAACTGATCGCTGTCGTCTGGACCTCAGTGGTAATTTTGGGCAGTTCTCCAGCCCCCATCTAGAGGTTGGCAACTTTACTTGTGGTCTCCTCCCCGCCAATAGTAACTCCGTATTTTTCATATTCCATTCACTTAAAGATACTAAAATATTTATATACTGCCTTTCTTCACAAAAACGCATGAACTCTCGAGAGGTAACACATTGAGCAGCGAAGCAATCTATGCAGATGGGTGAATGTCTGCATTTCAAATGAAGGAAGCGAGAACCTGGGTTAGTAGTAGAGGGAGCCCCCCCTTCCAGCCCCAGCCACGGGGACGGCTTCTGTGTTTGACTCAACGCAGTGACCTCTCTGAACCTGTTCCCTGCGTGAGTCTGCGTGTGTGTAATCTATACACTACCCTAGAAAGGATCTGCTGAGCTCCAGCCCTTTGATTTACACAAAGTCCTGGCTTTGACCTAATTTTGCATCTTAGTTGGGTGCCCGCCTTAACAAAAGGGGTCAGTGGGTGACCCCTTCCTTGGATTACAAGCCACAGCTTTGCCAAGAACAGAATTTCCTCCGCTTGCTGCTGGCTTCCTCTCCAACTGCTTGCATGAGCTGGGATTAAGAGGAGATGTGGGTTGGTAATGTGGACCAGGCAGCAACGGGGAGGGGCAGTATGGGGACACACCGTAAGGAGATTCTTCGGTTTTGTTCTTTGGTTGCTGCAAAAAATGAGTTGCAAAAAGCGCACCATCTTTTCTCACAACAGCAAAGAGTCCAGTCGCACCTTTAAAACTAACCAACTTTATTGTAGCATAAGCTTTTGAGAACCACAGCTCTCTTCATCAGATGAATCAGATGAGAGCTGTGGTTCTCGAAAGCTTATGCTACAATAAAGTTGGTTAGTTTTAAACGTGCGACTGGACTCTTTACTATTTTGCTACTACGGACTAACACGGCTAACTCCCAAGAAGGACTCAGTGCTGCTTTACCCCATTGTTCTTCCCTCCTCCATTTTATCCTCAGAATAGCAACCCTGTGAGGTAGGTTATGCTAAGAGTGGGAGCGAGTGGTCCTATGTCACCCAGTGAGCATCTACTGCAGAGCAGAGATTCAAACTAGGTTTCCCCTATTCTAGTTGGATATTCTAATCGCTATACTATTCTGCTTCTCTTAACATGGCTGAGCCTCTTTCCAAGCCTGAATCCCCCTGGTGCAGCAAGAGAAGGTTGCTTAAAAACACAACTGCCCCTTACTGAGAGCCAAGCTACAAGTGGCGCCTGACACAGGTTGGACACTTGTCAGCTTCCCTCAAGTTTTGATGGGAAATGTAGGCATCCCGGTCTTGCAGCTGTAAGAGCCAAGCTGTAAAACCAGGATGCCTACATTTCCCATCAAAACTTGAGGGAAGCTGACAAGTGTCCAACCTGTGTAAGGCATCACTTGTAGCTTGGCTCTGAGTTGGAGGGCCTTTGAAATACTTGCAGGGAGACACAGATGGAGTCAAAAGGCCATGTTCTCTTTCACTAGAAGCCTCGATTTGGAACCTGCTAGAAAAGTAACAGGCCTGCTCAAGGACTTCTGTCCCCATTAGAAACTGAAGTTTGGTGCCAGATTTGAGTGGAACTCTGCCTAGTGTTGCCAACCTCCAGGTGGTGGCTGGAGATCTCCAAGAATCACAAATTATCTCCGGGCCACAGAGATCAGTTCCCTTGGAGAAAGTGGCTTCTTTGGAGGGTGGATTCTATGGCATTATACCATGCTGAGGTCTTTCCCCTTCCCAAACCCCACCCTCTCCAGGCTCCACCACCCAAATCTCCAGGAATTTCCCAGCCTGGAGCTGGCAACCCTAACTCTGCCCCCTCCGCAAACATACTCCATGTCAAACAGTTTGCAAAGAGTCGACCACTGCCTCCGATGAAAGATGCAGCACAAGTTTTATTATCAATTGATTGCTGTTAGCAGGCATTAGACAAATTAGAGAGGGCCATTAAACCTGGACGGAGGGGGAATGGGGGAAAGATGGTGTGTCCCCTGCAGTGACCCCCTCCTTCCCACTGGCTGCCTGCCCTCCCTGCCTTGCTAGGATCGATAGAGCTACATCTTGTCGCCCGAGTCAATGGAACAGCTTTAATACATCACCCATAGAATGGCCTCGGTGTTAGATCATAGGCTGCCTGCTTTCTCCTTCTCCCTTGGGAAAGGCCTGCCAGTAAGAGTTACTTCCCATCCTCGGGGGAACATTAGATTCATAAACTAGGGAGAGGAACTGGTATTGGAAAAGCAGTAAGGCATTAGGGAGGTCTCTGCGTAGTGATAACCCTGTGGCTGGCTTGCGCTCCAGGCACCTTGGATTAATGTGCTGAACACTAAAGCTGGCGGCTCCTGGGGGAAATGGAGCCTTCAGGACTTGAATGGGATTGTTATAATAAAGTTAGGAGACCTGTGGAAAGGGAAGACGGCCCAGTTAGCTAGAGTGGCCAAGTCTCAGGGTTTGGTATTCCCAGGCTAGCAGGTTGCAATCTTGGGTCCATCATCTACGCTGAGTGATTAGGACTGGCGGCTGGCGGCTGACACGTGGTGAGAGACTGGGTGGGCGGGGCTCCCTTGTGACAATGTCATGAGGTCATTTCTGGCCCAAACCCAGAAGTGACATCATGCCACTCTCGGATTCAGTGGAAATTCTATGGCCTTTGCTGGAGAAAGTTTTATGGAATGTGAAAAAAAGGGACTTCAGTTAGGGGAAAGGATGGTAAGAAGGAGACACTGTTGATCCCCGTTAGCGCTATTTATAGACCTACCCTGACACCAACATCACCTTCACTGCTGGCACAGCATGGATTCTCAGACAATGAACTGTGATTTGGACGGTCCTCAGTTCAGATCTCATGTTGTCCACAATCTCACTCTTTGGTTTCTGGCAAACCGGTTTCTCTTAAGATTCAGACCCCTCTTGGCAATACAGGAAAGATCATACAGAGCTGATATACCAGATTGCGTGGGGGTAATGAAAGTGCTATGTTAATACTTGAATATTATTATTGCTGGACTGGATCCTGTAGATCTATTCTACTAGTGGTGATGTTTTCCTCAGATTCCTTATTCCTTCTGGGTCCTTTTTAGTATTAATACTTGCCCAGTGGCAGTGGGTAATCTCACATCCCCATTCTCAGTCCCCCATCTTTGATAATTTTAGCAGTGGAAGAAAAATGGCAGGGGGGTAGCATCGATGGTAACTCTGTAGGAACTTCCCCCAGTCTCTATGATAAAGACCATACAGTCACATCATTTCCACCAACCAGAAGTGATGCCATAGTCTCCATTCCACTGTGACAATTTTGCCAACATCTGTGGTAATGATCATAAAGATTAGGGGAATTCCTAGAGCGTCACCTGGAAGTGAGAACACAAGACTTACTGAAAAAGACAAAAATGCTAGGAAAGGTAGAAGGCAGTAGGAAAAGAGGAAGACCTCAAATGAGATGGCTGGACTCAATAAAGGAAGCCACAGCTTTCAGTTTGCAAGATCTGAGCAAGGCTGTTAATGAGAGGATGTTTTGGAGGTTTTTCGTTCTTAGGATCACCATAAGTCAGAAGCACATAACACACAGTGGAAGTGATGGTGTGTACCCCACAACTCCACCCTCCCCTGTCATTGCCCCCAAAGTCTCCTGGCATTTTTCAGCACCCAAATGGTAACTCCTGATTCTTATACTGGAGGAAAGATTCATGGTTAGCAAAATGGATTCCTGGGATCCAATTCATTATTGTCATAACTATTATTTTTTTGGGGGGGTCATTCTCTGTGAGCCCCATCCCACTTTTGGGCGTCTGATGGGGTGCCTGCAAGAAGGCCTTTTCAATAGAAGCATTATATCTGTTTTGGTGCGTCCTTCCAAGGGCAGCCTATCGGGCTCCTCGTGAACGTTCCAACAGCTGCTGAGAACGGTCCTTTTCGAAAAGCGATTTTTGGAGTTTCAGCTGTGATTTGGGCTGACGGCAGTTTGAGCTGACGGCTGTTTCTCAGCTGATGCCTGCTTTTGTTCTGCTGACCTGTGCATGTTCTCCCAACGCTTTCATTGGCAGTTTGGGTTTTATAGTTGTATAGTGTTTTCAGTCCCACGACACCTCAATAAAAGCCTGCTCGTTTATTACAGCATAAGCTTTCGTGAGCCGGTGCCCGTTTCGTCAGATGTGTGACCGAGTAGACTCGTGCTCTCGGAAACTTATGCCATAATAATACCTTTAAGACGCCCCAAGATATTTTGGCTGCAGCAGATTGTCATCATGCCCACCCTCTAGAATTTGTCTGTAGGGCTGTGAACTCTCGTAAGCTTCCCTGGGAGTCCTATACAGAATTTTGTGTTTAAACAAATACTTAGACCATGCAGTATTATAAAAGGAGCGTGAGATTGTTGCCTGCAGCCTCTAGAAGTCTGCCTTCCAAAGCAGCAGTGCCTACCGTCAGGGATGTATTAACCCATGGCTTGGACCTTAGGATTTCAGGTCTTTCGGGCCCCCTCCAGCACTTCAATCTTTCACCCCACTACAGCTGAGAGCCTGTTCCTGGAACAGTAGGTACTAGGCCGCAGTACATAGCCCTGTATCCATTTTGAGGGTCTCCTGAAGAATTCTATTCATATGTACTTATGATTGATTGATTGATTAGATTTTTAGCTCGCCCTCCCCACAGGCAGGCTAAGGGTGGGTATGAGAGTATATATGTGGATAAATATATATGTACACATATTGCAATGGCGCAGAGTGTAAAGTGCCTTTAACCATAGGAGCCCTACGGCGCAGATAACAGAGCCTCAGCAAAAAAGAAATTGACGGGCCCCTAGTCCCTGCGGGGCCCCTAGGCTTCGGCCTAGTCAGCCATATGAACGATACAGCCCTGCGTAACGTGCTTATTCGGTTGGGCTGGCTCTGCAAAATATCTCGCTGCCAGGGCTACGTGGGAAGGCAGGGAGTGAAGGGAAGGCACTTTGCATCTTTACAGACGAATAGCATTGTTCGTTCATTAAGGAGATCATTCAGAGCTGGGCTCTGGCTGGAACGCTCCAACGCCAAGCATCTGCTTGCTACCGGGAGAGGATATTAATTGTCTTGATACTTCAGTGGATATAAATACAACTGCCAGCCCCAGATAATGTTCGAACAAACAAACAAAACAGCTGCTGGGAGGGTCTCTCCGATGGTTGACCTTTGCCGAGCGCTGGGGCGGCTGTTTTTAATAGCAACCTGCCTGGCAGAATAAAAATGAATGGCAAGAGGCTCCGGGGAGGTGGAATTAATGCCGTTATGTCAAGATCCTTTAGGGCTGCCAGATTGGCTCGGCGTTGGGAGGCGGAAAATACCGGCGGGTCGGTGTGCAAGAGAGTGAGTCTGGAGGGGGACAAACGTGTTTTCTTTATTTGCAAAAACGATTTGATCCAAACGTACCAAGCCGTGTCATTTCGACGTGATCATGGGCTCTGACTCAGGAAAGCTTGTGCTGGAATGAATTTGTTAGTCTTTAAGGTGCTGCTGGAGTCAGGGCTTCTTTTTCTGCAATGGACTATCATGGCTACCCCAGTGGAATTATGGGCTAGTTTGGTGTCACCAAATGGTACACACTACACCAGCTCCTTTGTAGTGACTGTAGAATAACAACGACAACATTTGGTTTATATACCGCCCTTCGGGACAACTTCATGCCCACTCAGCAGTTTACAAAGTGTGTTAATTTTGTGTGTTAATATTATCCTCACGACAAGCACCCTGTGAGGTGGGCGTGGCTGAGAGAGCTCTAGAAGAGCTGTGTCACCCAGCTGGCTTCAAGCAGAGGAATCAAACCCAGTTCTCCAGATTAGAATCCTGCTGCTCTTAACTAGAGATGGGCACGGACAGCAACACGAACTTTAAAAAGCCACGAACAGCCCAATCAGCTGTTCACGAACAAGCTGTTCCTGAAGCCCCATTCTAAATGAACAGGTGGGCGTTGCAAGCCTCATTCGTTGTTGTTCGTTGCTGTTTGTCAAGCCAGACAGTCTGGCACCTGCAATCAATTCCCATGGCAACTCAGGCAGGGATTGTCTGAACTCTGTCTGAACTCCTGCTGTTGCCCTGGAAACCCCAATCTAAGCCCAATTTAGCTTGATAGGCAGGTCTTCCTTTCAAGTGTGGAGCTCCAAATTTGTTACAGGGAAGCAAAGAGCAGGGGGGAGGGGGGCTCCCAGCTCAGGTTTTGCAGACAGTGAGGGAGAGACAGTTGCTGTTGGCATTTGAGAGAGCGACAGGGAGAGTGCATTGGAGCTTGAATTTTCTTTGTGTGTGGTGGGATAGGGATCTACCTCTTCAAGTTCCAGGGTTGCTGCCAGGCTCTGGGCCAAGCTATTATTTATTACTGGTACCTTTCCTGCTGCCTGCTCAGGTAGGATTTCTGGGAGTGGTGCGGTAGGGATCTTGCTGGCTGGAGGAGAGCCTGCTAGCACCCACCACCAACAAACAACGAACATGATCGTGAACAAGTCAAGTTCGTCAATGTTCATTGATCATTGTTCGTGGATGGCAACAAACAACGAACACCGTGTTCAGTTTTTTTTTCCCCCTCTTCATGCCCATGTCTATTCTTAACCACTACACCAAACTGGATCTCGATGACCAACCAATTGAGAATCTGATTTTGTTAATATTGATGATAATTTTAAAGTCTTTTAGACATGAAAAAGCTTGAGCCATTCTCTGGAGCAAGAGCATATAAATTTTCTTAATACATGAAGTCTAGCTGTTACAGTTCTTGGGATTAGACATGGGAGAAAGAGGATTCAACTCTCCCAATCATTCCCTAAGCATTAAGTCAGCCTCTGTCTCTCAAGTTAGCCTGTCTTCTCAGGTTTCTGTAAGGGTAAAAGGAGACCTTTGTGCAGCGGAATAACCCTAAATGTTTAGGAAGAAGATTGGGTTTAAAATAGAATTGATAATAAATACTGAGAACAATGATATACCGAAAAGCCTCAGTGTTTTTCAAAGAGGGCAATGAAATTCATCAGCTGGCTTTAAAAAAATAATTGAGCAATTTATCAGTGGCAATTTATCGTCTCCAAAAGGTACAGAGCTAATGGCTTGACAGAATTCTGCTTGCAAATCAGAAAAGTTGGGAAACTTTGTCTAGGATAGTTTCTTGCAGGTATGCATTTGAGGGAGAGCTGTGATAAGCCTCATGACCTCACCACAAACAGAGGGTGGGGCTGCATGAGATGAGAAGTGCTGTAGCATAGTGGTTAAGTGGTTGGGTTGCAAATCAGCACTTTGCTCGTTCAAATCCCACTACTGCCATGAGCTCAGCAGGTGGGCTTGGGTAAGCGGTTGGGCTGCAAATCAGCACTCTGCTTGTTCCAATTCCACTACTGCCATGAGCTCAGCAGGTGGCCTTGGGTAAATGGTTGGGCTGCGAATCAGCAGGTGGCCTTTTGTAAGTGGTTGGGCTGCAAATCAGCACTCTGGTGGTTCCGATACTGCCATGAGCTCAGCAGATGGCCTTGGGTCAACCACTCGTCTCAGTCCCAGCTCCCCAGCTGTATAGTGGGGATAATAATACATTGACTTTGTTCACTGCTCTTAATGTAGCACTAATCTGTCTAGAAGTGTGGTATATAAATGCAATTGTTACTATTATGATCACAGTCCTGCATCAGATATCCTACATCAATAAAACAATGGAGAGGGATTTCAAATGGAAAAATGACAGATAGGAAGGAAACCCCTCCCCTTGGCTGGTTTCTCCAAGGAGACGAATTTCTTAGGTGGCACAATGGCTGGGACGAAAAAGTACAATTGGAATAGGGGGGTAATAGGGAAAATGTGATGGGCACGAGAACCGTTCACAGCTATTCCCTCTCCTTGCTTTTCTTCTTGAAATTCTCTTCACCCTTCCATTTTTTGTGCGATCTGCCTTTCAAGCTAGAGTTGGTGCTGCTACGCACAATTCTGTGCATTTGCGCGAGCACACCAGGATTGCTCTGAAGTGTACGATGTCTTGCTAAAATACGGAGCACCTTTTGATTCTAAAAACTCAAGACTGCGAACATTCGGGCGTGGCATGATGTTTCAGCTTGGTTACTCATATTATTTTCTTCTCTTCTGGCATTGCAGATCCGAGTGGATGGCCCGATCAAAGGGGCTCTTGAGTACGAGATTGTTCAGGTGGTGGATGCCGGGCCGATACTGAGGGACATGGCCTTCTCCGTGAATCATGAACATCTGTACATCATGTCTGAGAAACAGGTGAGATGCATGGCTTCAGCTGGCACACTTGAAATAATGGAGATATATATAGATGGAGACGGAGATGGAGATATGGAGACGGAGATGGAGATATATACACACACAGTGCTTTTTTTTATAAAAAAATGTTTAGGGGTACTCTCAGTTTGACTCAAGAAAACCACCATTTTATAGTTCAAATCGGAAAAAACAAATGCAGTCAATGGACAAAATTACCAAGAACATGCATTTCCTCATATTACACAGCTCACAATCACTTCCAGATTGGCATGATGAGAATTATGGGTATCAACAGGGGTTTTTTTCAGCTGGAACGTGGTGGAACGGAGTTCCGGAACCTCTTGAAAATGGTCACATGGCTGGTGGCCCCGCCCTCTGATCTCTGGACAGAGGGGAGTTTAGATTGCCTTCCACGCTGCTCAGCGTGGAGGGCAATAAACTCCCTTCTGTCCGGAGATCAGGGGGCGGGGCCACCAGCCATGTGACCATTTTTTCTGAGGGCAACTCACTGAGTTCCACCACCTCGTTTCTCCAGAAAAAAAACCCTGGGTATCAGTATTGCCAACCAAGCCCCTCTATAGTGATACGTGTGCACAACCAAAGAGTTTCAGTATAGACAAACTCTTTGCACTGTTTGCGCAAAACGTACACAAATACACAAATTGGTCACCGCCATCGGGGGGTAGCAACATGACTGCCCAATCACCGTGCTAGATTTCAACTACCAGAGCTCCAAGTCTGCACAACTAACGATCAACGATTATGCCAGCAATCTCGGTGCTGTGTTCGATGCTCAAAGACGTTCCATTTTTGTAAGACTAACAGTGCTCCTAGTGAGTTTAAATATAACTAAACATCTTTGTTGCCAACATACGCTACATAAAACTTAACAAATCACATAAATATCCATAATACATTTGGAGTTGGTTTAGCGGGAATTCCAACATTTTAAAATTTTTACTTTCTCCCGTTAGATTCACAGAATGTTTAGGGGTACGCGTTCCCCTGCGTCCTCCCAGGAAAAAAGCACTGTATATATATATTTATATATTAAAACTTTGAAGTCGACAGGAACCAAGTTCACGAGGAAGAGTGGCTTCCATTTAGAAAACTCTTGACGGTGTTTTAGATGGCAATTTGGGCTTCATGCGCTTGTGGGGGTCCAACACCGAGGGATTTGTAAGATGTTTCCAAGACTGAGGAATTGCCTGGGCATGTTGATGGAGAGATGTAATATCCACAAACCGCAGAGGGATTGCATCAATCCTGCTAGTTGATATGGCACAATATCAGAGCTGTGAAGTCCACTCAGGTGGCCCAAACAGAGAATTGTTGAGGGATGGTGCATTTTTTAAAGAGGAAAAAAAAATAACTGTGTTGCAACAGTGTGGTGAGAATATCATGTTGACATTAATCTCAGGATTTGTCATTCCAGTATATTGCAAACAGAATCCTCTTTTCCCCATTGTAGTTATCCTGGCTGTGCCACAAGCTCTAAGTTAATTAATACTTCTTCAAGCCGTTTCAAAATGATTGAAGCTGTCTTCCTCCTGTCCATAATTTAAGGCAATATTAGTTTTTTGTGACTATTAAGAAGCTTGTTATTAATTCTTTTTAGTGACTTCCGTGCAGATTACAATTGGAGGGAGGGATTACATGAGAGAGAGCAGCCAGGCATTTTCTATTTTAGATTAGTGCAGATCATGTCAAGAGATAGTTAGTCAAGATCCCTCCTAATTCCGTTGTGCTGTATAGTTTCTGCTCTGTCCTTGCTTTCACCTGTCAGCCGGGCTGGCATTTCCCAGGTGTACATGTGTTGCATATGTATGTTTTTCTACTATTCTTTTCTTCTCTCATTTGCGTCTTTAAAAAAAAAAACCACCCTTGGCCATCGTTTAAAAGATGCTGATGGTGGCACAGTTGTGATGCATCTTGGTCAGGTTGCAATTGACCAGTTGGAGGCCAAAGTTCGAGGGTGTTTGTGATGCTCAAGAACCAGGATGCCCTTCTTGGCGCCTCTGAATATTTGTGCCTCCGAGACGAAATCTAGGAAAAGGGCTGCCATTTTCCTCCATTCATCACGCGTAGCCGTAAGCTATTGTTCCCTGGTTGTGATCAGTAGTGACAAAGAACAGATTGCTTTGCTTTTTTGGAGTGCGTGTTGTGTAAATGTTGGTCTTGGCCACGTCCTGCCGCTGGTTCTCAATTTGTCTTTTGTTGTCAGAGTGTTAGATGGCACCCTTGTGGCTGAATGAGGTGGGATGGTGGCAGAGCTGTTAACACTCCCCTCCTCCCCATGTATGCCTTAACCATGTATGAAGTGAGAGCTGAGTTGGGGGCCGGATCTGATTTTGAGAGGCAAAGGGGAGGGGTGGATGAGTCCCCCCCCCATTTAAAGTGCTGCTGGCCATAGTAGGTTTGCTTCCACTATCAGAGGTCAGCTAAGAAGAAGGCTGTCCCTTGGAGAGAAGACCTCAAAGAGGTAAACTGTGGGAGAGCGAGGGCTCAGCTTTATGTGTGATCGGGAAAACTTCAGGTTTAAACAAATGGATCAACCTCCATGGCATCTATTTTGCCACCCCCCCGCCAACATTCTTGTACACCGTCAAGTTTTCTACAGATTCTTGGTCTCTGAGAGCCAGTTTGGTGTACTGGTTAAGAGCAGCAGGACTTTAATCTGGAGAGCCAGGTTTGATTCCCCACTCCTCTGCTTGAAGCCAGTTTGGTGACCTTGGGTCAGTCACAGCTCTCTCAGAGCTCTCTCAGCCTCACCCACCACACAGTGTGATTGTTGAAATAATAATAGCATACTTTGTAAATCGCTCTAAGTGGGCATGAAGTTGTCCCGAAGGGCGGTATATAAATTGAATGTTATTATATGTTATTTGCTTACCCAGGTGTTTTGACCAAATGCAGTCTTTTTTGATCTGCACCCTGGGGCTGTTTCCCCCCTGTGTTGTTGTTAGGTTTTTTTTTTAATACATGGTGCTCTATTGTAGGGTGTCTGATTTAATAGATGAGTTTGACTCTGTGGCTTTAAGGATTGTATGGTTGACATTTTAGCACAAGGGCTTTCTGGAATTTCTTGAGAGTGGCAGACAGGGTGGGTTGGTCCCCGGCCAAGGGGTAGAAACTTAGGCCAGTAAAATAGCATCTGAAAGGTCATAGCAACAGGGAGAGATGATGGTGGCCGTATACAATGCAGGGTTGGATAGCTGCCCAGAGCGTGTGGCTGTTGGCCCACTGAGCTACTCCCTGGGCATGATGTGATCAAGAGCTTGGAAGGTCATTAGAAAGTGCAAAGCAAGGATCTCCGAAGAGACCTGGATAGTTCAATACTGTTTTCTTGTTGGACAAGGGACCCATTCCTTCAAGTGCATCAACCATTCCTTCAAGCATTGTTTTCCCTTGCCCCAGAAGGTCAGACCAGAACCAACTGGTTGAAATTAAATCAAAAGAGTTTTTGGCTAAACATTAGGAAGAACTTCCTGACGGCTAGAGCAGTCCCTCAGTGGAACAGGCTTCCTCGGGAGGTGGTGGGGTCTCCTTTGGAGGTTTTTAAGCAGAGGCTAGATGGCCATATGACAGCGATGCTGATTCTGTGAACCATTTAAAGTGCTGAACCATTTAAAGTGCTGAACCATTTAAAGTGCTGCTGGCCATAGTAGGTTTTCTTCTGCATAGGGCAGATCATGAGAGGGAGGGCAGAATGGGTTACATCAGAGCTTAGTTCTCGTGGCCTCTTCTTACATGCCCAGGGCAATGCCGATCACCACTTTGAAGTCAGGAAGCAATTTTTCCCAAGCCAGTTTGGTTAGGGAACCTGACAACATTTTGCCATCTTCTGAGTATGGATCAGGGGTCACTGTGTGTGTGTGTGTGTGTGGGGAGATAACAACAACAACATTCGGTTTGTATACCGCCCTTCAGGACAACTTAATGCCCACTCAGCAGTTTACAAAGTGTGTTAATATTATCCTCACGACAAGCACCCTGTGAGGTGGGTGAGGCTGAGAGAGCTCCGAGAAGCTGTGACTGACCCAAGATCACCCAGCTGGCTTCAAGTAGAGGAGTGGAGAATCAAACCCGGTTCTCCAGATTAGAGTCCCACATTCTTAACCATGACACCAAACTGAATTTCCTGCATTGAGCACGGGGTTGGACTAGATGACCCTAGAGGTCTCTTCCAGTGCTATGATTCTGTGATTCTAAGTGCAATACTCCATTTCAGCAAGCCTTTCGCTGTATTGGAGGGGCACAATTCATTAACCTACCTGGCTTACAGCCAAATACAATCCCTAGTCCATCCTCCCAAGTTCTCTCCTAGTGCTCCAGAAACAAATTAGAAGTTTGTACTTGGGGAAATGGCCTGTGCACCAGAGGGTGTTGCCCAGAAACAGATGTCTTGCCAGGGTGCTGGTTCCAAGTCAGGTTGGTTGTCTGTATGTCTTTGGGAGATTTTGGACTCCCTGCCTCCGGACAAAGCTTGCCTAATATCCTGTCCCATTAGTAAATTGTGCACTTAGTTTGCGTGCAGGCACAGATGAGCTCTGCTGTCAAATGCAATGCCCGTACTAAGGCCCCGAGACTGAACAGGCGTGCTCCGATCTGCTGACTCTCTGGAAATAAATCTTCTTGGATCAGCACAAAGCATATTATGCCAGCCACTCATAATTCGGACTGATATTAACCCCTTTGCTGCGAGCATATCTCCCAAACTTCAATGGTGTACAAACAGCATGTTGGAAAGGAAAAAAATCAGAAGGAGTTCATAGAATCATAGGGTTGGAAGGGACCTCCAGGGTCATCTAGTCCACCCCCTGCACAATGCAGGAGATTCACAACTACCACCACCACCCCACACACCCCGCAGTGATCCCTGCTTCATGCCCTAAAGATGGCAAAACACCATCAGAATCCCTCGCCAAACTGGCCTGGGGAAAATTGCCACCTGACCCCAAAGTGGTGATTGGCCTTACCCTGGGCATGTAAGATGGGGCCATGAGAACTAAGCACTGATGTACCCCATCCTGCCCTCCCTCTCATGATCTGCCCAGGTTCGCAGAATCAGCATTGCTGTCAGATGGCCATCTAGCCTCTGCTTAAAACCTCCAAAGAAGGAGAGCCCACCACCTCCCGAGGAAGCCTGTTCCAATGAGGGACCGCTCTAACCGTCAGGAAGTTCTTCCTAATATTTAGCCAAAAGCTCTTTTGATTTAATTTCAAGCTGTTGGTTCTGGTCCGACCTTCTGAGGCAGTGGGAAACAACTCCACACCATCCTCTATATGACAGCCCTTCAAGTACTTGAAGATGGTTATCATATCACCTCTCAGTCATCTCCAGGCTAAACATGCCCAGCTCTTTCAACTTTTCCTCATAGGACTTGGTCTCCAGACCCTTAGCCATCTTCATTGCCCTCCTCTGGACACGTTCCAGCTTGTCTATATCCTTCTTAAACTGTGGTGCCCAAAACTGAACACAATACTCTAGGGGAGGTCTAACCAGAGCAGAGTAGAGAGATACCATCACTTCTCGTGATCTGGACACATTGTTGATACAGCCCCAAACCGCATCTGCCCTTTTCAGCTACCACATCACACTGCTGATTCATGTTCAGTGTATGGTCTACTAAGACCCCCTAGATCCTTTTCACACATACTACTGCCAAGAAAAGTCTCCCTCATCCTATAATTATGCATTTGATTTTGTAAGATTAGCTTGTGTGTGTGTGTGTAATTTAAAGAAAGTTTTCTGATTCAGGGTTTTGTACTGAGTTTTTAAAATTAGCCTAAACCAAACAAATTAAAGGAGCAGAGGTAGATCAGTAGCGATTAGTCACAATGCCTATAAGTAGAGCTTCCATGTTCAGAAGCCGTGTAGCTCTGAGTAGCAGTGCTAATAAGCAACAGTAGGGATTTTGCCTCTGCCCTGCTTGTAGGTACAGTTGCCAACTTTCCAGTGTGTTTCCAGCAATTCCTAGAGCAACATGATGTCACGTCTCATCACACGTGGCAATGGTGATGTTTAAAAACTTTTCTCCCACTGTGTGAAGGAGCAGCAGTGGGAAGTGTGGGTTGCTGGCAGGAGGTCTACCACCATAGCAAGAGATGTGGCAACCCTGTGTTCTGTTTGGTGGGCTACAAATTGGGTAGACTTGAGTTTGGATTTTATGTTTATTTATTTTATTTATGTCATTTATAGTCCGCCTTTCTCACTGAGACTCAAGATGGATTACACAGTATGAGATTAGTACAATCAGTATCAAGTACATTTCAATACAGTATCAAGGACATTTCAATACAATACCATAAGGTAAACAGATACAAGTTGAAAGACATAGCATTAGCCAGGATCCAAGGCAGAGTAGAAAATACTGGAGCAAAACATAATCAATTCTAGGACTAACATTAAACAACATGGAGCGCTGGTTGTACATAGGAGTATGTGTTTAAAGCAGCAGATAATATGTAAGGCACTATAGTGATGAAGTCTATGGTCCCTAACTCATTAGCAAAGCATCTTCCCTACAACACAGCCCTTCCATTTGAGTAAAAGCCTTTTTGAATAGCTCGGTTTTGCATCGTTTACAGAAAGCCAGGAGAGTGGGGGCTCTTCTGACTTCCTCAGGCAGGTCATTCCACAGGGCAGGGGCCACCACAGAGAAAGCCCAGGTACGGGCTGCTGCTGATTTCACCTGTGTGCAGCCTGGCACCTGCGGGAGACTCTGTTCAGATGAGCAAAGCTGCCATGGAGGGACATAGGGAGGGAGGCGGTCCCGTAGGTATGCCAGACTAAAGCCGTGAAGAACTTTGTATGTAATAACTAATACCTTGAACTGAGCATGGTAACTGATGGGTAGCCAATGGAGTGACTGTAGGATGGGAGTGATGTTCATGCTCCTGCTCACTCCTGATAACAGTCAAGCCGCAGCATTTTGCACTAATTGGAGCCTCCTAGTTAACTTAGATGGGAGACCTATGTATAGAGCATTACAGTAGTCAAGCCTTGATGTTACCATAGCATGGATCCAAGTGGCCAGGTCAGCTCTGTCTAACCACAGTTGCCGTCCTCCAGGTGAGTCCTGGAGATCTTCCAGAAATGCAACAGATTCCCAGATACGTTTGCCAGCTCTGAGCTGGGAAATTCGTGGAAATTGGTGTGTGGAGGGGTACTGGCTGGGAAGGGTGGAGTTTGGGGAGGGGAGGATGCTCAGCAGGGTATACTGCCATAGAGGCCGCCCTCCAAAGCTGCCATTTTTTCCATGGAAACT
The DNA here is from genome assembly GCF_028583425.1 of Eublepharis macularius. Classification (NCBI taxonomy): domain Eukaryota; kingdom Metazoa; phylum Chordata; class Lepidosauria; order Squamata; family Eublepharidae; genus Eublepharis; species Eublepharis macularius. The sequence continues at coordinate 6,762,253 of NC_072798.1, forward strand.
GCAAGTAGCTTTCCACTGATGCCCACACCAATGTACCAAAGGGAAGTGCCATGGTTTGATACTTGATATATGTGATCCTACCCCTGGTGTGCAAAGGCTAGCAGGGTCCGTTTTTCAATTGCTAAATGATTTTAGGAGAGGCTATTACAGTATAAAGGAAATCCAAGAGCCTCCAGTGGGATCCAGTAGTAGACCAGCTCTCAAGTTACAGTAAATGCATGTACAATCTGTGTTCAGTGTACACTTGATTTTTCTTTATACATGCATTGAGGAATTCTCATGTTACAGTCAAGGCATGTTCAGCTGAACGTGTAATTTAAAAATCCCTCATTTATCCTGGTACAGGTCCCTTGTTTCGTAAAAACAGATGCACACGTGTACGTATTTGTGCACTTACGGTAGCAGGCAAACTGTGTGTGTAGAAGGAGGAATCTATGTTGTAAGGAGTAGAGATGGGCACAATCCCCCCCAAAATTAACTATCCAGCTGATCGTGGATCGGCGCCGGCGATGATCCCGAATTAACAATCCATACCGATCATCTCCCGTTCCCGAGCCATGGATCGTGGAGGCCAAAGCGGGCCGTGCTGCTATTCCCAGCTATGTGGGAAGGTGGGTGGTGACCACCGCCGGGCCTGGCAGGCACGGGGAGGCGGTGACGAGCCGCCTACCCTCAGGTCCCATTCAGCAACACAGGAGGTCTGTGTTTGGCCATCAGAGCTGCCTATCAGGGTTTGCAGGGATGAGATTGGAGTGCCCATGGCTAAGAACACCCCCTTCCCCCTCCGTCCCGTGGGTGTCTTCTCCCAACTTGTGACTGCTTTGCTGCTCCGTGGTTGGAAGGAAGCCCTGCTGATCAAGGAAAGCTGGGCTTCCATTCGGGTTTCCAGGGTGACAGAAGGAGGGCAAATAGAGCTCAGGCTTTCCTCTGGCTCCGTTGCCAGGGGAATAGATTGCTGGCGCCTGAGTGTCTGGATCCCCGATCCGAAACGAAACGAAACGAAATGATCCAGGCCTCTCCCGATCACTGGATCATTGGCCGTGGACGATCATGATCCGCCGGGTCACGCGCGATCACCATTATCGTGGGGGCGTTTTCGATCGTAATGCGGATCGTGCCCATCTCTAGTAAGGAGGCTCAACCCCTAACAACTTCAATGAAAAGGATTTCTAAGGCTAGGGCTGAAAAGACTTTGGGGAGTCTTGAGCATATCATATTGGCCTTTATGGACCAGCAATACGACTCCGGTGTACATGTACAATTTATCTATTTATCTCCACATGTGAATTTTCAATAAGTTTATAGCACGTAAGAAATAAGCCACATTCAAGCTTCCACAGGCTTGCGAGTCATAATGATAATGATAATGATAATGATAATGATAATGATAATGATAATGATAATGATAATGATAATGATAATGATAATGATAAACAACAACATTCAATTTATATACTGCCCTTCAGGACAACTTAATGCCCACTCAGAGCGGTTTACAAAGTATGTCATTATTATCCCCACAACAAAACACCCTGTGAGGTGGTTGGGGCTGAGAGAGCTCTGGAAGAGCTGTGACTAACCCAAGGTCACCCAGCTGGCTTCTAGTGGAGGAGTGGGGAATCAAACCTGGCTCTCCAGATTAGAGTCCTGCTGCTCTTAATCACCACACCAAACTGGTTCTCCAGTTGGTCTTCAAACCCCTGCAATTTGTTTTTGATTCTCTTCCCCTGCCTCAGTTTCCCTTCTTGAGAAAACAGTTGCACTGTTGCGGAGCTGAGCCGATTTGCCACCTTTTTCCCGTGTCAAGGGAGATCATTGCATCAAGGGCAGTTCGAGACTGCATCCCTTTAAGTAATATATCTGAAAAATCTCCATCTCTCCCTACCTCCCCCCCAATCCCGTAAGAGTTGGGCGAAGGGGAGGGTTGGGATATTTAAGATGCCGATGATTGTACATGGATCCTGGAAGCTTGATAATCCTGGACTCTGTTCAACATCTGTTTCCTTTAATTCCACTGACTGCCAGAACCCCCTCCTGCTCGAGACCTCCTATTTTCCAGGTCAGTTTCTAGCACTGGCTTGTAATCTGAACTCCTGTTTGAGATTGCTGTGACTCCTGTTCACCTGATTTATTTTAAGTGTGGGTGGGAGCTCTTTCTCATTGGAACTCCTTCAAGGGAATTCCCGTTGTGTGGTGAAAATGCATTGCAAGCCAATGCTCGAGGGGAATGCAAAACGGCAAAAGTGAAGGAACCACACATCCCCACATTTATCAATGCAAGAGGAAAAGGGGGGACGGTGTAGGTTGTTGCAGTAGATTGCAGGTTGTAGTGGTATGGTTTCCAGATATTCCAAGAAAAAATCTTCTAGAATTGTAATGATTGTAAAGAATTGTAAAGCAAATTGGGAGGTGCTGCTTTTTCCACCTTAACAATATTGCAGCAGCACAAGCCAGTGTTGAGGCATCACATTGACACTTTGGAAGAGGGATTTGTATCTATCCACTGAAAGCCAGTTTGGTGTAGCGGTTAAGAGCGGCAGGACTCTAATCTAGAGAACCGGGTTTGATTCCCCACTCCTCCACTTGTAGTCAGCTGGGTGACCTTGGGTCAGCCACAGCTCTTTCAGAGCTCTCTCAGCCCCACCTACCTCACAGGGTGTTTTGTTGTGGGGATAATAATAACATACTTTGTAAACCGCTCTGAGTGGCCATTAAGTTGTCCTGAAGGGCGGTATATAAATTGAATGTTGTTGCTGTTGTTGTTGTTGTTACATGGCTCAGTGGGAAATGTTTTTCCAAACCATTTCTCGTGGACTGATCGTTGCCTGAGAAAGTTTAGATGGATGGTATCTTATAACTTCCAAGGCTGTGGAGGACCTGGTAGAATTGTCCACCTCCAAGCAAACTACCACCAGGGAAGTTTTCTTTTGACTTGCCTGGTGTTCCCATTGAATCTTGGTTGATCTCTAGAATGCAGAAATGGCCCAGGTGGTTGATGTAATCGCTCGTAAGCATCCTCTTTTACTCCTGCAGAGCTCCGTGATCTTGGTTAGTTGAGAAGACCCGATTAGTGAAAGATGAGGGCAGCCCTATTGAGCACAAGCAGAGGAAAACTCATTGGGAACATAGTTGGACATGGTTAAGCTCATCTGAGAGCCAGTTTGGTGTAGTGATTAAGAGCGGCAGGACTCTAATCTGGATAGGTGGGTTTGATTCCCCACTTGAAGCCAGCAGGGTGAATAGATCGAATGTTGTTGTTGTTGTTGTTGTTGTTATTCGGTAGTGACGACAATGCAGGTTCATTCCTCCGCCACACTGATATATGCACCAAGCTGTTTCAGGTAGTTTAAAAAAAAACACCCTCAGGCCCCTGGTGATATAGACTCTGCATATTCTGTTGCTCACTGTGACATATTTCTGAGGCATTTCCCCCCAGATATAGTTGCATCCACCAGAACTTGGCCTCTGCTATTTTGACTATGCCCTCACAGCGTGTTATCAGCATTCTGTCACACCGAAGCTGCTTGGATGACTCAGTTATTGCAGCCCGAGAATCCTTGGAGGGTGTACTTCATTGTTTGCCTTCTGCCCTTCTTGGCTTATAAGAGCCAGCTGGTCAGGGCTGACAGATTGAGTTCAAGAGGTGGTAAATGCAGCATTGAAAGAAGAATCAGTCCCAATAACCTTGAAAGAGACCTGAGGAAGGGGTCCCTTCCAAGGGATTGCATCCATCCATCTCCTCCTCCTCTTCCTGATGCCCTCTGACCTCAAGACTGTCAATTCCACAACTTGTGAGTACTGGAAAGGGGCCGTTCTAGTAGGTCTCTGAAGGTCTTGTCCACAAACATCTCTCCCTCCCTCATCTTCTCCAGGTTGCCAAACCTAGCCTCAAAGGAACGAACCATTCCCCGAGAGCCGAGAACTCCATGCATCAAGCATACACCTTCATGCCTGTTACAAGTTCGTTCTGAATTGTTGCAATGGTTTTATGCGACGGTAGTTTTGTCAACCCTCTTGAGCATGCCAGTGGATCAAAGTCTATCAAATAAGGAAGTATCTCAGGATCTGGTTAGAGAAGATTGCTGGATTAGATGGACTCTTGGTCTGATCCAGCAATTTAATTCTCATAAAGCTCTATGTATTTACCCTGAACAAAGAGTCCCCTTTGTTTGGCCAACGTTTGGACCAAGAGGGGGGAGTCATGTGATGTGCCCAAAAGTTTGCGGTCCTCTGGAGAGAAGGAATTTTCTTTTCATCTGAAGGAATTTTCTTTTACCTTGGTGGTTTTGTCACCAGGTGATGGACTCTCCTTCTTTGGTGGTGGGCTGTCCTTCTTTGGAGGTTTTTAAGCAGAGGCTAGATGGCCATCTGACAGCAATGCTGATTCTGTGAACCTGCGCAGATCATGAGAGGGAGGGCAGGATGGGTTACATCAATGTTTAGTTCTCATGGCCCCTTCTTACTTGCCCAGAGTAAGGCCAATAGCCACCTTGGGATCAGGTATTATTATTTTATTTTATTATTATTATTTAGCAATTTCCCCCTGGCCAGTTTGGCTAGGGATCCTAACAGTGTTTTGCCATCTTCTTGGCATGAATTAAGGGTCACTGAGTGTGTCTGTGGTGGGGGGGAGGTATTTGTGAATTCCCTGCATTGTGCAGAGGGTTGGACTAGATGACCCTAGAGGTCCCTTCCAACCCTATGATTGTCTGATTCTATGATCCTCATAAACCCCATATGCATTTATCCCAAACACAGAGTCCCCTTTGTTTGCAGCCAACATTTGGGCCAAGAGAAGGGAGTCATGTGATGTGCCCAAAAGTTTGTGGTCAACTGGTGAGAAGGAACTTCCTTTTCATCAGTTTTTCGAGTGTTTCAACTCTCTGTTTCAAGGCTTTGTCATGGACTGTTTGAGAGGGCAGGCATTTTCGTTGTCATTCATCCCCCCCACCACACTCTTCTTACTGGAAAAAATATTAACAGCCCTGAATCTTTTTTTTTTTTTGCCTCAGGCCATTAACTTCCAGGCTGGTCATTATGAAGTGCTCAGCAATGACTGATTGCTCAGGGCTTTCTCGCTTAGGAAAATCTGGAACTGATTGCTTGCCTGACCCCATTTGACCCCTGGAATACGGAGTTCAACTTGGGCTTTAAGAATAATAAACTCATATAATTAGCAGAGAAAACCGCTTGTGATGGAGGGGAGGAAGGTTGTAATTGATTGGAAACAGCAGTCGGTCATACCTGGGCTGCTTTGTCACCAGTCAAGGGTGGCCAGTTTTCTCGGAAACTATCTGATATATCCTATTTTCCAGCGTTTAAATACTAGAGATGCCACCAAAATTTCGATTCATGCAAAATTCAGAACAAGTTTGGAGGTTCCTCCGCGGGCATGTGAGGGATTTAGAAGGAAACACAAACCGTCAAGAAGACGAATGCGTTTTCTGGAAGGATTTTCAGGCATCTTTGTTAAATAACCATAGGGACATGAGAGCCAGTTTGGTGTAGTGGTTAAGAGCGGCAGGACTAATCTAGAGAGCTGGGTTTGATTCCCCACTCCTCCACTTGAAGCCAGCTGGGTGATCTTGGGCTAGTCACAGTTCTCTCAGAGCTCTCTCAGCCCCACCCACCTCACAGGGTGTTTGTTGTGGGGATAATAATGGCATACTTTGTAAACCGCTCTGAGTGGGCATTAAGTTGTCCTGAAGGGCAGTGTCCGGAGCGGGCCCCGCCCGTCCCGGACTGGGCCCACCCGGGCCCACCACCTGGCCCCTTGGAACCCCTCCCCCCTCCCCCATGCCCCTGCCAGCAGCCCCCACTCACCTCTGGGCACGGGGCGATACGCCTGAGGCCGGCCGCGGCCTGGGAAGGCCCGGGCGCACCTCCGCCAGGGCGGCGGGGCCCGCGGAAGCCAGCATGGCCGCCGGAGCGATAGGGCCCGCCACCGCCGGCGCGGCCACCGGAGCGGCAAGGCCTGCCGCGGCTGCTGCGGCCACCGGAGTGGCCGGGCCCGATGTGGACGCCGCGGCCGTCGGAGCTGCGGGGCCTGCCAGCGCCGCCGGAGCTGCACGGCCCGCCGCTGCCGGAGCAACCCGGCCCGCCACCGCCGCTGCCGCCAGAGCACCAAGGCTCGCTGCCGGCGCCAGCGCCGGAGCAGCGGGACCCGCCGCCGCCGCCGCTGCTCGCGGCAGCGGAGCGACCGGGGCCGGGCAGGGCGCCCGGCGAGCCGGCAGCGGGGCTGCAGGACGGGACGGCCGGGGCGCGGACGGCGGCATGGCTCCCGCCGCGGCTGCCTCGGACGGCATCTCAGGGACGGGCACGGCCAAGCGCTGGGAGGGGGAAGGCCAAGGGAACGAAACCAAGGGGAGGGAATCCCAACTAGCCATCCCTGCCTTGGGTTGGCTGGATGGCTCCTGGGAGGGCTCCCCGGTGTGAAACGCCGCCGGGGATTGGAGAGGGGCGGGGGAGGGAGACTGATGGCCCAGGGGAAGAGGCGAGGGCGGTGAAGGAGACAGAAGGAGGCGGGGACCAATAGGGGATGAGAGACAGGGTGACGGGACAGGGGTTAGCTGCACCGGGGGAGGGGATTGGTGAAGGGCCAGGGGTGGGACCACCAGAGGAACTATAAAAGAGGGGCTCCTGGTGATGCCGGGGAGGAGAAGGCTGACTGGAAAGTGTGGCTGAGAGAGAGAGAGAGGGAGAGGCTTCCAGGACAGCGGCTAGGAGGCAGAGCTTGGTGCCGGAACCACTGCCCTAGCCAGTCTGAGGCGGAGGGAGCTCCTACACCCCCCTGGTGGTGGCCCGAGAGGACGGCAGGACGAGGGGAGGGTGCGGCCGGCGGGGCGGGGCCTCACAGGCGGTATATAAATTGAATGTTGTTGTTGTTGTTGTTGTTGTTGTTCCAATGGGCTGTTGTTCAGGAACACTTCTTTTTAAGTCGAGATGCTTACAAAATGCATATGGTGAGCTTCACAAACCCCTACTTAACAAAACAGCAGTTGGTCATACCTGAGCTGCTTTGTCACCAGTCAAGGGTGGTCAGTTTTCTTGGAAACTATCTGATATATGCTATTTTCTGGCATTTAAATACTAGAGATGCCACCGAAATTTCGATTCATGCAAAATTCAGAACACGTTTGGAGGTTCCTCCGCAGGCATGTGAGGGATTTAGAAGGAAACACAAACTGTCAAGAAGACGTTTTCTGGAAGGATTTTCAGGCATCCTTATTTATTTAATTTAATTTTATTGTATTTGTACTCCACCCTCCCCGTGAGCAGGCTCAGGGCGGATAACAGCATTAAGAACATTTAAAACATTCCGTATAAAACATTTAAAAGTATCATACAAAAATATAAAAAATAGCAGCACTCTTTTTTCTGTTGGCGGCAATACAGTTAATAACAAATAATGCAACAGTACAATTGAACATAGCAGCAACTTCAGAACAGTGGTGGGCAGCTCTCATAGGGAGGGGGGTAGATGTTGTATCCTCCTGCCGGCAGAGGCCCAGCCTCAGCCATAAGCCTGGCGGAACAACTCTGTCTTACAGGCACGGCGGAAAGATAGTACATCCTGCTGGGTCCTGGTCTCGGTAGACAGAGCATTCCACCAGGTAGGAGCCAGGACTGAGAAAGCTCTGGCTCTAGTCGAGGCCAGGCAGGCTTCCTTGGAGCCAGGGCCTGATAACAATTTCTTTGGCTCCTGATCAGAGGGTCCTCTGGGGAATATACGGGGAGAGACGGTCCCTCAGGTACGCTGGCCCCAGTCTGCACAGGGCCTTATAGGTCAATACCAAGACTTTGAACCTGATCCGATACTCCACTGGCAACCAATGCAGCTCGCGCAATATTGGTGTAATATGCGCCCTATTTGGTGCTTTCATAATGATGTCTCCCCCTGCATTTTGCACCAGGTCAGGCTCAAGGGTAGGTCCGCATACAGTGAGTTACAGTAATCTAACCTAGAGATGACCGTTGCCTGGATCACTGTAGTTAAGTCACAGGTAGACAGGTAAGGGACAAGTTGCCTGGTCTGCCGCAGGTGGAAAAAAGAAGACCTGGGCCGATTCCAGACGAGTAACCTGAAGGCGCTGCATGCTGCCATGTTCCGGATCGAGACGGGGAAAACGCGAAATATTTCACGTTTTCCCCATCGCGATCCAGAACATGGCGGCATGCAGCGCCTTCAGGTTAGTCATCTGGGATCGGCCCTGGCAACCTCTGTGACCTGTGCCTCCATAGGAACCATAGGGACTTCTTCCAATGGGCTGGTGTTCAGGAACGCTTCTTTTTAAGACGAGACGCTTACGGCCAAAATGCATATGGTGAACTTCACAGATCCCTACTCAACCGTAAAAGCAAATCACAGGTGCTCGAGGTCCTTGTTTAGATTGGTTCTTTGTGGGATGAGGAGAGGGAGTTTGAACCTTCAATCTCCGCTCAGTTTTGCTAATCAGAACTGTTGCATAGTGGCTCAGACACTGAGCTAAGAAGAGTTTGTCAGCTAGGAGCCCATCAGCTGTTGGTGCATTTTCTGTGATCTGACATGGAATGTTGATGAAATTCAAACTGCTGTGAGCAAACAGTCAGGTACAGAATATTAACAAACAGTGTTTCATCTTTGAAACCTTTGTTTGGCATGTGGGAAAACAGCACTTAGGCCCCAAGGAAGACAGAGTACTGTCTAGCATTGATACGGAAGTGCGTGGAAAGAGAATGGGACAAGAAGATACCGCAGGCTGACTTTCACGCGTCGATTCAAAACAAAAAAGTGCAACCCCCTAGTGTTCGAAAGGAATGCATTTATGTTGGACCTTGTGCTATTTTTACCCAAATCTTGCAATTGCAGTGTATCCATTAAGATGATTGGCTGCTGTAAATGGCCAGTGATTGGCCTTCCAGTATATAAAATTTCATACCAGCACCTTCAGTCTACCCGGCAGTATATCCAAAGGGGGCGTCTGGAAGGCAGAAGCAATGGCAGCTGTTCGACGGCAGATGACTCCATTATCCTAATGTGTCCGAAAATGGACCTGAAAACTGGCAAGGTGCTATTTGGATAATGGAGTGATTGAGATAATAGAATTAGAATTGTCTTTGGAGAGAGGACGGAAGGTGCCCTGTTCTGTCTGTCCAGCGTGTCTCTTGATGGCTGATTTCCCCTCATCCACGTAGATGGCGGCAGGCCCTCAGAGGGCTGTGGTAGTGCTGTAATTGCTATGTGCTCAGACTTCTGCGTGGTTGGGCCGGCTGGGAGATGGAAGCGCACAGGCATTAGGGCAGCCGGCTGACTATTCAAGGAGGACCATCTTCACAAGCTCAGAGGGTTTTGTCCCAGGCCAATTCTTGCTGTGAAATATTTAGAACACTACTGCAACTACTGATAGTATTTATTGATTTATTTCGATTTTGATTTTGATTCCGCCCTCCCCGTACAGGCAGGCTCAGGGCGGATTGCGTTCAATAAAACGTTCCCGTAAAATTTACACTTAAACAATTTAAAACCGCAATAAACAGACAATGTAATATAAATATTTAAAAGATACAAGATAGCAGCAGGAAGGTAGTCAACGTGCCACCCAACCATCTCCAAAAATGCCAGGTGGTGGATGCCTCTATTAGTGGTATTACTACTACTAACGGTAGTACAAATTTTCCACAGGCCAGTTTGGCTAGGGATCCTGGCGGTGTTTTGCCATCTTCTGGGCATGAAGCCGGGGTCACTGGGACAGTTTTGGGGGGGGGGTTAGTTGTGAATTTCCTGCATTGTTCAGGGGGTTGGAAGGGACCTCTAGGGTCATCTAGTCCAACCCCCTGAACAATACTATGAATACTAGAATACTATGATTCTAGTATTCTATGATTCTACGTACTACAACTTGTGGTAGTTGTAGTAGGAGTTGCATACTATTAGTACTGTTTGTGTTTGCTGTCATTAATAAGGGCTTCAACCTGTTATATTCATCAATGTCTATCCTTTGGACAGACCAGAATGGTTCCCCCAATTAGTCAGGCAACAGATGTTTTTTAAAAGGCTATTTTTAATGCACGAATTTGCAAACACCGTAAGTGGCAGGCGTTGTCTTAGAGGAGATATTCCTCCTTTGCTTTTCATGCAAGAGGTCATAGATCCAGAGGAGTTAGCCGTATTAGTCTGTAGTTGCAAAATAGTAAAGAGTCCAGTAGCGCCTTTAAGACTAACCAACTTATTTGTCAAATAAGCTTTTGAGAACCACAGCTCTCTTCGTCAGATGCATCTGTGAATCTGATGAAGAGAGCTGTGGTTCTCGAAAGCTTATGCGACAAATAAGTTGGTTAGTCTTAAAAGTGCTACTGGACTCTTTGCTATCATTCAAGAGGAAATCCCTCTTGTAAGACGGTCCCCAAGGAAGCTTTTTTCCCCCTTCTGTGTAAAGAATTGCATTTCTATGCAAGTTTCTGTCAACTGAATGAATTTATTAGCTCCAAATTATGCAATTAATTGATTAAGGTATGTTTAATTGGGTCGCCGTCCTTCTCGTCTTCTTCAGAAGAAGAGAGAATTGCTTGTCACCAAAGGTTACTCCACCACCACCCATCTAGCTTCTGGGCATTGTGCAAACACATCTGAGAAGATCTTTAGTTCCTGTCGGCTTAAATTGTATGTCGAGTTCAGTAGCCTTCAGGGCAGGTGGGGAAAAAAACTTATTAAAATGATCTGTTAGAAATATGTTGGATTTCTCATGGCTCCTTTTGAAGAAAAGGCTGATGTGTTTGTTTTCCTTTCGTTTTTGTTTATTTAAAAGATTTATATGCATTTTCCCCAACACAGGGCAGACATTAAGTACAGAATAAAATCATCACAATAAATCACAATCAAACTATAATGTATAGCCAGCAACAACATAGGTTGTTAATAATAACATAATAATAATAATATTTGATTTATATACCACCCTTCAGGACAACGCCCACTCAGAGCGTTCACAAAGTATGTTATTATTATTCCCACAACAATAATCACCCTGTGAGGTGGGTGGGGCTGAGAGAGCTCCAAGAGAGCTGTGACTGACCCAAAGTGACCCAGCTGGCTTCAAGCGGAGGAGTGGGGAATCAAACCCGGTTCTCTAGATTAGAGTCCCGCACTCTTAACCACTGCACCAAACTAGCTTTTAACCACTACACCAAACTGTTTTCTGTGGATATTAGAAAGCAGTGTGAAGAAGCCCCCCGAGAATCTTTAGTCGCTTCCCCCAGTAAAGCCCACAAATAATGTCCAAGCAGGAACCTCAATTCGTCTTGACTTTTTATTTTGAATGAAGTTAAATGGACATTTATGCTTTCACTGGTGCCTTGAGACCTGACTCTCTTATTGCTACTCCAACAAATAGCACAACTGCTGTACAGCATATGCCTGCTCAAGAGTCTTGCCACACTGCAATCTAGTTTGTGGGTGCAAGATGCCCCTCCCTCTTTGAGCAGTAGGGTAGACTACATGGCCTCATGGTACTCCCAGACCTATTGCAGCATTTCAGCGCAGGTGGCCACAATGTCCAAAGGTTCCATCTTGTGAATTTAGTGGGGTCAGAAACTTGGCACATTTCCTGGCACGGGGCAGGAGAAATAAAGTGTGTGTTTGTATGTCTTCAGAACACTGAAAGTCACCTTGGCTGAGAGTATACTTGAAAATTTAATGCTCCCCAACAAACATTGACTCTTCTAGGCATCTGAGCAAGCCCTTTGCTAATGTGCCAATACTCGTCTGACATCTCAGTGGAAAAAGTAGCTTTTCCTCTCCCCTGGCATTCCCGTGAGTTGGACTCTTGCTACTTTTTACCAAAATCCTCAGCACAGAATATGACTCCAAAAGTACACATTTTCTTTGTGAGGAGCTTTTAGGCAGCCTCCAAAGTCACAAGAGATTTGGTTTGGTTATCACACAAATGCTTAAGTAGTGTACTATGTATGTGCTGTCAAGTTACATCCAAGTTGTGTAGATGCCAGCAAGAGGCTTTCAAGGCAAGAGAGAAACAGAGGTGGCTTGCCGTTGCATTCTTCTATAGAGTCTGTCCTCGTGTTCTCCCATCCAACTTCTGACCATGTTCAACTTCTGAGATCTGAAGAAATTGGGTTATATTATTCCAATCCACCACCCAATCAGTGTACCACTTGCAAATTTTCCGTTCTGAGAAGCAGTGGGACCTCTTTAGATATATGCGTCAGCAACACACTGCAGTGGGAACAGAGATGATATGAATGTCTGTGATGATCTCCTCTCAGGGCCACTGACTTGCTGTTGTGGATTAGCAGGGCTTTTTTTCAGCTGGAACATGGTGGAATGGAGTTCCAGAACCTCTTGGTCACATGGCTGGTGGCCCCGCCCCCTGATCTCCACGGCACAGAGGGCAATCTAAACTCCCCTCTCTCTGGAGATCAGGGGGCGGGGCCACCAGCCATGTGACCATTTTCTCCGAGGGCAACCCACCTCTTTTCCCAGAAAAAAAGCCCTGTGGATTAGTATCCCCAAAAGGCAGTCGGTTTGTCCAGTCCGTGTAGGAGAAGAAGCAGTGGCTGACAACCAAGAGCTGAAGCAAATTATCCAAGTGCAGTTAAAGAATCTGCAAAACGGAACAAGGATTTGCAAAAGCGACGTAACTGCTTCTGCAGATAAGTATCTCGAACATCTGATATTAAGGGGTGGGAAGGTGGGAATTGCGAAACGGGATTTAGGGATTCCGAGGATGGTGGAGGTTCGGCACAGTGTTAATGTTGACTGAGGAGGCACGGATTCAAATCTCAGCAGAGCCACCAAGCTTACCTGGAGCCAGTCCCACTCTCTCTCTGCATAATCTTTTACACGGGGATATTAAGAGGATAAAATACATGTCCCCCCTCCCCGTATGCCATCCTGAGCTCCTTATAGTGGGATTTAAAAAGATGTAATTGAATTTAATAAGCCATTATAAGAATGTGAAACCTCTCTGGGTGGGAAGGCTGCTTGAAGTTGCTGTGTAGCACATCTCTGCCGCTGAAAACCTGTCTAGGGTGTGTCCCATTGCAGCTGAGGACAGGATTTGCTGGCGGAAGCCATCTTCCATGTCTCTCCTTTAAGATTTCAGTGACATGGCTGAGAAAGTCCGGGACCCTTGACTTGATCAGCCATTTGGGGCTAGACGGTCTAGTGGTATTGTTCGGCATAAGGCAGATGCCTACATTTGCCCGTTCCTTCCACACCGTTAGATCTGGTATTGGGCCCGCAGCCAATTCCATGAGAGCCTCTCCCTGTTTTCGACCTGCAGCCCTGGCATTCTGCCTTTCATGCACCACTATTCTTGTTTTTGTGTGTAAAGTGCCATCAAGTCACAACTGACTTATGGCAACCCCTGCTGGGTCTTTCGAGGCAAGTGAGGTGGTTGGCCATTGCCTTCCTCTGCAGAGACTTCTCTGGTGGCTTCCCATCCAAGTAGTGACCCTGCTTAGCTTCCGAGACAAGATCGGGCTATACCGTGCCGCCTCCCCTCCTACCTTCCTTGGTTAGGCCTGATTTTATGTTCTTTCTGACTCTGTTGACAGGTATTGACAGACTGAAGTGGTCCTCACCCACTCTGAATGGATTGACTTCCCTTTGATTGGTCGCTAACTGTTTCAAATGACATTTCTTTGTCACTTTGAGTATAAATCTATCTGCTATGAATGCAGCTGATGAGCTGGCTCTCAGAAACAGATGCCGGAATAAATGTTGTGAGCCTGTCAGGTGCCTCTGGACTCCTGCTTGATTTTGCCTTTGAACACAGAGGATCGATTTAGTCACCGTGGCTAGTAGCTGCTGGTGGACCTCCCCTCCGTGAATTTATCCAATCCCCTTTTAAAGTTGGTTAAACTAGCATCCCCCGTTAAATCTGATGACAGTGAATGCCGTGAGATAATTACTTGTCAAGTAAAGGAGGAATTCCAAAGTCTACAGTCCATAACTAGAACACTCATGTGTTCTAGTTAGGGTTCCCAGCCTCCAGGTGGTAGCTGGAGATCTCCCAGAATTACAACTGATCTCCAGGCAACAGAGGCCAGTCCCTCTGGAGAAAATGGCCGCTCTGAAGGGTGAACTCTATAGCATTATACCCCATTGAGGCTCCTCCCCTCCCCTCCCCAAACCCCACCCTCTCTAGGCTCCACCCCCCAAATCTCCAGGAATTTCCCAACCTGGACCTGGCAACCCTAGTTCTAGTATTATGGGAGCAGGAGAAAAAGCTGGTTTTGTGAGTATTTTGTGAGGTTTTCACTAGTCCCATGTGCCTTTGCAGCTGCCTTTTGCTAGTCAAGGTATATGACAGTGCCTGGAGAGAACTGGTGACCCCATTATGCCCCTGCTATGGGAACAGAGCCCATCTGAAGAGCAGATTCTAGCGAGAGGCAGCTGGTAGCCCTGAAGGTCTCCCACGCAGCCCCAGCTTGTCCTTGAACCCAACATTCCTCAGAAGTTTCTTCCTGGCTCGAGAGGCTCCTACCTGGTTGCCATAATTTTTAGGGTTTTAACTGCATCATTGCTCTCAAAGTGTGTGTGGGGCAGAGGGGATTAGGATTCTCTTCCTGGAAAGCACAAGGGCGTAGGGTTGCCAGCACAGGGTAGGGGAATTCCAGGAGAATTTGGAGGCAGAGCCTGGAGCAGGTGGGGTTTTGGGGGGGAGGAGCCTCAGAGGGGCATAATGCCATAAAGTCCACCTTGCAAGCCAGCCATTTACTCCAGGGGAACTGATCTTTGTCGCCTAGAGATCAGATGAAATGCCGGGGGATCTCCAGCCACCACCTGGAGGTTGGCAACCCTTGCAAGGAGATGCTTGCAGTCTGGATCGGGCTCTGTTCTTTCCGTGTTGTGCACTCTGAAATGAGCGTCTCAGGAGGGCCATCAGGTCTTGCCTCCTGTTAAGTCTAGGGTTTCAAACAGGGGCAATGCACCTCTGTGGGTCTTTGGAGACCCACATTTAATCTAATGGAAATGCTGGCACAGCTTCGACGTGGCAATCAGGAGTCCTGGAACAGCTAATTTTTCATTCGGCTGCCGAGGGGGTGGGCGAGTAATGGGCTGCTACGTGGTTTGCTAAAAGGTGTCCCCACCCTTGATTTCCTGTGGAGGTCACTGAATAGTCTCGCCACGTACGCCCCCCCTTCCCTCTTTAATAATATAAAAAAGAAAGCTCTCTCATTAATTACAATTCTTTAACCTTACATCAGACCCAGGCTTTCTCGCTTGTAAAAGGAGACCCATTTTCCAATCAATACATATTACCATATTCCCTCGGACAGAGCTCCCCTCTTCACCTAATTAGCGGGTGAAGCTAATTGCGTGCGTCTGAGAGCACTTTGGTTCCTCTAAATATACATTAATGAGATCAGACCCACCATCTCCTTGTCCTTACGGACTCATCCATGTCCATTGCCCAGACGAGGATGTCACTGTTCGTTGGGGCGGAGGGTTGCTTTATTTCTTCGGGGTGTGTGTGTGATCTCCTACTTAATTTTTTTCAAGAAAAAATTACAGTGACACATGACAATTATATAGCCTTGTTTGAGCATCTGAAAGGCTTCATGTGCGTTCTTTGTAATCTGTACCACAGCCCTGTAAGGTAGTATTAAGGATATGTGTTCAGCTCATCTTCATTTCTTTGGGGGTTTCCATCCCATCCAGCTCTACGGAAATTCCATGGAGTGTCCCATGTATCTGATTTTTGGAGTTGGAATGTGAGTGTGATATACATCAGAAAGCTCAGTGGGATGCACATCTGAACGCAGTTGTCGTCTCGGTACTCCCTTGCTACTCATGGCAAACACGTCTGAATGCCCATACAAACGTGAATGCTGTCTTTCTATGCCGTTGCTTTCAGTGGGATGCATCTTTGGAATGGCATCCTTCTTAAGAATTCTTAATGAGAGTCTTAATGAGAGCCAGTTTGATGTAGTGTTTAAGAGCGGCAGGACTCTAATCTGGAGAGCCAGGTTTGATTCCCCATTCCTCCACTTGAAGCCAGCTGGATGACCTTGGGTCAGTCACAGCTCTCTCAGAGCTCTCTCCACCCCACCCACCTCACAGGGTGATTGTCATGAAGATAATAATAACACACTTTGTAAACTGCTCTGAGTGGGTGTTAAGTTGTCCTGAACGGCGGTATATAAATTGAACGTTGTTGATGTTTGATTCTTTAAACGCCCCCCCCACATGCACACACACTAGTTGGTACAAGAGTTTCTGTATCTAGCCACCATTTCCCTCCTCCACTTAGTTTTTACAAGAATTTGCATACCTAGCTCTTGTGTTGTAATGGTTAGCATGTCAGACTAGGATCTTGGAGATGCAGGTATGAATCCTGCTGTACCAAGACGGCTGGTTAACTGAGCTTGGTCCGGTCTATACTCTGAGTGTATCTTGTATCACGGGGTTGTTATGAGGATAAAATGGATGAGAGGGCAGTGATGTAAGCTTTGGATCCTTGTTTGGGAGAAAAAATAAGGTACAAATGAAGTTATATTGTCGAAGGCTTTCACGGCCAGAGAACGATGGTTGTTGTGGGTTTTCCGGGCTGTATTGCCATGGTCTTGGCATTGTAGCTCCTGACGTTTTGCCAGCAGCTGTGACTGGCATCTTCAGAGGTGTAGCACCAAAAGACAGAGATCTCTCAGTATTTTGTTAGCCTGGTGTTTTTCAGGACTGGAAACCATGCTCTATTCATTCTTAAAGTCTCTTCTTTCCTGTTGAAGTTGTTACATAAGTCTCTTCTTTCCTGTTGAAGTTGTTACATAAAATTAACTACAACTACAACTGTGTAACAACTACAAATGAAGTTGTTACATAAAATTAATTTTCACAGATTGGGGTCCTGCAAGGAATTGAATGGGGCACAGTCCACCCCACCCTCAACCTTTCCATGGGGTTTTAGCAATTAGAGAAAGCTCTTTCCCTGCTAGGGTTGCCAGATGGCCGTAGATGCAGAGAGTCAAATGGCTGGAACGTTCTCTGTGCCTGTTGAGACAAGAAGATCAGAATGACCCTGGGGGGGGGGGAGGCGTGTGTGTGTGTGTGTGTGTGTGTGGACTCTCCAGGGAGAGATTATACATTCCCAGGACACAGGAGAGAAGTCTCTTTTCCATCCAGCTCTTCTCCATGGATGGGCACAAGCCATACAGGTATATGTCTTGACCTAGGGACTCCATCTTGAGGGACAATGAGAAGTCCCAACTCTGAGAACTAAGGTAATGCTAAACTTTAAACGACTGCAGTTTTAAGTAATACTAGCCAGCCATAGTTAAAACTCATTCAGGATGAGTGCCAAATTTAGGTTTAGAGGACTGCATGAGTTCCACCTTTTTTTTGTATCCTTGCTCGGCCTGGTGCTTGAACAGACAATGTATATTCTTTTTGTTTTTTGTTTATAAAATTTTCTTATATTTTAAATGCTCTAAGTCTGATCTCTGTAAACACACTACTTGTGTTTGGTTTTGCTATCTAAAGTGCAGTGATGAGGAGGGCATCAGAGAAGCTCACCAACCCTGGAGTGAGATAGCCTGAAATTGCAAAGCTGTGATTGATCATCCCCACGCTAGCTTGTAGGAGCAAAGAGGAAGGTGCAGCAACTAAGTAGAGACTCTAATTGGCAATGCAGGTGTAGAGTGTTTGGATGTTCAAATGCATCCAGTGGGAGATACTCTTTGATTTGCTGGTGCCAACGGTTACGACGACCCAGTTTGTGTTACCCGCCTTGCCAGGCGTAATGGAATGGGGCGCTATCACCGAGCGGAGACTTGAGACAACCTCCCTGGAACCTGAAGGAATGGGTCTTGCGAAACAATTTCTTCTCACACAACATGGAGGTCAATAACGTCGCCCGGTAAATAACATGCTTTTCTCCAGGCAGATGGCAACCATATTTCCGCACCCTATTCTTTCATTTACTGCTCTTCACATTTGCATCTAATAGCACCTTAAAGACCAAAAGGATATCCAGGGTTTAAGCTTTTGAGAATCAAGCACCGTTTGTCAGATGATGTACCTTATGAAGGGAGCTTGACTCGTAAAAGAGGATACCCTGGAAATTCTTTGTTGGTCTTAAAGGTGCGACGGGACTCAAATCTTGCTCTTCTACTGCAGACAAACACATCTTCCTACCTGAAACTGCTCTCCACATTCAATGCTTCCCAGATCTAAAATGTTCCAGTGCTGCCACCCATTGAGTGCCGTGGCAGCGTGGGGATTAAAACCCAGAGCTGCCAGATCCTAATTTGGTACATGAATCACTGTACCTCACTGACTCCTTATTGTTTGGTAAACCAGGTTGGTTTCAAACGTATCTCTCAGTCCCTTATTTTAGCCATATTCCAGGTGTTTTTGTATGGAAAAAAGGTACCATCTGGGCCAAACTCAGCAGGTAAGAGACTATATCAATGCCAGACTTCTCCTTTCCCCCTATGAGCCGATGAAGTGCATTTCATAAAGAAGTAAACAGCCGAAACTCTAATTCTGCTGCCAGGAGGTGATGGAATGAAAGCACTCAAGGAATACAGAAAGCTATTTTAATGTTGAATTTCATTGAGGAAGCTGGAACAATAGCCAATAACTATAAAACTACTGAGGCAGAGCTGAACTCATGCTGGGAGCATCTCTCAAACACTTTAGCGCCA
Organism: Eublepharis macularius; assembly: GCF_028583425.1. Taxonomy (NCBI): domain Eukaryota; kingdom Metazoa; phylum Chordata; class Lepidosauria; order Squamata; family Eublepharidae; genus Eublepharis; species Eublepharis macularius. Next base: position 6,780,898 of record NC_072798.1, read on the forward strand.
TGAAGGGAAGTATTTTATCTCTTGATGCGAGAGCACTACAATATTAACCAGCCTAACAGCCACAAGTCCTGGGTGGCATGCTGAAGGAGTTGTCGGTTGGCCTCTGCTCAGATTAAGGGACAAAGAGCTGCTCGGTTCCTCAGGTGGTGGAATTTTATACAAATCTTTATGTGTGTAATGTTAGTAGGAGTTGTGAGGCCCAATCAGCAAATTGTGCACAACCAAATTGTTCAGGAGGGTTTTCTTACACAGGTATAGGCTGTATTGTAAGGAAATGGTTCAAAGAAAGGATTTGATAAGTGATAGGGGCTGCAGACTGTACTACTGTATACAATCTGTTAGTGTAAGTATGTTCTTACTGGGTTGCTTCCACGTTGTTTAATATGTCAAATTGCTTGTTTTGGCTTACTATCAGTTTTCTGCAATCTATGCCCTTTTGTATTGTTTATCGACCCCCCCCCCCCGGTTGATTATGTTGACTTACACTGCACAATTTGACTTGAGTCTCAGTGAGAAAGGCAGATTATACATAACAAAAAATAAGTTTGGGTGCCTCTGAGAAGTGAGTTTTTGAGAAAAGGAGAAGCTGGTGTGCTGCTTAGGATTGTGTGGAAATGGCTTTCTTCCTCTCCTGAAATGCCATTTTTATCAACTAATACACACACCCCTTTTTGCATGCCTCAAACTACTTCAATATTTGTCCCAACAAGGGCCTCCAGATGCATCTTAACATTTTGCTTTCGGTGAAATTCCGTGGCGGCTCCTGGTCTTGACTAGAGGTGGGCACAAACCGAAATACTAACCAAAGTTCATCATGAACCAGGCCGTTTTTTGGTTCGTGAACCAGCAGTTCATCGGAGGGCATTTCTGACAAACCACAACAAACCACGATGGTTTTTAGACCAATCCATTTGGTTCGTTTTTCACTTTGTCACTGCAGACAGCTTGGCGCAGATCAATCATTTCCCTAGGCACCAGGGTGAGGGGATGGGCTTTTTGCAGACCTTCTGCTGCTCTGGAAGTGATATATTCACGAACCAAATGAACTGGTTCATGAACCAGGAAATTTCATGCTGGTTCATGGTTCGTGAAACTTCAACAAACTGCCATTTTCCCGGTTTGTACACATCTCTAGTCTTGACCCTTCAATGGGAATTGTACCACCTGACTTGGGCATCAAACAGAACTTTTTTTAAAAAAGCCATGTCAGTTCCCGGGTCACCATGCACTCGAATGGTGGTATGGGTGAGGGGGAACAATCCTGGATGGCCCAAGTTGGCTTGATCTCATCAGCTCTTGGAAGCTAAGCAGGTTAGTATTTGGATGGGATTCCATCGAGGAAGTCCAAGGTTACTTTGCAGATGCAGACGATGACAAACCACTTCTATTCAGCTCTTGCATGGCTACAACTGACAATACTTTACATACACATGTGGGGGGGGGGGTTCCCCTCTCTTTGGAGGGGTAAACTACAGAGGGGTTGAGAGTGCTGACAGGTGGTGAGCACATTATGAGCCAAGCTCAAACTTTGGTGGAGTTGTAGGCTCAGCTTGGAATGGACTCTGGCATGGGTGGAGGGGTCTATTTGTAATCATGAGCCGTCCTCACCCTGTTCTGAGATCTGAATAAATCGCTAGTGAAAAGTGCTTGAAAACAAAAATTAATAGGTTGGTTCCGACTGGTTTTTCCACTCCATTTTGCCCGATTCCGCTTCTCATCGCTGTTTCCATTCTGCATGACATTTATCTCCAGATCCATGGCATGGTCTTTTTGTTGGTCAAAATGGGTCTCTCCTTCACTTGTACCCATAGAAAAGCTGGAAGGATCCGATCCCACGTATTGTACCATCACTGTATAAATCTCCAGTGCAGCTATGTTTAGAATACTGGAGTACGGTTCTGGTTGCCATCTTTGAAATGATAGCACATTGCAAGATAAGATATAGAAGAAAAGCAACTAAACTTATCAAGGGATTAGGAAACATTTACGGTAAAAGGAAAGGCTTCAGGGATTAGTGGTTTATACTTTTCCCAAACAAAGGCTTTGTTAGGAATTTGATGATAGAGGGTTAGAATGATTAAAGTTATTTGTTCAGAGAGTGTGAATAGACATTTCTGCATGATGCTAGCCCTCCGGTTCAGCTCATAATTAGCAATATAATCAAGACCCTTCCCAAGACGAATGGTGAATATAAGAGGAAGGGAAGCTGACCTAGTGCGTGTTCAGACCCTTGTAGGAATATAAGGGAAGCAGATGGAACCAAGGTTAGCAATCTTCCCCATGGTTTTTTTGAGTTCGGCTTGTAGGTGGGGCTGAGAGGAAGGTGTTGCATCAGAACCAGGTTTAGCCTAGCGTTGATCCAACCTTAGGCTTTGCACATGACATTTTGGGGAATGGCCCTACCCAAAGCAGCTTCTGACCTCTAGGGTCTCTTTTCTAATACTATCTTAACAATGTTAATGTAAGCATTGTAATACAATCTTACTATGCTAATATCATATACCAATGTGATAAAAGTTGGGGGAAGTGAACTGAGATGGGGACCTGTCCAGACCTTACAGGGTTTGGAGTAGTGGTTAGAGTCTTCTACTATGAGTGAGGAAACAGGAGTTCGATTCCCCAGTCCACCATGACATTCATTGGGTGGCCTTTGGTTACTGCCTCTCAGCATAAGCATCTTTGCACGGTTGTTATGGAGATAAAGTGGAGGAGAGGAATAACAACAACAACAACAACAATAGTAATATTGTATCATTAACCATAACAATATTAATATTGTAACAATAACAATATTAAGAATGATAACAATATTAATATTGTATTAATAGCAATAATAATAGCAACGTTCGATTTGTATACCGCTCTTCAGAACAACTCAATGACCACGGGGAGCGGTTTACAAAGTATGTTACTATTATCCTCACAACAATCACCTGGTGAGGTGGGTGGGGCTGAGAGAGCTCCAGAGAGCCGTGACTAGCCCGAGGTCACCCAGCTGCCTTCAAGTGGAGGAGTGGGGAATCAAACCCGGCTCTCCAGATTAGAGTCCCACGCTCTTAACCACTACACCAAACTGGCTCTCAATCTCAAATCTGATCTAATGGCAAAATTAACACCAGGCCTGTAAGATGGAGACTTTCTGCCAGTCTTATGATGATTGAGGCAGAAAAATTGCCCAACCAGCTCCTCCCAGCGTGGGCAGGGCCGGCGCATCCATTGAGGCATGTCTGGCAGCTGCCTCGAGCGCTGAGGTGCCAGAGGGGGCGCTGGGTGTGGGGGCGTGCCCCGTGGAGCTGGCGGAAGCAGTGCTGGTGGCTGAATGGGAGGGCTGGGAAGCCACCCGCATGTCTCCCCGGCCCCAGCTGCTGCAGCCTCCCAGCCCTCCTGCTCAGTTGCCCCATGCTGCCGCCACCACCTGCTCACCACTGCGGGCCAGGCACAGCAGGTGGCCGGGGCAGCATGGGGCATGTTGCACAATGATGTCACATGCAGTGATGTCATCATGTAGTCCAGGTGTGCATGTGTGTGGGGGGGGTGGCAGCAGCCCTGAAGCTGCCCCTGGCCTCAGGCACCAGAAACTCTGGCACCAGCCCTGAGCGTGGGGTTAGGTGAGTGGATATGCCCCAACCTATATCTAGTAAATCCTAGCCACCCTGCCCTGTGAACTACAGCTGAGCAAAAACTAAAGATGTAGATAAATATATACCAAGAAAGACCGGTGTTTTCTTTTCTTTTTAAAAGTTCTTATTTTAGTCCATTAGGGTAATAAAAACTATGTTCTTCCTCCGCTAACCAAACTGATAAGAACATTCTAGTCAGACCTTGAACTCCACCTTTCCTCACTCCCTTTTTGAGGATGTTTTGAGATGTGAGGTACCATTTGAACGCCTTAGATGTTTTGGCGCAATATTTTAGTGCAGTTTTATGTGATTATTACCAAGGTTTTATCGTATGTTTTTATTATATGTATTTATATGCTGTGAATCCGCTCTGAGACTGCTTGCAGGGAGAGCGGACTACAAATAAAATAAAATAAAATCAACTAACAAACATCTTTTATACATAATAGGCCAATCCTAGAATTTCAGGAAAAATTGAAAGCTTGTTTTGATCATGTAGGTGAAAATTAAGAATAACTAAGAATTCTCAGTGAGTTATCAAATTTGTAATTTAAAATCTTGAATATAAATGTGTCTTAATATAAGTAATTATCTTTGTATTTTATAGAAAGTGTCTTAAAATTTAATGAAGGGGTAAAAGGCAAAGGTAGTCCCTGGTGCAAGCACCGAGCCATTACTGACCCATGGGGGGATGTCGCACCGTGGCGTTTTCTTGGCAGACTTTCTGTGTGGTGGTTTGCCATTGCCTTCCCCAGTCATCTACACTTTACCCTCAGAAAACTGAGTACTCATTTTACCGATCTTGGAAGGATGGAAGGCTGAGTCAACCTTGAGCCGGCTACTTGAACCCGGCTTCCGCCAGGATCGAACTCAGGTCATGAAAAGAGCTTGGGCTGCAGTACTGCAGCTAACCACTCTGCACCACGGGGCTCCTGCTAATGAAGGGGATGGCGGGGAGAAATACTTTATGTTTTATATATTCTATTATATATAACTATCTCCAATCTACACAACTATGTTAGATAATCCTTTTTTTCTTTCTGTATCCCCTCTTACTGTTATTCTGCTTTTCAAATTAAAAATATTTTATATTGCATGAAAAACCTTCCCTGACACACTAAAGAAGTATAAAGTGTAACATGTTTACAAGCCCCACCCCAACAAGCAGGTGCACTCTTCTACAAATGGCTGCAGTTGTTGACTCTCCACAAACCCACCTTTGTTGCCATGTAATGTGTGAATTAGCAAAAGTGAGTAGGGATCGGAAGCTCACATTCTTTGGCTGTGCACTATAGCAATGGCACCCAGTGATTGCCTCCAGTTTTGTGTTTGTGGAATTTGCACTATAGTTAAAACATGTTTGCCACAATTTTCCAAAACAGGCGCAGCTCAGCTGGCGGTTCCGCAGGGAACACACAAGAAGCGCCAGCAGATTATATGTGGGAGGCCCCGAGCAACATACTGTCTTGCCACGTTGGGTTCATGTCAGCGTTCCGTCATCTCCGTGCTCACTCCGACATCAGTACCCACCCACAGCTTTCCAAACGCAAACCATAAATCTGTCCTTTAAAGCTTAAGTGTGAAGACGCCAGATTTCGGCAGGGATTATATATATAAAGTACGGCACTTATCACATTGCGGCTGGTGTGAATAAATGTTGCGCCTGCAATGGAAAAATCAAATTGCAGCTTTGCCTCCTGTCTGCCTGCTTCCATATTGCCTGTGGAACCAACTAGTCAGTAGAAGGTACTGTTACTTTTTTTTTTGTTTGAGCCAGCTGAGGACAGGAACAGAATGCCACATTTCTCTCTCCCTCCCAACAATATTTGATTGCAGTCATGTTAGTCCATTGTCAATAGTGCAAGAGGAGAGCAATTGCTTTGGAATGGCCTTTCCCAAATAGACAGAAACTGCAGGTAACTGCTGGCTCAAAGAAAAATCAAAAGAATAAAATCCACACAATGCCTTTTATTAAGATCAGCTAAAATGAGACAAACCAGCGTGTGGGATTTTGAGTTCTCCAAATCTCTGTGTCCTCTGAAACCTGAAAGCCAGTGGGGCAGAGTGGATGGAGTATTTACTAGGAGCCAGGGAGAATCAAGTTTGAACCTCGATTTCTACCATGGAAGCTCACTGGCTGACCTTTGACTTATATAGTCTTGTCCTCACTGATTTCACAGAATTGTTGTTATGAAAAAATGGGGAGAATGATGTTTTAAGTCACTTTGAGTCCCAACTGGGAAGAAAAGTAGGAGATCGATCGATCGATCGATCGATCGATCGATAGATAGATAGATAGATAGATAGATAGATAGTAAAAACTGTGCTTATATACAGCTCTTCTAGACAGATTAGTGCGCCACTCAGAGTAGTGAACAAAGTCAGTGTTATTATTATCTCCACAATACAGCCAAGGAGCTGGGGCTGAGAGGATTGGCTTACCTGAGGCCGCCTACTGATCCCAGCAGTTGAACCAGCAGAGTCCTGATGCACAACCCAACCACTCACCCAAGGCCACATACTGAGTTCATGGCAGTCATGGGATCTGAACCAGCCAAGTGCTGATTTGCAGCCCAACCACTACGCTATAGCAGCTCTGATGCCTTAATAACTGTGCTTATATACCCCTCCTCTAGATCGATTAGTGTCCCACTCAGAGTGGTGAACAAAGCCAGTGTTATTATTATTCCCACACAATACAGCTGGGAAGTTGGGAACGAGAGAAGTGGCTTACCCAAGGATGCTTACTGAGCTCATGGCAGTAGTGAGATTCAAACTAGCATGGTTCTGATTTGCAGCCCACCTCCTTAACCACGATGCAACAGAAGTTCTGCATCTTCATCATGATGAATGTTACACACACACACAGATATTAGAGCCTGAAAATCACTCCCTCCCCAAAGAGAGGAAAGGGATAGTTCAGGCACTAAGGCTGCTTATATTTTTTGTAACATCTAGGCAGATGAAGAGCTTTGAACACTATTTCGGTTTCTCCTAATAAAAGATTTTGCATAGCTTTGGTTGTTACCTTGGAGAGATTGTTTCAGCACCTGGGAGTGTGGACAGCTCCTCCTATCTGGGCTAGATAATAGTCTTGTCTTCTGGTACCCCTGGAAAGATGTATCAGTTAGCTGTATGCGGTCATGATACGGTATGATAGAAAGCCATTCTGCTAGCCATTCTGGCTCATCCAAAACATCTTGTCACCTTGACAGTCCAATGCCATCTCAATAAACAAGGGTTGTACTCTAGATGCACAAACTGCGGAAGCATGTGACTTTCTTGGCCACAGCTGTCTCTTCTTATAGGTGTGAAAGGCGCCTGCTCCCACATACCATGTGGCACAATGTGTGTTCTTGCAAAGGACCAAGTAGGACGCATTGCCCAGATCGCTCCCTGCCTCGTTTTACAAATATTGACACATGGGGTGGGAAAGGAAATGATAGTCACAGAGAACGCCGCAAAGATTGAAGAACTCTTTGCTCATTGGGCATGATGTCAGGGGTCGCCTTGCTGGGAATCTTCCTCCATCCCTTTCCCCAAATAGCTGTTAGCCAGAGTTGATGTGATGGTATTTTGCTGCACTACGGCCCTGATCTAAGCCTCTGATTTTCACACCAGGAGGAGGAAAATGAGCTGGGAGGCAATGATGGAGGATGCTGAGTGTGAATGCAGGAGCACCTGCCATGAGACCTGAAAGGCCAGGGGGGAAGTCAGACTGTGACTGGAGCCATTTCCCCACCTTCCTCGAGACTTAGAGCACAACTCCCTGAAAGACTTACTACCTTTTTGCTCCTTCACAAGCTCTGGCCAACCACAGAGGATCTTGTTTTATCCTCCCCCTTTGGGACATAGGCCCTGACCTGGATAGCCCAGGAGAGCCTGATCTCATCAGAAGCTAAGCAGGGTTGGCCTTGGTTAGTAATTGGATGGGAGACCTCCAACAAAGACCAGAGTTGCAGAGGCAGGCCATGGCAAACCACCTCTGTTAGTCTCTACGAAGAGCCTAGCCAGGGTCGCCATAAACCAACTGTGACTTGAGGTCAATATATAGAAGCCTTCCCAAGTAGAGAGCTAAACCCCAAAAGTGGAAACCCACAACTTGGGAACTACAAATGAATCTCTAAAGGAAGACTATAATACAATAAATACTGCATCAATGTTTATAATTAGGGCTTAAAGTGCCAGGTGTTCAGGTGCTATATCTGTATGGGTGCGGTTGGACTCTTAATACTTCTCACTCATTGGCCGTCATCTTACTATATAAGAGAGACTTTATATTCTTGCATATTTTTGTATATGGTTATTTATTCTATGAGTATTTATTGTTAGAGATGGATATTTGTGATATGTACTGTATTTATTAGTACATATTTATTTCGGATTATAGCACCTGAGCACCTTGCACTTTAAGTCCTAATTATAAACATTGATACAGTATTTATTGTATTATAGTCTGCCTTTAGAGATTCATTTGTAGTTCCCAGGTTGTGGGTGTCCACTTCGGGGGTTTAACTGTGACTTGAGGGCAGGGTTTCATTTTTGGGACATAGACTTAGTACAATTGTGTAGGCCAGAAGCAAACCTGGTTTTCTGGAAGAGTTCAGAGGTGAGAACTATCTCTGTGTCTCCTGTGACAGCCTATGTCTCAGGCAGATAATATACCCCTCAATCCTTATATACAAGTTCTCAGGGCTTTTTTTCTGGGAAAAGAGGTGGTGGAACTCAGTGGGTTGCCCTCAGAGAAAATGGTCACATGGCTGGTGGCCCCACCCCCTGATCTCCAGATAGAGGGGAGTTTAGATTGTGGAGGGCGCGGAGGGCAATCTGAACTCCTCTCTGTCTGGCAATCAGGGGGCGGGGCCACCAGCCATGTGACCATTTTCAAGAGGTTGCGGAACTCCGTTCCACCGCATTCCAGCTGAAAAAAAGCCCTGCAGATTCTTTAGATTTTGCTGGTAGAACATCCGTAGCTGGGGGCTGGTTTCTTCCTCTCACTTTGTCAGCAGCGTTGCTTCCAATCTCATGTGCATCTTGACCTTGAAATTACCCTGAGTGGTACGAAGTGATTTCCTTTATTTGTTCTGGAAGGTTGGACTCCGATTTTGGCTCCATGTCCAACTACGTTAGCTGCGTTGATCAGCTATGCCCAGCTGCCGATTCGCCCTTGAACCAGAAGACAGCCCTATGGTAGCGACTAATGTTGCACCAGTTTGTGTGATAAGCTCTGAGTTTGATCTCCTTTCGGGAAAAAGGAAAAAGGGGCGTGCAGATAATTTCCGTTTTACATGAAGAGCTTGTTGGATCAGGCCACAAGGTTCATCTAGTGTAATACTCTGGTTCCAACAGCCAGTTGTCTTTGAGATTAATCCAAGCCTTCTCGGGGAAAGGCCAGGGCTCAGCAGTAGAGCATCTTTTTGGCATGCAGAAGGCTCCAAGTTTAATCCCCAGCATTTCCATTTGAAAGAATCACATATTGCATGATGTGAAAGACCTCCACCCAAGGCCCTGGAGAGCTGCTGCCAGTCAGAGTAGACAATACTGACCTTGATGGACCCAGGGTCTGATTCCGTATAAGGCAGCTTCACGTGTGACCCTGGAGAGCTTCTGCCAGTCAGAGTAGACAATACTGGCCTTGATGGACCCAGGGTCTGATTCAGTATAAGGCAGCTTCACGTGTGACCCTGGAGAGCTTCTGCCAGTCAGAGTAGACAATACTGGCCTTGATGGACCCAGGGTCTGATTCAGTATAAGGCAGCTTCACGTGTGATCCTGGAGAGCTTCTGCCAGTCAGAGTAGACAATACTGGCCTTGATGGACCCAGGGTCTGATTCCGTATAAGGCAGCTTTACGTGTGACCCTGGAGAGCTGCTGCCAGGCAGTGTAGACCTTGATAGACCAAAAGTATGATTCAGTATAAGGCAGTTTTCTGTGTTCATCCTTTCTTTCCAGTTCACAATGGCCCTTTCTGTGAGTCTGGAGACCCCACTTAGCTACTATGGCTATCCTCCCATGAATTTATTTTGCTCTTTTTTCCAAATGAGTGGCCCCCTCCACATCATGTGGCAGTGAGTTCCACAAGATAATTATGCACTGTACAAAGAAACACTTTCTCCCCCCACCCTTCTGATTCCAACTTTGGGTGCAGGGGTCTTTATCTCATGGGTCAGAAGCCTAAAGCGAGTCTTACTGGGTCACAGGGAGTAGCTGCAGCCAGTGAACATGCACAGAGAGCAAGTGTGCCATGCATCCCCTTTCTCTCTGCGAGGAATGCTGAAAGGAACGGCAAGATAGCAAGATGAAATCATTTGATGGTGGAAAGATTCCTTGCTGGCTCTGGCCCTTGACTCGATCCTGACTGTAGCTCTTCTCCTACTGTTTGTGTTTCCTATCCCTTACTCTCTTGGTCTTGCCACCTGTGAGGTCATAACTCCGGCTTCCTGGCTTCCTGTCATGGGGACTCTGATGTCATATGACTTCCTGTCACAAGCTTTTGACTCAGTATTTATGAGAAAAAAATTCTGCCTTAGCCCCTGCCCCTGGTCATTTATGACCTGCAGGCCTCCTTTCTTCTTCTTCTTCTTCTTCTTCTTCTTCTTCTTCTTCTTCTTCTATTATTATTATTATTATTATTATTATTATTATTATTATTATTAATGACAACAATGACAACAACAATATTAAAACAACTTAATACCTGCTCAGAATAGTTTACAAAGTGTGTTATTATTATCTGCACAACAATCAGCCTGTGAGGTGGGTGGGGCTGAGAGCTCTGATAAGATGTGACTGACCCAAGGTCACCCAGCTTGCTTCCAGCAAAGGAGACAGGAATCAAACCCAGCTCTCCAGATTAGAGTCCTGCCACTCTTAACCACCCCACCAAACTGGCTTCCACCTTTCTTTGCTTCCTGATCCAAGTGGCTAGATGTGGAGAACACGAGACCAGTCCTGGTCTTTTCATCGCAAGTTGGATCTGCTGGCCGTTTGCCAGAGAACATTAGCCAAGATCGGTCTCTTTGTGAAAAACAAATAGTGCTGTAGGGAGAGAAACAAACTCCGAAGAGCAAAAGTGCTGTTGTCTTTGATTGCTTCTGCCAGCCGCTCAGGCACGTTCCTCACAATTTCTTTTTCGGAGTGAGCCTGACTACAGATTTCCCTTAATGCTGCAAGGCTGTTTCTTCTGACCTCTGCTGTACTACCCATTACCTCAGTCCTGCTTCTCCTGCAGCCCGATCAAATTAGCAAAGCACACGTGGCGGCACCTCTCAGCTCCTTGGAATTGGAGGACGGCGACAGCCAAGGAGGATAATCAAGATCCAACCAGAGGAGTAAATGCAGTACAGGAGGAGTGAATGTGAAAGGGACAAGAAACTCTGGCTCATTTCTCTCGGTCCCGTCCTCTGCCTGGCCAACCGAGGGAAAAGGCACGGGGTCTCCAAGATCAGGCTGGGACGGAGCAGCTCCTAGATGTAGCATCAGGGAGCTGACCAGGCCTAGCATGAACTGGGTTGGACCGCAGTGGCTGAAACTCAATGGAAAGATTATAAAGGGAGCTTCTGGGCCAGTCCTCCATGCAGGGAGTTAGTCCTGGTCTTTCTAAGACTTAAGGAGTGGCATCTTTAGTGTAGTGGAGAACCTGGTTTGATACCTCACTTCTCCTCTTGAAGCCAGCTGGGTGACCTTGGGTCAGTCACAGCTCTCTCAGAGCTCTCTCAGCCCCACCCACCTCACAGGGTGATTGTCATGAGGATAATAATAACACACTTTGTAAACCGCTTTGAGTGGGTGTTAAGTTGTTCTGAAAGGTGGTATATAAATAGAATGTTGTTGTTGCTGCTGCTGCTGCTGCTGCTGTTGTTGTTGTTGTTGTTGTTGTTATTATTATTAGAGGAGGGAAGGCCCTGGCCTTTCAGGCATGTACTCCTCTGTTAGTTCCAGGATTCAGCCCTGGTTCTCTGCCTCCTTTCCTTCCGGGGTCTTGGGGAGACTGTAGGGTAATGGTGATAGAAGGAACCACTCAAGGGCTCCTGATACCTTGAACTTCTGGCTCTTGGATGGGAAGAAGTTGGGCCAGAGGCAGCAGAGAGTCTGCTCCTTACACCTTTGGCCCCAAGCTCATTAGTGGGCTATAGACCAGCTGGGACAGACCGGCCCTTTAACTTGTCAAGAAAGCTCCTATTGCCCTGGAGGGCCACTTCCAGCCAGAAGGAAGCTGAGCCAAGTCTCCCCTTGTGGTAATGGTTATGAGTGTGACCTATTGTCATAATTGCCACTTCCCAGGCACTAGCCAAGCAGACCCTGCAGTGCTGCTCGTTCCACTCTGCTCAGCTTGCTCCAGAACTGAGTTTACATTCCAGTCCATCCCAGTAGGCAAGCCGGGAGTCCTTTAGACTTCTCCCCTCTCCCATATACAATCTGGGAGGAAAGAGTGGCCGGCTTCTGAGGTTGTTGCCTCATTAACTGAGATTTTATCCATTTATTGATTCAAGTTGTAGTGCTTTGATCATTTTGAATTGCCAGTGAACATCAGGCATTGAATATCCAGCATCTCTAGAGAGGCAGCAGATAATTTTATTTCATTTTTTACCGCAATTAAAATTAAAATGATCTAAATAAATAAACGTTGAGAGCCAATGTGGTGTAGCGGTTTGCTTTTTGGACTACAGATCTGCACTCAAAGCCTTATTCTTTCAGGAAACCACCTGACAGTGCCATTCTAAGCAGACTCACACCCGTCTAAGCTAAGGTTGCCAACTCTTGGTCGGGATCTTCCTGGAGATCTGGGGATGGAAGGCAGAGTTTGAGGAGGGGAGAAACCTCTGTGGGGGATCATTCCATAAAGTCCATCCTCCGAAGCAGCTATTTTCTCCAGGGGAACTTATCTCTGTAGACTGGGGATCAGCAGTAATTCTGGGGAACCCTACATAGTGAGAACTGAGCGAGCCGAGGATCAGAACCTTATTCATCACTGAGTGATGGTGAGATCACTTATAGATCTGGTGGATCTCCAGGTCACTCCTGGAAGTTGTCGACCCTAATCTAGGCCCATTGGGCTTAGAAAGATGGGACTATGTTTAAGATGTTGCTGTGAGTGGGCTTGGGCCAAGCATTGTTTCTCACAAGTTTATGGGGAGGGAAAAAAACTGAAGGGGGAGGGGGAGAGAAAGAGAAAAAAAAAACATGAATGCTGCTTTGGAATCCTTGGAGGAAGGAAAGGTTAAAAAAATCCAATAAATTAAATTTGATACAGTTCAAGAGTCCTGCTGTGGTGAAACATCTGTGAGAAATTCAGCGGTAACTGAAAAAATTCAGGTTTGTTGTGATTTCCATTCACTGAACTGTACTGGGATTTAGACATGGCCTATGGAACTTTGCCAGTGGGACTTTGCCTTTATGGGGTGTGTGACTTTCCATCTTCCTGACCCTGGTGTGCAGCCCTATCAACCATTTGTGCTTCATTATCTGTTAGCGCCATGCTGAAAATTGGGGATATTCACCATCTACTAGTTTGGCTTGTGTCCTGTTCGTCTGTTGAGATCAGAAACCTGATTGTTTGAATGACTGTTCATTTGCATAACAACAACAACATTTGATTTCTATACTGCCCTTCAGGACAACTTAATGCCCACTCAGAGCGGTTTTCAAAATGTTATTATTATCCCCACAACAATCACCCTATGAGGTGGGTGGGGCTGAGAGAGCTCTGAGAGAGCCGTGACTGACCCAAGGTCACCCAGCTGGCTTCAAGTGGAGGAGTGGGGAATCAAACCCGGCTCTCCAGATTAGAGTCCCATGCTCTTAACCACCACACCAAACTGTCTCTCCACACCAAATTGGCACAAATCAAACTTGTATCAAGTTTGATTTGTGCAGTTAAATATTGCCTTCTCACAACTGCAGTCCACCCTCTACCCTAGTTTGCTGCCTTCTCTAATAGTTAAAAGGCTCATAGCTAAGAACGAAAAAAGGACTTTTTAAAAGTTGAGACTTACTACCCTGATATCTTTGTATGCCTTCTGACAGTGTCACGTAATGACCTAATGTGGACAATTAGTCTCGCGTTTAGATATTGTGATCTTTTTGAGGATAGTATTGCACTAGATGGCATTCAAGGCCTCATCAGTTCTGTTAATTCTCTGACCTTATGGTAGATTCCATTACTCTGGAAGGTAAAAAGGTTTATTTATTTATTATTTATGTTATTTATAGTCCACCTTTCTCACTGAAATTCAAGGCGGATTTCACAGAGTGAGATTAGCACAGTCAATATCAAGGGCATTTCCATAAACAATGCCATAGGATAAATAAATGCAAGTTTGCAAAGACTTAGCAAAAATTCAAAACGAAGTCGAAGAAATGCTGTAACAGAGCATAAGATATGCAGATGAATAATGAGCCCAGAGGGGAAAAGTGTATCTGTCCAAATTAGCTAACAGAATAGTAAAAGTTTGGGGCCTCTTTAAAAATAGCTTGGGGTGGAGGGAAATGGGCAAGCCTGTTTTCCCCTCCTCGTCCTGTGGCATTGATTCTTCCACGAGTAGGTCAAAGCGACATCTGTAACTGCTCTGATTTCTTCTTTCCAACTTTTCTCCTGCACTGTACAGATAACGCGGCATCTCTCAGTGTTTCCCAGTTAACGCTAATGTCTGGAGTGAGCATTGTTCTAATTGCAATCAACTCCCTTCATTTCCTCTTCCCCAGCCAGGCCGTTAAACGTTCGCAGGATTGATCTAAACAGCTGGCCATGAAACGGTGAGCTGTACTTGAGGCGTCCTGCGGGCTCCATAAATGTAATGGATGCCCTCAAGAACTTCAGAGAGGGTGATTTAGTTCCTGGGAAGGGAAGAAGGGGGAGAAAACCACACACACCTCTTTCCCCCCAGTTCCTTGCGTGGTGCTGCTGAAGTAGCCCGCAAGACTTTCGGAGACAGCTGTGCTCCCTGCAAGAGGCCTGCTCGCTTACGTGGAGAGTGGGGCTGGCAGAACTCTTTCAAAAATGGTTTAGGGCTGCCCCCAGTTCTAAATCTCATTACAGCATCCAGCTGGTACCCTTTTCGCCAAAACTGTGGATGTAAAATCTAAGCTGTACCAAATGTTGCCGGAACTTTCAGTCGTCAGAGTTAATAGACGTTGATAAACCCATCATTCCACGAGTTTGTCTAAGAGCCAAGCTACAAGAGACGAATTACACGAGGAGGAACACGTGAAGGGAGTTGCAGTATTAGCCGGGAAGCTGAGTTTTAAAAGAGATCAGAAGGCTTTGTCAATTTCCCCTCTCTACAGAGCCAGGGAGATGGCTGCTCAGAGGGTTTGTTAATTTCCTCTTTGCCTCCCAAAGGCTCTGTCAGTTTCACCTCCCCTTCTAGGAGGCAAAGAGGAAAATAACAAATCTCTGAGCCTGGATCTCCCTGGCTCTGTAGAGAGGGGAAATTGACAAAGCCTTCCGATCAGTCTTTTAAAACTCAGCTTCCCAGCTAATATTGCGACTCCCTTCATGTGCTCCTCCTCATGTAATTCGTCTCTTGTAGCTTGGCTCTGATTTGTTGACCAACTCTTTGTTTGTGGTTCGTTGACAGGTTGCTTCACCATATTCCTTCCTAACAAGTGCAGTTCATCACAACTCACTTTTCATGTGTTGTGCGTTCTCACATGGCCGAATGACTTTTTACTCCCCCTCCGTCCTTGCTACGCTGCTGATCCACTTGGAAGGAATTGTTTAAATTGACGGTCGGATTGCTCACAGATCCTATAAATCAGTTGTAAATGCAGTATCCTACCATTCAGTAAGATCAAAAAGAGTCCAGTAGCACCTTTAAGACTAACCAATTTTATTATAGCATAAGCTTTCGAGAATCAAGTTCTCTTCATCAGATGCCTGATCAAAACTGGGCAGATACAGAAGAGGAGGGGGAAAGAGAGAGAAAAGGGAGGGGTCATAAATCACAAGAAGGCAGAATGCAATTAGCATAGAGGCAATCAAAACATTCCTTTGCTTGGAAATGTAAACATCTCCTTTTGGTGTGCAGTCAGTTTGTAGCAGTGAAGGTGTCCAATTCCTATGTAGTATAAGCCTTCGGTAACCACAGCTCTCCCTGCCAGTTGCATCTGACAAAGAGAACTGTGGTCCCCGAAAGCCCACACCAGGCGCCACTGGGCTCCCCCAGATCACGCCTCTGTAAAGAGAATCTGTTACCTGTGGTAATGTGATAACCATTCATAGTCTCTATTCAGTCCCCGCTTGACAGAGTCAAATTTGCATATGAATTCCAATTCAGCAGCCTCCCATTGGGTTTTGTTTTTGAAAGGTTTCTGTTGAACCACAGCGACCTTTAAGTCTTTGGTGGAATGTCCTGGTAGATTGAAGTGTTCTCCCACTGGTTTTTGGACGTTTCCATTTCTAATGTCAGATTTGTGTCCATTTATTCTTTTGCGTAGAGGTTGGCTGGTTTGTCCAATGTACAGAGCAGAAGGACATTGTTGGCACATGAGGGCATATCTACTACCATTCAGTGTTTGTCTAAGTAGTCAGTGCAATTAATGACTGCTAGTAGAGAGGGGAAACCAGTGGCCATCCATGCATCTTGTGGCAGCACCTCCCATGAGCTAATTTAGTGATACATGCCGCCGTACATATCCTGAATGCTGCTAATTAGTTATATTTAGCGACAAACTGTATTTTATTATCCTTTATTAGGTTCCTCCAACAAGAAGCCCCCTTCTCCATGAGTACCATAGTAGCAATTAGAATCAGACCCATTGAGGGGAAATTGTAGAGGTTATGTCAGATATTTTACAGAAAAATGTGATTAAGAACCCAGAATTGTTGTTATTAAGTATGAACCTAGAAGAATTTGATAGAATGGACAGAACAATGGTGTTTTATATGATTACTGCGGCTAGGATGTCTTATGCACAGTTGTGGAAGACTCAAGAGATACCATCAGTGGAAGATTGGATTCTGAAATTACTAAATATGGCAGAAATGGACAAGCTAACAAGGAAGTTGAAAGAACAAGATACTGTGGAATATGTTATAAGTTGGGAGAAACTTAAGAATTATGTGGGAAAAAAGTGGGACATGAAAGGCAAAATGTGGTCTTTGGATAATTGTTAAGAGGGGAGAACAGATCTTTACTCTGTAGTAGTTAGAGGTGAAAATATGGATAGTGTATAAGTAAGAATGATATAGTATATTTTATATTATTGTCTTGAAAGTAATAGAGACTTATTTTAAAAATGGTAGATATAGATATGTTATACTATATATTATAATGTAGAAATTAATATTATAGGAGATAGTGATGTAATGTAGATGAAGGGAATGGAAAACTGTTGGAAGTCAACTGAAAAGGGGGGTGGGTGGGTGGGAGTGATATAATGTGATGGATATTGATATTGAATATTATGATTTGTGTATACTGACCCATCCAATAATTTTTTTTTTAAAAAAAGAATCAGGCCCATTGTATCTGAGGGGCACCGAACTCTCATTTCACGTCTGATACAAAGTCCTCATATTGGCCAGCGGGTACATGTGAATTGGCCCTTTGTGGCAGGTTTGGGGGGTTTGCATTCATTGACATTTCCTTCTGATAATTCCACAAATGGGTTTTGCTTAGGATCTCACTCACGAGCTTATTTAAAGTCTGGGGTTTTTTTTCCAGGTCAGATTGGCAGGTGACTCTGCATCCGATTATTTTTTTCCCCTAGGCAGTGTGGCAATTGGTTTGTCTGCATCTGTCATCTTGAGAGCGGTTTTGATTTTGTGTGAGGTACAAAGAACAGTCTTTATTTCTGGCAGTGAAACTGTAGCGAATTACTCCCTTTGTGATCGTTGTAGCTTCCCAGAGAAAGGAACCGCTGGCTTGCTCACTACTGCACTTTAGCGCCATCACTGCAGATGGCCAGTGTATGGTACTGCAACTCTCAGCTAAACGTAGGTCAGGTGACTGAAAGCGCCAGTACGGTTGCACTTGGTCCGATAGCACTTCTGGCTGTGGGCTGGCTCCTCAGACTGAGCCAGCTGAGCTACTCTTAGACTTCCAGACCAGATTGGCCAGAGATCCTGGAGGTTTTTTGCCATCCTTTGGGTCATAGAGCAGGTGTCGCTGGGGGAGGTGGTGGGTAGAGGGGGGGGAGCTGTGAATTAACAAAGGCATAGGATCCAAATCACAGACTGTCATTGTCCTACTATCTACTGCATTGGTCAGGCCCTACCTGGAGTATTGTGTGCAGTTCTGGAGGCCTCACTTCAAAAAGGATGTGGACAAATTGGAACGGGTGCAGAAGATGATCAGGGGCCTGGAGACCAAGCCCTCGAGGAAAGACTGAGGGACCTGGGAACGTTGCGTTTGGAGAAGAGGAGGCTGAGGGGAGACACAATTGCTCTCTTGAAGTATTTAAAAGGCTGTCACATAGAGGAGGGGAGGAAGCTGTTCCTATTGGGGACAGAGGATAGGACTTGAAACAATGGGTTTAAGCTACAGGAGGGAAGGGACCGACTGGACATTAGGAGAAACTTCTTCACATTAAGAGTAGTCCAGAAGTGGAATCAGCTGCCTAGGGGTATGGTGGATTCCCCCTCCTTGGGAGTCTTCAAGGAGTGGCTGGATGAGGGCTGTTCTTGCATTGGCCAGGGGGTTGGGCTAGAAGGTCTATAAGGCCCCTTCCAACTCTATGATTGTATGAATGTTCTGCATTGTGCAGGGGCTGGACTAGATGACCCTTGGAATCCCATCCAGCTCTATGTTTCTGTGTTTCTATGTGCCCTTGCTTCTGAGTTCCGCCTTGTCTCCAACTGCCAACCTCTTCCTTGCTTGGGTAGCTTGGTAAGTGTAAATGGTTCTCCCTTCAGTTGAGCCACATGTCCTTGTTCCTTCTGGCCAGGGCTGCCCAAAGGCCGGATCCCCTCACATTCAGGACAATACACACACATACAAGATGCATGATTAGAAGAGAGATGGTGCTACTTCTTCCCCGTTGGTTCCTCTACCGGCTTGCCGGGCCTTTGGAAGTTTGTCTCCTTAGTCGTCTGTCCTTCTCAGCAGATCGGCTTCTGATTTGGCATTTCTGTGAGTACTAGGAATGGGTACTTGTGGAAATGTAGCATTCCACCCATGCATTGCCTTACGTTAAATCATACCATTGATCCATCAAGCTCAGTCTCATCTACTCAGAGTAGGAGAGGTTGTCCAGGGTACCAGACAGAGGTCTTTCACATCCCCTACTCCTTTTAACTGGAGATACTGGGAATTGAACCTGAGACCTTCTGCATGCTGAGTGGATGTTCTGGTTCTGAGCCACAGCATCTCGCCATGAAGCTGTCTCATACTGAATCAAACCATTGTTCTATTAAGGTCAGAAGTAATACCAAGACTGCTTCCGTACACATTGGATAATGCACTTTCAATGCACTTTAGCTATCGTTCAGAAGTGGATTTTTTGTTTCACACTCAAAAAATTCAGTTCCAAATGATCTCTAAAGAGGATTGGAAGTGCATTATCCAACGTGTGTGGAATCAGCTCAAGATAGGCAGTGATTTTCAAGGGTCTCAGACAGAGGACTATCAGGTCACCTCTTGCCCAATACATTTAAAACTGGAGATACCAAGTATTGAACCTGTGGCCTTCTGCATGCCAAACAGGTGTTCTTCCACTGATCCACGGCCCCTCACCTAATGCCATTCAAAAGGCCCAGTGTCTTTCAAGGGTCATGTTGCCATCTAGCTGGACCACAGGTACTCGAGGTCAATGGTCACCCTTTAGCTTCTGGGGCATCTACCAGCTTGATCTATCGGCTTGATCTTTCCCCCGGTTTTCCTCGAGCTTGATGCTTGGTTGCCTTTTTCTTCTTCTTAGCTTGCGGAATGTTTTTGTGAAGGATGGGCTTCAGGCTACCCTCTTTCGTCTGGCTGGGCATTAACTTCCGGAGTGGTTACGCCTGGCTGCTTCTAGGATCTAATTCATGACTTGCCTCTGCCGTTGAATGGCCCCAGCCAAGCAGCACATTGATCACTCCGCTGGATTATTCCATTTATTGACTTCCTCTTGTTTTTCTGTTCTAATTAAAGCCAGATAAATACTTAGTGTTGCTGATTGGAGGCTGCATGCAGGCAATGACCTGGAGGGGGACTGAAAAATGCCGCCGGCTCCGTTGATGACTCTTATTTTATTTCGCTTCATTTACACGCCCACCTTCCTCCTGAGTGCGGATTCAAAGCGGCTTACGTCATTCTCCTCACCACCATTTTTTCCTCACCACAAACCCTGCGAGGTAGGTTAGGCTGAGAGTTCCTGACTGGAGGAACTCAGAACCAAGGAAACATAGAGACACAGAAACATAGAGCTAGAAGGGATTCCAAGGGTCATCTAGTCCAGCCCCTGCACAATGCAGAACATTCATACAATCATAGAGTTGGAAGGGGCCTTAGAGACCTTCTAGTCCAACCCCCTGCCCAAGGCCTTCGTTCAGCCGCTCCTTTAAGACTCCTAATGAGGAGGAACCCTTCACCTCCCTAGGCAGCTGATTCCACTGCTGAATTACTCTTAATGTGAAGAGGTTTCTCCTAATGTCCACCCAGTCCCTTCCCTCCTGTAACTTAAACCCATTGTTTCGAGCAGGGGTCATTTAGTAGAAAAAGAGCTGGAAGAACTCATTAGTATTAGCATAACTTATTAGCATATGCCATGCCACTTGCCACCACCGGCCGTGTGTCATTAGCATAACTGATTTGATATACCACACCCCCTGACATCACCTATCTTGACTGTTTTGGACCCAATCCTGGCCATTCAGGGCCAAAATTGGGCCCAAAATGGCAAAAAGGGGCCCAAAATGGTCAGGATTGGGCCACTGCTGAGTGGGAGAGTGATCCACCACCCATCAGAGGCCCGATCCAGGTCGTTTCGGCCCCAATCCAGGCTGAAACGGGCCCAAAATGGCCAAGAGTCGGGTGGGCGGGGCCATCTGACATGTGACTATTTTGGGGAACTGCCAGAACTGCGTTCCTGTGCGTTCCCCCTCGAAATGAGCCCTGGTTTCGAGTCCTATCCTCTGTCACCAACAGGAACAGCTTCCTCCCCTTAAAAGGCTGTCACTTAAATACTTAAAGAGAGCAATCATGCCTTCCCTCAACCTTCTCTTCTATGGCAGAGTGAGGATTTGAACCTGGGTCTTCTGGACATTCTGACACTTTAACCAGTACACTACACTGCCCCACTCTGCTCATAGGCTTGGCCAACTCGAAGTGACTGTTGTTTCAAAGTTCAGAATTACTGTCCTTCTCATATTCTTGTCTGGGGGACTGAACTTTTTAATGTTCTCGTAGAATGTTGAAGAGTCCAATAGCACCTTTTCGTCAGATGCATCTGACGAAGAGAGCTGTGGTTCTCGAAAGCTGATGATGCATCTGATGAAGAGAGCTGTGGTTCTTGAAAGCTTATGCTACAATAAAGTTGGTTAGTCTTAAAGGTGCTACTGGACTCTTTACTATTTTGCAACTACAGACTAACACGGCTAATTCCTCTGGATCTATGTAGAATTTTGAGGTGTTCTTCTATGGGGACATGGAGTCCAACCTCTTCATGGAGCATTTGAGCATATATCATCGAATCTCTACAGATTACACCACCTCACCTTTCTACAGAGAGGTTTATTTATTTTCATGCTTCATTTATAGTCTGCCCTTCTCGCTGAGACTAAAAGCAGATAATGCCTTTTAATTTTTTAGGAGTTAAGAGGGGATACAAAGTCTAGCCAACATGTATCTTGGTTCATTTACCTGAGTCCTTTATAGATAGACAGAATGATTGATTCCATTTATAATCTGCTCTCCCCACGAATGGGCTCAGAGCGGATGACATCATATTAAAATTTACAATAAAATTTGCTTTGAAACCATAAATAGACATACAGTTCAGAAAAATAAACCCGCTCTAGATGGTGGCTCATATTTACACCCGAACCAGACATTCTATGGTGTGGGAAATGGAGAGGCAGAAGAGGTCCAGCTGGTGGAGAAAATGAGGTTGAGAATTGCACTGCCCCCCCCACCAATAGGAGACCGGTAGGAAGGCTCGTCCATAACCGAGCCTCAGCCATGTGCCTGGTGGAACATCTGTGTCTTACAAGCCCGGCAAAAATATAATAGATCTTGTTGGGCCCGAGTTTCAGCAGACAGAAAGTTCCACCAGGCTGGTGCCAGGACCGAGAAGGCCCTGGGTCTGGTTGAGGCCAGTCAAATCTCTCTGGGGCCAGGGACCACAGCAGGTTTTTATCAGCTGATTGAAGCGCCCTCCAGGGCAAGTATGACAAGAGGCAGTCCCCGCGGATATGCTGGTCCATTAAGGGCTTTATAGGTTAAACCCCAAACCTTGAATATGGGTGACGTTGGGCCAGTCCCATGCTTTCAGTCTCACCTACCTTGCAGGGTTGTGGTGAAAATAAAATGGGGATGGGAGAACCACATACGCCACTCCAAGTTCCTTGGAGGAAGCGTGGGATTAAGACAAATGGAGGCATTTCTTCTCTCTGGTAGAGTGAAGGCTGAGCTGAAAAAAACGGTTCCTTCACCTGTGTGTTTCTAGTGAGAACACTTTCTTCTCTCCCAAATCTCTTGTCACTCTGACCTGATGGCTGCCATCTTTATCCCGGCTGTTTTGCACAGATGCAAGA
This sequence comes from Eublepharis macularius, assembly GCF_028583425.1. NCBI lineage: Eukaryota > Metazoa > Chordata > Lepidosauria > Squamata > Eublepharidae > Eublepharis > Eublepharis macularius. The sequence goes on from NC_072798.1 coordinate 6,803,194, forward strand.
AATTCCAGGGACTCGGCAATGATTTGTCCTGTGGTCAGCCCCCAAAGAAGGTTTAAGTATTTTAAATAAGAAAAAAACCCTGAAGTTTGCCAGCAAAAAATATAATTTCTCTACTTGTTACATTGTAGGGTTTTGGGGAGGGGGGGGCACAGCAACCACTGCCTACCAGACCAAGAATGCATTTGGAGGAATGTTGTTGGCAGATTGGAATATGTAGTCTTCAAAAGCAGGTGCGGTATAGTGCTAGAATGTCAAAAAACAGACTGCGATGAACGAGTTTCCAGTTTCCTCTATAAAGCTCTATCTCACATGGTTACTGTGAGGATAAAATAATAACAGTGCATTTATATACCACTGTTCTAAATTAATGTCCCATTCAGAGTGGTGAATAAAGTCACTATTATTATCCGCACAATACAGCTGGGGAGCTGGGAATGAGTGGTTTACATAAGGCCACCTGCTGAGCTCGTGACATAAGTGGGAGTCAAACCAGCAGAGTGCTGATTCACAGCCCAACCAATTACCCAAGGCCACCTGCTGAGCTCATGGCAGTAGTGGGAATCGAACCAGCGGAGTGCTGATTCACAACCCAACCATTTAACCACTGTTTCTCCTTATGGGGAAAGGAGAAACAGGTATGCTGCCCTGATCTGGTTAGAGGAAGAGCAAGGGAAAAAGAATGGAGAGAGGCTGAACGTTGTTTGGTATTCTGTATCTTTCCTTGTGAAGTTGGCCTGCCTGAGGATGGAAAATGAAGACCCACAGCCCCTGCAGTGTGTAGGTTGGCCAGATTTGGTCATGGCCTGTTTCTTGGGGCCAGCACTCTGTAATCTGCCTTCAGTCTTGGTGAGAGAGGCAGGTTATAAATAAGCTAAATAATAATAACAAAAAGGGGGCTATCTCCTGCTTCCCAGTTGCCTCAATCTGGCATTGTTATCCTTTTATGTATTTGCTTTATAAAAGAGAACGGCTATGCCATTTGTTCTGATCTCATTCTCTTCTGCCCCCCGGCTTCCCGGCCAGTGGAGCACAAGCCCAGCTGGGGAAGTGAATGGGGAGGTGGGTGAAGCCAGCAGGCGGACATAATTGGATTTTGCTCTGTAATTGCCCCCATGTCTGAGAAAATCAGTCTGTGCTCCTCCCCCCCCCCCCATTCTCTCTCAATACACCTTGGGGAGTCAGTATAAAAATCAGTAGAAAGGCCACTCTTGGGCCTGGCCTGTGGGCCCCATAAATCCTGTGAGAGAATCTCCATTTTCCCCATGTGCCTGATGGCTTTTGCCATCCCGGCCACTGGTCCCGGCTCATATTTCATGCCCCTCGCACCCCTCCTGGTCCTTGATCTCTCATCATCGAGGGCTCTGATGGTTACATGTGTGCACTCTTTCCCAGAGCAGAGTCATGTTTTATGGTGCTGTCATAGCTAGGGAGGGGGGCATTGTATTTATAAAACCAGAGCTCGAGATTGATGGGGTGACGGAAAGGAAGATCACAAATCCAAGAGTCCGCAGCTGGCCCGGAGCAAGGAGCGATCCCTTTTGTGTGTGTGCGAGCCGAGAGAAAGAGAGACACGGAGGGAGAATGTACGTTGCCCTTTTGGCAAAGTCCCATAATTTATAGGAACAAAGGCCGTGTTGTAAATCTTACTTTTTATAGCACGGTTCTCCATCTGGGCTTCAGCAGCACCTGGTACTGTTAAAAAACAACAACACAGGTGATACAATTCTCATTCTGAATGAGCTGAGCAAAGGGGTTGATGAATATACCAAATTTACCGACATAAACGGCGCAGGCAACGTGAATATTGAGTGCCTGCTTGCCTTTTCACCTGGCGTCTGAAATAATAATTCATGCCATTTTCTGGAGTGCTTTCCTCAAGTACTTAAAAGTGCTTTCGCCTGAATTGTGTTCCACAAAGATAGCAGGGTTGTGCAGTGGCTAAGAGGCTGCATTTTGAACGGGCCCAGTGGCCTACTTTACAGGGCTGTTGTCGGGATTTAGGAAGTAATACCTGCATACAGTGCCCTGACCTGGATAGCCCAGGTGAGCCTGATCTCATTAGATCTCAGAAACTAAGCAGGGTCAGCCTTGGTTAGTAATTGGATGGGAGACCTCCAATGAAGACCAGGGTTGCAGAGGCAGGCAATGGCAAGCCACCTCTGTTAGTCTCTTGCCATGAAAACCCCACCAGGGGTCGCCATAACGTCAGCTATGACTTGAGGGCACTCTCCACCTTCACTGTATGCATAGAGTACAAAACAAAGTGTTATCTCAGAAATCCTCTGCCCAGTCCTGTATGGCAGGCCTAAACTGTTATCCCTGTGTGGAGACAAAAGCTTGCCTGCAGCTACTAGTGAATTGATGGCTATGGCAGGATTTGAATTGGGGATTCACACCGCTGCCTAATTAGAAAGGGAAATATCTTGATCCTGAAAGGGAGAGTGACATGGTAGCCGCTAGACTTTGAAAAGATAATGCAGTTGAAGTTCAGTATGAGGTGTCTTTACTCAGAAGAGAGTCCCACTACAGCTTGAAGAGTCCAGTAGCACCTTCAAGACTAACCAACTTTACTGTAGCATAAGCTTTTGAGAATCACAGCTCTCTTCGTCAGATGCATGGAGGGTATGAAGAAACTGGTCAGATATATAAAGGTGGGGAGGGGAGGGGGGAGTAGATGTAATCAGTAGCTTCTGATAATGAAATCAGTTACTTCTGATAATGAGATAACCATTCATAGTCTCTATTCAATCCAAGTCTGACTGCATCTACTCCCCCGTCCCCTCACCACCTATATATATCTGACTAGTTTCTTCATACCCTCCATGCATCTGACGAAGAGAACTGTGATTCTTGAAAGCTTATGCTGCAGTAAAGTTGGTTAGTCTTAAAGGTGCTACTGGACTCTTTTCTATTTTGCTACTACAGACTAACACGGCTAACTCCTCTGGATCTACCACTGTGTTCAGTAAATTTGTATACATGGAGATAGATTGGGATGGGTAGCTGTGTTAGTCTGTCTGTAGCAGTAGAAAAGAGCAAGAATCCAGAAGGACCTATGAGCTTTTGTGAGCCACAGGTCAGTTCTTCAGATCACCTCTTTAGATACATTTAGAAGTGGAAGTGCTTAAAGTTTTATCCAGCCAGAAGGTGGGAAGGAAATTTGAAGAGCCTTGTTTGTGAAAGGCAGGCGGGCAGAAAAGAAAGAAAGAAAGAAAGAAAGAAAGAAAGAAAGAAAGAAAGAAAGAAAGAAAGAAAGAAAGAAAGAAAGAAAGAAAGAAAAAGTTGACCATACCACTTCAAAGCAGGCTCAGAGTGGATCACAACATGTTAAAATATATAAAATAAATAGAATAAAATTTTGCAGCAATATAAACGTTGGAACACGTCCATTATAAACAGCCACACACATTTAGCCCTACCCCCTCAAACTAAATAACCTGCAGGGTGGGTGGCCAGTCATAAATGTTTAGCCCCAACCCCCATACCACTTCTTACCTGGCCAGTGGAGGGAGGCTAGGAGATATGTGTGCAAAGCATGTACGCGGGCCCATGTCGCCCAGCAATTACATCATTTCCAGCACAATCCACAAGTCACGGGTTGTGCCAGGGCCAATGTACTAAAAATCAGTCCCAAATGAAGCATTTTTGCCTTGTCACCTCCCGGGCCTCCTGCCCCCCAGTTTTGACTTGAGGAACCTGGCAGCCCTCCCTTGTGCGCATGCTACTTCCTGAGGATGAGGGTGCAGAGACTTGAGGCGTTATTAATCAACAGGCCACTTCTCGATAATGTCACACTGAGTATTTTTCACATAGGCAAATGGACTTTCTCGTACCTGGCTCTTTGTTGATCTCTAGCGCTGAACGCCGATGTAGTTAGGCTCTTTAATTATAAGACTGCTGACTCCTGCCCTATACTTGCAGTGAAATCCTAAGCGGAGTTATTCCAGTCTAAGCCCATTGATTTCATTGATTGTTTGTTTCCCTCTCCAAACACTCTCCGAGTACACATGACCCCTCTGTGGCTCTTCCGTCTCCTTAAATATCATTTCCTGGCATGCTCTGACACGAAGTTCAAGCCGTCCCTGTCTCAGTTGCTTGGACTAGTTATCCCTCATCCCTTATAGATTAATTATCCTGGGTCAGAAACTCTCCTGCTCCTCTCGGCTTTCCCCCAATCGTTTAGCCCCCCCAGTAGTTTAGCCTCCCCCCCCCCCCCGCCAGTAGTTTACCCTTGGGAATGGGTGTAGATAAGATAATGGGTGTATATTTTAACATGTTGTGATCGGCTCTGAGCCCGCTTGAAAGTGGTATGGCCAACTTTTTCTTTCTTTCTTTCTTTCTTTCTTTCTTTCTTTCTTTCTTTCTTTCTTTCTTTCTTTCTTTCTTTCTTTCTTTCTTTCTTTCTTTCTTTCTTCCTTCCTTCCTTCCTTCCTTCCTTCCTTCCTTCCTTCCTTCCTTCCTTCCTTCCTTCCTTCCTTTTTTTTTCTTTCTTTCTTTCTTTCTTTCTTTCTTTCTTTCTTTCTTTCTTTCTTTCTTTCTTTCTTCCTTCCTTCCTTCCTTCCTTCCTTCCTTCCTTCCTTCCTTCCTTGCCACCTTCCAGGGGTGGCAAAAATGGAGGGACTCTCAAGGCCCTGGGAGACCTCAGTATGTAGCTGATGAGCTGTGTTTGGTTTGATGGGTTACAAATTGTGCAGGCCTGGATTTGAGTTAAAAAGCAAGGAAATGCAATTACCTAACTGACAACTGGCTTTTCAGTTGGCAACTATCTGTGTGCTAAGGATTTGCAAAGGGGTGAGAAAACTAGCTGACAGAACTGCAGGCAAAACCAGGCCTGGGTGTGTTGCTAGTTGTAGGTCTGGCCATAGGTGCTTGCGTATCTTGGAGAGAGACTCGATTTTTATTTTTTTATTTCAGTAGCACTGAATCGTATTTATCTGTGAGTTGGATTGTTCTTTGCAACCCAGTCCTAAATATTTTTAATCTGGTGGGATAAGCCTCACTAGATCACTTCCTGATAAGGGAATGAGACAAACTGGCAGACGGTCCGTCAGTAGCCCTGATGACTAAGACTTTCTCTACATGAGATGCTTCGATGAGTGTTCATCAAGTATACGGAGACGCAATGTTACCCAGGAAGCGTAGTTTTAAAAGACAGAGCTGGCGGAGATCTCTCCACAGAGGGTTTGTTAATTTCTTCTTTGCCTCCCAAAGGCTCTGTCAATTTCACCTCTCCAGTCTAAAATTGTGTGGGATGGCGAGGAATGGAAATGGGCTGGAGCTGCCTTCCAGAGCTGGGCTTGGACCTGGAGAGGTTATCATGGGCTGAAGTTTCCCTTCTGGCATTTCACAGCCACTTCACACAGCTCCAGTGTATAGGAAAGCCTTTGCCCTGCCGCCGGCTCTGTCTTTTTAAACTACCCTTCCCGACTACCCTTGCACGTCCCACTATATGTCCTTCATGTGTCAGATGGCTCGTGTAGAGAGACTCTAAATTGGAACTTCCATGTTCAGAGGTAGCATACCTCTGCATACCAGCAATAAGAGCAACAAGCTTTGGACTCCATGTCTAGCTTGTAAAGTCCTCCAAGCACACCCAGGTGACCACGGTGTATCAGGATCCTGGAGAGGCTCTCTTGAGGCATAAGCTTGCAAGCTGAATTATGCCAGGAGCTTTCTGCATCCCATCAGATGTCTGGCTCATCAGACTGGAGGGTGCCGAGTTGGCTGGAAAGTCCTCCACCTTGGCTTTTTTCAGGAGAGGAAAGGTTATTAACTTTTAATAATGTCTGTTCTGTGTCTTGGCCTGCCAGCCCCAGCGGAGCCAGAACACTGGAGTTATCCGCCGAGGATCAGAGCGTTGCTAGGAAACGCTGGCGATGCCACAAGTTCTGGTTCTTACAGAGCATCGGCTTTTCCCACTCAGACTCTCCCACTCAGACCCCACTCAATCTAAAGGTGCTCGGACGGGGAGGGCACCAGTTGGTCCATCTAGCCCAGTCCCATCTACTCAGACAGGCAGTGGCTGTCCATGACCTCAGACAACCTTTTCACTCGAGCTGCCGGGTGTCGATCCTGGGATCTTCTGCTTACAAAGCAGCTCTGAGCCACTGCCGTTCATATACAAAGTTCCTTATACCATGTCAAATCTCTGGTCGGTCTAGCTCAGAATCATCTGTTCCGGACAGCAACAACTCGCCGCAGGCAGAGAAAGGTCTTTCCTGATAAGATCCTTTGTCACCTGTGTGCTATTTCAGACTGCCTTGCGGCTAATGAATCACACCAAACACTTGCTTGGGTTAGAAATGGCCACAACTTTATTGGAGCATTGGCCTGGCATCTGGGCACGGATGCCTGTTGGCATCGGAGGCCTGGCTGCCGACTGATGCATCACCCGCCAGCCTCCCGCTTGCACATCTTGGCACACGTTGTTCCATCGCCGGACCTGCCTGGCGACCCTTGCTTCCAGATCCGTTGGGGTGAGCAGTCCCGAAGTCCCCACTCACCCTGTTGGGATCCGGCCCAATGCCTCAAAACCGCCAACCCATAAAGTTGAGACGGTGCCCCCCAATAGTCCTTAATCAATGGAGGGTGGGAGAGTGACTAGCGGCTCCTGTGGATGCTCGGGTGTAAATGGCGCTGACCACGCGGCTGGACCAGCGCAGGATGGATGCTCCTCCTCCCTCAAGTAATCCCGCCTCCACTGTGCCCTGCACCCAGTGCCGACCCAGCTTGCCGGAGTCGTCAGCTTCCTTCTAGCTGGAGATGCCAGGGACCGAACATGTGATTGGACACTGAGCTATGGACTTCTTCCTACAACACACCCTGAATTTTTCTGTTTGGCGGCGTGGCCTGAGGACCCAGCATGGTCAGCAAGAGGGAAGCAAGGGGTCTCCATGGAAAGGCCCAAACAAGGACTGCGACCAGGCAGTGATGCTATCGCCACCCAGGAGAGCTCCTAGTAGAGCTGCCAGCTCCAGGGTGAGAAATTCCTGGAGATTTGGGGATGGAACCTGATCTCGTCAGATCGCAGAAGCTAAGCAGGGTCGGCCTTGGTTAGTAATTGGATGGGAGACCTCCGACAAAGACCAGGGTTGGTATGGAGAGGCAGGCAATGGCGAACCACCTCTGTTAGTCTCTTGCCATGAGAACCCCACCAGGGGTCGCCATAAGGCAGCTTTGACTTGAGGGCACTGTCCACCCCCAAGTACACATGAACTCATAAGCACAGGAAGCTAACTAAAACCGAATTAGACCATTGGTCTGTCTCGGTCAGATCGGCAGCCGCTCCCCACGGTTTCAGGCGAACATCTTGCCATCTCTTACTACCTGATGCTTTTAACTGGAGATGCTGGGATTGAACCAACATCTCCAGTAAAACTTTCCTTTTAGTCTTCTTACTTTTCTCTCCGCTGTACAGGTGCCAGAAAACCTTTGGCTGGCTCAGGCAGTGGGTGAAGTGGCAAGCTGTGCCCCGCTTTGTGCTTTAGCATCCACGCAGATTCATGTCCAGGGTCCTTTTGCAATTCTATGAAAGCAACCCTCAAGGGACAAAATGAGAGACTGTGATTCTGAGAGGCTTGGGTCACACCCAACTGCTGCAAGGAAGGGCGGCTGCAGTAACATGGCTTGGTGTGGCCAAGTGAGCCGGAGCGTCCATTGAGGCGGTGGGGGCAGCCACCTTAAGCGCTGAACTTAGAAAGAGGCACCGTCCCTGCTTGGTTCTCCACCCCTTCGCCGCTGCTGTCCGCCTCGGCTCGGCTTCTGGAGAGCCAGGCACCGGCAGCGAGCGGAGAGGTAAGCGAGGAAGCCTCAGGAGAGGGGGATGCTCCTGCATGGTGACGTCCCAAGTGACATCATTGCGCAGGGCCGGAGTGTGCATGTGCTTTGCGCGTGCACACAGAGCAGGTATCTCACCTCAGGCACCAGAAACGCTGGCAAGTGAGGTACTGGTGCTAAGCCCAGAAGCTAGAGCCTCCTCCTAGTTCCCTGCTGGAGGTGGGCTCTGGACCTCCAGGTCCCTCAGGCCTTCTCCCTCTGGGAGGGGCTTGCGCTCAGCCTGGTGCTTCTCCCCCCTTCAGGGTGCTCCCTGCCTGTCCCTTCTGGCCATCTCTCTCTGCCAGCTCTCAAACAGGAGCAGCCTCAACAACCTTCTCCTTGGACAGAGGTGGAGAAAGTTTGAAAAGGCCCTCCCAGCCTTTCCATGCTCCACTCTCTACTGCTTGGTCCGGCTGGCCCTTGGGGGCTTCCTCCACCTCCTTCCTGCACTGACCACACCCCCTCATCCCCTCCTGTCCAATCATCTCCCTAGCTGGGTCTCCGCCTTTGTTGTGCCTCACCTGTGCATTTCTGCTGGCCAGTTGGGCTGCAGAGGTGACTGACACAACCCCACCTTCCATCCAACCCCCCCACCAGCCAGCTGAGCCATGGGAACGGAGGCGGCCTCCAGCTGTTGTTGGTCCCTGCCCCTGCTGCTCTGGGAAGATGCCTTGGGCACCTTGGCATGGCCACCACGGGGCTCTCATCCTGGTAAATGCGGGCATAGAACAGGACACTGGACTTCAATATTGTGGCTTTACTAGCACAAAAAATACGAACTTGGTGGCAAAGTGCTGCCATTTGTTGCTGTCCTGCCCGGCCCATCTAATATGAGCCTAGACTAAAGAGAGGGATATACTTTCTGAAGGAGAGGAACTTTTTCAGAGCAGCCTTGTTTTCATCTTGAATTTGTAGCTACCCTATTCAGCAAGAGAAAATCCTTCCCTCTCTCCCTCTTTCTCTCATATTCTTACACACATACACACCTTACAAGTTTGAAACCAACCCCTGGTAGATGCGAGCTACATGTTGCTCCGGCAAACAGCAAATAAATCACAAGGCGTACGGCCATAAATCTTTCATGAAATTCAGGCTGTCTGGACTCCGGCGATTGTGCGGGAAGCGTATAAATTTCTCGTAGAGGAAGGGGCAGCAGGGGATGGGCGGGAGAGAATCTTCCAATTCTGTTATTAACTTTGGAAACCCTTGACGAGTTTAGATTCATTAAGTGTTTCGCGGCCTTGTTAATTTAATATGTGCAGATGAGGTTGTTATGTAAGACAACAATCAGTAATTTGAAGGGGGGAGATGAGAGACTGAAACGTCGTCAAGTAGTCATTTCACAGCAGAATGCTTAATCCTTCTCCGGGTCGAGGTAAACTTTGCCATTTTTTCCCCCCCAGCACTGATTTTGAAAAGGGATTTAAAATTAATACTGGCCCCGATGCAGGCTTTAGGTACAGACTGATATGGCTCCCGTCATCGCTGAGTGGAGAATTAGAGAACATTGTAACGTGAATGGGCTGTGCAGTGGCTATTGTCTTCAGCTGGCTCGGAGGTAGCAGGGTAATGAGGTTTTAATGAAGATGGCTCTCCGTACGCAGCGGTTCTCGAAATTAGATTGTGACGCAGATTGGAGAATTTGGTTGTGCAGGCGGAATGGAACAGGGACTGGTGCATGAGCTATATCTGCTCCTCATGTGAAAATGAAATACAGAAGACAAATAGGGATTGTGTTTGTATGTGTGTTGTGTGCCGTCAAGTCGCCTCCGACCTATGGCGACCCTATGAATGAAAAGCCTCCTGTGTCCTGTCATTCACAGAATAGAAAAGAGTCCAGTAGCACCTTTAAGACTAACCAACTTTACTGTAGCATAAGCTTTCGAGAACCACAGCTCTCTTCATCAGACGCATGTGATTCTCAAGAAATGTGATTCTCGAACGCTTATGCTACAGTAAAGTTGGTTAGTCTTAAAAGTGCTACTGGACTCTTTTCTATTTTGCTACTACAGACTAGCACGGCTAACTCCTGTGGATCTATGTTGTTAAGAGAATTGCTTATATCTTGCAAACTGGAGGACGTGGCTTCTTTTATGTAGCCAAGCCATCTCATTTTAGGTCTTCTCTTCTTTTCCTGCTCCCTTCCACTTTTCCTAGCATTATTGTTTTTTCCAGAAAATCTTGTCTTCTCATGATATGACCGAAGTATGATAGCCTCGGTTTTGTCATTTTAGCTTCAGGCTTGACGTGATCTAATATCCACTTATTGGTCTTCTTGGTTGCCCATGGTAACCACCAGACTCTTCTCCAGCACTACATTTCAAATGAACAAGGATAGTATTTAGTTGTTTTTCCAATATGCACCACGTTCAGGGAAGTAGTAGAGCATCTGCTTTGCGTGCAGAAGTTCCCAGGTTTGACTCTTGGCATCTCCAGTTTAAAAGATCAGGTAGGAGGTAATGTGAAAGACATGTACCTGAAGCCCTGGAGAGCTGCCAGCAGTCAAAGTTGACAGTAATGACCTTGATAGAGGTCTTATTCAGTAAAAAACAATTCCATAATCTCACATAGGTTTAGAGGAGTTAGCCATGTTAGTCTGTAGTTGCAAAAATAGTAAAGAGTCCAGTAGTACCTTTAAAACTAACCAACTTTATTGTAGCATAACCTTTTGAGAACCACAGCTCTCTTTGTCAGATGCATCATCAGCTTTCGAGAACCACAGCTCTCTTTGTCAGATGCATCATCAGCTTTCGAGAACCACAGCTCTCTTCGTCAGATGCATCGTCAGCTTTTGAGAACCACAGCTCTCTTCGTCAGATGCATCGTCAGCTTTCGAGAACCACCGCTCTCTTTGTCAGATGCATCATCATTTTATCCTCATCTATGTTATGTTGACAGTGGTCCAAGATCACCCAGAAAGTTTAATGACAGGTGTGGATTTGAACTCAGGTCTCCCCAAATCTCAACATAGGGTTGAAGTTGCTCAAGATTTTCTGATCCTTGACTCAATCATCAACCAAAAAGGAGACTGCAATGAAGAAATCAGAAGATTGAGACTTGGAAGGGCAGCTGTGAGGGAGCTAGAGAAGATCCTTAAAGATAAAGACGTCTCTCTGGGAACCAAGATCAAGATAATCCAAACTATGGTATTCCCCATTACTATGTATAGATGTGAAAGTTGGACAATGAAGAAAGCTGACAGGAAGAAAACTGATTCATTTGAAATGCGGTGCTGGAGGAGAGTTTTGCGGATACCATGGACAGCCAAAAAGACAAGTAAGTGTGTACTGGATCCAATCAAGCCTGAATTCTCCCTAGAAGCTACAATGACAAAACTGAGGCTATCGTACTTTGGTCACATCGTGAAAAGACCAAATTTGACTCTGTCAAGCTGGGACTGAATAGGGACTATGAATGGTTATCTCATTATCACAGGTAACTGATTTCCTTTACAGAGGCGGGGTCAGGGGGAGTCCAGTGGCACCTGGCGTGGGCTTTCGAGGACCACAGTTCTCTTTGTCAGATGCATCTGGTGGGGAGGGCTGTGGTTATCGAGGGCTTGTGCTGCAGTGCTGCTGAACTCTTTTTGATTTTGCTACTACAAACTAACACGGCAAACTCCTTTGAATCTTTACACAAGCAAACTGATCCCCACACCAAAAGGAGCTGTCTGCATCTCCATATCAAAGGAGTTGTTTACATCCCCCCTCTCCTCCTTCCCCCCTTCCCCCCCTCTCCTCCTCTATATTTGGCCAGTTTCCTTCTGCCCTCCATGCATCAGACGAAGAGAACGTGATTCTCGAAATCTTATGCTACAATAAAATTGGTTAGTCTTAAAGGTGCTACTGGACTCTTTTTGACACTTCCCAAACCTAGTCTGGCGCTCTAATCCCTACACCAAATGGGCTTTCTCATCCTCCTGGGCTTTGCGTGGCCCTTTCCGGTAGCAGTCCTTGAAGCCTGCAACCAGGAGTATTCTTGGGGCAGCCTACTACCACGATGCCTCGTCTGTGATTCATCCTGTGGTGGCGCATCTTCTCACCAGGTGACTGCTAGTTTGAATAAACGCAGAGCTCACACTGACCCAGAATGAATTCCAGTGCTTTATGAAGCACAGAGAAAATTGTTTTGTGTGTGTGCAACAGACAAAGCAAACAAGCCTGCCGTGCGGGGCAGCCTGACCTTTTTTTTCCTTGAGCCGCACACTGTGCTAGCCAGCCTGGAGGAGATGGCTGTTAACAAACTGGCCCACATAATAGAATGCAGCCCCCAGGGGTGGGAAGGCGGAAGTCTCGCTTTCTTTATTCCACTTGCAAAATAATGGTATTTAAAAGGCTTTTGATTTTCCTCCTTTGATATTTATTAATCGTTGATACCCAGCGAGGGCATTTTCTATAATAATGGGAAGCTGGTTTCTCCCCCTGCTCCTTCTTTTTTTGAAAATGAATGCTAGACATTTCAGGATGTCGCTTATGCCGCACATGCTTGCCTGTAGCAGAATTTCCAATACTGCCCAGAAGAAAATAGAAACACTTGTATGTGTTTAATGCCCCTATTAACCAGACCTTGCTTCCTCTGTAGTTGTAGCTTTGCTGCCTGTCTTAGAATTGGCTAAATAGTCATAGAAACAGAAGTGGAAATTCTTCAGAAAATGTGGATTGTGGCATAATTATAAGAGTCGAAGTGACATTTTTGAATCGTGCTTCTGAAAATCAGCTCTTATGTTTATAGTCGACCTTTTTTATTGAGACTCAAAGCAGATTACACAATTTAAAGCAGTGTAATTAATAGGCGGATACTTCTAATAAGCAATGTATTAGGACTAGGATTACAGAGATCAGAAACAAGCACACTGTATTAAACGTGATGTTAAATATTGCAGAAAATGGTATTATGAAAGTGTAAAACGATATGGCGAGAGCAGGATAATGCGTGTAGCAAACAGAATGCATACTGAACACAGGGATATCATTCACAGTCCTGTTCCCGATATTCAATGCCTTCCTAAACAATTTTGTTATAATACGGCCCTCTTCATGGATATTCACAACTCTAAATATTTTTTTGAAATTACAAATTCAAACGGGTTATCGTGGAAGACAGCATCTTCTCGTGCGATTTCACGTGATAACAGCATCTTCCTGGCTCGATTTCGTGCGCAAAGATGCTGTCTTCTGCGATGTGCCGGCAAAAGGTAAGACGTGTGGAAACAGCCCAGTTCTACTTATATAATAGCATTTGCTGCACGGCATAACACAGTCATGTCTATTACTTGTGCTTTCTTTCAGATTTCTTCAATCCTAGCCCTGTTGTATCACGTATTCGATGTCTTTTCCTATTGATTGCATTGTCTTACACTATTTAATCCATTTTGAGTCTCAGAGAGAAAGGTGGATTATAAATAAATAAATAAATAAATAAATAAATAAATAAGGGTACAGCAATGAAGCTCTTTTTAATGTTTATTTGGGGTGGGTTAAATTAAATAGATAAATTCAATATAACAGCAGCTGTAGTCGGGACCGTTGCCGAGGGACACAAGTGGCTGAATTCAGACATAACATTTTCAGACATAATGATAACCTATGTTCTGTTACGATGGGAACAAGTCTTGGAATTCCTCGGTGCTCAGACTCTCCCCACACCACCCTCCAGGAACTGACGTCCCCAGTGGACAACACACTACTAACGTTAGGTGTGAACCGTAATTCCCGGTTTTGTTTCTGCAAACCAGAAACAAAACGCAAATGTAGTTAGTTGCATACCAGAGAAGTCTTCCATCTCCAAACTTCTTTTGAGGGGTGCAGTGGGGGAGTGGCAATCCTCTGAATTTGCAAGGGGTCATTTTTGTAATGGCAAACCATGGTTTATAGTGAGTTCTGATTGCAGCCCCCCCAAAAAACCACGTTCAAAATCCTTTAATCAAACTTGGGTCAAAAGTACTTTTCCCGAAGCCATTGGGTCCCCTGCAATTCATGCCAGTAATACAAAAAAAATCCCCTCTGCCATATAACTATATCCCTTAGTTATATCTTGCAAAATAAATTTGCAAAATGTGTTAAACAGGGCTTTTTTTCTGGGAAAAGAGGTGGTGAAACTCAGTGGTGGAACACAGGACCACACAATGTCACTTTAGGTCAGCTGGAAAAGGGGGGGGAGTTAAAGTTTAAATCACCCTTGCAGAAAATGGTCACATGGCTGGTGGCCCCGCCCCCTGATCTCCAGACAGAGGGGAGTTTCGATTACCCTCTGTGCCACTCCAGCCATGTGACCATTTTCAAGAGGCTCTGGAACTCCGTTCCACCATGTTTCCGCTGAAAAAAAGCCCTGGTGTTAAATATTAAGCCCTCTTTCAACAACTTGATTCAACATTGTCTATTCCCCCCCCTTTTTGTTATCTTGTTTGTTACGTCTGTAATTCAGATGATGGTTGTTCTTTTTTTGTTTGAAAAACTAATAAAAATATTTTTTTTAAAAAAAGTAATACAAAAACATCCACCACGCCAATAATCACGTTATAGCCATCATGAAAGCTGCACAAGTTTATGGGAGATGCCAGGAGCAGGCGTTCCTTCCCCTTCATCCAGTCCTTCCATTCTATATTTGCCTCTTCATTCTTCCCATTTCTGCTCCCCCTTTCTAGACCCGGCTTTGCTGACAATAATTTTTGCTATGGAAGCAAGTGGGGAGGGAAGGCCGGCTGAATTTCATGCATGAGGAGTTTCCAGCCTGCTGTTTTTGCCCTCTTCGCAGCCCCGAGATTAGATCAGAGAAGCCGCCTTCCCTCCCTTTCTCCAATCTGTTTGGCAAACTTTATGCTTGGCCACATAAATTATTCTTCCCCCCAAGGCATTGGAAATGTCAGGCTGTTTGCCTGCCAAGCGGGGACACAGGTAAATTTACTCAGGAGCCTTCTGAAGCCGGTCTGGGGGTGCAAATTAGGGCTGAGATGAAGAAAGAGACCCACAGTGCAATCCTAAACAAAGTTACGCCAGTCTAAGACCATTGATTTCAGTGGGCTTAGACTGGAACAACTCTGCTTTGGATTGCACTGCCAGTGTAGAATAATAATAAGTGTGTTGGACTAGAACCTGGGATTGCCTCTTCTGCTCCAAAGCCCACTGGTGACTTCAGGTCACTCATTTTCTCCCAGGGCCAAATTATTATTATTATTATTATTATTATTATTATTATTATTATTATTATTATTATTATTATTTGTTGTTGTTGTTGTTGTTGTTGTTGTTGTTGTTGTTGTTGTTGTTGTTGTTGTTGTTGTTGTTGACTTTATAGCCCGCCCTCACCACAAGCAGGCTCAAAGCGGGTTACAACAAAAACAAAATACAGAAATAACAATAAAAACACAAATCTTACACAGCATTTCAGCCATTCACCTGCTCACCATCTATAAAGAGGGTGAAGGTGTGCGTTAGTATCCTAAACTAGACGTGATCGTTTCTTTGTAGCCACCATGAGGATAACGCTGCCCTTTTGTATTCCTTTTTAAAGTGCCAAAACCATTTCAGTACTTAAAATGGCCAGGGGAGCGGGACAAGATTGCCTGGTTGTGCCCTCAAGGCATTTTAAAATAACCAAATTCTTTTCTAAAATGGTGTCAGCACCCACAAGTCAGACCTATGGATGCTGTAACATGCATTTTAGCCTTGAGAAGGACCAACGTTCTGAGTTATCTAGGGCAACTACGAGTCTCTCTGCATGAGACATCTGACACATGAAGTACACATGTCGGGTTGGGTAGTTTTAAAAGACAAGACTTGCGGAAGGGCAAAGGCTTTGCCCATTTCTATTCCCTGCTGCCCTCTGGTTGCGATCCCACACAGTTTTAGACTGGAGAGGTGAAATTGACAGAACCTTCGGGGAGGTAAAGATGAAATTAACAAACCCTCTGAGGAGCAATCTCCACCAGCTCTGTCTTTTTAAACTACGCTGCGTCTCCCTACACGTGTTGAACATGCACCAAGGTGTCTCGTGTAAAGACACTCTTCTTGGTGAAGGGCTGTGGCTTGGAGGTACAGATCAAGCGGCTTTGCCCACCCAATTTCCATCTCCAGTGAAAGAATCTCAGGTAGTAGGGACCGAGAAAGTCTTTTGCTGTGCTGGAAATACTGGAGCGTTGACACCAGTTGCACGAGAGTTAAGAAGACGGATCATTGATTTGGGTCGGTATACCTCAGCCTCATATGTTCATTTTCCCCCACCTTCAAATGTGGGAATCCCCAGTCTTGTTGAGCCTGTGGGTATGGTTGGAATTTTGAGAACCGAGAGTAGGTGCCACTACAACTGGAGGCTGGGACCAATTGTAAAATGACTGCTGTGGGCTACTAAGCCAACAAAGTATTGGGAATCAAGAATCTTTTTCTGATGTTTCCAAAAGCAGTGTCTCCTGGGTTCTTCTAACACACCTTCTCATCCAACACAGTGGAGAAAAGCCAGGACAGCTATTTGCTTAGGGGAAGAGATGCATTGCTAAGGAAGCAAATGGACCCCAAGAAACCCATTGGCAGACACTGCCATATTAAATATATTTGGGTCCAGTAACACCTTAAAGACCAACTAGATTTCCAGGGTATGAGCTTTTGAGGCATGAAGGGAGCTTTGAATCTCAAAAGCTCATTGCCTGGAAATCTAGTTGGTCTTTAAGGTGCTACTGGACCCAAACCTTGATCTTCTACTACAGACCAACATGGCTACCCACCAGAAACCATATTGAATATTTTTGTTCAAATGTCTAGTTTTGCTCTCAGTGCTGAAAAAAGTGTGAAAATAGTTGGCTTTCCACTCCCAAAGTTGGATTAGTATGGATCAAGCTGTGTCAGTCTGTAGCAGTAGAAAAGAGCAAGAGTCTAGTAGCACCTGTAAGACCAACAAAATGTGTTGTAGGGCATGAGCTTTTGTGAGTCACAGCTCACTTCGCCAGTTTGGTGTAGTGGTTAAGAGTGTGGGACTCTAATCTGGAGAACCGGGTTTGGTTCCCCACTCCTCCGCTTGAAGCCATCTGGCTGACGTTGGGTCAGTCACAGCTTCTAGGAGCTCTCTCAGCCTCACCCACCTTACAGGGTGATTATTGTTGTGGGGATAATAATAACACGCTTTGTAACCTGCTCTGATTGGGCATTAAGTTGTCCTGAAGGGCGGTACATAAATCGAATGTTATTATGTTAATGTTATTATACCCTACCACAAATTTTGTTAAACAAAGTTGAGTTTGGGGAGTTGAGGAAAATAATTGCTCTCTGGCGTCTAAATGCATACGTCTGCTGTGGAACCAATGAGAATGACCACAGAAAGAAGGCTTTGGAACTTCACTATTAGATGGGCAAATGTCAGCATAAAATGGCAGGTAAGAGGGATGCTACAGAATTCCTTAAGGACTACTGCAGTGTCTTGCAAAATTTAGCCTGTGATGCCAGAGGCAGCTATTCCCGAGCGAGTCTGGGAGATTTTTCAACTTTTGAAATGGAAAAAAAGATTTCCCAGTGGCTTGACAACCCTTTTGCCAAGTCTCAGAGGTAAAAGCATGTCTACTGCATGGGAAGAATATACCTTACCTGCTTTGGCATCGTGAGAATCTCCACTTATTTCTAAAGCAGGTTTCTATCCCTTAGCATTGCAACCCTCCCCACAAACACAAAAGTTTAAGAGGAAGAATGATGCCTGTTGAAAACGCAAAAACCCAGAAGGGGGAATTGGGAAAAAAAATCAGTGGTCAAGGGACACTGCTGTATTGCTTTATGTGGCTCCCCCTTCTCTTAGGGCCAAGCTACAAGTGACAAATGACACTTGAACAGCAAGTGGATTGAGTGGAGGGCAAGTGAACAGGGAGAAATACACTTGCCGTTCAAGTGTCATTCGTCACTTGTAGCTTGGCCCTATGAAAGCTCAACTTGGCCATTAGGTAATAGAGGTTCCAGTTCCCTGACAGAGGCAGGGAATCCCCCTGCCCCTACTTTTAAAAAAATATATATTTTTTTTCTATACGGAAGGTGGTTTCTAGAAAGGTGATATATATGATAAAAGCAATTAAAAACAATAAATGCAAAACTGTAAAAGCAGAATAGGCACCATGCAAAGGAGAATAGTCACATAGAAACTGTATCAAAAGTCTAGATTGGCATTTCCACTGTGGTGGGAGAAAAATGAAAAAAATAGCCGTTGCACTGATGGTGTGATGTCACTTTCAGGGAAAGCTGGAAATGTCACCTCTCTCTAGAAATTGCCAGAAACTCTATGGTAAAACCATAGAGTTTCCAGTGATTCCTTGACAGGCATGACATAATTTCTGTTTTGTTCCTGGAAGTGGTGTTCCTGGAGGTGTTGTCATACTATCGCCGATGGCTGCCCCCATGTTGTCACCCCCCACGTCTCCTGCTAGTTGCTAGAGTGGACCTGGCCAACCCTGTTAGGCAGAATGAGTTGACAGCTGCCCCATGGGGCTATTTCACACATTACATGGCAGGAAACCTGGGTTTGTAGGTGAGGGTGTACGCGAAGGGAAGATGCAGCCAATCCTGCCCCCCTCCCCCCCAGTCACAGATAAATATATAGGTGTAAGGCTTTTTTTTCTGGGAAAAGAGGTGGTGGAACTCAGTGGGTTGCCCTTGGAGAAAATGGTCACATGGCTGGTGGCCCCGCCCCCTGATCTCCAGACAGAGGGGAGTTTAGATTGCCCTCCATGCCGTGGCACGTAGGGCAATCTAATCTCCCCTCTGTCTGGAGATCAGGAGGCGGGGCCACCAGCCATGTGACCATTTTCAAGAGGTTCCAGAACTCCGTTCCACCGCGTTCCAGCTGAAAAAAAGCTCTGTATAGGTGCATATATTAGCGCAAACGCATTGATCACAATTAAGTCTTACGTGTGAACTTTAAAAACATAATGTGTGAAGTGGCTCAACAAGGTGGCTCATTAAGAGTGCAATTAAAGGGTGGAAAATAAAATAATCCAACACTTGAGGCTTATTTTTACAACGTGGGTGGCATTTGGATTTTCACCTTAGGTGCCCTTGGCCCCGGGATTCATAGAAACAAAGTCAGTTTTGCAAAGCATGCACAGCTATGCTAATGTCTGTAATTGAAGCAAGTTGCTGACTTAAGGTATTTTTTTGGTGCAAAATTGTGATTTATTTTTTTTTGTGTGCTATCAAATCACCCTCAGGCAGCCAATGCACCTAAAACATGTGCGCCTGTATGAAAGCACAGCTTTGCTCCAAAGAGAAGAGAGAATTCCATCTGGGTATAGGGAAAATTGGGCGCAACATTCACTTGTCGCGCTTCGGTAATGGATCCCCTGAGACTCCTTTTGGCTGGCCGATTATTACAGATGTCAGCTTGAGCCGCACATACACATTTCTTTTCAGAAGTAACCATCCGTTTCCCAAAATATCATTTATCTCCAAGGTATTTATATATGTGAAGAATTGGGAGCGTAGAGGCTGGGAGGGGAGTTATGAAAAGATAAATCTTACGGAAAAGTGGGTGTCATAAATTACATTAAGACAGCAGTTTGCTTCAGCCAGCTTCCTTCCCTCTGTGAGAGCTAATAGACTTCATGGAACGAGATTGGACCCTGTCCATATGGACACCCATCCATCCATTTTATTTTTAAAAATTTTCCCATCTCGGGGACCCTCTTTGCATTCACTCAACCACTATGGAATCCCTGCATGTTTCAAAGGATTGTGAGAAGTGTTGTAGGATGTATGTTAATTGCACAGGCCAAATGGGCCCTCAGCTTTGTGCTACACACTGAGAGTGCCTCTAAAAATATACCCAGCACTCATTTAATGGGCCTTGTGGGGGAGAGTGATCATTTGCGATGATGTCTTTTTGTGACCATTTCTGACCTGTTGTTGCTCTTTAATTTCAACCCCCCAATAAATTTTTAAAGAATCCCCAGCTTCATATCACAATTTGAAAAGCCACTGTGCGGCATTTGTGAAGCTCTAAGGAAGCGCTACCCTCAAATTGTACAAGACGAAAGAAGATTATGAGTGACATACGAAGAGCAAGGGCTGTGGCATTTGCCTTGCATGCAAGAGTTCCCAGGTTCAATCCCTGGAATCTCCAATTAACAATGCACTCCTAAAAGAGTTATTCCAGTCTAAGCCCATTGAAATCCTTAAGAGCGTGCTGTAAAAGGACCAGGCGTTAGGTGCTAGGAAAGACCTTTCTCTATCCAAGATACGACTTCCAGTCAGAGTAGACGGTACTGAACTCAATGGGTTGGTGGTCCGACTCTGAACAGCAGCTTCATGTGATAGTCTCAGTGTTAGGATATGTGCTTTGGGTACACAGAAAACACGTTTGAATACTAAGAGTCAGTGTGTATAATGGCTAGAGTGTTAGACTAGGATCTGGGCAAATCAGTTGCCCAGATCCTATCCTGACATTCTAACTTCTACATCACACAGGCTCTCAGCTTTCCTTCCTTCCCTTGCCCTGCTGCCTCTCCTTGGGAAAAGTCTGGCCAAGTTGCAAAAGTGTAGTGGTAGCAAGTTGCTCAGATGCACAGCCAAGGCACATAACTTGTGTGGAGGTTTCCACTGGGCCCCTATAAGCTGCATGGCATAAAGTCATCTGGTAACCACTGCTGCATCTGTTCAAGTCACACAAATTGCATGGTAGCAAGTTGCCCAGTGGTTGCTGCTGAACCTGACCTCAGTGAGTCCTTTAAATAGCTTTGGAAAGCCCCCAACCAGTCTATTACTGAGAGAAACCAAGGTTTGAAGGCTGACAATATTGTTGTAGTTGCCTAGCAATTCCCAAAATGGCCACTGAGATCACATTCCTTAAAGGTACAGGAGCTAGATGCTGCTTCTGTTATTTTGAGGGACACTATTATTGGGAGGGGGTTATATCTGTGGGGATTTCAGATTTTTCTGCAAACCTTGGACTTTTATCAAGTTTGTAGAAAGATCTGTCTTTTTTGTTCATGGCTCCAGTCTCTGGCTTTAAGTATCCACAGATGGGGCCACATTCAGAATTAGGTATAGCCAGGGCTTTTTTGTGGGAAAAGAGGTGGTGGAACTCAGTGGGTTGCCCTCGGAGAAAATGGTCACATGGCCGGTGGCCCCGCCCCCTGATCTGCTGAGTGGCACGGAGGGCAATCTAAACTCCCCTCTGTCTGGAGATCAGGGGGGCGGGGCCACCAGCCATGTGACCATTTTCAAGAGGTTCTGGAACTCCGTTCCACCGCATTCCCGCTGAAAAAAAGCCCTGGGTATAGCAATTACTAAGATAAGTGACTCCGGAGGAATTTGCTATGTGTAACACACTGCAAGTTGTGCAGCTCCCATTGTGTGGGTAGGTTGTGCAGCAGATCTTCAGGACAGATTGTACCCAAAGAGTTCACACACACTGACTCACTCCAAAGGAGAGCGTTGCGAGATTCAGGTCTTGTTTTCGACTTTCCTTTAAGAACATAAAACACAAGTCTCTCTGGTTCTGCTGTATTTTTATTCAACAAAAGTGAGAAATGGAGAGATAAAAAAAATGTAATAAACTTTCCCCCTCAGCATAAAATCCAAAGAACAGCTCAATAAATTGGGTTTCAAAAGGAAACTGGCACTCGTACATTACGCCCGTTCTCCTCCAGACAACACGCAGCTGAGCCTTGGTACTTTTAGAAGTGGACGTATGTGAACACGCCGAACCAGGAAGATAAGATCGGTCATAAAAATCCCTCCACTGCTGTTTCTGTTTCATCAGACTGCGTGTGTGCGGAAAGACAAAAGTCCAACAGTCTATCACATCCTTAGTGTGACTAAGGAAGTGAATACAGGCCTAAATGATAACAAAGCGCACAGTTTCTTTCATGGAAGGGGCAAGAGTCAAATTTCACCTCCGCCCCAGAAGGGACTCTTAGAGCCAAGCTACAAGTGACGCCTGACACAGATTGAACACTTGTCAGCTTCCCTCAAGTTTTGATGGGAAATGTAGGCATCCTGGTTTTACAGCTTGGCTCTCCATTACAGCTGCAAGACCAGGATGCCTACATTTCCCATCAAAACTTGAGGGAAGCTGGCAAGTGTCCAACCTGTGTCAGGCGTCACTTGTAGCTTGGCTCTTAGAGCCAGTCCATATGATATGGGGGATCTGTGATGAACAATTAAAATAACACACTGTACAACAATGTGTGGATCCCTCCCAGGTAGCCCAATGCATATTTTTTAAAGCAACTGCAAGGGGGTTATATAGACTGGGGCTACAGCACTAGAGAAGGGTCAGCTCTTCGCATTATTGTCCCAGTTGATATCCAACCTTCTGGGTTGCGTGAAACTTGGGTGGAGAAAAAGACAGACAGCCACACTGAGCCTGTCTTTTTCCCACCGGAGCTCAAAGAGAGCCCAAAGAAGGGGCAACTGCAATATGGAACAACCTGTTGGGAAAAGTCAAACCTTTTTCAAGTGACACAGCCCTGATTCGTACCTCCCCCTAGGGTGGGGGTTAGGCTGAATTACTGATTGGATGACCTAGGAGGGATCCATGTTGTTGGAAAATCAAGGAGGTAAACAATTACGCTATTGTTTTGCCCCCAATGGACTGCTCTTAGGTCCCACTGGATAGTTCCCATTTTATGAAAACACCATCTTCCACCAGAGTCAGGGGCGATTTCTTATTTATTGGCAGATACTATTCCAGAAATAACGGTCTCAGTGGTCAAATTCCTGGCAATAATAATTTCACTGAAATGCAAAATCAGTTTCAAGTAAGTTTTAGGTGAGACTCAGCGCGGCCATCCGCATTTAGGCATAGTCAAGTTTTATTTTTCTTATATTTAAATGCTGAATTTTAATTATATGGCCCATTTTTATCTATTTTATAAAATATCCTATTTATTATATATATATTTATCTTATAGATGCTGTACTTTGAAGCTATTCTTATTGAGTAATTGCATATTTGTATTTGATTTTAACTGTATTAAATTATGCTTAAGGCCTATGAAATCATGATGATGAAAAATTACACTAGTGGGGTATCCTATGATGTATGAATCGTATTCTGATCCTGAATCATCAATGCCGTGGATGGTTTGGCCCTTCGAACACTCTTGAGCTCTTTCCCGTATAAGTAGGTAAAACGTAAAGTTAGTCCCTTGGGCAGGCACCGAGTCCTACTGACCCATTGGGGGAAGTTGCATCATGACGTTTTCTTGGCAGACGTTTTGTTACGGGGTGGTTTGCCGTTGCCTTCCCCAGTCATCTACACTTTACCCCCAGGAAACTGGGTACTCATTTTACCGACCTCGGAAGGATGGAAGGCGGAGTCAACCTTGAGCCGGCTACTGGAACCCAGCTTCCGCCAGGATCGAACTCAGGTTGTGAGCAGAGCTTGGGCTGCAGTACTGCAGCTTACTGCTCTGCGCCACGGGGCTCTTACCCATGTAAGTAAATGGTTGTCATTCATTTGTCTAAGGAAATATGCCCAACCCCAGGCACACACACATTGGAGGGGAGGTGCCCTAGATAGGGATCTCACAGGTCTTCTTTCAATATATACTACACCCACTTCCACCCTAGAGGTCTACATGAATTTTATATGTCTGATGTGACACCTAATAATCATAGGAAATGTTCTGTAGTCATGATAATCTTTATGAAAAGTGGGGAGGGGATGAAATTTTATCATTGTACCAACCTCCCTTACTTTGTCTGAGGGTTGGTGGCGCAGAGTGGTAAGCGGCAGTACTGCAGCCCAAGCTCTGCTCACGAACTGAGTTCGATCCTGGAGGAAGCTGGGTTCCAGTAGCCGGCTCAAGGTTGACTCCGCCTTCCATCCTTCCGAGGTCGCTAAAATGAGTACCCAGTTTCCTGGGGGTAAAGTGTAGATGACTGGGGAAGGCAATGGCAAACCACCCCATAACAAAAGTCTGCCAAGAAAACGTCATGATGTGACGTAATGACTCAGTGCTTGCACAGGGGGCCACCTTTACCTTTTACCTTTGTTTTACACAACCGGGATTCAGAGACTATCATTTGAGAGCTGTTCCCCTGATCCAAATCCTAATTGAGACTTCATGGCTAGACTTGTGCATGTTAACGAAGAAGGATAGGATGGCACCGAGCAAGTCCCCATGGAAGCAGGTCACAGAAGGATCTGAAAATAAGATTCAGGTTCTCAAGTTATGAATGACCCACCTAGGACCACAGTAGATGTCACATCCATTTTTATAGAGACGTGGACAAAAAGCCTTTGCAAGCATTTTGGAAGACAAAAACGTATGTAAGATTTAAGCCAATATAGGAGCTCCCAGAAGGGATAACATGACTTTAGTCGAGCTCTGATTTGAATATGTCAGTGGGGGTGATGGAGTCTGTTTCCTTGGCACAAGACATCAAGAATGATAGATGGAAGAAGTGAGGGAATCCCAGAGATTTCTGCCCAAACTGGGAGAAGGCAGAGACTGTTCAGTTCACAGTCAGAAGCCCCTGCTTGTCCAGGTAATCTACGGAGAAACAGAAAGGAGGATCTCGGATCTGATCTGATAAGGAGGGCAAAAGATCCCTGAGCTGTTGGCGAAAAAATAAAATAAAACCGCAAAACAATACTAGGAGACCTACAGTGTCTGACTTAGAAGAATTGGAACTGGAGGTTTATTTAAAAAATAAATATTACTCTTACAGTGCAATCCTAAACAGAGGTATACCCTTCTAAGCCCATTGATTTCACTAAAGACTCCATACAGCCGGGAGTATTTTGCACCACTTCCATTTTATCCAGGGCTTTTTTTCTGGGAAAAGAGGTGGTGGAACTCAGGACCACACAATGACATCACTTTGAGTCAGCTGGTACAAGGGGGGGGGGTAAAGTTTAAATCGCCCTTGGTGAAAATGGGCACATGGCTGGTGGCCCCACCCCCTGATCTCCAGACAGAGGGGAGTTTAGATTGCCCTCTGCGCCATACAGTGCCATGCGGCACGGAGGGCAATCTAAACTCCCCTCTGTCTGGAGATCAGGGGGCGGGGCCACTAGCCATGTGACCATTTTCAAGAGATACCGTAACTCCGTTCCACCGCGTTCCACCTGAAAAAAAAGCCCTGATTTTATCTATCATCTTTCCAAGATTGGTGTGAGGCCATTGAAGTGACTGGGTGGGCCTTTGGCAGCCCAGGATAGTTGTTAAGCTTTCTTGCAGCCCTTTCGACCTGGATAGTGGTGAAGATCTCACTTGGCTTTGAAGTTTAAGCAGTAGCTAGAAAACAACACAAAAGCCCTATCGCCACGCACTGTTGGACCAGGAACCCCCACTGCACTAATTCCTGAAGACATTGTAGCAAAAATGTCTTATAAGGGCCTCTCCGTCCCGTCTGAACTCCCGCCACTCTTCATTCTCAAAAGGCTGAAGTTCGGGCCAGTTTCCCAACATCTCAAGCCACTGTCCCATTGCCCACGCGAAGACGATCACCAAGGAGAATGAGAAAATGGCATGGAACAACGCTGGGAGGCTGCGCAGTAAACCGTGGCGAGTGATGTGAGCTTCATAGTAGTCCAGGAACAAACTACTGACACCATCTTTTTGACTTTTTAAAATGCTGTATAATAATTGTTTGACATATGGCTTGTGACCGCGAAACTGGAACAGCAATTTGGCCTGTCCCCGGGAGTCTTTAGGATTTAAGAGGTACCGAATGGACTTTTGTGCACAAAGGGAAAGTCTTGGTGGTGGTACAGGTACCAAGTTTACAGTGGATGGAAGGGTCAATTCAAAAGAAGAATTGCTGAGGAGAGAGAGAAGGGTGCCGTTGGTTTTCTGCGTGTTTTGGTTGCTGGCCTTGGGTCCACGCTTCTTAACAGCATCTCGTAACCATGGCCGATGGAAGCTCAAGTGGTATTCCCTTCTGATTGCTTGAGGTGCCTGAATTTCTGGTAACCAATACCGAGGGATGTCTGTCTCTCGATAAGCGAGCGAGGGAAGAGAATCCAATGTCATGCTGCTGTTGCCAAACCAGTAGCCCAGACTGGGAAGGGATTTCCGACTGTCGAAGTCTTGAGCTGGAGCGTCAGGTAGGAAAAGCAGAAGCTCGGTTTCGTTCTTCGTAACCGGGATGTGGATTGTGAAGGCAAACCCCGTCCCTTGCGTGACTTCAGCTTGCCCAGAACGAAGTCCCGTCCGCCCTGCTGAAGCCTGCTGTCGGATTCTGTCAGGAGACTTTTGAGCAGTAAGATAAGATGGTATCTGAGCTTCATCCAACAAATGAAGGGTGGATTGTGGATTTGCTGTTTCTTCGCATCTTAACCGGTCTGGCTGTTGAGTGTCGATCATCAAATGACGAGGGCTGTGGAGAGAAAGAAGATCAGCGGGCAAGGTCACCAGCCCAGGGGTTTTGTCAAGAATTGACCTGCTGCTCCTCAGTTGCTTCCTCTGGTTTGATAGCGGGGCTTGGAAGCCCCCCTTGCTCGCCTTCAGGGCCTTGATATTTGACATCTTGGCTGACATGAGATGGGCCCCTCGGGATAACCCGAACACTATCTTGAAGGTGTCCAGAAACGAACACTCCAGATTAGCCCATGCTTGGAACTCTTCTCCGTATAACGGAAGGTTTTGTGTAGCTTCTCCCAAGCACTCCTCGGCAATCGACTGAGAAGTTGCGCTGTCAATGAGGTCATGTTGTGAGATGTCACTGAAGGCTCTTGGGCTCTCCGTATGGTCCAACCGGATACTATTAATTGGATCTGGGTTCAGGCTCACCAGCTGGGTAACAGGAGCAAAGTCAATGATGATAAAGCCGAGAGAGTCTGCCAGCAACCTTCCCGGCACCAGTCCTGTCTCCACTTGTGCATTACCAGGTATCACAACTGCAGTGTTGTCTTGGGAAGCCAGGAGGAAGACAAGCAACACAATCATCGTCAGCTGTTAAAACACAAAGAAAAACGTGTTGTGTTGCAGGAATTCAAAGGCTCTTCTTGTGAGTCTAAAATAAACCGAGTTACTTAGAAGAGTTCCTTCAGTGTAGCTCAGCAAACTATAGTTTGCGGCCTCATGAACAAACCCAGGAGATTCTTAAGTCTTCACATACCCCTTCCCTCTGGGTGCAGCTATCTAATTGTGACATGGCAAACTATGATTTGCTGAAATGAATATCTTATTGTCCATAAAGAGAGAAGCAGGTAGAAGGAAAGGTGATGTTCAGGAATTCAAGGATCCCATGGACATATTCACATAGCAGCAAGCCGTGGTTTCCTGCTGTGCTGGAACTGTGCCTCAGTTGTACCTTTTTAAGGAGCAATGCATGCTTTTAAATTATATGTTTTCCAGATCATCTGTAATGAGTTAGAATCACTGCCCAGGCAAGCAGGAAGGGTTGGGAAGAGACTTGGGTCTCTGGGTGATTTTGTTATGGCCTGAGACACATAAAAAAACCGACTGAGTTTTTCTGTGGTCCTTTCCATTCCCACACTCCCTTCCCAAGGCAAAGCTTTTGAGAACTACAGCTCTCTTCGTCAGATGCATCTCAAAAGCTTATGCTGCAAATAAGTTCTGAAAAGCTTATGTTGCAAATAAGTTGGTTAGGCTTAAAGGTGCTACTGGACTCTTTACTATTTTGCAACTATAGACTAACATGGCTAACTCTTCTAGATCTGTTCCTCCCAAAGTCATGTTAGAAATTTTCATCTCCTTGTTAGGGAGCATGCCGGAAGGTTCTGGCAGGTTTAGACCATAAATGGAAAACCATAATGTTCTGCTTCTTGCTGCCCTACTGAAATGATTTCTAATCTTCCGATCATTCATTGGAATGTCTTCAGAAACACTTTGTCCCTCAGGTCACAGTGACCAAGGTGGTATACATAATCTTAGGACTTGCCTAGTCGGAGACCCCTTCTTTGACACAATTTCAAGAAGCACCAAGATGGGTAGCCGTGTTAGTCTGTCTGCAGCAGTAGAAAAGAGTACGAGACCAGTAGCACCTGTAAAACTAAGAAAATGTGTGGTCAGGTATGAGCTATAAGACTAACAAAATTAGCTCATGCCCTACCACAAACCCTACCACAAATTTTGTTAGTCTTAGACGTGCTACTAGACTCTTGCTGTTTTCTACTGCCAAGAGAAGTCCCAACCAATTTCAAATGCCCCTAATCTTGCAGCCTGGCTCCAATTAACTGTTTATTTAATTTATTCAGACCCCACCTTTCTCTTCCACAGGACCCAAGGTGGTATACATAATTCTCCTCTCCTCCATTTTATCCCCAGAGCAACCCTGTGAGGTAGGTTTGGCTGAGAGTGTATGACTGCCCCAAGGTCTTTATCTACAACAGAGGTCTATTTACAACTTTAAGTTAGGAGAGTACCCGATTCCGGCGTGCAGTGTCGCAGCCTCATCAAGATATCCTCTGTGGCAAAGAATTGCTTCACAATGCTAAAATTGTTTCCTTGCCAAGGGAATCTCACTTGCTGAGAGAGAAACCAGGTCTACAGTTTCAGAGAAACAGCAAGGTTGATGAAAGTCAGCAGTCATACAGATTACAATGTATAAACAGGGGAAGGCTTTGATCCACAATTTTAGTCAAAGAACTGATTCAGTGATGTCATGTTGGTGTAACCGGAGAGAGCCAGTTTGGTGCAGTGGTTAAGAGCGGCAGGACTGTAATCTGGAGAACCGGGTTTGATTCCCCACTCCTCTGCTTGAAGCCAGCTGGTTGACCTTGGGTCTGCCACAGCTCTCTCAGAGCTCTCTCAGCCCCACCCATCTTACAGGGTGACTGTTGTGGGGATAATAATAACATACTTTGTAAACCGCTCTGAATGGACGTTACGTTATCCATAAGGGTGGTATATAAATCGAATGTTGTTGTTATTAATTTGGGAATGGCCAAACTTGAGTCTGACACTTAGAATCTGTAACTGACTCCAAACCAGTTCTCACTGTGGGCCAAGCTACAAGTGACAAATGACATTTGAACAGCAAGTGTATTTCTCCCTGTTCACTTGCCCTCCACTCAATCCACTTGCTGTTCAAGTGTCATTCATCACTTGTAGCTTGGCCCTCAGATGTCCACATACTTGCTCTCAAGCATACTTATACATGCTCCTTTATAACACTCAGATGCAAGATACAAACCTTTCCAAGTCACGGCAGTGTGATGGAAGTATGATCTAGTGGTTAGAGTGGGATACCTACGTTAAAATTCCTACCCTATGATGAATGTCACTGGGTTACGTTCTTTCTCTTGACTTAGCCTCCTTCACAGGGTTGTTGGGATAAAATGGGAGGAGAGTCATATATGCTGCCTGAGCTTTTTAGAGGAAGGGTGCGGTAAAAATACAAAGGCAGATACTAAAGAGTTTAGAGACACCTTAAAGATTCTTGATTAATTTTGCTGCGACCGATTAATGTAGCTACCCGTCTGAAATAGACACTGTGTTTGAATGCTAAAGAACTATGTGCCAAATTTTAGCACTTGCGTATCTTTCAGAGTTGAGTCAAAGGGCCAAGCTACAAGTAACGAATGACACTTGAACAGCAAGTGTATTTCTCCCTGTTCGCTTGCCCTCCACTCAATCCACTTGCTGTTCAAGTGTCAATCGTCACTTGTAGCTTGGCCCAAAGAGTGCTTTATACAGTGGGCAGGGAAATCCTCCATATATAATTAATGTGGGTAGAAGACTTGGACTGTTCTCACTTGTGAATAATCTGAGCTGCACCCCATAGCTGTAAGTCTCCCAAACACTTGCAGATTGCAAGACTGTGACATCTAGCTCATTTCCCCCATGATATAAAGACTGGGGGCTTTCTGGGGTTGTAATCCTGTGTCCGGATTGTACCACTTCTAGTGGTTTGGAGGGGGAAAGGACTAACATGACAGAATGTTCTTCCCATGGCAAAAAGTCCTTGCAGATAGAAAACTAGCTAATCAGGGGGAAAGCTCAGCTATAACCTTTCACCCCGACAGCTAGCTTAGTGGATACGAGGATTCTTTTTGTATGAGAAGTGCATCCAGATATGAATCGTGCACCCTGCTGTACAGTCCAGACAGTCAGCTAACTGCCTGAGAGAGAAATGGACCATAGCCAACTGCCTGTCGGCTTCTTGTCTTGACACAGCATGCCAGAGGGGAAGAGTTGGCACATGAAAGAGGCTTTGGGGATGCTCAGAAAGAGCAAAGATTACGCTAGGAGTCTTTCTTTGGATGGATGCTTGTTCTTTGCTTCAAACTATCATATTTTTATCCCGCCCTTCCAGAAACTCAGGGAGGGATTCTTGCTCCCCCCCGCCCCTTCTGGCATACAACTTGAATAAATTATAACACCAAGATGAAACTTTTCTTTCATCACCTTCTGCAGGC
The DNA here is from genome assembly GCF_028583425.1 of Eublepharis macularius. Taxonomy (NCBI): domain Eukaryota; kingdom Metazoa; phylum Chordata; class Lepidosauria; order Squamata; family Eublepharidae; genus Eublepharis; species Eublepharis macularius. Next base: position 6,833,311 of record NC_072798.1, read on the forward strand.
AAAGTTAGACGAAGACCTCGGAGACACACTGGATGACCTTGGACTTGTCACACACTCTCAGTTCAGCCTCCCTCGCAGGCTTGTTGTGAGGAGGAAATGGAGGAGGGGATGGGGCCATGTTTGCTGCCTCGCAGGGCAGGATAAAAGAAGGGCAGGATAAAAAGGAAGTCAAGGAGCAAACGTGGTGTAGTGGTTAGAGTAGGATCTGGGAGCCCCAGGTTCGAATCCCCACGCTGCCATGGAAGCTTGCTGGGAGGGCCTTGGGCCACACTCTCAGCCTACCTAGCTCACAAGGTGGTTGTGAGGATGAGATGGAGAGAGGAGAACAATGCACACCGCCTTGGTTCCCCATGGTGGAATAAGGTGGGCTATAAATGAAGTAAATAAATGAAACAAATTTGGTTATATACAGACTTGCACAGGCGCTGAGGTGTTAGAAAAGTAGCAATGTGAGTACACCTACGAAACTCCCCAGTTATTGTTATGATTATCTTCATTTATACACATTTTTCTTCCCAATGGAGACCCAGTGAGACTTAAAACATTCTCCCCGGTCTCCATTTTATCTTCAGAGCAGCCCTATAAGGTGGGTTAGGTGAAGAGTGCACAAGTGGCTAAGGTCACTCAATAAAGGTTTTTGTATTGTAGGGAGGGGCTCTCAGATGCTTCGCTAATGAGTTAAGGAGCATAAACTTCACCACCGTGTTGCCTTCCGTACTACCTGTTGTCTTAAATATGTGCTCCTATGAGCTACCCGTGCTTCATGTGGTCTAATGCCAGCCCTAGAATTACTTATGTTCTGTTTCAGCAATTCTTCAACTCTGTACTGGATTCTTACTAATGCTATGTCTTTGTAAAATTGTGTTTATTTACTCTAAGGCATTGATTATGGAAATATCCTTGAAACTGACTGTACTAATCTTACACTGTGTAATGTGCCTTGAGTCTCATTGAGAAAGGTGGATTATACATGACACTAATAATGATGATGATGATGGTGATGATAGGTCTTTTTGACATAACACCTACAGAACTGAAAAAAAAACGGCGCTACTTGGAACAGTGTACATTTTACACCGATACCTGGCTGATACTTAGGTCTCGGGTGGAAACTGGTATCAGCTCAGCAAAGCCAATCGATGATAACATGTGATCTCTATTTATTATTGATTGTGTTGTGTGTAATTTGAATAATAACAACAACAACAATAAAAAACAAACAACTTCCTTGGCAGAGAGGGGATTTGAACCTGGGTGTCTGAGATCCTAGTATGTTATCCTAACTACTACACCAAGTTGGCTCCCACATGTAAAAGATTCTTATTTATTTATTTAGTTGGTTAGTTAGTTGGTTAGTAATTTAGTTAGCTAGCTAGTTAACTAGCTAGCTGGATTTATATCCTGCTGTCCCCACAAGCGGGTTCAGGGTGGGTCACAACATCATAAAAACCGCAGTTTAAAATACAATAAATAACAGCTAAAATAATTAAAAAATAAAATCAACAGATCTCATTAGACAAGATCTCAATCAGACAAGATCTCTCCTGTCTTTGGGATAGTTGCCTCTGGCTAATGTGAGCACATAAAGATCTCATAATAGGCTGGTTTCTCAACTTGACCCCAGCTGTTGTACTTTTATAATAATAATAATAATAACAACAGCAGTAATACATTGTTATCTGCAGGCTTTAGGCAATACAAAAAAAATTAGGAAGAAAGATTAGCTGAGTGGCTGTTCACTAAAATTAAGAAGGGAGACGTGGAGTGTCACCCAAAAATATGGGGAGGCGGCATTCCCCGCATGCTTAACTCCTGACGTGTTCTTTTGGGAGGGCACCATAATAAAGATAAGGGCATGCAAGGAAAAGCCCGGCTGCTCCCAGCAGGGCTGCCAACTTTTAAAATGTGGCCCTGCTCCTGTGCTCTTTGGTTTCCAGACAATCACAGGTACAATTTTGCCAATTCCTTGCAGATTAAACAACCACACAGCAGCAAGGCAGGGTTGTGTCCACCCGCACCCCGATCCACTGGCCAACCTTGTCTCTGGTGGGCTCTCAACTTTTGATCTGCTTCACGGACTGTGAGAATAAATGAAATTCACAATGCTAAAGCTCGCTATATGTTGAAGTGCTACTGAAACCATTGTATAGGTAAAAACTGTTTCAGCTTCAATTGCACTTTTTTTTTAAAATCCAACTCATTGCCAAACAGCCAGCCGATCCTAAACACGCTTACTTGGAAGTAAGACTTAGGTCAAGTGCCTTTAAGCATGCCTAGACTGCAGTGCAGGCAGCCTTCCTAAAAAAAAGCCCCATGAACTGGGGGTGTGCATGTTACTTCCAAGGAAATGCGAAGTATCAGCCTGTAGGTTTACCTGGGAGCAAGTCCCATGGGACACGAGGAGACTTATTTCTGAGCAAAGGTGCAAGAGACATCGGGGAACGCAAAGGGCCAGCCCCGTTTTACCAACTGGACATTACAACCCTATGCGGAGTTGTTCCAATCTAGTCCACCGATTTCAGAGTAGAGTAACTTTGTAGGGGTTTGCTCTGTTAGAACCCGTTCCATTTTTTAAAAAAATCCATTTGCTCAGCAACTGGGGTAGGTTCAAGCCTTTTACAATCTAGCAGCAGATTATCATTCCTCCCATTCTGACAAACGTGCTTCGCAAACACGTGTCTGCATGTTCTGAGAAGGGAAACCCCCGAGGTTGTGCTCTGCGTGGTGGAATATGGAACAGGGACAGACAGACGGTGCAGCCAAACCAGTTTTCTTAAATAAAAAAAAAAAACTGTGGTTGTGTGCATGCAAAAAAATGCAAATGGTTAAAAAAACACCCGTTCAGACGTTGGGGGTTTTGAGCATGAAACGGCTGAAGTTCTGCACTGCGTGGGAACAGAGGCAGGCAAACTCCGGGAGAGGTCTCAGGCAGTGCAAACTTCGGCAGAGTTGCTCCAATCTATGCCCACTGAAGTCAGGCTTAGATTGGAGTGACCGGTTTTCTTTTTTCCCAAAACGAAAAACTGCGGTCGTGTGCACGCAAAAAAAACACGCGCGCGGCAAGAAAACTCCGTTCAGACGTGGGAGCTCCCCGCGAATCGGTCCCATCGACGCGGATTTCCCCTCCCGCCACACACGTGTTTGCTCAGTCCCGTTTCACATACCTGATTATAGGGGCAGGAAAGCAGCGACTGGAGCCCGAGAGTAGCCGAAAGTGCCCGGGCAGGTGGGTGCTGGCAGCGTGGGAATGAATGGGCGGAGAAGGAGGGTCGTCGGAAGAGGCTGCAGGCGGGAGGCGGTGGCTCAAACGGGGGCCGGATCGGACTGGTCAGCGCCAGGTAGCCTTGGGGCCAACCCAGCCTGGGCGGGTTTACGCCCCTTTAGCCCAGTGGGACTTGTTCCCAAGTAAGTCGAGGGAGGGGGTTGGTCCCTTGGAGGAGAATGGCTGGGAATGCGTTATGCCTGACTGGAGCCTCCATAGCCGCAGGCAGTATACCTCTGGGTTGCAGCAGCTTCCTTAGGAGAGTTTGGGTTTGAACCTGGGACTGGGTCCAAAGGAAGCTTGGAGGAGAATTTTGAAGATGGTTGGTCTGCAGTTGGACTAGGGTCGCCAGCCTCCAAGTAGTGGCTGGAGATTTCCCGGAATTACAACTGGTTTCCAGGCCACAGAGATCAGGTCACCTTGAGAAAATGGCTACTTTTGGGGGGTGGACTCTATGGAATTCTGCCATGTCAAGGTCCTTTCCCTCCCCAAACCCCACTTTCTCCAGGTTTCACCCCCCAGATCTCCAGGAATTTCCCTAGTTGGAGCCGGCAACCCTAAGTAGGACCGCAGGATCTGAGTCCAGTGGCACCTAGGGTTGCCAGCTCTAAGTGGGGGATTCCTGGAGATTCGGGGGTGCAACCTGGGGTAGCGGGGTTTAGGGAGGGGAGGGTATAATGGCCGTAGAGTCCACCTCCCAAAGTAGCCATTTTCTCTAGGGGAACTCATCCCTGTGGCCTGGAGGTGAGCTGTAATTTGGGCATATCTCCAGGCCCCACCTGAAGGTTGGCAACTCTAGTGGCACCTTAGAGACCAACAATATTTTCAAAGTGTAAGCTTTCAAAGATTCTGAAGAAAGGATCTGTGACTCTGGAAAGCTTACACCTTAAAAATCTTGTTGTTCTCTAAGGTGCCACTGGATTCAAATCTTGGAGGGAAATGGCTATTACCCATTATGCCTGTATAGAGCCTCCATGTCCACAGGCAGTATACCTCTGGATTGCAGCAGCGATTGGAAGTGCAAAGCCAGGCTTCCATAAGAGACTGGGGTTTTGACCCTGTGCCTCTTCCTGGAACATTCTTATTCTGTTCCCCATCTTCCTGGAACACTCTTATTTTTCCCCCGTTCATATCTCACCTTTCCACCCAGTGAGGAACCAAAGCAGCACACATTGTTCTCCCCTCCTCTAGTTGATCCTCACAACAGCCTTGTGAGGTAGGTAAGGCCAAGAGGGTACAACTGACCCAAGTTCTAGTATCTGAAGAAGGGTGCTTGGACTCTCAAAAGCTTATACCCTTAAAATCTTGTTGGTCTTTAAGCTGCTATTGGATTCAAATCTTGCTGACTGATCCAAGGTCACCCAGCAGGCTTCCATGGGAGAGTAGGGATTTGAATCTGGGTCTCCTAGGTCCTATTCTAACACTGTAGTCACTACACCATGCTGGGTCTCTTAACCGCTACACCTCACTGAGTCAATAGGATCTTAAATCCATGCTATAGGACTTTTGTCTATTGTTAATGAAAGTTGGAGGGCTATTGGGCTGATTCCGCACATGTTGGATAATGCACTTTCAATGCACTTTATCAGTTGTTTGAGGTGGATTTTTTGTTCTGCACACAAAAAAATCCGTTCCAAATGATCTATAAAGAGGATTGGAAGTGCGTTATCCAACGTGTGCGGAATCACTCTTGGATCCAACCTGTGGAGGCAAAGCCATTAATGACTATTAACCATAATGGCTAAATGGAGCCTCCATGTTCAGATGCAGTGTAGCTTTTAAAAGTAGTTGTTGTGGGGTAGCCTGCATGCCCTGCCTGTATGCCTTGCAGGGGCTCTTAGTTAGCCTCTATGAAAAATAGGATGCTAAGCCTTCTGGTGCAGCTTGACTCTTCTTAAGAGGTGGTTGGAAATGTTTGGGGAGGCGCTCGCCACCCTTGGCATCTTTGGTGTTCAGTGTGAAACCTGAACTTTTCCAGATCTCAGCAAAGAAAGAGCAAGAGAAAAAGTCCACTGGCACCTTATAGACTATTGCGTTGTGCATCACCTTGGCTTTTGTGAAGGGTTCTTATAGGGTGCAGATAATCTCTTCTTTAGTTTTGCTGGTGCAGATTAACAGAATTCTGTAAAAAAATTACAGTTGGCGAGGGAAGCTCCATCACAAAACTGGAAAATGAAAATTATTTGCCGATTTGACAGACCTCAGCAAATTCTGGCGAGGCTGTAGCTCCTTGCAGAAAGCAGCTGTATCTTTTACAGTGCAATCCTAAATACTCCAGTCCAAGCTCTTTGATTTCAGTGGGCTTAAACTGGAGTATTTCTTCTTAGGAATTCGCTGTCAATGTGTTTCCTGGGGGTAGGTCACACCCGTCCTGATTGTATCGCTTTACTTTTCCTACTAGATCTTGGATTTTCTTTTAAAGGACGCACACAGAAGGTACCGATCTGGGATAGCTGGGGTGTGTTTGTGTCTTCTGACCACACCTTGTGATAACATTCTCTCCCTCTCTTCTTCCCACCTACCCCTCCCCTTAGTCTTAACAGGCTTAAATCTTTCCTGACCAAATCAGCGCAACTGAACAATACAATACTTATCTTGGGCTTTGTGACAGAGAACACTGGACTGTATTCCCCTTCCTTTTTGCCTTATGCATCTAGTTCCAAATGCCTTTGAGATTTTCAACCTGGCATATGCTTTAAAAATTTCATATCATTTAGATCTGAAATGAAAAAGGAAGGGGCAGTTTTTGTTTATTTCCACACACCAAGCAAGTTTTTAAAAATACATTAAAAAAACACACTGAGTAAACTTTCCAAACCCTTCTTTTTTTACCCATATGGCATCCTCTTTGTCTTCAGAATCACAGAATGCAAATATTTTAATAGTAACAGGAGTTTGAAAGTCTTCTCATACGTTACGTAAAATATTCTGATGAACGAAGCTCTGACTCAGAGGCTCAGACCCTGGAAATTTAGTAGGTCTTTAAGGTGCTACTGGGCCCAAATCTTGCAATAAATACACTCGTGTTCATTAGGACTAGATCAGCGCAGCAGGCTTGCATTGCAAGAAGATAAATTGAGGTGCTTGTTCACACAAGACTCTGGCTGAAGCAGACTGCTGAAGCCTGATTATTATCAGGAGGTAGGCAAAGCATGTATACTTTGTGCCACTCTGCAGTCACTCCATTAGCTTCGCATCAGTTGTCTCTGTGTTAAGTGCCATCATTGCCTGCATCCTATGGCGACCCTATGAATGAAAGACCTCCAGAACGTCCCATCATTAACAGACTTGCTCAGATCCTGCAAACTGGAGGACGTGGCTTCTTTTATTGAGTCCAGCCATCTCGTTTTAGGTCTTCCTCTTTTCCTACTGCCTTCTGCTTTTCCGGGCATTATTGACTTTTCCAGAGAATCCTGTCTTCTCATGATGTGACCAAAGTACAATAGCCTTCATTTTGTCATTTTCGCTTTTAGGGAGAATTCAGGCTTCATTTGATTTAATACTCACTTATTTGTCTTTTTGGCTGTTTATGGTATCGACAAAACTCTCCTCCAGTGCCACATTTTAGGTGCTACTGAACCCAAATCTTGCTCTTCTCTTACAGACCAACAGGGCTACTCACCTGTAAATGAAATCTTCTGTGTTTCCCAGGCTGATCTATGCTGATCAAGGGTTGGCTGAAGCCGAAGGAGTCATCATAACTTATGACTCGTGCCGTGTGGAATGGATACTTAACGGCCTTTGGTGCCTTTTCTCTCAGCCACTATTGAATGTCTGTTGTGTTGTGCTTGGGGCAGTGGAGCCTAGCGTTACCATCTTCCAGGTGGTGCCAGGAGTTCTTCCAACATTACAACTGATCTCCAGACTACAGAGATCAGTAGAAAATGGGAGCATTGAAAGGTGGATTTTATGGCACCACAACCCTGCTAAACTTCCTCCCCTCCCCAAACTCTGCTCTTTCCTGGCACTGCTCCTGGAGTTGGCAACCTAGAGCCGCTGATGCTTGTTGGCTGAATTGGCATGATGTGACATTGTAATGTGGTGGTGGAGAGTGCCCTCAAGTCATAGCTGACTTACAGCGACCCCTGGTGGGGTTTTCATGGCAAGAGACTAACAGAGGTGGTTTGCCATTGCCTGCCTCTGCAGCCCTTGTCTGTGTTGGAGGTCTCTCATCCAACTGCTGACCAAGGCCGACCCTGCTTAGCTTCTGAGATCTGATGAGATCAGGCTCAGCTGTGCTACTGTTCGGTAGCAAAGAAGCCAACTGCTGTCCACCTTCTACGAAGGAAGAGGAAGTTGTCAGTTCAGTTTGGATCAAAACTACAGAAAGGATTGACGGAAAACTAGGAAAATGCAGGGAAACTTGAGTGTAGGAAGCCCGGGAGCAAGGAAGCTGAAGGAAGAGTGAAGTGCAGGCAAGAAAAAGACATCTGAAGGAAATGGTAGGAATTTAGGGGGGCAGGATTCAATAAAAGGGAATACTGTCAGGAAAGAAGTGGGTAGGTGAAGGAAGAAGCCGAGGCAGGAAGGGTGTTGCCAGGTTTAGAATCGAAACCAGACCTATGAATTTTACTATTTGTAGTTTTTTAGCTGATGGCTTCATACAGTGACTTCTGTGGACCTAGAAGGGTATCATAGCCCTGTGGTGCAGAGTGGTAAGCTGCAGTACTGCAGTCCAAGCTCTGCTCACAACCCAAGTTCGATCCTGGCGGAAGCTGGGTTCAAATAGCTGTCTCAAGCTATGTTATGATGCGACATCCCCCCATGGGTCAGTAATGACATGGTGCTTGCACATGGAACTACCTTTACCTATGGAAGGGTGTAACTCTTTAGGATTGCAATGCTAGTTATCCTTGTACTGTGTCAAGATTGTGGCAACAAAAGAACATCCGCCATAGACATACCCTTTTGTCAGCTGTGAATCGGGACCTGTGAGCTTTTCTAGCAGCTTTTCCACTCCAGCAGGTTTGTCAGGAAATCTCTGAAAAACGTGTAATGTATCATGTAAATATCTTAAGAGCAAATAGCAGGATGAACGATCCAATTAGGAAAGGGGGAGACAATCAGCTCTACGAATATGACTTTGGAATTTTTTTTAAAAAAGACAACCCAGAAATGTCTTAGTAATTAGACTCAGCTGTTCTGAAAGCAGAGGGTGCAGCTTCGCCGCCGTCTCTGAGAACCAGCCGATCTGAATGTAATTCAAAAATGGAGGTGAAATTGATTTTGATCCAGTTTTCTAATTTGGGGTGCTTTATTACCCCCTCCCCCGCTCGCCCAATAGTCCATGGGCCATATTTTTAAGCAAGAAATACGAAATGTGTGTTAAAAATACCTCGCCAGCGATTCAGGAAAAATGTTGCTTCGCTCCTTGAAATGGTACTAGTGGAAATTACCCTCATGAAATTGCAATGTCTGGTTTTGGCCTTTGTGAAACGGAAGACACAAGAGAAACTGAATGGAGCGCTGTGCATTTTTTTTTACTTTTTCACCAAAGTAGTAACGAACAAAAGGAGTCTCGGAGGGGTGGACATGGGACTATGAGATGTCAAAAGCCTTGAGTGTTATTTTCTTGGTTCCTCAATTTCAGGTAGGGTTGCCAACCTCCCGGTGGGGCAAGGAGGTCACACCTTAAAGTCCAACAAGATTTCCAGGGTATAAGTTTTCGAGAGTCAGTGCTCCCTTTGTGAGATACCTTGTGAAAGCACAGAGAGAGAGCTTGACCTTCGAAAGGTTATACCCTGGAGATCTTGTTGGTCTTTAAGATGCTATTAGACTCAAATCTTGCTCTTCTACTGCAGACCAACATGGCTACCCAACTTAAAACAGTCTCCAGACCGCCGAGATCCGTTCCCCTGGAGGAAATGTCTCCTTTGGAGGGTGGACTCTATGGCATTGTATCCCATCGCATTGGGGTCCCTTCACTCCCTAAACTGTGCACTCCCCAGCTTCTGCTCTCAAATAACCAGGAATTTCTTAATTCAATTTCAGGGCTAGCTGTTGTGGCTAAATATAAATCAGATTTATTCTAAGCAATGGGCTCTTTTTACTTGAGAGCTCCATCTCTTTGCTTTTCCAACCTTGTCCTTCCGCCATCCTAGAGATCCTGGCCCCTGGGCAACTCTGGACCTCTTTCTCTGTTGGTTTCAGCTCCGTTGCTAGTCAATCCAGACCTCGTCCAATCCATTGCCCCCCCCATCCCAGCCATAACAAAGCCTCGAGCGCGCGTGTATCTTTTCAGATGAACCACCCTGGATTAAACTAAAGATTCATTTTGTACTTCATTTTGTTGCTTGCCAGATTCCTCTAGAAAGCCCCAAGGCTGGTCATGCAGTCAACAGTGTCACCCCACCCGTTTTAGGCCTCTGCATGTGGAGGCTCCATTTAGATATTTTGGTGTAAGAAGCAGTATCGTATAGTGGTTAGAGCATTGGTCTAATTCTCGGAGACTTGAGTTCAAATCTCCACTCTGTCATCAGACTCATTGGGTGACACTGTGCCCCTCGCTGTCTTAGCCTAACCTACCTCACAGGGTTGTTGTGAAGGTAAAGTGGGGGTGGCGAAAGCTGAGTACAGAAAGGATGGGACAAAGATGGGGCAGACAGTATAGTAGCCTTTGTTTTGCCCTCCCAGTCTAAATTTAGATTCTAAGTTCCTCGAGGGCAAAGATCTGTCTTTTGCTGCTGCTACTACGTGAAATGCCATGTGCAGAAATTGCACTGTTGAGAGAATAAGTGATTGTTATTTTGAGGGATGGAGGTAGGTAAATGCTTGTGCCAAATAGACATTTCATGGTTACCAGCAGGGGTCATTTCTCAGAAAAAGAGCTGGAGGAACTCATTAGCATAAACTATTAGCATAACTCATTAGCATATGCCATGCCCCTTGCCATCACTGGAAGTGTGTCATTAACTTAACTGATTTGCATATGCCACACCCCCTGACATCCACCTAGCCTGGCTGTTTTGGATACAATCCTGGCCATTCAGGGCTGAAATTGGGCCCAAAATGGCAAAAAGGGGATGAAAATGGCCGAAAAGGGGCCCCAAATGGTCAGGATCGGGACACTGCTGAGTGGGAGAGTGATCCACCACCTGTCAGAGCCCCGCTCCAGGCCGTTTTGGCCCCAATTCAGGCTGAAATGGGCCCAAAATGGCCGAGGGTCAGGTGGGCGGGTGACCTCTTTGGGGAACTGCCGGAACTGCGTTCCTGCACGTTTCTCCTTGAAATGAGCCCTGGTTACCAGAAACTGGTACATCGGATGGGAAACGTTGCTCACGGATCTGTTAAATAGGCACTCTTGAAAAATGCACAGATGTTGGTCGGGCTGCCCAAAAGTTTCCCTAATTTTGTACTTTGAGTTACTGGATGAGATAACCCTCGAATCAATCTCCAGTGATAACTCCTGATTATACATTCCCACTTGCTCTCTTGGCTACCCTTTGCGGCCGAGTGCCCCCGTATTCCTGAAAACAAGGCCTTTCCCCACCTCCACTAAATGCCTGCCTGTGCAAAGCACCCATAATTATAATCATAATGCATTTAAATTGTCCCCTTATAATAGGAAACATGATGCATGGCTCTGTCCGGAGAGGAAGGATTAATTAGCTCTCCATTACACAGCTTGAACAATCGTTTACCTCAAATAAGAAGACACAATGAAATATTTTTCACACCACGCCCCCTTACACCTCTTGATAATAAAAAATGAGGCCTCTTGACAAGAGGGTCACTCAGAAATCAAGTTGCAACTCTGTGCTATTTGTTCACAAGCAGCTCACGTTCCATTCATCAGACGGTAACGGCATTAATAACGCAGAGGGGATAATGACGGAGATGAATTTTGTACCGATGCAGAGGGTTGGCACCCGTGCCGATTGAGTTAGAGAAATGACTCCCTCCTCCCTGGATATTTCCAGGTGTAACCTTCCTCCCGTAATGTGGCAAGCACCCCGGTTGATTTATTGATGGAGCTGACCAATTTTTATAATTAAAATTGATTTTCAGCTTGAGCTTTGCAGATAGACCGATTTATTTAGAAAGTCGGGGTGAGATCTGCAAGGGCGACAGGGAGGGGGGAAAAGGCAGAGAGAGGATGTGGGAGGGCTGCACTTGAGCCTTTTAGGGAGAAAAGGAAACCCTTTTGTAGTCTGGAGATCAGTGGTAATTCCAGGATATCTCCAGCCCACACTGGAGATCGGCACCCCAAGTCTGTCCCATGTCCTGTCGATCGGATATTCACTTGGAGTTCCGTGTTGGAACTTGATTCCCAGATGTGTGGGGCCCAATTTAGTTTGGGACTGTGTGGCTTGAGGACAGGGAGTTTGCCCCCCACCGTGCCCCTGGTGCCATATTCCTGACCCGAAATGGCCCCAGAGAACGACTATTTCCCCCCTATGTGGAAGATTACTTATTTGTTTGTTTGTTTAATGCATTTATTAGCTGCCTTTCAACCTTGCAGAACCTCAAGGCAACTTACAAGATAAATACAATTATAAAAATACACTTTAAACCCATACAGTTCAAGATTGCCAGTAACTACAGAAAACCAAGATAAAATAGTACTGTCCTAAATAGTACTGTCTTCAGCTGCCTTCTAAAAATCGACAAGTAAGGGAGCTAGGCACCCTGACCTGGATAGCCCAGGTGAGCCCGATCTCAGAAACTAAGCAGGGTTAGCTTTGGTTAGTAATTGGATTGGAGTAGAGATGGGCACGAACTGAAATACGAACCAAAGTTTGGCACGAACCAGGCCAGTTTGTGGTTTGCGAACCGGCGGTTCGTCAGAGGCCATTTCTGACGAACCGCCACAAATTTTAGGGCTGTTCATTTGGTTTATTTTTTAGTTCATCACTGCAGACAGCTTGGTGCCGAACAGTTTCCTAAGCAACGGGATGGGCTTTCTGCAGACCTTCTGCTGACCTGGAAGTGACCTTCTGCTGGCCCGGAAGTGACGTTTTCATGAACCAAACAAACCGGTTCGTGAACCAGGGCAGGTTCGTGAAAGTTCATGGTTCGTGAAATGTGATGAACCACGAACTGCATGGTTCATTTTTTTTCTGGTTTGTGCCCATCTCTAGATGGGAGACTTCCAAGGAAGACCAGGTTTGCAGAGGCAGGCAATGGCAAACCTCCTCTGTTAGTCTCTTGCCATGAAAACCCCACTAGGGGTTGCCATAAGTCAGCTGTGACTTGAGGGCACTCTTTACCACCAAGGGAGCTAGGCACACTTTCCTGGGGAGGTTGTTCTATAATCGTGGGACCACCACCGAAAAGGCCCTCTCTCATGTACCCACCAAACAAGTTTCTTTGGGACAGTCAGGAGGGCTTCTCTCTGTGATCTTAATTCCGGGCAGGAACATATGGGAAAAGATGGTCTTTCAAATACTTACATGTACTGATGGGTTACGCATGTGTTTCCCGAGCAGGGCAAAATAGAAGCTCCCTGTGGCTATTTCAGTTCAGGGCAATGGTGCAGCGTGGGGGAAAGCTTAAGCCCCGTCTCCTCATGTGCCATGGGTGCTCTTGACCTGAATTGGGCCTCAGTGTGCCCAGAAATTTAATTTCAGCACAGAGCTCCCAATTAGAATCTGGTTGACAGGGCCTGCGACAGACCTATGGTTGCCAAGTCCCAGCTGGGAAATTTCTGGTGATTTTATGGAATAGCAGAGTTTAGGAGAAAAGCAAGCTCAGCAAGGATATGATCGAGATGTTATAGAGTGTGCCCTCAGGTGTTGCTGTTTCCCCCAGGGGAACTGATCTCTGGAGTCCGGAGAACCAGTGGTAATTCTGAGAGAACTTCAGGCCGCCCTGGAGGTTGGCAACCCTATATCAAAAATGTACCTGAGGGGCCACTCTATATGTTGAGTAAAAGCATCTTTTTATGGTCTAGGGCATAGAGCTGTCTGGCACAACACCAGAATCCCTCGTTTATGGCAGGCTGAGTATACAGACACACGACGGAGAGATTTGATGTTTGAAATAAAACTTGATTGGCTTTATTCACAGGACTTCACTCGGAGACCGTGAAGGGAGATCAAGTTCAGCCGTTGCTGAATGGATATCCTCGGTTCCACAAAATCATTCATGTCAGTTTTTCGACTGACACAGCGGTTTCCTTCCTGGATCTTAAAATATATAGCAACTGTCTCTGGGTCCACGGACTGCGGCAGTTGTTTCCTTGCCAATATAGGCAGGCCCCGTGAATCTAAATGCTTCCATTCAGGATTCGCCTGGAGTCAGCAATGGGTTATGTTGAACTGAGGTCACGCTGGCAACTGACTGGCTTTATATTGCAGTTTAATAGAATCATAGAGTTGGAAGGCACCTCTGGGGTCATCTAGTCTGACCCCCTGCACAATGCAGGAAATTCACAGTTACCTCCCCCCCTACACCTCCAGTAACCCCTGCTCCATGCCCGGAAGATGGCAAAAACCCTGGCCAAACTGTATTAAACTCAGATCAATATATGATAGGGAAGTCCTAGCCGGAATAGATCGCCGGCACCTGGAATAACAGTGTGGCTGTGAAAAAGAGTTGTGATCCTAGAAGTCTCTGTTTCAGGTCTTTTTCTGCCTCAGAATTGCTACCCGGCTTTAGGCAAGCCGTTCGCCTTTATCTCGAGTCTGCAATGTGGAGGCAATCTACAGGGTTACTTTACAGGGCTGTTAAAAAGATTCCAACAAGTTCATGAGGGTGAAGCACATTGAACACTGAAAGCAAAAAGAAGTGGTTAGAATGTCGGAGTAGGATCTGGGAGACCCGGGTTCAAATCCTCCCTCAATGAGCGACCTGGGGCCAGTCATTCTCTCTCAGCCTGAACTACCTAATGGGGTTGTTGTTCCCAAAACAGTTTGTCAACATCATGTGCCTCCTTGTTGAAGCATGAACCGTTGCTGTGGAAGGTGACCAGATGAGAAGAAAGTAAGGTTGCCAACTTCCAGGAGGAACCTGAAGATCTCCCAGAATTAAAACTGGTCTCTGGATAACAGAGATCAGCCCCATGAAGATAATGGCAGCTTTGGAGGGAGGACATCATGGCCTTAGACCCCACTGAGGTCCCTCACCTCCCTACCCTTTCCAGTGCCAGTCCCTCAAATCTGCAGGAATTTCCCATCCTAGAGCTGGCAACCCCTAGCTGGCTCTTTACTTGGCCGCTGCTAAATGGTCCAGAAGCCAGAGACCCACCCAAATACCTGTCTGAAAGTGCTTGGATGGGTATGAAAACTGGTAAAGAACATGTTTCTCGCTACTCCTCACAGATATAACAAAAAAAACAACTGCACTTCTCTATCACTCTTCTAGACAGATTAGTGCCTCACCTAGAGCAGTGAACAAGTTATTGTTGTTATTATCCCCACAATACAGCTGGAGAGCTGGGGCTGAGAGGAGGGGCTGACCCAAGGCCCCCCACTGAGCTCAAGGCAGGAGTGGGATTCGAACCAGCAGAGTGCTGATTTGCAGCCAAACCACTTAACCACTGTGCTGCAGCGGTGGTCAACCTAGGGTTGCAGGTTCCCCCCGGTAACTGGTGGAGGAGAACTGACTGATACTTAGAGCTGGTGGTGGTAGAGAGTGCCATCAAGTCATAGCCAATTTATGGCCACCTCTGGTAGGGTTTTTGAGGCAAAAGGTGAACAGAGGTGGCTTGCCATTACCTGCCTCTGCAACCCTGGTCTTCTTTGGCAGTCTCCCATCCAATTATTAACCAAGGCCAACTCTGCATAGCTTCTAAGATCTGACAAGATCAGGCTTGCCTGGGCTATCCAGATCAGGGAAACCAGTACCTACTGACGTTATATTGTTCATGTGTGCACTTTGCACGCATGTGCTCCTAGCAGGGCTCATTTTGAGGGGGAATGCACAGGAACGCAGTTCCGGTAGTTCTCCAAAGAGGTCACATGTCAGGTGGCCCCACCCACCTGATTTTTGGCCATTTTGGGCCCATTGTGGCCTGGATTGGGGCCAAAACAGCCAGGAGTGGTGATGTCAGGGGGTGTGGCATATGCAAACCAGTTATGCTAATGACAGACTTCTGATGATGTCAAGGGGTGTGGCATATGTTAATGAGTTATGTTAATGAGTTATGCTAATGAGTTCCTGCAGCTCTTTTTCTACGAAATGGCCCCTGGCTCCTAGCCTCTACACGATGACATTACTTCAGGAAATGATGTCACCATGCTTCCTGGAAGTGATGTCGTCATGTTGTGTGCTTGCCCGGGTTGCCTGCAGTGGTTGCCCGTACTCAACCACTGCTGGGCTGCACCACTGAGATCCAGTTTGGTGTAGTGGTTACAGTCCTGGCGTAGGATCTTAGATAATAGTTGAAATCTCTCTGACAAGAAGTTTATTGGATAGCCAGTTATGTTGGTAGGGTTGCTATCTTGGGCTGGGGCAATTCCAGGGGACTGGGGGAAGAGCATGGCAGGGTGGACTTTGGGGAGATGAGGGGCATCAGCAGGGCGTAGTGCCATAGAATTTACTCTCTGAAGCTGCATAATAAAGTGGGTTAGTCTTAAAGGTGCTAGTGGACTCTTCACTAATTTCCTACTGGGGAACTGATCACTGTGGCCTGGAGATCCATTGTCATTCCAGGAGAACTCAAGGCCCCACCTGGAGGCTGGCAACCTTATAGCCTGGCCTACCTTGCTGGTTTGTTGTGACGAGGAAGGGAGAAGCCTGTATGTTGCTCTGAAATCCTTGGAGGAAGGGAGTGACATAAAATATACTGCATAAACACAGGCAGAGAGTATTTTTTTAAAAAAATTGGGGAGATTCTTTTTCCTGAGCAGTTCAGGGCAGTGCAAGCTCTTTGGCCCATTTCTGCTTTATCTTCACAACAACCGTGTGAGGTGGGTTGGCTGAGAGAAATTGGCTGGCCCTGGCCCACCCACTGGGCTTCATGGCAGACAGGGGTCTGGAACAAGATCCGACATGAAGATTGCTGGGTGAGGTAAGACGCATCACTCCCTCTCTCGGCTTGACCTGCCTCACAGGATTGTTGTGAAGTTACAGTGAGGAAAGGGGATCCATGTAAACTGGGCTGAGCTGAGCTCATTGGAGGAACACTGGATAAAAAAAAAACTCTATTGATTTCAGGTTGCAGACTTCCCTGTTCCTCCATACTAAAATATGTCCTTGCGTGTAAGTCCAGTATCACAGAGAAGGCATCTAACCGAACCTTCTTCCAGAAGTTGTAGTTTTCAAAGCAAATAATTGTTTGTTGTGTTGAGCATTCCATCATGTGACTTCAGAGCAGGGGGAAAAAAGACCTTCATGAGGTCAAGGACCTTAAATGAGTTGGGATAATGCGCAACTTGGTTCAGACCGAAAGGAAGAGATCACAATTACAAACTTTCTTTGGTTTCCCTTAGCTACCGTCTGGGAAGCTCAAACAGTCGTTTTCTTGAATTAGAGCCTTGTGCTGATAAACTTTAACAACCTCAGCGCTAGTCTAAACATCTCGAATTCTTTTTCCATAGAAAGTTGCTGGGGCTGGGAGAAGAGAAACGGAGAGTCGAGTCGTTCCCAGCCGGTGCATTTGTGCTGCTTGACGGTTGCTGAGCTCTGCATCCAATTAAATTCTGACGCTGTTTATGGAAACATAAAATAGGTAGAAAGGGTAGCTTTAATGGCTGAATAGAAATGTTATATGAGCAAACAGGTTTGGACTGGTGAAGAATTTGCTCCAGCAAAGGAAGATATCTATCATGTCTGTGGGATGAACACAGGCAAAGCCCCCTAATCTACTTTTATGGAGGAGCTTGCATGGAGTCTTATTGGCAGTCCAGAGTTCTCAACCGAGTATCGAGAGGCGAAGGCGCCAGGGAACAGGCAGGAGTGGAATGTGGACCCCTTTGCCCTGCAGCCAGGGAGAAGATGAACTTTCATTGACTGTATTATCCAGTCGAGTAGTTCTCTGTCCCCATTGTGCTCCTTGCCCATTGGGAGACAATGTATATAAGCCGGTCAGATGTTATATAGGGATAATTGATTCTTTCAAGTGTCCACATACGGAAATTGTCACCAGTTTTAAAACTTACCTCCTCCAGTGCACCTCTTTCCTTTCCTTTCCTTTCTCCCTCCTTCCCTCCTTCCCTCCTTCCCTCCTTCCCTCCTTCCCTTCTTTCTTTCTTTCTTTCTTTCTTTCTTTCTCTCTCTCCCCCCCTCCCTCCCTCCCTCCCTCCCTCCTTCCGCCAAGCTACAAGTGACAAATGACACAGGTTGGACACTTCAGCTTCCCTCAAGTTTTGATATATCAGAACTTACAGTTATAATTGTATTGAGATTAATTAGAAGACTTGGTGAACTATAATGTTGATATAAGCAAGCCTACTGAAAATGTTCTTACTCCTTTTATCTTATACTTACTTTCTTTTCTTTTCTATCTGGAAAAATAAAAAAAAACATTAAAAACAGTTTTGATGGGAAATGTAGGCGTCCTGGTCTCGCAGCCTGGCTCTCCAACTGCTGTCCAATGGACTTTTCAACTGTCACTTGTCTAACATTCTGCCAAGCTGCCTACATTTCCCATCAACACTTGAGAGAAGCTGACAAGTGTCCAACCTGTGTCATTCATCACTTGTAGTTTGGCTCTCAGAGTAGCAGGCTGTTATCTCATGTGAGCAGGCTGTCATAGCATGTGATTCTCACAACAGCCCCGTGAGATAGGTTAGCAGAGAGACAGGTCCAAGGAAGTATTTGAATCTATGCCTCCCCAATGAAAGTGCCACACTCTGTCTACCATGCCACGCTGGTGGCTCTCCCTACCACATCCTGCTCTGCCTCACCAAGGAGTTGATCACTCATTTTTTCTTGTAAGCCAAGTAGCTTTATGTGACGGACCATGCACATATGTGGCCTTTGCTGTTTGTTTATTTACTTATGTCACTTGTACCCTGCCTTTCTCCCCCGTGGGGACCCAAAGCTGCTTATATTTTTCTCTTTTCCTCTATTTTTTCCTCACAACAACCCTGTGAGGTAGCTTAGGCAGACAGTGAGTGACTGGCCCAAGGTCACCCAGTAAGCTTCCGTAGCAGAGTGGGGATTCGAACATGGGTCTCCTAGATAATCTGACACTCTAACCACTACACTGCACCAGCTCTCAAAATCTCTCTACACGAGACACCTTGGCACGTGTGCGTCAAGTGTAGAGAGAGATGCAATGTTAGCAAGGAAGCGTAGTTTAAAAAGATAGAGCTGCAGAGATCATTTCTCCGAGGGTTCATTAATTTCCTCTTTGCCTCTGCCAAGGCTCTGTCAGTTTCACCTCTCCAGTCTAAAATTGCTTGGGATCACAACCAGAGTGCAGCGAGGAATGGAAATGGGCTGGAGCTGCCTTCCAGAGCCAGGCGTGGACCTGGAGAGGTTATAATGGGCTGAAGTTTCCCTTCTGGCATTTCACAGCCCCTTCACACAGCTCCAGTGTATAGCAAAGCCTTTGCCCTGCCGCTGATTCTGTCTTTTTCAACTACCCTTCCCGACTAACATTGCATCTCTCGACCCATGTTCTTCATGTGTCAGATGTCTTATGTAGGGAGACTCATAGTCTGACACTCTAACCACTATGCAACACTGGCTCTCAGATTTGCACTGGTTTTAAAAAAAAACACAAGTGTTGCAATTTCACCTCCATCCCATGATACTTGGAGCCGATCCCCCTACCTGCCAAATGGGAACATTTGGCATGAAAGAGATGAGTTTGAGAAATATTCCCACCTTGTGCCACCTTGATTTCCCACCAGGTCCGGACATTTGGGAAGTCTACTTCCAACATAATCCAGATGAGCAAAATGTTAACCCCAGTTTGATTTTTCTTCTGCTTGTTTTTTTTTTAGCTGCTTTCCTTGCAAACCTGCCTTTTAGAGTGCAGCTCCTTCCATAAGCTGCTAATCTTGCTCTACAACTTCCGTGATTGCTTTTGGGAAATAGAAGCACACTGCTGCCGCCGCCTCCCCCCGCTATAATACTAGAGCTTCAAAGAACCCCAACAAGTTAGCTTAGCAGAGGGCCTCCTCCATGTAAATCCACCCTGCCTGTCTTCTCTAATCCAATTATGCTTTACAAGGTGCTCCCATGCTAAATCCTGTAAAATTGTTTCTGATATTTTTACCCACAATTTATGTTAAGCTACTCGCTGTATAATTGCTTGTCTAATCGCATGCCCCTTATTTTATTTTATTTTATTACAGAATTAAGCTTGACACTTCCCCCCCCCCCCCTTCTTCTTTTCTCAGCACTTAAATATCATCTTTGGAACTTAAAATATATAATTACTTTCTGACTTCAGTGATTTCTGGCCTGAGTTCTTCTGCAGTGTTTGGATTTCTGCAGGTGGGGTAGGGGGAGACGCATTTTGTCTGTTTGACTTCTGCCTTGATGAGCGTCGTTTCCTTTCTTTGCTAACAATTTAATCAGAGCGTGATTCGCAAATTTTAAATTTAGGGACGTTCCAAATAGTTGCTGGATTTAATTTCTGATGAAGATTATTACTTTTCTATTGTAGTCCCAGACCTTCATTATCTCTGATTATCTATCTGTTCTGTCTTGATCGCCGTCTTAACAGCTTTGAGTAGGAGCAGTCTCTTTAAACAGCAAGAACTTCAGATGTACCTGTAACAAACCTCAATCATTTGTAACTTCCACTGCCAATTTCCCTTCCAAGGGGCATATATTTGAGACTCTGCCATGGGTACAGAAAAGACTGGTTCCATTTGGGAGCAATAGAGAGACAGAATGGTATACATTGGCGTGGCGGTTTAATATCTGGCCAGTCAATGAGTCTCTCTACACAAGACATCTGACATGTGAAGAATGGTAGCTGGGAAGGATAGTTTAAGAAGATAGAGCCAGTGATCAGGCAGACGCTTTGCTATACACTGGAGCTGTGTGAAAGGGCTATGAAATGCCAGAATGGGAAACTTCAGCCCATTATAACCTCTCCAGGTCCAAGCTTGGCTCTGGAAGGCAGCTCCAGCCCATTTATTTATTTTATTATTTCGATTTATAAACCGCCCATCCTCAGGGGCTCTGAGGATTCCTGGCTGCCCTCTGGTTGCGATCCCACACAGTTTAGACTGGAGAGGTGAAATTGACAGAGCCTTTGGGGAGGCGAAGATCAAATTAACAAACCCTCTGAGGAGTGATCTCCGCCAGCTCGGTTTTTTTAAACTATGCTTCTTGGCTAACACTGCATCTCCCTACTCTTGAATATGCGCTGAGGCATCTCGTGTAGAGAGATTCACTGTCTCTCAGCTTAATCTAACAATTGGGGTTATTCTAAGAATAAAATGGAGGCGTGAATGATGCTGTAAGCTGCTTTTGGGTCTTCGTTGGGAAGAAAATGGGGTTTAAATATTTAGAGAAAATAAAGACATTTGAGTGTGTCTACTCAGAGGTATGTCCCATGTAATTCAATGGGATTTACATCCGGGAAAGTATTTTAGGATTACAGCCTCTACCTACTATATTTTTATTTCGTCCTCTCCCTCCATTTTTTCTTCAAAACTGAAGTTGTGCAGAGAGCCCCAGCCAGAGGTCAGCCAGTGAGCTTTAAGGCAAGTGTGGATTAGGATCGGGGTCTCGCTAGTCATGCGCTGTAACCACTACACCCCACAGCCTGTCACACTGATTAACTTTCGGGGGAGTACATAACTCTTGGACAGGTGAGGTGACATGGGCAGAAAAGTGGTTGGGTTCAAAGGCCTGTCACCTTTCCAGTAGTCTCAATGTGAATAAGCGCACTCCAGATACGCATTTGCTAGGCCACTCCTATACAAAATGCAAATTGCATGCATAAGTAGCCTTAATTTTCCTTTTGGCCATGCAGAGAAGGTTTTGAGCCTCTCCTTGTTTTGATTGTTCGAAATGGTTTTTGTCCTTTTCTATCAGCATTTTAGAAAAGGTGAGTCCTTGACCATCATATCTTCAGTCCTTTAAAAGTGCTAATAACTAAGTGGGGACTCTGAATAGCATAAGTTCTGAATAGCTAAAGTAAGAGGAGGTTGGATAACCCCTCTCCCTTCCCTACATGGCCCCTAGGGCAAATTGAGGCTGCAGTTTGCATTGTATAGATGGAGAGATGTGTGGTCTTCACATCTGTTTTCACGTAAGATATTCCACTGGAAAACGTTCTAAAGCAGCAAAAACAGAGTGTTGGAACCAGCCCTTTCTGTTTGGTTTTGGAACATTCTTTTTTCCCGAAAATGGGTTTTGAAGCAGCTTCAGAACAGACATAGGGAGGCACTCCCTGAAGCCAGAAGTTGCTTCAAGAGGTTATGGTTGCTAAGTGGTGAGAGAAAGAACATGTTGCGCATGTTTATAGACACATCCTAAATATTACAACTAGTGTAATCATTGTAAACCTTCCAAACAAGCTCTGCGGCGGAGTCCATCCCCCAGAGAAGCCAGATCTAAGTAAGTATGACACCTGCATTTTCTCACATCTGAAGAAGCAGGCTGTAGTCTGTGGAAGTTTTTGAGGGAATGAAATCTTGTTCATTTTTAGGATCTCACAATATTCCTGCTTAGAGACCCCCTCACCTCTGCAGGAGTATACCGTATACCCTGCAGCTGTGGACAAGTTTACATCGGGACCACAAAGCGTAGCATCCAGACAAGAATAAAAGAACATGAAAGACACTGCAGACTTGGACAACCTGAAAAATCAGCAGTGGCTGAACACAGCCTAACTCAAACAGGGCACAGTATCTTATTCCAGGACACCAAAATACTGGACAACACTTCCAACTACTTTGTCAGACTGCACAGGGAAGCCATTGAAATTCACAAGCATAAGCAAAACTTCAACAGGAAAGAAGAAACCTTAAGAATGAACAGAGCATGGTTTCCAGTTCTGAAAAACACCAGGCTAACAAAACACTCCACACC
Organism: Eublepharis macularius; assembly: GCF_028583425.1. Classification (NCBI taxonomy): domain Eukaryota; kingdom Metazoa; phylum Chordata; class Lepidosauria; order Squamata; family Eublepharidae; genus Eublepharis; species Eublepharis macularius. The sequence goes on from NC_072798.1 coordinate 6,855,461, forward strand.
CGACAATAGCCCTGCAGAGAAGATTAGCACATCAAGCACCAATCCATATGCAAAAGAACCTCCTCAGGATACAGTGAAGCCTCCCTCCATTAGCATTCCACACCCTGGGAAACTCCTACAGGATGACTCAGCTCAGTCCCACCCCTCCTGAGTAGATATAAATGACCTGCCACATCTTTTCCACACTGTGACACTGAGAGATCTCTGTCTTTTGGTGCTACACCTCTGAAGATGCCAGCCACAGCTGCTGGCGAAACGTCAGGAACTACAATGCCAAGACCACGGCAATACAGCCCGGAAAACCCACAACAACCATCTTCCTGCTTATTTTTGTTGCAAGAGACTAAGATGGCTGCCTTGGTTCTCCCCTCATTCTTGACTTTCCCTCCCCGAAACTGTTTGGCCGAGTTCCCTTCCTACCGAATGCTACATTTTGCTTCTTTTGGTTTAACTAGCACCTGTCCCTTTCTTGGAGGAGGTTTGGGTTTGAGATAGCCGCTTTCTCTCGCAGCCCAGCCCGGTATGTTTTGTCCTGGGTGGAAGGAAGCGTGTCCTGGCTGAAGGGGATGTAAAATGGGTGAATTACGACCCACTGAAAATGAGGTTGGTAATGGAAACCAACTGACCCTTAGCTGTACACCTTGGGGGACGGAAGATCTATTGCTTCTTGAGAGGAAAATAAAGCCGTGTTGGCGGTAGGTAAGATGGAGACTCCCCGCTGAGTAATCACAGAAGCGTTCCATCTGGAAGGGACAGCTGCTGATGGATGGGGGGGTCCATTCTTACCTTGGTTGCCCCTTCCATGTGATTTCATGCCCTTCTTGGTCGTCGGTTCCACACCTGTCATGCTCAGGGCTCCTTTCTCCTGTTTTTGCTATGGTGCAGAATGACGAAGCTCGAATTCACCACCAGTAAGCATTGTGATGGCTGCAAGCATAGATGGATTTTAGACGGCTGTTAGACAGATTCATGGAGGAGAGGTTCATCAATGCCTGTTAGTCCTGGTGGCTAAAGGGAACCTCCATGTTCAGAGGCAGTAAACTTCTGAAATCCGGTGCCAGGAAGCAACATCAGGGGAAAGCCTTGGCTTCCGTTTGGCCCTGCAGGATAGCTGGGTGGCCGCTGGGTCAAGATGCTGGAGCAAATGGACCACTGGTCTGAGAGCTAAGCTACAAGTGATGCCAGACGTGTTTTTTTAATGTGTCAGGGATGCAATTTTACCTGGGAATTGTAGTTTTCCAAGGCAGTTTTCAAAGACAGATCCATGCGGGATCGCTGGCGAGGGGAGAACTTTACCGTTGCTTTCTTGCGATCTCAGGGAAGAGAGGAACTACCAGGCTGGGAACTGTAGTTTTCCAAGACAGGTTTTAAAGACAGAGCCACACGGGATCGCTGGGGGAGAGGAACTTTGCAAGGGAGGGGAAGGGAAGACCTGTAGTTCATCTCTCCGTTAAGATTGCAAGAAAGCCATTGCAAAGTTCCTCTCCCCCAGAGATCCCATGTGGATCTCTCTTTGAAAACTGTCTTTGAAAACTACAGTTCCCAGGTAAAATTGCATCCCCGAGATGTTAAAAGCATGTGTCCGGCGTCACGTGTAGCTTAGCTCTGAGCCAGCAGGGCACTTCTTACATTGCTGTGTTCTTAAGGCGGCCAGATCTTCAGCTGGGGTGTCTTTTCCAATTGCTGCATCTCTCTGCTGAGAAATCTTCACACAAACCCTCTGCTTGTTGCCTATTAAGGGCACAAGAGCCTTGCCCGAGGTGGAAAAAAAGTTGGCCACCCAAGATGCTAAACATTCTGAAACTGAAAAGAAATGAGACTATTTGGGGTCCGGTGGGATTTGTTATCTTTCCGCCGGGCCTGCAAGACGGAGATGTTCCGCCAGGCATTTGGTGGGGGCTAGGCTGTCCTCTCGCCGGCCATACCACTGAAGACCGTCCACCACCCATGCGGGAGCTCATAGGTGTGTCACAGAGTATGATGTAAGAGCCAAGCCCTGCGCCTAAAATGCTGTATTATCATCTTTATATCCGCCAGTTGAGGAATTTTATTGTATATGGAATAGTGTTTTAATGTTTATTTATAATGTTTTTATTGTTTTTAAACTGCATGTTACAAACTGTATGCTGTTACACTGCCCCGAGCCCGTCTGATGGGGAGGGCGGTCTAGAAATGCAATAAATAAATAAATAAATAAATAAATAAATAAATAAATAAATAAATATTTAGGAAGAGTGATGAGAAAGCTTTAGGTGCACTTCCGGCCTGAAAGGTCAGGAGAGAATTATGACCAAAGGACTGACTTAAGACTAACCTTGATAGTCTGGAGGCCTACGAGCCAAGGTTAAAAGCCAGGTTAATACAATGAAGAAGGGTTTGATTAGAGTCCAGTTGAGAAAATGGTGCCTTGTTTTGCTCTTCCAACCTTTTGGAGCATTTCTGGGCATTGGGGAAGATTCTTTCCAAGCATTGTTACCCTGCTGATCTGAAGCAATGAAACATGAACTCCTTTTGAACAGTCTGTGTTTGGGATATCAGGTACTGGTATCCATTGAACTCAGGCAGGGTCCAAACACTACAGTTCCTGGTTCTGCTCCCCCCTCAACTGCAAGATTCGAGTCCAATAGCACCTTAAAAACCCAACTCGATTTTCAGGGTATGAGCTTTCGAGAGTCAGAGCTCCCTTCATCAGAGCTCACACCCTGGAAATCTAGTTTGTCTTTAAGGTGCTACCGGACCCAAATCTTGCTCTTCTACTACAGACAAGCATGGCTACCTTTCTGAAACCACCCTCAACAGCAGTATTTTTCAATGTATGCTAGGGTATATTGGTTGCTTGTTGGCAAAGTTTAGCAGAGTAACTAGAAAGACAGCAGATTAATAAATAGCACAGGCACGCGTTTGTTTAGCCTCTAATAAAAAGAGTTTACTACAAAAGTAGGGTAAAAGGGTATATGAATAGAAAATAAGAACGGCCTATCTAAACTCCATCTTGTTCCTTTTGTTCTCTGTAACTCTCCATGTAACTGGATCTGTAACTGATTAATTTAAATTAATCAATTTTGTTGTGGGGATAATAATAACATACTTTGTAAACCACTCTGAGTGGGTGTTAAGTCATCCTGAAGGGTGGTATATAAATCAAATGTTATTATTATTATTATTTTATTTAATTCATTAGACTTTTTGTCCGCCCTCCCCTCAAGCAGGCTCAGGGCGTGTCACAACTAGAGATGGGCATGAACTGAAATATGAACCATAATTAAGCACAAACCAGGCCGGTTCATGGTTCGCGGACCATGGTTCGTCAGATCCCATTTCTGATGAACCGCCACAAACTTTTAGGCTGATTTGTTTGGTTCGTTTTTTGGTTTGTCACTGCAGACAGCCTGGTGCCAATCAATCAGTTTCTTAGGCAACAGGGGATGGACTTCCCGCAGACCTTCTGCTGACCTGGAAGTGAACTTCTGCTGGCCCGGAAGTGAACTTCTGCTGGCCCGGAAGTGACAATTTTCTGACCTGGATGTGACGTTTTCACGAACCAAACGAACCAGTTCGTGAAGCAGGGGCAGGCTCATGGAAGTTCATGGTTCGTGGTTCATGAAATTTGAGGAACCATGAACTGCATGGTTCAGTTTCTTTCTGGTTCATGCCCATCTCTAGTCATAACATAATAATCATAATACAATAAGTTAAAAAGATAACAATACACAATAATGGAGTAAAATAGCGTAATCACAGTACAAAAGTTAAAACCTTCAGTATCAAAGAAACTGCAGCCGATGGTCACACACACTGCACTTCAGCTCTCAATTACCGTGGAGTGCGGCAGGCAGGTTGCAAGAATGTAATAGCGTAACAGGTAGATCAAAAGAGGTCATAGCAGAGAGGACAGCTGGATAGTTCATCCGTGCCTCACCCACAGCACATGTAACAGGTCATGCAGGGCCCTAGTCTCGACAGGGAGAGAGTTCCACCAGGCCAGTGCCAGGGCCGAAAAGGCCCTGCTTGAGGCTAGGCAAACATCCTAATTGCCCCCCAATAAACTGATCACCCAATAGTCAATCTCAGGGTAATCTCATTGAGAAGAATACCACCCCCTTTCTGGTGGGAAGGACCTACTCTACACCTAATTGGCCATATGCTAACTAGCTATCTTTCGCTTAACACAAACATCAGCTTAACTCTTTCATGACAGAAGGGTCGACACTTGCTAAAAATGTAACACCCCTGAACTCACTGGGAACAGGGCTGCCACCCTGAAGGACCACTGGCAGGCATCGGCAAGCCGAGTCACACCCCAGTAATGCCACAGGAACCTCTCAGCTTAGACCCAGCCAACAGTTTTAAAGATGGGCACATAATCCCCTGTCACCTCTTCCCACACCATCTCCAACTGAGAAGTGGTGTGTGTTTGTGTGGAGGGGGGGAGGCAACAAACAAACTTGCACTTTTTGTTATTGTTCTTGTGGCACAGATACCAGCCCAGCAGCCCCTGCCAATTTCACAGGGACGTTTCTGCTCAGCTTGTCATTTGAATATCCCAATCGGCCTTGAACATTTCGCTCGAGGCGGGCATATGTTCTTCGGGGTGCTCTTTTCAGTCCTCAATGTGTTCCTGCCACTGCTGTGCGCAGATGGCATCAATGGCTCCCAGCTGTCAGAATTTCATGAAGTGCCACCTGAGCATGTTGGAAGGAGGGCAGGATACAAGAGAGAGAAAGAGAGAGAGCGAGAGAGAAAGAGAGAGAGCGAGAGAGAGAGCTGTCCTCTCTGCTGGCTAGGAGTGGTGGTAAGAAAAGGGCTGTGAATGAAGGATGCTTGTTCTTTTGTAGACTGTAGGATGTACTCACAGGAAGTTAAAAGTGTGAATTGTGATGTGGGGGGGGGGGGTATGTGCTCCCAGAGACGGATTGTTTTATCACTGCAGCCTCTCCAAGTGTGCACAAGAGAGAGGCCATAGATCTGCAAAAGAGGCCGGGGAAAAGCTGTGGTTATAATTTTACAGTTCACTGATGTGAAATGGAATCCAGTAAATAAAAAGCCGCACTGCCTGAACTGTGTAAATCTGCCAGAGCTTGGAATTATGAATCAGCCAGCAGGCCAACTGGGTGGCTCTTCAGGCGCTGACGTGAAAGATTGTGCCTTGAACGTGTCCTCGGAACGGGAGAGCAGGGCTGTGGTCCGTGTGGTTGAATGTTGCAAAGAAGTTGTCCTTTGTCCGTTAAAAGGGGAGGAGGCACGGCCACATAGCCCAAGGGCTTGTTTGCACAACCCAGAATGCAACATAGGTCATTTCTGGGATTGGTGTATTTTAATTAACTCATTTATAGTCCGCCTTGCTCACTGAGACTCAAGGTGGATTGCAGATATAAATAATGCCCATCTGGCAGTGTAAGACAACCAGTGAACTATGCAATAAGATTAGCATTAGATGATCAGAAAACAATGTGTGCAACGAGCTACCAAAGGCAAAATATACTATAAATAATCAGAGCTTTTTTTCTAGGAAAAGAAGTGGTGGAACTCAGTGGGTTGCCAGCACAGAGGGCAACTCTTGGTAGGAGGTGGTGCCCCTGGTACCACATGCATGTGCACAAAGTGCGTGCATGCTCCCAGGACCAATGACGTCACTTTGGCTCAGGGTTCAAATCACCCTTGGTGAAAATGGTCACACGGCTGGTGGCCCTGCTCCCTGATCTCCAGAGGGGAGTTTAGATTGCCCTCCATGCCGCTGGAGTGGCGCAAAGGGCAATCTCAACTCCCCTCTGTCTGGAGATCAGGGGGCGGGGCTACTGGCCATTTGACCATTTTCAAGCGGTGCTGGAACTCCCTTCCCCCACGTTCCAGCTGAACAAAAGCCCTGCAAATCATACAGAAAGTGGAACTATAAAGGCAATGTAGCAAAAGCAAGGTGATATCGCCAATAATCACTGCAGTTGACTACAACCCTATTCCATTATAAAGGCGCTCTCGTGGACTGTTCCATTCTACTGCAGTTCTGAACGCTTTTTAAAAATGCCCTCTTGAACATTATGGTTTTTCACAATCTGCAAAATGAATGAAGTGTGAGAGACTTCCTGACCTCCTCAGGCAGGACATTCCACAAGATGGGAAAGCATATAAATAGGCAGCTGCCAATCTTACCCATTTGCGGAGTGGCACCTTCAGAAGGCTTTGCCTGGATGAGTTAACCTATTGCAGTGGAGCATAGCATTGCAATGGTCCAACGTTATTCATAACCAGGGGGTAACCAGAAGCTTGAATTGAACTTGATAGCTGATCTGCGATCAGTGGAGTGTCTGCAGAATGGGTGTGGCATGTGTGTCCCACCTGTCCCACTCACCCAGTAGTAACAAGGTTGTGGCATTCTGCACTAACTGAAGTTTAAGAGTTGTCCAAGGGCAGACCCATGTAGAGCACTTTGCAGTAGTCTAACCTTGAGATGAATTTGCAAAAACTCTGTGGTTAAGCCAGAAGGGACATTGATGTGGGGGGAGACACTCTAGGTTTTGAAATGTCACCCTCCTGACATGATGCCGCTTGCGCTCTCCAACACCCCCCCCCCCCGCCCAATTTTCCTTCTGTTGGCATTTCAGTCACAAGCAGGCAATGCCTTGATTTTCTGGGTGGTCTCCCACCATAACAGGAGGAGTAAGACTATACACCACCCTAAACTCCTTGGAAGAATGGAGGGATACAAATCTCTAATACTAGTGATATTGCAGCCATGTGACATAGGTGGCAGTGTTATTTAGTTGTCATAGACCTGGGTTCAAAACCTCACTCAGAACCAAAACTCATGAGATGCCTGATGTGTGGAGGACATGCTTCAGTTTCCCGCAAGATTCCACGGGAAGCGTAGTGAGAAAGAACCTCTGCCAGGGAGAAGAGGAAGTGTCAGGCTATGGATGGCAGGCTGTGGCAGATATACCCCTGTACCATTACGGCAAGAATCCAGGTTCTTGGTTAAAAGGTTTTATTCAGGAATCAGATCATTTCCACAGATATGTCCATAGGATTACTCAGAAGCAAGGTAAGCAACTAAGCAGTAACAGCAGTTTGACAAGAATACTCAAGACGTGTGAAAATCATCCTATTATAGAGCATAATTACTCCTTTCCCCCTCCCAATAGGAAAACTTAACTTTTGGCGGGAACCAGTCCCGAGAACTTCTCACATATTTTATCTATCAGGTCTAGACACTAAGAAGGCCTGAGATTGAAGTTGAAACACAGTGATTCATGGGAGCGAGCAGTGTACAAGGTCAGAAGCACTGAGAGCTTCGAAGCGTTAGATAAGACACCTGCAGCCTCAGAGAGCCTGTGAAAACAATTTATGGTATTAGCAATATGACATCAGGGTACAGCAACAACAATGGTTTCAAATATCAGGTCAACATTACATAATGCGTACAGACATGACAGGAAGAGAATCTCTCTTCTCCCCAGCAGACGTTCTTTCTCTAGGTGTCTTTGCTCAGCTCCTCGCCGCCGCCAACTCCTCTTGCTCTCATAAAAACACTCCACAGCCAGAGGGAGCTGAGTGTGTGAGCGGCAGCGAGAGGGAACCGATTGCATCGGTGGCAGTCAGAGGGAGGTGGCAGCAATGATAGGCTCTTTGTCCCTCTCATCCCTGCCAGCGAGCTCCCCTTGTTCTCCTAAAAGCACTCCACAGCCAGAGGGAGCCAAGTGTGCGGTCAGCAGCGAGAGGGAGCCGATTGCACCAACGGTGGGCAGAGGGAGCTGGCAGCGGTGATCGGCTCCCTGTCCCTCTTGCCACCACCTGCACACTCATCTCCCTCTGGCTGTGGAGTAATTTTAGGGGACCAAGGGGAGCGTGCTGGCGGGGGTGAGGGATAAGGAGCCGATCATCGCTGCCAGCTCCCTCTGTCCACCGCTGCCCGCCCACTTGTCTCTCTCTGGATGTGGAGTGGTTTTAGGGGAGCAAGGGGAGCTGCTGATGGTGAGAAGGACCTGAGTAGGCTAGAAAAGATGCCTAGAGAAAGAACTTCTGCCAGGGTGAAGAGGGATTCCCTTTTCTCCCTGGCAGAGGTTCTTTCTCACTACACTTCCCGTAGAACCTTGCAGGAAACTGACGCATGCTCTCTTTGTGTCAGGCGTCTCGTCTGTTTTGGCTCTCAGCCATGAAGCTGTTGTCATTGACATGTTTAGCCAATCAGCTTCTAGGCATGGACAAGGGAGTAGAGAGGGCCTCTTTTATTGGGGATGTATGGTATAGTGGTTAGAGAGTCACAATAGGATCTGGAAGATCCAGGTTCGAGTCTGCCCTCGCCCATGAAGCTCCCGGGTTATGTTGGGCAGTGACCCAGTCACAGCCTAATCTATCTCATAATAACATTTAACATTTGATTTATATACTGCCCTTCAGGACAACTTAATGCCCACTCAGAGTGGTTTACAAAGTATGCTACTACACTACAAGGCTGTTGTGAGGATAAACCAGAGGAGGGGTGACTCATGTAGGCCACTTTGAGCTCTTTGGTGGAAGCGAGGGGGGAAATAAAAATGTACTAGAGACAGATTTGGGGGTTTCATAGACGAATTAAAGAAATGGGTAAGGAATCAAGTTATATTACCCAAGGAGCAGAAGATGGGCCGTTGTTAAGAGTGCGAGCATCTTGCAGAGAGACGCTTGTATTGTTAGCAAAAGTCTCTCGTCTGTTCCCTGGGTAATGTAACTTTTTAGCACCTTTGACAAGCCCTCTGAAGTCAGGCTGGACTTTGGGAAGAAAGCAAAGCCCACTGCCGTGACGTAAATTCCATTACAGGCCCCAATTAATTCTATATATAGTTTTACAGAACCAAGATAATGACCCAACTGTTGCTCAGCGGGCATGCCTCAGTAACCACAGAGGAGCCAGGTCTCATTAAGAGGGGTTCACTCGGCGTTAATTGTGACATGCGATGCTCCACCATGAAGGCTTTGGAGAGCAAACAGTGTAGCCCTGGCTGCCTTTATTGTATGACCTGGACGGCTTCCATCAGTGAAAACATCACTTCCGTGACCCGGTGGAGATGAGAAAACAAAAGAAAGGTAGGCGGTGGAAGTTGCGGGGAAATTTAGCACAAAGATTTGGATGGCACGATCCGGTTCAATAGCACCTTAAAGACCAACTGGATTTCCAAGGGATGAGCTTTCAGGAGTCAACGTTCCCTTGGATAGGTTCATTAGAACCGGGATTAGGAAGAAGCTGAAGCTGTGGACTTGTGGGGAGACCTTCCTGGATTCTGAAATGGAGACCAATTTGGGGAGAGGCGTGGAGGCAAACTGCAGTGATCTGGAAGCTGAACGTGAGGTTGTCATGCGAAGTAGGTGTAGTGACAGGTTGTTCCATCGAAGCCACTCGGCAAGCAGGAATTGATACAATTTTTTTTTTAGAGTAAGATTTGGGTCTAGTAGCTCCTTGAAGACCAACTAGATTTCCAGGATATGAGCTTTTGAGAGTCAAAGCTCTCTTCATCCTCTGATGAAGAGAGCTTAGACTCTTGCAAGTTCCTGGAAATCTAGTTGGTCTTTAAGATTCTACTAAATCCAAATCTTGCTGTTCTACTACAAACCAACATGACTACCCACCTGAAACAACCTTTTAAAACATGTTCTCTTAGTAGGGTTTCCAACTCCATGCTGTGAAATGCCTGGAGAATTGGGGATGGAGCCTGGACTGGCAAGGTTTGGGGAGCGGAAGGACTTTATCAGGATATAATGGCCCACCTTCCGAAGCCGCCATTTTCTCTAGAGGAATTGATATCTAGTCTGGAGATCCATTGTAATCCATGGAGATTTCCAGGGCCCTCCTATCCCCAGGGATTTTGTTTCAGACAGACAGGACCGTATTATTCGTAAGGCTGACTAGGCCGAAGCCTAGAGGGCCTGCAGGGATGAAGGGCCCATAATTTTTTTTTTTGCTGAGGCACACTCCACATAAATTACAATTAATTAATTCTCTTATATAACCTCTATTAATAAGATAACTAACTGCTTCCTTATGGATGTGAAACAGTCTTTTATATTAAAACAATTATTCATACATTATATATATTTTAATAAATAATAAAAATGTATTCACTTTAAAATATTACAGTATTGGACAATTATACCGCCAAAATGTGCTTTCCTGAAGAGTTCTACGCGTGTAATAAAAATATGTTTAAAATTGTGAATAGAATTCTTCAGGACACCCTGAAAATGGATATAGGGCTACATACTGCAGTCTAGAACCTACTGTACCAGGATCAGGCTGTCATCCGTAGTGGATGAAAGATTGAAGTGCCGGAGGGGGCTCGAAATACCAAAAGCCTAGGGGCCCGGCCAGGGGTTAATACGGCCCTGCAGACAGACCTGGAGAAGGCTAACTGTACTATCCATTCGTGAAACATAGAACAACTATGCTTTGAATGGCATCCACTGCCCCATCAGCAGAGGAGCAAAACATCCATTCTGTTCTTAGGTTGTCTCTCATACCTAGTAACGGTTGGTTGAATGAGAAAGCAACTTGCTAGTTCATGTTTACTGGCAGGACATGCAAAACTCCTAAACGGATCACCGTCCAATCGTATAACATATTAAAATGATTACAAGGGTGGATGTGTATAAAAACCACCACCTAGGGTTCAATTGCACTTGAGTGTGGCCATAAAAGAGAAACCAGGATCGGGCTATGTAGATGAAGGGGTGGAGCTATTCAGATAGGAGCAAGTTCAATTCTTGGTGGCTGGAGGCAGCAGGAGTGATACAACAACAACAACAGCAGCAGCAGCAACATTTGATTTATATACCGCCCTTCAGAACAACGCGCACTCAGGGCAGTTTACAAAGTGTGTTATTATTATCCCCACAACAATCACCCTGTGAGATGGGTGGGGCTGAGAGAGCTCCTAGAAGCTGTGACTTGCCCAAGGTCACCCAGCTGGCTTCAAGTGGAGGAGTGGGGAATCAAACCCGGCTCTCCAGATTAGAGTCCTGCGCTCTTAACTAGAGATGGGCACGAACCGCATTACGAAAGTAAAAAATCCACAAAAATGGCAATCGTGGGATCGTGACCCAGCGGATCGTGATCGGCCGTGGCCAATGAACCAGCGGTCGGGAGAGGCCCGGTTCGGGGCATTCGGGTTCGGTTCGGGAAGCCAGACACTCAGGCACCAGCAATCAATTCCCCTGGAAACAGAGCCAGGGGAAGGCCTGAGCTCTGTTTGCCATCCTTCTGTCACCCTGGAAACCCAAATGGAAGCCCAGCTTTCCTTGATCAGCAGGGCTTCCTTCTAACCACGGAGCAGCAAAGCAGTTACAAGTTGGGAGAAGACATCCAGGGGAGGGAGGGGAAAGGGGGTGTTCTGTAGCCATGGGCACGCCAATCTCATCCCTGCAAACCCTGATAGGCAGCTCTGAAAGCCAAACACAGACCTCCTGTGTTGCTGAATGGGACCCATGCTCATAAATAGCCATGGGCTCCCAGGTTGGGTTTCACTTTCTACTAGCAGTGGAGTGGGACAGAGCTCTTGGTTGCCACTTGCTAGCCTTTGGAGAGAGAGACTGAGAGAGTACAATTGTGCTTGGCTTTGGGGGATAGGGATCTATCTCCTCTGGTTCCAGGGCTGCTGCCTGGCTCCTGTATTGCTGGGAACAGTGGGACACCCCTCCGCTGTGGCCTCTACGATCCACGATCCACGGTTCGGTTTGGGAACAGGAAATGGTTGTTGCTGTTCGGGAATTCGGGATCGTGGTCTGCACTGAACCACGATCCTCTGGGTCAGTAATTTATTTTGGTTCGTGCCCATGTCTACTCTTAACCACTATACCAAACTGGCTTTTATTGTTTTTTATGGAATATGAAATATTTTTGTTGTTTTAAATGATGAGATCATCCCTGAGCCCAGGGAGGGCAGAATAAAAGTCCAAAGTAAATAAATAAATAAATAAAATGCTACCCAATCTTATGCAGGTAGGTTTATTCAGTCAGTCCCATTGTGTTCAGTGGGGTTACTCTCATAGAACTGCCTTTGGGACTGCTGCCCAATCTCTCCAAATGATACAGTCCTCCCATTGCTAGATACATGTATCACTTTAATTAATGGACGACTTAATGACTTCCAGCAATGTCTAATTAAGAATTCTTAATTACAAAGTGTGAGTAAGCTTATAGCTGCTATATTCAGTCCATGCAGAATTTGGCCACTCTCAGCCCAACAGCTTCTGCTTGCACTTCGATCGGGACACTGCACGAACGCCTTTGTTCTCTGGAAGTTTTCTTTCTAAAGCTGTAGATTTGACTGTTTAACTCTGCAGGCTGTGATTCCCAATAGATTGGACTCTCAACCAAGGTTCTTCTCGCTCCGTTCCCCTCTTCCTCTTAATTCCTTTGTTAGCTGATTCTGTCCGAGCATCATATGGAAATGGATCCCACAGGTGAACTGCATGGGGGAAAAGTTCCTTTGTCTGTTTGTAAGCTCCACTATTTGCAAATGTCATCCTAGGATTTCTCTGCATTGAACTGGGTACATAGCCAGGTCTCCACTGGGCAAAGACGCTGGGTTCGTCCAAGGATCCCCTCGGTGGCTTTTGTCTCGCTCTGTCCCATAAAGCGTTCTTATCACAAATGCTCCGTTGAAGGCTCCTTTGAATGGAAATCAAGCTCTTGCGTAATCTTGCTGGCGGTTTTCGGGCCTTGCCTGAGCTTCAAAAGATACGAGCAGCATTGATAAAGCTCACACAGCCTGATACGAAGCACTGGGCGGTGTTTTAGAAACGTATCTATTCACGCTTTTGGAAGAGTGGATCGATTGCCTGAGATGCTTTTCGGTACATTTAAATGAACATGGCTCTGTAGATGGTCCAGGCTAGCACGGTCTCATCAGATCTTGGAAGCTAGGCAGCATTGGCCCTGGTTAGTACTTGAGCGGGAGACCCCCAAGGAAATCGAAGGTCCTTATGTAGAGGCAGGCAATAGCAAACCACCTGTGTTTGTCTCTTGTCCCCCAAACCTTACAGGGTTACCATAAATCGGCTGCAACGTGACAACTTTTTCCACCACCAGTTCATCAGAAAGGAAGCAAGATCAGTGCAGCATGGTCTCATCCGGATGCTTCCCCAAACAGCACTGCTGTAAGGGTGCCAAGGCAGAGCTATGCCTGGAAACAGACGTGGCTTCCTCTTTCCCATTTTTTCCAATTACCTCTGAGAGAGTTCCTGGTTGAACTCTGGGGATTTGAACTCGGATCTCCCAGATTCCAGTTGGACTTTCTAATCACTGTGCCTCGCTGGCTTTTGAAACACTAGCTGAGAGCCTTCTCTGATCACAAACAGAATAAGTGAGTATAAGATCAGCCCCTGCGACTGGCAAATAGTAGGAAGCCTCGGGAGAGGCCAGATAGGGGCCTGACTTGTTTACTTTGCACGATCAACAGAGAAAGATCTACGGTACAGTTACACACTCCTGTTCTCAGCGTCTCTGACCCGTTTGACTGACCCGTGGGACTCGGGCTCTCCTCTTAGCTCAGATTTGGGTAGGGCAACCCTGCAGTATAGCCAATACCTGCCAACTGGCTGGAGCTTGGCAGAGCTGAAAATATCTGCTTTTGAACCGAGGGGTTGAGTCATTCTCTGCTGCAAGGAAGACTACCATCCTTCCATAATAATTATGGAGACTGGCAAATTGCTGTGGCTGTGTGTGCCATTTCTTTTTCTCCCGTCTTTGGGGCAGCATGAAAGGCTGATTGTTCCCCCAGGGCATGGGCCGCTCTCCAAAGTTTAGATTCCTGGAGCCCGGCGGAATTAATTGCAGATTTACGTTCCACTGGTGGAGGGGAGGAGAAGGGGGGGGCTCTTCAGATCTCAGCTGCAATACGCCGGCTTTTGCTTACTGCTCCTTTCTCTTAGGTGGCTGGCTTTGCAGGCACAGTGCCATTGTCTTCCATGGACTCTCCCGTTATTAATTAGAGGGCTCTGACACGAAAGCTTGAATGGCGGATCAGCGTGGTACAGTTTTAATTAATCTCTCTGCAGAGCTGCTGGAGGTGAACGGGGAAGGGTCCGGTGTGCCAGCAGTTGAACGTGGATCCACGAGGGGCCCCGTGAGTCTGCACGTGCGACCCCAGACCTTTGCAATTGGAACATTGTGCATGTGTCTACGTGTGTGAGTTAGCGGGAGAGAAAGAGATAGAAAGTACAGAAGAGGGCAACCAAGATGATTAAGGGGCTGCTGCACCATTCCTAAGAAGAAAGGATGAAAGATCAGGGAAAAAACGATGAAGGGGGGATATGATACAAATGTATGAAATTATGCATGGGATGGAGAAATTGGATAGAGAACCCTTTCTTGCCCATAATCCTAGTACCCAGGAACATTCAAAGGGAGAGCAATAAACTGAGGACGAACCAAAGGAGATACTTTTTTTAACTCAATGAAGAATTAGATTGTGGAATAGGTTCAGGCAGGTTGCCGTGTTGGTCTGTAGTAGAAGAGCAAGATTCAGGTCCAGTAGGTCGTTAAGGTGGACCCGAATCTTGCTCTTCTAGGTCGTGGAACGTGGCTGTGTGTAACAATGGCTTTGAAAGAAAGTGAGACAGATCCATCATTGGCTGCTAGTGACTAAAGAGAGCTTCCATATTCAGAGGCAGTCAACCTCTGGATCCCAGTGCTAGGAAGCAACTTCAAGGGAAGACCATGGTCTCCATGCCAGCTTGCTGGACCTTCAGAAACTGGATGCTGGTCAAGGTGGACCTACGATTGCCAGGCCCCCTTACCCTACTGGTGGGAGGGGGGGACCCAGTGCTTGCCTTTTTTTCCCACTCCCATCATGCTCTTCCAGGAAGTGATATCACACAGGTGTGGGGGTTCACATGAGCTTCTCAGCTGGCCGATTTTGGCCCCAAATGGGCCCACGATGAAGCTCTTGGGGCAGCACAATGACATCGCTGCTGGAGTGATGTTGCCGTGCTGCTTGGGAGTACGCCTAGGGGGGGCTGTTCCCATGCCTCCCCCATGCCGGCTAGGTGAGTGGTGGTAGGAGGTGGAGGGTGGAAGTGGGGGGGGGTCTTCCACCCCGTCTGGGTGAATAGAATCCCTAGGTAGACCACAGGGCTTTTCTGAAGTCAGTGCAGGAAGAGATCTCTATCTGATTGCAAAACACTGTCCTCCCCCGCTGGAAGAGACAGCCATACAGGCTATCCTCTTTTTTCATCAGCAATTGTTCCTCACCCTGTCCTTTCTGTCCCAAAGCTCTCCAAAATAGCAGCTGCTTCTCAAAATTTTGTAAGACATCATCACAGTGAATCTCCACCTGTAGCTTCATAGCTGGCACCGTCTGGGAAGAAAGGTGGCCGATATATGTTGTAAATAAATAAATAGCCCGAGTCCTGGATCTCCTCTTGAGAACTGACTGCATGACACAAGTATATTCTCCAGCAATCCGTCAGTCATCCCCACAGGCGAGTTTAGCACTGACAGGATTCATAGTTGCTTCATGAGGGTGATGCCCTTCTGTTGGCAGTGAAGATACAGACGTACTTGGCTGTCACAAAAGACAGGGGGGAGGGAGACTGCAGGGTATCTTCAGTAGTGTATTCCTTTATTGTGAAAAAAAAATGGAGGCCCCAAAGACCAAATGTAGAGTTTCAAAGAAGGAAGGAAAAGATTTCTGTCCAAACTGGTATTGTTAACATATATTTAATATCTGATTGCCCTGACCTGGATAGCCTAGGCAAGGCCAATCTCATCAGATCTCAAAAGCTGAGCAAGGTTGGCCTTGGTTAGTAAGAGTGCCAGTTTCATGTAGTGGTTAAGAGCGGCAGGATTCTAATCTGGAGAACCAGGTTTGATTCCCCACTCCTCTGCTTGAAGCCAGCTGGGTGACCTTGGGTCAGTCACAGCTTCTCGGACCTCTCTCAGCCCCACCCACCTCACAGGGTAATAATTATGGGGATAATAATAACCCGTTTTGTGAACCGCTTTGAGTGTGGCATTAAGTTGTCTTGAAGGGTGGTATATAAATCAAATGTTATGTTATTATTAATCCAACAAAGATTAATTATGTTGTTATTATGTTATTATTGTTATGTTATTATTAATCCAACATTATTGTTATGTTATTAGTAATCCAACAAAGATGAGGGTTATAGAGACAGGCAATGGCAAACCACTTGTTAGTCTCTTGCCATGAAAACCGTAGGGTTTGCCAAAAATCAGCTATGACTTTGACGAGTTTTGGTTATTACATACAAAGCTTTTCATGGTCTTGGGCCAGCATGCCTATGGACCCGCTTACCCCCCTATGTCCCTTCATGGCAGCTTCGCTATTCTGAACAGAGTCTCTTGCAGGTGCCAGACTGCACATGGGTGAAATCAATTGCAGCCCATACACGGGATTTCTTGGTGGTGGCCCCTACACTGTGGAACAGCCTGCCTGAGGAGGTCAGGAGAGCCCCCACTCTCCAGCTTTCTCTAAACGATGCAAAACTGAATTATTCAAAAAGGCTTTTTACTCAGATAGGAGGGCTGTATTGTAGGGAGGGGTCTCGGATGCTTCGCTAATGAGTTAAGGACCATAGACTTCACCACTATGTTGCCTTACATATTATCTCTTGCTTTAAATATGTACTCATATATACTACCTGTGCTTTATGTTGTCTAATGTCAGTCCTAGAATTGATTATGTTCTGTTTCAGCAATTCTTCAACTCCATATTGGATCCTTGCTAATGTTATCTCTTTGTAAACTTGTTTTTATTTATCCTATGACATTGTTTATGGAAATGTCCTTGATACTGTATCTAAATGTTCTTGATATTGATTATACTAATCTCACACTATGTTATCCACCTTGGGTCTCAGTGAGAAAGGCAGACTATAAATAACATAAATAAATAAAAATAAATAAAATAAATGGTAATCTCCACTAGAGATGGGCACGAACCGAAATACGAACCAAAATTAAGCACGAACCAGGCCGATTCGTGGTTTGCAAACGGCGGTTCGTCAGATCCTATTTCTGATGAACCGCCATGAACTTTTAGGCTGGTTCGTTTGGTTTGTTTTGGGTTTGTGACTGAAGACAGCCTGGTGCCAATCAATCAGTTTCCTAGGCAACAGGGGATGGACTTCCTGCAGACCTTCTGCTGACCCCGAAGTGAACTTCTGCTGGCTCCGAAGTGACCTTCTGCTGACCCAGAAGTGATGTTTTTCTGACCTGGATGTGACATTTTCACAAACCAAACGAACCGGTTCGCAAACCAGGGGCAGGTTCGTGAAAGTTCATGGTTTGTGGTTAGTGAAATTTGACAAAGCATGAACCTCATGGTTCGAGTTTTTTTGGGTTGTGCCCATCTCTACTCTCCACTACCAATATCTGGCTGGCAGTAAATCCAAGCTGTCTGTCTATTATGTTTTTAGCTCAGGGAAGCATATTTATTTACTTGGAAGATTTCTTTTCCGCCTGCTCTTGAGCTAGTTAGTATATTTTTTAGTTTCTTTTTCTCCCCAATAGAACCCCAGGTATCTCACAGCAATAAAATACACTCAAAATACAATGAATAAAAAAGAGCACAGTTTAACTGTACATATAAAATTAACCAACTGTATCGTCAGCTGGTCTGAAGTCCAACATGCTCATTTGTCCAAGGCCTCAAGGCTAAAAACCAAGGTCTTCCACCTCTTCCTACACCCAGAACATATACCTAAATCAAGAAGAGCAAACAAAATCACAACTTCAGTATTATGGCTGGCAGAAGAGTTCCTCTCAATCTGTCTTTTAGCCAAACTCCTAAATAGTCTGCCTGAGGTGGCTAACAACATAAAATGAAACAATAAATGATACAGTTTATGCACACAAACACACATATATAAACACACACACACAGGTAAAATGAATTGAAAAGTAGTATACTAAAACAACAGCAAAATAGGAAGAGTCCAGTAGCACCTTTAAGACTAACCAACTTTATTGTAGCATAAGCTAGATGCATCTGACGAAGACAGCTGTGGCTCTCGAAAGCTTATGCTGCAATAAAGTTGGTTAGTCTTAAAGGTGCTACCGGACTCTACTATTTTGCTACTACAGACTAACATGGCTAACTCCTCTGGATCTAAAACAACGGCAGTCACCAGTATTCTAAAACGGTAAGCAGTAAAATCAGCATAAGAGCAGAAGGTGGCACATGGAGAGAGAAGATAAAATTCAATTAAAAGCAGGGTAATGTTGCCAACCTACAGACGGGACCTGGAGATCTCCAACAATTACAGTTGATCTCCAGATGACAGAGATAAATTCCCTTGGAGGAAATAGCTACTTTGGAGGGTGGGCTCTATGAAATTATATCTTGTGGAAGTCCCTCCCTGCCCTCCGTAGGCTCCACCTCCAAATCTATCCCTATCTCCAGCTGACACCCAGTTCTCTTCTGTCGGGAACCAGGATTACTACTTGATATAAGAACCTTAACTAGTAAGGTATACAATAAGAGAGGAGGTAATCCTTCAAGTATCCTATAGTTCTTTCATCCTTTATCCTCACAATTCCCCTGTGAGCTAAGCTAGACTTTAAGTGTCTGGTCCAAGGTCACCCAGTGAAAATCAAGGCTAATGGCAGGACTTGAACTCGAGCCCCATCCCCTGTTCCAGTATGCTAACCACTATACCACATAGCCTCTTGCAGTACCAACCTTCAGTCTGAGTCAATGGCAAGAGAAAAAGATTGGAAGGGGGAGGGATAAAAGGGGGGAAGATGGTTCTGGGGGGATCCTTCTTTGCATTTCATATTACTGGTTGCTTTTAGGTTACTTTGTTCAGTCTCTCCCCCCACCTCCCCTCCAATGCTGGACTGTTGCCTTCTGATTTGTTTGCAATGTGTCTTTTAATATTTTCAGTGTGTTTTGTGATTGGGATTTCATTATGATGTGTGCTGCTTCAGGGTATTTGACCCTTAAAAGCAAGATCGAGAAGTTTTAATATATATTTTTTAATATTAACATTTCCCAAACAGAAATATTTCACATTTATAACCAAATCCTAAGCGTGTTTGCTCAGAAGTAACAATGGCTTCTGTAGTCGTTTTATCCACCTTAGTGTGTTTAGGATTACAGCTTTAATTAAAATTCTAATTCAAAGGGGTTTCTTTTGTTGTAATTTTAGTTATAGTCTCTAGATGCCGCGAATAATGCAAGCCTTTAAAAATATTCATAAAATTCAGTATGCTTGAATAGAACACAGTAATGCCATCTTTTGTGATCTGTCCTAGTATGCACTGGTGTGCGGGCAGAGACAAGTTTTTCATAGAATCATAGAATCATAGAGTTGGAAGGGGCCGTACAGACCATCTAGTCCAACCCCCTGCCCAGTGCAGGATCAGCCTAAAGCATCTCTGACAAGTATTCATCCCGCCTGTTCTTGAAAACTGCCAGTGAGGGGGAGCTCACCACCTCCCTAGGCAGCTGATTCCACTTTTGAACTACTCTGACTGTTTTTCCTTTGACAGATGCAGGAGTTAGAAATTAAACAGAAGGAGCTCTTGTTTAGGGGCGGGGCCATGGCTCAACAGTAGTGTATCTGCTTGGCATGCAGAAGGCCCCAAGTTCAATCCCCAGATCTTGGAGAGCCACTGCCAGGCAGAATTGACCATGCTAATCTTGATAGATCTACAGTCTAAATCAATATAAGGCAGCTGTGTGTGTTAAAGAGTAGAGAAATGCCATAACAGAAATCTGTTTATGTGTTCCTGTGCTTAGTTCTTGTGGTCCATTCTTATATGCCCAGGATAAGGCCAGTAAAGCAATTTTCCCCAGGCCAGTTTGGCTAGGGATCCTGGCGGTGTTTTGCCACTTTCTGGGCATGGAGTAGGGGTCACTAGAGGTGTGTGTGTGTGGGGGGGGGTAGTTATGAATTTTCTGCATTCTGCAGGGGGTTGGACTAGATGACCCTGGAGGTCCCTTTTAACCCTATCATTCTGTTCTTGAGAAGAAAGGCTTATAGCTGCTTTTCTCAGCAGGTCCCCTACAGTAAGGCAGAGCACTAGTCCATTTTAACTGTTGGAGAGTGAATCAAGGGCCTTCAGTTATGGAGCCCCTGCTCTCTGTTCGAAGACTAAACCCTTTCATGCATGCTGCTGTCCTTCCCTTGCAAAATGGCTGGTGACGCTCTGGATATGTTGGAGTCCCACCTATCTGTCAAGGGCTGACAAGCACCAGGAGATGAGGGAGGCCAGAGACTTACCACAATGGCATCCTGTGATGCTGTGATGTCACTTGCAGCTGTGTAACTGGAATTGGTGTCATTGCGTCATTGGATGCTCTAG
Organism: Eublepharis macularius; assembly: GCF_028583425.1. Lineage (NCBI taxonomy): Eukaryota > Metazoa > Chordata > Lepidosauria > Squamata > Eublepharidae > Eublepharis > Eublepharis macularius. Next base: position 6,875,760 of record NC_072798.1, read on the forward strand.
GATTTCCTCCGAAACTCTATGATAACAAACCATAGAGTTTTGAGGGAATCCAAGAGCATCCCACAAGACCGTGACATCACTACCAGTTGCACAGGTGGAAGTGATGTTGTGAGACACCATTTCAGCTCCTCCATTCCTCTTTGCATCCATCCGTCCATCCGTCCATCTGTCCGTCATTCCATCCGTCCATCCATCTGCCTGAATTGGCAGTGGGGGAGCAAAGCAGAGGGCAATAGGAGTAGGTGGTCCGCCAGAGCAGGCAACCTGTCCACTTTATATCTGTCTAGCATGATAGTATCCTGCCTTTCCTCCAAAGAGGTCAGGATGGCATATTTGGTCCTCCCTTCCTTATTTTAGTCCTCACAACAACCTTGCAAAGAAGATTTGGCTGAGAGAGGCTGGCCCAAGGCCACCCAATGAGCTTCTTAGCAAACGGGGGAGTCAAACCTGGGTTTCCCCAACCTTAGCCTGAACGCTGTTCACTGTGCCACACTGGGACCAAGAAAGAAAGGCTAGTTCCTGTGTAAGTGAAGGCAGAAGCCAAAAATTGTAATTTAGGAAAAGACAAGGAGATATTGGGTAGAAAGCGCTTCCTAATACTTATCTGCAGTCTGTTTAAATTCTTTCTTCTTGGTTGTCGCTGAGCCCTCCTCACTCCCGGTCGTTTGTATTCATTATTTTGGTTATGAGTACTTTGGGAACAAGATATGTCTTAGGGATGGGGGAAAAAGATGGCCAAATGGGGAACAATATCAAGGTTTTATGAAATCCTAAACGGCATGGAAAGGCCGAGAGAAAGAATTATTTATTCTCTTCCAGAATGGAGGGTGGAAGGGATGGCAGCTTTATTTTTTTCAAATGGCTGGGCATCGGATTAAGGACAAACCCAAAAAAAAAAACAAATGAAGAAGCACTTTTGCACAGAACGCTGGATTAACCCTTGGAACTCATTGCTAATAAGCGCTAATAACCTCCATTGTAAATTGCTTCAATAAACTAGTCAATTAATATACATAGAGGAAGTCCATCGATGTTCATGAGCTACTGCAGCAAAAAAAGATCTCCATCTACAAAGACACTACCTCTCCAATGATTAGGTTGTAGGAGCTGCGTGTTTCAATTATTACAACCTCCAGCACCTTTTTATCTATTGCTGCTTTGTGATTTGTGATTCCCCCTCCCCGTCATAGTATACCAATTTAGCATGACTGCAAAAAAGTGAATAAGGGGCCCAGTAAAAGCACAGCGGATGGAGATTTGCTTTTTTTCAAAAAAAAATTCTTCCCTTGAATAAAAGGACAAACCACAAAGTTGATGGCAGGCACCATCTACTCGGCTTTAGCTATTGGCTGACTTGCTGTGATGACATGGAAGGTTGGAGGTCAGATAAAGAAGCCCCTCCCACTGCTTGTTTAACTGTTGCATGTGCACAGAGGTGCTTGGGAGTGATGGATGGGAAGGATTCTAGGGGGCAGATATGCCAGCCCATTGAAACAAAAGAAAACATGAGCCAGATGCCTCCTTAAAAACTAACAACATTTATTCCAGCACAAGCTTTTGGGAGTCAAAACTTGCTTCTCCAGATGTGTAGAGGAGGGAAATCATTTTACACAAAAATTTGGAATATTCAAGATTCAAAGTCTACATGGCTGAAGATAAGTGAATCTGAGCTTGGTAGGGTTGCCAACATTCCTGGAGATTTGGGGGTGGTTCTTGGGCAGGGTGGAGTTTAGGAACTCAGTCGGGATGTAATATCTTTCTAGGACATCCATTTCTCCTAAACTCTCCCAGATCACGATAGCTTTGGTGGGAAGACTCTATGGCATCCCATAGAATCCACCCTCCAAAGCTGCCATTCATTCTACATTGGCATTCTAGAATGCCATTCATTCTACCTTGGACAAACTGCCCAGTCCCTTTGACAAAGAATTAATGGACATAAGTCTGACATCAGAAACCAAAATGTTCAAAAACCAATGGGGGAACATTTCAACTTTCCAGGACATTCAGTTGCTGACCTAAAAGTAGCAGTTCTCCTGCAGAGGAATTTCAAAGGGAGATTAGAAAGAGAGACTGCTGAATTGCAACTGATAATGAAGCTCAAGATGATGTGTCCACTTGGACTGAATCAAGACCTAGGCTTCCTGTCTCATTACCAATGCTGATTTCTCCACACACATTACCTCTCTGCATACCCCACCATATCCAATCACTCCTGCTATTGTCATTCACCAGCTATTGTCATTTGGATTCTGTAATCACTCTCCAAGATATAAGCATAGATGGACTCACATTTTAGCTGTATCTGAAGAATTGAGCTATGTCTCACAAAAGCTCATACCCTACCACAAATTTTATTAGCCTTATAGGAGCTTCTGGACCCTTGCTCTTTTCTACTGCTACAGACAGACCAACACAGCTACCCATCTTCCTTCCTTCCTGCCATTCCCTTCCTAATCTTTTCTTCTTAACCTATTTTCTCCTTCCTTCCTTCCTTCCTTCCTTCCTTCCTTCCTTCCTTCCTTCATCTGCCTTTTTCAATTGTACTTAAAGCAGATTACAGAGTTATAAGAACAGTTTAATAAAGGCTACCTGGATTTCCCAGATTACAAGATCAAACAAACTGGATTTCACCATCAGAGAAAAATGAGTATAATCAATCCAATAAACAATATAGTGCTTCTAAGGGAACTGACCTCTGCAGTCCGGAGATCAGTTGTAATTCTGGGAGAACCCCAGGCCCCAACTGGAGGTTGGCAATCCTAGAGCTTGGCCAGTGCTCCACCTGAGAACTCCCACCTTGAACTTCATGACAGGAGAAAAGTGGGACCTAAATGAAATTACTGAATCACTAGCAGGGATCCAAAGAGGCAAGGGCTTCGAATTTGCAGTTTCAGGATGTGAATGATGTGTATCCACAATGTGTTCAGGCAAAGCGCTGTGCTTAGAAACCGATATTACACCCACATCGTTTTTTGCAGGACTTCACTTTGACTGCTGTTCCCCTAAGTGGCTCAGCTCGTAAATCACTGTCGAAGCACTGCGACCGAAGCGTGCTTTGGCTCAAGTCAACTGTGGGGATCTGATGCCAACCACAACCGCTGACCCGGGTTCGCTGGCTTTGGGGGTTCCACAGTGACCTCGGAATGCCCCCCCATTTTTTTTTTCATCCGGGAATAACAGGAGGGAATTGAGTTTCATGTGGATTGGAAACACATGTGGAGTCCAAGGACTGTAGGAATCCCTCCAGCTCCCGCGGGGTCACTCTCCCGTGATGCTAATTACACTTTTAACAAACATTGGAGAGGCAGGGCTCTCTCAAGTGTAACCTTGACTGCAAAGTCGGGTTGCTTTTCCTTCTGTCCTCCTTGTGGCACCTCAGGGAAATCCAAGTCATGCAACTTGATTCTTGGAAATGTCATTGTTTGGAGGGGGTGGGGAGGAGTGGGGAGACATCCCGCTAGATCAGAGAATGTTTCTTGGTTCTTACACTTTGAGCAACAGAAGCTCCTTGTTGGAATTGAATGGCAGGCAAGAGAAAGACAGGCGATCTGTTCATAGCACATTACTTTTGCCTTTTTTAATTAAAAAAAACCTGCTTGAACTGGTGTTGCCAACCTCCAGGTAGGCCCTGGAGATCTGGAATTACAATTGATCTCCAGACTACAGACATCAGTTCCCCTGGAGAAAATGGCTGCTTTGGAGGGTGGACTGTATAACCTGATACCATCTTCTCAAACTCAAACCCTCTTATCGCCAAATCAACCCTCCTTTCATGGGGTTGGACATTTTCTCTGTGGGAACTGATTTCTGTAGTTTGGATCTCTCCAGACTCCATCTTCCATCTTGGAGATCTCCAGATTCCAGCTAGAAGTTGGCAACCTTAGTTCCAAATGATTCAGGTCTCAGTTGTCCATTGGTTCATTCCCCATTTTTAGCTCTTTTTGATTTTGCTACTACAGACTAACACGGCTAACTCCTCTGGATCTTTAGCTCTATATCTGCTGTGTAAACAATTTGCTAACAATTATGAGTTACAGCAGAATTTGAGTCCAGGGTCACCTTAGATCCCAACAAGATTTTCAGGGTATAAACTTTCGAGAATCATAGCTTCCTTCAGGGCTTTAGCACCCTTTAGGCAGTTCTGACCCTCAAAAGTTTATACCCTGAAAATCTTGTTGGTCTCTAAGGTGCCACTGGACACAAATTCTGCTGTCCTACTGCAAACCACCATGGCTGTCTACCTGGTTTTGATCTGACCTCTCTCTGACATTTGTGGCTTTTAATGGTTATATGTAGTGCTGTTGAATGCTGTTTTTAAAGCCATCATGAGCCACTGTTGATGACAGAAAAGATGACATATACATATCTAATAATTCCAGAGGAGTTAGCCATGTTAGTCTGCAGTAACAAAATAGCAGAGTTCAGTAGCACCTTTAAGACTAACCATCTGATGAAGAGAGCTGTGGCTCTTGAAAGCTTATGCTACAATAAAGTTGGTTAATCTTAAAGGTGCTACTGGACTCTTTGCTATATATCTAATAATAAGTCAAACCCTCTTAGATATATATTAGATATATAACTTTGCTATATATCTAATAATAACTAATAATAATATATCTAATAACTTTCTCACCACTCTGGGTGGAGCACTAATCGGTCTAGAAGAGCGGTATATAAGTGCAGTTGTTGTTGTTATCTTAATAAATGTAAATGGAATTAATGAATTAATTAACATGCCCAGTATTGGACATTCCTTGTGTAACCCTGTTGTATCCTGGGATAGTTTTCCTCCATCGAGAAAGAATGGTTTAGGTCCAGTTCAAACAAATTTGCATGACATTGCCAATGTTTATCCCTCCTCACTGGGCCAAACGCTTCTCCATCAGATTGTAACCTAACACATTTTTACTCTCAGGTAGTTTCATGACTGTCAGGATAACAACAGCGGCACATTTTTCACTCCCTGGAAGGATGAGCTTTACCTACTTTGGAGGCAAGATCTGGGTTCTGCTACTTCGCAGAGTGCGGTGTGAGTGTGCTTGGAATGTGTGTGATCCTCGCACTGTGTTCTAGAACTGTAAATAAAATTGTCCTCTCTGCCATTATCATCCACAGCTCACCAGAGTGCCGGTGGAGTCCTGTGAACAATACAAGAACTGCAGTGAGTGCCTTGGCGCAGGGGACCCCCACTGCGGATGGTGTGTGCTCCACAACATGTAAGTGCAACTTTTGGGGAATGGAGACGGGGGAAGCAGCTGCTTTCCCCCCTTCTTCTGACTCTCCCACCTCACTTTTCTCACAGCCAGCTGCAAAGACAGGAGAAAGCTGCAAATGGGCCAGTAGAGATGGGCACAAACCAAAATACAAACCAAAGTTCGGCAAGAACTGGGCTGGTTTGTGGTTCGCAAACCGGTGGTTCGACAGAGCCCATTTCTGATGAACTGCCATGAACTTAAGGCTGCTTCGTTTGGTTTGGTTTTTGCTTCATTACTGCAGACAACCTGGCACTGATCAAGCAGTTGCCTGGGCAACAGGGGATGGGCTTTCTGCAGACTTTCTGCTGACCCAGAAGTGGCCTTCTGCTGACTCGGAAGTGACCTTCTGTTGACCTGAAAGTTGCGTTTTCATGAACCAGACAAAGTGGTTAGCAAGCCAGGGCAGGTTTGTGAATGTTCGTGGTTCATGAAATGTGACAAGCCACGAACCGCACGGTCCATTTTTCCCTGGTTCATGCCATCTCTATGGGCCAGTCTGGGGAGGGGAGATGAAACAGCTGGTTTGGAGAAACAGGTGGTTTCTGCAGCTGTAACCACAGAACACATCACAGCTGTAACCACAGAACACATCACAGCAAAACAACAACAAGATTCTATTTATATATAATAACATTCGATTTATGTGCTGCCCTTCAGAACAACTTAATGTCCACTTAGAACGGTTAACAAAGTGTGTTATTATTATCCTCATGACAGTCACCCTGTGAGGTGGGTGGGGCTGAGAGAGCTCTGAAAGAGTTGAGAGTGACCCAAGATCACCCAGCTGGCTTCAGGCAGAGGAGTGGGGAATCAAACCTGGCTCTCCAGATTAGAGTCCTGCCGCTCTTACACCAAACTGACTCTCAGAAGAGGGGGAAACATGGAAAGTGGGTGATTAGGAGATGCTTTCGTGTGAATGCTCCAAAAATACTGGCTCCCATTGAGTCGGGAGAACCCCAGCAGAATCTAAACTCAACTTGTTAACAAAAGTAACATCGAGCCTGGCCCTTTAAAGTTTCGTCCATTAAAATATGGCCCTTTAACCCTATCAAAGGGCCCCTTAAGAGGACAAATCAGGCCTGAACATAGAATTTATTTCCCTTCTCTGACTGTCAATGGATGCGCACCATTGGGTCGGGGACTAGAAGAGCAATTCGGGCTGCCGCAAGTTAATGTAAAGCAGGGAGAGAGGGCAACCAGTGGACAACAGGGCAAACTTTGACTGAGCAGAGGTAAAGGAGGGTTGCAGTGCCTGTACCAAAAGATCTCCCTCCCCTTGCCAATTCCCCCTCTTCACACACTGGGATACAGACTAACTTTTCTTTCCAAGGGGCAGCCTGCCGTGCATGGGAACATTGATTTCTGAGACTCTTCTTTTCTAGCCTTACAGAGAGAAATTTGACTCTGTGCACACAGAGCGAGGGAGAAAACAGCCTGAAAAGAAGGGGGCATTGATTGGAGTTTACTTGGTGAGGAGGGGAGTTGGAAAAAGCCGGTCACCTGAGCTTGCCATTGCTTGATCTTTCCCGTGCATCAGGCTGTCTCCACCAATTCTTCCCCCTCCCTTAGTTCTCCTCCTCAGTTCACTGTGTGGGCCATCCCAGAGTCACTTCAAGTGTGTGTGTGTGTGTGTGTGTGTTATGTATTGTCAAGTCTCCTCCAAACTATGGTGACCCAATGAATGAAAGACTTCCAAAACGTCCTATCATTAACAGACTTGCTCAGATCTTGCAAACTGGAGGACATGGCTTCTTTTATTGAGTCAAGCCATCTCATTTTGGGTTTTCCTCTTTTCCGACTGCCTTCCACTTTTCCTAGCGTTATTGACTTTTCCAGAGAATCTTGTCTTTTCATGATGTGACCAAAGTACGATAGCCTCAGTTTTGTATTTTAGCTTCTAGGGAGAATTCAGGCTTGATTTGATTTGGTATCCACTTATTTGTCTCTTTGGCTGTCCGTGGTATCCGCAAAACGCTCCTCCAGCACCCCATTTCAAATGAATCAGTTTTCTTCCCGTCGGCTTTCTTCATTGTCCAACTTCCATATCCATACATAGTAATGGAGAATACCATACTTTGGATTATCTTGATCTTGATCCCCAAAGAGACATATTTATCTTTAAGGATCTTTAAGGATCTTTTCTAGTTCCCTCACTGCCGGTCTTCCAAGGCTCAATCTTCTTCTGATTTCTTCATCATGGCAAGTAGCAAGGAATTCTTTGGAGGATGTAGATTGGAAATGAGGCCAATAGACTGCCATGCCATCTTCTGCATCAGGAAAGGAAAAAGAGTACCTGCTGGGGAGTTTTGTGATGATCCCATGTTTGTGCATGTTAGTTGAGCAGAGTTAATGCTTTTCAGTGACGAGAGACATTTTCCACTTAAGTGTAGAATCCTGTACAGGTTGAGAAGGTATAGCACGGGCACAGAAAGACGCACATGAGCTGTGCTCATCTCATCACAACGTTCATGCCATGAATTCAGGCACTCTTTTTGCTAGAGCTAGTCTATTTACACTGGTCTCCTTGGACATGCTCTGCCAGGCAAAATTGGTCCCGAGCATCACACATAGAATAGGATGACTCAGAATCATATCGTGTAATAGATCTGACCTGGACAGCCCAGGCAAGTCCAATCTCATCAGATCTCAGAAGCTAAGCAGGGTTGGCCTTGGTTAGTAATTGGATAGGAGACCTCCAACAAAGACCAGAATCACAGAGGTAGGCAATGGCAAACCGCCTCCATTAGTCTCTTGCCATGAAAACCCCACCAGGGGTCGCCATAAGTTTAATTATGACTTGTGGGCAGGAATTCATTGCATACTTTATAGGCCTTTTGAAGCCCCTAATGTTTTAATGAGATGGAGGAAAGCCAGAACTGGCTGTTTGGTTCGGGGAACAGATGCTTTGGAGGGAAAAGAGGCAGGCACCAAGAAATACATTGGCAGGTGCTGTGGTGCCCACGGGCACCATGTTGGGGATCACTGATTTATTGTTTAGTGCAAAGTCTTCCAGCACTCTCTCATTGAAGAGCTCAGGGCGCCTTATGATAACACATCCAATAGAAACTGGAGGGGAGCTCCACGTGCATGTTGTTTTGTTTTCTGTGTGTGAGTTTTGTGCAGTCAAGTCGCTTCCAACTTACGGCCATCCTATGCGTTCGTGACCTCCAAAATGTTCTATTATTAACAGCCTTGCTCAAATCTTGCAAACTAGAGGACGTGGCTTCTTTTATTGTGTCAGTCCATCTCATGTTGGGTTTTCCTCTTTTCCTGCTGCCTACTGTTTTGTTTGTAGGGGAAACTGATGGGGCATTGTCCCAATGCCCCATCAGTTGTAGATAATTGTAAATCTCCAGATGTCACAAAAATGCCACAAGCGGTAGGCCCCCCTCACCGTGCAAGGAAGCAACCTCTGCAGCCGCTGTCCCGGGAGCATCTAGTAAGTTTCCCTCAAAATCTCAGCTCTTGTCTCCGATCACATTAGAGATTCCGCAGGACGAGCAGGGAAGGTTTTCATTTTCTCCCTTTCAAATTTCAGCTCCCTGTTGTTGCCTTGGAACAGGCCGGTCTCAGACTGTAACTCAATCCCACTCTGATCGATCGACCCCTGCTTTACCTTTCTTGATCCAAGTCTTGCGAATCAGTAAGCAGGGTCTCAGGTAACTCTAGCTGCCTTCAGAGGCTGCGATAAAATCTGGCTCTTAGAAAACCCTCCTCCCCCCCCCCCCCGCCCCTCTCCCCCCCCTTGACTTTTGAGATGCTAAGGCATGTTTTGTGTCTCTCGCAAATTCTTTAGCAGACTCGGAGGCTCCTTTGACTTGGCAGGCTGGTATTGAAGCCGTTTAGCCAAGAGGCTCAGACAAACACTTTTTGATCTTCTCCAGTGCCTTAAACCACCTTCTCCAATAGTAGAAAAGAACGAGAGTCCAGTAGCACCTATAAGACTCACAAAATTTGTGGTAGGGTATGAGCTTTCGTGAGTCACAGATACCTGAACTCTTGCTCTTTTCTACTGCTACAGACAGACTAATACAGCTACCCATCTTGATCCACCTTCTCCTAGATTTGGGGATGTAGCATTGTAGGATTACGATTAGGAATGTGCATATACCTGTGGCCCTGAGACGTTATCGACATCCTTCTTAGAATCATAGAGTTTGAAGAGGCCATGTAAGGTACTATCAAGTCACAACCAACTAATGGCAGCCCTATAGGATTTTCGAGGCAAGAGACTTTTAGGATGGTTTGCCCTTGCCTGCTTCTGCTTAGCAACCCTAGACTTCCTTGGTGGTCTCCTGTAGAAGCACTAATTCGGGCCAATGCTGTCTGACTTCCAAGATATGATGAGATCAGCACCAGATCAGACTGGAAGGGGCCTTAAAGATCATCAAATCTTATCCCCTGCTCTAGAGCATCCTTGACTAATGGTTACCTAACAAAGCCATTTTGGTGAAGTGGTTAAGAGTGGCAGGACTCTAATTGTAAAAACCAGGTTTGATTCCCCACTCCTCCGCTTGAAGCCAGCTGGGTGACCTTGGGTCAGTCACAGCTCGCTCAGAGCCCTCTCAGCCCCACCCACCTCACAGGGTGTTTTGTTGTGGGGATAATAATGGCATACTTTGTAAACCGCTCTGAGTGGGCATTAAGTAGTCCTGAAGGGCGGTATATAAATCAGTTGTTGTTGTTGTTACCTAGCCTCTGCTTGAAAACTGTAGCGAGGGAGAGCTTACCCCTATGTAACTGGTTTCAGGGTTGACGTGCTCTCTTACTGCTAGAAGTATCTTCTGATGTTCAAGTGAAAACTACCATCCTGTAACTTAAGCCCACTAGATCTAGTATTGCCATTCGGGGCAACCCAAGTCTTCTTTTCTTTGGCTATCAGACAATGTTCTTTCCAGGGACTTTTTTGATGAACATCCCTTCTCTTTGTTGGCTTAGATTCAACCCAATATTTCTGCTTATGGAAGAACTCCTGTTCTTTTAGTGACTCTCTGTGCAGTCGTACAACACATATACAGGGCATCAGGAAAGAACAAAGTGGATGAAGTGCCAACTCACAAAGCTGAAGTTGTTTCCCAGTTCCTAGTTGCTTATTCACAGTTCCTTATTCACATTTCCTAGTTCCTTATTCGCAGTTCCTAGTTCCTTATTCCTAGTTCCCAGTTCCTTGTTTGCAGTCCCTAGTTCCTTATTCGCAGTTCCTAGTTACTTATTCACAGACCAGTCCCCAGTTCCTTATTGGCAGTTCCTAGTTACTTATTCGCAGAACAAAACACAAATATTGGGGGAAGTTGCAAAGCTCTGTACCCCAAAACAAAGACTGTAGGAGCACGTATCATATACCTCTGTATTCAGCAGACTCTCCCCTCCAAGTGGACATATACTGGGTCCTCCTACAAAGCCCGGTTCTTGAGTTAACAGCTTCAAAGTTGGGTAAGAGATACAAGCCCTCTATACTCCCAAAGAACCTTGGATGGCCCCAGATCACACAGCCTTGCACTCACTAGACTGCCCCCTACAAACAGACAGGCACTGGTGCCCATACAAGATTGTTTGGGAATGCAGAGGGCTTGTATCTCTTACTCTACTTTGAAGCTGTTAACTCAATAACTAGGCTTTGTAGGAGGACTCAGTATATGTCCAATTAGATGGGAGAGTCCACTGAATACGGAAGTATACGCTCCTACAGTGTTTGTTTGTGGGTAATAAGGAACTAGGAACTGCGAATAAGGAACTGGGAACTGGTCTGTGAATAAGGAACTAGGAACTGTGAATAAGGAACTGGGAACTGGGAACCAACTTCAGCTTTGTTGCCAACTCTCCCCTTTTGTGGTGCCTTTTCCTTGCAAGTTAATAGGAAAGGAAGGAGCTTGTATGGTCCACAAGTGGTCAAAGCGTCCATGATTTTATTGTCGAAGGCTTTCACGGACGGAGAACGATGGTTGTTGTGGATTTTCCGGGCTGTATAGCAGTGAAGCCTCCCTCCATTAGCATTCCACACCCTGAGAAACTCTTACAGGATGACTCAGCCCAAACCCACCTTCCGGAGTAGATATAAATTACCTGCCAACATCTTCTCCACACTGTGACACTGAGAGATCTCTGTCTTTTGGTGCTACACCTCTGAAGATGCCAGTCACAGCTGCTGGCGAAACATCAGGAACTACAATGCCAAGACCACGGCTATACAGCCCAGAAAATCCACAACAACCGTCCATGATTTTGCCTGCAGATGCCCTGCTGGTGGGACTATATGGAAAACATCTCAATGGACAGCAGTTGCAGCTCCATATTATTGTTTTTGCAAGCTACAGAGTACCCTGGGGACCTTGTACTTATGTTTCCTCCTTATTTTGAAACACCAAAAAGTGTCTTAGAAGTACGGAGATGCTCTATTTGATCGGGCCTGCGAATATGCCAAGAGGCTTACTTTTTGTCAGGGCTAAGATAAAAGAGGTTGCCAGGTAACGGGAACACGACAGCCCCCCATCGCCCGATCTCACGGAATGGCTCAAACTCGAGTCCAGTGATGCTCGGCCCTTCCCTTCTTGCTGCATCTCAAATGCCCTTTGGAGGTCCGGGCAGGAGACTTTGTCTGCTGTTATTTCCCATTTTTATGGATGACCAGGATATTAATGCATAGCCTGTCAGGCACTTTCTGCTGACATGCCGGTCTCTGGAGCAAGATCAGTGGTGTTATGATAGATGGATGAATTGCGGGGGGTGGGGGGGGACCCATCTCCGTTGCAAGGCTGTTTCCAGGGAGTTGCTTTCTGTCTCCTTCCCCGGCATCTCTGTATCCGTCGATGATCTGCCAATGAGAGAAAATGGCACACCGAAGGAGTTCTCCCCGAGGTAGGGTCATGTCGACTTCCGATTATATTTTCTCCCTGAATTTTCATCATTCTTGACAATGTTAGTTGCCTGACAGCTCGGCAGAGAAGGATAAACCAGACTCCCGGCCTCTTGTAATAAAACTGCTTTATGGATGCTCATCTGTCTCCTTCCATGCGTGGATCTTGCAGCCAGACACACACTCTTTCCTCTCCTGTACAACCTTCTTCACATAATCGCCAGGTATTCGGGTATTCTTCAGGTGTTCAGGAGCTGTCAGGATGCATAGGTCAGTCTCCTTCACTGTCCGTCTGTCAATCGCATTTTTTATCCAGCCCTTTCTGTAAGGAGCTTAGGGGGGTACATAGAATTGTCCTCTTCTCCATTCTATCCTGACAACAACTCTGCGAGGTAGGCACAGAGAAAGTGACTGGCTCATGGTCGCCCAAGAAGTGAACTCATTGAGCAGCGATTCAGATTTGGGTCTTCTAAGTTCCGAGTCCAAACCCGAAACCTCGCAGTTAGCTGACCCCAAATCTTCATTTTGGTTTTACTCGTACCCTGTGTATGTGTGCTTAATTTTTGCGCTGTTTTCTGATCCCTCGCACTCAATTTTTCCCATAAAATGTTTGCTTCTTTCCAGTGCTATTTGCACATCTGTAAATCAGCTTTATGGTCGGGGAAGACCAATCACACCAGATCTTGGAAGCTAAGCAGGGTCGGCCTTGGTTAGCAATTGGATGGGAGACCTCCAACTAAGACCAGGGTTGCAGAGGCAGGCAATGGCTTTCTTGTGATTAAAACTCCATCAGGGGTCACAATATTGAAGGCACTCTCCACCACAAAATCAGCTTTATGTGTGTAAATTAGTACATTGTGCATATAAATAGGAGGGAAGGTGGTATGGTAAAGCCCAATCTTGTCAGGTCTCAGAAGCTAAGCAGGGTTGGTCAGTACTTGGATGGGAGACTGCCAAGGAAGACTGCAGCTGTTCTGCAAAGGAAGACAAACCACCTCTTGCCTGGAAAACACTATGGGATTGTCCTAAGTTGGTTGCAACTTGATGGCACATACGTACCATATTACGGACTTAATATACATAACTGCATATAAAATCTTACTAGGTGCATAAATAGTACCAAGGAATCCACAAAACCACCAGTGAAAAATAGATCCTAAACAATTGACAAAAATAATTAAGCATAAAAAAAGAAATGAATTGGGAAAAAAGGGAAGAAGCAGGAGGTGAGAGGAAGATTTCTCTTCCCTCTCCCTACTGCTTATCCTAGGAGTATATTTTTGAGGCGTATAAAATTTGCATTAAAGCGCAAATCAGTTCCGTACAGTGGAGCAGACCGTGCACAGTAAAACTGAATTATTAAAGGTCGTAAGATTCTCATTGGATCTTCTAGGCTGAAGATTCCACATCAAATGTTTCCCTGATGGGACTTTTTATCCTTTGCAGAGAGCAAAAGGGACCTCGTCTTCCTCCTTTCACTGGTGGAAAAACTGGTAGGGTACAACCCAATGGTTCCCTCTGGGCTCACTTCACATTCAAAAGAACACCCAAGAAGGTCAATTAGTACCGGTTAATCTCCCAGCCTCCCCTCTCCTCGGATGACCAAGGATTTTGGAAATGTGTAGCCAGACGTCAAGGGCTTCTTGGAAACATGATACCTTCATTGGTACTTAGCCACAGAATTTTCAATATTAAATTCAAGTCAGGAATAAATCACAAAGGCTGTAAAATTAAATACAACAATTCGCTTTTGTAAAATGTATTATATATGTCATTTATACCCTGCCTTTCTCCTCAAAGGGGACTCAAAGCCACTTACATCCTTCTCCTCTCCTTCATTTTATCCTCACAACAACCTGGTGAGGTAGGTTAGGCTGAGAGTGTGTGAATAGCCCAAGATCATCCAGCAAGCTGGCAGAGTGGGAATTCGAACCTGGGTCTTCCAGATCCTAGTCTGCCAACCACTACACCATGCTGGGTGTAGCAAATAGGTCAGGACTATCCCTTGTAACTCCACAATGTGACTTCACTTGGTTTGTTTCTTTTTTTTATAGCATCCTATCTTTTTGGAGTCCAAAACCTCCTTTCCCTCCATTCATTCATTCATTCATTCATTCATTCATTCATTCATTCATTCATTCATTCATTCATTCCTTGTCTGCCTTTCTCACTGAGGCCCAAGGCGGATTACACAGAGCAAGTGGAATACAATATAATCAACAGCTAGGACATTTACTGAGCAAAATACAAAATAATGATCAACAGGACATTCAATGAGCAGATATGACAGCATATGAGAGCAGAAAACAGGCATGTATTTGGAAGCCTAAGACAAAACTGATTGAAACTTGCCAAGAGCCCCTCAGTCTTTCTGAAAACAGGTGTTGTCTCTGATGTTTCCTGCCTGGCTTCTTGTGGGCAAAGGTCGTGAAACGTGTAAAATCCATAAAACATGACAGAGGCAGTAACTCTCTCCTTCTAATGCCAATTCTACAAGACTGTAAGATTCACAATGGGATTTGAGAGTGTAAGAAGTCTTGGCTGGGCCAGCAGGCAGAGCAAAGGTGTTTAATCTGCCTAGGCTGCTACAGAGCACCGATGGAGACTAGGAAGTTGGCATCCTGGTTGCCATAGCAACATCATCAGTGGTCCATGGGCTGGAGGAGGAATAGGAAATCCCCTTTCTGCTTCTTCTCTCCTCCCCTGGCCTCCAGCAAGGTCCCGCATCACTCTAGAGAACCATTAACTTTAGTTATGGAGTCTCATACTTAATATTATATTGATCCAGGCTCCATTGGGGAGAAGGTTTGCATGCCTTCCTTCTGACCCAATTGAGTATTTTCCATGCTTTTCCCCCTGTGAGCAAAGGATTTTTTAAAAAATAAGAATGTTTAAAGGAGGGGGGAATGGGGAAGGGGGGAAGCAATTACTCACAACAGTGCAGTCGGGTGTGCTGTGTGATGAAGTTTCATCGGGCAAGACTTTGGCCCTGACATAATTATGACAGCATTAACATGATTTAAGCAGTGCACCGATCAATAGTCTAATCGAGCCCCAAATGAAGGCCGAAGTGTTGCCATGCTGTATCTTTAAAGATCAGGAATCGCAACTTGTCTCTTTCGGGGTCAGGGCCATTTTGCAACCTTAGCATCTATCAGCAAAATGGATGAGGATTCGACTGCCTCGGCTATAACTTTGCTGGAGATGTCCCTGTGGGACAGATACTGGGAGGTCTTCCTGACTTCCCCCCCCCCCAATAGTTTTGCCTGCTTCTGAGCAGCAATAGTGATGCTATGAAAAGACGGGCAGGCCAAAATTCAGTCTGGAGCCCCAGATTCTAATTTGTGGCTGAAATATTTCCAGAGTAGACATAGGATGACCTGAATTGCCCGGGCAAGCCCGATCTCATCAAATCTTGGAAGCTACGCAGGGTCGGCCTTGGTAAGTAATTAGATGGGAGACCTCCAACGAAGACCAGGGTTGCAGAGGCAGGCAATGGCAAACCACCTCTGTGAGTCTCTTGCCATGAAAACCACGCTAGGAGTCGCCATACGTCAGCTATGACTTGTTGGCACTCTCTCCCACCAATATCTGGTTGGAAATAAATCCAAGCTGTCTGTCTGTCTATCGTGTTTTGCCCAGACCTGGATAGCTCAGACAAGCCAAATTTCATCAGATCTTGGAAGCTAAACAAGGTTTGCATTGGTTAGTAATTGCATGGGAGCAGGGGTCATTTAGTAGAAAAAGAGCTGCAGAGACTCATTAGCATAACTCATTAGCATATGCCACACCCCTTGATTGGGCCAAAATGGCCGGGATTTGGCTGCTGCCAGACGGGGGAGTGTTCCCCCATCTGGCAGTGGCCCAATCAGGGCCCTTTTGGCCCCAATCCAAGCCAAAACAGGCCCAAAATGGCCATTTTGGGCACATTTTGGCCTGGATCGGGCCCAAAACGGCTCAGGTCAGGTCCGTGCTGGGTCCCTCGCCAGGCACTGACCCAATCCTGGCAGTTTTGGTCCTCCTGATCCTGGTGGAAACAGGCCCCCAGGGTATCTCCTCAGCTCGACAGCCAAAGGTGATGAGGATGAGACAAGTTCAATTTTAGAGCACCCGATTTGCAAGCATGCCAGGTCACAGCCAACCAAGCTGTAGTGTGGATATTTGACAGCCCTAGTTGATTGTGCAAGACCCCTATTTGCCTATTGCTGGGTGGTTCTGTGTGCGGGGTTGCACATAATTGGAGGCTTGGCCTGCAGCGCCTTCCCTTGGCAGGCTGTTGCTACTGTTTGGTCCACCCACTCGGCCAGCAGGATAGTGTGGGGTTGAAAAATGAAATCCTGCCCTCAAGTCATAGTTGACTTATGGCAACCCCTGGTGGGGTTTTCATGGCAAGAGATTAGCAGAGGTGGTTTGCCATTGCCCGCCTCTGTGACCCTGGTATTTGCTGGAGATCTCCCATCCAATTACTAACCAAGGCCGACCTTGCTTAGCGTCTGAGATCTGATGAGATCGGGCTCACCTGGGCTATCCAGGCCACAGCTGGTAGCTTTTAGGGCCGAGGAGGAATTTTCTGGCCAGATTATCTTCAAAAGGGGCCTTTTTTTGCCAGCTCCATGTGGCCCAAGGGTTGTTGGATAATCATAATTGACATGGTGTTTGTGGCATTGGCTAGGCCCTAACTGGGATTGGCAGGATCAATGGCCAGTTGCGATAGTGTAAGTAGGGCAATTGGTGGGCATTCAGAGGCCTCTAAAGTCAACTGGTCTTTCTCAAGCCAGCCCATCATTTGGAGTGGGGGTGGGGGGGTGTCTGCCCAACACAACAGTCGCCCTGGAGGGCTGGTTTTTAGCAACTCAGATTCAGGCGGGGCTTTTTTTCTGGGAAAAGAGGTGGTGGAACTCAGTGGGTTGCCAGCACAGGGGGCAACTCTTGGCGAGAGGTGGTGCCCCTGGTACCACATGTGTGCGCACAAAGTGCACGCATGGTCCCAGGGCCAGTGACATCACTGTGGGTCAGCGGGATCAAGGGGGGAGTTTTTAAAAGTTTAAATCGCCCTCAGTGAAAATGGTCACATGGCTGGTGGCCCCACCCCCTGATCTCCAGACAGAGGGGAGTTTAGATTGCAATCTCAACTCCCCTCTGTCTGGAGATCAGGGGGTGGGGCCATGTCACCATTTTTAAGAGGTGCTGGAACTACGTTCCTCCCCGTTCTCGCTGAAAAAAAGCCCTGGATTCAGGGCAACATTTTTTTTTACTGTTGAACGTCAGCTATTAACACATCCTAGTTTTTTCAGTATGCTGGTTCCTCTTGTCTTCCTCCCATGTGCTGGTACACCGAACCACCCCTGGTAAGAAACCCACTTACCACCTAAGTTGCTTTTTGCAAGAATTCCAGGCAGGAAACGGTGAGTCTGCAGCCACAGAGCTGGAGTTCAGTGGCATATGTCTGTTAGTGTCAAAGGTGCCACTGGACTCCTGTATTAGTTTGGTTGTAGGAAGAAGACACAAACTATTTGTTAAGTGTTTTGCTGGATTCCCTAGGTGAGCCCTGTGTGGCTGGCTGTCTCTCTTGGCCTTGATTTCCATGGCCATTGGTCCACTCACCCAACTTGATTTTTCACACAAATGTCTCTCTTAAGTGTTGGGTTTCAGCTGCTATGCACAGCTAAGACAATGTAGATAGTTCTGTGACTAACTATCCATCCGATAACTAGCTATGTTTCTCAGCTCTTCACAGCAGGTCCTTCCTCCCTTCTTTCTTTCATCCTCCCACTCTCTCTCACTCTGTCCTTTCCTCCTCCTCTCTCTCTTTTCCTTCCTCCCTCCCTCCCTCCCTTCCTCTTTTCTACTTTCTCACTCTATTACTTCCTCTCTCACTCTTTCTTCCTTTCTCCCTTCCTCTTTCCTTCCTCCCACTGTCTCTTCCTCCCCTCTTCCCTCCCTCTTCTTTCCTCTTTTCCTCCATCCCACTCTCCCTTCCTCTCTCCTTTCTTTTCCTTCCTCCCACTCTCTCTCCCTCCCCTCTCCCCTCCCTCTTCTTTCCTCCCTCCCTCTCTCTCTTCCTCTTTTCCTCCCTCCCTCCCTCTCTTCCTTCCTCTCTCCCTTCCACTTTCCTTCCTCCCACTCTTTCTCCCTCCCCTCTTCCCTCCCTCTTCTTTCCTCCCTTCCTCCTTTCTTTTCCTTCCTCCCACTCTCTCTTCCTCCCCTCTTCCCTCCCTCTTCTTCCCTCCCTCCCTTCCTCTCTCTCTTCCTCTTTTCCTCCCTCCCACTCTCTTCCTTCCTCTCTTCCTTCCTCTTTCCTTCCTCCCACTCTCTCTCCTTCCTCTCTTCCCCCCTCTTCTTCCCCCCTCCTTCCTGACCACTCCCTCCCTTCCTCTTTCTCCCCTTCCCTTCCTTCCTCCTCCCCTCCCCCGTCTTCTCCTTCCTCCCCCCTCCCTCCCTTTCCTTCCTACCTTCTGAATGCTCTGGTACTGGCCGACTGGGCTGTAGAGAGCTGTGAACAATGGCAACCTCCCCTCCAGGCCCTTCTGGAAAAAGATAGGAAATGCATTTAGGGAAGAAAGTCTCCATGTTGCGTGCAAATTAAATCAGCGGAAGCTGGGCACCGAGCACAACTGCAAAAGCCGTCTTCTAAATTGAAATGTGCTTGCCCAGGATTGTCCATCGGTGTTGGAAGTTATTATTTCCATTGCTCTAGTTGCGAATTAATTTCGGCAGGACTTAATCACCCTCCTACCCACTTGCAACTTCCCCTCCCGCCTTCCCCCTTTCCTTCTAATTTTCCACTTGGCTGGGGATTCTCTGGCAGTTAAAGTTTGGGCTTAGGGGAAGTCCGTGCCGGCTGCACCAGTAGAGTGGATAATCTCATTGGAACCATTGAGTTGAATAATAGCACCTTTACCTTTCGTGCTGCACTGTTTTCAAATAATTCTCTTAACAGCCTGCATTGCGGGGATGGGTCAGGCTGGGGCCAAGGTGGGCCTGCCTCCAGCAAGCAGACTTGCATTTCTGGTGGGGTTGCCCCCTGCCTCCCAAGCAGAGCACAGGTTTTGCAGGTGGGAGAGCCAGTCTTTGGCATCTCCAGGTAAGCAAGGTTTCAGCCAACAGGGCTGCGAAAGACCTCAAAGAACCGCTGCCCATTGGAGAGGTAGCAGAGCATGCAGGTTTATTCCAGTGTTCACATTTTGTGCACCTGGTTTGATAAGGAGTTGGATTGTCTCTTTAAAATACATAGATAAGGAAACATTAGATGACAAATGAAAGATGAATCCTGTCTCTCTGAATGGGGGATTTGCAGGGGGCAAGCAACAGCTGGACGTGAGATTAAGCATCACCTTTTTGCTTTCCCCTATCAAATCATAACTAACCTTCTGTTTTTAAGAAATGATTGATTCCACACATGTTGGATAATGCACTTCCAATCCTCTTTATAGATCATTTGGAATGGATTTTTGTGTGTGTGGAACAAATAATCCACCTCAAACGATTGATAAAGTGCATTGAAAGTGCATTATCCAACGTGTGCGGAATCAGCCGATATCTAAGAACGGGGAGGGACTGAGATGCAGTGGAAGAGTATCTGCTTGATAAGCAGAAGTCCCATGCTCAAACCGTGGCATTTCCAGTTAAAAGTATCGGATGGTAGGTAGTAGGTAATGTTAAAGACCTCTGCTTGAGACCCTTGAGGTATGGTTGCCAACCTCCAGGTGGTGACTGGAGAGCTCCCAAAATTACAACTGCTCTCCAAGCCACAGAGATCCGTTCCTCTGGAGAAAAGGGCTGCTTTGGAGGCAGAGCAATACGGCATTATACCCTACTGTGGTCCCTCCATTCCCCAAATCCTGGCTCCATGCCCCAAATCTCCAGGAATTTCTCAACCTGGACCTGGCAACCCTAGCTGAGAGCCACTGCCAGTCTGAGCAGGCAATACTAAGCTTGATGGACCCTTGATGGCCTATAAAGCAGTTTCTTATATAATAATAATAATAATAATAATAATAATAATAATAATAATAATAATAATAGCAGCTTTATATACCACCCTTCAGGACAACTTAACACTCACTCAGAGTGGTTTACAAAGCATGTTATTATTATCCCAACAACAATAATCACCCTGTGAGGTGGGTGGGGCTGAGAGAGCTCTGAGAGAGCTGTGACTGACCCAAGGTCACCCAGCTGGCTTCAAGTGGAGGAGTGGGGAATCAAACCCAGTTCTCCATATTAGAGTCCCGCTGCTCATCCACACCAAACTGGCTCTTGCATCCATGAACGGAAGTCCTTCAACAGTTGGGCCCTGGGAAGATGGCCAGTACTAAAAGTCTAGTTCCTTAACTCTTTCCTCATCATGTTCCCCCAAAACCTTGGGCCCTAAATTCTGAAATGCCAGCTGACCAATTTTGTTTTCTTCCTTATAAAGAGTCTAATGCTGTGCTGGATATTGTACATTCTTGAAAACAAAACAGAAAAAACAAGAAGTGAAAAATGTCCCTGCTCATGAGGGGCATAACAGACACAAAAGAGAAAGGATGTTCCTGAAAAAACTTTTCAATGGCTAGAACTTTATTTGCTCCAGTGGGACTTGATTTCTTTCTAGGTGTCCCATCAAACAAAGGGGGGTTCATCTTACATTCGCAAACACGTTATAGTTATAGTCGAACAGGAAATGTTTGGTGTAGTGAGCCAGTTTGGTGTAGTGCTTAAGAGTGCAGGACTCCAATCTGGAAAACCAGGTTTGATTCCCCACTCCTCCACTGGAAGCCAGTTGGGTGACCTTGGGTCAGTCACAGCTCTTCCAGAGCCCTCTCAGCCCCATCCACCTCACAGGTTGTGGGATAATAATAACATGCTTTGTAAACCACTCTGAGTGGGCATTAAGTTGTCCTGAAGGGCGGTATATAAATCAAATATTATTATTTATTATTACATGCACATTCTAATAAAGGAGAGTTGCTATAGCATAGTGGTTAAGTGATTTGGCTGCGAATCATCCCTCTACTGGTTCGAATCCCACTACTGCCATGAGCTCAGGAGGTGGCCTTGGGTAAGCCACTCCTCTCAGCTCCAGCTCCCCAGCTGAACTGTGGGGATAATAATAACACTAACTTGTTCACCACTTTCAGTGAGACACTAATCTGTTTAGAAGAGTGGTATATAAGTGCAGTTGTTATTAAATTCCTGGTAGCCTTTGTCCAAAGAAGAACTGGGAAATTGTTGTCTGACATGGGATCCATCTTCCATGTGTGCCATCAAACAAGTCATCTTCCAATCACATACAAGTGATAGAAGAGCAAGATTGCAGTAACACCTATAAGACAAACAAAATTTGTGGTAGGGCTTGCGTTTTCGTGACCCACAAAAACTGATGCCCTACCACAAATTTTGTTGCTGGACTCTTGCTCTTTTCTACTGCTATAGACTAACACAGCTACCCGTCTTGATCTATATACAAGTTATAGGTACGTCCAGTAATAATTTTAGTGTGCACAACGTTCAGGGGCAGGGGTGTCTTCTTCCTTTCAAGCAAATATGGCAGTCACTGGGGGTTTTTTGGCTCATCTGTTTCCCGTAATCCCATACCCTGGCAGGCGGGTGCAGGGGGGGTGGCTTTTGTGCCGCTCACTGAGGCCCAAAAAACTTTCCCTGATTGAGATCAAAAAGAGTCCAGTAGCACCTTTAAGACTAACCAATTTAGGTGCTACTGGACTCTTTATTGCTACTGCAATAAAGGTGCTACTGGGCTCTTTTTGATTTTGCTACCACAGACTAACACGGCTAACTCCTCAGCATCAATGACCATTGAAAGCACCTGATTGAGATGTGTTTCTTTGCTGGATGCTCGCAAGTGGCCCATGCTGAGAGTCGGTGTGTTCCTTCTTCCAAATGTCAGACAGACAGACCCCTGCTTTTCTGTGCCACTGAGCGCAACCCAGACTGAGAGATGATTCCCTCTCCCTACCCCATGTCAGACAACTGTTTCCCAATTCTTCTTTGGACAAAGCTTATCAGGGATTTGCATGTCAAACATTTCCGGCTTGAATGAACAAGAGAGGGAGGGAGGGAGGGAGGTTCGGCGTCAGCTCCCTTTCTTATCCAAGGCATGTTTGCCCAGATGTATCTTCCCTCGATCTGTTGGGAACCAGGAACGATTATTAATTTCAGGGGACTTTCAGGGGAACGGCCGCAGCCTGAAAGACTGGTTGTCGTCTATCCTCCAGCGTTTACTCCTGTTTCCCCTTGGCTTCTAAAACAACCTTCTCAGAATTCCCGCTGGAAGGATCTCCTGGGATGCTTTTTTTAAAAAAACCAAATCTTTGGATTTGTAGGGCAGGATAGAAAATCCCCTCATGTTCCCCCCTTCTTCTCCATGGGGATATGGTCTGTGTAAGCGTGTTCTTACTGAATCAATACGAATGGGGGCGGGGGTCTCCCACCTGGGGACAGAGATAACAGGGTGCCAATGAGGAAGGGGAGGGGATTGAGGTTCTGCCGCATGAGCCGGTTGATTTATCAGAGCTGCCGTTCCAATTCCATTAGCATGTATTAGAATAGATTAGCAGCCGGAGCAATTAGCATCCCGTTTGGCAAAGTAACGAGGGTTGGCAGCTGAGCAGGGGAACTGGCAAGGGGCCTTAGGAACCACAGTCTTGAACACATGGAACTGTCTTATACCGAATCAGACCATCAGTCTACCAAGGTCAGTATTGTCTACTCGGACTGGCAGCTGCTCTCCAGGATCTCAGGCACAGATCTTGCACGCCACCTCCTACCTCATCCTTTTAACTGGAGATGCCAGAATTGAACCTGACACCTTCTGGAACCTTGAGGCCTGGGCCGATTCCAGATGGCCTTCTCCATGCCGAAACGTCGTGCGTCGTCGCACGGAAAACGCGATATTTCGCGTTTTCCGCGCGACAACGCGCGACGTTTCGGCATGGAGAGAGCCGTCTGGAATTGGCCAAGCTCCATAAAATGGGACTTGGAAGAAATCCATGAGTAGATCCTAGGCCACCAGCCACATGGAAACCCTGTAGCATGTGAAGGAACTAGGAACACTCTTGGGTCCTCTCAACAGTCCCAGTAAGGGTCATTCAGTCACCCCCCCCCCTTTCCAGCATCACAAACCAATGAAAGTTCACCTCTGCTTCCTGTATGCCAGGTTGACAACTTCTTTTTTATTGATTTTTTTTGTAATAACAACAAACTATTAAACTATATACAATCATGAATTTGCAGTCATACAAGAAGTTAATACTAAAATCCGTTAATAAATACATACATCAAAATTAATAAACACATAACATGTCATAAGTAACAATTGAATGCATATTAAAGCAGTTTCGAGGGTTATATCTGAGCATATATCTGAACAAATATAAGGAGAAAGTACTTGTAAATTCTAACATATTAAATTGACAGATTACTTATATATTTGTGTATGTATGAAAGAGTTTAAGACCAGGTAAGGAACTATTATTTTCGAGTAATTCAAAGAAAGGAAACCATTTCTCAATAAAGTTGGTTGTTCTTGGAAAATTTTCTACTTGGTAAATTTTATCATATAACTTTTCTGATATATAATGGTCCCAGATTTTTTTGTGCCAGTTATCAATTGAGGGTGTAGACTTAGATTTCCAAAAGGTAGCTATCGCGCTCTTCGTGGCTACTAGTAGGGTGGCTATTAGGTCTCTTCTTATGGTTGAAATTTGGTCTGGGTATTTGTCCCATTGGTCCAATAGAATAATTTCTGGCATTGACAACTTCTTAACCAGCCCTCGCTGCTGTGCTTTTAACTGTAAAACTAAGAGGACACTAGTCCACTGCAAGCTCCAATAAATCACTACGTCAATATAAATACTTATATTATGTTTCTTAAAGTGCTAAGTGCTACCAGTAATCAAGTAACATCTGATCTCATCGGGTGTACCAGCATATTTGCACACTTAGATTCTGTAATGAGTGTGCTTAGCACAATGATATCTGTGATTCGCATTCTCCTTGTGTTATGAACATTGATATAGGATTTTCGGTGTGTATATTTAGTAGGATGTGCCGCTTATGTAAAAAAATTTGATTGTTTGAGATCAGATGTTACTTGATTACCGGTAGCACTCAGCACTTTAGGAAACATAAAACAAGTATTTATATTGACCAGGGCTTTTTTTCTGGGAAAAGAGGTGGTGGAACTCAGTGGGTTGCCCTCGGAGAAAATGGTCACATGGCTGGTGGCCCCGCCCCCTGAACTCCAGATAGAGGGGAGTTTAGATTGCCCTCCATGCCGCTCGGTGGAGCAGAGGGCAATCTAAACTCCCCTCTGTCTGGAGATCAGGGGGCGGGGCCACCAGCCATGTGACCATTTTCAAGAGTTTCCGGAACTCCGTTCCCCCGCGTTCCCCCTGAAAAAAAGCCCTGATAATTGACGTAGTGATTTATTGGAGCTCGTGGTGGACTAGTGTCTTTTTGGTTTAGCAATTGCACGCCCACGAGAACCTCTGTTGGTTTTCAGTGCCTTTAACTGTGGCAAAGCCACCACATGGAGATCAACATGATCTTCTGCATATTGTAGACGATTACAGCACCTCTCAAGGCACAGCTGCGGGGACCAATTGAAAAGTTGGTAATCTTAACTTTAGGGATGGTTTTGTTATTCGGGCATCGGCTTCCCAAGTGAAGTTAGTATACTACTATTCCTTTCGGCATCCGGAAAAGCAGTGGGAGATTCTCAGCTGTAGGATGCTTGCTGGTGCCTATAGGTCACTCCCACTCTCAGCCTAACCAACCTCGTAGGGTTGTTGTGAGGATAAAATGGAGGAGAATGGTGTAAGCCATTTTGGGTCGCCGTTGAGGAGAAAAGCAGGGTATAAATGAAACATTTAAAAATGAAATGAAATGCTGCCCCATGAACGGGCTAGATAACCTCACATGTTCATATTGTACTTTATTATTTATTTATTTATTTATTTTTATTTTATTCGATTTATACCCCGCCCTTTGATCCTAGAAAAGGGGTTCGTCTCTGTCTTCCTGCCTGCTTCTACATTATGCTTTTCTACGGAAATGAAAAGCTAACCAACTGACATCGTTCCACCATTGGCACAGGGTTATTTTTTTTTGTCTGCATGTGTGTTTGGGTGGGTGGCATCATGTGGCTAGGGGATCTGGAGGAATTCAAGAATCACTTACATTACGGCAGAAAGCTTGAAGGTCAACGGTATCCGCGTCTCGACATTTATGGTCTTCCTATCCTTCGGACCCTGGGGGAAGGCTTGGAAATGTCAAAACATTGCTGGAAGTGACCTTAAACTTTACACGCGAGTGTAGCTGGGGCTCTCTGAAAATCCTCTTTTTCCTGTAGGAAAATTGCTCGCACCCTGTGGAAGGAAGGGCAAATTTCAGACCCTCGCTTCTACTCTGGCGTCTGTGCCCTTCCCTTCTCCCCCCTCCACCCTGCCAATCTCTTTGCCCCAGGTTATATAAATGGAGGATGATCTCCAGAAAGAAAAGGCTGACCTGACACGTCATTACCGATGATCTGTGGACAGCTTTAGACGCGCAGCTCCAAAGCGGCGGATTTGCTGTGCTCAGGCCGTAGGACAAAATCATCTTCCCCTGGGAAGTGTATGTGCTGTCCCAAAGAGGATTCGCCTACACACTTTTGAAGCGGTGTGCTATTCGTTTATTTATATAGGTATATATAGAACCATTCCTGTCTATAAAATATTCAAGGTGTTAATGGGTGAAGCTGCCTTCGATCTAGCTCGATTCAGGGTAGCCTGTTCTGAGAGCCAGCGTGGTGTAGTGGTTAGAGTGTTGGACTAGGATTTGGGAGACCCAGGTTTGAATCCCCGCTCTGCCGTGGAAGTTTTCTGGGTGACTTTGAGCCAGTCACACAGTGTCTCTCTACACAAAATATCTGAGATGTGAAGAACACGTGTCAGGAGATGCAATCTTAGCCAGGAAGAGTAGTTTAAATAATAATAACAATAATAACATTCAATTTATATACCGCCCTTCAGGACAACTTAATGCCCACTCAGAGCAGTTTACAAAGTATGCCATTATTATCCCCACAACAAAACACCCTGTGAGGTGGGTGGGGTTGAGAGAGCTCTGTGAGAGCTGTGACTCGCCCAAGGTCACCCATCTGGCTTCAAGTGGAGGAGTGGGGAATCAAACCCGGCTCTCCAGATTAGAGTCCCGCACTCTTAACCACTACACCAAGCTGACTCTAAAAAGACAGAGACAGCAGCAGGGCAAAGGTTTTGCTATACACTGGAGCACTGTGAAGGGAAGCTTCAGCCCGTTACAACCTCTCAAGGTTCAAGCCCGGCTCTGAAAGCCCCAGCCCATTTCCAATCCTGTACAGTTTTAGATTGGAAATGAAATTGACAGAGCCTACAGGGAGGCAAAGATGAAATTAACAAAAACTCTGGGGAGCGATCTATGCTCGCTCTATTTTTTAAAACTATGCTTCCTGGCTAACATTGCATCTCTCTACAACTGACAAACACGCGCCAAAGCATCTCGTGTTGAGATACTCACAGCCTCAGCCTCACCTACCTCACAGGGTTGTGGTGAGGGTAAAATGAGGAGAAGAGAACAATGTCAGCTACCTTGAGTCCTCATTGTGGAAAAAGGCGGGGTGTACCGCTCCTTTGAGAGAGCTGTGGATACAGCCGGTGATAGCTTCCAAAATTTCTTTCTATGTCTTCCTTGCTAGCTCATGCTGATCGTATTGCTTTGGCTGTGGCTAAATTCCTGGCAGCAGGGGCTTCTAGATGGCGATGGAAATAGAGGGTGGTACTTGTAAGCTTGGTTCCTTCCAAATTTACTAGATCATAGGATTCAGAGAATCATAGAGTTGGAAGGGACCTCCAGGATCATCTAGTCCAACCCCCTGCACAATGCAGGAAATTCACAACTACCTCCCCCGCACATACACCCCAGTGACCCCTGCTCCATGCCCAGAAGATGGCAAAAAGAACCCTCATTTTTTAAAAAAAGAAAGGTAGAATGTGAAATAAATAAATAAAAATAAAACTGGAAGTTTCGGGTGGAAGTTACCTGAGATTCTTTTTAAACTGGAGGCGCAGAGGGAACACTCCGCATACCTTGTAGGTGTTCTGCCACTAAGCTACAAGCCTGCCTGGTCTTTACTTGCATAGATGATTCCCCTCTTAGATTCCACCCACCCCCCCGCCCTTTACAATGTACATGTTACAGGCAGAATTTAAAACCGTTTTTGACGAGGTGATGCCAACATGGGGGGAAGCTTTCCCCATTTGAATTATGGCCTGCCAAGCCGTTGTCGAAAATACAGGAGCCAAGTTAGGAATTAAAAAAAAAGTTGGGTATCCCACCGCTGACAACACATGCAGCCTGAAGTCCACCAGCAATAACAGATGCAGCGTCAAGACAGGTTTATGAAAACAGTTAAGAAACCCTTGACATGATTTAACCCTTCTGTTCATGTTTCGTCCCTTTCTCTTGCTGAGAAGTAAACCAGACGTTCCTTCCAACTACGTTTCTTTGCCCCTCTTCAGGGCTTGAATTACACAGGCCCCAACTCTCCTCCGCTCTCTACTTTTTCTGATTGCCTTAGTGACTTTTTAATTAGGCTACAAGAAGATGTAATTTAGCCACAATTCACTAAGGGCCTCCCCCACTCTGCGCCCCATAATTTGAATGAAGCCCCTCGTCCTTGTCATATCCAGATCAACACCGTTCATGAACCAGCTGTGCTGTGCATTGCTTCAACTTGTAGTGAACATCAATGAGTTGGGAAAGTTAAAGAGGATTCTGTACTCCCATCCCTGAGCCATTTCTTCACATGAATCTGGGTAGAGGTGGGTGGGTGCTACCCTTTCCGCTTGGGCCATGTCTCCCCATAGAGTTAAGCGTTATTTTCCTTGAGAATGCAGGGTAGAACAGAACTCTGGGATAACCCCAGGTAGTCTCCTGGGGACGGCATGTCCCTTTCCCTGGGGCTGCTAAGCGACGAGTCTCTCTGTGTGAGATGCCTCAGTGCGTGTTCGTCAAGTGTAGGGAAACACAATGTTAGCCGGGAAGGGTAGTTTTAAAAGACAGAGCTGGCGGAGATCGCTCCACAGAGAGTTTGTTAATTTCATCTTCACCTCCCTGAATGCTCTGTCAGTTTCATCTCTCCAGTCTAAAACTGCCTGGGATCACAACCAGAGGGCAGCGAGGAATGAAAATGGGCTGTAGCTGCCCTCCAATGCTGGACTTGGATCCAGAGAGGTTATAGTGGGCTGAAGTTTCCCTTCTGGCATTTCACAGCCCCTTTGCACAGCTCCAGTGTATAGCAAAGCCTTTGCCCTTGCGCCAGCTCCGTCTTTTTAAACTACCCTTCCCGGCTTACGTTGCATCTCCCAACACTTGTTCTTCAAGTGTCAGATGTCTCCTGTAGAGAGAGACTATATCAATGATCTCCTTCACAGCCTCGGTACCTCCTCTGCATCCACAACTGTACTCGGCTTCCGTAGAGCTCCCTCTGCTGGCCATTTCTCAATTCATGTGCTCTAAGCAGGGTTGAAAATCGAGGGGGGGGGCGGGTTGCTCAGGAAAATGAGATCTAAGCTCTCCCTTCCCATCGTCTTGAGAGGAAGTGCCGGTTACCTGGGTGCAGGGCAAGGAATAAAGATAGCACTTGCCTTCTGTCAAAAGTGGGTCATAGGAGAAACCGATCAATTTCCACGTTGCTATTTATATCAGTCTTGACGGCTCAGGTACAGCCTCTGCAAACCTCAACCAATGCAAGACGCCACAGATTCTGGGCTGCTGCCATGTCCCAAATGCTTTTTGGGTGCAGCGGGGGCTTCGGTCGTCCTATCTGCCAGCTCCAAAGAACTCAACAGAGGACTCTGTGCAGGGGTCAGCGGCCTGCTGCTTCCTTCCACCAGTTCCTTGGAGCTATGTCCAAAGCTGATGTGGCTGTCCCAACTCTCTGGAAGTGGCAACAACCAGGATCGCCCTACCCAATTCTCCTTCCACCATTTGGGTGGTAGAAAAGAAGTGGTTGGTTACGTCCTGCAGAAGCGGAAAACTGTCTGCATTTAACATCTAGGCACACTAGTCCTCCAGATTCATAAAAGAAAAGCAGTTGAGGGGGGTAAACTAGGAAAGGCAAGAAGTGGGTCTAAAATGAAATGCCAGACGCCAAATCAAAGCTGCCTTGGACAATGTCAAATATGCGGGTGCAATGCCAAATCTGTTGCCATCACAGCAAATGCCCATAAATGGCGGGTTAAACCTTGAGTGCGGAAAGAGCTAAAGACTGGACCACTGCCCAGTAAGCCACCCTGTAGGTTAGGTGAAAGAAAGAGGGTGTATTTTTTTAAATTGCCTCCTAAAACCAAAAGGAAACTGCAGGCCTGATTCATTTTGTGCTGTGGAAGGAAAAGGGGGCAGGCGAAGGGAAATCCTCAGGGGCAAACCCCCAAGAGGGGTTCTGCTTTGCTTGGATCACCTACACGATTAAAGTTTTTTGTATCCACACAGCCCTTGCTGTTAGCCTTTTGTACTATGCAAGCTGAGAGAGGGGCTGTCCCACTGTCTATTCCCCACTTGGGGGTAGTGGATGGACAGTGGGAAAATTTCGCTGTGAATGAAATTCCCCTTCTACTCCAAGATTCTAGAAGAGAGACTCGAAAAGGCCAATTTCCCTGCCCTTCTGCCCTCCCCTTCACTATCAGATTATCTCAATGCTCTATGCCTCCCAGAGGATGCTCGGTCCTCCTGAAGACTATTTTTTCTGCACATTTATCAGGCCTCCCAAATATGTGGAAATCTCAGATTTTTGAGCAGGTGACCTGGTTTTGTGGCTTCCACAGTTGGCACGAGTCATTCACTTTTTAAATAGGAACAAGGTGGGGACCTGTGAGGAATTGGGGAGAAGCATCGCCAGGCTCAGCTGTCAGAAGGGTTGGGGGCAGAGGGCATGGTGAGGGGGTGTCATAGCAAGTGTAAAGTTTTTACTTTCAGGGAAAACCTGGAAGTGATGGTGGGGAGCTCTAGGATCACCAGAGAACCTCTCATCGTGTTCATGCCAGCACCATTAAAAAAATTCCCACTGATGCTGCTTGAAGCGGTGACAGGCTAGCGTAGTGGTGAAGTGGTTGGGCTGCAAATCAGCACTGTGTTGGTTCGAATCCTACTCCTGCCATGAGCTCAGCAGGTGACCTTAGGTAAGTGGTTGGGCTGCGAATCTGCACCTTGCTGGCTCGACTCCCATTCCTGCCGTGTGCTCTGCAGGTGGCCTTGGGTAAGTGGTTGGGTTGCGAATCTGCACTCTGCTAGCTCGACTCCCATTCCTACCATGTGCTCTGCAGGTGGCCTTGGGTAAGCGGTTGGGCTGCGAATCTGCATTCTGCCGGTTTGATTCCCATGACTGCCATGAGCTCAGTCATCAGCCTTGGGAAGCCCCTCCTCTCAGCCCAGCTCCCCAGCTGTATTGTGGGGATAATAATAACAGTGACCTTGTTCACCATTCTGAGTATGGCACTAATCTGTCTAGAAGAGCAGTATATAAGTACAGTTGTTGTTGTTGTTGTTGTTGTTGTTATTGTTGCTGTTATTCATAGTAGTAGTAGTAGCAGTAGTAACAACAGCTCAGAGCGAAGGATTCCCTCTCCGAACTGGGACCTTGATAACCGTATGTGTGTGTGGGGGGGGGGGGACATTAGAAACAATGTAGAAATCTCGAATGCACCCCATAAAACTCCGCCTCCTGGAGCAGGCCAATTCCACATTTTTATCCCTGACTCTCATCTGTTCTCAGCCTTTTGTACTTCCAGGCGCATGCTCAGTCCTCATCAGGAAACTCCTACCCCCCCCCCCCACACACACACTTTCTTTTGGATCATTTACACAATAGAATCTATGGAGAGTTATTTGAACCTAAACCCATAAACCAGAATACCCGCGGGACCGCCTCTCCCTGTATGTACCCCGGAGAGCACTAAGATCAGCAAATAAGAACGTACTGGTGGTCCCTGGCCCCAGGGAGGCTCGGCTGGCCTCGACCAGGGCCAGGGCCTTTTCAATCCTGGCCCCATCCTGGTGGAACTCACTGTCAGAGGACACCCGCCAAGACTTCATATCTTTTTGGCAGACCTGTAAGACAGACATGTTCCACCAGGCATACGGTTGAGGCCAGTCTTTGATTGTTTTAGGAGCCTTCCTACCAGTCTCCTGCCAGGGGGGCTATGAAATCATCTGCCCCCCCTACAAGAGAAGTCGGTGGAATACTATTAACTGTGCCCCCCCCTTTGGTTTACCTTATGACTGGGGAAATTGGAGGGGGCCACCATCTGAGATGTTGTTCCATATGTATTTTGTGGTTTGGGGATTTTAAAATCTATTTATATGTTTTAATGCGTACTGAGCATTTTATTGTACCCCTCCCTGAGCCCATTCGCGGGGAGGGCAGGCTAAAAATCAAATCAATCAATAACTAAAAATAAATAGAGGGGAGTAACTTGACAGCGGGTGTGATGCAACAGTTAGAGTGTCAGTCAGTTCATTTAGGATCTGGGAGCCCCAAGTTTGAATCCCCCCATTCTGCCATGGAAGCTCGTTGGGTGACCTTGGGCCAGTCACAGATTCTCAGCCTAACCTACCTCGCAGGGTTGTTGTGAGGAAAAAATGGAGGAGAGGAGAAGGATGTCAGCTTCTTTGTGCCCCTACTGAAGAGAGCATAAAGGAAGTAAATAAAATAATAAATAAATGCATAAGATTGTACTGAGAGTCCTTTTATTAGGGCATTCCTGGGCAGTCCCCCCAAGTATGTGGACTTCCCTTCTTTGTCTGGAGGGAGCGTGGACTTCGTGCTTTTCTGCTTGACAGGGAGAGATCTCAGATCTCGGAAGCTAGGCAGAATCAGTACTTGGAAGGGGGACCAATGAGGAAGACTCTGCAGAGGAAGGCACTGGCCAACCCCCTCTGCTTCTCACTTGCCTTGAAAGCCCCTTGCTGGGGTCGCCATAAGTCGGCTGCACCTTGATGGCACATGCACATACACAGGAGGTTTTTGAGAGCAGTATTTCCTGGGATCAGTTTCCTTGTCGGGAAGAGTACCAAAGGCTTACGGTACCTTTCCCAATAAGCTGTTTCTTTACAAAACACAGGAGCAGATGGGGGTGTTAGGCTAAGGGCTGAGTGCGTGGGGGATGTTTGTGTTTCCATTTCAGCCCCAAACAAGAGGCTTTGGGGATCTGTGGTGATGAGAAGCACAAGTTCCTGTTAGTCAGCCCGCCGGCCGAGGATCTGTAAGCCAGGCACGTTCCTTGCTTGGCTCTGGACAGGGCTATAAAATTGCATCTTTCCTGCTCAGGTGAAAGGCCAAGATCTGCAAACGAAAAGGGGGAAGGAAAGGAAAATCCAGCTCTCATTTCCCTCTCCTGCTCTTTGAGGCTGAGAATGTGGAGGCTGAACAGTCAAAGGGCAGGGAGAGAGTTTGATTTGGAGCTGAGATAAATTTCCTGAAACACTTAGCCAGCACGTGTCTTTCTTACGCGCTCTGCCTAGGACAGGCACTCACACAATTCTAGGAGTTCATCTCTTACAGGCGAGGTGAACAGGGCCACTGCGTGAGTCTTTGGCCCTGTTCAGATGTTACAGGGAATGCCTCTGTATCTTGCATGTTAAGAAAGTGCCAACGTGCATTCAAGTTACAAACGAAACCAGGAACCATTGCCTAAATAAATATGGGGTTTATATCACGCATTCAGCTGTACGTGCGTTGAATGCAAGGTGAGAATTGCTCAGTTCACATAGAGAGAAAAATCAAGTGCACACTGTACACGGATTGCATGTGCATTCCTTGTGACATGTGAATGTGGCTTCTTGGCTACCAAGGGTGCATTCCGCACATGGGTAATTCGTTAAGAACACAATTTGCTGGATACCTTCAGGCTTCAAGCCTCTTTCAACTCTAAGATGTAGCCTACCGGCTACTGGGGCTACACCCACCCAAACCAGAGGCCAGGACGCTCAGTCAATGCTGCTTGGAGAAATCACTGGATTGCCCACTTGGCTGTGGAGGCAGCTCTAGAATTCAGAGAAGGCCCCAGGTCACCCAGTGAGGTTCCATGGCAGAATATGGATTTAAGGTCCTAGTCTGACACTCTAACCTCTATACACAACACTGCCTTTTGTGGGGTGGCTGCTGTTGAACAGGAGCAAGCAGCCGAGCCTGGGTGAGTCATGCAAGTCGGGTGGTAGCAAGTTGCCTGGTGGTTGCTGGTGGCCCTGGCCCCCATGAGTTCTCCCTCAAAGACAAAACAGCCCTGGAAAGGGCCTGCCCTCTCCCCCTGCCTTTTACTGACAGTAACTAAGCCCGGAACCCTTACAAAACTTTTGGGGTTGCATAGCAACAGCCACTGATGGCATCTTAAATCCATAGGCACTCCTTTGATCATAGAATCATAGAATCATGGAATCATAGAATCATAGGTTTGGAAGCGGACCTCCAGGGTCATCTAGTAAAACCCCCTGCACAGTGCAGGAAATTCACAACTGCCTCCCCCTCCCCCCCCCCCACACCCAATGACTCTTGTTCCGTTCTCAGAAGATGGCAAAACACCTCCAGGACTGGCCTAGTGAAAATTGTTACCTGACCCCAAGGTGACAATCGACCTTATCCTGGGCATATCAGAAGGGGCCATGAGAACTAAGCACTGATGTACCCCTTCCCGCCCTCCCTCTCACGATCTGCTCAGGTTCACAGAATCAGCATTGCTGTCAGATGGCCATGTAGCCTCTGCTTAAAAACCTCCAAAGAAGGAGAGCCCACCACATCCTGAAGCCTGTTCCATTGAGAGTCCACTTTTTGGGGGGGGTTACTCCCCCCCACTCCTTTTTAAAGATTTCAGATTTTTCAGCAAACCTGGTGCAATTTTTTTCAGATTTGTAGAAAAAACTGTCTTGTTCGTTCATGCCTCCAATCTCCAAGTTTAAGTATCCTCAGATTTGTCTGGGTTGAGAGCAGCGGTCTGCAACGTTTCCGGTTTTGATTCCTAGCTCTCGGCTTGGTCTAAGCTGCAAGCGCATGATGTCATAGTCACATGAGAGGAAGGAGAAGGAGCTCGAGTTGTGGCTTCACTTGCATTAAGTCCAAGACAGTGAGCAGTAGATCAAAAAAGTTGGGGATGAGAAGCATAAGCTGAGCATGGGGTCAGAGCCATGGAGAAAGCCTCTCC
Organism: Eublepharis macularius; assembly: GCF_028583425.1. Classification (NCBI taxonomy): domain Eukaryota; kingdom Metazoa; phylum Chordata; class Lepidosauria; order Squamata; family Eublepharidae; genus Eublepharis; species Eublepharis macularius. Next base: position 6,910,088 of record NC_072798.1, read on the forward strand.
AACACTGAATGCCCTTGCCTCATCTTCCCACTGCTTGTGGGGCAAGGCATGGCTTAGTAGGAAAGCATTGGCTTTGCGTGCAAGAGGTCCCAAGATCAATCCACATCATCTCCGATAAATAGGACTGGGTAATAGTTGTTGTGAAAGAGCTTCCCTCGAGACCCTGGAGGCCCACTGCCAGTCAGACTAGACCTTGATAGCACAAGGGTCTGACTCAATACAAGGCACCTTTGGGTGATCTTGTTGTCTTCCCAACTTGCGTGGGGTGTGGCGCTCTTGCTTTCCCACACATACGCACTAGCAGCAGGTCCTTCCGAGTAAGCAAAAATTGCAGCTCTGTTAGGACTTGCAAGCTAGCTGATGGGACTCCACGACCCAACGGAGACTCATGTGCTGAAGGCCACTGACTGACGATCGATTGATCGATCAATTGATCGATTGACCAACCAACCAACCAACCAACCAACCAACCAACCAACCAACCAACCAACCAACCAACCAACCAACCAACCCTTACGGACAGATAGACAGACAGAGATATGAGAGTCTCTCCGTCCGCAGTGCCGGCGCCTCCATTGAGGCAACCTTGGCGATCACCTCCAGTGCTGAGGTGCCAAAGGGGGCGCCAGGGCCGGGGGCGGGGGTGTGCCCTGTGGAGATGGTGGAGGCAGCGTGCGGGCAGCTGACCAGGAGGGATAGGAAGCTGCCTGTGCACTGCCTCAGCTGCCTGCCATGCCTGGCCCGCAGCTACTGCAGCCTCCCAGCTCTCCCATGCTGTTGCTGCCACCAATACGCGCCCCAAGCCGGGAGCAGCAGCTGCAGTCAGGCATCCAGGGCGGCGCCTGGAGCAACGGAGCGGGAGGGCTGGGACGACGCATGTGTGCCTCCCTAGCCACCCGCCGTGCCTGGCTGGGCTGGCAGCCTCTCAGCCCTCCTGCCCAGCCGCCCTGCAGTCCAGGTGTGCATGCACGCATGCGCGCAAGGGGGCAGGAGCAGTCCTGAAGCTGCCCTCCCCCCCAGCCTCAGGCGCCAGAAAATTTGGCGCTGGCCCTGTCCATCCATCATGCCTGAACTGATCTAACTCCCTTATTGTTAGATGAGAAAGTGGCCCCCCCTTACCCTGTTTGCTATCTGGAGAATACAGTTGTCTGTCCCTGAGGCTGCAGGAGTTAGCCAGGCTTATTAAGAGGGAAAGCAATGGCTAAGGGGGGAGCTCTCCAGGAGGGGCTGTTGCCCACAGCACAAGGCAAAGTGGAGCAGCCTGGGGAAAGGACGTGTCCGTGGGTGTCTCATCACTTGCTAGTTAGAGGAGTCATCTCCCTGGTTTGTTTTTAATCTATTCAGCTCACACGCTTCATCCTCCCACAGTCGTTCGGCTTTTAACTTTTGTCTCTCATGCGAATCGTATTTCTCTTGCGGGTATTGGCACTGGCTGCTGCATGGCCGTAAATGCATGGCTTTTCCTGGCAAGGCACAGAATTTGGATCTTCAGCCTCCAGGAGGGTGACATCTTTGTGACATCAAACAATAACAAGACAAGACCACCACCCCCCTCCAAGTTTCATAAGGTATAGGATGTGGACTTCAACATGGCCAGTTCAAGGTATTTTGTCACTTGGGGAGCTTGGCCAGAAAAGTGTCCCGGGGTGTCAAACCTGCAATATAGGAAATTGAACGTATGAAACTGCCTTATATGAACCAGTTGATTGGGCTATGGGTTTCCAAAGGGGTGCCAAGCCTGGCCTGGCCTGGCAACCAGTGGGAGAGTACATGGGGTGGGAACACAGGGCCATCAGCAATGGTGTGATGTCGCTTCTGGGGGAAAAGGCAGTGACATCACTCTTCTCTAGGAATTGCCAAGAACTTTATAGTTTTTACCATAGACTTTCTGGCAATTCCTAGAGAGAACTGATGACACATCCTTGTTTTCCCTGGAAGTGCTATCAGTGCTCTTTAGGAATTGTCACCGGACCACTGGCTTTCAGTCACCTACCTGTTGCCCAAGAAGATCCTTTTCAGTCCTTGGGTATGATCTCTTGACATCACATTAATCACCTGGCAACTCGTGGGTGAGAATTATTCCTCTGCATAACCCTTGACAATCTGCCCAATTTGCTGACGTCCACCTAAAAGTCCCTTCTTCCCAGAATATTCCTGGAGGTTCTTTCTCCTTTTCTGTCTTTCCTAGCATTTTCTAGGGCTCATATTGTTCACTTGAGATGAGCGTGCAATTTTCCTTTGGCATTTGCTCCGAGACCAAAGGTTTCTATCCCACGCTGAGGCCACTTGCATTTTATTCTCACAAACCTCGGGAGAGTGAACATTCTGAATTCTCTCCGAGTAAGGAGCGCACGCAGGGAAAGTTAATGGGATATTGGTTTGTAGTGATGAACGGGCTATATTGCTGGAGTCCGGGCATCTCATGCTCCCAAGCACATCTGCTTGCACATCTTAAGAGAACCTCTTTCTTCTATGGATTCTGTCCGAAACAGACACCCCTGCCTGGATAACTTCACTGCTGACCAGAATCAGCAGGTGGCTGTCTTCCTATCTGTTATGATCAAAGGACTACAATCTGCACCGTGGCCTTTGAAATTCACAAGAGTAGCCATGCTAGATATGATTCATGGTCCATCTAGTCCGGCATCCTGTTTTCCATACTGGCCAGTGAGATGCCCCAAGAATTCTGCCTCTCAACCTGGAAATGCCATTCTAATATCATGGCTAATAGCTGGAAATAGACCTGTGTCTATCTATATATGTCTGACCCCCCCCCCCTTCAATCCATCTGAGACAGTGGCCATCACAAGTCAACAAGTCATTGTGTGAACTAACTTTTTGTCACTCTATGGCATACTGGCATGCTTTCATTTAACAAATAACAACAACAACTGTGCTTATGTACAGCTCTTCTAGATACATTAGTGCCCCACTTAGAACAGTGAACAATGTTAGTGTTATTATTATCTCCGCAATACAGCTGGACAGCTGGGGCTAAGCGGAGTGGCTTACTCAAAGCCACCTGCTGAGCTCATGGCAGTAGTGGGATTTGAACCAGCGGGGTACTGATTTACAACCCAACCACTTACCCAAGGCCATCAGCTAAGCTCATGGCAGTAATGGGATCCAAGCTGGCAGAGTGCTGATTCCCAGTCCAGCTACTTAACCACTATACTGCAGCATGGTTTGGTGTGCCCTACTTTTGTGGGTTCTCTAGTACTTTTACATGTGCACCAGGAGTGGTTATTAACAATTAAAGCATGTCAACCATAATAATAGAGCAGGAAGTGAGAAGAACAGCGGAAAAGGCTGTCCTCGATGAACAAACAAAATGTATTCAAGCTCTTCTGAAGTATTCAGAGGAAAGGGTCAGGGCAGATTTCCTAAGGGAGGATGATGCAGAGCTCCAGGGGAAACCACCAAGAAGGCCCTGCTATAGCTAGAACCCAGTTTGACGTAGTGGTTGAGAGTGCAGGGCTCTAATCTGGAGAGCCGGGTTTGATTCCCCACTCCTACGCCTGAAGCCAGCTGGGTGACCTTGGGTCAGTCACAGCCCTCTCAGAGCTCTCTCAGCCCCACCCAACTCACAGGGTGATTTTCATGAGGATAACTTGTTTGCAAGTGCCTGAGAGCCAAGCTATAAGAGATGAATTATACGAGGAGGAGCATGTGAAGGGAGTCCCAATGTTAGCTGGGAAGCTGAGTTTTAAAAGAGATCAGAAGACTGTCAGTTTCCCCTCTCTACAGAGACAGGGAGATCCCTGCTCAGAGGGTTTGTTAAATTCCTCTTTGCCGCCCAAAGGCTCTGTCAGTTTCACCTCCCCTTCTAAGAGGCCAAGAGGAAATTAGCAAACCCTCTAAGCCTGGATCTCTCTGGCTCTGTAGAGAGGGAAAATTAACAAAACCTTCTGATCTCTTTTAAAACCCAGCTTCCCGGCTAACTCCCTTCACGTGCTCCTCCTCGTGTAATCTGTCTCTTGGAGCTTGGCTCTGATTTGTTGACCAACTCTTTGTTTGTGGTTCATTGACAGGTTACTTCACCATATTCCTTCCTAACAAGTGCAATACATCACAATTCACTTTTTGTGTGTTTTGTGTTCTCACATGGCCAAATGACTTTTTACTCCCCCTCCGTCCTTGCTAACACTGCTGATCCACTTGGAAGGGAATTGTTTAAATTGCCAGATTGCTCACAGATCATATAAATCAGTTGTAAATGCAGTGTCCTACCATTCAGTGTTTGTCTAAGTAGTCCTCTTAGTGCAATTAATGGCTGCCGGTGTGTTTGGATTGAAAATGTTTTTTGCGCATATGTAGTTTGGAAAAACAATACCAGGGCAAACCTGTTGGGCCGGCATTTTGAGTCATTTGGTGTTAAAACAAATAGATCCAATGATGGGCTTGGGTCAGATTGTCATTGTCAAACATAGTAAGTTCAACCATGGGGAACGTTTACCACAAAAATTGTGGCATCTCTACCCGGGTCCCAAACCAAGGAAGACTCCAAAGGCTAAAGCCATTGAATTTGGCCTGAAAATGTATAACATTGTCTGTTTCTATCCCCATTTCCACCTGAAAAGTCTGTGATAGATTCAGGAGGGACAAAAGATTCAAGTCAGACTTTTGCTACACCCCGAGATGGTTATGATAGTCAGAATTTTTTTTTTTAAAGGGAACTAAGCAAATTCATGGAGGGTTGGTTTAGCCACAGCTCTTTGCCGTGATGAGAGGATGCAGCTGCCGTTCCATTGAGTTCCTGCAAAGGACCAAAACGGAAAGCTTCAAACAGAACTCTGATACATTCAATGTGAATTACTACTTACCTTGTGGTTTTCCTTGGAAGCGCTACACCGGTTGGACTTCTGTACAAACCAATGATATCATATATAGATGGGATATTTTTGTATATTGTGATTTAGTATTTATGGCATATCATATTTATTGAACATTTATTGAGTCATATTATGCACTTGAGCACTGTGCACTTTATATTTAAAACACAGTAAAATTATTCTCATTTAGAGAAGGAGAATTATGATGATTGCTCTGGTTATTTCTCCGGTTATTTCTTTGCCAGTCTTCAGCAGTTGTGATCTGGAGGCAGCCCCTTGCTGGTGTTTGCGTGATAAGAGAATGCACCTGCCATGTTCCAAGAAAGGGTACCTCTAACTACCAGCGGGATTTGAGTCCCGTGGCACCTTAGAGGACAACAAGACGTTCAGGGTATAAGCTGTTGAGTTTCAAAGCTCCCTTCTTCAGGAAAGAGAACTTTGTATTGTCGAAGGCTTTCACGGCCGGAGAACGATGGTTGTTGTGGATTTTCCGGGCTGTATAGCCACGGTCTTGGCAGTGTAGTTCCTGACGTTTCGCCAGCAGCTGTGACTGGCATCTTCAGAGGTGTAGCACCAAAAGACAGAGATCTCTCAGTGTCAAAGTGTGGAGAAGAGGTTGGCAGGTAATTTATATCTACTCAGGAAGGTGGGTTTGGGCTGAGTCATCCTGTAAGAGTTTCCCAGGGTGTGGAATGCTAATGGAGGGAGGCTTCACTGTACCCACCTCAGGAACTACAATGCCAAGACCACGGCTATACAGCCCGGAAAATCCACAACAACCAAAGAGAACTTTGACTCTCAAAAGCTTAGATCCTGAAAATCTTGTTGGTCTCTAAGGTGCCACTGGACTCAAATCCTGCTGTTCCATTGCAGACCAACACAGCTGCCTATCAGACTCTTCTAAACACCTGTTCTTGCGGCTAAAGACTGAGAAAGGCTGGCTACCTTCATGCCTTGCTTGTAGACATCTTGGAAGCATCTACTTTTAGAAATGAGACGCTGGATTTTGGGTCTGATCCAGGAAGAGTTCTTATTTCTGTCCGCCATGAACTTCACCTGACTTCATTGTTATTCCTGTTAAACCTCAGGCAAGATATCCTTACTTGGAAAGTGAAGGCTTCAAAGTTTAGGAGGGGTGGGGCCACCTAACTTTCATGTTTAAGCTTCAGTGTAGCTTTTAATAGGGTCAATATTGCTGCTAATGCTGGAAGAGTCTGATTGAAGCTGCCTTTTGAATGTTCGGTACGTTTGCTTTGTAGTGGGGGATAATTAGCACACTGCGGGAGCTGTCTTTTGGCATTAACCTCCTGTCCTGTCATGGGTACGAGATTGTGCCATCCTTGCCAAGGAAATGTTAACTTGTTCATTGACAGCAGCAATCTCTAAACATCAGGTGCAGTCAGCAAGGGCATAAAGAGTCCTTGGTGGGGGTTCTCCCAGCTTTAGATGCTTCTTCCCTTGGAGGTCTTTAATCTGTTGTGGTTTTATCATGTCCTTTCTCCAAGTAGCTTGGGGGACTTCCTTCCTCCTCCATTTTATCCCCACAGCAACTCTGTAGGGTAATAGATCCAGAGGAGTTGGCCGTGTTAGTCTGTAGTCGCAAAATAGCAAAGGGTCCAGTAGCACCTTTAAGACTAACCAACTTTATTGTAGCACTAGAAACAAAGCCCATTGTGCAAATGAATACAACAGGCTCTAGAAAGCTGGGGCTGGGGAGGGCTGGGGGGTCTGGGAAGGGCTGGCAGGTGGAGGGGCAAGTGGGGTCTGGGGAGGGTTGGCAGGTGGAGGGGCAAGAGGGGTCTGGGGAGAGCTGAGAGGCAAGAGGGGTCTGGGGACAGCTGAGAGGCAGGAGGGGTCTGGGGAGGGCTGGCAGGTAGAGGGGCAAGGGGGGTCTGGGGAGGGCTGAGAGGCAGGAAGGGTCTGGGGAGGATTGGCAGGTGGAGGGGCAAGGGGGGTCTGGGGAGAGCTGAGAGGCAGGAGGGGTCTGGGGAGGATTGGCAGGTGGAGGGGCAAGAGGGATTTGGAGAGGGCTGAGACTCAGTGGGGATCTGGGGATGGCTTGCAGGTGGAGGGTCAAGGGGATCTGGGGAGGGCTGAGAGGCAGGAGGGGTCTGGGGGGATTGGCAGTTGGAGGGACAAGAGGGGTTTGGGGAGGGCTGAGACGCAGGGGGTGACTTGCCTGTAACCGGCACGGCGCGGCTCCGGCACAGCTCTGAGGGTGGCGGGCACTTCGCCTCCACCCTGTGGCTCCAGCGGGGCCCCGAGAGCAGTGGACGCTTCACCTCTGTCCCGCCGCCCCAGCATAGAGACTTTTGAGCTGAACAGAGAAAGACTTCTGAACTGGATGCTGGAGAGGAGAGTCTGATTTGAGCCCTAGTTGAGAGGAATCAAGGATTGACAGTTTCGAGATTCAGCCATGACAGAGAGCAGTTTAACACAGATGGGAGAACTGGGGGAAAGTTGGCAAGGAAGTTTGGGAAGTTGGGGCAAACTCCCATTTGGGCCAAAGAAAGGGAACAGATCTTCTAGTGAGGGGAGAATTTCCCTACCCAGTCAAACAGGGAGTTATTTCTGAAGAGTGAAGAGATTCCTGGCCTGGTGTGGCCAGAAACAAGACGAGTACTGGCATTTCAAGAGAGAAGGGGTTTAAGTATTGGAAAGAGGGTACCAGCCTTCTGGAAACCAAAAAGAGGAAGAGAGTACTCAAAGTGTACTAGAGTGTTTGGGAAAACACTGGCATAAAAGCCTTTCAACATAAAGATTGAAGTAACTGTGAAGAGTTTAAGAAACTCTCATTAGTCTGAAAAATTAGGCCTTGTACTGATTTTACCTCAGAGTTTATAATGATTTACCTCAGAAATTTTCAACCCTGATTTCACCTGACCTGTCCCCTCTATGTTAAATAAAATATTTTGTTATTTTTGAATTTAAAACGCCTCTATTGCTATTTAAGTTGTTTAAATCTACAAGGGGGATGTCATAGCACGTCTACTTTGGTTGTCAGAAACATTTTTCCTTCTAAGTCTGATCAACTCCTAATTCTTTCTTATGGGAAGTCAGTAATACCTCCAACAGGCCCTGACTGCAGGCCCCTAGCTAAAAATATGAGGTTGGGGCAACAGACCGTCGTGACGTGAGCAGGTAATGGAATGGAATAGAGACAAAGTGTTAGGCAAAGGCCGGGGCAAGTCAGCTCTGAAAATGATGTGGGTACTGCCACTCCCATCTCCAGGCAGGGTCATGGCTAGGTGCAAGCCCCCAGTATAAATGCCACCCCCCTGGAAGATGGTGGCATGGACCACACCTCTACACCACAGCCCAGCGTGGCAGAGATGATGGCAGTATTCTGAAGAGAACAGTGAGGCGTCATGTTTGGGGGTCAGGAGGCAGTGGGATTTTGTTGGAGTGACCAAAGCAATGTTTTGGGAGGCAGGGCTAGGGTTCCCAGTCCCCCGCTGGGGTTGGGGGATCCCCCGCTCCCACCATCCCCCTGCCCCAGTTACTTGGCCGGCAGGGGGAATGCGCCTCCCAGGGTGTGCTCCTGGGCTGCGGGGCACACTCCTGGCCCAAATTGGGCCTGAATTGGCCCAGATCAGGCTGCTGCGGACTGCAGATGTGCTCTCCTGCTCTGCAGCGGCCTGATCTGGGCCAAATTGATCAGAGCCAAATCTGCCCGGATTGGGCCTCTGTAGAGCGGGGGAGCACTCCCGTGTTTGACAGAGGCCTGATCCAGCCCAAATTGTCCTGATCCAGGCCTGGATTGGCCCAGATCAGGCCCTAATTGGCCCAATTCGGCCCCCTATGGAGCACGGGAGTGCTCCCAGGGTGGCCCTTGGCTCGTGTGATGATGTGTCTTACCGGAAGGCCAGGAGCATGCAAGCCAACCCAGAGAAGACCAGGAAGGTGCCAGGCCTCCTATCTCCCACCCGGGGTGGGGGGTGGGGGTGGGGGGGTTGGAGGACCTGTCAACCCTAGGCAGGACCCTGGTTGGCCACCCCATACGTACAGGCCTGCCTGAGCCTTTATAGGCCTTTCTGTTTTGGGACTGCATCACTCAGTAGTGATTTGAGCAGTGCTACTTTCGGAGAATGTCATTTTGGGCACATGTCCATCCTGTGCTGTGTCAGCCACATTGACTTCCAGTTCAGTTCCGGATCCAGTTCATAGTGTTGGTTTTAATGTTTAATGTCCTTTACACACTGGCATCTCCATACCTGCAGGACCGCCTCTCATACTATGTCCCGTGCAGGACCTTGTGCTCTGCAGGTAAGCAGTGTCAGATAAGCCCCAGCATATTTGCCATGTGTTAAATGTCTTACTGTGTCTGTCTTGCCAGCTGGATTAATATGTCTCTGAGATCATGCAGAGTAAAACCTATTTTGCTGAAGGACTGCTAGTTGTTTATCTTGCAGGTGTTTTGGTAACGGTTTCCTGGCAGGCCTGAGAAAGTGACCTTGAAGTACAGCAGAGACTGCACCGAACTTCTAAGAGACTGAGCAATGCTCATCCTTGCCGTCCTCCCTTCCTCCCATGCTCTGCGAACCAAAATCCAAATGGACTTTCTTCCTCACTAGGAACTAGGGGGAGCAGGGACTTTGCCCTATAATTAGACTTGCTTTGCCATCCAGAGCCATTCCAGCCAATGACTATCTTGATACTGGTATTTCTCTTCAATAAAGTAACTTTAACTCAAACACCTGAGTGATGCAGTGAAATGCTTGGGGATATATCTGGCAAGACCTGACAAGCAGCTCCTGGTGGTCCCCGGCCCACGGGACATTCATCTGACCTTGACCAAGGCCAGGGCCAGGACCTTTTTGGCCCTGGCTCCAGCCTGGTGGAACACTCTCCTGATTGAGATATAGGCCCTGGGGGACCTGTTACAGTTCCACAGGGCTTGCAAATCGGAGATGTTCTACTGGGCCTTTGGTTGAGACCCAGCAAATTGTCCCCTTCGTGTTTGCCATGTCCCATGCTCCACCAGCGGCCACCCTGGGCTATGCTGCAGCTATGTACATGAGGGTTTTTTTTAGATATTTATTATAACCTGAGCTGATCATGGCCCCAATTGTTTGTATTGTTTTAATGTTTTTTTAGATATGTATATGGTTTTGATTGCATAATATATGTTGTTAACTGCCCTTACATTCATGGGGAGGGCAGGGTATAAATTTGATTAAACAAACAAACTAACAAACAAATAAATGTCTCCAGCACTGTGCAGCTTCTGCATGATGCTTGCCCAATGGGAGATGCACTCCTAGTAGTAAGCACAACTGAACTTTTGGTCATTTTTCTTATGAACCTTATAGAATTCTTTCCCTGGGAAAGTTTGCTCTTAGCCATCTTTGCTGACCTTCAAATATTGTCCCCAAACTGTTCTCTACAGTATTCAGTATTTTGCATGCATCTTTTTGACAGAGGTTGTCTCTTAGCTTAATTACAAAGTTTGTTATGTTGTTGCTTTGGGGTTAGGGGGCAGTGGGATGTTGGGGGGTGATTGAAGGTCTGGGCAGTCTGTGGGCAACCTCATAGCTATAGATGATTTATGTTCTTGTATGTTGACTTTAATTTTGCTGTGGAATATAAAATCTTTTGTGAATAGAATGCATACATAGTGGATATGAGAAAAACTCTAATTCTGCATTGCATGCCTCGGTATATCCTTGAAATATAGAGTGGGAAGGGTTCCCCAAGTTTCATCTAGTCCAACCCCCTGCATAATGCAGGAAATTCACAGCTATTTCCCCCACTGTCCCCTGCTGTATGCCCAGAGGAATGAATATTTCTTAGTTTGTCCCAGGACAGCTCAAACAACTTTTGAATGACTTTATACTGTTGCTGTGGATATCATTGAAGAAAGGGAAGCCAAAATGAAAGTGGAACTTCTTTCCATCTCTCCTCTAGTTTTTGGTACTGACCTCTTGGTTTGTTTCTCTTTTCTCAGGTGCACCAGGAAAGAGCAATGTGAACGGTCAAATGAGCCTCGGAGGTTCGCCTCGGAGATGAAGCAGTGCGTCCGGCTCACCGTGCACCCCAACAACATCTCGGTCTCCCAGTATAACGTGCTGGTAAGGATGGAGGCATTTTCTTTTTCCCTGCAGACACTTCAAACCCCTTTCACATCTCTCTTCCCGAGACACTTCTGTCCCTTTTATTTATTATTTTATTTTATATAGATTTATATCCTGCCTTTCTGCCCTCCTCAGGGCCACCGAGGTGGCTAACAGATTTAAAACATGTCTTAAATACCATGAGAACAGGTGGGGAAATTATTCAAAAAAATAGAAGCAAAGATAAAATATTCATACAAAAACATTAAAAAAACAATTAAAACAGGTCAGGAAGGAGGGATAGCGGAGGGAACGCCAGACAAAGCAAGAAGTCTTCACCCACTGGCAGAAGAGGGCAACAGAAGGGGAGAGGTGATTCTCCCTAAGGAGAGAATTCCAAAGTTTTAATGTGACGTCACACATCCTATGCTGTACCAATGCTTTGATGACACAGTTGGCCCGCTTCGGTGGATCTCTTGTCAAACCCTATGCTGAGTTAGGTGTCCCTGGGCTCATTGGATTCATTGGTGTTTCAGCACGTCTAAGACTGTGCGCAATCAGGGCTTTTTTCCAGCAGGAACATTGTGGGACGGAGTTCCGGCACCTCTCGTGCCCGGTGGCCCCACCCCCTTGTCTCCAGACAGAGATCAGTTCCCCTGGAGGAAATGGCCGTTTTGTAAGGGGGCCCGTGTGTGTTTCTCCCTCAATTCCCTCTTGAGAATTCCACCACCTCTTTTCCCAGAAAAAAAAGCCTTGTGTGCAGTGTTGCTATAAGGTTCTTTAGCATCATCATGGAGTGTAGAAAGGCTGTTTAACTGAAATTTTGGGCTCAAAGTGGGTGGGACAGGAAAGGTGTAGGACAGATGGCCCTGGAAATCTTTCATGAGGAAGAAAAGCCTTCAATGGAGAGTTGGTGTCTCACAGCCCCAGTGGAAGGGACAAAACTCCCACATTTTGTGATATCCATACAAAGTAAATTGCAGCTCACTCAACCTCAATTTGCCACGGGATCATGCAGAGAAGGGGGAGGGGGTAATACCCTTTGATCTCTACTGTTTCATAGATCCAGAGGAGTTAGCCATATTAGTCTGTAGTAGCAAAACAGCAAAGAGTCCATTAGCACCTTTAAGACTAACCAACTTTATTGTAGCATAACTTTCGAGAGCCACAGCTCTTTGTCAGATGTTTAAACTGAGTTCTCTGCTTCATTTGCATTTTAAAGGAGAAAAGGCATGTCTTTTAAACACAGACTTTTCCCCATTCACATACAAATAAAAAAATGTATAGAGTCCAGATCTGAACATGAAACTGAATCCAGTTTGAATCTCGCACAACCCCAAGGCAAATTGAGGCAGCATTCTCCTGCCATTTGTATTTTCTAGATGGACCAAGAGAATGCTCCTCTCCTCTGAGTCCTGAACTGTGCTTGTGTACATCTTGCAGGGAATAAAATGACGTAGTGATGGGATAGGCTTACCATCTTTTATGGCCGCAGAGAGACATTCATGAAGTTGTTGTTTGGTTAAAATCTTAATACCAATCAGCAGATCATTGTTCACATTTTCAATCTCTTTTTCACCTACACGATGATTACTAAGCTTCAGGATTTCATGTTTTCTGCATCCTGCACCTATACCATGTCATGATGGGCTTATGGGCCATGAGTTCAAGACAGCTGGATACCTTGGGAGATATAGTTTCTATTGGAATAGGTAAGGTAAAGGTAGTCCCCTGTGCAAGCACCGAGTCATTACTGACCCATGGGGGGACTTCGCATCACGACGTTTCTTGGCAGACTTTTTATGGGGTTTGCTATTGCCTTCCCCATTCTATTGGAATATTCATTGTTTAATACTTTTCCAGTGATCTTGGGGATTGTGATGGGGCTTCTGAAAGGAGAGCAATCTCCCTGCCCCCCAACCCACAGCCGGTAGAAAATACTTAAGATAGATGCAAAAATACTTAAGATAGATGCTGCTACCCTTTCAGATGGACTTGTTCAACAACCCTATGAGATAGATTAAGCTGAGACAGAATGACTGGCCATGGTCACCCTTTTATGAGCATTACAGTTGAGTGAGGACTTAAACCTGGATCTCTCCATTCCCAGTCCAAAACTACTAGTCTAACCACTGTTCCAAATACTGTTCCAAACAGCAGTTCTGTGAGGCACTGGCCACATAAGGTTGGTAAAATTGTGAAAAGGGAAAGCTTAAGCCCCATCTTCCATCTGAATTTGGGATTTCCCCATAGCTGTTTTAAAACCACAAACCTGGGAGCTGCTTCACAGGGCTGCCGGACTCTGCTGTAGCTTGGCCCTTAGTTGCTATGCTTCAGAAGGTGTCATTAGATCGATCCCTGTTGGGCTCCTCCAGTATAGAAGTGGATGCCTGAAGTCAATAAAAGTTGGCATTTTGAGTGTGCAATATGTTGCCTGTGGCCAAGCCAGCCCTATCGCTAGACAAGGTCAGCCAGATGGCCTCTGGCCACCAGTAAAGGACAGTAACATGTCCAAAACATAGCATAATATTCTAGTTTATGTCCGTGTGCGTTTTCTGCCTCAGGCGCCGCAATGTCTTCGGCCGTTCTTGGCCTGCAGGGCTTTGCATCTGGGTCAAATCTGCTTTTGCATCAGCCTTCATATAGTGTTTACATTTCTGTTGCCTTTGGATAGTGTTGAGATCTGAGAGCATTTTTAAAAACTGTATGTTATCCTCCCATGTTTATGTTTTTTCCCCCTTTTAGTTCCTAGTGATGCGTTAGGTTTGTACTTAGGGATACAAAGAGATCAGAGGAAATTGTTGCAGGTCTTTGACTGCATTGACTGGGTGTCGGTTTCAGGAGTGCCATTTCCACAGTGGGGGTGGGAGATCTACTTCCTACTCCCATGTGCAGACCCCTGCAGTGTATATGTCATTTTCAGTAAATAATAATGATAACAACATTTGATTTACTGCCCTTCAGGACAACTTAATGCCCCACTCAGAGTGGTTTACAAAATGTGTTGTTATTATCTTCACAACAATCACCCTGTGAGGTGAGTGGGTGGGGCTGAGAGAGCTCCTAGAAGCTGTGACTGACCCAAGGTCACCCAGCTAGCTTCAAGCGGAGGAGTGGGGAATCAAACCTGGTTCTCCGGATTAGAGTCCTGCCGCTCTTAACCACTACACCAAACTGTCTCTCTGGAAGTGACGTAGGGTAGCTCTACAAATTGCTGGAAACTTTATGATTTTACCACAGAGTTTCTGGTTGGTCCTAGAGCTACCTATGTCACTACCTTTTTTCAAACCAGAATTGACATGACACCACAGCACACATTGGTTAAGTGGTTGAGCTGCGAATCAGCACTCTGCTGGTTCGAATCCCGGTGCAGTCGTTAGCTCAGTAGGCGGTCTTGGGTAAGCCGCTCCTCTCAGCTCCCCAGTTGCATTGTCGGGATAATAATAAAACTGACTTTGTTCACCGCTCTGAGTGAGGCACTAATCTGTCTAGAAGAATGGTATATAAACAATTATTATTAATATCCCTGCCAACACCCCTCTTGCTGATCGCCACTTGTCAGGCACTACAATTCTAATTGGTTTGTGGGGTATTGCGGGGTATCTCACCTTTCCTAGGAATCCATATCATTTAGTTGCAGGGAAATAAGAGGAAAAAATAACCCTAGAGGATTTTTTAAATTAAAAATGAGAATTTCCTTCCTTCTGCTAATTCCCTTGCATGTTTGCAGAAAAAGTTCTTCAGAATGTATTGCAGATTTTGTCCAATGAAGCCTGGAGGTTAAATTAAAACTTACCTGAAGTTTACAAAGATCAGTTTCAGTGAATAAGGTTAAAAAAAATAGAAATGGAGAAACCAAAGTAAAAGTACACTTTAATAGCTTCAATGAAATATATTCAACAATAAGCAACGCAACAGAAAGAACCCAGTTTCTCCAAAGCTAAATAGCCGATAAACCAACATATACAAAAGTATATGGATCTAGCAATATGGCAAGTATTTATCGCTTAACTAGTTCATCAAGAACATGCGTTCGTCACATACTCCATTTATCCAAAACACCAAACACGTTTCAGCTTTTACCTCATTCAAGTGTAAATGTACTGCATATTATTACAAGCCACAACTTATCTCAAGCTGGTTAAGTACAAATGACATCAAGCAAGTACTATAAAACCATAGATTTGCAAATATCCTATTGAACTGTGGACAAAAATAAAAGCAAAGTGAAGAGAAAAAGCTCATTAAATGAAAACATAAAAACAATCAATTACCATTCAAATCATTGTGAACTATTATGCACAGTGATCAAAAAGACGTACTCACATTTCATAGACGCCTCCTCACGAGAAGATAATGTTGCAAACTTGCAACCAGCCTGCAAGTTAAAGGGATTCTTGAAGTCTGCATTTGCATGCTAGGACTTTGAAGGTTTCTTGAGGCCTCGTATCTACGTATATTAAGGAAGGAGCCTCAAAAATATAATAGCAAACACCTTAAAAACAAGATTTAGAAAATTAAAAAAGAGAGATCTAAGAAAAGTGATAGCGGGCACTCAACCCAAAGTTGGCTGAAAACGCTGACCGTTAACTGTGATAGCAGGCTGCAGATGATGAAGGTGTCATGTCTCTAGCCCTTACATCTATGTCATTGTTCGAGGGGATACTAACTGCCAATACGGTGTTACTGACTGATTTCATATTGCAAATGCTATGTACATCCAGGGGTCATTTCGTAGAAAAAGAGCTGGAGGAACTCATTAGCATAACTCATTAGCATATGCCACGCCTCTTGCCATCACCAGAAGTGTGTCATTAGTATTACTGATTTGTATATGCCACACCCCCTGACATCACCTATCCTGGCTGCTTTGGACCCAATCCTGGACATTCAGGGCCGAAATTGGGCATAAAATGGCAAAAAGGGGCTGAAAATGGCTGAAAAGGGGCCCAGAATGGTCAGGATCTGGCCGCTGATGAGCGGGAGAGTGATCCACCACCCATCAGAGGCTCGATCCAGGTCGTTTCGGCCCCAATCTAGGCCAAAATGGGCTCAAAATGGCCGAGAGTCAGGTGGGCAGGGCCACCTGACATGTGACCTGTTTGGGGAACTGCCGGAACTGCATTCCTGTGCGTTCCCCCTCAAAATGAGCCCTGTGTACATCACTGTTTGATTTCATAGTGCAAAGACTAAGTGCCTCACTTTTGTTTCTCCCTCTCACAGCCTGAGAACACAGCTGGGAGAGCTGGGGGTAATCTATTTCTTTGAAGCTCACTGAGGGCCAAGCTATAAGTGATGCCTGACACAGGTTGGACACTTGTCAGCTTCCCTCAAGTTTTGATGGGAAATACAGGCGTCCTGGTCTTGCAGCTTGGCTCTCCGACTGCTGTCCAATGGACTTTTCAACTGTCACTTGCCCAACATTCCGCCAAGCTGCCTACATTTCCCATCAAAACTTGAGGGAAGCTGACAAGGGTCCAACCTGTGTCATTTGTCACTTTTAGTTTGGCCCTGAAATGACCTTGTAGTGTCTGAAATGTTACAGTTCTCTATATCTTGTCTAGGTAATGTATAAACTCCAGAAAAGTTTCCCAGACTTCTTCCCGCTCAAACTTGTGGGTCAGAAGGGAGGGGAATGTTTGAGTATTTAGATCTGTGCTTTCCTCAAGCCTTTATTCCTTTCAAGGAAGTTGTACTGCTCAGATGCATCCTTGCTTCTAAGTAAACTTATGGACCTGTGCATATGGAAAAGATCTGATTCTGGAGTATAAGTCATTTCACCAAGGACCTGTGTCTTGCTGTAATGATCCAGGGATCTCTCTGCCATATCCTGTCATCCATAGTCCGACAGAAGGTCTTTCTCCGATAGTAAGGTGCTGGGGAGCTGGGCTTGGCATGTTCCTACTGATGGCCTAAAACCCCTTCTCGTGAACACTAAAGCGAACCCTAGAACCTTGGATTGTCATGTGAATGCAGGCAAGAATGGGGGGGGGGGGAAATTGCATCTCATATGGAGGCCTTAGATTCTCGTGAATCTAAAGGGCGGTTCCTGCACCTTTTCTGTTTGTATCTGAAATTTATATAAACTGAGTTTATATCATGAGCAGAATCGAGTGGTAAAAGACTTCCTGGAATGGAACATTTCAGGTTGCGGATATGGAAGGAGTTGCATGTCTGAATTCTCCGTCTGGGAGAAAAATATTCTTTGCTCGTAGAAAACGAGTGAGTCAAGTAGAAGACTTTGAACTGTTCTGCTCTGTACCCCCCCCCCTCCAAGGGAAGCCTTGGAAAAAGTGCAAAGCCCTACATGCAATGGTAAATACCACATTCCGTGAACATATACAGTAAAGACAGTCCTTCAGTGGCAACGTCTGCTTGGCATGCAGAACGTCCCAGGTTCAGTCTAAAATATCTCCAGTAAAAGGGTCTCGGGGGTTGAGAAAGACCCCAGTCTGAAGTTCATCAGAGTGTTTGGCAGTCAGACAATCCTGAGCCAGAAAGCCTGGCTTTATACCATACATTTTACTCTCACCCAGGGCTTTTTTTCTGGGAAACGAGGTGGTGGAACTCAGGACCGCACAATGACGTCACTTTGGGTCAGCTGGAACAAGAGAAGAGTTTTTTAAAGTTTAAATCACCCTCGGTGAAAATGGTCACATGGCTGGTGGCCCCGCCCCCTGATCTCCAGACAGAGGGGAGTTTAGATTGCCCTCCACGCCGCTGAGTGCTAAGCAGCGCGGAGGGCCATCTAAACTCCCCTCTGTCTGGAGATCAGGGGGCGGGGCCACCGGCCATGTGACCATTTTGAAGAGGTGCCGGAACTCTGTTCCACTGCATTCCGGCTGAAAAAAAGCCCTGCTCTTACCCCCTTGAGGGACACAGGAGTCCTTCTGACATGAGCCAGGAGGAGCAGATACCATAGAGGCTTTTTTCCGTTTTTCCGATGCTTGCCAAAGTCCATAATGAGACTCCTTTGCACACAGGACCCTGTTGGTGCCAGAGCACGCCCTCTACTGATGATGCTAGGAGTGGAGGCGTAAAGAGAGCTAGATGGGAGCGCTACAGTTTCTCTGTAGTCCACAGAGGGCCTCCTGTGAGTAACTAGTTACCTTCCTCAGAAAAGTCTGGGGCTGGCGAGCCTCGAGTCTATATGTCACACTCCAAGGACTGCCCACGTTGCATGAGCGATGCGGCGCACACCACCACCACCCCCAGGCAAAACCTCCCTAGCACGGCGCTAAGTCAGCAGTGACAGTCCCTGCATTGCCACACATCACTTCGGGTTGACATATGCATTCCCTCCCCTCTGTTCGGATTGTGCTTTCTGTTGAAGGAGGTCCTTTATCAAAGAGGCATTTGTCCAACTTCTCCAGTGTAATCCTCTCCTCCCTTGCCACCTCTCGTTCCTCATGTTTCTCTGATTCTCCTACCTTCTTTTTTTCTCTTGCAGCTGGTTTTGGAGACTTACAATGCCCCTGAGCTATCAGCTGGTGTCAACTGTACTTTCGAAGACCTGTCAGAAATGGATGGCTTCGTGATGGGGAATAAGATTCGGTGTTACTCCCCAGCGGCTAAAGAAGTGCCAAAGATCATCACAGAGAATGGTGAGAGTTTTGCTTTGGTTGGGAATCACCTTAGACTGTTTTTTGAGAGCAAAGGATTTCTTTGGGACTTAAAAGCAACGTTGATGGACTATGAGGCAGTGGCAGCCCTGGGGCGAGTGTGCATGTTGTCTTTGTCAGCCTGCAGCCTGGGCATAGCTGCACATGGCACTTATGCACCTGAACTGCAGCTCTTGGCTGCACACAGGGACTGCACAGGTTCCTGCTCTGTGGAAGGAGGGGAGGTATACCTCACCCTTGTGCACTCTCTACCACTCGAAGGCCTGCTCAACCTATCACAGTCCCTGCACCCTCCTCCTACTTCCAGCCTTCCACAGCTTCCACCCTCCTCACCTCCTCGCCTCCTCTTGGCTGGCTCTTCCTTCTCTCCTTCCTCTCTCTAGTTTTTCCTCCTCCCATCCTTTTTCTCAATCTCCTCAATTCCTCCTTGCTCCTACACAACCCACCTCCTAACTCACCACCCCACCTTGTGGGTGACCTTCCCTTATATCACTTCACCCATTCCTTGCTCCACCTGCCAGCCACACCCCCAGCCCTCTAGCCATGGCCCTGGCTGCCCTAGGCAGCCACACCTGTGCTTGCTTTGCTGCCTGCTCTGGGCAGCCACACCTGCGCCTTCTTTGCTGGCTGCAGGGCTTTCTCTGCTGATTGCCTCAGGCAGCCCTGCCTGTGGTTGCTTTGCTCCCAGCCTCACCTGGTCCTTGCTAATCCCTTCTAGCCTGCCTGCAGGTTGAGGTACGGCCCTGTTCTGCCTTTCCTCCACTGCCGGTAAGGTGGCTGCTGTCTGGCTGTCCCTGCTTCTTGTGCCCTCTCCCTCTGGTCGGGTCCCTTCCTTGTTGTCCTCCCCCTCCCTGCCTGGGTTCTTAGCCTCCCACTGGTGGATGGGGCTAGCTGGCTTCCACCTGCCCCGTCTGACCCTCTGAGGCTTAGGTGCTTATTTCCCTCCTTCTCTTGCTGGTGGGAGCTGGACCTGGATGTCCATTGTGGAGACTGGGTAGCTGTCTCTTGGCTGTCTCCTGTCCCCTCATCCTGGTAAGTCCAGGGGCTGAGCCTCAGACCCCAGACAGTCATCTCCTCTGGGACGACAGAGGAAATCCAGTTTCTACAACTACAACATACATAGTGTTAGAAGCATATTCCTTTGTATGTTTCCTCTGGCCAGCCAAAACTAGTCCACAGAAAAGCATTTTAATTCTAGGAGTTGGTAAAACCTTTTAGACCAATTCCATAGAGTAATTTCTTACTACTAAAAAGAAATGGGGGATGGGAAAGCAGTATAGCCCAATCTCGTCAGATCTCAGAGGCTAAGTAGGGTCAGCCCTGGTCAGAACTTGGATGGGAGACCACCAGGGAAGACTGGGGTTGATATTCAGAGGAATGGAAAACCACTTCTGCTCCTCACTTGCCATGAAAATCCCTTGATGGGGTTCCCAGGAGTGGGTTCTGACTTGATGGCACTCACATACATATAAAAAGAAATTGATGTTTTCTAGAATTACTTGGCATCCAATTCCTAATCCTGCTCAAAGCTGACAGGACTAGCCTTCTTCTATTGCACCGTCTGGACGGAGGATTCTAGGCTTTGATTTATGATGTCATTCATCCTCCATCAGTGCCTGGAGGCCTCTGGCCAGACCTAGACATGTGGCGGAAGCCTCCGAAAGTAGACAGGAGCTGTGGCATGTTATGTTCCATTCCCCGCAACAGGCACATGTAGAAGTTCAGTTCCTGCAGATCTCTGGACCCCATCTTAAATTCTCCTTATAACAGAACTCCTGAACAACCCTGCTTAGATAGAATCATGGAATCATAGGGTTGGAAGGTACCTCTAGGGTCATCTAGTCCAACCCCCTGCACAATGCAGGAAATTCACAAATACCCCCGACTGCCCCAGTGACCCCCCCACTCCATGCCCAGATGTTTGGGCAATGGCCAGCCTCTATAGCCAAGGCAGCCATAATTTGTGAGCCACTTATGATGAATGCTAGACCATAACTTCAAGATGAGGCTGTCAGTTGAGACTGAGGCACAGCAGAGGTGGCTTCTGAGATGGTTGGGGGTCCAAGGTGAACATTTTTTTGATTTTCTCTCCCCACGAAATCCCATCTTTGGACCTCTGAGCAAACAGGTATATGTCATTCTCATTGATCCTTTAATTCCTCACTAAAGGGGGTGGTTGTCATTAAATACGAGGCATTTAACTGAGCTGTCAAGTCATCGGTGGCAGATGGGGCAGCAGAGGTGTGCGCTTGCGGCAAAATGTATGCAGGGATGTGTGCGCGCGCGTGCGGTGATGAGTTGTTGTCAACTTCCCTTTGGCATGATTGATTAATGGCTCTCTCAGGTGAGGAGGAAAATAATAGAGGTGGAGAAGGGCAAGCAGGTCAAAGTTTTGCATTAAACATGGATGCCTTCCTTATGAAATGCTTGTAATTATGGCAGCCAACTAGCATCCCCGGCTGTGGGGCCAGGAGGAGGAGAGGAGAGGAGATGAGGTTGCGTCCTTCTTCTGCAGGATCAGGGCAGCCCAAGTTAGAGAGGAGAGGAAAGTTCCAACGGACTTGGAGGGAGCCCAGCAGGCGGAATGGACAGTGGGGACTTATTAGAGATTTGGAACACTATTACTAGAGACTTATTAGAGACGTATTAGAGACTTATTAGAGATTTGAAAGGGCAATGGGCCAGGCGCCGAAAGAAGATCCCTTTGTCAATTACAGATTTTATCTAGATTTAGGTACAGTAGCACATTAAATATCCACTAGATTTCCAGGATACGTGCTTTTGAAATCAGAGCTCCCTTCATCAGATGCAAGGAGTGGGGAAAGGAAGGAGTCCTTATAATCCAGGCAGAGGGTAGCAGGGTTATTGTAAATTAGTGTCAGGAAGCTAGCTATAATACAGGTTGTAGTTAGCTTGATAGAACCTGGATGTGAAGTGCAGAAAATTAACATCGTGATGCAAGAAAAATCTTATGTCCCGATTTAGCCCTGGAATCCATTGTTCCAAATTTGCAAATAAACTCAATTTCAGCAATCTCCCATTGTAATTTGCCTTTGAAGTTTCTCTCCTTGAGATCTGCTACTCTTTGGTCAGTGATGAAGTGTCTTGGCAAACTGAAATGTTCTCCCACTGGTTTCTGAATATTGTGATATTTTTATATCAGATTTTATCTAGTTTAGCCTCACTAGCGATTGGTCTCTGTGTTTTTCTTGATTAGATTTTAATTGCATGTGGGTGCATTTCAGTCTCTACTCCCTGCATATTACGGTTCCTTGACACTAAAGCTGGTGTTTTTCATACATCTTACAGAAAAAGATCCTATTGTTGGTCTACTCTTTCACCAACAGAAGTGGGCTCCCGTCTACAAAACCTTATCCCGAATAACGTTTTCTTAGTCTTTAAGGAGCCACAAGTATCCAGGGCCGTTTCCACACTACTCACCTTCATCGTGAAAAAACTGCGGAAGATAGTGGAAAACTTGCACGAGAAAATCCTATCTTCCATGTTTTTTTTTTGCAATGTTCTACAGCATTCTGGATTAAGGTGAATAGTGTAGACACTGCCCTGTTTAAATGTGGCCAGAAAGTCAAAATGTTCCTCCTCTCTCATAACACAAGAGAAAAAAAGTTTCTCTGTTAGAGAAGCCTGTTCGTCAGTTTTTGTTGGGTGATTCCCCAGTTTTATGGTTGCCCGATGGAATGGGCTAATTTTCTTTGTCGACCTTTCTGATGATAACTGGAATTATCTTGTTTCCTCTTCTTCCCAGGAGACCATCACACTGTCCAGCTGCAGCTCAAATCAAAGGAAACAGGCATGACTTTTGCCAGCACCAATTTCGTCTTCTACAACTGCAGTGTCCACAACTCGTAAGTTCGTGTTTCCCTAAGACGGATGGGCTGCGCTCTGCAGGAGCTTCATGTCTGTGTTGGAAACCCCATTAAGCATGTCCGTATTGATCCAGAGAAGAACATATAATACACTAGTCCCTTAAATGTAGTATTGTTGACCGTAATGGGCTGTGGCTTACTCAGGTCTCAAGCAGAAGTTCTTTCCCAGATCCCAATGCCCAAACTTCTTCAACTGGAGTTGTGAAGGATAGATGACAGAACACCAAATGTTATGAAAATCTGAGGATGATATCAATTGTGGAGATTATTTCGCAGCCTGGAGAATGTTCTCCAAGACCGTCTGTGCCTTCATATAGAGTTGTCAGATGTGCCCCGCTTATCTACCATGTATGCTTACATTCTCTGTATTATAGTCTGAGCCTCTGAGAATGTGTAAAAGCCTATCTGTTTAACTGTCTAACTGTGTAGCTGTGAGTTGCTTATCTCGCAGGTGGCTGCTTCCACTTTCTGGGCAGGCTTGAGATGCCGGCTTGAGCCATAACTCCCAGAGACAAGTAATGAGCTCATCCTTCCCTCTCCTATCCATCCCCCCCCCCATCTCCCTCCTAGGCCCTGCGCGCCTAAACTTCCAACGGTCCTTATCCCAGGGTGGGAACTTCGCCCTATAACTTACACTGCTTCCCTCCTCTCCCGTCACTTCTGCTAATGTTGCTGTTTGAGTGCACTAATACTGATGGATCTCCAGGGCTTTTTTTCTGGGAAAAGAGGTGGTGGAACTGAGTGGGTTGCCAGCACTGGGGGCAACTCCTGGTGGGAAGTGGTGCCCCGGTACCACATGTTCACACGCAAAGTGCACACATGCTTCTGGGACCGCGCAATGATGTCACTTTGGGTCAGCTGGAACAGGGGGGGGGGAGTTTTTAAAGTTTAAATTGCCCTCAGTGAAAATGGTCACATGGCCAGTGGCTCAACCCCCTGATTTCCAGACAGAGGGGAGTTTAGATCACCCTTCATGCCACAGCATGGAGGGCGATCTAAACTCCCCTCTGTCTGAAGATCAGGGGGCGGGGCCACCGGCCATGTGACCATTTTCAAGAAGTGCCAGAACTCTGTTCCACCGTGTTCCAGCTGAAAAAAAGCCCTGTTATAAAGAAACTTTAATTGGACTCTTGAAGTGTATGCAGTGAAGTAACTGGGGATCTAACTGGCAGAGCCTGACAAGCGTACTGAGAGGTTGTGACACCACTGCACCATACTTATTTTGAATATCAATAGATCAGCATATGCTGCTGTTGACTCTCATGAAGAAGAAGTTTATTTATGTACTTATTTACTTCATTTGTAGCCTGCCTTTTGCACTGGGACTCAAGGTGGATTACAAAATATGCAAACAGTTCACCAGCATCCCATCATGGGAACCTTGTACATAGCTTTAGAGGGATGAAACAATAATGTGCTAATGGATCCAACCAGCTTTTCCGTGGATGAAAAAGGGAGGAAGGGGCCCCTTTGATCGCCCAAAAAAGGTTATACTGCAGATCATGCGTATGGTTGCCAACTCTAGATTGAGAAAATCCTGGAGATTTGGGGGTGGAGCCTGAGGAAGATCGAGTTTGGGGAGGGGGTGGATCTCAGTTGGGTATCATGCCATAGAGTATATCCTCCAAAGAAGCCATTTTCTCAAGGGAAACATATCTCTGTCTGTTATTATCCTGCCTTTTCTTCTAAGAGCTAGTATGGTGTAGTGGATAAGTGTGCTGGGACTCTAATCTGGAGAACTGGGTTTGATTTCCCACTCCTCCACTTGAAGCCAGCTGGGTGACTTTGGGCTAGTCACAGCTTGTAGGAGCTCTCTCAGCTCCACCCACCTCGCAGGGTTATTATTGTTGTGAGGATAATAATAACATACTTTGTAAACCACTCTGACTGAGCGTTAAGTTGTCCTGAAAGGTGGTATATAAATCAAATGTTATCATTATTATTATGTTATCTAGAGATCAGTTATAATTCTGGGAGATCCCTAGGTCCTACCTGTATGGATAAAAATTATATGAGTAAGGCTGTAGTAAGGCTGTAGTAAGGTTGGGATTTGGGTGAGACTGCATGGGAAAGCTGGTTGGATCTACCCCAATATGTGGATATTCAATGTAACGCAACTGCACTGAAGCACATACTAAGAAAGTGCTTTTAAAGTGAATTTGACTAAAATGTTGGTCACTTAAATTTCATCCAAGTATAACTGTCTAATTTTAATAGACTAAAATTTTGGCCCCTTAAAATTCATCAAAGTACAACTATCTATTTTTTAATAGCAATGTTTGACTATACAAATTAAAGCTTGACTGTTGAAATCCAAGTCAGGTCAACTCATCCATAGTATCAAAAACCCCTTTCCTTCTTTGCTGTACGGGATTTGAGCAGCAAGCCCCATCAAATGTGAAGCAAAAATGCATGCATGGACTCTTCCAGCAGACAGGTGTTGGGGGAAGCGGGTGATTGTGGCACCTTTTTTGAGTGTCCATTGCGGGTTTCACACATTACTTTGTTTACCATCCCAAACATGGGTGTATCTGTTTATTTACTGAATGTATTATTATCCTGCCTTTTCTTCTAAGAGCTAAGATTTGAATCTGGTACTCTCCTGTTCGAGTCTGTCAATAACTGGGCAAAGAACCGTACTGCATTAAGTGTGCTCTGGACGAACCAAGTGGAGAAGAGATTTGCTTTCGCTTGGTAATTCTCATGCAATGGCAAATCCTATTTCGATATTTCCACTCTTTGACAAGCAGCGGTGCAGGAGGAAGAGAGGGGGGGAAAACCAGCTTCGGCAACCCAGAGAAGCTGGCGTTTAAATATTTATGGTGTGTTGTGCTTCTTGACTTGACAAACTATAATACGCTATCCATTTTTAATTTGATTTATCAGAGTATAAGCTTGTTATCAATTTGAAGAACAGCAGGGTTTAAGGTGGATGGAAGCTGAGAGCGAGTTAGAGCAAGATAAAAAGAGAGAACGCTTTTTCTCCAGGAGGTGAAGGTTTGCCTCAGAGATAAGCTGTGGTCTGGGAGATCGTCTCGCATTCAGGGTCATCTTCCAATAACCTATTTTGTTCGTTTTTGTTTAATGGCTGCACGTTTAGCCAGCTAATCTTTTTGGATCTTCTTCTCTGTTGCTCAGGTGCCTCTCCTGTGTCGAAAGCCCGTTTCGGTGTCACTGGTGTAAATACCGCCACGTCTGCACTCACGAACCCCAGACTTGCCACTTTGTGGAAGGACGAGTCAAACTTCCTGAGGTAGGAGGGCTTAAAAGGTGGGGAGATTCGGATGGGTGCTTGGCCAACGTACCCCTCTTAGGAGATCCCAAATCATGAAAGAGGTGGGGCAAAAGTTAGGGAGAGTTTTAAAAAAACAATTTGGAAGTTGATCGCCGGGCAACTTAGTCAAGATTGAGCTGTGACTGTATATGACTGTAACTGAATCTACACTTGAGGTTGGGGGAAATTGGGAGTTAATAGTTTGATGAGATGTGTGTGTAACCCACACACACACCCAATTTGGTGACTTGCCTAAGGTACTCAGTAAGCAAATGAGATAAATAATGGGAGAAATGATTAAAATACAGCAATCCATCCGGACAAATGCCAATGGCAGCACAAGATTGATGGATTTCCATTCTGTATGGCTAAATGTGGTGCCTTCCATGGAGATGGACCAAGATGGGTAGCTGTGCTAGTCTGTCCGTAGCAGCAGAAAAGAGCAAGTGTCTAGTAGCACCTATTTCAGCAATTCCTCAACCCCGTACTGGATCCTTGCTAATACTATGGCCGTTTCCACACTACTCACCTTCTTCCGGAACGGGGCAAAACATCATGAAAAAAACACGGAAGATAGCATCTTCGCACGAGTTTTGCTCAACGTTGTGCAAAACTAGCGCAAGAAGACGCTATCTTCTGTGGTTTTTTCATGATGTTGCACCCCGTTCCAGAAGAAGGTAAGTAGTGTGGAAACAGCCTATATCTTTTTAAACTTATATTCTTTTTCCCCATGACATTGTTTATGGAAATGTTCCTGACACTGTATGGAAACGCCTGCCCTTGTCCTTGCCACTAATTGTACTAATCTCACACTATATAATCCGCCTTGAGTCTCAGCGAGAAAGGTGGAAAATAAATAAATAAACAAATAAGACTAACAAAACTTGTGGTAGGGTATGAGTTTTTGTGAGTCACAGCTGTGGTATCTGAAGTAGTGAGCTGTGACTCACGAAAGCTTGCGGCTCAAGACAGCTTACAATTCCAAAAATCAAAACATACATAATATGGCAAAAAAAACCCATGACTCTCTTACTCAATACAGTAAAGCACCATTAATTCTCCCCAAATAAATGCTGGTAGCTTAAACCCTATTAAGAGCCCTTTGCGCATAAAATGACCTCATGGCACACCCTCACTACCACATCTACAAGTTGGAGAAGGAATGGGTTGTAGTAGATGTCAAGTGGGCCACCTTAAGTGGGGGAACAATGATAAGGTGACAACCAGAAGACCACCGTTTGGTGCATTAGGACATATGGAGCGAGATTTCTGTAGATAGTGGTTAAATGGTAGGGCTGCAAACCAGCACTCTGCTGGTTCAAACCCCACCACTGCCATGAGCTCAATAGGTGGCTGTGACAAGCCCCTCTTCTCAGCCTCAACTTCCCCCCTGTATTATGGGGATAATAATAACAGTGACTTCGATGGTTGTTGTGGGTTTTCTGGGCTGTATTGCCGTGGTCTTGGCATTGTAGTTCCTGACGTTTCGCCAGCAGCTGTGGCTGGCATCTTCAGAGGTGTAGCACCAAAAGACAGTGACTTCGTTCATCACTCTCAGTGGGCCACTAGTCTTTCTAGAAGAGTGGTATATAAGCACAGTTATTATTAATATTAGCTGCCCTGACCGGGTCTCTGGAGAGGCAGCTTACAGGTTCTCCTAATAAGATAAATAAATAGCAGCGTCAGAGTAGAGGGGAGGTTAAATCAGGACAGTGGCTTGGAGGGAAGGTTAATTATCCTCTGCCCCATGTTCCCAATCCATTGTGCCCCCCCCCCCGTGACTGCTGACAAAATAAATTTAAAGAGGGAAGAGATCAGATTGGGGAATCTCCAGCATCTCATCTCATTTGGCCCTCCAATGAGTCTGTTTTCACATTTAATTAAAATACAAATGGTTTGCGGCCGTTTCTAACCCAGACTTCAAAAAGTCATGTTGGTATCTGGCTAAAAACTTCAGCCCGGCCATAAAGCACGAATATTTATGCTTCTGGCATTGACTCAATCAAAAGAGGCTGAGAATACGGCGGGATGATTTGTGGCAGGAATATTTCACCTTGACGTATTATTTCCCTTTACCTCCTGCTTTTGAAAGGACAGCTGGCTAGTTTAAAGTACACTCTGCGACTTTTTGTTTCGTAAAAAGAACTGCCGCTATTAGGCTCCGCTATTAGAGTCTGAAAAAGGAAGCTGCTAGTCAGATGTGGAATATATTTTCAAAAGAAAAGAAGCAGAGAGGATATAGCCTGTTATTTTACATATACAAGTCCACCAAGATAATTTTTCTGTTCTTTTATACACATGTAAGAACTTCCACTGCTTGGCCTGGGGCCAGGGCTCATTTCGAGGGGGGATGCACAGGAACGCCATTCCGGCAGTTCCCCGAAGAGGTCACATGTCAGGTGGCCCCGCCCACCTGACTCTCGGCCATTTTGGGCCCATTTCAGCCTGGATTGGGGCCAAAACGACGCAGATCGGGCCTCTGACGGGTGGTGGATCACTCTGCCACTCAGCAGTGGCCCGATCCTGACCATTTTGGACCTCTTTTCGGCCATTTTCAGCCCCTTTCTGCCATTTTGGGCCCAATTTTGGCCCTGAATGGCCAGGATTGGGTCCAAAACAGCCAGGATAGGTGATGTCAGGGGGTGTGGCATATGCAAATCAGTTATGCTAATGACACACTTCCAGTGGTGACAAGGGGTGTGGCATATGCTAATGAGTTATGCTAATGAGTTATGCTTATGAGTTCCTCCAGCTCTTTTTCTACGAAATGACCCTGCCTGGGGCCTTTTCAGTGGTGTCCCCCTCACTGTGGCATGGACTTCCTGAACATGGGAAGGAGGCCATTTCCATGCATGTTATCTGCCCCAGGTTCCATGCAACTGGAAAGCAGATTTTTCCCCCCTGCTTTCTCACAACATTGCGGTCCATTTGGGCAACTTGCAATGTTTCCACTGCCTTATTCCAATCTTTCGCAAACCTGCTTTCCTGCAAACTGGGGAAAAGGTTGCAGTAAAAGTCTGCATGGCTGCTATGTGAGTGGGAAAATTTGGATTATCCTGCCCATATCACAGTCTTTTGCCCTAAAAAAAACTTGCTTCCCAACTGCATTGAACCCAAGGCAGACAACCTGTGTGGAAATGGCCAGAGATCCCCCATCTCATTCCTTAGTTGAGAAGCGCTGTGTGAGACTGAGGCTTTTGAAGCCGCTAATGTAATGTCCTTTTTACCAGTTTCTTTCTGCTTTATTTTATTAGACTCATACTTATTGAAACCTGAGCATTTTAACCTGCGATGTAAGCCCCTTTGGTTCCCAGTGGAATGGGGGGAATTGATTATACATTTTAAGTACACTCCTTGGCAGTGAAGAATCGCAGGTTCCCTTTGCACAAGGGAGAAGTGAAATCTAAATGGGGAGTTTCAGCCTGAAACTGTACAGAAGAGAAACTCGAAATGTTCCCCAGTCTTAGGGTCTCTCTAGATGTGCAGATTTTTAAAAAGCTGGGTCCAGGTTTCCCAGACCCAACTCGAATTCCCTGCAGCTACACAGCAGCTTTGGGGGACATTTTTAACAGCCATTTACTTTTTAACTGCGGTATGGCTGCAGAAATCCCGAGTTCTCCAGACCCAACTCTTTAAGAACCTGCATGTCTAAAGAGACCCTCAGCTGGATGCTCAAAACCACTGGATCACAATGGCCATTTCCACATGACTTACCAGCCTCCGGAACGTTGTGCAAAACATGCAGAAGATAGCGTCTTCTTGTGTGAAATCGCGCCAGGAAGATGCTATCATCTGGGAGTTTTGCACGACATCGCGTCTTCCTGGCGTGATTTTGCACAAGAAGACGCTATCTTCCGCATGTTTTGTGCAACGTTCCAAAGGCCGGCAAGTCATGTGGAAATGGCCATTTCCTCCCGAAAGAACCAGAACTTTTAAAACATATAGACTGCAATGTCTAATCAGTAGATTAATCATCTAAAGCTTCAGCTGATTAACCAGTGGAGGAGGGACCGGTAACTGAAGATCAAAGATGGGCATGCTGGTTCTAGAATTTAACAGGACAAGGGTATGAAAGGAAGGTGTCAGTTATTCTCCTTTCTTCTGATTTGAAGCTCTGTTGTCTACCGAGATGCTCCGAGTTCTTCTCCAGTCTTGATTTCCAATGCACAGACATTGTCGCTACTGCAGAAAAAAGTATCCTAGACTCTCCTTATGTCCAGTCCATTTCCCCTGTAATTTCTAAGAAACATTCTTAGGATTTTACGGGGGGGAAAGTCCTATCTTTAAAATCCTAATAGCTGCTGCATGGGGAGAATTGTTCCAATTAGTGAGAGCAAGGGTTAAATCCCCTCTCCTCTTCTTGGATGGTTCTGACCCAAACTGCAGTTCTGCTGCCTGCACACAAATGCAGTTACCTATATTACCTCTATTTTGTTCCAGAATCCCCCTCGCCTAAGCTGTTATTTTCATCCTTTCCGACTACAAAGCTAATACTATGTGAACATATATGAAGCTTCCTTATCCTGTGTCGGACCCTTGCCAGTGCACACCCTTTCATGTTAAAATAAGACTTCTTGTCCCTCAGCCCCATACTTTTCTCTGTAATGGTGCTTTCCACTGTCATAGATCCAGAGGAGTTAGCTGTGTTAACAAAATAGCAAAATAGTAGCAAAATAGAAGAGTCCAGTAGCACCTTTAAGACTAACCAACTTTATTGTAGCATAAGCTTTCGAGAACCACAGTTCACTTCGTCAGATGCATGGAGGGTATGAAGAAACTGGTCAGATATATATATAGGTGGTGAGAGGAGGGGGGAGTAGATGCACTCAGGCTTGGATTGAATAGGGACTATGAATGGTTATCTCATTATCAGAAGTAACTAATTTCATTATCAGAAGCAAACTCATCCCATTATCAGAAGCTACTGATCACATCTACTCCCCCCTCCCCTCCCCACCTTTATGTTTCTTCATACCAGTTTCTTCATACCCTCCATGCATCTGACGAAGAGAACTGTGATTCTTGAAAGCTTATGCTACAATAAAGTTGGTTATTCTTAAAGGTGCTACTGGACTCTTTTCTATTTCTCTGTAACGTGAATGAAGACCCTTTGCCGCCTCTACGATGTACGGTCCAGCCTTCAGTGGCACAAGAGACAAGAGATCTGCTAGTGATAAGCCTCAATAATTGCAGTAATAATACTGTCTGTAATCTGGGAGGCAGCATGGTATAGTGGTTACAACATCAGACTAGAATCTGGGAGATCCTGGCTTTAATCTCTAATCTGCCATGGAAGTTTGTTGGGTGACCACAGGCCACTCACACACTCTCAGCCTAACCTATCTCACAGGGTTGTAGTGAGGACAAAATAGCAAAGGGGAGAAAGTTGTAAGTCTCTTTGGGTCCCCACTGGAGAGGAAAATGGTATATAATTGAAGTTAATAAATGAAGAAGCAAAATACTGGACTTTGATATAACTCTTTCTGGGCATGAAGTGTTTTCATGTATATTACCGTGTTGTGATTCTTACAACCCTCTAAGGTAGGCCCACATTTATTCCCCCTGTATTGCAGATAGGGCACTATAGCTGAGAGACACTGGCTTCAGGCTCCTTAGTGAATTCAGGGCAGAAATGCAGTATTTGAGTCCAGTGGCACCTTAGAGACCAACAAGATTTTCAGAGCTTAAGCTGTCTATAAGGATCCCTTTTTTAATCTCACTTGGGCTGGGATATAAAGGCTCAGGGATATCCATTCCTACTCGTTTCTGAAGAACGGACCTCTGACTCTCAGAGGCTTACACCCTGAAAATCTTGTTGGTCTCTGAGAGTCTTTCTACATGAGACATCTGACATGTGAAGAACACGTGTTGGGATACGCAATATTAGCCGGGAAGAGTAGTTTAAAAAGTCAAGAGCCAGCGGCAGGGCAAAGGCTTTGCTATACACTGGAGCTGTGTGAAGGGGCTGTGAAATGCCAGAAAGGAAACTTCAGCCCATTTTAACCTATCCAGGTCTAAGCCAGGCCCTGGAAGGCAGCTCCAGCCCATTTGCGGTCCTCATTGCCCTCTGGTTGTTGTGATCCCACACAGTTTGAGACTGGAGAGGTGAAATTGATAGATCCTTTGGGAAGGCAAAGATGAAAATAACAACCCCTCTGAGGAGCGATCTCCTCCAGCTCTGTCTTTTAAAACTACTCTTCCCGGCTAACATTGTGTCTCCCTACACTTGACGAACATGCGCCAAGGTATCTCATGTAGAGAGACTCTAATCCTGTGGTTCTACTGCAGATCAACACGGCTATCCATCTAAACTGTCCTCATGGCAGAAATGATATTTAATGGGGCATCTTCCTGGATCACAGCTCATTGTCTTAACAGCTACACCACACCAGCCTCTTTTGAAAACCTCTTCCAGCTATATTGCTGGCTTCTATAGGATACTGAGGCTAGTCTGGCTCGAATCGATGGGATAAAGGGTGAGGCCGCTTTCTGTGTGTCCCTCTTTTCTGGGTGAAATGAACAGTCTCTCATTCAGGGCCTTGAAAGGGATTTTGGCTTTGTATAGGGAGGAGCGAGACGGGTGGTGCTATGGAGAGGGAGGGGGGAAAGAGGAAAGCGTGGAGAAGAGGATAAAAGATTGGAAAGGGAAAAGAGCAACTCCAGATAACAAATCTGTTAGTAGCTAGGTTTTAAAAGGGGTTTAATCATCTAATTACCTTGAAGGAGGTTTTCATCTTGCCACGCTTTGCTGTCTCAGGTGCGTGTGGGTTTTTCCCCAGTGAAAGAAGCCTGAAAAGGGGTTTCATTTGCCGCCAGAAAGGGAAGGAAGGGGGGGAGGGGGAAGCATAGGCGACAAGTATTCCATGCCAATTCATTCACGCTTCAGCCCACATAAAAGGATGACGGCTTCAAATATTAATTCGTCAAAAGGTTTGGCAGATCCCCCCCCCCCTCTTCACGCGCGCTGTATTTCCCGAGAACAGCTGTGGCACATTCGTAGGCCTTCGAGAGCCTCTTCAGGTTCAAATGCGCTGATTTTCTTTGTCCCTTTCACTCCCCAAAAGCTCCCGCTCAAGGAATGAGTGGCAAAGAAGCGTAGCCGTTGGCAGTTTTAAAAGGGAGGTTGGGAACAGGTGTAGGCAGAACGGACTAGGGAGGGGTCTTGGATGCTGGGCAGGCACAGCTCAGATGGGATGAATTTGTCCCAAAGCAGAAGCAGCTGCAGACAGGTCTGGGTTGGGAAACTGAATGCACAATCTCTTGGATGAACTATCAGAAGGCTTAAGAATGGTATTCCAACGTACATGCCATTTTATTTTATTTATATCATTTGTAGTCCGCCTTTCCCACTGAGACTCAAGGCGGACTACACAGTGTGAGATGAGCACAGTCAGTTTCAAGGACATTTCCATAAACCGTGCCATAGCGTAAATAAACACAGTTTTACAAATTGCATTCGTAAGAATCCAATACAGAGTTGAAGAAATGCTGAAGCAGAACATAAGCGACTCTAGGGCTGGCATTAGACCACATGATCTCCAGCGGGAGAGCGTTCCACCAGGCCGGGTCCAGGGCAGAAAAAGCCCTGGCCCTGGTTGAGGCCAGACGGATGTCCTTCAGGCCGGGGACCACCAGGAGTTGCTAAGGCCTTCCACTCTTGTTGCCTCCAACAGCTCTGGTATTCAGAGGGTTTCTGCCTCTGAATATGGAGGTTCTACTTAGTCATTGTGGCTAGTAGCCGTGGATTGGCCTCTCCTGTGTGAATTTGTCCAATTCCTTTCTGAAGCGGATCAAAAATGCTTGCTTGCTTGGCTGCTTGCTTGCTTGCTTGTAGTCTGCCTTTCTCACTGAGACTCAAGGCGGATTATACAGCGTGAGATTAGTACGGTCAACAGCAAGGACATGTCCATAAAGAATGCCATAGGGTGAATAAATGCAAGTTTACAAAGACACGGCATTAGCAAGAATCCAATACAGAGTGGAAGAAATGCTGAAACGGAGCATAAGCAATTCTAGGACTGAGATTAGACAACATGGAACTACCGAGTAGGATCCTACAAGAAGCACACAGGAGCACATACTTAAAGGAACAGTGTGTAAGGCAACATAGTGGCAAAGTTTATGGTCCCTAACTCATTAGCACCTTTAAGACTAACCAATTTTATTGTAGCATAAGCTTTCGAGAATCAAGTTCTCTTCGTCAGATGCATGATCCAAACTGGTCAAATACAGAAGAGGAGGGGAGATAGGGGAGAGAAGGAGACATATATCAGAAGGGGACAGGATGCAATTAGCGGGGAGGCAACCAAAACATTCCTTTGCTAGTAAACGTAAACATCTCCTTTTGGTGTGGAGAACTTGATTCTCGAAAGCTTATGCTACAATAAAATTGGTTAGTCTTAAAGGTGCTACTGGACTCTTTTTGATTTTGCTACTACAGACTAACACGGCTAACTCCTCGGGATCTATAACTAATTAGCGAGACCCTGTCCCTACAATACAGCCTTCCTATCTGAGTAAAAAAACCTTTTTTGAATAATTCAGTTTTGCATCATGTGCAGAAAGCCAGGAGAATGGGGGCTCTCCTGACCTCCTCAGGCAGGCCGTTCCCCAGGGCAGGGGCCACCAACTAAACACTGTCAGTGAATTCCACAAATCAATCGAACTTTGAGTGAAGGAACGCTAGGATCGCTTCTGCATATGCATCATCATCCGTCACCTCTGCCAATCCTTGGTGCTTCTTTGGCCACGCAGACCGGATCCTGGGGAGGAAGGCAGAAAGGACGGATTTCTAGGGCCTTTTGCCTTCAGAAAGAGATACTCTTCCCCAGCATTAAAAATAAACAAAGGATATAAAACTGGTTTTATGGAACAGAATCCTTGACAGCCCCCTTAACGAGAACGGAGCATCTTCAAGCCACCAGTAGGCCAATACCCAATTATTCTGTGGTTATCTCCGCAGACGTTTATGCTTTCCATAAATCCCCCGACAGCCTTCTCTTCCTCAGTTACCTTTTAAGGTTATGGGCATTTTCTTTCTGTATTATTACTTCTGCTGCGCCAGTAAATATGTACGTCATCCATCAAGCTAACGGCGCCATAAACTTTTAGGAAATGAAGATAAAATATATGGTGTGTTAAAAGATTCTTTCACTGGTTGGAGACTCTCCTCAACTGGTTTGATTACACATGGGAATGGTATAACTTTGGCGGGGTGGGTCGGGGTGGGGAAACAAACAAGGTGGATGGAAAGATACCAAGAATTTTACCAGCCTCAGAATCCTTATGGCATATTGTTGACCTGATTCCACTTTATGACCTACTAAGATCTCTTCAGTCTCTCTCCTCCCTCCTCACACGTTGGGTAAATGTAAATATAATTTTATGACCACGGGAATTAGTAGTGCAATAATGTAAGCACGGCACAAGCCATAAATCAGGTGCCTTGTGCTGTGACTGGCGGAATGACGACGCCTTCTCTTTTACTCAGGACAGTTGCTGGCTGTTTTTCATTAAAAAAAACAGCCTCTTTGAAGTTGCAAATATTGTTATTATTAATCACTACTGAGGTACCTTACAGCAGAATTGATAGATGATACAAAGTACACAGGTTGCAACTGTCTCCTCACCCTGTGTAGAACTTGGAAGAGATGCAAGATTTGCGTCCAGTAACACCTTAAAGAACTACCAGATTTCTAGGGTATGAGCTTTCGAGAGTCTAAGCTCCCTTCATCAGATACGAAGAGTGGAAAAAGGAAAAGGTCCTTATAAACCTTATGATCATAATCGAGAAACCTAGTTGGTTTTTAAGGTGCTACCGGACCTGACTTTTACTCCTCTAGTACAGACCAACATGGCTACCTACCTAAAGCTACCTAGTTGGAAGAGAGTTGTAGGTTTTCCTCAAGCTACCTTGTACCTTACTTGATTTGGATTGGAACTATGGAGCTTGGGGAAGAAAGGTTTTCAGCTTCCTTCCTGTGCCGTTATCCAACTCTGAAATATGAAGTGTATCCTGGGGGCAGTATTTGGCCTGTTGGGGAAACCCACATGTATCCCAGAGAAGATGCCAGCAGATACATTCTTGAGCAGCACGGTGGCAGCGAAAGGGGCATTTAACAGTTTAAAGGGCCCTTTCCTGCCCTGCAAGCGGCAAGTCCCTTTAAACGATCAGCTGGCAGGGGGGGATCCCCCCTCACTGCCTGCCAGCTGATAGTTTAAAGGGACCTGCCGGTTCGTGGGTTTTTGGGGGTCATATTTAGGTTCGTGCCCACCTGTAATCATTAACCCAGGTGTTCCACTTGAAGTGAGTGGTTGGGTCGCTGGTTTTGTTTCTCATTCCTCTTGGGCATGAAGGCAAAAGACAGTTTTCATCTTGGGGGGCCAAGTTGTATATTCCACATCCCAGGTCCCCCAGCATCTCGAACTCAAGGAGTGGATGAGGAGACCGTCCAGTTCAGTCACTCCATCTTGCTGAGAAATTGCCTTTTTAAATTTCAATTAGGAAGTACATTAGGCCAATCAGATAAAGTCACACAGAGTGAGGGCGATTTTGCCTTTTTATGGCCCTCGCCGCTTCAATTATCTATAATGAACTTCCTCGCTGAGCCTCAAGCCTTTTTATATGCTAACGAATCTTTTATTAGGGCCCCTGCAATTGGCTTTTTGTTAATGAACTTGAAACAAGTATTAGCGGAAAGGTGACGGCTTTGGTGCAGAGCATGGAGAGAATGCTGGGAACTCCGAATTCCAGCAGAGAAAGGTAATGGGAGACCAGGACCTCTACCCTCTTTGGAGCCCCTTCTATGGTAGCTTCCCTTCAGGGGTGCTTCTAAAATTCTCATCTAAATTTCCCCCCTGGATGTCGGCGTTCCATTTTAGTTGGTTGGTTCTGAAATGCAAGTGCCCTTGTAGAGACCTGTCATGTAGCCACATTTCTGAGGCATTCTGTTCTTCGTATCTCAAAACGGCAGGGCTTTTTTTCAGCGGGAACGCAGAGGAATGGTGTTCCGGCACCTCTCGTGCCCGGTGGCCCCACCCCCTGATCTCCAGACAGAGATCAGTTCCCCTGGAGGAAATGGCCGTTTTGTAAGAGGGCCCGTGTGTTTCTCCCTCATTTCCACCTCAGTTCCACTACCTCTTTTCCCAGAAAAAAAAGTCCTGCAAAAGGGATATTGTAGTGCTGGACAAGGTGCAAAAAAGAACAGCCAACCTGATCCTATGAGTACATGTATGCATATGTGCTGTTGTCACAACTGACTTACGGCAACCCCTGCAAGGGGCTTTCAAGGCAAGTGGGAAACAGAGGTTTGTCAGTGCCTTCCTCTGCAGAGTCTTCCTTAGTGCTTTCCCATCCAAGTACTTCCCCTGCTAAACTTCCAAGAGCTGATGAGATCAGGCTGTACCATGCCACCTTCCCTCCTGATCCATTGAGTAAAACGTGCAAAAAAGGGCAAACAACGTTTCCTACAACTAAAAGTGAAGAGGTTTGGGACTTGTACATTTCAAAAAAACAGGAAACTAAGGGGGAGGATATTATTTATTTACTTCATTTATACCCTGCCTTTCTCCCCAGTGGAGACCTAAACCAGCTTACATCATTTGCCTTTCCTCCATTTTATCCTCACAACAAACCAGCGAAGTAGGTTAGGGTGAGAGTGTGCAACTGGCCTGAGGTTAGCCAGTGAGCTTCCATGACATGGCGGGGGTTTGAACCAGATCCCAGGCCAGTACTCTAACCACTACACCATGCTGGCTATCTGGATATGATAGAGGTTTCTAAAATATGCATGGGATAGGAGAACTTTTCTCCTTGCCCCATGTGTGTGTTATGTGCCATCAAGTTGCCTCCAATCTATGGTGACCCTATGAATGAACGACCTCCAAAATGTCCTGTAACAACAACAACAACATTTAATTTATGTATCGCCCTTCAGGACAACCTAATGCTCACTATCATTAACAGATTTGCTCAGATCCTGCAAACTGGAGGACGTGGCTTCTTTCATTGAGTCAAGCCGTCTCGTTTTAGGTCTTCCTCTTTTCCTGCTGCCTTCCACTTTTCCTAGCATTATTGACTTTTCCAGAGAATCTTGTCTTCTTATGATGTGTCCAAAGTACGCTAGTCTCAGTTTTGTCATTGTAGCTTCTAGGGAGAATTCCGGCTTGATTTGATCTAGTACCCACTTATTTGTCTTTTTGGCTGTTCATGGTATCCGCAAAACTCTCCTCCAGCACCACATTTCAAATGAATCAATTTTCTTCCTGTCAGCTTTCTTCGTTGTCCGACTTTCACATCCATACATACTGATGGAGAATACCATAGTTTGGACTATCTTAATCCCCAAAGAGTAATCTTTATCTTTAAGGATCTTTTCTTGTTCTTTCACAGCTGCCCTTCCAAGACTCAGTTTTCCAACATGGCCCCATAATCGTAGAATATGCACACTCACCCAATGAAGTCGATGGGCAATCAATTCAGGACCAAAAAGAAGAGGCAGTTCTTCAGCCAAAGCGATCAACTTGTGGGATTCATTGCCGTTAGATGTACCAATGGCCAGTACCTAAGCTGGCTTTAAAAGGGTACTAGATAAATTCATGAAGAAGAGGTCCACCAATGGCTATGAGCCAAAATGACTAAGAGGAATTTCCATATTCAGAGTTAGTAACCTTCTTAATGCCAGCGGCTAGGAGGTTGACAGCATAGAGTTGCTTTGGCTTCCATGCCTGGTTGGTGGTAGCCCATCCAGGGCCTAGTTGGAGCGTTGGTCTGATCTACTGCAGCTGTGTTTAGATGTTATGCTCTTAAATCCTCCTTTGTTCCGTTCTGGTTTGATTTTCAAATCTTCTGCCGAACATTAGACATACATTTTGCTTCTGATTTCATTCCCTTCCTTTTTTTAAAAAAAAGGGTCTCTCTCTTCTATGTTTACGATGCGCATCTGTGCATATCAAAACTCTGTAGAAGAGCAAATATGGTGATTATAGATGTGAATGTTGAAGCTGTTGGGAGGATGAGGCCAATGTACTGCAGGGGAAGCGCAATGACATAACGTGAAAAGTCTCTTGATGCGATCGTGCGTACAATCCCATTACGATGTCTTTGGGGGAAGGCAGCATTTTTGCTGTTTCGTTTCATAAGAACATAAGAACATAAGCAAAGCCATGTTGGATCAGGCCAGTGGCCCATCCAGTCCAACATTCTGTCACACACAGTGGCTAGAAATCCAGTGCCATCTAAAGGACTGTCAGTGAGGCCAGGACACCAGATGCCCTCCCACTGCCTTTCATTTCAGATATTTGTATTCTGCTTTTTTCCTTTGCCAAGCACACAAGACAACTTCCAGAAAAGAAGATACAAAAGTCTAAGAAGAAAAATACTCCACATTAATAAAAAATGAACCAAACCAGAACCAAATGCAAACAAATAACCACCAACCTGCTGCAAGAGAAACAAGAAATCAGGGAAAGAAGCCACAATGGTTCACCCAGACCTGGAAAATACAGGACTTGAGAGCCCCAAAAGACCCGGAGGAAAAGGACGGAATGTATCGCAGGAAGCAAAGAATTCATAGCCTGGAGGCAGCAACTTGCATGCCTGCTAACCTTGCCATGAATAGAGCAACAGTAGCACCTATAAGACTAGCAAAATTTGTGGCAGGGTATAAGCTTTTGTGAGCCACAGCTCACTTCTTCAGATAAGGAGATAAGTGTGTTGCTGAAGAAGCGAGCTGTGACTTACAAAAGCTTATACCCTGCCACAAATTTTTGCTAGTCTTATAGGTGCTACTGGACTCTTGCTCTTTTCTATTGCTACAGACAGACTAACTTAGCTACCCATCTTGATCTTGCTATGAATAGTTGGGGCTTCCTCAGCAAGGCACAGCTGATATAAAGGCTCATGTGGATTCTTAGGAAAGGAAGTGGCCTTCCAGGTACATTTGTCAAAACCCGTGTTTTGAATTTGTCCCAGAAACAAATTAGAAGCCAGACCAGTTCATCCCAGTTGAGATCCTAGTTGCCCTGATTTAAATGGATTCTCCCAGACATTCTTCAAAGGCCTCATGTAGCACGTATTACGGATGTCTAATCTGAATATTAACGAGACATTGTAACCCTGCGAAATCTTTTCTCTCCAGGAAGAGCCTCAGTTGAGGAACCAGTGTGGATCAGTAAAAGACTTTCCTCGCCAACTCTGCATTCTGTTTTTCTAGTAGCAGTAATGGTTCCAAGAACAATCTGTTGTTCCGTCAGAGGGTTCTGTTCCATAACTGGTCCCAGATCATCTTTACCTGTCAGTCCTTGGCAGGCAGAATCCCTAACTTCTTCACAGCAAACATGCAGGTGTATTGGTTGAAGTAACTTTATTAGAGATCCATCAAGTACAAGGTGCTCAGGCAGCTGAATTGGCAGAAGTGACGTAAATGGGGTTGGTGATGTTAGTTATAGGGAAAGTTTCTGCCATCAGGATAAGGACCGTTAAAGTTTTGGGCGCAAAAGAGCCGGGGTGTGTGTGTGAAAGGGAGAAGCTCGGTTTAGGCTAGACCGAACAAAGAATGAAATCATCTCAGTTCCCAAGAAGGATATATTTCGAGCTGGCCGCAGCCGGCCTTCAAGGACACTTGCTGGAGGCAGCGTGGAAAGAGAAAGTAAATACTTGTGAGATAACCTACTGTCTTAACATCAATAAGAAACTTCTCATGCCCTCAGGGGGCCAGTATATAACACAGAATACATTCATGGCAGATATGCAGACAGGCATATATGACATTTCCCCTTGTCCACAGTTATGCTTAAATTCCGCTGTTTGGTTCATGTTCTATTCATCACTTGTGAGCAGGGAACCAATCATTTGACAAAGTGTTCAGATGTATCCAGACAAATATGAATGCATCTGATTTGTACTATTATGCTGGTATTTTTATTTTGCACTATTAAACAGTCTTCTTACAGCTGACCTCTCCTCCCCACTCATCTGCAACTGCTACCTCCAATTTTAAAAGGCACACAGTAAAAAGAAAAAAATAAGGTTGAGATTTTTGAGTGGAGACTTACTACTTAAGTGTCTCACTGTTCTTTTGGTTTCTGCCCATGAGGCTAGCAAATGTTGCCTGAGACTGCTTCTCAAATAGATGCCTGAGATTAAAGAGGAGCAAAAAGAGTACAATGCATTCTTTATGTCAGTTGTGTAAGGATTTCATGCAGATGGTATGAAAGATGGGACGGGCAGTTCTATAAACTGTTTGGGGTTCATTTGTATAGAAGTATTTACCTAAATGTGCCAATAGTCAAGGAGTACAGCAAAGGTCTTCCATCACCACTTCTTGATGCCAACGTTACTAAGAAGGGCCAATAGTCAAGGAGTACAGCAAGGGTCTTCCATCACCACTTCTTGATGCCAACGTTACTAAGAAGGATCAGAGCTTCTGCAAAATATTGCCCCATCCCATCCTGACCAGGTGATCAGGAAAATATTTATGTTCAATGGGATGAAAACGTGCTGTGAGGTCAAGGAAAACCAGCTAGGATGCCTTCCCTTGACCAGCACTAATTGTCTACCAGAGCAACCGAAGCAGTTTCTGTTGTAAACTTTCCCCAGATACTGCTTGAAAGGAAATCGATGTGTTCATTTGTATCTGAAATACAGAAAGATACATACAAGTAGAAGGACTTTCTTTATTTCTGAGCTTAATTTTAGAAATCTTCTTAGCTAAATTAGAATTCAAGAAGAGTGGGCTATAAGGAACAACAAAGTTCCAGTCCAGTAGCCCAGGCAAGCCCTATCTTATCAGATCTTGGAAGCTAAGTAGAATCAACCTTGATTAGTTGTAATTGGATTGGAGATCTCCAACAAAGATCAGGGTTGCAGAGGCAGGCAACCTCTTTTAGTCTCTTGCCTTGAAAACCCCAGCAGAGGTTGCCGTAATTCAGCTATGACTTGACAGCACTCTCCACCACCAAAGCAATGGCATGGAGGTAATTCGTTCATCCCTGCTGCCTTATCACACGGCTCTCTGCATTCCCTCCTGTAGTCTTGTTTCTACCTGTGGTCTGGCCCAGTAATCTCACCTTGAGTACATCAAGGGGTTAATTTCCAAAAAGAAATGTTTGTTGCATTTTTTTAAAAAAAATCTAAATAAATAAATATTCCAGGCAAGAGTTTCTTTTTTCCAGTGTTTAAATTAAATTGACTCTCCCCACCAGCCTTTGATACAGACTTTTTAATGCCAGTGAGCCTGGCACTGTGGAGATATCCCCCAAACACACGCTTCTTGTCATTGTGGTCTGGCTCACTCCTGCATCCCCATAATGTCATTCCCAGTCAGGGTAACTGCAGCCATTCCACAACTGACCCATTTCTTTGGCTGATTCCGCACATGTTGGATAATGCACTTTCAATGCACCTTAGCTATCGTTTGGAAGTGGATTTTTTGTTTCACATGCGAAAAATTCAGGCTGATTCCGCACACGTTGGATAATGCACTTTCAATGCACTTTAGCTATCGTTTGGAAGTGGATTTTTTGTTTCCCACTCAAAAAATTCAATTCCAAATGATCTCTGAAGAGGATTGGAAGTGCATTATCTGACATGTGCGGAATCAGCCTTTGGCTGAATAATCTCAGCCTTTGGCTGATTCCGCACACATTGGATAATGCACTTTCAATGCACTTTCAATGCACTTTATCAATTGTTTGAGGTGGATTATTTGTTCCGCACATGAAAAAATCCGTTCCAAATGATCTATAAAGAGGATTGGAAGTGCATTATCCAATGTGTGCGGAATCACTCATGGTCTTGCTAAACTGTTTCTGCTTATAAGCTGCATTCACCATCTGCTGTGATGAGAGGGTCTCCATCTCTCAGAAGTCCTTCCACATTT
Source organism: Eublepharis macularius (assembly GCF_028583425.1). Classification (NCBI taxonomy): domain Eukaryota; kingdom Metazoa; phylum Chordata; class Lepidosauria; order Squamata; family Eublepharidae; genus Eublepharis; species Eublepharis macularius. The sequence goes on from NC_072798.1 coordinate 6,952,636, forward strand.
CCCTCCCTGTGCTTCCAGCCAGTTGTTCCCTCCCATCTCCTCTCCCCACCAACCCAATGGAAGCAGGTGCCTGTAAGACCTACTGCAGATGCCTGGCTCTCTTTTGGATCTTTTTTCTGTTGTTTGTGGAGAGCAAGTAAGCCTTTCTGGAGCAGAACAGAGCAAGGCCCAATTAAATGTGCAATTCTCCTGGTCCAGAGACTTCACACCATGTCTTGGGCATTCCCCACTCAACTCTCCATCCCCTGACCTGAACACTCACCCGGACATATGTGTTGGGGTTTCTCCATCCTTTCTACATAACGCTCGGACTCAACTGGGTGCTGATTGCTCATTGCCCTTTCTGAAATAGAGAATCAGCCGCAGAGGATAGAAAGTCTGTCGGGCAGCAGGGAGGAGATGAGGCTCCTTATTAACTCTCCCCTCATCTCCTTCCCTTCAGGGCAGCCTGCCACAGACAAGAGCATCCCAGGAGGAAAGAGCACCTCCTGCCAGGCTCCATCATTTCTTCCTCTCTGCCAGGAGAAACTCCTGGGAAAAGATGAGAGCAGGCATCTGAGCTGAAGGGGAATGAGGGGAGAGAAAAGGGAGCCCCTGTATGATACAGCAGGCTCTTCTCCTTTCCCCAGCGGATTATACTTTCAAGCTGTGGGAGGGAAGATATCGCAGGGAGATAGTTCTCGACTCTTCCAGTAAAGCCCTTTCCTACTTGCTCTCCAGTTCAGCATGTCATGTCCCCAAAGGATCAGAATCTTGCCTCCCAGCTCCCCTGGTCACCGTGATGGTCCTGCTATAGTAGCCAGTAGGGGCTGTTCTAATAGGTGCGTCCCATCTTTCAAAAATAATCTCAGAAATTTGGTGTCTTCCTTGTTGTGATCGTCGGGACTGCTTAACCCAGTTTCAGCAGGCTTGGAGGGTGGAGTGCGATAGCTGTCCACGAGGACTGAATATTCCCCTTTCGCTGCTGATGGTATAGATTTGTTCGCATTGCATCTGCACATGGTATGGTTTTTATACATTTTGATGTATTTCGGTCTCCAATGTGTGTTATTTATATACATAATATGCACATTTGGTGTCATGGATGTACAAGGCAAAGGCACATGAAAGACACGCCAAAAGACCGCTGCTGCAATCCAAAGCTTCATTCACAAAAAGACAGGGGAGCGCCCACACTCTCCGGCTGCTCCCGGCGGGAGATTGGCAATGGGTTTGCCTGGCTAAATTGTCCCGTTTCGCAAGGCTCACAGTTTCATCAAAAGCCACAAATGAATTCTTAATGTAAAGCGTATTTCTTTTACTGAACAATAACCTGCTGGACAAGAATCAAGTTTCTTCTTAGTTTTAGTTAAACAGAATTTCCTCTCTTGTCGTTGGATGTACAGCCAATAATGATTATGTGTCCATTTTATGGCGATAACTTGGTTGGAGGAGACAGAAAGTGGTGTAAAACTAAAAGAAGTGCTGGTTTGACTTACACTGCCTTGTACAACATGTTGTAAACTGGTATTGCCCCAGGCAGGGCTGCAACCATGACATTACTTGGAATATGTCAATCGGTTCTGGTTCTGCTCTGGCCCGCAGGCTACTCCGGATCTCAGTCAGGGTGCTGGGAACATTAACAAGGACACACATAATACAGCAACTGCATTCAAGACCCTTTATCACCTTTGAGTCCCTTTTCTGCAACAAAATCCCATTATGGTGTGAGAAGCAACCTTTCTAGTGACTCTGAAAACAGAATTCCGGGCAGTGGAAAAAAGAAGAAAGCTAAAGCTAGATTCCTTTCAAAAGCAAAAAGTAGAATATCTATTATCAGCAGAGACAGTATGGTGTAGCTGTTAGAGTGGTGGGCTAGAATTTAGATTCATGGATTGTAGCGTTGCTGCTTCCATACACTCCCAACTGCCACTTTCCCCTCTGCCATCACACACCTGGCTGATGGGGGGGGAAAGGTGTGGGGAGGCAGGCTAGAACATGTGGCAAAATGGTGCACTCCACAGGAACTAAGAGCCAGTTTGGTGTAGTGGTGTAGTGGTTAATAGCGCTGGATTCTAATCTGGAGAACCGGGTTTGATTCCCCACTTCTCCACTTGAAGCCAGCTGGGTGACCTTGGGCTAGTCACAGCTCTCTCAGAGCTTTCTCAGCCCCACCCACCGTACAGGGTGTTTTGTTGTGGGGATAATAATAACATACTTTGTAAACCATTGTCCTGAATGGCAGTATATAAATATACCGGTATATAAATCAAACGTTATTATTATTGTATTGTCGAAGGCTTTCACGGCCGGAGAACGATGGTTGTTGTGGGTTTTCCGGGCTGTATTGCCGTGGTCTTGGCATTGTAGTTCCTGACGTTTCGCCAGCAGCTGTGGCTGGCATCTTCAGAGGTGTAGCACCAAAAGACAGAGATCTCTCAGTGTCACAGTGTGGACAAGATGTAGGTCATTTGTATCTACTCAGGAGGGGTGGGGTTGAGCTGAGTCATCCTGTGAGAGTTTCCCAGGGTGTGGAATGCTAATGGCGGGAGGCTTCACTGTATCCTGAGGAGGTTCTTTTGCATATGGATTGGTGCTTGATGTGCTAATCTTCTCTGCAGGGCTATTGTCGGGTGTGGAGTGTTTTGTTGGCCTGGTGTTTTTCAGAACTGGAGCCCATGCTCTGTTCATTCTTAAGGTTTCTTCTTTCCTGTTGAAGTTTTGCTTATGCTTGTGAATTTCAATGGCTTCCCTGTGCAGTCTGACAAAGTAGTTGGAAGTGTTGTCCAGTATTTTGGTGTCCTGGAATAAGATACTGTGCCCTGTTTGAGTTAGGCTATGTTCAGCCACTGCTGATTTTTCAGGCTGTCCAAGTCTGCAGTGTCTTTCATGTTCTTTTATTCTTGTCTGGATGCTACGCTTTGTGGTCCCGATGTAAACTTGTCCACAGCTGCAGGGTATACGGTATACTCCTGCAGAGTATTAATTCTAATGACATCACTTCCAGTTTAAACTAGAAGTGAGCTCTTAGTGGGAGCTCTGTCCCCTCAGCTTTTAGGGTTGCCAGGTTCAGGTTGGGAAATTCCAGGAGATTTGGGGGATAGATGTTGGGATTTAGCATTTCCGTTTCAGTCATGAAAGAGTTAAAATGTTGGTGTTACTTAGTTAGTTAAACTTATTTGCTCTTTGTTCAGAGAGTCCATCTGAGTCTTGAGCCATCTTAAGGTACCTTTTACTAGCACGATGTAGTCAGTCTAGCAATTTATTATTTTCTTCCAATGTAACCCTATTTTATCCTTTATGTAGTAAAGAATTCTTACAGAATTATACGGGAGTGAGTGTCTGTTCTCATTAAGTCCAATGCGCAATTTTTGCCTTAAACTGCTAATTTTCCTACAGTAGAGCCTAGAGAGGGTAGGGTTTGGGGAAGGGAGAGGCATCAATGGGGTATAATGCCATAGAGTGCACCCTCTAAAGCACCCATTTTTGCCAGGGGAACTGATCTATGTCACCTGGAGAGCAGTTGTCATTCCAGGAGATCTCCAGCCACCACCAGGAGGCTGTCAACCCTATCCGTTTTGAGGTGGGATACCTGGCAACCAGGACTAGGTCAAATCCCTATTGTGCCACAGAGCTTGCTCTATGAGCCTCCCTCATGGTGTCAGTTCTAGGGACGGCAGTCCATGGCAGATAGACTCCCCGGACCCCTCACAGCAAGCACTCCAGTGCATTGGATGGGAAGGTTTTTATTCAGAGATCCATTAAGTTCATGGGTACATCCATAGATGAGTGAGTTGGCAGGAATGAGGATACAAGCATAGACACTATTGATATATGGAGCACAATCCCCCCCCCCTTTTGAGCAGTTAGCAGTTAGGCGCAAAAATCCTAAGAAGTTCCACGAGAACACAATAGCTTTATCTGGACAGAGAAAGGCAGAAGATTACAAGGAATCAAAACTCCCTTTTCCCCCTGTGAAGTGTTATAGTACAGCTGCAAGGTCAACAAGCATACTTTCAGAGATAGCTGGCTGGTTGCTTTCTCTGTGAAATCAGCATTCGTACTTTCGTTTTCAGGCAGGCCCAGGATGGCATGATTATCATGGCTACATTATATGAGCATGGCATGAAAGCATACAGGATATCAGTACAGTGAACAGGTCAGATACATGAATGGCATGGATGAACGGCATGCAGATATGATACCCAGTAGGATAAAATAGAGGAGGCAGGAGTGGGGTGTACCCCATCCTGAGCTCTTCTGAGGAAAGCTAAAAAGGCACTAAATATTTGTTTGTTTGTTTATAATTTCTATTCCACCCTCCCCGCGAGTGGGCTCAGGGCGGATAACAACATATTAAAATACAAAATACAATAAAACAACATATTAAAATACAATAAAATCCATACACATTTAAAACAGGATGGTGGACAGCCTTCACAGGGAGGGTTAAGATTTTATACTCCCCTTTTTTCAGGCCGGCGGAGGCCCAGCCTCAGCCATATGCCTGGCAGAACAACTCTGTCTTGCAGGCCCGGCAAAAACATAGTAGGTCCTGCCGGGCCCTGATTTCAGCAGACAGAGCGTTCCATCAGGTGGGAGCCAGGACCGAAAAGGCCCTGGCTCTAGTCGAGGCTAGGCGGGCCTCCTTGGGGCCAGGGACCACCAACAGCTGTTTGTCCCCTGATCGGAGTGTCCCCTGGGGAATATATGGGGAGAGACGGTCCCGTAGATACACTTGGTCCCAGTCTTCACAGGGCCTTATAGGTCAATACCAGAACTTTGAATCTGATCCAGTATTCCACTGGCAACCAATGCAGCTCGTGTAAGAATGGTGTTATATGTGTTATATAATCGGTAATGTCATTCAAGGAAGACCTAAAGCAGGAATAACCATGCTGGGACATGAAGCCGGACCTGTACCAAGACTTTATTAACTGTGTGGGATTTCTGTTTCTCTCCCCACCCCGCTTTCTCCAGGACTGCCCCCAGCTGCTGCAGATCAGTAAGATCTTGGTGCCGGTAGAAGTCATCAAGCCAATCACCCTGAAGGCCAAGAACCTGCCACAGCCACAGTCGGGTCAGCGGGGGTACGAGTGCGTCCTCAGTATCCAAGGCAACGAACAGAGGGTGCCTGCCTTGCGGTTCAACAGCTCCAGTGTCCAGTGTCAGAATACGTCGGTGAGTTAGACCCACCGGTGTGGGCATGAGAACGGAAAGCAGAGGTGGGGGACAGGCTCTTGGACTGAGAGAATGATCCCAGTGGGTTCAGGAAGTGGCTTTTCTTATCTGAAGAAACGGCACCAATACCTTCGGCATGGTTAGGTCTTGATCAGGCGATCGTCTTCGCTCAGAATGAGTGCAATTGTGTGCAAGAACCAGCATTGTGTATTAGTCAGAGTCTCAGAATCTTTCTGTGTGAGACATCTGACACATGAAGAACATGTTTCAAGAGATGCAAAGTTAGCTGGGAAGGGTAGTTTAAAAAGACAGAACTGGTGGCAGGGCAAAGGCTTTGCTATACACTGGAGCTGTGTGAAGGGGCTGTGAAATGCCTGAAGGGCAACTTCAGCCTATTATAACCTCCCCAGGTCTAAACCCGGCTCTGGAAGGCAGCTCCAACCCACTTCCATTCCTCGCTGCCCTCTGGTTGCGAACTTGCGATCCCACATAATTTTAGACTGGAGAGGTGAAATTGACAGAGCCTTTGGGGAGGCGAAGATGAAATTGACAAACCCCCTGAGGAGCGATCTCCGCCAGTGTAATTTCTCTTTTCATGGGTTCTACGGGGCTTAGGAAGCAACTTACACAATTTTTTAAAGAAATAACGTTTTTTTCTTTAAACTTTTTAACAATTAATAAAACACAACTTTAAAAAAAAGCAATAAACTCTTAAGTGCAACCATAAAAAAACCCTTCAAATCAACAATTTCCTTGAAAAGGCAAACAGTTCAACATCCAAGACGTGATGAGGCCTCTCTCATCCGTCTGAAGCAGCTGTACTCCAGGCTTCTGTTTTCTTGTTGGGAATTATAGCCCTGCAAAAATAATATAACCGCAGTAACACCAACTAAACACAATACAGAAACACCACTTTAAATCATATTTTACATACAACATTTGATTACCTTATTCAAGGTGATAAGAGCTTATAATTTATTCAGCTCCCCACAAACAGCCTCCTCCTCAGCAGCCTGCCTCTAGCTTCTGACTCCACCCCACTAGGCTAAACCAATTAACCTCACAGGGGTTACACCAGCTCTGTCTTTTTAAACTACCCTTCCCAGCTAACATTGTGTCTCCCCACACTTGACAAACACCCACTGAGGTGTTGGGTTGAAATCTCTAGGTAGCAGCCAAGCTCACTGGATGGCCAGCCTTGGGTCAGAGACTGACTTTCAGCCCAACCTATTTCTTAGGGGCTGTGAGAAGAGAAGCAGGGGGGAGAAGATATCCTATTCCTGGAGATTTGGGGGTAGAGCCTGTGGAAGGCAGAGATGGGTGCAGGGGGGAGAAGGAGTTCAGTGTAATGTGTTGCCATAAAGTACAACCTCCAAAGCTGCCATTTTCTTCAGGGGAATTGATCTCTGTGGTCTGGAGATCAATCACTAGGAGAAATCCAGCCCCTTACCTGGAGGTTGGCAACCCATGTGAAATGGTGGGTGAAAAAGAACTGGAGAAAATAACAGATAATATCCCTTTTGGATGCTTCAGGATTCTTTTTGTCCCTTAGCTTTTTGGAAGAAGGGCAGGATAAAAATGTGACAGAATAAAATAAGTAAAAGAGCTTAAATAGCAGATTACGTTGTTCAATCATATTGTTCCAGAAGTATAGAAAAAAGCCTCCAAGCTCTTGGCTAGTTAGACAGAGTGGAGTTAAATTTTCTGTTTGTAATTCTCTAGAAGAGACTACAGAGTAGGGTTGCCAGCTTCCAGGTGAGGCCTGGAGAGCTGCTAAAATCACAACTAATCTCCAGATGACAGAGGTCAGTTCCCCTGGAGAAAATGGCTGCTTCAGACTTCCGGTTTGGGATTCATGGAGGTCTAACGCAGCTCCATTTGTGGAGCTGACCGGATTGCCGTTTTAACCGGCCGGAGGGGTGAAAATAACCCGCGGCCGACTGCTCTCAGGCGGGGAGCAGGCAAAGAACGCTCAAGACCCTAGGGTGAGCTAGATCTCGGACGAGGGGGGGCTCTACACAAGGAGTCTCCCCCCCGATCCTTGAGGTCCCACCTTGCGACGGGTCGGCTATAATCTCTGCGGCAATTTTGGGGCCAATTCGGCTGGCATAAGACCTACATACCCAAGCTTCGATCGGGGAGGGAAGTCGAGAGGAGAATTTAAGATCGAAACAGCGATTACAACCCGAGAAAGCTGGAGAGAAGGTAAAGATCGCTATCTCTTGAAACGGGACAGATTGACAAAAACAGAGAGGAAAGAAAGTAGATTTTTAAACTGCAACAGACTAGTGAAAAGGAGGTGAAGACTCGGCAGGAGTTGTATTTTAAAAGAGACTAAGTTTAAAGAAGTTATTACAAAAATCGGACTATTGTTTTGAATACCTGTGGTTTTGGAGCTGTGGGAAAAAGACACCATCGCGAGACCTGCTGTGGGAAGACGGGAGACAGGAAGTGCGTAACAACAATAGAGTGGCTGGAGGGAAGCGGCCCTTGCCAAAGGACAGGAAGTGGGGAATCGCCATCTTTGAAAGTGGAAGGGTCGTGGCTTCAGCGGAAGAGGAAGTAGGCCATCTTGGATTATAATAACATAGAGAAACCATAGAGAAAAGACGCCCGACATTTTGGATATAAAAAATTAATTTTGGCAAAGATTGGGACATTTAAAAAAAAAAGGAAAACGTTTAATTATACGCCACGGAGCTGAGGAAGAGAGCAGATTCGTGGGAGCGAGCTAAAGCAAGCCCCACGATGTCGAAAAAAGAGTGGCAATCGGCAATAGAAAACTTGGACAAAAAACTTATAGACATGATGAAAGAACTTAAGGACACGAAATTGGAGCTTATTAAAGAGGTCAAGGAAGTTACACAGACAGTAAAGTCGGAGCTGTCAGAAGTGAAAAAAGGTGTGGAAACGATTAGCAGTGAATTACAAGGAACGCAGCAGAGAGTTAAAACAGTAGAAGACGCGATGGAGAATTTAATAGACACGCAACAAACAGAGATGAGGCTGGTGAAGGGGAGGATGTCAGTTGCAGAAACTAAACACATGGAGAAGCAGCTTCGTTTTCGTGGTCTGCCAGAAGTGGAAGGGAAGTCAGCGCAAGAACAGATGACTGAGGTGTTGGCTGATTACCTGGGGAAGGAGGAGGAGGAAATTGTGGCTATCCTAGATGTGGCGTATCGTGTGAACTCGAGAATTGCAACCCAGAGGAAACTACCAAGGGATGTGATTGTGCAGTTTACAACTAGAAATATGAAAGAGAGGATTGTGACCAAACAATTTCAAGATCCATTGGAGATTGATGGCAAGACGATTATTATAATGAAGGAATTGCCCAGATCAGTGTTATTGGACAGGAAAAAATATAGAGTGCTAATTCAGACTTTGAAGGACATGAATATCAGATACAGATGGGAGTTACCGGAAGGAGTGTCCTTTGAGTTTGGAGGGGCAAAAAAACGCATCAGATCTGAGCGGGAGATGGAGAGATTTATTAAGGACAATGAAAAAGACTTACCAACAAAACCATGAATATGGAGTGTAAAGTATTATCTTGGAATGTAAATGGACTAAACTCACCGAATAAGAGAAAAAATATTTTTCATTGGCTACTAAAACAAAAATGTGATATTGTTTGTTTGCAGGAGACCCATATTAGAAAACAGGATGTAAAATATTTAAAATCTGGAAAATTGGGCAAAGAATTTGTAGCGGCTTCCAACAAGAAAAAAAGAGGAGTGGTGTTGTATATAAAAGAGGAGCTGCAGCCAAAATTTGTTATGAGAGATGTGGAAGCTAGATTTGTAGCAGTGGAATGTAATTGGAACTTAAAGAGAGTGTTGGTAGTCGGACTTTATGCACCTAACGGTGCAAAGGAAAGCTTCTTTGAGGACTTAAGGAAGCACCTAGACGATCTTGTATATGACCAGATAATTCTTGCTGGAGATTTCAATGGAGTGACAGATTTGGAATTAGACAAAAAGACTACAAAAGCACAAAAGAAAAGAGGACTATTGCCAAAGCTTTTTTTTGAGTTGATTCAACAAGAGACTCTCGAAGACGTATGGAGGAGAGAATATCCTAAAACCAAACAGTTTACTTTTTATTCTGCAAGGCATCTTACATTATCAAGAATTGATATGATCTGGGCCTCAAAGGACTTAGCGCTATGGACTAAGGAGGTAGAAATAATGCCGATGGTAGGCTCAGATCACAACCCAATTATGTGGAAATTTGGAAAAAGGAGAAAAAGGAAAGCCTGGAGAATAAATGAGGACTTGTTACAGGAAAGTGAGAATATGGAAACACTGAGAAGAGAGACTAAGTTTTTTATACAATACAACGTGAATAAAGAAGTACCAACCAGTAAAGTTTGGGACGCGTATAAGGCGGTTGTAAGGGGCATACTAATGGACTTAAATGGTAGAGCAAGGAAAAAGAAAGAGGAGAAAAGACAAGAGATTGAGGAGAAAATAAAGGCCAAAGAAGTACAGTTAAAAAAGAGACCAGGGAAAAAGAAAATACATCAGGAAATCAAAATTCTTCAAGAACAGTTAACAGCAATGAGTAATAAAGAATTGGAGTGGAACCTTAAAAGACTGAATCAAAAAGCTTTTGAGGGTGCTAATAAACCTGGGAAATATTTGGCATGGCAATTAAAGAAGAAAAGGGAAAAGAAAATAATAAATAAAATTTGTGAAGAAAACAAAACGTATTTGGAGCAGACTACCATTAGCAGAGCCTTTTATAAATTTTACGCTAAGCTGTATAATAAAAAAGAAGTAAACAAAGAATCAATAGCATCATATTTGGAGAAAACCAAACTTCCAGAGATCTCGGAAGCTTGGAGAAATAAGCTGAACAGTGAAGTAACTGATGAGGAAATAAATATGGCAATACAATCCGCAAATCTAGGAAAGGCGCCAGGGCCAGATGGACTTACGGCTAAATTTTATAAGACAATGGCCAATGAACTGGCACCATTCCTAAAAGAGGTGATGAACGGAGTTTTTAGGGATCAAAGAATTCCAGACACTTGGAGCGAAGCGAATATATCATTGATCCCAAAAGAGGGCCAAGATCTGACTAGCGTGAAAAATTATAGGCCTATATCACTACTCAATAATGACTATAAAATTTTTGCGAAGATATTGGCGGAGAGATTGAAGGGGTGGCTCTCGGAAGTCATAGAGGAGGAACAAGCAGGCTTTTTGCCAGACAGACAAATAAGAGACAACTTAAGGATAGTGATCAATGCTATTGAATACTACGACAAGCGTTGTGACAAAGAGGTTGGTTTCTTCTTTGTAGACGCTGAAAAAGCGTTTGACAATTTAAACTGGGACTTTATGTTTGCCACTATGGAAAAGCTACAACTGGGAGAAAGATTCGTCAGAGCAATCAAGGAAATCTATAGAGACCAGACTGCAGCAATTGTAGTGAATGATGAATTGACCAAGAAATTGACGATTAGTAAAGGAACAAGACAAGGTTGCCCGTTATCTCCATTGTTGTTCATTTTAGTATTGGAGATTCTGATGATACAAATTCGACAAGATGAGGAAATACGAGGAATAAAAATAAAGGACTATTCATATAAGGTCAGAGCATTTGCAGACGACATAATGTTAATTGTAGAAGACCCATTGGAGAACATGCCAAAAGTGATAGACAAGATCAAGGAGTTTGGAGATTTGGCAGGTTTCTTCATTAATAAAAAGAAGTCAAAGATATTATGCAAAAACATGACTAAGCAGAAACAACAATTGTTAATGGAAACAACGGATTGTGAAGTAACTAGTAAGGTGAAATACTTGGGAGTTGAGCTGACTGCAAAAAATATAGATTTGTTCAAGAATAATTATGAAAAATTATGGACTCAGATAGAGAGAGACTTGATCAAATGGAATAGATTGAACCTGTCATGGTTGGGCAGGATTGCAGCAGTTAAGATGAATGTGTTACCAAGAGTAATGTTTTTGTTACAGACAATACCAATCATCAGAGACTCTAAACAATTTGAAAAATGGCAGAGGAAAATATCAGATTTTGTTTGGGCAGGCAAGAAGCCTCGAGTGAAAGTAAAAGTTTTACAAGATGCAAAGGAGAGAGGCGGAATGCAACTGCCCAATCTGAGACTTTACCATGATGCAATCTGCCTAGTTTGGCTAAAAGAGTGGATGACATTAAAGAATAAGAAACTATTAGCCCTAGAGGGATATAAAAAAATTTTTGGATGGCACGCATACCTATGGCATGACAAAGTAAAGGTCAACTCGATGTTCCTGCATCATTTTGTAAGGAGAAGTCTATTTACAATCTGGAAGAAGTATAGAACTTACCTACAAGAAGGAACCCCCTTGTGGGTGGTTCCATATGAGGTGATAGATCCGAGAGCTGTGGATAATGAACAACAATGTTTAACGTACAAAGAAATAACTAAGATTGAAGTATCTAAACTTAGAATAAAGACGCAAGAGGAACTATCACCTAACTATGATTGGTTTCAGTATAGACAGATTAGAGACTTATACAACTCAGACTTTGCAAAAGGGGGCATACGAACAGAGAACTCGGAACTAGAGCAGACCCTTCTTAAAGAAGACAAGAAAAGAATATCCAAGGTATACCAAGTATTGCTGAAATGGTATACTGAGGATGAGATAGTTAAAACACAGATGGTGAAATGGGCTATAAATTTCAATAAAGAAATAACAATGGAGGCATGGGAATACTTGTGGAAAACTACAATGAAGACAACGACATGTATCAATATTAAAGAGAACATTTTCAAAATGATCTATCGTTGGTACATGACACCAAAGAAGATTGCGCTAGGGAATTTGAATACTTCTAATAAATGCTGGAAATGTAAGAAACATGAGGGCTCCCTCTATCATATGTGGTGGTCGTGTGAGGTAGCTAGGCAGTTCTGGGGGGAAATAATAAGAGAAATGAGTGAAATTTTACAGTTTCAAATAAATAAGAACCCAGAACTCCTGCTGCTAAACTTGGGAATGGAGGGAATTCTAGCCCATCATAGGACGTTGATTTTTTATATGACTGCAGCAGCTAGACTTTTGTATGCGCAGAAATGGAAAGTACAAGAAGTACCAACTATTGAAGATTGGATCTACAAATTGCTGTATATGGCTGAAATGGACAAGATGACAAGAAAACTGAGAGATCTGGACTCAGGGCAGTTCAACACAGACTGGGAGAAGCTGAAACAATACCTGGAGAAGAAATGGGAGGTGGGAGGAAAACTGTGGCAGTTTGAGAACTACTGAAATATAATAAAAGTATAAAAGAGAGGGGTGACTTTACCGGGGGAGGAAGAGAAATGTGAATTTATAAGCAGTTAGATTAATTGATTGAGATATATATAGATATGTATAGGTCAACTGATAGAGAATAATTAATGATAAGGTTTAAACATGAGGATTGACTAACTAACAATATTTTCTTTCTTTGACAAGATTTATATGCACCAAACTGAATGTATAGAAGAGTTAAATTGATTGAGTATCTGAGGAGTTATATAGAATTACCATAAAAAGTTGAAATGAGTAATATATAGAGAACAAATCAAATTGTTTGATTTAAATGTGGGAAATTTTTATGGTTTATGATATATAGGTTTATATAGAATTATTCAAAACTGGAAAATGGGATAAATTGTTTATCTAAAGACGTATAGTTTGGGTGTATAATAATTAAAGGAGTTAATGATGTACTGCTTAATATAATGGAGAATGTATATCTGTTTTAGACAGAGGAATTTAATAGAAGTAAGGGAAAAGGGACAGAGGGTGGGAAAGCTGTTGGAAGTCAACAAAAGGGGGGGAAAGGGAGGGGGTTAGAAACGAAAAATTAGGGGAAAATTGATTGTAATGTAAAAATAAAAATGTTCTAACCCAATAAAAAATTTTTCAAAAAAAAAAAGAGAAAATGGCTGCTTCAGAGCCAAATCTCTCGGAATTTCTCGACTTGGAGCTGGCAGCCCTAGTGTGTAGTGGTTAGGCCTGGGTTCAAATCCCCGCTCAGCCGGGTAGCTCAATGAGTGACCTTGGGCCAGTCATTCTCTTTCAGTCTAACCCACCTCACAGGGTTGTGGTGAGGAAAAAAGGGGGAAAGGGGAACTATGTAACCCACCAGGAGTTCCTTTAGAAAAAGGAGAATCAAAAAGAGTCCAGTAGCACCTTTAAGACTAACCAACTTTATTGTAGCATAAGCTTTCGAGAATCACAGTGCATCTGACGAAGAGACCTGTTATTCTCAAAAGCTTATGCTACAATAAAGTTGGTTAGTCTTAAAGGTGCTACTGGACTCCTTTTGATTTTGCTACTACAGACTAACACGGCTAACTCCTCTGCATTTAGAAGAAGGGTGAAAGAAAAGACAGACAGGCAGGGGGCTCCCATACTTGCTGCTGAACAGTAATATCCAAAGATCTCCTTAGCCCAGAGCTCAAGAGGAACGTGGACCCTACGAAGGCAGAAAAGTATCTCCTGGTTGCCCATCTGGCAACCTTACATGGAGACGCCTTCTGTAGTGGAATTTTCCACCCTTTTAAGCAAGCCTCAGTTTAAATCCTTGGTGAAAAAAGCTCAACATCCCTGGATCTGCCTGCCCTCCCTTGGTATCACTGGCGTCACTTATTTTCCTTCCAGAAGGACTCAGCCGAAAGATTTTAATTTAATTTGCTAACTTCTCCTCCTGAGCGCAGCTTTCGGAAGCCAAGCCGTTCCTCAGACAGGCAAGAAGCTGGGGCACCTCGCGTCATGCCTTCTTCACAGTGAATACTAATTTCAAACCAAAAAGGGAAAAAAAAATACAGAAGTGGCAAGGGAGGGAGCTTGTTCCAACACAGCCAACACAGATTGGATTTGTGGCTGTGATCAGCTTCATCTGCTGTCGGCCTCAGCGGGTTGTTTTGGTTCTAATCCCCACACAATTTAAGGCAACAGACCCATCGAGTGAGGTGTTTTTTCGATGGAACCCTGTGGATTGCTGTGGAAGGAATTGTGCTACCCAGGGGTCATTTCATAGAAAAAGAGCTGGAGGGACTCATTAGCATAACTCATTGGCATATGCCATGCCCCTTGCCATCACCGACAGTGTGTCATTAGCATAACTGATTTGCATATGCTACACCCGCTGACATCACCTGTCCTTTCTGTTTTGGACCCAATCCTGGCCATTCAGGGCCGGAATTGGCCCCAAAATGGCAAAAAGGGGCTGAAAATGGCCGAAAAGGGGCCCAAAATGGTCAGGATCAGGCCGCTGCTGGGTGGGAGAGTGATCCACCACATGTCAGAGGCCCGATCCTGGCCATTTTGGCCCCAATCCAGGCCAAAACGGGCCCAAAATGGCCGAGAGTCAGGTGCGTGGGGCCACCTGACATGTGACCTCTTTGGGGAACTGCCGGAACTGCGTTCCTGTGCGTTCCCCCTCAAAATGAGCCCTGGCGCTACCAAACGAGACTGAATAGTAGCCAAGTTGGGGGTGGGCATTTTCACATTCCTTTTTCTACCCGCTCCCCATTGCCCTCCCCCTTTCAGCCTTTTATTAATTGATTAATTAACAGTTTATGTGTGTCCCGCTCCATTCAATTGTCTTTCAAGCCGACTTCCCAGTTACAATTTAATACTATGCCTGGATCAAACGAGAGCCAGAAGCTATAAAGAGATGAATTGTACAAAAACAATCGGTTAACGTGACTGCAACGGGTATTAAAATAGTAAAGTGATTTTTTTTAAAAAAAAAAAGACTAGATCATAAAACAGTGGCCTGTGTAACCCACCTAAGACAGCAGTAGAGGAAATAGTGCAAAATCACTGTCAAAAAATGTTTTTAACCCGTTTTTTCCATGTTTTTACTGTTTTGATCACACCCGCTTTCTGTTCAGTGAGGCAAAGCTTTCTACCGTACTTCATTTGTACCCCATTTGTCTCTTCAATGAGGATCCAAAGTGGTTGATAACATTCTCCCATGCTTCACTTTATCCTCACAACAACCCTACAAGGTAGGCTAGGCCAAGAGCATGTGACTGGCCCAAGGTCACCCAGTGAGTTTCCATGCCAGATTGGGGATTTTGGTCTGGGGTGTCCTAGATCCTGGTGTGCCTCTCAAACCACTACACTATGATTGCTGTCTATGTAAGCATTCTGGACTTGTGTGGGAACTCAGGGGGCATTCTGGACTTTAGTGAGATGGGAGGAAACAAGGAAGTTATGCTCCACAGGTGGAAATCCTTGTGCCTGCAGAAATAGCTAGTCCGGAATCAAGCCAATATCCTCCCACAGCACGAAGATACGAACTTGTGGCTGCAGGGGCAGGAGGAAGCAATAGCATAGTGTTGAAATGGCAGATATGGATCAAGCTCTCTCTCATATCTAAATCCACAAGATTTCCTGTGGTTGTTCAGAAGAGCCACAGAGACCTATATATTGCGGTTTGAGCATCTGTAATATCTCGGACGTTCTCTGCTTGAACGGCTTTAGAAGGGGACTAGACTGATTCATGGAGGGGCCAAGGTGATCGAAGGGAACCTCCACATCAGAGGCAGGAAACCTCTGAAACTCAGTGCAAAGAGGCAACTTGAGCAGCCTTCACCTCACTTCCCTGTTTGGTCTTCAAGAGCAACTAGCTGGTCTGGGGAGAGCTGCTGTAGCATAGTGGTTAAGTGGTCAGGATGAAAATCAGCACTCTGCTGGTTCGACTCCCACTCCTGCCATGAGCTCAGCAGGTGGCCTTGGGTAAGTGGCTGGGCTAAGAATCAGCACTCCGCTGGTTCAACTCCCACTCCTGCCATGAGCTCAGTAGGTGGCCTTTGATAAGTGGTTGGGCTAAGAATCAGCACTCCGCTGGTTCGACTCCCACTCCTGCCATGAGCTCAGCAGGCGGCCTTTGGTAAGTGGTTGGGCTAAGAATCAGCACTCCGCTGGTTCGACTCCCACTCCTACCATGAGCTCAGTAGGCGGCCTTGGGTAAGTGGTTGGGATAAGAATCAGCACTCCACTGGTTCGACACCCACTCCTACCATGAGCTCAGTAGGCGGCCTTGGGTATGTGGTTGGGATAAGAATCAGCACTCCGCTGGTTCGACTCCCACTCCTGCCATGAGCTCAGTAGGTGGCCTTTGGTAAGTGGTTGGGATAAGAATCAGCACTCCGCTGGTTCGACTCCCACTCCTGCCATGAGCTCAGTAGGCGGCCTTGGGTAAGTGGCTGGGCTAAGAATCAGCACTCCGCTGGTTCGACTCCCACTCCTGCCATGAGCTCAGTAGGTGGCCTTTGATAAGTGGTTGGGCTAAGAATCAGCACTCCGCTGGTTCGACTCCCACTCCTACCATGAGCTCAGTAGGCGGCCTTGGGTATGTGGTTGGGCTAAGAATCAGCACTCTGTTGGTTCGACACCCACTCCTACCATGAGCTCAGTAGGCGGCCTTGGGTATGTGGTTGGGATAAGAATCAGCACTCCGCTGGTTCGACTCCCACTCCTGCCATGAGCTCAGTAGGTGGCCTTTGGTAAGTGGTTGGGCTAAGAATCAGCACTCCGCTAGTTCAACTCCCACTCCTACCATGAGCTCAGTAGGCGGCCTTCGGTATGTGGTTGGGCTAAGAATCAGCACTCCGCTGGTTCGACTCCCACTCCTACCATGAGCTCAGTAGGCGGCCTTGGGTATGTGGTTGGGATAAGAATCAGCACTCCGCTGGTTCGACTCCCATTCCTGCCATGAGCTCAGTAGGCGGCCTTGGGTATGTGGTTGGGATAAGAATCAGCACTCTGCTGGTTCGACACCCACTCCTACCATGAGCTCAGTAGGCGGCCTTGGGTATGTGGTTGGGATAAGAATCAGCACTCCGCTGGTTCGACTCCCACTCCTGCCATGAGCTCAGTAGGTGGCCTTTGATAAGTGGTTGGGCTAAGAATCAGCACTCCGCTGGTTCGACTCCCACTCCTACCATGAGCTCAGTAGGCGGCCTTGGGTATGTGGTTGGGATAAGAATCAGCACTCTTTTGGTTCGACACCCACTCCTACCATGAGCTCAGTAGGCGGCCTTGGGTATGTGGTTGGGATAAGAATCAGCACTCCGCTGGTTCGACTCCCATTCCTGCCATGAGCTCAGTAGGTGGCCTTTGGTAAGTGGTTGGGCTAAGAATCAGCACTCCGCTAGTTCGACACCCACTCCTACCATGAGCTCAGTAGGCGGCCTTGGGTATGTGGTTGGGATAAGAATCAGCACTCTGCTGGTTCGACTCCCACTCCTGCCATGAGCTCAGTAGGCGGCCTTGGGTATGTGGTTGGGCTAAGAATCAGCACTCCGCTGGTTCGACTCCCACTCCTACCATGAGCTCAGTAGGCGGCCTTGGGTATGTGGTTGGGCTAAGAATCAGCACTCCGCTAGTTCGACTCCCACTCCTACCATGAGCTCAGTAGGCGGCCTTGGGTATGTGGTTGGGATAAGAATCAGCACTCTGTTGGTTCGACACCCACTCCTACCATGAGCTCAGTAGGCGGCCTTGGGTATGTGGTTGGGATAAGAATCAGCACTCCGCTGGTTCGACTCCCATTCCTGCCATGAGCTCAGTAGGTGGCCTTTGGTAAGTGGTTGGGATAAGAATCAGCACTCCGCTAGTTCGACACCCACTCCTACCATGAGCTCAGTAGGCGGCCTTGGGTATGTGGTTGGGATAAGAATCAGCACTCTGCTGGTTCGACTCCCACTCCTGCCATGAGCTCAGTAGGCGGCCTTGGGTATGTGGTTGGGATAAGAATCAGCACTCCGCTGGTTCGACTCCCACTCCTACCATGAGCTCAGTAGGCGGCCTTGGGTATGTGGTTGGGCTAAGAATCAGCACTCCGCTGGTTCGACTCCCACTCCTACCATGAGCTCAGTAGGCGGCCTTGGGTATGTGGTTGGACTAAGAATCGGCACTCCGCTGGTTCGACACCCACTCCTGCCATGAGCTCAGTAGGCGGCCTTGGGTAAGTGGTTATAAATCAGTTCTCTGATACAGTTTAAACTAACAAAACACAAACACGTCCTGGGCTGCTTCCAGTCCCTTTTGGTTATTTGCCACGGATCAAGAGCCAAGGGCTCTTTGGCTCTTGCCTTTCTTCGGCTCCTGTCCAGGGATTCATTCCTCAGGCCACTCTCAGACTAAGCACCTGCAAGCAGACAAGAAACAAACTCAGCCTGGGTGGTTCCCACCTGCTGCTAGCCAGTTACCTAGCTCTTTCTCACTTCCATGTTGCGTTGTTTCTGTGTGCCAGCATTTGCTTTTCTCCAGGACGTAAAAAGGGAAAGGCTTTCAGACATGCAAGTTTTACCACTTGGGAAGAGCTCATCATTATGAGTCTCTCTACACAAGACATCTCAAGTGTAGGGAGATGCAATGTTAGCCAGGAAGCATAGTTTGAAAAGTCTGTGTCAATTTCACTTCTCTACTGGAAGGTAGTTTAAAAAGACAGAGCCACTGAAGATTGCTCCTCAGAGGGTTTGTTAATTTCATCTTCATTTCCCCAAAGGCTCTGTCAATTTCACCTTCCCTAAATGAAATTAACAAACCCTCTGAAGAGTGATCTCTGGTTCTGTCTTTTTAAACTACCCTCTTGTAGAGGTGAAATTGACAGAACCTTTGGAGGTGAAGATGAAATTAACAAACCCTCTGAGGAGCGATCTCTTCAGCTCTGTCTTTTTAAACTATGCTTCCTGGCTAACATTGTGTCTCCCTATGCTTCAGCATCCCTGTGTAAGATGTCTCGCGTAGAGAGACTCTATATCTGAAGTCTGTTGACTTGTACATTCCCCCAAAGAATGAACCACATGGCCGATTAAAAAAGGATAGAATGGTGAATTGCTCTTCTTCCTTTTGATGCTGGTCGCGAGAGGTATCCTTGCAGCCTTCATCTTCCTGCTCAATAACAGCCAGCAGTCATTAAAACTATACAGTCCATTTTCTGTGGCATTAAACACCATGTTTCCGATTACTGGCATCTTGCCAGTTTTACGATCTGTTGCAAACGAGCGTTTTCCCCAACATTATTCCTCATCAGTTTGCTCTTGGATTTCATTACTGGTTAGTGGCCCGTGAGAACCTGAATTCCAGATTTCTCGGAAATTTATAGTTTGCCAAAGTGAGGGTGCTCTTAATGCATCTTTTTATTTTATTTTGTGTGTGGCTAAAAGTTAAAACCGGGAGGGCCAAGAGATCTTTATGTGTCACCATAAAGTCAAGGTAATGCAAGGAGAAGTGACAGCGGGCTGCTGGAGCAGCAGTATTTAATTCGAGTATGATCCCTCCACCCCGTTTCCCACTGTCAACATATAGATTGTAAGCAGGGACTTATGCATTGGTTTGTTTATGCCACTCTTCCAACGTATTTATTTAAAGTGTTCATAGTCAACCTTTCCTCAAATGGTCTCAAAGCAGCTTAGAACAAGGAACTTTACCAAATCTATAAAAGCAGTGAGAGAAGTAAAAATGCACAGCAGTAAACCAAAAAGAGCCACGCCCCAAGTAATGCACTCAGTGAAATAACATTAAATAGTCTTGTATATTATTAAAAGCAATGGAAAACAGAACAAGTATGTACCTTGGGTATCGTTTAAACCAGGGCTTTTTTTCTGGGGAAAGAGGTGGTGGAACTCAGTGGGTTGCCCTTGGAGAAAATGGTCACATGGCTGGTGGCCCCGCCCCCTGATCTCCAGACAGGGGGGAGTTTAGATTGCCCTCCGCACCACTCCAGCGGCGCGGAGGGCAATCGAAACTCCCCTCTGTCTGGAGATCAGGGGGCGGGGCCACCAGCCATGTGTCCATTTTCAAGAGGTGCCGGAACTCCGTTCCACCATGTTCCCGCTGAAAAAAAAGCCCTGATTTAAACCTAGAAAACTCGGATGAAAATTTCAAGGTCCCTAAACAGCGCAATCCTAAGCAGAGTTACTCCAGTCTAAGACCATTGATTTCAATGGGCTAAGACTGGAGTAACTGCTTACGTAGAATTGCACTGTTAATGAAGTCCAAGGTGTGAATGGACATTTTATTATTTTAAATTTTTTAAAAATTGTATATATAAATCAGGTTCGGAGGAGTTAGTCATGTTAGTCTGAGTTACAAAACAGTGAAAAGTAGCACCTTTAAGACTAACCAACTTTATTGTAGCACAAGCTTTTGAGAACTACATCTCCCAAATGCAACTGATGAAGAGAGCTGTGGTTCTCGAAAGCTTATGATTAGTCTTAAAGGCACTACTGGACTTTACTATAAACCAAGTTGAGTCTCTTTTTGCTTTATTATTGTATGATTTTTTTTTTACAGTATCACATACAGTGATGGTGTTATTTACTTACTTAATTACTTCACTTATACCCCCCCCCATTTCCCCCCAGTGGGGAGCCAAAGTGGCTTACATCATTCTCCTGTCCTCCATCTGACACTCTAACCACTAGATCTCAGTCTTACCTGGTCTTGAAGCAGAAAGCCGGAAAACACAACAAACAATTAACATGTGTCCCAACAAAAATAAATAAGACGAACATCAACAAGACTCTTTAAAAACACCAACAGACTCAAGAGCAGCAATTAACAGAAAGAATCAGCAGGTTCTTAACATCTTTTTTTTTAAAAAATAGCAGACACCAAAAGTAGATTCAATTACATCCAATTTAAGAAAATGCAGGGGGGGGGGAATTAGGTCTATCAAGAGACAAATGGATAAAGGGAAGATATTTCACTATCAAGGGGCCACCGTAAAGAAGACCCTGTCCTTCAGAACCACGTACTTTCTTTCAGAATGCAGGGGAAAGTGGGCCAGGGCCTCTAAAATTATCCTGAAATACTGGATGTGCATCTGTGAGCCAGTGGTTCTTTAAGTACCCCCGGTGCCAAACCATTAGAGTTTAAATGCAAGAGGCACTCTGGGCTCAGAAATGATGTTTTTGTTTTCTGGACATTGAGTTCGTCTTTGGAGGTGCTGTGTGAAGTCTGGTGGGTGGCTATCATAGATGTGGCCCCCTTTGGAATAACCTGTCCCAAGAGCTTCATTTTGTCCTGGCATCAGTTTAAAAAATACTCTTTAGGAAGGATGCTTGGAGAATCACTTGTGGGCTTTATCTGTTATTGTATCTGGCTGGGTGATTGATCGTACGCCACTGGCTTGTCTGTACGCTTTTCTTTTTTGGCCGGGCTGGATTATTGATGATTGTTTTATATTGTTTTAAATCTCTGTTAGAAGCCACCCTGCGGCTCCTGTGTTAGGACGGAAGGATATAAATGGTTTTAATAAATGGTAAATATATAAACATGAAAAATAAAGAGCCATAATTTCCTAAGTGCCCTGAGAGCCGGGTATGGTCCAAGATGAATTTCCTTCCTGGCTATTCGGAGAGTTGGCAGAAGAGCAACGGCTCAGGGGTGGAGTTCCTGCCTGGTTGGTAGAAAGTTCCAGGGTTCATCTTTGGTGTCTCCACTCACAGGATCTCAGGTAGTCGATGCTGGGAACACTGATAGAGATTCTGCAGAGCTGCTGCCATCCAGAGTAGACACAAAGGAGCCATATGGATTTATATATATTTTCATATATCCCTTGCTAGGCATGTGATATGACAGGGAATCTTGTTGCGTGCCTTCCTTCTTGTTCTCTTTCCAGGCTGCAGTGGAATAAAGTGTTGCCCCACCCAACTGTAGTCCTTTTGGTTCTGTGCTAGTCTATAGTCTGATAGCTTTCTATCTAGACATGGGCACGAACCGCATTACGAACCAAAAAAACCCATGAACCACCCAATCTTCCATTTGCAATCCGGCGGTTCATGAGTGTACTTGGCCAACGAACCAGTGTTCGTTAGAGACGCGGTTCGTTGTGTTCTTCCGTGGTTTGTGAAGCCAGACAGTCAGGCACCATCAATCAATTCACTTGGAAACGGAGCCAGGGGAATGCCTGAACTCTGTCTGCACTCCTTCTGTCGCCCTGGAAACCCGAATCGAAGCCCAGCTTACCTTGATCAGCAGGTCTTCCTTCTAACCATGGAGCTGCAAAGTGGTTACAATTGGTTACATGGGAGAAGACACCCGGAGGGAGGGAGGGGGAAGGGGGTTGTTCTGTAGCCATTGGCACTCCAACCTCATCCCTGCAAACCCTGATAGGCAGTTCTGACGGCCAACCCCTTGTACACTGGGCCAACGTCACCTGGTGGCTCTAATTGTATCGAGTGGGACTTTCCAGGGGGGCTCAGATTGGAGAGGGTATAACTCCAAGATCCCTCTTGCAATCTTGACCAAACTTGGGTGCTGGCTGGAGGAGAGCCTGCTAAACATTCCCCATGAATATGGGCTCTCTAAGTCCAACAGGGGCCATTCTGATGCCCACGAACCTCGAACCAGTTCATCAGCTGGAAAAGTTCATTGTGGTTCACTAGTTCAGGTTCGTCGGCGGTACTGAACCACAAACCACCGGTTCGTTAATTTTTTTTTCGTTCATGCTCATGTCTATTTCTATCCCTGATCATTTGAATAAGTTTTAAGCAACAAGAAGTCAGCATGATGGAAGACTGCTTTTCTATCTTTTCAACTTGGGGTGGCATTATTATAGGGTTGCCAGACAACCGGTGGGAGGATTGGGGCGGGGACATGGAGGGAACGTGATATCGTTTGCACCATTACTTCACTACAAGGGAAAATCGGGAAGAGACAAAGAGTAGCTCTAGGAATCACCAGAAACTTTGTGGTTTTCTATGGGAGGCTGGCAAGCCAAGTTTTTATGTTAGGAAATTAACATATTTTCCCCAAAAGTAAAGAGGTGACAGGGAGTGGAACATTTGGAGGAACTGGAGAATAGGAACAGGGGTGCTTAATCCTTTCCCACCTGCCAATTCTCCCCTGTAACACCTCTCTCTAACATGATTTCTTTCAAAGTTGGGGATGGGGAAAAATCAGGGAAAGTTGTTTGAGGAAGGATTATGGGAAAGACTCTGAAGGGAAGGGAATACCTAACGATTCCCTTCCGCTTGCTTATTCCCCCTTGCTAATGTTCCTCCCCTCCATGATAGTGTTACAAAGGTAACTATGAGATTGGACATAATTCATCCCTGGGTTATCACACTGAGGCTTTAGAGGGAAGAGATGAGAGCTGGAGCTTCTCCTATGAACAAAAGTCTTGTGGGTCATGGCGGTTGCTTGCAACCTTTCCTGACCCATTGAGGTGCAAGCATGTTACATCAGAGTCACATGACAGGAAGTGGAGGAGCCAGAGTTAGGATATCATTTTTCAGATGGCTGGAACAGGTTGTGCAAAATGCGTCAACTAGGGAGAGCTTTTGGGGAGAGGGGTGTCTCTGAACTTGCCTGTATTAACACACAATCCTCTCCGTCACTGAGGGACCTCAACACAAGCTGTTTCTTTAAGTACCACCGCTCTCTAGCTAGGCACAATACCAGCAGGTCCTTCCAAAATGCAGCAAAAAGTCATTGTTTTATAGAATATGACTCTACTCAAGGGTGAAACCATGGAGTAACTCTCAGGGCCAAGCTACAAGTGACGAATGACACTTGAACGGCAAGTGGATTGAGTGGAGGGCAAGTGAACAGGGAGAAATACACTTGCTGTTCAAGTGTCATTTGTCACTTGTAGCTTGGCCCTAAGTACTACTCCTCAAAATACTCCCGGCCCGGGTACTGAGTTTCTAAACCATACAATAAATCGATTTTTATATATTTTAAATTATTTTAATGGCACTACAGTGCTACAAGTGCATCAAGACAACAATCGTACATCCTAATCAATAACAATCAATGGTAAATTCAGTACATACAAATACAGATATATAAGCCGAAATAGCTGATGGAAAGCCTCTGGGTGTTTCTCCAGGGCAACAGTCTCATAGGTCCACACTTCCTTGAAAAAGATGAGGTAGATGATGCCAAAATAAAGCGCAAGGTGCAGGAGAGATCTTCACATAACCGTTCTAGGCGTGTTGTTATCCTTCTTCAAACAGATGTCCACGCCTTACAGATTATTGGCCACATCTGTTTTGCACAGCTGTGCTTTTTCAAGGGCAAACAATTAATCTGTAAACTCACACTCCTCTAATCTGTTCCCATCTCACCCCGTCGGCTTGTTTGTAGCGTCCCAATTTAATTTAAAATATATATATATATATATAAATCGATTTATTGTATGGTTTAGAAACCCAGTACCGGGTGTTTTTTGAGTAGTTGTTTTATAGAAGGTTACCATCTGAGGGTCAGTCTCATGACTGAAGACCACAAGAAGAAGGTTTAATATTAGTCTGCTGTAGAACAGCAGGATTTGGGTCCGGTGGCACCTTAGAGACCAGCAAGATTTGCAGGGTGTAAGCTTTTAAGATGCAGCGCTCCTTTGGTGCCTGAAGAAGGGAGCTCTGACTGTCAAAGGCTTACACCTTGAAAATCTTGTTGGTCTCTGAAGTGCCACTGGACTCCAATCCTACACAATAAGAGTGCATTCAATGATATTTCAGTTGTTAGCAGGGCTTTTTTTCTGGGAAAAGAGGTGGTGGAACTCAGGACCGCACAATGACGTCACTTTAGGTCAGCTGGAACAAGGGGGGAGTTTTTTAAAGTTTAAATTGCCCTCGGCGAAAATGGTCACATGGCTGGTGGCCCCGCCCCCTGATCTCCAGACAGAGGGGAGTTTAAATTGCCCTCTGCTCCAGTGGTGTGGACGGCAATCTAAACTCCCCTCTGTCTGGAGATCAGGGGGCGGGGCCACCAGCCATGTGACCATTTTCAAGTGGTGCCGGAACTCCGTTCCACTGCATTCCAGCTGAAAAAAAGCCCTGGTTGTTAGCCATTTAATGAAAGGACTGCCACGTTATCATATATTTGCATGTGTGGCGTAGTGGTTAAGAGTGGCAGGACTCTAATCTAGAGAGCCGGGTTTGATTCTCCACAGCAATGCTTGAAGCCGGCTGGGTGACCTTGGCTCAGTCACAGCTCTCTCAGCCCCACCCACCTCATCGGGTGATTGTAGTGGAGATAATAATAACATATTTTGTAAACCACTCTGAGTAGGCATTAAGTTGTCCTGAAGGGTGGCATATAAATCCAATGTTGTTGTTTATTGTTGTTGTTGTTATAAAACTGTCATGGGGCCTTTTTCCAAGTACCATTTTTTCCTCTCCTCAGTGGGCAAAGTTGATTTGGTCATGATAATGGTTGAAAGCAAAGCACCCCCCTTCTTAACGTTGAACCCCAGCTGCTCTGGCCTGTATTTCTGCCCCAGCGGAAACATTTCCCACCCCTTGCAATAGAAGCCCTTTGGATTCTCCTTCACCGCAAGTATCCCACGGCGAAATGTGCCTCCAGCAGCAGCAATCAATCCCCTGGCGTGATAATAATACTTATTACCTACCACCTTCTTGTCTTCAGAGCCCGATATGGGCTAATTAATCCTACCAGGTAGGGGAGTGTTACTAAATAACTCGCTGAGAATTCTGTCTCAAGAGATCCCCACCCCACCCCTCCTTGCCTACCTGCACTAAAATCCAGGAGGGACTTCCCGGCACGGAATGGATTTTGAGAGACAGTTGAACTGCAAACACAACGCAAGGAAGGAACGTGCTTGCTGAGTTAAATTTTGGAAGCTGCTGGGATCGAGGGCAGACCCTAGGATATGTTTTGATGAGGATTGCTTGTCAGGGACTTGAACTGATAGCACCGTGGTCTAAATCCATCCATCTGGGATTGCTTGTGGCCTGGTCTCAGAGCTCTCTTCAAGAATCGAAGAGGATAAGGGCAGGCAGCACTGTGCTCTACAACTGGTAAGCAGTAAGCAGCCTCAGGGTGGGCCAGGCTGGGTATAAATATTGGGAGACTGACTTTTCCTGACAGTACTTTCTTCCTGTCCTACTTCGGGCTCCAGTTCTTGCTGCTCAAACACGTAGCTCTAGTTCCTGAGTATGACTATCTACATTATTTTTAGTCCATCTTTTTCACGGAGACTCCAGGCAGATTACATAGTGTAGGTCAATATGATCCATTGCTGAGACATACAACAGCAACAACAACTGTGCTTGTATACCGCTCTTCTGGACAGATTAATGCCCTGCTCAGGGCAGTGAACAAGGTTGGCATTATTACTTTCCCCACAATACAGCTGGAGAGGTGGGACTAAGAGTACCACCTTAGGCCACCTGCAGCGCTCCTGCAAGGCCACCTGCAGCGCTCCTGCAAGGCCACCTGCAGCGCTCCTGGCAATTGCGGGATTTGAACCAGCAAAATGTTGATTCGCAGCCCAACCACTTAACCAGTTTGGTGTAGTGGTTAAGAGCGCGGGACTCTAATCTGAAGACACAGTTGAACTGCAAACACAACGTAAGCAAGGAACGTGCTTGCAGAGTTAAATTTTGGACACTGCTGGGATCAAGGGCAGTTTGCTATTCTTTAATAGCGAAGAGTCCAGTAGCACCTTTAAAACGAACCAACTTTATTGTAGCATAAGCTTTCAAGAGCCACAGGTCTCTTCGTCAGATGCATCTCATCTGATGAAGAGAGCTGTGGTTCTCGAAAGCTTATGCTACAATAAAGTTGGTTCATTTTAAAGGTGCTACTGAACTCTTTGCTATTTTGCTACTGCAGACTAACACGGCTAACTCCTCTCTTTCGTTAAGACCATCCTCCTCTCTTTCGTTAAGACCATGACATAGAGCTGCCTGGAGAGGGTGGGGTTTGGGGAGGGGAGGGGCCTCGACAGGGTATAATGACATACAACCCGCTCTCCAAGGCAGCCATTTTCTCAAGGGGAACTAAGCTTTGTCAGCTGGAGATCAGTTGTAATTCTGGGAGATCTCCAGCCACCACCTGGAGGCTGGCAACCCTATGTGCTCCCCCACCCTTCTCGCAACTTAGATACCTTCAGGAGACTACCATGGAAAATGTGCACAAATGAAAGGAGGGCGGCACATTTTTTTGCCAATTCCTCCTCGTTCTGGCTGCGTCGTCCATGCTATTCCTGGGGTTCCCCCATCCTCCAGGAACAACAGTTTGGAGGTCACTTTGGGTCGTAGTGGAAGGGGGAGGCAAGGAAGTCATGTTCCTCTATAAGAAATGCCTTCCATCAGCAGAGATTTAACACAGGATCCAAGCCCTTCTCGAGACATTCAAGGTTATTCCAGCGCCGGATCTTGGCAATTTACATTCTGGGCTTGCCCTACCATAAAGCAAGAAACACCTAGACTGACGTTATTGCCCAGCCCCAGAGCCTTGACAAGATGCAGATGCTATCATTAGTCTATAAAAGAAACTCTAAAAGGCAAGTTTTAGGCGATGATGTTGCATAGCAAACCTCCCTCGTCTTGCATTTAAACAGCATCATTGTGACAATCCATCAAGTTCAGTATCACAAGCAGGAAGTGTGGTGGCAGCCGCTGCATGCATTATTGTGGAACGGTAAATGGGTTTTGAGGGAATGTGAAGGTGTGAAGTGATGGCGGATGCCCCTGCCACTGCAACCGCTTCTGGCTCCGGTAATGGGCACCAAGGATCCCACGCCTATTGAGCAGTCCAGCCCTCGGCCACATTTCTGCAATCTAGCACAGGGACCCCAGCACGGTTCCCGTGGGCACTATGGTCCCTGCTGACACCATGGCCGTTTCCGCACGACTTGCCGGCCTCCGGAGTGTTGCACAGCTGAATTCACTTGGGAGCACATCTTGCCTTCACTCTGGCTTTCTCATGCCTGTAATGTTCGATAAGGTGTCAGGACGACTTTTACAGAGTCCCGTAAAAACGGGAGAAGTTACCCCCAGCAGCCCTATGCAAAGAACAATAAAAGATCAAGGGCATTTCTGAGATACCATCTGAAGCTACTCTCTTTATTGAAATTGCTCCTATTCCCAGAGGAGATTCTGCGGTTCCTTTCTTTTAAAGCTCCCAACTGGCCTATCCATTGGATCAGCTGCTGATATAACTTAGCCATGGCAGTAAAGAGTCCTTTGGTACCTGGAAGGCTAGCAGATTTATTGTGGAAGAACCTTCCTTGGGCCCGGGCCCATATAGATCTCAACCACCCTGAGCAAAAGGAGGAAGGGAAAATAAGCTTTTATGAAGTGTGGCCAAACAATGCAAAAGATTCCAGTGGGAACATCACTGTGGAAAAGCTGGTGAGAAGGGGGCAAATCAGGGGAAATGAGGCAAGGAGGAAGGTTAGCTCAGCTACCTTAATACCATATCATCATCATCATCATCATCATCATCATCATCATCATCATTATTATTATAACTATTTATTGCATTTAAATTGTGGTTTTTATGTTTTATGATGTTGTGACTAGAGATGGGCACAAACAGCAATACGAACTAAAAAAAGTCACGAACAGCCCAATCAGCTGTTCACGAACAAGCTGTACCTGAGGCCCCATCCTAAATGAACAGGTGGTCGTTGCCTCATTCGTGGCTGTTCCTTGCTGTTAGTCAAGCCAGACAGTCTGGCACCTGCAATCAGTTCCCTTGGCAACCGGAGGCAGGGACTGCCTGAACTCTGTCTGAACTCCTGCTGTTGCCCTGGAAACCCCAATCTAAGCCCAATTTAGCTTGATAGGCAGGTCTTCCTTTCAAGTGTGAAGCTCCAAATTTGTTACAGGGAGGCAAAGAGCATCGGGGAGGGGGGCTTCCAGCTCTGGTTTTGCAGAAAGTGAGGGAGAGACAGTTGCTGTTGGCATTTTGAGAGAGAGACAGGGTGAGTGCATTGGAGCTTGAATGTTCTTTGTGTGTGGTGGGATAGGGATCTACCCCTTCAAGTTCCAGGGCTGCTGCCAGGCTCTGGGGCCAAGCTATTATTTATTATTGGTACATTTCCTGCTGCCTGCTCAGGTAGGGTTTCTGGGAGTGGTGTGGTAGAGATCTACCCCTTCAAGTTCCAGGGCTGCTGCCAGGCTCTGGGGCCAAGCTATTATTTATTATTGGTACATTTCCTGCTGCCTGCTCAGGTAGGGTTTCTGGGAGTGGTGTGGTAGGGATCTTGATGGCTGGAGGAGAGCCTGCTGGCCCCGATGAACAATGAACATGTTCGTGAACAGGGCCATGTTCATGGTTGTTTGTGAGTCCCTGTTCGTGGACGGCAACAAACAACGAACATCATGTTCGGGTTTTTTTCTGTTCGTGCCCATGTCTAGTTGTGACCCACCCTAAGCCCTTGTGTGGGGAGCGTGAGATATAAATCGAACAAAACAAACAAACAAACAGTCCTGACCTATGTATTGTCGAAGGCTTTCATGGCCGGAGAACGATGGTTGTTGTGGGTTTTCCGGGCTGTATTGCCGTGGTCTTGGCATTGTAGTTCCTGACGTTTCGCCAGCAGCTGTGGCTGGCATCTTTAGAGGTGTAGCACCAAAAGACAGAGATCTCTCAGTGTCAGACATGAGATCTGACACTGAGATCAGACATGAGAGATCTCTGTCTTTTGGTGCTACACCTCTGAAGATGCCAGCCACAGCTGCTGGCGAAACGTCAGGAACTACAATGCCAAGACCACGGCAATACAGCCCGGAAAACCCACAACAACCATAGTCCTGACCTAAATTGCCCCCACCCCATAGATGCTATTAATTACATTGGTCAGAGACAGGAGAGATGGTCCTAGATCTCCAGTGTCTCCTCTTCTTCAGCCTTATTGAAAACACAATAAAGCAGAATTCTGTAAGTTTTCCTTGAAAAGCATTCTGTGCCTGTTTTGGGGCCCTATGTTTTTATTTTAGGAATCGTACTTGTTCGAGACGGATTAAAAGATCTTGCCAAACGGAAAAAGTTTAAAATTGGCTTCTGTTTGGCTTCTTTTTTTTAAGATTTATTTTTTCCGGGGAATACATATATTAGACACGAAGCTGGCTTGTTTGCTATTATCAGCTAAAAGTTGTTCTGGGAGCACTTGCAAGAGGGCAGTGTATAAAAATGCTCAAGGAAGACAGGACAATAAGATTGCTCAGGTTTGAAACGACAATGAGTGTGAACATTCCAGGGGGCGATTCTTGGTGGGCACAAAGGAAAGGGGCACACTTTGGGGTCTCCCCGGAGCCTATAAATATTGCTGTGGACACTGAAAACATTCCATCTGTGTTTTCATGCGCGGCTATGTGCATGCGCCCCTGTGACTCGATATATGGAATTGTACCGGCCTGCTGGTATCTGTTTGTTGCCTGCCAGACAGATGTTAGTCTTTTAATTAAGGGAACTGGTGGTAATAAAATCCCCATAGAGTCCATGAAGGATTCATAGCCTTAAGCTCAATGTAGGTTTGTACAGGAGTGGGGAAGGCAGTCAAGGGGAACTGATGTTAAATCAAGTCGGGAGACATATGGACTCAGTTAAAGGCCGGTCCCCTTCCGCTCCTCCTCACATTGTTACTTCAGTCCTGGGTTAATTACTCATCACTGGCGCTCGCAACATATTTTTCCCCCAGCTGCTACCTTTGAGGCTATTTTTCTGGGCCAGGATCATTGCCAGAGGAGGAATGGAAGAGCTGGGAGATCAGCCACACATTCTCTGGATGCCATCGGGTGGATTTATTACCCTTAATACCCTTTGGGGCATATTGGTGTCTGGTCTCTCCTTCTTTCTGCTGTTCCCACATGCTTGTCTCTGTCATGCAACTCCAGAAAGTACTGAAAGTTTCTGCACATAAACATCTTTCTGTGATAGGGTTTTGTCCTAAGGCAAAATAGTAAAGAGTGCAGTAGCACCTTTAAGACTAACCAACTTTATTGTAGCATAAGCTTTTGAGAGCCGCAACATCGACGAAGAGAGCTGTGGTTTTTGAAAGCTGATGATATATCTGATGAAGAGAGCTGTGGCTCTTGAAAACTTATGCTACAATAAAGTTGGTTAGCCATAAAGATGCTGCTGTACTTTTTGCTACTGGAGACTAACATGGCTAACTCCTCTAAAGCAGTGAATGTATATAGGTAAGGACTAGAGTCGGTAATCAATGAAGAAGAAGAAGGGGGTGCACATCAAGGCTAAAAAAAAAGGCCAATTGGTGCAAAGGGAAGAATCTTTAATAATTTTCCACCCTTACGTGTTTCGCACACAGCTTCATCAGAGGGAATCTTCCTTTTAGTGACCTTTCCGTATATGCACTTTAGTACCTCACTTTAGCAATTCGCTCTGATTGATTGATTAAATTTATAATCCACTCTCCCCATGAACGGGCTCAGAGCAGATAACATGATATTAAAATTTACAATAAAATGCACTTTAAAAAAAAACATAAATAGACAATTCAGAAAATAAACCAGCTCTAGACGGCGGCTCATATTTATACCCCAACCAGATATTCTGTGGGGTGGGAAATTGAGAAGCGGAAGTGGTCCAGCCAGTGGTTGAGGATTGAGGATTGCACTGCCCCCCAACAGGAGACCGGTAGGAAGGCTTGTCCATAACCCAGACTCAACCATATGCCTGGCAGAACACCTCTGTCTTACAAGCCCAGCGAAAAGATAATAGATCTTGTTGGGCCCGGATTTCAGCAGCCCGAGAGTTCCACCAGGCTGGTGCCAGGACCGAGAACACCCTTGCTCTGGTCGAGGCACTCTGTTAAAGTGCATATATGGGAAAGACACTAAAAGGAAGATGAAGCTGTATGCAAAACATGTAGGGGTGTACAATTATTGAGGACTAGAGTAGCCAACTATGCGTTGGGAAAATTCCTGGAAATTTGGGTTGGACCTGGGGAAGGTAGGCTTTGGGGAGGGGAGGGACCTCAGTGCGGTATGATGTCATAGAGTTCACCCTCCAAAGAAGCCATTTTCTCCAGGGGGAGATGATCTCTTGAGTCTGGAGATTCCAGGAGATCTCCAGACTCCACCTGGAAGTTGGAAACTTCTAAAAGCAATAGGGTTGCCAGCTCCAAGTTGGGGAAATTCCTGGAGATTTGGGGAGTGAAGCCTGGAGAAAGTAGGGTTTGAGGAGGGAAAGGACCTCAGCGTGGTATAATTCCATACAGTTCACCCTCCAAAGCAGCGATTTTCTCCAGGGGAACTGATCTTCAAGGCCTGGAGTTCAGTTAATTCCGGGAGATCTCCAGCCACCACCTGGAGGCTGGCAACCCTAAAAAGCAACCCCTTCCCCTCTGCTTCTAGGTCAGGCTGAGCTCTGGTAGGGAGGAAAGGTGCCCCACTATGTATTGCAGAAGACAACGTTGTGTGAAGCAGCAGCTGTCTGGTGTTCTACATGCACTGACTACATATCGAAATGTCATCAAAATGTTCTCCCAAAACATGACTGGTGATAGCAAACTGAGCAGCTCTGAGCGCTGTTATACAGCAAATGCTCTCGACGTCCATGGTAACCAGTTATTGGAAATCTCTCTGCCTCTGTCTTCCCCCTGCAGGGCCCAGGACACTTTTCGTCAAACGCCAGCAGGCCTCCAAATGAGCAAATCATGAGAAAACAATTTTTTTACAACAGATAGCTGCCAAAAGAAACTCAGCCACTGCCCTCTGGCTTCACCCAGAACAGATTTCCAAACCGGTTATCAAAAGAACCATTGACTCTATGAGGCCAAAGGCCATTAGAATTGAAGCACACAAGAAAAACATGAAGAAAATGCAATAAAATTATAATGTTTTGATTTTTTTTTTTCATTTCGTAAGCCACCTTGGGTACTAGGTTCCCGGAGAAGTGCCATAATTTTTTTCTAGATAAATAAATGTAGAGGAGAGAAGATATCTTGTTCCCTTCCTGTGGGAACTGGGGAGCAGGCAAGCGCATGAGGTGCTATTGGATCTTGAAAAATATTTTGATGGTTAATATATACCCCCCAGGGCCAGCGCGCCCATTGAGGCCAGGTAGGCGGTGGCCTCAGGCACGGGGTGCTGGAGGGAGCACTGGAGGAGGCGCAGGGGGCGGGAGCACATGCCACAGAGCTGCAGCCTCCTATCCCTCCCACCCTGCGCCACCACCACCGCCAGCACACACACCCCTGGCCGGGCGCAGCAGCTGTGGGCAGGCGTCTGCGGCGGTGCAGGCAACCGAACGGGAGAGCTCAGAGGCCACCCACACACCATCCCAGCCACCCACCGCAGCAATCGGGCCAGCGGTGCACGCGCGCCCGTGATGACGTCACATGTGACGTCATCACGCAGGCCTGTGTGTGCATGCGGGGGTGCCCGGCTGGCTGTCCGGCTGCTAGCGCCGAAAACCCTGGTGCCACCCCTGATACCCCCACCAGGAATTTTATTTGGATTAAAAGTTTTTCCTTGTGATGTTTTACCAATAGGAACTCCCTACCCTATACTGTTATTAGTTCTGGCAAGGGGATGAAAAGGCAGATATGATATAGATAACTACCTTTTTTTTCTACCAGGGTTAATAGGAGCTCAAAGGAGAAAGCATTTGCCGGCCAATATGGTGTAATGGGTAGAGTGTCGGACTAAGATGTAGAAGATCCAAGTTCGAATCTCCACCCTGCTATGGAAACCTGCTGAATGACATTGGGCCAACCATATCCTCTCAGGCTAACCTACCACACCGGAGTGCTGGGATGATTAAATGGGAAAAGGAGACTGATGTATGCTGCTTTGAGCTCCTTATTTTATTTATTTATTTATTATTTATTTATAGTCCTCCTTTCTCACTGAGGGTGAAGCTACAAGTAACGAATGACACTTGAACGGCAAGTGTATTTCTCCCTGTTCACTTGCGCTCCACTCAATCCACTTGCTGTTCAAGTGTCATTCGTCACTTGTAGCTTGGCCCTGAGACTCAAGGTGGATTACATAGTGTGAGACTAGTACAATCAGTAACCAGGACATTTCCATGCATTGCCAAGGCATGCCTCTGACGAAGAGAGCTGTGGTTCTCAAAAGCCGATGATGCATCTGACAAAGAGAGCTGTGGTTCTCGAAAGCTGACAATGCATCTGACAAAGAGAGCTGTGGTTCTTAAAAGCTTATGCCTCAAAAAAGTTGGTTAGTCTTAAAGGTGCTACTGGACTTTTTACTGTTTTGCAACTACAGACTAACACAGCTAACTCCTCTGGATCTAAAGACATTTCCGTAAACAATGCCACAGAGGAACAATGGGATAAATAAATGTATCCAATAGACTGGTAAAACAAAATGGTGGAAAGCGTGAACCCCCCCCCCTCCCCAATCACACACCTAAACCTTGATCCAAATCAGGCTGCTTTTTCAGCTTAAAACATTACTTTGGAGAGTTTGGGTCTCCGATGTCTCATCTACTTGTACCTTAAAGCAGCTTTATCTCTGGGTTCATTGCATCCCGTGATATGATTTCTGTTCATTCCAGGGAACAAACCAAAAGATGACCTGCTGCTGAGAAAGGTCAAACTATGTGTGCCTATTAATGTATAGCATGCTTTTGTGCATGGTAGTGAACCATTCTGCAAAACTCATTTAAGAAAAGCTGATCTAGCAAAAGAAAGGATCCAAAAGAACCAGTTGCCATCCAATTGATCATTCTTTACCCAGAATTACCCAGTTCTTTACCCTGTTCTTTCCAATAGGGACCCAAAATGGCTCACACCGGTCTCCTCTGCTCTCGTTTTATTCTCATAAGTACCATCCTGTGAGGTAGGTTAGGTTGAGTGTGTGTGAATGACCCAACGTCACCCAGCGAGTTTCCGTGGCAGAGTAGAGATTCGAACCTGGGTGTCTCACATCCTAGTCCGATACTCTAACCACTGCACCATACTATCTCACAATTCAGAGATAATTTGGGAGTCTTGACATGACATTTCTCAGAACTTTTGAGGGGAGAAAACTCTCCTGGGTATGTGTTGGGATCCAACCCTTCCAGGTATTGTGAGAGTGAAGAGGGAGAGGGTGTCAACTGCCAAACGGCCCTTTCTCCCAGTCCTGGCAACAAGGATTAAGTGTGAGATTTTTTTTTTTTGTCTGTATTCTACTCTTCTAACTTTTAGTATTCTTACGATGGGATGGAGATTAACAGCCTGCCAGTGGAGCTGACAGTCGTGTGGAATGGGAATTTCAACATTGACAACCCTGCGCAGAACAAAGGTAACGAATTATTTCAACTTGTCCTTGGAAGTGGTAACCTTAGCAACGGGGCTGCATCCCTCCATACTCTTGACAAAGCAGTCACCCGTTCCCCTCGCTGACTACCAGAGGTCCTTTTTTACGTTCTCTGTAAATTACTAATATTTGTGCTAGTTTCCCTCTTGCTCTTTCTTCCGGAGCACCTGAAAAATAGCGCTCCCTCACCCCCCAGCTCTGACTCCGTTTCTCCCCTCTCTAAACCCTGTTGACAGCCCACTGAGTTCATCGAGTGTCACCGGTAGCTTAACTCTTCTCTTTTTTGGCCATGGGTCCCCAAACTTTTTGAGCCGGTGGGCACCTTTGGAATTCTGATACAGAGTGGTGGATGTAACCACAACACGTCTGCCACAGGAGGCAGTCCCACACACATAGGGAAAGCCCAAGTGAAGGGTAGAAAGGGGGTGATTTAAAAAACACATTCCATTGCCCAAAGAGATGTGGCTACCGTATAGCTAGGATAATGTTGCAAGGGTTCCCAAGTCAGCCTATTGGAGATGAAAAATCAACAGGAAGGGAAACTGCAGCGTTCTTGGGAAGAGTAAAGAGTCCAGTAGCACCTTTAAGATGAACCAACTGTAGTGTAGCATAAGCTTTCGAGAGCCACAGCTCTCTTTGTCAGATGCATCTGATGAAGAGAGCTGTGACTCTCGAAAGCTTATGCTACAGTAAAGTTGGTTCATCTTAAAGGTGCTACTGGACTCTTTACTATTTTGCTACTGCAGACTAACACAGCTAACTCCTCTGGATCTTGGGAAGCGTGTCCCACAGTTTGGGTGCCGCTGTGGAAAAAGCCCGGCCTGTGGCCTTGTGGGCCTCCCCTCTGATGGAATCATGCGCTGAGGCTGGTAGACAATTCTGGGGGTCTGTAGGTGGTTGGTGGTGGAGAGTGCCCTCAAGTCATAGCTGACTTATGGCGACCCCTGCTTTATGGCATTTCTGTTGTGAGTGCAGTGCAAATGTAGTAATCGCTTTTCAGTCCCTTTCCTAATAAATCTGAATGTTGAGCTCAGCTTTTTTGCTACCGCTGCTCACCAAATTAGTCTTTTCAGTGCGGTCTCTACCACAAACCTCAAGTTTCCTTGTCTGGGCAGCCGCAGTCAGCTTAGATCCCATCAGCTTATATTTGAAGTTCAGATTAAGTACAAATCATTATCTATTCGTTTACGTGACCCGTATGTTATGAACTACCCTCCAATCCCAAGTTGATTTATATATAAATAGTCACAAGCAGGGGTCATTTCGTAGAAAAAGAGCTGGAGGAACTCATTAGCACAACTCATTAGCATAACTCATTAGCATATGCCACGCCCCCTGACATCACCTATCCTGGCTGCTTTGGACCCAATCCTGGCCATTCAGGACCGAAATTGGGCCCCAAATGGCAAAAAGGGGCTGAAAATGGCCGAAAAGGGGCCCAAAAATGGTCAGGATTGGGCCGCTGATGAGCAGGAGAGTGATCCACCACCCGTCAGAGGCCCAATCTGGGCCGTTTCAGCCCCAATCCAGGCTGAAACGGGCCCAAAATGGCCGAGAGTCAGGTGGGCGGGGCCACGTGACGTGACCTCTTTGGGGAACTGCCAGAACTGCGTTCCTGCGCGTTCCCCCTCAAAATGAGCCCTCGTTGCAAGTGAAACAAGTATATGCATGTGACAAATCCTAATTTGTTAGGCTTTGACAAATCCTGCCAGAGTGACGCTGTCTACAGGATGCCTGTCTGTTTTTCTCCCAACAGTTCACCTGTACAAATGTGGAGCTATGCGCGAGAGTTGCGGTCTGTGCTTGAAGGCGGATCCAGACTACGAGTGTGGCTGGTGTGAGGGCCAGAATCAGTGCACACTGAAGCATCACTGCCCCATTCCAGAGAACCGGTGGCTGGAACTCTCCGGAAGTGGAGGGAAGTGCACCAATCCCAAGATAACAGGGGTCAGTCCTCCGGATATATTTTGTTTTCTCCTCAATTCGTAGTTTGAAATACAAAGGTTACCCGAAGCAAGGAGCCAACTATTTAATTTCATTTACACCCCACGTTTCTCCTCATTTACAACATTCTCATCACTTCCATTTTATCTTCACGCGACAACCCTGTGAAGTTGATTGGGCTAAGCATGTGTCACTGGCCCAGGATCACCCAGAGAGCTTTCATGGCAGAGTTGGGATTTGAACCCCAGTCTCCCAGATCTGAGGGCCAAGCTACAAGTGACGCCTGACACAGGTTGGACACTTGTCAGCTTCCTTCAAGTTTTGATGGGAAATGTAGGCATCCTGATCTTACAGCTTGGCTCTCCATTTAATAGAAATTTACAGAACCCCGCCCCCCACACCCAGCAGAGGGGAAGGGGGCGCCCAGCGAGAGCACGATGCCTGCACTACCCTCCCAACCGCATGTTCTCCCTCCCATAGACTGACACTCTGTAAACGTCAATTAAATGGAGAGCCAAGCTGCAAGACCAGGACACCTACATTTTCCATCAAAACTTGAAGGAAGCTGACAAGTGTCCAATCTGTGTCAAGCGGCAATTGTAGCTTGGCTCTCAGTCCAACTCGCTGACCTCTACATGGGAAGCTCCCTTATTCCGGGTCAGGCCATCGCTCCATCTCGCACATGGTTGTCTTCTGACTTGCATTGGGTCTCCGGGGTCTCAGGAGCAGAGAGAGCTTTCTTAGTTCCGCTACCTTAGAAGATGATAAGGATAATGATGCTGGTTTGGTGGTTAAGAGCAGCAGGACTCTAATCTGAAGAGCCAGGTTTGATTCCTCTCTCATCCGCTTGAAGCCAGTTAGGCGACCTGGGGTCAGTCACAGCTCTCTCAGAGTTCTCTCAGCCTCCTCGCAGGGTGATTGTCATGAGGATAATAATAACACACTTTTGTAAACTGCTTGGAGTGTGCGTTAAAGTCATCCTGAAGGGCGGTATAGAAATCAAATCCTGTTGTTATATATTTAAATATTTCTGTCCTGCCTGTCTCCCCGCTGGCAACACAACGCGGCTTTAAAAATCAATATAAAATATAATTTAGGCACACAAATAAGGAAGAAAAGAAAATATATTAAAGCATGTCAAGGTGAGAAAAAATATGTGGACCTCAGCAAGGGGTGGGAGCAATTATCATGTCTTCTGTCTTCAAATCCATGGGAAGCAGACCATTGTCTGCACGCAGTTGGATGCTGCAGTCCCAAGAAAATGTGTTTCCTAATAAGTATGCTGAGGATTGCAGCTGAAATCCCGCTGGGTCAACATGTTTACAATAAAGTGCGTCTCAATCAAGTGAGAAGAGTTTACCGCCAGCCACTCTTCACTAAAGTTCTCTTGATTTTTGGCCTTATTGACAACGAAAAGCTCACAAAAGGACCTCATTAGCATGGCGTCTAATTAGTATGCATTCAAGTTTGCATGGGCACTAATGGAATCTGAACCGGCTGTGAGTATCCAGGAAAGAGATCTTGGCATCGCGGGGGATAGTTCAATGAAAACATTAATTCATGGTGCAGCAGCAGTGAGAAAGGCAAATTCCGTGTTAGGGACCGTGACGGGTGAATGCTCCCTGTCTGGAATAGTAACTCAGTTGCCAGTTATGAACACCATCGCTGAATGCTCAAAAAAAGTTGGGGGTTTTTTCTTGAGAGTTCTGAATGTGCCCCCGGTGTCAACTGCGATCCAGATTCACAGACTCTGCTGTTAGAGCGAGTCCATTTTCAGTCCAATTACAACCACCAGTAGCTTCTGTGATACAGTGGAGTGAATACTCTCAAAGGATAATTTCTAAGGCTGTATGGAATTATGAGAAAGTTTCAAACACTGCTCAATGGAATAATAGTAGAGGTAGGATCCACCTGAGTGCAAGCAAGGCATGCAACGGGCACTTACCCTGGGCTCATTCAGGAGAGGCGTCAAAGACTTTATTTAACATTGAATGAGACAATGCTTTTTTCCACTATGATAAACTGGTGTAATGTATCATATTTTCAGTGCAATAAATGTACAGTCAGACAACCAGCTTGCTGAAAGGCACTCTCTCTGAGCCCAGCCTACCTTGCCAGGTTGTTGTTAGGAGGATAAAATAGAGGAGAATGGTGACATGAGTTGCATTGGATTCCCATTTGAGAGCAAATCAAGGTATAAATATCAAAATAAATACGTCAAAGACCCTCCATGCTTCTGAGGCCTTGGCAGCTGCGCAGACATTAACAACAACAACAACGACAACAACAGTGTGCTTAATATACCACTCTTCTAGACAGATTAATGTCCCACTCAGAACAGTAAACAAAGTCAGTGTTGTTATTATCCCCACAAAACAGCTGGAGAGCTAAGTAGCAAACTCCGGTTGGGAAATTCCTGGAGATTTTGTGGGTGGAGCCTTGGAAGGGCAGAGTTTGAGGAGTGGAAGGTCAGCAGGAAATAATACCATAGAGTCCACCCTCCAAAGCAGCCATTTTCTCCAGAGGAACTGATGTCTGTTGTCTGGAGAACAGTTGGAATTCCAGGAGATCGCCAGACCCCACCTGGAAGTTGGCAACTACATTGGGCATAATGACCCTGCCCTGACCCCTGTCCTGTACCAGTTTGAGTGGAAAGGAAGTAGCCTTCTGATGGACTACACTAGGTACAGCCCCATGGTTAAGCAGCCATCTTTGATGATGGCAAGCAGAAGTCACGAGAGAGAAGGCAACCATTTTGTTTTGGGTCCTGCTATCTGCCCATCTTTTCATGGTCTTTTGATGCCATTTCCCACCACTTTCGTATAGTTTATGTGCAGCAGACATACAGATAGTATTCAATATTGCATAAACATAAAGGGAGAACTGTGTGAAGAAACAGAAAGTAGCATGAAAATAAAGATTCACAGGTTGAATCTGCGCAAGGGAGAAACAGAAATGCCAGATCCCCTAGCCCCCACCAGCTTCCACCCCTTGCCACACCCCATCTGGACAGTGGAAGGGGGGACAGGGAAGGCAAGCTAGCAGGCACATGCACAAGGCATGCCCACATCCCTGCATCCCCCAGCAACAAAGTCAATCTTGGTGCGACCCAAAAGTGATGGGTCATGCCAGGGCCAATTTTTAAGAAATTGGCTACCAGTGCAGCCTTTCAGTTCTGGGTCATGCCAGAAATGATGCAATCACCAAAGGTTGTGGAACTGTGTGTAAGGCTTTTTGCATCCGCACTGGTAAGTGCCTAAGGCTCCCTCCACATACACACCACCAGTACCACCCCCAGTTTAGAGATGGGGGAACCTGGCAATCCAGGGCTAGGAAAGCAGGAATGGGCCTAAACCAAGATAGCAAGTCTGCTCTGAAAGAAAGCAAGACAAGAGAGAGCCAGTTTGGTGTAGGGGTTAAGAGCGGCAGGGCTCCAATCTGGAGAGCCAGGTTTGATTCCCCACTCCTCTTCGTGAAGCCAGCTGGGTGACCTTGGGTCAGTCACAGCTTCTCAGAGCTCTCTCAACCTCACCCACTTCACAGGGTGATTGTTGTGGGGATAATAATAACATACTTTGTAAACTGCTCTGAGTGGGCATTAGGTTGTCCTGAAGGGTGGTATAAAAGCGAATGTTAAAAAAGACCAAGTGCTCTGAAGGAAACAGCGGGTTATTAACTTCTGTTTTTACCATTTCTGGCACTATTTTTGTTCCCTTAGATCAGCCCAGTCAGAGGACCCCGTGAGGGAGGGACTAGAGTAACCATCCGGGGAGAAAATCTGGGCCTGGAGTTCCGGGACATCGCGTCACAAGTCAAAGTAGCTGGAGTGGAGTGCGTTCCACTGGTGGAAGGATATATACCAGCAGAGCAGTAAGTAAGGGCTGTGGGACAAAAATGGGGTCTAGATAAAAGTTCCTGCAGGCCCTTTGAAAGAATTTGTTCCTGTCAGGAAATCTGCTTTGGGAAAGAACGTAAAACTCTCATTTACATTGACCAGATACAGTCTTTTGCCCAACATTTCTTATTATTCTCAAGTCACTCAGCAATTGTTAAGCTTTATGGACTCCTCCCTACTCAAGTGAAACGAAGCAGAGGCAAGGATAAGGTGACACAAAACCCAAAGGAATTACTTCCGAAGACATCGTAACAATCTCACTCGATAGGCAAGTTGGGTTTATAGCTGACATCAGAGATTTACCCAAAGCAAATGTGAAATGTCTCACATAATTGTGGCTTTCCAAGGCTTTCATATTATCCATAATCTCATCTCTATCCATGCCAGAGATTGAACCTGAGACCTTCTCCATTCCAAGTACTGAGCCGCGAGCCCTCTCACCAAAATCTCCACAGGGCATGCACTTTGAGGGAACTATCGGGTACCAGGAAGTCCTCTTTCAATCTTCCTAGTTCCTGACATCTGGCTCTGAGGGATGGTTTGGCCTGGTCCGATTCTGGTCATTCAGAGATGAGAATTTTTCTCCATGTCTCATAAAGAAAAACTCCAGCTAGTTGGCCATAGGTTCCAGACTGGAAAAAAAGAAGAAGAAATACTTCACAGAACAGAGAATAGATGTGGTAAGGGCCAGTTCGATACCTTTAAAAAGATGTTAGACAAATTTGAGGGTGATAGGTTTGACTATTTGTTATTGTGGGTCAATGGAATCTCTATGACCAGGGGTGCCATACCTCCGATGACCGGAGGTCGAGGACAGAGAATGGCTGTCAACCTCATACCTGACTGGTGACCTTCTCAGAGTTATCTGGCAGGCTGTTTTTGAAAAAAAAATGGTAGACAAGGTGGATCTTGGCTGATCCATCAATTCTTATTCTCACATGCTGGAGAGATTGACATGGGTGGCCGTCTCCCTCAACATCTAAGGCCATCAGATCAGAAATATTTTATTATTCATGCAGTGACAGCAGCATCTACTAGCGTTTTATTGGGAAAGACTAGTAGTACCCCAGCAGGAGTTGCTAATAGCGAAAATAATGGAAAATGCAGAACTAGACAAATTGACTTTACTAATGAAAGGACAAATGGAAGAACTTCGCTGTGCCATGGACCCCATTCTACAACTGGATGAGAAATAAATATAAGGACCTGAATGTTGTAATTATATGATGGCAATATTGTAACTTTGTACTAGTAATCAGTTAAATGATGGGCCCTGGAAAATGTAGATAAGTAGAGTTATGTTTCAAGCAGAATGTATGATAGTTTTGAATTTTGTTCCCCCCTTTCCCCTATCCCTAATGGAAACTAATAAAGAAAATTATTTTAAAAAACCATGTAGGGCCATCCTGAGGAAAAGCGTGTTTTCTTTTCCTTCAGACAATCCCTCGCGTGTTGCTGTATGGTTTATCTCCTGACTGGGAGCATCGATACGCCCTATCTTGTATCATTCTCTGAAAGATTCTTGCTTGCACCAACAAAATCTTGTACAAATTATATGAATTGCCTTTTTTTGTATTTAATTTCTTTGGCTTCAGCTGGAGATGAGGGAAGGAGGTCAAGGTTATGATGAGGAGGAGGGTATGAAGTCAAGTTTTATAGAATCTTGCATAGGTTTGAGAAGGTGGATATATAGACATTTTCTTCCCTTTCTGAAAAAAACTAGAACTCACGGTTTCCCAGTGAAATTGGTAGGCAGAAGATTCAGGACAGACAAAAGAAAATACTTCTTTATGCCAAAAAAAAGCTTGCAGAACTCATTGCCACAAGATATAGCGATGACCAGGGCAGCCATCATTGCTGAAGCTCCCATGTGTGAGCTGGGAGTAGGCCCATCCGCTGTCTCTGGAGCTGTTCACATAAACTTTGTAAATACAGAGAATAATGTCTCCCTGTCTTTGTGCTTCTCTTTTAGAATAGTGTGTGAGATGGGTGAGGCCAAACTGAGCCAGCATGCCGGCTACGTGGACATCTGCGTGGCTGAGTGCAAGCCAGAATTCACAGCCAGATCATCTCAGCTGTATTACTTTACGGTAAGTCTATTCAACGAATTCTAGTATTTGTTTGGAATGGGTGTGCCATTTCTCAGGTTTCTTAACACCAATGCACACAAGACCCTTAGACAATTAATGTAGCATAGTGGTTAGAGAGCCAGATTAGGATCTTGAAGACTTAGATTCAAATCACCAAATTGCTTTGAAGCTCACCGGGTGACCTTGGGCCAGTCATACTGTCTTAGGCTTCCCTACCTTACAGGGCTGTTTTGAAGATAAATGGGCTATTCAGAGGTAGGCCAAGATAAAAATTAGATTGGTAAAGGTTGCCAGAAAGGTGGTTGAATGAAAATTCCAGCTTTTGCCTAAATTGAAGTTTGGGCTCAAATTTGGAAGTTCACGTTTGGGTAAAGATGTTTTTTTTAAAAAAAAAATAAGATTTCATTAGAACAAAAAGATAAAACTAACAAAATGTTAGAAAAAGAAAAATGATAAAAATAAAAAGAATATATAGAAAAGAGAAATATAAAGAAATATAAAGAGACTTCTGATTTTCTCCACGACAAATATAAGTAAAATCATAAACGTAACACTTACTCTTTAATTACAATAAAATAAATCTCTCCTTTTTTCTATCCAATTTCTACCCCCACCTTTAATCTTCAAATCCAAAAGTCCGTCAGTTCATTTTTTTTCCATTTCATACAAAAAGTTCATAGGGAGTTTCCAGGTAACAATAAATGTAGATGACGTCTTTTCTCTAATCAACAAGTAAGTTTAGTCATCTCTACAAATTCCATCATCTTCAATATGTTTGGGTAAAGATACAAACAAAACAAAAAGAAGGTTTGTGGGGGGGGGCGTCGGATTTTGGGTGGGAGGGTCTTTTTCTCTGCTTCGGATCCACAGAAAATATTTATGCAGATTGTCCTGTGGATGTTATTTATTCATTTAAAATATTTACATACCACTTTTCTGACAAGTACAGTGAGCAATGTCCAGATTTCTAGATCACACATGAACAAGATGTACCTCTTGCCAGGACTGGATGTCTGGTGTGGAGTCCAGACCATCACAAGTGAAAAAACTTTTCATGCAGGGGGTAATGCTGCTCTGACCTAAGCAATAGAATCTCCCCAAAAGCAACATTTCAAAGTGATGGTTGTTTTGGATTT
Source organism: Eublepharis macularius (assembly GCF_028583425.1). Classification (NCBI taxonomy): domain Eukaryota; kingdom Metazoa; phylum Chordata; class Lepidosauria; order Squamata; family Eublepharidae; genus Eublepharis; species Eublepharis macularius. The sequence continues at coordinate 6,996,892 of NC_072798.1, forward strand.
TCCGGGCTGTGTCGCCATGGTCTTGGCATTGCCGTGGTCTTGGCATGGCGATACAGCCCAGAAAATCCAAAACAACCACCGTTCTCTGGCCGTGAAAGCCTTCAACAATATTTCAAAGTGAACTTGAAAGTTCCTCCTTGGGAGAATTCCCAGGTAGTGTTGCGAACTCTGGATTTGGAAATTCCTGGAGATTTAGAGGTGGGGCCTGGAGAGGGTGGAGTTTAGGGGGTGAGGGACCTCAATGGGGTATAATGCCCTAGAGTCCACCCCCTAGAGCTGCTATCTTTTCTAAGGGAACTGATTTCTGTACTCTGGAGATCATTTATAATTCTGAGAGATCTCCAGGCTCCACTTGGAGCTTGGCAACCTGATTTCTAAGAAAGCAGCAAAAGATTTTTTAAATAAAACCAGTAAAAACCCCTCCAGGGGATTACACATACCCTAATGCAGAGTGATAAAGGACAAGTGGAAAAGGAGATTTGTGTTCATAGCCTTGCCCTAGTATTTCTCTCCTTTTCCTGCTGTAACTAGATGAACTTCTATTCATCTGCCCCCATTTCGGTGCTGGCGCCAAGCCTGTGGCTGGCTGCTCTCCCAGCTGCTGTTTGAAGCTCTCATTAGCAGTTAACGTTCTTCAAGTTTTTCTGCATGAACAGGAGGCAAGGCCCTGGCCACAATCTCTGGTAAATGCTGGGGTGGCTTGGGACCATTCTTGAAAGCGTGGTTTTTATTTTTGTTTTTTGAGATCTTCCTGAACGGAGAGTGCATGAAATCGGTTGCATGCTTACAAGATCTTCTCTGCTTCTTCTAAAAATCCACAAAAACCCATGTGCCTCTGGGCAACGGACACTTAAACAGAGCCAGTGGGGTGGAACAGCTGGAGTGCTGGACCTGGATCTGGGACACCCAGGGAAGATACAGGTTGAGCTTGGCTACTAGAACCTGGGCTGTTTTGACACGGCTTACCTTATTCCGCAAAATAGCGAAATCTCGCCCAAAATTTCGTGAGAAGACGCTGTTATTGCATATTCTCGTGCAATAACAGCGTCTTCTTGCAGGATAACAGCATCTTCTTGCGAGATTTCGCTATTTTGCAGAATAAGGTAAGCCGTGTGGAAACGGCCCTGCTCTCCTCTGAGCTTTGAAATTCCTCTCACTGTAGGGAGGATGGCTCCATATTTATCTTCCCTGCAGGTGCCACAACTTCATAGAGCGTTGTCTCTGGCCAGGTGTAATGCTTTGCCTTCGGCCAGTCTATATGGCAGATTTAACAGGATAGCCTACTCAGCTAGATGCTGTTTAGGTGAACAAAAATGTGTCGAGTCAATTACACATGTTCTTTTGCGTTGTCATTTGTACGCTGGTATACGTCAAACATATTTAAAATCTGTTTGAGCTAGTTTGATGGCTTGCTCTGACTCGCTCAAGATCTATAGACTGTTGAACGATTCCTTTTTTGATGTCACCGAGAAGGTGGCTAAGTTTCTCCATTCCGCTCTGAAGTTGCGTCAAAGGATATCCCAGAAATAAGTTACATTGTATTTATGCATTTGTAATGTAGTATCCTTTTAATTTTTGTTTCTCTTTTTGTAAGTGGATAACCTGAATTGCTGATATATGCCAATAAAGGCTAACTTAGAATCATAGAGTTGGAAGGTGCCATAGAGACCATCTAGTCCAACCCCCTGCCCAATGCAGGATGAGCCTAAAGCATCTCTGACAAGTATTCATCCAGACTCTTCTTGAAAACTGCCAGTGAGGGGGAGCTCACCACCTCCCTAGGCAGCTGATTCCACTTTTGAACTACTCTGACCATGAAAATATTCTTCCTAATATCTAGCTGGTACCTTTGTGCATGTAATTTAAGCCCATTGTTTCGGTTCCTGCCCTCTGCTGCCAGCTGGAACAGCTCCCTGCCCTCCTCCAAATGACAGCCTTTCAAATACTTGAAGAGAGCAATCATGTCCCCCCTCAACCTCCTCTTCTCCAAACTAAACATTCCCAAGGCCCTCAGCCTTGCCTCGTAGGGCTCAGTCTCCAGACCCCTGATCATCCTCGTCGCTCTCCTCTGCACCCTCTCGATTTTGTCCACATCCTTTTTGAACTTGAGCTGGAGTGCTGGACCCGGATCTTGAACTTGAACTTGAGCTGGAGTGCTGGACCCAGATCTGGGACACCCAAGGAACATACAGGTTGAGCAGTGTCCTGGGTAGGGTTGCCATGTGCCTACTGGAGGCAGGACATCTCCTGCCCCCATCATCCCTTCTCCACTGGCACCTCAGCAGCTGGCAGGAGAAAGAAAGAAAAAGGCCATCAGCAACAGCATGATGTCACTTCCAGGAAAACCTGGAAGTGATGCCATGCCTTTCTAGGAATCACTGGAAACTGTAGAAAAACCATAGTGTCAGGCTTCAGCGCTGGGGTTGTCAGAGCCTGAGGAGGGCTCTCCATCCAGGTTGGCCTATATGTTGAGCCCAGCCACAGAAACAGGGGAAGGAGGGGGGTTACAGCACCCTCGCACCCTCTCTCCCTCCACTGGGCTGGCTTGGTTCGCCTCTGTCCTTCTCTCTGCCTGGTCTTAAAATCGTAGAATCATAGCGCTGGAAAGGACCTCCAGGGTCATCTAGTCCAACCCCCTGCACAATGCAGGAAATTCACAACTACCCCCCCCCCATCGGAAGCCATGACTTATATGCCCTGAGGTTTTTGTTTCTCTGCTTACCGGTTAGTTAATGTTTCCTAGCATATGTGCCACGCCCTGCAAGTCTTCAGTGTTCCCTTCTCCAGTTATAGACTTTGAATTTTTGTCTCTCCCCCATAGAATTTAGTTTAAAGCCCTCCTTATTAAGTTTGCAAGGCTCTTGCCAAACACATTTTTTCCTACCCTCGTGAGGGGCAAACCATCTCTCGCTAGAAGAGCTTCATCTTGAAAATGTAAGCCATGGTCCCAAAAACCAAATCACTCCTGATGACACAGTCTACGTAGCCAGTCATTTATTTGCAGCATTCTTCTTTCCCTTCCTAAACCACAGCCTATGACAGGAAGAACTGAAGCTCCCGGGTCCTTAACCTTTTTACCCAGAGCCACATAGTCTCTTTTAATGCGTTCTGGACTGTGCCGGGCAGTATCCTTTCTTCCCACATGCACCAGGAGGCAAGGATAATAATCTGTGGGTTTGATAAGTCTTCCTACCCTTTCTGTCACATCCTGGATGTGTGCACCTGGTAGACAGCTCACCTCTCGAGACGACACGTCTGGTCGGCACTACCCTCTACTCCTCTCAGTAGGGAGTCCTCAATTACCAGCACACGCCTTCTCCTGTGTTGAGGAATGGAAGCTCGAGTCTTCTCATCTGCAGGGGCCTGAGAAATCTCTTTCAAGGTTTGAGAAGTCTGGGGGACTAGCTCTTGATCCAGTGGTCCAGAATCAATATTTATGGGTACCTTCTGGAACCAATTGCTTGGCATCAGAGGCTCAGAATGTGTCCGGATTATCCTGCTCCTGTGGGTTACTTTCTTCCATGTGCCCACCTCTTGTGTTGGGTGCTCCTCCAAATCCTGAGATACTTTCCCCTCCTCCTCATGTTGCCCTCTGAAAAGTGCTTCATGCGTTCTGTCCGTGTATTCTTCACCTTCCCTTATTAAATTGAGTGTGGACAAGCGTGCCTCAAGTCCCTGTATCTTTTCCTCCAGTAGGGCTACCAACTTACACTTGCTGCAGGTGTCGTTGGTGTTACTCACTCACTGCAAGGGACTTGCTCTCTTTCTCTCTCTCGCTCCTGCTCTCACTTACTTCGAGCTACTCCTCACCGGGCCTCCCCTCTGAGCCTGCCCTTATAAGGCCTTTCTGGAGGGGAATTCCCATCCCTCCCCCAGGCTGTGCCCTGCCTGGGCCTGACCAGCCCCTTCCCGGGTGACTGCCAGCGTTGCTGGCCTATCTGGTCATATAGATCCAGAGGAGTTAGCCGTGTTAGTCTGTAGTAGCAAAAATAGAAAAGAGTCCAGTAGCACCTTTAAGACTAATCAACTTTACTGTAGCATAAGCTTTCGAGAATCACAGTTCTGCATCTGACGAAGAGAGCTGTGATTCTTGAAAGCTTATGCTACAGTAAAGTTGGTTAGTCTTAAAGGTGCTACTGGACTCTTTTCTATTTTGGCCTATCTGCAGTTCCTTTGAGGCTTCTTCCTCCGTCTGCCCTTCCCTGCCCCTCTAGTGACACCCTGCAGGGCAGGGCTGGCCAGTTCCCACCAGCCTGTGAGGCCTTGCCACCATGTTGGCATTCCAGTGGCCACCCCACCTTCTTCAGCTGCTCCTGCAGCCTCGGTGGCATTCCTCTGGCCTCCTGCAAACCGCACCACTGCTCCTGTGGCCTCGCTAGTGCACCCAGCTCCTTGGTGGCGCGAGGATGTGAGTCCAGGGGGCTGGGACGTCCTCCCCGGACACATAGAGTTTCCAGCAGTTCCTAGAGAGGAGTAACATTAGTTCTGTGATTTTGTTGATGTGTGTCTGTGTAGACTTGCTGGTTTTAAATTTCGATTTATAGTTTTTAGGCTGTCCCGACATTCCCTTGCCATTTGGAATGGTCTCATATTTTAGCACAAATGTATCTTGGGGATACTTAAGTTTGCCATTGCAATATGGTATCAGGATCAAGTCCCTTGGATGAATCTCTCTGTCCTTGCAGTTTTTTTTTGCTTTAGCCTTATCTGTTGCTCACTGGGCAGCTACAACAGGAACTAGTCTTTAACCTGCCTCCGGGGAGGGGCTGTGGCTCAGTGGAAGAGCCTTTGCTTTGTACCCAGAAGGTCCCAGGTTCAATCCCTGAAATCTCCAGTTAAAAATTCCAAGTTTTGTATGATATGAAATACCTTCGCCCGAGACCCTGGAGTGCTGCTGCCAGGATGAGCAGACAATAGTGACCTTGATGGACCAAAGATTTGATTCAGTATAAGGTAATTTCTTGGGTCTTCATGTTACGATTATCTAGAAAGCGTCTTTGGCAATGCAGCGAGGTTTTACATAAGAAGTCTGAGTCCTTCAGATTCCTGGTTGACCATCATCATCATCATCATCATCATCGCTACCACTACTACTCCCACTCCCACTCCCACTACTACTGCTATTATTATTATCATTATCATTATCATCATCGCTACCACCACCACCACCACCACCACCACGATGACTACTACTCCTATTATTATTATTGTTATTTGGTTTTATCTTGCCCTCCCTGCAAGCGGGAGGATGTGTAGCCAGTTTGGTATAATGGTTAAGAGCGCGGGACTCTAATCTAGAGAGCCGGGTTTAATTCCCCACTCCTCCAACTGAAGCCAGCTGGGTAACCTTAGGTCTGTCACAGCTCTTTCAGAGCTCTCTCAGCCCCACCCACCTCACAGGGTGTTTTGTTGTGGGGATAATAAAGACATACTTTGTAAACCGCTCTGAGTGGGCTTTAAGTTGTCCTGAAGGGCGGTATATAAATCAAAAGTTATTATTTATTATTATTATCTGATGTCTCCATTGCTGTTGGCCCACCTGGTTTCCCCATCACAGGGAGCTGAAATGACCATCACTCAACTGCTACCTGGCGTGGCTCTTTACTAGGATTCCTGGGATATTATCTTGCAACATCTGCTGGAATTGCTTGAGGCCATTCTTGGGACCAGCTCTGGCCCACAGGGCGTAGCAGAATGCCCCTCCTAGATTGCATAAAAGAAGAACTCTGACCTCTCCCCAAATGTTTTTGGTACTCGCTGGGCAAGTAAATGAGCCACTCAATAACAAGAATTTTTTTTTTAAAAAATGGCAATAATCATTTCAGATGCTTGGCAGCACAACCTGCTCATTGTTCCTGTTCATTCATAGGAGAGTTTAAACTTTTTATACCATCCTTTTTAAAAATGGAAAAGAGTATGGGGAGGGAGGAAGAAAAAATGCGCCCTTCATTTAAATGCAGATGGTGGATTTTCGCTTGGGACCAGAACGGAAAGTTTTTCTATTAAAATGCTAATGAAAGAAGAAACGGCAACTTTAGATTTCTTCCAGGAAGAGGAATGATCTCTCACCATGGCTTGGTATCAGGGTGATATGTGACATTCTGAATCTGATGGTTTTATCTTGATTTTTTTTTTAAGGGTAATGTGGATGGAGAGAACGGTTACATTTATTTTTCTGCAGTCGCTGAAAAGAAGACATCTTTCTACTTGTCAGTATATATGTTTTGGAGGAATAGGAGGGTCCTAGGCTAAACTAGAGCTTAGTGCAAACTCCATTTTGAATGCTTGAGAAGGTTTGAATGCCTAGTGGTTAGAGTGTCAGACTAGGATTTTGGAGACAGGTTTGAACCCCCCCCCCCTTTGCCACAGAGCTTGCTGGGTGACCTTGGGCCAGTTGCTTACTCTCCGCCTAACCTACCTCACAGGGTTTTTTGTGTGGATAAAGTGGAGGAGAAGAGAATACTGTAAGCCACTTCGGGTGCCCATTGGGGAGGAAAGTGGGGTATAACTACCCCAAGTACAGCAACATGTTCCCAAAACACAATCTATGGGCGAGAAAAAACTGAAGCCAATGCAGCAAAAGCCAGTCTACTGCTTCCTGTTTTCACTCTGTCATCTTGTGAGTAAAGGAGAGGGAAGGAAGGAAGGAAATAGGTTAAGAAGAAAATATTAGAAAGTGAACAGAAGGAAGGAAGGAAGGGAAGATTAGAAATGCAAGGAAGGAAGGAAGGAGAAAGTAGGTTAAGAAAAAAAGATTAGAAAGGGAACAGGAGGGAGGGAGGGAGGAAGGAAGGAGAGAGAAAATAGGTTAAGAAGAAAATATTAATGGTTTAACGGCTAGAGCGTCAGTCTAAGACCTGGGAAACCCAGGTTCGAATCTCTGCTCTGCCTGGAAGCATGCTGGGTGACCTTGGACCAATCACACACTCTCTGCTTAATCTACCTCACAGGGTTGTTGTGAGGATAAAATGAAGGAAGAGGAAAGGCTGCAAGCCACTCTGGGTCTCCCTGCTGGGGAAAAATAAAGCACGTAAACTAAATAAATAAGTACATGATTCCATTTAAGTCCTGTGGCTCACTGTAATTGGTATGTTTTTCAGACGCTGACCCTTTCGGACCTAAATCCCAAGAGAGGGCCTGTCTCGGGCGGCACTCAAGTCACAATCAGTGGCAAAAACCTGCAAGCCGGCAGCAACGTCTCCGTGTGGTTGGGAGGGCAGCCTTGCCTTTCCCCCAGGTACAGTTCACTGGAGATATTTTCTCTTTCAAGGCGTAGGAAAGGGTGGCTAGATTGCGGTTGCGGTAATGGCTGCCGCTCCCTCCCTATTCTCGGAGAGGCATCTTGAAAATATCAAGTTTGTCTTGTGATGTTTGTTTGCCTAGAGTATCTTACTCTGTTCATTTGTGGGGATATTCCATTTGCAAATAAAGACATAATCAAAAGCAGACGGGAGGGAGAACTCTCAAGAAGCGGCCTCACTTAGCCCGAGAAAGGTTATTGCCCTAAATGAAGCCATTCCAAAAAGAGACTATGGGTCGCCCTATGCATTACTCCTTTTACGAGTTCTCCACGGAGCCAACCTGCTCTCTGTGCTGACACATCTCATCTTGGAGATTGGATTTTAATAAAAAAAACAAGAGTATAAATGGGCTCAGAAAACTGCTGGGGGGGAGAGAGCTCCTTCCCGCCTTCCAAACATGTTTCTCTCATGCAAAACAGTTCAGGGAAGGAAGTTTTCTTCTTTCTACTGCCGCACGTGCACACAATACCTCCACGTGGAGCAGCAGAAATGAGGAAATATCTCCCCTCTGCACTGTTTTTGCACAGGGGAAAGAGCTTGGGTGAAAGGCAGGGGCATTCCCTCCCCCAGCTGTAGCTTTCCGAGCCGATCACATGCTCGTTTTTTCATAGAAGCCAATCCGCGAAGCAATGTGTGTCTGCGCTGAGCACAGGTCCGCTCCATGGAGAACTCGTAAAAGAAGTAATGTGTAGAGCCTATGCTTCAGAACTTGAAAAGAAATCACATACACAAATGTAAAGGGATCCACTGCAGAACAATCCCGTTGGCTTGTCTGTTACAGATAGTTGCACATTAAGATGTGACATGGAAAAGAGGGGAAAGAGAAGTAGGGGACTTCAGTAGGTATTGCCGGGTGTCGCATCCCGTTTTACATCTTCCTAAGCCACCAACCTAACATTGTAGCACACTTTTAGAGTCAAGGCCAAATTAAGGTCTATAATCAGATTCTTTAATGTGTATTTTAATGTACTTTAATGCAGGACTCATTTAGAGGGGGACCGTGCAGGAACGCAGTTCCGGCAGTTCCCCAAAGAGGTCACATGTCAGGTGGCCCCGCCCACCTGACTCTCGGCCATTTGGGGCCCGTTTCAGCCTGGATTGGGGCCAAAATGGCCCAGATCGGGCCTCTGACGGGTGGTGGATCACTCTCCCACTCAGCAGCAGCCTGATCCTGATCATTTTGGGCACCTTTTCAACCCTTTTGCCATTTTGGGCCCAATTTCGGCCCTGAATGGCCAGGATTGGGTCCAAAACAGCCAGGATAGGTGATGTCAGGGGGTGTGGCACATGCAAATCGGTCATGCTAATGACACACTTCTGGTGATGACAAGGGGTGTGGCATATGCTAATGAGTTATGCTAATGAGTTATGCTAATGAGTTCCACCAGCTCTTTTTCTACGAAAAGACTCCTGCTTTAATGGTTTTAAAAGGACCATTGTTCGAGGTGGAGAGTATGAGAGGAAGAAACTCAGCAAGGTACTGATCCATTTCAGGACCCAAAGTCAAAGTGGGTGCAGGTGTTGGTTGCCCCACTGGCAACTCTTCCCTCGTTGAAGTCTCTGCTGGCTTCTGTGGGTGACTCTATAGGCAGGCAGCCCAACAGCTAAGTGTAGAAAAATTAGCAGAGATTATGCAGAATTGTGCATTGGAAGTAATGAGAGTTGACACAGACTCCAGTGTAGCTCTGTAAGATTACTAAGAGGATAAAAATTAGAGTTACTTTGGAAGAAAATAATAAATTGCTAATAGACTACATCTTGCTAGATAAGACTAGATAGACATGATACACAAGAGAGTGAGAGAGTGAAAGAGAAAGAGTGAACAAAGAGCAATAAAACTTCAGTATATAGCACCTCTTAATTGCCCCCCCCCTTAACAAGTTGCCCAATAGGAAATCCTAGTTCTACCTCATTATTCATAGAGACTCGCCTTTCTATGGCGGGAATCTTTACTCGAAGCCCTAATGGTTACATGCAAAGGAAGTTTTCCAATTAAGTAAGTAACACAAACAATTTAACTCTTTCGTGACTGAAACGGAAACGCTTCAATCCCAACACTAAGCACGTGTGCTGAGAAATGCTTCAGGTAGAGCCATTCACTGCCTAGGAACACATCCTTGCTTCTTCCTTGCTGTTCAGCTTCTGCATGTGGCGGCCAGTTAAAGGGGTGAAGAGTCCACATGTAGGTGGTCATAGTACTGGGATGTCAGGCCTGCTTCTGGAGGGAACTGATTACGCCACGGTGTTCTAGATTCTGCCGTGCTGTCTCTTGCTGCAGGGTATTTTGAGATCCGAAACACCAACCTTTGAATCTTCAGGTATGGTTTTCTGTGTTTCGCTTGGAGAAATCGTCCACGCTCCCATTTGTTTCCAGCAGATAAAACCATTGCTGAAACTATGGACTTAACCACTGTTATTTGACGTCAGGGGTCATTTTGTAGAAAAAGAGCTGGAGGAACTCATTAGAATAGCTCATTAGCACACCTCATTAGCATATGCCCCGCCCCTTGCCATCACCAGAAGGGTGTCATTAGCATAACTGATTTGCATATGCCACACCCCCTGACATCGCCTATTCTGGCTGTTTTGGACCCAATCCTGGCCATTCAGCGCCAAAATTGGGCCCAAAATGGCAAAAAGGGGCTGAAAATGGCCGAAAAGGGGCCCAAAATGGTCAGGATCGGGCTGCTGCTGAGTGGGAGAGTGATCCACCACCCGTCAGAGGCCCAATCTGGGCTGTTTCAGCCCCAATCCAGGCTGAAATGGGCCCAAAATGGCCAAGAGTCAGGTGGGCGGGGCCACCTGACATGTGACCTCTTTGGGGAACTGCTGGAACTGCATTCCTGCACGTTCTCCCTCGAAATGAGCCCTGTTTGATGCAATAGCAAAATGGAAAAGAGTCCAGTAGCACCTTTAAGACTAACCAACTTTACTGTAGCGTAAGCTTTTGAGAATCACAGTTCTCTTCATCAGAGAACTGCATGTTACAGATGCATGCATGCCTTTGATGAAGAGAACTGTGATTCTCGAAAGCTTACGCTACAGTAAAGTTGGTTAGTCTTAAAGGTGCTACTGGACTCTTTTCGATTTTGCTACTACAGACTAACACGGCTAATTCTGCTGGATCTAATAGCAAAATGGAATTCAAGGCTGGTGGATGTAGTGACGGCCATATGCAAAGATGGCTTTCAAAGGGGATTCGATGGATTCATGGAGGGGAAGTCCATCGCTAGCTATTAGCCATGGTGGCTAAAGGGAACCTGTACATCCCGATACAGGAAAGCTCTACACACCAGTGCCAAGAGGCAACTTCAGGGGAAGAAGGCCTTGACTTCCTTATCCTGTTGTTGGCTCTCCAGCGCAACTAGTTGGCTACAGTGTAAGTCAGAATGCTGAACTAGACAGACTTTATTTTATTTGTTTCGATTTCTCTTCCGCCCTCCCCACATTGGCAGGCTGAGGGCGGATTACATTCGGACTTCTGGTCTGATCCAGCAAGGTTCTTCTGCTGTTCTAACGCCTTGCTTGTGCTATGGTCGCTTGGCTGGTTTCATCTTACTTCTGGTCTCCGACAGGAGGACTGTCGATTACATTGTCTGCAACACCACGGCCTCCAGTGGGGGCTTGATGAAAGTGGAAGTGACGGTGAAAGTGGACAAGGCAAGGATACATAAGGAGTTGGCCAAGGTGCCCAAGGAGCTCGAGTTCGAATATGTGGAAGATCCAACCATTGTGAGGATAGAGCCAGAGTGGAGCATTGTCAGGTAAGGATGACCTCTGGAAGGCGATGTGTCTGGAAGGGGAAATCACGTGGCCAAGTTCATCCCACGTAATCTTAGGACGGGGTATGTATATTATGGGGGTGATGTTGGGTTCCTTGACTAATGTCCTATTTGCACTAGCTGAGGAGCAAATCATGGTGATCCATTAAGGTTTTCTTTTAGGTGAATGAGGGTAAATGAAATAGTGCATATCCAAGATATTGGAGGGGAGGTCTAACTAAACAAAACAATAGTTGTAGCAGTATAAAAGAGCAAGAGTCCAGTAGCACTTGTAAGACTAACAAAATTTGTGCTAGGGTATGAGCTTTCGTGAGTCACAGCTCACTTCTTCAGATACAGCAAGAATGTGAGTCCATCTATCTTTATATCTTGGAGTAGAGATGGGCATGAACAGCAATACGAACAAAAAAGCCACAAACAGCTCAATCTGCTGTTCGCGAACAAGCTGTTTGTGAGGCCCCATTCTAAACGAACAGGTGGTCGTTGCAAGCCTCGTTTGTTGCTGTTTGTCAAGCCAGACAGTCTGGCACCTGCAATCAATTCCCTTGGCAACTTAGGCAGGGATTGTCTGAACTCTGAACTCCTGCTGTTGCCCTGGAAACCCCGCACTAAGCCCAATTTAGCTTGATAGGCAGGTCTTCCTTTCAAGTGCGGAGCTCCAAATTTGTTACAAGGGAACAAAGACCAAGGGCGAGGTGGGCTCCCAGCTTTGGTTTTCCAGACAGTGGAGAGGGAGAGACAGCTGCTGTTGGCATTTTGATAGAGAGAGTGCATTGGAGCTTGAATTTTCTTTGTGTGTGTGGTGGGATAGGGATCTTCCCCTTCAAGTTCCAAGGCTGCTGCCAGGCTCTGGGCCAAGCTATTATTTATTATTGGTACCTTTCCTGCTGCCTGCTCAGGTCAGGTTTCTGGGAGTGGTGCAGCAGGGATCTTGACCAAACTTGGATGATGGCTGGAGGAGAGCCTGCTGGCCCCCATGAACAGCCAACCACGAACAAGTGTTTGTGAGTCCCTGTTCATGGATGGCAATGAACAATGAACAATGAACATCATATTCAGGTTTTTTTTTCTGTCCGTGCCCATCTCTATCTTGGAGAGCAGCATGATTTTAGATGCCGAACGACAATAGCGGGTGAATGACAATAGCAGGTGTGATTGAATAGGGTGGGGTATGCACCATTCACCGGCTATTGTCATGCTCTTTTCTACTGTTACAGATAGACTAACGTAGCTATTCATCTTGATCTAAAACAATAGCTGGTTTAGGTTATTTACAATATTTAAGCTATGTAAATCACTTAGTATGGGGAAGCTGTATTCACACATGCTAGCATTTTTGAGTTGAATCTAATCATGAGATATCACCATCTCTGAGACCCCTGTACATATTACTGTTGGATGATATTACAGGCACAAATATTGCACGGCTGTACTATAAACAGCAATTCTTAATGGGAAGAAGTGCAATGATACTCAATTGGAATTACTGTGGAACGCCTCTCTTTATAAAAATAACAACTGCAACTGGGAAATCTCCGAACGTCAGATAAGCAAAATGGGTTTTACTAGGAGAGATAAAAGGAACAAAATTTAGAGTGGATATGGTTGGAGGGTGGGGTTCTGGAGTGTGGTAGAGGCCTACAAAAGTTAAATCCCAGTATTCGGATTTAGGATGTTATAAAACCACTGAAAGCAATTGGCTTAGATCGGACCAACTCTGCATAGGATTGCACTGTTAGTGTTCCTGAAAAATATTAAAGGAGTCCCTAAACCGCTCAGGCTCCAGAACTGATACTTCATTGCTTCCTGCCATAGCTCTTTATTTCAGGGCATGGTGTACTTAAAAAACATTATTCCACATAGCATGCATTTGCCAGAAAATCATTGCTTGTATTTAGTTAATGGTTGCTATTGGCTAAAGAGTGCAGCCTTATTCTGCGTCATCTCGGTCTCTGTCACTCAACAGTTTTCAAACTGTGTTCCAGGGTTCCTTGGTAACCTACCAGAAGGTCCTCATAACATTTGTCCCTCATCATTACCAATCTTCTTGAGCAAAGTACATCCACAGCAGAGTGTTGGCTGCATCTCCAATGTCTGACAGCTCTATTAGTCTAACAAAATGACCTGTGAATCATTTACTCTGCCCATAAGCCCCCTACCAGACCTGAGGAACGGTGTGCCTCAGTGGTAGGTCCCTGGTTTGATCCACAGCATCTGTGGTTAGAAGGACCAGGTTGTAGGCGATGTGAAAGTCCTCAGCTTAAGACCTGAGAAAGCAGATGCCGGAGCAGACAATACTGACCTTGAAGGTTCAGAGGTCTAATGCAATGTAAGGCAGATTCCTGTATGACCAGATGAGGAAGAGGAGCCTTAGTTTTCCACTGGAAATTAAGCCAATGGGATGGCGGGGTGGCAGGTTTCAAAGAATCTACAGAAAGAAAAAAACCCTGCCACTCACTGGACTTGGTCTAACCTTGTTCCATTCAGTTCCACCCTGTCTATTCTTGTACTTTTCTGACACATCCATGCTAGTAGAACAGGGAAGAAGACTGGCTCCCAGTGGGTGTCACTGGTGCAGGCTAGAGAATGTATTAAGCTTGCTTGTGTGCTTGTGCTTTTTATGGGCTCTCCTTCTTTGAAGGTTTTTAAGCAGAGGCTAGATGGCCGTCTGACAGCAATGCTGAGTCTGTGAACCTGGGCAGATCATGAGAGGGAGGGCAGGACGGGGTACATCAGTGCTTGGTTCTCGTGGCCCCTTCTTACACGCCCAGGATAATGCCAATCGCCACATTGGGGTCAGGAAGCAATTTTCCCCAAGCCTGTAGGTGTTTTGTCATCTTCTGGGCATGGAGCAGGGGTCACTGGGTGTGTTTGGAGGCGGTGTTGTGAATTCCCTGCATTGTACAGGGGGTTGGACTAGATGCCTTCCAACCCTATGATTCTATGATTTCCTTTCTTGCCTTTGTGAAGTTTGTCTGAGTCCCTTTGGCCTAATCCAATTATATGTATAGTTGTTTAACCTCCCCATCCTGTCTACGTTTTGTACACAAACAAACTTTTGCTTTTATTTGGAATAAGTCGGAGCTACTTTTTTTAAACTCCATGCCGCCCTGTGCACATTTATTGAATCCATTTTTATCGTCTTCCCAAGAGCTCAGGGCAGCTTGTATCAATTTCCCCTCCTCTGTTTTATCCTCAAAGCAGTGATCTATGGTGAGTTAGCCTAGGAGGGGGTGTCTGGCCCATAGCCACCCGGTGAGCTTCCATGGCAGAGTAGAGACTTGATTTTGGCTCACCCAGAGATGACTCTAAGCACTATGCAATACTGCCTCTCACTGGAAACCCTTCAGCACGGCTACTTCAAGAAAGCAATGAAAGGGTTAACTCTGAAGCTGGTGGTTTTTCTTCACTGGAGTGAGCAAATGTCCGCTGTCCAGGGTCCTGAATGACCCAAGAAGTAGGCTGTGACATACATTTGTTTAAATAATTGCATGGCTGGAGGCAGCAGAGAATTTTTCTGCCCCTGAATTTTGAAGGTTCTCAGTTCCTTTGACCCAACATCCTTATAGAGGGCAAACCCCTCCCCTAGGTCACGGGGAGGGGGGGCGCTTCATGGCACTGGGACCGTCAGTCACAGAGAAAGCACAAGCACTATAGTTTCTTTACTTACTTTACTTTATTTGGGATTTAGCCCGCCCTCTCCACAAGAGGGCTCAGGATGGGGTACAACTTTCATAAAATACATTATATAAATACAATTAAAATCATCTCATAAAATCATCACTCGGACGGTCTATTGCACGTTCCTGCCCTCAAATACAAAGCGGGAGACACCTGGACGGACGGGATGTCATTGGATAGGAGAAGGCGATGGGAGACTCAATGATGGTCCTAATACTGGCCTCAACCATATGCCTGGCAGAAGATTTCCATCTGTCTGTCTTCAGACAGAGAGTTCCACCAGGTTGGGGCCAGGACCGAAAAAGCCCTGGCCCTGGTTGAGGCCAAACGAGCCTCCCTGGGGCCAGAGATCACCAGCAAGTTCTTATCTGCTGAACTGAGTGCTCTCCGGGGTACATTTCAGTTTCTTAATGGCTTGAGAGGCTGAGCTAGGAGAGATGGAAAAGCACAAGTCTCCGTTTTCCACAGCAGTTGCAAGCATGCAAAGGCCCTTTTATTGCTGCAGGTAAGCCTGGATATGTATGGTCAAGTTTTCTGCGATCGGACCCTTTCTTGTATTCCTGCCAGCAAGGTTTGGGAAAGAGGGAAATGAGATGACAAAGGGCTCGTGATAGAAAGCTGGCGGAGGGCTCCCCCATGGTATATCATTATGAGCTTTCTTGGAGTAATCTCAGGAAAACCATAAGCTTTTACCAAGAGCCCACGGAGAAAGCTTGCAAAAGCCCAAACCAGCTATGAAGACCGCCAGGGGGGATCTTTCCCATCCCTGGTTCTGCCAAATGTTGGTCTTCAGTTCTCCATGAAAGCAGAGATTCCCCTTTTCCATCTCTGCAGGCAAAAGTGTGTTATTTCAGCCAGGGCTTTTTTTTCTGGGAAAAGAGGTGGTGGAACTCAGTGGTGGAACTCAGGACCACACAATGACATCACTTTGGGTTAGCTGGAACAAGGGGGGAGTTTTTTAAAGTTTAAATCACCCTTGGTGAAAATGGTCACATGGCCGGTGGCCCCACCCCCCTGATCTCCAGACAGAGGGGAGTTTAGATTGCCCTCCGTGCCGCTCATCTGTGACTGGAGATCAGGGGGTGGGGCCACCAGCCA
This sequence comes from Eublepharis macularius, assembly GCF_028583425.1. Taxonomy (NCBI): domain Eukaryota; kingdom Metazoa; phylum Chordata; class Lepidosauria; order Squamata; family Eublepharidae; genus Eublepharis; species Eublepharis macularius. Next base: position 7,012,754 of record NC_072798.1, read on the forward strand.
TGTGACCATTTTCAAGAGGTGCCGGAACTCCGTTCCACTGCCGGAGTGCATTAAGGCTTGCTATTTCCAGCCCAATCCCTGAGATGTGAAAAATAAAGTCAAGGGGTCCATTTTAACATCCTTTCTTCTCCTTTCCACAACGGACTGAGATTTATTTGAGAAAATCCTTGGGCTTGCATCCTAACGTAAATTCCCCAGATGTTTAAATTCTGCCTTCGGTTTCCCTGCTTGTGAAATATGTCATCGTCCTCCTGGCTTAACCGAGCTGTGGATGCTTATACTCATGGCATCTTTAAAAGCACCGTGAAGGGTAGGTTATATTACCTTTCTGTCCGGTGCAAGGAATTATTTTATCACTGTGCCGGGAAGGGTTTTGCATTGGGCATTGATAAAAATGCTTGGTCCAGACAGAGCTCCGATTCGATATGACCCCCAGTCTCTTGAACGTATGCAAATTGAACTGAGCCTGGCCCAGTGGAGAGAGAAATTGGCCATTAAACATTCCAGTATTCCTTGCAGGAGATTTTTTTTTAAAAAAAGGAATAGGAACCTTGCCTCCTCTCCATACATCGTTGGTTCTGAACTCCGCTGTGAAACCCAAGTAATTGGAGGGCCCGAGGGGTTCAAGACATGGCTGGGAGATTCTCCTGGTGCTGTCTTCTCTCCAGCCTGTTCTCCTTCCGCGGGTGATTTTGCAAATCAGTTAGTGACTATAATGATTGCAAGACCATGTAAAAGATTAAAATTCCTTAAAGAAAAGACTATTTGGAAGTCAGAAAATGAAATGGCTGGACTGGCCATGGGAGAGGGGAGGAACATGGGAAAGAAATGATTTTGTTTGCTCTGGTGCTTCTGTTTTTTGACTTAAAGAGTGCAATTGAAGGGGTAGAACTCTGTTTATGCCTTGACCTGGATAGCCCAGGCGGGCCTGATCTCATCAGATCTCAGAAGCTAAGCAGGGTTGGCCTTGGTTGGTAATTGGAGGGGCGACTTCCAATGAAGACCAGGGTTGCAGAGGCTGTCAATGGCAAACCACCTCTGTTAGTTGGTTGTTGTGGGTTTTCCGGGCTGTATTGCCGTGGTCTTGGCATTGTAGTTCCTGATGTTTCGCCAGCAGCTGTGGCTGGCATCTTCAGAGGTGTAGCACCAAAAGACACAGATCTCTCAGTGTCACCTCTGAAGATGCCAGTCGCAGCTGCTGGCAAAACGTCAGGAACTACAATGCTAAGACCACGGCTATACAGCCCGGAAAATCCACAACAACCAATGTTTGTGTTTAGTTAGAGACAGCTAGTTAGCATAAGGCCAGTTAAATGTCGAGTTGTTCTTCCCACCAGGGTAAAGAGGAGTTACATGCTTAATGAACAGATCTAGGATTGATTATTGGCTGACCAGGTTTATTGGGGAGCAATTGACATCCTTTCCTTTGCTCAGGACGCCATTGCTCTCCAGTTAGTTAGACCGTTATCTCCAGGACCTAAGAACTAAGTTAGCTCTTCTTTATTTTATCTCCAATGTAATCTATATAGTTCTCAGTTCCTTTGACCCAACATCCTTATAGAGGGCAAGCCCCTCCCCTAGGTCACGGGGGGAGGGGCGCATCTTCATGGCAGTAGGACCGTCAGTCACAGAGAAAGCACAAGCACTATAGACTCATGGCAATCCAGTTAAGTCCACTACACCCTTTGCATTCTGTTTTTTACCAGCTGCAGGACCCAGCCCACCCTGGAACATCTTTTCCACCCAATTCCCACTGAACCCACAGTCTGGTAAGGGGTTCTGGGGAAGATGGTTGTTGTGGGTTTTCTGGGCTGTGTTGCCGAGGTCTTGGCATTGTAGTTCCTGACGTCCAGAGAGATCTCTGTCTTTTGGTGCTACATCTCTGAAGATGCCAGCCACAGCTGCTGGCGAAACGTCAGGAACTACAATGCCAAGACCACGGCAATACAGCCTGGAAAACCCACAACAACCATCGTTCTCTGGCCGTGAAAGCCTTTGACAATACACCTCTGTTAGTCTTTTGCCATGAATACCCCAACAGGGGTTGTCATAAGTCAACTCTGACTTGAGAGCAGTCTCCACCAACTCTATTTATACTACAAACATTCTGCTTTTGGTAGGTTTTTGTTTGTGCTCCTGTTCCATAAACAAGCATATTCTGCACTCTTGTGAGAGCACAAATATTATGCCCCAAGCCACTTTAGTTCTCCAGACAGTTCAGCCCCTAATGCAGTGTAACTGAGAGCCAAACACATGCCTGCAAGGTTTACTGTTTCTAGTGGATTAAACTACAGAACCTATGATGCAGAGTGACTGCAAGATTATTATTTTTTTGCCATCAAGTTGCAGCTGACTTATGGTAACCCCATAGGGTTTTCAAGGCAAGAGACATTCAGAAGTGGTTTGCCAGTGCTTGCCTCTGCGTAGACTTACTTGGTAGTCTCCAATCCAAGTGCTAACTAAGGCTCACCCTGCTTAGCTTCCGAGATCTAACAAGATTGCGCTTGCCTGGTCTATCCAGGTCAGTTCACCAGAAAAAAAAAACTCTGCTGCATAAACTTCCAAGGCCTTTAGCTGGACAAAAAGAATCATGTGAAATGACTTGGCACGAAGCTGAAACCAACCAGATTTCAAATTGGCAGCTGCCTTTTCTTGGGAAATCCATTGCTCCGATTTGGGAAAACAAACCAAAAAATGGAATCCTTCAAGCAGGCTTTTTCAGAAAGTTATTAAAACATCACCAGCACACTTGGACTGGCAGAATAGTCCCTACCTAAAGGAAACAGTGAGCAAATGGTGGATATTTATAATAGGAATATTTAAAAAGTGTACATAAATTGGTGTAGGGCTACAAGAGCCCCCGGGAAGCCTCCAACAAAGATTCCCTCTTGGCCTCTCTTCTCATACCTCCCAGACCTTGAAAGGCCATTTTAACCCACAAGGTTTGTTTTCCCTGATCCTTCAAAATGATTTTCAATCCAGCTGGCTTAAGGCTGTTCATAGCCATATTAACAGAATAGGCCTCTCTCCACAGGTACTCTTATCTTACGGAGCCGAACAAGCAAAAGGGTTATTTAAACAAAGAATAGAGGACATTGAAGGTCAGGTCAAACTGACATTCCCAATGCATCAAAACTCGGGGTGCCACTAAACGTGAAAAGCGCTTTTGAGTTGTCAACGTATTTGGCCTCTGTGGAAGCAAATAGTCTTAGAAGGGCATTTACTCTAGGCTGGTGTTCTGCTTCTCCATCCGCAGTTATCGAAGGCAGGTATAATAAAATCCCCTACCTAGAAAGATTGTGCTCATGCTCTTCAAGAGAGGTCGAACCTGTAGACTATACGTTTTTAGCTGTCCATTTTATAGGGAAGTCCGTCTTAGATTTATTGCCCCCTTTGTTGATAGGATCCCCGGTCATTTAATTACTAATAAGGCAAGGCTACACTCGTTTTTCCTCTGATAAAAATGTCATGATGAATTACATGTCACGTTGCTAAATTCTGTGCCTTAATTCTTAAACTACGGAAATTTCATTTTAAAAGTTCTTAAATTGACTTTTAAAAATCTTTTAATTGTATTTTCCCTTTGTATAGTTTGTATGTTGGTCTTATGACTGTAATAAATAATGATGATGATGATGATGATGATACCTCCCAGACCAAACCAAATATCAAACCACTTTACTTGCCTGATTCCACGGGCTGCCCACCCCGCCAGGTGACCAAGAATTATCCCCCTTAGTATCCTGTCTTGGTGATCTGGGGGATTTTTCTCTATGGACATTCCCTCTCTGAGAACCTGCGCAGACTGCCAGAAGATTGGACTAAAAGTTTATTGTCGATCTTTTCTCTCTGTTTGTCAGTGGAAATACACCCATCGCTGTTTGGGGCACGAACTTGGATCTTATCCAGAACCCCCAGATCCGGGCAAAATACGGTGCAAAAGAACACATCAATGTAAGTATGTGAGACTGTAAAGGTTGATATGAGCTGGAGGGAACCTTATGGATTGAATCGGCCCTACAGCAAGCTCTTCTGGAGTGACCTCTTTTGTGTCAAGGCCCGAGGGAATCCTGTCTCAGCCAAATCTCAGTTTTGCTCTGTTAATCTATCATATATTATGAAATGTAGCAGCATTTGTTCCCTTCCTTCCCGTCTAGTTGAATCGGCGCTGTCTGGGTTTCCACATTTGTACTGGATTTTGACGGCCTCATAAAGAATCTCTGCAGTCGATGGTCTTATTATCACATGTGTCAATCTGGTCAGGCGTTGTGCACACGCTGGGGCCCAATTCACACCTCCAATTTCTTTCTCACATTGATTTGGCTTCCCTTCCTCCTAAGGGCCATGAGGAATGGATGACCAGAGCTCTGTGCCTTCAAGCTTCCAGGATTCTTTAGCAACTTGCAAGCAGATACCTGTTTCTTCTGCACGTTTGGAACTCCACCTTCTTCTCTTCTGCAGAAATCTCCGTCACGTTTGTGGATGGCCCCGTTTTGTACCTTAGTCATTAACATTTTAGTCTTAGAAGAAACAAACTGTGGACTTGTGAGGAAGCATGTGGCGGGACAATTTGGAAATCTGTCCCAAAGACTATTAGGGGCTTTAGGTGGTCGGTATCCCCTCTCCTCTGCTTATTTCCCATTGAACTAACTCAGCAGCTCTCTCTCTCTCTCTCTCTCTCTCTCTTTTCCAAAATATTTTTTTTATTATTAAACTATATAAAATATAACAGAAAAGCATATATTACAACTTACAGAAAAAGAATATAAACAGATAAAGGAAAAAAAGAGATACACAGCTGGTTAGTATGCCCTCTCCTCTGCTTATTTCCCCTTGAACTCTGTACGCGAGACATCTTATACAAGGACGCTCAAGTGAAGGGAGACACAATTTTAGCCAGGAAGAGTAGTTTAAAAAGACAGCCAAAGGCTCTGTTAATTTCATCTCTCTAAAGATGGCTCCTCAGAGGTTTTGTTAATTTACTCTGCCTGAGAGCCTTCCTGAAATGAAGAGGAAATTAACAAACCTTCTGAGGAGGGATCTTTGCCTGCTCTGTAGAGAGGTGAAATTGACAGAGCCTTTGGCTGTCTTTTTAAACTATGCTTCCTAGCTAGCATTGCGTCTCCCTCCACTTGAGCATCCTCATGTGAGATGTCTCATGTACAGAGACTCGAACTCTCAGCAGCTCTCAACAGAATGGGAGACAACATGGAGTAGTGGTTAGAGTATTGGATTAGGGCTTGAGAAATCCAGATTTGAATCCCGGCTCTGCCATGGAAGCTTGCTGGATGACCCGGGGCCACAGGGTTTTATTTATTTATAATCTCTTTATTGTCTGCCTTTCTCACTGAGACTCAAGACGGATTACACAGTGTAATTCAATTCATTCAGCAGCTGGGAGATTCAATGAACCACACACCTTCTGCACTTGGAATGTGCTTGCTTTTCCTTGAGTCATTTGAACGTGTGCCTTTTCCTCCTTTTTGGGTTCATTTACAAAGTACTGAAGTATGCAGCAGCCTGCATTTGGTTTTGCTGCTTCCATGATCATAGCAGGAGCCAGCCACTTTGCTATTAGAAAGAATGGTGATGGACCTCATATGTTCCCTGCCTATTATTTTTAAGCCTATTATTTTTTAAGCAGCCTCTGCTAGCGACTCTCATTACATCTCTCTGTAATGGCCATACGTGAATTATGCGTCAGACAAAGACCTGTTCTTTTTCCTCTACATAAGCTCAGTTTCCTTGGATGGAGTGACAGGCCATTGGCTATCTTTTAAGTTTTGAATTGGGTCAGCAGTTATGAGCATCATTAGAGAATGTTCGGAGGGTCCCCCCCCCCAAGAGTTCTAAACTGATTGATAAAATGCTATTCTAAGATGCATTTTCTTTCCCTAGTATCCACAGGATACTAGGGAAATCCACAGATTGCCTTGTATAACAAACAGTGCAATCCTAAGAAGAGTTACACCAGTCTAAGCTCATTGAAGTAAATGGGCTTAGACTGGAGTAACTCTTCTTAGAATTGCCCTATAAGCATTGTTCAATCATTAAAGAACCCTCTGCTTTTAAATTTGAGTTTTCTTTATCTTTTCCATTTCACTGTTTGGGTTTAGTTTGGATAACAATAGTGGAAAACCCAGAGGAATAAAATACGCCTCCCCCCAATCCTACTATATAAAAGAGTAAGCGTGTTCCAGACAACTCACTTTCTACTCTGGTGCACCACCAGAGGGCGCTGCTGCAGAGGGAAGCCCAGGCGAGGCAGCCTGTCCCTCCAGAGAGCGAGCCGTGATGGGAAGCCCAGGCCGGGATCAGGAGGGAAGCAGGTGGCAATGCCCACCCCCTGACTTCATCCGCCTGGGATCAGGACGAGTGGAGCAGGTAGCAATGCCTGCCCCCACCTTCACCGGCCAGGATCATAAGCTGAGCATGAGGCAATGCCCACCTACCCCTTCACCTGGCCAGGATCAGGCACGGAGCAGGAGTTAATGCCTTCCCTCCCTTCACCCTAGAGGGATCAGGTACATAGCAGGTGGCAATGCCTGCCCAACTCCTTCACCCAGCTGGGATCAGTCACAGAGTAGGAGGCAGTGCCCACCTACCCACCCGCCCCTTTCTAGAGCCCGTTGTATTTTTTTCCACAACGGGCTTTGTTGCTAGTCTTATATAAAACTAGTTTCTGGGTTCCATCTCATTTTCACAGTCTCACACAACCCCAAAATAGAACAAGGCTGAGGCAACACAGACTATTTTGGGGAGACAGCCATGTTGGTCTGCAGTAGAACAGCAGGCTTTGAGCCCAGTGGCACCAACAAGATTTTCAGAGTGTAAGCTTTGGAATCTATTTGGATTGTCTCATCATAGACTTTTCAAGGTAAGTGGATAAATAGGCACTAGATCAAATCAGTCCTGAATCCTCCCTAGAAGCTAAAATGACAAAACTGAGGCTATCGTACTTTGGTCACATCATGAGAAGACAGGATTCTCTGGAAAAGTCAATAATGCCAGGGAAAGTGGAAGGCAGGAGGAAAAGAGGAAGACCTAAAACGAGATGGCTGGAATCAATAAAAGAAGCCACATCTTCCAGTTTGCAGGATCTGAGAAAGTCTGTTAATGATAGGACATTTTGGAGGGCTTTCCTTCATAGGGTCACCATAGGTCAGAGATGACTTGATGGCACATAACACATACACAAGCTTTGGAGAGCCAAAGCTCCCTTTTCAAACATCTGAAGAGCTCTGTCTGAGGAAGGGAGCTCTGACTCTCAAAAGCTTACACCCTGTACCTCTTCTCTTCCTCCCTAAAAAGTAGTTTCTTTTCCAGCCAAAAGGTGAAAATCTTGCCCTCTAGTTCTAAAGATCAAGTTAGGTAGCCATGTTAGTCTGTCTGTAGCAGTAGAAAAGAGCGAGAGTCCAGTAGCACCTATAAGACCAACAACATTTGTGGTAGGGTATAAGCTTTTGTGAGTCACAGCTCACTTCTTCAGGTATCTGAAGAAATTTGTGGTAGGGTATAAGCTTTTGTGAGTCACAGCTCACTTCTTCAGGTATCTGAAGAAATTTGTGGTAGGGTATAAGCTTTTGTGAGTCACAGCTCACTTCTTCAGGTATCTGAAGAAATTTGTGGTAGGGTATAAGCTTTTGTGAGTCACAGCTCACTTCTTCAGGTATCTGAAGAAATTTGTGGTAGGGTATAAGCTTTTGTGAGTCACAGTTCACTTCAGGTATCTGAAGAAATTTGTGGTAGGGCATAAGCTTTTGTGAGTCACAGCTACTTCTTCAGGTATCTGTGACTCACAAAAGCTTATGCCCTACCACAAATTTCTTCAGGTATCTGAAGAAGTGGGTTGTGACTCACCAAAGCTCATACCCTACCACAAATTTTGTTAGTCTTATAGGTGCTACTGGACTCTCACTCTTTTCTAGTTCTAACTTTCTCCTGAGGGACCTCACAGAGCGCCTTGGCACATTGGGCAGAGACGCAGTGTGCCCTGTCTGAGAGGGAGGGGTGCCCCTGCAGTAAAGCAGCTCTTTCCCCGCAGCCCATCACAATGACAGACACTTTGCTAATAGGATATCAAAAACAATTCCCTTGCTCCCATTTAACCATGGTAGTTAAGAGCCAGACCATTACATGCCGATCTCGTGAGCCATTTCGCTCTGCGGCAGGTGACTCCTGTGCGCCGGGCCAGCTCATCTCGGAGTTGTGTCACTTTTGATTTAGCTCAACATGACTGCTTCGCCGAGCTGGCGTGGAACTTAATGGAGAGCGGCTTGGCCTATTTCACTGGCGAGATGAAAGATGCAGGGCAGGAAAACGAGAAGCTGGCTTCTGAAGGCCTCCTTGTTTCTAACTTAATAGAAGTGCCAGTTTCGAGACGGAACTCCGAAGCTCGGATTCTGTTCTGTTCTGCTTTATTTTTTTGGGCAGCAAACACCTGTGTTAGACAAATAATGCCTCCGAGGGCCAGGCAGCCTCTTACATTAGGGCTGTGTAACTGGATTCTCCAATGTGCAGTCCAGCCTTTAAAAGCAGTGACGGGGTGAGCTGTGACTTAAGCGCACTTTCTACCACCTATATATTCAGGAAACTAAGAAGAATTTTAAAACTAAACAGAAGGAAAGAAAATATTCTTGATTGCTGGGAAATATGGTTGCTGGCTCGTTCATAATATTGTCGTTGGGTTTTGGTGTATAGTATAGAGAGGTAGCATAGGTGAATAGCGGTGTTACTTTGTTGTCGATTAAAAATAAAGCAAGTCTTGTAGCATGAAAAAAAAGCAGTCACGGGGTGGAAGGGAAAGATTTAGATTGGACTGCAGTCCTGGGAGAGGGGGCTTAATTCTTTCCTTGACTGAAACCCCAAGGTTTGTTGTTGCAGAGCAGAGAATTTGCACAGCAGGTAAAGAATCACAGACACATTTGTGTTCAGCTTCTAAAATAAATGTTTACTACATATCGGGTAAAATAATAAAGATTACATTGGAGATAAAATAAAGAAGAGCTAACTTAGTTCTTAGGTCCTGGAGATAATGGTCTAACTAACTGGAGAGCAATGGCGTCCTGAGCAAAGGAAAGGATGTCAATTGCCCCCCAATAAACCTGGTCAGCCAAAAATCAATCCTAGATCTGTTCATTAAGCATGTAACTCCTCTTTACCCTGGTGGGAAGAACAACTCGACATTTAACTGGCCTTATGCTAACTAGTTGTCTCTAACTAAACACAAACATTGGTTGTTGTGGGTTTTCCGGGCTGTATAGCTGTGGTCTTGGCATTGTAGTTCCTGACGTTTTGCCAGCAGCTGTGACTAGCATCTTCAGAGGTGACACTGAGAGATCTCTGTCTTTTGGTGCTACACCTCTGAAGATGCCAGCCACAGCTGCTGGCGAAACGTCAGGAACTACAATGCCAAGACCACGGCCATACAGCCCGGAAAACCCACAACAACCATCCGTTCTCCAGCCGTGAAAGCCTTCGACAATACATTAAACACAAACAGATTAACTCTTTGATGGCTGAAGAGAAGGACACTTGTAAAATCCCAACAAGGTTGCTATTTGCTCCCATGTGGAAATGAGAGACATATCCCCCCCTTTTCTTATGAGGGAGCTTAAATCAGGGAAGCATCATGGTGGGAAAAGTTTAAACTCTACCGTTCCCCATGCCGCAGACCTGATCCAAATATCTTCCTCTTGCAGTGCTTTTGAAAGCCAAGCTACACATCAGGGAATCTCATCATAAGAGCAGCCCTGCTGGATCGTTCCAAAGGACTGTGTCTCACGTACACTGTAGTCCTGTCAACCTAACAACAACCCTTTAATGTAGATCACCACCCTGGACTGCAGATGGAGAGAGAACAGCTTCTCTAAGGCTGCCACCACCATGAGTTTATGACATCAGAATTCAGGCATTAAGAATATAAGACTATCCATGCCACAGACCAATAGCCCATTTCATCCAGTATCCTGTTCATATAATGGCTGGTTTTGATGTCCCAGGACCTGTAGACAATAAACCTTCCCTGCTGACTGCCCTCTTCTCACATCTCACCATTTGAGGGTTTTTGCCTCTGAGCTCAGATGTCCTGTTCAGTTATTGTGGATCCCCAACTTTGTTTGGCCCCGTTGACACTAACACACTTTCTGATGTGTGGTACCTTTGCTGCCGCAAAAGTGTCAGTGTTGCTCCTTTTTTGGGGGTTTTGGAGGTAGAGATCTCTTGGCACAGCGAGGTGAAACACTGTATAACCAGGAACCATCTTCCAAAAACTCTTCCTAGGACAGCTCGTGTTCACACTCCCTGATGTTGTGGTGTGATCTAGCCTTATGTTTTAATCCCGTTAATATCGAGATAATGACTGTAATAATAATGAAAAACAGCATTATGCCACTGAGAATTCTGTATCCGGGAGATGTTGCAAATTTTTGTCTCGATATATTGTGTTGAATTTCTGCTGACATTATGCCTTTGCAAATTCGCATTTGTATACCCTGCATGCATCGTCTGCATGCTTCTAAGCCCCTGGGCACCATACCTCTTTCAGTCCTTTTGAATTCAGGTGGAAAGAAATAAGTCACATCTTTTATTCTCCATAAGGCCTAGAAACCTGCTAGGGTTGTTTTTTTTTTTGTTAAACCAATACCAAACTCTGCAATTCTGTGCTAAATTGATGTATTGTGGAATATACTTAGCCCTGTACATAATGCTTCAAAGATTAGAAAAAGGGCATTGTTGGGATAACACTGAAGTGTAAGGATTTGCCAGGTAGCTTTCCAAAAGACTCCGTTGGGTTAATAAAGCTTTAATGGAAAGTTCTAGTATCATGATCTTATGAGGGTCATTGTCAGGAATGAAGCACCACCAAATGTTATGAATGTATATCATTCACAGGCTAGCATTTCCCCACACCCCCTTCCTAGAGGATGACTACTACTGCTGGGAACTATCTGTACAGAGGAGGACACAGAGTTCAAGGTTCTTTCCCAGCCGGCTAGGAACAAGCATAGTCTAAGAGAGAGAATACCAGCAAGAATTCACATCCTGGGAGAGTTGAGAACTAGAGATGGGCACGAACAGCAATATGAACAAAAAAAAGCCACGGACAGCCGAATCTGCTGTTCGTGAACAAGCTGTTCGTGAGGCCCTATTCTAAACGAACAGGTGGTCGTTGCAAGCCTCGTTCATTGCTGTTTGTCAAGCCAGACAGTCTGGCACCTGCAATCAATTCCCTTGGCAACTGAGGCAGGGATTGTCTGAACTCTGTCTGAACTCCTGCTGTTACCCTGGAAACCCCAATCTAAGCCCAATTTAGCTTGATAGGCAGTATGGAGCTCCAAATTTGTTACAAGGGAGGCTCTGGTTTTGCAGACAGTGGAGAGGGAGAGACAGCTGCTGTTGGCATTTTGAGAGAGAGACAGGGAGAGTGCATTGGAGCTTGAATTTTCTTTGTGTGTGGTGGGATAGGGATCTACCCCTTCAAATTCCAGGGCTGCTGCCAGACTCTGGGCCAAACTATTATTTATTATTGGTACTTTTCCTGCTGCCTGCTCAGATAAGGTTTCTGGGAGTGGTACAGTAAGTATCTACCCCTTCAAATTCCAGGGCTGCTGCCAGACTCTGGGCCAAACTATTATTTATTATTGGTACCTTTCCTGATGCCTGCTCAGGTCAGGTTTCTGGGAGTGATGCAATCTTGACTTGGATGATGGCTGGAGGGATCTTGACTTGGATGATGGCTGGAGGAGAGCCTGTTGGCCCCCATGAACAGCCAACCACGAACATGTTCGTGAACAGGGCCATGTTTGTGGTTGTTCGTGAGTCCCTGTTCGTGGATAGCAATGAACAATGAACATCATGTTGGGTTTTTTTTCTGTTCGTGCCCATCTCTATTGAGAACCACAGCTGTAACAGATAAACATAATATCATAAGCTCCAGCCTTAACACCCACCCCAGGTATGGGCATGGCAGATGCTGCCAGCAGCCTCTTTCATAGAAATATAGGTGTGGGGGAAGGACTTCAGTCTAGCCCTTGAATATGTAAGCATAAGGCAACCACTGGTCTCTTGACCCTGTGGACTTCCAAGCTCCCACAGAGAGGTGCCGCTTAGGTTCCACTTGGGGTTCCCCCTTTGATGCAACTTTTTAAAGGAAGCCACAAGCAGTTCAGCAAATTAATTGTCACAGATCCTGTTGCATTTAAAAACCCAAGCTAAGACAAAAGGGGCCATTATCAGCATGATACGCTTATTTTTTTAATTAGCAAGTAAATAATCTGCCTTTTGAAATTGAGAAGAATAATCATGTTGTTTCCGCAACGAGGAAAAGAAGTTCTGCTCCGCACGCACACACACCCAACCCTGCCCTGGATATTCACAATAATAAGGCAATAAACAAAGGCGTTTTCTTTGCCAATACAAAGAGCGAATGGCTTGAAAGCAGAATCAGAAGATAAGGCAACGTGATACATTTTTGCACCCAACTTCTTCTGTTAAATCGGTCCTAATAAGCAACATCAAAGGAAGTTCTCAGTCAGATCCGTCCCCACGTTGAAGTTCCGATTGCCCTCTAAATGCCCTCAGCACCCATGGCAAAGCACCAGCATGGTGCAGCGATCAAAGTTTACAGACAACGGCTTGGAAGACCTGGGTTCAAATCCCCACTCCTTGTAGGAAGAGCAGCAAAAGCACTGGATAGTGTGGCCTCTGTCAGTGTGGTTTCACATACTGCTGTTTTCTTGGTTTCCATCTCTCTTTTTTAAAAAACTGACTTTGTATGAAAAGGTACTTTTCTCTATCCTACTATATAAAAGAGTAAGCGTGTTCCAGACAACTCACTTCCTACCCTGGTGCGCCACCAGAGGACGCTGCCACAGAGGGAAGCCCAGGTGAGGCAGCCTGTCCCTCCAGAGAGCGAGCCACGATGAGAAGCCCAGGCCGGGATCAGGAGGGAAGCAGGTGGCAATGCCTGCCCCCACCTTCACCAGCCAGGATCATAAGCTGAGCATGAGGCAATGCCCACCCCCCCTTCACCCAGCCGGGATCAGGCACGGAGCAGGAGTTAATGCCCTCCCTCTCTTCACCCTACAGGGATCAGGTACATAGCAGGTGGCAATGCCTGCCCAACTCCTTCACTCAGCAAAGATCAGGAGTGGAGCAGGAGGCAATGCCCCCCCTTCGCCCAGCCGGCATCAGTCACGGAGTAGGAGGCAATGCCCACCTGCTCGCCCACCCCTTTCTAGAGCCCATTGTATTTTTTTCCACAACGGGCTTTGTTGCTAGTATATTTATATGTGTGTAATGTATAAATAGCCCTTCAGCGAACTGGGATGGCGTAATGCTTAGAGACTCAGATCTGGGAGCCCCAGGTTCAAATCCCCACTCAGCCACGGAAGATTACTGGGTAACCTTGGGCCAGTCATGCTGTCTCAACTTTGCCTGCCTCACAAGGTTGTTTTTTTAATCATTATTTAAAATTTAAAAAATATATATTTAAAAAGAAAAGATATAACAATAGAAAGTGCATAAGAACCTATACAAGCACTACATTTGAATTTAAATTAGGCTAATAGAAAGATATATTCAGAGTAAAAAATAACACAACTAAATTACATAATAGCTCTCATTCCCTCCCCTTAGTTGCTTATACCCAAACTTTAGTATCCATATTTTTGATCAATAATTTCTCCCGTGTTTTATCTTTGTATCATATTACCTTGATTTATCTTGTTTAACCTAAGTATTCGAAGAACTCTTTCCATTTTTCCCAGAATTCTGCTATTGGTCTGTTGTGCACATAAAAAGTTAGTTTGGCCGTTGATGCGTATTCATAAATCTTCTCTATCCACCCTGACACATCAGGGCACACCTCTGATTTCCATTTGGCTGCATATAATACTCTTGCAGCTGACACCATGTACTGGAAGAGGTCTCTCTGTTCTTTTGTTACGTTATTTGGTAAAAAGTTTAATAACATATTTTTTGGATTTATCCTAGACCTGAGCTTGAGAATTTTCTGCATCTCTTCATGTATTTTTATCCACTATCTTCGTGCTTTCTTACATGTCCACCACATATGATAAAATGTTGCATTCACAGGACTGTTATGATGATAATATGGAGAGGACACTGAGGCCAGCTTCTTTAGGTCTCTTTTGGGGAGCAAGGCAGGGTATAAATGAAGTTGATAAAAAAATAAAATAATAATAACATATGTACCCAAAGAGAGAGGTGATGGAGTGTGATAAATGGGTGCAAGATAGTTGTGTGCATGTATTATTAAGTCTTAAACTAACTATCAGTACAGAGGAGAAACAAAAACTCAATAAGACGAGCAGTTTTAATGTAAGTACTCTCCCAGCCTGGATAGCCCAAGAGAGCCTGATCTCATCAGATCTCAAAAGCTAAGCAGAGTTGGACATGGTTAGTAATCGGATGGGAGACCTCCAACGGAGACCAGGGTTGCAGAGGCAGGCAATGGCAAACCACCTCTGTTAGTTGCTTGCCAGGGTCGCCATAAGTCAACTATGACTTGAGAGGAAGATTTCATTGTTCACTCTCCCACCAAGCGATTGGGCCATGGCTTACCTTTCACTACAGGACATCCCAGGTTCATTCCCCGGCTTGTCTAATGAAACCTCTGCCTGAGACAGTGGAGAGCCACTGCCAGCCAGCGGATATGGAGAGCCAGTTTGGTGTGGTGGTTAAGAGCATGGGACTCTAATCTGGAGAATCGGGTTTGAATCCCCACACCTCCACTTGAAGCCAGCTGGGTGACCTTGGGTCAGCCACAGCTTCTCAGAAGCCCCACGCACCTCACAGGGTGATAGTTGTGAGGATAATAATAAACCGCTCTGAGTGGGTGTTAAGTAGACATGGGCACGAATGCAAAAAAACCCCAAACACGCTGTTTGTTGTTCGTTGCCATCCAAGAACAATGAACAATGAACACAGACGAACCTGACCTGTTACCGAACATGTTCATTGTTCGTTGTTTGTGGCCCTTTAAAGATCCCTTTAAACTATCCGCTGGCAGGCGGCAGGGGGGGATTCCCCCCTGCCGCCTGCTAGCGGATAGTTTAAAGGGCCCTTTCCTGCCACGTGCAAGTGGTAGGGCCCTTTATACACCCCACAACCCCCAGCCCCCACCCATGCCCCACCCCAGTGCTGCCGGGCTGCTGCTGCCTGGTGCGAGAGGGGCAGAGAGATTCCGTCCCTCTGGCACTGGGAAAGCACGTGCTGCCGGGAGGCTCCTGCCCGGTGCAAAAGGAGCAGAAAGATTCTCTCTATCCCTCTGGCACCGGGAGAGTGGACACTTCTGAGCTGCCTTCTGCCCAGTGCGAGAGGAGCGGAGAGATTCTCTCCATCCCTCTGGCACCAGGAGAATGGGTACCACTGGGCTGCTCTTGCCTGGTGTGAGAGGGGCGGAGAGATTCTCCCTGTCCCTCTCGCACCTGGAGAGTGGGTGCCGCTGGGCTGCTGCAGCCAGATGCGAGAGGGGTGGGGAGAATCTCCATGGGATCCATGGGTCCCTTCTTTTCCTGTCATTTTCTTTTCCCATTGGAAAAATCTGGGCTGTCTGCTGGAAGCTACTTTGAGGGGTTAACTACTTAAGGAAAGCCAGAAGGAGTTCAGAGTTCAGTCCATGCCTATGTTGCCAGGGGAATTGATTGAAAGGCGCCAGACTGTCTAGCTTGACAAATGGCTGACGAACGCAACAAATGAGTCTTGTAAGGACCACCTGTTTGTTTAGAATGGGGCCTCACGAACAGCTTGTTTGTGAACAGCAGATTGGGCTGTTTGTGGCTTTTTTTGTTCGTACTGCTATTCGTGCCCATCTCTAGTGTTAAGTTGTCCTGAAGGGCGGTATATAAATCGAATGTGTCGTTGTTGCTATTATGAAGCTGACTTTGGAAGATCAACAGTATGACTCAGTAGAAAGCAGATTTGCATGAAAATGGTGCTGAATCTTGGGAAACGTTAGACTAATTGTTACCAAGCTTTGTAAAAAGAGCGTGTCGTCTTGTCCTTTCACTATGAATCTGACGCTCCATTTGGGAGTTATGGGCCCAAGGGTCCATTACTTTGCTGGCACAACCCCAACTCTCCAACATGTATGGATTATCCGTTACAGGTGTGTGAAGTGCAGAATGAAACAGAGATGACCTGCCAAGCACCAGCCCTGGCCGTTGACCCAAACAACCAGTCAGACCTCACCGAGCGCCCCGACGAGTTTGGCTTCATCTTAGACAACGTCCACTCCTTGCTGATCCTCAATAAAACCAATTTTACGTACTACCCAAATCCAGTCTTTGAGGCCTTCAACCCTCCCGGGGTCTTGGAACTTAAGCCAGGAACACCAGTTATAATAAAGGTAACAGATAAAAGAAGCAATAGTCTCTAATAAATCCTGCCTGTGCTAATATTTTCATGTTTCCCTCTCAGTTTCACATTCTGTAAAAGGGCTGTCCCCTCACTAGCAGAAAGCTGTTTGTTTTGTTAAGTTTATATAATATATACCGAATACTTCCCGAAAAACCAAATATTTCTCAAAACCAAATATTTCTTTGAAATAGATAATAGAACAAACATTTAGATTTGGATTGTATTCTTAATATAAACTGAATAAAAAGAAAACTAAGATAATGTTATTAACGGCAACCAGAATAGAACAAAAAGAAATAGAAAAAATAACAGACTGTGTTGTCACCAGAAAACCAGTCAAATATTTGGGAATAAATGTAACGGGACAAAATGATAACTTATATATCAAAAAGTTTGCTTGAGCATTACTGAAGATTTGCAAAGATGAGGAAAATTGAACATTAGCACAAAGTTATGATACTCAACATGATCCTACTATTTGTTGGAATTGGGATTAGCATGTTGGATTAAGAGCAAAGAGTCCCAGGTTTGCATTTCCACTCTGCCATGCAGTTTGCAATGTGTCCTTAGGCCTGTCTCTCAACCTAGCCTACTGCTCAGGATTATTGCGAGAGTATCATGAGGAAGGGAAAATCATGTACCCCCCACGAGGAGCTCCTGGGAGAAAAAGCATAATAGACATTTTCTAGATAGATGCAGTCTTGTGGAACATTCACCTTCTAAGGAGAAGGTTTGGTCTTGGGACATTACAAAGCAGGGGGGCATTTTCAATATGTCTGTGTCAATGGAACAGCTATAGACATATAGTTTGGCTAGGTTATCCTGGAGGTGTTTTGCCATTTTCTGGGCATGGAGCAGGGGTCACTAGGGGTGTGTGGGTGTGTGTGTGGGGGTGTGTGTGGGTGTGTGTGGGGGGGAGGTAGTTGTGAATTTCCCGCATTGGGCAGGGGGTTGGACTAGATGACCCTGGAGGTCCCTTCCAGCCCTATGATTCTATGATTCTGTGAGTTGAGATTGTATGCTGATATGTATGCCGCGTGCTTTTAACTGGTTGATGTGCAGAGAGGTGAAGACGGCTGGTTTCTAATTCAAAATATCCAACCAGACCTGTGGGTGCAAGTTTCACTGATAAAATAAAATTGGGGGTTCCTGTCCTAGTGCCATGGCTGCAGTCCTAAGGGCATGTTCCTGGAAGTAAGCCAAGGGTTGCTAACTCTGACTTGGGAAATTCCTGGAGATATGGGGGTGGAGCCTGTGTTTGCAGGGGGAGACCTCAGTGGGGTATAGTGCTGTAGAGTCCACCCTCCAACTTAGCAGTTTTCTCCAGGGGAACTGATCCTTGTTACAAGGAGATTAATTGTCATTCTATAGACATATAGTTTGGCTAGGTTATTCTGGAGGTGTTTTGCCAGACCAGGCCTGGTGTTTTGCCAGGCCTCACCAGGTGGTTGGCAACCCTCAATAAGCCCCATTGAGTAATATGAGTCTTATTTCCAAGTAGACCTGCTTAGGAATGCTGCCACAGACACTGAGGAAGTCCGAGTAGACTGGAGAATCTCTGATGTGGGAAGTGTTTTTCTGTAATGTCCTTTTGGCCATCCCTCCTGCTATCGTAGAACATAATGCTGGATGCTGGTTGCTGTTTCCCAACCATCAAAGACATCTGAGCAACTGTTGCTTGTCTACGCTCCTTGAAGTTGTGTGTCCTCACGCTTTCCTGTCTCTCATCCTAGGGCAAGAACCTGATCCCACCAGTTGCAGGGGGGAACGCCAAGCTGAATTACACAGTGTTGGTGGGCGAGAAACCCTGTGCGGTCACCGTGTCGGACACTCAGTTGCTGTGCGAGTCCCCGAATCTTATAGGACGGCACAAAGTGATGGTAAGCTGAGGTGCTTCTAATGTGCACTGGAGCAAACGCAATTGGCCATGGAGAGTTGCAGTTGCTTTGAACATCCCTGGGAGTCAAGAATCTCCGAGTGACTTCTAGAGGCACCTCCACATAGCGTGGATTTCAAACCTGGTTCGTGGTGTTCGGGGATGTCCAATCGCTGCAATCCCTCGTGCTCAGATTGATTTTTAAAAAGGCTTCCCTGATGCCTTGAACTCAGTATGGTTTCTCGGCTCTTCCCGCAGGCTCGTGTTGGAGGGATGGAGTTTTCCCCAGGGATGGTCTACATCTCCCCAGACAGCCCGCTTAGCCTGACCGCCATTGTCAGCATTGCTGTGGCGGGAGGGCTGCTCATCATCTTCATTGTGGCCGTACTGATTGCCTACAAACGCAAGTCCCGGGAAAGCGACCTCACCCTAAAGCGGCTCCAGATGCAAATGGACAACCTGGAGTCCCGAGTGGCCTTGGAATGCAAGGAAGGTACAGAGCTGAAGGCGTACAAAGGGCTGGGAGGAATCCCTATGTTTTCAGGATAGGGATGGAGGAATTGGAGGAGGGAGGCAGAAGTACCTCTTTTGATATCAAGGGTGTCCAAAAGCTGTGCAGAGCTCCTATTAGAGTGTCAAACCTACAAGACCCAGGTTCAAATCCCCACTCAGAGGCAAACTACACGAGACAAACGGCACACGACCAAGTGAGTGTCAAAAATCCCACATTTGCGTGTCTGGTCAGTCCTGGAATGGGGACAAGACCCAGATTGGGCACACATCTACAGTTCCCCAGTTTGCTGTGTAGCCGCAGTGGCAAGTGCACAGCCCAGAATCAACAAGGCATTATAGAGAGGCCTTCATCTGTTGGCTTCCTTTTTCAGCTTCTCATTCTCCCACTGGAGTAATCAAGTGTGGTAGCTAGAGGGTGGTAATGCATGATGGGATACCACTCGTGACTCTTGGCATGGTGAGGAGGAAGCCCGTGCCCGCGTG
Organism: Eublepharis macularius; assembly: GCF_028583425.1. Classification (NCBI taxonomy): domain Eukaryota; kingdom Metazoa; phylum Chordata; class Lepidosauria; order Squamata; family Eublepharidae; genus Eublepharis; species Eublepharis macularius. The sequence goes on from NC_072798.1 coordinate 7,032,009, forward strand.
GACACGGGATGAGGCACAGTCTGGCAGCACAGGCAAGTGTGCAACACAAAACATGCGGCAACACGTGTAAGTCCATTCACGTGCCGTTCACGTGCCGTTCATCTCATGTAGTTTGCCTCTCAGGGTAGAAATACACATTACCTACGGACGCTCAAGTGAACCTCATTTCACGTGTCTCCCCTCCAGCTTCCCATGCACCCACTCACACAGTCACATTTCCATTTGCTGTGCATGACTATGTTCATGCATTGGATATCAGCTCCTCCTTGACTGCTAAAAGTATCCCAGTTTCCCCCACCTCCCACATCCATTCATTAAAATGCAGATCTTGACACTTTCTCACACCTTAAAGAAATGCAAATTGGCAAGTCAAAGGAGCCTACAGTACTTGTTCTCACAGTGAAAACAGAACTGAATTGGCGGTCTGTCCTCCAGACTCACTTGCAGATGCAATCGCACAAAGGGAGCTCCCATGAAAGTGGCATACACGGGTGCCGAGCAAGAACAGCCCGCACATGAATTGGGGACCACACGTAAAATCCTGCACCTGAGCGTCCCTAGGAAATTCACAATGTGTATTTCCACTCTTGGCCATCAAAATTGCACTCCCTCGGCCTAACCTATTTCATGGGGTTGTGAGGATATAATGGGGAGAACAGAATGTTGTGTCCCTCCCTGAGCTCCTTGCAGGATAAGCCACATTGGAGTATACGTCCATAGATTCATGTTCGGGTGAAACTGCAAGCAAGGAATTATATGGTAATGACAGGATAGAGAATAATAAGAGTTACAAATTTGAAGAAAAGTTACTATTGGCTTGGAGTGAAATGGAGCCTGCATAGATGGAGGCCAATGTAATGGGAATCAGAAAACGGTTGTTTTGATCAGGACTTTTTTTCAAATGGAACGTGGTGGAATGGTGTTCCAGCATCTCTAGAAAATGGTCACATGGCCAGTGACCATTAAACTTTAAAATCCTTCCTCTTGCTCCAGCTGACAGCAAGGGGGGAGTTTAGATCACCCTCCACGCTGCTTGCGAGCGGCGTAAAGGGCAATTTAAAATTTAAACCCCACCCTTGCTCCAGTGGACTGGTGCCAGTCTGCTGGAGCAAGGGGGGAGTTTAAATCACCAGTGGCGCGGAGTGAAATTTATACTCCCCCCCCCTTGTGGGAGCACTCCTAGGGGTGGCTGCACCCTGCATGATGATGTCATTTCCCAGAAGTGATGTCATCGCACAGTCCTGGGAGTGCATGCATGCACATCGCACACACGCATGTCGTACCAGTGGCACCACCTCCTGCCAAGAGTTGCCCTGTGTGCTGCCAACTCACTGAGTTCCACCATCTCTTTTCACAGAAAAAAAAGCCCTGGTTTTGATGCCTGAAATCAAGGGAAACTCCCTTATAGCGGGTCAAGCTATTGCTCCGTCTTGCTCATGGTTGTCTTCTAACTTCCAGTGCCATTCTGGGGTCTCAGGAGCAGAGAGAGATTTCCCAGCCCTGCTACCTTAGATGATGATAATGATAATGGTGTGGTGTAGTGGTTAAGAGCGGCAGGACTCTAATCTGGAGAGCCAGGTTTGATTCCCCACTCTTCTGCTTGAAGCCAGCTGAGTGACCTTGGGTCAGTCACAGCTCTCTCGGAGCTCTCTCAACCCCACCCACCTCACAGGGCAATTGTTGTGAGGATAATAAGAATACACTTTGTAAACTGCTCTGAATGGGGCATTAAGTTGTCCTGAAGGGCGGTATATAAATCAAATGTTGTTGTTATTTATTGCCTGCTGTTCTCACCGAGACGCAAGGCAAATTACAAAATACAAAAAGCAAAGACCATCAATAAACCATGCAGTCGAGACTGGGAAAACAATGCAAATACAAGCCAGACTTCCTAACTTGGGATTACAGAGGTAGAGGACAGTGCGGTAAAAAGGGAGGTGATACGTACAATGAACAGTGCCATCGACTACATTGCTGGTGGAAAGTGCTGTCAAGTCGTGGACAATTTATGGCAAGCCCGTAGGTTTTTCAGGGCAAGAGACAAACAGAGATGGTTGACCATTGTCTGCCTCTGCATAGTAACCCTTAATGGTCTCCCATCCAAGAACTAGCCAGGGCCAACCCTGCTTAGCTGCTGAGATCTAACTAGATCGGACTATCCTGGATCATCCAAGTTAGAGCTAAATAATATATTATTATCCCTTATATAAGCTACCTCCTATGCTGTTTCATCCTGTTAATATTCTAACCCCTTTCTAAAATGCCCCCCTGAACTTTTCTATTTTGCATATTGTCAGGAAGTGGCCTTCCTAACCACTTTGGCTGGGCCGTTCCATAAAGTGGAAGCCACTTAGAGAACATGCAGGAAAAGCTGTTGCTGAGCTCACCCATTTCCTGTGCGGCACCTTCAGCCAGCTTTGTTCTAATGAGCAAAGCTGTCGTGGCAGGGCATCGCAGGAGTGGCAGCATGCGGATCGGAGGTCATTAAGGGCTTTGCGCATCGTTACCAGAATCTTGAATCTTGCAGTGAACCTGGTAACTGAAGGTGGCAAGGGAGCATGGGCGTTACTACTTTTCTGTGAGCAGAGCTATGACAAAATGAAATCCTGCCCTCAAGTTATATTTGACTTATGGTGACCCTGGCAGGGTTTTCATGGCAGGAGACTAACAGAGGTGGTTTGCCATTGCCTGCCTCTGCAACTATGGTCTTCATTGGAAGTCTCCCATCCAATTACTAACCAAGGCCGACCCTGCTTAGCTTCTGAGATCTGATGAGATCAGGCTCACCTGGGCTATCCAGGTCAGGGCAAGCAGAGAGAGATATAATTGATTTTTCCAAATGACATATGGGAACAGAGGGGCTGTTTCCACACACGCTGAATAATCCTCTTTCAATACGCTTTAGTGAATGTTTGTAACTGATTTTCCATGTGTGGAACAAAAAATCCACTTCTAAAGGATAACTAAAGTGCACTGAAAGTGCATTATTCAACGTGTGTGGAAATGGCCAGGGTGATCTTAGCTCAGACCAAGGATTTGGAGGAAATTGCATGCCTGGTATTTCCCACTTGCTTAGTGGGAATTACTTAGAAGTAATGCTGTTTTAACCTCCTATCAGAAAGCTTGACTGATAGTCTATGTTCATTTAATAAGCTTCATGACTGATCACGAAGACCAAGTTTCAAATCTCCAAAGACTGTCCACTTGGGTAAATGTGTGTATGTGTGTGCTGTCAAGTTGCAGCCAATTTACAGTGACTCCAGCAAGTGGTTTTCAAGGCAAGTGAGGAGCAGAGGTGGTTTGACATTGCTTTCCTCTACAGAGCAAACCCAGTCTTACTTGGAGGTGTCCCACCCAAGTATTGAGTGGGGCTAATCTCACTTAGCTTCTGAGACCTAACAAGATCCGGCTATATCCAGTTATCCTCGCTTGGGTATAATCTTGCCTTTAATATTCTAGGCCTTATTTTTTCTCTCCCCCAAATCACAGCTTTTGCTGAACTGCAGACTGACATTCATGAGCTGACAAGCGACTTAGATGGAGCTGGCATTCCCTTCCTGGATTACCGGACGTATACTATGCGGGTGCTTTTCCCCGGCATTGAAGATCATCCTGTGCTGAGAGATCTGGAGGTAAGAAGGTATCCCCCCCGCAAAAAAGCCCAAGAGGCTGCCCACTGACCGCTCTTCTCCTCTTCTTAAAAGATTGACAACAAACGGGTGTCAGAGTGAGGGGGGGTAGCCTGCCCCCGGCACCGCCAAAGAGGGGGTGCTGGGCGTGGCTGCCAGCTGCCCAGGAGGCTGAGCACAGGGTTGGGAGGCCCTCGCCAGCCCTGCCGATGGGGTGGCTGTCTTGCTATGCATGCAGGACCTCCCAGCCCTGCGCTCAGCCACCCACATGGCAAGCCAGCTGCCCCAGTGCATGCCCTTGCCAGCACCACCGCCAACTCCATGGCGCACTGTGTGCTGGGGCAGCTGGCTTGCCACGTGGGTGGCAAAGGGCAGCAGGGCATGTGAACCACATGGAGGGCCTCCTAGCCCTGCGCTCAGCAACCCACACTGCAAGCTGGCCGCCCCAGCACACAGTGCACTGCGGAGCTGGCAGTGGCAGCAGCGGCGAGAGAATGCACTGGGGCAGCTGGCTTGCCACATGGATGGCTGAGCACAGGGCTAGGAGGTCGGGCGCGTGAGGCAAGCCAGCTGGCCGCCCCAGCACACGCACGCACCACCGCCACCACCAGCTCCACAGCTCATGAAAGTGATGTCATCACGCAACGCCAGGAGTGTGCATGCGCTGTGCACATGCACAGAGACCCAGGCAAGGTTTGCACCGGGCGCCCGCACCCCTAGATCCGGCTCTGCAACAAACTTTTGATTCTTAAAAGCCCATTGCCTTCTGATATAAACTTCATACACTGTGTCCTAAAAGGAATAAAAAGTCAGAATAGTGCCAGCAAGTGACTTAAAACAGCAAGAGCTGATCACTTCTAGCAATCTAGGATCACGTGTCTTACGGCTTTGGACCCAAAGGTCCATTCAATCCAGCAATCCCATTTCCACCAAATAAAAAGCCAGATGTCTCCAGAAGCTCTCAAGCATCTCTGGCTTTCCCCCAGCATCTGGCTTCCAGAGGTGTCCTGCCTCTGAAAACAGATGCTCCATTTCACTATCATAAATAATAGCCGTGTCCTCCGTGGACTTTTCTATTCTTTTTTTAAAAGGCACGTATGCTAATGTCCGGCACCATATTGTATGGCTGTGATTTCTATATTGATGATGATGATGACGAGGAAAAATACTCCACATTTGTGCCGCTCTTTCAAGTATTCAAAGCGCTTCTAACTTGAAATACTTGCAATAAGGAAGGCTGCTATTACTATCCCCGAGTCCGTGATGCGTTGTTTTGTTTCCCTGCCCTGAACTTCTGCCTATCGATTTTGTTGGATGATCCCAGTTCTTAGAGGAAAAGGAGAAAATCCCTCCCCCATCAGCTGTCTCCACTCCATTCATCATTTAATAAACCTCTATCATGTTCTCCGTGAGTCTGTCTAAGCAAAGAGCCCAAATGGTTTAGTCTGTTGTCACGGAGAAGGAACTTCACAATCCCTTGATCATCTTAGCCGTGATTTTCTGTGTCTTTGTAGAGCACGGTAAGCTGCCCCGCCACTGGCTTTGACTTCTGTGCTACCTGTGGTCAGAGCAGCCCGTTGTTACAGGAATGCTTGACTGGGTTACTTCTGGAGAACCCATGGCCTTAATCAGTCCCTTTCCCCTCCTGCATACCAATTATCGGCAGCTCCTTCTGGAACCAAGCCCTTTTAGCAAAAGCCAGGGGTGGCCTCCTCCTGCCTCTGAGGCTTAGCAGCCTGTGCCGCTGCCTCAATGACATCACCGTCAATAATGTGTTCAGTGCATCTTAATGCGAGTCCCAAGCGAGCGTTCCCACTTGCAGTGAAAAAGGTTTGGCACGGCAGGCAGTCTCTGCAGCGGAGCGGAGCAGACAGCCAGTAGCCAGGGCTGGAAAAGAGGGGAGGGGAACGGGTTGGCTGGCCCTGCTGAAGAAATATTGGTGAGCAGTGTAAGGGGGGGGGGAGAGGGAAACTTGCAGAGAGAATTCCAGAGTTCAGGACAAAGCACACTGGCCAAATAGCAAAGGGAAGAGGGTACCGTTTCTAGCTTGCTTTCATTTCTGCTTGGTATCTTCTTCATGTGGACACAGCTTGTTGTGCGTAATAATGTACAGTTGCGCTAGTGGTGTTTCTGAATTTTTACCCAGTATGAATTAAGAACATAAGAATATAAGAGAAGCCATGTTGGATCAGGCCAATGGCCCATCCAGTCCAACACTCTGTGTCACACAGTGGCCAAAAACCAGGTGTCCTCAGGCGGTCTGCCAGTGGGGAAGGGACACTAGAAGCCCTCCTACTGATTGCCCCCCCGAAACAACAAGAATACAGAGCATCACTGCCCTAGACAGAGAGGTCCATCTATACCTTGTGGCTAATAGCCACTGATGGACCTCTGCTCCATATGTTTATCCAACCCCCTCTTGAAGCGGTCTATGCTTGAAGCTGCCACTACCTCCTGAGGCAGTGAATTCCATGTGTTAATCACCCTTTGGGTGAAGAAGTACTTCCTTTTATCCGTTCTAACCCAACTGCTCAGCAATTTCATTGAGTGCCCACGAGTTCTTCTATTGTGAGAAAGGGAGACAAATACTTCTTTCTCTACCTTCTCTATCCCATTATTTCAGGAATATGCTTCATCCAGCCCAGGTTTGTGGACAGGAACTGTTTGCATATTCTTTGGACTCCTCCTCCACTTGTGTGTCCATAATTTACTGTGTAAAAATGCACATTTAAATTATGAATGAATGGATTCTCACAGTTCTGTCCCGTTTAGGGTTTGAGCCCCCTCTGTTTCTGAGGAAATCTCCTATCGAAGTTTTAAGATTTCAGCAGAGTAAAACCCCAGGAAGGGATGGGAGGGGGGGAGATTAAGACAAAAGACAAAATAAAAAGGACAAGAGACAAAAGAAATAACATTATGGACATTTGCTTCTCTCATTGAAGCTACCCCAAATTCAGCAGTCATGGGTAGCCCAGCCAGCATACCCCAGACGTTCATATCAATCTGAAGTTGCTACTGAAATTTTGACTAAAACAAAATTTTTGAGAATTGTGACGGTTCCTCCTCAGGTGATGCTTCTGATCAGTTCGGAAGGGAGCCTAAAAAAGTTTTAAGAATATTAGTGAAATCTCTCTGGAGTGTTCTGCATAGCTTTAGGATGTTACCAGATTTCTCTCGATGTGAAAGTTGAAGCAAATGTGGAGCTTCCTCTTTGGGCACAACATCTAAAGAATTTCCAAGGAAGGAAAATAAGTTTAGGTATGACTAGAAAACTTTCTCAGGAAGTGTGTGCACATTAGAGATGGGCACGAACCAAAATACAAACCAAAGTTCATGATGAACCAGGCCAGTTCATGGTTCGCGAACCAGTGGTTCGTCAAAGTCCATTTCTGACAAACCGCCACGAACTTTAGGCTGGTTCATTTGGTTTGTTTTTTGGTTCGGCACTGCAGACAGCCTGGCGCCAATCAATCAGTTTCCTAGGCAACAGGGGATGGACTTCCTGCAGACCTTCTGCTGACCCAGAAGTGACCTTCTGCTGACCCGGAAGTGACCTTCTGCTAACCTGGATGTGACATCTTCACAAACCAAATGAACCGGTTCGTGAACTGGGGCAGGTTCGTGAAAATTCATGGTTTGTGGTTCATGAAATGCAACGAACCGCGTGATTTGTTTTTTTTCCGGTTCATGCCCATCTCTAGTGTGCATCCCTATTCCCTAGGACTTTGGGCTGAAACACAACCAAGGTCACTGTTCCCTTTTTCCTGACCGTTGAAATCATGAAAATTCTGTATGCCGTCAGATTGGGATCTCCAATGAACTGCTTTGTTGAGAAATGCTCCTAAACTGATATTGAAGCAGGAGCAACTCTCGGGAACTTCCTAATTGTTTTCCTCCAGAAACTGCTGCAACAAACTTTACTTGTAATATATTAGCCTGGTGTTATGATGTCCCAAAGATTTACATGAGCATGGTGGAAGCAATAATTACTTTTTCTAGCCAGGATCCCAGAGGGTTTGTTAGGAAGAGGACTACCATTTTTAATCTCTACTATGAATACTTTTTAACAGTTCGGGTCAAAGACCATCACAAAGGGTGGAGAAAAGAGCAAAAAGAGGTAGATGGGAATTTCCTGCATTGTGCAGGGGGTTGGACTAGATGACTCTAGAGGTACCTTCTAACTCTATGATTCTCTGAAATCTTTGCCTGTCTGCTCATGCTTGGTGTTATGGGCTGGGCTGGTTTTAGAAGAATGGTTGTAAGACAGCAGACCCATCTCCTGTCAAGTTGGGAAGGGGACATGCATGGGGAAGCTAGCAACAAGACAAGGAAATCTCAGCGAACGTGGAAGCAGCAAGATTCTTCTTGCTCAGACCAGTGAGCAAAGATGACCTGGAAGCTTTTATGGGGACAGAAGTACCACATGACCATCTCTGTCCTATTCGTGTTTTTCGTGGGCCAGCATCTTTCCTTGTCTTCCTTGTCTTTGACCAGAGGTTAGAGGTGGCTCTCAGACAGGCTCTCTGCCTGCTGTTCCTCAAACCTCTACAGGCAGGAGTCAGGAGGGATGTTGAGAGCTTGTGTAGCACAAATGATGATCAGGAGGCCCATATGGGAGCAGATGGTCCTTCAGGCATCTAAAGATATTTCCAAGAATGCAGCTTCGAGGCTTGGCCACAAGCAATTCCTCTCTGCGCATGTGTATTTTTGGCAGGTCCCTGGCTATCGGCAGGAGCGAGTCGAGAAAGGCCTGAAACTGTTTGCCCAGCTCATCAACAGCAAGATCTTCCTCCTGTCCTTCATTCGTACCCTGGAGTCCCAACGAAGCTTCTCCATGCGGGACCGGGGCAACGTGGCCTCCTTGATCATGACTGTGCTGCAAAGCAAGCTGGAATACGCCACCGACGTCCTCAAGCAGCTGCTGGCAGACCTCATAGACAAGAATCTAGAGAGCAAGAACCACCCCAAGCTGCTGCTCAGAAGGTACTTGTCAACATCTGTAGCATTCGGTGTGATTGGATTTTGTCATAGAATTGAACATACAAATGTATGAAGTTGCCGTGTACCAAATCGGACCATTGGTCCGTCAAGGTCAGTTACCATGCTCAGTTCAAGGTAGTGGTTATCTTGTACAAAGCTCTTCACGGCCTTGGTCCGGCATACCTACTGGACCACCTCCCTCGCTTCGCTCATCTGAACAGGGTCTCCTGCAATTTCCAGCCTGCCATGGGTGAAATCAACAGCAGTCCGTACATGGGCTTTCTCTGTGGTGGCCCCTACCCTGTGAAACAGCCTGCCTGAGGAGGTCAGGAGAGCCCCCACTCTCCTAGCTTTCCGCAAACGATGCAAAACCAAATGATTCAAAAAGGCTTTTTACTCAGATAGGAGGGCTGTATTGTAGGGAGAGGTTCTCGGATGCTTCGCTAATGAGTTAGGGACCATAGACTTCACCGCTATATTGCCTTACGTATTATCTGTTGCTTTAAATATGTGCTGCTATGAGCTACCCGTGCTTCATGTGGTCTAATGTCAACCCTAGAATAGCTTATGCTCTGTTTCAGCATTTCTTCAACTCTGTATCGGATTCTTGCTAATGCCGTGTTTTTGTAAACTTGCATTTGTTTACCCTCTGGCATTGTTTACGGAAATGTCCTTAGATCCAGAGGAGTTAGCCATGTTAGTCTGTAGTAGCAAAATCGAAAAGAGTCCAGTAGCACCTTTAAGACTAACCAACTTTACTGGAGCATAAGCTTTCGAGAATCACAGTTCTCTTCATCTGACGAAGAGAACTGTGATTCTCGAAAGCTTATGCTCCAGTAAAGTTGGTTAGTCTTAAAGGTGCTACTGGACTCTTTTCGGAAATGTTCCTGATATTGACTGTGCTCATCTCACACTGTGTGATCCGCCTGGAGTCTCAGTGAGAAAGGCGGACTATAAATTACAGAAATAAATAAAATAAAAAATAAATAAAATAAAAATATTCTATCTTGTCTACTCAGACTGGAAGCAGTTCTCCTGGATCTTAGGCAGAAATCTTCTCTGTCACCTGCTACTTGGTACTTTTTATGAGATTAGGACCTTCTGCATGCAAACGAGAGTTTTTTTTGGGGGGGGGGGAAGAGAGAGTCTCTTCTGCTAAGCCACACTCCACACCATTCCACTTTTGGGGACTGCTCTTCGGATCCAACCCATACTACCGTCTCTCAGTTGATGCAATTCAGTGCAATCCTAAGCAGTCATGCCCGTTTAAGCTCACCTTCAGAGTTACAATGCTATAGTGTCATTTGTCTGTCTGTCTGTCTGTCTGTCTGTCTGTCTGTCTGTCTGTCTGTCTGTCTGTCTGTCTGTCTGTCTGTCTGTTTGCTTTCTTTGGATTTCTATTCTCCCTCCTCCACGAAGGGCTCAGGGCGGTTTACAGCGTGGTGGACAAGGGATTCAATTTTTATATTCTCCATTTTTTCAGCTGACGGAGGCCAACCCCTGGTGGAACATCTCTGTCTTACAGGCCCAGTGAAACGATAACAAATCCTGCCGGGCCGTGGTCTTAGTAGACAGAGAGTTCCACCAAGCTGGAGCCAGGAGCGAAAAGGCCCCGGGCCCTGGTTGAGGTCAGGCAGGCCTCCTTGGGGCCAGGGACCACCAATAGAAGTTTCTTTCCCGATCGGAGCATCCTGTGGGGCACCTATGGGGAAAGATGGCCTCTCAGATACGCTGGCCCCATTCCCCTACCACCACCCGTCTGCAGTGTGCAGCGCTCAAGGAAATACGTCTAGCTGCTCCATACACCCAGCATCTCATAACAGCCAGACAACTCAAGGGAAAGCCCTGTTGGCACCATTGGAGTTTCAGGAAAAAGAAATCCACCGGAGACTCAGATTTTCTAGTCTACTCAAGCTGTGGCAATGAAATAGTGTTTTTTTAAATTTAAAAACTCTTTTAAATAGATCAATATTGACGTTTTAATTCTTAAAATAGGAAGGTTTTCTTATTATCCGCCCTCTCCTTTTTTAAAAACTGGGAATAGACAGCTGGTCTCTCCCCAGTGATGACTTACTGTAAGGATGAGTGGATTTCCCCGTGTCTGCTCCTTTGTAGTCAGACATCCTCTCTGTTCCACGTTCTTCTGCTCTTCCCGAACACCAGTTGAAGCTGGTGCATTTTTAAAGCTGATTCCAAGACTGCAGTCTGCACTGTTGGTCACAGCTTCTCAGTTCTTTCCCATCTTCTCCCTCTACCTTTTTTATGTGTTTATTTATCTTATTTATAGTCTGCCTTTCTCAATGAGTCTCAAGGCAGGTTACACAGTGTAAGTCAGTACAATCAATAGCAGTAGAAAAGAGCAAGAGTCCAGTATCACCTATAAGACTAACAACATGTGTGGTAGGGTATGAGCTTTCATGAGTCACAGCTCACTTCTTCAGATACAGCTAGAATGTGAGTCCATCTGTCCTTATATCTTGGAGAGTGGAGTGATTACAGAAGCCGAATGACAATGGCTGGTAAATGACAATAGCAGATGTGAATGGATAGGGTGGGGTATTCAGAGAGGTAGTGGGTGTGGAGAAACCAGCATTGCTAATGAGACAGGAAGCCTAGGTCTCGATTTAGTCCAGGTGGATGCATTGTCTTGAGCTTCGTTATCAGTTGCAATTCTGCAGTCTCTCTTTCTAATCTTCCTTTGAAATTCCTCTGCAGGACAACAGCTACCTTTAGGTCAGCAACTGAATGTCTTGGAAGGTTAAAAGGTTCCCCACTGATTTTTAAATGTGGTTTCTGATGTCAAACTTATGTCCATTAATTCTTTGTCAAAGGGACTGGTCAGTTTGTCCAATGTAGAGTATGGAAGGGCATTGCTGGCCCGTGATGGCATAAATCACATTAGAGGAAGAGCAGGAGTATGAACCCGAGATGGTATGGCTGATGTTGGGTCCACTAATGGTGTTGCAGGATAACTGCTACCTAAAATAGAATATGATATCTGTTAAGCGATCTAATAGGATCAGGACCACAGAAATCTGAAAAAAGTGTAAGTATTAGATAGGCTATGTTAACAATGGCAAAAGGCCAATTAGAGAGAGCAAAATCAAACCTATCGCAAGCAGATAATATATTCTATACCCAGTAATGTAGCCCACAGTTCCCTTCTTTTTAAAATCATCTTCTTGAACTATTGCATCAAAATATAGCCCTGTTACCTTTATGGAAATACCCTCCAGAACAATTCTGAGCAGAACCACAAGTGACAAAAGGCACAGATTGGACACTTGTCTGCTTCCCTCAAGTTTTGATGGGAAATGTAGGCAGCTTGGCGGAATGTTGGACAAGTGACAGTTGAAAAGTCCATTGGACAGCAGTCAGAGAGCGAAGCTGCGAGACCAGGATGCCTACATTTCCCATCAAAACTTGAGGGAAGCAGACAAGTGTCCAATCTGTGCCTTTTGTCACTTGTGGTTCTGCTCTAAGTTTTACCTGGTTTGCGGAAAGCTTGGAGAATGGGAGCTGGGGAGCCTTCCCGACCTCTTCGGCCAGGCCATTCCACAAGGTGGGGCCCACAGCAGAGAATGTACATGTATGGGCAGTTGGTGATCTTGCCCTTGTTTTCAAAGCGGCACTTGCCAAAGGCCCTGGATGGATGGAAGAAGCTGGCATGGTGGAGCATAGCAGGAGAGACTTTGCAGATATGAGGGTCCAAGGTCATGATAAATTACTACCCCTTCAAAGCAAAACTGCATATGACTGGGTACATAAAATTACATCAATTGCTTTTTTGCAGTGTTTCATCAAGGGCACATCCTGACTAGATATGGGCACAAACAGCATTACGAACAGAAAAAACCCACGAACAGCCTAATTGCTATTCTCGAACAAGCTGTTCGTGAGGCCCCATCCTAAACAAACAGGTCCTCGTTGAAAGCCTCGTTTGTTGCCTTCTGCAGTTGTTCAGCAAGCCAGACAGTCTGGCACCTGCTGCAATCAATCCCCTTGGCAACTGGAGGCAGGGAGGGACTGAACTCTGTCTGAACTCCTTCTGGCTTTCCTTCTGGCTTTAACACTTCAAAGTACTTCCAACAGAGAGTCCCGTTTTTGCCACTGTGAAGAGAAAATGACAGCCAACGGGGAGACCCGTGGATCATGCCTTTCCCGGGGTGTAATCTCTCTGAAACTTGGAAGGTCTTCAGAGGACAGTGAGGACTATGTCCCCTGCAAATTTGGTGGGTATTGGACATTGAGAAGGTCACTTTTGTAACCCCTCAAACTAGCCACCAGCAGACACTGCTGTTTTTGCCAGGACAGAGCCCTTTAAACTAGCAGGTGGCAGGGGGGGAATCCCCCCCACCGCCTGCCAGCTGATAGTTTAAAGGGATCTTTAAAGGGCCAGGTAAGGGGGTTTGAGGGGAGGGGGGCTAAGTGGGGTGGGGGTGGTTCTGGCCCCCAAGAACAATGAACAATGAACATGTCCGGGAACAGTTCAAGTTCATCCACGTTCATTGTTTGTTGTTCGTGGATGGCATCGAACAATGAACTGGGTGTTCGGAATTTTTTTCCTGTTCATGCCCATGTCTAGTCCTGACCCTGGATAGCCCAGGTGAGCCTGATCTCGACAGATCTCACAAGTTAAGCAGGGTCAGCTTGGGTTAGTAATTGGATGGGAGACCTCCAACAAAGACCAGGATTGCAGAAGCAGGCAACAGCAAGCCACTTCTGTTAGTCTCTTGTCATGAAAACCCTGCCAGGGGTCGCCAGAAGTCAGCTATGATTTGAGGGCACTCTCCACCACCATCAAGGGCACATGTGCATCAGCAAAACACACACCAAAAGAATCTTGACGCAATCATATGTGTCGCATCAAGACGGCTTTTATGTAGTGTTTAATACAAGGCTCATGTGCAATAGTGAACCACATGCCCAAAATCAAGAGGAGTTTGTTGCGTTAGTCTGTAGTAGCAAAATAGCAAAGAGTCTAGTAGCACCTTTAAGACTAACCAACTTTATTGTAGCATAAGCTTTCGAGAGCCACAGCTCTCTTCGACACATGCCCAAGGAATTGTGACACAACTGTGTCTAATGCAAAAACATCAAGATGGCTTTTTGTGTAATGTTTTATCAAAGCCCGTATGAATTTAAGTAATGCAGAGGGGAGGAAAGGCAAAATCAACCTGAAGGAACTGGACTTTTCAACAAACGGTGCACACGCGGCTCTTAGCAAAATCAGAAATTAAATGCAAAAAAAGAACAATCAAGTTCATGAACTGGTACAAGACCAAGCAATTTTAATTCCAAAACCGGGAGAGAAATTTAGATTAGAAGAATTTTGGAAGCATTGCTGTGGATTACATGATAGCACTCCCCTGCTACAAGTTCCCTTTGCCCAGATAAAATCGAGATGCTTAACATGTCGGGCTGAAGCTTCGTAAGGTTTTCTGCTGACATCAGAATTTATAGGGGATTTACATGGGTGTAAAATCCAGAATCTTCCCACCGGCTTCAGAGAAATGACTCAAGATTTATGCGAGAGGAAACAAGAGTTGGGGCTTTTCTTAAAGCCCCCTTGGCAGAGCTGTGCCGAAAAAGGAGTTTGCTGTACCATCTGCCGGGGAGTATTTTCTAAGGCACAAAGCCCATAGCAGAGAATCAATAAAATGCAAGCAATTGTAGCTGTCTCGCTGTGTTCAGGGCTGCTAAGCAGGGAGGCTGAGAACGCAAATCAGATTTCCCTTCTAGTTTGCTTTATTCTCTCCAAGGCAACTCCCTGCTGCTGTAAATCTACGATTACCACCTTGCTGGTGAAATTCCAACCACTGGTTTCCTGGGTATTGGAGGGGGGGCTTCTTCTCTCACAGAATAGCTCCTTCTTTTTCAATGCTTTGTGTATTGTATTTATTGTACATTCTTCCTCCTCCTCCACAAGTTTTTTGTTTCTCTTTTCATTCCACATTCAACTGTTTTGTTATTTCTCTTCGGCTTGGGACCATTTGACTCAGTCAGGTTTGGTACTCCGGGGTGAACTTAGCACCCGCTGGAATCTGGGTTCTGGAAGTTTAGATTCCAGTTTGGGCCGAATGGTCTCCTTGAGAATTGTCGAACAGTAATGGGCTCTGGAAATAACCTGTGAGACAAAGCTTCTGACATGATAACAACTCTGCCTTTGGCCCTTTGCGCAAGTGCCATTTGTCACACCGTGTCTCTTGGTGCATGCTCGGAGAGAGCAGAATCCATCCCGGATTCCAGTCTACTCCAGATTTGATGGAACAGATCCAGCTAATGGCTCTGCTAAAAAGTTTCAGAGCCCATCGAACTGCCATGCTTAACACAGAGATTTATAGAAAACGTAACAGACATTTTGTACAAATTGACTTTTTGTTCCCAGACATTTTGCTTCTGCTTAACACACGATTAAATCCGTCAGCAATGAATTTGGATAAAATGATGTACATGTTTGACTATTCATACTGTTATGCACACCTCACTTCCTTGAGTGGCTGGATATGCCAGAGCTACTATGGGCAGTCCATTTTCTTTTTGAGGAGAGATTTTAGGAGACTTCGGCTATAGTTCTTAGGGGAAAGAGACTGCAGTAATGCTATGGTTGCTTTTAGAAGTTTTTATGGTTGCTATTATAATGAAAAAGACCTGCCCGTGTGGCTGCTTGCTTCCCATATGGTCAACCTATATTTCATTTTATCCACAAGTATGCAGTACTTATAGTACTGGAGGCTACTAAGTAAGTACTGGAGGGAAATAAGTACTGGAGGCTGCTAAGAAAACATTTGCATTTTCTCATAAACTAGCCCAGTTAAGGTGAATGTACATGCCATTGTCACACCGTGTCTCTTGGCGCATGCTTAGAGAGTGCAGAATCCATCTTGGATTCTGCAGTCTACTCCAAATTCGATAGAACAGATCCAGCTAATGGCTCTGCTAAAGTTTCAGAGCCCATTGAACTGCCATGCCTAACACAGAGATTTATAGAAAACGTAACACAGACATTTTGTTCCCAGACGTTATTTCATTTATTCACTTACTTATTTACTTACTTCATTTATAGGCTCCCTTTCTTACTGAGGCACAAGGCAGATTCAACCATTTAAAAAATGTAAAAAATCTATATAATATGCACAATTAACAGTACAATGAAAACCGATTGATCCAGGTAGTTGTTAGATCTCCAAAGCTAAGCAGGATCGGCTCTGGTCAGAATTTGGATGGGAGACTATCCAGGAAGTCCAGACTCCAGAGGCAGGCAGTGACGAACTGACTCTGAATATCTTTTGCTTTGAAAACCCTATAGGGTGGACATAAGTGGGATGCAACTTGAACACACGCGTGCGCACACACACACACACAAATGGTTTACAAAATTAGAGAACAAAACCCTAGAAACAGTACAATACATAAGCAATGAAAAGTAAGGTTGCCAAGTCTGAACCTGGCAATCCTGGAAACATTTGGAGAAGGGGCAGCAGCATGCAAAGCAATGAAATCGCTTCCAGGTGATGGGAAATTCCCCAGGATTCGTTCGACACAGTGACATCACTTCCAGATGATCCCTCAAAAGTATCATCACCACTATGCACAATGTCATTTCTCCCCCATCACAGATCCAGAGGAGTTAGCCATGTTAGTCTGTAGTCACAAAACAGTAGAGTCCAGTAGCACCTTTAAGGCTAACCAACTTTATTGTAGCATAACCTTTGAGAACCACAGCTGTCTTCATCAGATGTAGTGTCAGCTTTCGAGAACCACAGCTCTCGAGAGCTGTGTTTCTCGAAAGCTGACGATGCATCTGACGAAAAGAGCTGTGGTTCTCAAATGCTGACGATGCATCTGACAAAGAGAGCTGTGGTTCTCGAATGCTGACAATGCATCTGACAAAGAGAGCTGTGGTTCTCAAAAGCTGACGATGCATCTGACAAAGAGAGCTGTGGTTCTCAAAAGCTGACGATGTATCTGATGAAGACAGCTGTGGTTCTCGAATGCTGGTGATGCATCTGACAAATAGAGCTGTGGTTCTCGAATGCTGACAATGCATCTGACAAAGAGAGCTGTGGTTCTCATAAGCTGACGATGCAGCTGATGAAGACAGCTGTGGTTCTCGAAAGCTGATGATGCATCTGACGAAGAGAACTGTGGTTCTTGAAAACTTATGCTACAATGAAGTTGGTTAGTTTTAAAGGTGCTACTGAAGTCTTTACTATTTCTCCTTCCATTTTTCTCCCACCACAATCACGGGGAAGTAGAAGATGAGGGAGGGGTTTTGCCCAACGAGGCCAGTCAAATGAAAAGGCTCAACAAAAGCTGCCTAAAATTTCACAGACACGCAGAGCCACTTCTCCAAGGCAAGTCCTGAGGTGATGGCAGCTCTGCCTTGGCCTGGTAGCATGAGAGAAGGCAACAGGCAAGGCTTATACCCGGGGGTCATTTCGTAGAAAAAGAGCTGGAGGAACTCATTAGCATAACTCATTAGCATAACTCATTAGCATGTCATGCCCCTTGACATCACCAGAAGTGTGTCATTAGCATAACTGATTTGCTCATGCCGCACCCCCTGACATCGCCTATCCTGGCTGTTTTGGACCCATTCAGGGCCATTCAGGGCCAAAATTGGGCCCAAAATGGCAAAAAGGGGCTGAAAATGGCTGAAAAGGAGCCCAAAATGGTCAGGATCGGGCCGCTGCTGAGTGGGACAGTGATCCACCACCCATCAGAGGCCCGATCCGGGCCGTTTCGGCCCCGATCCAGGCTGAAATGGTCCCAAAATGGCCGAGAGTCAGGTGGGTGGGGCCACCTGACATGTGACCTCTTTGGGGAACTGCCAGAGCTGCATTCCTGCGCGTTCCCCCTCGAAATGAGCCCTGGTTATACCAGTCATCATTTCCCTGACCCATGCACCTACCAACTGGGTCTGAGGCACTGGCTGAACCATCAGGGCACAGCTTACTCCCAGTGTCTGGCTGAGTACAACTCCTCCCCCTCCCCTTAATTCAGTTTCATTTATTCAATTTTTATATGGTTTCTCTTCCATTAAGACCTCAAAGTGGTTCACAACAATTGGATAAGAACCAATAAGAAATTATAATATTTTCAATAAAATCACAAACAACAGCCTAATACAAATTAAAAACGGCTCTAGTCCCAACCGCAGTCTATAAAACTCTGTGAATAGCATACAACAGCAGGTATATAAAATGCACAGCAATTTGCTTTGCCTCAGAGTAGAATTATTATGTAGCAAAAGCACGCCAAAATACTTCTGCCTTGAAGAGTTTCCAAAGCGGCAACAGGTCCTGCCGAGTGTGAGTGCCTTTTGAATGCCCTGCGCAGAAGGAGATACTTATTTATTTATTTATTTATTTATATTCCGCTCTCCCTGCAGTGCAGGCGCAGAGAGGATTGCATCACAATCTAAAACAGGTAGCATAATAGAACCAGATTCAATTTATAAAATCCAGCAGCACTCATGTTGTCCTTCCCAGATACAGAGGTGGCACTTAGGAAAAAAGCATGCTTATCCTTGAACTAGCCTGTTGAGTCTGTTGTTAGAGAGAAGCAGGTTAAAAAGGTCCTAAATACAGGGCTTTTTTTCAGCCGGAACGCAGTGGAATGGAGTTCCGGCACCTCTTGAAAATGGTCACATGGCTGGTGGCTCCGCCCCCTGATCTCCAGACAGAGGGGAGTTTAGATCGCTCTCTGCGCCGTTGCACAGAGGGCAATCTAAACTCCCCTCTCTGGAGATCAGGGGGCGGAGCCACAAGCCATGTGACCATTTTCGCCGAGGGCGATTTAAACTTTAAAAAACTCCCCCCTTGTTCCAGCTGACCCAAAGCGACGTCATTGTACGGTCCTGAGTTCCACCACTGAGTTCCACCACCTCTTTTCCCAGAAAAAAAGTCCTGTCTAAATAACTAAATAGTCTCTGAGACCAGAGCCAGAGAGAAAGATGGCTGGCCTGGTAACGCGGGATGCTGCACTAAGCCACCGGGTTCGATTTCCAATGTGAACTAGCCAGGGTTTCAAATAGGGCTCCCTAGGGTGGGAAAGCAGCCCTCTGTACAGCAGCAGTGAGAGAGAAATAAAAGCAGCAATGTCACTACCTCACTTCACCAGTGATGGCACCCCTCCCCAATGCCCCTGCTGGCAACTCTCCCATTGGTTGCCAAGTAGGGTTTCCAGGTCCCCATGCCCTCCCAGCGAGAGGCGGGAGACCTGACACTTACCTCTCTTGTGTTGTGGTGTTCCGGGGGCCACATAATGATGTCACTTGCAGGAAGTGACATCATCGCTCAGGCCACATGCCGGCCCTGGGAGCATTCCCACATTCCCCAGGGGGCCAAATTGGACCTGAGTAGGCCAAAATCGGCCCAAATCGGGCCACTGCAGAGCGCAAGTGCTGCTGTGCTCCACAGTGGCCTGATTTGTTCTAAATTGTGCCAGATGCGGGCCAAATTGGGCCAATTCGGCATGATTTGGGTCTGAATCCAGCCTGATTTGGGCCAAATCGGCCCCAATTGGGCCACTGCAAAGTGCGGGAGCATGCTGCGCTGCCCGGGAGTGCTCCCGAGGAGGTGCATTGCCCCCACCGGCCAGATAAGTGGGGGCAGTGGGTGGAGGGTGGGAACAGGGGATCCCTCAGCCCCAGTGGGGGACTGGCACCCATATTGCCAAGCTCGGCCTGATGATCCTCTGAACAAGCACCTCAGAAAAGGTCATTTCATTAAAAGCATCGAGATTCAAGCTAAGGGTCAAAACATACAAAACTGAGATCTCTCTGATTGGATCCTTCTAGCATTTTTAAAATGTCTTTGAAGCAATATAGGGGCCTTCTGGAGAGAGTCAGTGTGGTGTGTTGGTTATGGTGTTAGACAAGGGTCTGGGAGTCCAAGGGTCAAATCCCCATGAGGTCCACAGGACCAGCAGGAGTTGGGGGAGCAGAGACATAGGTGGGCACCATCAGCAAAATGGTATTATGTAATTTGAGGGGGAACCCCAGAAGTGACATCATGCCACTCTAGGAATCTCCAGGAGCTCTATGGTTTTATGCCAACAATGATTTTTATCGTTTATTTTTCTTCCGTCAGCTGACAGAGCTGTGGCAGGAAGTGAAGATTGCCAGTGGGAGGTCTTATATGATGGTGGAAGACCTGAACCCCCCCCTCTGCCTAAACATAACATGCAATGTGCCCTGATTGTGAGAACTAAAGATAACACCCTCTCTCTCATCTCATCTCAGATAATTGTAGTTGTTTAGGACATTTTCAAGAGGCTAGTTCAGGGATAAGCACAAGTTTGTCCTACGTGCCATTTCCATATCTACTTCAGTGCTGGATAGATAGATATTTGCAGGGCTCATTTCGAGGGGGAATGTGCAGGAATGCAGTTCCGGCAGTTCCCCAAAGAGGTCACATGTCAGGTGGCCCCGCCCACCTGACTCGGCCATTTTGGGCCCTTTTCAGCCTGGATTGGGGCCGAAATGGCCCAGATCAGACCTCTGATGGGGGGGGGGTGGATCACTCTCCCACTCAGCAGCGTCCTGATCCTGACCATTTTGGGCCCCTTTTCGGCCATTTTCAGCCCTTTTTTGCCATTTTGGGCCCAATTTTGGCCCGGAATGGCCAGGATTGGGTCCAAAACAGCCAGAATCGGTGATGTCAGGGGGTGTGGCAGATGCAAATCAGATATGCTAATGACACACTTCCGGTGATGTCTAGGGGTGGGGGTGGCATATGCTAATGAGTAATGCTAATGAGTTCCTCCAGCTCTTTTTCTACGAAATGACCCCTGGATATTTGAATTGAGACCATGCAGTTGAGAAGCGGAAGGTTTTCTCCCACGTACCTATTAGCCTATTAAAAGGTAGAAAACCCAGCCAAAGACAATGCCCTATTTTTCTCCTTTCGTATAAAGTGGGGAGGGGGGTCATTTCAATAGAGAAAACTGCATGGGGAGAGGGGAAAAGTTCAACCCCCTTCTGCCCCTCCCTACCCAACCCTGATCCGAATCACATGAAATTTAAATCTTAGGGATATTGGGAGATCTCTCGCTGAACCCTGAAATGCAGGTTTTATTAGTGGCTGACGTTGCTAAGCGTGCTGAGCAAAATCCAGGTACGAAATAATTTTCTCCTCCGCGAATTCTCTTCAGGAACGACCTACGTGGATTCAAGCACTGATGCTTTTAAATTCAGGCGAGGTGGGAGGTAAATTAATAAGCAAACAGACTTTCCTTTCCTTATGATCTGCCTGAATACCTTTCTCTCCCCTTCGCTGCCATTCCAGGACAGAATCTGTCGCGGAAAAGATGCTCACCAACTGGTTCACTTTCCTGCTCTACAAATTCCTCAAGGTAAGAGCAGCCTCTTCAGGTGGTAGCCTTGCACCACTTCAAAAAGGATGTGGACAAAACTGAGAGGGTGCAGAGGAGAGCGACGAGGATGATCAGGGGTCTGGAGCCTGAGCCCTACGAGGAAAGGCTGAGGGCCTGGGGAATGTATAGTTTGGAGAAGAGGAGATTGAGGGGGGACATGATTGCTCTCTTTAAGTATTTGAAAGGCTGTCATTTGGAGGAGGGCAAAGAGCTGTTCCAGTTGGCAGCAGAGGGTAGGACGCGAAGCAATGGGCTTAAATTACATGCACAAAGGTACCGACTGTATATTAGGAAGAACTTTTTCACGGTCAGAGTAGTTCAAAAGTGGAATCAGCTGCCTAGGGAGGTGGTGAGCTCCCCCTCACTGGCAGTTTTCAAGAAGAGGCTGGATGAATATTTGTCAGAGATGCTGTAGGCTGATCCTGCACTGGGCAGGGGGTTGGACTAGATGGTCTGTATGGCCCCTTCCAACTCTATGATTCTGTGATTCTACCAATCACACACACATATGTGCATGTGCTGTCTCTCTCCTTAAAGACTGTTACAGTTTTAAATATGAATTTGGATAGTTTAAAGGTTTTTTTGCCACACTGAGGAAAACAGGAAATGAATATTACGAAGAAATAAAAGTGCTTCTGGAACTCTGTGCATCTGATAGGATATGGAATGCAGGTCCATCTAGTAGGACATGGGAGACACAGGCCATTTTCACATGTTGTTAACATGGTGCAACATGGCGCAACATTCACAGAATGCTAGTGTCTTTATTGAGCAATTTCTGACATTGTGCCGCGAAAACAGAATCATGACGGGGTGTCGTCAGAAATCACACCATAAAGACGCTTGTGTCCCATGAGTGTTGCACAATGTTGTGCAACATTAACGATGTGTAAAAATGGCCAGAATTGGGGCGGGGTGAATGCTTAAACACACGTATGTACTTTTCAAGACCCGTTTTTAGAGGACACCCACCATGGTTGCCGTTGCAGTAAAAAAACTCCAAACCTTATGAAATATTTAAAAGGTAAAGGTAGTCCCCTGTGCAAGCACCAAGTCATTACTGACCCATGGGGGGGACGTCGCATCATGATGTTTTCTTGGCAGACTTTTGTTACGGGGTGGTTTGCCATTGCCCTCCCCAGTCATCTACACTTTACCCCCAGGAAACTGGGTACTCATTTTACTGACCTCGGAAGGATGGAAGGCTGAGCCAACCTTGAGCCGGTTCTTGAACTTGGCTTCCACCGGGATCGAACTCAAGTCATGAACAGAGGTTGGGCTGCAGTACTGCAGCTTACCACTTCTGCCCCATGGGGTATTCTTCTTACCACGTTACAAGGGAAGGCCAGCAACATCCAGAAGTGACAGAGTTGCTGAGTGATATTTGTCCCCACCAATTAATTACTAAATCATAATAATAATTATAACTGTGCTTATATACCACTCTTCTAGACAGATTAGTGCTCCACTCAGAGCAATGAACAAGGTCAGTACTATCATTATCCTCAAAATACAGTTGGGGAACTGAGGCTGAGAGGAGTGGCTCACCCAAGGCCACCTGCTGGGCTCATGGCAGGAGTGGGATTCGAACCAGCAGAATGCTGTTTTGCAACCCAATTACTTCCCAAGACCAGCAGAGTGCTGATTCACCAATCACTTAACCACTAGGGACCATATCACTCCAGTCTTGGTCTACTTCGGCTTCCTGTTTGTTTTTGGACCCAGTTCAACTCCTACACAGCTGGGGGCCAGAATATCTTAAGGACCAGCTAGTCCCATACAAACCTACTTGACCACTCCCACAATCTTTAGAGGCTCTGATTCTAACTTCCAAGATAGGCAGATGGCATCCTAGGAGAGGGCCTCCTCGATTGTGGCTCCAAAATTACGAAACTCCCTCCCAAGGGATATTGGTCTGCCTCTTTCTGTTGCCATCTTCCGTCAGCTGGCAAAGACTTTTGGTTTTCTTTTGTCTGGCATTCTCTCAATGATCCCTCCTTGCTGTCTTGTTTTATTTTGCTGTATTTTCTTCTTTATATATATTATTAGCTCTGGTTTTTAATTGGTTTGGGGATGTGTTTTTATTATGCTGTTTTCATTCTTAGCCCCCTAGGTGGCCCTGGTGGGTCATAAAGGTGGGATATAAATGATGAAAATTAATAAATATGTTGTATTGTCGAAGGCTTTCACGGCCGGAGAACGATGGTTGTTGTGGGTTTTCCGGGCTGTATTGCCGTGGTCTTGGCATTGTAGTTCCTGACGTTTCGCCAGCAGCTGTGGCTGGCATCTTCAGAGGTGTAGCACCAAAAGACAGAGATCTCTCAGTGTCACAGTGTGGAAAAGATGTAGGTCATTTGTATCTACTCAGGAGGGGTGGGGTTGAGCTGAGTCATCCTGTGAGAGTTTCCCAGGGTGTGGAATGCTAATGGCGGGAGGCTTCACTGTATATGGATTGGTACTTGATGTGCTAATCTTCTCTGCAGGGCTATTGTCAAGGATAGAATGTTTTGTTAGCCTGGTGTTTTTCAGAACTGGAAACCATGCTCGGTTCATTCTTAAGGTTTCTTCTTTCCTGTTGAAGTTTTGCTTGTGCTTGTGAATTTCAATGGCTTCCCTGTGCAGTCTGACAAAGTAGTTGGAAGTGTTGTCCAGTATTTTGGTGTCCTGGAATAAGATACTGTGCCCTGTTTGAGTTAGGCTATGTTCAGCCACTGCTGATTTTTCAGGTTGTCCAAGTCTGCAGTGTCTTTCATGTTCTTTTATTCTTGTCTGGATGCTACGCTTTGTGGTCCCGATGTAAACTTGTCCACAGCTGCAGGGTATACGGTATACTCCTGCAGAGGTTAGGGGGTCTCTGCTGTCTTTTGCTGATCGTAGCATCTGTTGTATTTTTCGGGTGGGTCTGAATACTGCTTGAAGATTATGCTTTTTCATAAGCTTTCCCATCTGATCAGTAATTCCTTTGATATATGGCAAAAACACTTTTCCTGTGGGAGACTGTTTTTCTTTGGTTGTTTGCTTCATCCTGGGTTTGATTGCTCTTCGGATTTCATTTCTGGAGTAGCCATTTGCCTGAAGTGCGTGGTTTAGATGATTAATTTCCTCATTGAGAAAGTGCGGCTCACATATCCGTCTTGCACGATCCACTAATGTTTTCATTATGCCTCTTTTCTGTCGGGGATGGTGATTGGAGTTTTTGTGTAGGTACCGATCAGTGTGAGTTGGTTTCCTGTAGACCTTGTGACCTAACTGAAAGTTTGCTTTGCGGATGACCCAGGTATCCAGGAATGGGAGTTTTCCCTCGATTTCTTTCTCCATGGTGAATTGTATGTTCAGGTGGATGTTGTTGAGATGCAGACTTGGACAACCTGAAAAATCAGCAGTGGCTGAACATAGCCTAACTCAAACAGGGCACAGTATCTTATTCCAGGACACCAAAATACTGGACAACACTTCCAACTACTTTGTCAGACTGCACAGGGAAGCCATTGAAATTCACAAGCACAAGCAAAACTTCAACAGGAAAGAAGAAACCTTAAGAATGAACCGAGCATGGTTTCCAGTTCTGAAAAACACCAGGCTAACAAAACATTCTATCCTTGACAATAGCCCTGCAGAGAAGATTAGCACATCAAGTACCAATCCATATACAGTGAAGCCTCCCGCCATTAGCATTCCACACCCTGGGAAACTCTCACAGGATGACTCAGCTCAACCCCACCCCTCCTGAGTAGATACAAATGACCTACATCTTTTCCACACTGTGACACTGAGAGATCTCTGTCTTTTGGTGCTACACCTCTGAAGATGCCAGCCACAGCTGCTGGCGAAACGTCAGGAACTACAATGCCAAGACCACGGCAATACAGCCCGGAAAACCCACAACAACCATCAATAAATATGTTGATTAATCTATCAATTGAGTTGATTAACAACCCAGTGTTCTGCTTTCTGAATCAGCTGAGTGGGACTTACACCCGAGCAGATGCACACAGGATCGCATTTAGGGTTGCCAAGTCCCCTTACCCTCCGGGTGGGAGGTTGGTAACCTGGCACTCACCAACTCAGTGCTCCCAGGGCTACACAATGACATCACTTCCAGGAAGTGGCATCATTGTGCAGTCCACATGCCGCCCCTGGGAGTGCTCCCTCGCTCCATCAGCCCGCTGCGGAGCGCAGGAGTACTCCCAGTGTGCCACGACAGGCCCTGGAGTGCTCCTGTGCTCTTCAGCGGGCTGATTTCAGCCCATTTAGGGCTGAAATTGGCCCACTATGGAGCACAAGAGCACTGCAGGGGCGGCGCAACAGGCCCTGGACTACTCCTGCACTCTGCAGCGGGCCAATTTAGGGCTGGAATCAGCCCATTGCAGCATGCAAAAGCGCTGCCGGGAAGCACAACCCAGAAGGCGCCTTCCCCCACATCCCCCCCCCGATGGCCAAGTAAGCAAGGGCAGGGGGTAGAGGGTGGGAGTGGGGGATCCTCCACCCCCAGCGGGGGACTGGAAACCCTATTGCATTCCAGATTTTGCAGTTTGAGTAATACTGAAAGCAAACCACCGTGCATGCCGCCCTTTGCCATTTGTAGCATTAAGTCCAGTATGCTCAACCCAGCACTACCATGGCACACAGGATTCCATGACCAACGGTGCTGTGATGCGCCTCCAATGATGAGGGACAAGCACTCAATAGAGAAGCAATTACTGCTGGTGCTGAACTGACATCCTCCTATGATCCGGCACCTCTTGCAGCAGAGGAAGTTTTGAAGGGCCTTGAAGGTCGCGCCAGTGGTTCCTTCTATCAGATTCCTATTTCCAGCTGAAAGTGGGGGGACAGAGGGAGGTGAGGAGCTGAAAGCTTTGCTCTCATAATAGGCTATTTTATTTTCCCCACTTGCCTTCTTGTCTCCCTGCCTTTCGCCCAAAAACGCCGGCCGATAAGGGCCATAGGCAGCCGCGCCGCAGCAATATGCTGTGGGGAGATAAGCTAATTAAGTGGCAGGCAGGTGTCGGAGGGGAGGAAAGGGCCCACTTCGGCTTCAGACGCGGCGGCGCCTCCTTCTCAGGGATTTGCTGAGCGCAGAACTGAAACGGCGCTTTGTGATTTGGGGCTGAGGAAGAAACCCAGTAGACGTTAGAAGTAAAAGGGAAAAGATGGGCAGAAGGGAATGGCGGCAGGACAAGGGGCTGATCATTTGATTGATTGATTGATTGATTGATTGATTGATTGATTGATTGATTGATTGATTGATTGATTGATTGATTGATTGATTGATTGATTGATTGATTGATTGATTGATTGATTGATTGACTTTCCGGCTTAGCCCACCCCAGAATCTCAAACTAGGTCCGTGGGTCAGACATGAAGAAGGCATGCTGCTCTACTAGAGCCAGTATGGTATAGTGGTTAGAGGATCTGGAAGACCTGGGTTCTAATCCCTTGCTCTGCTATGGAAGCTTGCTGGCTGACCTTGGGCCAGTCATGCAGCCTCAACCTAATATACCTCACAGGGATGTTGTGTGGATAAAATGGAGGAGAGGAAAATGATGTAAGCTGCTTTGAGTCTCTACGGGGGTGGGAAGGGCGGGGTATAAATGAAGTAAATCAATCAATCAAAATTCAGAGGTAGGATGCAATACCTTGGTAAAAAGTCTAGTTGATACTTTTCCTGTAGAAGAGATGGGGGTTGTAAGAAGGCAGGATCCTGTCCTAGGTCCTGAGCAAGTTGCTGGTGGAAAGAAGAGAAGGAGAGAGGGAGGAAATACAAGGAGACCAAAGATCTCAGAAGATTCTTCTCCTCTTATGTTCAACGGAGCTCTAATTTTCAAAAGCTCATGCTCTGAAATTCTTATTGGCCTCTAAGGTGTCCCTGGATGAAAATCCTGCTATTCTATGGCAAACCAACAGGGCTACCCACCTAACGTCTCCTCACGTTCTCAAATCCTCTATTTGGTCCTCACAATAAAACCCTGTGAGGTAGGCTCAGCTGAGTATGATGCATGGGAGGTCACTCAGCAAGCTTCCATGGCAGAGTGAAGAATTTAAACTTGAGTTAGAGTCCTAGGTTGCCAATTCTGGGTTGGGGAATTCCTGGAGATTTAGAGGTGGAGCCTGAATAAGGAGATTGGGGAGAGAAAGGATCTCAGCAGGGTATAATGCCACAGAGTCTACCCTCCAGAGCAGCCTTTTCTCAGGGGAACTGATCACAGAATCATAGAATCATAGAGTTGCAAGGGGCCATACAGACCATCTAGTCCAACCCCCTGCCCAGTGCAGGATCAGCCTAAAGCATCTCTGACAAGTATTCATCCAGCCTCTTCTTGAAAACTGCCAGTGAAGGGGAGCTCACCACCTCCCTGGGCAGCTGATTCCACTTTGGAACCACTTTTGAACTTGATCTCTGTTTCCTGGAGATCAGTTGTCATTCTGAGAGATCTCCAGGTTCTACCTGGAGGTTGGCATTGGCAACCTATGTCCAGAAATCTCACCACTACACCATCCTGAGCCTTGTGACATAGGAGAGTGAGAATGATGTTCCCTCCAAGGGCAGAGGCTTGTCTTTGGTTTATGTTACTCCAGGCTCTAGAGTCCCCATCTACCCGGGGAAGAGGGCACATTTCATCGCTGGTGTGTGGGCCCTCTTATCCTGGTTGCCCGTTGCAGCCTGCCTGGATACTCAAGCTGTTGCCCCACTCTAATTTTGACCCTGCTAGGGAAGGTGGCACACCCTGACTCTCTTCTCTCCTTCCACTCTCCTATTATCTGTCATCCAGATGGGCTGCCAGCCCTGGGCCCCTCGGCTTCTCCTCACCAATTGTCTGTCCACCAACTCTGAAGCTGGCACATCACTTTTGGTCTGGCCTGGTAACGATCCAGCTAGGCTGCCTAGCTGCCAAGGAACCACAATAACTTCTGATAGTCAGCTTTTGAGTTATGCAGAATTCCTCAGGCTGGACTTAAAAAAAATAATAAGGGACAGAAGTATGATGTTGTCTCCAATATTTGTCTAGTCTTAGGAGATCAATACAAACTAATTATAATAACAACAACAACAACAACCTTGAACTGATCAACACCTTGAATACAATGCACCAGACATAACAGTTGTGGAAAACTGAAGTTTGGATAATAGACATTGCAATTCCGAGGGATGCCAGAGTCGAAGAAAAAGAACAAGCAAAAATGATTAAATACAGAGATCTGGCAGTAAAAACCACCCGACTATGGGAGAAGAATGCAACAGTAGTCCCCATTGTCATCGGAGCACTGGGAACTATTTCCAAAAAAGTTGCAACTTTTTAATTAATTTATTTATTTTCGATTTTCATTCCACCCTCCCCACATTTCCAGCAGGCTCAGGGCGGATTACAGATACATAGAGGTTAAAATATATAAAACAGTTATTATAAATTAGCAACCATAAAAACATTCACATTTACACAGTTTGAAATACATATATGGAACTTATATGGAAAAACTGCGGCTTTCTGACATAACACCCATAGAATTGCAAAAGACGGCGTTACTTGGAACAGCATATATATTACACCGATACCTGGCTGATACTTGGGTCCCCGGAGGAAACCTGTATCAGCTTAGCAAGGCCAATCAATAATAAAATGTGACCTCTGCTTATTGTTGATTATGTTTCGGATAATAATAATAATAATAGCAATAGCAATAATAAAGATGGTTAGAACCATGCTGTTGCAGGGATCTCAGGTTGCATATAGGGACAAAGAAGCACCCTTTGGATATCCAAAAATAGCACTGAGCTCAATCTATCCTTAGTGCTAAGTGGCGATTGTGGTCCCTCACCAAGCAGAGAACAGATTTAGATGGAAACCAGGTAGGGTTTTTTGTTAGGAACACTGGAGTGTAATTTTAGAAAACTGCTAGCGAGGCAGAGCTCCACACTTGAGCTTCCATCGTCTCCCAGAGTGATGTGAGAAGATTTATTAGAGAATCCAGGTGAAAACACAGGGGAGTGAGAAGTGGGCCAGAAGGATGGGCCGTGCCTCAGTTGTGCCTCAGTCGTGCAAATTCAGTAGAGGGGTGGTTAAGTGGTAAGACTGGGAACCTGGAGACATGTGTTCAAATCTCTCCTCATCCACCAAGTTCACAGAGGGTCTGTGATGGACAGGTCAAAATCCTGTCCGTTTCCTGTAAGCTTTAAACCTTCCCCTTTAAACCTAGCTGGTATGCTCATTGTGGTGGTAACAACTAGTCAGGGCCCTTGGAAAGAGCAGTTGGGAGTTGGAGCAAAAAGCAGATAAACTGCCATTTCCCCCTCAGATGGTGGTTAGCCACCAGTAAGGCAAGTCAGGGCACCCCTGGTCTCTGGAGTCAGGGTTTAGTTGCCAGTGCGGCCGGTTAGGGAAGACTTGGTCTCAAGAGACAGGGATTAGCCACCAGTGAGGCAAGTCAAGGAATCTTTGGTATCAGGAGACTGAGGGCCAAATTACAACTGACAAAAGGCACAGGTTGGACACTTGTCAGCTTCCCTCAAGTTTTGGCGGGAAATGTAGGCAGCTTGGCAGAACGTTGGACAAGTGACAGTTGAAAAGTCCATTGAACAGCAGTCGGAGAGCCAAGCTGCAAGACCAGGACGCCTACATTCCCCATCAAAACTTGAGGGAAGCTGACAAGTGTCCAACCTGTGTCAGGCGTCACTTGTAGCTTGGCCCTGAGTTAGCTGCCAGTAAGACAGGTGAGTGAAGCTTTGGTCTTAGGATACTGGGAGAGACAGAATAGAAATATCGTGATAATGAATCAACCGGCATCCAGGCAAAGAGAACTTCATTTGCAGAACAGATTCTGAACACTGAATTTTTTTGCTGGCCCAGAGTTACATCAGGGAACCGACAGCATTCAGGAAGTGGGCGGAGCATGCTTCAGAAAGATGGCGGGGGGGGTAAGCGTGCCACCTTGAAACTCTTGTGTGATGTCTCTCTTGCCTTTGCCTCCCTCCAGGAATGTGCCGGCGAGCCACTCTTCTCCCTGTTCTGTGCCATCAAGCAGCAGATGGAGAAGGGCCCCATCGATGCCATCACGGGGGAAGCCCGCTACTCCTTGAGTGAAGATAAGCTCATCCGCCAGCAGATAGACTACAAGAATCTGGTAAGCAATTGGGGGCTGTCAGCCTCTCTCTCGTCAACGTATTTCTCACTTGCTTGTTACGACCAGCGGTGGCAGCAGGAGGGGGCACCACCAGGAGGGGCAGAATGCTGGGCCAAGTGGCACTTCTCGAATGAAACGATTCATGGATCAGTTTTGTCTCCTCGCCAAACACTGCTTCTCAGGTTGCTCAAAATTGACAGGCCGTGGTCTTGGGACAGACCACAAAAACTGATTTATTCGTTTTGAAAATTTCAGTGCTGCCTCTCCAGAGACCTGCTTGAGACCGCAAAGCCAAAAGAATGCAATAAAATCATTAAAAAAACAACAACCTGGATCTACAAGCCATTAAAAACGTGCCAGGGACATAAATGCAACTTAAAATGACATTTAGAAGGCTAAAATGGCATCTATAAAGCAGTCCCCAGGCTACCTGCAAACTATAAAAACAACTTTAACTGAGAAATCTGCTTCTAACCGTGCATAATTAATTTATAAAATGAATTGGCTGTTTCTTTAGCTGTGTTTAAAAGGGGATTATTCGACCTGGAACCTCCATGTTCAGAGGCAGTTTATCTCGGAAGACTGGGGGACAAATAACTGGAAGGGCTGCTATCTTCACACCCAGTTTCCTTGCAGAACCTTCTGGCCGTCTGCTGTGGGAAACATGGTACCGAAGCAGGTGGATCCTTGCTTGGTGCCTCGTTCCCCATTAACCAGGTGAGGTCATCTGCTATCCACCTCAGCCAGCAAGGGCCACCAAAAGTTGAGGTGAGGCTTTGTAGCCGGAATGTTGATGAGCAAGGGAACAGTCTGGTCATGCGGGTGAATTTGGCAAGAGGGTTGAATATCAGGGCAGTTTTGAAACCTATTGGAACTGGTTGCCCTGATCCTAACAGGTTTTAGACTAAGAGTCTCTCCACACAAGACATCTTACCCGAGTAGGATCAAGTGAAAGATTTTACACTTGTTCTCCCAGTGTGGGTACACATTCACCGATAGAGAGGCAGAGTACATTTGAATATAAGACCACACAGAACGTCAGTTGCTTGAGCATCCCCATGTAAGATGTCCTGTGTAGAGAGTGTCTAAAGCTCAGCCCTGCTAAATAGGCTTCGAAACTGGATGGCTTTATGCTATCAAGGAAACGTCATTTCTAGTGCTTGCTTTGGCACAAGCTAATTTCCATCTCTGGTTTTGAGCTACTGGACGATGATGTAGAGTTGTCAGACTGGAGGTGGTACATCTGTTTCCTCATTCCACCATGCATCTTCAAGCTAGATGACAGTCTTGGAGTTTCCCATTGGAAATGGATCCAGAGGAGTCGGCCGTGTTAGTCTGTAGTAGCAAAATAGTAAAGAGTCCAGTAGCACCTTTAAGACTAACCAACTTTATTGTAGCATAAGCTTTCGAGAGCCACTGCTCTCTTCATCAGATTTGGCTCTCGAAAGCTTATGCTACAATAAAGTTGGTTAGTCTTAAAGATGCCTTTGGATATAGACACTCGGATACTAGTCTCATATGTAGCATCTGTTGGATGCTTTTCTCCTCCAAGGAGATCTTGTCCCATTTTGGTACTGGATACGAGCAGGTCCCAGTGGACTTAAGTAGCTTGGCTCTTTTCATTTTATCTTCTTATGTTTCTCTTGGAAGTTGTATTGGGTTGGTGTTCAAAGTTAGTGTAGAGTAGAGGCTACAACAGTGAGATAAGAGCCGAGTAGACCATAGTTA
Organism: Eublepharis macularius; assembly: GCF_028583425.1. NCBI lineage: Eukaryota > Metazoa > Chordata > Lepidosauria > Squamata > Eublepharidae > Eublepharis > Eublepharis macularius. The sequence continues at coordinate 7,063,844 of NC_072798.1, forward strand.
GCATTTCACCCCTGGGATGAACCTGCTAGTTCTGTGGTCCCCAACCTTGTTAAGTCTGCACTTCTAACATTTTTAAGAAAGGGAAGTGAATGCCACCACAAAATGGCTGCCGTACAGATGGCTGCCGTACAATCATGAAATGGAAGGTGGTTCCAAAGCAAACATCCCCTACAAAGGAGACAGATGCTTCCAAATGGGCCTTCTCCATAGATGCAAAGGTGATGCCTTCTGGCTCTTCTGAAGTTGCTCTTACTCCAAGGAAGTGGTGGGAAGCTGGGATTGACTCACTGATTTGATGAGGACATATTGGCTGAATCCACACACCCGCAGACTGTCCCGGTGTTGTGCTAAATGTCTGCTAAACACCCAGAAGTGTAGCGTCTTTCTAGAGCAATTTCTGAATCCGGGTGTTTAGCGAACATTTAGCACAACGCCGGGATGCTCCGCGGGTGTGTGGATTCAGCCATTATTTGCTTACAGGTTCTAAGAAAGAGGTTGGTTTGGTCTTGGTCACTGGAAGAGGTTTCCAGGACCAGGGACATAAGGACATTGGTGTTTACGGCCAATCTAAGGACACGTAGCTTTGAAATATTTGCCCAGGATAATTTCAACATTTTGCTCGTCAGTCAGTTGGTGAAGAGATACCCTAATTCCAGGTTCCTTTCGAGACCCTTTGGATTTCATCCCCAAGACTGAAGAAGTAGGAAAAATAGTGGCTAACGCTCTGGTGCTCTTGAGTGATCACTGGACAAGACAGTCCCTTCCACAGCTCCTGTTTGTATTAATAGGGCTAGCACAGGAGAAATTTCTTACAGGCTTTGGGCTCCTAAGCTAATATAGGCATTTTGATGCAGACTGGTTGTGCCAAGTCTGGGAGGTCTCGTTTGATGAAAAGGAATCTTCCCCCCTCCCTCCCATTCCTTTGAATAGTGCACGGAAGCTCCCGTGCCAGGACAATACGGACACGCCTTCCTCTGCCAAAGCTTTTCTCCATCACTTGGTGTTGTTTGATGTTAATCAGCTTTTCCCTTCTTACATCTGAAGAGCAGGCAAATCTATTCTGATAGCAGATTTATAGAGATCCACTCTAGTGCGGAGATTAAAGGGCACGGATGAGGCATTTCAGTCACTCTTTTCCCTCAACCTTCTTCTTTCTGGTCATACAAACAAGTTATTTCAGGGTCTCTGAATAGAATATTATTACCCTAGCATAACAATAACAGCAGATTTTTGCTTTAAATAATTTGCTTCATCGTAGCAATACACAGATGCTATCAAGAAGAGACTCTTCTCTTCCTTCCCTGCTGACATTTCTACTTGAAATTATTCCTTCCAGTCACAATAAAGAGGGGCACCTCTTGCTACTTTGGTGCCCAATATATATAAATAAATTCATTATCTCCCCCACATTCATCCTATAAAATCCATTGCCTGGATCTCACGTAGCGATCATTTCCAGTTTTTTATTCCTGCTGTTTCAGCCCCCAACCCAAATCCCCATTTCCCCTTGTCTTGTGTGAACTGAATTTATGATTTCTTTTTTGAAACACTGAACTTTTCCTATAAAACTGATTAATCAATTGATCCGACTTGAGTCTTCGTGAGAAAGGTATCGATCTCTCGATCCATCTCTCGATAGATAGATAGATAGATAGATAGATAGATAGATAGATAGATAGATAGATAATTTGAAATATTTATAAGCTCACCTTTCTCCCTAATCCAGGGATCCAAATTGGGTGTCAACAAGCCAAAAGCATAATAAGCAAAACGTACTGAAATTCATACGTCAGCGCCTGCATTACGAACAGCTTCCCGTACAAAGTCAAGGAATACAAGGTGGTTTTTTTGGCCCAGTCTAAGAGTGAAGGGAACCTTCCTTGTACTTTCAGAAATGCCATTCCACAGACACTCAAGGCGTCATGGACTTGTTAGTGCTCACTCATGGCTGGTTGATGCTTTTCAACCCTTTAAGGAAGTTGGATGCCAAGTATGCAGGGTGAGATATGCATAATCTTTACTATATAAAAGGCGAAGTGTATTCAAGACAACTCACTGCCTACCCTGGTGTGCCACCAGAGGGCGCTGCTGTGGGCGGAAGCCAGACCTCCAGAGAGCGTGCCACGGCAGGAAGCCCAGGTCACAATCGGGCGCGCTGCAGGTGGCAATGCCCATCCCCCGCCTTCACCCAGCTGGGACCAGGTGTGGAGCAGGTGGCAATGCCCACCCACCCCCTGCTTTCACCCACCTGGGATCAGGAGTGAAGCAGGTGGCAATGCCTGCCCCCGCCATCACCCAGCTGGGATCAGAAGTGGAGCAGGTGGGCAATGCCTACCCCCACCCAGTTGGGATCAGGCACAGAGCAAGTGGCAATGCCTGCCCCCCTCACCTGGCTGAGATCAGCCACAGAGCAGGAGGAAATGCCTGCCCTCCTTCAACTAGGTGGGATCAGAAGCGGAGCAGGTGGCAATGCCCAACCCCTTCACCTGGCCAGGATCAGGTGAGGAGCAGGTGACAATGCCCACCACTCCTTCACCCAGCAGGGATCAGGAGCACAGCATAAGGCAATGCCTGCCATCCCTTCACCCAGCCTGGAGCAGGTGGCAATGCCCGCCCCTCCTTCACCCAGCCGGGATCAGGAGCGGAGCAGGAGGCAATGCCTGCCCCCCGTGCCTTCAACTGGCCAGGATCAGTTATGGAGGAGGAGGGAATGCCAGCCAGCCTGCCCTCCCCCTTCTAGAGCCCGTTGTATTTTTCCCCACAATGGGCTATGTTGCTAGTCTATCATATCTATATAAGAAATTAACATTGTATGTACACATACTGTGTGAATGGTGTATGGTACACATGCACTGCACAAACAAATCTGCAAAACCAAAAGCAAAAAGTGGTGAATAACAATAACAACAACAACAACAACAACAACAACAACAACTGGAATGTAGAAAGAGACAGCGTGGGGGACCTTTGCTTTTTCCAACATGAACTGTGCATCGATCAGTCAGCATTGATGTCCATTCACTGGGCGCATAAATGCTTTAAAAATGGCACATAAAATCTGTACAAAATGGGTAAAACACCACAAAAGAAGCAGGGGACCAAAACCATTGATAGGAGATGCGACAAAAAGAAACAACAAGAGACGATATTTGTTAGTCATCACTTGAAGATAGCCACAAAGCCAATTATCATGTTTGTCAAAAAAAACAACCGGCCAACCATGCATAGCCAAGGTTGCAGGCCCTCTCAGGACTGGATTGGGATGAGGATAGAGTTGTCTGGCTCCATCTGTCCAGAAGCAACTAATAGTGCAATCCTAAGCAGAGTTACTCCAGTCTAAGCCCATAGAAGTCAATCAGCTTAGACTGGAGTAACTCTGTCTAGGATTGCACTGGGCTCAGCAAAAATCAATCCACAAAGGAGGCATTTGTGGGACATCCCTTTTATGCCTCATTAACAGCGCCGTCGCTGCCATTACAGCCTCCCTGTTGGGCATTCACCAAGGAGACACTCCGAGTGCTTCCATCCAGGGGCAGCCGGGGAGCATGTTTGTAGAGATGTGATGTCAACAGATATTAACTGATTAGGCTGTTAGTACCAGAGACATGGGAGTGGGGGGGGGGGGAGGGGGACCACCCAGGACGTTCCAAGCCATTCAGAAACGGCGACAGGCTCAAGACGCTTTGGACAGCTTCTCTCCTCCTCCACTCCTTTCCCCATAAGGTCTTATTAGGAAATGCTTCTGACAGCCCTTTGTCACACGCTGTGACCTTTGCCCTCCGAGCATCCCTTGCCTCAACAAATGTGTAAATGAGATGCAGAGGGGGACGTGATTGGAGTGCCATTCATTGCCAACGGAGGGAAGGTTTGTACCATGGCCAGACTAGATGCAGCAAAATTAGAGAGCCCGAAGGTTAAAAGATGGGTCTCCAATGTAGGGGAATGTACTGGGGAGGAAAAGCCGGTGTGCGGAAACAGAAAATGGTACAAGAAATATATCACGGGGTTGACTTCCATATGGGAGAAGCAAAATTGAAATGGGGATTTGCAGGGGGCGGGGTTTAAACAGCTGGTACAAGTAATTCAAAATCGTCCTGCACATCAGCTGAGACCAGCTGGTAAGTTTTCTGCCAGAGGTCTCTATCCCCAACTCAATGTGTTGCACACCAACGATTTCCAGATTCCGTTTCAAGAAAAAAACGAGATCTGCCATCAAAAGTGTGACGCACCTCCAGTACATTGGCAAGATACGTCCTTCCCTGTTGAGAGCCATTCTTCACTGCTGGGAATCCTGCATATTGTTTAAACGTTGCTACAGCCGTTTCCACACGTCTTCTCCCCGTCCCCAAAAAAAGCGCAAAACTTACAGAATGACACACCTTCACAGCGCGATTTCCCGATATGACTTTGCTTCATGGCACGATGATGTCAGAAAACACGCCACGAAGCAAAGTCATAACGGAAAATCACGCCATGAAGGTGCATCGTTCTGTAAGTTTTGTGCTATTTTGGGGAGGGGGAGGTGTGCGGAAATGGCCTAGGTTTGAGGATTCAAATCTTGTCTCAGAAGCTATAGCTTTCTACAGTTTTTTTTCCCTTTCCTGTCTCCATAAAGGCTCAGAATATTTTTTTTAATGGAAAGAGATTGTCTGGATATGGAAATCTCTACAGTCCACTCTAAAGATAAGATTACACAGTTGCAATGCCTCATTTCTCTGCTCAGTCCTGCGCTTTGACCAGTGTTGTAGGTCAAAGTTTGTGCTGACCCGAATGAGATCTAAGAATTGGAATCAGTTAGTCTGAGTGAAAAGTTTGGAACACTGAAAGAAAAAGATTTTGCACATTGCTGGAGCACAGGTTCATTAATTTAAAAAAAAAAACCCTCATGAAGTGCTTTTGTTCTTAGAATGCATCTAATTGTTGGACATTTGCCTAAGGAATCACTTATCTGTGATAATTATGCAAACCACTTGGATTACCAAAGGGGAGAGAATCCTTTGGGCTGAACAATTTGATTTCTTCGGTTTGTGATTAATGTGGCGCAGTTGCAACAATATAGCTTAAAGCAAGCTGCAGATATATTTATCTGAGACTAAGGCTAACTTTCTCTCAATTTAATTTGAGGCTGACTTACGAACTAAATTTCAGTATTTAAAAGGGAGAGGGGGTAAAACCCTGAGGTACCCCAAGGTGTGTGCACCTCCATTTCACCTCTGCTTCTAAGATGTGTTAAATTTGAAAAGGGGGGTTCGTTTCATTTTTCTCCAGATTACGTTTCACCGTTCAGGTGAAAAAGAAAAATCAAAGTTGGAGTGTCTAATAAATACCTCTGCTTTGGCAGCCAAGTTTCCTTTATGCTTGGGAAATGTGAAGCAGGGCAAGGAATCTTCTCATCTGTTTGCATTTAGTTTTTAAAGGGGGGGGCTAGCTTTGTTTGGAGGGGGGGCAGCAGATCTTGATATGGAGCCAAAAACCTTCCTCATTAAGGAAACCTTTAACCTGCCAGATGCTGGAGTAAGAGGTAATTTTTAAAAGCTCTGCTGTATTCCTGAGTAATTAGATTGCGAGCGAGAGGGTAAGTCTCCAAGTTTGGGTCTGGTTGCCAAATTTGACGAAATTAGAGACTCCCTTTGGGTTTAGACATCACTGCAATTGGAAATAGGGTTACCTTTCAAAAATATTGGCTCGGCCTCCAGAAAGTGCCCGGCAGGTAGAGGCTCGGCAGTACCTGGCAAATCAGGGGTGAATCCACAGGGTTAAAATTTGCAGGAGATAGATAGATCAGGGTTAAACCTGACAGGTTATGGGTGGATCCCTAGCTGAAACTGGTCATAGATCCAGAGGAGTTAGCACGTTAGTCTGCAGTAGCAAAATAGTAGAGAGTCCAATAGCACCTTTAAGGCTAACCAACTTTATTGTAGCATAAGCTTTTGAGAGCCACAGCTCTGTTCGTCAGATCCATTGCCAGCTTTCAAGAACCACCACTCTCTTCATCAGATGCTTCTGACGAAGAAAGCTGTGGCTCTCGAAAGCTTATGCTACAATATAGTTGGTTAGTCTTAAAGGTGCTACGGGAATCTTTACTATCTAGCTGAAACTGGCAAGCGATTGGTAGATTCAGGGCTGACATTGGCAGGCTGTGGGTGGAGCAAATCCAAACCTAGGATGTGGCATCTGGGAGAATGTGAGTCCGAGTGATTTGTTTGCCCGGATTGATTTGATCAGGTGGGCAAATCTGCTGGTAGGCCTAGCATTGTGGCACCATCCTGGTAGGATAGAATGGCTCTGGGATGGGGAACAAACCTGAAGAACCGAGGCTAAAGCAGCAGCAGCAGATGGCCACAAGGTGGTTTGGGAGAGAACCATTTTGACCTCCTCCAAATAGGCATATTTTCAAATTCCGATCTCTGCCTTGACCCTGTTTTGATTTTACTTCTCCCTTGTACAGTTTGAATCCTGCATTCCTTATTGTCACACCGTTTTCTATTTCTTTGCTCTGAATTCCCACCCTGTAAAATGTACATATTTTTCATAATTATAAACTGCGTATAAAAAGTATAGAACTGGCAAACACGACAAACAAAGCTAGCAGCAGAAAGCAAAGAACTGAAACCAGTGATAAAAGTATATCCATAAAAGGAAACAAAAAACAAGTTATGCTTATCTCGGCAATCATTTTTTATTTCTTTTTTCTTTCACCCACAAATGAAATCAGCCCAAAACATGCCAGAAGGCAAAGAGCTTGGGTTATGTGTTATGTGCCATCAAGTTTCCTCCAACCTATGGCGACCCTATGAATGAAAGACCTCAAAAATGTCCCATCATTAACAAACTTGCTCAGATCCTGCAAACTGGAGGACGTGGCTTCTTTTATTGAGTCAAGCTATCTCGTTCGGGTCTTCCTCTTTTCCTACTGCCTTCCACTTCTAGCATTATTGACTTTTCCAGAGAATGTTGTCTTCTCATGATGTGACCAAAGTACAATAGGCAGAGAACACAAGACAATATTATAGATCACTGGTGACAACCATCATGGTATAATAGCTAGTGTTAGGCTAAGACTTCTGGGTTTAAATTCCCACTCTGCCAAGAAAGCCACTGGGTGACTTCTCAGCATAACATACCTCACAGGTTTGTCACAAGGGAAAAACACAGGAAAGGAGAACCATGTATGCCACCAGGATAAAAATAGGATCGATCAATCAATAATTTATTACAGCCAAAAACCAGCAAAATAAAACACACTTTCAAAAAATTAGGATTTGCCTTAGCCCTTGAGTATCCTATACACCACCTTCAGAAGGGCTCAGGCATTCAGCAGGGGCTTAAACTAGATGGTCTGTAAGGCCCCTTCCATCTCTGTGATTCTAAGATTCTACTGCCTGTCTAGGGCAACAAGAATTGGCGCTGCTAGAGTGCAGTGAAGTAACTTAGCAATGGTTGGGGGGCTGCTGGGGTATCTCAGTCCCTGTGGAAAACAGCGGTGGCCAGCTGGCTACTTGTAGCCTAGAATTGCTACTTATTAATTATTATTATTTATGTCATTTATAGTCTGCCTTTCCCACTGAGACTCAAGGCGGATTACATAGTGTGAGATTAGTACTGTCAAAATCAAGGACATCTCAATAAATAATGTTATCGGGTAAATAAATGCAAGTTTACAAAGTCTCATAACATTAGCAAAAAAATCCAATACAGAGTTGAAGAAATGCTGGAACGGAGCATAAGCAAGTTGAGGAGTGACGTTTGACAACATAGAACTACCCAATCGGGCGATTCTTAAAGCAACAGGTAGTACATAGGAGCAGATACTTAAAGCAGCAGATAGGACGTAAGGCAACATAGTGATGAAGTCTATGGTTCCCAGGGCTTTTTTTCAGGGAAAAGAAGTGGTGGAACTCAGTGGGTTGCTGGCAAAGGGGGCAATTACTGGCAGGAGGTGGTGCCCCTGGTACCACATGCGCACGTGCGAAGTGCACACACGCTCCCAGGACCACACAATGATGTCACTTTGGGTCAGCTGGAACAAGGGGGGAGTTTTTTAAAGTGACCATGTGACCATTTTCAAGAGGTGCCGGAACTCCGTTCCACCGCGTTCCTGCTGAAAAAAAGCCCTGATGGTTCCTAACTTGTTAGTGAAGCACCTCTTTGAGACCACTTCCCTACGATACCACCCTCCTATCTGAGAAAAAAACCCTTTTGAATAATTCAGTTTTACGTCGTTTGCGGCTAGCCAAAAGGCCTAAAATGCCTATGATCCGGTACTGGCCATTAGTTGTTCACGTTTGACTTTATTTTGTGTAGTGTTCTCTTTATTTTGTGTCATTTTCTCTGCTTCCAAGAGCAGAGAGAATAAATTTCGCTGAGGATACCAAAGCCAACTCATTACTGTTTTGTTTTATCTGTTGTGGAATGGCTCCCTGGCTCAAATTGTCCTCTTGTGACTTCCTCTTCATCAACTTCCCCTTGCAGGTTCTGAGCTGTGTGAACCCTGATAACGTAAACAGCCCTGAGATCCCGGTGAAGATCCTGAACTGCGATACCATCACCCAGATCAAGGAGAAGATCCTTGACGCCATCTTCAAGAACGTCCCTTGCTCCCACCGTCCGAAAGCCGCTGACATGGATCTAGGTATGTGGGCACCTGGTGGAATCGATGGAGCCAGATGTTCGTCGAGGCCATGGGCAAGTTCACATTACCATGTAGGCAGGTGGTGGCAGTGGGGTTTGCTTCTAGCCGCAGCAGCCTATGTCATGTTCATGCGCCATAAGGCACTGGCTTCAGCTTTCACCATGTCCTTCTAAACGTTTCCAGTGTTTTGCTGGTAATGTCCCAGAATGCCACACACAGTGGTACATACACACAATCACATATTTTGCAATGTCTCAGAAGAATTGCAGGACACCTGAAAGAACACATGGCATACCTCTCGGATTAAGCAATTCAGTGGTTTAGCGCAGCAATGTCTCTTAATCCCTCACTCTGGCAGTATCTTCATCCTTAATTCAACGGCTGGTATCTGATGTGTTGCGGGTAGTTTGGGGGATTAAGCATCTGCGAGGCTGGTGAAAGTAGCGGCAGTTGGAGGGCTTGCTATGGAGTGGTGTTGGAGAGTGCCATCAAGTCATAGCTATCTTATGGCAACCCCTGTTGGAATTTTCATGGCAAGAGGCTAACAGAGGTGGTTTGCCATTGCCTACCTTTGCAACCCTTCGTTGGAGGTCTCCCATCCAATTACTAACCAAGGCAGACCCTGCTTAGCTTCCAAAATCATCCCCTCTTAATCTTGGATTGGCATGCAAGGTTAGATCCAGACTAAGTTTTCCACTTCCATCAGCATAACAGAACATTCCTGAACCACCCCCACCCCCACCCCCAATATCTCTGAAGCCCTGAAATGCTCCTGGGCAGGGGTGGGGGAACCTTCCAGAATGGCATGAGAGGCAAATTAGGGGTCTGCAACAAGAAGGAAGAATTGGCAGAATTTACATCTCCCCTGGAAAATTTAAACTCGATCCAATCCATCATTACAATGGGAAGACGCTTTCCGAGCCCTGTGGCGCAGAATGGTAAGGTGCAGTACTGTAGCCCAAGCTCTGCTTATGACCTGAGTTCGATCCCAGCAGAAGCTGGGTTCAGGTAGCCGGCTCAAGGTTGACTCAGCCTTCTATCCTTCTGTGGTCGGTAAAATGAGTACCCAGTTTCCTGGGGGTAAAGTGTAGATGACTGGGGAAGGCAATGGCAAACTACCCAAAAACGTCGTGATGTGACGTCCCCCCATGGGTCAGTAATGACTTGGTGCTAGCACAGGGGATTATCTTTACCTTTTTCTACATCTCCCCTAGAAAATTTAAACTGGATCCAATCCATCATTACAGTGGAAAGATGCTTTCCGAGACCTTGCAATGAAATATTGGAATTTCTTGAGTGGAAAATGAAGGGTCCTATCCAGGGCTTTTTTTCTGGGAAAAGAGGTGGTGGAACTCAGTGGGTTGCCAGCACGGGGGGCAACTTTTGGTGGGAGGTGGTGCCCCTGGTACCACATGTGTGCGTGCAAAGTGCACACATGCTCCCAGGTCCAATGATGTCACTTTGGGTCAGCTGAAACAAGGGGGGAGTTTTTAAAAGTTTAAATCGCCTGCGGCGAAAATGGTCACATGGCTGGTGGCCCCGCCCCCTGATCTCCAGACAGAGGGGAGTTTACATTGCGGTGGCGTGGAGGGCACTCTAAACTCCCCTCTATCTGGAGATCAGAGGGTGGGGCCACCGGCCATGTGACCATTTTCAAGAGGTTCCGGAACTCCGTTCCACTGCGTTCCAGCTGAAAAAAAGCCCTGGTCTTTTGCAGCCAAGAAAGTAGGGGGAGAATACATGCTGTGTGGAGATGGAATCACTTAGGCTAGAAAAAACAGGTCAGGGGTTGTAAGCGTGTATATGGGTTGGTGGCGCACAAGAGGAAAGCTGAGCAACAGCTTGCAAATGGAAGCTGAAGTCATGCAAGAAGAGCTACCAAGAATAGCACCCCCACCCCAAATCTCAATTTGAAAAATCAGTCCAGAATGAGTTACTGGGGTGCTGAGAATCTGAGAAAATCTATAAGTGTCGGAGCTGGGGGTTCAGTTCTGGGTCTGGCTGTGCTGGGTTGTGGACACTTCTTCAGCAGCTTCTCTCCGTGTTTATGGACAGCACCAGCGGGTATATTAGAAGATTGCTTGTTCTGCTTTCTCCAGGACTAGCATGCTTGTTGTTAAGGCGGCGCCAGATTTGTGTGGGATTCAGTTTTCATGCAAGATGTCGTATTTCCGAGGCAAGGGAAGCTCCCATTGAAAGATGAGCCACCTTTTGCAGAAAAAAAGAGGGGGGGAATAACTTTTTGTGCCAAAAATGCAGTCATTTTTCCTCCTTTTCTTGGAAAGAACATTGCCGAGAAAAGGGGAGGCACGTGGGTCACCTCCTTTAAAGAGCCGGTGTTGTGTAGTGCTTAGAGAGTCAGTAGGGTTGGCAGGTCCCTTGAGTCCCCCAGCGGGAGACTGGGAGCCTGGCACTTACCCTGCCCTGTCCTGGGTCTTTTTCTTCATGCATGCGCACTCCTGGCTTGCATGATGATGTCACTTCCATGAAGTGATGTCATCACGTGGGTCAAAGGCGGCTGTGTGGGGCAAAGGGTGCTCCCCGAGTGGCACAATTTGGCCTGAAATGGGCCCATTATGGGGCACTGAGGGGCACGATTTGGCCTGCTCTGGCTGCGGGAGCATGCTGCGCTGCCTAGGGGTGCACCATGCTGCCGGGAGGGTGCCTTGGGGAGGGCCCCCCACTGGCCAAGTAAGTGGGCACAGGGTAGAGAAGGGTGGGAGCAGGGGATTCTCTGCCCCGGGCAGGGGATTGGCACCCCTAAGTATCAGACTAAGATCTAGGAGACCCCAGATGTGAACCCCTACATTACCATGAAAGCTTTCTGGGTGACTTTGGGCCAGGCATATAAAATGGAAGGGAGAACAATGAAAGTCATGTTGAGTCTCTGCTGGGGAGGAACGTAGGGTATAAATGAAGGAAATCAAAATAAATAAAGCGGGCCTCAGATTCACTGAATTTTAAAAAACCAGACGAGACCTTTTCATGAAGGATGAAACGATTTGCAATCAGGGCCACCCAATTTGAGCCAGGATTAACGAACACTAAATGGATATCTCTGCAGCCAGGTCTGGTAGGGACTGGTAGAAGAGAAAACCCTTTTCTACATTCAGTGATATTTGATAGTGTCAGAGGGACAGAGCTGTCAATCAACAGAGAAACCTGAAAGCACTCTGCAGCCGCCAGAACCTTCTCTGAGCACAGAGACCAAGCACAGTTCTCTGGTTGCAATTTTATGGTTCAGTTCATGCAGAAGAACAAGCTCCATTATCCTGGGCACGGACAGAAGCCTCCTTGGCCCAGTAAGAGACCTGAACGCTCCGAGGGGGAGAAAAAGTGAGAGAAAGCTAATGAAGGATTTCAGTTTTGCAAGTTGCAGGTTAGCAGCGGGGCAAAAGGAGCTACTCGGGTCATTTATGTTTCTCTCCCTGCTCTTCCCCGACCGCTCAGATGGCTCATCTACTTTGCTCATGTGGAATTTCACATTAGAAGACCTCCTTTTCTTTTCCTGAGAACTCCGTGGCAGTTTTGATGCAGCAGCAGCCCTATAATTAGGTTTGCCAACTCCGTGTTGGGAAATTCCTGGAGATTTTGAAAGTGGATCCTGGGGAGGATGAGGTTGGTGAAGAGGAGGGAACTCAGAGGGGTATAATGCCATCCACCCTCTTGACCAGCCATTTTCTCTAGTGGAAATGATCTCTGTTGTCTGGAGATCAGTTATAATTCCAGGAGATCTCTAGGTCCCACTAGAACAAAATGCCTAGCATGCTGAGAACAGTGTCTGGAAAAATTGCAACTGATTCTGAGTGAATCGGAGAGTTAGAAGGGGCATGCTGGTTGGTTCGTGCTTTTCAAATTATATCCCTGTGGTTTCCCCAAAGTATTCACAGGTGAGGAGACCAGAGATTGCTGGCATAGAACTTGGAAAAAAGGTTCAGCCTGATCTCTTTTGCAGTGAGCAGACACAGGACAGCATGAGCTGGCTCAACATTTTTATGGGCCTTTGGGCGGGAATATGATAGAACGTCTGCACCCATCCTCACCTTCCTCCATTGAAAAGGCTCTTACACCAGGTGAGGTAAGCGTTAGAGAGCCACCTGATTGTGTGAACATCCCAGGAATCATAGCTATCTTATTTTGGCACCTGTCTTTACTTGAGGATGTAAAGATGACTGCAAGTTTAGTTGCCATTGAAGGGGGATTAGATAATGGTGCCATCCTAAACAAAAGAGCAAGATTTGGGTCTGGTAGCACCTTAAAGACCAGCTAGATTTCCAGGACCACAGCTCTCTTCGTCAGATGCAACTTTATTGTAGCATAAGCTTTCGAGAACCATAGCTCTCTTCATCAGCAGCAGCTCTGACAAAGTGAGTTTGGAACCCCTGGTTTCCCAAATCCTAGTTCCATGCTCTAACCACTACACAACACTAACATTCCAAGCGGCTTGCTGGCCTTTGTTCACTCCCAGTGATCTGTCCGTGGTGCTGACCTCCTATGGCTCCTTTTGGACTCCAAGCTCTTTAGGGGCCTTAGTTCATTCCCAGTGATCTGTCCGTGGTGCTGACCACCTATGGCTCCTTTTGGACCCCAAGCTTTATAGGGGCCTTGGTTCACTCCCAGTGATCTATCCGTGGTGCTGACCACCTACGGCTCCTTTTGGACCCCAAGCTTTTTAGGGGACTTGGTTCACTCCCAGTGATCTGTCCATGGTGCTGACCACCTATGGCTCCTTTTGGACCCCAAGCTATTTAGGGGCCTTGGTTCACTCCCAGTGATCTGTCCGTGGTGCTGACCACCTATGGCTCCTTTTGGACCCCAAGCTCATTAGGGGACTTTATTCACTCCCAGTGATCTATCCGTGGTACTGACCACCTACTGCTCCTTTTGGACCCCAAGCTTTTTAGGGGACTTGGTTCACTCCCAGTGATCTGTTCGTGGTGCTGACCACCTATGGCTCCTTTTGGACCCCAAGCTCTTTAGGGGACTTTGTTCACTCCCAGTGATCTGTCCGTGGTGCTGACCACCTATGGCTCCTTTTGGACCCCAAGCTCTTTAGGGGACTTTGTTCACTCCCAGTGATCTGTCCGTGGTGCTGACCACCTATGGCTCCTTTTGGACCCCAAGCTTTATAGGGGCCTTGGTTCACTCCCAGTGATCTATCCGTGGTGCTGACCACCTACGGCTCCTTTTGGACCCCAAGCTTTTTAGGGGCCTTGGTTCACTCCCAGTGATCTGTCCGTGGTGCTGACCACCTATGGCTCCTTTTGGACCCCAAGCTCTTTAGGGGACTTTGTTCACTCTCAGTGATCTGTCCGTGGTGCTGACCACCTACGGCTCCTTTTGGACCCCAAGCTTTTTAGGGGCCTTGGTTCACTCCCAGTGATCTATCCGTGGTGCTGACCACCTATGGCTCCTTTTGGACTCCAAGCTCTTTAGGGGACTTTGTTCACTCCCAGTGATCTATCCGTGGTGCTGACCACCTATGGCTCCTTTTGGACTCCAAGCTTTTTAGGGGTCTTGGTTCACTCCCAGTGATCTGTCCGTGGCACTGACCACCTATGGCTCCTTTTGGACTCCAAGCTCTTTAGGGGCCTTAGTTCATTCCCAGTGATCTGTCCGTGGTGCTGACCACATATGGCTCTGTTTGGACCCCAGGCTCCTTAGGGGCCTTTGTTCACTCCCAGTGATCTGTCCGTGGTGCTGACTACCTTTTGTACTCAACATTGATCTTCTCTGCTTCCCTTGTGTTCCTGATCCATCTCAAGCACCCTAGCCTGGAGTAGGACGGGGCCATGCTTTCAGCAGTTTCCACATGACCGAGCGCTAAGCAGGCCCTGAATGTCATCACAATTCCTTCGCACAAGCAAGAATTAATTCCAGCAAATCCTCCTTTTGTCTTCAGTCCATGGAATTTCCATTTTCTTTCCCTTCAGATAGGTAATTGCTGCATGTGCTAAAAAAGATACACTATCTCCTGGATGGAACATAAAGAGTTCACATCAGCCATTTCCCGAGTTACCATTTACTGCTTCTGATGGGAAGGCAAGATAAAGATAATGGGATTATTCTCTTTCCAGATGGAGCAAGTGTAGCCAGTTGGATGGGAGCCCTGGTGTAGCAGACACCAGCAATTTGCTGACTTGTGAGTGACAGGGACAGAGAGGAGGGAGTGCAGGCAAACCACGTGTTTTCACTTATTGCTGCAAATAAATAGAAATGTCATCAGGGTCAACTTCTCCTGGGGATACTTTTCCCTCTCACTTCTTCACTCATAGACTTGCAGAACTCGCTGCCACCGAAGGATGGAGTGATGAACTCCAGTTTAGTTGGCTTTGAGAGGGCATTGGGCAAATTCATGGAGGAGAGGCCCATCAATGGCTATTAGCCACTATGGCTAAATGGAACCTCCATGTTCAGAGGTAGTAAACCCAATGAATAGCAGTCCCAAGGGCCAAGAGCAGGAGGTGTCTTTGGCCTTTGTAAGCCTTCTGGAGGCATCTGGTGGGCTGTTTTGATTATCAGGATGGTAGATTAGATGGACCGTGGGTCTGATTCAGCTGCTCTCCTCTTACATTCTGTCCCAGCTTCTTTACCTTTATGCATTATGTGTCTTGATATTTTGAAAATATATCCTACTTTTCTCCTGCTCACTGGAACTCAGGGTGGTTTTGGAGCAAAGTCCAAGTTTCAGTTATTTAACAAAGCAGTGAGGACAGAGAGTAAGCTGCCAACAGCTGTTTTTCCAGCTAAGACCACTTTTCCTTACTCTGCTGTTTAGGGTATCCAAGTGTAACCATGCCTCTGGAACCCTATGAGAGAAAACCAGTCTAGAGATACAGGTTCAAGTGGAAAAGAACAAGCAGGGGAAGGGTTAAGCTAGTATTGCCAGGTTCCAGTTTCCATGGTGGTGGAGAGTGCTGTCAAGTAATAGCCAACTTATGGTGACCCTTGCTGGGGTTTTCAAGGCAAGATACTAACAGAGGTGGTTTGTCATTGCCTGCCTCTGCAATAGCCACTCTGGTCTCCTTTGGAGAACTCCCATCCAATTATTAACCAAGGCTGACCCTGCTGAGCTTCCAAGATCTGATGAGAGCAGGCTTGCCTGGACTGCCCAAGTCAGGGCTAATAGAAGGGCGGAACACATTTCATGCTGATGGTTTGATAGCTTGATAGCTAGCATGCTAGCAGAGAAAATGCTCAGGGTGCTCTCATGATCACATCTGGTCACACACCAAGCTGTCTTATGCTCAGTCAGAACATCAGTCCATCAGGGCCAGTATTGTCTACTCAGACTGACAGTGGCTCTCTCCAAGGTCCACAACCTTCCCTATGAATCTACTCAGGTCCTCCTGACACATGCCAGTGGCATAATAAAAAAAGATGCTCTCTGATATTTTTCTCAGACTACTTTTGGCCTTACTAAGTTCTCTGACCAAAGTGCTATAAAAGAGGGGCCACAACCGAAAAGGAAATCTTTCAGAGGAGATCCACTCTTGACAAATGAAAACCTTCTTTAAAAGCTGCATAGGAGAGGATTTGAGCTGCGAAGTGGGAGAGCCGGTCCTTTTCTGACCTTTGTTTAGTCTCCCTCCTCCTTTCTCATGAGATTTCGCACAGCACATGAACACATGAAGTTACCTTATACTGAATCTGAGTTTCAGTCCATCAAGGTCAATATTGTCTACGGATACTGGCAGCAGCTCTCCAGAGTCTCAGGTAGAGGTCTTTCACATCACCTACCACCTGGCCCTTTCAACTGGAGATGCTGAGGATTGAAGCTGGGACCTTCTGCATGCCAAACCAATGCTCTTCCACTGAGCCACAGCCCTTCCCATATGATGTGATACCTCGTTGGATTGTTTGTTGCTGTGTTCATACCCCGTTTTCCCCTTGTGGCTCAAGGCAGCTCACAATGCCAAAATTAAAAACCAAATACAGTAAAAAAAAAAAAGCCCATTTCTCCTTCCTACAGAAAATGACTGCAGCTTAAACCCCAGTAAAAGTCCTCACAAATAAGATGACCTTCCAGTGCCTCCTAAAAGATTCTAAAGACAGTGCCCCCTTCTCCTCCTCAGGGAGCCCAATATAGAGATTAAGGGGACTCTAGTGAACCCCAAGCTGGCCATGTTAAGGAGAGGGAACAGCTAGAAAGCGGCAACCAGAAGACTACAGTTGGCACATTGGGATACACGTCAAAATAAGTGGGCAGCCATCTCCCGGTCTCCTCTATGTCTGTAGAGGGTATTGACCATCTACCACCGCCACCCCCCATATATGAGCAACCACGCATGGTTAAGCTGCACCTCCACCTCCATCACATGTTGCATGGTTTTTATACGGTGAGCAGGTGTTTTATTAGAAAGCTGTGTTAATTTATTGTGATTTTATCTTGTATATTTTATCTTCTGTTGTAACCCGCCCTGAGCCTGCTTGCAGGGAGGCTGGGCTATAAATAATAACAACAACAACAACAACAGTCTGTGATCCACAAAACCACCAGAGCTGCTGGGCCTTGGAGGACTAAGCTTTCTTGGAAGCACCTCTGCATGAAAGAATCAATATGCAGTTTAAGAGCAAGATTTGGGTCCAGTAGCACCTTAAAGACCAACTCGATTTCCAGAGTATGAGCTTTTGAGAGTCAAAGCTCCCTTTGTCAGACACAAAGAGTGGGAAAAGGTAGGGTTCTTTATAATTCGTGCACCCTTGCTCTGTAGCTATCTGCCCGACCCCTCTAATTTGCAATCCCCCTCCCACCCTCTGCCTGGAGTATAAAAACTTCTACCTTTTCCCACTCTTTTTATCTGACGAAGGGAGCGCTGACTATCGAAAGCTCATTCTTTGGAAATCGAGTTGGTCTTTAAGATGCTACTGGACCCAAATCTTGCTCTTCTACTGCAGACCAACACGGCTACCCGCCTGAAACTATCTCTGTGCGGTGGAAAGAGAATGCGCTGACACATCAGCCAGTTAAACTGGGGTTGCGTTTGCTTGAGCAGCAGCCAGGAGAGATTCAGAGACTTTTTGTCTGGGAGAACAAAGAAATCCCCAAGAAAAGAAGAAAAGCACATGTACGGCCTAGTCAGCACTGATCCTTTGCAGGGATGAGCAGATTTCCCTGTTCCATTTTTTTAATTGTTCCAGGAGTTAACTTTCCCCCCCTTTCTTCTGAATGAGATTTAAATAGTGAGGCTTTTCATACTGGAGCACATACACTGCTCCATCGGTTTCACTTCCTTATGTTCAAATGAATCCACACACACACACCCCACAGTATCACTGATATACATACATGCAACAATGAAACACTGCAGCTAAGCAATCCTGATGGGATTGTATTTCAGATTGCACTGAGATTTCTATGTGTGATTTTTGCAAATGTGCTCATGATCTCTCGCTGTTGGATAAAGCACTGTGCTCCAAGAAATGTGCTGCAGTCATATGTACAGTCATATAAAGATTGCTTTTTCCCAGTGTTTTAGCCAGTGCTGGGAAATAACATCAGGGGGGAAGGCCTCAGCTTCTATGGTCTGTTTGCTTTGCCTTTCAGGGCAAGTGGTTGGCCACTGTGTGAAGCAAGATGATAAATCATAGTCATAGTCATAGTCATAGTCATAGTCATAGTCATAGTCATAGTCATAATCATAATCATAATCATAATCATAATCATAATCATAATCATAATCATAATCATAATCATAATCATAATCATAATATTCCATTTATATGCCATCCTTCAGAACAAATTAACACCCACTCAGAGTGGTTTACAAAGTGTGTTATTATTATCCCCACAACAACAATCACCCTGTGAGGCGGGTGGGGCTGAGAGAGCTCCGAGAAGCTGTGACTGACCCAAGGTCTGCCAGCTGGCTTCAAGCAGAGGAGTTGGGAATCAAACCCGGCTCTCCAGATTAGAGTCCCGCCGCAATTAACCAATACAACGAAGTGCACCAGACAGACCCCCCTGTCTGATGTGGCAGGGCTGTTCTTACGTTATTGTCTTAAAATACAGGAGGGGGCATATGAGTGAGTGAATGAAAAGAACAGGAAAATATACCAGTCTAAATATGTGAGATGATGTGTTCAAATTCAGAAATAAAAAGCCAGAATAATAAAGAATTCCTCGTGCTTTAATGGTGCTTTGGAAACAAGACTAGGTCATTTGGCTCTTTGACGATCCAGAGATATTTTGCCGAGGAAGATTTCAGGCGCATCCTTAACCTTTGGGTAGACCATGAAGAAGAAACTGGCATATGGCATTTCCTAACAGCTTGCACTCTTTGTGCCTAGCAGCCTGAGATTCAGGGCCAAGCTAGAAGTGACGAATTACACTTCAATGGCAAGTGAAGAGACTCGCATGTGATTGAGTGGAGTGCAAGTGAACAGGGAGGAATACATGTGAGTCCCTTCACTTGCCATTCAAGTGTCATTTGTCACTTCTAGCTCGGCCCTAAGTCACTGCCATCTCCAGTCTAAAAGGATCCGTCATAGCAGGGGTGAAGAAAACTATGTGACTGAGTGGAGCGCAAGTGGAGCGCAAGTGAACAGGGAGGAATACACGCGAGTATGTTCACTTGCCATTCAAGTGTCATTCGTCACTTCTAGCTTGGCCCCCAGCCATTCCCCAACACTCAGTTCTTGTGTGCCTAGAAACAGTCAGCCAGTCACTTGCTTTGCCGTTTGCATCCGAGAGGGAGACAGAATGGAGCTAAGGGCTGTCCCTTGCTGCTCTAAACAAAGTTGACTGCTAGTTCTCTTTGCATCTGTTCTGCGGCGGGCCGGGCAACAGCCCTTCCCTCGCATTTGGCATTTGATCTGCGGCTGCCGCTCCAAGCTAGATAGCAAAAGCCAAGCGTGGGTTTTGTAAATAGAATTTAATTATGCGATACGGGAATTGCCGGAGCGACACAGATTGGCAGTGTGTGGGCCTTGCGTTTCTCCATTTGCAGTGCAAACAGAGTCAGCAGGTGAGGTCTCCTCATTTGTTGAAGTAAAAGATGATATTGTGGCTCAAGGCTTCCTGGAAGCATTGCCTCTTCATCAGAGACATGAGCTAGTCTGATAGTGGTGTAGTGGTTATAATGGCAGACTTGGATCGGGAAGACCCAGGTTTGAATCTGTACTATGGACGTTTGCTGCGTGACCTTGGGCCAGTCATACCCTCCCAGCCTAACCTATCTCACAGGCATATTGTCGAAGGCTTTCATGGCTGGAGAACTATGGTTGTTATGGATTTTCCGGGCTGTATAGCTGTGGTCTTGGCATTGTAGTTCCTGACGTTTCGCCAGCAGCTGTGGCTGGCATCTTCAGAGGTGTAGCACCAAAAGACAAAGATCTCTCAGTGTCACAGTGTGGAGAAGATGTTGGGAGGTAATTTATATCTACTCAGGAAGGTGGGTTTGGGCTGAGTCATCCTGTAAGTTTCCCAGGGTGTGGAATACTAATGGAGGGAGGCTTCACTGTACCCTGAGGAGGTTCTTTTGCATATGGATTGGTGCTTGATATGCATATGGATTGGTGCTTGATCTTTTGGTGCTACACCTCTGAAGATGCCAGTCACAGCTGCTGCCAAAATGTCGGTAGCTACAATTAGGGATGTGCGTTTCGGCATTCAGAATGCCGAAAGAATGCCGAAACAAAAGTGTTTCGGCTTCTTTAGGGGAATGCCGAAACGTTTCGGGGAATGCCGAAACGTTTCGGGTAGCCGAAAGAAAAAAGCCGAAACGTTTCGGGATTCTTTCGGCTTTCTTTCGGCTTTTCTATGGGAAAATGCCTCCGTCTTCCCGGACGTCTGGGGGAGGCATTTTCCCACCGAATAAGCCCAAAATTGGTGGGGAACTTCCTCTAACCCTTCTCTAACAACCACCCAAGTTTCAGACAGATTGGACTTTGGGGGGCCATGTTATGGCCCCCCAAAGCAGGTCCCCCCATCCTCCCATAAGAAAGCGAAGGAGCAGCATATTGTTAGCATGCTGCTGCTCATCTTTCTTCATTATTTCCTATGGGGAAAAATGAAGAGGCAGGCTTCCTTTGCCAGGGGTGGCATTTTGCATGCAAAATGCCCCCTCACCCTCAGGGGCCCTTCTCCCACCCCTCCTCCCACCCCCCACCAAGGCTCAGCCTGCTCCCACTTGGGGGGGCCATTTCATGGCCTCCCCAAGTAGGTGCTCTTTTCTCTACCACTGACAGCTGGGGAAGGCTTGTCTTGCCAGGGGTGGCATTTTGCATGCAAAATGCCCCCCAGCCCTCTGGGGCCCTTCTCCCACCCTTCCTCCCACCCCCCACCAAGGCTCAGACTGCTCCCACTTAGGGGGGGCATTTCATGGCCTCCCCAAGTAGGTCCTCTCAGCCCCTAAAGTCCACCCCTTACAGCCCCACACAAACCCAATTCCCCCCCAGCTGCCACACACAGACCCAAATCCCCACATTAGCCCCTCACAGACCCAAATCTACCCCCACCTGCCCCACACCCATAACCCCAGGAACAGGCTGGCAAAGGCCAGCCCTCTCCCTTTGTTCCCTATGCTGGGAACTTCTAAACTCTCTTTCCCTGGGCAATTCTGCACAGCCCAGGGGTGCCACAATGGTGGGCACACTTCTGAGTGCCAGCTGGTCCCTGTGAAAGAGCACCTGAACCACAGACACCCTCCCTCAAATTCCCCCACCACCTACAGAGATGGCTGGCCAGCCAGCCCCATTGTTCCCTATGATGGGAACCAACTGCACAACAAAGAATAAAACAAGAACAACACAAAATAAAGTTTTAAAAAAATTATTTTCTCCCTTCCAAAGTACAAGTAGGCAAAGCATTATGACACATTACACCAGCAGTCCCCCACACAGAAAAATTAAAACAAAACTCACTTAACATCAGAGAATCACAAAGCACAATTCCTGTCAAAAACACTTTATTTCTTGAACAGCTTTAGGTTACACAGCAGGGGGGAACACCAAAGGGCATGGCAGCACTATCTTACACAAAAATAACACAACTCACTTAACATCAGAGAATCACAAAAACACAATTCCTGGCAAAAACACTTTATTTCTTGAACAGCTTTAGGTTACACAGTAGGAGGGCACAACAGGACATGATAGCAATGTACTACAAAAAATAATACAACCCACTTCACCGTTTTTGACAGCAATTGTGTTTGTGTGATTCTCTGATGTGAAGTGAGTTGTGTTATTTTTGTGTAGTACACTGCTTTCCTGCTCTGTGGTGCCTTCCTACTGTGTAACCTAAAGCAGTTACAGAAATAAAGTGCTTTTGACAGCAATTTTTTGGGGTGATTCTTTAATGTTAAGTGAGTTGTGTTATTTTTGTGTAAGATACTGCTTCCATGCCCTTTGGTGTTCCCCCCCTGCTGTGTAGCCTAAAGCTGTTCAAGAAATAAAGTGTTTTTGACAGGAATCGTGTTTTGTGATTCTCTGATGTTAAGTGAGTTTTGTTTTAATTTTTCTGTGTGGGGGACTGCTGGTGTAATGTGTCATAATGCTTTGCCTACTTGTACTTTGGAAGGGAGAAAATAATTTTTTTAAAACTTTATTTTGTGTTGTTCTTGTTTTATTCTTTGTTGTGCAGTTGGTTCCCATCATAGGGAACAATGGGGCTGGCTGGCCAGCCATCTCTGTAGGTGGTGGGGGAATTTGAGGGAGGGTGTCTGTGGTTCAGGTGCTCTTTCACAGGGACCAGCTGGCACTCAGAAGTGTGCCCACCATTGTGGCACCCCTGGGCTGTGCAGAATTGCCCAGGGAAAGAGAGTTTAGGAGTTCCCAGCATAGGGAACAAAGGGAGAGGGCTGGCCTTTGCCAGCCTGTTCCTGGGGTTATGGGTGTGGGGCAGGTGGGGGTGGATTTGGGTCTGTGAGGGGCTAATGTGGGGATTTGGGTCTGTGTGTGGCAGCTGGGGGGGAATTGGGTTTGTGTGGGGCTGTAAGGGGTGGACTTTAGGGGCTGAGAGGACCTACTTGGGGAGGCCATGAAATGGCCCCCCCAAGTGGGAGCAGTCTGAGCCTTGGTGGGGGGTGGGAGGAAGGGTGGGAGAAGGGCCCCAGAGGGCTGGGGGGCATTTTGCATGCAAAATGCCACCCCTGGCAAGACAAGCCTCCCCCAGCTGTCAGTGGTAGAGATGAGAGCAGAGCACCTACTTGGGGAGGCCATGAAATGCCCCCCCCAAGTGGGAGCAGGCTGAGCCTTGGTGGGGGGTGGGAGGAGGGGTGGGAGAAGGGCCCCAGAGGGTTGGGGGGCATTTTGCATGCAAAATGCCACCCCTGGCAACACAAGCCTCCCCCAGCTGTCAGTGGTAGAGATTCGAGCACCTACTTGGGGAGGCCATGAAATGCCCCCCCCCCAAGTGGGAGCAGGCTGAGCCTTGGTGGGGGGTGGGAGGAGGGGTGGGAGAAGGGCCCCTGAGGGTAAGGGGGCATTTTGCATGCAAAGGAAGCCTGCCTCTTCATTTTTTCCCCATAGGAAATAATGAAGAAAGATGAGCAGCAGCATGCTAACAATATGCTGCTCCTTCGCTTTCTTATGGGAGGATGGGGGGACCTGCTTTGGGGGGCCATAACATGGCCCCCCAAAGTCCAATCTGTCTGAAACTTGGGTGGTTGTTAGAGAAGGGTTAGAGGAAGTTCCCCACCAATTTTGGGCTTATTCGGTGGGAAAATGCCTCCTCCAGGCGTCCTGGAAGACGGAGGCATTTTCCCATAGAAAAAAGCCGAAAGAATGCCGAAATAATGCCGAAAGAATCCCGAAAGTCGAAAGCCGAAAGAGATTCTTGTTTCGGCTTTCGGCTTTAACGATAGAGAATCTTCTTTCGGCTTTCTACTTTCGGCTATAGCCGAAAATTTTTGGCTTGCACACCCCTAGCTACAATGCCAAGACCATGGCTATACAGCCTGGAATATCCACAACAACCATCTACCTCACAGGGTTGTGGTGTGGATAAAATGAAGAAGGGAAGAATCATATACTCCACCCTTAGCTCCCTGGAGGAAGAGCAGGATTGAAAAATGTGTGAAGGGAAAGCATTCTGGATGTGATCAGAGGCACTGCAGCTTTTTTTCACATGACCTAAATCCCAGATTAGATGAGATCCTGGGTAGCTGAGTTTATTTATTTGTTTATTTAATTTATTTATTGTCTGCCTTTCTCACTGAGATCCAAGGTGAATTATACAGTGCAAGTGCAAAACAATATGATCAACAGCCAGGACATTCACCGAGTAGGTATAATTATGAACAACAGTTAGTACGTTAGTACGTTAAGTGAAAAAAGGTACAACAATGCACGGTAGCAGAAAATTTGAAGATAAGCATAAAGTCAAGCATAGAGATGAAATATTTCTGAAACAATTCATAACTAAGATCTCCATTGTCTCTCCTTTGGCTACCAATCAGTTCAAGGTATTGGTTATCACATACAAAGCACTTCACGGCCTTGGCCTGGCATACCTACAGGACCGCCTCCTTCCCTATGTCTTTCCACAGCAGCTTTGCTCATCTGAACAGGGTCTCCTGCAGGTGCCACCCTGCACATGGGCAAAATCAACAGCAGTCCATACACAGGCTTTCTCTGTGGTGCCCCTACCCTGTGGAACTGCCTGCCTGAGGAGGTCAGGAGAGCCCCCACTCTCCTAGCTTTCTGCAAACATGCAAAACTGAATTATTCAAAAAGGCTTTTGTATTGTAGGGAGGGGCTCACAGATGCTTCACCAATGAGTTAAAGAATATAGACTTTACCACTATGTTGCCTTACCTACTACCTGTTCTCTTAAATATGTGCTCCTATGAGCAACTCGTGCTTCATGTGGTCTAATGTCAGCCCTAGAACTGCTTACATTCCGTTTCAGCATTTCTTCAACTCTGTATTAGATTCTTACTAATACTATGTCTTTGTAAAATTATGTTTATTTATCCTATGGCATTGTTTATGGAAATGTCCTTGAAATTGACTGTACTAATCTCACACTGTATAATCTGCCTTGAGTCTCAGTGAGACAGGCAGACTATAAATGACATAAATAAAATAATATCTGCATCAGCATACAGTATCCAGTAGTATAACATATAGTCCCTGTCCTTACCAAAGCATCTCTCTGAGCTATTTCTTATGACACAGCCCTACAATCCAGATAGAAAGCCATCCTGAATAATCCAGTTTTGCATAGTTTGCAGAAAGCAGTTGCACAGATATGAGGAGCTGAAGTCATGAAGGGCTTTGAATGCGATAGTCATCATCTTGAATTGCGCCCGGTAACTGATGGGAAGCCAGTAGAGTGACTGCAGATTGCGAGTTATATAGAGCCAATCACTTCTGTCTGCAATCTTGCTCTTTCTTCTGCTGCTGGGGAAAATGACCTGTGATTTTGTCCTCCTTACAGAGTGGCGGCAGGCGAGCGGGGCTAGAATGATCCTTCAAGACGAGGACCTCACGACCAAGATTGAAAATGACTGGAAGAGACTCAACACCCTTGTCCACTATCAGGTAAGATGACCAGTCTCGTGGTTTTGCTTCGAATCCGGCAGTTTTCTATAGGGATGAAATGTTATGGTAACATTCATCCAATCCGTGTGCTGCAACCGGAAAAAAAGAGAGATCAAAACAGTAACAGGAAAAACACAATACGGCTAAGAGGAGTATAAGGTAATAAATTATGTACACTGTATAGCAGTAGCGAAGTCATAAAATAAAATCCCTTCAGTCAAACTAAAGAACAGAAGCCAGCCAAAAAGTCACATTAAACTCTGTTTTGCCTGGTCGTAAAACAAAATAGAGAAGACACCAGGGAGATAGGAGCATGGAGGGAGTTCCTCAGCTGAGGTGCTACCCCAGACAAGGCCCTGTTGCCGACAACTATGGACAATTTTGAATTGAAAACTCTTCAGAACAAGGAACTTTCTCCTTGTTGATTAATCTGGACGGCCCCCCGCCACACATCGATGATGCTATATATTCTATTAATATTAATTAATAATCTGTGATTTCAGTTCCCTGGTGTATGAGAGCCAGTTTGGTGTAGTGGTTAAGAGCACAGGACTCTAATCTGGAGAGCCAGGTTTGATTTCCCACTCCCCCGCTTGAAGCCTTGAGTCAGTCACGGCTCTCTCAGAGCTCTCTCAGCCCCACCTACCTTACAGGGTGATTGTTGTGGGGATAATAATGACATACTTTGTAAACCGTTCTGAGTGGGCATTAAATTGTCCTGAAGGGTGGTATATAAATCGAATGATGTTGTTGTTGTTGTTGTTGATGATGATGATGATGATGAATTAATATCAGTTTACCAGATCAGGGCAAGAAGACAGAAGGAAACTCTTTCTCTTTTTTCAGCCAATTGCATACTATTCCATACCCTCTAACATTTCTCAGATGAAAATCGAGCCATACATGTACTACCCCTTTCTTTATACCAAAAGTTGCTTTCATTAAACATCTCCCCCGCCAAACTCTCTTCATGTAGAAAGCCAGCATCCTGGGGAGAAAATATTGGCTTCAGCCTCCCCGAATACAATGCAGCTAATTCCATGCAGGAGGTATTTTTATGTTACGTTGGAGCCGGACCAGAGACGTGACTGGCATTCTGTTTTCAGGCTCCAAATGAATGCCGCCGCCCACCTGTTTCTGCCACTGCCTGTCTGCCTGTACCGATGCCCCCCCCCCTCACCTGGCGATGCTCCATCAAAAGTATCCAGGAGGGGAGAGAAACGCTGCCCCTTCCCTCTGCGTCTCTCACAACCTCCCTTTGCGATGGCATTGGATGAAATGTCAGGCTGCAGATTAGAAACAGATTGGGAACGGAGATGAGATAAAGAGGAGGGCTGGAGTCAATTCCAGGCAGGCAGGGGAGGAGATTGATGTTTTTCTTTTCTGAAGGGAAATGCCGCAACTCCCCAGAGAATCCTTCATGCTAACAAGATGAAATGGGGAGGAGGGGAATTGGGCAGGGGAGGGTGCGGAGACTATTATGTGTTTACTCACACCAAGAGAAGGGCAGACGGAAGCAAGTTTTCCTACAGACAGTTTCAGGTGGATAGCTGTGCTGGTCTGTTGTAAAAGAGCAAGAGTTGGGTCCGATAGCACCTGAGAGCGGAACCACAAGTGACGCCTGACACTAGTTGGACCCTTGTCAGCTTCCCTCAAGTTTTGGCGGGAAATGTAGGCAGCTTGGCGGAATGTTGGACAAGTGACAGTTGAAAAGTCCATTGGACAGCAGTCAGAGAGCCAAGCTGCAAGACCAGGATGCCTACATTTCCCATCACAACTTGAGGGAAGCTGACAAGTGTCCAACCTGTGTCAGGCATCACTTGTGGTTCCGCTCTTAAACACCAACGGGATTCCCAGGGTAGCAGCTTTTGAGAGTCAAAGGTTTCTTCATCATCTGACAAAGGGAGCTGCTTTGTTGTTGTTGTTGTTGTTGTTGTTGTTGTTGTTGTTGTTGTTGTTGTTTTTAACCCACCCTCCCTGCAAGCGGGCTCAGGGCGAGGTACAACATTGATTAAAATACAACTTAAAATCAACCATAAAAACAGCAACAGATAAAATACTGTACCCCTTTCGGGGCAACCAGCGTGAGTGGACTCTCCATACCCCTTGTAGAGGGAGACTGGTGGAAGGCTCAGCAAGGATGGGCTAAAATTAGCCTCCCCCATATGCCTCTTGAAAGCTCATACCCTGGAAATCTAGCTGGTGTTTAAGGTGCGACTCACCCCCAAGTTTTCATATGTTCTACTACAATCAGGGCTTCTGAGGGAGGGAGACAAAATTTGGGGAGGGGGTGTTTGCAATGGATCTAGTGGAAAGATGTTCCCTGCAGACTCCGTTGCTAGTCTGCAGAGAATGTTCGCCTGTGTTTTGAAAATGAATGAAATTATTCTAGAACATGAGCCTCCCTTCCTGACGTTGATTTAAACTTATTTCATATGAAATATTTATAGCCCACTTTTCTCCCAACTAACAGGACTCATGTTGCGTACATTTATTTATTTATTTAAATTTTATTTATGCTATTTATAGTCCGCCTTTCTCACTGAGGCTCAAGGTGGATTTATACAAAGTAGGTCAATAAAATCAATGGCTGGGACAGTCACTAAACATTCATTAGACAATACAATAGGGTAAGGATTGTAGACATTTGAAAACAAGCGGAAATCTGATACAGATCTCAAAGCAAAATATAAGTGAATTGAAATGGCGTATTACATGATGAGGACCTATCTAATAGGAGCATACTTACAGCCAGGGGTCATTTTGTAGAAAAAGAGCTGGAGGAACTCATTAGCATAACTCATTAGCATATGCCACGCCCCTTGACATCACCTATCCTGGCTGTTTTGGACCCAATCCTGGCCATTCAGGGCCGAAATTGCTCCCAAAATGGCCGAAAAGGGGCCCAAAAGGTTCAGGATTGGGCCATTGTTGAGTGGGAGAGTGATCCACCACCTATCAGAGGCCCGATCTGGGCCGTTTCGGCCCTAATCCAGGCTGAAACGGGCCCAAATGGCCAAGAGTCAGGTGGGCAGGGCCACCTGACATGTGACCTCTTTGGAAAACTGCCAGAACAGCGTTCCTGCCCATTCCCCCTCAAAATGAGCCCTGCTTACAGCAACAGACAGTACACAGTACTATAGTCTGTAGTCCCTATCCCCTTCCAATGTATCTCTCTGAAATTTGTAATGTTAGGAATGCCACTTTTTAAAGCTTGTTCTTTACTTTTTTAAACATCCCTAACGCCAAATCAAGTTTAGTTGGAGTTCACGATGCCTCTTTTGTAAAGCTTGAAAATAACACTCGCCTGCACAGTTCCAAAGATTTTCTCCCATTCTGTGCAGCTTCTAGATCTCATTAAATGTGCCTCTAAGCAACAAAGCATGTGCACACAAGCAAGAAAGATACACCAGTGAGATGTAGTCCTTGCTACTGTCCTTGCTACTGTCTGGAAATTTCCTTGATACTGATTGTACTAATCTCACACTATGTCATCAGTCGAGTCCCAGTGAGTGAGAAAGGTGGACTATAAATGATATTCACAGATAGATGGATGGATGGATGGATGGATGGATGGATGGATGGATGGATGGATGGATGGATGGATGGATGGATGGATGGATGGATGGATGGATGGATGGATGGATGGATGGATGTGGAGGGTAATTACATTCCCTTCTGAAGTTCTAAATGTTACTTTAAAAGATCCCCGGAGAAACAGGAAGGAGGAAGAGGCTATGACGCAATCGTAAAGTCTCTGCTTTGGATATAGAAGATTTCAAGTTCAAACACCAGCATATCTTTGGTGGACCAATGGTTTGACTCGATTGAAGGCCAGTTCATGTGTTTATGGCTCCATAATTTGGGGCTTCTGATAGAGAAGATTACCAGAGGAGCCGTTATTTGGATACTGTAGCACCTTAAAGACCAACTAAATTTCCAGTGTATGAGTTTTCAAGAGTCAAAGCTCTCTAGAAGAGAGTCAAAGTTCTTCTACTCAAGACCAACAAGGCTACCCACCTGAAACTATCTTGACAAAGGAGCCAAGAGGACAAAAAGGATAACGGAGAATATCTCAAAAGATAAGCAGAAAAGGGAGAGCAAAAATGGTTGGAGGTCAAGAGGAGAAAGAGGCGGCCGCTGCAGACAACCAAAAAGAGGAGTAACAGTATTATAACAGTAGAAAAGAGCAAGAGTCCAGTAGCACCTATAAAACTAATAACATTTGTGTCAGGGTATGAGCTTTCATGACTCACTTCTTCAGATAAAGAGCTGTGACTCATGAAAGATCTTCCCCTACCACAAATTTTGTTAGCCTTATAGCTGCAACTGGACTCTTGCTCTTTTCTACTGCTACAGACAGACTAACACGGCTACCCATCTTGATCTATGCTCATAACGATGCATGGAGAAGATTACCTGAGCTGAAGAATTCAAAATGGAAGAAGCAAGAGCGGGAGGAAGAGGGAAAAAGGCCAAACAAGCAAAAGAGGATTGCGCAGCGATATAAAAAGGATGAAAGAGAGTCCGAGGGCTTTAGCTGCATCAAAAGAGAGAAAGTGGCAAATATCAATATTGCATAGATGTCAGTGACAGGATTTAACAATTGCATGGATATGCAGTGAGAAATAAAGGGAAGAAGCAGGGCTCATTTCCAGGGGGAATGCACAGGAACGCAGTTCCGGCAGTTCCCCAAAGTGGTCACATGTCAGGTGGCCCTGCCCACCTGACTCTCGGCCATTTTGGGCCTGTTTCATCCTGGATTGGGGCCAAAACGGCCCGGATTGGGCCTCTGACGGGTGGTGGATCACTCTCCTGTTCAGCAGTGGCTCGATCCTGACCATTTTGGGCCCCTTTTCAGCCATTTTCAGCCCTTTTTTGCCATTTTGGGCCCAATTTCGGCCCTGAGTGGCCAGGATTGGATCCAAAACAGCCAGGATAGGTGATGTCAGGGGGTGTGGCATATGCAAATCAGTTATGCTAATGACACACTTCCACCAATGTCAAGGGGCATGGCATATGCTAATTAGTTGTGCTAATGAGTTCCTCCAGCTCTTTTTCTGCGAAATGACCCCTGGGAAGAAGGGAGGGTTGCAGTTACAAGCAAGTCAGTGCTCCATGCCCTCTCTTTTGGGTCATCAACAGTCTTACTCTCTGTGGGAATGCACTGCTAAAGCACCCTCACCCAAACCTTCTGGGAGTGGGCATTCCTGAGACTGGATGCACCCAGGGTCCTCCTATTTACAGTTTGCAAGAGCTAGGAGGTTTGACATCCAAATGAGCTGAACTGGAGACCATCCCATCTTGGAAGAGCCCTGCAATTAACAATGCCATAGATCCAGAGGAGTTAGTTAGCTGTGTTAGTCTGTAGTAGCAAAATAGAAAAGAGTCTAGGAACACTTTTAAGACTAACCAGCTTTACTGTAGCATAAGCTACATGCTACAGTAGCATGTAGA
Source organism: Eublepharis macularius (assembly GCF_028583425.1). Classification (NCBI taxonomy): domain Eukaryota; kingdom Metazoa; phylum Chordata; class Lepidosauria; order Squamata; family Eublepharidae; genus Eublepharis; species Eublepharis macularius. Next base: position 7,094,421 of record NC_072798.1, read on the forward strand.
CAGTATGCATGTATGTAAGCTTATGCTCCATAAAGTTGGTTAGTTTTAAAGGTGCTACTGGACTCTCTTCTATTTTGCAATTAACAGCGCAAATCCTTAGGTAGGTTGCACAGAGGAACCCCACCCCATCTGTACCACACTGCAAGGCAATTGTGCATCTGTTGCACATAACCTGACGGCTGATTCTGCACACGTTGGATAACGCACTTTCAATGCACTTTATCAATGGTTTGAGGTGGATTTTTTGTTCTGCACACGAAAAAATCCATTCCAAATGATCTATAAAGAGGATTGGAAGTGCATTATCCAACGTGTGCAGAATCACTGTTACTGTATTCAGGCTACAGATCAGCAGGTGGGAGCAGAGGGCTTATTTAGCTCCCTTCCAACTTCTGTCCTTACACCTGAGGTTTTGAAGCTCTGCAGTCGTGGAAGACAGACGGTCCTTGCCTAAATAAGAAGGTAGCCTTTCACCGGCCTGAAGCCACCACTGTTTTTGCTGTGACCCTGTCTTCTGTGCTTCCGAGTAGGCACAGAGCTGCACATCTGGTCCTTACATCACCAGTTGGATGACCGGAGTCTCAATAGGATGCTGTTGACCCTCCCCCATTCATATGGGGATGAGAAGCTTCATGCACAGATGTTAAAAACCACCTTTCCCCGGCTCCATGGAGGACTGGTTAATTAGCATCTCTGAGATGCTTTGAAGATGAAGGCACTCTGTGTTAAGTGCTAATTATTGTTATTGCTGATAGGAGAGCTGGCGAAGACCTCCCGCCTCCTCCCTTTCTTCTTTTCGGAGCTACAGACTCATCAAAGATGTTCTCAGTGCGGCAGCTCTTGTACCCGGCTCATTATTCCTCATTGTTTCATTTGCTTTTCGAAGAGGAAGCTCAGAGAGGGCCTCTGTAATGAACTGGAAGGGTTCCCATCTTTGGAGAGCTTTTCTGAGCTTCGGTTAGGATAGCTTCTTGTGACCCAGGAGGAGGGCGAGTGCTCTTTGTTTCTGTACTCTGGTTTCTATCCCAAGGAAGCAAGCTGTGGAAGGGACAAGGTTAGCTCTGCCTTCAGTGTCCTCCATCTCCTCTCTATTGAACTGCCTTCTGTAGCTTGCATTTAAAGAAAGTGTAGCAATTCTCACGAGTTCTTGGAGGCCTTGTGAAGTTTGAAAGGCATTGCTAGATTCCTAGGGTGTGAGCTTTCAAGAGTCAACGCTCCCTTCACCAGCCACAAAAGGAGCTTTGACTGTCTGACAAAGGGAGTTTTGACTATTGAAAGCTCACACCCTGGAAATCTAGTTGGTCTTTAAGGTGCTACTGGTCCTCCTGAATCTTGCTCTTCTGCTACAGACCAACATGGCTACCCACCTGAAACAAAGGCATTGCCGTTTCCTACATGGTTGGGGAGGATGTGTACCACAGCATCATAAGAACATAAGAGAAGCCATGTTGGATCAGGCCAATGGCCCATCCAGTCCAACACTCTGTGTCACACAGTGACCATAACCCAGGTGTCCTCAGGAGGTCTGCCAGTGGGGAAGGGACACTAGAAGCCCTCCCACTGATTGCCCTCCCAAACACCAAGAATACAGAGCATCACTGCCCTAGACAGAGAGGTCCATCTATACCTTGTGGCTAATAGCCACCGATGGACCTCTGCTCCATATGTTTATCCAACCCCCTCTTGAAGCTGTCTATGCTTGAAGCTGCCACCACCTCCTGTGGCAGTGAATTCCATGTGTTAATCACCCTTTGGGTGAAGAAGTACTTCCTTTTATCCTTTCTCACCCGACTGCTCAGCAATTTCATTGAGTGCCCATGAGTTCTTGTATTGTGAGAACAGGAGAAAAATACTTCTTTCTCTACCTTCTCTATTCCATGCATAATCTTGTAAACCTCTATCGTGTCACCCCTCAGCCGTCGTTTCTCCAAGCTAAAGAGCCCCAAGCGCTTTAACCTTTCTTCCTAGGGGAAGTGTCCCATCCCTTTAATCATTCTAGTTGCCCTTTTCTGCATTTTTCTGCATCTTTTTTGAGGTTTGGTGATGGGCCTGGGTATCCTCCTGATGGGCCCGGGTGTCCTCAGACAGAGAGTTCCACCAGGTTGGGGCCAGGACCAAAAAGGCCCTGGCCCTGGTTGAGGCCAACCAAGCCTCCCTGGGGCCAGGGACTACCAGCACATGTTTTCCAACTCATTGGAGCATTCTCCAGGGCACATACGGGGAAAGGCAGTCCCTTTGCCTCAGTGTAAACACAAGGAAATCTCCGAAGTTTTATTTCACATGTCTTACACTCAGTCCCACAAATGCAGACAATTCTCTGTTTATAGCTAACAGTGAGCCAGTTTGGATAATATACTGGTTCGTCTCAGAGTGAGGACACAATAACACATGAAGTTGCCTTATCCTATTGATCTCCTAAGGCCAGCAGCTCTCGAGGGTCTCAGGTCTCAGGCTGTCTCAGGTCTCCAGGCTCTCCAGAGTCTCAGGGTCTCCAGGGTCTCAGATCTCAGGCTGTCCAGGGTCTCAGGTCTCAGGCTCTCCAGGTTCTCAGGTCTCAGGCTCTCCAGGGTCTCAGGCTCTCCAGGGTCTCAGATCTCAGGCTCTCCAGGGTCTCAGGCTCTCTCAGGTCTCCAGGGTCTCAGGTCTCAGGCTCTCCAGGGTCTCAGGTCGCAGGCTGTCTCAGGTCTCCAGGCTCTCCAAGCTCTCAGGGTCTCCAGGGTCTCAGATCTCAGGCTCTCCAGGGTCTCAGGTCTCAGGCTCTCTCAGGTCTCCAGGCTTTCCTGGCTCTCAGGTCTCCAGGGTCTCAGGTCTCAGGCTCTCCAGGCTCTCAGGTCTCAGGCTCTTCAGAGTCTCGGGTCTCAGGCTCTTCAGGGTCTCAGGTCCCAGGCTCTCTCAGGTCTCCAGGCTCTCAGGTCTCAGGCACTTCAGGCTCTCAGGTCTCAAGCTCTTAGGTCTCAGGCTCTCTCAGGTCTCCAGGCTCTCCAGGGTCTCAGGATCTCCAGGGTCTCAGATCTCAGGCTCTCCAGGGTCTCAGGTCTCAGGCTCTCTCAGGTCTCCAGGCTTTCCTGGCTCTCAGGTCTCCAGGCTCTCCAGGGTCTTAGGCTCTCTCAGGTCTCCAGGCTTTCCTGGCTTTCAGGTCTCCAGGCTCTCCAGGGTCTCAGGGTCTCAGATCTCAGGCTCTCCAGGCTCTCAGGTCTCAGGCTCTCTCAGGTCTCCAGGGTCTCAGGGTCTCCAGGGTCTCACATCTCAGGCTCTCCAGGGTCTCAGGTCTCAGGCTCTCTCAGGTCTCCAGGGTCTCAGGTCTCAGGCTCTCTCAGGTCTCCAGGCTCCCCAGGGTCTCAGGCTCTCCAGGGTCTCAGGTCTCAGGCTCTCTCAGGTCTCCAGGCTCTCCAGGGTCTCAGGCTCTCCAGGGTCTCAGGTCTCAGGCTCTCTCAGGTCTCCAGGCTCTCCAGGGTCTCAGGCTCTCCTGGGTCTCAGGTCTCAGGCTCTCTCAGGTCTCCAGGCTCTCCAGGGTCTCAGGCTCTCCAGGGTCTCAGGTCTCAGGCTCTCTCAGGTCTCCAGGCTCTCCAGGGTCTCAGGTCTCAGGCTCTCAGGTCTCCAGGCTCTCAGGTCTCAGACTTTCCAGGGTCTCAGACTCTCCAGGGTCTCCAAGGTCTCAGGTCTCCATGCTCTCAGGTCTCAGGCTCTCCAGGGTCTCAGACTCTCCAGGGTCTCCAAGGTCTCAGGTCTCCAGGCTCTCCAGGCTCTCAGGTCTCAGGCTCTCTAGGGTCTTTCACATCACCTCCTGCCTGATCGTTTTAGCTGGAGATGGTGTGGGTTGAACCTGGGACCTTCTGCATGCAAAAGAGATGCTCTTCCACTGAGCCACAGGAGTGGAATTGCAGGTAAACTTGTCCTAGAAAATCATCCTTACCTCTGTCACTAGTACGAGTCCATGCATTGACATACCATCCAGTCCTGTATCTGCAGTCTCCATACATGTGGTGGGCTTATTTTAATGGTTTGTTGTTTTCATATTGATGAAATATTTTAATTGTAAACCGCCTCGAGCTGGACTCTAACGACATGGCATAGAAATTTCCTAAATGAATGAATAAATCGTAGGTTGAATGTGGGATTTCTGCCCTGTGTATAGAGTTTATGCATGTCAAATGAGATGAAATGGCAAAATACGGACATTTGCTAGTATTAGATACATGGTAAGTGAGTAAGTAAGACATGTCCTCTCCTATAACTCCCCCCACCCTGTGTAGAGTTGGTGTATTGTCTGAAATGGCACTTTGTGATGTTTAATAATCTAGTCTTTACCCTACCCTTCCTCTGATGAGTTCAGGAGGCTAAGCTCCATTTTATCCTCTTTTGTGAGCTGGGGTAGGAAGATAATGCCTCAACTAGGGCAATATTCAGGTCCAGTAGCACCTTAAAGAACAACTAGATTTCCAGGGTAGTGTCAGTTTCTGTTCAATGGATCTCAAAATATCTGCCCCGATTAGACCAGGCAGAGACAGATTCAGTAAGCAGTTTTATCCAGGAATTCCAGTACAACCAACATAAGGCAATTGTGGAGAATGAGAGCCAAACTACAAGTGATGAATGACACAGGTTGGACACTTGTCAGCTTCCCTCAAGTTTTGATGGGAAATGTAGGCAGCTTGGCGGAATGTTGGACACGTGACAGTTGAAAAGTCTGTTGGACAGCAGTCGGAGAGCCAAGCTGCAAGACCAGGATGCCTACATTTCCCATTAAAACTTGAGGGAAGCTGACAAGTGTCCAACAAAGTGTCAGGCGTCACTTGTAGTTTGGCTCTGACTGTTTAACTGTAAGAATGCTGACTATATACTCCTTGCCCCTCCCCTTTTCCTACGGAATGGAACTTTTGGTTTGGACAGCCTTTCAACGCTCGAAAACGAAACTGCAACTGTTTAACTTCCCTGTCTTCCATGATAGACAGATTAACCCCTGTCAGGTATTAAACTGCAACTATGTAACTTCCCTACCTTCTATGCCAGGCAGGTTAACCCCTGTCTGACAGGCAGGAGCTTTCGAGAGTCAAGCTCTTTCCGTGCTTTCACATGGTATCTCACAAAAGCAGCTTTGACTCTCAGAAGCTCATACTGTGGAAATCTAGTTGGTCTTCAAGGCGCTACTGGACCCAAATCTTGCTCTTCTACTACCGACTAACACAGCTACCCTCCTGAAACCAAGGCAAAATATCTCATTGGCTGAGCAGGGGACTGAGCCTGGATTCTCCACTATCTTAGAGCCAAGCTACAAGTGACGCCTGACACAGGTTGGACACTTTTCAGTTTCTCTCAAGTTTTGATGGGAAATGTAGGCGTCCTGGTTTTACAGCTTGGCTCTCCATTACAGCCGCAAGACCAGGACGCCTACATTTCCCATCAAAACTTGAGGGAAGCTGACAAGTGTCCAACCTGTGTCAGGCGTCACTTGTAGCTTGGCTCCCAGATCACAGCCGCTTTTGCCGCTGCCGTCTGAAGCCTCTGGGTATTGTATTTCCTCCTAAGAAGCGTTCTTCGAGCACCGGATCACCTTCTGCTTCCTTCTGCAGGTGCCAGACGGGTCGGTGGTGGCCCTGGTCTCGAAGCAAGTTACAGCCTATAATGCTGTCAACAATTCTACTGTCTCCAGGACCTCGGCTAGCAAGTATGGTAAGGTCTTGTTTGCTGTGAGTGGGAGGGTGGGAGAGACAGACCCTATTTTTTCCCAGAATGATGTTCTAGGACTACAAGTGCTGGGGAATTTTGGAAATCCAAAGCAAGATGGCCAGAGCTTGACATCCAAAAGCATCCAGAGCAGGATGTTTGTGCAATGGCTGGCTGTTTGCAAGTGGAAGGAGGGCATATATGTCCTTTCCAGTCTGTGTAAAAATAAATAAATAAATGAAAGCACAGCATGGCTGCTTGAGCACCAGGTTAGGAACAATGCGCAATCGAGCCACGTTTGTGCACTTTTCAGAATCTGAACTCGTGCACGTTTAAGCCCGGTCTCTGCTCTTTTAAATGGGACCGGGTGTGAAATTGCTTGGAGATCTAAACAAATATGATGGTTGGGAAATGTGTGCAATAACACTAAGATTGCAACCAATTTGGAAAATTCCGTCATTGAAAAATTACACCTCTGCTTCTGTGGAAAAGGCTTGATCCTATGAACAGTTTCTTGTGGGAAAGGGAGAAATTATCAGTCTAATCCTAAGAGTTACTCCGGTCTAAGCTCATTTATTTCAATGGGCTTAGACTGGAGTAACTTTGTTTAGGGTTGTACTCTATGTGTTCTTAAATCCCTCAACATGCTGATTTTCTGCTTTTTTCCCCCTTTCAGCCAGGTTTGGGGAAAAATGTTTAAAATAGTGGTGAGGATTTGCAGCAGGGAATCAGAGCATAGGGGAAAAGTGAATCAATCCCTCCTTCCTGATTATCTCCCCTCTGCAAGTGAACTGGCTTTACAAGGCCAGTTTGGTGTAGTGGTTAAGAGCAGCAGGACTCTAATCTGGAGAGCCAGGTTTGATTCCCCACTCCTCTGCCTGAAGCCATCTGGGTGACCTTGGATCAGTCACTTAAGAGCGACAGGACTCTAATCTGGAGAGCCAGGTTTGATTCCCCACTCTTCCACTTGAAGCCAGCTGGGTGACCTTGGGTCAGTCACTTAAGAGCAGCAGGACTCTAATCTGGAGAGCCAGGTTTGATTCCCCACTCTTCCACTTGAAGCCAGTTGAGTGACCTTCGGCTAGTCACAGTTCTCTCAGAGCTCTCTCAGCACCACCCACCTTACAGGGTGTTTTGTTGTGGGGATAATAATGACATACTTTGTAAACCACTCTGAGTGGGCATTAAGTTGCCCTTAAGGGAGGTATATAAATCGAATGTTGTTGTTGTTATTATTAAGGGGAAATTGCAGTTGGGAGATTCACTCTCAATCTCAGTGAAAGCAGTAGAATTTTTGTCTGGGTGGCCTTGGGCTGCCCACTTTGGAGTGTAGCAGGGAGCTCTGTGGAAATGGAAAGGGAAATTTAACATACTTCTAGTGGGCACATCTTTTAAAAACGCACCCCAATTTCTTGCCTGAGAACCAGCGGCAAAGAAAAAGAGAGAGAGAGAAAAGAAAATGGAGAATGACTTACTTTAGGTCAGGTCACACACGCACACACCCCAGTTGACATGAGCTGCGGCTTCATTGCTCCAGGAAGCAGCCGGCAGTAATTAATACTGTTTGCGATGCATTAATAAGTCTTCAAAGATGGATCTCAGCTTCTTGGTGACCCCTTGCTCTTCGTTAGTGGTAGATGCCAATTTGGGTCCAATTGACACATTAACCTTATACATTGCAATGTTCCCCTGTTTTGCATATGTCTCTCTAAATTCTACAGTGACACCTGCCCAAAGGACATGTGGAGTTTGGGCACAAAACCATTACTGTGGATGCACAAGAATTTGCTGAGGATGATGAATATATTGTGTTTGATTATTCCAGATCTCGAATTTACAGTCCTAGCTAATAAACTCTTGGTGTGTGTGGGGGGGGGGATCATGTATATATTGCATAGTTGTGGCAGTATCATAGAAATACAGAGCTGGAAGGGACACCCAAGGGTCATTTAGTCCAACCCCCTGCACAGTGCAGGAATTCACAGCTACGTTCCCTTCTCACCTCCCCCAATGACCCCTGTTCCTGCCCAGGGGAAGGTAACCATCTTTCTCAGCAATAGATAGGACACAATAAATGGACAGACATCTGACATTAAAAATGGCAACATCCAGAAACCAGTGGGAGAACACTTCAATCTACCAGGGCATTCCATCAAGGACTTAAAGGTCACTGTAGTTCAGCAGAAACCTTTCAAAAACAAAATCCAATGGGAAGCTGCTGAATTGGAATTCATATGTAAATTTGACTCAGTCAGGCTTGGATTGAATAGAGGCTATGAATGGTTCTCTCATTATCAGAAGTAACTGACTTCCTTAACAGAAGCAAACTGATCTCCATATCAGAAGCTACTGTTTGCATCTACTCCTCCCTCCCCTCTCCACCTATATATCTGACCAGTTTCTTCTTGCCCTCCATGCATCTGGCAAAGAGAACTGTGGTTCTCGAAAGCTTATGCTACAATAAAGTTGGTTAGTCTTAAAGGTGCTACTGGACTCTTTTTGATTTAGCAATAGGTAGGGCATTCACTTGAATGGTGCAGAATGACAAGGGAAAGAGAATATATGAATGATTGGCAGTGGCTTCGGTGGAGGTTGGCGGGGAGGATTTCAGTTCCCACCAGTAAGTCCCACTGAAGGGGCAAAGGGATGAAGTGCCCTTATATCGGACATCTCCAAGAGATCTCACCTTGAGTGCCGAAGCTGCAGCACTGTGCGAGCATTTAGCTCCTAAATGGGTAGCGAAATCCCCCCATGGTAAGTGATGTCATAAATTGCACCCACAGCAGGTTCTGTTATCCATTCACCTTCCCAGACTCTGCCCTGGCCTCTTTTGGTTCCCTCCAGTAAGGGCACCACGTCCTCATCCCACTTTAGTGGTATTGAGTGGCGGAGGCTTGAATCTTGTCTGTAACCCACCAGGCCACTGCTAAATATGTGCATGTGTGTGTGGGAAGATGACCTCATCTCATTTTCCGTCTTCTTCATACTAGATCAGGGCTTGTGTGCAATGTAGGAAATATCAGTGCAGAGGGTCCCTAGCCAGCCCCCCCCCTCATATTTATTCTCTAGACACCTCCCTCTCCGCCATTATGGAAAGCCCCGTCTGAAACCTGGGAGTGGAAGAACTAGAAAGGGGGGCACAACAGGGGATTTCTGCTGGTACCCAATCCAGCGTGGCTGGGTTCTTAATGGGTGGAGAACGTTTGGCCCTTGGCTTGATGGACCAAATGTCAGTAATGGACACAGTCAGTGGATGCCAGTGGCTGAACACATATGTAGACACCTGCATAAATTCCTATCATATGCATAATTTGGAGGTATAGTATATGAGAATTGCTTTGCAGAAACCAGAGCAAAGTTCCCTCTAGTCCGGCATTCTGTTCCCAACAGAAGCCGGGCAAAGGGTTCTAGGCGATCACAAGCAAGGCACGGAAGCATCACCCCCCACGTTGCTCGTCAACGTGTCTATATCAAAACTGCGATGCTGGATCAGATTTATTCCAGCCTGCCTTCAGTGTCTCCAGCTTTGATGCAAGACCATTCTGTGTTTTGCTTCAGGGTAAAGTACTGGTCTGGCTTCCCCAACTTTGAGCGCTTGGTCCCAAAGGACAACTTCCTGAAACTATGCAATTCTGTGCTTTCAGAAAACATGATCCGCTACACGGGTAGCCCGGACAGTTTGCGTTCCCGGACGCCCATGATTACACCCGACCTGGAGAGCGGGGTGAAGATGTGGCATCTGGTCAAGAACCACGAGCATGGAGATCAGAAGGAAGGTGACCGAGGGAGCAAGATGGTGTCAGAGATCTATCTGACCAGGCTGCTAGCTACTAAGGTATGGAAGGGTGGAAGGGAAGAAGAGAAAAGCTGGTGGAGAGAGCTGAACAGGTGGTTGGAGAAGGCAGGAGGCAAGATGAGGGCTGCGTGCTCATTCTGTTGGTGATGACAGTAGCTCCTGTGGAACAGTGTTTCCATCTTAGGAAGAGGGGTGGTCCTTTCTGCTGATTTCCCCCTTCCACTTTGCTGTTTCTGGTGGCCTGCTGTTCCTCAGGAACAAAATGGGGGAAGGGGGTCAATGGCATCCAGCAGAAGGGAGAAGTGGGAAAGCCCCCCTTCTCAGAGTCCATAGATATTTGGATATGTATAATTGGCCAGTTCTTGATAGGGAGCTGTGTTACTGATGGTTGTTGTGGGTTTTCCGGGCTGTATTGCCGTGGTCTTGGCATTGTAGTTCCTGACGTTTTGCCAGCAGCTGTGGCTGGCATCTTCAGAGGTGTAGCACCAAAAGACAGAGATCTCTCAGTGTCACAGTGTGGAAAAGATGTTGGCAGGTCATTTGTATCTACTCAGGAGGGGTGGGGTTGAGCTGAGTCATCCTGTAAGAGTTTCCCAGGGTGTGGAATGCTAATGGCGGGAGGCTTCACTGTATCCTGAGGAGGTTCTTTTGCATATGGATTGGTGCTTGATGTGCTAATCTTCTCTGCAGGGCTATTGTCGAGTATAGAGTGACATTGCAGACTTGGACAACCTGAAAAATCAGCAGTGGCTGAACATAGCCTAACTCAAACAGGGCACAGTATCTTATTCCAGGACACCAAAATACTGGACAACACTTCCAACTACTTTGTCAGACTGCACAGGGAAGCCATTGAAATTCACAAGCATAAGCAAAACTTCAACAGGAAAGAAGAAACCTTAAGAATGAACAGAGCATGGTTTCCAGTTCTGAAAAACACCAGGCTAACAATACCCGACAATAGCCCTGCAGAGAAGATTAGCACATCAAGCACCAATCCATATGCAAAAGAACCTCCTCAGGATACAGTGAAGCCTCCCGCCATTAGCATTCCACACCCTGGGAAACTCTTACAGGATGACTCAGCCCGACCCCAACCCTCCTGAGTAGATATAAATGACCTGCCAACATCTTTTCCACACTGTGACACTGAGAGATCTCTGTCTTTTGGTGCTACACCTCTGAAGATGCCAGCCACAGCTGCTGGCGAAACGTCAGGAACTACAATGCCAAGACCACGGCTATACAGCCCGGAAAACCCACAACAACCATCGTTCTCCGGCCGTGAAAGCCTTCAACAATACAGCTGTGTTATTGTGTCTGTAGCAGTAGAAAAGAGCAAGAATCTAGTAGCACTTATAAGACTAACAAAATTCGTGGTAGAGTATGAGCTTTCGTGAGTCACAGCTCACTTCAGATTCACCGGCTATTGTCGTTCGGCATCTGACTCTCAAGATATAAAGACAGATGGACTCATATTCTAACTATATCTGAAGACGTGAGATGTGACTCACGAAAGCTCATACCCTACCACGAATTTTGTTAGTCTTATAAGTGCTACTGGATTCTTACTCTTTTCTGCTGGTCAGTTCTTGCCATATAGAGAGTTGCCGGTCCTTAACTATAATATTTTAACAATTTTAAACTGGCATTCAATTATAATCAGTAGTACCTCCATTAGGAATCCTGGGAAGATGGAACAAAGGATTTGGAAATCTTTCCCTCCAGGTTTTCCTAAGCTCCTGGGGGCTTGAGTCCAGCCATTTTACGATTTGACATTATTTATTAAAGCATATTGTGGCTTAATTTTTAATACTTACAAATGAGTGTGCCTCAAGAACTGTGCAAAGCAGCGTACGCCAACGAGTTTAAAAGACAGAAAGAGAAAAATGCCTTCTTAAATCATAGCCTTCCCCCATCTTGCGTATAAGTAACAAAGCATATATTTTGTGAAAACGCAACCTTTAAAAATACGTGCTTTAACCTACTACTGAAGAAGCAGAAATGTTTTGACAGGCTGCCTAAAATCACACTCTGCTGCTCCTCCTGAAGATGTGGAGAAGTTCAGCAACCAGCATATTATCTGCATTGAACAAACCGGAGCGACTACTTGTCTGGAAGAAACCCGCCCCAGAGCTGTTTTGCTTTGATACAGAATCTTCCCATCCTTCTTATATACAAAACTAAACCAACAATCTCCACGCGTCCCTGCACATCACTCATTATCTCAGTGGGTGTTACGAAATTCTCAAAAAGTTTGCAGACCAACATTTATTTCATACAATTTTATTTGCAACGGGGAAGCAAAACTTTATCAAACTGGTCTAGGCAGGGCTTTTTTTCTGGGAAAAGAGGTGGTGGAACTGAGGACTGCACAATGATGTCACTTTGGGTCAGCTGGAACAAGGTGGGAGTTTTTTAGTTTAAATCACCCTCGGCGAAAATGGTCACATGGCCGGTGGCCCCGCCCCCTGATCTCCAGACAGAGGGGAGTTTAGATTGTCCTCCGTGCCGCTGGAGTGGTGCAGAGGGCAATGTAACTCCCCTCTATCTGGAGATCAGGGGGTGGGGCCACCGGCCATGTGACCATTTTCAAGAGGTGCTGGAACTCCATTCCACCACATTCCCACTGAAAAAAAAGCCCTGGGTCTAGGGAGTTCTAAGTGCAATGCTTCTTGAATGTTTTTTCCCCTTATTAAGGTGGGTAGCCACGTTGGATTGCAGTTGAAGAACAAGATCTGGGTCCAGATAAAAATCTACTCGTTAAAAATCTACTAGATAAAAATCTACCAGTTAAAATTTCCCCCCTTATTTTCCCCATGCAGAAATTCACAACTACTCCCCCCCCACTCCATGCTCAGAAGATGGCAAAACACCTGGAGGCCCCTAAAAGGCCTTCCTCAGTGGTCAATGTATTATTGTGATAATAAGCTACACACATGAACTTACTTGCAGTCTGATATTCAGACTTTTATCTTTTTTTTTTAAAATTAATTCTTGTTCTTGTGTACGTTCTATAATAAATATATGTAATTTTTTTATACTTACGCAGTGCTAGTTTGATCCTCTCATCCTACTCACTTTTCTGGGTTGAGTCCTCCCCCCTTCCCCCCCCCTTCATTTTCAGTAACTCCCCAAAGGTTTGGAATCATGAAACTAAGTGAGATTTACCCCTAGGGAATCTAGATATGTTACGGGTATGGCCAGATATCTCACTCATTTGGATGTCTCATCTTATAGAAGAGCTTTCACCCTGGCCTGATGTGAAGTTATCCCTTCAATGGTCATTGAAGGGAAATATAGGAAGATCCCATATGAGGACAGGCTCTGCCGTTGCTCCATTGGTGAAGTGGAATCACTTACTCATATGTTCTTTCTCTGTCCTTTCCATCAAGTCTATAGGGACAAGTTTATTTCCCCGCTCTTAGATAGACCACTTGCAGAGGCAAATAAGGCCTGCCTGGAGAAACTCCTAATTGATGAAAATCCAACTATCTCCAGGCAAATAGCCAAATTCTGTCTCTATCTGGTTAGATTCCATAGTAAAAAAGAATAGCCATACATAGTCTGTCCTGCTCTTTTTACAATTTTAACTATTTTAATGTCAGTGTTCTAAATATTAGAATTACTGCAGTTCCCAGAGAACTATATACATTTTAAGATAAGATTTTAAATGCTAAATGCATCTTTCTATATCCTTTACATTTTTACGCTGGATTTAACTATTCTATTGATTGCTAAGGATGTATTTCCATTGTAATGGTCTCTGACCGCAAATAAATTCATTCATACTCATTCAATAAGATTTAGCCGGTAGTCTGGGAACACAGTGGTATTTTTCTCGGATATCTAAGGGATTGTGCAGGAGGAGGACTTGACAGCACAAGAAGAGCAGGAGACAAAGTCCTCAGGCAGACCGCTTGACAAGGGAAACAGCCCCTCGGCTGAGGTGCCAGCCCGAACAAAGGTGTCGAGCGAAAGAGCAGGCGGTGAGCGCTTAATCTGTCACTGCACACAGCACTTCATGGGAGACGATTGCCTGACAGCTCTATAACTCTCTGCAGTTGACTTTCGGCCCAGGAACGTGGCGGACGGTGGTTTAACACTGATGCCTTCAGTGAGGCGCCACCTCCTTGTCGCTCAGGCCTGGCACTTTGTTATTTACGCAGAATTGGTTTTGCTGACACTTCCAAAGTGCCGTGCAAAGTAGGGCAGCCAGCGGTGGCAGGTGAAGAGCTCTGCATTTAGGAAGAAAGGAAATCTGCCTGCGACAAGGTAGCGGCGATTGCGGGCGGGGTGTGTGTGTGCGCAATTCAGGTCCTGCAGCCTTTGATCTCAAAAACAATTGGCTTTATCCAAAACTGGCCCGTCTTGCTGTCTTTCATGTCGTCCCAACCGGTCGATATGCAAAACGAGTGCTCGATAGACTTCCTTATCAGCCCTCTTGGCAAAGCAAGTATGAGAGCCGTGCGCATTAGCCAGTCAACATTGCCACAATTCAGGAGGTTTAGCAGTTTGACTCTTGCTCTTTAGCTTCAGCCCCTTTATCTGCAATCTGGGAGTGATTGTGCTCACCTATCTTGCACAGATGTTGTAATGTTTGCATCATGCAAATATCTGAAAATGCGAAAATGCTGTTATCTTTGCTAAGTATTGTGGAAGATGGTTCCTTCTGGAAGTCAAAGTATGAGCAGGGGCAACAAAACTCTGGTCCACTTTATTGGTCGATTAATCAAGTGAAGCATCAGTTCATTAACTGATGGGGGTAGATTAACTGATGCGGGTCCTGACTGGTATATCCTACCAGTCACATATTAAACCTGTCCTGTGCCAGCTGCACTGGCTTCCGGCTGAATTCCGAATCAGGTTCAAGGTGTTGGTTCTTACCTTTAAAGCCCTGAGCGGGTTGGGACTGGCATATCTTCGGGATCGCCTCTCCCTGTATGTTCCCCGGAGACTGCTTTGATCAGCGGATAAATGTTTACTGGTAGTCCCCAGCCCTAAGGAAGCCCACCTCGCTTCAACCAGGGCCAGGGCCTTTTCAGTCCTGGCCCCAGCCTGGTGGAACGCTCTGTCAATGGAGACACGGGCCCAGCGGGACATATTATCGCTCCGCTGGGCCTGTAAGACAGAGCTGTTCCGCCAGGCATTCGGTGATTAAAGGGGGTGGTGCCATGTTGGCCTCCCACCTTTGGGGTGTGGGGGTTCTCCCCACCATTGCACCTTAATGTATCTGGTTAATTTATTTCATTATTGTTTATTGTATGTTGATTTTAGAATTGTTGTTTTCTTGTTTTTATTGATTTTAACTTGTTCACCACCCAGAGCCCCTGAGGATGGTTGGTTTATAAATTGAAATATAATAATAATAATAATAATAATAATAATAATAATAATAATAATAATAAGTAATGGTTCTTGCAATTGCATATGCTTTTTGCCTCAGCTGTTTTGGCAATGGGGTGCTGGATAGAATGTTGAGTGTAAATTGGGGGCATCCAAGTTCGGATCTTTTTACAGCTGTAATTCTCGCAGAGTGGCTTTGGACCACTTACTTTCTGTTGTTCTCAACCTACTCTATCTCACAAGGTTGTACTGAAGATAAAAGGGGATCATGCAATCTCATATGGCCCTGAGCTCCTTGGAAGAGGAAGAGAGTGAGAGCTAAGCTACAAGAGACGAATTACATGACAACCATGTGAAAGGAGTCACAGTGTTAGCTGGGAAGCTGAGTTTTAAAAGAGATAGGAAGGCTGTGTGAATTTCCCCTCTTTACAGAGCCAGGGAGATCTCTGCTCAGAGGGTTTGTTAATTTCCTCTCTGCCTCCCTAAGGCTCTGTCAGTTTCACCTCCCCTTCTAGGAGGCAAAGAGGAAATTAACAAATCCTCTGGCTCTGTAGAGAGGAGAAATTGACAAAAGCCTTCCGATCTCTTTTAAAACTCAGCTTCTCCGCTAACATTGCGACTCCCTTCATGTGCTTGTCCTCATGTAATTCATCTCTTGTAGCTTAGCTCTGAGATAGGCAAGCATTAGAGAAAAAATAAATACCGTTAGAATGGAAAAAAAATGTTAAAGATGCCTTTTGCTTATTAAATTGTAAGTTATTTCACTGTTCTGCCGGAATCTCTCTAAAAGGCACCAGTGTGGAAATTTATTTAATCTTAATTGAGTAATTACTTAACTGTGGAAAAAATGCAAATGATAAATCAGGTAGAAGTTATGGTTCTTATGTGGCCCCAGCCCGAACTACATGAGATGTTTGTCCATGAGTCAAGTCGGGGTTCTATTCACCTGTATTCAGGGAATGCCTTCTGAGCATGTGCAGCCCCGCAAGGGAGCAAAAAGCACCCCTCTGGGCCATTCAGGAAAACAGCAGAAGGGGAGGCTGGAGCACCTTCTCTTCCCAATTCCACAATCTTGATCCAAGTGGTACATTGGAGGAATAAGTTTCCTGCAGTTGCTGTCCAGCTGGGAGGATGTGAGTCGGACTGGGAGAATCTCGTACTTTTCACATTGGTTCAGGGCATCTTTTACCCTTCTGATGCTGGCCCAGCTTGTCTCTTATAGAATATTAGCTCCTCCTTTTGACTCCCCGTTTTTCTCTCCTTCCACCAGGGCACTTTACAGAAGTTTGTCGATGACCTCTTTGAGACAATCTTCAGCACCGCACATCGTGGCAGCGCCCTCCCCTTGGCCATCAAGTACATGTTTGACTTCTTGGACGAGCAGGCGGACAAGCACAACATCCACGACCCACACGTCCGGCACACCTGGAAAAGCAACTGGTAAGTGTAACAGGGCGGATAGTCATCAGGGGCAGCAGAGAGACACAGTGGCCTGTATCTTACTACCCGCGTGTGGAATGTAACAAAAACAACAACAGTGCGCTTGTACATCACTCTTCTAGATAGATTAGTGCCCCACTCAGAGCGGTGAACAAAGTCAGTGTTCTTATTATCCCCACAATACAGCTGGGGAGCTGGAGCTGAGAGGAGTGGCTGACCCAAGGCCACCTACTAAGCTCAAGGCAGGAGCGGGAGCCGAACCAACAGAGTGCTGATTTGCAGCCCGACCACTTATCCACCACTCTACAGCAGGAACGTAGAGTTCTCCCGCATCCCAATCTATCCCTGCAGCCCCTTCGGCCCTCCAGAAAAAAGCATTCTTGGGTTCCAGCACCTGCATGGAGGAAGAACCACGTGGGTTGGGGGGCTGGAGTGAGGAGGGTGATGAAATCACTCTTCCTCCCTCTTCACGGAGTGCATCTCGGCTGAGGAGTGGGGCCTATTTCACTCCTTTGACCCTGCTCTCTTCAGTACCCTGATCCATGCCACTTTTCCTCTGCATGGGTCCCACGGCCACCATGAAGGACCTTTCCAGGGTTCAGAACAGGTGGCAGGAACCGAGAGGAAGAGGGGAAAACTGTGTGCCTTCTGTGCTTGGATACAAGCCAGAGTGAGTGTTGCACTATGACGAGGATTGGAATTGGCCTCCATGCAGTGCAAGATCAAACCTTCAGAGGAAGAGAAGTTAAATGCCAGCAGGACCTTTTAAAGGTATATTAGACAGATCGGTCCTAATGCAGCTCTAGTTTCTTTACTGAGCCCTAGCACACAAAGAGTGATTCCACACATGTTGGATAATGCACTTCCAACCCTCTTTATAGATCATTTGGAACGGATCTTTTTTGTGCGCGGAACAAAAAATCCACCTCAAACGATTGATAAAGTGCATTGAAAGTGCATTCACCAACGTGTGCGGAATCAGCCAAACTCTGGAGTCTGCCTGCTCGAGAGAATGCCCCACAGCTCCCCTTGGAGAGGGCAAGCGAACAAGGGTCAACAAGCCCCTGGCTGGAGGTTGACTACATTGGGCTTGGGAATTACTTAAGCGCAGTTGTGATTTTCGTCTTCCCTGCTGTTGTCACATTCTGCGGACTAGAAGTCACAAGCTGTGATCCGCAGGCAGGATTCTCCCTTCCTCGCAGTGCCAGCCTGCCTGGAAGCCTCCGCTCCCTAAGGGGAACGGGATTTTCTGTCTCCTCTCCTTCCCTACAGAAGACGATGACACATGTTTTAAACGCACGTGGCTCGGGTGTGTATGCAGGAGTGCATTTTTACCTTTTACCAACCGTACTGACTGGCAGGTTGTTGCCATGCCCCCCCCTCACCGAATAAAAAAAGAAACCCCAGGCATCGGAGAGGCTTTCTGCTAATGAAACATTAGCATATTATTAACATCATCATGTGTCACTAATCTAAGGCTGATTGAAGCCACTCAGAGTAAATGAGCAGGAGGCTTATTTAAAGGGGGAAAGGGTGGGTGGGTGCGTAGGTGAAAGGGAGGGGGGTTCGGGAAACGGAAGAACGATCTCTTCTCAATCAGATTCAATTAGTTCCAAGTCACTTTCCCTCACTTTCATTCTTCCCAGTCATTTCTTCAGTTCCTCTCTGTTGCCAGATTTAGAGAGAGACATCCCCTTTGCACAGGGAGAGGCAGTGGGAAACGGTGAATGGAAACCTGACGGAAATGAGAGAGGATTTCACATTCAAGAAACCAGTGTTATACATGATGTATATCTTAGACGGCAACTGATGCGTGTAGCATTTATAAACACGTTACAAATAACTCACAAAAAACCGTGCAACCTGCAAGCAGAATAAAAAGGAATCGACAAGCCCCGTGACAAAATGCATCTGATGGAAACCTTTGAAAAAGCTATGAATACAAAAAGAAACACAATGCGGAATATTTGAGGAAGCAGAGAGCTAGATAATGTTGACTTGGATAGCCCAGGCTAGCCTTATCTTGTCAGATCTCAGAAGCTAAGCAGGGTCTGCCTTGGTTAGCAATTGGATGGGAGACCTCCAGCGAAGACCAGGGCTGCAGAGGCAGGCAATGGCAAACCATCTCTGTCAGTCTTTTCCCTAGAATACCCCAGCAGGGCCTGCCATAAGTCAGCTGTGACTTGACAGCACTTTACACACGCAACATTTTCCTGTTGGAGAGCTCATTGTCCTACCTCACATGTGGCTCTAACATAAAGCTAGTGCATTCTCAGCTTTCTCAAAAAATCAAAATAAGTACATGGATATGTACAAGGGGGGGGGAGAGGACATTTGCATGAGATAAACGGCAGGCGGGAAAGTTAAGCACATCCACTTATCTATCGACTTTTGCTTCGCAAAGGCCCCATCTCCACAGCCTCTGCCTTTGTCTTACTAGCACAACTCAGAATTTAAAAACTTGTATTGTGCTAAGAAATTATAAAAATTTCAGTCTGATTTTTAGACCCATTGAGGTTTGACTCTCTTCTTTCGCTGCCTCCCTTCAGCCTGCCATTGAGATTTTGGGTCAACATGATCAAAAACCCACAGTTTGTCTTCGACATCCACAAGAACAGCATCACAGACGCCTGCCTGTCGGTGGTGGCACAAACTTTCATGGACTCCTGTTCGACCTCAGAGCACCGTTTGGGCAAAGACTCCCCTTCCAATAAGCTCCTCTATGCCAAGGACATCCCCAGTTACAAGAACTGGGTGGAAAGGTGAGCTCTCAAGCACGGAAGGGGGGAGACATTTCTTGACTTGGCTGAATCCACACACCCGCAGAGCATCCCGGCGTTGTGCTAAATGTCCGCTAAACACCTGGAAGTGTAGCATCTTTCTAGCGCGATTCAGAAATTGCGCTAGAAAGACGCTACACTTCCGGGTGTTTAGCGAACATTTAGCGCAACGCCAGGACACTCCGCGGGTGTGTGGATTCAGCCCTTGTCACATAACGCTAGAACTCTGTCCCGGCCGTAGCACTGCTTTGGAGGAGGAGGCAGAGAGACAAAATGGGAAACGCTTCTTTGCACAAGGCACAGATTAATACAAGATGCAGCAGTGGTTTTATTTATTTATTTATTTTCCGATTTTTAGGCTGCCTCTCCCTCGAAACAAGGCCTGAAGCGGTTTACAAAATTAAAAACACAACACAACTAAAAAACATATCACCGCAATTAAGGGGGTCCCGCAAGAATACAATTGCTAGTAGAACAATCAGGTGGCAATCTCCACGGATGTCTATTACATACAGTTATTTTTGATTTATATAATTATGCTATGGAATTCTTTCTTTCTTCAATATCGTTCTTTATGTTTTTTCATTTCTTGCTATTCAGATAAAATATATTATACAAATGTTAGGCCTGCCAGTGATTATTGGCCACGATACCTAAACAAAGCCTCCATTTCCAGAGGCAGCATATCTGAATATGTCTCACTGGGAGGTGGAGAATGGCAATGAAGGGCTTTTTAAGGCCTGCTTTTGAGTTTCCCAGAAGTATCTGGCAACAGGATACTGATCTAGAGAGCTATCTTGGATTCAGTTTTTTTTCTTAGGCATGTCCCCCCCACCCCCATGTGGGAGTTCACCAGAATCACTCAATTTAGCTTCGTTTTGGACCAAAAGCCTCATTAATTAGAAGGATCTGCTGAGACTGCTTTCAGCTCTGTACAGCCGAGGGCCTGAAAACCTATTTACTCATTCAGTTTACCTCCACTTCAAAAGGTGAGGCGGGTGGCCACAAGGAACACGGCCTTTTCAGTGGTTGCCCCCTCTCCCCAATATAGAATGCTCTTCATACCATTTCTGAACTTTTTTTTAAACTTCAGGACAAGACTTTAAATTTCACCTGCCTTTTCACTGATTGATTCTCTCCCCAGCACCTCGATTTGCCTTTTCTTAACTGCCCAACAGCGGAATTCATTGCTATTCTTTTCAGAGGCCGCTGCTGTTTTTAGTTGGCTCAGTTGATTCGTGCTTTTGAATTTTGTTTCAGACGTCATTTTTTATTTGATTATGGGATAGCTTTATAATGGAATTCTATCTTGTCGTGAAACACCTCGGTCACATGTTTGTGGAGAGGCAGTGAAGAGAGATTTTTAAATAAATCCAATGTGCTCAGTTACTGAATTTTGACTTCTCCCTGCCTTCCAGGGTTTAGAAAGCTGGAGGAGAGGGCTTTTGTCAAAATTGTTTATATGCCTCTGTTGAATTAACTTTGAAATGTCGTTTATTGGGAGAAATTGGTAGCTTTGCCCATTCCCTTTAGCCGGTATCAGCTCTGTCGTCTTGCACTGATCTGTCTGTTCCATTTTTATCCCGATTTTTCTCAAAGGAGTTCACGATGACAAATATAGGTCTCCTCTCTTCTGTTTTATCCTCCAAACAACCCTATGAGGTAGCACAGGCTGACCAAGAGAGAAGGAGAGACAAATTGTCCAGTGGATGAGTGGGGATTTGCGCTCAGATTTCCCAGTCAAAACCAGGCAGTCGTATACCAAACTGGAACGACAACATGAATGTTTTCTGTGGGATCTCTCTCTCTCTTTTTCTCTCTCTCTTCTCCACCCCCCCCACTCACAGACAGAGCCTCAAAATCTTTGCTAACCTTATTTAGACTCTCCTTGCTTAACTCATATACTCTTCATATGTTTTGGTTAAGCATGGTGTTTTTTAAGTGAAATCCACTGCTGATCACTAGGGGTGTGCAAGCCAAAAATTTTCGGCTATAGCCGAAAGTAGAAAGCCGAAAGAAGATTCTCTATCGTTAAAGCCGAAAGCCGAAACAAGAATCTCTTTCGGCTTTCGACTTTCGGGATTCTTTCGGCATTATTTCGGCATTCTTTCGGCTTTTTTCTATGGGAAAATGCCTCCGTCTTCCAGGACGCCTGGAGGAGGCATTTTCCCACCGAATAAGCCCGAAATTGGTGGGGACCTTCCTCTAACCCTTCTCTAACAACCACCCAAGTTTCAGACAGATTGGACTTTGGGGGGCCATGTTATGGCCCCCCAAAGCAGGTCCCCCCATCCTCCCATAAGAAAGCGAAGGAGCAGCATATTGTTAGCATGCTGCTGCTCATCTTTCTTCATTATTTCCTATGGGGAAAAAATGAAGAGGCAGGCTTCCTTTGCCAGGGGTGGCATTTTGCATGCAAAATGCCCCCTTACCCTCAGGGGCCCTTCTCCCACCCCTCCTCCCACCCCCCACCAAGGCTCAGCCTGCTCCCACTTGGGGGGGCCATTTCATGGCCTCCCCAAGTAGGTGCTCTAATCTCTACCACTGACAGCTGGGGGAGGCTTGTGTTGCCAGGGGTGGCATTTTGCATGCAAAATGCCCCCCAACCCTCTGGGGCCCTTCTCCCACCCCTCCTCCCACCCCCCACCAAGGCTCAGCCTGCTCCCACTTGGGGGGGGCATTTCATGGCCTCCCCAAGTAGGTGCTCTGCTCTCATCTCTACCACTGACAGCTGGGGGAGGCTTGTCTTGCCAGGGGTGGCATTTTGCATGCAAAATGCCCCCCAGCCCTCTGGGGCCCTTCTCCCACCCTTCCTCCCACCCCCCACCAAGGCTCAGACTGCTCCCACTTGGGGGGGGGCATTTCATGGCCTCCCCAAGTAGGTCCTCTCAGCCCCTAAAGTCCACCCCTTACAGCCCCACACAAACCCAATTCCCCCCCAGCTGCCACACACAGACCCAAATCCCCACATTAGCCCCTCACAGACCCAAATCCACCCCCACCTGCCCCACACCCATAACCCCAGGAACAGGCTGGCAAAGGCCAGCCCTCTCCCTTTGTTCCCTATGCTGGGAACTTCTAAACTCTCTTCCCCTGGGCAATTCTGCACAGCCCAGGGGTGCCACAATGGTGGGCACACTTCTGAGTGCCAGCTGGTCCCTGTGAAAGAGCACCTGAACCACAGACACCCTCCCTCAAATTCCCCCGCCACTTACAGAGATGGCTGGCCAGCCAGCCCCATTGTTCCCTATGATGGGAACCAACTGCACAACAAAGAATAAAACAAGAACAACACAAAATAAAGTTTTAAATTTTTTTTCTCCCTTCCAAAGTACAAGTAGGCAAAGCATTATGACACATTACACCAGCAGTCCCCCACACAGAAAAATTAAAACAAAACTCACTTAACATCAGAGAATCACAAAGCACGATTCCTGTCAAAAACACTTTATTTCTTGAACAGCTTTAGGTTACACAGCAGGGGGGAACACCAAAGGGCATGGCAGCACTATCTTACACAAAAATAACACAACTCACTTAACATCAGAGAATCACAAAGCACAATTCCTGTCAAAAACACTTTATTTCTTGAACAGCTTTAGGCTACACAGCAGGGGGGGAACACCAAAGGGCATGGAAGCAGTATCTTACACAAAAATAACACAACTCACTTCACATTAAAGAATCACCCCAAAAAATTGCTGTCAAAAGCACTTTATTTCTGCAACTGCTTTAGGTTACACAGTAGGAAGGCACCACAGAGCAGGAAAGCAGTGTACTACACAAAAATAACACAACTCACTTCACATCAGAGAATCACACAAACACAATTGCTGACAAAAACGGTGAAGTGGGTTGTATTATTTTTTGTAGTACATTGCTATCATGCCCTGTTGTGCCCTCCTACTGTGTAACCTAAAGCTGTTCAAGAAATAAAGTGTTTTTGACAGGAATTGTGCTTTGTGATTCTCTGATGTTAAGTGAGTTGTGTTATGTTTGTGTAAGATAGTGCTGCCATGCCCTTTGGTGTTCCCCCCTGCTGTGTAACCTAAAGCTGTTCAAGAAATAAAGTGTTTTTGACAGGAATCGTTCTTTGTGATTCTCTGATGTTAAGTGAGTTGTGTTATTTTTCTGTGTGGGGGACTGCTGGTGTAATGTGTCATAATGCTTTGCCTACTTGTACTTTGGAAGGGAGAAAAAAAAATTTAAAACTTTATTTTGTGTTGTTCTTGTTTTATTCTTTGTTGTGCAGTTGGTTCCCATCATAGGGAACAATGGGGCTGGCTGGCCAGCCATCTCTGTAGGTGGCGGGGGAATTTGAGGGAGGGTGTCTGTGGTTCAGGTCCTCTTTCACAGGGACCAGCTGGCACTCAGAAGTGTGCCCACCATTGTGGCACCCCTGGGCTGTGCAGAATTGCCCAGGGGAAGAGAGTTTAGAAGTTCCCAGCATAGGGAACAAAGGGAGAGGGCTGGCCTTTGCCAGCCTGTTCCTGGGGTTATGGGTGTGGGGCAGGTGGGGGTGGATTTGGGTCTGTGAGGGGCTAATGTGGGGATTTGGGTCTGTGTGTGGCAGCTGGGGGGGAATTGGGTTTGTGTGGGGCTGTAAGGGGTGGACTTTAGGGGCTGAGAGGACCTACTTGGGGAGGCCATGAAATGCCCCCCCCCAAGTGGGAGCAGTCTGAGCCTTGGTGGGGGGTGGGAGGAAGGGTGGGAGAAGGGCCCCAGAGGGCTGGGGGGCATTTTGCATGCAAAATGCCACCCCTGGCAAGACAAGCCTCCCCCAGCTGTCAGTGGTAGAGATTAGAGCACCTACTTGGGGAGGCCATGAAATGCCCCCCCCCAAGTGGGAGCAGGCTGAGCCTTGGTGGGGGGTGGGAGGAGGGGTGGGAGAAGGGCCTCTGAGGGTATGGGGGCATTTTGCATGCAAAATGCCACCCCTGGCAAAGGAAGCCTGCTTCTTCATTTTTTCCCCATAGGAAATAATGAAGAAAGATGAGCAGCAGCATGCTAACAATATGCTGCTCCTTCGCTTTCTTATGGGAGGATGGGGGGACCTGCTTTGGGGGGCCATAACATGGCCCCCCAAAGTCCAATCTGTCTGAAACTTGGGTGGTTGTTAGAGAAGGGTTAGAGGAAGGTCCCCACCAATTTTGGGCTTATTCGGTGGGAAAATGCCTCCCCCAGACGTCCGAGAAGACGGAGGCATTTTCCCATTGAAAAGCCGAAAGAAAGCCGAAAGAATCCCGAAACGTTTCGGCTTTTTTCTTTCGGCTACCCGAAACGTTTCGGCATTCCCCGAAACGTTTCGGCATTCCCCGAAAGAAGCCGAAACACTTTTGTTTCGGCATTCTTTCGGCATTCTGAATGCCGAAACGCACATCCCTACTGATCACTGACAGCCATGACGAGTCCCTCAGAAATTCAGAGAGTAGCATGACAGGGCCTTTTTGGTGGTGGGCCAAGATTGTGCAATTCTCTCTTCTGTGAGGCTAGCTTGATACCATCTCTGTTAAGTCTACACTTAACTGATGATGATGGTTGCCAACAGGCCTGGGGGGGGGGAATGTCCTGTCCCTTTAATAGAGGTTTAACGGGCAGCTGGAGCTTTTCATAGCATGGAGCTAAATAACATCACGTCATCTGAGAAATAACATCTCATTAAGTTTCTGTTAAAGGAACAGGACATTTTTCCTCCAGACACTTGGCCACCCTAACGGACAATGGGGACAAAAACATGCCAACCTAAGCAGAGTTATGCTATTCTTGGCTTAGAAGGGGAGGATAATTCTCTTTAGGATTGCACTGTGATAGACATTTGAATAATCTGTGGTCAAATTTGCTCTCCCAGAGATAATGTGTTTTGATGGCTGCAGTACTGTTCTGATTTTGTCTTGCTGGTTCTCCCCTCCCCCACTTTTCTAACATCTTTTACAGTTCAGGTCCAGTAGCACTTTAAAGACTTAACGGTGCTACCAGACCCAAATCTTGCTCTTCTACCGCAGACCAACGTGGCTAGCCACCTGAAACTATCTTCTAAAGTTTTAACCTTTTTAGACATTTGTTTTAATATAACGATAGTTCGTGATACTTTTAAAACAATCTTCTGGATGTCATTTTGTGGGTGAGGAGCAAGAGGTAATACTAAAATAAAGAAGAAATGGCAAACAGTGAACATGTTTGCAAAGTTAGAGAACAAGGCATACACAGGGTATTGTAAACCATATAAAGATACTCTGGGGTTGTATCTAGAGGTGAGCACAAACCAAAATATGAACCAAAGTTCATCATGAACTGGGCCGTTTTTTGGTTTGCGAACCGGCAGTTCATCAGAGGGCATTTCTGACGAACTGTGATGAACTGTGAGCCAAAACACACGTTAAGAAAAACCTAGGTTCAGCACGTGTTCTCTTA
Source organism: Eublepharis macularius (assembly GCF_028583425.1). Lineage (NCBI taxonomy): Eukaryota > Metazoa > Chordata > Lepidosauria > Squamata > Eublepharidae > Eublepharis > Eublepharis macularius. The sequence goes on from NC_072798.1 coordinate 7,119,858, forward strand.
CCTCAAGGTTTGCCGGGATCTGTAGGAGTCCTGGAAGCTTAAAGTAGGCGTCCTGGAAGCTTAAAGATCTGTAGGGGTCCTGGAAGCTTAAAGTCCTGGAAGCTTAAAGGATCTGTAAGCGTCCTGGAAGCTTAAAGGCGTCCTGGAAGCTTAAAGCTTAAAATACAGGCGCCTGTATTTCCCTTTCCCTTTTTGCTGCTCTGTAAATGCTAAACTTTAAGCTTCCAGGACGCCTACAGATCCCAGCAAACCTTGAGGTAAGAGAACACGTGCTGAACCTAGGTTTTTCTTAACGTGTGTTTTGGCTCTTAGATGATTTTTAGGCAGGTTCGTTTGGTTCATTTTTCGGTTCATCAGCCTGGCGCCAATCCATCAGTTTCCTAGGCAACAGGGAGAGGCTTTCTGTTGACCTTCTGTTGCCCTGGAAGTGACATATTCATGAACCAAATGAACCAATTTGTGAACCAGACAATTTCATGCTGGATCGTGGTTCATGAAATGCAACAAACCACGAACCACAACAAACTGCCCTTTTCCCGGTTCGTGCCCATCTCTAGTTATATCCCAGGGCTTTACCAAAGAACAGTACTGTCTAGCATTTAGTGCCTTTTGTGCACGATCTTGTTTAAAGAGTGGCTATAGCTCAGAGGTAGGGCAGTCCCACTTTTGCATGCAAAAAGTTGAAGGTATGTCCTTGGCATTGCCATTTAAAAAGGATCTCAGATAGCGGGTGAAGGGAAAACCTTTGCTCTGCCTGAGATCTTGGTAAGCTGCTGCAATACAAAACCAATATCAAATAAGGTGGACCAGTGGTCTGACTGAATATGGCAGCTTTGTATGTTAATCTTCTTTGGCTCCAACAACGACCCCAAAAGGTTGGCCAGTATTCTTGCCCCTATATTTGAGTCTGAGAGATGATGATTTGTTGAAACTAGTGAGTTCCTGGCTGAGATGAGAATCGAACCAAGGATTTCCTGGCTCGCTGCATCCTCTGTTATTCACTAACTACTGCAGCTCTCAACATGGTCTTCCAAGTAAGAAAAAAACTGTGTGTGAATGTACCCCTGCACATAAGTTCTATGAAACCTACCACTTTTGTGCTCTGTGGTCTCAAATACACACAGACCCCCACTGGACTACCTTGAACATCCTTGTGTTTAGAAATGCATAAACCAGAAGTGCATCAAAATAGGTATCCAACTGTTGATGCTGTCCATTCATTTCAAAGGAATGCACTGCTGGCTGTGAATCCCCATTCGTAACCCCATGGCTAGCGCATGCTAGAGGTTGTGTATCGAACAGCTGGAAAGTAAGTTGGATAGGATTGGACAGACAGTGAATTCAAGACAATAGTTTGCCCCAGTGGCACCACAGTATCTATGCTGACAATTGCACCTGCTAGATGGTTACCATGGAATCCAAATACATGAATAGTACAGGAAAAAGGGCGTTTGGTCTTTGATCACCCCTGCCGAAGTAACGAGTGCTGTTTGTTTTTGTTCATGTGAACCCAGGTTGAGTTTGCACACTCAGCAGTGAACCTTGGCCCATTTCCCAGTGCTTGCAAGCAGTGTGTTTCTCCTCTATTCCTTAAAAAAAACTTAGGTACGGTATAAAAAAAGTAGGGCATAATTAAGCAAGGTAGCTCCGGAGGGGCATCTTGGTTGCTAAGAAACTGCCTTTGCCACAATCGAGGTCTCCGTCCACTCCTAAAAATAATTGTCTGGTCAAATCAGAACCCAGCAGTGACTGCACCGAGAAGAATTGCCTTTAATATTGACTGCAGCACCGAAGGCTTTAGCCAGCTTTGGTCTCCTCCCACGGACAAATGAGTCTGCCTGTGCCCATAAAGGGAAAGCACAAAGTGCTGTTGACAAGCAGGGAAAAAACTATCAGAGAGTTTGTATTGTAACAAATTATGCGGGAGCTGCTGCTGCTGTTGGTACTCCACCTGTGGGGCTGCCTGCAGGGGTGACTGATGTACCCCGATCAGGAAAACAAAGGACAAACGAGATCTTACTGGACCTAAAAAGAACACAAGAAGTGAGGTCCATATGCAGTTACATATAAATTGCATCCAATCAAGATAGGGATATTAATTCCAACAGAGCTATCTTGAGAACACTTTCCTGGGAGTAAGGCCTATTGAGAAGACTAGAGAAGGATTTTGAGTAGACCTAAGTAGGATGGCAGTGCTGTGCACTGTATCTCTCAGGGGCAAAAGAGATACCTGCCGTGGGCTTTGATGACTAAATACCGGCTGTGAGGGCCACAGATCCAAATTTCCTCTATCAGCCATTTTTACAGCCTCAGTCAGAATCAGGTACCCGTAACCTGCTCCCCCCCCCCAACCAGGGATAAAAGCAAAGCAGAGGCCATTTTTCATTAGGAAGCTAACGACAAAGGGGAGAGAAATCTGAGCCATATTGCTCTTCCGTAAGTGATTTTTGTGACCTAACTACAAACCATAGAATCTGTTAATAGATTCTCAACATCACCTGTAATTATATCCTCAACATCACCTGTAATTTGGATCCTCGGCATCCCCTGTAGTCATAATGGAGTTGCACAAATATTCTTTTACCAGTGTACAAATCCAAATATCCTGATCTTCAAAACCTTCCTATGTTTATTTTTAGATTTTCCTCTTGCTCTGCCTCTTGGGTTCAGGTTGACTTGTGGCATTTTTTCCTGCATGTAAACATTTCTGTCTCCCGAGGGATTAGAATCCAAATTCCACAAATGTCTTTTTCAAAATGAGCTCTAACTCCAAAAATAACAATCAAAGCCCAAAATGCAGCACACACTTAAACTGGTTTTAATACTACGAAAATACTGAGATTTCAGCCACTTCTCTCTGTGTGTGACTGCACTCACACACCCCCAAAGTCCATAGCTGCTTCTTTAAGCCAGAAATAGTCAAATATATAACAGAGGTGTGAGCATGGCGCATGGATTGAGCATACGCACACAGCCACTGGTAAGCCGTTAAACTGTTGCCTCATTGCAGGCACAACTTTATGACCCAGGTCTCTTATCAGCAGGGCAGATATGTCTTTAAAAATCTTTTATTCATGTATCCCTTAACAGTGGGTCTTTCAAACAAGATCAGAGAAGATAAGATCCAAAGCTGACCTCACCCCTTTGGTTTCAGCACAGGAGCTCTATATTGGGATCCGTGTGAAAGATGACAGAGTTTAGCCCTAGAGTCATAGGACCGAACCCTTTTCTTCTTCCTCTTCAGCGTCAAAGCCACTTCTTTGAGCTTGGGACCCCTGTGGCTTTGGTGGCATTTGATGAGATCTTTCAGCCCTGGGCAAGAACAGGCGTTCAGTGAGGGACGGGCTCGTTAGCATGCAGTGCCATGATGGCACTAGGAGAAGGGAGTGCCGGATGACCTTTGGTTTCTCTCCGTGCTGCCAAATCCACAACAGTCGTCAGAACTTCATCAGCTCAGCTTAATTGCATTTGTCACCAGCGATAGAACATTTCCATGCCCCAAGTGGGGTGCACAAGAAGACACACAAGGAAGCATGAGAAGAGAGCAAAATCAAAACGCAAGTGCTGCCGGGCAGTTTCTGGGTTTCCAGAGCAAGTGACTGAAATACATGCAGCACTGTGAAGAAGAGATCAAGCGCTTCTCTCATGTCCTTGAGAAGACTGGATGCTCCACTGCCATTAGAGTGAGGCAGAACACACACTATCCAGGCCTTCACCATTGGGAATATACCAGCGGAATTTCACTCAAGACAGAGTAACGGAGGATCCTGTCGTGCCTTAGGCTTGTCCATTCCTGGAGACACAACTCTCTAGTGGAAAAATGTTTGGGGGCTCAGAGGATAAAGCGATGGGCTTTCTTTAACCTGTTATCAAATGGTGTGCATGTGGTGGGGATGGTTATTAGTTGGTTGAGAATATATATAAGAGCTTTGCTCCCTTTGTGAGGGAGCAGGGCCAGGCATACCCTCTTAGCCTAACCTACCTTACAGGGCTGATAATGAGACAATAAAATGGAAGAATGAAGACTGTGTGTTCCCATTGGGAAGAAAGGCAGAGTTTAATTGAAGGGGGGGAGTGAATTTCATGGCAAACATGGCTTAAAATCTAGGAGTTGGCTCCCACAAACTGCCGGCAGAAAGGGCTGAGGGGCCAGGATTAGAGATGGGCACGATCCAAAAAAAAATTGCCGATCCAGCTGATTGTGGATCAGCGCTGGTGATGATCCCGACTAAACGATCCACACCGATCATCTCCCGTTCCCGATCCGTGGATCGTGGATTGTGGATCGTAGAGGCCAAAGCGGGGCACGCTGCTATTCCCAGCTATGTGGGAAGGTGGGTGTTGGCAGCGGGCGGCGGGCACAGGGAGACGGTGACGAGCTGCCTCCCCTCAGGGGGCAGGGGGTCTGGCTGCTCGCTGGCAGCACCCCCCATGTGCCCGCCCACCAGGCCAAAAAGGAATGCGCTGGCGAGAAAAGAACGGTGGGTGATGCCGGCGGCCTCTGTGTTTGTGTTTGGCTGTCTGTGTTTGGCCGTCAGAGCTGCCTTTCAGGGCTTGCAGGGATGAGATTGGAGTGCCCATGGCTACAGAACACCCCCTTCCCCCTCCCTCTCCTGGCTGTCTTCTCCCAACTGGTGACTGCTTTTCTGCTCCGTGGTTGGAAGGAAGCCTTGCTGATCAAGGAAAGCTGGGCTTCCATTCGGGTTTCCAAGGCGACAAAAGGAGGGGAAACACAGCTCAGGCATTCCCCTGGCTCTGTTGCCCCAGGAATAGATTACTGGCATCTGAGTTCTGGCTTCCCGATCCAAACACGATCCAGCCCCTATCCAACCCCCCCTCCCGATCGCTGGATCATTGGCCATGGCCGATCATGATCCACTGAGTCGCAATCGCCATTATCATGGGGTTTTTTGGATCGTAATGCGGATCGTGCCCATCTCTAGCCAGGATCTTCCCTGCCTTCTTGCACCCTGTTCTCGGGAGCCATTTCTGAAAATATATTTATTATTGCTGAGCCAAGGGACTTGTGTGTACTAATAAATGTGACAGTTGGGTGACTATAACAGGGAGGGGGAAGAGAACGAGATCATCCTTTCGACGACAAAAAGAATAAGTTGTCTTGTTGAGAATCCAGGACTGGTAAAGAAATTCTGAAAAGAGTGGAAGGGGAGGATTGGCTTCTTATAGAGGTATCTCTAATATTCAATAACCTCAAAAACTAATTTCGAGACTCCTGCTTGCCATAAATATTCTTTTGGGCATTTCAAGAAGAAAAGAAAGAGTAGTCAGACTTTTGGAGAGACAGTCACGTCTGTTCTCCAAAAGACACACACATGTGCATTTGTATATACACATTTGAACATGAAAGAGAAAGAGAGGTGGATAACATTACATTGGAAAGACGGAGCCATTGGCAGTTTCCAGGCAGCCATTTTGAAAGCTCTGTGCTAGAACCGCAACCGAGCCAAAATGAAGAGGACTCTCTTTCTTTTGACAGGCTTCTGTATCCTTCTTCAATGAGCAGCGAATATCTGACAGAAACCTTAATGCCCCTTTGAAGCAAAAAGCCAGTTGCAAAGTGTGTCATCTAGCTGTAGAGAAACAGGAATGGTGTTCCGAGCCAAAGGTTGTCTATATTTATCAGGAGAGAGACTTCTTTCCAAACAAAAGCAGGCTGAGCCTGGAGGTCTTATCCCTTCAGCAGCTAATTAAATGTTAGCTCATGAAGGGAGTGTAAGACATAATTAAAAAATGTACTTAATAGAATTCAACCATTCAGCCATGCTGTTGATGTGGACAATACTTCATTTTATCGTTTTCCATGCTAGAGATTTGGTGGCTTAGGAGGATTTGCTGAGGAATGGTGTAGAATAGAAGCGCAATCTCTGTGGACTGTGGACCGTTATGCTATTTTTTGACCACGTTCTCAGGATAGAGCACGTTGAGAAATGTCGTTCCAGTTATCAACTTCCAAACTGCTTGCCGTGACCTTTTTTTTAAAAAAAAATTGAAATTGATACTACTACATCATTGTGAATTACAGAATTTTAAGGGTGACAGTGAAGAAATCAGAATTGTTCAAGATTTTCTATTCAACCATCAACCAAAAGGGAGACTGCAACCAAGAAATCAGAAGGAGATTGAGACTTGGAAGGACAACCATGAAGGAACTAGAAAAGATCCTGAAGTGTAAGAAAATGTTGTTGGAGACCTGGATCATTTCGTAGAAAATAGAAATATGCTATTCAGGGATCATTTCGTAGAAAAAGAGCTGGAGGAACTCATTAGCATAACTCATTAGCATATGCCACACCCCTTGACATCACCGGAAATGTGTCATTAGCATGACTGAATTGCATGTGCCACACCCCCTGACATCACCTATTCAGGCTGTTTTGGACCCAATCCTGGCCATTCAGGTCCAAAATTGGGCCCAAAATGGCCAAAAAGGGGCAGAAAATGGTCAAAAAGGGGTCCAAAATGGTCAGGATCAGGCTGCTGCTGAGCGGGAGAATGATCCACCACCTGTCAGAGGCCCGATCTAGGCCGTTTCAGCCCCAATCCAGGCCGAAACGGGCCCAAAATGGCCAAGAGTCAGGTGGGCGGGGCCACTTGTCATGTGACCTCTTTGGGGAACTACCAGAACTGGGTTCCTGCACGTTCCCCCTCAAAACAAGCCCTGATGCTATTCCCCATTGCTATGTATGGATGTGAAAGTTGGACGATGAAGGAAACTGACAAGAAGATTCTTTTGACATGTTTTGGGGGAGAGTTTTGTGGATACTATGGGCAGCCAAAAAGATAAGTGGATTCTAGACCAAATCAAGCCTGAATTCTCCCTAGAAGCTGAGGCTATTGTACTTTGGTGACATCATGAGAAGACAAGATTCTCTGGAAAAGTCAATAAAGCTAAGAAAAATAAAAGGCAGTAGGAAAAGAGGAAGACCCAACTTGAGAAAAATTGACGCAGTAAAGGAAGCTGCAGCCTTCAGTTTGCAAGACCTGAGCAATGGAGTTAACGATAGGATGTTTGGGAGGTTGTTAATTCATAGAGTCATCATAAGTCAGAAGCAACTTGATGGCACATATGACACACAAAGACAAAAACATCATTGTGAATTGGCACGATTTTGTCTTTCTAGCATTAGGCAATATTCAATATGTCATCATGACATAATAGCATTAATAGGTTCAAAATGGAATATTTCAGAGTTCTGCTTCCACCAACATGAGTAAACAGAGGAGAAAGCAGGTTCATGGTCATAATGGAACACAACTCCCTACAAGAATGGGAAAATCTAGAAAATGAATAATTTTGGTGATGCGATATCCACCAATGTGCAACTAATGGCAGAACAGCAATTTATTTGATTACAGAAAATGTCCCCGGTCTAGATCTGCCACAAATTGGTCAGTCTTTCTGTGTTTGTGTGTGTGTGTCTTTCTCTGATCTCTCAGCAAAATCAAAACTGTATTCCTATGAATTGCTAACCTGAGCTGTTCTGGGATGCTGAAGTTATTTCCATTTTATTAATGGAACAGGGTCACTGCATACATTGGTGGTACAGTGGAAAACATACTGCTGCACCATGGCTTAAAAACCAACAAAAATAGGATGCATGGTTGTATCGTTCCTTAGGAGGAGGAGCTGGTGTCTATGCCTGCTGACCAATGAGAGATGGCTCTGAGGCCAAATCCACATGCACTCACCATCCGCTTATCTTGCGCATTCATGGCAGTTGGGTTCATTCCGCTACCATGCTGTGCATCATCACATTCACCCTCCCAGTGCGTCTTCGTAGCGCAATCAGTTCTCCACACACCACTGAGTAAAGCATTATAGTGGGCGGTTCCCTCCTCCATCGTCAGCGTTGATGGCACATGTCACTTCCCTTTTTTTAAAAAAAAAAAGTTAATTTTGCGCTATACCGATATTCCGACTTTTAAGAAATGGCAAGGTCCCCTCCCCCTCAACTTTGATTGGCCCATTTTTTGCTCATCACAGACCACTTTCTAACAATTGGCTGGTTGTTATGGTGGGGAAATTTGAAAATAATTTGTCACATTAAAACATTCTCCGGAACCCCCATTGCTCACGAAGTAGGTTTTCCGGTATACCGACCTTTCTTTATTCTGCAAATGCGCTATGAAAGCCCTTTAAAAAAAAAAAAGGGCTGGGCAAAAACAGATTTCCGCCATTATCATGTGGTACAGAAAGGAGGCGTGGTGATGGTGTGGAACACGCGGAATGGGAAAGCGTGTGAGTATCTACTTGAACAGCGCCGTGGTTACGAAAAAGGCGTGGAAACAAAAAGGAAGTGTGGATTCGGCCTGAGGTTCTGGGCAGGGTTTAGACATAAGAATGAGCTTAGAGAGAGAAATACTAGAGAAACGCATACCTCTTGGTTTCTAGCTTGATTTGGGAAATTCCAGAATTAAAAAAAAAGGCACAATGTGGTAGATGGGCTGGTACATGCCGCCAAGTTGGTAGTGCGAAGGCACGTGCAAATTCCTTCTGCACTTTTGACACTATCCCTATGTTTTGGGGTTTTTTTGAAGTTGGGGCCATCTGTTGGAGAATATTATTCCAGTTGTCATTTTTTTTATCGTGAGCCCAAAGGTCTTCTCTTTGAAATTCCCACCTCATGGAATGTTCCCACCTCATGGAATGCTTTAGGTTGGGGGTGGAGCAAATTGGGTCGCCGCCCAAATGTATTGTTAATTGTATTTTATGATTTCAATGCTGTTTTTCTTGTAATGTATTTATTTACGTGGTAATCCGCTCTGAGCCTGTTTACAGGGAGAGCAGATAATAAGTCCAATGAATGAAATGAATGAAATCAGACCCAGCTACTTTGAGAGACATGACTAAAGTGTACCACCTGTGAGCACTGGTAACTGGTATAGCTATGGTGTGGCCCTTTTTCTAATATGCCACAAGAAAACCAGTAAGAAGATAAGCCCAGAGTCTGAGGCGCCCATCCAGGTACTTGCTGCCATGTCATGAGAAAAGCTTCCACCTGTTTGCCTCTGATCAAGGGTCTCCCATGAGCCTTCGGTACTGAAGAGTACTCCGGACCCCTCCGCACCTGAATGGTGCAGAGACTGCTTCATAATTATGCCATTCTTGTAATTGTGTCTGCTGTCTGCAACACATGGACTCATTACTGGCGTTTCATATGCTAAATGATTATTAATGAGCCTCCTTCCCAACCTGCAGCAGCAGCAGCAACAACAGTCCTCGGCAAGACAATTAGCTCCATGCCGTAGCTGAACCACGGACCACCCCGGAAGATTTCAGAAGTGAGCCGAGAAGATCATTAATGAAGTTGCTCTTTTGCCTCTTGAGGAGCTCACTAGCAACTGGAAAGGGGGGAAGTGAAACCAGAATACTCGGGCAGCCCCACAGCTTCCCAGAATGTGTCCTGTGCAAAGCAGCGTTCAGAAGCTGTGATAGTTTCTTTTTTTTTTTTTTTTTGAAAAATTTTTATTGGGTTAGAATCCATTATTTCCACATTTACATTCAATTTTCCCCAATTTTTTCATCTCTAACCCCCTCCCTTCCCCCCCCCTTTTTGTTGACCTCCAACAGCTTTCCAACCCTTTGTCCCCTTTCCCTTACTTTTATTAGCTTCCTCTATCTAAAACAAATATATATTCTCCATTATTCTAAGCAGTACATCCTTAACTATTTTTAACATTATATGCCCAAACTGTAAGCCTTTGTTTCCATCTTAGATAAACAATTTATCCCAATTTTTCAATTTCAGGTATTTCTATATATCATAAACCATATAGATCATACGTTCGTTTATATCAAACAATTTGACTTATTCTCTATATATATTACTCATTCTATCTTTTTATAATAGTTCTATATATCTCTCCTCACGTAGTCAATCAATTGTGATAGCTGTGATAGTTTCACGGTACAGTTCATGTTGGAAACAATTTCTCTTTCCTGCAGTCTTCGGGGTTCTTTTGGATATAGCCCAAGAGGGAACCAAGAAGAGGCATAAATATTGTAACAAATTGATTGCTAAGTATGGCTAGAGTAAATGTAGGCAGATCAGGAGCCCCTAATTATTAGAGGGCTTTGCCATTGCCCAGTCTTGAAATCGACCTCGGAATTGTTGAAAGAAATCAAAAATGAAAGCAAGCGAAGTGACTCTTGTTATCATTGATTGCTCTGATAAGCTCAAAAATGACTTCTGTTCTTTTCTCCCTCTAGTTTCATTCACTTCCTATGAAACTCATTCAGGCAAACTGCATCAGTGTCCTTGTTCGCTGATCCACAAAAGATAAATGTATTAAGGGTATTGTGTGTGTTGAGTTCCAGTGTGGCTCCCTAGAAACAGGTGAGGAGGCAGGGAGAAAAGGGCTTAGAGATGGAAGGTTTGTTTATGTATTTCTAGCAGGACCTTGACTCGATTTAAACATAACACCAGTCCTGCCAGATGCTGACTTGACATCCTTATGTTCATCTTTGTTCTTCTGTGCAGTCCCACATTAGGGTTGCTGTTGATCCACTAGAATAGGCTTACAGGTTGAGATGACAACCAAGACAATGTGCAGAGATGCAAGTAAAACGGGGTTGTACATACCTGTAACTATTGTTCATCGAGTTCTTCTGTGCAGTCCCACAATGAGACTGCGCACATGCAGGCCTTCCAACAGAAGTTTTTTATCTCTTCCATAAAGATCCACTAGGGGGCCGCTTCTCCCAGTCACATCCCAGCCCGTTTTCCCGCCTAAACGGTCACGTGACTAGGTGGGAGAAGCGACCCCTTCCCCTCAGTTCTCTCTTAGCAGCCACGCTGAGAAGAACCTAACAACAACAACAACAACATTTGATTTATATACTGCCCTTCAGGACAACTTAATGCCCACTCAGAGCGGTTTATAAAATATGTTATTATTATCTCCACAACAAAACAACTTGTGAGGTGGGTGGGGCTGAGAGAGCTTCGAGAGAACTGTGACTGACCCAAGGTCAGCCAGCTGGCTTCAAGTGGAGGAGTGGGGAATCAAACCTGGTTGTCCAGATTAGAGTCCTGCCGCTCCTAACCATTACACCAAACTGGCAGACTCTTCATCTTGCTCAAAAGTAGCTCAAACGTATTCCCTTGGTTGCTTTTCACACTTGCAATCATACACAGTGCACATTTTAAAAAAAGATCCACTGCTGCTGCCTCATCACATTCTGTTGCCAGTTGCTTAAATGAAAAACAGTCATCTGGAACTAAACACAGTGTGATTAGGTGTTCATCTGGATCTGCCGGATCAACAGTGAAGGTCGCCAATTGGTCCGGATCTGCAACACATTTTTGCACAGTCCCGTTGCAGTCGTGGTATTCTACCACCCAGCATCGTTCAATTGCTTGATCCAACTCTGACCCTGGGGGTAAATCAATCTCATATGCTGCACAGGAGTTAAAAGTGGCTCCAAGGCAGAAGGAAATGAAATTCCATCACCGCAAGCATTGCACAGCTCAGCATGGGGCTCGGTTTAGGTGACAAACAAGGAGGGAGACACGAGCTGATCCAAGGCTTGGCTCACGAATGGTCGTGGATGTCAAAAACTGTATCATCACCCGCTGGACGAACGTGTTCACTGCCAGGTTCTCGGCATGGCTAATCACAAAGATAGAGTGGCTTGTCTGAGTCATCCAGGAGCAAGATATGAATCCATATCCAAATATCAGATCATGAAGACACTGAAGATGAATTGAGAAGGGAGAGAGAAAAGACGTTTGAGAGAAACAAGGAGAAACGGACACGTGTTTGTCCCCAGGGGTTCGCTTCCACTTGAGGACACAGCGAGTATTACCTGCACATGTATGTGTGTACATATGTATGTGTGCATGTGCCATCAACTTGCAACAACTTATGGCAACCCCAGCAGGGGGCTTTCAAGGCAAGTGGGAAGCAGAGGAGGTTTGCCATTGCCCTCCTCTGCAGAGTCTTCCTTGGTGGCCCCCAATCCAAGTACTGACCCTGCTTAGCTTCCGAGATCTGACGAGATCAGGCTATATCATGCTGCCTTTCCCTCCTGATAATGGAAGTATGTATGTGTAAAGTGCTGTCAAGTCACAACTGACTTATGGTGACCCCTACTGGGGCTTTCAAGGCATGTGAGAAGCAGAGGAGGTTTGCCATTGCCCTCCTCTGCAAAGTCTTCCTTGGTGGTCCCCCAATCCAAGTACCAATCCCTGCTTAGTTTCTGCGCTCTGATAAGATGGGCTATACCACCCCATCCCACATCCCATTACATGCACATACAGGGATACAATACACACTAACCTAGTTAGCATGGATTTTGTTGTGCACCTTGCCCTGTCCTCCTTCAGGAGCCACTATGCATGAGAGAAGAAGGGAGAGTCAATTAGACAAGAGCAGATGCCAGATCTGTCAATTCCACCGACTGTCCCCAGCCCCCCTCCCCTCTCTCTGCAGAAGGATGACAGGTCTGGAGTAGCGGAGGTGTCTCGGAGCCTCCGAAGTGAACAGGAACCAGAAAGCCAGCTCTCTGCAAATTAAACTGTCATTCTGTCCCAGCCGGAGTTCAAGCAGGGTATCTTGAGTGCTTCTGTCTGGCTGTCTTCCAGCCACACAAGGGTCTCTGGGCTGTGACAGGAAAGAGGTGCTGGAGAAAGGGAGAGACCGGAGGGACGATGGTGGCAAAAGGAAGAGACTGATATGCCACGACAGGAGTCCACTTCCAATGCACCCAACCCCTTGTATCCTGCACTGCAGGCTCGAATGGTTTCGTACTCAGTTGCATGAGCCGGTCGCTGATGCAGTGGTATCACAACTGGTACATTCTCCAAGTCTCCAGGATGGCATGGCTGTACCACTTCGTGTGGAACATAGCATGCAGTGCGTGGGAAGACGGCGTTCGCCATTTATTTGTTTATTAACAATTGCTAGCCCGCCATTCTCACCCTAAACAGCAACCCAAAGTGGCTTATTGCACTAGCCAATGCTCCAGCAACTACAATGTCAGGTAGCAAGCCTTCACATTCTCCACATGCACCCAAACAGATCTTGTTTGCATGTGTACGTGCTGTCAAGTCACAACCAACTTATGGCGAACCCAGCAAGGAGCTTTCGAGGCAAGTGAGAAGCAGAGGTGGTTTGTCATTTCCTTCTTTGGTGGTCCTCCATCCAAGTACTGACCCTGCTTAGCTTCCAAGATCGGGTTATATGATGTTGCCTTCCCAGCACACACACACACACCCCAGATCCTAGTTCCCACTAAAGGCCTATCTATATAAGATGTCATTGTACTGTCTTTACTATTGAGCCATTGAAACTTGGTGGTCTCCTCATTACCTCTGGTAAGAACTGGGCTGCTCCTGGGTAGGGGGTGGCCAGAAATATAGATTTTAAAGAAGGCTCAAATAACAAGAGAAACCAAGATGACCTGAGGTAGCACAGAGACTCATATTAGGAGAAGCAGTGTCTCAGGCAGGAAGGTGCCTCATTGTACTGCATTCTAAAGGCCGGTACTATTGACCGATACCATTGAGACTTATGTGGGCAAAACCAGGATGAGCCTTAGGATCCTGAGGGAAGAGTAAGGAGATGGAGATGTGGAAGGAGATGGAGATGTGGAAGGTGAGGCCAGCCTAGAAAGTGATGGGAGAACGAGGACTATAAAGTCAGGAAGATGGAGATATGGAAGGAGCTCAGTGTGAAGCAATGGGTGAGGCCAGCCTAGAAAGTGATGGGAGAATGTAGACTATAAAGTCAGGTAGATGGAGATGTGGGAGGAGCTCAGTGTGAAGGAATGGGTGAGGCCAGCCTAGAAAGTGATGGGAGAATGAGGACTATAAAGTCAGGAAGATGGAGATGTGGAAGGAGCTCAGTGTGAAGGAACGGGTGAGGCCAGCCTAGAAAGTGATGGGAGAATGAGGACTATAAAGTCAGGAAGATGGAGATGTGGAAGGAGCTCAGTGTGAAGAAACGGGTGAGGCCAGCCTAGAAAGTGATGGGAGAATGAGGACTATAAAGTCAGGAAGATGGAGATTCGGTTTCGCTTTCTCAGCCATGCCGGACGCTCCTCTCGGCGGGTCCGGGAGGAAGCGACCGGGCACCCTGACCGGGCGGCTGATCTGCAAGGATTAGCCCCCAGGACTCCCAGGCAGGGAGGCAGGGTCCGGGACGCTGCGGGAAGAACCCCCCGAAATCAATGCGGGGGGGGGGAATTGCCCGTTTGTCCCTATGGAGGCCGGCAGACGTGCGTGGCGCCTCGAGTGCCGCCGGGCAACGAGAAACGGCAAATGAAAGAAACAGGCGGAAGCCTGTAAACAAGCGAATCCCTTCTGTTTTACAAGCGTATGTGAAGGAGTGAAGGAGTGGAGGATCTGAAGAAGGCTCGCTCTTCCCCTTCGGTGAGTTCCAGAATTTGGTTGGCGCCCCCCCTCCCCCCTAAAATGGCAGCAAAGAAGCAAAGTCCCGCTCTTGGTAAGTCGATCTCGGCTACCTTGCAGAGGGGAGAGTCGCTCGAAGAACTGGTGCGCAGGGCGGTGGTGGAAGCCATAAAACCCTTTGTTGACAAGCTGAACGAAACTGATCAAAGGGTGGGCTCAATTGAAAGCGAAGTGAAAACCATTAAGGAAGTAGCGGGGGGGGGCAGAGAAGTCTGCTCTGGAAAGTGCGTCACTCGTGAAGGCTACGAAAAAAGAGCTGAAGTTGGTGGAGAACCAGCTGATCGGGCTACAGGTGGAACGAACGCAGAAAATTTTGCGTCTCCAAAACGTGAAAGAGGAGGAAAATGAGGATCTGTGGGATTTGGTCTCGGAACTACTGGCGATACCCGCGAGGACAACTAAAGAAGAGGTTAAAAGCGCCATTTTGGAGGTCCGTCGGGCTTCTTCAAAATATGCAACAAAGCGACAGCTGCCTCGCGAGATCATTATTGACTTTTCATTTAAAAAGATTCGGGACACTATCCTATATAACTCACAGAAGGCGGATTTGGACTTTATGGGTTTTAAAGTCAAGATTTTGAAGGACGTTCCATTTCTAGTCCGGAAAAGACGTTTTAAATATAAGAAGTTCGCAGCTCTTCTGAGGGACCATGGAATAAAGTATAAACGGTTACTTCCGGAAGGAATATGGTTTAGACATAAAGATCAAGCCTATAAGATACTATCAGAAGATCAACTAAAGGATTTTGAGGATAAAAACCCGGAATTCCAGTGCACCATGAACGAAGAAAAGAAGAATCCTGAGGGGGGGGGGGAGGGGACGAGCACCGCAGCGGCGGCTGCTCAGAGAGAACTGCGTCCGGGACCCAGAAGGGGGAGGAAAGTTTAATTTGAATTTGAAATGTGTATTCTGTATGATTAACCACTCCATCATTATCCTATTGAGCTATTTTTGTATTATGGCAGTATGAAGGGAAAACATTGAAGTGTAGTGTTTAGTGTTTAGTGTTTGTAGGTTACCCCTCCCCTTTTCTTTTCCCATTCCCTCCGCCCCTTCCCTTTTCCCCTTTCCTTGTGATAGTCTTGTGTAGTGTTGTGTAGTGTTTTGTAGTTTGAAAAATAAAAAATTTTTTTAAAAAAAAAGTCAGGAAGATGGAGATGTGGAAGGAGCTCAGTGTGAAGGAACGGGTGAGGCCAGCCTAGAAAGTGATGGGAGAATGAGGACTATAAAGTCGATGTGGAAGGAGCTCAGTGTGAAGGAAAGGGTGAGGCCAGCCTAGAAAGTGATGGGAGAACAAGGACTATAAAGTCAGGAAGATGGAGATGTGGAAGGAGCTCAGTGTGAGGCCAGCCTAGAAAGTGATGGGAGAACGAGGACTATGAAGTCAGGAAGATGGAGATGTGGAAGGAGCTCAATGTGAAGGAACGGGCGAGGCCAGCCTAGAAAGTGATGGGAGAATGAGGACTATAAAGTCAGGAAGATGGAGATGTGGAAGGAGCTCAGTGTGAAGGAACGGGTGAGGCCAGCCTAGAAAGTGATGGGAGAATGAGGACTATAAAGTCAGGAAGATGGAGATGTGGAAGGAGCTCAGTGTGAAGGAAAGGGTGAGGCCAGCCTAGAAAGTGATGGGAGAATGAGGACTATAAAGTCAGGAAGATGGAAATGTGGATGGGTAAAGTAGCTTTGAATATAGAGCAACGTCAAGTGCAGGCCAAGGGTACTGTAGACTCATCCCCTTTGTGAAGCCTCTTTTCTTGTGGAATAGCCAAGCTGACCACATTTATCCCCCCTGATCAGCAATGACAAAGGGTTGGCAGGAGCCGTGTCCTAGGGAAGCCAGGATGATCCATTTATATCCTGACTGGCTATTGCCAAATGTCAAGAGTGCACAAAAGGCCTCTTGGTAGCTCCGTCAACTCCTCAGCTGACACCCGCCTCCACCTGCCAGAATCCAACACTGCAGACTCACCAGATTTTATTTCTCTCCTCCTCGGCCTATTCAGTCTACAAAAGAGCCATGGCAAACAGTGCAATCCTTAGCAGAGTTACTCCAGACTAAGCCCATTGATTTCAATGGGTTTAGACTGGAGTAACCCTTCTTAGGATTGCACTAAAAGACTACCATGTAGAAACAAGGATGGGAGAAGCAGCAAAGCCAGTCTGCACCCAAACCCCATCCCTCAAATTCGCTGGCAGGTTTGGGTGCTCAGCTGAGGGGATCCCACTGTGGAACTCAAGGGAAATTTGCCAGCGGATTCCATCGAAATATGCTCCATTATGATGCCAGGCTGCGTCCAAGAGACAGGGAGCTGTTGCTCCACCCTGCTGTGCCTGCAAAATGAAATTTCCACATTAGCAGCTGTGACTCTAGGGTGCAGCACAGCAGCCAGCCAGCCAGCCAAGAATTCAAACTTGGCAGCCCTTCAAGCTAATCTGTCACCATGGTTCCCAGAAACACAGCAAGGAGACCCCGTTGGGGTGTCTGTGTGTTCATCTCCCATGAAAGAACCTGAACATCCTGTGGTGGGACCCAGAAAGGCCTCAGCAGCTCACAACAGGTTGAAGGTAAAGCTCATAAATCCAGCCTGGGCTCTCACGGTGCACCATCTACTTCTCCCCTCACGAGATCGTGATTCAGTTTTAATGGGATGTGATGCCGGCCCTCATTCTCCTGTTCAGCTCAGCAGGAAGACGAGCACAGAATATTTATGGAGAGCACAGATTTCTTTCTGTGGGCTCCTCTTGAGGACGATCAATCAATCTCCCAGTGCCTAGAACCCCATACCAGCTGTTCATAGGCTCGACTCCCTGCCTGTTGTAAACTAACGTTCAACCATTCATCAGCCAGATGAGCAGTCGAGCTGGAAAACTTCAGCTAGGCTGGAGGGAACTAGGACTGATTCAGAAGGACATTCTGCTACTTTACTGGCACTGCTGAGCTGAGCTGTTTTCTACGCAGCGGCTGGTATCGAGGCCCCTCTTGGTGCCACTGCTGGAGGGTTTTAATCTGCAGCACAGACTTCTTTCTCCTGGAGACAAATCTGCACGGCAGGATCCCAGTGAAGCCTTTTGAGTCCTCTTTGCCTGACCCAAAATGACCATTTTAAAATTGACACTGACATCAGTCCCAGAATTATCTGTGGCCCAATGTGGCAGACAACCAACTGTGCTATTTAGCAGGATGGCCGGTCACAAGGAAGGCTGACCAGCAACCAGGACAGGATGTAAGAACCGAGTAGGATGTTGGCTGATAGGTACACCGAGTTCATTCATCAGGTTTTATTAACGTGGCCACATGAGCCTGCCTGAGAGTGATTCTGCACACGTTGGATAATGCACTTCCAATCCTCTTTATAGATCATTTGGAACGGATTTTTTTGTGTGAGGAACAAAAAGTCCACCTTAAACGGCTGATAACGTGCATTGAAAGTGCATTATCCAACGTATGCGGAATCAGCCTGATACTGAATTTGCTAAAAGGATCAGATAGCAGATGATGGAAGAGACCTCCACCTGAGACCCTGGAGAGCTGCTGCCTGTCAAAGTAAGCAGGAGAGACCCAGCAGTCTGACTCAGTATAAAGCATCTTCATTTGTTCATTAATTCATCCCTAACTGTTCAGATGAGAACTTATTTGGCTCAGTGGTCCGAGACACAAAAGCTGTCTGGTTCAGTTAGAATACCTGCATTTGGATTTTGTTTCCTCCTTGCGAGAAACAAAGCTGGGCATCTTCATTTCCACACCAGCTTCTCTTTCCTCGTGTCGAATTTTCTCATTAGAACGGACACACATTTTCAAGATTACATTTGCCTCCATTGCATAAAAATAGCATTAAAAACGTATGAACCAACAGCTGTAATGAAATGAAGCAGACCAAATCCGATGGCAAACAGAAAAGAAACAAAACAGAAAAGAAACCAAATGGCCTCATTGGCTCATCCCATCGGTTTGACAGAGTAAAAAGCAACTTCCTGGATTAAGGTTTTTTGGTGGGAATGCTCAACCACTGTGGCTCCACGAGGAGCAGGTCATCTTTGTATTTTATATGCAGAATTAATATCCCAGGCTTCTACTCAAAAGCACTCCGGGTGGCTGACAACAAACAATCACTTTGAAACAATTAAAAGCATAAAAATAATAAAATCATCAACATACAAACAAAATCTACCGGCAATAAAACCCAGCAGCAAATAGTCACCGCCTCTCAATTACTAAATTAAGTGACCAACTTAAGTTTTTAAATAGCAACAAAGTACTGAGGAATCAGGCAGCACTGAAAACACAGTATATCGGCAGCATAAAAACAATCCAGTTCCAGGGTGCAGGGAGCTCAAGCAGGTAGTTACGGACAGGCAGAATCTCCAAGAAAGAAGAACAAAATTATTGGGGTTATTTATTGGGGATTTATTTATTTATTTTATTAGCTTATTTATAGTCCATCCTTCTCACTGAGACTCGAGGCGGATTGCACAGTGTAAGTCAGGGCAGCCAATAGGATGATATATCTAATAAGCAATGTGATAGGACTAGGTAAAGGTAAAGGTGGTCCCCTGTGCAAGCACCGAGTCATTACTGACCCATGGGAGGACGTCGCATCACGACGTTTTCTTGGCAGACTTTTTTGTTATGGGGTGGTTTGCCATTGCCTCCTCCAGTCATCTACACTTTACCCCCAGGAAACTGGGTACTCATTTTACCGACCTCAGAAGGATGGAAGGCTGAGTCAACCTTGAGCCAGCTATCTGAACCTATATAGCAGGGGTGGCCAAACTTGCTAAATGTAAGAGCCACATAGAATAAATGTCAGATATTTGAGGGCCGAAAGACACGATGCATTGAAGTGACTTCAGATGAGAAGGTGGGTGTGGGGGAGTGTCTTGAAAGTGACATCACAGAAAAGGGTGGGGGTTTGGTGCAGTATGCTGGAAGTGACATCATTGGAAGGGGTGGAGCTTAGGGAGAGCCGTCACCTGACCTTTGACTTCGAAGTGACATCACAAAAGTGACATCACATCCTTGCTTGGCTTCATCCCCAAAGTCCCCAGATATTTTCCGAGTCAGACCTGGCAACCCCTACATTTTTATTGAAAATATGAAAGTCATGGAATGAAAGAAGGAAGGAAAAAAGGAAAAGGGAGGAAAGGCATGGAAAGAAAGGAGAGAAGGGAGGGAAATAAACTAGACTAAAATAAAATGTATGGCCATGGCGATACTCAGAGACCTCCGGGAGCCACACAATATGTCTAGAAGAGCCACATTCGGCTCCCGAGCCGCAGTTCGGCTACCCCTGCTATATAGCAACAACAACCACATATATGCCTAACTAACAACTCCAATGGTTCACTTATATATACATTCATTTATACACAAATCACACAGTAAAAAACTACTTATACATACAATTCTTCACCTCACACATGGAAAACCAGATGTAGGAAGGTATCCAACAAGTAAATAGGTAAATAAATCAATGTTCTGAATCGTATTTACCTGTTGGATACCTTCCTGCATCTGGACTTATTTGCACCTTTAGATATTTGAGCATTGTTTATTTCACTGTAGATCTGTATTAGCCTTGTAGAGCTTGGAATGTGTTAACTGTTTCTTGACTGCGTTGTTCATGGTTATTTTCTTGGATTCCCTTACATGGTGTAATATATTGTCATTCTTTAAAAGGGAATTAAACAGATTCATAGAGGAGAGGTCTATCAGCAGCTACTACGTCCAAAAGCAATAAACCCCTGAATACCAGTGGTAACACCAGGGGAAGGCCTTGGTATCTGCGCCCTGTTTGTTGGCATCTGGTTGGCCGTTGTGTGAAGGAGGGTGCAGGGCTAGAAGGGCCACGGATGCAGCACGGAATCTCTCTTTTTTATTACTTTGTGCAAACGTTGAGTCAGTCGCATCACGACATTTTCTTGGCAGATTTTTTACAGGGTGGTTTGCCATTGCCTTCCCCAGGCAATTTATTACTTTACAAATAGACAAAAAGGCAGCATATAAATACTTACGTAGAGAGAGAAACTGGTTGTTCACATTCAGAACATTATATCTCTAATAAATATTTAAACCAAAGAAGTATCTATCCTTCCCATTCTTACGTTAAACACATCCCAACGTCCTTAATCCTATCCAATGGCAAGTTTCAGGTCCAGTAACACCTTAAAGAGCAACTAGATTTCCAGGGTATGAGGTTTCAAGAGTCAAAGTTCCCTTCATCAGATACAGGGAGTGGAAAAAGGAAGGAGTCCTTATAATCCAGGCAGAGGGTGGGAGGGGGATTGCAAATTAGAGTGTCAGGAAGCTAAAGTACATAGTGTAGTTAGCTTGATAGGGCAGGGGTGTGAATTGCAGAAAATTAGCATCTGTAATGGGAGAAAAGTCCTGTGTCCCAATTCAGCCCCGGGGGATCCAATGTTCCCAATTTGCAAATAAACTCAATTTCAGCAATCTCACGTTGTAATTTTCCTTTCAGATTTCTTTGCTGGCGAACTGCTACTCTTAGGTCAGTGAGGGAATGCCCTGGCAGACTGAAATGTTCTCCCACTGGTTTTTGAATGTTCTGATTTTTGATAGCAGATTTATGCCCATTCTTTCTTTTGCAAAGGGACTGGCCTGTTTCAAGGGCATTGCCGACACTTGGTGGCATACCTTGCTCTTATGGTAGAGAGTGCCCTCAAGTCCAAGTTGATTTATGGCAACCCCTGGTGGGGTTTTCAAGTCTAGAGATTAACAAAGATGGTTTGCCATTGCCTGCCTCTGCAACCTCTTCATTGGAGGTCTCCCATCCAATTACTAACCAAGGCCGACCCTGCTTAGCTTCTGAGACCTGATGAGATCAGGCTCACCTGGGCTATCCGGAGCACCTTGCTCTTCTACTACAGACCAATATGAATACCTACCTGATCCTATCCAATAGGTTGTTTAGATTCTAAAACCTTGTCAAAGGACCCCAGCATGGCACCTCTCTTGTCTGGGGGCTCACAGTGTCTCTCAGCAGCCATGCACGCAAGAGTAGACCCATACCCAATTTCTTGCAACTTCCATTCTCATCCTCTCTTCGTGGTGGCAGCCAGAATTTCCTTGGTAGTTCCTGCCTTCTCTGCTGCTCTCTCGCTGTCTCTCTCTTCCACTTCTTCTGCCACAGGAGATTGGGCTTCTGAGCGCAGCAGGTGGCTGAATCACCATCAACGAGGCACCTGTCAGCTATTTTGGCTTCTTCTCCATTCTGCCTCCCTAATTATAAAATCATGGATGGCTTTGGCGATAGGGTGGTTTTTTGTGTGCATGTCAGGGTGTGTGTGAGTGTGTGCCTGCTCGCAAAATGTCAAATTGAAGAAATTAAAAATGTAAATGATGGAGTCTAATTAACCAGTTGACAGCAGAGCACAGCTGCGGGTGACAGTGACTGATTGCCTTCTGCAAATCTTGTCCTCTAAGGCCTGCCATAGTTGAGGAGCGGGGGGGAGGGCATCAAAAACAGCAAGCTCCTTAAAGAGACAGGGCCCTGTAGTGCTGTGGTTGGTACTGCAGCAGGGGCATGTAGGGCCTTGGGGAGCCGTTGGTAGATCTAGTCCAGGAGGATGTTACTGGGTTTTAGTTAAGGCACGTTAACTAAACAAACTGCACGCAGAAAGCTCTTCTCCAAGTTAGAGAACCAATAACTGTTTATTTGTGTCAAGAAATACATTCACTTAAGATTAGCGGAGAGAAAGAACTAGCAACTGATCTAACTAGCTAGGATGGCTTTAGATTGAAAGTAGGCCCTCTCTCTCAGGAGGAGACACCATGCTGCCTCTCTTGGTGCATGCAGGGAAGAAGAGAGAGAAGGGGAGGAAGGAAGTTCCCCTGGCAGGAAGGAGACTGATAGCAGCCTATCTATCTAACTGACTCTATGGTTGTTGCCTTCCTTTGTCTCGGCTGGCGGTCCTAAAGGCCTGAGCAAGAGACATCGCCAGTCCTTTCTTCTAACAGATGTCCTTGCGGTCACTCGCTGGGGCCAGAAAAGTTGCAACCCAATGTGCCAGTCTTGCTGCGCGGAGTAGGCAAAGCAAAAGGCCAGGATCCATGCATTTGTACCAGGCTCAGGGAATCCAGAGGCTTCATATTGCCTGCCAGTGATGGAGGATAATGTAGTCTAGGGGTCTCCAACCTTGCTGAGCCTGCAAGCAGGTGATCAGATCTCCAGCGGCCAATCAGAAGCCCAGATGGACAGGATCTCCACTTGACCCTATCCACTATCTAAAAACATTTGATGGACATGAAGAAAGATGTCAACAGGCACCATGGTGCCCACAGCAGCTATTCTGGGGATCTCTGATCTAGTCTCTGGTTGTTGCCCTCTGTGCTAGAAGAGGACAAAGCACAAGACATTCTGAGCATCGCAGCTGACCAGATCTTGGATCATGTGATTCAAGGCCTGCAGTAGACAGGGCTTTTTTTCAGCTGGAACGCGGTGGAACGGAGTTCTGGCACCTCTTGAAAATGGTCACATGGCTGGTGGCCCTGCCTCCCTGATTTCCAGACAGAGGGGAGTTGAGATTGCTCTCTGCGCCGTCGAGCGGTGTGGGGGGCAATCTCAACTCCCCTCTGTCTGGAGATCAGGGGGCGGGGCCACCAGCCATGTGACCATTTTCGCCGAGGGCGATTTAAACTTTTAAAAACTCCCCCCTTGTTCCAGCTAACCCAAAGTGACGTCATTGTGCGGTCCTGAGTTCCACCACTGAGTTCCACCACCTCTTTGCCCAGAAAAAAAGCCCTGGCGGTCAGTATCAGGTTTTAATCCTGCCATATGTATCAGACATGCTTCCTTCGAAGTGCTCATGGCTCTCCCAGTTCTCCCCAGATCGCTTCAGGACGGAGTAGGATTAAGAATGCAGATCTGACACTCAGTTGTCTTCAATGTTCCCAGACTGTCTTTGACGCAGCGGGCAGCGTGAGCAGCGAGCATGTGGCAGGAAGTCACATGATATCATAGTCATGTGTCAGGAAAAGGAGGGGCTGGAGTGTGTTGGTTGGGCCAAGAAATTGTAACGGCCGCTGTGGGTGAAGTTTTACTGAACTGAATTTGTTTGTTTTTTTATGATTTTATTGTAGATTTTATTTATGATTTTATTGTACAACTTTGTTGTATCCGCCCTGAGCCCACTCGTGGGGAGGGTGGACTATAAATCCAATCAATCAATCAATTGTTGGGATTTAGCAAGTATTTTGTTTCAATCATGAAAGAGTTAAACTGTTTGTGTTACTTAGTTAGTAAACTTATTTGCATTTAACCACTTAGTCCTTGAGTAAGTTCCCACCAGAGAAAGGGGAGTCACTATTCTCAATGAAGTAGAATTTGGATTCTCTATTGGGCAATCGGGTTTTGGGGGGGGGGCTGTTAAGCGGAAAGTTAAACTTGAAGTTTTATTGTTTTTTGTTCAGTCTAAGATCTGCCTAAGGATGTAACCGTTCTCTCTCTGTCTCTCTAAGGCTTGAGTTTACCCTCTGCTAGCAAAGATGCAGCCTACCTAGTTAGCCATCGCTAGTTTTCTACCAATGTGACTCTGTTTTTATCCTTTATGTAGTAAACTATTTTATAGAGCTAAACTGGAGTGTTTGTTCTCATTATATCCAATGCACATTTCTGCTAATTTAAGTCTTAGGAATTTATCTCTCCTACATCAATCCAAGGAAACCTTGACCTGGATAGCCCAGGTGAGCCTGATCTTGTCAGATCTCAGAAGCTAAGCAGGGTCCGCCTTAGTAACTGGATGGGAGTCCTCCAGGGAAGATCAGGGTTTCAGAGGCAGGCCACAGCAAACTACTTCTGTTCATCTCTTGCCTTGACCCCAGTAGGGATCGCCATAAGTTAGCTGTGGCTTGACGGCACTTCCCACCTCCACAACTGGGCTAAGCTATAAATGTTTCTGGATCAATCCTGGGTCTCTGGTATTACCTCTGGCATTCCTGAGAGGTTGTCTGTCTGTCTCCTTTCAAGGCAGCTTCCTTATCCACCCCATCCTTGGTTTCGGTTCTCTTTGTCAGAGAGGTGCCTGTTTCAAGATGGAGAAAAGTGGAGGTTGTTGAGCGAGTTAGTGATAGTCTTTGGCCGAGAGATCCACGAAAACCCAGAATCAGTGCTCCTTTCCCATACAATTGCAAATAATATTTCCACTCCTGTTTTTAGGGGTTCTGGGGTCAAAAGACTGTGTTCATATTTTACGTGATTTATTTGGATGTTTATATATACCAGCAATTTAATAACATTATTTTCTTTTATTTGTTCCTGGCATGTTGTGTTCTGCCCATCTAGTCACCCACCCCTGAATTGGATCATTGTTTTATAAATTGCAATCTTGTTCCTAAGAGTTTAATAGTTGGGCTTTTGTTGCGCTGCTGCGTTCTGAAATTGTTTTGAAATTGAGTGTATTTTAGAGTTGGAGTTTATATTGGTCATTTGATATCCTTGAGCTTGATGGTTGAGGGCTGGTATATACATCTGTAAAATAAATGGTGTGTGTGTGTACACAAGCACAATCCATCTGTTTTACTTGCTTTTTTTTTTTTTTTTTGGGCCCAGCACAGCCCCAGTGCCACAGAACAGATAACAACAAGAACCACAGAAAAAGTTCCCTCTGTCATCTCAGATAGGAGGCCAGTGTTGTAGGGAGGGGGCCTCAGATATTTCGAGTTAGGAATAGGGTTGCTAGGTCCCCTCAATCTCCCAGCATCGGATCGAGGACTGGCTCTTGCCTGTGTTCTGAGGGGGGGGGGTGCACGTGCGCCCGCAAAGCACGATGACATCACTTCCGGGAAGTGATGTCATCACACTGTGCATGCCCCCTCCCAGCACACCCACGCTTCACAGGGGCTCACGTTGGGGGCTGCAGTGGAGCACAGGAATGCTCCTGAGCTCCACAGCAGCCCAAAACGGGCCCAATCCATGCCAAAATGGGCCTGATCTGCTGCTGTTTTGGGGTGGTGCGGCACACAGGAGTGCTCCCGCGCTCCACAGCAGCTCAAAATGGGCCCAATCCACGGGAGCGCACAGCTCCACAAGGGAGTGCACACAGAGGGTGTGCACCCCCCCCCCCCGCTGGCCAGGTAAGTGGGGGTGGGGTTTGAGGGGCAAGGGCGGGGGATCCCCCGCCCCCACTTGGGGTCTGGCACCCCTAGTTAGGAACCATAGACTTCACCATTATGTTGCCTTCCATATTATCTGTTGCTTTAAATACATACTCTTATATACTACCTGTGCTTCATGTTGTTTAATGTAAGTCCTAGAATTGATTATGTTCTGTTTCAGCAATTATTCAACTCCAGATTGGATCCTTGCTAATGCTATGTCTTTGTAAACTTGTATTCATTTACCCTATGGCATTGTTTATGGAAATGTCCTTGATACTGTATGGAAATGGCTGCCCTTGTCCTTGCTACTGATTGTACTAATCTCACACTATGTAACCCACCTTGAGTCTCAGTGAGAAAGGCAGACTATAAATGACATAAACAAACAAATTAAATTTAAAGAAAACACATACAAAGGAGAATGGAGGGACAGCAAAATTCAAATCCAGTAGCACTTTAAGGCTAACAAGATTTCCAGTGTATAAGCTTTTGAGATTCAAAACTCCCTTCATCAGATATAAGGAAGGGAGGGAGTTTGCCAGTTCTTAATGGAATAGAGGAGGGGGAAACCTTTCTAGGAATTCATGATCCCTCACTGTAACCCTTCAGTTAACTGGAAAACATAGCAAGTGGTCTCTTGCTTCTGACAAAAAGAGCTCCTGTAGCAGAATGGTTAAGTGGTTGAGTTGTGGATCAGCAGTCTGCTGGTTCGACTCCCACTACTGCCTTGAGTTCAGCAGTCAGCCTCAGGTAAGCCCCTCCTCTCAGCCCAGCTCCCCAGCTGTATTGTGCAGACAGTAGTAACACCGACTTTGTTCACAGCTCTGAGTGGGCACTAATCTGTCTAGAAGAGTGCAATATAAGTGGAGTTATTGTTATTATTACTATTTAAGAAAGAAAGGCTTAAAGTGAGCAATTATGGATTCCTAAAGAGGCTCCTAGCAGCTGCTGAATTCCTGAAATTACAGGAAGAGTTGTGCATGAGAGGGTAAGAAGTTGAGAGCAGAATGAAATAGTTGGAGCTGGGATAGGGGCCTCTCGCTTGGGGAAATGTGCCTCTTCAATACCTCCTGCAAGCAGCTACAAGTGACGCCTGACACCGGTGGGACACTTGTCAACTTCCCTCAAGTTTTGATGGGAAATGTAGGCATCCTGGTCTTGCAGCTTGGCTCTCCATTTAATTAAAGTTTACAGAACCCCCCCCCCCACACACACACACATGTACACACCCAGCGCCCAGCGATAGCCTGACCCCTGCACTCCCCTCCTGACCGCATGTTCTCCCTCCTATAGACTGCCGCTCTGTAAACTTCAGTTAAATGGAGAGCCAAACTACAAGACCAGGACACCTACATTTCCCATCAAAACTTGAGGGAAGCTGACAAGTGTCCAACCTGTGTCAGGCATCACTTGTAGCTTGGCTCAAAGACAACTGTAAAATAGAGGTTCAGACTACAGTAGAAGACACAGGATTGGGGGCGAGGGTGTACCTGCTCCTCAGCTTAAAACAACGAAGGGTTTTTTTATTGCCTTGCTGTTTAACATGCACACTTTAGTGTGAGATTTGAGGTTTCTGGTGATTTCAGAGGGTCAGAAGGGAGTGCAGGGTGGGGGTGGGTAAGCTGACTTTCCATGTACGAGACCAGATTGTAGGTTGGGCAGCTGGTGGAAGTGGGTTTTAACTCATTTCTTACACACCCATGTTAATGCTGGTCTCCAATTTGGGGTAAGGAAGCAATTTTCTGCAGGTCAGTTAGGCCAGGAATCCTGGAAGTTTTTTGCCAACTTCTGGGCATGGAGCAGGGGCCACTGGGAGTGTGTGGAGCAGGTAGTTGAGAATTCCCTGCATTGTGCATGGGGTTGGACTAGATGACCCTGGAGATCCCTTCCAGTACTATGATTCTATGATTCTATCCTCTCTGATCCTGCCAGGTACTACTCAGATATCGGCAAGATGCCAGCTATCAGCGACCAGGACATGAATGCCTACCTGGCTGAGCAATCTCGCATGCACATGAACGAATTCAACACAATGAGCGCACTCTCTGAAATCTACTCCTACGTGGGCAAGTACAGTGAAGAGGTGAGTTTGAGTGGGGCGGAGGGCGTGATGGCCACCTTGCCTCTGCCTCCAGTTACCTTAATTGGATTTGCAATAGCTTGAGTGGAGGAACGGTCGGTGGAGTGCCTATGTTACACACCTAAGCCTTAAGACAGAATGCCTTGTAAATTACTCACATCTCATTGGGCATTGAGCTATTAGAATGGAGGGGCACCTCAGAATCTCTCTACACAAGATCCCTCGGTGTGTGTTCGTTAAGTGTAAGGAGACACAATTTTAGCCGGGAAGCGTAGTTTAAAAAGACAGAGCCAGTGCAGTTCTCAGAGGGTTTGTTAATTTCATCTTCAACTCCTGGCTCTGTCAATTTCACTTTTCCAGTCTAAAACTGTGTGGGATCGCAACCAGAGGGCAGCGGGGAATGGAAATGGGCTGCAGCTGCCTTCCAGAGCCGGGCTTGGACCTGGAGAGGTTCTAATGGGCTGAAGTTGCCCTTCTGGCATTTCACAGCCCCTTCACACAGCTCCAGGGTATAGCAAAGCCTTTGCCCTGCCACTGGCTCTGTCTTTTTCAATTACGCTTCCTAGCTAACATTGCATCTGTTCTTCACATGTCAGATGTCTTGTGTAGAGAGACTCTTAGATAATATGGCTGTAAATAATGCTCTGTGTATGCGGCAGTTTCATAGAACACAAAAGTTCTGAATGTGGCGAGCCAGGTGTGATTCCCCACTCCTCCACTTGAAGCCAGCTGGGTGACCTTGGGCTAGTCACAGTTCTCTAGAGCTCTCTCAGCCCCACCCACCTCACAGGGTGTTTTGTGGGATAATAACGACATACTTTGTAAACCGCTCTGAGTGGGCATTAAGTTGTCCTGAAGGGCAGTATATAAATCGAATGCTGTTGTTGTTATGTTTACTAAGCACTTTGCACTTTACAACAGTATTTGGAATCTGGGTGCGAATTCGACCTTCATTGCCTGCACTATAATGTCGACCTGGCTTTTCTTAAACACCTAATTGTCTTGCATGCATTAAATGATACATGAAACCTATTTATATAATTTTTATCGATTTTGTTATTTATTGGTTTATTTATTCTGCATCAATTGATGAAGTTAGCTTGTCATGGCGTATCTCTTGTTCTGGGTCCTTTTTACCGTGTCTCTCTCTTTTGTTCTGTAGTTGGTGGGAGGGGGAAGGAGTTCAGTGTCCAGCAAAGTCACTATGTTTAGCAAGCAAAAATCACTTGTGCATAAATCACTTGTGCATGATTAGCAAGCAAGTGTCACTAGTGTTCTTGCCAAAGTTCGTAATTCCTTGGCACGGACTATGAAACTTGGTGGCTCGTAATGCTGGCCCACATTACAAGGGGGCCGTTAGGCTCTCCCTGCCAAGTTCCTCTCCAACTTAGTTATAAATCTGAGCCACACTCTTATCTGGCTACTGCTAATAAAGGCATGCATCTTGGAAAAAGCTGTATGTCCCAGGGCACTTAACTCCTGCGTCTTGCTCTCTCTCTCTCTCCCTCTCTCTCTGTGCTACTGCTCCTGTAGTATAGAGAGAGGGGAGAGAAAAGGTCCACCCTACTGGAAGAGCAGCAGTAACAGCCAAGTAAGAGGCCCATGGGTTTGGACCAAGAGAGCATAAAGCCGTTGGGAAAACAAAGCATTTATATTTGGAACACCTTCCCACTTTTGCTTGCGATTGTTGAGCCTAAACCCAAATTGGACTAGGTGAATTTGCAAATACTACCCCCCAACCCCCACCCCAAATCCTGCAGGACAAACTGTAGAAAATTAGAGGAAAATTTGCAGTTGCGCTTAAGGTGTCGTGGAACGTACCACTTCTTTGTATGGGACTGTGGCTTCCCCTGCCATTTGAAATCAGCCTTCTGCATTAGGACTGTGACAGTGGTCAGTTCTGTGCAGCACCTTCTATGCCGATCTCACATGGAGCTAGGTGGAGTCAGCATATGCATCTCTAGCTGGGTGGAGAACGGCATGCCCAAATGGTGACAGAGCGCGTGATTTTTCAGCCCCATCCAATATCCTGGATCCTTTTTTAAAAATCTGGAATTCCCCCACACTAATCAGCAATTTGGGAGAGGAGGCGGGCGGCTGCTTTCAGCCATCCCCTACCAAGTAGCTGTCTTGTTCTCAAAGGAGTGGGCAAGCATAGCCTTGGACGCAAGGGCGGGGCAACCCCATTGGATCACAATCGATCGTAATGTTTCCCCTACCAAGTAGCTGTCTTGTTCTCAAAGGAGTGGGCAAGCATAGCCTTGGACGCAAGGGCGGGGCAACCCCACTGGATCACAATCGATCGTAATGTTTCCCCTACCAAGTAGCTGTCTTGTTCTCAAAGGAGTGGGCAAGCATAGCCTTGGACGCAAGGGCGGGGCAACCCCACTGGATCACAATCGATCGTAATGTTTCCCCTACCAAGTAGCTGTCTTGTTCTCAAAGGAGTGGGCAAGCATAGCCTTGGATGCAAGGGCGGGGCAACCCCACTGGATCACAATCAATCGTAATGTTTCCCCTACCAAGTAGCTGTCTTGTTCTCAAAGGAGTGGGCAAGCATAGCCTTGGACGCAAGGGCGGGGCAACCCCATTGGATCACAATCAATCGTAATGTTTCCCCTACCAAGTAGCTGTCTTGTTCTCAAAGGAGTGGGCAAGCATAGCCTTGGATGCAAGGGCGGGGCAACCCCATTGGATCACAATCGATCGTAATGTTTCCCCTACCACGTAGCTGTCTTGTTCTCAAAGGAGTGGGCAAGCATAGCCTTGGATGCAAGGGCGGGGCAACCCCACTGGATCACAATCGATCGTAATGTTTCCCCTACCAAGTAGCTGTCTTGTTCTCAAAGGAGTAGGCAAGCATAGCCTTGGATGCAAGGGCGGGGAACCCCATTGGATCACAATCGATCATTATGTTTCCCCTACCAAGTAGCTGTCTTGTTCTCAAAGGAGTGGGCAAGCATAGCCTTGGATGCAAGGGCGGGGCAACCCCATTGGATCACAATAGATCGTAATGTTTCCCCTACCACGTAGCTGTCTTGTTCTCAAAGGAGTGGGCAAGCATAGCCTTGGATGCAAGGGCGGGGCAACCCCATTGGATCACAATCGATCGTAATGTTTCCCCTACCACGTAGCTGTCTTGTTCTCAAAGGAGTGGGCAAGCATAGCCTTGGATGCAAGGGCGGGGCAACCCCACTGGATCACAATCGATCGTAATGTTCATGCCGAGCCCATTGTCGATTTGCATTTGCCTTGACTGCTCACTCTTTCCTACCCTTCTTCCCCAGATCCTCGGAGCCCTTGATCAGGATGACCAGGCGGGCAAGCAGAAACTGGCCTACAAACTTGAACAAGTTATAACCCTCATGAGCATAGACAGCTGAGAACTGCCCTACCAGGGGACTCCCTGGGAGGGATTGAAAGGAAAAAAAAATAACCAAGCCGTGCCTCAGTCCAGAACATCCTCTTTACCAAGTGCAAGTTTCTGATTGGCCGTCGAGTTGAATCACCTGTACCGTTCTCGACTTCTCTCTGGCTTGCTCGCCACACCTATGGACACCAACAAGCAACAAGGCCTCAAGAATTTGAGGGATGTCTCCCATGGAGGAATCCCAAATGTGGAAGTGGGAGCTCCCTCGTCCACTGATTCCCCTTCTGCCTTCATCCTGACATATCATCGTACCGTCCGTTAAAACGACAGAGGGAACTGTTTCCGGTTTGCCTCCGTCATGCTGCTTTAATAGCTCTTCTTGGGCTCGGAGCCTAGGAGCAGAAACAAACTCAGTGTTATTTTAGAAGCTGCGCCAAGGGTGGGACTTGTCCTCTGGCCTCCAAGAATCCCGCCGGAGTGGGAATGAACTTGTCTCTTTTTCCCACCCAGTTGTGTCACCCTTGTCCTTTAGGGGAGGGCCCGGTGTCTTGCTCCCTGGGACCGTCGCGGCAGAGGGGCCCTCTTATCCTGTGAACTAATTGTGCTGTCAGCTGCTCTCCTGGGATTGGGTGGAGGAGGATGAGAGCTATCCTTTCCGTTTCCTTGCCCCCCCCCCAATTTTCATAGGTTTTTAAAAATAAGATATCATCCTCAGTCTATGCCAGTTGCCTGTGTAACCGAAAAACCGCCGCCTTTTTCATCTGCAGCCAGCCCTGTTTCTTCCCCATTCATTCTGAGAAAGATGTTTCACTTCATGGCTAAACCCCGGGAGGGCAAGTGCTCCTGACCTAAACAGCAGCCGGGGGCAACCTCCTCCTCTTCTCTTTTGTAACACGCCGAAACTACTTTGTACGCGCTCTTCTCTCTAACTGGCATAAACTGCAGAGCACAAAAATCGTGGGGCCTTTTGTTCTGTTCACAGCACAGGGTGAAGCTCGAACCAGCATTACAGAGATTCGAAACACCCACCTGAGACTGGATGGGGTCTAAGAAAAGGGCATTTTTCCAGCCCCGTGTGTTCCTTCCTCAGTTGCAACAACTCACCTGGATGGATGTTAGAATAGGGTAGGAAGGAAAGGGGAGTTTACCGCATGGTACGACTGACACAGGAAGTCAAGTATAGGATAGCTTTTGGTGTGCCTTCCCCCCACCCCCCCCAGGAAATGGCAATTGGGATTGGAATGGTTCTGTCTGTTCTTGGATACATTGATGTAAGCTGGGCAGATTCCTTCTGGAGTTAAGCGTTTTTAATGTTTATTTGACTTTAATGGGAGAGTGAAGCATGCTATCCTTCTGATACGACTGGGACTTAAAAGCACTTAACTTTTGGCAGGGCTCCACCCCCCAAAGTGGAAAACATAAATTAAACTGTGCTACAGACTGTTCAATTTTTTTTTTAAAAAAAGAATCCCCATTCAGAATTTGTGCCCCTGAAATACAGTACTGCATAGAGATGAATGGCTGCAAATCCCAATGCAGAGTTAAGGGTCTATGGTGATCGAACTCTGCAAATTATGTACAATCACCTTTTGTTCCCCATATTGCAGAGTTCATGCAGTGTTGGGGTTTGAACGGGCCACTTCTTGGTTCCCAGTTCAGTCTCCTTAGCCTCGACAGTACCCTAGATCTGAAAAGATGTCGGGTATTTTCGACAGCATGTATCACAACCAACATTTAGCATTGGTTTTGAGCAGCTGCTGTTGTTCTTCTTTCAGATAGCGCCACATGAAACTTGAGCTTTGCTGTTGGAAATTTGTCCACCCATTGAACGAGTGTGGGGTTTGCTGGTGCTGAATGTGTGAGATTCCACTTTGGGATTTCCTGATAGAAAACGTTGTTATCTGCCCTGAGCCTGCTCGCGGGGAGGGCGGAATACAAATATGATATAAATAAATAAATAGGTGGCCAGTCTAATCACCAACTCAAGTCAGCAGTTATCTGTGTTCACCTGCAAGGGATCAACCGTTGCTCCCATACCGTCTTTCCTGAGCGAGACATTTTGCAAAGCAGTTTGTTTGCGAACACCACATAAACAGCAAGCCTAGTCATGCTGCTGAAAAACTCAGAAAGTGCTCCACCAATCCACACCAACAGTGCCACTCCCATCCCATCCCTGCAGCCAATGACAACTTCAGTTCTCTTTAACAAAAGTCGCTTATCAACTATTCATCCCCCCCATGTTTTGCTTAGCACTTTTCTGTTTGGTCCTCAATCGACCAACTCCACCCCTCTGTGACATCAGGACAGGTCACCCACTGGCATCAAAGGCAGGCATCCATGTCAGAGGTTGAGATTGCAAGAGTGACGCACCCAGACTACTTTCCAAGGTACAAATGGGGAAGTTCTGCTGTTTGTCACTGTGATAAACCTACTCCTATGTGGTCACCACCTGTGGCTATTCATACAGTGCCGTTTCATGCTCTGTGAACAAGCTAGTGAAGGTTTCGAGGAGGTAGACAAGGCTGTGGGGCAGTTTGTATAAACAACCACAGAGGCACAATTGGAATTTTTAACTTTTTCCACACTCTGTGTTTGTGCATGCACGCATGAGCGTGCATGCTCATGCACTTCTTTATGCCTTTCATGCTCATGCACTTCTTTATGCCTTTCTGTTCCCGTGTGTTTGATCTCAGTCAATAAATGGTGGCACACAGGTCAAGATTAACCATTAAGCTAAGGAAGCTCAAAAATAGGTCCCGAGTCAATCCTCGGAGGCCCTGGGAGTGCCTTTTCATAGCCATGAATTCTCTCTGCTCCCCATGCTGAGCTCGTTTCAAATTTTTCATACTTTATCCAATGGAATCTCAGGCCAGATGTGACCAGGCTAATATCTTGTTCCTGAAGATAATTTTAAATTGCTTGTTTTGTGAATAGCAGAACAACCGTGAGCAGCGTAGCATGATGTGGGTGAGGCGGCTTTGGCTGCTCTGCCCTTGGCAAACAGCTCCTCGCCCAGGGTGTGTGTGCATGCGTCTGTGTACTGAAGAACCCCAGAGGGGTGCAAGAGAAACAAACTAAGAGGAAGGCCCCAGGAAGTGAGCACAGAGGGGAGTTACATAAAGATGAAGGGGCAGGTCGGGGGGAGCCAAATTGGGAACGGGACAGTAGGCTCTTCCTTCTCGTGGGGTGGAAGGCAGAAGAGGAGCCTGTTGAGTCTTTGGAGTGAGCCCCAGCAGCCAAGAATGTGTATATGAACAATTGCATAGGATTGTAGGAAGATAGAGTTGGTGTACCAGTGATATAACTTGAGACAAAGGCCTCAAGTGGCCATCTCTCAGTCACTGGCTACCCACAAGGAGACCCTAGATTTTTCCCTTCAGAGCCCTCTCAAGGCCAAATGAACAGTTCCGGCCACCCAGTTTCCACCAGGCCGCCTGCCAGAAGTGTTCCTCCTAACCTGGGGGTTTGCTGTGGCACGTTGGGTCAGAGATACAGTGCAAGCAAACAGAAATGTGTCTTCACGACTGAGTCTGTGTGAGTAAAAGCAGAGGAAGCAGCAAGGGTGTGCATTGCCAGAAGGTGCACGTGCTCACTCCCACGCATCTCAGGGTCAAACCACACGAGACGAAATGCACTCGAATTACACTCGAATACACTCGAATGACAAAATACACTCGAATTACCCGTGTAATTCGAGTGTATGTTGTTTCGTGTGGTGAGACCCTCAGTGGCTTCTAGAAGATGATGTGTGGAGAATTCACCATGTTCTCATCTAAGTTTTTATGTTTTGATGCTTTTGGGTTTCAGACAGACAGCTTTAGATATGTGATACAGAAGGGGATCGCCGTACTAGACTGTGTCGGGCAGCAGCGTCCACATACGGGAAGGGAATAAAATTTGTCCTTAGCACAGAAAATGTAAACCATTTTTAAAGAGGAAATAAACCAAAGGTTTAGGATGAACCAAGTGCCAGGAGAATAATATGGCAGATATTTTCGTGACTTTTTTCCTCCAGGCTGCAATGGAGAATCTGGTGGGAGGGGTTGTCTGTGAGTCCGAGTCATTGACAGAGGTTGGTTGGTTTGCACAAATGGGGGGTGAGTTTGGGGTGGGTAGCGGGGAACTGCCGTAGAGGGAAAGCTATCAGAAAGCAAACCTGGCTTTTGCACAGCCCTTGAGGGAAGAAACGGGAAGAAACTGAGACACAGCATGTTTCTGGTTAAAGAGGTTTTCAAAACGTGGATCGTTATCAGTTTTACTTTTTTTGCTGGTACAGACTTGATCAACCTTTTTTTTTTAATTTGAAACTTGAACACCTCAAAAGAACGAACCGAACATATCAAAATAACCTGTTTAGAAAAGAGAAGCAGTGTGAAGTCTAGAGCCCCCCCCCCCTTCTGTGTCCTCATTCCCTCTTCAGACTTGGGGTTTTATTTCTGTATCTCAGATTTGTGCAGGGGAGTTGATTTTTATTATTTGGAATTTTTTTTTGGAATTGCACCAGAATTGTGAACTGTCTCTTCCTCATCATTCAGTCCTTGTCCACAGGCTTCGGACCAGGTTATCTGGATCTGTTCTAGTAGTGGAAGTGCTTTCCTCTGGGGAAAGGAGGGACTGTTCTGCCAGCAACCTGGAGATCTCCTGGAATTAAAACTGATCTCTAGGCTACAGAGATCAGTTCCCCTGGAGGAAATGAGTGATTTGGAGGGTGGAGTGTATGGCATTACACCCTACTGAAGACCGTCCCCTCCCCAAATCTCACCCTCCCCAGGCTCCACCCCGAAATCTCCAGGAATTTCCCATCCCAGAATTGGCAACCCTAGCCTGCAGTGGTATAGCTTCTTCCATCAAAGGCTTCTTCTGCCAGAGGAAAACACTTTCATTAATGGATTGGATCCAGAGGATTTATCCCTTGGCTTTCCATTCCCCATTGATTTGTGTTTCTCTTTTTTTCCTGCATGTAACGTATAATTAAAAATGAAGGAAGCATAAGGAAGAAAGCATACATTTTATGCGGATAAGTGGCTCATAATACAGATTTCAGCTCTGGAACTGGGGTATGTGCAAAGTTTTTCAAAAATTCGGCTTTGTCAAGTAAACTGGCTGAATGTCACATTGGTTCCATGGAAATTCAATTTTGCTTTTGTTCCTGGCAGTTTCTACTTGACTCCGGTAACAAAATTTCCTTGGTAACTTGAGGATGAATTCACAAATGGTGGTATAAGCTCTTTTAGGTGTGAAATGGCTTTGCCCAGTTTTCTCAAATAAGAGTGGGAGCTTCTGAAAGATTGCCACTGTATCCCATTGCCCACTCTGCATTAAAGGATCGTGGTAAATTGTGCCACAAACTCTGGTTAGGCTCCCAGAAAAACAAGTAAATAAACAAATCCGAGTTGATGTGTAAACCTCAGCTGGTCACTGGGCAGCCCCTGTTCATATCCAAGCAGTTAGGACATTCTTTCGATACTGCAATTTCTGTAACCAGTTGGCTGCATGGGCAGTGCTACTCAATAAAATGTGATTTGCAAATTCAAAGCTCATTAGCACTCACAATTAGGACAAATTGTATTTAACAAACTCGGGCTTGGTGCCAGTCCACAAACCCATTTGCTGAGCACATCACAACTAATAGGAGTTGATCAAATTACAGTTCTATACTGATGTGGAAATGAAGTTCGTTTTGGGTATTCGGCAGAACTTGAGTGGAACTCAAATGCAGTTTGATTTGAGGACTGGCTCAGACATTTTAGGGGGTGTCAAGGGTCTGCATTGTAGGATATGAGAGATGGATGCACATGGGCACTTGTGTTCCACAATCTGCCACAACGTAAAGGATCCTGGAATGCAGCTCTTCGCTCATGTGCTGCTTTGCTAGCACCCCCTCCCCCGAGATTATGCAGCCCATAAACAACTCTTCCAGGGTGCTTAAAGAGACAGACACTAGCTGCATACATCTGGGATACTGTACATTGCAGCTGTTAGCAATTCAGCTTATCCAAGCAACAGAGCACACTGCTACAACATTTCAGTAAATCAGAGTCACTCTACATGTTACTTCTTTTATGAGTTCTCCATGGAGCCAACCCATGCTCCGCACAAATACGTGTTAGCGCGGGGATTGGCTTCTATAAAAAATGAGAGTGCAAATGGCTTGGAAAGCTGCCACTGGGGGAGGAAGAGCTCCTGCCTTTCTCCCAAGCTTTTTTCCCCCCATGCAAAAACTGTATGGAGGGGAGAGTTTTCCCATTTCTGCTGCCACACGTCCACACAATACTTTCATGTGGAGCAGCAGGAATGGGGAAATGTCTCCCCTCCGCGAAATGTCTCCTCTCTGCACTGTTTTTGCATGGGGAAAAAGCTTGGCAGAAAGGCAGCAGCTCTCCCTCCCCTGGCAGCAGTTTTCCAAGCCCTTTTGCATAGTCCTTGTTTAATAGAAACCGTTCCTCGGAGCTGCTGTGTGACTATGTAGGGCGCAGGTTTGTTCTGTGGAGAACGCGTGAAAGAAGTAACGTGTCAAGTGACCCTCAGACACTGCTGCCCTCCCAGACAGTAAAATATTTAAGTAGGTAATCTAGTTGCTGTTGCTGTGGCTCTGGCCAAAGGAGGGAAGATGCAGCCCCTCTTCCCTGCCACCTCATGCTCCCATGTGCATGGGGCCTCTGCACCCTGGTCTCCAAATACAGAAAACAAAACTAGGCCCAGAATTTTCCATCATGCTTTCTCCATTTAAAAAGGAATCCTTTCCAAGCTCCAAACACTGGTCAAATGTGCAATGGAAGAGCTCGGGGTGGGGTGGAGGGAGCTTGCATGGTTTTTACTTTTCCAGCAAAATCTTAAGTCCCCTCAATATTAGCTGCACATAGATGTTAACGTCCGTCAGAGCAGCCGTGCTGATCCAGACCAGTAGTCTATTTAATGCAACATGCTGTTGGTTGTTGTGGGTTTTCCGGGCTGTATTGCCGTGGTCTTGGCATTGTAGAGGAACTACAATGCCAAGACCACGGCAATACAGCCCGGAAAACCCACAACAACCATCGTTCTCCAGCCGTGAAAGCCTTCGACAATACATCCAACATGCTGTTGTCTGCAGTGGTCAGCACATGCGCCCAGACGCCTGCAAGCAGGCACTGAGGCTCAAACTCACTCTCCCACACTCCAGCAACATGCAATCAGAGGTATACTGCTACTCAGCATGGAGGTTCAATTTAGCTGCCCTGGCTAATGGCCATTGAGGAGACCCATCTTCCATGAACTTGCCTAAACTCCCTTTAAAGCTGAGCACAGATGTTGCACCACCATTTAAAGCAACCAGGTACTTTTATTCAGGCCCCATTCGTTGAGAAATATCATTTGCTTCCACCTGTTTCATAAAATTTCCATGCTGAATGGAAAGCTACTGGTGTGTCCTTTAAAGACAGTATTACAAGGAGTCACAAAACAGAATGGATCCCGGATGGAGAAAGTTTGAGCTTTGCTTTATTGATGTATGCTTTTCTTGGTTTGGTTTGTTCGTTTCATTTTCGTTTAGAATGACCCGAGTTTCCAAAAGCTAAAAGGAATCACCGAAATGGAAAAAAAAACCTGCTTAAAATGGAACCCTGTTGTTACTTGGTAAAGCTTCTGTACCTTTGTTATACTTAATTGTATACCTGTGTATGTAAATATAAGGCATTCCTATTTTGCAGTCCAGAACAAAAAAAAATTAAAACTATTTGTAATATAGAATAAAGTTTATTAAAAAAGAAATGGGAAAAAGTAGCAGTTTCGTGATTGCTTGAACCCTGCTAATGAGAGATGAGAAGGTCTGAAGAATTCCTCTTTGACAATTTAAGGGGGGGAAAGGGGAAACAATGAGCCCAATCCACCAGGAAGGGCTACTGCACAAGCTTCCTTGAAATTACAGATGAGCAGGATTCCTCTATTCCAGAATTTAAAAGGTAAAGGTAGTCCCCTGTGCTAGCACCGAGTCATTACTGACCCATGGGGGGGATGTCGCATCATGACATTTTCTTGGCAGACTTTTTGTTGCAGGGTGGTTTGCCATTGCCTTCCCCAGTCATCTACACTTTACCCCCAGGAAACTGGGTACTCATTTTACCGACCTCAGAAGGATGGAAGGCTGAGTCAACATTGAGCCGGCTACCTGAACCCGGCTTCTGCCAGGATCGAACTCAGGTCGTGAGCAGACCTTGGGCTGCAGTACTGCAGCTTACCTCTCTGCGCCACAGGGCTTCTTTTATTCCAGAATTATTGTTCCAGAATTTGGCTTTTAACTGCATTGTACTTCCCCAGTATTCTGGTTTAACTAAGAATGCTATAAAATAACACTCGCCATGGGCTGTAGCTTTCTGCTTCTTCCATTCGTTTGCATATCCTGCCATGATTCCAAGGGGCATATAGGTGCATTGATAAAATACTGTCTTTAAAGAGGCGTCAAGTTGACCCATCCATGCCTGAGACTTGTAGAAATCCCTGTGCATGGATACATATCGTGCAAAAGAAAATCAGGGGAGAAGAGTACATATTCTCACATTCCCAGTTGCTCTTCTGCCATGTTGTGTTCTATCCACAGTGGAAAGAATGTATCATGGTCAACGACACATGCTCCACGGAAGTGCACAATACAGCTGCACATACTTCAGAGAGAATAATCAAAATAATGTAGGATACACTGGATTCTCTGTGGAACCAAAACTGGGTCATTCAGAACTCTAAAATCCAAACTAAAAACGTCCCTGCAAGGAACAGGAGCTATGCAAGAGCAATACTCAATCTGCTGGTGAAGATCACAATCATTTTAGGTAGCCCAGGAATTTTGCCCAGTAGATAATACCCAATGGTACAGACAGAAAAACCAAGGGCCTTCGGCCAAAATCATGAGCCAATTTCTATTCCCTTTGGCATGCAGTGTTAAGAGTCATGCTGGTTTGTATCTTTTAGCATCCTCCTGCTAGGAGCTGGGAGATCCAGATTCGAATCTCCACTCTGTCATAAAAGCTTGCTGGGTGACCTTGGGCCAAGCACATTCTCTCAGCCTAACCGACTTCAGAGGGTGGTTGTGAGGATAAAGTAGAAGAGACGGGGACAATTTGAGCTGCTTGGGTTCCCATTGGAGAGAAAGGCAGGGTATAAATGAAGTAAATAAATACAAAGCAAGTAACTTTTTGATGGGGAGGGGGTTGGAGAGTAGCGCATATGATGTTGTGCCTTTGGAGGGAACACTGAGTTGACCATGTATATGTTTGGCTACACATCCTGCCATGAATTGGAAGTCACTCCAAGGGAGAAAAACAAAAACAGATTTCTTAAAAGCATCATGTGAGGAGGACAGAACAGGGAAGGATTAGAGGTAGAAGATTCAAGCAACCGCCTGGCTCACAGGGCATGATCTGAAACTGGGCTGTAGGGAATCTCATATTCTACTAACTACGCTTTCTTCATCTGCAAGAGACAGTGGGCAAACCGTTTGTCCTCTTCAAGGTGGCTACATCAGCGTGGCCAACCAGCTTTCATGTATGTGTGAACAAGAAAATGTACCAAGAGCACAGCCCATTCCATAAAGGGCAGGAATGAGAGCGATTCTGTTATCGAAAGCACCAAGATAACCAAATATCATGAGAGAGATAAGAGTCCAACCTGTATTAACATTTGACACGATAGGGATAAATCACCAGTCAAGTACCAAAGTCAAGAAATGCGCTATCAGTGCAATTCAAATCAAATATTCAAAAGATGCTAAATGGGAGGGCACCAAAGATTAATAATAATATTTGATTTATTTGCCACCATTCAGGGTGACTTAACACCCACTCAGAGCAGTTTACAAAGTGTGTCATTATTATCCCCACAACAAAACACCCAGTGAGGTGGGTGGGGCTGAGAGAGCTCTGATAGAGCTGTGACTGGCCCAAGGTCCCCCAGCTGGCTTCAAGTGGAGGAGTGGGGAATCAAAACCAGCTCTCCAGATTAGAGTCCCGTGCTCTTAACCACCACACCAAACTGGCTCTCTAATTGGGCTTGGACTGGCGTTTTGCATATATTTGTTCCAAAAATTAAGTCCTGCCCAGTCAAAGGGAGCTTGAGGCAGCGTACAAAAATGTATTAATCAACAAACAAGTGTTAAAAGCCAAACACATTACCAATTCCACACACCCCGCAAAAAAAATCTGGTTCCACAGTTAGTTTTCTTCCTACAGTTTACCTCCTATGGTTAGTTCCCTGTCTACAAGGGCACTGTCTTACATTGGCTGATTCCGCACACGTTGGATAATGCACTTTCAATGCACTTTATCAATCATTTGAGGTGGATTTTTTGTTCCGCACACACAAAAATCCGTTCCAAATGATCTATAAAGAGGATTGGAAGTGCATTATCCAACGTGCGCGGAATCACTCATTGTCTCTGAAAAATTGGCAGCCTGGTTGCCCTCCTAACATCTGGAAGAATATTCCATATTACTGGGTTCAAGCTAGAAGTAAGTGTTGGAAGGATTGATGCTGGGAACAGGTTCATACCATGAGAGGCAGTATGTGTATCACAGGTCATTGGGGGTTGGGTGCTATAAATATAAGAACCAGCACCTTGAATTGAGTCTAGAAACAAGTAGGTGGTCAATAGAGAGGCTTTGGAAGAGATGTAGTATAGAGCATATCTATGTGTTCCCATCAAACGTCAGGCAGTAACATTCTATACTGACTGGCCTTTATCTTCAAGGGCAGCCCCACATGAAGCCCAATGTAGTAGTCCATGAAGGACGCAGAAGCATAAATCAGTGTGACTCGATTGGCTGAGTCCAAGAGGGTAGACCTTTCCTGATGATTTCGGGGGAGGGAAGCGTTCTTTGGGACCCTGCTAATGTGATTTTTCCTACCTGCAGAGTTAGAGTTAATAGAACTCCTAACTTCTTCAAAGAGTCCACCAAACCAAACTTCAGTCCATTGGTTGGCAGGACTACAAATCCCTCAAGTATGTCAACCTTGGACCATGAAGTTGCAAGAGGTCTCTCATCCTATAGCTTCTTACTACCTTTCTGCAGTGGCACTCAGCGCATTGGTGCTGTAATTAAAGGATTTTGTGTTCTCCTAAAAGACCATGAAACTGAATTCAAGAAACAATGCTATCTGGCCAACGTTGTCCTCTCTCTCCCTCTCTCCCTCTGCTTGTGAGTGTCGGTGTGTGATTCCCCCCTCGCCTCTTGTTGTTGCTGCCATTCCAAGAGCTCTTTAGAAAAACATGGGGGGAAATTCAAGGGACTTTTAATCTCATTTTCCCAGATGTTTTGCCTCGTCGGGTTTAATTTACTGTGCCGTCATTTGTCAGCCATGCAATTTTATTTCTTTTTTTCCGCCTGTCCCAGAGATTTTTAATGGGAGATTTGTAAAAGTGTGGATTGAAGGCATATCCTACCACGCAGGTTATTGTCAAGTCATTTTCCAGACAGGGAGAGAGAGAACTTGGAAGGGTAGGGCATATATTCTGGAAGACGGAAAACAGATAAAAAGAGACTGTTATTCAGGTGGTTGTGATTTAGATACTGGGCTGCCTTTCAGGATAAGTCTATTGCCGGAGTCCTTCTCTTTTGCACATATGCCCATGCACAGACCTCAGTCAAAACATGTGAGCATTGATGAGCAAGTGGACGGGGTAACTTCCCATGGGTGGTCCACAAATGCC
This sequence comes from Eublepharis macularius, assembly GCF_028583425.1. Taxonomy (NCBI): domain Eukaryota; kingdom Metazoa; phylum Chordata; class Lepidosauria; order Squamata; family Eublepharidae; genus Eublepharis; species Eublepharis macularius. Next base: position 7,162,531 of record NC_072798.1, read on the forward strand.
TGTAGGAAGAATTTATTTTATTTATTTTATTAAATTTATAACCCTCTCTCCCTGCAAGCGGGCTCAGAGCGGGTAACGTTAATCAATAAAATCACAGTAAAATACATTAAGCACATTTAAATACATTAAAGCATAAAAAATCAGCGCAAGAAGGCAGCAGTTCTTCACAACAGCCCATATACCCAACCCATCCCATGGGACGGGTGACGGCATACACAATAGGTGGGTCGGCCGACAATTGGGAGGGCTACATTCCTGCTCAGCAAGAGACGGGCAAAAAGGACCTCACCGAGCCCCAACCTCAACCACCTGCCTGCCGAAACATCTTTGTCTTACAGGCCTGGTAGGAAGACAGTAAATCCTGCCAGGCCCTGGTTTCTATGGACAGATAGTTCCACCAGGTGGGTGCCAGGACAGAAAAGGCCCCGGACCTGGTCGAGGCCAGGTGAGCATCCTTGGGGCCAGGGGCCACCAACAGGTGTTTATCAGCTGACCTGAGTACCCTCTGGGGAACATATGGTGAGAGGCCTCTGCCCCTTTTCCATGCTCCCAAGATGGTGTTGCAGCACCCACCAATGAGTATGGTGGACTTGTCTTAATGGCAACAACGTGAAGGGCCACCCAATGAAGTTGACGGGCAACATCAGGGCAGAAAAAAAAAATCAGTTCTTCATGCTTGTGGGATGCTGTACCACAAGAAGTGGCTCTCGTTCGGATGTCTTGGTTAAGCTGGACTGAGCATCAGAGAATCAGAACAAAGGTCCATCTAGACCAAGTGGCAGCATGGTTAGAGCGATGGACTAGGACCTGGGAGACTCGCGTTCAAATTGCCACGAAGCTCCTCAGGCGGACTTGGGCCTCTCGCCCTCCACATTGCCGATGTGCAGTTGTGCATTGATAAAACATTACAAAAAAGCAATCAGCGTAGTGAAGCCTGTATTTTGTAGTGGTGAGAGCATTGGACTAAGATCTAAGAGCCCCAGGTTCAAATCCCCACATTACACCGGAAGGTTGCTGGGTGACCTTGAGCTTAACTGACCTCACAAAGTTGTTGCAAGGATGAAATGGGGGAGGGGAGAACACTATAAGCCACTTTGGGTCCTCCCGTTGGGGAGAAAGGAGGGGTGTCTATATATAATATCTGCACTTATATACTGCTCTTCTAGCTAAATTAGTGCAGTGCAGTGAACAAAGAAAATGTATTATCCCCACAATGCACCTGGAGAGCTGGGCTGAGAGGAGCGACTTACCCAAGGCCCCCTGCTAAGCTCATGATAGTAGTCGAACTAGCAGAGTGCTGATTCACAGCCCAACCACTTAACCACTATGCTTCAGCAGCTCTCCTCTGGCCCATATATGTGTTCAATCAACATGCTTTGAGTGTTGTGTTTTACCAAGACTGAATCACACTAAGATTGCTTTTTTTTTTTTTGCTCTGCACTGCAACCTTATGAATCACAACATAATGGGGGGGGGGCGTATACATTGCTTTTCAAAGAGCAGATACAGACACAATCCAGCCACAATGCAAAACCATGGTGTAATTAACCTAACTACGGTTCATGCTCCATGCATCTGATGAAGAGAACTGTGGTTCTCAAAAGCTTATGCTACAATAAAGTTGGTTAGTCTTAAAGGTGCTACTGGACTCTTTTCTATTTTGTAACTATGGTTATACGACTAATTGCGGTCACTTCATGAGCCACGGTTAGCTGAGATTCATCAAACCAGAATTTGACAACCAGGTTTGCAGTTGGATTTTTAACCACCATGAGTCAGCAATGGTGTTATGCAGCTTACAAATATGGCAAGGACCTTGGGAGTCGGGGGACACACTGCTCTTGAGATATTGTGCATGTTAAACATGCACTATACCACTGAACCATGATCCCTCCTTAAGCAGAGGCACATGCCTTATATTGAACCTATGTGCAAAGCAGGTGCACTACCCCGTGGCACTCCTGTGAACAAAAGAGCATGCAAGGAACAGCTTGAGGAACTCCTGATAATCTCCCAAGTTCTCCCCGAGTGCTTCTCTCTGGTGGCTGCGGAGACTTTTCCCTCTCACTTCTGCTGCTGTTAATTCTTCTACGTGCACAAGATCTCCTTGAACAGCACTGATATTGTGCATGCAACTGGAGGTGCAAGTCAGCACTGCCAAGGCCATAGAATTCGAGCCCTAAAGTTTAAAAATGGCCCCAGGAGAACAGTTAGGCATGCAGCGCAGGATTATTTATTCATTTACTTATTTCATTCATACCTACCCCACCTTTCTCCCCAGCTGGGCTTACATCCTTTTGCTCTCTTCCATTTCATCCTCACAACAACCCTGTGAGGAGGTTCATTGCCTTACCCATCTACCTGAAGAACTGGATGTGTTGAACTTGGAAAAGAGAAGACTGATGGGAAGACATGATTGTGCTCTTCAACTGCACGCAAGGCTGAATGTGATACCTTCCATGCAGCGTCTGAAGAAAGGAGCTCTGGCTCTCGAAAGCTTATGGACTGAAGAAGGGAGCCCTGATTCTTGAAAGCTTACACTGAAAAACTTGTTGGTTCCTAAGGTGCCACTGGACTCCAATCCTGTATGAAAGGCTGTTTCGTGGAAACGGGCAAAGGCTTGTTCTCTGCTGCTCCTGAGGGAAGATCAGATCGAATGAGCTTAAGTCGTGGGGGGATCAAAGTCAGCTAATCATTTAGAGAAATATCCTAACAGTAAGAGCCAAGAGGAAAGGCAGAGTATAAATACTTTAATTCATAAATATATTAATAAATGTCTGGGGGTCGAGTTAGGCTGTCTCTTCTGGAGGTCTTCCAACACAAGCTGGTCAGCCATCACTGCATGCTCTTCTTGCTATGGATTTTCTCCACCGAGGAAGTAGGTCTAGATATTATGATTACGATTATGATTACGACTACGACTATGATTATTAATGTCATTTATAGTCTTCTTTTCTCACTGAGACTCAAGGCAGATTACACAGTTTGAGATTACTACATTCAGTATCAAGGACATTTCCATACAGTATCAAGGACATTTCCATACAGTGTCAAAGGCATTTCCATAAAAAATGCCACAGGGTAAATAGATTTCAAAGTTTTCAAAGACATGGCATTAGCAAGAATCCAATACAGAGTAGAAGAAATGCTGAAACAGAACATAATCAGTTCTAGGACTGACATTAGACCATGAGGCACATGTAGCACATAGGAGCACACATTTAAAGCAACAGATAGTACATAAGGCAACATAGTGGTGAAGTCTATGGTCCCTAACTCATTAGCGAAGCATCTGAGACCCCTCCCTACAATACAGCCCTCCTATCTGAGTAAAAAGCCTTTTTGAATAATTTGGTTTTGCATCGTTCGCAGAAAGCCGGGAGAGTGGGGGCTCTCCTGACCTCTTCAGGCAGACCATTCCACAGGGTGGGGCCACCACAGAGAAAGCCCATGTACGCATGCTTTCCAAACTCTATGAAGAGTTCTGTGTTACTTCCAAACTGGCATGGCTTTTGTACATAGTAACCAAATATCATGGGCAAATCGAGGTTTGACCCAGTCAGTTTTTCCAAGTCTCCTGGACTGGATGGGGTGTCCCAAGTGCAACCGCAGGACATCCCAGGTTAGCAGCCGTTTTCTTTCCATACCGAAATTCCACCGGGTCTGCCTTGCAATTAATAGCTGGGACTGCTGCAATGTAGAGAACAGATTGTATTAAAGATAAACAGATGTGAGCGGATAAAGGGGGCCAAAGGAATCCAAGCTGTGCCTTGTCTTATCTCTGAGAGCATTCGATAGATGGTTTTAAACGGGAGTTCAAACAGCAGTCATAGGCCTGCAGTATCTCATACCGGGATGTTTATAAGACTCGGCTTTGGGAGGTCTTGAGCCCATTAAAGCTCATAGATGAATAAGAGGGTCAGCGGCTTGAAGGTGATGGCAGAATTGTGTTTCTGTTCTCTTTCTTCAGACCCCGGACCATCTAATGCCATTTGTCCCCTCAGAGCTGTCTTTGGTTGTGCCGTTGCTCCCTCAGGCAGCCATTTTGACAAGCAGAAGCTATTGCTTGCTTCCAGCATCGGCAGAGCCATCCGTCTGTTTGATTTTTTTTTTCTGAGGAAAAGGGTGGGGGGCAATGGAAGTCACAGAAAACTAGCCTGTGCTTCATCAATGAGGCAGATTTCAATTCCACTCTGGACACACCCGAAGGAATGTTACAGTGAAGTGGCCAACCTCAAGGTGGAGCCTGGCGATTTCCCAAAACCATCACTGGTCACCAGATGACAGAGATAAATTCCCCTGGAAGAAATGGCAGCTTTGGCAAGCAGACTCTAGGTAGGGTTACCAGCACAAGGGTGGCAACTGGTGAGAGACTTATCTCAAGGGGTCTGTGTGTTCCTCACCAGTGCATGCTTCAGCTCTGTGGCGCGGGGCTGCTTACCCGCATATAGTGATTTCGCTCTTAGCACTCAGGCTGTGGGGCTGCATACCCGCCTTACATCCCACCTTCGTCGCCAGTATTAAATATTGAGCTTTGTGCTCAAGTGATGTCAGCCAGGCAGTGACTTCAGCTCATGATAGTAACTTTATTTGCAAAAGAACAACAATATGGCTCCTGAGGGAGCCAGATATATATACCTCCAACTCCACCCCATTTCAGTGACTCCCCAATAAGAACACAGGCACTAGGATCCTGCATTTGCATGCACTAAACAAAAGGGAACATGTTTACACAACAGCAATTGCCTCATATCCAGGGGAAACAATTGGTTGCTGATAACCCTAATTCTCAATAGGATTGGCTACCTGAGGAGCCCTGTTTTCCTCGAAGCTAGCCCAATACATAACACTGGTGATGTGCTGAAATCACTCCCCATGCACCCATATGTGACATCCGTGCGTCGCTGGGGAAGCTGTACCATTTGGGCAAAACTCTATGGTTTAACCATAAAGTTTTGCCCAAATGCTGCAACATCCCCAACTAAAACTCAGAAGTGACATGACAGCCACCTGTGATGGTCTCATAAAGACCATACAGATTTGGGGAAGTCCTAGAACATGGCAGGTGGGCTGTGACCTCAGTTCTGGGGTTTAGCTGGAAGTGACATTGCGAAGCTGGTTCCCACCCCCCCTATTTTCTCCCACTGAAAGTGAAAGAATGCCCACCTCCACCTGAAGGTTGGTAATGAGGATTTCCAGGCAACTGGCAAGAAGGCTGGGGGGAAGGACATGCAGGGTTCAATGTTGCTACATCACTTCTGGGTTTAACCCAGAACTGGTTCTAGGAATTGCTGGAACCTCCCATAGCTGAAGGCCTGATTTACTTACTTATTTATGTCATTTATAGTCCGCTTTTCTCACTGAGACTCAAGGCGGATTACATAGTGTGAGATTAGTACAATCAGTATCAAGGACATGTCCGTACAGTGCCAAGGACATTTCCATAAACAATGCCACAGGGCAAATAAATATAAGAATCTCCCACCACAGATTTTAAAGGTAGGGATGAGAGGGGCAAGTATTTCAGTTTTGCATTTGTGGAACAATATGCTAGCAAATTTTCCATGTTGATCCTCATTGAAATGAATAATGGGGGGTGGAGGTAACTGAATTTCCTGCATTGTGCAGGGGGTTGGACTAGATGACCCTAGAGGTCCCTTCCAACCCTATGATCCTATGATTATGATTCTGAATAGGAAGTTATGCAAAGGTGCGCTGCTTCCTGGTTCTTTCCAGTGGGGTTTGAACATCCCAATGGATAGCGACCATTACTGTTTGGATTTCGCAGGAAGGGAAAGTGTTGGAAATTAATGGCTGCAGATAAAATTAATTGCGCAGCAGAAATAAGTAGCACAGAGTCTCTCTACACAAGACGCCTCTGCAAATGTTTGTCAAGTGTAGGGAGACATAATTTTAAAAGACAGAGCAGGTGGAGATCACTCTTTCTTAATTACATCTTCGCCTCCCCAAAGGCTCTGTCAATTTCACCTCTCCAGTCTAAAACTGTGTGGGATGGCAACCAGAGGGCAACGAGGAATGGAAATGGGCTGGAGCTGCCTTCCAGAGCCAGGCTTGGACCTGGAGAGGTTATACTGGGCTGAAGTTTCCCTTCTGGCATTTCACAGCCTCTTCACACAGCCCCAGTGTACAGGGCCGGATCAACGGGGGAGGACAGGGGGTAGTCTGCCCCCAGTGCCGTCAAAAAGGGGGCGCCGGGCGCAGCTGCCATCCACTGGGAGTGCGCGGGTGGCTGAGCAGAGGGCTGGGAGCCCACCCGCGCCATTCGCCTGCTCCGAGGGCAGAGGCTGCGCGGCAAGCCTGCCGCCCTGTCAGCATGTCGCCTGCGTGGCAACCCGGCAGCTCCAGCACTGGCAGCAGCAGCGCAGGTGGCTGGGAGGCCGCCCATGCCATTCGCCTGCCCTGCAGAACAGGGGGTGCATGACAGGCCGGCCGCCCCCTCAGCGGGACAGGTGAGTGGCGCGGGCAGCCTCCCAGCCACCCGTGCTGCCTCTGCCACCTCCACGGTGCGCTGGGGCAGCTGGCTTGCTGTGCAGGCGGCGCACTCCGCCCTGCGTGATGATGTCACAGAAGTGATGTCATTGCGCAGCATCAGGAGCGTGCACGCAGTGTGCGCATGTGCCTGGGGCCAGACTCAGGTTGCCCTGGGTGCTGGCAACCCTAGATCCGGCCCTGCCAGTGTAGAGCAACACCTTTGCCCTACCACCGGCTATGCCTTTTCAAACTACTTTTCCCTGCTAACATTGTGTTTCCCAGCATGTGATCTTCATGTGTCAGATGTCTTGTGTAGAGAGACTCACGGACACATGTGTTTTAGCTTCTAAAAAAGAGGAGTTTACGACATATTTAGTAAAAAGTTTACATGGTTTAGAAAATAAAGAATAGCTAACTTAGCTTCTACATCTCTACATCTTGATGGTTTAAAAGCAACTGATGAGCATGCGGGGGAATGTCAGTTGCACCTCAATAAAACTGATCAGCCAATAATCAACTCCAGGTCTTCATTAAGCATGCAACTCTACTTTTCCCTGGTGGGAAGAGCTACTCGACACTTAACTGGTCCTATTGAAGCTAGTTATCTGTAGCTAAACATGAACAACAGTTGAACTGTCGAAGGCTTTCACGGCCAGAGAACGATGGTTGTTGTGGGTTTTCCGCGCTGTATTGCCGTGGTCTTGGCATTGTAGTTCCTGACGTTTCGCCAGCAGCTGTGGCTGGCATCTTCAGAGGTGTAGCACCAAAAGACAGAGATCTCTCAGTGTCACAGTGTGGAAAAGATGTAGGTCATTTGTATCTACTCAGGAGGGGTGGGGTTGAGCTGAGTCATCCTGTAAGAGTTTCCCAGGGTGTGGAATGCTAATGGCGGGAGGCTTCACTGTATCCTGAGGAGGTTCTTTTGCATATGGATTGGTGCTTGATGTGCTAATCTTCTCTGCAGGGCTATTGTCGGGGATAGAATGTTTTGTTAGCCTGGTGTTTTTCAGAACTGGAAACCATGCTCTGTTCATTCTTAAGGTTTCTTCTTTCCTGTTGAAGTTTTGCTTATGCTTGTGAATTTCAATGGCTTCCCTGTGCAGTCTGACAAAGTAGTTGGAAGTGTTGTCCAGTATTTTGGTGTCCTGGAACAAAACATTCTATCCCCGACAATAGCCCTGCAGAGAAGATTAGCACATCAAGCACCAATCCATATGCAAAAGAACCTCCTCAGGATACAGTGAAGCCTCCCGCCATTAGCATTCCACACCCTGGGAAACTCTTACAGGATGACTCAGCCCAAACCCACCTTCCTGAGTAGATATAAATTACCTGCCAACATCTTTCCCACACTGTGACACTGAGAGATCTCTGTCTTTTGGTGCTACACCTCTGAAGATGCCAGGCACAGCTGCTGGCGAAACGTCAGGAACTACAATGCCAAGACCATGGCCATACAGCCCGGAAAACCCACAACAACCAACAGTTGAACTCTTACATGACTGAAGGGATGATGCTTACTAAAAACTCAACAGAAAGCCCAAACAACTAAAAAAAGCTTACTAAAACTCAACAGAAAGAGAAAGAAACAAACCTACAAGGAATCAAAAAAGCCATTTTCAATATAAGTTGATAATCATCCTGTGTTGGTGAGCTATTCTGAGAGGATCTGGGTGGATTTTCTTTTTGAAAGCACGAAGCAGACAGGGAAGGGGAAGTTTCTCTCCTCTCCGTTTGAAGGAGAAAAAAAGCAATTACGCAACAGGCCCATTAAGATCAAAGACAATGTAATGGGAAGAAGATGAGAGGCAGAAAAGGAGAGAGGAGAGCAAGTTGGAGCGGGATGAGAGGCCTGGCTGATTGAGTCACACACCTGCTCCCTGTCTTCGCCTCTTCATCAAAGCCTGACTTCCTAACGCTCCATCCGATCGACAAAGAAATGTCTTTCCTTTGGCTCTGTTGCTTATTTTAGCATTTGCTACATCAAAAACTGTCAACCCTTGGGCTACCTGGGGCCACCGAGGGCCCTAAAGTGTTGTAACCACAATGTCTTTAAAGTGTTGGGTTTCTGAACTATGTGATCCTGTTTGTGGAGTGGCACAAACGCACGAGTTCTTTGTCGTGCTGTTGTCCTTCCTCAGTCTTTGGCGTGCAATTTCCCTTTCCAATTTACCAACTGACCCCAATGCATTTGCTCATTGATTAAAGCCGTACAAAGAGGCCCAGAGATGATCTTGCGGTCACCACAAGATTTCTTATTATACTATGAGTTCATCAGCGTAGGCATGCCCCTTGTGTGCATGGGTAACCCATACAGGGTAGAGGAGCTCTAACTGAAACTGTGGCAAACTTTGCATGCACCAAATGGCAAATGAATTTTAGAAATTCTTCACATTAAATCACTCTGTGGTGCAGAGTGGTAAGCTGCAGTACTGCAGCCCAAGCTCTGCTCACGATTTGAGTTCGATCCTGGAGGAAGCCGGGTTCAGGTAGCCGGCTCAAGGTTGACTCAGCCTTCCATCCTTCCGAGGTTGGTAAAATGAGTACCCAGTTTCCTGGGGGTAAAGTGTAGATGACTGGGGAAGGCAATGGCAAACCATCCCATAAAAAGTCTACCAAGAAAACGTTGTGATGCCATGTCCCCCACATGGGTCAGTCATGACTCAGTGCTTGCACAGGGTTTACCTTTTTTTAAAATCTCCCTGACCTGGATAACCAAAGAGAGCCTGATCCCGTCAGATCACAGAAGCTAAGCAGGGTCGGCCTTAGTTATTAATTGGATGGGTGACCTCCAACAGAGACCAGGGTTGCAGAAGCAGGCAATGGCAAACTGCCTCTGTTAGTCTCTTGCCATGAAAACCCCACCAGGGGTCGCCATAAATCAGCTATGACTTGAGGGCAGGATTCCACTTTTCCATGATAAATCAGAAGGCTATTGAAGACGAACCCTGGCTAGAACAAATCCCTGCCAAATGGGAAACATATACCCCACTCTGAGCGTGCTGCGCATGATGATGTCCAACCATTGTTCTCCTGCACCTACACCATCTATGTATCCAGAAGGTGAGAGTAGGACATCTGCCTGCATTTTAGAAGAACACTTTCATATTCATTTGAAATATTTGTATCAATGGAATCTCTTGAAAGATGTCTTTCAGAGAAGTGGGCGCCATGGATTTGATGCCATGGAGTGGCCATTTCCACATGCTCTTAAAGGGACGGCCCACTCATCAAATGCTGAAAGCTTTGCCCTAGGAATCCAGCTGTCTCCATTTATTTATTTATTTATTTATTTATTTATTTATTTATTTATTTATTTATTTATTTATATTCCGCCTTTCTCACTCAAGGTGGATTACATAGTGTGGGATTAGTTTGTTAGTCTGTTTGTTTAATTTCTAGCCCTCCCTCCCCGCAAAAGTGCTCAGGGTGGGTTACAACAATATGTGGCTGTGACATGCTGTCAAGTCACCTCCGACCTATGGCAACCCTATGAATGAAAGACTTCCAAAATGTCTTATCATTAACAGACTTGCTCAGATCCTGCAAACTGGAGGACGTGGCTTCTATTATTGAGTCAAGCCATCTTGTTTTAGGCCTTCCTCTTTTCTTACTGCCTTCCACTTTTCCTAGCATTATTGATTTTTCCAGAGAATCTTGTCTTCTCATGATGCGACCAAAGTACAATAGCTTCAGTTTAGTCATTTTAGCTTCTAGGGAGAATTCAGGTTTGATTTGATCTAGCACCCACTTATAAATACATCATTGGTGGGTGATGGTGATGTCTTCATCTCCCCTATTTCGCTGCACATTCCCTCCAGAAAAAGCTGTTCCCGGATTACTTAGGCAAGTCTTCCCAGCAGATGGAAGAAATTGATGAGGTTTAAAGATTGCAAGGTGCTGTGGAAAAGCATTTCTGTTATTGATGATGGTTTTAAGGATGTCATATCAATTCTATGGATACGTTTAACTTGCTGCTGTAACCTGCCTTGAGCCTGCTCTGAGAGAAAGGTGGGCAGCAAATAAATAAATAAAACGGGGAAGGGGGAGACAGTTTGGTGTAGTGGTTAACAGCGGCAGCAGTCTAATCTGGAGAACCGGGTTTGATTCCTCACTCCTCTACTTGAAGCCAGCTGGGTGACCTTGGGCCAGGCACAGCTCTCTCAGAGCTCTCTCAGCCCCACCCACCTCACAGGGTGTTTTGTTGTGGGGATGATAATGGCACAGTTTGTAAACCACTCTGAGTAGGGCCGTTTCCAGACGGCTTACTGGCCCCCGGAACGTCATGCCACATTGCGGGGAAAACGCGAAATATCGCGTTTTCTCACGCGAGTTTTGCGCGACGTCACATGACGTCGCGCAAAACTCGCATGAGAAAACGCGATATTTCGCGTTTTCCCCGCAATGTGGCATGACGTTCCGGGGGCCAGTAAGCCGTCTGGAAACGGCCTAGTTGTTAAGTCATCCTGAAGGGCGGTATATAAATCGAATCACAGTCAAGGATGCATGGAGAGAATGAAGGACTCTCATTTCTTTTTCCTTTTTTTCAGATTTACACCACCCTTTAATTGACAAAAAGACATAATGGATTGAAAAGGAGGTGAAAGAATACAGACAGTATTAGGAGGAGAAGAGGTTTTTACTCGTCTTTTAACTCCTTCAGTTTCTGGATGGTAGATTTCACTGTCACTGCTGAAGCAGTGTTGTATGTCCGGGCACCACCAGCCATTGTCTTCACACAAGAACCACAGTGCTAGATATACCCCCAGCTTTCCTCTTTATTTTAGTCTTGACACAGAAGGAGAAGGTATACTTGGCATGCTGGCTAATTTCAATCTTCTTCACCATCTTCCTCAAGGAAGTTCTGTATCAGGTATGATATTTACCCACAATGCCAGCTTTCCTGGTGTGCTTGGCCATCACGCTACGCCAAAGACCCCAACAAATGACGGAAATGACTCTGATTTCCTTTGATTTCTTCTTCCAGATTACAAAACTCCCACACCTCTAATGAAGCCGTAGCTAAATTGGCATCCAATATGGATTCCTGAAAGAGTTTCTCTTTCCCCATAAAGGCATGATTAAATATGAGAACAACATGGAAGGGCAAAATGGCTGCTCACCCTCCTGTCCATTTCTCAGAGCTGAGGAAAAGAAGCCTGGAATACGTTTCAAAGCACTAGCTTTGGGCCATTTCCACACATCTTACCTGCCTGCGGAACATTGCACGAAATACCCGGAAGACAGCATCTTCTCACGCAAAACCGTTCCAGGAAGACGCTGTTATCTAGGAGGTTTGTATGATTTCGCGCAAAACTCCCGGATAACAGCGTCTTCCTGGCACGATTTCATGTGAGAAGACGCTGTCTTCCAGGTCTTGTGCGCGATGTTCCGCAGGCAGGTAAGACATGTGGAAACGGCCTTAGTGTTGGGCGAAAGGCTCCCACAAAGAGGAAGGCATGAGTCCAGGGTCAGTGTGAACCAACAGAGGGTCGATCCAAGGGAAAACATCAACCCAGGGTCACTGTGAATCTGAGAACCACTATTTCTGCTTGGAGAACATGTAGTGTTTCCTTCAGCCCAAAGATCATGTTAGTAGTCCCATTCATCACATTTTTTAGGTCCAGTATATCCTCCATTCTTTCCCCATGTAATCACCAAGATTACTCAAGAGCGTTTGGTGAGAGATCCAGCCAAAACCTTTAGACTCAAAGTATAGTAGTACCTCAAGCCAACAAGATCAATGCTATCGACGTGCTTATGGACAGCCTCAAGAAGTTTTAGAAGTTTCTTGAGGCAGAACTTCCCTTTGAAGAAACTGCGCCATTTTTTCCTCAGCGAAGTTTGTTTTTCTACATATTTCACAACTCCAGCCTTAACCACCAATTTACCTGGAACAGAACTGCCGTGGAATGTTCACCTAAGACAGGCTTCTCAGTTAATACAGGAGCTCCTCCTCAGATGGAGGGTCTGAGGATCTACAAGGGATCTCAAAATAGTTCCATGGAGAGTAGCAAAAATTCTCAGCAGGGTTCTAAGTGTCAGAAAAAACAGGAGGATTTAATGCGGTCCCTTTCCTTAGGTTTCAAAGGGGGACAAACCAGAGAGTTAGAAAGATAGAGAGGTCAGGGCACTCTCTTTACTGCTCTGACTGTCCTTTTGATATGTCAATTGCTATTCTCAGGATTTCCTCCTCCTGACTTCCTCCTCCTCACTCTTCTCTTCCTGGCTTTGTTCCAGGCACCACCTCTCTCCTTCTCCTCCCTCCATCTTGGAAGCATGAATGCAGGACTTGTCCTAGCATCCATGTTCATTCCTAGACTAGATAAGTAGTTAGGATCTATCTCTCCTCCTTTCCTATCAGAGTATGGAGTTCCTACAATAAACACCTCTTATTTCCTTTCTAAGTATAAGCAAGTGTATGCTTTGTTATTTTCTTTCCTGCACACATACCAGCCAGCGGAACCAGCTCACACCACCTATAATCACACTTGCACTGCTAAACAATAAACTCTGCTAATGGCCCAAACATGGAATCCTTTAATTAGGCTTCTGGGGCCAACATATGGTTTATTTATAAATACCTGCTAAAAGAGCTATTGCAGTGTAGTCATAAGAATTTCAGACTAGGATGTGGCAGTCTTGAGTTCAAATCCTCAGACTGCCATGGAAGGTGGAACCTTGAGACCAGGGAGCCATCTTGCGAAGGGTCCACAGCGGTAACACCTAGAAACACTATGCTTTGTGGTTTTCTTTGGCTAGATGAAAAGTTGCATTAGATACCCACATTCCAGATAATGGACCTGGACACTGTTCAGGGATGGAATAGAAAAGGAATCTTCATGCTCACATTGAGAATACCAGGAAGACCTGCTCGTTCTCTCCTGGACTTCATTAGCATCTCTGTTTCCTAGCAACAACCCGCACTCCTCAATAGCCTCAAAAAGCTTACCAATGGATGCGTGGAAGAAAATTTGCTCTTCTCCTTGGAGAAAAGGAGGATTTTCTCACATTTCTGCCTATAAAAAGGGAGTCCAAGTCCGCAAAATAACTCTCGATCACATGCTCTCTTCACACCAAGGGATAGCTTGTGTGGACCGAAAAGGCAGAATGTCTTTATCTCCATGCTGCAAAATAATCCTCCAAATCTTGCTGTGGCTGCATGCAGATGTAGAAGATCCGGACTGATATCCCCATTTTAAAAAAAAATACATCCTACCAGTTCTTTGGGCCAGGATGGACACTTTAAAACCATTTATATCCCACAGATGTCAAGCCCAATTTTGCTCTTGAAGTTGCTTGCAAATTTAACTAAAGCCATACAAGTATCACTAACAAAAAATATTGCAACATTAAAAACCTGGTAAAGCCTATGTATAAATAAATCCAGGGCTCATTTCAAGAGGGAACACACAGGAACACAGTTCCGGCAGTTCTCCAAAGAGGTCACATGTCAAGTGGCCCCGCCCACCTGACTCTCAGCCATTTTGGGCCCGTTTCAGCCTGGATTGGGGCCGAAACGGCCCAGATCGGGCCTCTGCCGGGTGGTGGATCACTCTCCCACTCAGCAGCAGCCCGATCCTGACCATTTTGGGCCCTGAATGGCCAGGATTGGGTCCAAAACAGCCAGGATAGGTGATGTCAGGGGGTGTGGCATATGCAAATCAGTTATGCTAATGACACACTTCCAGTGATGGCAAGGGGCGTGGCATATGCTGATGAGTTGTGCTAATGAGTTCCTCCAGCTGTTTTTCTACAAAATGACCCCTGCATAAATCAACACTGCAGCAAAGACCTAATAAAATCAGTAGTAACAATAATCATATAAAAACACGGGATCAGCTGCAATTTCAGTAAAAAATTGGAAGCGCTGGCATGGTGTGACTGAAGTGTCAGACTGGGAGAGCCAAGTTCAAATTCAGCCTTGAACCTCATTGGGCAACCTTGGACCAATCACTCTCTTTGCCTAACTTACCTCACAGGGTTGCTGTGAAAACAAAGGGAGATAGGTGGGAGAAACATGTATGCTGTATTGTCGAAGGCTTTCACGGCCGGAGAACGATGGTTGTTGTGGGTTTTCCAGGCTGTATTGCCGTGGTCTTGGGCCTCCAAGACCACGGCAATACAGCCCGGAAAACCCACAACAACCAACATGTATGCTGTTCTGCACTTTTTCAGAGGAAATGTTATGCCTGAGAAGGGCTATCTCCTGCAGTGCCCCACCCAATAAAACACTGGAGGCCAAGAGTGAGAAGAAAGTTAAATTTACTTCATTGTTGTAACAGTGGGAGGGAAACGAGGCCTTAGAAGCCCCCCAAATTGTTTCCTTCTGGATCCTCCCTTGAACAGCAGAGTTTTTATAGCATTTTTGACATCATGATATCAGTGTACTTAATTACAATATGATTGGTTCATACTATATGTCGCAGTTAGAAATTTCAGTATGCGTGTCACTTTTTTAGTGCAAAGTCAGCTCATACCACATTTGCGCATGCATGACACTACAGAATAAGCCGTCGTCTTGAGTATGTTACCTTTTAAGAATTCCTTTCTGACTGAATGTATCTGGCAAACAAAAAATGCTATTATACTGTTATCTTCTGAGACAATGCTCTGAATTCTTGCTTTCAATACTCAACTAAACACAGTTTCTCAAAGTTACTAAGCAATTGTGAACTGCTTATTGCAAACATATAAGAAATCAGTACTTGTATTAGGTCCATCAGCATACAATTAATTATTAATTATTATAGCTGAGCTTGGCCGTGGTATCAGAAAGGCGGGATAAAAATATATAGATAACAGCACAGCAGCAAACTCAATACAATCAAATCTAAAGAACGAGGAGAGGACCATTTTTATTTATTTATTTATATTCCGCCTTTCTCACTGAGACTCAAGGTGTGAGATTAGTACAATTAGTGGCAAGGACAAGGGCAGGCATTTCCATACAGTGTCAAGAGCATTTCCATAAACAATGTCATAGGGTAAAAGAATATAAGTTTACAAAGATATAGTATTAGCAAGGATCCAGTATGGGGTTGAGGAATTGCTGAAATAGAGCATAATCAATTCTAAGACTTACATTGAACAACATAAAGCACAGGTAGGATACAGGAGTACATATTTAAAGCAACAGATAACATGTAAGGCAACATAATGGTGAAATCTATGGTTTCTAACTCATTAGCGAAACACCTGGGATCCCTTTCCTACAATACCACCCTCTTAGCTGAGAAAAAGGCCTTTTTGACTAATTCAGTTTTGCATTGTCGCAATAACAGTCAATTTCTTAAAACTGGTTGAGATAGCAGCAGAAATAGATCAACAGGATCAATACAAGATAGAATAAATAGGTCAGTGACAGAAGCTTAAAAGGCAGAAAGTTGTAGGGAGGGCCACCAACAAGAAGGCCCTGTCTCTGGTCCCAGTTCATCTCACCTCAGCCAGTGGAGGAAGGCACAGCAAGACTTCTAAGGCAGACGTCATTGCTGGGCAGGTGCACCCAGGAACAGATGAGCTCTGGTGAAAGGGTTGCCCTCTATGAGTAGGGAAATTCCTGAAGATTTACGGGTGGAGCCTGGGGAAGAAAGAAAAAATAATATTAAGTCATTCCCCCCCTTACTGACTTTCTGTGTGAGATGAGTAAAAATGAACTGATGATTTGTGGATTTGATTTCTAAAAAGATAAGTTTGGGAAAACTAAATAGAAGGGGGGCAGTATTGAAAAGGTAAATTTTGGAGGTATCAAAGCCACAAGTATGTTTGTAAAGATATGATAGGTATTATAGAAAAAATGGGAAATGGAAATATGTATTATTTTTCTGTGTTCTTTTTCTTTAATTTTTGTTCTTTTGTTCTTTTTCCCTCTTTTCTTCTTTATTTCTTTGTCTTCTTTTTCTCTTTCCTTCCCTTTTTTGTAATTATTTTTATTTTTATTGTGAAAAAGTTAAAAGATAGAGCAAAAGAAAGAAAATAAAACATAACAAAAACGCAACTACAGAGAGCCAGCAGTGGCCTACATCAATCTACAAAGTAAAAAAACAACAACAGTAAAAAGCATAATAAGCATATTGTTAATCCATTACAATTTTTTGGCCTACAACACTTCCACCTTTTGTATCAATCAGCTTGTGGTCTAATTAATATCTTTTTTCTGTATCTCATCTTCTTGCTATCCCAAATCCTTATTCTTAAACATCAAAACCATAAACCATACATTCATTTTTCTTCGTCTCTCACAGATAGTCGATGAAGGGTTTCTAGTTTGCCAGGAATATAGAGAGTGCTTTGTCTCTAATTCATGCTTCCCTTCCCTTTTTATTGGTCATAGATGCAGAGGAGTTAGCCGTGTTAGTCTGTAGTCGCAAGATCAAAAAGAGTCCAGTAGCACCTTTAAGACTAACCAACTTTATTGTAGCATAAGCTTTCGAGAATCACAGTTCTCTTTGTCAGATGCATCTGATGAAGAGAACTGTGATTCTCGAAAGCTTATGCTACAATAAAGTTGGTTAGTCTTAAAGGTGCTACTGGACTCTTTTTGATTTCCCTTTTTATTGAGATCTTAAACATATCAATAAAATAAAAAAGTATGCATAAAAATATTAAGTCATTTTGAGGTGAATGGACAGTTTGTATATTCTCTGTCTTGACTTATCTTGGCATCATCACGTTGAAGGACTTGATTGGTGATGGAGTGTGCAATGAGAGCATCCTGCTCACCGTATGATCGCCGATTGACTAGACTCATCTGTAAGACTGTTTTAGAAAAGAAAAAGAAGCAGTAAAAAAAATGCACTGCAGAAACAACAACACCAAACAGGATGGTGAAACCACGAATATTCTCACGACCAAAGCATTTGGGAAGGAAATTTATCAGATTTTTTGGCCTTGAAATAAAAAATGGGAGAATATTCACGGCATCCCTGCTTCTTCTGGTACCATTTTTATTACTACTAATAATAATAATTCATAAAAGGAATAGAAGAGTGATACTTTGAAAATTAATTTCCTGTGTGTTCATCACCGCAATCTGTCCTGAAAAATGTTACGGGAGAGAGGGACATATGAGAGCTCGTCACCGAGTGCTAATGATAGCGGTAATGATGATGGAGTCCCCCGTTTTACACTCAGCCACTCAAATCACAAATGTCAACCAGATTTTCAGATGCCCCAAGAAAAAGATCACTCACAGCAAGCCAATTTTCCTCTTTTTTTCTGCTTTCATTCATTCCTTCCTTTGATCAACATGTGTGCGTGCCTTCCTTCCTTTCCGTTTAAGCACCAGCTGAATGGATAAGACTGCAGCTGATTCAAAGAAAACTTTTAGCAGCTCATCTCGTAGAGGCTGGAATGCAGCTGGGCAGAATAAAGTTTCCATGGTCTTTGAGGAGGCCTGGGACTCAGGTGAGTCTCCAAAAAGAAAAGAACGGACTGAGAGACAGGGCCTTACAGCAGAAACACTGAACAAGCAAGACAATGTTGAAGATGACACTGAACTTCGCATCTACCAAAATTGGGTGGTGGAATTATAGTTGTGCCCATGGTAGCCTCCCTCCCCGAAATCATATCAAGGATTTCGGATATGACTTCGAGGAGGAAGGCTACCATGGGCACAACTATAATTCCACCACCCAATTTGGGAGATGTGAAGGATTTCTGAGAGTCTATCCATTTCCAGCTCCACAAGGCTGGTTTGATCATTGTAGGAACAACAGCTTCTTGTTCCAAAACAGTAGTATGCATCAATTATTACAAGAAGGCACAAAAATGGAATTAGTATATAAATTACATCAAAATGGCACAAGTAAGCGAACTGATAGAGCTTGTTGTGAAAACAGGCAAAGCGAAGAGGCTCACAATGACCACTGAAGAAACCCTGAAGGTCATACTTGTTCATCTTGACTTGAAGCCCAACATTTCAGCTTCGCTCTGCTGCTGAGCCACCCACATAGTAGCCCTGTTCAGATACTAATGTGAATGCACATTCAACCTGCATGTAGGTGTGTACACCTGTTTGTAAGAAATAGCCAACGTGCACTCACTTTAGAAATGGAATTGGGAATCACTGCCTGGATAAATGTGGGATTTAAATCACATGTTTGGCTGTACATGTGTTGAATGCAACACGATAATTACTCCACAACACATGTATGAAGAAAAAACAAGTGTACACTGTACACAGTTGTACATGTGTCCACGGCAACTTGTGATTGGAGGATAATCTGGTTCTTCACGTTGGACATGACATCCCTACTTCCCCAACATGACAGCTGCCCATGTGTTTCCCAATGCTGTTTCCATTCTCGTCTTGGGGATAGAACCTAAAAAATCTTGAATAGACCAGAAAAAAGCCCAGAGTATTTTGGGTCAACCCCTACCATCTGCTGGAGTGGGTACTCCATCCTAGGCAGAAGTGTCACAGCCATGTGCCCTAGGGTTATGCATTTGGATATCTGCCCTGAGCCCACCTGTTTGGGGAGGGCGGACTATAAATTTAAGAATATAAATAAACATGTGGTAGAGAATGCTGTCAAGTCACAGCCGACTTGTGGAGACCCCTACTGGGGTTTTCAAGGCAAGAGACTCACACAAAGGTGAGTCCTATTGCCTGCCTCTGCAACCCGGGTTTTCATTGGAGGTCTCCCATCCAGTTACTAACCAAGGTCAACCCAGCTTAGCTTCTGAGTTCTGATGAGATTAGGCTTACCTGTGTTATCGAGATCAGGACACATTTGGATATACTTGGAGTGAAATTAAACTTGAAATTAGCTGTTTGGGTTGGCTCGGAGATAACTGAAATGACCCCAAACACTCCCAGAATTTATCTCCCACAATTTCGGAAGTGTTTGTTTTGGTTTTAGGAAGGCACAGGAGTAAACAGGGAGAGACTGGAAGGTGGCCAACCAAACGGCTGTCAGTTAGCATCTCACCAACCTTTAAATTTTAAAGGGACTATAGGACCCAGCTAATAGCTGATGCTAACTAACAACTACTAGAGGACAGAGGACAGATCTAGGAAATAATGACCCAATTAGTTCCAATAGATAGATGCCTCTCTACAGCCCATAGAACTAAGGGCACAATAATTTCCAATGGCTGGTAGACTTGGCCTCAATCCACCCAGCTGGCAGCTGTTTGGTGCGGTTTCTACTGCCTTTAAAAATTTAAAGGGATGGTGGGATGGCTGTTTGGTAAGCCAACTTCCGCTCTTTCCCTATCCACATCTGCACTCTTGAAAACACTTCCAAAATTCCAGGAGAGAAAATTTTATTATTCCCAGAATTTTAGGATTGTTTGGGGTCATTTCAGATGTCCACGAGCTGACACCAAACAAATAATTTTTTTGTTTAATTTAGGCTTAGGTATATCTGAATGCAGTCCCCTAATGCACACAGCTGGGACACTTCTACCCAGGCTGAGCTCAGCACCTGGCTAGTCAGGCAGATGGTTGGGAGTGACTCAAAATGCTCTGGAGGGGGGTTCTGTTCTGTTCACGATTTAAGCAAATATATATATTTAAAAGTACAGAAAATTTTGTTCCTAGTAGATGGCTGCTGCATTCATCTTCCTACCTCTTTTAAAACCCTGGTAATGGCCTTAGATCTGTTTCATTGGCAGGGTTTAAGGCAAAACATGATATTTTGCAGTGTGTGGTGATTGGGACAGGCCTGATCTCTCTCCACCCAACTGTCAGCTGTTAGGCAAAGCCAGCTTTCCTCCCTTCCTCCATGTCCCTGCTGCCTCTAAAGGGGGGAGGTAGAAATGGGAAAGAGAATTGGAAAAACAGTCCTGAATTTTAAGAACCTGAAAAAGCATCCTTTAAAAAAAATCGCAAAACGGTAGCAACGATACAGAAACTTCCCGAAATCCCAATCCAAAATTAACACGAAATTTTTGAAGCGAATACCTCTAGCATGCCCTCAACTTGGCCATACAGATTTTCTTACATCTCTGGGGTTGGGAACTACTCCCTGCAACTATGCATGGAGCAAGACCTTTTCTTTCTTTGGAAATCAACACCAAAGAGGATCTCTTTCCCAAAGGAAAGACACTACCGTGCCCTACCTCAAGGCAGCCATATTGTGATTGTTCCTGTTTCCCCTTGGCAGCCATTTTTATGGTAATACCCATGCTAGCCCAATCTCATTAGATCTCAGAAGCTAAGCAGGGTCAGCCCTGGTCAGTATTTGGATTGAAGACCACTAAGGAAGTCACGGGTCACTATGGAGAGCTAACTTTTAGCTATAAGTAATATACCTTTAGTAATAGCTAACTTTTCCTGACTGTATCTTGCCTTCAAAATCCTGTGGGGTCACTAGAAGTCTGCTGCACTTGATGTGAAGAAAAAAAAAAACCCACCACTATAAATTGTCAGGATTCTTAACATGATCCTTGGTTCAACGAATTTGAGAGGGATCCACTTCAAGGAGAGCAGCACCTGTTGTCCCCCATAGTCATGAAACCCTTGTGTCGATGGCTATGACCCCAAACGCCACCCGTAGTCCTCTGCAGCACCTGCCTTATTCAGTGAAGAACAGAATTTCGGCCTCAATTTATGTCTGCTTTACACTGAGCCATTGAGCAAATTCCCCCGTCAAAGAGCTTGGAGGGAAGTCTGTGGCTCTCTCCAGCTGTCGAGATGACTCTGCTGAGCCTTGGACAATTCGCACCCCGAGACAGATGGCTGACTTAGGACAGGCTGGCAGGAGAGATCCATTAGCAAGTTGAAGCCCAAAGCACAATTAATCTTCTCCCTTCCTCAAGGAGACACTGCTGATGCAACAGATGTTCCAGCACCTTATGACTGCAACAGAACCCCACACGGCTCTTGCTCGTTATATAGAGAAACTCTGGTGTTGGCTGGAAGCTGTCCCATTAGAATGAAACGGCCCTTTGGAAAGTAAGCCATAACAAGTTAAACTTCCCGGAAGTTCAGATATCTTCAGAGGTTTCTATTCCCTCTGGTCCAGATATGCGCATGTTCCATTGATGCTAATCCTCACCAGTGTGCATGACAGAAGATTGACACAAGTTGTGCAGCATACATGCCTGAAAGGAGCATGAGGGTGTCCTAGGAAGAATCCATGGGACACTTCAAGCTATCCCAAATGTGTGTGTTACAGAAGCCGTTGCCTTGATGACTGAGACAACATAGAATTGGTGCTTGATTTGATCCAGGGAAATGGGTTCAACTTCTTCTAAGGGAAGGACGGGACAAAGCTAGGGCTCAACCCTTTCCTAAGTCATGAAACTCATTGGATATCCTTACCTTAGGGTCAAAACACACGATACTCATGGGCAAGTGTCAGATCCTGCAATGATCCCTGGGAATTGTAGTTAAAAAACCCCATCCATTCAAGGTGATTCTCAGCTGGTGAGGGAAGGGGGAGTTTCACACACACACACACACACACACTCTTTCTCTCTTTCAAAAATCTTCTGAGAACTTGGGATGGGGGTGAGGGGATGGGGAACGTCGTAACAAAAAACAGGGAAAAGCCGAGATGCTTTGCGAATGCGAGAGAAATCCAGTCCTTCCCATTCTTATTCTCCCAGCAGGAAATCGCTGCTCAGATTCCGGCCACCCCACCTCCGTCTCTGGAACCGAAGCAAACCCAGTCTCTCTTGGAGAGAATCTCTTTGAAAGACAATCTCTTCAGCTGAGCGGCTGTTCTTTGCGAGAAAATCCATTTCGCTCGGAGGAGGCGGGATTAAACTACCATTCCCAGCAATGATTGCGGGACCAATCAAGTGCTCTTCACGTGAAGTTTGTCTCTTGTGCTCTGACTAGAGATAGGCACGAACTGAAATACGAACCAAAATTAAGCACGAACCAGGCCGGTTCATGGTTCGTGAACCACAGTTCGTCAGATCCCATTTCTGATGAACCGCCATGAGCTTTTAGGCTGGTTCATTTGGTTTGTTTTTTGGTTTGTCACTGCAGACAGCCTGGTGTCAATCAATCAGTTTCTTAGGCAACAGAGGACGGACTTCCTGCAGACCTTCTGCTGACTCGGAAGTGATCTTCTGCTGACCTGGAAGTGATGATTTTCTGACCTAGATGTGACGTTTTCACAAACCAAACAAACTGGTTCGCAAACCAGGGACAGGTTTGTGAAACTTTGTGGTTCGTGAAATTGGATGAACCACGAACCACATGGTTCGGTTTTTTTCCGGTTCGTGCACTGGCAAAAGGGTCTCTGAGTATGTGCAGGAATGCTGATTGCACCCCAATAAAACTAATTATCCAATAGTGAATCTTAGGTCATTGTATTGAGCATATATCTCCCCTTTTCTATAGCAGGTAGAACTGTGGGACAGCTAAATGGCCTGTACAAACTAGCCAGGGCTTTTTTTCTTGGAAAAGAGGTGGTGGAACTCAGTGGTGGAACTCAAGACCGCACAATGACGTCAATTTGGGGCAGCTGGAACGAGGGGGGAATTTTTTAAAGTTTACATTGCCCTTGGCGAAAATGATCACATGGCCGGTGGCCCTGCCTCCTGATCTCCAGACAGAGGGGAGTTTAGATTGCCCTCCATGCCACTCGGAGGTGTGGAGGGCAATCTAAACTCCCCTCTGTCTGGAGATCAGGGGGCGGGGCCACCGGCCATGTGACCATTTTTAAGAGGTGCCAGAACTCCGTTCTACCACTGGGAAAAAAGCCCTGAAACTAGCTATCTCTTAGCTAAAGAAAAACATCAGTTTAACTCTTTCATGACCAAAGAGTTGACACTTGCTAAAAACCCACCTTTTTAGTGACCAAAAAAATACCTCCTCTCTCTTTCACCAAAAGAAAAGCTGTTAAGATCTGGCCCAATTCACCTTGAGCTAGTTTGCCTTTCAGGGTTTTTAGGGGATTAAAAAGGTCCTTTACCTAAAAAGGTCATTTCGGGTAGGCTGTTCTCCAGTTCCCTAGACGAAGAGTGAAATATACATGTCATAAAGAAAAAGAGATCTGCCTCCGGAATGGCATGGTGACTGTCCCTAAGAAACTTCTAGGGGTGGATCCTACCCCATCCTACCACTCCATTGAGCAAACTTCACTTTTTTATTAAAATATTTATACTCCGACTTTCCTTTTAGCTCAAGCTTGAACCCTTCCTTCAACCTAAGGAGCATTCTTCCAACTTAAGTCCCTCTTCCATCTGAGGAAGGCTTTTTGGAAGATGGTTGGATCCAGTCCAAAGACATCAACGTAATGTGGGCCAAAAGGAAGCAGAAATCAGACCTCTTGGGCATCACAGAGCTTTGGTTAATCAGCGCCGCTGGTACTGGACTCTCTTTAAAACAGGAAAAAACATACTCAAAAAGGGTTGTGTGGGAGATACTGGGACTAGTGCTAGAAAATCCTCCCTGAGAGGTCATTCAAAGTGGGCACATTCATTTGTGTCTGAAGTGGAGTGTGGCAGTCATAGAGCTGACAAAACAAAACTGTTCAGAATTTCCCTCCCATGAGACATTTTCTGCTCAAAATCTATTTTTTTCTCCCAGAAAAGCTATGGCTTTAGGGCAGGCACCAGTCTAGTATGGTGTTTAGGTGCCGATCTAAAATCAGGGCAATCCAAGTTCGAGTTCTAATTCGGCTGTGAAGCACAATGGGTGACCTTTTGCCAGGCACACACACTGTTTCTCAGAGCCAAACTACAAGTGACACCTGACACAGGTTGGACACTTGTCAGCTTCCCTTAAGTTTTGATGGGAAATGTAGGCAGCTTGGTGGAATGTTGGACAAGTGACAGTTGAAAAGTCCATTGGACAGCAGTTGGAGAGCCAAACTGCAAGACCAGGATGTCTACATTTCCCATCAGAACTTGAGAGAAGCTGACAAATGTCCAACCTGTGTCAGGCATCATTTGTAGCTTGGCTCTCAGCCTAACCTACCATACAGGATTGTTGGGAAGATGAAACTGAGGGTGGGGGAAGAACCATGTGTGAAACCTTGGGCTGCTTGGCAATAAACAACGTAGGGCTTTTTAAAAAATTAAGCCCTGAAGCCACTGTTTTCTTCAAACCAGAAGCACTTCATCTTTAGTTTAAAAAGAAAGAAGGGAAATAAAACTGGCTGCTTGGGGGTTAATGTTTCAGAAGAGCTCTGCCTTTGAAACAGAGTCACCTGGGATCAATTCTAAGATGGTGTTTGTTTTTCAAAGGAACTAAATATGTAAGGCTAACCTGGATAGCCCAGGTGAGCCTGATCTTGTCAGCTCTTAGAAACTAAGCAGGGTCAACCTTGTTTAGCAATTGGATGGGAGACCTCCAATGAAGACCAGCGTTGCAGAGGCAGGCAATGGCAAACCACCTCTGTTAGTTGCTTGCCATGAAATCCCTGCCAGGGGGTCGCCATAAGTCAGCTATGGCTTGATGGCAGCCTCCACCACCGAATATGTAAAACACTGGCCTGCATAAAATCTCCCTGTTAGATGCATTTTTTAAATGTACAAAAACCAACACAGAGAGAAAGAACATAAGTGAATAGTGTTCTTTTGCTAATGGCTGAGAAGCAGAGCTCTTGCAAGGAGCTCTTCAATGGCACAACAGCTCACCTCTTGCTGGTGTCTATGGTCTGGCAGCTACCCTCTTGCTGTGCTTATCTTGCTTGTCCCGATCACCACACACTGTAAAATATCATGTTTTGCCATAAACCCTGCCAATGAAAAGGATCTAAGGCCATTGCCCGGGTTTTAACAGAGGTAGGAAGATGGAGGATATAGCAGCCATCTACTAGGAACAAAATTTTCTGTACTTTTTAAAATATATATTTGCTTAAATTGTGATCAATCATTCAGGTTCTCCTTTTTCACTTGTGTTTTTGTAGTCGTTAGCATCAAGTATAAATATAGGGGTTTTTAATAATGCACAATTCATATGGTATTCATCTGTCATTTTATATATGAAATATGATTTGTGATGTTGTTTTATCGGCAAAGGAACAGTATTGAAAAATGCATACATTTGAAGGAGGACATTTCAGTACTAGGAACCAGAAGATGACACAAAAATCAAGAATCACATGTTCCACCTAGGCAAGAGAGAAACGAAATTGAACAAGGTCGAAACAGCAGGGATGAGAAATTGAAAGTGGTCCCCGCCTTCCTGTACTGCCCACGACGGTGGAATTGTCAGAGGTAGGTTTTGATTAATTCAGGCACAAATCTGAGAGCACCACGGCAGGCCGGACAAAAAACCCTCCATGTTTAATAGAAGGTTTAATGGCAGAACCCTGGAGGAGACTTCATGCGGCTCAGGCAGGAGCCAGATTGATAGGCCAGGCCTGGAGAGAGCAAGCGGGTCGCAGGCAGGACGCACACGCCATCATTCTCAGGTCCCTAATCTCAGCATCGTTTAATTTCTGAGTGCGAAAAAGGCCTTCCTTTCGCAAGTGTCCTGGCCTCACTGACAGTCCTTTAGATGGCACTGGATTTCTAGCCACTGTGTGTGACAGAATGTTGGACTGGATGGGCCACTGGCCTGATCCAACATGGCTTTGCTTATGTTCTTATGCTTATGTTCTTAAGCAGGGACTGTGCTGGAAAACGTGATGGCCAAATCAATAAACCGTGGACACGTTTTATGGACTGGTCCCTTTCAATCCAATGACCTCTCATGCCTTCAGCTGTAGCTTAGAGTCCATCCCCCTCCACACACACACACACACACACACACTGAAGGTCAATTGTTTTGGACAAGGGACTCCTTTTTGTTTGAATTAATAACTGTGCTTAGATACTGCTCTTCTAGACAGAGTAGTGCCCCACTCAGCAGTGAACAAAGTCAGTGTTATTATCCCCACAGTACAGCTGGGGAGCTGGGCTGAGAGGAGGGGCTTACTCAAGGCCACCTGCAGAGCTCATGGCAATAATGGGAGTCAAACCAGCAGAGTGCTGCTTCACAATCCAACACTTACCCAAGGCCTCCTGCTGAACTCATGGCAGAAGTGGAATTTGAACCAGCAGAGTTTTGATTCGCAACCCAACCACTTACCCAAGGCCACCTGCTGAGCTCATGGCAGTAGTGATATCTGAACCACCAGAGTGCTGATTCACAACCCAACCACTTATCCAAGGCCGACTGCTAAGTTCATGGCAGTAGTGGGATTTGAACCAGCAGAGTTCTGATTCGCAACCCAACCACTTACCCAAGGCCACCTGCTGAGCTCATGGCAGTAGTGATATCTGAACCACCAGAGTGCTGATTCACAACCCAACCACTTATCCAAGGCCGACTGCTAAGTTCATGGCAGTAGTGGGATTCGAACCAGCAGAGTTCAGACTCACAACCCAACCACTTACCCAAGGCCACCTGCTGAGCTCATGGCAGTAGTGATATCTGAACCACCAGAGTGCTGATTCACAACCCAACCACTTATCCAAGGCCAACTGCTAAGTTCATGGCAGTAGTGGGATTTGAACCAGCAGAGTTCTGATTCACAAGCCAACCACTTAGCCATTATGCTATGGCATAATTGTGAATTTCTTGATACTGAAATGTCTGGGGTGGTAGAAAAATCACAATGTAATTTATTTCTCCCTCATATTTATATCTCAACCTTCCCTCCTAGTGTTCTAGGGTTGTGCTTGAGTGGAGATTAGCTTGTTTTAGTAACACAACAACCCTGTGAGATAGGCTAGGCTCAAGTTTACCTAATGAATTTCTGCTCTGCACACACACACACACACACACAAGCATGCACACACGCATGCATGCACAAAAATGCATGCGCACACACACCCCTACACAGAACAGAACTGTGCAGAATACCTGTGCTCAGGTTTGAAATGAGCAATTTTGGGACATTCTCGAACGCACTGTAAAAACTGTTGTCTTGTTTCAATGGCGTTTCATGCTGTCCATGTGTGATGCTGCTTCCTCCTCCTTGAAGACTCGGATGGGCAACCTCCCCCAGTCAGAGTTTACAGGGTGATATCTCAAAGCTACATGTGCAGCAATGAACTCACCGGATGTCTGTTTCCACAATCACGTGGGTCGATACAAGCAACCAGATTTGGCTACATAATTTATTGTGATGTTACTGTTATGCTACCATGTTTTACATTTTATATTGTTGTAATCGGCTCAGAGCCTGCTTGCGGGGCAGACTAAAAGTCGAATAAATAAATAAGTAACGATATCATGGAAGGCAAATAAAGGCAACTGAGGGGCTGGGTAAGTGATGGCAACTGAAACCAATAAGCAGACCTTTTTGTGATTGCAAATTCCTAAAAATGAGGAAGTTCCCCCCCCCCCGGGCTCCTGCAAACATGTATCGGAACTGTCTTGGCTCAGTCTGCGTCCACCTATCTCAAGCCCCCGACAGATGTGACTCTTGCTGACTCAACCACCCCACCAGTCTGGATTTCAGGGGCTGGAGGTAAGGAAACATTAAGCCAATTCCCTGCTGGACAAATTGCCTAGAAGTACTTTTCGTCATGCAGCTCTTCCTCCTTAAAGCTAAGCTTCTGTTATCTGCGGATGCTGTTCCTGAGCTGAACGGCTCATTCTTCCTCTGCGATAGCAACACAATAGCCGCATCTTCTGACCTGCAGTGCTCCCAATAATCATAGATCTCTGACAAGGCCAGGCTGTTTGGCTCTCAGACCCATTTCCAGGGCTGTGTCTGCTGCCGTATCGGCAAACAGAATTTATCTCCTATTTACAAGGGCAACCTCACCTGCTTGGATGATTCCAGGTTGCTCCAAAATCAAACAAGGGCTATGAAACAAACCGTACATTTCATGTGTCTTTATAAGTGGCGAAGCCAATGGAATGTGGATCTAAGATCTGAGTTCAAATCCGTACTCAGCTATGCAGCTTGCCTGGTGACCTTGGGCCAAGCAACATGCAGAGACCCTGAGCTCCTTGGAGAAAAGGTCAAATCAAGACAGACTGTTCACTTGCAAATGCCGAAGCTGAGCTGGCATCAAGAGCAGAAATGAGCTCGTATTCCTTTTTTAAAAAAACCTTTAGGATTTTGTTTCTAATTTTAGCTCTCTGCTTTTTGATCTTGGCTTGATATATTGGTATTGCTTGTGTTGCTTGGTTTTTATATGCAACAGACGCTGATATTGATATACACCAAGGCTCAACACATCCCAGGCTCTAGATCACCCTAGTACCTAAAAATTCCATTGTGATGTCTGGTATAAGAAAATATGGTTGTTAAAATACAAAAGCCTGAAGAATGAAAAATGAGTTTTGCTCCTACGTTTTGGGGCTGGTTACTATAGCTACAAAGAACAATCAAGTGTGTATACACAAATTGTACACGCGCGTACTGTGTACTCTTTGATTTTTCTTTGTATGCACATTGAAACATAGAAGCATAGAAACATGGACATGGAAGGGACTCTAAGGGTCATTTAGTCCAGCCCCTGCACAACGCACAAAATTCACAGCTATAACCCCCATCACTCCTTCAGTGACACCTGTTCTGTGCCCAGAGGAACGCAAAAAAAATCCTCCAGGACCCCTGGCTAATTTGGCCTGGAGGAAAATTCCTTCCTGACCCCCAAAGTGGTGATCGACATTACCCTGGGCTTATAAGACAGGGCCACAAGCACCAGCCAAGCGTCCTTTCATGTACTCCCTCTCTTGATCTGTGTACGTTCATATTAAGTCAGAGAATCACCATAGCTGCCAGATGGTCATCTAACCTCTTCTTAAATACCTCTGAGGAAGCCTGCTCCACTGAGGAACTGGTCTAACTGCCAGGAAGTTCTTCCTAATGTTTAGCTGAAAACTTTTCTTCTTTAATTTTAACCTATTGTTTGAGGTCCAACCCACTGGGGCAACAGAAAACAACTTGAAGAGGTCTATCATATCACCTCCTGGTCGCCACCTCTCTAGGCTAAACATACCCAACTCCTTCAACCTTTCCTCTTAGGACTTGATCTCCAGACCCCTCACCATCTTCGTTGCCCTCCTTTGGACACAATCCAACTTGTCAACATCCTTCTTAAACTATGCTTCCCAAAACTGAACACAGTACTCCAAGTGAGGTCTAACCAGAGCAAAGTAAAGAGATACCATCACCTCATATGATCTGGACACTATACTTCTGTTGGTATAGCCTAAAATCGCATTTGCCCTTTTAGCTACAGCTTCACATTGCTGACTCATGTTCAGTGTATGATCTTCTAAGACTTCTAGATCCTTTTCCCACGTACTACTGCCAAGACAAGTCTCACCCATCCTATGAGTGTGTATTTGATTCTTCCTACCTAAATGCAGAGCTTCACATTTATCTCTGTTGAAATTCATTCGGTTCGTTTTAGGCCAGTTTTCCACCCTGTTAAGATCACCTTGAATCTTGCTTCTGTCTTCTACTGTGTTTGCAAGTGCAACCCCTCCCAGTTTAATAGCATCTGCAAATTTAATAAGCATCCCCTCTATCCCTTCATCCACATCATTTTAAAGATGTTGAGCAACACAGGGCTCAGGACAGATCCCTGAGGCACTAGTCCGCTTGTCACTTCTCTCCAAGAAGACGAGGAACCATTTACAAGCACTCTTTGGGTACCATCTGTCAATCAGTTACATCTAACAGTAATAGGATCCAAACCTCATGTTACCGACTTGTCAACCAGAATATCATGTGGAGCCTTATCAAAATCCTTACTGAAATCAATATAAACTATGTCCACAGCATTCTCTTGATCCACCAAAGTAGTAACTTGCTCATAAAAGGAGATAAGTTTAGTCTGACATGACTTGTTCTTGAGGAATCCATGCTGGCTCTTTGAGGAATTGAGTAATTCTTACATTAGATTCAAGACACATTGAGCTAAAAGTATGATTGTAAACCCCCATTTATCCAAGTATTTGTCCCTGGTGTAACTTTTAAAGCCCTTTTCAGTTCTCTTTTGGAGATGCAGCCACACATCATGGGACATCACGCAATGTGCAGTTCTCTCAATGTCTGTGGTTGCTGTTTTGGGTTAATAGTTTCCAGCTCTGGTGGTACACGCAGCTGGAAACCCGGACATTTGAGGGTATGTGGTTGCACGTTCCAAAGTCAGCAAATATGCATGTCCCCTATTCACACACTTAAAGGTTCATGTGTATATTGGAAAGATCATGGGTAGCACACCGAAATCATAACAAACTGAATAGATTTATTTGTCTCCATAGATGATGTATGAGTGTTAACTGTAACATGTGAACAGGAGAGCTTGCCTGTAGCAACCTAGGTGGCACAAATGAGATCGGGACCTCCCAGATCACAGCTTATTCTTTTTGCCACTAAGCCACACCAGGCCCAGAAGCTAGAACTGATTTTAACAGTAAAGGCGAACAAGGAAGGTGGAAGAAATTTCAACTCAGAAAAAGCCAAGTAAACAAAGAAGTTGGTTAACTGATTTTAACAGAGGCTGGTTAACTGATTTTAACCGAGCATAAATATTTCCCCAGGAGCTGGTTGAGTTCTGGGCCCATAAAGCCCTCCTACCTCCTGAGCCTGTATGGAGTATGCGAATGCTTTACCAAAACCCACCCTGTCGGAGGGAGATTAGTGACCTCTCTAATTTAAATCTACCAACTTTCTTTTCCATTTCAAACCTGCCTATTCTGCCCAGTTTCATAAATCCTTGATTTATTTTAAGCTGCTCGAGAAGGATGGAAAGATTGTGCACTAGGAGACGGCAAATGCAATTAAAACAGAGGAGAAAGTCGGATCCTCTTTTGTAATCACCGCTTCCGGAAAAGCAATATGCTCTGGATTAGAGTGCTCCGGGCTCGGAATGGTACCATATGGTCTGCCTCTGCTCATGCCTCCTTAAATCCTGACATTTTGCAGCTGTCAAGATAAAGCTGTTTAGACGAGTAACATTGTCGTTTGTTTATAGGGAAATAATATGTAGCAAGTTATGATTAATCAAGGTGTCTAAAACCTGCTGCAGGCTCCGTGAAGAGATTGAGTTTTGCAGCCAAGAATTTTGTCTCCTGAATTACTAACTTCATTTCTTTCCGCCCTCCCTTCCTCCCACCATGCCTTTTTCTCTTTCTCTCGTAATCATTTCTGGAAGCCATGGCACAGTGCTTGGAAAGCTGGTTTGGCAGCTACAGGTGGGACCTGTTGCAGAGCCGTCTGCTGAGAAAAATGGACAGGAAATATGGGGAAGGCACTGAATCGAAAGGGGAGGCAGCTGAATCTTTCTGTCGCACTTACTGTTTATAATGTTTCGCTTCTGCCGGCTGCTGTTTAATAGCAAGACACCAGTGAGATGGTCAGGTTTGGACAGGGCTTTTTTTCAGGGGGAACGTGGTGGAACGGAGTTCCGGTACCTTTCGAAAATGGTCACATGGCTGGTGGCCCCGCCCCCTGATCTCCAGACAGAGGGGAGTTGAGATTTCCCTCTGCACCGCTGGAGCGGCGCAGAGGGCAATCTCAACTCCCCTCTGTCTGGAGATCAGGGGGCGGGGCCACCAGCCATGTGACCATTTTCTCCGAGGGCAACCCACTGAGTTCCACCACCTCTTTTCCCAGAAAAAAAGCCCTGGATTTGGATCGAGGTTTTTATGGGCCTCAGGCAAATAGCCCTGACCAGAAACTCTGAATACATACAACCTACTAAGCTGGCAGTGGCTGCTCCTCACCATCACCCATCAACTGGCCCCAGCAGTGGCAGGAGCATCTGATGGGCAGACACTGCCAAAACAGAGTTGTGTGATGCCATGACATCACTTCCAGCTAGGAACTTGCAAGAGGATTCACCATGTCTGGGGCTGCCCTTGGCCATCTGCTATGCCCCTATATGGACTCCCAATATTTGTTTACATAGCCTGCTCCTGGACTATTTTAATGATTTTTAAAAAAGTATTATTGATTTTATGTTTTTGTGATTTTAATATATTTTTTAATGTTGTTAGCTGCCCTGAGCCCATCTGTGGGGAGGACGGGGTATAAATTGAATGAATAATAAATAATGTCACGTGACACTCTAGGATCGCCCCTGATCTCTATGGTAAAACTGATAGAGATCAGGACAGTTCCTAGAGCACCATGTGACACAGTGACGTCATTTCCAGGTTTCCAACCCAAAGTGATATTGTGGTGCCACCTGACACTGTTTCCTCATGGCTCCTTTGAGCACTGGCAGAGGTTTGCCCACTAGAAATAGGCATATGGCAACCTGACCAATCAGTCCTGTCCTGGCCCTCTTAGTGACCTACTCAAATCCAGTCTGTTGGTGGTGCTATAGTGCCAGGCAACAGTCAAAGGAAGACAGGGGCCCACATCAGTTAAAAACAGCCTACCATGGCCAAAGAGGGCTAAGTCTGGCCTCAGCGGCACTACCTGTCCACTGCTCTGGGCACAACCAGCTATCCTACAGCCTTGTCAAAACGCATGGATTCTCACTGAGTTCAATCTTGGGGACGCCAGCCATTGGTGGGTCCTCCGACCAGAGGCACATGTGGCATATGCCCTCTGACACCCCTGATCTGATGCTGAACCAGGCCAGTCCCTTCTGAGATGGCTGATAGCATGGATGGATGGGCCTGAATTGGGACCAATTCCACCCAGGCAAAAATCAGCCCGCTGCAGAGTATAGGAGCACTCCAGAGCCCATCACGCTGGCCTGAGAATGCTCCTGCGCTCCACAGCGGGCCACTACAAAGCGCGAGAGTGTTTTCAGGGCAGTGTGATGACGTCACTCCTAGGAGTAACATTGTCGCGTGAATCGCCTTGGGAGTGCACCCGGAAGGCTCATTCCCACACCTTTATCCTCCATTGGTTAGGTGAGTGGTGCTGGGGGGGAGGATAGTAAAAGTGTGGGATCCCCCGCCCTACCAGGGAAATGGGATCCCTACTGCCTCCCCCTTTCCCCTGTGTCTAGTATTTTTGCAGAGACCATCTGACTATCCTTGTGGTGCTCAGCTCTGTTTGGATGTTGACAAAGCTGCTTCCCTCTAGCAAAAGATTAAAAATGACCGGGGCTCCCAGGTCTTTGATGGTAAATAATATCGATTGGCTTCTTGCAATTGCCCTTTCCTGTTTTTAGCATCTGTGGCTTTTTTCTGCAATGTTTTGTAAGGTCCTTTGATGTGATGAAAAGGTAGGACAGTTAAATACATTTTAAGTCTTCCAGGGGACAACAGCTTCTTGTAGGCCTCGTTTCAGAGCTGGGGGACTTACACCGCTGCGAAGAGAGTCCGCTCTTTATTCCTAAGGCCTGTTACTGCTTTCAGTCTGGGTAACTGACTTTAATATCTTTCCAACTGTTTGTAATGTGCTTATCCACCAATACCCAGCTCAGATGGCTGCAGTGGCTGTTTAAATAAACATTTAACCATCTGGATGGTGATTAGAACCAAATGCTTTCATCCATATATGGATAGGATATGCAGAAAGATAAGGCAGAGGATCAAGAATTGTGAGCCTGACTCATTTCTATGATTCGGAAGGATCTGGGGTGGCCCTGGCACTCACGAGAAGTGATCCTAAGCTCAGCTACATGTAGTATGTACATGCAACAGGATGAAGCCATAGCATTCTGACGTCGCTTGCAACTGTTCAGATGGCAGGTGTGTGTGTGTGGGGGGGTCATCTTGTAAACTGATAAAGGCATCCCTGCAAGTAGAAATCTAGCACAGCAGGGAACAGGCTGCAGTAGATTCCCCCCTTGATGTGACATCTCTGCAATCAGAAATCTAGCACAGCAGGGAACAGGCTACAATAGACCCCCCCCCCTTGATGAGCTCATTTTGAAAATGCAGGGAGTATTGGAGGGGGTTGCAAAATGGCAACACCCACCTGCCCTCCAAGGTGACACTATTATTATTATTGTTATTATTAATTGTTATTGTGACACTATTATTATTGTTATTAATTATTGTTGTTAATAATATTATTGTTATTAATTGTTATTGTGACACTATTATTATTGCTATTAATTATTGTTGTTAATAATAATAACAATAATAATAGTGTCACCTTGGAGGGCAGGTGGGTGTTGCCATTTTGCAACCCACTCCATCATCATCATCATCATCATCATCATCATCATCATCATCATCATCATCATCATCATTATTATTATTATTATTATTATTATTATTATTTACATTTCTAACTCACTCTTCGTACAAGCGGGCTCAGGGCGAGGTACAACAGTTGTAAAAATATGATACAAATATTAAAACAATTCATAAAACAACAGTTCATCATAAAATCAACAAACAGATAATAACTGTCCCAAGATGGGGTCAATTCCAGATTCCTGCCCATCAACATACAGGGGGAGGGAAGTGGACAGATAATGTACTGCAACCCATACGTGGGTCAGCAAATGAACGGGCACTGAATTCCATGGGGCACTGAATAGCCCCGTGCTGTACCCATATGTTGGGCAGCATTCTACCGCCTAAGAATCACATGCAAAGAAATTCAAACGAAACCACCCTAGGTCCAATTTGGACATTTTCTATGGTTGCCTCCCTAAACATAGTTACTAAATAGGCATCGTGTTTTATTCTAGGAAAAACTCTCATGGACTACAGCCCAGTTTTTGGAAGCAATGAAAGGATTCATAAATTAGCATTCAAAGAACGGGGCTGTAGTCCACAAACACTTACAATTTTTTAAGGTGTCACAAGACAACTGTTTATCTTTGCTGCAAAATACAAACACAGCTACTCTTCTGAAATTATTACTAAGGGGAGAATTCCACTGGATTTACTTATCTGTAAACATTCAAGGAGACTTTCCGCCCCATAAGTGTGCAGGCCATGATATAATGTCAAACTCCATAATGACTCCATAATGTTTCAGTTTTTCTCTGTGAGTATATACTGGAAGCAGAGGGTTTTTTTCCAGCTGGAACAAGGTGGAACAGAGTTCTGGCACATCTTTAAAAATGGTCACATAGCCGGTGGCCACGCCCCCTGATCTCCAGACAGAGGGGAGTTGCCCTCTGCGCCGCGACACAGAGGGCAATCTAAACTCCCCTCTGTCTGGAGATCAGGGGGCGTGGCCACCAATCATGTGATCATTTTCACCGAGGTCGATTTAAACTTTAAAAAACTCCCCCCTTGTTCTAGCTTTCCCAAAGTGACATCATTGTGCGGTCCTGAGTTCCACCACTGAGTTCCACCTCCTCTTTTCCCAGAAAAAAAGCCCTGACTGGAAGGATGTTAAGGAGAAAGTGTGGTATCAGTTGCGTATTTTCCTTTCCTAAGCATCTACTCAGAAGTAAATCCAATTTTATTCAATGGAGCTTACTTCCTGGAAAAATCAAAAAGAGTCCAGTAGCACCTTTAAGACTAACCAATTTTATTGTAGCATAAGCTTTCGAGAATCACAGTTCTCTTCGTCAGATGCAAGATGCTTCGTCATGCATCTGACGAAGAGAACTGTGATTCTCAGAAGCTTATGCTACAATAAAATTGGTTAGTCTTAAAGGTGCTACTGGACTCTTGATTTTGCTACTACAGACTAACACGGCTAACTCCTCTGGATCTACTTCCTGGAAAGTGTTCTTAGAATTGCAGCCTGGGTAGGGGAAGCACCGTGCAGGAAGAGAAAGAAAAATAGGCCAGAGCCAAAACGGCGCACCATTTTTCATAGATTTTTGAACAGTGCATGCCTTCCCATTCTGAGAGATTCGCCTTGACACTTCTTGTAAAAATATTCATTGCCATCACTGTCCATTGCCCACATGCGCCTTCCCTGATGCCATGGTGTAGGCAAGTCTGATTTACTGATATTGCAATATTGTCATATTGACTTCTAGGTTTGCACAGTCCCCTTACCCTCCTGGTGGAAGGAGAGGGGACCCGGTGCTTACCTTCTTGCTTTTCCCAGCATGCTCCTCCTGTGCTAGCACAGTGGGGGGGGCAGGTGCACACTTCCCAGCAGGTTGATTTGGGCCCCAAATGGGCCTAATTCAGCCTGTTTGGGGAGGGGGGTCTCAGATGCTTTGCTAATGAGTTAGGGACCTTAGACTTCACCACTATTTTGCCTTAAATGTTATCTGTTGCTTTAAATATGTACTCTTATGTATTACCTGTGCTTCATGTTGTCTAATATCAGTCTTAGAATTGATTATGTTCTAGGGTTGCCACCAGCTCCAAGTTGGGAAATTCCTGGAGATCTGGGGAGTGAAACCTGGAGAAACCTGGAGAAAGAGGGGTTTGGGGAGGGAAAGGACCTTGGCATGGCATAATGCCATAGAGTCCACCCTCCAAAGTAGCCATTTTCTCCAGGTAAACTGATCTCTGTGGCTTGGAGACCAGTTGTAATTCCAGGAGATCTCCAGCCACTACCTGGAGGCTGGTAACCCTATTATGTTCTGTTTCAGCAATTCTTCAACTCTGTATTGGGTCCTTGTTAATGCTATGTCTTTGTAAACTTATATTTATTTACTGTACAGCATTGTTTATGGAAATGTCCTGGATAGTGATTGTACTAATCTCACACTATGTAATCCGCCTTGAGTCCCAGTGAGAACGGCGGACTATAAAAGACATAAAAAAATAAAAATAAACAAATCAGCCAGCTGCAAAGCACGGGAGCGCTCTTGGGGGGACCGATGGTGTCAGTGATGTCATTGCGCCAGCTCCAGGAGTGCACCTGGGAGGCCCATTCCCTGCCTCTCCCCCCCCCACTGGTCAGATAAGTGGTGGCGGGGGGGGGAGGTGGGAGCAGGGGATCCTCTGTCCCCACTGGGGGAATGGGATCCCCACTTAACTCAATGGTGGTGTCATGGCCCAGTCTGGGCTCAGTGAGAGCGAGGACTCCTCAGGAGGGGAGGGGCTTTATGTAGCCAGCCAGGACTCCTCAGGAGAAGAGGAGCTCCATGTAGCCGGCCCTGACTCAGCAGAGGCTGGTAATCAGGAGCCACAGCTGCTGGCTAATCGGAGCTTACAGCCAGCAGCTGAAGCAGAGCCAGTACTCTCCAGCCCCAGCACCACAGGGGAAGCCCAGCCAGGGACTTCCACAAGGGAAGCCCAGCCAGGGGCTTCCACCCCCAAGGTTTGCCCATGCCTAAAGAATGCTGCAGACAAAGGCTGAGGCTGGAGCTGCAGGAGAGACGGCGCAGTGCTTGTTTCCTGAACCGACACCAGCTGCTAGAGAGCGATGATGAGTAGCAGTAGGATGGAGCCCCAGCAGCTGGCTGTAACCCATGCCTGGCTATAAAAGCTAAGCTGAGGGAACTGCCAGGCATGGAAGCAAAGTGTCAATCCACCCGCCCGCCCGCCCGCCGACGACCTGACACTATTGGCAACTGACCTTGGACTGTACCTGACCTGGCTCTTGGACTCTGGACTCACTCCTGGTGTTCACTTCATGCTCTGACCACAGTTTGGACTTGGCTTTCGACCCTAGGACTCCCCTTGGGCTTTGTGCTGGTGCTTGGACTTGAACCACCCTGCTTGGGCTGGCCCAGCCCATGACAGGTTGCATTCCTTTCAACTATGGTCCTTAACTGGGTGAGATCATTCTTATGACTTACTCAGGAAAAAAAGATGAAAAACCAGCAGCCTGAATGAAATTGAGAGAGGAATACGCTTTCATAAATAGGGTTGTTAACTTGTTAAGATAGTTTCGGAGAGTTTAAGGTAGGTAGCTGAAGGGAGCTTCAACTCTTGAAAGCTTATGTCCTGAAAATCTTCATGGTCTCTTAGATCCCACTGAATTTAAATCCAGAGTTCCTAAGAGATATTCTCTTAATTCCTCTTTACCGAGTTTCTTCTTGAAATCCAACAATCTTTTTCTTTCCCACTTTTTAGGAATCGGGGGTCAGTTTCTAATCGATTCCTTTTTGATCACAGAGAAATTTGAAGAGAGGAGGGGCATGAAGGGAGTTTCTGCAAAATTCAGAAGTTTAGTCTGTAGAGGCTCAGAGGCAGGCAATGTCCATTTTCACAGTCTTTACCCTTGTGCAAAACTGCACAAAACTCACGGTACGAAGGTGTCTTCATGGCACAATTTCTCGCCATGAAACGGAATCATGATGGGGTGACATCAGTAATCGCGTCATGAAGACGCCCTCGTTCTGTGAGTTTTGCACGATTTTTCACAAGGGTAAAGACGTGTGAAAATGACCAATGTCTTCCCAAGCCTTCTCATTTTCCTGCTAGATCACCACCCTCTAGTATATAACCTAAAACAATTGCAAGAGCTGAAGTTACAAAGGGGCACCTTGATCTCTCTCCAAAGCAAAATGAAAGAAAAATCCTGCTCTTAAAAGATTTAAAAAGAGGATAAGAGGAATCAGTGGCTATATCTAAAAAAGTGAATTTTGGGGGGAAAAAGTTCCCTTCCCCATAGGAACACTGTTGACAAATATTTCTCCACCCGGCTGAAGTTTCGATCTGAAAACTGAAACTGCTAACAATTCAGCACTGACCTAGAAAACCCTTTTCAAGACAGTTTGAACCAGTCCATTCCTCTCTAGCAAGCATGTATCGGATCAAGGCGTTTGTTACCATTTTCCCCTCTATTTCTGCATTGCCATTTTACAACTGACTTTGTTAGCTATTTCATCAAATTCTGGAGCTTTTTTTTATTCCCCAGATTTTAACTAGCGCAGACCCCTTATTTCACAATTTCATTTTATTTTTTAAATGACATTATTTTTAATTTATAAAAACGGAAAAGGTAACCTGCAAACTGAAAACGGTACCCATAAATTGGAAACGTCTAAACAGCTGCCAATTTTGACCTGCCAAAACAGGCTTTCCCGCAATGGAGAAGTAATGGAGAATGTCAATCACAGCCTTGCAAATGTTTTCAATACAATAATTGATATTAAAAATGTCACAAACTCTGACATGTTTCAACACACACATTTAAAAGTATGTTCCGTGGGTTTTTTTCTCTTTCTCTGCTGCACATTTTTAGAGAAAAAGGTCAAAGTTTAGGTAGACATGAAAGAAAAAGTCCAAGCTAACCATTTCCCATCAAGCACAGCTTTATGGTCAATTTTGGATTTCCTGGTGGTTGCTGTTAGCAGGTAGGGCCTCAAAGGAGGGCAGAGGGATCCTACGACCCCATATCTAAATTAAAACAGGAGTCCAGTGGCGTTTTTGGAGACTAACATGGAATCTAGGCCATAGGTAAGAGTTAAAAGCACACCAACAAACTTTAACAGTAAAAACGTTTAATAACTCAGCATAAAACCCACATAAACCTACCAATTGGGAATCAATCAAGAGTACAGATAGAGATGATAGAGATGTAGTAGATGAGTCTTACTCTGTGCTGTAGCCTAGCGGTTGAGTGGTTGGGCTGTGAATCAGCACTCTGCTGGTTCAGATCTCACCACTGCCATGAGCTCAGCAGGTGGCCTTGGGTAAGTGGTCAGGCTGCGAATCAGAACTCTGCTGGTTCGAATCCCACTACTGCCATGAGCTCAGCAGGTGACATTGGGTAAGCCACTCTTCTCAGCCCCAGTTCTCCAGCTATCTTGTGGGGATAATAATACCACTGATTTTGCTCAGCACTAATCTGTCTAGAAGAGCAGTATATAAGTGCTATTACTACTACTACTATTACTGCTGCTGCTATTATTATGGAAACTATTGATTGCCTCTTGCTTTTACGGCTCTGGACCTGTAGCAGCATCAAACCAGACTCTTCTTTGCTTGCCAGAAGATCCACCATATACCAGCATGGCAAGGTCATTAAAATCATGAACTGCAGCAAGGGGAACCTGCTGTTCCCCTTTTTTATTTTGTAACATCTGCCCTGATGAAGAATTCTGGTGAGCTTGAAAGCTTGCACACCGTCATGTGTCAAATATTACAGGAACTGTGGTCTGAACAAAATGTATTCCAGCATAAACTTGCTTGAGTCAGAGCTCACTTCATCAGATGCATGAAGTGTACATTTTAAAGATATTTTTATTAAAGGCTGCGAAGAAGAGAAGGGGGGGGCGGCTGCAGGGAGGGGGAGGTGTTACAAACAGAGGCCACTTTAAAACAAGATCCAATCAAAAGACTAATTTAGCACAGTGGATTGGGATCCCTCCCAAGTGTTGAAAAACAAACAAAATAATATTAACTCAAAATCTGACTGCACAGGGAAGCCATTGAAATTCATAAGCATAAGCACAATTTCAACAGGAAAGAAGGGACTTTAAGAATGAATAAAGCATGGTTTCCAGTTCTGAAAAACACCAGGCTAACAAAATACTCTACATCCTACAATAGCCCTGCAGAGAAGATCAGCATATCAAGCACCAATCCATACGCAAAAGAACCTCCTCAGGACACAGTGAAGCCTCCCGCCATTAGCATTCCACACCCTGGGAAACTCTTACAGGATGACTCAGCTCAACCCCACCCCTCCTGAGTAGATACAAATGACCTGCCAACATCTTTTCCACACTGTGACACTGAGAGATCTCTGTCTTTTGGTGCTACACCTCTGAAGATGCCAGCCACAGCTGCTGGCGAAACGTCAGGAACTACAATGCCAAGACCACGGCAATACAGCCCGGAAAACCCCCAACAACCAAAATTATATTAACTCAAAATCTGATCTAGGACAGCGTAGGATGAGATGCGAAAAGCAGATCCAATTGGAAAGTTATAGCGCTATAACTGAATTAATCAAGAGCTGTAAGGGGTTGCTTATGCAAACTATAAAAACCTTTAGAAATTGAGAAATCCAAACT
This sequence comes from Eublepharis macularius, assembly GCF_028583425.1. Lineage (NCBI taxonomy): Eukaryota > Metazoa > Chordata > Lepidosauria > Squamata > Eublepharidae > Eublepharis > Eublepharis macularius. The sequence continues at coordinate 7,203,643 of NC_072798.1, forward strand.
CCTTTTTAAGACTGGGGAGGAGGGGGGGGAGGTGGTGGCCATGCCCACTACTGAGGGCTTCAAATTTGAATGCAGTACAAATATAATAATAATATTAACAACAGCAAAAACAACATCCAATTTATATACCACCCTTCAAGGCAACTTAATGCCTCACTCAGAGTGGTTTACAAAGTGTGTTGTTATTATCCTCACGACAATCATCCTGTGAAGTGGGTGGGGCTGAGAGAGCCCTGAGAGAGCTGTGACTGCCCCAAGGTCACCCAGCTGGCCTCTGGCAGAGGAGTGAGGAATCAAACCTGGCTCTCCAGTTTAGAGTCCTGCCGCTCTTAACCACTACACCAAACTGGCTCTCTACACTAAATGCTGCAAAATCCTACGTACATCTAGGTGTAAGTGAACCCCATTGCATTCAATGGGCTTTCTTCCTGGTAAGGTTGCATAATACTGTAACCTTGAACTGGTGTTTGTTGTGCCCACCTATGGCTGGATTTATGGCATTCACTGGGGCCACACTGGTACAGAACAGTGGGACAGATCAATGTGTAACAAGAGAATGTTCATCCTGCTTTTAAAAAAGCTCTCTTGTTTCTCCCTGCAACCCTGAGGCTGAGCCCATTGGTATAAGGGGAGGGTTGTGGCTCAGTGGTGGAACATCCGTTTGGCAAGCAGAAAGTCTCAGGTTCAATCTCCACCATCTCCAGTTAAAATGGTCATGTAGCAGGTGAAATTAAAGACCTCCACCTGAGACCCCAGCGAGCCGCCACCAGTCTCAGTAGACAATATTGACCTTTATGGACCAATGCGCTGATTCAGTAGAAGACAGCTTCTGTGTGATTCCAGTAGTTCATTTGAACCAAGGGACAGAGCCTCATTCCATTGCTAGCAAGCGCCAATGGCCAGGTTGTACCCAGCAGACAATTTTTGTGGATTCACACAATTCCCTCCCTCCAGGAAAGTGCGAAAGTCAACTATCAGACTGTCTCTAGATTTTTAAAGCTGCAAATGGTTAACGCAGGCGGTGGGGATATTTTTAGAGTGGCAATCCATAAATCAGGTTCTTGAAAGGTCCCTAGTAATAGCTAGTTAATTGCGTGGAGTGCTTTTTGCGTTAAAAGCAGCCCGAGATGTTTTGCATCGACTCGTCATCGTAGGCGGGGGAAGGAAAAAGAAGTCCGACTAATGCATTTGGAAAAGCTTGTCTAATCCACCCTGATCTCTCCTGCTTTGGGCTGGATTACTTTGATGAAATGATTTAAATGGCTAATAGACGGTAAGTAACTTTTGAGGAATTTTCTGCACAGACTATGAATTCGAAGGATATTCTGTTGGGCTGCGCTGTTGAGAATGTTGGCCCATACCTTTTGTTTAAAATCCATCGCTTTCCAACACTGTTGTGTGCTTAGCCATATACTCCATGCTCAGTTTTTGTGGGCAATGGAGCCGTGTCTGAGGAAACCATCTTCCATGATCTTTTGAACAGGGGTTGACTTTGTTATGCAGTGGGTAAATCTCCCGATGAGATCTCCAAACGAGACAGCTTGACTCAGTAAAGGAAGCCATGTCCTCCAGTTTGCAAGATCTGAGCAAGTAACAGTGTGAGGTCACTTCCAGTTAAAAAACAGAAGTGATGTCATCAGGGCTTTTTTTCACATGGAACACAGTGGAACGGAGTTCTGGCACCTCTTGAAAATGGTCACATGGCTGGTGGCCCCGCCCCCTGATCTCCAGACAGAGGGGAGTTGAGATTGCAATCTCAACTCCCCTCTGTCTGGAGATCAGGGGGCGGGGCCACTAGCCATGTGATCATTTTCGCCAAGGGCCATTTAAACTTTTAAAAACTCCTCCCTTGTTCCAGCTGACCCAAAGTGACGTCATTGGTCCTGGGAATGTGCGCGCACTTTGCGCACGCACATGCGGTACCAGAGGCACCACCTCCCACCAAGAGTTGCCCCTTGTGCTGGCAACCCACTGAGTTCCACCAGCTCTTTTCTCAGAAAAAAAAAGCCCTGGATGTCATGCCACTCGGGTAATTGTGATTCCTAAAGAAGACTGATGTCACTTCCAGGGTTCTCCTAGAAGTGACACCATGTAGTTTGCCTGAAGGTATTTTAAAAAATTTTCTCCCAGTGTTGCTCAGCGCAGCAGTAGGAAGTGGGGCTGAGAGCAGGGGGACTCCCCGTGGCCAAGCAGATGCCTCCAAGAAATCCAAAGCAGGGCAAGAAGCCACAGCCTTCCTCTACTATTTGACTCCCAGCAGCAGCAATACACTGTCTCTGAAGACGGAGGTTGATGGTATAGTGGTTGGAGCATCGGCCTAGGATCTGAGAGACCCAGTTTTGAATCCCCACTTTTCTGGGTAACTTTGAGCCAGTCACACCCTATCAGCCTAGCCTACCTCACAGGGCTGTTATGAGGATAAAATGAACACAAGGAGAAAAATGGACGTCGGTTTGGGTTCCCGTTAGGGAGAAAAGTGGGTATAATGGAAGTATGTGTGGAAAGTGCCATCAAGTCACAACTGATTTATGGTGATCCCCTGCTGGGGCTTTCAAGACATGTGAGAAGCAAAGGTGGTCTTTACCATTGGCTTCTTCTGCAGACTCTTCCCTGGTGGTCTCCCATCCAAGTACTGATGCTGCTTAGCTTCTGAGATCTGATGAGATCGGGTTATACCATGCCGCCTTCCCTTCCGATAGTGGAAGTATAAATGATATTATTAATTCATCTAATCCCCTTTAAAGGGCATCACAGCTGGTATCTGCCATTACTTTTTGTGGCAGTGAATTCCGTGAGTTAATTGTTCTGAATCTACTGCCATTGACTTCACTGAGTTCTAGCATTAAGAGAGCTGCTCTAGCATAGCGGTTAAGTGGCTGGGCTCTGAGCCAGCACTCTGCTGGTTCGAGTCCCACTCCTGCCATGAGCTCTGCAGGTGGCGTCGGGTAAACCACTCCTCTCAGCCCAGCTCCCCAGCTGTATTGTGGGGATAATAATAACACTGACTTTTTTCAACTCTCTGAGAGGGGCACTAATCTGTCTAGAAGAGCAGTATATAAGCAAAATGATTACCAATGAAAAGAGGGAGATGAAATGTTCTGTGTTTCCACTGAGGGAAGATTTAAAAAAACATTACAGGAACATTGCAGCTGGGAAAAGCAATACTCTTTAAGTAAGCCAATCAATGGAATAAGTTTAATTAGGAAAGTAATACCATATTTATCACTGAACTTCTTAACCATAAATATTAGTGCTGTTTTAGAATCCTGGTGAACAGCAGCCGGCACCTGTAATTCCTTTAAGTCCTCTAGTTCGAATCCTACCACTTTACTCAGCCAAGACTGAAGGTTTGCTCCACTTCCTCTTTCACGTCTGTTGGAGGAAGTCTTCAAACCTGACTGTGTAGAGGGGTAGGATATAAGCCTATGGATGTGATTCAGCCAAAGAGTAGCAATTTTAATAATGATAATAACAACAACTTCCAATTTATATACTGTCCTACAGGGCAACTTAATGCCAAACTCAGAGCCGTTTACAAAGTATGTTTTTATTATCCCCACAACAATCACCCTGTGAGGTGAGTAGGGCTGAGAGAGCTCCGAGAAGCTGTGACTGACCCAAGGTCACCCAGCTGGCTTCAAGCAGAGGAGCAGGGAATCCCGGCTCTCCGGATTAGTGTCCTGCTGCTCTTAACCACTACACCAAACTTGCTCTTCAGGTCTCATCAATACCAATGGAACAGGGTTGAACAAATGCTTAACTCTAACTTGAGAACCAAAAGGAATTAAGTGTGTTTACTACTGGTGTGAACATGCCCAAATATTCTCAGGATTTCTGGGAAACTTAGGGGTGGTGATTTTTAGACTGATATAATAACAACAACAACATTCGATTTGTATACCACCCTTCAGGACAACTTAACGCCCACTCAGAGTGGTTTACATAGTATGTTATTATTATCCCCACAACAAAACACCCTGTGAGGTGGGTGGGGCTGAGAGAGCTCTGAGAGAGCTGTGACTGACCCAAGGTCACCCAGCTGGCTTCAAGCAGAGGAGTGGGAGTGGGAAATCAAACCTGCCTCTCCAGATTAGAATCCTGCCACTCTTATTCACTACAACAAATCATGACCCCAGGTCATCTAGGTAGCCCTTCTCTGAATCTTTTCCAGTTTCAAATACCTTTTTTGCGATGGGGCAACCAGAGCTGTGCATACTCTTCCAAATGTGGCTGTCTCCACCCTCCCTTTCGTAATCTTCCTGGAGTTCCCTGGGTGTTGGTGGAAGAGGAATCAAGATGGCCACCCTTCGTCACCTCCCCCTTTCCCGTTTTAGGCACACCCTGGGCTTGGATGTGATTAGAGTTGCCATTCCTCGACTGGGGGAGGGAGATTCCCTGTGCCCACCTTCCACTCCCCCATGCTTACCTGGCTGGTGGGGGAGGTGCGCCGTGTTCCTGTGATCCTGATCTCAGCCCGATTCGGGCCCAAATCAGCCCGGATTGGGCTGCTGCAGAGGCTGCAGTGGCCTGTTCCAGGCTGATTCGGGCCTGATCCAGCCCCCCACGGAGCGTGGGAGCATTCTCAGGGCAGCTACGGCCTACACAATGATGTCACTTCCCAGAAGTGATGTCATCATGCTGGCCCAGGAGCACACGCATGTGAATGGCACCAATACAGGTAGGTGCCAGGGCTTCCACCTCCCACCAACAGGACAGGGGGGACTGGCAACCCTTGCTGTGATGCTGTGATGCTGCTGGAGTCTGACACCTTGATTCAGAGAGGATGCCACAGTGGTATCTCTTAAAGAGGACCCTTCCAGTCAGTTAATAAAAGAAGAATGGTTACAGGCAATACACAGAGGGCAGGGCCTGAGCTCTTCCTTTAACATGCAGGTCATCTCACAGGTCAGCGCAAGCCACGCTCATCTGCTCTACATCTTTGGCGGGGATGAAGGATGGAGGCGGCAATTGCAGCAGAATTTGATGTGTGCACTTGCCAAGCCAAGTATTCCTTTTTCCCATTCGGTGTTCAGTGACCTGCGGCACCTTCATTAATCTCCATGCGGCAAGGTCACAGGGCTACACAAACCATTCATCCCTCCTCTCCTTGCATAAACAAGTGTGGTAGCTGACCACGCTGAGAGTTATACTTGGACATACTGTGGAATTCCACAAAAATCCTGACCTGAGACCTGACTTTTGAACACATGAAGCTGCCTCATAGGGCTGCCAGGTCCAGGTTGGGAAATTCCTGAAGATTTGGGGCGGGGGGGGGGTTGAATCCTGGAGAGGGTCAGGTTTGGGAAATTCCTGGAGATTTGGGGCGGGGGGGTTCTGGAAAGGGTGGGGATTAGGGAGGGGAGGAGCCTCAGTGGGGTATAATGTCATAGAGTCCACCCTTCAGAGCAGCCAATTTCTTCAGGGAACTGATCTCTGTTGCCTGGAGATCGCTTGTAATTGCCTGGAGATCGGTTGTAATTCCGGGAGATCTCCAGCCACCACCTGGAGGCTGGCAACCTGACTTATCCTGGATCAGACCATTGGGATTTCCCCATCACCTGGGGTTGCCAACCTCCAAGTGGGGTCTGGAGACCTAGATTTACAATTGATCTCCAGACTACAGAGATCAGTTCTCCTAGAGAAAATGGCTGCTTCGGAGAGTGGACTCTATGGCCTTATGCCCCTCTGATATTATACTCCCTCACCTCCCCAAATCTTGCCTTCCCCAAGCTCCACCGCCAAATCTCCAGGAATTTCCCCACTTGAAATTGACAACCTTAGCATCACCAGGTAGCTGGAGATGCCAAGGACTGCAGTTGGCTGAGGCAGACTGGGAGGCCAAAATGGGATGCCCATCTCCTGCTCTTCCAGTCTCCACTGCTGGAGGCAGGCCCAGGATAGGTGGGTCCCATGCAGTGCCCATTAGCACTGGGCCAGCTAGCCACACAGGAGAAGGGGCTGTGACTGCCTGGGCAAAGACTGCACGATTCATAGCTGGGCATGGTAGTGGTGGGACTGTGCTGGTGTTGGTGGTAACAGGTCTCATCCAAACCCAGTGGCAAGACTTTCCCAGGAGTTAGGGTTGCCAGCCTCCAGGTGGTGGCTGGAGATCTCCCAGAATTACAATTGATCTCCAGCCAACAGAGATCAGTTCCCCTGGAAAAAATGGCTGCTTTGGAGGGTGGACTCCATAGCATTATTCCCTGCTGAGGCCCCTCCCCTCTTCAAACCCCACCCTTTCCAGACCCCACCCCCCCAAATCTTCAGGAATTTCCCAACCCAAAGCTTGCAACCCTACCAGGAGACAGCAGCCAGTGCCACTCGTCAGTGGCTCATGCTCAGCTGGGACAATTCTGCTCCCCTTGCCTGGATGGGCCCATATGGAGACAGCTGAGGAGTTGCATCCCCACGGGCCATTGCAGGGCTGACAACTGCAGCATGGGGAAATTCCTAAAGATTTGGGGGCGGAGCCTGGTTAAGATAGGACTGGGGGAAGGGCACATTTTGGTTGGGGATGTGAGGCCATAGAGTCTGCCCTTTGAAGTTACCATTTCCTCCAGGGGCCCCAGGTAGGAGGCCATTGGCCTGCTAGGACAAAAGTGTAATCATTGAGCATTGGGATCGGGGACAGCCTGCTGCAGCCTTCATGGGGCAAACAGTGCCCTGGTGCGAGCAAGGACAGTGTCACCATGCACCAGGATTTAAGAGGTCATGCAGTTGCCTTCCTGTCACAAGTGACGACAACAACAACATTGGGTTTATAGACAGGACAACTTAATGCCCGCTCAGAGCAGTTTACAAAGTATGTTATTATTATCCCCAAAACATATACCCTGTGAGGTGGGTGGGACTGAGAGAGCTCTGAGAGAGCTGTGACTGACCCAAGGTCACCCAGCTGGCTTCGAGTGGAGGAGTGGGGAATCAAACCCGCCTCTCCAGATTAGAGTCCCGCTGCTCTTAACCACTACACAAAACTGACACCCTATCACCCCCAGCCCCCATCATTTGCATAGTTTACGCACATACTAGGGCTTCCAGGTCCACCAGTGGGGGCGGAGGATCCCCTGCTCCCAGCCTCTGCCCCACCACCAGTCACCTGGCTGGTGGGGAGGGGCAAAGGCCCCAGGGAACGAGTCCAGGAGGCAGAAAACCTCCCAGGCCAACATGCATCAAGTGTGCTCCCCATGGGTGCAATGACATCACTTTCTCAAGTGATGTCAATGTGCCCAGTGTATGTTTCACGGGGGCCCAAACTGGGTGGGAGCATGCCCGCTGCCAGTGTGATGATGTCACTTCTGGAAGTGACATCATTGCATCTGCCAGGAGCATGCGCATGCTTTGCACATACACAAGGAAACCTAAAGGTAAGTGCCAGGTCACTCACACAGCCCTCCTCCTGCCGGAAGGGTAAGGGGACCTGGCAACCCTAGCACATATGTACGTGCTATCAAGTTGCAATGGACTTATGGCAACCTCAGCAATGGGCTTCCAAGGCAGAGGAGAAGCAGAGGTGGTTTGGGGCATTGCCTTCCTCTGCAGAATCTTTCCTGGTGGTATCCCATCCAGAGCCGACCCGGCATAGTTCTTTTGATAGCTGATGAGATTGGGCAATATACTGTGTTGCAGTCTCTCCCTTGCACAGTTTATTCACTGCAAAAAAGACAAGTCCCATTCAAGGGTTGTGAAATCCAGAGCAGAGCCACCGTAAGAATGGTTTTCTAGGGATGATCACTAGAGATGGACACGAACCGGGAAAAACCCGAAACATGCGGTTCATGGTTTGTCAAATTTCACAAACCACGAACTTTCACAAACCTGCCCCTGGTTTGTGAACTGGTTCGTTTGGTTCGTGAAAACATCACATCTGAGTCAGAAAATCATCACTTCCGGGTCAGCAGAAGGTAACTTCCAGGTCAGCAGAAGGTCTGCAGGAAGTCCATCGCCTGTTGCCTAGGAAACTGATTGATTGGCACCAGGCTGTCTGCAGTCACGAACCGGGGAAAAAAAAACGGCCTAAAGTTCGTGGCGGTTCATCAAAAAAGGGCTCTAACGAACCGCGGTTCGCAAACCACAGACCAGCCTGGTTCGTGCTTAATTCTGGTTCATATTTCGGTTCATGCCCATCTCTAGTGAGCACCACCAAAGAGATTTGGGTAGCGTCTTGGTTAGACCTGCTGAGGAATGCTCCCTTCATGGCTTCCAGATCCTGGCCTGCAGCTCTGATATCACTCCTTCATGCTCTGCTCTGGGGACATGATTCATAGCCTAGATTTTGAACCACCCAGCATACATCCAGGAAATTGACCCAGATTTATTTTTTTTAATTTGTTTTTAAGTACATTTAGCAAAGCAGCAAAATTAGAATGGGCACAAGAATGCAATTAAACAGCAAATAATTTGTACAGTGTCAGATTTCCCGAGAGAAATGGACAGGCTTCGTTCCTTGTTGCTTTGTTTCAAGGCATGAAGAGACACAAATAGAGAAATGAACATTAGGAAACAATGGGTCTTTTTTAAAAAGCGGGCAGGGCTTTGCTCTCCTTTTTCAGGTTAAGACAGCAAATTAAAATAAAATTACAGAGCTAAACAGGACCTTAAAGAATACAGATGAGCACTGTTCATTCAAAAGCAAAGACATATCTATTAAGGAATTGCACATCTGGCCGTTAACTTGGTGCTCCCTCCTGTAGGGAAACATTCAAGCTATCTATCTAGCACATTTTTATCCTTCCCATCCTCAAATGAACTCAGGCCTGTGTATATGGCTTTCCAGTCCCCACTGTATCCCTAAAAGAACCCTGTGAGGTGGGTTATAATGTGATGACATCTGTGACGGACAGAACTGGCTCCAGCTCCACCTCTCCTGCAAATCAACCAATGAGAGGTAGGGGAATGCTGGGCCACTGACAGTTGGTATCTATTGGAAGAGAGTGATGGGGGAGGGAAGGCGTTGGGGGCTGCTGAGAGAAGGCAGCAGAGACATTTGCTGGCTGATTACAAAAGTGTTCTGCTACAATAAAACATTCCCTGTGTGGTGGTGGAGAGTGCCCTCAAGTCATAGCTGACTCGTGGTGACTCCTGGTGGGGTTTCCATGGTAAGAGACTATCAGAGGTGGTTTGCCATTGCCTCCCTCAGCAACCCTGGTCTTCGTTGGAGGTCTCCTATCCAATTACTAACCAAGGATGACCCTGCTTAGCTTCTGAGATCTGGCGAGATCAGGCTCACCTGGGCTATCCAGAGCTGTTTCCACACGACTTACCAGCCTCCAGAGCATTGCACAAAACACACAGAAGATAGCGTCTTGTCACGCGAAATCACACCAGGAAGACGCTATCATCCGGGAGTTTTGTGCAACATCGCATCTTTCTGGTGCGATTTCACACAAGAAGACGCTATCTTCCACATGTTTCGCGCAATGCTCCGGAGGCCAGTAAGTCAAGTTTAAGCCCAGTATATTTATGAGTTTAAAACCATCCACACCAGTGTTCTATCTTGTAACTAAAGCTGAATTTTGTTATGTTTAACCATGGCTGGCTTGACATTGTTGGCTAACGGGAATGATCTCACACACAGACCTCAAATGCTCAGGTCACATTAAATGGGCCAAGTTTAAGAAAAATGGTGGCAGCATATATAGGGAAAGTAAACACAAAATTCCCTTTCCCCAGTAGTTCTGGTCCTGGACGGTAGCTGGTGACAGGAAGTAAATCTAGGGAATGGACTACCTATCTGGTGGAGCCTCTGGAAAAGGAAAGAGGAGACCCTGTGAGGATTTTGATCCGGGGAGCTCTGCCTGCTGAATTGGAAGTTAGACAGGTGATGTGTGGTGACTGCCCCTTACTGCCTGGGAAGCCCCCAAACCTCTGAAGGGAAGTTTAGTGGGAAAAGGTAGTCAACATAACATCACTTAAAGGGAAAACCTGAAAGTGATGGGAGGTAGCTCTAGGAATCACTGGAAACTCTGAGGTAAAACCATAGAGTCTCCAGTGCTTCCTAGAGCTACCCTCATTACTTACAGGTTTCCCTGGAAGTGACATCATCACACTCATGATGTGGCCGGTGGTTTTTTTTAATTTGGCAGCCCTATGAGAGAGTCAAGGACTAAGGCCACCCATTGGGCTGGATGGAGGAACGGAACTTAAGAAGATTGGGACCAGGAGAACTATAGGACTACATATTCCTACACATGCTTGCCCGTCAGTTAAAATTCTTCTGCCCCATCTGTTAAAAGCATTATAATCTCTACTGCCAAAATGATTGTTTTGAACAATATGGAATAGTGGTAGTGGAATATTTACTCAAGACAGGTAACAACAATAAATACATTACAAAAATAATAATCTATTAAAATCATTTGAATACATTGTTTAAAATATAGTTAAAACTTTATGGCTAGTTACTATTTTTTTTCTTATTTATAAAAGATGTTTATAATCTTTGATAAATAACCAAATAAAATAGTAGCTAGCCATAACGCTTTAACTATATTTTTAAACAATGTATTTAAATGATTTTAATAGATTATTATTTTTGTAATGTATTTATTGTTACCTTGAGTCCTGGCTATCTTGGGAGGAAAACGGGGTATATCAATACTCTAAAGAAAGAGCAGGCCAGCCCACTCAATATCACCTGTACCAATAAGCCAATTCCTGTACAAATTGGACTTTCTATTAATTGCATTAATAAAAGACTTCTTTACACTTTTAAAAACAATAAAAAATGTTTGTTGCATGTGGTGTTGTCCTTTGGATCTGGGGTGGGCGGGGGTTTAGCTGAGGTATCAGCAGGGCCTGAATATGCTCTATAAAAGTCTCAGAGACCTGCCTCCCAAAAACGGATTCGAGTGCACATAAACAGCTCCTTTCAGGCCTGCTGGCTGGCATATCTTACTCCAGCTAATGCAGCCCTTTGTCTAACCCACTCTAAGGCCATGCCAAGTTATCGCTTCCAAGGCTTCTTCTATATGTACTTCTGTGTCGTAAAGGACACATTCTGGGCCTGTATCGTTTCCAAATGTCATTCCAAAGGAAAGTCTGGTTCCCTTACAATGTGTTAGATTAAACCATCTCCAACCTCAAAGGCTCCCTTGTGGATCCTGCCGTTACCCACGTCCCTCCCGCCCTGCAGCCCAGTTCCCTCCCCCCCCCACTTCTTCTTTCTCTTTTAATCTCTAATTAAAACACAGCCACGTACCTCTCCCCTCCAGCAATTACAGGCAGTAATGTTCTCAAACAAAACTAGGAGAAAGGAAGATACGCCGACAGATCTCAGCAACCGCTCCCCCAAATTGCTTTCTTTACACACCAATTATTCCCCTGCCAAGAGATAGCCGTGTTTGAAGAGGAGAGATACAACTTCAGATTGGAGCCTCATGCCCAACTGGCGCATGGAGAACTGGAGTGTGTTACTGAGGGCTGCCAAGGGAGCAGGAGTCGCATTCTTTGTTGGGGACAGTGTGGGGATCGCTTCTGTGCATGGATTTAGCTTACACAGTTTGGCATGGGATGGGAACTTGACCGAAAGTAGCTTGACCTTATGTTGTCTACTTACACGCCAAGTGGCAATAGAGATTCACCCTTCCAGCTTTTAATGAGTGGAACAGATGTGCAAAAATGTGAATCTCTTTCACATCAAATCACATCACTGCTCCACCTAGCTTAGTATCAGCAATTCTGACAGGAAGAAGCTCTCTAATGAATTAGGTTGAGAAAGAACAAGATTTGATAAGAGCGGCAGGACTCTAATCTGGAGAGCCAGGTTTGATTTCCCACTTCTCTTCTTGAAGCCAACTGGGTGATATTGGGTCAGCCACAGCTTCTCAGACCTCTCTCAGGGCCATGCTACAAATGACGAATGACACAAGTTGGACACTTGTCAGCTTCCCTCAAGTATTGATGGGAAATGTAGGTGTCCTGGTCTTGCAGCTTGGCTCTCCGACTGCTGTCCAATGGACTTTTCAACTGTCACTTGTCCAACATTCTGCTAAGCTGCCTACATTTCCCATCAAAACTTGAGGGAAGCTGACAAGTGTCCAACCTGTGTCATTCATCATGTGTAGCTTGGCCCTCAGCCCCACCCACCTCACAGGGTGATTGCTGTAAAGTAAACCACTCTAAGCAGACGATAAGTTGTCTCGAACGGTGGTATACAAATCAAATATTATTATGATGTTATTATCAACAGATACGAGGAATGGAAAAAGGAAGGAGTTGTTGAGAAAGGTCATTCCTAACACCTACTGGCCGGTCACACACTCACAGCCTAACCTACCTCAGAGGGTTGTTGTGAGGATAAAATGGAGGGGGGGGGGAGAACAATAGAAGCCTCATTGGGTCCCCACTGGGGAGAAAAGGGGAGAGTATAAAAGATGCAAAGCCAAATGAATATTCGTTAACTGGAGATGCCAGGATTTGAGCCCCATACAACAGAAGAGAGACAGCCCTGCAAGGCGGTAGAAGAATGCGCTTTGCAACTGCCACTAGACCCTGAGAGAGGAGGAAGGAGGGCATCTATTTCAGACAGGAGGATGAGACCTTCCTGACAATCTGAGCGCGATGACTTTGAAATTAAATGGGCTTCTTAATAAGGGCTGGATCTAGGGTTGCCGGCACCCAGAGCAACCCTAGTCTGACCCTTACCGTGCGCGCGCAGCGTGGCGCCTGGGCGGTGCACCGGCGGAGGCAGCGTGCGGGTTTGGGAAACCAACTGCGCCATTCACCTCCCCGCAGGACAGGGGGCGGCTGGCCACCCCCTGTCCTGCAAGGCAGGCAAATGGCACGGGCAGCTTCGCAACCCCCCATGCTGCCTTTTGCCTGCCCCACAGGACAGGGGGCAGCCAGCCGTCCCCTGTCCTGTGGGGAGGTGAATGGCGTGGGCAGCCTCACAGCCCCCCACACTGCCTTTTGCCTGCCCCATAGGACAGGGGGCATGCAGCAAGCCGGCTGCCCCCTGTCCTGTGGAGCAGGCAAAAGTAAGCGCGGGGCGGCTGGGAGGCTGCCCGCACTGCCGCCTGTGTGCTCCCAGCAGCTGGCAGCTGCTCCCGGCGCCCACTCCCTGGCAGCGCCAGGGGCAGACTACCCCCCTGCCCCCCCCCTTGATCCTGCCCTGTTCTTAATAGATGGCCCCCAGTGAATTCCAGTCCGTGATGGAGAAGGGCTCATCATGGTCCAGAAGAACACATGCTTTCCATTCAGAAGATCCCAAATCTCCTCTGCCTCCTTCTAAGTGATGCTCACATAGGAGAACTTTAAAAGACCTCTGATAAATGGCCATAGTAGACATGATGTGGGATAGACTACTGCAAAATCTGAGTCCAGTAGCACCTTCAAGACCACCAAGGTTTTCAGAGTATATGCTTTGGAGAGTCAAAGCTCCCTTCTTCGGATACTTGTTGGTCTCTAAGGTGGTATTGGACTCAAATCCTGTTTTCTACTGCAGACCAACACAGCTACCTAGCTACAACAATCTTCATGATAGACTACTGTAATGCACACTGCATGGGCCTGCCCTTGCAGTCAACTCAGAAACTTCAGTTGTTACAGAATGGGGCAGCTTCCAAGAACTGATGAAATCAGTCCAGCCTGGACCATCCAGGTCAGAGCCAGGGATCAGCAATACCTATTTACAAAATGTCATAAAAAGCAGGCTTGGGTATTGGGAATTTCATTGTGTTTGATTGTTGATGCTGAAGACCAAGGTCTGAGTTCTCATGTCTCAGGCTGTTTTGCCTGAAGTTCTAGGCTGTTCATTCTCTGGTGGTGGTAGAGACTGCCCTCAAATCATAGGTGTCTTATGGCAAACCCTGCTGATGTTTTCACGGCAAGAGACTTACAGAGGCGGTTTGCCATCACCTGCCTCTGCAACCCTGGTCTTCATTAGATGTCCCCCATCCAATTACTAACCAAGGTCAACCCTGCTTAGCTTCTGAGATGTGATGAGATCAGGCTCACCTGGGCTATTCGGGTCAGGGCATTCATTTTCTATGAAATGTCAAATGTACTTTGGGCCTCTAGTTCAGTTTGGGCAGGACTTTAATCTGCAGTAAGACTCTAATCTGGAGAGCCAGGTTTGATTCCTCACTTCTCCATTTTAAGCCAGCTGGGTGACCTTGGGTCAGTCACAGCTTCTAGGAGCTCTCTCAGCCCCATCCACCTCACAGGGTGTTTTGTTGTGGGGATAATAATGGCACACTTTGTAAACCGCTCTGAGTGGGTGTTAAGTTGCCCTGAAGGGCGGTATATAAATCAAATGTTGTTGTGTTGTTACCATCACGTGGCTTTGCCCTGAGTCTCAAAAAAGAGCCTGAGCAGTCAATGGAGCTGCAACTCATTGACAAGCAACAGTTGGGGTTGAGGCAGTGCATTAGAAATGGCTGCAAAATAATGAGTTATCTGTGTTGTATGTAGAGATGGGCATGAACAGAAAAAAACCGAACATGATGTTCGTTGTTCATTGCCAACTATGAACAGGGACTCACGAACAACCACGAACATGGCCCTGTTCACGAACATATTTGTGGTGGCTGTTCATGGGGGCCAGCAGACTCTCCTCCAGCCATCATCCATGTTTGGTCAAGATCGCTACTGCACCACTCCCAGAAACCTGACATGAGCAGGCATCAGGAAAGGTACCAATAATAAATAATAGCTTGGCCCCAGAGCCTAGCAGCAGCCCTGGAACTTGAAGGGGTACATCCCTACCGCACCACTCCCAGAAACCTGACCTGAGCAGGCAGCAGGAAAGGTACCAATAATGAATAATAGCTTGGCCCAGAGCCTGGCAGCAGCCCTGGAACTTGAAGGGGTAGATCGCTATCCCACCACACACCAAGAAAATTCAAGCTCCAATGCACTCTATCAAAATGCCAACAGCAACTCTCTCCCTCCCCACTGTCTGCAAACTAAGCCAGAGCTGGGAGCCCCCCTCCCCCCTGCTCTTTGCTCCCTTGTAACAAATTTGGAGCTCCACACTTGAAAGAAAGGCCTGCCTATCAAGCTAAATTGGGCTTAGATTGGGGTTTCCAGAGCAACAGCAGGAGTTCAGACAGAGTTCAAACAATCCCTGCCTAAGTTGCCAGACTGTCTGGCTTGACGAACAGCGACAAACAGCAACGAACGAGGCTTGCAATGACCACCTGTTCGTTTAGAATAGGGCCTCACGAACAGCTTGTTCACGAACAGCAGATTGGGCTGTCCGTAGCTTTTTTTTGTTCGTATTGCTGTTCATGCCCATCTCTAGTTGTATGTTGGGGCAACAATGGGAAAGCTCTATGGCCTGCTTTTTAGGCTTTTGGAAGCATCAAGTTGGCCACTGTGTAAAAGAGGATGCTGTCCTAGATTGCCTGAATCAGCATGGCTGCTCTTACGATCATGTTATGTATGCCTGATTGGGTGAACAGGCAAATCTGATTGGGTAAACATGAATTAATCAACAACATCATCACCACAACACATGCATCTCATGCACTCGTATCAGGAGGGAAGGGAACACATCTTTCAGAAAGGCACGGCTTCAGCACATTTCCTGTTTTCGAAAGTAAGTTTGACTAATGAGCACACACCAATTCGTGCTCAAAAAGCCACCGTGGAAAGAGGAACGGTTAATGAAGGGGGCTCGTGGGATCCAAAAGGCCTTGAGTCCAATGACGGGATGATGGATGAACTGCTGACATTCAGAAAATAAATATGTTTACCCACGGAACATGTCAGAATCCGCTCGAGTAAAGATTTGCCAGCACCTTCCATTAGGTTAGGAGCTTAATTAAAGCTTCCCAGCTGCTTTAAGTTCATTGGCTCAGTCTTGGATAGTCCTCTAGAGGACGCCTTCCCCCCCTTCCCGCACCTCCGTACTCTTTTGCACTGAGAAAGGGCTGAGGTTGCTAAATTCACTCTGCAGTTTATGAAACTGTTGAACAACTGCTGATCCCTTTGTACGATGGGGCTCTGTCTTGGAAGAAAGACGCAGGCAGAAGGAGAAGACATGTGGCTGGTAGGTCAGGGCATGGGCCTTGCCGAGCTCCAGGCGGCGACATACGGCAGAGCAGCTGGGGACCTGTTGGAACTTGTCTTCATGCCTTGGATGATGGCAGTGGGAACTCAAGTGTGAATTGCACAGGGGCAGGAAGTCCAAAAGGAACGTGCAACCCTGGCTAATATTTATTGTTATTTTATTCTAATATCAGTTCCCCTTCCCCTACATGTGGTAGAAAGTTCCAGAAAGCGGCTTCTAAAGGTTAAGTACAAGAGTAGCAAGAGCCGGTGTGATTTCAGAGTTAAAGAGTCAGTGTTGGGAACTGATGCGTGGTGACACCATGACACCAGAGTCACATCAAGGTACCATCCCATTCTGCCCCGGAGCAGAAAACGGCCCAATTCTATGTCTGTCGATTCATCCATCCATCAGATTTTTCTCCTGGCTTTCTTCAAGAAGCTCAAAGCAGCTTGCTTGATTCCACCAAGGGGTGCTGAAAACTTAACAACAAATATGTTTGACAGGAGAACACAGTTTTTGGCAGCTGCAATCTCTCTTGAGCTGAACCTCGGATCTCTTTCCCTTTTCCACCGTTGGACTTGTGCCTCAGGCCCAATAGCTTTGTGGCGATGCAGTAACAGGGACTTCTAACATTTGTTTCTTTATCATTTGTGACAAGGTTTGGCGCCTGTGCAGCAGTGGACGATCATTGGGTCATGTTGATAATGTGCACGGGTCACTCAGTTTGTTCCCTTTTGCACATACTCAACATACTGCTGACCAAATGTTTTGGGGCGTTTTTATAAAGGTAGATTGCAGTTGATAACAAAGCTCAAGACAATGTGTCCACCTGGATTGAATCGAGACCTGGGCTTCCTGTCTCATTAACAATGCTGATTTCTCCACGTCCACTACCCCTCTCCATACCTCACCCTATTCAATAACACCTGCTATTGTAATTCAGTGGTTATTGTCATTTGGCATCTGAAATCACTCCGCTCTCCAAGATATAAGGGCAGATAGACTCACATTCTAGCTGTATCTGAAGAAATTAGCTGTGAGTGACTCACGAAAACTCATACCCTACCACAAATTTTGTAGTCTTATAGATACTAGACTCTTGCTCTTTTCTACTGTTTATAAAGGTAATAGGACTAGATTATACCAGAATGGCTCAGGAAGATGTTTTTATAAAGGAAACGGGGCTATGGGTTATACTACTGTGTTTCGTATGCAGGGCTTTTTTTCTGGGAAAAGAGGTGGTGGAACTCAGGACCGCACAATGACGTCACTTTGGGTCAGCTGGAACAAGGGGGGAGTTTTTTAAAGTTTAAATCACCCTAGGCAAAAATGATCACATGGCTGGTGGCCCCGCCCCCTGATCTCCAGACAGCGGCACGGAGGGCAAACTAAACTCCCCTCTATCTGGAGATCAGGGGGCGGGGCCACCAGCCATGTGACCATTTTCCAGAGGTGCCGGAACTCCATTCCACCACATTCCCGCTGAAAAAAAGCCCTGCTCATATGTATTATCTGTTTGCTGTATTTATCATCTTGCCATCACTGCATTGTCTTTCTACTTATATAATACTATTTTCTTCACTGCATAGTATATCAAATCTAAAACTGTTGCTTTGTTTCCAATTTCTGTAAACCTAGTTCTATTACATTTCTCATAAAATGTGTTGTTCTATTGCTTGCATTGATACACAGTGTGTGATCCACCTTGAGTTTCACTGAGAAGGTGGAATATAAATAAACAAGTACATAATAAACAACCATTACCATGGCTAACATCAGCTTTGACAAACAAACAGTAAGACTAAAAAATTACAGGTCTTATTTTAAAAATCATTGCCTGGTTTATTTATTCTTTATTTAAACGATTGGCGGTGAACTGGCATGCTGCGACAGATCTGGTGGAGGGAAACTACAACTTCCATGAGGCATTGCAAAAATATCTATGAATGAAACGGTGCGTGGGCTGTACTCTACTGCTAGGGTTTGTGAAAAGTAGCCGCTTTAGCAGTTCATGAACTTTTGGACTGCATGATGAAAACCTGGCTCTTTGCACATGACCGGGAAGCAGAATCTAAGGTGAAGCAGTGGGTGCTTGTGCACTCCTAGTTATCTCTTCCTCTATTTCATCCTGTCAACAACCTTGTGAGGAGAATTTGTTGACTGGCCCAAGTGTATCCAGTGTAACTTCCAGGCTGAATAGGGCTTTAAACATGGCCTCATGGAAGAAACTCTCAAACTGCATTACGTCCCTGTAGAATATAATTAGGCTTAGAGCATTAGATAAAATTGCAATTTAGCATTCTATATTTGAAATTCATCATTGGATTTTTCTTACAGTTTTGAGGTGCTAAATCCATTCATTGATTGCACTATTTTTAAATAATTCCACCCAAATCCATTGGCTTCAAGATCAGGCATCTGACTGCTATTGCACACAAGATGAAAATATTATCTCAAAGTTAATTTCACACTGCATTAATAATGCAGAGTATATGGTGAGACCCTTATTTATACACAAAACACAAGTGGAGCTGGTTCCCGCCTCCTTCAATCAAACAGCGCACCCACCGAGCAGACCAGATCTGGTCTCAAGTGAAGTGGCCTTCCGGGCTTGTTCTGAATCCTTCTCCTGTTCGACAGGGCCATTCCCTTCCATTGCAGATAAAGGGGTGGGGGGCGGATGGGACCACAAGAATTACATACAGCACTGAAAATCTAACTGGCAGGTTTTTGAGTAAGAGTCCAGTAGCACCTATAAGACGAAGAAAATTTGTGGTGGGTTATGAACTTTTGTGAGTCGCAGCACACTTCTTCAGATACTTTCTCAGATACTTCTTCACTTCTTCTTCAGATATCCAAAGAAGTGAGCTGTGCTCACGAAAGCTCCTACCCTACCACAAATGTTGTTAGTCTTATAGGTGCTACTGGACTCTTGCTCTTTTCTACTGCTACAGACAGCCTAACTCGGCTACCCATCTCGATCTATCTACCAGGTTTTTGTAACTCTGCCAACACGTGCCATTTTGGCACTGGTGTGGAAAATTCGAATGATGCCTCTGCTCCTGAATTGCACAAGAACATGGCAGCTTCCCTTTTGTCTTTTATTTATTTCATTTATACCTCACTGATTCAAACCTGGGTTTCAAACCTGGGTTTCCCAGTTCTGAGTCTGATGTTCTAACCACTACACCACATTGGCTCTCCCTTCTGGATAGGGTTAGGTAGAGCATGTCCTTTGCCTGCAGAAGGTCACTGTTTCAATCCATGGCATCTCCCATTAAAAGAGGACACATGTGCTTTGTGCTGTCCAGTCACTTCCGACTTATGGTGACCCTCTGAATTAGTGACCTACAAAATGTCCTATCATTGGCAGCATTGCTCAGTTGTTGCATACCGAAGGTTGTAGCTTCACAGAATCACAGAGTTGGAAGGGGCCATGCAGACCTTCTAGTATGACCCCCTGCCCAATGCAGGATGAGCCGAAAGCATCCCTGACAAATATTCATCCAGCCTCTTCTTGAAAACTGCCAGTGAAGGGGAGCTCACCCACCTCCCTAGGCAGCTGATTCCACCTTTGACCATGAAAAAGTTCTTCCTAATATCCAGCCAGTACCTTTGTGCATGCAATTTAAGCCCGTTGCTTCGGGTCCTACCCTCTGCTGCCAACTGGAACAGTTCCTTGCCCTCCTCCAAATGACAGCCTTTCAGATACTTAAAGAGAGCAATCATGTCCCCCCTCAATCTCCTCTCCTCCAAAGTAAAAATTCCCAAGGCCCTCAGCCTTTCCTCGTAGGGCTCAGTCTCCAGACCCCTGGTCATCCTCATCACTCTCTTTTGCACCCTCTCTATTTTGTCCACATTCACATCTTTTTTGAAGTGGGACCTCCAAAACTGCACACAGTACTCCAGGTGCGGCCTGACCAAGGCAGTATAGAGAAGGACTATATGACCTCCTGCAATTTCAATGCAATGGCCCTTTTGCTACAACCCAACACTGAGTTTGCCTTTTTGCTTCCTTTAGTTGCTTCCTTTATTGAGTCAAGCCATCGCATGTCAGAGCCCGCTGACTCCAGCTTGGTTTAGTATTATTGCCTTTCCAAGTGAGTCCTGTGGGAAAAACCTCCCCCTGAGGATCTGAAGAACCACATCATTCTCAGCATGGTTGCTGAAATCCCTCATTATTTATAATTCTAGACGTCTTCAATGCCAGGCCAATACCTTGGCTAGCTCAGCTGTGACACCTTCAGGCAAGCTAGGCAGATGGTATGGCCACAGGACACCCACACCATCTTTGGTACACAAATGAAGCTGATGTACACTGGTCCATCAAGGTCAGTACTGTCTTCTCAGACTGTCAGCAGGTCTTTGCATCACCTATCACCTGCCTCTTTCAACTGCATATGGTGGGGACTTAATCTGGGACCTTCTGCATGCCAACCAGATGCTTTGTCATTGAGCCGTGACCTCTCTCTTTGTGGCAGTAGAGAATGCCCTTAAATCATAGCTAACTTATGGCGACCCCCTGGTGGGGTTTTCATTGCAAGAGACTAACAGAGGTAGCTTGGAATTGCCTGCCTCTGCAACCCTGGTCTTTGTTGGAGGTCTCCCATCCAATTACTAACCAAGGCCAATCCTGCTTCGCTTCTGAGATCTGACGAGATCAGGCTCACCACGGCTATCCAGGTCAGGGCCCCTTCCTTTGTACCTAATACAAACTACCTACAATCAAAGTTGGCAACCCTTTTGCACTGGGAACATGAGAAAGACCTCCAAAGAATCATGGCTGTCCCCCATCGTGCTGCTCAGCAGTTATGAAGGACAGAACATCTGGATGGTATGATCTGGAATAAAGCTACTCAATCGGTCTCATGCAATTAGGTTTCCGTCACAGATGCTAGGTCCACTTTATCTCCCACCAGGTGATAAATTGAGATTTTGCTGCAAACTATGCTGGCATGACATGACATCACGGCAGAAGTGTGGGTCTTTCCTGGGATTTCATGCCATCGGTTCAAGTCGCTTTTTGCAGTTGTGATGCCTCTCTTCTGTCCCATGAGTATTTCAGGGTGGAACAGAGCTTGGCGTGGAAGTCCACTTTCAGGGTGACCCAGATTCAAATCCCCACTTGGCTACAAAGCTGGCTTCCCGCTTGGAACAAGCTCCGTCTGATAGCTCTCACCTCTGGCAAAGCGAGAGAGAGAAGTGGCAGGCAGCAGCCAAGCATACGTCCATTGATTGAACGGAGACTCCATCCAATCGATGCTTTAATTGATATTTTTATTAGCTTTTAATTGCTGTACGATGCGTCCAGAGCTAATTTAGGGTGTGTGTGTCAAAAATAAGATAATCAATCCAAATCCTCTATTATCTTGCTTTCATGGCTCCCTCCCCTTGCCTGGGACAGCTTGCTTAAATGTCATTTCATTGTAGTCAACGTACAGCATCACCTGGTAAAGAGTGGGGCATTGAATCAATATGTCTTCCTTCCCGGTGGATGTTGCCGTCCCCTCCTGGAATCGCAAGTCTGCAGATTGTTGCAGGGGGGGGTCTCAGGTATCCAAGAATATCCTTCCCCAGGGCTCAGCTTCTGAGAGATGGCAGGATGAGATAAGGCAAGAGGAAAACTGATATCAGATGGGGGCAGCCGGTGATGTGATCTGGGGAGAAGGAGAAAGAGAGGCAAGAGTTTATTCCACTGATTTGTTTCCTCGTGCCTTCGGGTCCCCCTTGAAGCCCAAATTAGATTTAGGCCCCTGTATATTTGAGAGCCTTGATTGAAAACATGCAAGCGATATTCAATCACTGACTAAGAAGGCGGCTAAGGCCACGAGAAGCGGCCGTTCAGATCTGTGAGCATGGAGGAGGATTAAATAGATCAGTCATGATGGAGCTGAGCTGAGCTGATGAAGGGGACTGTATTCGCTCCCAGCTCTGAGGAGCATCCAACTGAGGAAGTAGCTTGTAGGAGACAATGTTGGCTATACAGAAAAGGCAGCATTCATTCGAAGAAAGCCGCTTGCGTAGGCCAAGCACCCCAGAGCAGCGCTCTAGCACCATCTAGTGGTTTGGGGTAACTAAGTCGCAACAGCGTTTGCAAGAAAGCCAAACACTCCAGTTTTGATTTTCATGGAGTTGCTAAGGGAACGAAGCTTCCACCCAACTCCAAGCAGCAGGCAAGCTCACGGATCCCTCTTCTCGAAAGGCCTACAAAAACAATTGTTATAAGAATGGGAGAGCGGCCCTGCTGGATTAGACCAGACTCCCATCCCGTCCAGCATCTTGTTTTCCACAAAGGCCAGCCAAAAGTTTAGAGGTCTATAAAGAGAGTCTCCCCACACTGGTGCCAATAGCAACTATTATTCAGGGATATACTACCTCGGAGCATGGATGTTCCATTTAGTCATTAGTATAGTTTTAGGCGGGTGGACATGTTGGTCTGCAGTAGAACAGCAGGATTCGGCACCTTAGAGACCAACAAGATTTTCAGAACAGTAAAGAGTCCAGTAACACTTTTAAGACTAACTAACTTTATTGTAGCATAAGCTTTTGAGAACCACCGCTCTCTTCATCAGATGCATCTGACGATGCATCTGACGAAGAGAGCTGTGGTTCTCGAAAGCTGACGATGCATCTGACGAAGAGAGCTGTGGTTCTCGAAAGCTGACGATGCATCTGACGAAGAGAGCTGTGGTTCTCGAAAGCTGACGATGCATCTGACGAAGAGAGCTGTGGTTCTCGAAAGCCGACGATGCATCTGACGAAGAGAGCTGTGGTTCTTGAAAGCTTATGCTACAATAAAGTTGGTTAGTCATAAAGGTGCTACTGGACTCTTGCTCTTTTCTCCGGCTACAGACAGACTGACATGGCTTCCCATCTTGATCTGTCTGTCTGTCCGTCTCTGTGTCTGAGTTCTAGAAGTGAATTATCCCTTGTGGCTCTCATTGCCCCAAGAATGCTGCTTTGGATACTTTGGTAGAGAAGTGGCTAAGGAATATTTTAAAAATACATTAAACATGAACACGTGAAACTGCCCCTTAAGCTTTGGAAGACACAAACTTTTCAAGCTCTGCAACTATTAGAAGTTTGTTTGCTGTCAAGGTCCTTGACTGGGCCTGACCATAGAGTTTTTCAGTTACAGAATTGCCAAGGAGCAGGGTTCATTCCGTAGAAAAAGAGCTGAAGGAACTCATTAGCATAACTCATTAGCATATGCCACGCCTCTTGCCATCACCGGAAGTGTGTTGTTGGTATAACTGTTTCGTATATGCCACACCCCCTGACATCACCTATTCTGGCTGTTTTGGATCCAATCCTGGCCATTCAGGGCCAAAATTGGGCCCCAAATAGCAAAAAGGGGCTGAAAAGGGCTGAAAAGGGTCCCAAAATGGTCAGGATTGGGCCACTGATGAGCGGGAGAGTGATCCACCATCCGTCAGAGGCCCAATTCAGGCTGTTTCTGCCCCAATCCAGGCCAAAACAGGCCCAAAATGGCCGAGTCAGGTGGGTGGGGCCACCTGACATGTGACCTCTTTGGGGAACTGCCAGAACTGCGTTCCTGTGCATTTCCCCTCGAAATAAGCCCTGCCAGAGAGTGTCCATATAGGTCAGTAAATATTTCAGCTTCTTTGCTAAGCAGCCAGGCTCGATGAGAAGTGAGTGAGAGGCAAGAAAGAAGAGGGGCTTTTAAGGAGAAGGCACCCCCCACCCTTGAGGATAACGGATCCAACCTTGCCCAATTTAACTTTGGGAAATGGCCACTGTTAACAATATTATGGACACTGAGACATAGAAAACAAGCTGGCAATGGGGCAATCTAAGTTAAGGCATCAAGAAAGCAAGCCTTGGAAGGTGGCCTTGCTTTGATACCTGGAAATGGAGAATGGATTGTTTCTGGCATTTTAGAAAGTGAGGATGTCCTTTGTGTGATGGATGTGTTGTGGGTGTTATGTGCCGTCAAGTCACCTCTGACCTATGGCGACCCTATGAAGGACTTCCAAAATGTCCTATTGTTAACAGACCTGCTCAGATCCCGCAAACTGGAGGATGTGGCTTCTTTTATTGAGTCCAGCCATCTCGTTTTAGGTCTTCCTCTTTTCCTACCGCCTTCCACTTTTCCTAGCATTATTGACTTTTCCAGAGAATCTTGTCTTCTCATGATGCGACCAAAGTACAATAGCCTCATTTTACCTTCTATGGAGATTTCAGGCTTGCTGTGATCTAGAACCCACTTATTGGTCTTTTTGGCCACTCATGGTATCTGCAAAACTCTCCTCCAGCACCAGTGATGGATGTAGACAGGGACAACTTCAGGTCTCGTTCATCTAGCTCCGGACTGTCTTGAGCTTGTACTGTCTCCAGACACTCCTTTGAATCTGATGCTTAATCCGTCTCTGTGTGCCTCTCTGGGCTCCTCCACGGAGCCCAACCTGCCCCATTTCCACAAATGCAGACTTTCTCTTCACAGAGGCCTCTTTCTTCATTAAGACCTCAGTAGGTGTTTGCTGCTCTGAGGAGAACACTGCTTAATTAGTCGAGGCAAATGAAAGCCACATGGAACTGTCAAGCTTCTCCACCAGCGACAGATCTGAGCACCATTTGGTCTAATTAGCACCGGAGTTTCACAGAGAACACTTGTGCAGCAATGCTGGAGATGGCGAGGTGGGAAACTTGGACAGCAGGAGAGTTTGGACAGGGCAAAGGAGCAAGAAGTCCCCGATTTCCGGAGCTGGCCTTCAAAGCAACAGAGCCCAGTGCAACCTTTCCAACAACCTCCCCCCAAGAATTTTTTTAAAATGTAGCCTTTTCATTTTGTGGCTTGGCCGCTTCTATTCAAAGATTATTTTGTTCTTAGAATACGATGATGTCTGATAGACCACAAAAGCCATCAGTGTTGGTTAGTGCTCTGAACCTCACCCACAAATTGATATTTTTTGCCTTTCCTACAAGGAATTCAAAGTAGAATGCAATTTTCTGTTCTCCTGCTCCACAACAACCCTGTGAGATAGGTTAGGCTGAGAGTTACTGGACCAAGGTCACCCATCAGGGAAGCCAGCCACTGCTTAGCAGGGTGGTGGCAGAAGTAGAGGAGAATCAGTGCTGCCAAGGATGCCGTAATGTCAATTCTGGCATGGCTTGACATGACATCATATCGGTCAATGTCTGAGCATTCACCCAAAATTCTTTCATTAACTTTGGGCAAATTCTAGAGTGTTCATTGCTGGAGACATGATGATGTCACTTCCTGATTATGCTGGAAGTGATGTCATCACATCACCAGTGACATCATGGCATTGCCAGCAAGGTCCTCCCTCAGGGGAGTCTCTTGCCATAGGCTGACAACAAGGGTTCTCAGATGACTGCTTATGGTGGGCAATCTCCCAGGAATCCCTGCTTTTGCCCACCAATTAGGGTTGCCAACTCCAGGTCACACTGGAAGCAATGTCATTGTGTGGAGATGCTGATAATGCACCCCAGGACACTAAGTTCCTGCCTCCCCCCATTTCCTGCCAATTGCTGGGGGGGGGGGGACTTGGCAACTTTATTGACATCTCTCTCATTCCATGAGCTTCAGTTTGGTGGTCCATGAAAGCCAGTTTGGTGTAGTGTTTAAGAGCGCAGGACTCTAATCTGGAGAACCGCGTTTGATTCCCCACTCCTCCACTTGAAGCCAGCTGGGCGACCTGGGGTCAGTCACAGCTCTCTCAGAGCTCTCTCAGCCCCACCCACCTCACAGGGTGTTTTGTTGTGGAGATAATAATGGCATACTTTGTAAACTGCTCTGAGTGGGTGTTAAGTCATCCTGAGGGGTGGTATATAAATTGAATGTTGTTGTTGTTGTTGTTGTTACTCATAACTGAATAGAAATTTTAATCCAAATTTTCCTGTGCCTAGTCCAGTGCTCTAACCCCTGCACCACACAGTCTCTCAAATATATCTCATATGTCCTTTGGAACTGAGTGGCTTTTAAGTTTTATCGTGTCTAAGTGATGCTGATGGAAAAAATCTCCTTCAGACTTCATGACTGAGCAAGAGCAAGGATGTAAAGCTAAGCAACGTTCGTTTAAAGAAATATGTTCTATATAAACAGGTTAAAGTGTCAGTACCAAAAATAAATGTTCTTACTTATTGCATAAGTTTATGATGCTAAGAAGTGGAATAAACATGGGGATTTAAGGAAGGGAAGCAGAAGTTTCTGTAATGACAAGAATTATGACAAATCACTGTTTTTCCCCCGTTCAGAAGTTCTTTCAAGCCCTTTTTGTTCAATTTTGTGGCCTCGCCTAAATAGACAGGCAGGCTATAACTGTGATCACCCAAAGGTCTACCTAGCCTGATTTAACAGGCAGAACCTCTCCAAGCTACAGGGCCCAATGGGGCACTACCAGTGTCAAAGCACAGATATACCCCAGCTCGGAGTTTTCCCAGAAATGATGGTTGTTGTGGGTTTTCCGGGCTGTATTGCTGTGGTCTTGGCATTGTAGTTCCTGACGTTTCGCCAGCAGCTGTGGCTGGCATCTTCAGAGGTGTAGCACCAAAAGCACCAAAAGACAGAGATCTCTCAGTGTCTCTCAGTGACACTGAGAGATCTCTGTCTTTTGGTGCTACACCTCTGAAGATGCCAGCCACAGCAGCTGGTGAAACGTCAGGAACTACAATGCCAAGACCACGGCAATACAGCCCGGAAAACCCACAACAACCATCGTTCTCTGGCCGTGAAAGCCTTTGACAATACATTTTCCCAGAAAAATCGACTTTTTAATGAATAGCATGAAAGCTTCTGTTTTTTTAAAAAAAAATGGATATTTTTTGAATATAATAATTATCTGGTTTAAAAAAAAACACCAGATTTTAAGATCAACATTCCTACATCATGCTTAAGAGTACACGAGACATCTGACATTTGAAGAACACATGTCAGGAGACGCAATGTTAGCTGGGAAGGGTAGTTTAAAAAGACAGAGCCAGCAGCAGGCTTTGCTATACACTGGAGCTGTGTGAAGGGGCTGTGAAATGCCAGAAGGGAAACTTCAGCCCATTAGAACCTCTCCAGGTCCAAGCCCAGCTCTGGAAGGCAGCTCCAGCCCATTTCCATTCCTCACTGCCCTCTGGGTGCCATCCCACACAGTTTTAGACTGGAGAGGTGAAATCTACAGAGCCTTCGGGTGGGGAAAATGAAATCAACAAAACTTCTGAGGAGCCATCTCCGCCGGCTCTTTAAAATTACGCTTCCTGGCTAACTTTGCATCTCCCTACACTTGATGGACACGTGCTGAGGCGTCTCGTGTAGAGAGACTCTACATGACTGTGGAAAGGGAGAACTTAAAGGGTGAATTTAAAAAACAGAGAGAGAGAACGGTTCCTGTTGAGTTTGTCCTGACCGCCTTTAAAGACTCTGCTAAATTCACCAACAGAAAATGACAAGAAGGGTCCCCCTTCATCCAACCTCCTTTGAGGGTAATTGGGATTTTAACCTTTATCGCTATCAGCCTTTTCACACCCAAGTGAGCTCGATATATATATATTTTTTAAAGAACTTGTTTTAGTCACTGGCAGGATGCTTAAGGGGAATACAAAAAGAAGAAAAATCAGGGGCTGAGCAGCCCCTCAAGTAATGGGGCATGGAACACCACAATTTGAGGACAGCGTGTGCTCCAGGCATGTTCCCAGTCCTTTTAAAACACAGAAAATAGGGCTCACGGCCTTCCATGAATGTTTTGGCCACCGGGGTTGAAATTAAATCAAAAGAGTTTTCAGCTAAACGTTAGGAAGAACTTCCTGACAGTTCGGGCGGTCCCTCAGTGGAACAGGCTTCCTCGGGAGGTGGTGGGCTCTCCTTCTTTGGAGGTTTTTAAGCAGAGGCTACAGGGCTGTCTGACAGCAATGCTGATGCTGTGTACCCAGGCAGATCATGAGAGGGAGGGCGGGAAGGGATACATCAGCGCTTGCGGCTTCTTCTTACACGCCCAGGGTAACGCCGATCACCTCCTTGGGGTCAGGAAGCATTTTCCCCAGGCCAGTTTGGCTGGGGATCCTGGTGGTGTTTTGACATCTTCTGGGCATGGAGCAGGGGTCACTGGGGGTGTGGGGAGGGGAGGTATTTGGGAATTTCCTGCATTGTGCAGCAGGTTGGACTAGATGACTCTGAAGGTCCTTTCCAACCCTATGATTCTATGGTTGCCAACTCCATCTTGGGGAAATTCCTGGAGATTTGGGGTCATTGATTGAGGTCTGGATGTAGCAAGGATGTAAAGCCGTAGCGTCCGCCCTCCAAAGACTTCCATTTCTTCCAGGGGAACTGATCTCTGAAGAACGCCAGGCCCTGGAAACCGGCAACTCTATTTGCCCCCTTCCCTCAATGTCATTGAAAGTAAAATTAAACAAACGGGAGACCTGCAGGGCTGGATCTCGTTTTCCTCTCCCTCACTATTTGCTCTTTCTCTCTCTTGGCAGCCCCCATAGACTCTCCCCCTTCCCAGCTTCCCTCTTTCCCGCCCACCCACCAGCCAACGTACTTTTATCTACTTCATGTCTTCGGTTTTCCCTCCTTCCCTGCCTTGACAGCCTCTCCCCAGGAAATGTCTGGTCCAGTTGTGCAGTGGTTGCCAGCGTCAGGCTGGGCCCAGTTGTGTCATGGCCACTGATGCTGGGCTGGGACCAGGGTCAGGCCAGTTAGTATAGGAAGTGAGTCTCTGGTGGTCCACGTTTTTCCTGGGGGCAAGTGATATTCTTCAGCTCCCGGGAGAAAAAATACAAAAAAAAAATGGCCACTGGGCCTATGGCGAGACGTCACTTCCAGGGAAAAACTGGAAGTGAAGTCAGTCCTCTCTAGGAATTGCTGTGAACTCTATGGAATGGCCATAAAACCCTTATGTCCTCTTCCCAGCCTCCCAGTAGTTGCCAGACATGATGGTAATCAATAGGCCTGTCTCCAGTAATTCCTCCTCCATTGGGGACATGACAGGGGAGGGGTATGGGACTCTTTGTAGAGCTGTTTTGACCTCCAAGTCCATTCCTGCTCCCCTGCCACGGCTTTTCTTTACAGAAACTGAGGCTTGGAAGGCTCAGCGGTATTGTGGTTGCCTAGCAATGTCCAAAATGGCATACATGGGCATCCTTGTCTTAAAGCTGCAGGCATTGTTTCTATTATGTCGAAATGTTTCAGTCTCCCAACGTATTATTTTAAGATTTCAGATTTTTCTACAAACATAGAATTTCCTTCAGGTTTGTACAGAAATCCCCCTTCTCTGTTCCCATCTCCATTTTAATCCGTACTCTGTTGCCCGGTTTAAAATTTGACATATGATGCATGGGGAATGTTATCATCTTACTGTTTTTATTCTTGTATTCTTGCATTGTAAGACTTCCAATTCCCGTTCAAGGCTATGATTGATCTCTTTCGTAATGCAAAATATAACCAGTAAATATCATTCCAACTATGAATTCAGTTACATATATTTCAGTTTAATTTTGGATCTGAAAGCGCTTACATTTGGCTGGATTTACGGCTCCTTTTTTTAATATATTTTTTTTCTCAGAGTACAACGAAAGATTAAAACATTTCATGAGAAATCAAGTTGCAGCTGTTTTTTTTCCACCCTGTAAACTCTCTCTCATAAAGTATTTTGTTTATTTAACACCTCATGGTACCTCTTGTTCACTTTGCTCTATTAACATCCTTAATTCTTATGAAACAAAAACATCTTGCAGTCTATTTGAGGTGTTTGTAATTAATATCAGGATTCAAATAGCTGCTTTAACTCATAAGCCTACCTTTTTATGCAAAGTGGGTATTTATTTAAGACAGGTCTTCATTACAAGTAAGTAAAAGTGTCTGGACTTAATAGGTGCTTTTATTTATCGGATAGGTTTGTGATAATTCATAGAAGCAGATCCCTTCCCTGAATTCACACATTGTTTGTGATAAGAATAGATCCAGAGGAGTTAACTGTGTTAGTCTGTAGTAGAGATGGGCATGAACAGCAATACGAACTAAAAAAAACTACGAACAGCCCAATCTGCTGTTCGTGAACAAGCTGTTTGTGAGGCCCCAGTCTAAACGAACAGATGGCTGTTGCAAGCCTCGTTCGTTGCTGTTCGTCAAGCCAGACAGTCTGGCACCTGCAATCAATTCCCTCGGCAACATAGGCAGGGATTGTCTGAACTTTGTCTGAACTCCTGCTGTTTCCCTGGAAACCCCAATCTAAGCCCAATTTAGTTTGATAGGCAGGTCTTTCTTCCAAGTGTGGACTGGAGCTCCAAATTTGTTACAAGAGGAAAAGACCAGGGGGGGAGGGGGGCTCCCAGCTCTGCCTTTCAGGGAGAGACAGCTGCTGTTAGAGAGACAGGGTGAGTGCAATAGAGCTTGCATTTTCTTTGTATGTGGTGGGATAGGGATCTACCCCTTCAGGTTTCAGGGCTGCTGCCAGGTTCTGGGGCAAAGCTCTTATTTATTATTGGTACATTTCCTGCTACCTGCTCAGGTAGGGTCTCTGGGAGTGGTGCAGTAGGCATTTTGATGGCTGGAGGAGAACCTGCTGGTCCCCACGAGCAAGAAACAATGAACATGTTTGTGACAGGATCATGTTCGTCAGTGTTCATTGTTCATGGATGGCAACGAACAACAAACACCATGTTTGTTTGTTTTCTGTTCATGCCCATGTCTAGTCTGTAGTAGCAAAAAAGAAACGAGTCCAGTAGCACCTTTAAGACTAACCAACTTTACTGTAGCATAAGCTTTCGAGAACCACAGTTCTCTTCGTCAGATGCACATCTGACGAAGAGAACTGTGATTCTCGAAAGCTTATGCTACAGTAAAGTTGGTTAGTCTTAAAGGTACTCCTGGACTCGTTTCTTTTTTGTGATAAGAATGACCCAGAAGGTTCTCAGCTTCACCCGATCCCCTTCCCATCACATATCGTGTCATGACTGAAGACTTCCTCATTTCATAAGTAGTTTATCCTGAGGTGGAAATCTGGTGCTGTTACAAAACTGCAGTCCCCTAAAGTATGCCACATTTAGGAGGCCCCATAGCACGATCATATATTTTTAACCAATTATGCCAAACTTGAAATGTTGTAATTTTTTTTGTATTTGCAGCCCCCAAGCAATAATTTACTTAGCTTGTACATAAATCCAGTCAATAAACCAGAATTTTAAACTATCATTTGGAACCCTGAAAGTGGGAGAGGGATGGTGCAGGGAAGCTAGAGTCACCAGGCCACTGAGGCAGGGCCTAGAGAGGGTCGTGTCTAGCCCGGAAGTGATGTCACTTCTGGATGACACTCTAGGAATTTCCCTAAAACTCTATGGTAAAAACTACATAGGAGCTGTCATGGATCCCGTCTGTGGCCACCAACACCATTTTAGAAGCATCTGTAGTTCTTTTAACATTGCTGTGAGGCTCCAATCCGGAGAAAGTGTGTGGCTCCTGTTTCTCCTCCCACACCTTTGCAGGTGCCAAATCCAAGTCTATTCTGGCACCTGAAAAGGCATGAGGGCAAGGGGAAGAGCTCATGGGGCTACTGAATGTGCACTCTCAATTGGGGCCTCATGCCAATTTTAAAAGAACTATAAATGCTTCTAAAATGGTGTTGGTGGCCACGGGATGGACCTGTGGCCGCTGTCACTTGTAATTTGGCCCTTAGAGCATAACCTTAAAGTAGCATCACTTTCTGGTCAGATGAGAGGGATAAGGAGCGCCTTAAGTGCCACAAGATTGACAGGACCTGGGCCAATTGGCTACCGGGATTCCTTATTTATGCGGGTGTAATTGCGCGTGCCCAGCCGTGGAGGGCAGCACCCCTGTTCCAGTATATGGACATCATATACAGGGGCTATACTGAGTTCGCCGGTGCAGCTTGGCTGCAATACGACAAGGAATTCAGGATGCGGGCTGCCCTTAACCCATTGTTGCCATGGGACCAAGCGCATCACCATTTATGGCTGCGGCTTATGACCCCGGCAAAATCCAACATTGGGGATCACTCCCATTGTGAACATCCATGGTGGCTGAGAAAGCAACCAGGGCAGACGGGGATCCTTCTCTGGAAGTGGGTGACTGGTAGCCCTCATGCAACCCTAGAGATTCCATTGTTTTGGTGAGGGTTTTGTCAAAGTTTTCGATTGTTTCTGAGGAAATAATTGTTCCTTTTTTTCAACCATATGCAAAAGAATAAATGGACACAAATCTGACATTAGAAATGGCAACGTCCAGAAACCAGTGGGAGAACACTTCAATCTACCAGGACACTCCATCAAGGACTTAAAGGTCGCTGTGGTTCAACAGAAACCTTTCAAAAACAAAATCCAACGGGAGGCTGCTGAACTGGAATTCATATGCAAATTTGACTCTGTCAAGCTGGGACTGAATAGGGACTATGAATGGTTATCACATTATCACAGGTAACAGATTCCCTTTACAGAGGCAGGGTCTGGGGGAGCTCAGTGGCACCTGGCGTGGGCTTTCGGGAACCACAGATCTCTTTGTCAGATACATCTGGCAGGGAGAGCTGTGGTTATCGAAGGCTCATACTGCATTGGAATTGGATGGTCTAGCTGCTTGGCTGCACAAACTAACAGGGCAAACTCCTTTGAAGCCAACTGATACACACACTAAAAGGAGATGTTTACATATACTAGAAAAGGAATGTTTTGATTGCACCCTCCCCCTTCCCCCCCCCAATTGCCTCTTCTCTCTCCTCCCCTTCTCTCCCTCCTCTTCTGTATTTGACCAGTCTCTGTATCATGCATCTGACGAAGAGAACTTGATTCTCGAAAGCTTATGCTACAATAAAATTGGTTAGTCTTAAGGGTGCTACTGGACTCTTTTTTTCAACCTGCACCCAGAAATGGATTGGCTCCATTTTGCAAGGAAGGAAGGCTGGCTTACACCCCTATCCCGTAAACTCCTTGGTCCCAAGAAGACAGAGGGCTGGACCAGCCACTTATCCATTCTATGAACTACGCCAGGGGTGACGAATCCCCATAAATTCTATATTGTTTATCAGCCAAGTCTTTGTGAGGACAGGATAGAGACGGAGACTAAATAAAACTCTCCCGTCTGTATTTCTTTTTAAAGCAAAGTTTTCATTCACTTCCTTTTAGATATTGACCTGGAAAGTCACAGGAGCTTTTCTCAGCATGTTCCGCGGGAATGTACTTCATCAGCTAGGACACTGTCAGGGCTCAAAGAGAACAGGGAATAGTAAACAATGAACTTGGCGGTCCATTAATCTTAGCCCCAGTCTAAGGCTCATCGAAAAGCCTGGCTGCTTTCTACCAAGTTTCCAGGCCCACTCTTATAGGTATGATTCCACCTCCCTTCCCATGTTATTACAAACTGCTGCTTGGCTAGTCCATCAAGATTTGCCATTGAGACATATGAATCAAGCAGAGTTTGGAAAATCACAAAGAGCAAGGAGGCTGGCTCCCATTTTTAATCTTCCCTTGCCTCTGATAAATTAGGCACCTTTTTAAACAATCTCTCCTGTTACCTACAGCCTTTCCCCCATTCTCTTCCACAGTGCTGGGTGCTAACTGTGTTAAAGAAATGGAAATCAATATTTGTGTGCATGCATGCATGCGTGCGTATGTGTGTCAAACTGCGTTATATGGAGGCAGATTGTTGGTTCATCTCACCTAGTGGCTGCATAGCCAAGCTCTCCGGGGAATCATGGTTAGTGCCAGGGAAGAGTCAAAAGTTAAAGTTCACAAAGCCCATTTCCTTTCCATTGCAACACTGAGTTGCTGAGCAACACTGAGCAGTGGTTTGCGTCATTCGGTGTATGCACAATTGGTGGCCTTCCACATGGCAGCTGACCAGGTAGCTGGCATTGGACTTACATCTATCACAGGGTGCCTCATTCTCTCTGTGGCCAAGCAGGAAAATAAGCACAGGGTCTCTAGCAGGCAGCTAAGATCAGGCCACGCTGGAGATGATCTTCAAGGCAGGTGGGGGAGATGAAGCTGTTCAAGACTAGCCTGAGCTAGCTTAGAGCACCGTTGAACCAGACTTCAACAGAAGGCGCCCATAGACAGCCAAACAACTTGTCCACAGAGTTGGGTCCTGGATCCAGCAAAGATTTGGTGAGTGGCGCTCTTCTGTTTGGGACCAGAGTTTAGGATGCTAATGCTGTGCTTTTCCAACCATAGTCTGCCACATGACAATATGTGCTCCACTGCTCTGGTTAGACCTCCCCTAGAATATTGTGTTCTGTTTGGAGCACCACAATTTAAAAGGGATATAGACAAACTGGAACGTGTCCTGAGGAGGGCAAGAAAGATGGCAAGGGGTCTGGAGACCAAGTCTTATGAGGAAAGGTTGAAGAGCTTGGTAGGTTTAGCCTGGAGAGGAGATGACTGAGAGGTGATATGATAACCATCTTCAAGTACTTGAAGGGCTGTCATGTGGAGGATGTCGCGGAGTTGTTTTCTGCTGCCCCAGAAGGTTGAACCAGAACCAACAGGTTGAAATTAAATCAAAAGAGTTTTCTGCTAAACATTAGGAAGAACTTCCTGACAGAGCGGTCCCTCAGTGGAACAGGCTTCATCAGGAGGTGGTGGGCTCTCCTTCTTTGGAGGTTTTTAAGCAGAGACTAGAGGGCCATCTGACAACAATGTTTATTTTGTGAACCTGGGCAGATCATGAGAGGGAGGGCAGGAAGGGTTATATCAGAGCTTAGTTCTCGTGGCTTCTTCTTACATGCCCAGGGCAATGACGATCACCACTTTGGGGACAGGTAGCAATTTTCCCCAGGCCATTTTGTGTAGGGATCCTGCTGGTGTTTTGCCATCTTCTGGGCATGGTGTTGGGGGTCACTGGGTGTGTGTGTGCGAGGGGGGGGAGTTAGTTGTGAATTTCCTGCATTGTGCAGTGGGTTGGACTAGATGACCCGGGAGATCCCTTCCAACCCTCTGATTCTTTGATTCTATGATGCCCTGACCTCACAAGTAATGTGCATTGACTTTCACTGAAAGCTTTGGCCATCCCCGTACTATACAAAGGACAGGGGAAGGGATGTGGCTCAATGGTAGAGCATCCACTTGGTGTGCAGAAGTTCCCAGGTTCAGTCCCCAACATCTCCAGTTGAAAGGGCCATGTAGGAGATGATGCGGAAGACCCCTACCTGAGACCTGGAGAGAGCCGTTGCCAGTCTAAGTCGACAATACTGACATAGATGGACCAAGGGTTTGATTTAGAATAAGGCAGCTCCATGTGATACACCATGCAATAGGTGCAGAAGCCACCTAAAGGATTTTGAAGTTCCACAAACTGAGGCAGGTGGCACGCAACGCTGCTGCACGGCTCATGCCGAGTGAGGCCATGTGAGGGCTGCACGTTGCCCACTCGCGCATAACAGCGTTCCTTCATTAACTTCACCCGGGTGCATTCAACACTCGTCATTAGCTCTGCCAACTCCTCTGGCTGTCAACGAAAAGCAGAAAGGACATCGAATCCCGAAGACCTGCCTGTTGCAAACAAACACTCACACCCACACTCCCCTATTTAGGAATCGCTTGCCAAGAATCATTAACACATAGCCTTTGTTTATTTGCTAAATGTTCTGCCCACAAAATGTTCCGGGCCCTTCGTCAGAGCAATGTTTCTTTACAAAAGAAAAAGAAAAAGAAAGGCACATGTCCAGGAGCCAGGCAGTGGGTGTTAGCTGTTGTGATGCAGCCAGAACTTGGGGGGAAATATACTTTGCATAAGCTCAGAAGAACCTTTGCTTTATTTCAGGGCATGCCCTGAGTGTCTGCTTTCTGTCATGTTGTTTATCTTGCCTCTTCTTCAAGCAGCTCAGGGTCTCTCCCCTCCATCTTATCCTTGCGACAACCCTGTAAGGTAGGTTAGCTAAGAGAGAGTAAAGGCTCAAAATCACATTGGAGGTTTCACTGCTGAGCAGGATTTGTTCAGCACAAATGAAGCCCTGGAAGCTCAGTGTGTGTCCGGAATCCCAAGCTCATACACACGAAGCTGCTTTATGCCAAATCGGACCACTGGCCTATCAAGGTCAGAATTGCTACAACTATAACAACAACAACATTCGATTTATATACCGCCCTTCAGGATGACTTAACATCCACTCAAAGTGGTTTACAAAGTATGTCATTATTATCCCCACAACAAAACACCCTGTGAGGTGGGTGGGGCTGAGAGAGCTCTGAGAGAGCTGTGACTAGCCCAAGGTCACCCAGCTGGCTTCGAGTGGAGGAGTGGGGAATAAAACCTGGCTCTCCAGATTAGAGTCCTGCCGCTCTTAACCACTACATCAAACTGATTGACTGTTTACATTTATAGCCCACCCTTTCCACGAGCGGGCTCAGGGCAGGCTATAAATGTAACTGGCTCTCCAGTCTAGGAAGTTCTGAGCATTATTGTTGCTGTTAATATTATTTATAGTCTGCCTTTCTCACTGAGACTCAAGGCGGATTACACAGTGTAAAACAACACGATCAAAGGCTGGGGCACTCAATAAACAATACAATAGGTTATGGATGGCAGAAATTTGAAAACTAGCAGAAAGCTAATACAATGCTGAAATGGTCGAGGGGGGGAGCTTTGGCAGAGATGGCAGATGCTTAAACACTTCAAAATACTTCTAACAAATGCTGTGGAGATACAGGGCTCATTTCGAGGGGGAATGCGCCGGAACGCAGTTCCGGTAGTTCCCCAAAGAGGTCACATGTCAGGTGGCCCCGCCCACCTGACTCTCGGCCATTTTGGGCCCGTTTTGTCTTGGATTGGGGCCAAAACAGCCTGGATCGAGCCTCTGACCGGTGGTGGATCACTCTCCCACTCAGCAGTGGCCCGATCCTGGCCATTTTGGGCCCCTTTTTGGCAATTTTCAGCCCCTTTTTGCCATTTTGGGCCCAATTTCAGCCCTGAATGGCCAGGATTGGGTCCAAAGCAGCCAGGATAGGTGATGTCAGGGGGTGTGGCATATGCAAATCAGTTATGCTAATGACACATTCCTGGTGATGTCAAGGGGCGTGGCATATGCTAATAAGTTATGCTAAAGAGTTCCTCCAGATCTTTTTCTACTAAATGACCCCTGGGAGATACTATGGATTGATCAATCCATCTGTTTATTACGGTCAAAGACTAGCATAACACAGACACAAGAAATTACACCTCCCTAAAATACAATTTAAAAACTTAAAACCAATATACCACTTAAAGTGTGATACCAATATGCATTAAAATTTTAAGAAGTTATATACATATAAATAATTCTATATAAGTAGATACAATAGTTATGGCAGCATTATCCTATAAAATTATGCCATCTAGTTTGTATCTTCTGATCCTAGATAAAAATTCAGATCGGCATATACAGTAAGATACAAAAAGTGCATTAATTCTAAATTTAAGCATATTAAGAATTGAATACAACTATGTATTAGATACTATGGATAAATATTTTCATCAAGGAAGTGACTGAATGAGGACAGTCTATTTTGCCTTGAGAATGTTGACCTAAGAAGCTGACCGTGTGGGATTCGTGGACTTGCAGATATCCGAATTATTATCAGTGACGAAAAAAACAGAAGCCTATTGATATGACATATTAAACAACATGGACACTATTGAGTAGGAACATACTTACAGCAACAGACAGTACCCAGCTGTATAGTCTACAGTCCCTATCCCCTTATCAAAGTATCTCTCTGGACCATTTACTTGCAGCACAGCCCTATGACCTGTGTAAAAAAGCTCTCCCGAATAATTCAGTTTTGCACAGTTTGCCAAAAGCTTGGACAGTGGGAGATTTCCTGACTCCTTCAGGCAGGCTGTTCCATAAGATCGAGCGCTTCCCTCTTCCTTAGCGTCTCCATGTCTGGGTGAAAACGGAAGAGTCACTCTACGCAAGTGCAAGGGAGAGACGGGGGAGTTGGCTCTCAAATGATGGACAGAGTCCCTCACCCTCCCATCAAGCTCCCTCTCGTTCTGTTACAGTATTTTTCAATGAGAAGGTGGTACTGCAGGAAAGGGAAATTTGGGGAGACAAGGCTTCCCTCTGAACATCTACAGAGTGCAATTCTGAAATTTTGCAGAATCTCCCTTTCTGCTCCTGCTTTTTTGATCAATATAAAATCGTTTCAAAACAGACTCCAAAATTCCTTTAAAAATGAAAAGCGATAGATTGTTGGATTTCAGGAAGAGATTGGGCAAAGAGGAATAAAGAGAATTTGGCTTAACAGCACTAGCTAGGACATGCATTGGTAACGTCCTCACCTTTTTGAAGAATGCTCCTCAAGTCAGGGCCGGATCTAGGGTTGCCAGCACCCAGGGCAACCCAAGTCTGGCCCCTCGTGCATGCGCGCAGCGCGCGTGTGCTCCCAGTGCTGTGTGATGATGTTACTTCCATGACATCATCATGCAGGCAGACCGTGCCACTCATGGGGCCAGCCGGGTGCCCCGGCACACCGCAGAGTTGGCAGCAGCAGTGCGGGGGGCTGGGAAGCCGCCTGCGCCATTCCCCTACCTTGTACGACAGGGGAAGGCCAGCTGGCCGCCCTCTGTCCTGCAGGGCAGGCGAATGGCCTGGGCGGCCTCCCAGCCCCTCACACTGCCATTCACCTGCCCTGTAGGACAGGGGGCGTGGGGCAAGCCAGCCGCCCCTGTCCTGCGAGGCAGGCAAATGGAGCGGGCAGCCTCCCAGCCCCCTGCGCTGCCTTTTGCCTGCCTCGCATGACAGGGCGCGTGGCAAGCTGCCTGCCCCCTTTCCTGCAGGGCAGGTGAATGGCAACGCGGGGGAAGGCTGCCTGCGTGCTCCCAGGGGCTGGCAGCTGCACCCAGCGCCCCCTTCTTGGCAGCGCCAGGGGCAGACTACCCCCCTGCCCCCCTCAATCTGGCCCTGCCTCAAGTTCTTAGGAGCTCCTACTGACCGCCACTATTCCCAAGTCTCCTTGCATCCCAGAACCTCCAAGGAAAGACCCCCTCCCTGGTCTGTCACAGCAGGCTCTTATTCAAGAGCCAGTGGTACAAACTGTCCAGGTACTCCCCGAGCAGACCTGTCTACTTCCATCACCTCGCAATGCTTCCCAACAAACAAAGGAAGTGGAGATCTGAGATTAAACTTGGACCACGCAAGGCCTGCCCAGACAGGAAAATCTGGGGGGCGAATCATGACAGTAGTAGCACAACATCCAACAACAGGTGGATCCATTTCTTACCACCCAAAGAGTCTGGGGTATGGGCTGAAGGCACTTGGGAGATATTTCTGAAGCTAAGGTCACGGTCTGCTCCATGCCTGGATGGGACAGCTCCTGAGGGTCCCATGCATGCCACCTTGATTCTTTCCATGATGGAGAAAAAATAATAATAAATAAACAAGTGGGAGTGGCTCGGTAATGAATATATTTACATGATATCAACGTGGTGTTTGTCAACACATTTTGAGACCCAGCGGGGTGGTGGCTAGACTGGGATCTGGGATGCCTAAGAATAAAAACGAGATAGTTAGAAGACGGTTCTTTCATTTGTTTTCTCTCTCAAATCACCTTTTTATACATACCGATGGGTAATCTAATTAGGGCTGTATTGAACGTTCTTTTGCAAATATTTCTGATGTGCCTTCGGTGGGAGAGGACTAAATGTTCACGAAAATCCCCCGTCTCTCCAAAACATTTTTTTTTCATGTTTCTTCATAGCCCATCTGTTATGGTGTTAGCACCGCCCCCCTTCTGGGTTAGTGTTCCTCATTCATCGCATGATCCCAGCCAATCAGGGATCCAATGACTCTGAAATGCTGCAGGTCTGACAACATCACTCAGGCCAATAAAGCGCACTGCAGGTGAGGGCAATTCTTCCTGGGCTATCTCACTGGCAAACCCTTACCAACTGGATCACTGGTTGCCCTCACCATGAAGTAGCTGAACTAGCTGAACGCTTTTGCCTCCCTTTTGCTATGCTATCTGAATAATGGATGCAGGATGGGGAGCTGAGTTTACATAGCTGCTGAATAATATTTTCATGAAATGTACTTCCCCTTCAGGCTCAGCCCAAAAATGAAATTGTATTTATTGCCCGCTACTGGGGCTAGTGCAATTCCTCCGCTCCAATTTCTCTCCAATAAAATGTCTTCTAAAACATGTCTTGATAGGTCAAACAACTAACAGCCAGTCCTTAAAACAGCAATGCAGAGATTTATAAGCCACATACGTACATAGGGGCTCTTCTCCTCCCAAAAGAAGATTGATTAGAAGACAGTGCTGGACTAGGATCTGGTAGAGCCGAGTTCGAATTCCCACTCTGCCACGGACGCTTGCCCGGTGACATTGAGTTAGTAACATACTCTTAGCCTAACCAATCCACAGGGGTGTTGGGAGGAGAAAATGGAGGAGAGGAGGATGATATAAATTGCTTTGGGACTCTTTTGGGGGAGTACAGCGAGATATAAATGAAATAAAATGAATAAATTGACAACAAATAGACCTCAAGATAGGAATGCGAATAAGCAGTTTTTCAGTGGTTCTCATTCGGTCCTACAGGAAAGACTGGAAATCCTTCATATGGTTGAAGAGGCAACGTTTTATTTTCATTCTGGGATCTCCAAGAGCCCGGGGATAATTAGTGGACTGGGACGAACATACCTATGGGGCTGTCTCTCACCATATGTTCCCTGGAGGGTGCTCCGTTCAGCCAATAAACATTTACTGATGATCCCTGGCCCCAAGGATGTTCACCTGGCCTCGATCAGGGCCAGGGCCTTTTTGGCTCTAGTACCAGCCTGGAGGAACTTTCTCTCAATTGAGACCAGGGCCCAGTGGGACTTGCCATCACTCCGCTGGGCCTGTAAGACCGAGATGTCCCACCTATGAGCGGCCAACGAGAGGGGAGATCTGTGTACGCTGCCCTGAGCTCCTTACAAGAAAATTGGGATTCCAGTGGGCTAGATGAAGAGTTCTAAATGGAGAGGAGACCAGTTGTCAGGTCTGTTGCCCACAGGCCCTCCATCTTCATTTGTTTTACCATCATCTTCTGTGTGTGTGTGTAGTTTTTCAGATAAGCTGGCCAGCTCCTGGGAAGACAGCACTCTTATTTAAGATGGCTCGCCACAGTGACCTTGGGACGGTTCCTTCCCAGTCTCCCACTGACTATGCCCAGCTAGTAGGGCACCGAGGGTGGGGGGCTTGCAGGGCGGGACTGGAACTTGGTAGCAAACATTCCATACGTCATTCTCAACAAGAGCCCTGTGTACAGCCAGACGCTTTTACTTGCTTCTGTATTCCTATGGACATATATGCACTGTAGTATTGATTTCTCATTTAAAAACCTTGACTCAAGAGAGCTTGGATTTCTTGCTGCAAGGGGAGGGAAGCTTCAACGTATCCTGTTTTCCATAGACTGACACTGGCTCTTTTCCCTTCATGGAATCAAGAGACCTTTTGCAGTTTATATAAGATCAAGCATCATCAATGTCTGGAAGATAACATGGGTAGCTATGTTAAAGTAGAAGAGCAAGATCTGAATACAGTGGCACCATAAAAGGCCAACAGGATTTACAGGGGATAAACTTTTGTGAGACAAAGCTCCCCTCGTCAGATACCTGACGAAGGGAGCTTGACTCGCCTATCTGACGAAGGGCGTTTGACTCTTGTATCTGCAAAGGGAACTTGACTCTCGAAAGCTTATATCCTGGAAATCTTGTTGGTTATTAAGGTGCTGTGGTGGTAGAGAGTGCTGTCAAGTCATAGCTGAGTTATGGTGATCCCTGATGGGGTTTTCATGGCAAGAGACTAACAGAGGTGGTTTGCCATTGCTTTCCTCTGCAGCCTTGGTCTTTGTTGGAGGTCTCCCATCCAATTACTAACAAAGGCTGACCCTGTTTAGCTTCTGGGATCTGACAAGCCGGCCTGGTGTATCCAGGTCGATGCCTTTAAGATGCTACTGGACTCAAATTTGCTCTGCAAGTCTAGAAGATTATGTGTCTATCTACACGAGACATCTTACACAGGGATGCTCAAGAGTAGGGAGATGCAATGTTAGCTGGGAAGCATAGTTTAAAAAGACAAAGCCAGCGGAGATTGCTCCTCAGAGGGTTTGTTAATTGACAGAGTCTTTGGGGAGGTGAAGATGAAATTAACAAACCCTCTGAGAAGCAATCTCCGCTGGCTCTGTCTATTTAAACTACGCTTTCCAGCTAACATTGCGTCTCCTTGCACTTGAGTGTCCCCATGTAAGATGTCTCATGTAGAGAGACTCTTTGATATGTGTGTTTGATCTAATTTAGAGCTTTTGCTCTGAGTAACCCATCTGTCTCAGTCTGGGTCACAAAACCTGGCTTGAGATCCGTAGTAGGCACCAACCTCTCCCCCCCACCCCCACCCCACTGTGGCTCAGAGGGGATTGAGCTGCTGGACTTTGTTCTGCAAATTGCCGGGCCCCAGCTCGTCCAAATGAGACTGCCGTACATTGACGGGACTCTGTGGATTTGCTCCATGTTGCCAGTGAGTCCGCTTGATTGCCCGACTGCCTGTCGTTTCCGAGCCAAGAGCCTCGGGAAGGTCACCGGGAACGGTGGTTTGTGATGATGCTGGCACATCTTTAATTCTGTCTCATTATAGCCCCTGTTAAGACTGCATTACAATAATTGCTTTAGTTCTGCTACGGTATTTTTCAGGCCCTTTAATGTAACTGTCAGCTAAGTTTGTCAGAAACGCACCCGTGCCAGGAAAGCAGGAGCAAAGCCGTGTTTTTGGCCAGAAAATACCAAGCAGTCATTTGCAGCAGAAGGAAGCAAAGGGACTGATTAAAGAGAAGAAAGCCAGGCTCATCCACTGGACAGCGGGAATATTTGCAATGGGCAACAGCCCTGCATACAGTTGAGCCCTCCCATCCCATCAAAAGCTTCACAAACAGCTAGCTGACCTGCCACTTTGCAGGATCCAACCAGATGCCCTAATGGTGGCCCGTGTGCTAGAGCAGATAGAGAACGGGGCCTGGAGCCGACATAAGCTGAACAGGGGTCATGTTCCGTCATGAATGGATACCAACGAGTTCTTTGGTTTCCAGAGAAGAAGCAGACCTCCGAGCTTGGGCCGGGGGGAATTGTTAGCTGAGTGCAAAATAGAGCAATGAAGTTACGCTGTGCTGATTAAAGAGGCAAAAAGTTTATTTGAGGAAATACGTACTTGAGAGTGAAGAGAAGAGAGAGATAGGGTCCTTGCTATCTGACTACATCTTGCAGAGAGAATGAAGTGAAGCAGGAGAGAGAAGAAGCAGGATATTGCCCTGTTTAGCCCACTAGGAGACAAGACAAGGAAACGACCCCCAGGAAACAACAGAGGTGCTGCTCTCACTGTCCTAAGTGATCCTTGCTGCCCCCTGCATAGAAGGCTCTTCTTCCTTCTTGCTGCTGCAGTATACCAGACATTGCAATTTCCAACCAAAACAGAGGGCCAGACTAGACAAGATGCTGGACATAGAGTTGGGAGACCAGGTGGGCTCTCTTGCCATTGTCCACCAGCCTGCTCAGAGTGGGCAGGAGGAAAAAGTTATTTTACATGTTGCAGTATTGACATCACTTCTGGCAGACACTTGAAAGTACTAAGATCCCAGAGTCTCTCTACACATTACTAAGTACCTAGGGAGTCGACGCTCAAGTGAACTTCATTTCACATGTCCCCCCACCCCCTCCAACTTTCCATGCACTCGCTCGCACAGTCACCCTTCAATTGGCTCCCCATGAGTACATTTACCCGTTTCATTAGTGCCTCCTCAACTGCTAAAAGTATCGCAGTTTCCCCCACCTCCCACCTCCATTCATTGAAATGCAGGTCTTGTCACGTTCTCACACCTTCGAGAAATGCAAATTGGCAATTCAAAGGAGCCTTCAGTACTTGTTCTCCAGCAAAAACAGAGCGGAATTCACACTTTGCCCTTCGGAACCACTTGCAGATGCCGTCACACAAAGGGAGCTCCTGTGAAAGTGGCATGCATGTGCGCAGAACAAGAACAGCCTGCACATGAACTGACTACACATATAACCCTGCACTTGAGCATCCCTAGGTACTGAGTAGTGTCGAGAGACTCACAGACTGGCATCTTCTAGGCCCAAGTTTGCAAACTTAACAGGGAGATGCTGTCCCCTATGAACTGCTTGAACCATCAGGGCCCTTTGGTCTGCTTGGGGCTTAAGTCTCCTGAAAAGGAAAGCAGCCCCGCCTGTTCCTGGGCTTTATGCAGATTGAGATTGACTGAGACCCGATTCTGGAAGGAATGACTTACAACGAGGCCATTGTCATGTTCAGCGGTAGGAGCGTGGGCTGGAGACTTGCGCTTCTTTGCTGTTGTGATACTG
Source organism: Eublepharis macularius (assembly GCF_028583425.1). Lineage (NCBI taxonomy): Eukaryota > Metazoa > Chordata > Lepidosauria > Squamata > Eublepharidae > Eublepharis > Eublepharis macularius. The sequence continues at coordinate 7,247,944 of NC_072798.1, forward strand.
CGTGGTGCTGCCCAGGAGGGGCCGGGCAACCCAGGCACCCGGGCAGCCTCCTTCATCTGTGCAGCACTGCCTGAGAGTGGCTAACCACGCTGGGCGCCCGGAAGTGGGTTGTCATGATGGCATCACAAGTAGTAGTGGCATCATCACGCAGAATGGGAGAGCATGTCCATGCACATTATTGTACAAAAAAGGTTAGATCTCCCTCCCAGTATTATTCTGGACCCCATCTGGAAAACCGACTAGATGCTATCTTCTGCGTTTTTTCGCAACGTTCAGCGGCGTTTCAGATGAAGGTAAGTAGTGTGAAAACAGCCAGTGTCTAGGAGACATGAAAGTTCTAGAGCAACATCATATTTCCACTGAGCTGCCCCTCTTCCTAAAACTCCTCCCTTAAATCTCCAGGAATTTCCCAAACCAGACTTGGCAACCCTATCTGAACTATGGGCTTCCTCCACCACACCTCATCCTCACCCCCCATAATATCTTGCTTAGAGCAGGGTTCCCAACCTTTTTCAGCTTATGGGCACATTTGGAATTCTGACTCAGTGTGGTGAGTAGAGTTGCCAGGTCCCCCTGACCTCCCAGCGGGAAGTGGGGGACTTGGCACTTACCTTCCAGGAAGTGACATCATCACACAGGCCATGACTGCCTGGGAATGCTCCTGTGCTCCACGGAGGGGGGGGGAGACAAATCGGGCCTCATTCAGCCTGGGCCCAAATCAGCTTGGAACAGGCCTCTGCAGAGTGCAGGAGTGCTCTCACAGTCCACAATGGCCCGATCTAACCTGATCCGGGCCCAAATCAGGCCGAATTGGGCTGCTGCAGAGCCCAGGAGCGCTCCCTTGCTCCGCAGTGGCCCGATCCAAGCCTATTCAGGCTGAAATTGGGCTGGATCTGGCTTGTAGGAGCACGGTGTGCCTCCCAGCAGCATGCTGCAGGGGAGCGCCGCCCCAGGAGACCCATTCATCCCCCACCAGCCAGGCAAGCGTGGGAGGGGGTGGAGGGTGGGAGTGGGGATCCCCCACCCCAGGCAGGGGAATGGCAACCCTAGTGGTAGGCGTAGCAACAAAATGGCTGCCACAAAATGTCTGCTGCAGGAGATGGAGCCAGCCACAAAATGGCTGCTACAGATTACCTGGAGTAACATAGTGAAGATCTTTATGCTTTGGAAGCAGTTTCAGCCAAAGCGATGTTTTTAAAAACCTGCACAGCCAATCAATACTACAATGGCCAATGAGAAGACATCCTTTGTAAAAGCCCCACCCGGCCTCCCCCAATTTCTAAAAACACTTGGTGTGCACCAGAATGGATGTCAATGGACACAACTGAGCCCACAGGCACCACATTGGGGCTCCCTGCCTCACAGCAAGAAGCTGGTCTAAAGCAATCCCTTTATTAGTGCTGTATTCTAATGGTTCTATGGTGCACTGCAGAGCATTCCAGAACATACTTGAGATATTTGATTATTTATCTGGGTACAGCTTGCAAATCGGTGTTGATGCATTGCTTGCTTCAGGATACATATCATAATTGGATTAGCGCTGCATTTTTTAAAGTCCAGAGATTTCGCAGGGTTTTTTTTTTATTTCGTTTTTTGGTTGATGCTGTTTTCTTTTGTTCCACTCATTCCGGTTTGTAGTGATGGTGAACTGAAATACTGTAAGCATTAGATCAAGATGGTTGGCCGTGTTAATCTGTCTGCCCCAGTGGAAAAGAGCAAGAGTCCAGTAGCACCGAGAAGTTTAACAAAATTTGTGGTAGGGTATAAGCTTTCATAAGTCACAGCTCATTTGTTCAGATACCTTCTTCAGATGAGCAGCCGTGGTATCTGAAGAAGTAAGCTGTGGCTCACAAAAGATAATACCCTATCACAAATACTGTTAGTCTTATAGGTGCTACTGGACTCTTGTTCTTTTCAACTTCTGTAAGCATTGTGAGTAGACATGGGCACGGACAGCATTACGAATGCAAAAAAGCCCACAAACAGGCTGTTCGTGACGCCCCATTCCAAATGAACAGGTGGTGATTGTAAGCCTCATTCGTTGCTGTTCGTCAAGCCAGACAGTCTGGCACCTGCAATTCCCTTGGCAACTCAGGCAGGGATTGTCTGAACTCTGTCTGAACTCCTGCTGTTGCCCTGGAAACCCCAATCTAAGCCCAATTTAGCTTGTTAGGCAGGTCTTCCTTCCAAGTGTGGACTGGAGCTCTAAATTTGTTACAAGAGGAAAAGACCAGGGGGAAGGGGGGCTCCCAGCTCTGGCTTTCAGGGAGAGACAGCTGCTGTTAGAGAGACAGGGTGAATGCAATGGAGCCTGAATTTTCTTTCTGTGTGGTGGGATAGGGATCTACCCCTTCAGGTTCCAGGGCTGCTGCCAGACTCTGGGGCTAAACTATTATTTATTATTGGTACCTTTCCTGCTGCCTGCTCAGGTAGGGTTTCTGCGAGTGGTGCAGTAGGGATCTTGATGGCTGTAGGAGAGCCTGCTGGTCCCCACAAACAACGGACATGTTCATGACAGGATCATGTTCATCAGTGTTCGTTGTTCGTGGATGGCAACGAACAACGAACACCAAGTTCATCTTTTTTTCTATTCGTGCCCATGTCTAATTGAGTCAAAGCAACAAAGCAAATGAAGACACTTTAAAATGGTTGTTATTCCAAGGCCCTTTCAAAACAGAAATCTCTCCCATGAAACTCAATCGTATGGTAATTTCCTGAGCAATGAAAAAAGACCCCTGACTTGATTGTTCTTGTTCTGATAATCAAGGAAAGTGGTATTTCTTAAACTTCTGATTTTTAAGGTACCCTTTATTCTGAATTAAAAATTGCATGCTGAACAACAATATACACCATTTACCAAGTAATGTGCAAACTGCCTTGACTTCTGGACTGGCATAAACCTTTGGCGGATGTGTGAAGTACACGCAAGATGAGAAGAAATCTTCTCTGGAGAGCAGAGAACTATGTTTAGGATGCATTAGTGTATAGTCAATGTGCACAGAAGGGGAAGCAGGATTGCACCTTGCTGGCACCAAAGCCCTTCTCTAAATATATTCAGCATGACTCATGAAACAAACAACACATGTTCCAACAGCATAGGCTTTGCTTGTGCAATCAGGAATCACATGGACAATACGCATGCATAGTTTTTGCACGCATGTCGGCTCTTCCACAAGTTACAACAAGCTTGTGTAGGTGGTAAAGGAAGGCACTGCAGGCATGACATTGGGATGCCAATACCAAGCTGGGAAATTCCTGGAGATTTGGGGTGGAGCCTGGGAAGGGCAGGGTTTGAGGAGGTATCTCAGTGGGGATGCAATGCAATGGCATCACCCTCCAAACCAGCTACTTTCTCCAGGGGAACTGATTAGAGATGGGCATGAACCAGGAAAATGGCAGTTCGTTGCGGTTCGTGGTTTGTTGCATTTCACAAACCACGAACCGGCCTGAAATTTCCCAGTTTGCGAACCAGTTCATTTGGTTCTTAAATAGGTCACTTCCAGGGCAGCAGAAGGTCTGCATAAATCCCCCCCCCTGTTGCCTAGAAAACTGATTGATCAGCACCAGGCTATCTGCAGTGACGAACCAAAAAACGAACCAAACAAATGGCTCTAAAAATCGTTGCAGTTCGTCACAGTTAGTCAGAAATGCCCTCCAATGAACTGTAGGTTCACAAACCATGAACTGACCTAGTTCATGATGAACTTTGGTTTGTATTGTCAGGTCCAGTATATATCTAAACTGTACTGACTCCATTTTCTAATGCTTCTAGTGTTTAAGTGCTTTCTCCCCAGGTGCACCAGTGCCCAGGCAGCATTCCCACCAGAGGAGATTGTTATGTCTAACACCGTTCCACCAAGCATTGGCCTTGAAGGAGAGCAGCTTCCCAGGACTGAAAGATGTTGTTTTGAGAACTATGGGGGGAGGCTGTTCCAGATGGGTATTGTTACTCTGTATCCTATGCTTGCTCTTCATTGGTAACAATGATCATGTACCATCCTGAGTCTCCTATTCAGGACAGTGGACTATAATGGACCTTTTCTGCAATAAAGCTTCCTTTGCCAGACATTGGACTTATTCTTGCTTCTAAAGGGAATCTTGCAGAGAGTACCTTATTTAGCCACAGTCTGACATTTTGTTACCAATCATGTCTGCGTCGGGCCCAGCGGAATCCACGGTTGTCCCGGACAGGGATCCTTTGTTTGATCCGTATGCGTCTCCCGACAATCAACCGGTGCAAACCCAAGACTCCCAGGAGCTGGGAGCAACCGGGAACGGAACCGGAGCCTCCACTTCTACCCTGCCTCTCATCAACTTCAGTACTCGAAACGAGACCGAAAGCAATCTCGGGGCAAGGCCGAAAGCAACCGCTCTCCCCTTGATCTCGGTGCCCACCCCGTCGGAGTGGGGAGCCAGACCCCGAGAAACCAGAGAGCGCCGGGCAGGTGGACTCCATCCACGAGTCTCGATGGACGGGCGCCGAAGCCTAGAAACCGTCCCGGAACTAGATAGCAGCCAACCATGGCGATATTGGAACAGGACGTTTGAGCAGATGGAGGGGGACACGTCTCGCCGAGGCGCCCTGAGTTGGGATTATTCCGAACTTGCCCCGTGGAAGGAGCCAACGGAAGTCCCTGAACCAAGTTGGGAGCAGATACGAGGTCGCACCTATGCGGTAGATACCAGCATCTCGGCCGTGACGGGTATGGCCAAGGGAATTCTAGCCGTGAGGTCGCGAATAGTTCAAGGGGACCCTCCTCCGTGGGGCCCTTTCTCCCCGGTGAGTACAGCGAATGAAGGTTCCCTGAGCGAACAACCAGGGCCAAGTCGTATACAACAATTAGAAGCTAAGCTGATGGATATGGAAGAAAGCTTGGCTCACGCCATTCATTTAATTTCCTCAATGGGGGCAGGGGAAAGACTGTCTCCCGAAGAGATGGCGATACAGATAGCTACCCTTCAAAGTGTCATCTCCTATCCGATGGAGGAAGTTCAGCAGCGGTCGTCGCCTACCGGCGGGGGGGGCACCTATCCTGGCGAATCGGGAGAACAACCCAAGGAACTTCCCCCTCAGCGGGAAACTCCACCGAGAAGGGACCACCCGGTTGTGCCATCCGGTGAGACTCCCATCGAACCTCCTATCACGGGAGGGGATGTGCCGGCAGACGAGACCCCCGTTGAGAGGCCTACGGAAGGGGAGGAAAAGCCAAGTGATACACCGGTGATACCCCCCCATACTTCCCCGAAAACGGTCCGGCCGGACCAAGCGGGAGCACCCGTGGCTCCATCAGGGGGGGGAGCCCCTGGTCAACCGCGCGAAACTGTTCCCGTCGGGCAACCTCCGGGAGATGGTCTACCAGCGCCAAAAGGCCAGCCGACGCTTCCCAGAACAACAACGCCCGGAGGGGCAAGCCCGCGCGGACTTCCACCCATTCGGCCTTCGCCGCTGCGGCCCCTTCCGCTTCGACCACAACTAACCCCGCCGCTGCAGCCGATACGTTTACCACTGGAACAACCCGTAAGACCGCCTCCGACCCAACCGATGGGACCTACACCACTGCGACCCCACCAACCCACCCCTCAGCGGCCGATTATTACTCCGCCACACCAACCTCAACCGCCAGCACCTCAACCGCTACGGCCAGCACCTCCGGCATTGCCACCAGCCCTGCCGAGAGCACCGCCACCAGCCCAGCCGAGGCCGGCACCCCCGGCTCAACCGGTGAGGCCACCGCCAGCACAACCGGGTCCCCTCATACCTCAAGTGCCATTGAGGCTTCCGGCGGACTTCTACCCAGCCCCGGCTCCGAGGCAAGACCTCCCAATGGGTTGGGTGAAACTGGACGCCACTTTTGACGGGGATCCCTCCAAACTGGGCTTTTTTCTAGTGCAAGTCGTGCAATTCTTCAACCGGTGGGGACACCTCTTCGGCAGCGAGGCCAGCCAAATTGAACACCTCGGCTCCCGCTTACAAGGGAAAGCAGCGGACTGGTACGTAGGACTATATAATATCGGGGCCCCAGAACTCGATACTCTCCAGGGGTTGGTGGATGCTATTAGAGCACAATATGAAGATCCCTTAGAGGAAACCAGGGCCCGTACAGAATTGCAGGCCATTAAGCAGGGCAGCATGGCAGCGAGAGACTATATCACGAAATTCCGACAATTGGCTGCCAAGTGCCCCAGGTGTGAGGAGTCCACAAAAATTATTCTGTTCAAACAAGGACTTAATCCGAGACTTTTGGACAGAGCCCTCATGCAAGACAATCCCCCTACGCTGTTAGGTTGGATTCAACTTGTTTGCGAAGTGGAAAATCGCATTTTAGAAGTCCGTTTGGTTGAGCAACAACAACAAACGGGACAAAGAAGACCATTGACCTTACAGAAGGGAGCTCGGGGAGCTGGCTACGCCACCCGTGGAGCGAGAGATGCTAGATGGCAACAAGGGCTGTGTCTGCAATGCGGACAGGCTGGTCACTTTGCAGCACAATGCCCCTACCGGCCTGTGCAAAGACCTCCGCTCCAATTACGGCGTCCAACCCTTGCTCCGTTCCCTACGCTCCAACGCCCGACTCCAGCTCCACGAGCAAACAGAGGCCGCGGCGCTTCCCAAAGGCCAAACTCAGAAAGAGGGCTGGAAGCGGAAGAAGTTATGGAATACGATCCCGCTTCCCCATCTGCAGAAGTCAATCCAGAAAGTCCCCAGTCGGGAAACGAGATGGATCTGTCGTAAAAGGGCCCAAACGACAGATCCGCCCCAAGCCCGTCCCTGCACGGAACCGGCCACCTGGGTCCATTTTATTCATGCCAGTGACTTTAATCAACCCAGAGAGAAAAATGCACATTCGGGTGCAAGCTCTTATTGACTCGGGTTGCTCAAGAGATATCATAGCCCCAGCTCTAGTCAATGGACTAGTCTTACCAACTCGGGAATTACAAAATCCAGTAATTTTTGAACAAATGGATGGTACCAACATGAATCCGGTCACAACTGAAACCATCCCGGTGATCACAGGCATGGGACAGCATTGGGAAAAGAGGTCCTTTGTCATCAGCTCTACTGCCAAGTACCCGTTAATTCTAGGCAGCAAATGGCTATGTGATCACAATCCCTACATAGACTGGGCTCAAGGATGTGTTACCTTCAACCATGCCAACTGTAAACTTCACCGTTGGAATCAAAACTGGGGCGAAGACCCTACTCAGAAAGAAAAGGCTCTCCTTACCCAAGAAGAAGTCAACCAAATACCCGAACCTTACTGGCCTTTTCTAAACGCTTTCTCGGAGGAGGAAGCGGACACGCTGCCCCCGCATCGACGAACGGACTGTGCGGTGGAAATTTTACCAGGAGCCTCACTACCCAAAGGGAGGCTCTACCCCATGAGTCTCCATGAACGTGAAGAGCTCCGGAAATTCATCGACACCAACCTCCAACGAGGGTTCATCCGCCCAGCCTCTAGTTCCCACGCCGCTCCAGTTCTCTTCGTGAAAAAGAAGGATGGGGGACTTAGACTGTGCACGGATTTCCGAGGACTAAATGCAGTGTCCACCAACAACGCCTATCCTATACCGCTCATCCGAGACCTTCTCAACGTCGTGGCCCAAGGTAAGATCTTTACGAAATTAGATCTAAAAGATGCTTACTTCCACGTTCGTATCAAGGCAGGGGATGAGTGGAAAACCGCGTTTAATACGCCCCTCGGACAATATGAATACTTAGTTATGCCTTTTGGATTGACGGGAGCCCCGTCTGTATTCATGTCCATGATAAACGAAGTTTTACATGAATTTCTATACAAAGGGGTGGTGGTGTACCTTGATGATGTTTTAATTTATTCTAACACCGAGGAAGAACATGTTCAAATGGTACAAAAGGTCCTGGCCACCTTGATGAAGAATAAATTGCCCATCAAGTTGTCCAAATGTGAATTCCATAAAACCGAACTCACTTACCTTGGGTATTGTATCTCACAAGAGGGGTTGAAAATGGATCCAGCCAAAATACAGGCGATCCAAGATTGGCAAACACCCACCACCCGCAAAGAACTGCAATCCTTCCTGGGTTTTGCCAATTTCTATAGAGACTTCATCGCAAATTTCGCCCAAATCACACTCCCCTTAACAGAATTGCTGAAAACCAAAGATAAAGGGGACCAAGCCAAAAAACCCTCTGCTAAACTACAATGGACCCCCGATTGCCAAACGGCCTTCGAATGCCTTAAGAAGCAATTTATAACGGAACCCATCCTCTCCCACCCCAACGAACAGTCCCCCTTCATAGTACAGGTCGACGCCAGCGATACGGCGATAGGGGGGGTTTTGCTGCAGAAGGGGGAGGATGGGAATTTGCGGCCTTGTGCATTCTTGTCTAGAAAGTTCTCAGAGGCGGAAAGGAATTGGAATGTGTGGGAGAAGGAGGCCTTTGCAGTGAAAGCAGCTCTCACAAACTGGAGGCATTGGCTGGAGGGGGCGAGATACCCTTTTGAGGTCTGGACAGATCATAAAAATTTGGAGGCCCTACGAAGCCCACGCAGACTGAATGCCAAGCAATTGCGGTGGGCGGAATTCTTTTCCAAGTTTAACTTCACCCTCAATTATCTCCCGGGCAAAACTAACTTTTTGGCGGACGCCCTGTCGCGCATGCCCCAACATAAAAGCAAACGGGCGGAGACTGTCGACACGGTCTTCTCGCCTAAGCAACTTGGGGGCGTGGTGACTACTCGCAGCCGTGCTAAGCAGGCCCTCCCGGCCGACCAAGAATGGAAATCGAAACTCAAAACTGAAGTGGAGAAGGAGGGGGATAAAGCTCCGCGAAACAAACTAACCCGATCCCCACAGGGGGATTGGCTAGCTGGGAGCAAGTTTTATGTCCCGGACAGCCTTAAGCTGGATGTCTTGCAGCGCTGTCATGATGCTCCCACTGCTGGACATTATGGGTACCTGAAAACTTTACACCTAGTTCAAAGACAATTCTGGTGGCCGGGCATGCGCAAAGACATTTCCCAATACGTTAGTTCCTGCCCTGTTTGCCTCAGCGCAAAAACCAGGAAAGGGAAACCTCCGGGCCTCCTGCAACCATTAGAAACGCCGAACAGGCCCTGGGAAGTAATCTCTATGGACTTTATCACTGATCTACCTCTTTCGAAAGGACACAATTGTATTTTAGTTGTGGTAGATCTATTCTCCAAACAAGCCCATTTTATCCCCTGTACTGCTATACCCTCCGCTCGAAAACTAGCGGATCTGTTTCTAAAACACATCGTAAAATTACATTCTTTTCCGTCCAAGGTGATTTCGGATCGCGGCGGACAGTTCGTTGCCAACTTCTGGCGGGAGCTTTTGAAAATGTTGAATATTGAACAAGGTATCAGTTCAAGCCACCACCCACAAACCGACGGACAATCTGAAAAAACTAACCAAATTTTAGAACAATTTCTTCGTTGCTACATTAATTTTCAACAAGATAATTGGGTGGACCTTCTTCCCCTAGCCGAATTCTCCTATAACAACAGTATACACGCTTCAACGGGAGAGGCTCCATTCAAAATTGTGTACGGGACTCACTTCGATCCCTTCCCGTTAGACGCACCCCCTCTCCATTCCTCTAAACTGCCAGATGTATCTTCATGGTGGGGGGAGGCGGCGCAGCAATGGACTCTTATTAAGAAACACCTCGAAAAAGCCAAACTGGATTACAAAAAATACGCAGATCGCCATCGTGTGGCCGAATGGGAATTACAACCTGGAGATCATGTGTATATTTCCACAAAAAACCTAAAGCTAGCTCAAACCAGCCGCAAACTCGCTCTAAAATTCCTGGGACCTTTTCCTGTGCGCAAAATAATAAATAAGGTGACTGTTGCTGTAACTTTACCTAAAAACCTGCGCCATGTGCATGATACGTTCCACGTCAGCCTTCTAAAGAGAGCTCCCACCGACAACAAATGGCACATAAGAGCTCCACCCATTCCAACTTTGATTGACGACCAAATACACTATGAGGTACAACAAATATTGGACTCTAAGCTCAAGCGAAACCAGCTTTTTTACCTCATTCGCTGGAAAGACTTTGATTCTGGTTACGATGAATGGGTGAATTCTGCACATGTTCATGCTCCTAGATTAACCAAAGCTTTTCATACTCGCTATCCATATAAGCCAGGGGGGGATCTATTTTAAGGGGGGCAGAATGTCAGGTCCAGTATATATCTAAACTGTACTGACTCCATTTTCTAATGCTTCTAGTGTTTAAGTGCTTTCTCCCCAGGTGCACCAGTGCCCAGGCAGCATTCCCACCAGAGGAGATTGTTATGTCTAACACCGTTCCACCAAGCATTGGCCTTGAAGGAGAGCAGCTTCCCAGGACTGAAAGATGTTGTTTTGAGAACTATGGGGGGAGGCTGTTCCAGATGGGTATTGTTACTCTGTATCCTATGCTTGCTCTTCATTGGTAACAATGATCATGTACCATCCTGAGTCTCCTATTCAGGACAGTGGACTATAATGGACCTTTTCTGCAATAAAGCTTCCTTTGCCAGACATTGGACTTATTCTTGCTTCTAAAGGGAATCTTGCAGAGAGTACCTTATTTAGCCACAGTCTGACATGTATTTTGGTTTGTGCCCACCTCTAGAGCTGATCTCTGTAGCCTGGCATTCAGCTGTAATTCTGGCAGATACACAGACCCCACCTGGAGATTGGCAACCCTAGCATGAGGCAGCTTAATTCTGCACCCCCTGCTTCCGCTGGTGTTGACCGGTCACCAATGCAACACGTGTACAATGTCAAGACAAAGAGGCATTTTGTAAAATATCTCCATCCTTTCTTTCTGCCTTCATCTTCCCTTTCTAAAATTGCCAGAGGAAGAATGGGCAGCCGTGGAACAGGGTGGGGAATATAGAAGACGTTTCAGACAAAGGCCCGCGCCTCCTTAGCATTTACTTAATTGATTTATTCCTCCTTCGCAGCACTCATTTGTTTGATGAGGCACTTTGCAAATGCAGTTCAGAAAGTTCACACAAGTTAATCCACAAAAGACAGGCAAAGCTACAGAGCCAAATGGTTGATGGGCACGGGGCGGGCGGAGGATGGCATTCTTACAGCTTTGGCTCATTCAAAATGGTTGTAAGAAGTCTTCGTTAACCTTCAATGCCTTTTTTGTTTAAAAAATCATGTAATTTAAAGGATGGCTGTTTTTAAGAAGTAAAGAACAACAGAATCAGAGTGACGATGAAGAGAGAGACTTAGAGGAAATACAAGTGATCCAACAGGCCAGCAATTTGGAAAGTTCATTGAGTCATTAATAAATTGATTACATATGTATGCAGTATTGTGTAGCGGTTAGAGTGTTAGATTAGAAATTGGGCAACCTGCATTGAAATCCGCCTTCTGCCATGAGAGTTGCTAGGTTGGATCCCACAACCCATCAGCAGAAAACACCAATGGCTGTGGGTCTTTTCCCCACTCAGCAGTATTTTCTGACCCTTGGAAAGTTTACGAGAAGGAAAGACACGAGAGCATCAGTCGCCACTCGCCATCTTTCCCATCCCTTCTGCATTGCCTCCTGGTGAAATATCATGCCAGCTGTGGTCACCTGCTTGATTAGATCTCCCAGTGGCTGACTTAAATACCAAATTAATTTTGATTACTTAAGCATCTCTTGCCAGACAAGGAAATTGGGTTTTGAGGGGGAGAAGGCTGCGGAGATATGCTGTCTGGATTAATCTAATGCATATTTTTTTTAAAAAAAATGGAAGTCCTTTTACTTTTCTCTTTCTCTTCTTGCTGTCTCCAATTTTGTGGTACTCTGCATCTCCCAAAAATAACCTCCCCGTCCCAATTTCGACCTGTCATATTCATTACATCACAGCTGCCTGCCGAGCGTACTTATCAGCGGCAATCTACACGGTTACAGTTGTGATTAAAACTGATTGCCAGTTGGAGGCTGGCTGCTCGGCTTTGGAAATTGGGAATGTCTCTATAACTCAAGACAGCGGATCAAAGGGTTCTTGATTAATGGTGCCAGGCTGGAGAGAGAAGGTGCATTGCTACTCTTGGCGTGGCTTCCGTGGAAAGGGCATGAGTGCCTGTTACTCTTCGGGACGGAGTGCAAAAATAACATCTCATCAAAGCTGGTTAAGAATAGCAGCAAGCACAAAATATGAGGCTGAAACGAAATGTGAAAGTGGAACTAGGCAGCAAAGACTGTGCAAATTCAGAGCACACATGATTTCAAACTTCTTGTCCCTACCGGTTTGACCCACCTATCCACCTCCGTTTCGGTTTCTCAAACTGAGCCCATAAGTCTTTTTTACCCTGCCACTTTCTGTTTGCTCACATTGTCTTGTTCCTGTAAAACGTACATTTTTCACCATTAACTGTGCATCAAGAAATCAGCACTATATTATATAAGGTATAGTTTAAATGAGGTTTTTGGCCCATCTGTTTGATGCAGTGGCTGAGTGGCAGGACTCTAATCTGGAGAGCCAGGTTTAATCCCCTACTCCTCTGCTTGAAGCCAGCTGGATGACCTTGGATCAGTCACAGCTCTCTCAGAGCTCTCTCAGCCGCACCCACCTCACAGGGTGATCGTCGTAAGGATAATATAACACACTTTATAAACCGCTCTGAGTGGGTGTTAAGTTGTCCTGAAAGGCAGTATATAAATATTACGTTATTATTATTATTGAGGTGTAGGGTTCAGTAGCACCTTACAACTAGATTTCCAAGGTGCAAGCTTTTAGGAGTCAGAGAACTGTCTTTGTCAGTGGACAAAGGGAGCTCGACCCTCGAAAGCTTGTACCCTGGAAATTTGGTTGGTCTTTAAGGTGCTACTGGACCTGAATCTTGCTCTTCTACTACAGACCAACATGGCTACACCCCTCAAAAAAGACACACCCTAAAATCTATAGTAAAACTGCATAACATTTAAAAATCTCTAAAAGCTACATAAGGACATCAAAATAAAAATACCCTGACAGATCCCTCAAAACCTCCTTGATAAGGATAATTGGAAGGCAGAATAAAATGTCCAGAACAGGGAATCCTAACCAAATTGATACAGCAAGGGTTCCTAATGTGGCATCCATGCACAGCCGGCACCTTCATTGAGAAAACCAACAAACTGGGGAACCACAATTCTAGAAATTAATTGTATATATTTTTTCAAAGTGCAAGGTGCAAAAGTGCTGAATGAGTTTAACAAGGATCATAAATACATTTACAAAATACAAGGTCCATCCGATAGAACATCAAAATCGTCACGATTTCAAAATCTCAAAGTCCATCCATTTATAAACTGAATCTTCACCGTCCGGAATACGTTTGAAACTTTAAAGTGCAAATGCTGGGTACAATGAAAAAAGCCGGTGGGTGGGGAGACTTGTGCAAGTTGTTTGTTCTTTCACGGTCCAGAGTAGGAATACTCATTTAATAAACGCCGACGGGAGTTTGCAGGCAAATTGTTATTAACCCATTTCGTGAGTGGAAAAAACTCACTTCATCCTGGGCATAAAGATAATCAGACCGGAAGCACCAGCATCTCTTTCCGGCGCTGCTTGTGGGGCTGGTCCGTGTAGACCCACTCAAAGTCGGTGCGGGTCACCCGTTTGCCCATCTCGCTGTTCTCCTTGCTTCTGCTGCTTGCACCTCCATTGAGGCAACCCCAGCGATCACCTCCAGAGCTGAGGTGCCGGAGGGGGTGCCGGGGGCGGGGCGCATGCCGCGGAACTGGTGGCAGCAGCATGCAGGCGGCTGACCAGAAGGGATGGGAAACTGCCCGCGTGGCGCCCCGGCCACCTGCCATGCATGGCCTGCAGCTACTGCAGCCTCCCAGCTCTCCCGCGCTGCTGCCACCACCGCCAACACATGCCCCGGCCGGGAGCGGTAGTCACTGGCCAGGCGTGGCAGGCATCTAGTGCAGTGTATGGAGCAATGGAGCGGGAGGGCTGGGAGGATGCAGTCCCAGTGTACATGCACGCTCTGCACGTGTATGTGCAAGGGGGCAGGAGCAGTCCTGAAGCTGCCCCCCCATGCCTCAGGCGCCAGAAATCCTGGCGCCGGCTCTGCATCCATGGGTGCCATGACACCCACCAGGACTTCCTTTGGTGCCCACTGAGCTTTTCAGAAAGTGGTGTGGCCACTGAAAGACAGGGCTTGTTATAGGTTGCTTTCATTCAAATGGCAGGATTTTCCGTGGCTAGGTTAACAGGCAGTCGCTGCAGAATCAGGAGGAGCGTTAAGCCCCTGGGCTTTCCTTAGCCAGTGTACGGTTCCATCCCCCCTTTATTGCTTTCCTTCTTCGCAGGAAGTGCATGGCGGGACATACTCTATTTGTCCCTGCCTTCTGCGGCAGCCATTTCAAGTGTGTCTCCCCCTCCTGAGGCAGCCAGTTTGGGGCGTCCCTCACCCCCTCTTCTCAAAATTCGAGAGTTGTCTGTAGGCTCAAAAAGGCTGAGGATCCCCGGGACTGACAGTCTCTCTACATGAGACTTCTGACATGTGAAGAACACGTGTCGGGAGATGCAAAGTTAGCCGGGAAGGGTAGTTGAAAAAGACAGCGCTGGTAGCAGGGCAAAGGGTTTGCTATACACTGGAGCTGTGTGAAGATGCTATGAAATGCCAGAAGGGGAAACGTCCGCTCATTATAACCTCTCCAGGTCCAAGCCCAGCTCTGGAAGGCAGCTCCAGCCCATTTCCATTCCTCTGGTTGCCATCCCACACAGTTTTAGACTGGAGAGGGGAAATTGATAGAGCCTTCCAGTAGGCAAAGATGAAATTAACAAACCCTCTGAGGAGTGATCTCCGCTGGCTCTGTCTTTTTAAAACTACGCTTCCTAGCTAACATTGTGTCTCCCTACGCTTGATGAACACACACCAAGGTGTCTTGTGCAGAGAGATTCTGTCAGGCTACATGCTGAGAGATCTGGGTTCAAATCTCCACTCTACCATTAAGCTTGCTAGGTGTCTTAGGCCAGTCAATCTCTTTCATCCTCACCTGCCTCACAGGGTTGTTATGAGGATAAAATGGAAAAAGGAGCTTGATGTTTGTTGCCCTGAGCTCTTTGGACAAAGGCAGTATGAACATGTACTAGATAGAGATGTTATGGGAAATAAACCCATTTTGCTGATAAAAAGTCAGGAAACCTCCCTTGGGTGGGTCTTCTAACAATTTGAGTGAAATCCTGAGAATGTACTCGTGAGAGTAAGGTCAATTGAACAAAATGGGACTTGCTCCCAAGTAGAGCTTCTTAGGATTGCTCTCTGGCCCCATTACCAAAAAGATCATCTCTCCATAGCTTACCCTGCAAAGAATAGAAAATCAATAGAAAATCTCAGTTGGTAAGCAGGATAAACTGGAGAAGATAATTTCTTCAGATATCCTGGTCTCAGCCTGTGAAGAGCTGTATCACAAATAGCACTTGTAGTTGGGTCCAAAAGAAAGCTGACTACCAACAAGGGGTCTTCGCAAGGGTATAATATGGTTTGGCTTCTTCTTGGTGGAAAAAGATCCTATGGTTTTTGTTTATTTTGGTATCATTTATTTATTTATTATAAAATAATTTAACTAGACAGCATCAACAACCAATGAAAAAAGGACAGAAGAAGGCAACAGTATACGTAAGACCAGCTTGATACCCATGCTTCGCTATGGTATTTAACTACTTTAAATTCCCATGAACATTTAAAAAGTCAGTTGCCATACTGACTTTTATATAAAATCCCTATTCAAGAGTCTTGTACCGTCTTTCTTCAACTGTCTACAGTTTCCTTTACCTGGGCTGATTCCAGACAGCCCTCTGCATTCCGAAACTTCGCGCGCCGTCGCGCGCCGTCGCGTGCCGTCGTGCGCCGTCTCGCACCGTCATGCGGAAAACGTAAAATATCACGTTTTCTCGCACGAGTTTTGCGTGAGGTCGCGCAAAACTCGAGTGAGAAAACACAATATTTCGTGTTTTCTGCGCGACGTTTCGGAATGCAGAGGGCCATCTGGAATCGGCCCTGATTTTTACCTCAGAACACAGAGGTCCACAGCTGACCAATCAGAGAGAGGGGGGTGCAAGCAGGCAGGAGCCTGCCAGTCACACAGGAAAGCCAGGCACCACAGGGAGATTAGCAACCCTAGGGAACTTTGAGGGGAAGACTGGGAGGGGCATTTTACCTCAGGACACATTCAATGATTCCCAACAGCAACTACATACTGTTTAGAAGGTGAGGGGTGAGGTCCAATCAGGCTGCATATGCAAATAACCTGTGTTCCAACTGTCTCGGGGGGGGGGGATGAGACGTGGAATGTTGGGAGCCCCAATCAGCCCACATATGCAAATGACCTTGAAAGGCTGGCCCAGTCTGGGAAGAGTAGCCAAGCTGGCAGTGGGTGGGGGCTCAAGCAGGCAGCAGCCTGCCAGCCACACAGGGAAGCTGTATCCATTTGGGAAAACACATTTGACCTCTTTTGAACCCCTTAGGGGTGAAATTCTTAAAATCCCTTCTTTGTAGGTGTTTGTATCATGAAAGGAACGTTCTCCCCAAATTTCAAGTTTCTAGGTCCAGGGGTTTGGGCTGGGCATTGATGAGTCAGTCAGGACACTTGTATATATATATATAAGATTCAAATCAACATTTGCAGAGTAGAAATCAAAGGGGCATTTAAGAAGTAAATCCACCTCTACCAGTGGGAAAAAAGACACGACTGTTTTCATCTCATTTATTTGTTTATTAATTGAGAACATTTATAACCTCTCCAACTGGAACTCTGTGGAGAGATAACAAATTTGAAAAGCAATCAAATTCAAGTTGTTTGATTCAAAGTATAAAAGCAGCATCGGCTGCATCGACCTTAAAACTTTTACAGTTTTAAAAGCCAGCGACCTCCAGTGTATTAAAAACACTTTCAAAGACATTAAATGCAGTCAGCAACTTCAAAGCAGTTCGTAATATCAGCAGCTCCACAGTAGGACAGGAAAAGATCTTGCAACTCAAAAGGCCTTTGGAAAAAAGAGCCATTCTCTCAGCAATGGGCAAGAGAAGGTTCTCAGATTTCCTTGGAAGGACATTCTATTGGCACAAAAACACAACCAAGAAGGTGGTCTTCTTTCTCATGGTTGCTCCACTATAATTCAGACAATGGGGTCACATGGAAAAGAACCTATGGTGATGATGAGTAATGGAGAAGGAAAACTTGAGGATCATATTTTAACGCTATTCTTCCTCCAAAGGCACTCAGGACTAGACATGGGCATGAACAGCATTATGAACCGAAAAAACTGACAAACGGCCCAATCTGCTGTTCTTGAACAAGCTGTTCGTGAGGCCCCATCCTAAACGAATAGGTGGTCGTTGCAAACTTTGTTCGTTGCCTTCGGCAGCCCTTCAGCAAGCCAGACAGTCTGGCACTTGCTGCAGTCAATCCCCTTGGCAACCAGAGGCAGGGAGGGACTGAACTCTGTCTGAACTCCTTCTGGCTTGCCTTCTGGCTTTAACCCTTCAAAGTACTTCCAGCAGAGAGTCCCATTTTTGCCACTATGAAGAGAAAATGACAGCCAACGGGGAGACCCGTGGATCATTCCTTTCCTGGGGTGCAATCTCTCTGAAACTTGGGGGGTCTTCAGAGGACAGTGAGGACTCTGTCCCCTGCAAATTTGGTGGGTATTGGACGTTGAGAAGATGGCACACCCAGCTGCATGTGAAACATGCTTAGGCTGGGTGCCACTTTTGCCTCACTGCACGGATGGAGAGACAGCCTTACATTCCTGGGCATCCAGGATTTGAGAGGTGGGGCCTGGCCCTGTAAAGGGCAGCTCCGCCTCTGTAGGGCTCAGTCAGCTTTGAAAGCTCGGCCCACCGACCACACCCTATGGCAGTACAGGATTAGCTGGTTGCTGGTTACCAGGGCCAGGTAGGAATTTTTTCTCCTTTTCCCAAATTGGCACAGGGAAGAGTTGTTTTTCGCCTACCTTGTACTGTTTTGTAGGTGTGGTATTTGGAGTGGTGGAACTGTAACCTAGGTCCCTGGCAGGTTAGATTTGGGTAGACAGAGCGGGCTGGTGAGCACCCAGTGGCACCTCCCCATTGGTGGGGAATAGGGGTCTGTCAGGGATTGGCTGGTGGGCTGTACGGCTGCCAGCTGAGATGGCAGACTGCCTGTGGGACCCCCTGTACAAGTCCTTCCCTCGGGCTTCACGGCTGGGGTGTATGGAGCTTTAATGGGGGAACCATTCACCTGGCCGGCCGGGTTACAGCCATTCACATGGATGGCTCGCACCTGGGGCAGGGGGTGCTCACCCAAGCAGGTCGAGGAGTTGGTCCAATTGACCCCTTGTCTTGACCTGTAGTACTGCTAGTTATACCCTTGCCATTATTAAGTTTAATGTTAGTCAATAAATGGCCCAAATTTATACCCAAGCCTTGTGTCTGTCTCTTCATTCCGAATGGGGGGGCAAGGTCACTTTTGTAACCCCTCAAATTAGCTGCCAGCAGACACAACTGAGAACGGCTACATCATATTGCTTCTGTGCTGCTAATGATAAATGGGATACGTGTGCAT
This sequence comes from Eublepharis macularius, assembly GCF_028583425.1. NCBI lineage: Eukaryota > Metazoa > Chordata > Lepidosauria > Squamata > Eublepharidae > Eublepharis > Eublepharis macularius. Next base: position 7,266,488 of record NC_072798.1, read on the forward strand.
GTTTATGCAAAATGTAGAAGCAAGACTGACACAAAGTTGCCCAACACTTTGGAAGCTGTTGCTGAAGTATTGCGTTTATTCTTACAATTTTGGTAATGGTACTTTGAAAGAAAACTAGCATGTTTAAGCCACATGGTTGACCTTGGCCCCCAAAGAACGAACCCCGTCTTTTAGGAGGGCACCAAAGGTCCATTCCCTCCCTGAGGAACTTCATTTAAGCAAGCAGCTCCTCAGATTTCCTTTTCTGGCTGTTGGTTGCTGCGGCAACACACCGGAATTCACTCTTCGGTTGCCTTAATTCATTGCAGCATCTCTTGTCACAAACCATCTGAATTGCTCTCTGTTACCGAACAAATTAGTTTCCGAGACAGCTGCAAACCTTCATGCCAAGATGGTTAACAGACCTCGCGCACCCTATCCTATAGTTATCTGCAAAGTGGTACTTGCTTTTGGCACTTTAGTTTGTGAAGATCAAATTTTTCGGGGAGAGAGCCCTTGAGCATGTGCAGAGTGCCTTTACTCCAGAGGAGAAAGAAGTTTCATTTTAAAGAGAGAGATCAAGGCAAGGTGCCTCTCAGCAAATGAGGCCTGCTTCTCCCCTTTAAAAAATGGACTGAATAACAGCATGGGCATAGTGCCTTCCCCCTCTGAGAATACACACAAAAAATCCAGTCCTTTTCTAGTTGATGGAAGGCTAGGATGAGATACAAAGGCAACCACCTTTCTCCAGCAAGAACACATTTGATTTACATGCCTGTGGTAGCAAAGATGCAGCAAAGATGACATCCACGGAAAGAGTTCTGGCTTTGCCATCCCCAGCCAGCAGCTTAAAATTCTGGCCTGCCTTGCAAAGTTCTGGCTAGCTGTCAATTCAAGAACAGGACTTATTTTAAAATCCTTCTCCCAGCTGTTTAGACATGGGCACGAACCACCAAAAAATCGTTTTCACAAATCGGGAGCCACGAACTCCCACAAACTGGGGCAAGTTCACGAACCAGTTCGTGGTTTGTGGGGTTTAAATGCCCCTTTTCGGCCGATTAGCAGATGCAGCAAAAAAGGCATTTTGACCCCCAGATCAGCTGGCAGGCGGCAAGAGGGAGATCCCCCCCAGTGGCCTGAGAGCTGATAGTTTAAAGGACCCCCTTCCTGCCACTTGCAAGTGGCAGGAAAGGGTCCTTTAAACTATCAGCTGGCAAGTGGCACGGAGGATCTCCCCTGCTGCTTGACAGCTGAAAGTTTAAAGGGACCTGCCACTTGCAAGCAGCAGAGCGCTTTAAATGGCCCAAACCCCACAAACCCCAGCCTCAGCCCCCCACTTACCTTGGCTCTGCTGCTGGGGTGGTGGTGGCCGCAGCGGCTCCAGCCTTCTCTGTCGCCCTGCGGGCCCACGGTCTCGTCTCCCTCCTCCCACAATGGGTGGGAAGGGCATTTTTGGCCTCCTCCGCTGCTTTGCGGGCCCACAGCATGGCAGATGAGGCCAAAAAGGGCCTTCACACCCCTCAAATGAGCTTCTACGAAGCTTCCAAGAACCACTTGTTTGTGAACCACACACTGGGAAGGTTCGTGGGGTTTTTTGTTTTGTATTCAGGTTTGTGCCCATCTCTACAGCTTTTTCAATGCTAAAATCCTAGTTTCAGATAGCAAAGAGTAGCTCTACAGGGCCCTTTGACTTGGTCCAGAACAAACATTTGTCTGATGGTTGTTGTGGGTTTTCCGGGCTGTATTGCCGTGGTCTTGGCATTGTAGTTCCTGACATTTCGCCAGCAGCTGTGGCTGGCATCTTCAGAGGTGTAGCACCAAAAGACAGAGATCTTACAGGATGACTCAGCCCAAACCCACCTTCCTGAGTAGATATAAATTACCTGCCCACATCTTCTCCACACTGTGACACTGAGAGATCTCTGTCTTTTGGTGCTACACCTCTGAAGATGCCAGCCACAGCTGCTGGCAAAACGTCAGGAACTACAATGCCAAGACCACGACAATACAGCCCGGAAAACCCACAACAACCATCGTTCTCCGGCCGTGAAAGCCTTCGACAAAACATTTGTCTGTCTGTCTGTCTGTCTGTTTGTTTGTTTATAAGTATTGATTTTTCCACGCCACCTGCAAGGGACTCAAAGCAGTTCACATCAACAATAACAAAGTTCTTAAGCGTATACCACACCAACCAGCAGGCAAAAAATCCAGGACTCTTTGCATGAGCCGGGAATAAGTTCCCAGCAATATAGGAATATGGAGACAAACCCCTTTTTTGAAAAGAACAGAAGTTAGCCATTCCCTTGGGGGAAAGAGCACACAGTGAGCAAGCTCTTCCTGGACAGGCTTTAACTGAAACATTTCCTGTAATAATACAGACAGTTTAACCCCCTGGCCAATTTCCGACCTCTCTTCACCACAATGGTTATCGTGAATGGATGGAAGAAAGTAGAGAGGGGGGCGGATTCTCCCCCTGCCCCACATACAGCTGGCTCAGAGTAGGAATAGAATGTGTTCCAATAATTAACTCTTAGCTTTCCACTACGGTTGCCAGCTCCAGTTTGGGAAATTCCTGGAGATTTGGGGAGGAGCTATAGTGGTATAAATTCCACCCTCCAAAGCTGCCATTTCAGCCAGGGGAACAGATCTCTGTCATCCAGACATTGGTTGTAATTCAAAGAGATCTCCAAACCCCACCAAGAGCTTGGCAACTGTACTCCCCATTTCTTGTGACACGTGTGGTCTTCAACAGTTTTCAGAAGCCTGACTGGCGTGTCTCCTTTGAAGAAATTGCAACAATAAAGATGAGGAGGCAGCAATGCATCTTGGGAATATCCTGAGTATACTATGCTTAGTCTCTCTTAACACTGTTCAAGTCTATCAAATCGAAGATTAGTTTTATCCACTGGGTCTCAGGGGGTGGGAAGGTGGGAATGGATAAGTTTGGTGGGCTAATGCATGAAATTCCTGGAGATTTGGAGCTGATATCTTGGAGGGCAGGATTGGAGAAGAAAGGAAGCTTAGCAGGGATACGATGTCAATCTAGGATGTACACAACTTGTACTCTGGACAAGAGGCTACTGTTAGGACAAGAATATGGGAAAACAGAATGGTTTCCAAATGGCAAAGGTGTCAGACAAGGATACTATCTGCCTATTTGTTCAACCTATACACAGAACAAATCATAAGGAAAACTAGATTACATTTAGAAGAAGCTGGAGTGAAAATTATTGGAAGAAACATTAATAATTGGAGATGCACAGATGATACGACATGACTGGCAGAAAATAATGACGACTTGAAATGACTATGTATGAAGGTTAAAGGAGAAAGCGCCAAAGCAGGATTACAGCTGAACATCAAGAAGTCAAAAGTAATGACTATTGAGGAATTACACAATTTTAAGGTGGACTATGAAGAAATTGAAATTGTCAAAAGATTTTCTATTCCTTGTCTTCAGTCATCAACCAAAAGGAAGACTTCAACCAAGAAATTAAAAGGAGATTGAGACTTGGATGGGCAGCCATGAGTGAACAGAAAAGGTCTTGAAGGATAAGGGTGTGTCGCTGGGGACCCAGATCAAGATAATCCACACTATGGTATTCCCCATTGCTATGTACGGATGTGAAAGTAGGACAGTGAAGAAAGCTGACAGGAAGAAAATGGATTCATTTGAAACGTGGTGCTGGAGGACTATGGATTCCATGGAAGGCCAAAAAGACAAATAAATGGGTAGTAGATTGATTCAAGCCTGAATTCTTGCTAGAAGCTAGAAGCTAAAATGAATAAACGGAGGCTATCATTCTTTGGTCACATCATGAGAAGACAAGACTCACTGGAAAAAGACAATAATGCTTTGAATTTTGGGCCTGGTTTGGGGTCGGAATGGCCCAGATTGGGTCAGTGCTGAACAGGGGAGGGTTCCCCCACCTGGCACCAATCCAATCCAGGCTGTTTTGGCCCCAATCCAGGCTGAAATGGGCCCCAAATGGCTGAAAGTCAGGTGGGCAGGGCTACCGGACATGTAACCTCTTTGGAGAACTGCCAGAACTGCGTTCCTGCACGTTCCCCCTCGAAATGAGCCCTGGTTTTACCATAGCAATTCTGAAATACCTAGAGAGTCCTGACATCATTTCCTGCTTCAAAACAGGAAGTGACAGACAGCTGACAATTGATATTATTTTCCCCTCCATTCCCAACTTCCACGTCTTCATTGAATAGGGCGGGGACCGGGGAGTTTTGCTGGGAGGTTCCTGCCGTAACTAGGTAAGTAGCAATCCTTTTGAACTGGTCTCCTTGCACCTAAAGGAGCTAAATTTCATCCAGGAACACGCAGTATGTGTCTGCTTGCCATGACTCACACCAGTCTGTGGGATGGACCCACAAAGTGTTTCCTATATTTATGCCCTGTCAGTGACCGGGGATTCGAACCCAACCCTACTCTGAGCTCTAACCACTACATTGCCCATATTCTTGATTAAATCAACAAAGTCTGGGCTTGTCTAGCTGTAGAACCAGGGGAAAGAAAACAGTTAGAGAGCCAGTTAAGGTGTCAGATTAGATAGACTTGCTGTGATGCTCCTCAGATCAGATCTTCTCTCTGGAAGAGCTACAACTATAAACCATCATGCCACACCTGTTAAGACACAAGCCCCAAAGGCTATTGGGCATGTTCAAGGACAAGCGAACAGCAGCCTCAGAACACAGACACACCTTTTCAACAATAACGGGAGCACGAAGCTTCCTTCTCCTGAACCAAACCATTGATCAAGCAACGTCAGTAAGTCTATTCAGACTGGCAGTAGCTCTCCAGGGAGGCAGAAAGAGGGCTTTCACATCACCTTTTAAACTGGAGCTGTTGGGAATTAAATCTAAGACCTTTAAGCATCAAAAACAGATTCTCCATCTCTGAACTGCAGCCCTTTCCATGGTTAAGCCCATCCTCAAAATTCTGCCTCCTCTTTCTGCTAAATATGCATCAGATATATATAAATATGCAGCAAATATATAAATGAATGAGCTGTTTATTGTAGGAATTCCATACTCTGATAGGAGAGAAGGAGAGAAAGATTCTAACTAGCCATCTAGTTTAAGGATGGGCATGGATGCTAAGACAAGTCGTGCATCCCTGATTCCAAGATGGAGGGAGGAGAGGGAGAGAGATGTTGCTTGGAACAAAGCTAGGAAGAAAAGAGGTGAGAGGGAGGAAGTCAGGAGGAAATCCTGAGAATAGCAATCTTCATATCAAAGGACAGTCAAACAGAGTGCTCTGACCTCTCTATCTTTCTCTTTGGTTTGTCCCCCTTTAAAACATGAGGAAAGGGACAGCGCTGCATCCTCCTCTTCCAACAATAATTCCCTAAAACATCTCCCACAGGAAATGGTTTTTAACATTACATATTGTATGTATTATTTTACCCTGACTTGGATAGCTCCAGTGAGCCTGATCTCATCAGATATTGGAAGCTAAGCAAGGTCGGCCTTGGTTAGTAATTGGATGGGAGACCTCCAACGAAGACCAAGGTTGCAGAGGCAGGCAATGGCAAACCACCCCTGTTAGTCTCTCACCATGAAAACCCCACCAGGGGTTGCCATAAATCAGCTATGCCTTGAGGGCACTCTCTGTCACCGCATGTATTATTTATGCATTATGCAAATATGGTGACTTGCAGGGTGCAGGGATAGAAGTATTCTTTTGAGGGCAGATTGGCAGAGAGTTTGTTGCAGCACAAACAAAGTGGCTTGCAGCATCTTCAAAACCAACCATCTGGGCAGCCTTCAATGACACCCCAAGATGCTTTGTTGATACACATTACAGTGAAACGAGTATGTCCCTTAATGCATACAGAGCTCTCCTGGGCTTACTCATTATCACAACCATATTTAATATGGGGATGCAGATACGGTATTAGTAATTCTGGGGGCCTGGGCAGAAGTCCACAAAGGGGCTCCAGAATCACTGCTTGAGCTGCTCCGGGATTAAGCATCCAACTAGCATGCGACTTTCTGTGTGTGTGCAACTAGAGGTAGGCGTCATGGCACTCTTGTTCTCTATGCATGTGTACTAAAAGCAGCACGTTCTTCCAAAATCCAGAAAAAATATGGCACCTCCACAGCCCCCCTGAGAATCTTGGCTTATGAGCTGGATGACTGCATTGAAATGGATTGGTTTGGGGCATCCCGAGGGTGTCCTCTATTCATCTATTTTAAAATGGACCAGTTGTGAAAAGGATGGCGGGTCTTGGCCCCTAACTTTTGTCACAATTGAAGAATTTGGGGGCTATATGGCACAGGAATCTCTGCTTCCCCCCTCGTACAGCATGCTCTCTCTCAGCGGGCAACCTTGTTAACCTGACTTGTATTGTAGAACATGACATTTTCGTGACTCAATTACATGGCTAAACTCCACCGAGCTCAATTTTACACTCATTAAGCCAGAAGGAAAGTTGCCAGTTTTGATGGGGATTGAATCAGACTCTGTCTTCAAGCAGGCGCACCCCCAGGTCGTTTCCTTGTTTAATTTTTGCAGGGGGTCGATTTCACAGTGCCGAACTAAAGACAGCCGACTTTTGACCGCCTTGCAATGGAAGAAACGAAGATCACAGGCATTCTGGTCAGTTTTCTTCAAGGGGTGCAATAAAAGACAACATTACCAATTTTGCAACTGGGAGGATGGCTCGATCCAAAAAGGTATGCTTCTTTAATAAAGCAGGGTCCAGGCACAGGAAAGACTCTCTCCTTCCATATGTCCCTATGAAGCAGCTATGGACTTCAGGCAGCCTAGAGTTGCCAGTGTCCAGGTGAAATTGAACTACGCTTCCCAGCTAACATTGCATCTCTCTACACTTGAATGTCCCTGTGTAAGATGTCTTGTGTGGACAGACTCTATTACCTACCCAAGCACTGGTTGACAAATATAACCCAGAGCAGAGTTAAAAATGGAGGCATATCATCTGGAATTGGGGTCTGAACCAAGTTCTAGTTGGAATCGATTAATTTCTGGAATGGGCCAGTTAGCACTGCCTTCCTGAAAGAGTGCCCCAGGGATAACATGATGTCAGGTGAATTTTGCTACCATGCCATGAGGAGGTAAAACTAAGACTAGGCTCCCTGATTCTCCATTTGGGCACTGAGGAAGGATCCCTGATTGGATGGGTACAATCTATTTTTCTGTTGTCCTGCAAATCTGATAAAGCGGCTGAATTTTCTTTGAAACCAGGCCCACTTTGCATCTCCACCCCCATTCCAGGCTTCTGTGTCCAATCTGTGCAAATTTTTCATCTCGGCACAGACTGATATTTGCCAGGATTCCTGACTCTCCGCCCTGTCTTTGGGCCCCAAGACTGAACGCATCTCTAATTACCTTCCTGCATACATTGCTAATCCGCCCCCACAGCTGTCTACATTTCTGTTTCTCGGATATGGAAATGCATTGGCACGAGACCAGTCAAACTTTCCCCTGCTTCGTCTTTATTGGAGTTTCCACCATTAAGACGATAATAATTGTTTCCTCATGGGAGAGGGCATGATTAATCGCTGCGTCTTTTATATTTTGCCCCCCTCCAAAACCTCAAATAGCTGGGAAATGTCATTGCCTTCTTAATTGAGTTTAAAATCCTCATCCTCTAGTTACTTTACATATAAATATTAGGGGGAGATGCAGGGGAAGGAAGAAAAGGACAGAGGATCACCCAAGGGGACAAGCCAACTCTCTGGTCTTATCCGCTGCTGTCTAATCATTGGGCAGAGATCTTCGGAGCTCTGCCAAGCCTGCTGTGTGAGAGAGACCAGCTTAGGTGACGGTAAATTGAAATCAACCCTTGGCGGAGGTGATTAATGGGTTTTTAATGCCCTGGCCTTTTGCAGCAAGAGAGTTTTGGTTTACTCCGTGTGGGAAAATAGGATTGCAGTAGGATAGCTATCTCTAACCAAGCTAAAAATCTAAGCTCCTCTTCAACACCCTTCTCTCCATTAAAAGACCCCTGAAAAACTCATATTTCTTCCATATAACTCTGATCACATCACACTGGCCCTTAAATCAGCATTATCCAATCTGAAATGGTCAAGGCTCGGTTTTGCCTCGTCCTTAAGAATTGAAACTTGAAAGTAGACTTCGCACTTCCATCTGAAAAAGTTACTTTTTGAATAGGCAAAGAGTAAGAATTGATTACTGGAAGTGAGCTGCTTTTCTTTTTCTGGGAAAAAAGCTAGTCCAGGAAAAAAAAACCCTACAGAGACGCAACAGGCACCCTCCTCCATCACTGGGTAATTTGGTTGCTTTTCTACATGGGGAGTTATTGTGTGCTCCAATCATACTGGATGCAGAGATGGCCCAACATTACTGGACTTCAACAGATTGGAAGTAAACGAGATATAATTAGTGAATCATGCAGGGATGCAACAGACCACTTTCTTGGTAGATTTGTACAAGCAGGGCTCAAATTAGCTTTTAAAATTTATTTACTTCTCATGGTAGCCCAGGGTACGTTGAGCATCACTGACTTAAACCCTTTCACCCTTTCACTTGGTCTCGGCCATAACTTTCTAAACTTTCCAGCTATTTGCCTCTACATGGAGCCGGATTAATTCACTATGGTAATGAAACTGAAGCTATCCCTCCATGGTTTTGGTCCATGCTGCTCCAGTAGCATCTGTATGAAGGAATGGCACGGAGAGGTTGAAGGATGTGGTTCTTTCCCACATCAGTGTTGCTGGTCCACAGAGTCATGTAATACTGCAAAAGCCAGTTTGGTGTTGTAGTTAAGAGCACGGGACTCGAATCTGGAGAACCGGGTTTGATTCCCCCGCTCCTCCACTTGAAGCCAGCTGGGTGACCTTGGGTCAGTCACAGCTCTCTCAGAGCTCTCTCAGCCCCACCCACCTCACAGGGTGTTTGTTGTTGTGGGGATAATAATAACATACTTTGTAAACCGCTCTGAGTGGATGATAAGTCGTCCTGAAGGGCAGTATATAAATTGAATGTTGTTGTTGTTATCTGCTTCACTTGGTATAGCAGAGACCACCTTTCTGGCAGAGGGCAACCTAGTGGGCTAGCGACAGGTAACAGCCAAGTAAGATTTGGCTGGGGTAGTTTTTCCTCGGCACACAGTTGTGAGCCCTTGTATGTGAGTAAGAGCTTGTGGCCTTTGACTCTTAACCTAGACTTGGGAGGAAAATATGCCAGTACAGCAAGAGAGGGGGAGAATGGAAGACCTGTTCTATATTCAGAAAATTCCCCCTTCTCCTTTTTATCTGTTTATTTATTTATATTTATAATCTTCTCTCCCCACATCCAGGCTCAGAGCAGAGCACAACAGTTATCATAATAATAGGATAAAACATGGTAGCATAAAAACAAAAATACCTACAGTATAATACAAATTACATAAAAACAGCGCACATAATTGCACAGCCTGTTGAAACAGAACCTGTGGAGCTGGATGGCCAGCTGCAGATGGACAACAATGACAGGAGGCTGGTTGGTGGCCTGTGTCATGTCTGTCTGTCTACATACATGCCACGATTGTGTTGCTGACATTTATTGCTTACTACTGCTGACATTATGCTAAAGTCATGCTACTGTATTAATGTATATTAATTAATATGCTCTCTCTCTCTCTCTCTCTCTCTCTCTCTCTCTCTCTCTCTCTCTCTTCCTGCATAACTGTAGTGCAGATGTTACTGAGGACCCAAGCAAGGGCCTCTCCCTTATCTTAGAGAAATATGCGAGTCTCGGCTAACTGTAACCTTGACGTGTCTAAATGCCAACCTCAGCTACTAACCCCAAATGCTGGGAATAAGTTGTTGTCTATCTGATTCATAGTCATAACTAAGTTGAGTCTCACAGAACCTGTGTAAGCTGTGCGTCAAAACTCTGTTGTCTGAAGTGTGGGAAAATTAAGTATAACCGAGATTGCCTGATTTGAATTGCCACTTCTGTCAAACTCTGTGATGGCGTGCAGACCTGAACTGTATGGATTCTAATAAAGCTTCTTCTCATGGAACCAATGTGTGTTCACTACAGATGGGCTTGAGGGATCTACCTGCCAGGGACTGACAACATGTCTGCCTCAACCATCATATGCCTGGTGGAACATCTCTGTCTTGCAGACCTGGTGGAAAGATAACAAGTCCTACCGGGCCCGGGTCTCCACAAACAGAGAGTTCCACTAGGTTGGAGCCAGGACCGAGAAAGCCATGGCCCTGGTCGAGACAAGGTGGACCTCTTTGGGCCCAAGTATCTCCAATAGATGTTCGTCTGCTGAACGGCACATCCTCCAGGGAACATATGGTGAGAGGTGGTCCTGTAGATATGTCAGTGCTAAGGGCTTTGAAAGTTAAAACCAACACTTTGAACCTATTGAATTTTTTGGGACCCCATTGGAGAGAAAACCAGGAGATAAACAGACAGTTGGTTGTTGTGGGTTTTCCGGGCTGTATTGCCATGGTCTTGGCATTGTAGTTCCTGACGTTTCGCCAGCAGCTGTGGCTGGCATCTTCAGAGGTGTAGCACCAAAAGACAGAGATCTCTCAGTGTCACTGGCATCTTCAGAGGTGTAGCACCAAAAGACAGAGATCTCTGTGTCACTGGCATCTTCAGAGGTGCTACACCTCTGAAGATGCCAGCCACAGCTGCTGGCAAAACGTCAGGAACTACAATGCCAAGACCACGGCTATACAGCCTGGAAAACCCACAACAACCATCGTTCTCCGGCCGTGAAAGCCTTCAACAATACATCCACATCAATTGTTTCGATCCTGTTTCCATTCTGAAAACACACCATGCCGAGGGCAATTCAAACTTTAAAAAACAGAGATCTCTCTGTCTTTTGGTGCTACACCTCTGAAGATGCCAGCCACATCTGCTGGCGAAACGTCAGGAACTACAATGCCAAGACCATGGCAATACAGCCCAGAAAACCCACAACAACCATCGTTCTCCGGCTGTGAAAGCCTTCGACAATACAAACAGACAGTTATTACAGCAACAGCAACAGATGCAAGCTCTATAATTAGGTTTGCCAGGCTTTTTGCTAGAAAGCCCCTTTGCTCACAGCCACTCAGAGCAGTAGTGGGGAAAAAATAAAATAAAAAACAGTGATGTCACTGACATTCTACATCACTTGGGGGAACAACCCGGAAGTAACAAAGGATCGCTCTGACTGCTGTCCAACGGATTTTTCAACTGTCACTTGTCCAACATTCCACCAAGCTGCCTACATTTCCCATCAAAACTTGAGGGAAGCTGACAAGTGTCCAATCTGTGCCTTTTGTCACTTGTGGTTCTGCTCTGAGTTGTGTAACAAGGCAAGGGTTTTACATAAACCTTGGTGGTTGTTCACACTGAGGAAACAGGTTTAGAAGAGCCCTTTGCCAGCCTCCTGGAGTGAGTAGGTTGAGCTGTGTAACAAGAGAAGGGTTCTGTTAAAGCCACTGTTGCTATTTAAAATGGGATAGGGGAGTCATGCCCCTCTGCCAGGCCCCTGAAGTATGTTGTCTAAGCTATTTATTTATTATTTATTTATTTATTATATTTTTAACCCGCCCTCCCCACAAGCGGGCTCAGGGCGAGGTACAACATTGGTTAAAATACAACATAACACCCATAATCACAGCATAAAAACAGCAAGTAATAAAACCATCCAAAGACGGGCAATCCTACACTCCTGCCCGTCAACATACAACAAAGAGGGTAGTAGTGGACAGATAGAATACTGTACCCCTTTACGAGACAGCCAGCAGTGGACTCTCCATAACCCCTCATAGAGGGAGACCAGAGGCTCAGCAATGATGGACTAAAATTAGCCTGGTGGAACATCTCTGTCTTACAGGCCCACCTAAATGGTAAGAGATCCTGGTGGGCCCAAGTGTCCTCAGACAGAGAGTTCCACCAGGTTGGGGCCAGGACCAAGAAGGCCCTAGCCCTGGTAGAGGCCAGCCGAGCCTTCCTAGGTCACTAGCAGATGTTTTCCAGTTGAACAAAGCATTCTCTGGGGCACATACGAGGAGAGACAGTCCCTTAGGTATGCTGGTCCCAGTCCTATATAACAAGCTCTGCCAGAGCCTCGGTTACTATTCAGACTGGGACACAAAGTGATGACAGAGCCCTTTGCCTGTGTCGTGGCTCATACAAGAATGAGTCGACGCTGCCCTTTCTGTAGCATCAGTTCCAATATGGCCTTTGTTACAAACACATTGCCAACCAATTGTTTTATTCCACCAGGGCACACAACTCTGCAGTATGTTTCAATTAACCACAAAAGCACCGAAAACGTTTCATCTCTTCTTTAATAATAATAAAAAGCAGAGGAGGGGAAATTCTCATTAAAACTATGCTTCCTAAGTTGCTGTTATGCTGCTAATTGACTTCCTCCTCTTCGGATTGATTTTGATGTGGGTGACTTGGTTAATTAACTCAATCACCAAAGAGGAGCCCACCAGGGCGTCACCTCTAGATGCTCTGGGAGTTCTTATCTTAACATTCCAGGTGACTTAACAGACATAGATCTCTTTTGGCCAACTCTGTGTGTCATTTTTTTGCCTTGTGCGTTTAATCGAAGTCCCCAATGAATGGATCTCTGTAAAAGCTTAATGTAACCGCAGGGGACAGCCAGAGAGGATACGAAATGGGAAGGAAGGGGGCACCAGAAAATCTGGCTTTTTAAAACTGAAGCATCAGGAGAAATTGAAGCTCGCCATTGAAGTGGAAATGGTCGACCAGTGCAGATGGAAATGGAAATATAGTTTGGAGAATCTAAGCAGGACATCGCACAAATCTTCTCCAAGTGAACTGAACCACAAAAATAGGTACCGGTCAGCTGAAACTGATTACCTTCCAGAAATGATAATATAACATTCATAATATTTGATTTATATACCACCATTCAGGACAACTTAATACCAACTCAGAGCAGTTTACAAAGTGTGTTATTATTATCCTCATGACAATCACCCTGTGAGGTGGGTACAGCTGAGAGAGCTCCAAGAGAGCTGTGACTGACCCAAGGCCACCCAGTGGCTTCAAGCAGAGGAGTGGGGAATCAAACTCGGCTCTCCAGATTAGAGTCCCACCACTCTTAACCACTACACCAAATAGGTACCGGTTAGCTGAAACTAACCAGCACCCAGAAAGAAATGTAATATTAACAACAACAACAACAACATTTGATTCATATACCGTCCTTCAGAACAACTTAATGCCCACTCAGAACAGTTTACAAAGCATGTTATCATTATCCTCACAACAATCACCCTGTGAGGTGGGTGGGGATGAGAGAGCTCTGAGAAAGCTGTGACTGACCCAAGGTCACCCAGTGGGCTTCAGTTGGAGGAGTGGGGAAATCAAACCTGGCTCTCCAGATTATAGTCCTGCCTCTCTTAACCACTACACCAACCTACATTGCATGAGACTGTAAACCATCCTGTTAAGAACTGAAGCTCTTCTTCTTTCCTACAGTACCGATGTATGTATGTGCTGTCAAAATGCAACCAACTTATGGTGACCCCAGCAAGGGGCTTTCAAGGCAAGTAAGAAGCAGAGGTGGTTGGCCATTGCCTTCCTCTGCAGAGTCTTCCTCGGTGGTCCCCCAGCCAAATACTGACCCTGCTTAGCTTCCAAGATCTGACGACGTCAGGCTTACCATACCATTCCACATCCTGTACAGCACCTAGCACACAGATATCCATTCAGTAGCAGTAACTGTAAGCATTTGTCTGGTGTGTGGAGATGGTGGGGTAGATATGGGGCAAAAATGCACCTCAGTCCTCATACACATTTTCTAAATAAACAAAATAAATCATTTTATCCATAGTTCTTATACAAACTGCATACATCCGCTCTCCACGAAAGTAATTTTTTTCATGTTAGAGGAAGGATGGAGGAGGAGAAAGGGATTTTGGATCAAGTTCTCTGTAATCCCCACTGAACAAAGCTATTTTGTATCATCGGAAAAGATCATTTCTGCCTCTGCCTACAGCAGAAGGGTGGATTATATCGGCACAACAGTCATGAAAAGGTGATAGAAAGATCGCCGAACCAGCCACCTCTGCTAATGCCCAAAGAATGTTTTCCCCATCTTGTCTTCCTCAAATGCACAGAGCCCTTCAATCGGAGGTAGCTTAAAATATGTCCGATCGGTAGAAGACATAGAAAACAAAATATCCTCGGCTGCAAAAATGGACAGCCACAACAGACCTATGACACCCAACTCACCAATATGGTTGCCTGCCAAGAGTTTGGCACAGGAATGTACAACAGTTAGACTGGCTAAAATGTTTAAAAATATGTCCAATAAGTGTTGGAAATGTAAAGAAGGTATACGGACATTTTTCCATATGTGGTGGTCCTGCAAAGAAGTACATAGATATTGGGTAATGGTACATAAGTTGTTACAAAATATCTTACAGATAACAATTCCTTTGAAACCAGAATTTTTTTTATTAAACTGTATGTCGGATATGAAGAGAGAGCAAGAACACATAGTAATCTATATAGTAACAGCGGTTAGAATCTTATTAGCAACCTATTGGAAACAACAAAGAGTCCCCCAACAAGAAGAATTAATAATGAAGGTAATGGAGACGGCGGAAATGGATAAATTAACATTGTTAATGAAAGGGCAAGCGGAAGAAGATTTTTCTGTACCATGGGAACCCTTCTACAAATGGATGACAAATAACAATAACCAGTAAACATAAATATGATACTAAGGCTAACTTTATAATGACTTAGGGCGAAGCTACAAGTGACGAATGACACTTGAACGGGAAGTGTATTTCTCCCTGTTCACTTGCCCTCCACTCAATCCACTTGCCGTTCAAGTGTCATTCGTCACTTGTAGCTTGGCCCTGAATAGAGCACACAATTGATGCAATAAGGTGGAATATAAGAGATAAAAGAAATAGATAATAGGTATCGACAAGTAAAAAGATAACTGTCTCATGTTTGTATATATATGTGTTGTAAAACAATAAAAAATATTATTAAAAAAAAGGAATGTACGACAGTGCCTTACATTGGTCCCTTAGCTAAGTTTCAGCAACGGACTGGCTGCAGTTCTCCTGTACAGAAAAAACCTTTCCAGCTCTTGCTGACGTGAGGTCCACAATGCCAGGGGTAGAACCTCGGACATTCTGCATGCCAAACATCACCGGACTCCAGGAATACGGCATACAGTGTTGTAGAGCTTTGACCACCTAACATGGCCGTAGAACTATGAACTCAGATCATAAGCAGAGCTTGGTCTGCAGTACTGCCGCTTACCACTCTGCGCCACAGGCTTGAAAGCTTATGCTACAATAAAGTTGGTTAGTCTTAAAGGTGCTTTCAAATAGATGGTTACCTTTGCATCAATTGCGTATAGCTCCGGAGTAGCCAACCATTTTGACTCAAGTGTAAAAACCCCTGCAGTATCTACCTATGAGCAGGGCTCATTTCGAGGGGGAATGCACAGGAACGCAGTTCTGGTAGTTCCCCAAAGAGGTCACATGACAGGTGGCCCCACCCACCTGACTTTCAGCCATTTGGGGCCCATTTCAGCCTGGATTGGGGCTGAAATGGCCCGTATTGGGCCTCTGATGGCGGGGTGGATCAGTCTCCCACTCAGCAGTGGCCCGATCCTGACCATTTTGGGGCCCTTTTCAGCCCTTTTCAGCCCCTTTTTAGCCATCTTGGGCCCAAGTTCGGCCCTGAATGGCCAGGATTGGGTCCAAAACAGCCAGGATAGGTGATGTCAGGGGGTGTGGCATATGCAAATCAGTTATGCTAATGACACACTTCCAGTGATGGCAAGGGGGCATGGCACATGCTAATGAGTTATGCTAATGAGTTATGCTAATGAGTTCCTCCAGCTCTTTTCCTACAAACTGACCCATGCCTATGAGGATGTACAAGAACTGACCTCCAAAAGAATGGGAGAAGAAGGGAGTGCTGGTCTCACTGGTGCTATTCGCACCCCCAAAGTCTCACTGTGAGCAGAGAAGCAGCCAGATGTCTTGAGCAAAACAGTCTGGTGGTTTTAGGGTTGCCAACCTCAAGATGGAGCCTGGAGATCACCCAGAATTACAGCTATCTCCAGACTACAGAGACCAGTTTTCCTGAAGAAAACAGCTCCTTTGGCTGCTGCTTTATACCCCATTGCCCAGGATACATACCCAAATCTCCAGGAATTTCCCAACCAAGAGTTGGCAACCCTAGGTTTGAGCTGCCTAACCCTTCTCCTCTTTATATATGTTGTATAAATTTCATTACAATGACATTTAAATGCTGAAAAAGAAAGGAACAAATGGGAATACCATCAGCCAGAATGGATGAAACAAAAATGCCACAACATAAAAAACATAAAGGAATAAAAAAGAGGGTCTCTTTAATGTACCCTTATTTCAAACAGTCCCTACGATCTCACAGTTCTATTTCAATTGTTTTTCAATCTTTCCAGGTTCTCTCTCTCTTTCTCACCCGTGACATTTTCCCTTTTCCGAATGCCTCCGTTCAGCGCCAAGTTTCTAAGCCATTATAGCTTCCATTCCCGCAACTATCAGACAGGTTTTGTTTATCGACGTCTTACAGATGCTTCTGTCGCAGGCTGCCTGGAGTGCCTTTCTTGGCAGCCTTGCTTTTTGCCACTGCTTCCCCCCCCCCCCAAAGAGATGAAGAGAAAGCCTCCTTGGGCACGGACATCAGGATGTCTGCTAGGCCCTACAGAGTAAGACAGACGGATTAGAGACAGCATTAATATGGATGCGACAGACGTTCTGTAAATAGACGGTCTTGCTTGGCCGTGATTAATGGGATCAGAGGCTGTGGTGAGATCTCAGGAAAATAGTGGCTTGGAGGAAAACATTGCTTCTAGGAAGCCATGCCTGCATCAGAGATTTGAACCTGCCAAGATGGAATCTGGTACCAAAAGCCACATCTTGGAGACCTCAAGGGGTGTGTGGGAGGGGAGGATATGTTCATGGGTATGAAACCCGGCTGAAGAATCTGCGTCCATATAAATTCATCTCCTATTATAACACCCAGGGCTTTTTTTTCAGTGGGAACGTGGTGGAACGGAGTTCCAGCACCTCTTGAAAATGGTCACATGGCCGGTGGCCCCGCCCCCTGATCTCCAGACAGAGGGGAGTTTAGATTGCCGAGCGGCGCAGAGGGCAATCTAAACTGCCCTCTGTCTGGAGATCAGGGGGTGGGGCCACCAGCCATGTGACCATTTTCTCCAAGGGCAACCCACTGAGTTCCACCACCTCTTTTCCCAGAAAAAAAGCCCTGATAACACCCACAAGCTAAAATTGGATAGGCAAATATTTTCAGTGAGGAAGGGAAGGTGCTACTGGTCTCTTCACTATTTTTCCAACTGAAAATGTAAATGAAAGATTTTTTTTGCATTGTTTTGCAGTGTTGGAAAGGAGAGCCTGTGTTTTGCAGGAAGAATTTTTTTTTATTAAACATTCCCTGCATTTTGCTTTGGTTTCAGTGTTTATACCTCTCATTTATCTACATCCGTCTGTCTGCCTTTTCCTTTTGACCCATTTTATTGCTGTTACCGTTTATAGCATCTAGGCCTTCCTCTACTTTACTTTGGCCTCATGTCTCCACCTCATCCAGTTCAACCCGCCCAGTTGGATGGTAGCGACCATTAACAAATGACTGACCTACGGTTCCCAACCTCCAGTTGGTAGCTGGAGATCTCCAGGAATTACGTCTGATCTCCACATGACAGAGATCAGTTCTCCTGGAGAAAAAGGCTGCCAAGGAAGGTAGACTCTATGGCAGTATATCCTGCTGAGGTCCCTCCCCGAACCCCACCCTCCCCAGGCTCCACCCCCAAATTCTCCAGGAGTTTTCCAACATGGTACTGGCAACTCTGACCCCGCCAAAGCCTTTTCTCAAAAAGTAAAAACCTTTACTGAAGAAGGGAGCTCTGACTCTCAAAAGCGTACACCTTGAAAATCTTGTTGGTCTCTAAGATGCCACTGGTCTCCAGTCCTGCTGCAAAACCTTTAGTTAGCTTTTTTGCAGGCAGAACTGCTAACCGTACAGGTCCACGTTTGGAGAATACAGCTCTCTCCTGGTCTTGCAGCAGATACAGCAAGATGAGTAAGCAACACAGAAACTAGAAAAGAAATTTCCGTTCCCAATTAGTTGCTAGGTAACATGGGCAGTCTATCTATTGGAGAACTTTAGAACTGAATTAACCCTCTGGATACCTCTCCCGTTTTTTGGAGCATGCTCCACTGCCGTAGTTTTGGTGCATGCTCCACTGCTGCTGACCAGACAAGTATCAGCCAGGAGTTCAGTGCTCAAAAACTTAATTCCCAGATGCGTCTGCGGAGTGAAGTCATAAGCCTTCCCTTGCGCTGGTTTCCTGACACAGTACTGTGGGAAGTCCCTTTTTGTCCCATAGAGGAAACTTACGCGGAAGATGATCAGTATATGTAAAGTTGCCCGACAGGGCAAATAATGGTTCACTGCAGGCTATTCAGGTCAGGCTATTCCAAATTTGACACCTCTATTAGGGTTGCCAGCTCTGGGTTGGGAAATCCTGGAGACATGGAGGTGGAGCTTGGGGAGGGTGGGGTTTGGGGAGGGAAGCAGCAGCATAGCATAGGTTGAGGGCGCCCTGGCAAAGCAAGTATCACAGCTTTTTTGTCTTGCTTTCGTGCATGCACTTTGCACATGTGCACTCCCGAGCCTGTGTGATGGTGCCACTTCCGGTGAGGTCATCTCGCAGGATGTGGCCACCCCCCTCTGCAGCAGCCGCCCACACTTCCACAGCCAGCTCCCCCTGCTGCAGGAAAGATGACTCAGCACCCAGCAAGCCAGCTGCCCCATCAGTGTGCAGGCAGCGCGGGCGGCCTCCCCAAGGACACGGCACAGTCTCTTGCACTCCTACAAATTTTTTGCCCAGGGCAACCGCCCCTCTGCCCCCCCCATGCTATGCCACTAGAGGGGAGGGAGCTCAGCAAGATACAATGCCCTAGAGTCCATCTTCCAAAGCAACCATTTTCTCCAAGATCCAGAGGAGTTAGCCATGTTAGCCTGTAGTTGCAAAATAGTAAAGATGCAAAATAGTAGAGATGCATCTGATGAAGAGAGCTGTGGTTCTCAAAAGCTTATGCTAACATTGGTTCATTTTTTAACGTGCTACTGGACTCTTTACTATTTTCTCCAAGGAAATTGCTGTATAGTCTGGAGATCTGGTGTAATTCCAGGACATCTCCATGCCCTACTTGGAAGCTGGCAACTCTACCTTCTATGCTGGGGGATTACATTCTGAGCATAGGGTTACTAGATCCCTGGCAAGCAGTGGGAGGGAGGCAGTGCTCATCAGGCTTCAGACTTTGCACGCATGAAAAGCACACATGTGCTCCCAGCCAGCTGGATTGATGATGCCACTCCTGGAAGTGATGTCATCGTGTGCTGGCTGGTACAGTGTGCTGCCTATTTGTCCAGTTGCCTGCCAGTGGTGAGCCATCACTGGGGGGCTGGCCAACTCCCACCAATTGCCAGCGATCGGAAGAAGGTTGAATCACCAGGAGATTGTGTGACAATGGTGGTGGGTACTTGGCAAGCCTATCTGAGCATGTCCAATCAATAGGATCGAGATGGACACTGGGCAGGCAGGGGAGAGAATGAGAGGACAGTGTAACATGTAGTTGGGCCATCTAGGATCAGGATTTTGGAAAGACAAGAGGATGGAGAAGTCAATGGGAGCAGGATGCCCGGTCAATAGGATCAGGATTTTGGAAAGACAAGAGGTTGGAGAAGTCAATGAGACTGGGATGTTCAGTCAATAGGATCGGGGTGTTGGAAAGATAAAAGGACGGAGAAGGTAATCAATCATGTTTGGGAGACGGTGAACTTGAATGACCTCAAATGCCCCTTCAGCTTTGGGTCTGATTGGAAAAACCTCAACCCAACCTATGTTTAACGTGTGTCTGCACTCACCTTCAAAATAGTGTGTGTGGAGGGGGAATTGGCTTGCAAGCACGCACAGGGTACTTCATTTGTCCCTGCTCTCAACACAGCACAGTTTTATAGATAGAAGGGGGCTGTGAAAGGCAGGCTGTATGTCTTACTGCTGCCGGAGACAAGTGTATGTCCAAGAGACACGTGTCTCTGGCAGTAAGACAAACAGCCCACCTCCAGACGGCTGCCTTCTATCTGCAAAAGCTCACTGGATGGAAAGCAGGGACTGACAAAGCCGCTCCTGCCTCCGTGAGCATTCGTGATCCTATTTCAGCTCTGCATCAGATTTGTGCCATTTTTCGAATTTCTGCAATCTAAACCTGACTGCATTGTTTATTGAATGTCTCAGCTGTTGTGTTGACTTATACTGTGTAATCTGCCTTGAGTCTGAAAATGACAGGCTAATATTGTTGTTCTTGATCTGGTTGTTGTTGATAATCGTAATCGTGATCGTGATCGTGATCGTGATCGTAATCGTAATCGTAATCGTAATCGTAATCGTAATCGTAATCGTAATCGTAATCGTAATCGTAATCGTAATCGTAATCGTGATCGTGATCGTGATCGTGATCGTGATCGTAATCGTAATCGTAATCGTGATCGTGATCGTGATCGTGATCGTAATCGTAATCGTAATCGTAATCGTAATCGTAATCGTAATCGTGATCGTGATCGTGATCGTGATCGTGATCGTGATCGTAATCGTAATCGTAATCGTAATCGTAATAATACCTCATCATTCCCTTTGTGACTTCAGCAGCCATTACAGCAGGATTCACCCTATCTTAGACTTATTTGCATGCCTAGCAACTGGCAGAGCTCACTCTTAAGAAAAAGGGCAATCGTTTCATGATTTAGGTAGGGTTGCCAGCTCCAGGTTGGGAAATTCCTGGAAATTTGGGCAGAAGAACCTGTGGAGGGCATGGTTTATAGAGGGGAGGGACCTCAGCCGGGTACAATGCCAAAGAGTCCACCCTCCAAAGCAGCCATTTTCTCCAGGGGAACTGATCTCTGTGGCCTGGAAATCAGTTGTAATTCAGGGAGATTGCCAGCCACCATCTAGAGGTTGGCAACCCTTTGTAGAAGCCTGAAAACAAAGCCTCAGGAATGAATAAGAGCCTACACAGGTGAGCAAGAAAATAGCTCTCATTTTCCATATTTGGCATCCACTTTCCGTAGTGTTTGTATTTTTCTCTTTGCCTCCCCCGGTGGCTCGATCATACAGGACTTCTTTAATTAAGACATTATTGGGATTGATTCAGTCACGGCTTTGAAGAAGCAAAACACTTATTATTGCTTTTACAAGGGCTCGATACTCCAGCTCTTAATTTGGAAGCTCCCTTTTTTCAGTGCATCTTTTTCGGCACGCATATGTGGCGTACGCAACTCTCGTCACCCCTTCTGATTATTCCAAGGAGCAAAATTACAGGAGTGACACAAATTACTAATTACTTTTATTATGCAGTGATTACAGGGTGTTTTTTTTAAAAAAAAGAAAAGGCTGGAAGTTGTTTCAGCAAATTCTATTTTTAAAAAGAAATAATTGTTGGGTTGCAAATGTACTAAATTAAGTTAGCTCCTGCCAGATACATCCCCGCCCCCCATTCCTCTCTCTTTATTGTCTACATGGCAATTAAGGAACAATTTATTTACATGTGAGTCAATGTCCTATGAATCCTGTGTCTAAAATTCTGGAAGAAAGTCAGATTGTCTACGGAACAGCTAATATAATAATGTCTAATAGCAAAGAGCTCCCCCCTTGCAGATAGGAAAATCTATACCATGGGCAACCATGAGCACACAGTATACCCTACAAACCTGGGAGAACTTTTAGGTTTAAAAAAATCTTAATTTTGATATAAACCTTGGCCGTTACCTTGCTCCGGAAAACAGCAAAATCTCACAAGAAATCGCGCAAGAAGACGCTGTTATTGCGCGAGAAGGTGGAATAACAGCCATCTTCTCGCGAGATTTCATGCGAGATTTCACTGTTTTCCAGAACAAGGTAAGCCATGTGGAAACAGCCCTAATGTGGGAGTACAAAATCTCTAAACATTTAATAAGAATGTTTGTACATGTTCAGATGCTGGTATTCCACCTCTGCCACTTCTGGAGCACCTTGAGTCCCTGAAGCAGCCCAAAATGGAGTGCAAAAATACAGCAGGAACAAGAGGGGAGGGGAAATGCAATTGGCTCCACTTGCTTTGCTGTGCTCCCCTACTTCTCCCCTCTAAGGGCACCAGGGGAAAGGGGAGGGTAAGTGGACAGGAGGGAGTAGGGAACCTTAAGGAGGTAGGGGCCGGTGAACTGAGCTGAGACAAACTGGGGGGGAGCACGGGACCTCCAGCTCTTATTAATTGTGGAAGGCGAACACTCAGTGAAAATTAAATCACAATAAGGTGGGAGGGTTAATCCGTGCTTTGAATTGGGGCCCAGCGTAGCCAGGGCCGGCGCCACCGTTGAGGCGGTGAGGCAGGGGGCTGCAGGGGCCATGGGGCAGGAGGGGGCACAAGAGGGGGTGCCGGGGGCAGAGGAGCGCATCCCGCGCCACCGCCAGCCAGCCACACGCTGCCACTGGCCAGCCCCACGCTGCCGCTGCTGCCGCCACCTGCCCCCAGGCAGGTGCAGCAGCCACGGGCCAGGGACAACAGGTGACCAGGGCAGTGTGCAGTGCGTGGGTGGCCTCCTCGCTCTGCCGCAGCCACCCACTGGTGGCACTGCATGATGACATCATAACACAGTCCAGGGCGTGCGCGTGCAGAGTGCACATGCAAGGATGGCCTCCAGCGCCAGAAACCCTGGCGCCGGGGCTGAGCATAGCTCCTTTTTGGAAAAGCAATTCTGGGGAGATCCGTTCCAAGCAGGGCTTTTGAAAACGTCCAGCCAGACATGACACATGCCATCACAATGAGCAGTTAGGTGATTATTTAGGCTAAACTAATTGATACAGTATCTTAGAGGGAGGGAAGCGAAGAAGAGTGAAGGAGAAACGTCATGTATCTAGGCTCAGGGAAGCCAAATATGTAATAATTACTTTATTAGCTTAAAGAAATTTAAGCGTACTGCTTGTATTATTCCCAAGACTTTCATAAATGTATTGTTTATATACTTATCGGTTGTATAAGATGTATAACTCTCAAATTATTGTTTAATTTAGAATATGTGTAACTTTTATACTATGCACTTACTTTATTCTATTTTCTTTTCTTTAAATAAAATTCTTAAATTAAAAAAAAAACAATGAGCAGTTAGGCTGTTCAAAAATTCTAGATGTCATAGAAACATGCCTGTAAGCTTGGGGGCACATGTGGACTGTTTATTTATTGGTGGTTGGGTTTCTAAATGTCTTAGAAGCGTGCTTGTAAGCGCGGGAACACACGTGGTCTATTTATTTATTTACTTCATTTATATCCTGCCTTTATCCACAAAAGCAGCGTACATCCTTCTCATCTCCATTTTATCCGTACAACAACCCTGTGAGATAGAACAGCAGGATGTAAGTCCAGTTGGCACCTTAGAAACAGACAAGATTTTTCAAAGGAATAAGCTTTTGAGAGTCAACGCTCCCTTATCTGAGGAAGGGAGTTTTGACTTTCAGAGGCCTATATCCTGGTCTCAGGTTTTCCTGTTCTACTCTAGATTAATACAGCTACCTACCTGAAACTACCTGTGAGGCAGATTATTCTGAGAGAGAGTGACTTGCTCAAAGTCACCCAGCAAGCTTCTATAGCTGCATGAGGATTTGTACCTGATTCTAGGCTGGTGCTTTAACCACTATACAATGCTGCCTTCAGCTTTCCTTTCTTCTTTCCTCTGGCAGCCTCTCCCTGTGAAAAGTCTGGCCAAGTTGCTAAAGTCATGCGGTAGTGAGTCCCTCAGGTGAATCGTGTGGTGGCCACTGCAAAGCCCCACCAAGTCTCTCAAAGGTTAACTTCTCAACGGTCTCTCCTTTTTTCCACCCAGATTCCAGATTTTTCTACAAAGTTGGGACTTCTCTCAGATTTGCAGAAAGGTCGGACTTGTTCGTTCAGGGCTCCAGTCTCTGGATTTAAGCATCTACAGATGCGACCAGGTTGAGAATCTGATATATTGATGATGACAATATCTTGGTTCATGGATTTCATAGCATTGCACTTAATTTGGTTGCTGGACTGTCTCCAGTTGTGAAAGACTGTCAGAGACAAGGCAGGCCGGAGTGCTGAACCAGACAGGGAGCTGTCCAGCCATATATCTAAGGTTAAAGAGCTAGGACCGAAAGATGTTGAACCAGCTATAGTCCTTCTCAGAGCCAAGCTACAAGTGACGCCTGACACAGGTGGGACACTTGCCAGCTTCCCTCTTGATGGGAAATGTAGGCGTCCTGGTCTTGCAGCTGTAATGGAGAGCCAATCTGTAAAACATTTCCTGTCAGAACTTGAGGGAAGCTGACAAGTGTCCAACCTGTGTCAGGCATCACTTGTAGCTTGGCTCTCAGACATTCAGTTTTGGCACTTCAACCGCATATAATGGGCGAACATGCTAAGCCCGAGCCTATTGTACAAATGTGTCAGTGCGTATATTTTTCCTTGGACATGCAGCTTTGGTACATGTGAATGCATTCCCTCAACCATCTGGAATTCTGTTCACATACCTTTAAGGAGCAGGCCTTGTACCACCTAATACAGAGTAAAACTTTGGTTCAGGCCTCACATCCTGTGTGTCTTTCGCTAGACTGGTTTGCTGGGAAAGGCACAGGCACTGTTAATTAGCTGCCACTGGGCTGCTCCCTTCTCGTAAGAAAGTTGTTGGAAGAGGAGGATCCAGCGCTGTCCCTCTTCTCAGGTTTCAGAGGGGGACACACCAAAGAGTTAGAAAGATAGAGAGGTCAGGGCACTCTGTTTACTGCTCTGACTGCCTTTTAATATGCAGATTGCTATTCTCAGGATTTCCTCCTCCTGAATTCCTCCCTCTGACTCCTTCTCTTCCTGGCTTTGTTCCAGGCAACTCCTCTCTCCTTCTCCCTCCATCTTGGCAGCATGGATGCAGGCCTTGATCCTTAGACTAGATAGGTAGTTAGGATCTCTCCTCCTTTCCTATCGAAGTATGGAGTTCTCACAATAAAGAACTCTTATTTCTTTTCTAAATATAAACCAAGTGTATGCTTTTATTATTTTCATTCCTGCACACACACCAGCCAGCTGAACGAGCTCACAACCACCTATAATCACACTTCCTATGCCACACGATCGACTCTGTTAACGGCCCAAACATGGAATCCTTTAATTAGGTTTCTCGGGCCTACATAACGATTTATTTATCAAAAGTGACCTTGGAGAAGGCCAGAGCTTGGCGCTGTTCTCAGCCACAGCCATACACCCTAAACTTTCACAGGGCTGCAATGTCCAGTTAAGAAATCGAGCCCTGATTGGTTCCTTGAGTGGGCTGATGTCCCCTTAGATGTCAAGAAGCCTCTCTGTTACTAGGCAGTATACCATACCATACCAGGTCAGCCTTGCTACCTGTAGCCATTGCCAACTACCTGCAATGTGGGAAGAGAGCTCTTGAGCTCCATGCCACCTCCAGGAAGCCTAGAATAAGCTGGCATGGATGGGCTTTGGTAACATCAACCAGCTTTGGAACCAACTCAGAGAATGCTTAGTCAGTTAGCCAGTAGTATTTTAGCTAGTTAGAACATATTTAGATCAGCAAGCTGTTATTTGTTTTCTGCCTTGCCTAAATGCTTTTCAAGGAGCAGTTTCTGCCTTGCATACACTCCTATGTTCTTTCTTTAATAAACTCTAATAATATATTTTACCAGCCTGTGTCCGGTGTTGCTTGCTAAAGAGGTATACACACACTCAGAAGAACCCAGGAAGCCAGAGAGCTTCAAAAAAACAACCAGAGCTCTTAGAGGCTCCTAGGGGACCTGAGTGGCCAGGAGAGCCATCAGGGATGGGGGATGAGAGTCTCTGGATTGATACAACGCATCAAAGCTGGGGAAATACACATTGCCCCATTGACACAAAACGATAACTGAATATAATGGGAGGACTTCACATAGGCACATGTGCGCAGCCGGAGCACCAAAACTGAACATCTGGAAAGGGCCTCCTATTGAAGGCTTATATACTCGCTGTTGTGGGTATGTTTTACTTCAATGTGACGCTGTGCTCTAAACAGAATTCCTCGCCCGTTTCCACACGTCCCCCCCTCCTGAAAAATGGCACAGAACTTACGGAACGACGTGCCTTCGTGGCACGATTTCCCGACATGACTTTGCTTCATGTCGCGATGACGTCAGAAAACGCGCCACGAAGTGAATTCAGGATGGAAAATCACGCTATGAAGGCGCCCTGTTCCGTAAGTTTTGCGCCATCTTTTGGGAGGGGGGGGACGTGTGGAAACGGCCCTTGTCAAGCGCACCCGAGCGGAACACAATGTCCTTTTTAAAAAACAGTCAGCCCACTTCTAATGTACGATGCCAAGAACAACCCATCACTTTTTCCTCACTTGAGAAGGCGTCATGATGTCCTAGGATCACATCCATGACTCCGATTGTAAAGTTCCCCTCCCCAAATGTTTCGTTCGGCAATGTTTTCCAGGCTTTTCTTCCAACACGTTTCGCCTGGCCTGTAATCACGGAAATGCTATTTGACAGTTTAACGATCTTTTTCTTTATAAGGTTTATGCTGATGCGATGCCAGAATAAATGTTTTCCAACTCTTTTCAACGGTCTAAGCCAAGTTCCCATCCTATTTTATATTCTATGCAGTTTGTTAAGCCACTCTTCTGACGGGGGACAGCACTGCACCTCTGATTATTAAACAAGGATCGCTTAATACAGGTGTCCAAGTGCATCAGAATAAAAAGCATCACAGAAATGACAGTGGAGAAAGTACACCCGTGTGGAAGTAAAATAGCAGGGTTTTTCCCCCCTTTCATCTTCAGCTTACAACTTGACCTGCTTGCACAAGCCACCTAGAAATATTTGCAGACTGTCTACTTGTGGTATACCAGTATGGATTGCAGGGAGACCTCTGTGGTGTTAATAGATAAGTCACTTTTTGCCATTTGCGCAGCTTTGGTCTCACTTTTTTTTTCATTCGACTTATATACCGCCCTTTAGGACAACTTAATGTCCACTCAGAGCAGTTTAGAAAGTATGTCATTATTATCCCCACAACAATAATCACCCTGTGAGGTGGGTGGGGCTGAGAGAGCTCTGGAAGAGCTATGACTGACCCAAGGTCACCCAGCTGGCTTCAAGTGGAGGAGTGGGGAATCAAACTTGGCCCTTCAGATTAGAGTCCTGCTGCTCTTAACCACTACACCAAACTGGGTCTCATAACTTACAGCTTCTTGGCAATGAGAAATTCTTCAATCTCCATACCACAGATGAGGGGAAGAAAGGTGGGAAATAATTACATCATCATCATTATCAACATCATCATCGTTATCAACATCATCATCAACTGCAACATCATCAACAACATCATAATCAACAGCAATATCATCAACAACATCATTACCATAATCAACATCAT
This sequence comes from Eublepharis macularius, assembly GCF_028583425.1. Lineage (NCBI taxonomy): Eukaryota > Metazoa > Chordata > Lepidosauria > Squamata > Eublepharidae > Eublepharis > Eublepharis macularius. The sequence goes on from NC_072798.1 coordinate 7,293,956, forward strand.
CATCATCATCATCACTGGAGATACTCCTTGTTTGTAGCAATAGCTGTTTTGACAGCTGATTGTCAGACAGATGGCTGTCAAAGGGCCAGCTGTTAGTGGGTCCCTGACTCTTAAAGGGCCAGCTGCTCCTGGTCAGATGGCTGGCGTGCAGCTCTTTATAGGGTACATACAACAGCCAATTTGCTGGGCCTGGTGGCTGCCAGGCTTGACCCGGGGGGGGGGCTAAGAAGGAGGGGGACATGATGTTGTCTCCACTGCTCCTAAACAGTGTGAGTTTCCCCCCAAACTAGCAGGTCACTGAATATCCTCTGGAATGTGATTTAATCTGATGTGCAGCCCGACAGAGCTAGTACTTAGTTTCAGTTGTGAAATCCTATTGAATCTAACTGTACAATCATCCCCAATTTTCTCATGGCCACTAGGATTGCGAAATCAGGATTTGGCAGTGCTACTTCTGAATTCAATTTTCAGTCAACTTTACTTGCTTCTCTCAGTTATGGCCAAGATCATTACAGCTGAGTCTTGTATATTCAATGTCGCCGTTTGAATGTTCAAACTTTCCATGTTTTTTAGCAAAACTCCTTTTTGGAAGCCAGCTTTCATTTAAATCTCTGCCATTCTTGGTCTCCAAGGCAGAGGAAACAAGCTGGCTTTGCGAGCAGATTTTGTTTAAGCAAGGTTTGTAACCTGGCAGGAATCCGAAATGGAGAAAAGCATCAGACACTCTTAGAACGCATTCTGACAACTGAACAACTCCTTCCCCGCTCAACCTAAGAACAAGCTTAAAACTCCTTGCGCTCACTGGCTTCCCAGCATGTGATTCTCGGGAAACTTCAGGTGTTCTTTTAAAGGCATCCAAATTAGATGAAACACTGCACGGTGATTTTTTTCTCTTGACTGTGAAGCCGTAATCCAACGCAAGGTAAACAAGTAACAATCCAGTTTGCCTTTTGCACTTCGTTTGTCTCACAATAACTTCCAGCTTCTTGGCAATGAGAAATTCTTCAATATCCATACCACATATGAGGGGAGGAAAGTTGGGAAATAATTACATCATCATCAGTATCAACAACATCATCAGCATCAACAACATCATTCCATAATCAACATCATCGTTAACATCATCATCAACAACAACAACAAAATCATCATCATCAACGTCATTACCATCATCATCATCAACTTCATCATCTTTATCATCAACAACATCATCATCATCAACAACATCATTACCATAATCAACATCATCATTAACATCATCAACAACAAAATCATAATCAACAACATCATTACCATCAGCAGCAGCTTCATCATCATTATCATCATCAACAACAACAACATCAACAGCAACATCATCATCATCATCATCATCATCATCATCATCATGACTGGAGATGTTTCCTGTTTGTAGTAGTAGGTGTATTGACCTCTCCCTGAACAGTGGCATGAATTAGGTTCCATCTCTGCTTCTTCTTAGGTGCTTGGTGAAGAGGTTTTTGCCATTTGAAAACATTGGCATAACTTGCTTTTTTGTGTTTATCTTAGGATTCTACATAGTCTTCACTATTTTGGTTGTTTTAATGATTTGGGGGGGTTATTTAAAGGGCTTTTACTTTGTATTGCCTTATCTTTTATCTTATGTGCTGCCTTCTATGTTGGTTCCAGACCAAAAGGTAGAGTTTAAAAAAAAAAAGGAGTCAAAAAACATATAGGTACAAGGTCTTTTAAAAAAATCACCAGAGCATCTTGTTATGAAAAAAGATATTTTAAAAAACCATTAAAATCCACCAGATGACACACTAAAGGCTGCAATCCTAAGAAAATTTTCCTAGGCATAAGCCCCATTTAATACAATTGGACTTACTTCTGAGTAGACCTGCTTAGGCATACTCTCTGAGTCTCTCCATTCTATGCATGAAGACCAGCTGGGATTATTGGCCGACTGATATGAATCCAGACCTTGAGGCAATGTTTGTTCCTCCCCATAATCCCTCCAATCTGATCCTGGAAGTTGGATTTGTACCAGGGAGAAAACCTTTACTTTGCTAAACAGGGAAAGGCAGAGGGCTGGGCTCCGGTTCTAGCTGGCCTGGCCAATCCAAAGGCTTCATTGGTGGTGTAGTGCCTACAATTAAAGACAAGGATCTGGGAGACCCAGGTTCGATTCCCCACTTTGCCATGGCAGCTCACTGGGGGAACTTGGGTCAGCCTCAGTCAGCCTAACCTAGCTCGCGAAGTTTGTTGCAAGGAAAAACTGGAGGCGAGGAGAATGTAAACCACTTTGGGTCTTCGTTGGGGAGAAAGGAGGGGTACGAATGAAGTAAAATTAAATTAAATTAAAAATTAAAACATTAAATAAATAAATTTGTCCTGCCAGTCACAGGGGACAGAATACTTTGCAACTGCACATTTCTTCCACCACCAAAGATCCGAAGCAGGTACTGGCCATACTCACGCAAGGTTAGCTTCTCCAAAATGTGCCATCAATTACAGCCTGGAAGATTACACACTGCTTGTCCATTCCACACTTGAGATCTGAGCACACAATTCATCAGGTCAGATTCCTGGAGAAACATATATATGAATAGGTGAAGCTGTTGGTCCCTTCAGCTCAATATCACCTTCTCTGATCTTCAGTGGCTTCATGAGGGTGGGACAATGAATGAGGAAGGTTTGATTAGGTCTTCCTGAGAGGAACTATAGGTGTAAAAAGACTATTTGATGACCCACGATGGCTGGATGGGTGAGGCTGCAATAGGAGAGTGGGTAAAGGGTAGAATTGGCAGGGTGTCTGAATGGATTCATCCAAGTACCCCTGGAGACCTCGATTGTTCTATGGTTTAGCACAAACTCCGGGGTGTGGGGCTAAGTTGGTCTTACTTCTCTTCTCACATTCCAGTACTTTTCCATCTCCTGCCTAGCCAGGCAGCTTGTCTGTGTTTTAAACACATGAGCAGAGGGGCTTACGATATTGCCATATTCATAAGCCTTAATATCATGATGGCAAGTATGACCACTTATTTATTTTAATTTATTTTATTTATTTCAAATTTGTATTCCGCCCTCCCCGCAAGCGGGCTCAGGGCGGATACCAACATATTAAAAATACAACTTACACTAGTTATAGACGCTGAGACTCACTTGTTTGTACCTTCCCTTGATCCCAGCCATCAAAACTCCAGTTTCATTGTCAAATAATCTCCCAAGGCTGATTAGATGCCAACGATGGAGATGTTCAGTCAAGAACAGTCACTGGGAAATCACAGAGAAATTCAGGCTCCTTGCCACAAATACCCAAGGATAATTGCTCAATTCCTAATAGAGATGGGCACGAACAGAAAAAAAACCCAAACATGATGTTCGTTGTTTGTTGCCGTCCACGAACAGGGACTCACAAACAACCATGAACATGGCCCTGTTCATGAACATGTTTGTGGTTGGCTGTTTGTAGGGGCCAGCAGGCTCTCCTCCAACCATCATCCAAGTGTGGTCGAGATCCCTACTACACCACTCCCAGAAACCTGACCTGAGTAGGCACTAGGAAAGGTACCAATAATAAATAATAGCTTGTACCAGAGCCTGGCAGCAGCCCTGGAACCTAAGGATGGGTAGATCCCTATCCCACCACACACAAAGAAAATTCAAGCTCCAATGCCCTCTCCCTGTCTCTCTATCAAAATGCCAACAGTAGCTGTTTCTCCCTCTCCACTGTCTGCAAAGACTAACCAGAGCTGGGAGCCCCCCCTCCCCCATGGTCTTTGCTCTCTTGTAACAAATGTGGAGCTCCACACTTGGAAGGAAGACATGCCTATCAAGCTAAATTGGGCTTAGATTGGGGGTTTCCAGGGCAATAGCAGGAGTTCAGACAGAGTTCAAACAATCCCTGCCTAAGTTGCCAAGAGAATTGATTGCAGGTGCCAGACTGTCTGGCTTGACAAACAGCAATGAACAGCAACAAACGAGGCTCGCAACGACCATCTGTTCATTTAGAATGGGGCCTCACAAACAGCTTGTTCGTGAACAGAAGATTGGGATGTTCAGGGGGGGGGCGTTGTTCGTATTGCTGTTCGTGCCCATCTCTATTTCCAAAGCAATGAGCAAGAAAGGTATGGCTGATACAAGTCTCACCAGAGGCAACTGAAGGGGCTCTACTGTTCTTGCAACATGTAAAAACACTTTTGCAAAATGCTTGTGTCTGCATACTGGGTGGCAGCAATTGTTCTCTGCCTTTCATTGGCAGCCCGCTGTGGTTAATGAGATGTGGCATCCGGGCTTTTCTGAACTTCGTAGCTTTATTCAGAGATGAAAAATGTTGCCTCCAGAATGGGAAACTGAAAATCCCCTATGTATGTATAGCACACCAGTTGGGAATCCTGGACACTGACTGCAGTTCTAGTCCTTTGCAGTTAACATACTTTTGTTCTCGTGCTGTGGTTGCCTCAACCAAAATGGATTTGCCCCCTCAAATTTAGGAGGAACGTTAGATTTGACATGTGGTTTCAACAAATTACTGAACTGGAAACAAAGACGTAGAAAGAATATCAATGAGGTTTCTTAAACTCCCGTGTGTTTCTTAAATGGCAATTGTTCCAAATTTGCAAATGTTACGATATTTGTCCCTCCCGCTGAATAATGAAAATAATTTCTGATTCAATGACTTCAGCCTTATCTACTAAAATAGGCTATTGTTAAACATCTCGGTCTGATGTGGTTCATACATCTAGCAATGTAGATGTTACGTTTTCAAATATACTTTTTAAGAAAAGCAGGGTGAGCTGATAAGAGGGGGCCTCTCTGGTCTGTATTCATATGCTGGAACCTTCAGAGGCAGAGTAAATGCAGAGCAACGGAAGATCTGTGAGCTGTGAATCCCAGACACGAGCCAAGAGATTTGTGATGCAAATGATTTACTGGTGCTGAGCTGGGACCATAACGGGATTTCAATACGGGGAGCCAAATCGGATTCATTACCTGACAATTAACTGAAAATTAATGCAAAACCATACAGTGTGAATGAGCTCGGAAGAAGACAGCCCCCCCCCCTTTTCTGGCTGCCAAGAGGAATCAACGCAACATGCAGAACTCTGAGGTGTGAAGAGCCCCAATCCTGCCAGCCTTGGAAGGGCTGCATAAACCTGTCAGTGGGCGAGCTGATCTTGCAAGGAAGGCCTGGATGCATCTTCCATAATAACATCCCACGTATTTGCAAGTCTCCTTTCATCTATTGGGTTCACATAGATTACATGGTTCTTTCCTACCCAGTCAGCAGCACCCATCATCACCAACTCAGGTTCCAGTCATAAAGGATCCAATCCGATCCAAGCCACACAGTCGCGTCCGACCCTCAGCTACTCCGTAGATCGTCTCCCTCCAGGCCTTTCTGTCCTATAGTGCGTCGAGAGAGATCCGCAGAGTCCCGCAGTGAAGTTTTTATAGGGTATTGTCGAAGGCTTTCACGGCCGGAGAACGATGGTTGTTGTGGGTTTTCCGGGCTGTATTGCCGTGGTCTTGGCAATACCACGACCACGGCAATACAGCCCAGAAAAACCACAACAACCATTTTTACAGGGTAGTTCACCATTGCTTTCCCCAACCCAACACACTTAGCCGTATGACAGCCACGGATGGTAAGTCATACGTTGCCACCCCCTTGGCACTTGGAGCCGGTGTGGGATAAGGGGGGTCATAAAGGAAAGACCTGTGAAATCAGCCCTTCCCAAGTGCTTGCATTATTTAAACACAGCAGTGGGGTTGGACGGGAGCTTCGACCCGCAAAAGCTCATACCCTGGACATCCACCGTTGATCTTTAAGGTGCTACTGGACTGAGAGCCAGTTTGGTGTAGTGGTTAAGAGCACAGGACTCTAATCTGGAGAGCCGGGTTTGATTCCCCACTCCTCCACTTAAAGCCAGCTGGGTGACCTTGGGTCAGTCACAGCTCTTCCAGAGCTCTCTCAGCCCCACCCACCTCACAGGGTGTTTTGTTGTGGAGATAATAATGACATACTTTGTAAACCACTCTGAGTGGGCATTAAGTTGTCCTGAAGGGCAGTATATAAATTGGATGTTGTTGTTGTTGTTATTATTATTATAAATGTTGCTCTTCTACTGCAGACCTACACAACTACTGTTAGGGAATTTTAGGCTCCATTTTATAAAATCTTATTCTGAGCATGCATTCTAGCTACCAGCACACAGGAGAATGTATCTATTTATTATTTTTATTTATTAGTTCAATTTTTAGCCCACCTTCCCCGCGAACGGGCTCAAGGAGGGGTACAATAAAATGCTCAATAAGCATTTAAAATATAAATAGATGTAAAATCCAGAGAACATAAATACTTAAAACAGCATATAAGATGGTGTCCCCCTCCAATTTCCCAAATCATAGCATAAAAATCAAAGGGAGTGGGTGGGGACCATAGTTTAATAATAGTCTGGTGACTGTGCTTATAAGGGGACAGATGACTTCATCACCCCCCTGGCAGGAGACCAGTAGGGAGGGTCCTAAACCAATCAGAAAATCAAAGACTCCCTCAACCATACACCTGGTGGAACAACTCTGTCTTACAGGCCCACCAAAAAGATATAAGGTCTTGGCGGGTCCGAGTGTCTGAGTGTTCCACCAGGTTGGGGCCAGGACTGAAAAAGCCCTAGCTCTGGTCGAGGCCAGCCAGGCCTCCCTGAGGCTGAGGACCACCAGCAAGTTCTTATTTGCCGATCTTAATATTCTCCGGGATACGTATGGGGAGAGATGATCCCACAGGTATGCTGGTCCCAGTCCATTTAGGGTTTAAAGGTTAAGAACCAAACCTTGATCATTTTCTGGAACTCCATGGGGAGCCAGTGCAGCTGCTGCAAGATGGAAGTAATACGTGCCCTGTATGGTGTGCCCATCAGGACACGTGCAGCAGTGTTCTGGACCCGATGAAATTCCCGGGTCAAGTCCAAGGGTAGCCCTGCATAGAGTGAGTCACAGTAGTCTATTCTGGAGGTGACCATTGCATGGATCACTGTAGTTAGGTCATGTAAACAAGTAAAGAAAGGCTTTGCTCTAGTGTTAAGATCCTGTCTCTGGGTGAGACAGGTTACTGGGCAACATATTGTTGTTTTCTTTATTTTAATTAAATAAAGTTTCAACCTTGATTGCATTCCTTTCTCAAGAAAAGTCAGACTTATGGCTCCAATAATGTCGAACAAGGAGGATCCTCCACCAAAAGCCTGAAACTATAGGAGCGAAGAACGCAAGTGGAAGGAAATTGTTTCAAAAGTTACAAAAGTCAATGAAATATATTGAACAATATCTGCCACATATCGTAACGTCAAAACCATGTTCAAAGAATGTAAAAGTACAAAAGTACAGTAAATAGTACAATGAATACTGCAGTGAAAGGATATCAAAGTCAGGCAAGCCGTTCATAAAGATATAGGCCCTTTTCACACTGCTTACCTTGACTCGCAACGATGCGGAACATCGCGCCAAAAACACGGATGATCGCGTTTTCTTGTGCGAGATTTGCATGACATTGCACAAATCTCGCACGAGAAAACACGATCTTCCGTGTTTTTAGCGCGATGTTCCGCGTCGTTGCGAGTCAAGGTAAGCAGTGTGAAAAGGGCCATACACAGTCGGTTGTTCAGTAGGTGAAGTCTACCACCTGACTGGACTCCACAAGAAAGAATCCAAAGGTAAATTAACAAGATAAGTCTGTGGTAGGAGTCAAAACTTAGGAGAGTTAATCCTCTTCCTTTGCAAGAAGAGAAAAACATCAAGGAGTATGTTCTCCTCTGCCCAATGTGGGAAAATGTGTCATTCTGCATCATTCTGACAAGGTGTGTGCTTCGTTCTGACAGGGTTTCATCCTAACCTCTGATCTTCTGTAAACAAATAGCAATTATTCTGTAAACAATCAGTACCGAAGAGTATATAAGGCCCTCCAATGTTACTGGTCTTTACACATGTCTCCTAGAAATGGAGGCAGTGTCATGGAGTTATTGAAATAAATATTAAACCCATTTTTCTTCTGTAATCACTATGTTTGGTGTCTTGAAATATATATATATGGGTTAATGGTAGTAGGGGGATTATAAATTAGAAGCAGAGTTCTATTACAAAAATTCCTCTAACAGCTACCCACCTGAAACAGTGGGGAACTGTACTATAGAACATGCTTGGTCTGATGGAGTGAGACAGACGCTCGGGAGTTGTCAGAGGAAGAGAGAGAAGACGCACTAAGAAAGTTGCAATCCTCGCAGATAACTTCCTCGAAAGTCACATTGCTCTCAAGAACTCAAGCACTCCATGCATTCGTGTCGCTGAATTTGTCACAATTTAAAGTGAGCGGTATTTCGAGTGTATCAGATTTCTTTCAGCTTCCTGGGGAATTCGTCCCAATCCACCGTGTGTTTCGTTTTGAACGAAATTGCGCCAGAACTTTAAATGAAAGCGACATAAAGGCGTGTCTCGTCCAGCACCTGCACTCCAAAGCATCCATGAAAGGCACTAACGAACTTTTCAGGGAACTTAAAACAACTAATAAACAAAGCAAGGGAACCTCTTTACCACACATCAGCAAGGAGGAAGTTACATTCTTCTTATGGACTGCTTTAAAATTCCTGCAATATTCTTAGCCAGCTTTTCCCAGGTAGGGGATTTTAATATTTGCCTACAATGTTGCTTTGGGTGGATTTCAACCTAAGGATGTTCCAACCCCCTCTTCCCCTTGCAGGTACTTTGCTCGGCTGGCTGGTACTCTTTTTAAGCCTCCCTTCAGAATTCGTCAGATGTTCTGCTTAAGCAGGAAGGAACTTCCAAATTCATCTTGAAATTTAGCTCGAGGCCAAATTCAGTGGCATCTCTATTAATAGCTCATGCTGAGAAAGGTTTATTGGGGCTCAAAGACCAGAATTGCTGTCGACACGAATGCAGAGATGGGAGCCGCATGTGGGAGTCATCCTGTCTTTCAAGAAACAGCGCTCTCGTGTTCTTTTCCTAGAATCTCCTTCTATGGCATTTTAGGGTTTCAGCTGTGAGTTAGCAGAGGGTGAGCTGATTTGGCAGGCATGTGACCAGAACCAAGGACACCAATGGGGAAGCAAACACCCACAAACAGCTTGACAAACGATCAAACTGATTGTCGAAAACTCACATCTCTGTTTGCAGCTGGAGAAAAGGAAGCGAGCCTAACTGGTGGGCGTTCGAGCATCCCTGGAGTTGATGTAGCATATTGGCTGAGTGACCCATAAACTAGGAAGTTGTGAGTTCAAATCTCATCTCATCCACAATCTCAAAAAGATGTTGGCAGGCCAAGGATCTAGAGAGGTCCACTGCAACGATTCCAAATGGAACCTGAAGATTTCCCAGACCCGGAATTATAACTGATCTCCAGACTACAAAAATCAGTTCCCCTGCAGGAAATGCCTACTTCAAAAGGTAGTGGCACTGTACCCCTCTGAGATCCCTGCCCTCCCTAATCCCTTCCCTCTACCGGATGTACCCCCAAATTTCCAGGAATTTTCCAACATGAAGTTGGCGACCATACCAGCTGCAAGGTTGGGGCATTGCACTAGCAAAACCAGTGTCAAAGTGCTATCCAGGCAACAAGGTAGCAGTATAACTGGGTGCCTGTCAAGGGCAGAGAGCCAATTCATGACTGGAGATGTTTGGAGGAAACAGAGCACAGGCGAATCACAAACTGAGATCTGGGTCCAATAGCACCTTAAAGACAAGCTAGATTTCCAAGGTATGAGCTTTCAAGCATCTGATGAAGGGAGCTTTGACTCTTGAAAACTCATATCCTGGAAATCTAGTTGGTCTTTAAGGTGCTGTTGAATCCAAGTCTTGCTCATTGACTGTAGACCAACATGGCTGCTCACCTAAAACACTGAGATCTCTCCCCCATGGCCCTTGAGGCCTCTAAAACATCACAGTGGCTCTTTCTTGCTTCTTTTAGATCTTCTGGCGCCTAAGGGGTTAAAAAGAATGTTAGAAATTGGGAGTGGAAGCAACAATTGGGAGAGAAATGTGGTTGTGATTGGATGGGGGAAGAGAGATGCAACCAGGAGGGGGGGGGGAGAAATGTGGCCATAATTTGGGGGAGTTATAACAAAAGCCTAGAGGCACCCACGAAGGACCACCATCAGCCCTGCCCATCCACAATAAAGCACAATCTAGAAACCAAGCCAGCTGAAGAGGTGCCAAGGCATTTGCTGGTAGGGTAGTGCCCTCTTGACTCTTGGGAGGACAATGCATGTCCTTTCTTCTTTTACTCTGTTGCCTCAAACTGCTAAGTCCTCTTACATGGAGAGCAGAAGACCTCTATCAAGCCCTGATGGATTATTTTTAGGTGGCCCAAATGGGGTTGCCATCCTCTGAGTGGGGCTTGGAACTCACCAGGAATTACAACTAATTTCCAGACTACAAAGATCAGCCCCCTCCCCTGGAGGACATGGCCATTTCGGAAGATACACTCTATGGCATCACTTCCCTACAGGGCTCCCTCCTTCCCTCTCCCCCAAACTCTGGGTCATTTTCACACGTCTCAGCATAGCGCTAAAGTCATAGAATGAGGGCATCTTCGTGGTGCGATTTCTGATGTCATCACGCCACGACTCCGTTTTCGGCATCCCCAGGTTCTGCCCCCAAATCATCAAGAATTTACCAAGCTGCCTTTGGCAACCCTAGGGTCAAAGGAAATGGCAACCGAACAGCCTAGATTTTACATACATCTCCCTCTCCCCCAGTCATGTCCCTTGAACTTGGTTAGGGGACAGATGCAAATGTGTAAATCACCTGACAAGGGAGCCGTTCCCCTTGACTGGCAAAAAAATACTCTTGCAAGCAAGCAAAGCTCTCCCCCGTCCCCTTCCCTTCCACCTCTAATTCCCCCTTTCATACTTTGCCAAGAGAGCGTTCAGGGGTTGCGCTTTAGATCGAATTTGTCAGTCACCATTCCAGCATGAGTAAAGCAGCTTTCTCCGTCTTTATTATGGCTGGTGAGCAGGCCATTCCAAGAGCATCTGTATTCATTCCAAGAGGCATTAGACGGCAGAGGATCAGCCAGCTGCCGCTTGATACTTCTTGCTCTCTCCTTGAGATGACACAGGAATCGTCTCCTCTTTGGCGTCTCCATCCTTCTTCTCTTCCTTTATTCATTCATTTAGCTAGGTGTGGCTTGTTTATCCAGCGATGCTCAAACACCTGCCGGTTGGGCTCGTATCCTTTTCTCCAGTTGCGAACAGAGATATGATTTTTCGGCGATCAGTTTGATAGTTCGTCGAGCTGTTCGTGGGTGTTCGACAGGTTGTTTCACTGTATTCCTTACTAACTGTGCAGTAGAGTGCAACTGGTTTATCTCGGATGCCGGTTCTTCCACCGCCAGATTGAGGTTTACTACCTTCCCATCCTTGCTGCAAAGCTCCTCTGCCCTGTACACGCAGGGTGTACATCAGCTTGCTAGAATATACGAACAAGGTTTATGTTTGTGGCCATTGCCTTGTCTACTGGCGGAGAGTTCCACAATTGAATTGCTCGTTGAGTAAAGAAGTGCTTCTTTCTTCCATCCTGACTCTGTTGCTCACCCGCCTCACAGGTTTTTTCATATGTGAGAGGCAGATGAAATTCACTGTCTCTTCTCCAGGCATCATTTTATAAACCTCTGTCATGCCCCATTAGATTTTTTTCTAAACGGAAAAGTTCCAGACTCTTTAGCTATCCTGATACGAAAGGTGCTGCAACCCCTTAATCATCTTGCATGCTCTCTTCTGCACCTTTTCCAGCTCTATAATATCCTTTTTTGGGAGATTTAGCAACTAGAATTGTGCACAGTATTCCAAATGCAGCCGCACGATATATCTGTACGGGGGCATTTCTGCTATACCGTTTCACTTCTCCCCCAGAGCTGTTGGTTGCCCTACAGGGGAAGCATTCAGGCATAGTATAGGTGCACTTTGTAGCAGGAAAATTACATAGCACAAAGGCAAGGGTTACCCCTCTCTCCTTATGTTATAGCCCCTGTTCTAATCCCCCTCCCCTTTATTGCTAACAAAACTTTCAAAAATCTCAGGCATTCCATTCATCTATCTCCTGCTCTCACACTATTTGACTCTAAGAGGTCTGGAGGGAAATGTCAAAAAAAATTACCAATAAAACTCCAGAAGCAACTGAATATTACTGTAAATGTTCAAATGGTAGGCTTGTTTCAATCCACCAGTAGCTTCAGTATTATCTAACCATTTCTGTCATTTCCTACTGTATGTTCTCAAATCTTATTGATCAATGTTTACATAATCTTGGTCCTCAGATATACTACCTCTGAACATGGAGACTCCACCCAACAAAGATGTTTCAGTTATTTTCAGACCCCACCCTTCCATCTCAGACCCTCCAGATGAAATATCTCTTTGGTGTTCAGCTCCACTTCAACCAAAGCCTTCTCTCACTCAGTTTGTATTGTTTTCTTAAATGGCTGCTTGGATCTCTCCATATGTACTTGATAAGGATCACCTTTAGATCAGTGATTTAGGCTGAACACGGACACAGGTGTATTTCACAACTTTTAGCCAGTTTGGTGTAGCGGTTAAGAGCACGGGACTCTAATCTGGAGAACTGGCTTTGATTCCCTACTTCTCCACTTGAAGCCAGCTGGGCTATCTTGGGTCAGTCACAGCTCTCTCAGAGCTCTCTCAACCACACCCACCTCACAGGGTGATTGTTGTGAGGATAATAATGACATACTTTGTAAACCACTCTGAGTGGGCATTAAGTTGTCCTGAAGGGGCCACCAGCCATGTGACCATTTTCAATAGGTGCCGGAACTCCATTCCACCACATTCCTGCTGAAAAGAAGCCATGGCGGTGCCCGTGGTTTATGGTGACTTTGCAGTAGCCTGATTTGCTTGGTGACGCCTGGACATTTTTCATATTATTAGGACCAATGTGGTTATAATGTTTTTATTGTATTTTTAACTGTATATCTTGCTGGAAGTTGCCCTGAGCCTGCTTGCCCGAAGGGCAGGATATAAGCTGAACAAAATAAATAAATAAATAAATCTGAAGTCAATCTCATAAAAGTAAAGCTGTAAGTAATTGGCCCTGGCCTCCGCCATATTTAATATACAGGCCTGCGATATAAAATGATAGGGCCCCTGGATTAAAAGCAGCTTAATCTGCTGCAGGGGGAATCCAGCTGGCTGGGCAGCGAGCGTTGCTAAGTCCCACCTGGGAGATCAGGCATGAAAGGAATGTTCATGCTAATGTAGAGTGATGGGTGGTGATTGTATTTACTGCCTCTCCAGCTACGGGCGTGAGCTATGATAAGACAGGGTCTCACTGAGTCACCCCCCCCTTAGCACATTCCAACACCCTCCTTCTGTGATGAAATCCCCAACCTAAGAACGAGGATCAATCAACCAGCACTGATAAGTTTAATTTAGCTCTGGAAACCTGCATCTTCATATCTAAATTTATCAGCTCAGCTCCAGGAAGGTTCATTAGCATACTGCCCCTTTGTGAGGCAGCAGGAGAGACTTTGCATTTCCTTTCACACACCCCAGCAGCAAGTAATCAAAGTAATCAAACCTTTGTAATTCCCAGCGACTGACCTTTACAACGGCTGAAGGGACTCCCCAGCCTCAGGGCACGCTTTGCCCTATAAGAACCAGGGCTCTTGCCCCATTTAAATCGTGCATGCTTACAGGATCCAAGTGCTGCTCCTTTGGGGTCACTTCCCAGGTATCTGGCCGAGAACACTGAACATTTGCAGCTCTCCTCCTCTGTGGACTGCTCTACTCTCCGAGATTGGTAAATATAGTTCCCCCCTCCCTCAGTCTATTCCAATTTCTGGCTAGCTTCCTAGGATGCCGTGAGCATGTGTACCAACCATTTTTAATTGTTGGTACAATTATGTATGTGTGTATGTTGGTTTTTCCTCTTTAAATAAGAATGCTCTTTGATCTTAAGAGCACCCTCATCTGCTACCTTGGGGAAAGGACCCCATAAATACTGGTGGATATATCCTGTTGCTACTCCTCTTGCATAGCCTTCCTCCTTGTCACTAATTCCCCCCACTTACTCACAAGGAGTCTCATTCCTATTAACAAAACTTGGTGATTCTCCCATTTCTCTGACCACTATACCCCCATCCTCTCTCTCTCTCTCTCTCAATCCTAGTCAACCTCACAGGGATAAAACGGAATAGTACTAAACCGTGTAAGGAGTCCTGATCTCTTCGGACAAAGAATGGGATAAAAAAAAGTGATGAGTTGATGATTCTGTCTTAGGGGAGAGTTAAGGCGAGATTTACCTCCAGACCTCTCCCAGCAATGTGGGTCCATCAAGTGACAGGAAGTTGACAGAAAGGGGATATAGGCAAGCTTGTAATTCAGTTATAGTGTGGAAAATCCATTTGCTGCACCTTAGACAACAATTTAGTCTCCTGGATGAGAAAGGAAGGCAGAGACTGAGAACAGATGCTGTAACCTCTTGTCAGTTATAAAACACAGCAAGCACCAAAAGCTAGTGTGTGTAAGTGCGCGTGTTTGGAGGGAATACAAGTTCTGTCTTGCACAAACCAGCAGTAGGGCGTAGGCACTGCAAATAAGCCATTAATTTCGACGAGGGGGCTACATGACCCAGCTACTTGGTACTCTATCAAGGGCTCTCAGAGGCTGGCACAAGAGGAAGACTCAGAGACTGGGGATCCTTTGGGGTCCCTCGTTCCATCTGTCTTCATCCACCTGCAGAGAAAAAGAAAAGAGAATGAGAAGTCTTACCATCTTTGGCCTACTTCTCTTACCTTCCACGATACCCGCGTATCCTTTGAACTGATGGCTATGCAGGGTTCCTTAACGTTTGGATCATCTGGGAAGCTGAGAACAAACGAGCCTCTTGAATAGAGACTGGGCCCAACGTTGAGAGACATGTTGGAGGTCACGGTCTTATGGAAGTGTTATATATTGTTTCCTGTATTCATTTAGTATGATGGATTTTTGAAGTGTAGTATATATTTGTAGATTTAAAATTTTGTATTTCACTGAGCACTTTATATTTTATTTATTTATTTATTAGATTAGATTTTTAGTCCGCCCTCCCCACCAGTATATCAAATATTGATGTATTGTCGAAGGCTTTCACGGCCGGAGAACGATGGCTGTTGTGGGTTTTCCGGGCTGTATTGCCGTGGTCTTGGCACTGTAGTTCCTGACGTTTCGCCAGCAGCTGTGGCTGGCATCTTCAGAGGTGTAGCACCAAAAGACAGAGATCTTACTGGATGACTCAGCCCAAACCCACCTTCCTGAGTAGATATAAATTACCTGCCAACAAGACAGAGACTGTGACACTGAGAGATCTCTGTCTTTCGGTGCTACACCTCTGAAGATGCCAGCCACAGCTGCTGGCGAAACGTCAGGAACTACAATGCCAAGACCACGGCAATACAGCCCAGAAAACCCACAACAACCATATCAAATATTGTTTATAAATCAGGTATTATTAGGTTTGATTAATGCAATTTCCCCCCAAGTGTATTTTGTGGTGTGCTTCCATTTCCTCCACAGAAACAACAACAAAAAGAGGCTGCCCTGGTAATGAAAACACAAACCCAAGAACGGAAAATCTACACCAGATACTCAGAAGAGGCGATTACCATGTATTAAAATATAATTGTTTTTTCTGTTCTTTCCATATAAGACTATAGATACACGTGAATAAAGTGCAAAGTGCTAGATAACAATATAAATCGATCACATTCATATAGTACACTCAAAAGTCAATTCATTCCATAAATACTATGCCAACTAGTCTGAAAATCTACATCAAAAACCTTGGCCGTCCATAAACAAATGAAAGTTCAACAAAGCACTATGTATGTATATAGTTCTCTGGAAACCGCAGTAATTCTAATATTGAAAACATTGACATTAAAATAGTAAAAATCGTAAAAAGAGCAGGACAGACTATGTATGGCTATTCTTTTTAGTATGGAATTTAACGAAATAGAGACAGAATGTGGCTATTTAGCTGGAGATAGTTGGATTTTCATCAATTAGGAGTTTCTCCAGGCAGGCCTTATTTGCCTCTGCAATTGGTCTGTCTAAGAGTGGGGAAATAAACTTGTCCCCATAGACTTGATGGAAAGGACAGTGAAAGAACATATGAGTAAGTGATTCCACTTCACCAATGGAGCAACTGCAGTGTCTGTCCTCATATGGGATCTTTTTATATTTCCCTTCAACGACCACTGAAGGGATAACTTCACATCGGGCCAGGGTGAAAGCTCTTCTATAAGATGGGACGTCCAAATGAGTGAGATATCTGGCCATACCCATAACATATCTAGATTCCCTAGGGGCCATAAAATGAGGAGATTGAGCTAAATCTCGTTGGCGCTCTATGTCTCTCACCCTTTGTTTAATAATACTTTTTGTCTGGTCACTGCCCTGAG
The DNA here is from genome assembly GCF_028583425.1 of Eublepharis macularius. NCBI lineage: Eukaryota > Metazoa > Chordata > Lepidosauria > Squamata > Eublepharidae > Eublepharis > Eublepharis macularius. The sequence continues at coordinate 7,310,397 of NC_072798.1, forward strand.
TCTGTAGGTCGTCAGGCGAGAGTCCCAATCTTTCTAGGTTGCTCTTAACCATCCACATTCACCTAGGCTAGTAAAGATCTTGGTTTATTAGAGGGAGAAGGCCTTTTTCATTGTTATATATCTTGAACCACTGATAAACAGAAGATAGCACTAAGAGTTGTTTTCTTCATTCTTTTTTCTTTTCAGTACGTCATGGAGGACCCCAGAGGTATCCGTTCCCACAATGGCAGGTAAGTAAAAGACTTATATCCAAAGCTTAAATCAATGTTGACCAATATGTGTATCTTGTCTTTACAGGTAGAACCCCATCTCTGAAGGACACAGACACTGTCTGCGTGCCCCCTTGCTCAACGGGGGACCGGCTATCGAACCCACACGTTTCATTCAAGACTTTCTCAATCGCATCAATATTTAGGTCCAATCCATTTCTTATATCTAGTCTCCTGTCTCTCTGATCTGGTAAAGCCAAGCTTGGTTCTTTTATTCCCTTGAAAAGACATGTGTTTCATCTGCAACAGTTGCCAACTCCAGTATGAGAAATTTCTGGAGATTTGGGAGCAGAGCCTCAGGAGGGTGCCATTTGGGGAGGAGAGGGGAGATCAGTACAGATGCAATGCTGTTAAGTCCATCTTCTCAAGCTGTCGTTTCCTCCACAGAAACTGATCGCTGTCATTTGGACATATGCTGTAATTCAAGGAGATTTCTGGGTTGCACATGGAAGTTAGCAACCCTAGCTAAAATGGGTCTGAAAAAGTGCTGACTGCTGAAGTATTTCATTACATGGAGCTAAATAACAATACTTCGTAAATAATGTTCCATTAAACCTCTATTACAGAGGCAGGACATTTTGTTTTTATTTTATGTCATTTATCATCCCCCTTTCTCACTGAGACTCAAGGCGGATTACAGAAAGTGAGATTAGCACAGTCAACATCAAGCACATTTCGATAAACAATGCCACAGAATAAATAGATGCAAGTTTGGTGTACTGGGTGAGAACGCGGGACTCTAATCTGGAGAGCCGGGTTTGATTCCCCACTCCTCCCCTTGAAGCCATCAGGGTGACCTTGGGTCAGTCACAGCTTCTAGGAGCTCTCTCAGCCCCACCCACCTCACAGGGTGTTTTGTTGTGGGGATAATAATACTTTGTAAACTGCTCTCAGTGGGAGTTAAGTTGTCTTGCAGGGTGGTATATAAATTGAATGTTGTTGTTGTTGTTATAATATCAGCAAGAATCCAATACAGAGTTGAAGAAATGCTGAAATGGAGCACAAGCAATTCTAGGACTGACATTAGACAACAAAGAACTACCCAGTAGGGTCATAGGGCTTTTTTTCTGGGAAAGAGATGGTGGAACTCAGTGGGTTGCCCTCGGAGAAAATGGTCACATGGGCTGGTGGCCCCGCCCCCTGATCTCCAGACAGAGGGGAGTTGAGATTGCCCTCTGCGCCGCCAAGCGGCGCAGAGGGCAATCTCAACTCCCCTCTGTCTGGAGATCAGGGGGCGGGGCCACCAGCCATGTGACCATTTTCAAGAGGTTCCGGAACTCCGTTCCCCCGCGTTCCCCCTGAAAAAAAGCCCTAGTCATACTTAAGCAGTACATAGGAGCACATACTTAAAACAACAGGTAGGACGTAAGGTAACATAGTGGTGAAGTCTACAGTCCCTAACTCATTAGTGAAGCATCTCTTTGAGATCATTTCCCTACAGTACAGCCCTCCAATCTGTGTAAAAAAGCCCTTTTGAATAATTCTGTTTCGCATTGTTTGCAGAAAGCATATTTCTCGAGGCCAATTGGCAACTCTAGTGGTCATCTCTCTATTAGGAATGCCCTAGCTTTGGATTACCTGTACTGACTTGGGTGTTTGACTAGATGGTCTAGAAGGTCTCATCTCTATCAAGGACGCTACGCTCTATGTCTGTCTTTGTTTCTTTGGTTGCATTTTGGTGGTGGAAGGAAAGAGGAGGGACTGCTGGGGCAACCCAAGACACACAGAGGTCTCCTTGCATTGACATTTCTCTGGTGTGTTCATCATCTCCCTCGGCAGTGGCCAACCTTGCATCTCCTGCTGATGGGATGAGAACTGTGAAGACATGAAGTTAACCAGCTGGGCTGAACCATTGGTTGACCACTCAAATCTCCCAAGTCTAAGGGAAGAAGGTGGAATCAGATATATAAAAATAAATACAATAAAAATTCTCAAACTATCTGCTCTAACCAAGGACTTCTTTTGCTTGCATTTCTTTCATTGATCATTGAAGTTGGACGTGGACCATGTTCGAGCCTCAAGCAACAGTCCCCAGGATCCTCTTATTTTCTGGTAGGTGCCTTAGAACATCTCGGGTCAAGAAGTTTGTCCCGGTCTCTACCGGGCAAAGTGAAATCTCTCAGTTTTCTCTCTCAAATCCCTGTCCAAAGAATAGGTGGCATTTAATAGCACAGTTTCCCCATGAAATGTTGGAGAAGCAAGTTGATATTTTCTTTTCACTAGTTATAAGCTGAATTTTCCCCTGCATTTGACCCCAGGGTTGCGCATGCTTCCCCACTTGTAGGCCTTCCGTTTTACATCCGCAGCCTTCCATGTCTGAAAGCTTCCCCTTCCACACATTGGTTTGATTAATTGCCTACTCAGCATTGCTCCCAAACTATTCTCAAGCCACCGCATTCAACGCTTGCTTGCTGCTTAGCTAGAGTGGAGCAGGAGTCCCTCTTCTGTTCAGAAACAAGATTACACTAGATCCAGAGAAATTTGCCATGTTAGTCTGTAGTTGCAAAATAGTAAAGAGTCCAGTAGCACCTTTAAGACTAACCAACTTTATTGTAGCACAAACTTTCGAGAACCACAGCTCTCTTCGTCAGATGCAAAGGAAAGAGGAGGGATGCAATCTGATGAAGAGAGCTGTGGTTCTCGAAATCTTATTTATGCTACAATAAAGTTGGTTAGTCTTAAAGGTGCTACTGAAGATTACACTAGCAATTTGAACCTGCTAAAAAAAACCTGGGATTTGTTGGGAGACAGAACAAACAAATGATTTTATTTTATTTCTAGCTTATCTTTTTAAACAAAAAGCTCAGATGGCTTAAGACAGTTAACAAACAATGCTATAGTACAGCCTTAAAAGACAAAGTGAACAAACATCAACTTGCCCATAAGGTATGAAATAAAATCCTGCCCTCAAGCCATACCTGACTCATGGTGACCCCGGTGCGGTTTTTATGGCAAGAAACTAACCAAGGTGGTTTCCCATGGCCTGCCTCTGCAACTCTGGTCTTCATTAGAGGTCTCCCATCCAATTACTAACCAAGGCCAACCCTGCTTAGCTTCTGAAATCTGACAAGATCAGGCTCTCCTGGGCTATCCAAGCCAGGTATACTATGTGTAATAATACAGCTTACAATGGTAAAAGCTAAAGAAGTAAAAACAGCATAATTCTTAGAATAATCATTGCAATAGACTACAGCCCTGCTTGATATCAGGCAGAGTCTCCAAAGCGTGGATAAGAGCACAAGAAAAGACTTAAAGTCTATCTTCCTTTCAGCCAAAGTGGACAACCAGATGAATCGAAAAAGCATACTGGAAGAAAAAAGCAAGATGCTGTTTTCTGTTTTCCCCTTCTCCCAGCAACTGCTATTCAGTTACATTGCCACTGAATATGGAGCTGTTTTTTAGCTATCATAGCTAACATTTGTTGATATCTTGTACCAATATGTCTTCCTCTTAAAGTCATCTAAGCTTGTGGTCATCATGAGCCCTTTTGATGTATTTATTTGGGATGGATTTAGGGTTGGCCATTCTCTCTGAATTACTGGCAGGGCTCCTGTCTCTTTGAGAGTGCTTGGTCAAACAGAAATTCGGCAGATGCCTCTGTGAGCTCATGAGTCTCCACAACGTTGTGATTCAGTGTTTCTGGCCCAAGACTTCCCAGTGCACTGACCTTCCATGCACTGGGGGAAAATTCAGAGTGGTGTGGGACTTCAGAGTATATGTGATGGATGCATTCTGCTGGGCTCATTTAAGTTTGTTAACTGACCGGGGGACAAAGTGTCCTGTCTCTTTAAGAGAGGTTTAATGTGCAGAAATGAGCAACGGAAGCATTTCATGGAGCTAAATCACATCGCTTGATAATTGCTGTAGATCAAGCTGACATTAAAGGGCCAGGTTTAAAAGTTGGCAATAGGCTTGCCAACTGGCCTGGAGAAAAATGTCCTGTCCTTATAATGGATCCTTAATAGGATGTTATTTGCAAGGTGATACCATTTACGTGCATGCTGTGAAAGGCTTTGGCTGCCCATTTGCACATATTAAACCTCGATTAAAGGAGATTTTGTCCCTGGCCAGTTGGCAACCCCTAGTTGGCAACTGTCATCTCATCTCAGAATAAGCTTGGAGGCAATGAGCTAATTTGAACTTCGTTTAGAATGGCCCTGAATTAACCAATTGGGCTCAGTTCAACTTAGAGTATGTTGCCAGGGGAAGCTGCCCATCACGTGCTTCCCCCTACCTTTGCTACCCTTCGTTTCCCATATTTCCTCTGGCAAAGGGGATTGGAAGTAGGGAGTGCTTAGCTATTGATTTCCGAATGCTTCTCTGGAGCTGAAGCATTTTCCATACTTCCTGGCATCAAAGAATGCTCATTGGAGTTGCCAACTGCCTAGAAAAAAATGTCCGTTCCTTTTAACGGAGGCTTAATGGGACGTTACTTAATCAGGTGATGTTATTTACCTCTATGCCATGAACAGCGTTCTGCTTATTAGATATCTATCAATAGGACTTTTTCCCCTCCAGGCCTGTTGGCAACCTTAAAATCTCCAAGGGAAGGTGACAGGCCCTCTAAGCAATCCTGGCCACCATTCCCTCCATAGTTGGGGAATGAGAGACAGCAATGAGGACTGGTGAAAGGAAAGCCTAGAACTGAACCAAGTCTTTTTTCTAATTAGGCCCAAACTTCATGATTTATTTATTTATTTATTTATTTATTTATTTATTTATTTATTTATGTCATTTATAGTCCATCTTTCTCACTGAGACTCAAGGCAGATTACATAGTGTGAAATTAGTACAATCAGTATCGAGAACATGTCCATATAGTATCGAGGACATTTTTATACAGCGTTAAGGAAATTTCCAAAACAATATCATAGGATTTCACAAAGACATAGCATTAGCAAAGATTCAATGCAGAGTTGAAGAATTGCTGAAGCAGAACATAATTCTAGGACTGATGTTAGATAAACATGAAGTACAAGTAGTATAAGAGTACATATTCGAGCAACAGATAATATGCAAGGCAACGTAGCGGTGAAGTCCATGGTCCCTAACTCATTAGCGAAGCATTTGAGACCCCTCCCTATAATACTCCCCTCCAATCTGAGTAAAAAGCTTTTTTGAATAATTCGGTTTTGCATCGTTTGCAGAAAGCCTGGAGAGTGGGGTCTCTCCTGACCTCCTCGGGCAGACCGTTCCATAGGGTGGGGGCCGCCACAGAGAAAGCCCGTGTGCGGGCTGTTGTTGTTTTTGCCCATGTGCGGCTGGCACCTGCAAGAGATTCTGTTCAGATGAGCAAAGCTGCTGTGGAGGGACATAAGGAGTGAGGCGATCTCGTAGGTATGCTGGGCCAAGGCCATGAAGAGCTTATGAACCAATACCTTGAATTGAGCACGGTAGCTGATAGGTAGCCAATGGAGCGACTGTAGGATGGGAGTGATGTTCATTCTCCTGCTCGCTCCTGCTAACAGCCGAGCCGCAGCATTTTGCACCAATTGGAGCCTCCTAGTTAACTTAGATTGGAGACCAAGATATAGTGCATGACAATAGTCAAATTTTGATGTTACCATTGCATGGATCCAGGTGGCCAGGTCGGCCATGTTGAGGTAAGAAGCCATCTTTCAGGCTAGAGTGAGGTTGTAGTAAGCTTTTTTTGCGACTGCCTTAAATTGTTTTTCTAGTAGTAGTGCTGGATCCAGTATAACCCCTAGGCTCTTAACCGAGTCTGCGAGTGTCAAACAAACTCCATTGAAAGAGGGGAATACAATGTCTTTCGAGATCTCTGCCTTCCCAATAAGCATCACTTCAGCTGAAGCCCAATCTAGGGTGAAGACCTCACCCTCTCTGGGAAACCAAAAAGCAATTCTGAATAGCATTGCTAAAGAATTCTGCTGACGGAAGTCAGAAGAGAGCAGTTACGGTTCAGCAGTAGAATGCCTGTTTTGCTCACACACAGTTCTGGATTTGAGCTGTGGTGTATCCAGCTAAATAGTTCTTGGTAGAGATGAGCATGAACCAGGAAAATGGCAGTCCATCGCGGTTCAGGGTTCATCGCGTTTCACAAACCATGGCCCATGAACCGCCATAAACTTGCCCAGTTCGCAACGGGTTCGTTTGGTTCATGCATACGTCACTTCTAGGGCTGCAGAAGGTCTGCAAAAAGCCCATACCCTGTTGCCTAGGGAACCTATTGATCGGCTCCAGGCTGTCTGCAGTGATGAACTGAAAAACGAACCAAACGAACTGCTCTAAAAATTGTTGCGGTTTGTCATGTTTCATCAGAAATGAGCTCTGATGAACCACCTGTTTGAGGACCAAAAAACGGCCTGGTTTGTGACAAACTTTGGTTCATATTTCGAGTTCATGCCCATCTCTAGTTCTTGGGTAAGAGATGCTGAGGAAGACTTTTATTTGCTTCAAACCATAAGTGTAACTGAGATAGATGGACCCATAATCTGACCCAGGACAAGGCAAGTTCATACATTCAGATTTGTAGTTTGCTTTGCTGTATATGAAAACCACGCCTTGTCTTCTTTCCCAGCCCTATTCAGTGGCTGCATGTAGTAGCCCCAGTGAGAAACCAGCATTGGGGGCCCTGCTTGCCCTCACTAAGCAGCTGAACAGCCTCTCTGACTTTTCATTCGTTACTTTGAAAATATTCTTCCTGATTTGATACTGAAAGAAAATGTGAGCAAATACAATATAATCCAAATTGTGAGCCACATTGGCACTCAGTGGGGAAGTCACCACAGGACAGTCAAAGATTTATATATCTGCATTATCTGAAGGAGAGGGGGTTCGTGAAGATCTCAGTGGGAGAGGGGCAAAGCTACTGAGGGACTACATGTAGCCTGCAGACTCTGGGTGAAAGTTAAAACCAATGGCATGGGATGGCTGCGTGGTGGCAGCAGTGGGATTAGACAGGCAGGCTCTGGCTTCAGGCTTTGACCTCTTTGCCCATCTATGTGTGGATGTTTATGCATGCGACTTTCTTACTTCCCACATCTCTTTCACTGACGGTGACGTTTTAATTCCCTTCAGCGCTGCCGGCAAGGACAGCAGGGCAAGGACAGTTTCTGAATGCAATCTTTGTATAGGTTAAAAAAAAATGTTTCTGTTTGTTTCTTTCCTTTCTCCCTAGTGGAGACCCAAAGCAACTTATGTTGTTTGCCTCTCTTTCACCCCCCCCCCTCTATGACCACCGTGTGAGGTACGTTAGGCTGAGAGTGCGTGACTGGCTTAAGCTTCCATGGCAGAGTTGAGATTCAAACCCGGGCCTCCCAGATCCTAATTTGACACCCCACCCACAACACCACACTGGCTCTCAACCCCAGCTCCAAGGACCAGGTCTAAAGATGGGCAAAAGAAGGGCAAGAATATCAACCTTTTACACTCGAAGGTCAATTTTTCTGCGCCACCAAGGAATGTCCTGGGTCTAGAATCAACGCAAGTCCACACACATACACACAAGTACACACACCTTTTCCCATCTCATCTCACCGTAACTATCAAAGGGAAATTTATGAAGGGCTTGAGGCATTGGATATCCACTGTGTTGCAATATAACTCGCTCTCTCTTGCTCTCTGCAATCTTCCATGAACAGCTTGGTTGCTTCTGCCTGTCAGGGAATTTAAATTGCAAATGAAATGGTGAAACGCGGCAGCCAAGGGTCTGTCTCGGTGGCTTCGGAGAGCACATTGATTGCTTAGCAACCAAAAGGAGGAAGAGAACTTTATTCAAAAGGAATGCTCCCCTTTTTATTCTCCCCCCTCCTCCCAGACCTTGAAAAGCCATTTCTAGGCACAAACCAGAGAACATGGGAGGAGGTCTAAACAGAATCTAAACAATGTCACTTTTAATTTTTTTTCTTAAAAAAACATAGTCATCTCTTAGTTGCCATGGCTGTTAGCTTTCTCTCTCTCTTTCTATCTCTCTTTCTCTGTGTGTGTGAAAGTACAGGCCCCTTGATTCTTGCACTCTCCGCAGTGCGTTGTCTGTTTTCACACTGATCTAACTCTCGAGCTGACAATTGTGTTGCCAACTGGCCTGGAAAACCTGTCAGGTCCTCTTTTCTCTTCCATTCACAGAGGTCTGAGATGCAGAGAGCAAGGGGTGAAGTTTTTCAAGGTGGGAAGTCAAGAGGACCGCTTGCTAATTTGCACCCACGCATATGAGGCTGATGTCAGATTCTGTTCTTATGGCATTTTCAAAATTTGGGGACTGGCTTCTTTAAAGGAGGAATTGTTAGTGATCTTAGGAACCCAAACGGCCCGTTTTCAATGGGAAACATATTTTTGACTGTAAACCCACACAACTACAGCTAGGATAAAAATTCCATGGACTTTATGCCTTACTCAGGACATCCCAGCAAAATGTCAGGCAGAGAAAGCATCCTTCTTATATAGGCAGTTAATAGTCTTCCTTGCACTGCAAATACAGGGAGGAATGAATTGGCATGGGTGTTTGTGTGTGTGTGTGTGTGTGTGTGTGTGTGTGAGAGAGAGAGAGAGAGAGAGAGCTTACCCCTTACAGTTGTTAACCCCCAGGTGTTCTGGAGTTTTCCCAGAATTATGACCAATATCCAGACCACGGAGATCAGCCCCCCTGGAGAAAATGGCACCTTTGGAGGGTGGACTTTAAGGCAATAAACCCAGCAGTGGTCCCTCTCCTCCTCAAACGTCACCCTCCACAGGCTCTGCCTTAGGGCTGCCAACCTCCAGGTAGGGCCTGGAGATCTTCCAGAATTGCAACTGATCTCCAGTCGACAGAGATCAGTCCCCCTGGAGAAAATGGCTGCTTTGGAGGAAGGACTCTATGACATCATACCCTGCTGAAGTCACTCCCTTCTCCAAAACCCACACTCCCCAGGCTCCACTCACCCAATCTCCAGGTATTTCCCAACCGAGAGCTGGCAACCCTACCCTGCTTCAAAATCTCCAAGCGTTTTACTACCCACAGTTTGCAACCCTTCTGTGAGATTCTTAATTGGTTGGTGGGGAAGTCTGCTGGCCTCCTTCCCTCCCTCCAAAATGGAGCGCTTGGGCAAGGGGAGCTAAACTCTGCCCTCTCTTCATTACATTCTGTTTAGTGCCAGCATTTTCCTCCTAGCCCAGCTATGTCTTTTAAATTTTATTTATAAAGAAAAGATATAACACTAGAAAGCGCATACGAACTTATACAAGCACTACATTTGAATTTAAATTAGGCTAATAGAAAGAGATATTCAGAGTAAAAAACAACACAACTAAATGATACAATAGCTCTCATTCCCTCTCTTTAGTTTCTTATACGCAAACTTTAGTATCAATAATTTTTAATCAATCATTTCTCCTGTGTTGCAACCCAAGCTCTGTTCACGAGTCCGATCCCAGTGGAAGCCGGGTTCAGGTAGCCGGCTCAAGGTTGGCTCAGCCTTCCATCCTTCCAAGGTCGGTAAAATGAGTACCCAGTTTCCTGGGGGTAAAATGCAGATGACTGGGGAAGGCAATGGCAAACCACCCCGTAACAAAAGTCTGCCAAGAAAACGTTGTGAAGCGACATCCCCCCATGGTTCAGTAATGACTCAGTGCTTGCACAGGGGACTACCTTTACCTACCTTAATTTATCTTAGTTTATCCTAAGTAGTCAAAGAAATCGTTCCATTTTTTCCCAGAATTCCTCTATTGGTCTGTTTTGCACATAAGAAATTAATTTGGCCATTGATGCGTATTCATAAATCTTGTCTATCCAGTAGCCCAGCTATGTCTTTTGTTGGAACATTGCCAGGAGACTATATGGAGCACTGTTAAGTCAAGTGGGGGGGGCAGGTTCAGTTGACTCGCCAAGTTTAAAAACAGACCCCCCCCCACACACACACACACATACACACACACCCAGCTTTACCCGTATTTTGGTGGATTTTTGCATATCAGTTCCTCCCTGAGGCTGCAGCACTTTGGAATACAATACAATACAGATGCTTAAGAGGTCTCTGTTCCTGAACTGATGTTCATTCAGCAATAGGGCTGCCAACTCCAGCTTGGGAAATTCCTGGAGATTTGGGCGCAGAGGGTGGAGTTTCGGGAGGGGTGGGAGCTCAGCGTGAATGTGATACCAATAGAGTCCACTCTCTGAACCTGCCAATTTCCTCCAGGAGAACTGATGTAGTGTGGACATCAGTTGTAACCCTGGGAACGCTCCAGGCCCCAGCTTGGAATTCGGGTCCTGATATCTTGTTATGTCTGATCTCTTGTGAGTCTCCCAGTTGTGTGTTTGTTCTTTACTGTTTGTCAGGGCAAGGGCTTCATACCTCTGCCCTGTGGAAAGTTTGTATCCCATCTTCTCAGGAGTTGAGGGTAGTTTTTTCTTCTTCCGTTTTATCTTCACAGCAACCCTGTGAGGTAGATTAGGCTGAGATAGGGGGAAGTGGCTCAAGATCATTTAGCAGAGTTCACTGTAGGGTTGAGCTATGAAACCTGGTCTCCTGAATACTGGGCCAGGACTTTGCCACTATGCATTTTTAATTTGTAGTGTATCTCCCCCCGCATCTCTGCCCTGCCTTAAGATCTATGTAAAAATAGTTTTTATCCCACCTAGCTTCCAAAGGGTTCAGCCATAAAAAATCAACCCTGCAGCCTACATGGCTCTCCCAACTTCTGTCTTATTCCTGTAACAACCCTGAGGTAGGTTAGGCTGTGAGAGAACAACTAGTTCAAAGAGAGCCTCCTCACTCTTAGGCCAGCACTCTAACCACTACTTCACACTGCTGTAGCCTAGTGGTGAAGTGGCTAGGCTGTGAATCAGTACTCTGCTGGTTCAATCCTACTACTGCCATGAGTTCAGGAGTAGAGATGGGCACGAACCACAAAAAAACGAACCATGAGGTTCGTGGTTTGTAAGTTTTCATGAACCACAAACCACAAACTGGCACGAACTGGGGCAAGTTTACGAACCAGTTCGTGGTTCGTGGGGTTTAAATGCCCCTTTCCGGCTGCTTAGCAGCGGCAGGGAAAGGAGCACTTGACAGTTTAAAGGGCCCTTTCCTGCCTTGCATGAGGCAGGTCCCTTTAAACTATCAGCTGGCAGGTGGCGGGGGGGATCCTCCCTCGCTGCCTGCCAGCTGATAGTTTAAAGGGACCTGCCACTTGCAAGCAGCAGGGCCCTTTAAACAGCCCAAACCCCAGCTTGCCCTTTAATACAACCCAAACGAACCAGTAGACCAGTTTGTGGAAGTTTGTGGAAACGAGCTTCCACGAACCACTGGTTCGCGAACCACGAATTGGCTTGATTCATGAGGGTTTTTTGGGTTGTAATTTGATTCGTGCCCATCTCTATTCAGGAGGCAGACTTGGGTAAGCCAGTCCCCTCAGCCCCACCTCCCCAGCTGTATTAACTCTGACCTTGTTCACCGCTCTGACCAGGCACTAACCTGTCTACAAGAGCAGCATACAAGCCCATTATTATTATTAAGTCATCACTTGAAGCTGCGGTTGACAAGTGAAAGCATTCACGTGTGAATTGCTACATCCTCCAGTCCAGCTCGCCAAATTAAGTTTGAATTTGGTTGTCAGGCCTGAGCCGAAAGTGACCTTTCCAGAAGGGGATGATTTAATGTGGGAAGAGCTGCCCCAGCCTTCCTTACCAACTTGCCACAACTTCAGGTGGGACTTAAGAGAAATGAACGAAAAATTGGTTATATTCTCATAAGCCAGAGTCAGCTTAGAAAAATGCTCACCACGCTGTTTCAGTGTCTCTTATACACTGTTTGTAAAAAAGAGAGCCATGGCTCAGTGGGAGAGCATTGGCTTTGCACACAGAAGGTCCCCGGTTCAGTCCCTGGCATCTCCATTAAAAATCAGGTTGTAGGTGATGCAAAAGACCTCTGCCTGTAGCCCTAGAGTGCTGCTGCCAGTCTGAAAGTCTCTCTACACTAGACATCTTACATGGGGACGCTCAAGTGTAGGGAGATGCAATGTTAGCTGGGAAGCGTAGTTTTAAAAGACAGAGCAGGTGGAGATCGCCCCTCAGAGGGTTTATTAATTTCATCTTTGCCTCCCCGAAGGCTCTGTCAGTTTCATCTCTCCAGTCTAAAGCTGTGTGGGATCACAACTAGAGGGCAGCGAGGAATGGAAATGGGCTGGATCTGACTTCCAGAGGCAGGTTTGGACCTGGAGAGGTTATAATGGGCCGAAGTTTCCCTTCTAGCATTTCACAGCCCCTTCACGCAGCTCCAGTGTATAGCAAAGCCTTTGCCCTGCTGCCAGCCCTGTCTTTTTAAACTACCCTTCCTGGCTAACATTGCATCTCCTAACATATGTTCTTCATGAGTAGACAAAACTGACCTTGATAGACCGATGGTCTCATTCAGTATGACGCTTCCTCTGTGTTCAATTGCTTGAAATGTATCAGTTGAATCAGAACAGTTAAGCTGAGAAACTTCTTTTAGTTGTTGTAGATTTTCCGGGCTGTATGGCCATGGTTTTGGCATTGTTGTTCCTGACATTTCGCCAGCAGCTGTGACTGGCATCTCCAGAGGTGTAGCACCGAAAGACAGAATTCTCTCAGTGTCAATGTGTGGAGAAAATGTTAGCAGGTAATTTATATCTACTCAGGAAGGTGGGTTTGGGCTGAGTCATCCTGTAAGAGTTTCCCAGGTTTTGGCATGCTAGTGGGGGGAAGCTTCACTGTGTCCTGAGGAGGTTCTTTTACATATGGATTGGTGGTTGATATGCTAATCTTATCTATAGGGCTATTGTAAGATGTCCAGTATTTTGTTAGTCTGGTGTTTCTCAGGACTGGAAACCATGTTGTATTCATTCTTAAACTCTCTTCTTTCCTGTAGAAATTGTGCTTACAGCCCGGAAAATCTACAACAACGAACGTTCTCTGGCCGTGAAAGCTTTCGACAATATATGAGAAACTTCTGTTTATTTATATTTGCTTACTGAATCCATTGGGAAGGAAAACGGTACGGTATGGCCCGATCTTGTCAGATCTCAGAAGCTAAGCAGGGTTGATTCTTGGATGGGAGACCACCAAGGAAGACTCCATGAAGAAACCATCTCTGCTTCTCATTTGCCTTAATAGCCGCTTGCTGGGGTCACCAGAAGTCAACTGTGACTTGACAGCACATACACACACTCACATTGAAGCCATTACAGTCCACCTTTCTCGAAAAGACTCAAAGGTTCCTTGTGTAATGTACAATTAAATTTTTAAACAACTACAAAAAGGTTAGCTGTACATATGGGTCTGTGTAGGCTATTTGGAAGGCGAGGAAAATTAATTACAAGCACCTCAATGCGACAAGATGTTTTTTACTGCATAATAATTAATAGAACTGAACAAACAAAAGGTAGCAAGGAGAGTTGTATAAACAAAAAAAGAAGAAGGTTACACAAGAGTTTTAAAGAGTGATAAAGCTGTAACTTAATTTTAATAACAATAATAATAACATTCAATTTATATACCGCCCTTCAGGACAACATAATGCCCACTCAGATCGGTTTACAAAGTATGTTATTATTATCCCCACAACAACAATCACCCTGTGAGGTGGGTGGGGCTGAGAGAGCTCTGAAAGAGCTGTGACTGACCCAAGGTCACCCAACTGGCTTCAAGCAGAGAAGTGGGGAATCAAACCTGGTTCTCCAGATTAGAGTCCTGCACTCTTAATCACTACACCAAACTGGCTCTTTTCTTAAAACATTCCTTTTTACATCTCATTCTTTATTTCTTTTCTATCCTGCTCTTCTTCCAAGGAGTCGGGGTGATGTCTGCACCCTCAAACCAACCCTCCCTTCCTTGGAATGGTACGGACGGAATGGACACAGCACAATACCAGCCCTGTAGATAGTGATGCCAACCCCCAGGTGGGACCTGGAAAACTTCCAGAATTACAACTGATCTCCAGACTGCAGAGATCAGTTCCCCTGGAGAAAATGTAGGGTTGCCAGCTCCAGGTTGGGAAATTCCTGAAGATGTGGGGGGGGAGGTTAGAGTGGGTAGGGTTTGGGAGGGGAGGGGCCTTAGCAGGGTATAATGCCATAGAGTCCACCCTTCAAAGCAGCCATTTTCTCCAGGGGAACTGGAGATCACTTGTAATTCTGGGAGATCTCTAGCCACCTCCTGGAGATCGGCGACCCTAAGAAAATGCCTCCTTCGGAGGGTGGCATTATACCCTGCTCATATCTCTCCCCACTCCCAAATCTCCAGGATGTTCCAAACCTGGAATTGGCAACTCTACACCAGGAAGAGGCTTGAAAGAATGCTGTCGAACATACTAACACCCTGCAGCAGTTTTGCTCTCAAGATATCGTTCACATTTCAGCAGAATTTTGCCTCCAATCAATGCTGACCTTCTCAGCTCCTGCCTCAGGAGACCCAAGTTGTTTCCGGCATAGCCCAACTTGGAAAAGCAATGAACAGACCTCCTTTTGCAAGCCTGCACAATACCTAAGAGAGGAAATGAGAATAACAAATGCAGACGGGCTCACCCTTCAACATCTGACTGTGCTATTACAATCAGTCTGAAATGCTACGTGAGAGAAGCTACAGTGGTCAGAGAGGTCAGAGGGATCCAAGTTGCATACCTCCTCAGCTATAAAGCTCACTGGGTGAACTCGGTATAGTCCTGTGTCTTAGTCTAAACTACCTCGTAGGGTTGTTGTGAGGACATGTTGAAAAAAGAAAGAACCACATATGGACAAATCTCACCCAGTGAGGAGCATGAGGGGATGAAAATTGAATAGGCAGATAAAAGAGGTGACCCAACCCAGAGGCAGCAGAGACCATGGCTCATTTCAGACCGAATGCAGACCCCTGGGGTAATGGAATGATAGTTAGTCTGAGAAACCAGGTAGCAACAGATGCTAGGATCAGCAAAAGATAGTAGAGACCCCCTCACCTCTGCAGGAGTATACCACATACCCTGCAGCTGTAGACAAGTTTACATTGGGACCACACAGCATAGCATCCAGACAAGAATAAAAGAACATGAAAGACACTGCAGACTTGGCCATTCGGAAAAATCAGCAGTGGCTGAACATAGCCTAACTCAAACAGGACACAGTATCCTATTCCAGGACACTAAAATACTAGACAACACTTCCAACTACGTCAGATTGCACAGGGAAGCCATTGGAATTCATAAGCATAAGCACAATTTCAACAGGAAAGAAGGGACTTTAAGAATGAATAAAGCATGGTTTCCAGTCCTGAAAAACACCAGGCTAACAAAATACTCTACATCCTACAATAGCCCTGCAGAGAAGATCAGCATATCAAGCACCAATCCATACGCAAAAGAACCTCCTCAGGATACAGTGAAGCCTCCCTCCATTAGCATTCCACACCCTGGGAAACTCTTACAGGGTGACTCAGCCCAACCCCACCTTCCTGAGTAGATTATAAATTACCTGCCAACATCTTCTCCAGACTGTGACACTGAGAGATCTCTGTCTTTTGGTGCTATACCTCTGAAGATGCCAGTCACGGTTGCTGGTAAAACATCAGGAACTACAATGCCAAGACCACGGCTATACAGCCCGGAAAATCCACAACAACCACAGGTAGCAACCAATCACTCAAATCTGGGGTTGTCTCAACAAACTATCACCTTCCTCTGGCCAGGCATTGGGAATGTTTGAGGGCAGTACGAAGGAACAGTCCAGGGTGTCCACATTTATACTTCATGCAAAGCTGCAGCTAAGAATCAGGCTGCATCTACATGGTGATGGTTCTATGTTGCTTTTATTGCTCTTGTAAGAGGCTGAGTGGAAAGGTTGATCAGCTGAGCAGAGAATCCTCCCGCCACATGCCAGCCGTCTCTTATGGCCTCATCTCCCCATGCCTTTTTGGGTGGTCTGGACAAAAACTGCCTGCATCGTTCCTCTTATATCTCCACAATGAAAAGGGCTAGATGTTTTTAAATGAAAACTGAGAATTCAAAGGAACTAGTTAATTGCACTTTAAAATATTATTGTGATATAGTGCAATAGAAATTACTGACTAGTGGAGAAAAGGACAGCAGCAAGAGGCTGACAGAAGGAAAATAGAGCTGATGTGAGTGGGATCTTCAGAAATGCATACCTTCACATCCAGATGGCATGCAAACATACTCAAACTGCATTTCTAAAAAGGATTGTAGCAAAGCAGGTTTGAGATCAGAGCAAAGTAGGTGAAAACATGAAAGGGTGTGTTATGTGGATGCTCAATAAAGCACAGCAGTTTAGAAGCAAAGGCAGAGCAAAATGCCTGTGTGGAAGCAGACCAACGTTAGTTAATAAAGCAACCAGTCATATTTTCAGGTCCTGGTTTAATAGATCTCATCAAACCATAATTAGTGGTGTAGCCTTGAGGGGCTCCACAGGCATCTTGGGGCTTCTGTGTAACTTAAGGGACTCCGCAGGCATCCTGAGACTTCTCAAGCTTCCTTTCCTAAAGCAGCTCCCTCATTGTCCAAGAAGCCACTCCCACTCTCCAAACTTGGAGAATCATGGAGAGCGCCTCCAATGAAGGAAGTCCCAGGACCTGCAGGGCAATCTTTATGTGTGCCCAAGGCTCCCTTCTCCATCTCCCCAGGATATCCAGCCCACCTCCATTGATTACTGATTACATTTGAAAGAAATGGAATGAAGAGATAAAAGAACCATTGATGACTTGAGAAGGGGAAGCTTGTGTCTTTCCTGTACCTTCAGCCGTCGCACCCTCATCAACAGCCCGAAAGCATCTGAGCAATCGAGAGCAGGAAATTAAGTGTCAGATATAGGATCTTCCAATCCATATGACAGTGCTATTTCTCAGAGTGCCTGATTTTTCCATTCCAAGGAATAGACTGTCTTTTTTTAATTGCTCGACCGAGAAAGAGAGATCCTTTCGGAGGCTCAGATATGCAGAATATTAAAATATATCATTCACTTTTCTTTGAGTATATTTACAGTTTGCTTTGTTATTTTTGTGTGCTACTATTTGGCTTCAGCCTACAATGGATTTGCAAGCTAGTTAGTGGGGGGTGTTCTCTGTGTGGCAGAGGGGCTTAGGAGAGAAACCCATCCGCTCAGCTTGTCTGAAAGACCAAGGTTCATCTGCAAGTCGATTAACATAACTTTGCTAAACCTGAGTTGCTAGGAGTTGTGAAAAGAGAAGTTTGGGTGGAACACCATTTTGTAATCTGCTTCCCTTCAGTTTTGGAAACAATTCAGCAAGCTGCTTTGAGGGTCCTTTATATATTTTAATATGTTATGTTTTAATACATTAATAATAAACAATATAAATATTCAAACTCCTCACTGAAGCAAATCCAGGGCTTTTTTTCAGCAGGAACACAGAGGAACAGAGTTCCGGCACATCTCATGTCTGGCAGCCCTGCTTCCCTGGCCTCCAGACAGAGATCAGTTCCCCTGGAGGAAATGGCTGTTTTGTAAGGGGGCCCGTGCGTGTTTCTCCCTCATTTCCCTCTTGAGAGTTCCACCACCTCTTTTCCCAGAAAAAAAGCCCTGAGCAAATCTATCTACATCTCAAATCAAATCATTGGATGTTAAACAGTAATATGAAATATCCAGTCAACTAAACCATTTGTTTGCTGGCAAACTACAGACTTGCAAGAAGATCCTTAAATCTATGATCCTGCCAAAACGAGATACAGATTTTTGCTTTTAGCAAAACATTTTTAAATAGCTCTGAATAGGATCAGAATACTTAAGAATGAGTTCTGGATGACTGCAGATATTTGCATTTCTGCTCTGTTCTTTAAAACTTTCTTCGGAGTTGCTTGTGGCGTCATCTGTACTGTTATCGACCTAAAGATTTATCATGATGCAGAGTGTCAAACTAGGACTTGGGAGACCCGAGTTCGAATCCCCATTCTGCCATGAAAGCTCATTAGTTGATCTTGGGCCAGTCACATTCCCTTAGTCTAACCTATCTCACAGGGTTGTTGTGAGGATAAAAGAGAGGTGGAAAGAACAATAGTATAAGCTACTTTGGGTCCCTGTTGGGGAAGAAAGTAGGGTATAAATATCTTTAAAAAATAAACACAGACAAGGTATATCAAGTCCGGGATTCTTTTTCTGGTGCTAATAAACCAAAGCCACATCCTTCTCTACTGTTTGTCCCAAAGCAACTGGTATTGAGAGATACACTGTTTCTGAGAGCCAAGCTACCAGAGACAAATTACACGAGGAGGAGCCTGTGAAGGAAGTCGCAATGTTATCTGGGAAGCTGAGTTTTAAAAGAGATCAGAAGGCTTTGTCAATTTCCCCTCTCTACAGAGCCAGGGAGATCCAGGCTCAGAGATTTGTTAATTTCCTCTTTGCCTCCCAAAAGCTCTGTCACTTTCACCTCCCCTTCTAGGAGGCAAAGAGGAAATTAACAAATCTCTGAGCCTGGATCTCCCTGGCTCTGTAGAGAGGGGAAATTGACAAAGCCTGCCTATCTCTTTTAAAACTCAGCTTCCCGGCTAACATTGCGACTCCCTTCACATGCTCCTCCTCATGTAATTCGCCTCTTGTAGCTTAGCTCTTAGTGTGGAACTTTGAACTTCTTGAAGGGTGGCTGGGATAAAAATGTCCTAAAACCGATGAAATGAGGAAGGAAGGAAAATGTGAAAGAAAAAGGAAAGAAGGAGATAAAATGATAGAGGAAGGGAAAAAAGATTAATGACAGAGAGAGGCAGGGAAATTATAGAGGTGACAAAGAAGAACCATTTTCATTTTGTTTCATTGTATCTTTTATTCTCCCTCATCGGCTTATTTTAAAGGCTCTTTGTTGAACCCTATCTTCCCACCTGCATCCACGCTTTGATCCCACAGCACAAAACTTGTTCAGCTACACATCAGAAGAAACTCAGTAGCCACAGTACAGCTTGCCCCTCTAGTTAGGACAAGCCTGAATCTATCCCCTTTGCAAGCATCCTTCCAACCAGGTCTCTTCCCCTCTGGGTGATCAACTTCTGCCGAACCCTTTCATTGTTTGTTAATGGAGCTCTGATTCGTCATTTCCCAGGGCCATCTTCTTGGAATGGCTATCATTTTGGTAGCCCTAAAGATATTACTCTCACAAAATAAATTTGTTAGGCCATTATTGCCCTATCTCCAGATTTTGATTGAGTCCAGCTTGCATTACCATTAATACGATTTGAAAAGAAGAGGAGGCGGTAGTGGGAGGGGAATTTCCTGGGCAAATAATAACCATTCACTGGCAATTTAAATGCAATTTATGGCTCAGCTCCTTCTTCCTCGACTCTTTTCGGGGGCTATGCAGTGATGGAGATTTGCGCCTACCGACGGCCGCCTGGTGAAAGCTATCTGCCGTTCTCCGAAGCAGGCAATGCCCAGTTCCCCATTCATTCTAATAGGAGTAGATTGCTCTCTTGTTTTCTAAGTGGGATGTTGATTCTTCCCTCAGCTATCATTTTTTTTTAGATATCACTTCCACCACGCAGCACAGAGCAGGGCGTCTTCAGAGGTTTCTAAGCCAGTCTGCTGGCTTTTCCCTGAAGCTTTTCTCTTCAATAATAAGATCTAGAAACTTCTCCACCATTTTGGTTTTTTTAACGGACTCTGATGCTCAACAAACTGGACCCACTGGTGAACGTTTTGCCCTCCTCTGGTGCAACAGGTAACATTGGGTTAGAGGGGATTGCTTCCCTAGCCCTGCTTTTTATAGATCTATTGCTGTTTAGAGCATCTTTTCCTGCAGCTGCAGATATGCTATTTCAGTTAAATAGAATGAAAAAGTAAATATCACTGCAGCTCCTTTGAAACAAGCAGATGAGCAATAGCTTAACAGCAGAACACAAATGTTGCATATGGAAGGTCCTGAGTAGAGATGGGCACAAACCGAAATACGAACCAAAATTAAGCACAAACCAGGCCGGTTCGTGGTTCACGAACCATGGTTCGTCAGATCCCATTTCTGATGAACCACACGAACTTTTAGGCAGACAGCCTGGTGCCAATCAATCAGTTTCCTAGGCAACAGGGGATGGACTTCTTGCAGACCTTCTGGTGACCCAGAAGTGAACTTCTGCTGGCCCAGGTGTGACATTCTGGTGACCCGGAAGTGGTGATTTTTCTGACCCAGAAATGATGTTTTCACGAACCGGTTCATGAACCACGGGCAGGTTCATGAAAGTTCCTGGTTCCTGGTTTGTGAAATTTGACGAACCATGAACCACATGGTTCATTTTTTTTCCGGTTCGTGCCCATCTCTAGTCCTGAGTTCAGGCCTTGATATCTCCAGTTAAGAGGATATCAGGTAAGAGGTTTGGGAAACACCTCCACCTGACACAGATCCTCAAGAATGAGTAAGAATATTGGGTTAGATAGAGCAATGGTCTCAACTGCTACAGGGCAGCTTCATGCATTCAGCGTTTTGGGCTGGAGTCACATGATCAGTTGCTTTGCATGCAGAAAGTCCCAAGTTCCATTCCTGGCCTCTCCTAGGGTTGCCAGATCCAGGTTGGGAAATTCCTGGAGATTTTGGGGGTGGAGGCTGGAGTGGGTGGGGCTTAGGGAGAGGCAAGGCCTCAGTGGGGTATAATGCCATCGAGTTCACTCTTCATAGCAGCCATTTTCTCCAGGGGAACACTGGAGAAATGCCATTGTTTCATTCTGTATTGTTGCTGTGAACCATTGCTAATGCTGTACCTTAACATCATTTTGCAAATGCCGTAACCATCGCTTTCATTTCACAGGCATCCTGAGAACGCAGCTGACTTATCTCCTTCCTTCTGTCTTCCCCTTTGAAGCTCTCAGGAACGACCTTGCACTGTCTGAAATGTTACAGTTTAATCTTGTGCCTTTTGTCCTGTCTAGGCTGATGTATAAACCCTGGAAGAAGTTCCCAGAACGTTTCCCACTTAAACCTGTGGTTTTGTTGGAAGGGGGGAGTGATTGGGTATTTAGAGATGTACTTTCCTCAAGTTCCTATTCCTATCAAGGAGCGTGTACTGCTTAGATGCTTTCTTGCTTCTGAGTAATCCTATGGACATATATATGGAAATGATTTGATTTCTGAATAAACCCATTTATCCAAGAGCCTGGACTTCTTGTTCCAATGATACAGGGATCTGTCTGCCATATCCTGTCATCCATAGCCTGACAGGTCTCTGTTGCCTGGAGATCAGTTGTAATTCTGGGAGATCTCCAGCTACCATCTGGAGGCTGGCAACCCTAGCTTCTCCTGATTAAAAAAATGTCAGGTACCAAGTGCTGGAGAAGACCTTTCTCTGCAGTAAATCTAGCTGCAGCAGATGAGCCATTTCCAACATGGTGCTTGGGAATAACATTGCGCCAAACTCCTGACACCCGTTACCACAAACTCCAAGCCTCAGTCCAAATTCCCCAGGAAAATGAGGGTTTGGTTCCAACTTAGAGCACTGGGACTGGCATACCTGTGAGACCAATTCTTACCATATGTTCCCGGGAGGGTGCTCTGCTCATCAGTTAACCATCTACTGGTGATCCCTGGCTCCAAAGAGGTTCACCTTGTGCCAAGTAGGACCAGGACTTTCCCAGGACTGTCCATGGAGACCCGGGCCCAGCAGGACCTGTTATCATTCCACCAGGCCCGTAAGGCAGAGATGTTCTGCCAGGCATATGGTGGGGAACATTTCTTCACAGTGTCACCTGGAAGTGACATCGCATCTTCCCCAAACTCTGCCCTCCCCAACACTTGCCTCAGAATCTCCCAACAGCTCAGACAGCACTGGCCACTCTAGTCTTGAATGGAACAGAAATAAATGAGCTTTAAGTCACTCTTTCCAGCAAACCTCATCCTAGGAAGGTGCCTATCTCCTTGGTGTCTACAGGGAATGTCCCTTTGGAAGCAACTATGTCCTTTGTAAGAGGAGGCTTGGCTTGATACTCCCCAATATTTTAGCCCCTCCTCCAGCATTCATTTTGGGCAGCACCTACAACCCTCTCTCAAAATCCCTCCATGTTCACCAAGTTGGAAGAATCCAGGAGGAGACCAGAGAAAGCTAGATTGACCCGTTGTATTTTCATGAACTTACACAGCCTCTCAGAATCCAGAATTGTTTTGTTATGTGGAAAAATATCATTTTGATCCTTTCAATGAATTAGGGTTACCAACCTACAGGTGAGGCCTGGAATTCTCCCAGAATTACAGTTCTCTGTGGAGGAACTGACAGCTTTGGAGAACAGTCTCTATTAAGGATGTGTGCTTCGGGTTTCCGATTAGGGTTTTTAAACTGCTTCAGGTTTACCCACTGTGGGTAAATCCGAACCAGGAAACCTAAATCTTTTGGGGGTGCACACCCCTAGTCTCTATGACATCACCACTGAACTCCCTCCTGTCATAAACCCAGCACTCCCCAGGCACCACCCCCTAATCTCCAGGAATTTCCCAAGACAGAGTTGGCAACCCTGCATCCAAGATTAATCTGAAGAATTACAGCAAAGCTCTTAAGCCAGCAAATGCATCCCTAAACTGTTACCTTCCCCCTTCCCCAAGTTGAAGGATTAATAAAACACATGGAAACACCTGCAGGATGCAAACGCTAAATCTTTTTATTTATTTTTTTGGCATGCTCTTTGAAAGCCATTGTTTTACTGCCACATCAACACATATATATTAAAAGGAAAGATATTAAGTTGTAGCAGTAAGCAATACATAAAAGGCCTCTTGTATTAAAAAATGAATTATGCAAATGAGGTCTCGCCTTTCTTCCGCGTGCCTTCATAAAAATGTAAAACAAATCTTAATAACGTGCCCTTCCGATTTAAATTGTTGGAAGAGGAAAACAGTGGGGGAGAGGAAGATGGAAATTGCTTATTATTGTTGTGATTTTTATTGTTATTATTATTGTTATTATGTCCAAAGACAGACTCTTTCATCATCAGCTTTCTTGGAGCAAGGTTCAAAATACAGTAAAGAAACTGAAACATCAAATGACACATACATTTGTGGTAGTCGAATCCTTTATTCAGTACCCTAGGGAGATAGTGGAGCAAATATGACAAATTCAGTACGTTCTTACATCTTCACCCATTCGTCATTGAGGAGCCCTGTCTCTTTTTTCCCACACATACCCTTTGTTTAACAGGGGGGAAAATCTAGTGGGGAAGATACGTTAAATATATTAAATATATTGTGGCAAAAATAAAAGAATTCATTGAAACCTTAAAGATTAACAAATTGATAGAAACAAAAGCAAATAGTATATAAATTTCGTAGACTTTTGGGAACCACAAGTCTCTTCTTTTACCTTTTTTGGGGAAAAACATTTCCTGAAACTCTCTGACTCGGTTCATATGTCACATGAAACCAGGGCTTTTTTTCGGGGCAAAGAGGTGGTGGAACTCAGTGGTGGAACACAGGACCGCACAATGACATCACTTTGGGTCAGCTGGAACAAGGGGGGAGTTTTTTAAAGTTTAAATTGCCCTTGGCGAAAATGGTCACCTGACCGGTGGCCCTCCCCCTGATCTCCAGACAGAGAGGAGTTTAGATTGCCCTCCGCACCAGCGGCTCGGAGGGCAATCTAAACTCCCCTCTGTCTGGAGATCGGGGGCAGGGCCACCGGCCATGTGACCATTTTCAAGAGGTTCCGGAACTCCATTCCGTCGCGTTCCAGCTGAAAAAAAGCCCTGCATGAAACCATTCTTGAATTGACAACGGTTAGCTCATTGTCTGTCCACTCGTTACGGTTGGTTTGGGCTGAGCAGCCAGGAAGTCTAGACAAACTGGTTTGCATTGAGTGTTTGCAAAACTACGCATGCGCAAAGTTGCTGCTGATTTAAACTGATTGGCAGCCATTAACATAAAGACTAATTAGACAAATATTGAAGGGTAGGATTCTATTGAAACACAGCATTTATTTCTGACTGGTTTGTGTGATTGATCTAAGAGCCTCTACACAACACATCTTACGCGGGGATGCTCAAGTGAAAGATCTTACACTTGTTCTCCTACTGTGGATACACATTCACTGCTACGAGACAGAGCACACTTGAATATAAGACCACACAGAAAGTAAGAGCCAAGCTACAAGTGATGCCTTACACAGGTTGGACACTTGTCAGTTTACCTCACGTTTTGATGGGAAATGTAGGCATCCTGGTCTTGCAGCTTGGCTCTCCATTACAGCTGCAAGACCAGGATGCCTACATTTCCCATCAAAACTTGAGGGAAGCTGACAAGTGTCCAACCTGTGTCAGGCGTCACTTGTAGCTTGGCTCTAAAATAGTTGAGCATCCCCATGTAAGATGTCTTGAGTAGAGAGTCCAGTAGCATCTTTAAGACTAACCAACTTTATTGTAGCATAAGCTTTCAGATCCAACGAAGAGAGCTGTGGTTCTCGAAAGCTTATGCTACAATAAGGTTGGTTAGTCTTAAAGGTGCTATGGGACTCTTTACTATTTTGCAAATACAGATGAACACGGCTAACTTTTCTGGATCTTGTTAGAGAGACTCTTAGTTTCCGAGCAGAACAGTTATGCAGCAAGGATCGGGAAGGGCTAATAGAACTCAACGGGGCTGTGTAAGAATGTGATGTGCAAAAAGACAGTTGCAGTACACTGCATGGTTATGAAGGACTGCAGTGAAGCAATGTGCCAAACTCCCACAAACTGATCGTTGAGCAATCAAGTCCCAGTTCATAACAGGCAAACAAAGTGCAAGTTGAATCGTCAAGTGTTGGAGCAACCCTATTTAATACTAGAACCTGGAGTTGCCCAATTGAAATGGTTGGACAGTAAAATCTGAGACAGGAAAAGCTCCTCCTGACACAATAGAAGTTTGCTGCTGTGAAATGGCCGCTGGCTCTGATGGCTTTAAAAAAAGAATTAGACCAATTTGTGGTAGAAGATGGTCCAATGAGAAAATATGGAACGTATATATTTAGTAGCAAACCCAGATGTTAGTTGTTATGTATTGCCTTAGCTTCTCTCTGAGCTAAGCGTCCTGAAGTCTTCATTACTATTGGCTGTTTCCTGCTGGCAGCAGCCAATCCGTGCTGTATAAGAAAGACCAATCACTGTACTGTAAATAAGTTACTTTGTATATAGTTAATGCAAACTAAGGATTCTATTTATGTATGCCTATTGGTTGTTGGTTGTAAAAGGGGCGTGGCTTGTGTGTATATAGTTGGCTCCTGTTGAGCCTGTCTGTGTCTGTCTGCTTCCATTTCTCAATAAAGCTGTTACTAGGAGCTGAAATCTCAATACTTAATACTAGTAATAGTCCACTACAGATCATGAAAGGGAGGACAGGAGGGGTTATATCAGTACTTAGTTCTCATGGCTCTTTCTTACATGTACAGGGTAATGCCGATTGCCACTTTGGGAGGAAGCAATTTTTTCCAGACCAGTTTGGCCAGGGAACCTGGAGGTTTTTTGCCATCTTCTGGGCATGGAACAGAGTCACAGGAGGTCTGTGGGGGGAGGTATTTGTGAATTACAGGAATTCAGGAAGGTGGGTTTGGGCTGAGTCATCCTGTAAGAGTTTCCCAGGGTGTGGAATGCTAATGGCGGGAGGCTTCACTGTATCCTGAGGAGGTTCTTTTGCATATGGATTGGTGCTTGATATGCTGATCTTCTCTGCAGGGCTATTGTAGGATGTAGAGTATTTTGTTAGCCTGGTGTTTTTCAGGACTGGAAACTATGCTCTATTCATTCTTAAACTCTCTTCTTTTCTGTTGAAATTTCCTGCATTGTGCAGGGGGTTGGACTAGATGACCCTAGAGGTACCTTCTAACTCTATGATTTTTTGATTCTATGATTCCACAACCTTCATCTAGTTGAGACCCCAGACAACTTTTGGTTGGTCACTGCTGGAAAAAGGAAGTTAGACTAGGGAGATCTTCCATCTCATCAAGCAGTGTTCTTATGTTCCCACAATTTCCTTCCACATTCCTTAAGGGTTTCAGAATGAAGAGAAACCCTAAAGCAGGCAATCTTCAACTTACAACATCCACAGAAATACAACTACAAAAGCGTAACTTTGTATTTGACAGAATCCAGGACTTTCTCCAAACATATAAGGCCTTCCATAGATATATCTGAACCTTCTCCAAATTTAACAAAGTTAATTTAAGAAAATAGTATCTGTGTTTTGACCTTTCTGTGCCTCCATATTTCGTGCCTTCTGTTGCTTCAAAGGGTTAGCCACCAAACATTTTGCTCTAGCCAGCATTTTTAAAATCTTTTTTTAAAAATCCTTTAAATAACTCAACAAATAGAGCACATGGTAGTAGAACACTCATTGTTCTGTTAATTACAATAATAATATTTCTCTAACAGATGATATACACAGACAAAAGATGGAAAATTAGTTTTGTAGTAACCATATTGCCATCTATTGCTCCCCCCGCCTTCGTATATTTTGCATAGCAATTGCAGGCTATATTATTGAGTAAGGATTTAATTTTTTTTTCATTGTAGAGTAATAGAGCTCTAGAGTTGAAAGGTCCTTACTGGTAATCTAGTCCACCCCCCGCCCCCCGCTCAAAGCAAGTTATCCAAAGCTTGAACATCTCTGACAGATGGCTGTCCAACCTCTGCTCGAAGATCTCCAATGGAGGAAAAGTAATTGGTTCCATTATCAATCTGTTCTTCTCATTAAGAAGTTTGTCCTAATGTTCAACCGAAATCAACCCTTCTGTAATTGAGGCCGATTTAGAGCTAGGTTTTTTTTCTCCCCCTTTGGAGTAGTAGTTGCCAGGGCTTTTATTCTGGGAAAAGAGGTGGTGGAACTCAAGACCGCACAATGATGTCACTTTGGGTCAGCTAGAACAAGGGGGGAGTTTTTCAAAGTTTAAATTGCCCTCGACGAAAACGGTCACATGGCCGGTGGCCCCGCCCCCTGATCTCCAGACAGAGGGGAGTTTAGACTGCCCTCCACGCTGGTGCAGAGGGCAATCTAAACTCCCCTCTGTCTGGAGATCAGGCCACTGGCCATGTGACCATTTTTAAGAGGTGCCGGAACTCCGTTCCACTGCATTCCTGCTGAAAAAAGTCCTGGTTGGTGCTCTCTTCTACGTGTGAACCCTTCAGAAATTTGAAATTTAAAACGCATGTTCCTGGTTCCTTTCCATCTTCTGTTCTTCAGGCTGAAAAAAACCAGATATTTCAAATGTTTCTTGTAGGGTGAATTTTCCAGATCCCTGACCATTTTTGTGGTCCTCTTGGGCTCATTTTGTTCAAGAGAAAGGTAGTATTTGGTCTGGGAGACCTGGGTTTGTGTCCTCGATTTCCCGTTAAGTTCACTAGGTGATCTTAAGCCACTCTCTCTCTGTCTCTGTCTCTCTCTCTCTCAGCCTAACTTACCTCAAAGGGTTACTGCAAGAATAAAATGGGGGAGGAGAGGAGAATTTGACACTGTTTCCTCTTTCTTATCCACCTGGCAAACATCATGTCCTCACCTTTCCCTGCTATCTTACCTTGCATCTGCCCACATCTTCACCTATATTAATTATTTACTTCATTTACACCCCGGTTTTCTTCACATAGGGGACCAAAAGTGGCTTACATCATGCGCCTCCCCTCCGTTTTATCTTCACAGCAGCCTTGTGAGGTTGCTGCCAGGTTGGGCTCTGATAAGTCCTCCTTCAAAGGCCAAAAAAGCCCCAGGAAAGGCCCTGCCCTTTCTGCCTTTTACTGACAGAAGCCAAGGCCTGAAGGCTGGCAATACTGTTGAGACCGCCTAGCAACCCCTGCAATGGCCATTTATTTCTTAAAGGTACAGCCACTACTTCTACTATTTTGGGATTAACACCCCTAATGTGTTTGCTGGCAGTAAACGGTGGGCAACCTGATGCCATGTGACTTGTATGACTCACCCAAGGCTGGTGGCTTGCTACAGTTTAGCAGCAGCCACACCATGAAAGCTGATGTGGTCTAGTGGTTAGAGTTTCGGACTAGGATCTGGGAGATCCAGATTTGAATCACTATTCTACTATGGAAGCTCACTGGGTGATCTTGGGTCAGTCATGATCTCTTAGCCTCACCTACTTCGCAAAGTTGCTATGAAGATAAAATGGAGAAGAGGAGCATGATGTAAGTCACTTTGGGTTCCTGGAAAGGGCTCTGCCCCTTCAGTCTTTTACTTACAGAAACCAAGGCTTGAAGAATAGCAATACTGTTGAGATTGCTTAACAACCCTTGCTATGGCCCTGAGAGGGCATTCATTTTTTAAAGATATAGGTGCCATGTGACTTGTATGACTTACCCAGGGCTGGCTGCTTGTTACTGTTTAACAGCAGCCCTGCCATGAAAGCCGGTGTGGTGTAGCAGATACAGTTTCAGACTAGGAGCTGTGAGATACAGATTTGAATCACTGTTCTACTATGGGAGCTCACTGGGTGACCTTGGGCCAGTCATGATCTCTCAGCCTGACCTACCTTACAAGGTTGCTGTGAAGATAAAATGGAGAAGAGCATGATATAAGCCTGTTTGGGTGCCTGGAAGAGGCCTTGCCCTTCTACCTTTTACTGACAGAAACCCAGGCTTGAAGGCTAGCAATACTGTTGAGATTGCCTAGTACCCCCCACAATGGCTCTGAGAAGGCATTCATTTCTTAAAGGTACAGACACTACTTCTAATATTTGGGGATTAATCCTCCAATGTGGTTTTTTTTCTTTAAAAAAATCAGATTTTTCTGCAAACCTGAGGATTTTTTCAGGTTTGTTGAAAGTTCTGTCTTGTCTGTTCATGGCTCCTGTCTCTGGTTGTAAGTATCCACACATTTGGCCATGTTGAGAATTAAATATATTGATATTTCAAGGACAGTGCAGAATCGTGTAGAGTTCTTTTTGTCCAGCAAATGTCAAAGGGTATAATAACAGAGGGATTGAGCTTCTCGACTTGCAATCTCTACCAACAGAGAATCAAAGTTAGAGATTTGTGTTGTTTTCTTCTTTTAAAAAAAGCTAGTCTGAACCTGCTTTATATGAATCAATGAAGTAAGTGCTGAAAAGGGCCCATTGTGTTCCCTGATGAGATTAAAATGAAAAGACTGCTTGCTATTTGAGAAGTGTCTCCCCGGCCAGATGCCCACACCGTTTGCAGCCAACGGACAGAGCAGCCCCATCACTGGCACCGCAAGCAAGTGTTAATTGTTCTGATTAAAGATGTTCTCGTTGGCTTCAGATGTCATCACGCCACGCAACCAGACCCATGTCCCTCAAGGCTTCAATCACACAGAAAAGGAGGGTGTTGTTAAAGAACAAGCCCGAACAAACACCTACTGTTGTAGAACGTTTGCTTAACCCTCCCGTCCCCCGTCCCCCTAATGCCAGGTCCTGTCATGTGTGCACACACCCATGCCATTGATGTATTCTCTGATCTCATGTATTGATCTGATCTGTTCACTGTATTGATCTACTGTACAATTTCATGCAATGTTCACGTATTGTGCTTTGTAACATAGCCACATAGTCAGGCCATTCTCAGGCTGCCTGAAAATGAAACATTTCCCATCTATGGATGTACCCAGGAACTTAATGTCTCTCTAAATAAAAAACTTCAACCAATGCACTGGAGTGCTTGCTGTGAGGGGTTTGGGGGTCTATCTGCCGTGGACTGCCATCTCTAGAGCTGACAGGTCCCTTGAAAAATTAGGCCTGCACTGAAAACAGAGAAGATGGACTCCTGGTCAGATCCAGCAATTTCTTTTTACCTTCTGAAGGCTTTTGGAAAGGTACAGGGATCCAACCAAAAACAGGACAGCAAGTCTAACTGCCATCCATCCCTGAAGTTAACAGACATGCGCGCGTGTGTGATGACGTCACACATGATGTCATCACACAGGCCGGTGTGCCCGTGCACACGGGGGGGGGGGGGGTGGCTGGCCGCGAGGACCGAAAACCCTGACACTGCCCCTGCCTGTCATAGCAGTGAAGTCTAACTGCCATCCATCCCTGAAGTTAACAGACATGGGAGAAGGAAGAGTCTCTCTACACGAGGATGCTCAAATGTAGGGAGATCCCATGCTAGCTGGGAAGCATAGTTTTAAAAGACAGAGACGTCAATTTCACCTATCTACGGAGCCGGCAAAGATCGCTCTTCAGAGGGTTTGTTAATGTCTTCTTTGCCTGA
Source organism: Eublepharis macularius (assembly GCF_028583425.1). Lineage (NCBI taxonomy): Eukaryota > Metazoa > Chordata > Lepidosauria > Squamata > Eublepharidae > Eublepharis > Eublepharis macularius. Next base: position 7,340,702 of record NC_072798.1, read on the forward strand.
CAGAAACTTAGGGGAGGCAAAGAGGAAATTAACAAACCCTCTGAGGAGCAATCTTTGTCGGCTCTGTAGAGAGGTGAAATTGATGGCTCTGTCTTTTTAAACTATGCTTCCCGGCTAACGTTGTGTCTCTCTACACTTGAGCATTCTCGCATAAGGTGTCTCTTGTAGAGAAACTCAGAGTCTGCTGTCCTGAACTGATACTTAACCCTCCATTCTTTCCTCTGCCACCTGCAGCCGGGAACAGTACTACATTCCCCTCAGCCCCAGAGTTGCGATCTTATTACAGGCAGAGGGTGGAAGACATGGGCATTAATTCTCCAAATATGGGCATCAACTCTGTGCTCTGCAAGACTCTAGATACCCTCTCTGCATCCTTCTCCCCTCCAGCTTCAAGACTACTTCCTCATTCTGTTATTTCACACCCTGCAGTCAGAGCCAGCAGAGGTGAGACTGGTCGCTATAGTAACTCCTTTCAACCCTTCTGCTAATTCTGTTTCCTGGCTTTTGGAAGAAAAGGCTTGTTCTTTTCCTCTCGTTCTTCTGCACAGATGCTTTAGGCACCCGGATTTTGCATTTCCAGTTCAGCGTTCGGACAGGAAACCCAAACGGTTCCCCGCAGCAGAGTTCCAGGGGAAGAAGGCACAAATCTTACCAGGGGGCAACAGGGGGGGTCTGCATTGCACAAAAAAATGTTTACCCAGGTAAAAAGAGACAAGGTTGATTCTCTGTTTCTGGGCAGGGCTCAAAACCAGTCCCAGGTTTGCATTCTGTAGCATACTCAGCAGTAGACATGGGCACAAAGAGAAAAAAAATGAACATGGTGTTTGTTGTTCATTGCCATCCATGAACAATGAACAACAAACATTGATGAACATGACCTGTTCATGAACATGTTCATTGTTCATGGGAGCCAGCAGGCTCTCCTCCAGCCATCATGATCCCTACCACACCACTCCCAGAAACCATACCTGAGCAGGTAGCAGGAAATATGCCAATAATGAAGAATAGCTTGGCCCCCGAGCCTGGCAGCAGCCCTGGAACTTGAAGGGGTAGATCCCTACCACACCACTCCCAGAAACCTTACCTGAGCAGGCAGCAGGAAATGTACCAATAATAAAGAATAGCTTGGCCCCCGAGCCTGGCAACAGCCCTGGAACCTGAAGGGGTAGATCCCTACCGCACCACTCCCAGAAACCATACCTGAGCAGGTAGCAGGAAATATGCCAATAATGAAGAATAGCTTGGCCCCCGAGCCTGGCAGCAGCCCTGGAACTTGAAGGGGTAGATCCCTACCACACCACTCCCAGAAACCATACCTGAGCAGGTAGCAGGAAATATGCCAATAATGAAGAATAGCTTGGCCCCCGAGCCTGGCAGCAGCCCTGGAACTTGAAGGGGTAGATCCCTACCACACCACTCCCAGAAACCTTACCTGAGCAGGCAGCAGGAAATGTACCAATAATAAAGAATAGCTTGGCCCCCGAGCCTGGCAACAGCCCTGGAACCTGAAGGGGTAGATCCCTACCGCACCACTCCCAGAAACCATACCTGAGCAGGTAGCAGGAAATATGCCAATAATGAAGAATAGCTTGGCCCCCGAGCCTGGCAGCAGCCCTGGAACTTGAAGGGGTAGATCCCTACCACACCACTCCCAGAAACCATACCTGAGCAGGTAGCAGGAAATATGCCAATAATAAAGAATAGCTTGGCCCCCGAGCCTGGCAGCAGCCCTGGAACTTGAAGGGGTAGATCCCTACCACACCACTCCCAGAAACCTTACCTGAGCAGGCAGAAGGAAATGTACCAATAATAAAGAATAGCTTGGCCCCCGAGCCTGGCAACAGCCCTGGAACCTGAAGGGGTAGATCCCTACCGCACCACTCCCAGAAACCTTACCTGAGCAGGCAGCAGGAAAGGTACCAGTAATAAATAACAGCTTGGCCCCAGAGCCTGGCAGCAGCCCTGGAACCTGAAGGGGTAGATTCCTATCCCATCACACACAAAGAAAATTCAAGCTCCAATGCACTCTCCCTGTCTCTCTCTCAAAATGCCAACAGCAACTGTCTCTCCCTCACAGTCTGCAAAGCCAGATCTGGGAGCCCTCCTCCCCCCTGCTCTTTGCTCCCTTGTAACAAATTTGGAGCTCCACACTTGAAAGGAAGACCTGCCTATCAAGCTAAATTGGGCTTAGATTGGGGTTTCCAGGGCAACAGCAGGAATTCAGACAGAGTTCAGACAATCCCTGCCTAAGTTGCCAAGGGAATTGATTGCAGGTGCCAGACTGTCTGGCTTGACAAACAGCAACGAACGAGGCTTGCAACGAACACCTGTTTGTTTAGAGTTCATTTAGAATGGGGCCTCACTAATAGCTTGTTCGCAAACAATTGATTGGGCTGTTCATGGCTTTTTTTAGTTTGTATTGCTGTTTGTGCCCATCTCTACTCAGCAGTCAGCACTGGATGCCTCATGTCCAAATATGCATTGCCATGGTTCTTCTTTAACTTGGTTGGGACCCTCAGCTCAATCATACCCTAATTTAAAGTGGGACATGCTAGAAGCATCACTACTATTTGCTTCTAGGCTCCCAACTAATGAAAGAAAATATTTTTCCCCATGTAAATACATAATTAACTTGTGAAACTCATTACCACTGAATGGAATGATGATGACCACTAGCTTGGATGCCCTTAAAAGATGAAAAAAAAGTCCTGGAAGACAGATCCACCAATTGCTAAATCAATGACTAAATAGAACCTCCATGTTCAAAGGCAGTGTATCTAGAATGACAGTATTGGTGGGGGACAAAACCTGGAACAGGTTTTTGACCTCAGTGGCCCTACCTGCGGGCTTCTCTGTGCTGTCTGACTAGTATGACTTTCAACCCAAAAAGAAGACCACTTATGGAAGTTGTTTCCAAGGGAGTGTGTCCATGTGAAGGAGGTAGGGTTGTCAGTTTTTGAAATGAGCCCTGTAGCTGCTGCTTTAATGATAGTTTGCTGTGAGGTCCTCCGAATGTCACTAGCTGATTTTTCGAGATGAAGCCCCTACAAAAGATTCCAGTGTTAAAGCTGAGCCGAAATATTTGTGAGCTTCAGATTTTGTCTCGAAATTCACTTGAGAAGTTTCTACCTCACATCGGGGGGTGGGGTTGGCAGTGGTGGAGTGTGCCCTCAAATCATAGGTGTCTTATTGCGACCACTGATGGGGTTTTCACGACAAGAGACTAACAGAGGTGGTTTGCCATGCCCTGCCTCTGCAACCCTGGTCTTCGTAGGAGGTCTCCCATCCAATTACTAACCAAGTCCGACCCTGCTTAGCTTCTGAGATCTGATGAGATTTGGCTCAGCCGGGCCATCCAGGTCAGGGGACCTCATAGGGAAGCTAAGCAAATTGCATAAAGGTTTATTTGCTTTTTGTCTTTCCTTTAGCAGGTAGGTTTTGTAGGCCCCCTCAGCCTATGAAGTAGCCTGGGGTTGGGCTGGGGAGTTTGAGATTGTCAATCCATAGCCCAGCCTCTCTGGCCATGAAAGAGGAGAAACAGAACAGTGCGTCATGTCGCAGGCTGCCTCTTTTAACAGGGCAAATGTTTCATAGAATCATAGGGTTGGTTAATAATTGGGTGGGAGACCAGGGTCACAGAGGAAGGCAATGGCGAACCACCTCTGTTAGTCTCTTGCCATGAAAACCCCACCAGCTATGACTTGAGGGCACTCTTCACCACCACCACCTTGAATAAGGGCTGCAATTCCCAAGAGGATAGACGCCTGTGACCCAGTTGCTTCATAATTGGAAGGATTGTGGCAAAGGACTCCAACACTTGGTGGGATCTGACCAGTTGACCGTGCTTACATGGTTACATTGTTCAAATTGTTAAAAGGTTTGGTGAAAAAGAAAACTGTCTTAACTTACAATATTGTGTGAAAGTTTGGTCCCTAAATTACCCCCCTAGAACCCATATAAAAGAGGTTACACCATTCTTTAGTGTCATGATAGAATGGCCACTCCACCGTGCATGAAGCGAGTTAAATCTTCCGTTTCAATTCCCTCTTCCCAGGCATATCATCTTCTGCCAAGCTGGACTTCCCAGGTGAGATTTGACACAATTCTAATTTCAAAACATCAGGAGGAGGAAATTATCACAAGGAAACACAGATGATGCCTTATCAGAGCGGTCTCACAGGTACTATGAGCATCATTATTTACTTCAGCTATATTTTCAAGAAGGAGCATGTTACTAGAGAATGGGGGGAAGGGAAAGGAGGGGTACAAGGAGGGGTACAATGGATCAGGGAAGGGGAGAGTTGGTAGGGACATGTGGTACTCCCATTGGCAGAGATTTATAGCTCCTTTTTATCAGAACACACAATACTTGGTCCAAGCAGGGATCATCACTCCTATAAGATGCCCATCCATCACCCAGCTTTTATCTGATGAGGAGCAAAAAGACACGATGTTATTGTACTGAGTTTAAGATGCGGTGCTCTAAGCTCATAACTGTAGGCTACTTAATATATCATGTGGTGCCATGTTGCTTGCTTATGGTGGGGAGCTACAAGTTAGTGTACGTAGATAATGGCAGCACTTGGCTATAGGCTATTTTAAACCAACTTTGGCTTAAAACTTCCTAAAGATTTCGAGCAAGTGCCTGAGGAGGGCAGAGTTTGGGGGACAGGGTTGGCACTCAGCAGGAATGTGAAGCCCTAGAGCCTCCTCCCTGAAGCTGCCATCTCCTCCAAGGGAACGAATATTCGTTGTTCGGAGACCAGTTATAATCCCTGAAGAAATCCAGGCCCTAGCTTGAGGTTGGCAATCCATGACCACATAAAGAACAGTTCCCATCAAGATTTCGATTGGAATTGCAATGCAGGAATGTGATGTGAAGAGGTGGGGTCATAACAGCTGAAATAAATATGCTCAGCTATTCCACACTTCCAGTTTTGCCATTCAAATCTTGAATTTTCACACCAGAAATGTCAGGTTCTGTCCAGGGCACCACCCGGTAAGACGCCAGCCTGCCTGACTTCAGGGAATATGTGGGATCCTGCTCTGTGGAAGGAGGGGGTATACCTCACCCTCATACCCTCTCAGTCCACTTGCAGGTCCTCTCAACCTGATCTTGTCCTGGCAGCCTTCCATGACAGCTGCCTCCATCCAGCTATCGGCCTTACTCCTCCTCCTCCTCCCGCTCCGCTCTGCTCGCACACGCTGGCGGCCTCTCCATCACACTCCTGCACAACCCACCACACCCTGTGGGTGGACTTCCCTTATATCCTGTCCCTCATTCCAGGCTCTACCTGCCAGGCCACACCACTCATTTGCCTCCTAGCATTGGCCTGGGCTGCCTCAAGCAGTTGCACCTGGATTAGCTAGTTTGGCTGCATTGGACAGCCACAGCTGTGCTCTCTTGGCTGGCTGCCAAGCCTCCTGCTCTGAGCTTCCAGAAGCCTCAGTTGGTCTCTATTACTCCCTTCCTCCCTGTTTGCAGCTTGGGGTGTGGCCCTGTGCTGCTTCTGCTGTCCTGCCAGTAAGGTAGCTGTCTGGATATCCCTATTTCTTGTGCCTTTTCCCTCTGCCCTGGCCCCCTGCTGGCTGTCCTTACTCTCCCTGGCAGGGCTCTTAGCCTCCCACTGGATGGTGGGTCTGGCTGGCTTCCACCTGCTACTTCTTACCCTCTGGGACTTGGGTGCTTCTTTCTCTCCCTTGTGCTGGCAGGTTCTGGCCCTGGGGGTCTGTTGGGGCAGCTGGGTAGCTGCCTCCCGGCTGTCTCCTGTCCCATTCTCCTGGCAAGATTGAGGGTTGAGCCACAGACTCCAGACAGGAAGTTCAAAATTTTTATTCTTCAATCGAAAGCCAGGCGCTTTAGCATTGCTGGCATATCTGAATTTTTTGGGACAGGCACCAAATATGAAATTTCAAATGTTTATTTGAAATTTGAAAACGTACATGCTGCAGCTCCAGAAACCCGCTTGAGACAGCTGCCAAAATTCAATAAAACCATAAAACATAAAAATCATTACAAATAACAAACCATTAAAACTTCAACTTCTGAAAATCCGGCCAGAGTAACGAATGTTAAATTACATTCCTTTGAATGCTGTCAGGTATGAAACACCTTTGCAAATAGAGTCAAACACTATATTCAAACATATTATATCAAATATCAAATACTGAAATAAAATATTGTAGAATGTCAGGTACAGATATTAATCTTCTGTGAATGCTCTACAAATATTTGTGTGTGTGGTTAACATTCAATTAAGAACCAAGAAGGTTAAAGAAATCCAAATCAGAAGACTAAATATTAAAATTACCAAATGCAAAACATAGATATATATCAATATACAACAAAATGCATGTATTTATTACAGATTAAATCTTACAAAAAAAAAACCTCAAACCAGAACCTTATGCAACTCTGACATATGGCGTTTCAGCCACATGTTTAGGTCAAGTTTTCTTCTTCTCTTTTTTCTTTAGTTGAATAATGTTCAACCGACATCCACACTCTCTGGAGGACACCAGCTAAAAAATGGGTCTTTAAGCAGAATAAGCATAAAACCCCTGTTCAGTTTCTCTAGGGGTCCCGGAGGTCGCTGTCCACTGCATTCCGTTCTTCTTGAATTTTGATTGAATTAAGAGAATTCCTGAAATTAACTCTAAAATTGGTGATTTCCTGTTTGGGGGGTATTTTGAGATCCTTAGTTTCAGATGTTGGTACAGATCTCCTTTATGACATGACGTGCCTTTGCTCGGTTTAAGCCGCGCTGCCAACCAAGGCTTTTCCGCAGGAAGCAGGTATGATTTGGCCACAGGTATCAAATCATGCTCTGCTCCTAGAGTGTGATCTGACCTCGGAAATGATCCTGAAGCTTGAATTGGTACAAATTACTGCAATCGGAGGCTATTTAGCAGAGATCACATCTCACCAATAGTTGACTGCCTTTTATTTCTGGACCCATTTCAAGGTATTGCTCATAATAACCTTTGATACGCTAAATGGTCTGAGGCTAGAAAATATTTATTTAGTGCATGTTTATCTCCCCTCCTTCATTTCACCATCATGGGAACCCTGTGAAGCTTAGATAGAGGGAGAGAGAAGGATTAAGATCTCCCACTAAGAGTCTATTTACACGAGACATGTTACACGAGGATGCTCAAGTGTAGGGAGATGCAATGTTAGCCGGGAAGCATAGTTTAAAAAGACAGAACCAACGGCTCTGTCAATTTCACCTCTCTACACAGAGCCAGTAGAGATCACTCCTCAGAGGGTTTGTTAATTTCATCTTCCCCTCCTGAAGGGAAGATGAAATTGACAGAGCCTTCGGGGAGGTGAAGATGAAATTAACAAACCCTCTGAGGAGTGATCTCTGCCAGCTCCTTTTTAAACTATGCTTCCTGGCTAACATTGCATCTTCCTACACTTGAGCATCCTCGTTGTAAGCTGTCTTGTGTAGAGAGACTCTAAGGTGAGCAGAGATTTGGACCTGGACTTCCTCTTCCTACTCCAGTACTATCTAACCACACTGGCTTCTTAAATAGGGTTGCCAGGCACATGCCTGGTACATCAGGGTCTTTGTGGGGGGCAGGGCATCAAGAGGGGAGCAGAATGTGATGCAGTTACATCATTTCTGGCTCTAAGAAATTCCCTAACCTCACTAGTAAAAACCGTAGAGATTGGGAGTAATTCTAGAGAGTTGCTTGAGACAGTGATGTCACTTCCAGGTCTTTACCATGTCGTCCAATGTCTTTCTCTGCATTTTCCCTTTGCCACTCCATTGAGTTAGGGCATGGGATTGGGAGTGCAGTGACAGGCAGCCCTATTATTAAAGGATCACCTTCTTAAATCTGTCCCAGCCCACCAATTCGAATCTTCTAAACAGGCCCTTCTTGGTGGGTGGCTGCAAGGGGGGTGGCTCCCTGCTTATGGAACTCCCTCCCACTCACTGTTCACTATGAATCTAGCCTAGCTACCTAATGCTCCTCTTCACGTAGGCTTTTTTAACTGAGGGGGTCTAAGGGGAAGACACGAATGGATGGAAGGAATGGAAAACTGTAGCAAATTGCTTATGCTCAGCTCTTTTTTCAAAAAAAGGAAACCGCAGAGGATTCCGAGCCCATTGTGTTCTAATTGATTTTTATCCTTCCCTTCTTCCAAGACTCTTAGGGCAGCACACAGGACTGTCCGAACCTCTGTCTTATTGTCACGCCAATCCTGCGAGGTAGGTTATGCTGAGAGAGAGCAACTGGCCTAAAATAATCCAGTACATTTCATGGCAGAGTAGAGATCTGAGTCAACCGCTCTAACAAGGCTGATTGAGTCGGAGCTCCAAAATCGGAGGAGAAATTCAGTGTATAAGATGTTTACGTGTGTTTTCTCTGGGAGTAACAATACACTATCTATCTATCTATCTATCTATCTATCTATCTGTCTGTCTGTCTGTCTGTCTGTCTGTCTGTCTGTCTGTCTGTCTGTCTGTCTGTCTGTCTGTCTATCTGTCTATCTGTCTATCTATCTATGTCATTTATCATCTGCCTTTCTCACTGAGACTCAAGGCGGATTACACAGTATGAGCTTAGTGCAATCAGTATCAAGTACATTTCCATACAGTGCCAAGGAAATTTCCATAAACAATGCCATAGGGTAAATATAATCAAGTTTACAAAGACATACTATTAGCAAGGATCCAATACAGAATTGAAGAAATGCTGAAACAGAACATAATTCTAGGACTGACATTAGACAACATGAAGCACAAAAGTGCATAGGAGTACAAATTTAAAGCAAAAGATTATATGTAAGACAATATGGTGACGTCTGTGGTCCCTCACTCATTAGGGAAGCAGCCCTCCCATTTGACTAAAAAGGTTTTTTGAATAAATCAGTTTTGGATTGTTTGTGGAAAGCCAGGAGAGTGGGGGTTCCCCTGACCTCCTCAGGCAGGCCGTTCCACAGGGTAGGGGCCACCACAGAGAAAGCCCGTGTATGGGCTGCTGTTGATTTTGCCCATGTGCAGCCTGGCACCTGCAGGAGACCCTGTTCGGATGAGCGAAGCTGCCGTGGAGGAACATAGGATAGTCCCGTAGATACGTCGGACCAAGGCCATGAAGAGCTTTGTATGTAATAACCAATACCTTGAACTGAACACACTAACTGATAGATAGCCAAAGGAGTGACTGAAGGATGGGAGCGATGTTCAAGCTCCTGCACGCTCCGGATAATAGTTGAGCCGCAGCATTTTCTGTTTTCTTTTGTTTGATATTTTATTGTAGCTATATTAACATTTTATATGGCTTTTTTTTTATAAATTGCCCTGAGTCCCCTTAAGGGAGAAAGCATGAGATACAAATTCTTAAAATGTGTGTTTATATGTTTAAATTGAATTATTTTACATCTGCTTTATTTTAAAAGTTGTTTTAATGTTGACATTTTTTAATGGTCGCCTCCTTGGAGACCCTGTTTGGGTGGAAAGGCGGCCCAAAAATGTTTTCAATAAAGTAAAATAAATAAGATTAAATGAAAGAAATGTAAATATATGGGATGAATTTCAGAACCATCTCCACGTAAGGGTCATGTTGAGAAAAATCTCTGTTAGGGTTGCTATGGGGTGGGGAATGTTTCCAAAATTCACTTTTTTAGGGCCAGCCTTTTGCCCTTTTTTCTCTTTGAAGAGCAGGATTTTCTCTTTCATTTCTCTTTAAAGAGAAATCAAGGAGTCTTTTTGTAGCTTTAGCTCTTGCTGAGAAGGCTTGGAAAGACACTGCCTCTCTGAACATCTACAGAGTGAAATTCTGAAATTCAGCAAAAGTTCCCCTCCTGCCCCTGCTCTCTTCAAAAATCCAGAGGAGTTAGCCGTGTTAGTCTGTAGTAGCAAAATAGTAAAGAATCCAGTAGCATCTTTAAGACTAACCAACTTTACTGTAGCATAAGCTTTTGAGAACTACAGCTCTCTTCGTCAGATGCATCGTCAGATGCATCTGACGAAGAGAGCTATGGTTCTCGAAAGCTGACGATGCATCTGACGAAGAGAACTGTGGTACTCGAAAGCTGATGATGCATCTGACGAAGAAAGCTGTGGTTCTCGAAAGCTGACAATGTATCTGATGAAAAGAGCTATGGTTCTCAAAAGCCGATGATGCATTTGACGAAGAGAGCTGGGGTTCTCGAAAGCTGACGATGTGTATGACGAAGAGAGCAGTGGTTCTCAAAAGCTGACAATGCATCTGACAAAGAAAGGTGCCGTTCTCGAAATCTGACGATGCAGCTGACAAAGAGAGCTGTGGCTCTCGAAAGCTTATGCTACAATAAAGTTGGTTAGTCTTAAAGGTGCTACTGGACTCTTTACTATCTCTTCAAAAAGGAATTGATTAGCAATTCCTAAAAAGAGGAAAAGACAAGAGTCGTTGGATTTCAGGGCACAACTTGGTAAAGAGGAATTAAGAGAATTTCTCTTAATCCTCATCTGCATCTCCGTCAAAGTGACTGGCCCAGGTCTTGTTGACTTGCATGTGGGTCCAGTATGATTTAGGCTTCCTCTGCCTTTCACGGGTAATTGTGAGATCCCATTTAGCGTCAACCCTTTCCCAGTTAATTAGATTGAAGTTTGATAAAGCATCCCACCAAAGTTGTGTTTACAGTCATTTCAAGATCATATTAAGTCCTGGCTTGTTTGCCAGTGTCTTTCACAGCCTGGTTTTACATTTTTTTAAAAAATGTAACGGGGACAATGCTTTATTTAATAGTTGCCAAATGGAGTCTGCATTGCTGATTAGAGACAGAGAAAGAGATCCCTGTCCGTCTCAAGAGCTTGGGGAAGGTCATTTTGTTAACCTTCAAGCTCTCAGTAACTGGAGGCTACCTTGTTTCCCCCTATATGCTGAACCACACCAGAAAAAAGGGGGGAGGGAGACACATCTGTAAGCTATTGGAGACAAACTGCAATGGGAGGGAGGGAGAAAGGGTCTGATTCCCATTTAGCCTTGTTCGTGCTTGCTCAAATATATAGCCAAAAATATGGATGGATGGGATGAACCAAGTTTTAAGAATACATATATTTAAACACGCAACCGCCGCCTTATCTTGACAGGCCAACAATAGACAGACACCCTAGATAAATAGTACAGACAGATCAATAGATAGCGCGGCACAGAATAATAAATCTCCCCGCTCACATGGGAAGAGACTGTACTGGTATACCAAGATATCTATTGAATATGGGAGTTTGGATGGTCCAGGCTGTAACTGAGAACAATTCGACACTTGGGGTGGAGGTGATCTCTCACGCAGGGATTTTGGTGCCGGAAGCAGGGAATCTATAAAATACCACTCCCCTCCAGCTAGCCCTCATTAACACGAAGCACAGTCCCCTGGGATATTCTTTTGAGCAAACCTTCTTGAATTGGATCAAGATGTATGCAAGAGGTAAAAGGTAAATGTAGTCCCCTGTGCAAGCACCGAGTCATTTCTGACCCATGGGGGGACGTCACATCACGACGTTTTCTTGGCAGACTTTTTGTTACGGTGTGGTTTGCCGTTGCCTTCCCCAGTCATCTACACTTTACCCCCAGGAAACTGGGTACTCATTTTACCGACCTCGGAAGGATGAAAGGCTGAGTCAGCCTTGAGCCAGTTACTTGAACCCGGCTTCCGCCAGGATTGAACTCAGGTCATGAGCAGAGCTTGGGCTGCTGTACTGCCACTTACCACTCTGCACCATGGGGCTCAGGCAAGAGGTACACTATTCTAAAGGACATCTCAAAGCACCGACTGGCATACTTTCTGAGGTTCGGATCCAAAAAGGTCCAGCAACAACGAGCACCGCTGGAGAATTCTTGAGAAATGCTTTCCTACAGAATGTTCTCCAATCTTTCTTCATCGCTGAGGTCTTTGGGTGCATTCTCCACCACCACCCCCTGACTTCGTTGGGTTGTTATAGCTGCTCTGACAATGGGACATAGGAAATATTGTGTAGTGGTTAGAGCATTGGCCTAAGACTTGGAACAGCCCTGGTGCAAATCCCCATTTAGTCCAAACATTTACTTTAAGACCTTGGCCCAGTCACACTACCTTAGCTTACCCTACCTCACAGGGTTGTTATGAGGATAAAACGGAGAAAGGGAAAACTAGAGATGCTCCAACACTCACCCGTTTAGCTTGTGTCCAGTTCACCAGTCGTGGAGAGAGACCTGATCAATGGCTCGTCTCTCTGTTTGTGAGTGTTCCCCAGGTTGTTTTACTGTATTCTTTACTAACCACGCAGTACAACGCAATGGCTTTTTGCCCATGTGTGTTCTCACACAGCTGGATTGAAGTCCACTACACACTGCCCTTGCTTCACAGCCGGCGATTGTTTAAACCATTAGATCGCTTACCAATTCTATAAATCAATCATCAATCAATACTGTGTCTCAATAAAATCCTACCCTTAGGTGTTGGCTTAAATGACACAAAGGGCTGCCAATCAATTTGAATTGTCAGTGTCCTTGCGGATGTAGAGTTTGACACACACAAAAATGACACAAGCTGGTTCAGCAGGCATTCGCAGCTGCTTGGCACAGAGCGAACAGAGCAAGTGATTGTCTCATGTCTGAATGCTACCTTCAAACACAGTAAGTTCAACCATCAAATATATTTGCAGGGAAATTCACAGCAACCCCAGGGGAAACCATGTATGCGCCCATGGCTTTTCGGAAGAAGTATTCCCCTGGCTTCTGTGTACTCCTGGCTTCTGTCACATTCCAGTGTGACCAACAAAGTGAGCTTGAGCTGGAGTTATGCAGATGAAGGGGCAATGTTAGCAGGGATGGCATCAGGGTTTCTGGTGCCTGAGGCCAGGATCAGCTTCAGGTCTGCTCTTGCGCATGAGCACCCAGACTGCGGGGCAGCAGGCAGCTGGGCAGGAGGGCTGCCCGCTCAGACTGCCCCACGCTGCTGCCACTGGTGTGCACTCCCAGCCAGGCATGGTGGGTGGCTGTGAAGGCGCGCGTGTGTCCTCCCAGTCCTCCTGCTCCATTGCTCCATGCACCACCCTGGACGCCTGCCACACCTGGCCCACGGCTGCTGCTGATCCCGGCTGGGGGCACGTGCTGATGGCAGCGGCAGCGCAGGTGGGCTAGGAGGCCACAGTAGCTGCAGGCCAGGTGTGGCAGGTGGCCGGGGTGGCACGCGGGTGGCTTCCCATCCCTCCTGCTCAGGTGCCCGCGTGCTGCTGTCGCCAGCTCCGCAGCGTGCACCCTCGCCCCTGGCACCCCCTCTGACATCTCAGCGCTGGAGGCAGTTGCCAGACCTGCCTCAATGGAGGCGCTAGCCCTGGGTGTTAGATAGATGGGTGCAGCTAAATTTTCATGTTCAGTAGGATACCTGCTGAAAAGAAGGACACAGCTCAAAACAGGCGATACTTACCCTGCAGTTAAGCTTACAAGGAGAAAGGGGCACAGGGCAGAATTGGCAGCCTAGGGTTGTGGTGGGTTCCCCCTCACCGGCAGTCTTCAAGGACCAGCAGGACGAATACTGGTCAGAGATGCTTTAGATTGTTTCTGCATTGAGCAGGCAGTTAAACTAGATGGTCTGTAAGGCCCCTTCCAATTCTAGGATTCTAACTATGCAGGCCATCCACTGTTGCAAGAAGAAGAAGGGTCCTTTTTGACCCTTAAAAGGGCAATCCTATGAAATTCCCAATGGGCCTAGATTTGGAAGGGGACAACATTTCCAAGAGATGGCTTGAAGACCTCCAGCAAAGTCTCCCACCATACTACCACGTAGTTGAATTCATTAACACTCTGCTCATAGTAAGGAGGGGGATCGGGCGATCTTACCTCTCCTCTCTCTTGCACTGATAGCTAGTGCGGTGTAGTGGTTAGAGTCCATGATCCAGAAGACCCAGGTTCGAATCCCCCTCTGCCATGGGCGATCTTGGGCCAGTCGCTCTGTATCAGCCAAACCGACATGATAGGGCTGTTATAGTGAGGATGAAATGAAGAAGAGGGGAATGATATCGTAACTGCTTTAGGTCCCCATTGGAGAGAAAGGCAGGATAGAAATATCAGAACAGATAAGCATGTAAATAAAAATTGGTAGGATCCTGGATGTTTTTTGGCTTTCTCTGCGCATAGAACAGGGATCACTAGGAGGAAGTGAGGGGGGGGATAGCTGTGAATTTCCTGCATTGTGCAGACGGTTGGACTAGATGACCCTTGGTGTTCCTTCTCGCTCTGTGTTTCTATGATCCAACCCATACTGTTCCCCACAGGCCTGATCTTTCCCACCCGGTAGACAGATACACTTTTCCTACCTTGGTGCTGAGACTTTCATCATCATAATTATTCCTTGTTAAGGATGCTGTGTTTTGAGCCTACAGCCAACTCAGCCGCTTTGCAGTTTTCATAATAGGATACAAAGCCAAGTCTGGCCAGCGGTAGCCTTTCTCCCGGGTGATGCATTCCTTTCTCCCTAATCTGAACTCCTTGTCTTTTGACACCCCAACCGCTAGCTCCGAGATCACCTTTTCTGACTTCCACTGTCCTGAAGACTGACTACTCCAATAATAGATTCCCCTCTCTGCCCTTGGTGAGGATAATCCATCTCTAACAACTGCTATTGTAAGTCAATCAAAATGTCAAGTTAAAGCTCACCTTTTGTTACATCTTAAACCCCTGTAATCCCGACGCTCATCACTGCATGTTAAACGGAGCTCCTGTTGTCTCGTCTCCCCTGGTGCCCCCTCATGGCGCACCAGCAGCCAAGTGTGCTGAATGGCCTGAGCCTCTGTGGAGTTTGTCAAACTGGAGGACACGACAATGGGGCGGGGGAGGAATTAATGAAGGTGTTCTGTGGGACATGAGGACACCAATCTCAGAATTCTTGGCTGTAGGACAAAGTAAGTGAAGCCGTCCTCTGGCCAGAGCTGCTGGGAATTCTAGCAGAATTCAAGCGTCAGCGTCCCTCATGGTTACTTTGAAAATGTACGTGCTGCTTCCCTGCTAAAAAGTCTGCATCTCCCTGGACTTCTGGTTTCAGAGGTAAGAGCATGAGGTTACTCCAAGCATGGCTGCAAAGAAGGGAGATGCGTAGGGTTTAGGGATGCCGGTCCCCCGGTGGGGATGGGCAATCCCACCACCACCCAGCTTCTGCCCCCTACCCTCACCACCACTCAACTAGCCAGAGAGGGAGAAAGGTCCTGGGCAATGGGCCTGGGAGGCAGAAAATTGGCACCTCTGAAGGGCAGGAGCACACATACCTAGGGCTGCCAGTCTCCCGGTGGGGATGGGGGATCCTCTGCTCCCAGCCTCTGCCCCCAGCCACTACTCACCTGGACAGCAGAGGGGAAAAGCCCAAAAAAACCCAAAAGCCCAAAAAACCTCCCAGGCCAGCGTGTAGCAGGCTTGCTCCCCATGCATGTGATGACATCACTTCTGGAAATGACATCATCGTTCCTGCCAGAAGCACTGACAAAAAGAACAAGAAGATAAGTTCCAGACTCTCCCCTTCTACAAGAAGGGTAAGGGGACCTGGCAACTCTAGTAGGGTTACCAACCTCAAGCTGGGACCTGGAGTTCTCCTGGAATTATAACTGACCTCCAAACTGCAGGGATCATAGAATCATAGAGTTGGAAGGGACCTCTAGGGTCATCTAGTCCAACCCCCCGCACAATGCAGGAAATTCACACACACACACCCGACACAAACCCAGTGACCCCAACTCCATGCTCAGAAGGTGGTAAAACACTTCGCCCAGAGGAGACAGCAGCTTCAGAGGGATGATGCTATGGCTGTTTAGTCTCCAAACTATGCCCTCTGCCCCCAAATCTCCAGTAATTTCACATCTCAGGTTTAGTAACCCTAGATATCACAACCGGTTCTCCACAGCTTCAGTTAAAATGACCTAAACTGCAATCCCAAGCATGCTTCCTAGGAAGTGAGACCCATTGAACTCAACGAGGCTTACTTCTGTGTGTACGTGCTAAGGACTGCATAGTAAATCACATGCCCTTCAACCATATCTTGGAGCAACTGGGTATTTTAAGCTTTCTTTATAATGCTTTACTCTTTTGTATTTTTCACATAGATTTGAACTGAATGGGAGTTGCATTTACAGCCAGTATGGTGGAAAGATGGAATAGAAATACTTCTTAAATAAATACAGTTTTTAAAAAGATTCTGGCCCTTTGGCTTTTCAAGGCTAGGTGGGGATTATTCACATACCACTGTGTTCGCTGGCTTGTTTGTTTGTTTAAAGGATCTATAGCACACTGTTCAATTCAGAGAACATTTACGGAGGTGAACAAAATAAAAGCAAACACAAGCATCTTGAAAAAACCTGACAGCAAACTATAAAATCAACCCAATATGCATCATTTAAGGCAGCAATAGTGTCATGGGCTGGGCCCGCCCAAGCTGGTAGCCCAGGTACTAACACAAAGCCAAGGAGTGTTCAAGAGTCACAAGCCAAATCCAGTCTGTAGTCAGAGCCCAAGGTAAACACCAGGGGTGTGTCCAAGATCCAAAAAGCCAAGTCCAGTCCAGTCCAGTCCAGTCCAGTCCAGTCCAGTCCAGTCCAGTCCAGTCCATAAGTCAGAGCACGAGGGTATCAAGGCAAGGTGCAGGCAAGAGTGAGATGCAAGGTACCAGGAAGCAGTTGCAGGCAATTGACACATTGCTTCCACACCGGCAGTTTCTCCAAACTGGCTCTTATAGCCAGGCGTGGTTTTCAGCCAGCTGCTGGGGCTTCATCCTGACGTTACTCATCGTCACTCTCCAGCAGCTGGCGTTGGCTCGAGAGGCGAGCACTGCGCTGTCTTTCCTGCAGTTCCAGTCTCTGGCACTGCCTGCGGCGTTCCTTGGGCGTGGGTGAACCTGGGAGGGTGGAGGCTTTTGGCTGCGCTGCACCTGTAGAAGTCCCTGGCTGAGCTTCCCCTGTAGTATTGGAGCTAGAGGGTGCTGGTGTCTCAGCTGCTGGCTGCAAGCTCTGATCAGCCAGCAGCTGTTGCTCCTGATTGCTGGCTTCTGCTGAGTCAGGGCTAGGGCTGGCTACACAGGGCTCCTCTTCTCCTGAGGAGTCCTGGCTGGCTACACGAGGCTCCTCTCCTCCAGAGGAGACCTCACTCTCAGACTGAGCCATGACAAATAGCATACAAACCGACTTGCCAGTTGAAAGTTTGGGGAAATTAAATGGTCCAATAAGAAGAGAGGCTCTGGGAAGAGAGTTTCTGAAGTAGGGGGGCCACTACAGAAGAGGCCCTGTCTCTGGTCGGAACCTGCCACACTTTGGAAGACTGTAGCCCCTGAGTACTGGCATTATCTGATAGCCTTACTTGATAGACAGGCCCACGTGGGAGGAGGTGGTCCTCATCTAGCTAGCCGTTTCCACTCGTCTTCTTCCCCTCCCAAAAAATAATGCAAAACTTATGGAACAGCGTGTCTTCATGGCGCAATTTCCCGACTTGACTTTGCTTTGTGGCACGATGACGTCAGAAAACGCGCCACAAAGCGAAGTCATGATGGAAAATTGCTGCATGAAGGTGCATCATTCAATACGTTTTGCGCTATTTTTTGGGAGGGGGAGACAGTGTGGATGTTGTGGTTGTTTGTTATTTTTGTGCCAGCTTGAAGACCTTGTGCAGCTTTCAGCAAATGTCCTGTTTTCACGTGTTTCTTTAGAGCATTTTTAGGATGTCACTTTAACATGATTTCGATTCCCTTTTATCCCAAATAATGCAAAAAATGATGCCACAAGGAGGTTATCCATTTGAATGGGACTATTTATTTAATTGATTTATCGGCCACCTTTCTCGCTGAGACCTAGATTTCTGGAAGGCCTAGATGAGACGTGGATTGCAAGGGGCCGGGCACGGCCAGCTTCTCATTCCTAATACAGTCAGTTTAAGAGGATAAGTGTGTTGCTCTGCAGTAGAACAGCAGGATATGAGTCCAGTGACTCCTTGGAGGCCAACAAGATTCAAGAGTCCGAGAAGGGAGCTTACACTCTGAAAATCTTGTTCTTCTTGAAAGTGCTACTGGACTCTAATCCTGCTGTAATACAATACCCTTGGAAGCTTCCAGAGGACATCACCCATGAGCTAGACACGTTATGAGAAGTACAAGCCTGCAGGGTAGGTTAACATTTGCCCTCTATGGCCTCTAGGGTTGCCAACCTCCAGATGGTGGCTGGAGATCTCCCGGAACGACAACTGATCTCCAGGCCATAGACATCAGCTCCTCTGGAGAAAATGGCTGTTTGGAGGCTGGATTCTATAGTACTATATCCCACTGAGGTCTTTCCTCTCGCCAAATCCCACCCTCTTCAGTCTCTACCCCCCAGATCTCCAGGAGTTTCCCACCCTGGAGCTGGCAACCCTAAATTGGCATCCATGCTAAATACCCTAGTGAATGAGGAGCTGGAATGTGTGTCCTCTAGCAGGTTAGCAGGGATTTCCCATCCCACATCCGGCAACCTGAAACTTCATGTCTGGCTGGCTATGTGGCTATATGGTTGTCAGTGTGAATACCGAACACACAACAACTCGAGGGAGCCTCATTTTGTTTGTGCAAATGTGAATATTGAGCTATGTATGATTGTCTGCATGGCTGGCTGGCAGACACCATACAAGCAAAGAAAGAATAAAACATGCATAGAAGAAGTCCTAGACTACGTGGGGGTACTTTTTTTATTTATGTCAGGCAGGTCAGGAAGATCTAATTGGCCAACGTGGAGAGGAGTTTTGTGGCTCCCCAAAAGGGGACGTAGTGCACATTGTAAAGGCACCCAAAGCTGGAATCCTGAGTAACCCTGCGATCCAGTCTTGCTTACGCCCCAGGATGCAGAACTGTGTCTTTTGATGGAAGAGGCACAAGCATCTCCAGCATGGTCGTGCTTGCCAACCTCCAGGTGGTAGCTGGAGAGCTCCCGGAATTATAACGGATCTCCAGGCAACAGAGACCAGTT
Source organism: Eublepharis macularius (assembly GCF_028583425.1). Lineage (NCBI taxonomy): Eukaryota > Metazoa > Chordata > Lepidosauria > Squamata > Eublepharidae > Eublepharis > Eublepharis macularius. The sequence continues at coordinate 7,359,640 of NC_072798.1, forward strand.
CTCCTGGAGAAAATGGCTGCTTTGGAGGGTGGATTCTATGGCATTATACCCCTCTGAGGTCTCTCCCCGCCTCAAACCACCCACCCCAGGATCCTCCCGCCCCCAACCTGCAGAAATTTCCCATCCCAGAGTTGGTAACCCTAAGTACAGTCCTTCAGAACTGGTGTCAGAAGCAGAAGGAGGGTTATTCAGTCCCAGTCAGGTGTACATGGGGAACTGGTGGGCTTTGGATGCCCGACTTTCAGTGCAAAGGAACAGCTAAGTGCTATCGATCCAAGAATGGAGGGGAACATCTCTCAGCCGTGCTGGGCTGCCCTGGCACACGGCCACCACTTAGCTCCTATTTATTATTCAGCGTTGGCAGGGGAGAGGCAAGGAGAGGGCCTATTGGCAGACTGCCCTGTTCGGGAGGGTGGCAGTGGAGCTAATTTTCAGAGAATGTTGATCTTAGAGAGCTGGTGAAATCAGACAAGTCAAGGGCACAGAGGAGCATCCAATTTATAAAAGGGTATTGCGGAAAGAGATCTCACAGCTTTTATCAGATCTTGGAGGCTGTTCTGGGCATTTCAAAGGCCACATTCGCTTCGCTCTATCAGTTCATCCGTGCCTTTCACCTTTGGTGTTAACTATGAGAGGGAGAACGAGAAGTCGGGCGGCAGCTAGGCTTGCCAGCTCCAAGTTGGGAAATTCCTGGAGATTTCAGTGGTGATGCCTGGAGAGGGTGGGGAGCCCAGCAGGGTATAATGCCATAGAGTCCACCCCCCCCCAAAGCAGCCATTTTCTCCAGGGGAATTTATGTCTGTTGTCTGGAGATCAGTTGTAATTCTGGGAGATCTCTAGCCACCACCTGGAGGCTGGCAACTCAAGCCGCAGCTGCTATAAGTAGGTCCTGCCTTGCTCAGACGGCAAACAAGATTTCTTGCACTGCCCTGAGCTGCTCACAAAAACATCAGTTGGATCAACTCCAGTTTCCTGTTTCCAGCAGTAACCATTCAAGTAATGGGAGGCGCTGCAGCGTAGCAACCAAGCACCTGCTCTGCATAAGAAGGGTCAAGGTGGGGAAATGGGATGTCCGTGCAATGTCAGCTGTAATTCCGGGATATCGCCAGGCCCATTGGAGGTTAGCAACCTTACTCTAAGGTGCTGTTGGACCCCTGTTTTATTTTGCTGCTGTAGACTGACAGGTCTTGCCAGGTACTTCCCAAAACACTTCACTGCTATGACAGGCAGGGGCAGTGTCAGGGTTTTCGGTGCTCGCGGCCAGCCGGCCGCCCCCCCCCCGTGTGCACGGGCACACCGGCCTGTGTGATGACATCATGTGTGACGTCATCATGCACGCGCGCATGCAGCTGGCCTGATCGCTGTGGCAGGCGGCTGGGACAGTGCACGGGTGGCCTCTGAGCTCTCCCTCTCAGTTGCCTGTGCCACCACAGACGCCTGCCCATGGCTGCTGCGCCCAGCCGGGGACGTGTGCTGGTGGCAGCGGCGGTGGCACGGGGCAAGAGGGATAGGAGGCTGCAGCTCTGTGGTGCACCCCCTGCGCCTCCCACCCCCTGCGCCTCCTCCAGCGCTCCCTCCGGCACCCTGCACCTGAGGCCACCGCCTACCTGGCCTCAATGGGCGCACCAGCCCTGACGACAGGAGCATTGGCTGAAGTGACTCAAGGTAGCAAAGCAAGGTTAATAATAGAACAAAGTCCCCACCCTCCCCCTCAGAGGGAATGAAAGTCTGTTAAGATTTTCGCGCTCTGAGCCTAGGAAGGGGAGAAGGGAAAGGATAAGCTCTGCTCAGTCTCTTAGGAGTTTGGTGCCGTCTCTGCTGGAACTTCAAGGCCGCATTCTCAGGCCTGCCAGGAAATCGTAACCAAAACACCTGCAAGATAAGCAACTAGCAACCATTCAGCAAAACAGGTTTCCCTCTGCATGTTCTCAGAGGTACACTAAAACCTGCAGCAAGAAATCCATAATACATTTTTTCTTTTTTTTTAATTAATGCATCACATATTATTACATTTCAATACAGTCACAGTTCTCCTATGGAAAGAAATCCATAATACATGACAAATATGCTGGAGGCATATCTGACACTAACACCAGCCCTAGTAAACTAACACCAGCCCTAGTAAAGGTACGAAGAGGGGAGGGGGAATCTTGTGTTACCACATTTCCTTTTTGTCGTTTTTCTTTTGGAAACCCCCCAAAATCCCAAATTCATCAGTCTTTTCTAAATTCTTTTGACTTGAGACAATGGCTGCCTCCATCATGGGAAGACACTTGGACTGGAATCTCCCAGTCTTTTGTGTTGGCCCCTGCCTCCACAGCAGCCGTTTTGTGATTAGTTCCTAGGTGAATTCTCTGCCAATTGGGTGACTTGGGCAAGAGGTAGACTTGGGATCACCTTTCCCTGGGGAGATCCCTCACTCCCACCTTTCGCCCCCTGCCACCACTTACCTGGCTGGCAGGGGTAAAAGTGGGGAATGAGCCTCCCTGGCATGGTCCCAGGGCCAGGGCAAGGACATCCATTGTTACGCTGCCCCAAGAGCATGTGCAAGCTGTTTCAAATGCTACTGGCTTCAAGTTATGCCCAGATGTTTTGGGCAAGAGGCAACAAATCAAACTCCATTGGCAAACACCAAGTCCAACAGTTGCGTCTAATTAGTCTGTGAACTGGTGATGACTTTCTAAACCCAGATGTGCCAACTACTATTTCCTTGGACTGAACCTTCGGCAGGCTTGAAAAATCCGGGGTCCTCAAAGTAAAGTTGTGCTGATCCTCAACTGGGTGGACCCCTCCTCTTTAGATCTACTATCTTTGGTGTCCTCATAGATCCCTCTGTGAGTTCTCTGTTGTGGGGATCACGCCTCTATAATGCACATTTTTATGTGTATGAACTCCAAGCTCATGAGCCAGCAATTGGGCATAAACTCCATGCCTAGGTGCTTAGACTCCAAGCTCATGAACCAGCAGTCATGCATAGATTCCAAGCATAGATGCATAGACTACAAGCTCATGAGCCACTGATTCAGTGCTTAGATCTTGTGGCACCTTCTTACATGCCCAAGGTAATGCCAATCGCCACCGTGGACTCAGGAAGCAATTTTCGTTAGGCCAGTTTGGCTAGGGATCCTGACAGTGTTTTGCCATCTTCTGGGCATGGAGCAAGAGTCACTGTGTGTGGGGGGGGCAGGGCCGGATCGAGGGGGGGCAGAGGGAGTAGTCTTCCCCCAGTGCCACCAGGGAGGGGGCGGCGGGAGCAGCTGCCAGCAGGCGCAGGCAGCAGCGCGGGCAGCCTCACAGCCTCCCGTGCTGCCTTTCGCCTGCCCTGCAGGACACGGGGTGGCTGGCTTGCTGCAGGGCAGGCAAAAGGCAGTGTGGGGGGCTGCAGGGCCGCGCTGCCTTTTGCCTGCCCTGCAGGGCAGGGGGTGCGCAGCAAGCCGGCTTCCCCCTGTCCTGCAGGGCAGGCGAATGGCGCAGGAAGCCTCGCAGCCCCGCACGCTGCCTCCGTTCCGCCCTGCATGATGACATCACCGAAGTGACATCATCACGCAGCGTGGAGAGCGCGCATGTGCTGCGTGCATGCACACGAGGTAGCCGGGCAAGGGTTGCCCCAGGCGTGGGCAACCCTAGATCCAGCTCTGTGTGTGGGGGATAGTTGTGGATCTCCTGCATTGTGCAGGGGGTTGGACTAGATGACCCTGGAGGTCCCCTTCCAACCCTATGATTCTATTTTTCTATGATTCTACGATCATGGTAGGTGTGGGGACCATAAATATGTCCATTCCCTTCTATGTAGATTCCTTTTCAGTGCATTTAATGCCATCTCTAGAGGGCTCAATAATGGGTGGGGGGGAAACAGGGTCATGGAATAGCTCATACTGAGCATTCTTTGCATGTGAAAAGGGAACACCAACCCTCAACCGCTACACGGTGTTCAAAAATAGCCGTATCAGGTACAAAGCTTTTGGTTCCGTAAATGGTCTTTTCAGCTGTGCAATGATGACTAGAAAGCAAACGCCATCCTGGGGGCACAGAAACTGTTAAGAGAAAATGTCTGCATGGAAAAGTGCAATTAGGCAGCAGACAGCCACTCTCAGGTTACCGTCCAAGGCACAAATGAATGACATTAGATTTGTAAATTGTGTGACTCATTCAAAGGGACGGAGGGGGAAAGCCGCAGAGGAGAGCAAATTAATCCTTCCCTTGGCAAGACGACTCTTATGTTCCCAAAAGCACAGGTTTTTTGTTAAAAAGAAAAGAAATGTGTTGCCGAATTTCGGCCACCGTGAATTTTGACGTATGCAGAGGCAAACTTTTTGCAGATCAATAAATGCATACTTATAGGAGTATATCCTCCAGAAACCATTTACACTGCCATGAAATAGCCTTTATTTTTCTTCTCGGTGTGAGGGCAAAGCATAGGGGAACAGAAGCAGTTACGTTCTCACTAAAATAGACATATGAATGGAAGCGAGGTAAATGTCAAGCACCCGGGAGGGCTTGAGCCATGCCTGCAGCACTACTTTCTACGTACACCTGCCGTGTCTACTGTCCTCTTTCAGTCTGGGAAATGCTTTCCCAACGAGGCTACCAGGCTATTTTTCTGCACTGTCAAATTAAATCTGGCTTACCTGCTTCTCTCCTCTCTGTCTGTCACCTGCCTGTCTTCCCCCAGGTATTGGTGAGCCTTTGAACCCGAGCACCTGACTGTGAAGTAAATGAAAGAGGACACAGTCACAGCTCGGTAGGAGAAGACCTGCTTTGCATGCAGGAGGCATATGGTTTGATCCAGGTACCAGAGCTGGAAAGAAGATTGCCTGAGGCCTTGGAGAGGAAGAAGCTCGAGCGCCTGCCTGTTTGGCTGACCTTCAGGTCACAGGTGGGGAGTCAATTTTTTGTTGAATATCTTTGCTGCTCGTTGGCAGCTTGAGCCTGTTCAGTGAGTTACTTTCTGTATATTCAGCAGGTATGGTAAGGTAAAAGCAGAGGCATTTCTTTTCACACACGTGTGTCGTGGGCTGGGCCAGCCCAAGCAGAGTAGTCAGAGTCTGGTCCACAGTCAGAGCATGAGTTCAAAGCCAAGGGTAAGTCCAAAGTCCAAAAGCCAAGTCAGGCAGTCTGTAGGTCAGTTGCTGGTCTCAGAGGTTGGCTATTATAACACCTCCAATTTAGCATCTCATTATGCTGAAATTAAAACAAATAAGGGGAAAGTGAGGTAGTGCCTTGAGCTATAGAATGATGCTGCAGTCTATAGAGCCTTATGAAAAAGAGCCATAATGCAGTGCAACTGTGAGATAAGACATGCATTGATGGAACTATCCAGATCCTTTAACAGAAGTAGTCATTTGATAATATTGGAAGAATTGCAACCCTAATTGAAATGGATGCAGTCTAGATGCAGGCAGAGACAGGGCATGGTCCAAAAGCTACAGGAGCAAGGCAAGGTTCAAGGGACTGCTTGCAGCAGTAGCAGGAATCCAACACTTTGCTTCCATACCTGGCAGTTCCTCTAGATTGGTGTGGTTTGCAGCCAACTGCTTGGGCTCTATCCTGATGCTACTCATCATTGCTATCCCCAAGCAGCTTGCATCGGCCCAGGAGGCAAGCACTGCACCATCTCTCCTGCAGCTCCACTCTCTGCCTTTGCCCGAGGCGCTCTTTGGTTGTGGGCAAACCTGGGGTGGTGGTGGAAGCCCCTGGCTGAGTTTCCTCTGTGGTGTTGGTGCCTGGAGGGTGCCGGTGGCTCTGCCTCAGCTGCTGGTTGTGGCCTCTGATTATCCAGCAGCTGTTCTTCCTTATCACCCACTTCTGCTGAGTCAGGGCTGGCTATACGAAGCTCCTCACCTCCTGAGGAGTCAGGGCTGGCTGCACGAAGCTCCTCTCCTCCTGAGGAGTCCTCACTTTCACTGAGCCCAAACTGGCCCATGACATGTGTACATTCTAACACGGCCTAGTCCTACTTCTCTCTGAGATGTTTTCAACACTACATGTGTTTCACAGCTCCTGGTTTCAATAAAGAGCACACTGGGGGAGGAGTTGTCGCCTCGCCACCCTTTAGTGTGGGGCATTCCTCAAGGGGCAATACTCTCCCTGATGTTATTTAACATCTACATGCACCCCCTCACCCAGCTGGTGCAGGGTTTCAGATAGGGTTGTCATCAGGAGTCAATTTCATAGTAGGGATGTGCATTCATTTCCAGATGAATAGACATATTAACCAAAAAAGACCATGGTTGTTGTGGGTTTTCCGGGCTGTATAGCCGTGGTCTTGGCATTGTAGTTCCTGACGTTTCGCTAGCAGCTGTGGCTGGCATCTTCAGAGGTGTAGCACCAAAAGACAGGGATCTCTCAGTGTCACAGTGTGGAGAAGATGTTGGCAGGTCATTTATATCTACTCAGGAAGGTGGGTTTGGGCTGAGTCATCCTGTAAGAGTTTCCCGGGGTGTGGAATGCTAATGGCGGGAGGCTTCACTGTATCCCGAGGAGGTTCTTTTGCATATGGATTGGTGCTTGATGTGCTAATCTTCTCTGCAGGGCTATTGTAAAAAAGACAAGTTTTTCTTTTTGTTAGTGGAATGAAAACAAATAGGTATATATTAATTTTGTTCCGTCCCTGATACCCAGCAGTCTGGTAAGAGAGATCAAGTACATCTCCGGGAGAAGTAGGACTAGGCAGTGTTAGAATGTGCACATGTCGTGAGCCAGTTTGGGCTCAGTGAAAGTGCGGACTCCTCAGGAGGAGAGGAGCCTCATGCAGCCAGTCCTGACTCAGCAGAAGTGGCTGATCAGGAAGAACAGCAGCTGGGTGATCAGAGGCCACAGCCAGGGGCATCACCTCCTGCCGGAAGTGGCAACCCATGCAGCTCCACTGAGTTCCACCACCTCTTCTCCCAGAAAAAAAGCCCTGAAAGTCAGTATTGTCTACTCAGACTGGCAGTGGCTCTCCAGGGTCTTGGGCAGAGGTCTTTCACATCGCCTACTGCCCGGTCCTTTTAGCTGGAAATGCCAGGGATTGAACCTGGGGCCTTCTGCATGCCAAGCAGATGCTCTACTGTTGAGCCCCTCCTCCAAAAACCTTGAAAATTGGAGGCATTCCTAAAAGAACCCAGGAGTGGTGTAACTCTGGAGCCCCTTAATAAAGGGCATGATAGTAGCTCACAGGCAGCTGTGAACAAGGGGAATAAGAACAGAGGTCAAGACTTCTTAAATAGTAAAGAGTCCTGTAGCACCTTTAAGACTAACCCACTTTATTGTAGCATAAGCTTTCAAGAACCACAGCTCTCTTCATCATGTATCTGACGAAGAGAACTGCGGTTCTCGAAAGCTTATGTTACAACAAAGTTGGTTCGTCTTCAAGGTGCTACTGGACTCTTTACTATTTTGCAACTACAAACTAACACAGCTAACTACTCTGGATGTATTGTTGTTGTTGTTGTTGTTGTTTTTAGTGTTGTTATAATTTCTAGACTGCCCTCCCCGCAAGCGGGCTCAGGGCGGGTTACAACAGTATAAATAATACAAAAGAGAAAAGCATTTAAATACATTAATCAGAATTGTCAATACACGTACATTCCAGATAGTGCCCCCTTCCACTCTTCCCTAACCCTACACAGGGAGGAAGAGGTTACAAATTGATATCATCACAGTGACTCCACATGTGGAGGGGGCAGATGGTTATATACCGCCCCCCCCCCCAGTCAGGAGACCAATAGGAAGGCATTTTTAAAGTATCTAAGACTGGCCTCAACCGTACGCCTGGTGGAACATCTCTGTCTTACAGGCTCACCAAAAAGATGTAAGATCTAGGACTTCTTAAATTACCCAGCAGAGCAGATGATGAGGTAGGACCATTATGGGTGCCCTGGGGTGTTGGGACACCCAGCAGGCAGCAGCTGAGGGCGGAGGGCTAAGGCCATGCCTTCTGAAGCCCCCAACAAGAGGGAGAAACACACAGTGTTTTCCTACAGTGCTGTCTTTGGTATTCTCCTGTTCATGGCACCTGAATTCCAGTGAGCTATTTCTAGCGTGGCCGTGGAGTTTGCCCCTGAGCAGTGGGAGTTTTGACTTGGTTTCTTCCCGCTGCAGATCCAAGCCGCTTTTGAGGTTCTCCTTGATCTTCAAAGGGGATTGCCGCACTGAATGGCAGGAGCTGCTGCTGCAGAAGTCCTCTTGACCCCAGGAACCAGCTCCATCGTCCTTGGGCTCTTGGCCTGGTGTCTCCAAAGGAGAGGAAACAAGCAGTGGCAGAACAGTATCCTTGTGCGAATGCGATGGGTTGCAGATGCCTGGGGGGCCTTGCCCTGACCCCAGCTGGCAATCAATTCCTGTCTGTCGTCAATCATGCAGATGAGACAAGGGGGTGAGCTGCAAATGGAATGCATGCCATAGGGACAGGATCCATTTAGACAATGGATCAAAGCAAAGCATTCCATGGGGGGCTGTTAGCAGGCATTTCCCTCTCGCTGCCCCCCCCCTTAACCAATAGCCTGATTGGTAATGATGAGATAATTCATGTTAGGATTAATCGGCCATCTTGAAAGACAAGGACAGGACAAAAAGGGCCGACGTGCGGAGGGCTCAGCCCATCAGTGAAGCACATCTTACCCCCACGGCAGTTACTGCTGAAGGTTAATTGGGACTATGAAGTGGAATAGCAGGTGCTGTTGGGAAGTGTCTCTGAGCTGTGTGCATTCAGTGGCCCCAGATGACCAAATTCTGGTAATTACATTTGCATATTTTACTTTGCAGAGCTAGAATAGGTCTCTGAGAATTTGAACTTCATTCCCCCCTACACACAAATGCACGCACACGCACACACAAAGATGACGATGCTAGAGAAAATGAAGACATGGACTGAAGTAAGGATGCTAGGCATTCTTTATTTTTAAGGAGCAATATCTAATTTCAAAGAGTAACTACCTCTTTATGCCAGAGCGTCACTGTGATTGCGGAGGGGGAAGAGAATTCATCTTCCCAGGTTGGGAGTGACACTCTAAACCTATTCGGATCTGGAACTGAGTTTGACTGGGGTCCCAGTCTTACGCCTTGTGGTCAACCACTGTAGATTTCTCAAGGGAGGGAACAACGAGAAATTTGTAGGTGAGCACTGGCTCTTTTACCGCCACCATTCAGTTTCCAGGAAATGATTCTTTTGCAGCCAGTGAAGGTCTTCCAAAAGAATGTTTACGATCCCATTACCAAAACATTGGCCCTTTTCACACTGTTTACCTTGACTCGCAATGATGCGGAAGATTGCGCTAAAAATGCAGAAGATCGCGACATCGCACAAATATCACGCGAGAAAACGCGATCTTCCGCGTTTTTAGTGCGATCTTCCACGTCGTTGTGAGTCAGGGTAAGCAGTGTGAAAAGGGCCTTGTATAAAGAACAGCCAATTACGTTCTTGCTCTCAGGATGAAGCAAAGTATCCGATACCAGTCCCCCTTGCACAATTTCTGTTGCAGGGGGAGACTGAAACAGCATCTGAGCTCTGATCTTTCTTGTTGCAGAGAGTCCTAGAACCCTAGAGCTGGAAGGTGCCTGTTACGACCCCTTTCTTTCTCTTGGGTAGATATGGTCTTTAAGCCTTTTATTCTTGCCCCCTCTTGGTAGATTGCTGCCACCAGGAATTAAATTCCAGAATAACTTAAATTTCTCCTTTTAGTAACGGGCCCAAGCGTCAGGCTCCTTCGTGGTACTATGTGGCCCTGAGAAAAGGAATGGGATATAGGAATAACAGATACTCTGGGATATTAAAAAAAAAAGTAAACTTTTATTTTTATAAGAAGCATATCAGTTTCATATTATTTCTAAAATGTGATGGTTTCAAAAGAGTAGTTCTCAATTCTTAAAGTTAATTTACTTAAACCCAGTCACACAGATCTCAGGCTTCACACACAGCTTGCCTGCTTTTGATATTAATTTCTCCCTCAGTAACAAGTAAGACCTTTTCTCAGGCACACACACAGTTTGCCTGCTTTTCCCTGAATGAACATTCTTTCACAAACACACAGTTCAGGCTACCCCACATGTTATATTTCTCTCAGACAACATAAATAAGCTCAGGCTGCAAACAGCTTGCCTGCTTTCTCTTGACTAAATATTTTTCTCAGAAATGCTTAAACATGCTAAGGCTTCACCCAGCTTGCCTCTCTTTTGCTGACTGAATATTTTCTCTCCACTCTCAGAGCCAAGCTACAAATGACGAATTACAGACTCACATGTATTCCTCCCTGTTCACTTGCCATTCTCTTGCACTCCACTTGTAGCTTGGCTCTCAGGGCCAAGCTACACATGACGAATGACACTTGAACGGCAAGTGTATTTCTCCCTGTTCACTTGCCCCCCACTCAATCCACTTGCCGTTCAAGTGTCATTCGTCATGTGTAGCTTGGCCCTCAGTCTAAAATTGCACTCCACCCACACTCTCAGTCATCAACCAGTCATCTCCCTCACTCCTCCCTCTCTTCCACCCCTACTCTTCATCTATACCACGCCAAGCATTTAAAGACACATACACACATTTACTTAAAATCATTACGGTGCCTTATAGGCCATTGAGTCCAACCCACTGCACAATTCAGGAAATCCCAAGCCTAGAGCATCCCCCACAGAAAGCTGTCTAGCTTCTTCTTGAAGGTAGCCAGCAAAGGAGGGCCCATTACCACTCTGGGAGTAATTCGCTCCATTGTCAGGCAATGTCATGAAGTCTCCTGCCATACTCTGCAAGGCCTGTGTACTGGTTGATTCTGTTTGACTCTGATGTTAGAAGCTGAGGCTGTTCTCGGCCTGGAATGTGAAAGCCTGCTGTTATCTGTGCGGTTTCCCTTTCGCCTGGGAAGCTGGGCCTCATGGCCTTGGAGTGTCTAACACATCATCTCTGCTTTGTCCTGCTGCTCATCTATTGAACTTAGAGCAGAACCACAAGTGACAAAAGGCACAGATTGGACACTTGTCTGCTTCCCTCAAGTTTTGATGGGAAATGTAGGCAGCTTGGCGGAATGTTGGACAAGTGACAGTTGAAAAGTCCATTGGACAGCAGTCAGAGAGCGAAGCTGCGAGACCAGGATGCCTACATTTCCCATCAAAACTTGAGGGAAGCAGACAAGTGTCCAATCTGTGCCTTTTGTCACTTGTAGTTCTGCTCTTAGTTTGCTGTTTCCTGAAGGGGGTGGAGACTCCGGGGATTAGGCTGTGCTTAGAATCCTATATGCGTTGGGTGCTTGTAGTGAAACGCCATTCCTGGCAAGGAATGTAATAAGGAATGATACTAGTAGCTTATCAATAAAATTGCTTTAACTCATGCAGTTCCTGGATTCATGCAATGAAGCCATTGAGAGTTACTTGGCAGGACCTTACAGGTAACTGTGTGTCTGCAGTAGAACAGCAGGATTTGAGTCTTAGAGACCAACAAGATTTTCAGAGGTTTTGAGACTGAGAGCTAAGCTACAAGAGGCGAATTACACAAGGAGGAGCACGTGAAGGGAGACGCAATGTTAGCCGGGAAGCTGAGTTTTAAAAGAGATGGGCAGGCATTGTCAATTTCCCCTCTCTACAGAAAGTTCAGAAAGTTTATTTCCTCTTCCCCTCTTAGAAGGGGAGGTGAAACTGACAAAGTCTTTGGGAGGCGAAGAGGAAATTGACAAACCCTCTGAGCAGAGATCTCCCTGCCTCTGTAGGGAGGGGAAATTGACAAAGCCTTCCGATCTCATTTAAAACTCAGCTTCCCGGCTAACATTGCGATTCCTTTCATGTGCTCCTCTTTGTGCAATTCATCTCTTGTAGCTTGGCTCTCAGAGTTCCCTTCTTCAGACAGTGTGTCTGAAGAAAGGAACTCTGACACTCGAAGCTTAAACCCAGAAAAACTCATTGGTCTCTAAGCTGCCATGGGACTCAAATCCTGGTTCCATTGTTGAACCTCATTGACCTTTAGGGAATTTCTCCTAATATTCAATCCAAATCTGCCCTCCTGCAGCTTAAGCCCATTAGAGCTAGCCTTGCACTGGAGACAGCAGAGAACAAGTCTTGCCCTCTTCAAAATAACAGCTTCTATTTGAAGAATACCTCCCTATTCTCCTTCTATCTTCTCTTGTGCAGGCTAAATATACCAATTTCCTTCAACCTCTCTTCATCAAACTTGTCTTCCAGACCCATAATCATCTTTGTTGCCCTCCTCAGAACCTGTTCCAATCTGTTTCCATCTTTCTTAGTGTGTCATCCAGAGGAGGTCATACTTTTTAAGAAGTTTGACTAGTGTTGAACTATTACTTCCTTTAACTTGAATAATATGTTTCCAGATTGGATCCCCTTGATTCCCATTTCCTTGGGAACATAATGGATGGCCCTATTTATTAAAATTCTCCAGTCCTGCTTTCCATGAAATAAAATTGAGATGGCTTAAATTCAAATATAATAATAGCATATGAAAATGCAGCATAAAATCACTGAGAATAGAAAAGGGAGAATCGCTTGCAATAAAGAATAGGATTATAGCAGAAGAATAAAATAATAATAAACCAATCATATGCCAATAAAATAGAACACACTATCATTCTAAGTCTCTAAAATCCTCACTGGAATGAAAAGCCTTTTACGTGCTTAATAAAGATGGATAGTGTCTGGGCCAAACTGCAGGAGATGACTTTAAATGGGGGGGGGGGAGAGTTTGCCCCGATCTAGTGTAAAGTGTGGTGGGGGGAACACACGTGATTTTAGAAATCACAACAGGGACTCATAGGAGAAGATGGAGGTTGGAAGACTCTATCCCCAGCCACACTGACACTTCCACACACTATCAATTCCTCTCCCTCTTAAAAAATGCTATTCTGGATCAGACCAAAAGTCCATCTAGTTCAGCATCCTCCCTCTCTGGCCAGCCAGATGCCTCCAAAAAGTCAGCCATCATGGTGTGGAGGACAAAACCTCCTCTTGCTCTGCTGCAATCCTGTCCCCAGTTTTTCTCCCATTTCTGAACCTTGAGTTGGCCTAGGGAGGACAGGATTATCTGTCTGTCTGTTTGTCCATCTGTCCATCCGTCCGCCCACCTGTCCGGCCGGCCGTCTAGTACTGCTCATATGGCTATCACCTTAGGCAGAAATTAAAATAGGAAGACCCTTATTAAATGTCATTTCTCTGGTTTTTAATTATTGCCCCATATATATATTGCCGCAGAAAGAGTAACGGGATCATTTGTATTCGACAGTGACCATGTCACCTGAGCAAATGCAGTATTCTAGCACCTACAGCAATTGAACTGTGAGTCTGTCCGCATCTAATGCCAAAGGCTCACAAGACAGGGTCTTAAGATCTCAGTCTGGGAAATCTGCTTTTTCCTCTATTTATTTATTTTTTAATATTTGGCCAGAGGAAAAGTACTGAGCTCAAAAGTTTGCACAATGCTTTGTGTCACTTTTCACACAACAGAAGAAATTACATGGGTTTTGTTTCTTATTCTGTATTTTTTTTTGCTTTTGCTATTAGATGAAGCCAATTGTCTCACCTATTCACCCTAGGAGCAACATGGAATTAGTGGTCACTTTGGGGCTAAACGGGAGCTTTTGACTGGTACTTTAGGAGATCCCTTTGGGTCTGTTCTAGAGCTGCAGAATCAGCAGGTCTGATCTTTAACAACTGGAGGGAGGGTGGGGGACATGGGAGGTCAATGTCAGTTATGTTGCTATGTCACTTCCAGGTACAACCCAGAAGTGGCAAAGGGTAATTCTATGAATTGCTGGAAACTCTATGGTTTTTACCCAGAAAAGTGATGTCCTGACCTTGACTATTGGCTGACACTCAGAGGGGCAGCTGGAAATGAGGCTTACCCACAGGAGGTGTCTGGCCATAGCAGTAGACATGTAAGCTTAGTCTACTGCTCTTTAATTAGTTAGGTCATAGCTAGGGATGGCAGGAATAGGATGGGTTGGTACAACATAAGAAGAGCCAGGGCTTTTTTTCTGGGAAAAGAGGTGGTGGAACTCAGTGGTGGAACTCAGGACTGCACAATGACGTCACTTTGGGTCAGCTAAACAAGGGGGGAGTTTTTTAAAGTTTAAATCACCCTTGGTGAAAAAGATCACATGGCCGGTGGCCCCGCCCCTGATCTCCAGACAGAAGGGAGTTTAGATTGCCCTCCGCACCAGTGGCATGGAGGGCAATCTAAACTCCCCTCTGTCTGGAGATCAGGGGGCGGGGCCACCAGCCATGTGACCATTTTCCAGAGGTGCCGGAAACAGTTCCACCACGTTCCAGCTGAAAAAAAGCACTGAGTAGAGCTAATTGGCAAGACCCTTGAGACATCATAACATGAAGGGCCATTACTTAAACAGGCCGTTATTTGTTGTATGGAGGGGTAGGCTGAGCAGCATTGACCAAACCCTTGACTGTCTGTGCAGCATGTTGGGGCACTGAGACTTGGCACAGTTCAGAAGGTGATAGACTATGCTAAGATGGCTAAACTGAGGGCCAAGCTACACATGATGAATGACACTTGAACGGCAAGTGGATTGAGTGGAGGGCAAGTGAACAGGGAGAAATACACTTGCCGTTCAAGTGTCATTCGTCATGTGTAGCTTGGCCCTTAGGGTTAAAGAATATTTAGATGGCTAAACATAGGGAAAGAATATTTAGAGGGAAAAGAGAAGTATTTACTCATTGTAATTTTGGAGTTCTTTCTTTCTTTCTATAAATATCTGTTTTTTCCTTTTTCTTTAACTTGTTTAAAATTCTTAATAAAATTATTTTTAAAAAGAGAGACTTGGCACAGTTTGTCTGCTGGCACAGATAAGCAATGGCAGCAATCAATAGCTGGCCAAGTTTGGAGCCAAGGAGAAGTTGCCCAAATCAAGGTAGCCATGGGCTGCCTAGCACATCCTGCTTTAAATATGCTGTGCTGGTAGTGTTATGGCATAGATCAGCCATTTAAATAAGGAATAAATAAGGAATAAGGAATTAATAAGGGGGATAACTCCCCATATGTTCCCCGGAGATCGCTTCAATCAGCCACTAAGCACTTGCTGATGGTCCCTGGCCCCAGGGAGGTCTGCCTGGCCTCTACCAGAGCCAGGGCCTTTTCGGTCCTGGCCCCGACCTGGTGGAACACTCTGTCTGAGAAAACTAGGGCCCGGCAGGATTTGTTATCTTTCTGCCAGGCCTGCAAGATGGAGATGTTCCGCCAGGCATTTGGTGGGGGCTAGGCTGTCCTCTCACTGGCCATACCACTGACGACCTTCCACCACCCATGCAGGAAAATGCTGTATTTTAATATTTTATACCCGCCAATTTTAATTGTTTATGATATAATATTTTAATGTTTTTATAATGTTTTTTATTGTTTTTAAACTGTTGTTAAACCACCCTGAGCCTGTCTGACGGGGAGGGCGGTCTAGAAATGTGATAAAATAAAATAAATATATTAAAAGGTTAAAGAAATAAAGCAAGGATCTCTACAGACAAGGAAGAAAAGTTGCCTCAGTGGATCCAGTCACAAGATACAGCAGTATGACCATGCTAGATCTTTTTTCAAAGCATTAGGCAAATTTGTGATGCATCAGTCTATTCACAGCTATTAACAACTAATTGGAATTTCTGCGTCCAGAGGCTTTTAATTCTTCTGAACATCAGATGCTGGGAACAAACAAGGCGGGAGGGCTGCTGTGTTTATGTCTTGTTCTCAGGCTTTCCAGAAGTATCTAGCTTTCTGCCACTGGATATCACCAAATATAAGGCACAGCCGATGTGAGACCGCAACACACCAAACTTCAGCTGATTCCACACACCTTGGATAATGCACTTTCAATGCACTTTATCAATCGTTTGAGCTGGATTTTTTGTTCCGCACACGAAAAAATCTGTTCCAAACGATCTATAAAGAGGATTGGAAGTGCATTATCCAACGTGTGCGGAATC
Source organism: Eublepharis macularius (assembly GCF_028583425.1). Lineage (NCBI taxonomy): Eukaryota > Metazoa > Chordata > Lepidosauria > Squamata > Eublepharidae > Eublepharis > Eublepharis macularius. Next base: position 7,375,540 of record NC_072798.1, read on the forward strand.
AGCCATCGAATGGGTCATTGCAATCGAAACCCTTTGACGTTATCTACAGAACACAATATATTCTGCAGCAAAGGTTAAGGGAGAGTTACTTCACTGGCAAGCACTGGTGAAGGAGTAATTAAGTCTGTGTTTTGGAGGTACTGACTTATGCATGTGAGTGCTGTCAAGTCGCAACTGACTTATGGCGACCCCATCAAGGGGTTTTCATGACAAGAGATGAGCAGAGTCAGTTTCCCATTTTGCTTCCTCTGTGAAGCAACCCCATCTTCCTTGCAAGCTTCCCATCCAAGTACTGACCAGGGCCAACCCTGCTTAGCTTCCAAGATCCGACGAGATCAGGCTGTATCATACCACCTTCCCGTCATGCTGCTTACATAGGGCTGAAAAGATCCAGGCTGATTGAGGCTAATCCAGCTTGATTGACTAACAAGAGCAGGCGGTGTTCCTGGTGGAGGAAAATGTCATCAAGTCACAGCCAATTTAGGCAGTGCTATAAGGTTTTCAAGGCAAGAGACAAACAGAGGTGGGTTGGCCATTGCATGGGTCTGCATAGACTTCCTTGGTGGTCTCCCATCCAAGGGCTGAACCTTTTTAGCTTCTGAGATTTGACAATATTAGGTTAGCCTAGGCCATTCAGGTTAGGGCAAGAAGAGCTATATGACCCTGCTTAGCATTAAGCTGCCCAAGTCTTACAAAGAGTGAAGAGTCATCAAGAAAATTCACTGATGGCAGAAGAGTTGCCTGAAGAAGTGGATTTCTATTGAAATAGGAAGACTACCAGAAGCCTCTAGAGATATTTGGATATGATCTCTCACATTTGTAACTGACATTTTTCCTTGGTTATTTTTAACCAGCGGGTGAAGTCTTATCTGTTTTGTCCGGTGTTCCCTCACTGACCCTCCTTCTTGTGCATGTCTTGTAACTGTGTATGCAGTCTGTTTAATTGTTGTTTTTGATTGATTTTATACTTCGTCACTTAAAAGCTTGTTTTTATGTTATTGATTGTTTGACATCATGGGGATCTTAATCTGGGTGGAAAAGTGGCATGAAAATGGTTTAAATAAATACATAAAACCTGTTAGCAAATCTCATATATTACATGTATTTGTAAAATGATACAAGCTACTATTTGGGATTATGCATTTGAAACGTTTGTCTTAGATTTAACATATTTATAACAACAACAACAATATTCGATTTATATACCACCCTTCAGGATGACTTAACACCTACTCAGAGTGGTTTACAAACGATGCCATTATTATCCCCAGGGCTCATTTCGAGGGGGAATGCACAGGAATGCAGTTCCGGTACTGCCCCAAAGAGATCATATGACAGGTGGCCCTGCCCACCTGACTCTCAGCCATTTTGGGCCCGTTTCAGCCTGGATTGGGGCCAAAATGGCCTGGATTGGGCCCCTGACGGGTGGTGGATCACTCTCCCACTCAGCAGTGGCCCGATCCTGACCATTTTGGACCTCTTTTCGGCCATTTTCAGCCCCTTTTTGCCATTTTGGGACCAATTTCAGCCCTGAATGGCCAGGATTGGGTCCAAAACAGCCAGGACAGGTGATGTCAGGGGTGTGTGGCATATGCAAATCAGTTATGCTAATGACACTTCTAGTGATGTCAAGGGGTGTGCCATATGCTAATGAGTTCTGCTAATGAGTTATGTTAATCAGTTCCTCCAGCTTTTTTTCTACGAAATGACCCCTGATTATCCCCACAACAAAACACACTGGCTGCTTCCACACAAGTTGGATAATCCACTTTTAATACTCTTTAGTGAACACTTGAAACTGATTTTCCATGTGTGGAACAAAAATACCACTTCTAAACGATTACAAAAGTGCATTATTCAATGTGTGTGGAAATGGCCACTGTGAGGTGGGTGGTACTGAGAGAGCTAGAAGCCGTGACTAACCCAAGGTCACCCAGCTGGCTTCAAGTGGAAGAGTGGGGAATCAAACCCAGTGCTGCAGATTATAGTCCTGCTGCTCTTAACCACTACACCAAACTGTAGAGAATTTATATGCCACCACTCGAGGCAGCTCACATAGTAAAATACATGCAATAATTTTTTTTAAAAAAAAGCAGCACAAGAACTAGCATTAATAAAACAAGCCATTAAAAAAAGGACAGGATCATAAAAACAGCATGTAGAATCCTAAAATGATATTAATAAAACAGGCCTTAGGCTAGAAGTAGGCTGTAAAAATAGCCTATAAAAGATGGAAACAGTCTGTTTAAAGTCTAGGTAAAAGAAATGTTTTGACTTCATGCCTAAACCACAGTAAGGTGTGCTCCAGCCAAGCTTCAGGGAGGAGAGCCTTCCAAAGCAAGGTGCAGTGTCTCTGATCACTACCCACTTCACCTCTGGAGGCAGCAGCACAAATCCCAGGGCATGAAAGACCTTAGCATGATGAAATTGAATACAATTTTGCATGGGGTAGAGAGTATAGGCCTTGACCTGGATAGCCCAGGTGAGCCTGATCTCGTCGGATCTCAAAAGCTAAGCAAGGTGGGCCTTGGTTAGTAATTGGATGGGAGACCTCTAATGAAGACCAGAGTTGCAGGGGCAGGCAATAGCAAACCACCTCTGTTAGTATCTTGCCATGAAAACCCCACCAAAGGTCGCCATAAGTCAGCTATGACTTGAGGGGAGGATTTTGTTTGCCTTGACCTGGATAGCGCAGGTGAGCCGGATCTTGTCAGATCTCAGAAGCTAAACAGGGTCAGCCTTGATTAGTACTTGGATGGGAGACCTCCAAAGAAGACCAGGGTTACAGGGGCAGGCAATAGCAAATAGTCTCTTGCCATGAAAATCCCACCAGAGGTCACCATAAGTCAGCTATGACTTGAGGAAACTCTGCACTTCCAGAGAACGCAGATAGAAAGAACTTTCCCATAACGCTAGTACTGGCACCCAATGAAGTCGATGGGCAATACATTCAGGATTGACAAAAGAGAGTACCTGAAACAGGGACACTTGCGGAATTCGCTGCCTGAGGATGTCACAATGTCCACAAGCACAGAGAGCTTTAGAATGAAACAGATGGAAGAGAAGTCTATTGAGAATTACTAACCATAGTGACCAAAGGGAAGGGAAACTCCATGTCCTGAGAGAGTGATCCTCTGAAAAACCCAGTGGTAGAAGGCAACATCAGGAGAAAAAAGATCTTGGCCTATATGCAGGGCTTTTTTTCTGGGAAAAGAGGTGGCGGAACTCTCAGGAGGAAAATGAGGAAGAAACACACACAGGCCCCCTTACAAAATGGCCCTCTTACAAATCTCTCTGTCTGGAGATCAGGGGGGTGGGGCCACTGGTCATAAGAGCTGCCGGAACTCTGTTCCACTGCGTTCCCGCTGAAAAAGAGCCCTGCCTATATGCCCTATTGTTTGCCCTCTAGGCAACTGGTTGGCCACTGTCTGAGACAGGATTGTGGACTAGACGAGTTCTTCTTTTGCTTTTGTGATGCATGTGTGTGTGTTTGATGGGGAAAAGGGCTTTTTTCTGGGAAAAGAGGTGATGGAACTCTCATGAGGGAGAAACACACAGGATTCTTTGAGATAATATTATTTTCATGCACTGTGGACTTACATCAACTGTGAGACAGAGCCCCCTACCTTGTGTGTGTATGAGAGAGGGGGTGGTATTAAACAACATAGGAACTACCCAGTAGGATCATACTTATCACAATAGTCGTGAACTCTTGCCCAGGCTGCCAACTTCTGAGGGGTGCAAAATTTCTCCAGCCCCGCCTCTATAATCTCCCCAGGGCAGCAGAGGCGAGTCCCTCATATCTATTGCAGAGACCCATTCCTAACAAGGATCCAGCCGCCCCTCCCCTAGCTGTCACTCACGCTGGATCTCCGCGCAGCACCAAAAAGCCCCTCAGAATTTTGCACCCAGGCCAAGAGGTTCCGGAACTCCATTCCACCACGTTCCAGCTGGGAAAAAAAGCCCTATGTCCAAAATCCAAAATGTTGACAATGAAATTGGAAATCAGTCACATTGAGGATTCCTGGTTTGCATTTCAAATTTGATTAGGTGGTGATCCATCTGACAACAAAAAGCAAAACAAAAATGTGAACAGTATACTTGTTTATCCCGTGCATCGGGCTTCATATCAGAGCAGATTGGCCATGAGTCAGGCAAGTCTCCATATAAAATCTTGCCCTTTCTACAAGCTCAGCCAAGTGTCTCAGCCTCCCAATTGCTAACATGAGGGTATTAATGATTTATTTTACAGAGCTTTTTTAGTGATTATGATAAAGAATGTGAACTGCTGTGAACCGTGGAAGACTATAATAATGATAAAAGCTGAGTATTTATATTTACTGACTTTAACACACACACACACCGTCCAAATGAGCCATTCCTTTAAACTGGACTGTTTCCATCTCTAACACATTGAAGTAATCATGTGTGGATGTGCCGGAAATCTTCTTTGTAAACTTTCTTCCTTGACTTCTGCTAGAAGACAGCCCAGCCTGACAACCACCTTATCTTTAACATCTGCAGAAAGGAGGATGGAAAGTACTTTTTGAATTAAGTTTCTCTATCAGGACAAAGTGATCCCATTTAAATTTCATCCTCGTCCATGACAAGCAAAATTTAGAGCGCTATCAATTTGAATGGTGTGCGTGTTTGTGTGCGTTTCTTCCCAGCGGGGAGAAAATTAAGATACAGCCTGAAAACTCTGCATTTACTTTGTTGTTTCCTTTTGAGAAGATGATATAAAGATTGACATAATAATCGCAGCCATTATGTGACTTTCCGCTTGCCAGCTGCCATCCTTTATTAATTGGTTCACCTCCTCTTACCTTTGAGAAGAATGCTTGGAGGAGTGTTTGCTCCTGCTTTGTAACCAACAGATCGGTCAAAAGGATGCCTCAGGATGAGTTGGGAAAATTCCTGACAATTTGGAGGTGATCTTGGGGAAGGTGGGATTTGGGGACGGAAGGAACCTCAGCAGGGTATATACCACAGAGTTCACTCCTCAAAGCAGCCTTTTTCTCCTGGGTGATCTGGAGATCAGTTGTAATTCTGTGAGAACTCTAAACTCCACCTGGAGGTTGGTAACCCTAATGCCCCCAGAAGAAACTCGGTGGTTCTACCACAGTTTAGTCAATGGGTGGTTAGCAGATTTGCTCAGTTCTTTGAGTGAACTCGTGCCAGAAACAAGAGACACCACTGCTAATCTGCCTTTGTGAGGATCAATCTGTGGTGATCACTCATCTGGACCTTCCCCAAGTCCAAGGCCTTTCCTTCCAAGTGGTACTTTTGTTTTTCTTTGAAAAATAAAATCTACAAATGAATGACACCCTTCAAAATGGCCTGGAACTTGGCCCGAGCCAAAATTTGGTGGCACCTTAGAGTTGTGTCATATCCCATGACCTTCCTGAACCTGACTCAAGAATAGAGATGGGCACGAACTGGAATAAAACCGAACCATGTGGTTCGTGGTTCGTCAAATTTCACGAACCATGAACTTTCATGAACCTGCCCCTGGTTCGCGTACCGGTTCGTTTGGTTCATGAAAACGGCACATCCAGGTCAGAAAATAATCACTTCCAGGTCAGCAGAAGGTCACTTCTGGGCCAGCAGAAGTTCACTTCCGGGTCAGCAGAAGGTCTACAGGAGGTCCATCCCCTGTTGCCTAGGAAACTGATTGATTGGCACCAGGCTGTCTGCAGTGATGAACCAAAAAATGAACCAAAACAAACCAGCCTAAAGTTCATGGCGGTTTGTCAGAAATGAGGTCTCGAATCACCAACTGGTGAATCATGAACCAGTCTGGTTTGTGCTTAATTTTGGTTCATATTTTGGTTCGTGCCCATCTCTACTCAAGAAGGGTCATCTTCAGTGGAGTCAGTGGGACCTTTGCATCTGAGGACAACCTCTCCTGCTACAGGCACCAACACCAGAAGTGATCACATTCCCAGAGGAGAGGCAGAGCTGAATGTCATCTGCACGTTTATTTATTTACACATACCCTACTTTTCTTCCTAATGGGGACCCAAAGCAGTTCACAACATCCTTCCCCCAACCTCGCCTTCATACTCACACAACAGCACTGTGTACTAGTAGAAAAGAGCAAGAAACCAGTAGCACCTATAAGGCTAGCAAAACTTATTGAAGGGTATGCGCTTTCGTGAGACACAGCTCACTCCTTCAGATACAACTAGAATGTAGATGGTACACTACTCCCAAAGATATTGCAGGAATTAATAAAGGCTACATTGGACATTGCTGGAAATGTCAGAGCATGAATGCAACATTTTACCATATGTGGTGGACTTGCAAGGAAACACAAAAATGTTGGACAAAGATACATGGAGAGATGCAGAAGATTCTCAAACTCAGATCTGAATTAAACTCAAAAAGCATGATCTTAAATATTTTATCAATTAATGTGAGAAAAGAACAAGATCTTTTCTGTTACATGGTGACGGCAGCGAGAGTACTATTTGCAGCTAAATGGAAAACAGATACTTGTCCTGGAGAGATAAGATTTATGAATATGCCTCAATGGCCAAACTGACTACCTATCTACATAATAGATCGATAACCGAATTCTGGGGAAAATGGAAGGACATTTTTGATTACCTAGGCAGAAAATAAATCATATAGAAATTTACATAATTAAAATATGCTAAGGAGAGGGAAGGTGAGGGAAAGAGAAGTATATTGTATTCAGGCTTAGAGATGCTAAATATAACAGATTTTTGTCTATTTTAACAGTTTGTTTAATCACCAAAACTACTCTATATGTACAGTTCACATACCTATTGTTTAAATATGATTGTATAAGTTTCAATTTAATGTCTAATCTAGAACCTGTATAATTTTCTTATTATGCATTTATTTTACTGTATTTTCTTTCTTTTAAATAAAATTCTTTATTAAAAAAGATACAACTAGAATGATACTTCTTCAGATACACCTAGATTCTAGCTGTATCAGAAGAAGTGAACTGTGTTTCATGAAAGCTCATACCCTACAATAAATGCTGTTAGTCTTATAGTTGCTACTGGACTCTTGCTCTTTTCTACTGCTACAGACAGACTAACACAGCCACCCATCTTGATCTATCGCCATTGTGAATCAGGTTAGACTCGGAGACAGTGGCTGGCCAGAACGGGGAGCTGAACCTGTTTCCTGGACTGAAACCCAACACTTTCCTTGCTACACCATACTGGCTGTCGTGAGTGATATATCACTCCAGACTCCTAGACAATCTCATCCGGCATTTTTTGTAGCTATTAAGTAGCAAACAGAAGGAAAGCCTGCGACATTCTATAGTGTGAATACCACCATCTGGAATGGACCTTCTAGACCACAGAACGATGTCCCTTAATTGACAGAAAGATACTGATGGTAAAGGCTGATGGTATTAAAAAATGCTGAGAGATCCAGGAAAATTAGCAGAAGTTAAGACCACTTGTACCCTCTCCCATCAAAGGTCATCAACCAGAGCTGAAAGGGCTCTAGAAAATGAGCAAAGACTCAAAAGCAGAGCTGCAGGAGGGGGGGGGAATTGTTTTATTCAAATATACTGCCTGTACGCATTTCACCGACGCTTCTTCAGGGGACTCTGGATAATAATATCACGTAATTTCCACAGTAACGTGTTTTCAGAGACTGTTGCAGGTGGAAAACGCCTGATTTTATTATACGGATCTCTCTGAAGAAGCATCGGTGAAACACGTAGAGGAAACATATTTGAATAAAACAACTTCCCCCCACCTCACCGCTGTTTTTGGCTCTTCACTCCATTCTTGGGGCAGCCCTCTTCTCCAGCATTTGCATTGGTTCTAGAAAATAAGTATGATCCAAGAATGCCTGCAGCCGCCTGGCCACCACCCTTTCTTCCACCTTGCGAAGAAGGGCAGATTTGCAACCAACCAATATTTGGAAGATCGTCTAGAAAGGGCTTCTCCAATAGTGACTTCCCAGGCGCCTCTTTCAAAATGGCTAGGACCTTGTCCTCTCTGTGTTCATGCATGGGGTAGAGAGCCAGTTTGGTGTAGTGGTTAAGAGCGGCAGGACTCTAATCTGGAGAACCAGGTTTGATTCCCCACCCCTCCGAGTGAAGCCAGCTGGGTGACCTTGGGTCAGTCACAGCTTCTCAGAGCTCTCTCAGCCCCACACACTTCACAGGGTGATTGTCATGAGGATAATAATAACATACCTTGTAAACTGCCTTATAAACATACTTTGTATGTTAACATACCTTGTAAACTGCTCTAAAAAGTGCTCTTTTTATCTGTACTTAACTTGGCTGGTCTTGTGACCGTAATAAACCTTTGATTGATTGATTGATTGATTGATTGATTGATTGATTGATTGATTGATTGATTGATTGAGTGAGTGAGTGAGTGAGTGAGTGAGTGAGTGAGTGAGTGAGTGAGTGAGTGAGTGACCTTGTAAACTGCTCTGAGTGGGAGTTAAGTTGTTGTTGTTGTTGTTGTTGTTGTTGTTGTTGTTGTTGTTGTTGTTGTAGAAAGTCAACAGAGAGAACTTTTCCTTCGTTTCCCAATATATTAGAACTCGGGGGGTGGGGGAGCATCCAATGAAAACGATGGGCAGAAGATTCAGGATGGACAAAAGGAAATACTTCTTTACACGTCAACGAATGATTAAGATATAGAATTCGCTGCCGGACAATGGAGTGATGGCCACAGGCACAGACAGCTTTACAAGGGGATTAGCCCCATACATGAAGGAGAGGTTTATTCATGACTACTAGCTAGGGTCACTAAAGAGAACCTCCACATTCAGAGGCAACAAACCTCTGAAGACCAGTACCAGAAGGCAACATCAGGAGGCATTGGCTTCTATGCCCTATGGTTGGCCTTCCATAGTAACTAGTTGGCCTCTGTGTGAGATGGGATGCTGTACTAGTTGAAAAATAGTAAAGATGCATCTAACGAAGAGAGCTGTGGTTCTTGAAAGCTTATACTACAGTAAAATTGGTTAGCCTTAAAGGTTCTACTGGACTCTTTACTATTTTGCTACTACAGACGAACACAGCTAACTCTTCTGGATCGATGTACTAGTTGGGCCACTGGTAGGGAAAGTGATTGTAAGCCACTCCAAGACTCCTTCAGGTAGTGAACAGTGGTGTATAAAACCAACTCTATTTCTTCTTTCTCTTTCTCCTCTTCTTCCTCTTCTTCTTCCTCCTCCTCTTCTTCTTCCTCTTCCTCTTTTTCTTCTTCTTTTCACTTCACTCATCTCAGCTGGACATTATGACCCAAAGTAGGTAGGAGGTGAGCAGGGGGTCAGCCCACTCCTGGAAATCTCCCTGCCAGCCTCCCTCTTCCCAAAATGGACCAATTTTTTGTGTCAGAGAGGAGTGGTAGGAAAAATGTGCGGCTGAGGCCTGAATAGTTGTGTGGCACATTCATTGCCCCAGCAAAAATTTGGATGTGAATATCATTTTTACTCTGCCCATTCAGCAAAGAGGCACTGCCAAACTCCATTTCACAGATTCCTCAACAAAGCCTCCCTGTTTGTCTTCTCTTGCACAGTCCTCAGACTTTCAAAGCAAATTTTGGAAAAGGGGATGGTGGAAGAAAGGGAAGGGTGGCTAGTGGAAAAAGGTTTGGCATTAAGCTGAGCCTATTATGAGTCAGTCATGATGAACTTCTCTGCAGTTGTGAGCTCAGCTCATAAAGGTCTCAGAAGAAACTCCTAACTTTGCCATTATAAGGTGATTATGAATTTTGGAACTTTATGAATTTTGCAACTTTTGCTGTCTCCTTTTGTTGACAGGATATGATATCTACAGCAAAGTAACAACTTGCATGCGTGTTTTCCATGAGTACAGATATGCAAAATGCACCTGAGAAATATTGCTAATTGTATCAAACCCTCACAGCTTTCCTCAAAATAATAAAGAGTACAGTAGCACCTTTAGGACTAACCAACTTTATTGGAGCATAAGCTTTCGAGAACCACAGCTCTCTTCATCAGATGGATCTGATGAAGAGAGCTGTGGTTCTTGAAAGCTGATGATGCATCTGACAAAGAGAGCTGTGGTTCTCGAAAGCTGGCAATGCATCTGACGAAGAGAGCTGTGGTTCTTGAAAGCTGATGATGCATCTGACAAAGAGAGCTGTGGTTCTCGAAAGCTGGCAATGCATCTGACAAAGAGAGCTGTGGTTCTTGAAAGCTGACGATGCATCTGATGAAAAGAGCTGTGGTTCTTGAAAGCTGATGATGCATCTGATGAAGAGAGCTGTGGTTCTCAAAAGCTGATGATGCATCTGATGAAGAGAGCTGTGGTTCTCGAAAGCTGATGATGCAGCTGACTAAGAGAGCTGTGGTTCTCAAAAGCTTATGCTACAATAAAAGTTCATCTTAAAGGTGCTACTGGACTCTTTACTATTTTGTGACTACAGACTAACATGGCTAACTCCTCTGGATCTATTGCTTTTCTCCATGTTATCCCTATCTTTTGCCACAGAGAAGAACCTCCAAATCCACGGTCTAGGGTTGCCATCTCCAGGTTGGGAAATTCCTGGAGATTTGGAGGTGGAGACAGTGAGGTTTGGGAGGGACCTCTGCAACTGCAATGCCATACAAGCCACCCTCCAAAGCAGTTCTTTTCTCCCGGAGAACTGATCTCTGTGGCATTGGAATCAGTTGTGATTCCAGGAGATCTCCAGCCACCACCTGGATGCTGGCAACCCCAAATCCACTTTGCATTTCGCTGTAGGTGAAACTGAGCAGCAACTCTAGATATAGCTGGAGCCAGCCTCCTCCCCTAGCAGATGGCCTACAACATTTTCATTCCCATCTGCGTAAGCCCGCAGAGCCGCGCCTTTAAGCATTGCTAACTATAGGTTCACACCTTGATAGCAAGAAGGCACGGGTTAACACCCCCGCTGCAGATAACCCACCCGAGGTGTCATGTTACACGATTGCTATTTTCTCTGCCTGTATAAAATGGTTTTAAAACTAAATGACATGACAGGAGCAGTTGGCTGGGGCCGTCGTTGCTGCAGGAACCTGGGGGAACCCTCGGGGAATTGAGGTCAGTTTGTTTTCTGTCACTGTTTCTGGAAATGTCTCTGTCAACACTGAGATGGTGGATAAAGCAGCGGCGGCAGCAGTTCCATGACCTGGATAATCGGAATCATCACACAGGTTAGTGCTGGTGAAAAATGCCAGATTGACAGGGCAGCAGCTGCTGCTGCCTCTCTCTCTCTCTCTCTCTCTCTCTCTCCAAAAACCAGACACGTTATTGTCATTGGTCTGCATTTTGCTTTAAATGCATTTAAGCACCCAGGAGAAAAACTTCAAACTGAAGCCATGATCCAGAACTTCCTACCCACCAACCTTTCACAGGCAAAATATCAACTGATTTGTAAGACCAAAGATCACTGCCTCATTGTGGAGGCACACACTGCATTCAGTTAGGTCCAATCTACCATTCAGTTCAGACATGACACAAAATGCGTATTTGTTTATTTAGAAAACTTTGTATACTGCCTCTGTATAAACGGCTTGAGGCAGCTACCAAAAAAGCTATCACGACAAATACATAAACCCATAAAAAAACAAGCCAATAAACCAATAAAAAGTCAAGCCAATAAAACATTAACACACATCATGCCCATAAAATCAGGTCACTAAAATTTGTCAGAAAGTAGCATTAAAGAAACACAGCAGTCTAAAATGATATTAATAAAGCATTTCTTGGGCTTGGAGCAGACTCTAAAATAGCCACAAAAGATGGATCCCCTTAATCAAAAGCCTCCGCAAATAGAAATGATTTGGCTTGGTGCCTAAAGGAAAGTAAGGTAGATATCAGGCAAGCCACAAGAGGGGGCATTCCAAAGGCGAGGTGCCACCACCGAAAAAGCCCTGCTATCTGTTTGCTACTTGCTTCGCTTCTACCAGTGCAGGGCTTGAGAAAAGGCTCTTCACCGGTGGGATGAACAATATGGGAGGAGGTGATCCTTTAAGTACCTTGATTTCTTTCAACTTACTCTTCAATAACCTATTCTCTGCTCGTTGAAAAGACAAGACCGTGTTTGTTCTTTTGGGTAAAGATATACTCAAATATCACAATTGTCCTGTGCCGTGTTACCAGAAGTTTACAATGACTTTTACCTGCTGCAAAGCATGAAATGGCAGCTTGTTCACGGCAGGGCATCTTAGTATCCCTGTGTGTATGCATTTATATGCATGCGCTCTGGAGGCAATGCATCCACTTTCAGCTCAGAAATGTAACTCCAGAGAATGAGCTGAATCCTAAAAAATGATAACGAGCAAAAAAAATTAAACAAGGGATCCCAAAACGGTTGAAAGAAAGACGCAAGAGGGGTAGTGATTTAGCAAGAACAAGTTTTAAAAAATTGAGATTGTGTTGCTGCATTAGCAATCTGCCGTACTTTTGATTTTTTGATTCCCAGACTTTGTTCAGGGACTAGGAAACCATTTGAAGCCTTTATGCTGTTAAGATAAGCCAAACTGATTTCTTACGGATATGCAAGATTGCATATGTGCATCAATACGATCACAGGATTCAATTCAACCCACCTTTCTCTTCAATGGAGATTCAAAGCGACTTGCTTCTTTCTCCTCTGCCTCATTTTATCCACACAATAATCCTGCAAGGTAGGTTAGGGTGAGAGTATGTGACTGGCCCAAGTTCACCCAACGAGCTTCACCACAGGGAATGGATTTGAACCTGGGTATCCCAAATCATAGACCAACACTATAACCATGAAACAGGGATCTATCTGAATGTTATGCAATTGTGGTTTTGCCTCTTTTTTTATTATCCACAGTTCTGACTATAGAGCCAACAGGTTGTTTGGAAGAGGTTGAGCTGGCATCCAGGTCCCATTAAAGCTTTTAAGTTGGCTGAAAAAACATTTGGATCAAGCCCCTTATTCCTCTATTGAGGCAGGAGGGGGGAAATATCTTTGCAAAATGAAATCTGCATGCTCCAAGAGTAATTTTCAAGGGTTCCTGGCTTGGGCCTCCCTCTCGTAAGCGGCTCCCCCCGGACCCGTCAAAGGCATTCGCGCTTTAATGAGGATTATTTCCCTACCAAATTTTTCAGCATCATTTTCCAGCTGTGTCGGTTCCAGAGTTGCTCATAAAATGCTTTTTTCCTTCTCCCTTGAATAATGAAGAGAGTGTATATTTTCCCTTAATAGCCCCTCTTTGTTTCAGAAAATGGCCGTGCTCAGATTTTTGAACAAATATCCCTCTAATAAAATTAATGTGCATGGAATTTCAGCGCAGTAGCACCACAAGGGATTTATAGTGCAACTCTAAGCACAGCTACACCACTTTAGGTCCATTGAAGTCAATGGGCTTAGAAGGAATTAACTTTGCTTAGGATTGCGGGTTAATGTCACCTTGTCCAATGGTCCTGGGAGAGGGGCAGACCCTAGAGTAAGGCAGAAGCATATTTTGAACAAACATTGAAACGCATGGAACGTCTGCCTCTAATGACGGGATGGGGGTCAACTTCCCAGGTTTGTATTCTAACTTCTACCTATATTTCTATGCTTTAATCATATGTGAGTTTTAAAAAATTCTCCCAAATTTCTCTCTTGGCCAGTCTAATGGGGACTGCCTGTTAGAATGGTCCCCAACATGAGGAACTCCTTGCATGTGGAAAGGTAGCATTCCAGAGAAAGCCTTCTTGCTTAATAATAACTGTGTTTATATACCACTATATACCACTTATACAGTGCCCCATTCAGAGCGGTAAACAAAGTCAGTGTTATTATTATCCCCACTATACAGCTGGGGAGCCAAGGTATCCAAGGGCACCTACTGAGTCCGTGGCAGTAGTGGGATTCGAACCAGTGGAGTGCTGTTTTGCAGTCCAATCACTTAACCACTAAGCCCTCATTTCCATGTGCCAGGAACTTCTGATAGGGGGAACAGCCTAACATGAGATTCTCTACCACCCCTTGCATTCTGAAGTGGTACGGTCCTCTGAGGGCTGCAATGTTCAATGGGGGGGGTCCAAAATTTAGGTTCTGCACCCCAAATGAGCAATGGATCGACACTGGGGTTTGACAATGCCACTGCTGGGTCAAACACCTTAATTGGTTCGAGGGAGACTCCTTTAGAAGTTATCTTGTTCTTCTTTTATTCTAGACTGACCCTACTGGCCCTCTTAGACCACAACAGTTCGACAAAGGGTACCACTGACAGTACGGCCCCTGGCCATTCCCTCCTCTCACCCTCCCCCATTGCATCTCATGGTCCACCATCACCATTCACCATCCTCTCTACCTTGGACTCTCATGAGAAGGTAAGGAATGTGTTCGCTGCTCTGGTTTGCAGATTGGGAGTGGTCCAAGCAATGAAAAGGGTGGTGCTAGACAAAAGGCCATAGGGGCAGAAAAGGAAACAGAATGGAAGTTGCCCCAAATCCAGGGTCTACTTTGCTTCACCTCCTCTTAGAGCTAAGCTACAAGGGATGAATTACACGAGGATGCTCACGTAAAGGCAGTCGCAATGTTAGCCGGGAAGCTGAGTTTTAAAAGAGATCTGAAGTCTCTGTCAATTTCCCCTTTCTACAAAGCCAGCAAAGATCCCTCCTGAGAGGGTTTGTTAATTTCCTCTTTGCCTCCTAGAAGGGGAGGTGAAACTGACAGAGCCTTCCAGAGGCAAAGAGGAAATTAGCAAACCCTCTGAGGAGCAGTCTTTGCTGGCTTTGTAGAGAGGGGAAATTGACAAAGCCTTCCAACCTCTTTTAAAACTCAGCTTCCCAGCTAACATTGCGACTCCCTTCACGTGCACTTCCTCGTGTAATTCATCTCTTGTAACTTAGCTCTAAAATTACAGCAGATGTAGTATTCAGATGACTGGGGGAGGCTGTGGCTCAGAGGTGGATGGAACATCTGAGGTCCAAGGTTCAATCTCCAGCATCTCCAGTTAAAAGTGACCAGGCAGCAGGTGATGTGAAAGACCTCTGCCTACAACCCTGGAGAGCTGCTGGATGTCTGAGTAGACAGTACTGACCTTGATGGACCAATGGTCTGATTCAGTATAAGGCGAATTTGTGTGTCCCTGTGACATTCTAAAGCTCCTTGCAACTTTCACTGCTCTCCCTAGCCCATTGTGCTGACTCAGTTCTGGAATAATATTGGTCTGTTTATTTGTTTAGTGCAATTTTAGACTGCCTTTCCACCAAAGGTGTTCAAGACAGTTTGCAACAATTTGAAACACAGACAATGACATTATAAAATCAGTACAGAATACCATAAAACTGTCTTTAAAAGGTAAAGGTAGTCATTACTGACCCATGGGGGGACGTCGCATCATGACGTTTTCTTGACAGACTTTTTCTTACGGGTTGGTTTGCCATTGCTTTCCCCAGTCGTCTACACCTTACCCCCAGGAAACTGGGTACTCACTAAAAAAGATATTAATATAAGTGCAGGATATTAATAAAGAGAAGAGTGTCTCTGAGCACACATAGAGTGCACTGAAGTACAGGATGTCCTGTTCAAGGCAGAGTCGGGGATTAATAAACCTTTTTCCAACTGTGAAATTAGAACAATCTGGGTTGACTGAGGTGTGTTGCCATGTGAACCAGTGTTTCACAGTTCATAGAGTGACAGACCAGGATCTGGGAGAGCCAGGACTGAATCGTGACTCTCCCGTGTCAACTTGCCAGGTGACCATGGGTTAGTCATACACTGTTGTCTTAAATTACCTCATGGAGAACAACGTAAGCCACTGTGACCGGGTATAAATGACGTAAATAAAATAAATAAACTTTTTAAGATGAATCCCATCCAGAGAGATAATCATTAATATTTCAAGCCTGTCAACTGACCAAGAGATAAGTCAATCATGTAATTAAGGGTGTAGGAACAAAATGGGGGATAGATGAGGTAACTCTCTCCTTATGAAAAAAAGGAGTCTTGGGATCTTTAATAGTCACAACATCATCACCAGCCTCCATCTTCTATATCTCCTCTGAAAATGCCATCTCACCCAATTAGCCACTGCTAACTGGTGGCTAATTGACGTCTATGAGGTACACGGGATTACGGCAGGAGCAAAAAGTCAATTAATGGCCCCTGAAGTATTGTTCCCATCCGGTCTTAATGTGAGGGCATATCAAAGCCTCTAACGATGGCCTGATTTATTCAGTTTCTCAAAGCCATTACTGGCTGATCCACCTTCCAGAAAGCAGCATCCATCACAACCTCTGACACGGATTGACCATGTGAGACCATCTTCCTCTTTTGGACAAACATGTGGGGGAATGTTGTCTTGTGGAAATACCACATTTCTCCCCCCCCCCAAAAAAAACCAAAAAAGATCCTGTTTTGTTTCCATACAAGGGCAAAATTAGAAGTGTACGAAAACACTGCCCTTGAGCAATTTCGCTTCTCTTAGCGAAACTCCCTCGAAATTTTGTTTAACTGAGACAGAGACTTTTGAGGGATGATACCCAAAAGGAAATTTTAAATGAGGTGAAACTTCCCATGAGGAATAGATCCAGAGGAGTTAGCCGTGTTAGTCTGTAGTAGCAATATAGAAAAGAGTCCAGTAGCACCTTTAAGACTAACCAACTTTACTGTAGCATAAGCTTTCGAGAATCACAGTTCTCTTAGACAGATGCATCGTCAGCTTTCAAGAACCACAGCTCTCTTCTCTGACAAAGAGAACTGTGGTTCTCAAAAGCTGACGATGCATCTGACGAAGAGAGCTGTGGCTCTTGGAAGCTGATGATGCATTTGACAAAAAGAGCTGTGGTTCTTGAAAGCTTATGCTACAGTAAAGTTGGTTAGTCTTAAAGGTGCTACTGGACTCTTTTCTATTTCCCATGAGGAATGTTACTTATCTTATAGGAACAGCTTCCTTTGAAGTTCTCCAGCCTTTCGGCGGGGGTGGGAGGAACTTTGGGCGGGTCTTTTTTTTTTCTTTTTTCAAGCTTTTTAAGTTTTCATAATATTAATGATAGCTATTTGCTTTCACGGGTCTGCTTGTTCGCTCATTTTCATTTCTACTGTCCTCTTTCTCTTCATCTCCAATATCACTGCTCCCAGCATGGACAGCTGCTTCAGTGGCAAACAGGTGGCTCCAAGCTTGTATTAGCAGTAGCCAGGCAGACGGGAAGCCTACCAACAGGAAGGAATTCAAAACTGATTCCTCCAACGTGAATTGGGGCGGTTCTCCTATTCTACCACCTCAGTCTGCGGCATAGATAAGCCTAAGATAGTCCTGCCACACTTGGCAGAATAATGCAGACAAACCAGGGTTGCCAACTCTTGTTACGGAAATTCCTGGAGTTTGGTGTAGAGTCTGGGGGGTGTTTGGGAAAGAGAGCAAGCATAACAAGGATGTGATACCATAGAGTTCAGCCTCCAAAGCTACCCAGTTCTCCAGTGGAACTGATCTCTGTGGTCTGGAGATCAGTTTTAATTCCAGAGGAAATTCCAGGCCCTACCTGGAGATTAGGAATCCCACATACAACCTATTTACCAAGCGGGCTACACAGATTACTGGGTTACATTCCCACCATGATAAATGGAAATCTGTTGTCGAGATGTAGGAAAATGCCTTTTTTCTTTTATTTCCATTTTGCTTTTTTGCCTTTTATTCTTCTACCCATTTCTATAGCTGGTGTTCCCGGCTAATGTTTTTCTTTTATGTAATTCTTCTGCCGAATTCAGTCACGTGATGTTATTTATACCCCATTTCAATGCCATTTTACACTATTTCATGCCAGCTTTGCACCACATTATAGTACACTGATGCTGTTTTATACCATATATATGTTATACGGCACGGATTCACAACTGACACAAAAGAACAGCAGACATGTGCCATGAAGAAACAGAAGAACAGCTTGAAAAACAAGATTTGGGGGTTGGATTCGCACAAGAAAGAAGCCAAATCAAAGCTGGGATTTCTGAATCAAAGCTAACAAAAGAGGTACCCTTAATGTTGCCAGATCAGCTTACCTTCCCAGTGCGAAGGAGCCCCAGCACTCCCCTTGCCTTCACTTACTGTACAGGCATGGGAGCACGTGCTTCTCAATGAGCCCGTTTGGGGCCCAAATCAGTCCACTGCAAAGCAGGAGAGCGCTCTCAGGGTAGAATGATGACATCACTCCCAGGAAGTGATGTCATCACGCTGCCCCGGGAGCATGCCAGGGAGGCCCGTTCCCACGACTTCTCCCCACGCCAGCCAAATGAGTGGTCACGAGGGACGGAATGTGGGAGTGGGGGATTCTCCACCCCCACCGGGGGACCTGGGATCCCTAGGTACCTTGCAGATCAGGCCAATGATCCATATAACCCAGCAACCATTTTCACAGAGTAGGCCAGGCAATGGAGTATATAGGCCGAGGTCCTCTCTTGACATTGCCTCGTAGCACTGTGATTCAGAAGTTTACTGTCTCTAAAGACTTTCTTTTTTATGGTTAATAGTCATCAATGAACTATCCTCTACAAATCTGTACAGTCTCCTTTTAAAGCCATTAATGTTAATAAGACTATAAAAGGTACCTCCCCTCCTTCTCTCCCTGCAATAGAATCAGAACCCAGAACCTTCTATTCTGCAAGCAACAGCCCAGCACAAGCCAGCTGTATGCTGCCAAGGTCAAAATATTTGGTAGCATCCATACCCTCTCTTCAAACCAAACACTTGCCTAACTTACACACATACAGACATGAAGCTGCCTAATACTGAATCAGACTATCGGTCCATCAAGGTCAGTATTGTCTACTCAGACTGGCAGCTGCTCTCAAGGGTCTCAGGTGGAGGTTTTTCATAACGCCAGCTACCTGATCCTCTTATTTAGAGATGATGGGAACCGAACCTGGGACCTTCCGGCTCTTCCGCTGAGCCACAGCCCCACACCTCTTGTCAGTGCATTAGGGTTGACAGCCTCCAGATGGTGAGCTGGAGATCTCCTGGAATTACAATTGATATCCAGGCCATAGAGACTTATTTAATTTATTTGTTTATGTCATTTATAGTCTACCTTTCTCACTGAGACTCAATGTGGATTACAGACTGTGAGATCAGTACAGTCAATATCAGGAACATTTCCATAAACAATGCTATAGGGTAAATAGATAGAAGTTTACAAAGACCTAGCACTAGCAGGAAACCAATACAACATAGTGGTGAAGTCTATTGTTCCTAACCCATTAGTGGATCATCTGAGATCCCCTCCCTACAATACAGCCTCCTAGCCTAAGTAAAAAGCCTTTTTGAATAATTTGGTTTTGCATCATTTGCAGAAAGCTTGGAGAGTGGGGGCTCTCCTGACCTCAGGCAGGCCGTTCCACAGGGTAGGGGCCACCACCGAGAAAGCCCATGTACGGGCTGCTGTTGGTTTTGCCGATATGCAGGGTGGCACCTGCAGGAGACCCTGTTCGGAAGAGTGAAGCTGCCGAGGATAAGCATAGGGAGGGAGGCAGTCCCGTAAGTATATCGGACCAAGGCCATGAAGAGCTTTGTAAGTGATAACCAATACCTTGAACTGAGCACGGTAACTAATGGGTAGCCAATGGAGTGACTGCTGGATGGGAGTGATGTTCCCCTGGAGAAAAGGGCTGCTTTGGAGGGTGAACTCTATAGCATCATACCCTGCTGAGGTCCTTCCCCTCCACAAACCCCGCCCACTCCAGGCAGCACCCCCAGAATCTGCAGGAATTTCTCAGCCTGGAGCTGGGAACTCTAAAGTACATTGTAAACTTGTATTCATTTACCCTATGACATTGCTTATGGAAATGTTCTCGAAACTGTATGGAAAAGCCTGCCCTTGTCCTTGATACTGATTGTACCAATCTCACGCTATGTAATCCGCCTTGAGTCTCAATAAGAAAGGCGGACTATAAATGACAAATAAATAAATAAAAATAAATATATGTGCTGTTGTTTTTATTGAGATGGCAAACTCCTCCAAAATGCTCATGATGTCTCTTTCAGCATGACTGACAGATTGAACACTCCCTCACCAAGATGCATTTCCCAGGACAAGGAAACAACCGTGACATCAAGGGCTTTTTTTCAGCTGGAACACGACGGAACAGAGTTCCGGAACCTCTTGAAAATGGTCACATGGCTGGTGGCCCCGCCCCCTGATCTCCAGACAGAGGGGAGTTGAGATTGCCCTCCACGCCGCTCCAGCGGGGCCACCAGCCATGGGACCATTTTCACCGAGGGCCATTTAAACTTTTAAAAACTCCCCCCTTGTTCTAGCTTACCCAAAGTGACATCATTGGCCCTGGGAGCATGTGTGCACTTTATGCACACACACGTGCTACCAGGGGCACCACCTCCCACCAAGAGTTGCCCCCCTGGGCGGGCAACCCACTGAGTTCCACCACCTCTTTTCCCAGAAAAAAAGCCCTGATGACGTCCCATTCCAGACTTCAAATCGGCCAACTTCCAACTTCACGCATCGGGAATAATGCCAGAGAGCCACCACCGTCTCTCTTCTGCTCTGGTGCCTTTCTACGCTTTGATTGCAGACAGCGAGATGGAATAAAGCCGAGCCGCGTGTGTGTCAGATGGATTGAGGAGTAGTAGGAATAAGTAAATTGCTCTGGAAACCTTTCGACACAAACAGGCTGTGTTTCCGAGCCATGCGGCTGGTTTATTCTGTCTCAGAGATCTGCAGGGAGGGAGGAGTAGAGAAAGACTCATTTGGGGTATAAATTGGGAAATTGTTAGCATCAGTGAAACCAACAGTTCAGCTGCATGGCGCCTTCATGCTTGGTTGGGTCTGCCAACAGAGAGCTTCAGGAAGCAACTAGATAAGGCTTCCGGGAGGCCACAAGCGATTTATTTATTGTTATTTTAAACATTTAGATCCAGCTTCTCAGGATTTTTGCTCCCAAAGCCACTTACAATGAATATATATAACACAGTTTGACATTAACCAAGTCTTTCTGCGGGTCTGGCTGTTGTTCAGCTAAAGGAGCCTTATCCGGACACCCTTGCCTTCTGCCGAATCAGGGCCAGTTGGGCAGCTTGATTGGCACCCTGTGTGAAAGGGCACTCTGAAGGGTTATTTACATATATGTGCTCATGCACACACTTGTGGCATCAATACAGCCAGAGGTAGATAAATCTGTGGAACAATCACATCGGTTGAAGCATTCAGCAACCTGAGAATCTCAGCATTCATGTTTTTGAAAGCATGTTTCTAGCCCTTATGGCTGGCGGGAAATGGTTATTTGAAAAATTACGGGGGGGGGGATGCTTGTCAGAATCTCAGACATCAATGGAGCGGAGTCTTGGTCAGGGGATGGAAATTCAGTGCCCCAAACATCTCATTGCTTCTTCCTGTAGCTCTTGGTGGTGGTAGAAAGTGCCATCAAGTCATAGTTAACTTATGGCAACCCCTGCTGGAGTTTTCCAGTCAAGACACTAACAGAGATGGTTTGTCATTGCCTGCCTCTGCCTGTTCTTCCTTGATGGTCTCCCATCCAAATACTAATCAGGGCCGACCCTGCTTAGCTTCCAAGATCTGATGGGATTGAGCTTCCTGGACCATCCAGGTCAGGGCATAACAGCTTTTAGCCCATCAGATATGGCTGTGAAGAGTTCACTGAACAAACAAAACCTTTTATTGCTTTTATGAGGGCTAGGCTTAGGGTCATGCAGCCATATTTCTCGGGCCACACTCTGTCCCTTTCCCTTCTGTGCCAACCCCTATGCCTTGTGCTCAGAAATGCATACTTTGGTATCTCATAATACTTACCACCATAAATGCAGAGCTGATCGTATCTCTGAAACCATCTCTGACTGTAGTGTTCTGGAGTTGGGATTTATGTTTAATTACAGCCTGGGAGTGCTCAGAGGTTAAGCTAAAGCTGTCTTCCAAGGTAGACCGATAGTTGCAAATCAAACCTTTCATCTAGATTTCAGTCTGCCAGGCTAGTGCTGAGACTAGTTTACATGTTGGTGGAGAGAGCCAGCGGAACAAAGGAACTTCTCCTGAGAGAAGTTCACATAGACAAATCCTGTCAAGAGTTGTCATGGTGTCATTATGTTTCCTACAAGATCCCTGATTATTTGGGATGACTTGCAAGTAACGTGGAATATCAGGGATCCTTTCGTGTCTGGGTGGTGGTTTTCCATGAGAAAAAAGGGAGGTGGATAAGGTTGGTTAAGAGAAAGAGATCTGCCTTTGGTTAGAGAGCCATTTGTGAAAGATTTGGAGGGGGAAGCCTTGAAGGGGAAGACTTTTTGAAGAGCTTTAAGGAAGGCTCAGAGCCAAGCTACAAGTGACGCCTGACACAGGTTGGACACTTGTCAGCTTCCTTCAAGTTTTGATGGGAAATGTAGGCATCCTGGTCTTGCAGCTGTAATGGAGAGCCAAGCTGTAAAATCAGGATGCCTACATTTCCCATCAAAACTTGAGGGAAGCTGACAAGCGTCCAACCTGTGTCAGGCGTCACTTGTAGCTTGGCTCTGAGAGAGGAGCAGATAGCTGTTGCCAGAGTGGATTGAAGCACATTGGGTGAAGCATCTCCTTCCCTCTCTTTCTGGCAAGCTGACGTGGGGCTAAAGAGCAGTTGCCCTGAAGGAGTGAGTTGGCGCCCTCCCCATGTCAGAGACCACAAGTCTCTGGTGCATATTCTTCCACAGAAACCAATTCAGGTAAGTTTCCTGCCCCTCTAACTTCTCACATGGGGAGGGGTACAGTTCCGTGTTGGAGCATCTGCTCAGCATGCAGAAAGCTCCAGGTTCAATCCCCAACATCTCCAGTTAAAAAGGACGAAATTGTAGGCGATGTGAAAGACCTCTGCCTGAGACTTTGGAGAGCCACTGCCAGTCTTACTGACCTTGATGGACCAATGGGTTTGAGCCAGTAGAAGGTAGCCACATGTGAAAATATGTCCCAAATGGGAAGAACAATCAGCTACCAATCAGGTAGCAATTTTCCCCAGGCCAATTTGGCTGGGGATCCTAATGGTGTTTTGACATCTTCTGGGCATGGAGTAAGGGCCACTGGGTGTGTGGGGGGGGAGGTATTTGTGTACTTCCTGCATTGTGCAGCGGGTTGGACTAGATGAACCTAGGGGTCCCATCCAACCCTATGATTCTAACATGTCAGAAACTAACATTTTCAAAGAGAAAAAAGTGTGTTAGTAAAATTCAGTAACATTGGTCACTTTTGATATGCAATTCTATAAGTAAGAGTTTGCTTGGACCAATGTGAGCACAGAGGTTGGGGCTAGCGTGCGATGCCGGCGAACAAACAGTTAAATTGAAGAAGCCAAGAAAATTATCACTCCGGCGGAGTCAATCTGCCAAACTCCAATCTGCTCTTTTCTCTCTCTTTTGCAAATGCTTCTCTCTGCCTGCAGAATACAAGAAACTTGGGTTGATAACTCAGTAGGGTGGAGGTTGAGGGCCGGCTGATAGAGTTAGGAACGAGTGGCTGGATTTGCATGCTTATGGCTCCCCCTACAGGCGAACAGATCCCATGACGACTCAGTTTGGGCATCAATCGGTAGGCAAACGGCAGCATCTCCCCTAAGGCCAATAAAGAGAGCAGTTCAATTCCCCAAGGGGAGATAGGACATATGTATTTACCTTAACTGGCTTTTGCCCGTGAAACCCTGATGCTAATCGTTTATAAACTTCAGCTCTGTTCCAGCTCAGGTACCTTTAAAAAAAAAAAAAGGTACACAGCGACTGAACGAATAGCATCCGAGTAGCAGCTGGTGGGCATATCACTACAGACAATTGGGAACATATGCCGGTAATTGCAGTTCAGACCGAGGATCGCTCTCTCGTGTCACCGATGGTGGAATTTCTCATAAAAATCATTGACAGGTTTTATAACCTTAGGAAGAACAGAAACAACAAAGGCAGCACATTCTTCATAATGAATGTTCCTGGCAGAGAGAAGCTGGCCTCCCTGGGGGACTCTCTCGTTCCTTCGGAGGAAAGCACAAGAAAAACTCAGAGAAAGTGGGAAACAAGGGCTCGGGTGGCTCCCTCCTGCTTTGGCAATGTACTTTTTTTCATCAGCAGGAGCGGCAAATGTCCAGTTGGAAGTGCAGGGAGCATTTGAAGCTGCCTTAAGGCCGTTTCTGCAGAGGATAGCTGTGCTGGTCTGCAACAGAAGAACAAGAGTTAAATGTATTGTCGAATGTTAAATGTATTGTCGAATGTTAAATGTATTGTTCAGAGCCACCCGAAAAATACAACAGATGCTACGATCAGCAAAAGACAGTAGAGACCCCCTCACCTCTGCAGGAGTATACCGTATACCCTGCAGCTGTGGACAAGTTTACATCGGGACCACAAAGCGTAGCATCCAGACAAGAATAAAAGAACATGAAAGACACTGCAGACTTGGACAACCTGAAAAATCAGCAGTGGCTGAACATAGCCTAACTCAAACAGGGCACAGTATCTTATTCCAGGACACCAAAATACTGGACAACACTTCCAACTACTTTGTTAGACTGCACAGGGAAGCCATTGAAATTCACAAGCATAAGCAAAACTTCAACAGGAAAGAAGAAACCTTAAGAATGAACAGAGCATGGTTTCCAGTTCTGAAAAACACCAGGCTAACAAAACATTCTATCCCCGACAATAGCCCTGCAGAGAAGATTAGCACATCAAGTACCAATCCATATGCAAAAGAACCTCCTCAGGATACAGTGAAGCCTCCCTCCATTAGCATTCCACACCCTAGGAAACTCTTACAGGATGGCTCAGCTCAACCCCACCCCTCCTGAGTAGATACAAATGACCTACATCTTTTCCACACTGTGACACTGAGAGATCTCTGTCTTTTGGTGCTACACCTCTGAAGATGCCAGCCACAGCTGCTGGCGAAACGTCAGGAACTACAATGCCAAGACCACGGCAATACAGCCCGGAAAACCCACAACCAACGAGAGTTAAGTCCAGTAACACCTTCAAGACCGACAAGAGTTTCAGGGTATCTGACATGTTCCTAGGGTTGCAGCTAAAGCTGCCTTAAAGCCATTTCTGGAGACAATAGTAGGAGAAGATTTGAGTCCAGTAACACTTAGAGAGCAACAAGAGTTTCAGAGTATCCGATATATTCCCGGTATTACAACTGATCCATAGAGTTTCGCAGTGAAGTTTTTACAGGGTAGTTCACCATTGCTTTCCCCAACCCAACACTCTTAGCCGTACGACAGCCACGGATGGTAAGTCATACGTTGCCACCCCTTTGGTGGTGTTGGAGACGACTCCTGAGGATCCCTTGGACGGCAAAAGTAACAAACCAAGCTGTCTTGGAACGCATAAAACCTGACATGTCTCTGGAGTGGAAGATTACAAAGCAGAAGCTCAGTGACAAAAGTGACCACAAGTGACAAAAGGCACAGGTTGGACACTTGTCAGCTTCCCTCAAGTTTTGATGGGAAATGTAGGCAGCTTGGCGGAATGTTGGACAAGTGACAGTTGAAAAGTCCATTGGACAGCAGTCGGAGAGCCAAGCTGCAAGACCAGGATGCCTACATTTCCCATCAAAACTTGAGGGAAGCTGACAAGTGTCCAACCTGTGCCTTTTGTCACTTGTAGATCCGCTCTGAGACATCTTGTTAGGTTTTGATCCAGGGTTACTGGTTTCAAATCTTGCCTTAAGACCATTTCAGATGTTGCAGAGTTTAGGTGGGTCACCATATTGGTCTGCAGTAGAACAGCTGGATTTGAGTCCAATGGCACCTTAGAGACCGACAAGATGTTCAGTATAAGCGTTCGAGAGTCAGAGCTCCATCTGTTGTCATCTAACTTCCCAAGGCAAGAGGATTGTGGCTGTTGTGTGAACTTTCACATTTCTCACATTTCAACCAGCAGCACAAGAATTTAACTCCTGGTTCACAGAATTGTGACATATCCCAGGGAAGATGGAAGGGTGACATCTGGGCGGGAAAGGATATCTAATTGAAGTGACTGGACAAGAGCCTCGTTTGAGTCTTTAGGATCCATAAAGAGGAACACAGACATTCTCTACTCCATCGCCCTTTCTGGTTGTTCTGTTTATCCCTACTCTAAATCCATGTCAGGCTTTGGTGGTGAATTTGGTATAAAAGGAAGCTACCACAGTGACGCTTCTGTCCTAAGTTACCAAGCTTGCATGGAAAGAAGGAAGCCTGTCCAGATGCGTGGACACCATAAAACCTGTTCTCCAACCATTCATGGTTTTCCTGAAGCTGGTTTGGAGCCATATGTTAAGACCTGGGTTCAAATATACACTTGATCATGAACCCCTGGATGACTTTGGGCTGGTCCAACTCACCATAGCTTACCTCATAGGGTTGTTGTGATGATAAAATAGAGGAGAATTGCACACAATGCCCTGAAGTCCTTGGAGTGAAAGAATAGTTAAAAATGTGATGGATATTCTGAGATTGCTGGTCAATCCTGGCTCCACCTTAGCCCTGTTCACATTACAGTGAAGGCACGTACGAGCTGCATATACTTGCATATAACTGTTTGTAAGAAACAGCCCATGTGTATTCACTTTACAAATGAAACTACCAGTACCTGGATAGTTTAGGTGGGAGGTCATGTTGGTCTGCAGTAGAAGAACAAGATTTGAGTCCAGTGGCACCTTTGAGAACAACAAGATTTTCAGAGTGTAAGCTGTCAATAGAGATCTGATATCCCACTTTGGCTGGGATATAAAAGTTCAGGGATCTTCATTCCTATTCATGTCTAAAGAAGGGAGCTCTGACTCTCAAAAGTTTACAGTCTGAAAACCTTGTTGGTCTCTAAGGCCACTGGACTCAAATCTCACTATTCTACCAGTACATGGTTAAATGAAGGGTCTAAATTGCAAAGTACATGTGTTGGATGTGAGGCTGTCAATGCACAGCTGAAGAGATGTGTGACACATTATATGGATTGTATGTGCATTCACTGGAACTTGCGAATGGTGTTTATAGTAAAATGGTTGAGAAACTCCAGTTGACGCAGAGGGCTGGCAACAGCCCTGTGTCAGGAGGAGCCAGGCGTGCGGATCCTTCTGTTGGCATTTTGGCATGGCCACACTCCCTGCCTGCCAACTTCCAGGCCCAATTCAGATGGCTGACTTACTTTTGAAGCCCTGCATGCTTGAACAGAGCATATTTCAGCAGGCATCTCTTCCTATATAACCTTCCTTAACCACTCTCCGGTCATCTTGCAAGGCTCGTCTCCATTATTCCTTCTAACTGTAACTTGGACTGTCCATATTATGATTAGAGATGGGCACGAACAGCAATACAAACAAAAAAAAGCCATAAACAGCCCAATCTGCTGTTTGCGAACAAGCTGTTCGTGTGGCCCCATTCTAAACGAACAGGCAGTCGTTGCAAGCCTCGTTCGTTGCTGTTCGTTGCTGTTGGTCAAGCCAGACAGTCTGGCACCTGCAATCAATTCCCTTGGCAACTTAGGCAGGGATTGTCTGAACTCTTTCTGAACTCCTGCTGTTGCCCTGGAAACTGCAATCTAAGACCAATTTAGCTTGATAAACAGGTCTTTCTTTCAAGTGTGGAGCTCCACATTTGTTACAAGGGAGCAAAGAGCAGGGGGGAGGGGGGCTCCCAGCTCTGACTTTGCAGACAGTGGAGAGACAGTTGCTGTGGGCATTTTGAGAGAGCTTGAAATTGGAGCTTGAAATTTCTTTGTGTGTGGTGGGATAGGGATCTACCCCTTCAAGTTCCAGGGCTGCTGCCAGGCTCTGGGCCAAGCTATTATTTATTACTGGTACCTTTCCTGCTGCCTGCTCAGGTAGGGCTTCTGGGAGTGGTGTGGTAGGGATCTTGATGGCTGGAGGAGAGCCTGCTGGCCCCCATGAACAACGAACATGTTCATAAACAGGTCATGTTCGTCAACGTTCGTTGTTCATGGATGGCAATGAACAATGAACACCATGTTTGTTATATTGTCGAAGGCTTTCATGTTTGTTGTTTTTTTTCTGTTCGTGTCCTTGTCTAATTATGATCACAAAAGCAGCAAAACTGTGTCACAGCAGCACCCCATAGTAGAAAGCAGCAGCTCAAAGCATCCTCCCCACACTTTTATATCCAGAGAGGAGGAGGAAGAGAGTATCTTCAAGTCATAGCTGACTTATGGCAACCCCTACAGAAGATTTGATGACAAGAGACTAACAGAGATGGTTTGCCATTGCCTGCCTCTGCAACCCTGGTCTTCTTTGGAGGTCTCCCATCCAATTACTAACCAAGGCCGACCCTGCTTAGCTTCTTAGATCTGATGAGATCGTGCTCACCTAGGCTATCCATATCAGGGTCAGACCCAGAGAACAGATGCCAAAAGGCCAGGGAAGAAGTAGCATTGATCAGACTCTGAGTTTCACAAAGAAACCATTGTCGAGTTAAAATTAGCTAAACTATAAAGCACCATTCTGAAAGAAAGTTCATCTTAAAAGCAAACATCTTGATTCGCTGGGATCGTTTCAGATTCCAGCCACAAGAAACGGTCAGGGTTTGTGACGATAAAGGAGGAATATTACAGAAGATATAAAGGGATTTTCATAAGGCAAATACGTCCAAGAGCACTTCACAGGGCAATCTGATATAGAGTTGCTCCAGTCTAAGCCTGCTGAAGTCATTGGGCTTGGTCTGGGAGCAACTTCATGGGATTGCACTGAGAGTTAATTGTAAAGGCAAAATCTCGCCTCCTGAGCCCCAACACATCTGTAAGCAAATATGCATCCGTGGCGTTAATCATGTCATGATTGGCTGTTACCACAAACAAGCAAGGATATAATTTCCGTAGAGCACACCAAATCTGTGTATGTACGAAGACGCTGCCAATTCAAACTGAACAGTGGCCATTAAGGACTCCTTAGAAGAACACTGAAGGTTAGGAGTTTATCGAAACAAAGCATTTATTATACCTGAATTATATTATCTTTGAGTGATCTTTTTAAATCATTGCTAGCTGAGCAGACTAGAATTCCATCAAGTTATACGAGAATGTGCATATGAGAAAAACAAACTGCACTGTCCTACACGGTTAGGAAGAAATACAGTTCCTGTTGAACGTCAATGAACAATAGATGAACTGTTGAACTGATGACTGAAAAATCTGATTCCTGTTAATGACCGGGGAAGGAGAACTGGATGAAAGCTCAACCAATGGGTGTTCTAGAATCCCTGTCTGACAAGAGGATATTTTGTGTATATTTTTCGGGATCAGTTCTCCTCCCCGTGACCTCTCACAGCTTCTAGTTCATACCTTTTCTATTCCATATGTACAATGAACTAGGCGGAACAGCCTCGCTCAGTTATTTCGTTGTCTGCCTTCTGCTTCTTGACTAAAACTGTTTTTATTTAGCAAAGCTTTTAATTGATTTTAATTGGCAATTGCTTTTATACTGACTTTTATTTTTAAAAAACTAATAATTCATGTTGCGCTGCATTTAGTATTTTTTTTAATGTTTGTTTTATATACTAAGAGGTTATATATGACTCTAGCATGCTACTTCAAGCAATTTCCACTGAAAAGACCCATAACTGTAATTGCCAAGGTCTTCTGTTCTCGTCAACAATAAATGCTCAAGGTAATTCACCAGCAGGCTGTGGGCATTTCTTATGCATTGATATTCAGAGGTACATTTCCTCTGATCATGGACATTCTGTTTAGTCTTCCTAACAAATAACGCCCAATGGAAAGATTCCCTACGAAATTGTTTAGGCTTTTCTTTTGAAAGGCCTCAAAAGCAGCCACCACATAAATTTTCATAAAGGCACGGTTAAAATTGTCACGTTTCAATCGTTTCCTAGCCAATAACAGTTGAGGGGATCAAATTGACTCCAAGGAGAGGGAATTGATAATTTTTTTTTGTTTTCAATCTTCTACGATTTCCTCTTGCCTAACAACAACAACAACAACAACAACAACAACAACAACAACAACAACAACAACAACATTCAATTTATATACCGCCCTTCAGGACAACTTGACACCCACTCAGAGTGGTTTACAAAGTATGTTGTTATTATCCCCACAACAAGCACCCTGTGAGGTGGGTGGGGCCGAGAGAGCTCCGAAAGAGCTGTGACTTACCCAAAGTCACCCAGCTGGCTTTAACCTTAATGAGGTCAAGTACCCTGTGATATTTCATCCCTCTCTTTATGCACTGAGGGTCATTTTTATCCCCAACTGCAAAGAATAGGAATCTGAAATTGATGAAATTATATTTTCTTAATTTTCTCCCTGGTGTTTCCTCTGCTGTTCTGTTCCTGTAGTGCCAAAGGGAAACATTTAATGAAGTATAGATTTTTCTTCTTTGCAGCTGGCGCCATGCTCAATGCAACCCCCAAGGTTTTTTTATTTCTATGATTTGAGGGGGTCTATTCAACCCCACTCCCAATTAGTAAAGTACATTTCTTTTTTTGGTCTGTTGAGGAAAAACCATTCTACATCTAATACAGATGGAGGTGATTGACTGTGGTCAGATTTGGCACTGTATCCCTTCAGACTAATGTGAGGCATCATATTTTGAGTTCTTCCCATGGGGGGAAATAAAACCTCGACTGATGTAGTCAACTAGCAGATGCAGGCAGGGCTGGATCGATGGGGGGGCAGGGGGGTAGTCTGACCACGGCTGCATCAAAGAGGGGGTGGCGGGTGCAGCTGCCAGCCGCCGGGAGCACGTGGATGGCTGAGCAGAGGGCTGGGAGCCTGCCCGTGCCATTTGCCTGCCCCGAAGGCAGGGGGTGCTCAGCAAGCCTGGCACCCCATTAGCGTGCTGCCCGCATGGCAAACCGGCTGCCCTGGCACACCGTGGAGCTGGCAGGGGCAGTGCGGGTGGCTGGGAGGCTGCACATGCCATTCGCCTGACCTGCTGAGGGGGCAGCCAGCTTGCAGCATGCATCCTGTCCTGCGGGGCAGGCGAATGGCGTGGGTGGCCTCCCAGCCACCCGTGCTGCCACCGCCAGCTCTGTGGTGCCGGGGCAGCTGGCTTGCCATGCGGGTGGCGCACTCCGCCCCTGTGTGATGATGTCACAGAACTGATGTCATCATGCAGCGCCAGGAGTGTCGGACTTGGGTTGCCCTGGTCACCAGCAACCCTAGATCCAGCCCTGGATGCAGGCCAGAGGCTATACTCAAACTAGTTTGCTACACGGTGGTTGAGAGTGCCCTTAAGTCATAGCTGACTTACGGCAACCCCTGCTGGGGTTTTCAAGGCAAGAGACAAACAGAGGTGGTTTGCCATTGCCCGCCTCTGCAACCCTGGTCTTCGTTGGAGGTCTCCCATCCAATTACTAACCAAGGCCGACCCTGCTTAGCTTCTGAGATCTGATGAGATCAAGCTCACCCAGGTCAGGACAGTTTGCTACGTACAGGGGGTATTTTATCCAGAGATACTTTGGCTAAAAAGACGACGGCTGCTCCCTGCTTCTGGCTAGTCTCTTCTCCCCTTCTACATGATCCTTTCAACTGGAGATGCTGAGGATTGAATGTAGAACCTTTGGCACACCAAAGGGATGCTCTGCAGTTGGGCCATGGCTGCAAGCCTGAGCACTACCTCGATTGCTTTTCTTAAAGTGGAGGCTATCCCCCTGCATTAATCATAAGCACTAGTTGCGCAGCCCAGAATTTAACCTCCGCATTCTGCAAAAAATCTGCTCGTTTTCTTTTGTTTGCTCTGCCGCAGCTCACGGAGTTGATGCTTTCATCCTGGCATGAAACCTTGCCTCCCAAATAAAATTTGCTCGCAACTGAATCAACAGGTCTTCGTACTTTGAAAAACAAACAGGCATCCGTTGCTGAAGCTCGATTCGAGTTGCATGCTTGTGCAACCCCCAGCCAGCGATAGAGTTTTTGTAATTAAAGGTGCCCGGCAGCTAGCGCCGTGATGCACGGCATAATACTATAATCTTGACAAATCCCTTTGCTTCCTTGGAAAGATTGGGCTAAGTCATAGACAGAGGCAGTTGGGGGGAAAAAATAACAGGGCCAAAGGCACTGCGAACAAACACAGTAAGGTGGAGGGAGGGATTAGATCTGCATTCCTTTCATTATATTATGTTGTGTTTTTATGATGAGGCCCACCCTTATCACTTAATCTGATCACTGCCGTGGCTGATAGAGTGGAACAGAAAACAAATGGAATCCATCTGCCCCCCCCCTCCACCTCCCAGCACTCACATGCCAAGGAACTGGAGATTAAAGGGAGATTGCCATCCAGCGTAATTGAATGAAAAATGTAAATTGTCCCTGAAGGAAACTAAGGTGTGTTGCTCTTGACATAGCTGGGAAGATAACATCTAACAGGAAAAGAGCAAGAGTCCAGTAGCACCTATAAAACTAGCAACATTTGTGGTAGAGTATGAGCTTTCGTGTGTCACAGCTCACTTCTTTAGATACAGCTAGAATGTAGCTCCATCTGTCCTTATGTCTTGGAGAGTGGAGTAACTACGGAAGCCAAATGACAATAACCGGTGAATGACAATAGCAGGCATGATTGGATTGGATCTGAAGTGGGAAAACAATTCGGAATAATGCAAATCCCAACACTGCTTCGGGATTTGGGTGTTTAAACCACTTCAGTATGCTCTTTAAAGATTTGGGAATCTTTATGGAGTACACCGAAGCTCAAAGCCACCCCCTCCTTCCCTTTCCACTGGGGAAAAAAGCAGCGGGACAGGAAGTTTAAAGCAACACTTTTCTTGATGCTTGCAAGTGGCAAGAGAAGTGTTGCTTTCAAATGCCCCACTGCTTTCTGCACCCGATGGGAGGGAGGGAGAAGCGGCATGGCGGGAAGTTTGAAAGCAAGCAGTACTTTTCTTGCTGTTTACAATGCAAACAGCTAGAAAAGTACTGCGGGCATGGCTGCTGCCACTTTTCCCGAAGCTTCCCGAAGCAATACAAATCACTTTGGAAGGCTTTGCTTCAGGATTCCCAAATCAGCTCAGCAATGTTGGGGCCGATTCGGGAATCCCAAATCTTTCCAAATTGGGCCCAGTTTGGAAACCCGATTTTAAAAACCCAAATCGGAAACCCAAAGCACACATCCTTACTTGGCACCACCGAATATTATGATGGGGATCTCCAAGTTACAGTGCAATCCTAAGAACACTTTATCTGGGAGTAAGTGCCGCTGAAGGCATCCAAGTACATAAGAACATGAAAAGCGCCCTGCTGGATGAGCCCAATGGTCCATTTAGTCCAGCATCCAGTCTCACACAGTGGCCAACCAAGATTCTGTCTAAATCTGCTTAGGACTGCTCTCTTTCCATTCAATGGGGCTTACTCCCAGGAAAGTCTTTTTAGGCTTGCAATGGCAGGCTAGGATCTGACAGACCTGAGTTCAAATCCCTACTCTACCATGAAGCTTGTTGGGGACCTTGGATGACCCTTTCTCAGCCTCGCCTCTCTCATTCCAAGGGTGGGATAAAAGAGAGAGAAATTTGTCCCCCGGTCCCTTCTTCTTCATGGTCCTAGATGGGGGTAGGGGCACAGGAAAGCCCCCAGAAAAACCAAAGGAGAGTAGCATTTAATTTAAAAGATACCACTCTCATTCTGCTGATATTAGGGGTCCCATAATGCAAATCCCAACATTGCTTCGGGATTTGGGTGTTTAAACCACTTCAGTATGCTCTTTAAAGATTTGGGAATCTTTATGGAGTACACCGAAGCTCAAAGCCACCCCCTCCTTCCCTTTCCACTGGGGAAAAAGAGCAGCGGGACAGGAAGTTTAAAGCAACACTTTTCCTGATGCTTGCAAGTGGCAAGAGAAGTGTTGCTTTCAAATGCCCCACTGCTTTCTGCACCCGATGGGAGGGAGGGAGAAGCGGCATGGCGGGAAGTTTGAAAGCAAGCAGTACTTTTCTTGCTGTTTACAATGCAAACAGCTAGAAAAGTACTGCGGGCATGGCTGCTGCCACTTTTCCCGAAGCTTCCCGAAGCAATACGAATCACTTTGGAAAACTTTGCTTCAGGATTCCCAAATCAGCTCAGCAATGTTGGGGCCGGCCCCATTTCCCCAATGGGGCCAGGAGGGGAGGTGCGGGAATGGGCTGAAAACTCTCTGGAGCATGCTCCTGTGTGCTCTGGATCACTTCTGCACTGTACCAGGAATGACATCATTCAAACCCAGGTTCTCCAGGCTGGTCCCCCCTTGACACCTCCCAATCCACTGAGTTGAGTGCCAGGGGACCTGGCAACCTTAGCTGATATATACAGTCGGGTTTTTTTAATGTGGTATTATTTTTAGCATATAAACATAGATGGAGCAGTAACAAATATTTATTTCCTACTTATGCTATACCAACACGAAACAAGACGGACCTCTGCTTGCTAGTAACAATTAACATTGATTAAGAAACAGCAGGTCTAGAAGGACGTTTGACAAATGGAGGAACAGAAAGCGTTCAGAGTTCTTCAAGGCAACAGTCTGAGAAAGCATTTCAAATTGGATCATTGTATTACCTTGTGGAGCTTTACAAAATATTGTTGTTTTCTCAAAGTGCTAACACACACAGATTGGAAATCCAATTCTGTATATTTGGAAGGACATTAGATTTCGAGATTAATTTCTAGCCCCCAGAAAGGCACGATTCAACTAGCAAAGCCATGCATCTCAAACAGCAGGAAATGCCTCAAAGATTTCTTGTATAAAGGGAAATAAATAAGCAGAACTATCGTACAACCATGCACACACGCACATGCACACACACACACACAGAGCTTGCTGCAATTGTTTCACTGTATACATTGGGTTTGATTTAATGGCAGGAGCTGATTTACTAGGGGCAAATAGTACAGCCCTGAGCAGGTGTATATCTTCTAAGTCCATTGACTTCAATGGACATAATAGGGTGTAACTGTCCTTAGGATGAGCTGTGATTCATAATGTCCCAGGTTCAAATCTTGAGCTCTTCCATGAACTCCAAAGATGCTCTCATGTGGACTCAGCTTTCCCATCCAAAACAGGGGGATAACTACACTCGCCTACCTTACAGGGCTGTCGTGAGGATTGTAGCATGGTAAACGTCAGTGAAATGCTTTGACGTATTCTGTTTCTACCACCATATAGCTTTTCTGCTTTAGGTGATCAGAAGTCTTTGGCTTCCTCCAGAATATAACTGTGATTTTCATATTCCAATGAGAACCGGCTGCTCTGATATATTCTTCCCTGTCCCCGAGGTGAATCGCATTGTTTTCTTGTTCCCCCAACAAGCTAATGAAAGACTCGTGTTGTCATTAGAGATGATCAGATAACGAAAAACAAACCTGCAAATCTGTTTTGTAAACACGCTGAGCCTCCGGTGTTTGGAAGCTACAAGGACAGCTTGCATGAAAAAGAAAGCCTGTGCTTGGATGAAGTATTGATTGCAAGCATTTATTTAGCAAGAGCCGTTTTATCCTGCCCTTCCACCAAGGAGATCAGAGTGGGTTGCCAGGCAGTACATGGCAGCTAACGGGAGGGTTTTGAGCAAGTCATAAGTGAGGGCTGTGACAACGACTATGGTGTCATGTCACTATCATTTTTTTAAAAAAATGGAAGTTACATAGGTAACTCTAGGAACCACTGGAAACTCTGTGGTAAACTTGACAATTCCTGGAACTACCCTATGTCATTTCCTGTTTTTTACTAGAGGTGACATAACATCACACGCGCCTCTGCAGGGTTTTCCCCCCCACAGCAGCTCTGAACAGCAGTGGGCAATGGGAGTGGAGGGTAGGGCATCCCCTCTCACCACTAGGGAAAGAGACCCCTCTTCTCCCTTAAATATTTGTAGATGGGGTGAGGGGAATGAAGGAATAAAATTTGCCTAAAGCTACCTTCTGAGTGTATAGATGAGATAAAATTTGGAGATAGCACCTCCTGGGCCACAGCTCTTTCTCTGTGCCACTGCCTTATACCAGTTCCCAATTAATGCAAATTAGGGATTGCGGAGCTCTGATACGGATAGCCCAGGTGAGCCTGATCTCGTCAGATCTCCAAAGCTAAGCAGGGTCAGCTTGGGTTAGTAATTGGATGGGAGACCTGCAACAAAGTCCACGGTTATAGACCCAGGCAATGGCAAACCAGCTCTGTTTGTCTCTTGCCATGAAAACCCCACCAGGGGCCGCCAATACATCAGCTATGACTTGAGAGCACTCTCCACCACTAGGAACCATAGCAAATCAAATGCAGCTATCCAGTACATGGGAAACGTTCAAGCATTTGGAGTATATCTGGTGAACATGTGGTATCAGCATTCTTAGCGGAGAATGTTAAGAATTAAATCCATTGCGGATCAAGTCAGAGACAGGCGTGAAAGCGGATAAAAGCTTAAGATGACTCTCTGCTTTTGTGTGACGTCATGAAGATGTGAATCTTCAGCCCTGCCTTAAAATGTAAGCAATAAAGGGAGAAAACACTGGAAGCCGCTTCCAAGCCTCACGACTGATTCATGTGCACAATTACTCTAAGACTTGCTTGTGATGGATTCAGAGCAGAAGGTGTGAAACATTTCTGTCACTAAGCATCAGTTTTGGATACTGTGATATCAAGCAAATGCTCTGCTCGTGGCGTTTGACCCAGAGCCTCTGTTTCACACATGCATTTGGGAATTCACTCCAACCATCCCGTTTCTTGGCATCTCTTCACCAAGAATTAAAATCGAAAGACAACCAAACTCCAGGGCTGGGGGTGACAGAGGCTGGGTCAAGGGGACAGACACTGGATAGTGGCCATTTCCACACGTCTTACCTTCTGCCAGAACATCGCAGAAGACAGCGTCTTCGCGCGTGAAATCGCACCAGGAAGATGCTGTCATCCAGGATTTTTGCACGAAATCATGTCTTCCTGGCAAGATTTCGCATGAGAAGACATTGTTGTCCATGATGACAATGTCTTCCTGATGCGATTTCGTGCACGAAGACACTGTCTTCCGCGATGTTCCAGCAGAAGGTAAGTCGTGTGGAAACGGCCAGTGATAACCATCAACAAGGTTACAGGGCAAGAACTCGAGGAAGGCACATTAACCTTTAATGTGTTCCCTGCCAAATCTCAAAGGAATACTGTAGCTCAGTAATTCCCAAACTGTCTGAGCGGGTGCTACAGAACGGGGGAAGTACATTAACAGTGCAACCCTAAGAAGAGTTACTCCAGTCTAAGCCCATTGAAATAAGTGGCTTGTGAAATGGTGCTGTGAGCCCAAAGTACTTAACTCCAGAGGAGATGCTCCAGGGTGCAGTATTTATGGCCATTTTCCTCCACTTTTCAACTACAAAATACAGATATCAATTAAAACGTGGTTTCAAAAGGTGCTCGGAGAAAGAGATTTTTATGCAATCTCACTCTAAGCACAAGAGTATGGCGTCTGGCTGCTGCCTCCTGTTGAGATGGCAAGAGTGGGTAGCTAGAAAGAGAGATGTTTTCTTTTTTTTCTTTTGATTTTTTTTATTTTCTAAACAATAAAGGGGATACAGAAAAGAAAAATAAGGAAAAACAGGAATACACATTACACTAAAGGAAAACTGAGATACCCATTACATAGATTATTTAGAGTACAATACCCATATATCATTTGATTATCATATTCAAGTTTATAACAACCATTCTCAGAGATACTTCCTCTCTCTATTTTACTATGTCTCACTATTAAATCAAATATTATTTATTTTATTTTATTTATTTCAAATTTCTATTCCACCCTCCCCACAAGTGGGCTCAGGGTGGATAACAACATATTAAAATACAAAATACAATAAAACAATATATTAAAATACAATAAAAATCCATACACATTTAAAACAGGATGGTGGACAGCCTTCACAGGGAGGGTTAAGATTTTATACACACACCCTTTTTTCCCCCAGGCCAGCGGAGGCCCAGCCTCAGCCATATATCTGGCGGAACAACTCTGTCTTGTAGGCCCGGTGGAAGGATAGTAGGTCCTGCCGAGCCCTGATTTCAGCAGACAGAGCGTTCCACCAGGTGGGAGCCAGGACCGAAAAGACCTTGGCTCTAGTCGAGGCTAGGCGGGCCTCCTTGGGGCCAGGGACCACCAACAGCTGTTTGTCCCCTGATCGTAGTGTCCTCCGGGGAATATTTGGGGACAGACGGTCCTGTAGATATGCTGGTCCCAGTTCGCACAGGGCCTTATAGGTCAATACCAGAACCTTGAATCTAATCCGGTACTCCACTGGCAACCAATGCAGCTCGCGTAAGAACAGTGTTATATGTGCCTTATTTGGCACTCTTGTAATAACATGCGCTGCTGCATTTTGTACCAGCTGTTATCTCTGGGTCAGGCTCAAGGGCAGCTCCACGTAGAGCGAGTTACAGTAATCTAGCCTAGAGATGACCGTTGCTTGGATCACTGTAGTTAAAATATTATATTTTATTATAAAGTATTTAACATTTTTAATTCTATGAACTCCCTTTTCAGAATGTAGGTGTTTCTGCAATACGGGGAAGAAAGGCACCTTGGCTCATCTAGTTACTGAATATCCAAATTTCAGTAAGGAGAGACAAAGATGAATTATTCCAATACTTGAGAAGAATACACTCACAAATATTAATCAGATCCTTTCTTTTCTTTTATAAGATAAGGACCCATACATTACTTAGTCACTGGCATCCTACCTTTTAGTAATCCAATCTAAAATTAGAAAACTTTTGTGATTGGAGTGAGAATCTTTTATTATTATTATTGGCAGGGCTTTTTTTTTTCAGCGGGAACACAGTGGAACAGAGTTCCGGCACCGCTAAAAAAGTGACCCAAAGTGACCTCATTGTGCAGTCTTGGGTTCCACCACCTCTTTTCCCAGAAAAAAAGCCCTGATTATCGGTAATAATAGTAGTCGTATTTTGGGTTTTGTCTGTTAATGCGGGATCAGGCTCAAGGCTATAGCCAAAAGAGCTGTACCGGGAAAGGAATGGAAAGGATACTACCAATACTATACTATAATGCACCAAATTATGCTAACTCTACTAAATTAGTCAAATGAAATAATATATGTTTCTGTTTTGAAAAATTTGAGACTTAAACAATATTTCTATAACCTCTGTTAATCTAAGCTATCCAAATTTACATTGGTTGTTGGGGGTTTTCCGGGCTGTATTGCCGTGGTCTTGGCATTGTAGTTCCTGACGTTTCGCCAGCAGCTGTGGCTGGCATCTTCAGAGGTGTAGCACCAAAAGACAGAGATCTCTCAGTGTCACAGTGTGGAAAAGATGTAGGTCATTTGTATCTACTCAGGAGGGGTGGGGTTGAGCTGAGTCATTCTGTAAGAGTTTCCCAGGGTGTGGAATGCTAATGGCGGGAGGCTTCACTGAATCCTGAGGAGGTTCTTTTGCATATGGATTGGTGCTTGATGTGCTAATCTTCTCTGCAGGGCTATTGTCGGGTGTGGAGTGTTTTGTTGGCCTGGTGTTTTTCAGAACTGGAGCCCATGCTCTGTTCATTCTTAAGGTTTCTTCTTTCCTGTTGAAATTTTGCTTATGCTTGTGAATTTCAATGGCTTCCCTGTGCAGTCTGACAAAGTAGTTGGAAGTGTTGTCCAGTATTTTGGTGTCCTGGAATAAGATACTGTGCCCTGTTTGAGTTAGGCTATGTTCAGCCACTGCTGATTTTTCAGGCTGTCCAAGTCTGCAGTGTCTTTCATGTTCTTTTATTCTTGTCTGGATGCTACGCTTTGTGGTCCCGATGTAAACTTGTCCACAGCTGCAGGGTATACGGTATACTCCTGCAGAGGTGAGGGGGTCTCTGCTGTCTTTTGCTGATCGTAGCATCTGTTGTATTTTTCGGGTGGGTCTGAATACTGCTTGAAGGTTATGCTTTTCCATAAGCTTTCCCATCTGATCAGTAATTCCTTTGATATATGCCAAAAACACAAAAAAACAACTACAATGCCAAGACCACCATCGTTCTCCGGCCGTGAAAGCCTTCGACAATACATCAAATTTACATTATTTATTCATATCTTTTATTTCTCATCTTTATCTATAATTGGCAAAGCAATTTTCCCATTTCTTTTCGAATTCTTTGATGGGTCTTCTATTTATATATTTTGTTAATTTTGCCATTGCCACATATTCTGTCATTTTATCTTTCCAATTTTCTCTCATTGGGCATTCTTAGTCTTTCCATTTACCATCACTACAAAGGAGAGATGTTTTCATCAGAAGTTGGAGCTAAACATGGCGGAAGGATGTCTGACTCCCAATTCTTCTTCCATGACCTCAGTGACACCTGGGAGGAGGAAAGCTCTCAGCTGAAGCTGTTTTCATGCTATATGGAAGAACGCCTGGCCTCATCCTTTTCTCCCTGTGGTCTGAGAGCCAAGCTACAAGTGATGCCTGACACAGGTTGGACACTTGTCAGCTTCCCTCAAGTTTTGATGGGAAATGTAGGCATCCTGGCCTTACAGCTTGGCACTCCATTACAGCTGCAAGACCAGGATGCCTACATTTCCCATCAAAACTTGAGGGAAGCTGACAAGTGTCCAACCTATGTCAGGCATCACTTGTAGCTTGGCCTTCAGTGATAGCTGAGAAGAAGGGATCTCTAAGCTGGAGCGGCATCCAGGCATGACGGAAATGTGCCTGGCTGCCGCCTCTTCTCTGGCTTTGCTAATGAGAGGTGGTAGCTCTCAGAGTCTCTCTACACAAGATATCTTACATGAGTAGGATGAGTAGATTACAGTCCTGCCACTCTTAACCACTACACCAAACTGGTTCCTCTTCTATCACACTCAAAAAAAAATTCTGGTAAAAGTGTGCCTCCAGTTTCAGTAAAGCAAAAAGTGTGCCTCAACTTCCCAAAGCACAGAGCTGTAGTCATCTGAGCACTTTTCATGCTTGTCGCCCCTGAACTTGCCAAACCGGATCTGACATGAGCTCCGTGAGATAGGAAAGCATATCAGTGAGGGAGGCAGGGGGGAAGGGAGGGCCTTCTGGTATTTGGGGAGGAGGAAGAAAGAGAGTTAGAACAAGGCCTCAACTGGATAATCAGAAACTCATCATAAGGAGGCAAAAAAAAAGGCACAAATGAGGCTGAGGGAAAATTAATCGTGGTTTTCCGATTAACAAACACAATTAATGAAACAAAAGAGTCGTCTCTTGGGGACTCTATTTTCCACCGGATTGAGAACACAAAAGCTGGTCAGCTATAGGGGATGGCTTGATTCCCAGGGCTTTTGGAGTGAGAGAAATCAGATAAGGTAACAGGCTCATTATTAGCACAACAGACAATTTGTCTTCCAGGAAGCAGGACCTTAAAACATTGATGGGGGAGGGGTGAACATAGAGGAAGACAACAACTAATACATAATTCACACACACAAACAAACAGAGTGAAATTCCTGCCAAGTAGGCAGGCAGGCAGGCGAGAGGAGTCGAAGGACAGATTGCTTTAACAACCCAGAATGCATTGTGCCAATTTCATACACTAACAAAGGAAAGTTCATTGTCATCAAGGCCATCTTGGATGCTGACTCCAAGGCTGCCAAGGCCCCATGTAGGGTGGGGGATTCCCTGGCCTGAGCTCTTGTTGCCACCTCTACTCCAAGCAGCAGCAGGAGAAATTTTTGTAAAACTCACCAGTGTCACAACTGTGATGATGTCACTTCCAGGGTGTACCCAGAAGTGACAGCAGTAGCGGTAGCTCTAGAAATCACCTGAAACTCTATGGTTTTTGGAGATTCCTAAAGCTACCACCATCGTGTCTGGGTTTTCCCCACACTTGCGATGCTCTTCCCCACTATGTCCACACCCCCAAACTTCCTGCTAGTTGCCAGGTTCACCCTGAGTCTCTCTGCCTCAGTTTGGCCTGCACAGCACAAGTAAGAACAATTGCCCAAAGTCTGAGGCAAAGGTCTTTCCCAAATGCTGCCATCTGAGATCCTTTAACTGGAGATATCCAGGATGGAATCCAGAACGCTGTATATGCAAAGCAGGGGCTCAGTCATGACATCTCTTAGAGAACATCAGCTTGCTACCAGTTGATCTCTTTGCACATGACATCTGCCGAAACTGCTTATGAAACTGGCTTCAGCTTGCCTCTCCAACCTACAAGTTCATCTTGCCTTTTGGTTGCACATGTAGGTTGGCCCCACTTAAAGCCCTTCATTGGCTTGCCAATTGCCTGGGCACAACAGGGTATTCTCTGCCCCCAGCCTCTATTTCCTACCCTTGAGAAACTGGGGAGCAGGAGGGGAAAATTGCTTCCATAGGCTGCTTCCACACACATTGGATAATGCACTTTCAATGCACTTTAGCGATCATTTAGAACTGGGTTTTTGTGTGTGAAACAAAAAATCCACTTCCAAAGGATTGCTAAAGTGCATTGAAAGTGCGTTATCCGGTGTGTGTGGAAACTGCAATAGTAGCACTCTAAGAGCTTCCCATAGTCTCAGTAGTCTTTACTAGAGATGGGCACGAACCGAAATACAAACCAAAATTAAGCACGAACCAGGCCTGTTCATGGTTCGTGAACAGCAGTTCATCAGATCCACGAACTTTCGTTTGATTCATTTTTTGGTTCGTAACTGCAGACAGCCTGGTGCCAATCAATCAGTTTCCTAGGCAAAAGGGGATGGACTTCCTGCAGACCTTCTG
The DNA here is from genome assembly GCF_028583425.1 of Eublepharis macularius. Taxonomy (NCBI): domain Eukaryota; kingdom Metazoa; phylum Chordata; class Lepidosauria; order Squamata; family Eublepharidae; genus Eublepharis; species Eublepharis macularius. The sequence goes on from NC_072798.1 coordinate 7,418,078, forward strand.
CTGGCCTGGAAGTGACCTTCTGCTGACCCGGAAGTGATGGTTTTCTGACCTGGATGTAACGTTTTCACAAACCAAATGAACCAGTTCGTGAACCAGGGGCAGGTTCATGAAATTTTGTGGTTCGTGAAATTTGACAAACCACAAACCGCATGGTTTGTTTTGTTTTTTCTGGTTCATGCCCATCGCTAGTCTACCAAATATTTTCTGAAAAATCCTTTAACAGCACCTTTCTTTGCTATAGTTTGTTCCAGTCCCCAGCTCTCTTTTCCTCTATGCTTTTCATTGGTGTCATTTTTTTTCTCCTCTCTTTCTTGTTGTTGTTATTGTTGTTGTTCTTCTTCTTCTAATTCTAATTCTTCTTATCCCAGACCATCAGGGATCACATAAGAAACACGACATCCTGGCTCCATGTGCCCAATCAGATTTCGCTATGTGATATTACCAAAGGCAGATGAAGTCAGTGCTTGGCCTTCATTCTTCATTTGTGTTAGAAAAGAAGACAACCAGTTGCTAAAATAACTCAACTGCACAGGGGAGACAGAAAAAGAGTGGATAAAATTGGCAAAAAATGGAGATACTTTGGGGGGGGTTGCCGCTGCCCTTATTTTCTCCCCACCATGGCACAAACTATGGCAATTAGTACATAATTTGAGCAATTTTAGCCCACATCCCAACACCGCTCCTGAGTACAAACCATTTACTTTCTGCAAAATGGCCACCATCAACTCCTACGGGAGAACGTTAAAACACTTCACGGGGAACAGTGATGCAATGAGACCTAGATCCACCACCCAATATCACATGAACATCTGTAGGAGCAGATGCTAATTGCCAAAATCAAGTGCCAGCCATAGCTTTCAATTTGCTGCTCCACCTCTCTTTCCACATCATCTGTATTTCCATGCCCTCTTCATTTTGCTTCTTTGACATCAACAATAAAAACTTGGTCGAAACACTGAAGACATTTTCCACTTACAGCACCAGCTGAAACTCTAAAGCTTAGCAAAAAGCACATGTAGCAGATACTTAAGACTGCCTTCGGTTGCCTATTAGAGCTGGCTTACTTGTTGTTTAGCAATGGCATATCTCCTTGGAATAACCATTGATATACTGGTGGCAAGAAGGTTGGGGGGGGGCTAGAAGAAGACATTCCCTTTGAATGCCACAATATGTTGGCTTGGAACACTTACAGATTTGCTCTTGGTATTTGGTTTTCTAGAGAGCAGTCTGAGTGGAGCTATCAACATTTGCTCTTGAAAAAGCATTATTCAATCATTTGGACTTTTTTTAATAAATATTTTATTGGTTTTCCATACAGATAGAAAGTAAGAAAAAAGAGAAAAAAGTGAGAGAGGAAAGTAAGAAGAAAGAAAAAAAACGCACAAAGATTTCATTAGGCTTGCTTATATCAACATTCTAGTTCTCTACATCTCATACCTTATCCTAATACAGAGTTGACTGTGATTTTTGATATTTCATATCATATTGCTTTACTACATTTTAGTCTCTATATTTATCTTTAACCCATTTGTAGAAGGGAGTAGGGGTGTGTGCTTTGGGTGTCCGATTTGGGTAAAATACCCGAATCAGACCCTATTTGTAAAGAGTCGGGATTCCCAAATCAGGGCCAGCATCATGGCCTCAATTCGGGAATCCCAAATCAAAGCTTTCCGAAGCATTCGGAATGCCTCGGAAAGCTTCGGGGCTTAGTTTAAAGGGCCCCATGCAAGCAGCAGTTCCTGCTGGGGGCAGCTAGCTCTACTAGACAGGACTCTAGGAGAGTACCTTCATATAAAGGGGCTTTTCCTTCACTGTCGGCAGAACGCTATTTTGGGGGCTTTTTTCTCGAACTCTGTGCAAACTCTCTCAACTAGCAAGGCAGTTAGATTGCTTTCTTCTTTTTCCTCTCCAGTTTGTTATTTCCATAAATAAAGCTTTTGTTACTCCTAATCAGTTCAGTCTCCTGATTGTAACATTGACACCATGCCAACAATGGCTGGTTGGATCAGACAATTAAATTACATGAAGGTCGGAGAGGTAAGCCAAAGCAATTGGGAAGTCAATGAAGGATTTTACATCAGGCCAAACTACATGTGTGACTGAAAGGCAAGATAATCTTGTAGGTCACTTCTAGGGATCTCATTCCCTCGGTGGGGGCAGGGGATCCTCCACGCCCAGCCTTTGCCCCCCCCATTTACTTGGCCATAAGGAGGGGGGGTAAGGTGCAGGGAATGGGTCTGGGAGCGAAGGAGCAAATGACATCATTCCTGATGTGAGAAGGAAGTGAAGGCCCCCACATGGGGTCCATTTGATAAAAATCAGGTCCCAACACTAGTTTGGGGGGGCAATTTTTATAAATTACCCCTGCATGGGGGTCCTCACTTCCTTGTTGCACTGGGAATGATGTTATTCCTGGTGTAACAAGGAACTCCTTCAGAGCATGTACACACTTGTCCCCTTACCCCCCATCCCTCTGTTTGGGCCCTCATTACTTTCCATATGGCTGCATGGAAATGTGCATGCATAAAGTATACAGATTTAAACAAGCATCAGATAATACAGACTTAAACAAGCAGCACTTGGACTATTTTAAAAGGATTTATAATCTCCAGCTCATTAACTGATTTGTTCAGTTTATTTATCCAATTGGCTTTCCAGCAGAGTGCCATGACATCAGGTTGGAGTGGGGGAGGAGAGGAAAATGCGGCTGTAAAGGTGGAGAATGTACAGGTGTGAAACACTACCAATTGTACTCTACCATACTATTTGAATACCCGAAAAGTAACCCAGCAGGAATGTACAAGCTGTTTGTGAACAGACCGACTGTTTGTTTAAAAAACTGGCTCCCTGTCACAACCAGTGAACAGACCATGAGCTGAATTGTTGGTTATTATTTATTTATTTATTTATTAAATTTATATTCCGCTCTCCCCGCTAGTGGGCTCAGAGTGGATCACAACATTTAGAGGTGAGCACGGACCGGGAAAAATCCATGAATGGTCGATCCATAGACCATCATGTTTCATGGACCATGGACCATGAACTTTTTATGGATCCACCCTGGTTCATGAACCAGTCAGTCCGTGGTCCGTCAGTGCTGGTTTCCATGCTGATTGCAAGCAAGGGGCACAGAAATGGGAGCTTTAAACTTCCCCTTGCTCCAGCTGACTGGTAGAAGCACCACCAGTCAGCTGAAGCAAGGGGGGGTTAAAACACTCCCCTGCCATTTGGGAGTGGTGCAAGGAGTGCTTTAAACATTAAACCGCCTTCCTACCCCAGCTGACTAGCAGAGTCCACCAGTCAGCTGGAGCAAGGGTTTTTTTTAAAAAATGCTTCCCCCATAATTTAAACTTTACCCCCCCCTTGCAGCAGCTGACTGGCAGAGCTCATCAGTCAGCTGGAGCAAGGGGAGTTTAAAACACTCCCCCTGCCCCTTGCAAGTGGTGCGCAGAGCTCTTTAAACTTTAAAAACCATTGCTTCAGCTGATGGGCGGGGAAACCCTGCCTGTCAGCTGAAGCCATCCCTGTGGGGGAGCTCCTGTTTCCATGCCACTTGCAAGTGAGGGACACAGAAACATGAGCTTCAGCTGGCAGGCGGGCAAGTCCCAGACCAATGGACCAACGGATTGGCCCAAAAGTCATGGCATCCATGGAAAACGGGCATCCCATGACCCACTGGTCCGTGAACCCCAAACTGGGCCAGTCTGTGTCAAATTTTGGTCCATTTTCCAGTCCATACTCTCCTCTACACAAAATATAAAATATACAATAATAAAATCAGCAGCATAAAATATAAAATCAGCAAATACTAAATACAGCCACATGTTTATTGCACTGCCCATTCAGACCAAACAAACCTGTGGGACGGGTGGCCAATTATAGTTGAATACAGAATCGGGGGTACAGATACCACCCACCACCCATGGTAGGAGTCCAGTTTAAACAGTTTGGACAGCTCGCCCGCCTCAATATCCATTTGACTGGCAAAACATCTCTGTCTTGCAGGCTCGGTGGAAAGATTACACATCCAAATGAGCCCAGGTTGATGCAGACAGAGAGTTCCACCAGTATCTTTGATCAATAGGACACTCACTCCCATGCTGCATGCCAAGGGAAAGGGGCTTTTCTCAAACATCCATTCCTGTTTTCCCTGCTAACTCCACCCTGCTACTTTTTCAAAGATTGGAGCTGTGAGTTGATCCTGCCTCATTCTCAAGTCAACATTGTGTCCCTTCCAGCCCAGCTGTATTACATCCCAACGGACCGGTTGTGCTGTGAGAATGCTAGAAAATATCTCTCAGCTCCCCCCACTGCAAAATCTCAGGAGTGATGAAGTGCCAGCAGCCTGTTGGCAATGCCAGAGGGCATGATCAATGTTTTGTAATTAAGGCTTCCTTTGTTTTGAGTGACTCACAATGCCTGGTGTATCTTGGCGGACTATCAGATTTTGCATGTGAATACTCAATAATGTCACCGGGCAAAATGGACTTGATTCTTTTCTTCTTTTCCGAGGGAAGGCCGGAAACAAGGCAATGAAACCACCTTGCCAATGTAATATCTCCCAACTGTTTGTAAAGGATATCGACAGCTGCGACGACCCGCCTGTTTTTTAATTTCCCCACAAAGAGATGAAATTAGCAAATGCACCTTCTAAATAGTGCTTTCAGAATCTTATCAATGCAGTGTAGAGGAGGCCAACAAACCACATTTCATGATTATTAAAATCTCAAGAGAAAGGATGCTTTCTTCGGTTGGGGGGGTGGGGGGGAGATTAAGCACTGGGAATCCCAGCCTCCTCTTGGCTGCTCTGTGATGCTATTTTTCGTGGGAGCAAGAATGCTGATATTGGCCTGATTTTTTTTATAATACATTTCTAGAAATACATCAGAAGCCCAATTGGATGGGGAATGGAATGTTTTACAACTCAAGCTGGTGTAGAGCAAACCAGTTGTTGGTAGCTCCAGGGAGCAGCATGGCAGCCAGTTCAACAACTGAAAATGTACCTGCACAGAGACCTGACAACCAGAAGGGGGTAAGTGGGGTGGTATTAGATGGGAGCGTGTCAATGAGGTAGGGCATGGGAAACACAGACATGGTACCAATAGTGCACAGTGGTGCCTTACTTTGGCCAAACACTGCCAGCTTTCCCCCTTCACTTCACACGTCTCCAATTTCAAAACTGTAGCAGGCTGTTTCACTTCCGTTTTTCCGGCACCTTTTCTGAGAATGCACTTTCCCGCAGTCCCCGAAAAGGCACTGACAAAACAGCAGCCAAACAGCCTGCTACCGTTTTGAAATCGGAGACGTGTGAAGTGAAGGGAAAAGCCAGCAGTGTTTTGTGAGTGGCCCATCCCTTTAAGGACATGTGGAAACAGCCTTTCACTCATGTTGGATAATGTATTTTCAATGCACTTTAGCAATTGTCTGCAAGTGAAACACAGTAAAATCCATTTGTAAGTGATGGTGAAATGCACTAAAAGTGCATTATCCAACATGTTTTGTCTATAACATGTACAACCAATCATGACTGGCCCTACTTACCATTTCACGCTCCTTCGTTCCTTCATTCCTTTCTTCCTTTGCTCCTTCCTTCCTTCTTTCTGCCCCACATAGCAAGCAGATCAGGCAGAGATGGATGGATTTCCCAAATTAAACTGCAAACCAAGAAGGAGGCATGACTAAAATTTCTTTCTCTGTGTTTGTTGTCCCTGAACTCTGCATCCAAGCCCTGAGCCTCGAAGTCATCTCTCATTGGTAGTAGCCAAATCAATAGATATGGATGTAGGTTTATCGGGTGTCCACCCACATTGAGCGAACTCTTGCCCCTGCCCTCCATTACCTGCACTCACTCAACTGAACAATGGGAGAAAAATGGAGGATTTGTCACAAATTTTCGAGCACACACACACAACAACAGTTGAAGAATTCCTCCAAATTCCTCCAATCTCTATGGTCTTTATCATAGAAACTGAGGCAATTCTTAGAGTGCTGGAGGAGAGTTTAGATCACTTCCAGGTGATCTCACCATCATGTTCATGTTGAAGTTCCCAGCATTCTCAGCGCGCCTAGCCTAATAGTTTTTCAAACTCATCATCGCATCTTTTGGCAGCAAATTCCATACATTTATCGCACATTATGCAATGAATAACTTTACCTGTCCCTGAATCTCCTGCTAATGCGTTTTATCCCAAGTTCTAGTCTTCCGTGGGAGAGTAATTTTTCCCTCTGTTCCTTCACTCAGTTCATGAGTTTATAGCTGGTTTTGTTTGGGTTGTTTTGCCGATGGGGGTGTGGACAGTTGTGAGATTAGTAACTTGACTCAGGCTGCTTCATAAGCATGATTCAAACCCAGGGCCTCCAATGAACCACTGCACTACACCTTTTTTGCAAGGTGAAAGTCGGAACTAGCTCACTCCATAGCAGTTTCCTTAAACATCAATGGGATTACTCTGGAGTAAATCACCATGAACCTGGGAGGCTGAATGGATCTGAGCCAAATTTGCTCCATGACTAATCCATTCCCATCTTCCCATTTAGAGCCCTCCAAAGCATAATAATGACACCCTCGGGATGTCTCCTGTGACTCCATCCTACTCTGCAAGGTCGCATGTACTCTACAAGGCCTGTGTAAGGTGGCCGCCTGGAATGTGCCTGCTGTTCTCTGCCTGGAATGTGAGACCCTACTGTTATCTGTGAGGTTTCCCCTTTGCCTGGGATGCTGGGCCTCATGGCCTTGGAGTGTCTAACACATCATCTCTGCTTTGTCCTGCTGCTCATCTATTAAACTTAGAGTCAAGCTACAAGTGACGCCTTACACAGGTTGGACACATGTCAGCTTTCCTCAAGTTTTGATGGGAAATGTAGGCATCCTGGTTTTACAGCTTGGCTCTGCATTACAGCTGCAAAACCAGGATGCCTACATTTCCCATCAAAACTTGAGTGAAGCTGACAAGTATCCAACCTGTGTAAGGCGTCACTTGTAGCTTGGCTCTTAGTTAACTGTTTCCTGAAGGGGGTGGAGACTCTGGGGATTAGGCTGTGCTTAGAATCCTATATATGTTGTGTGCTTGTAGTTAAACACCATTCCTGGCAAGGAATGTAATAGGGAATTATACTAGTAGCTTATCAATAAAATTGCTTTAACTCATGCAGTTCCTGGACTTGTGCAGTGAAGTTATTGGGCATTACTTGGCAGACACTTACAGACACAGCTGTTGCTATTGCCATCCTATCCACAAAGAAATGTGTGTTTTCATGGCCGTGCTAAACATGGGCTGTTTCCACACGGCTCCCCGCTGCTCGTAACAACCCGGAATATCGCAAAAAAACTGCGGAAGATCGCGTTTTCTCGCACAAGATTTGTGCGATATCACGTGACGTCGCACAAATCTCGCGAGAGAAAATGCAATCTTCCGTGTTTTTTTCGCGATATTCTGGGTTGTTACGAGCAGTGGGGAGCCATGGGGAAACGGCCATGCTCATCTTCCAAGGCTATCCTAAACAGAGTTATTCCCTTTGAAGTCTATAGAAGTCAGTGGCCATAGAAGAGGGTACCTCTTCGAAAGGCACTCTTCATCTTGTCCCCTTTTGAGAGACTGGGGGAATGTTTTGCCCTTAAGACTGTCTCGGGCAGACTGCTTTTCTCCTCCCGCAGTTTGAAAGCAGGGAGTTCTTACTGGCAAAGCCCACAAAATAAATCTGCTGAAGGTCATGCTGATTCTATAAGCTCTCCTGCTTTGAAAAGTTCTCCTGGGGTTTCAGTTATTAGCAGGGAGCCTTGCTGAAGATGAACCAGATGCTACTGTGATTTGCTGTTAGTGAAGATGTGTACGCACCCTGAAAAGTCACACTATGTGAGGATCTGTACTAGGACATAAAATACTTTAACCAGGGCTGGGCAAAAACAGCTGCTAGTTTTTTTGTGAACATTTGCAACTGTGTTGACAAAATTCCTTCCCTCCCTCCTTCCCTCCTTCCCTCCCTCTCTTCCTTTCTTCCTTTCTTCCTTCCTTCCTTCCTTTTTGCAAGATTGTTCACCGGCTCAGTTAATTGTCTTATCTTGCTCTCTGAGCTGCCTTCACTTAACCTAAGTGGCATTGCTACATAGACTGATCTGATTGGCTATGAAGCATTATGCTACAATCTCATTCCCACCTCAGTCTCTGATTGGTTGGGATCATCCATATGACCTCCCAGAAAGTACTGGTGGCCGACGTGAGGGCGGAAAGGCAGGCTATACATTTTGTAAAATAAATAAATAGTTGTCACTCGTTTATCCTTACTGATATCATTATATAACCAGAGCTACACAACATTATGGCACAATCTTTACACTGTGTGATCCCTGTTTGGGTGAGATCACAATGTGACTAATCAACATGGAGAATGTAGTGGTAGCCAGGTAAGCAATTCCAGGGGTGAGACCCAGTGTGGAGTAGTGCTTAAAGTGTTAGACTAGGATATGGGAGACCCAGATTTGAATTGCCACTCTGCCACAGAAGCTTGCTGTGTGACCTTGGGTCAGTCACATACTCTTAGCCTAGCCTACCTCACAAGGTTGTTGTGAGGGTAAAATGAAGGAGGGGAAAACAGCGTAAGCTTATTTGGGTCCTTACTGGGGGGGATATAGGATATAAATTAAATAAAGAAACAAATTAGACATCGTGTATGTATTCTAAATGTGGCTGTGGGTGAGGCCAGAGGGAATATTTGTCTGAGGGAGCATTGGTGCAGCGATACAGAGCATTGGAACCAAATCAAATGAAAAACACAACTCCCTGTAAAATTCTACCCTACTGGGACTGCTGTTTCCTTATTTGAAAATCTTAACTGCAGAATATTCATCCCAGCCCTGAATAAAATTAAAATGTCCCCTCATCAGGTTAAATAATCCTCTTTAGATACTAAAGCTCTAGATAAACATTTGATTCTGCTTTCTTGTCAGATCCTGATCCGACACGCTGATATCAGAGCAGAGGGAAGGGAGGACAACGCTGAGAACAAACAAGAAGGAAATCACATTCGGCAGAAGGCGAACTGGGGCACTTGAGGGAAATCGAGCGAGGGCGGGGAAGGAACAGAGGAGGAGTGCGCTGAAAGCATTGGTGGGGCAGACTGAAAGCATCGGTGGGCCAGGAAACAGTTGATGACATTAGACGTCAGAAATATGAAATAGATCCAGAGGAGTTAGCCGTGTTAGTCTGTAGTAGCAAAATAAAAAAAGAGTTCAGCAGCACCGCAGCACAAGCCCTCCATAACCACAGTCCTCCCCGCCAGATGCACCTGACAAAGAGAACCGTGGTCCTCGAAAGCCCACGCCAGGTGCCACTGGACTCCCCCTGACCCCGCCTCTGTAAAGGAAATCAGTTACCTGTGATAATGAGATAACCATTCATCGTCCCTATTCAGTCCCAGCTTGAATTCCAATTCAGCAGCTTCCTGTTGGATTTTGTTTTTGAAAGGTTTCTGTTTAAGTCTTTGATGGAATGTCGTGGTAGATTGAAATGTTCTCCCACTGGTTTCTGGACGTTGCCATTTCTAATGTCAGATTTGTGTCCATTTATTCTTTTGCGTAGAGGTTGGCTGGCTTGTCCAATGTACAGAGCAGACGGACATTGTTGGTACATGAGGGCATATATCAGACTGGAGGATGAGCAGCTGTAAGAGGAGTTAGCCATGTTAGTCTGACGAATTCATCTGACGAAGAGAACGTGATTCTCGAAAGCTTATGCTACAATAAAATTGGTTAGTTTTGAAGGTGCTACTGGACTCTCAGGAATATGAAAGAACTTCAAAAGCACAAAATTTTCCCAGCCAGAGTGCTGAATGGATAATTTTAGTATTATCCGTTTGCTTCCAGACAGCAGGGTGATGATTTCTTGCTCTTATTTTATAATGGTTAAGACATGTAACACAGCGGCTGCAATATGATTTTTAAAAAAAACCCCAACCAACTTCTCAAATAAAACTGCAAATGGAATTGCTCCTACTAAGGTTGGCATTTTAATATCAAGAGGTTGTAGAATCTAATAAGAGTGACAAGGGAAGATGCGTTCCTCCCACCCATCGCCTTTCCACACGCCATGATGAAATTGGGATTCAATAAGTAGAAGTGACAGAATATGTAATTTCCCACCGATCTCGCACTGCCAAGCACTTCCGGATTAATAACCTTAAACCATTTTCCTCCCCGTCTTCATCCCAATGAAGATCTCCTGCCTCCTTCTTATCAGAATAAATACTCCATTCGAACAAAGTGTGAGTGCCGTCTTATCGCCCCCTGACAGCACAAAGGAAAACAGCCTAAGTCCTTTCACTGTCCCTTCCTTCTGAAACATAAATCATATCATCGTCTCACCCACATTGGCAAGAAGCATGACTCAAATATAGGTGTGTACGTGTGCGTCGCTTATCCCCCCCAAAGAAATTCTGTTGAAGAAAACCAGGCCTGGTTCTCATCAAAGCAGCCAGCCTGGGTCTTGGCTTCACCACTTCTAGGTTTGCCAGCTCCAGGTTGAGAAATTCCTGGAGATTTTGGGGATGCTGCTTGAAAAGGGCCCGGTTTATGAAGGGGAAGGATCTCAGTAGAGTACAATGTTATAGAGTTTACTCTACGAAGAAGCCATTTTCCGCTCATACACAGATGGGCGGAGCCTGACAGGCGTGAGCCAGCATTGTAAACCCGTTTCATACTAATCACTTTTTCAAAGGCTTATTCAAAGGCTTAAAAAAAGTGATTAGTACGCCTTTGAAAAAGTGAAAAAGTATGAGCAGGCTTTGTCCAGTTTCGAAAGACCACACATCCCTCATTTGGCTCGAGTTAAAAGCTTTATTTGAACTGCATGGATATGGACTAGAAGAAGAAGAAGAATTTGAACTTGCTGTGAAGACCCTCCAAGGAAACGTTTTTTTGCAATCTGAAAAAGAAAAAGGAGAAAAGTCATTAGACTATAAGTTCCATAAGGATTATATACTTACCTGTATCCAACCAGTGGTGTATGTTAGTCCTGATCTCTACTACGTATTGTTTATATCATTGCTGTAAATTTACTGTACTGTGGAAATTATTGAATTCATATATAGAAACTTGCATTTAGAGCACTTGGCCTTTCGTCCTATCTGCTGCCAAAGGTATATGTAATGAGTTGTACATCCTGAAGGACTCAGCCTGGAAGCTCCAAACTAGAGCTTATGGGATCATTCAGTCAGGTGATCCCTCCGGGACACTGTGGCTGATTCCGCACACGTTGGATAATGCACTTCCAATCCTCTTTAGAGATCATTTGGAACTGGATTTTTCAAGTGTGAAACAAAAAAATCCACTTCCAAACTATAGCTAAAGTGCATCGAAAGTGCATTATCCAACCTGTGCGGAATCAGCCTGCGCTTCCTTTGCTGGCCATCTTGAAGGAGGCGCTATAGTGCAGAAGTGGTTGGATCATGAGCTCCCTCTGAAGCCAGGCAGCTGAGACAGTCAACAGAGCAATGCTCTGGTGCTTCTCGACCCAGGTTCTGATTGTGAGATCCCATGGCACCTCTTTATTTGCACACCCTACGGAGAACGCTGTAGAGTTATAGCTGACTTATGCTGACTTCTGGTGGGGTTTTCCAGGCAAGAAACTAAGAGGTGGTTAGCCATCGCTTGCCTCTGCAACCCTGATCTTCATTGGAGATCTCCCATCCAAAGCCGGCCATGCTTAGCTTCCATGATCTGACAAGATCAGGCTTGCCTGGGCTATCCCGGTCATACCTGGTGCTAAAAACCAATGGTAGCAGAAAGAATCACTCTAAGACAGTGCCAGACTTGTTTGACTAGTTGCCCTTGAATGCCACTGCTGGGGTTTTCAAGGCAAGAAACTATCAGGTGATTTGCCATTGCCTGCTTCTGCATAGCAATCTTGGTCTTCCTGGAATGTCTCCCGATGAATTACTAACCAAGCTGACCCTGCTTAGCTTTCAAGATCTAATGAGATCTGGCTTGCCTGGGCTATCTGGGTCAGGGATGGATGCCATTAGCTCATCTCAAATCTTTCTCCACCTGCTGCCAAAGGTACATTTTTTTAAATTTAATTTTATTTATTTCAAATTTGTATTCCACCCTCCCCGCGAGCGGGCTCAAAGCAGATAACAACATATTAAAAATACAATTAAAAATTCATGTTCATTAAAAACAACACATTTAAAACAGGATGGTGGACAGCCTTCACAGTTAAGATTTATACACCCCTTTTTTCCAGGCCGGCAGAGGCCCAGCCTCAGCCATATGCCTGGCAGAATAACTCTGTCTTGCAGGCCTGGCAAAAAGATAGTAGGTCCTACCAGGCCCTGGTTTCAGCAGGCAGAGCGTTCCACCAGGTGGGAGCCAGGACCGAAAAGGCTCTGGCCCCAGTCGAGGCTAGGCGGGCCTCCTTGGGGCCAGGGACCACCAACAGCAGTTTGTCCCCTGATCGGAGTGTCCTCCGGGGAATATATGGGGAGAGACGGTCCTGTACATACACTGGTTTATTACGCATGTAATAAACCATGTTATTCATTATAACAGAATTGTTTTTGTGGTCTCCAGATAAAGCCGTTCATGTGTGTGCTGATCTTACAAGGGACAGCAAATATTTAGGAAAAGAATGCCGTGCAGTGCAGTCCTTCCTAGATTGTACTGTTTCAGACTGGATGTTTGAATGATATGACAGCAGCCTGCACAAAGAAAGTGAGTGTGTCAGGGAGAAGGTTTCCACATGGCTGGTGGTTTCCTATGTTTCCAAATGCATGGAATTTAGGGTACGTAGGAACATTCAAACATGGAATCAATCACCCGCCTGCTCAAATGGTGCAGCCCATGGAGGATTATACCACAAACTCATTCTGAGATTTGGATCAACTCCTTGGAACAAATTTGAGTCCAGTAGCATCACGGAGACCAACAAGACTTTCAGGGAACAAACTTTCAAGAGTCAAAGTTCCCTTCTGCTGCAGATCAGCACGGCTACCCACCTGAAACTATCTTCATGGAAGGTACCACATTCAGCCGCATGGAGTGGAAATCTATCAACTTCACCCAAAAAACTTACACATATCTGAAGAAGGGAGCTTTAACTCTTGAAAGCTTATACCCTGAAAATTTTGTTGGTCTCTTTGGAGAAACTCCCTTGTGGTTTCTGGAGTTACCTTTCTATGGGCTGCAGAGGGGAGGAGCCAGTTCTGGAGTGGAATGTGATTGGAGGGAGAGCGAGTCAGTGGGAGTTGGAAGTGGACAGTTGGTGGCTGGGGAGTGGAGGGAGAGATGGCTCTGAGGGGAGAGCTAGATCTAGTGTAACCCCAGGTATCAAAGGATTGGGCCTGCCCTACACAACATCTAATTGGGGCATGAGGAAGATAGAGTAGGGGTTTCTGTGTAGGTTTTATTAGTCCTTCCGTTCACTGTTTATTTACCTGTTTATAGTCAGCAGTTCAATAAAGGAGTTTTGTAATTGATGACGGAGGAAAGCTCTTCTGTTCCACATAGTCCCCCAACCGCTTGGGCCCACTAGCAGAGGAGGGGGGTTAGGAGGCTGTCCCGCCTAACCAGGACCCCATACAGGGACAGCGGTGGCAGCGAATACCCGGAGACAGGGAAGGGAGACAGCCCCTTCAGGTGCCTGGCCAGAGGCAGAAAGGGAGGGGTAGGCAGAGCGGGGTCTACCAGTGGAAGGAAAAGCCCCGTTCCGCCACAGTCTCTAAGGGGCCACTGGACTCAAATCCTACTGTTCTACTGCAGATCAACACAGCTACCTACCTGAAACTCTCTGGAATGGAATTATCCTGATGTGCTTAGCAAAACTTCTCCCCCGCATTTACCCATCCTGCCTTTCTCCCTCAATTGTATGTGCCTCAGAGCTATCTGGAGAAGCTCGAGAGTAAGGAACAATTCCTGCATACAAAACAGCGTCTGAGCAAAGATACCAAGTTTATCAAGGACACAAAGCACAGCAATAAATCATAGCATTTTGCATCCTAGTTTAGTCTGGGCAGCCAGAATCCAGTTTTTTTTAAAAAAAAAATTGGCCCTGGTTAAGGGATGTCAAAAGGTGGGCTTGCAAATATGATCCCTGGGGGGCAGACACTGCAAGATTAGAAAAAGAGCGGCATGGGAAAGGATTTTGATATTTTATTTCTGAAAAGAAAAGTGTCTGAGTCCCTCTGATCCTGGAAATTGCACCTTCTGCCGTCGAAAAGGTTATTCCTGATTACAGATGGTTGCGGATTAGATGCAATCTTCAGAAGTGACATAGGTCTACTTACTACCAATGTGGCCAACTTGTATCAGGCAGTATGAGTTCATACTGTGAGGAGGGGCTCGTATGATCAAATACTCCATTCCCAAAAATATATCCCTGCAGGCAGAAAACTAATATTCCAGGGAGAAGCCTTACCGGGTGAATCCGCACGAATGGTTTTCCCTGCTTCAGCTTCTAAATGACTTCGATTTTTTCTTGTGGGGTGATTCTGCACAAATGGTTTTCCCTGCTTCAGTTTCTAAATGACCTCGATTTTTTCTTGTGTTTCCACACGTGGGAAGGCAATCCTAGCAGCAGATTCGAAGCCACTGCACGTTTTGTCCGTTTTTTTTCCATCCTGCTTTCCCCCGACTTATTTGTCCATGTGCAGCAGATTAGGGATTTTAATCATGCAGAATTCTTTATCCGATGTTCTCCCCACCCTTGCCCTTTTCTCTTGCCCTTCGAATCAACTTAATTTGATTGGCCAATCATGTTTTCTAAGCCACACCCACTACCCTTTCCCTTCCCCTCTTTTAAAAAAAAAATGTAAAAAAAGTTGCAACATTTCTACATGTCTATGCAGAAACATATCCTGTGTCACATGACAACAGCTGACCAATAACCGGTCCATTTTACAATGCGCCAAATTTGTTACTTGTTGCTTGCTGACAGCTGACAGCTTCTGAGGTAGAGTGAAAGTGTGATGGAGGGACTTCAGCGTTCAACTAGTGGTCTAGGCATTTCATGGAGGGAGAAAGAGACCGTCCTCAACACAACACCTATCACTAAACCACACTGCTCACAAAGAAAGTGGGAAAGATAGACGCGGGGTCATTGGTAACAATTTTCCCTCCAAATGTCAATAGCCAATACTCTTCCACAATATTGGCGGGAAGTGCTTTGGCCTATCCAATATGTTTATTTGATGCAATGTTTATGTGTAGAAATGTTTTTTTGTGAGAAATTTTTTTCTTATGTGTTGGTTTGATGCAACGTTTATGTGTAGCAACTTTTTTTTGGGGGGGGGGATAAAAAAAAATGAAGATGTGCATCATTTGACACTTCCCCCGGAAAAAGCGATGAGGAATAGATTTTTATCCTGTCAAAAATTCCGCATGATGGTCTTTGAGCCGATGAAATATACAAAACAAAAGCCTAATGTGGAGTCGGGGAGAAGTGGATTCGTAGGCCTCCACTGTGGCATGACTGCTCAGAAAGTCCGATCAAAATTGATCATGCGGAATCCCCCCTCCAAAAAATGAAGGTGTGCATCATTCGACACTTCCCCCGGAAAAACCGATGAGGAATCGATTTTTATCCTGTCAAAAATTCCGCATGATGGACTTTGAGCCGATGAAATGTGCGAAACAAAAGCCTAATGTGGAATCGGGGAGAAGTGGATTCGTAGGACTCCACCGCGGCATGACTGATCAGAAAGTCCGATCAAAATTGATCATGCGGAATCCCCCACCTTTTCCCTTGACATCGAGCTTTCTTGTGCAATGAATGGTCTGGCATACAGGAAACTTCACTCATGCCAGCTTCCAATGCAGCCAGAAGTGGTGAAGCCCAGATCTAAATTTAATAGTTTAGTAAGAATTAGGCAACTTATATTGCTGGGGTTGGTATACGACAGGCCAGCAAGCTGCCGATCAAGAAGATGGCAGGTTCTGTGCCAGCCAGCCAGTCACTCACTCACTCACTCAGTTGGTCAGTCTCATTGGTCTGGTTTCACCCGTCTCTTAGCCAGATTGGAGAGCTTACCCACAGTCAGAAGCTTTATAGGATCAGATCAAAGACTGTTGGCTTCGTCTGCCACCTGGTCCCTCCTGAACTGGCAGCTGCAATCCCAGCCTCTGGCTATCAAAAGTGGCAATACTGAAGCCAAGGCCTTTTGTAGGGAGATAAATACTTAATACTTCCATTAGCAGAGTTTAGCAGGAATGTGCATTGGATTTAATGAGAACAGACACACACTCCAGTTCGGCTCTGTAAAAATGCTTTACCAAATAAAAGATTAAAATAAGGTTAGAAATAAGGTAGAAAATAAGAAATTGCTAACTGACTACATCTTTGCTAGATAAAGAGAGGCTGAAGACTGACTGCTAAGATTGAACAAAGAGCGATAAAACTTCAGTATATATCTTCACTTAATTGCTCCTCCAATAACCAGGTTGCCCAATAGAAAATCCTAATTCTACTTCATTAAGACTATTGCCTCCTCTTTCTCGGGTGGGAATCCTTACTCAAGGCCTAAGTGGTTACATGCAAATAAGTTTCACTAACTAATCAACACAGTTTAACTCTTTATCAATGGAGGACCAGGTCGCGGCAGTTGCCCGGTCTGCTTTTTTCCATCTTCGGCAGGCCAGGCAGCTGGCTCCCTGTCTCTCGACCCGTGACCTGGAAACAGTGATCCATGCAACAGTCATCTCCAGATTGGATTCCTGTAACTCGCTCTACACATGGCTTCCCTTGAGTCTGACCTGGAAATTACAGCGAGTCCAGAATGCTGCTGCCTGTGTCCTGATGGGTGTGCCTTTCAGGACACATGTAACTCCAGTTCTGCAGCAGCTACATTGGCTTCCCGTGAAGTTCCGGATCAGGTTCAAGGTTTTGGTATTAACCTATAAAGCCCTAAACGGAGTGGGACCAGCATACCTGAGGGACCGTCTCTTCCCATATACTCCCTGGAGGGTGCTGAGATCACCTGGCTCCAGGGAGGCTTGATTGACCTCAACCAGGGCCAGGGCCTTTTCAGTCCTGGCCCCAACCTGGTGGAACTCTCTGTCTGAGGACACCCGGGCCCGCCAAGATCTTGTCTCCTTCAGGCGGGCCTGTAAGACAGAGATGTTCTGCCAGGCATATGGTTGAGGCCATCAGGGTTTCCACCAAATGAGCCTCTCTCCCGGTCTCCTCTGTTTGTAGGGGGTATTGACCATCTACCCCCATATATGAGCGACCACGCATGGTTAAGCCGCTCCTCCACCTCTGTCGCATGTTATATGGTTTTTATATGGTGAGCAGGTGTTTTATTAGAAAGCTGTGTTGATTGATTGTGATTTTATCTTGTATATTTTATCTTTTGCTGTGACCTGCCCTGAGCCCGCTTGCGGGGAGAGCAGGATATTATTGTTGTTGTTGTTGCTGCTGCTGCTGCTATTGCTGTTGTTGTTGCTATTGCTGTTGCTACTGTTGCTGCTGCTGTTATCGTTGTCGTTGTCGTTGTCGTTGTCGTTGTCGTTGTCGTTGTCGTTGTCGTTGTCGTTGTCGTTGTTATTGTCATTGTTTGTTGTTGTTTGTTGTTGTTGTTGTTGTTAACAACAACTCTCATTACTGAAACAAAAACACTTGCTAAATCTCCACACCTTTAATGGAAGACTGTGTTCCAATTTCTTTCATTCCTCAGGTCCGTATTATTTTGTACCCCAAATATCTGTGCATACTTGTCACGCAGAGCTATGAAATTCAACCTGTTCCAGCGAGACAGGGTTGTCATCTGTTGACAAGATCAGACCTGTCAGCTGGATGCTTTTTACACAAATCCCATCCCAGATTGTGTGCGCAAATATATGTGTGTATATACATACAGACACACACGCACGCACAACACACACACAGACAAGTGCGCTTGATGGATGAGACGATTTGAAGCTTTTGACAACTGCATTTTGTTGTAGGGAAAAATGACTTTTAGCAAGTTTCAGATAAATGAGGGGAGCTTACTGGAGTGAGGGGAATGCAGGAGGCGTCGGCGAAGTGATGATTTGTGAGGCGAACGGGCCAGCGGAGAGAAAAGACCATTTTTAAAATTAAGACACAGAAGCATAAAGCAAGTCTGTTCTTTAACATCAGATTTCAACTTAGGGGGAGAATCAGTTTGGAACTGGGAAGGAGAGAAGGGGAGGGGCCCATGAGAAAAGAAAGATCCGGGGCCACAACCAGATCTCTAGGCCATAGGCCAGAAGTTTTCTTAAAGAAAGGCAGGATGAGTAGGAGCTATTACCAGTCAAAAGGATCTCACTTAGCAAGGGTGGGAGAGATCTCTGTCCGAGGCCTGGGATAGTCAGCCCCAAGGACAGGTCAATGGCCTGAGACAGCTGCGTATGAAGACGTACAGAGCCAAGGATGAAGGAGGAGAAAAAATAAGCAATATAAAATTAAGAATGTATTGTCGAAGGCTTTCACGGCCAGAGAACGATGGTTGTTGTGGGTTTTCCGGGCTGTATTGCCGTGGTCTTGGCATCGTAGTTCCTGACGTTTCGCCAGCAGCTGTGGCTGGCATCTTCAGAGGTGTAGCACCAAAAGACAGAGATCTCTCAGTGTCACAGTGTGGACTCAGCTCAACCCCACCCCTCCTGAGTAGATACAAATGACCTGCCAACATCTGTTCCACACTGTGACACTGAGAGATCTCTGTCTTTTGGTGCTACACCTCTGAAGATGCCAGCCACAGCTGCTGGTGAAACGTCAGGAACTACGATGCCAAGACCACGGCAATACAGCCCGGAAAACCCACAACAACCATAAAATTAAGAACATCAGAAGAATACTGGCAGATCAGGGTCAGTGAGGTGTGTGGATTGGCTCATTTATTAGAGTCCTCTGGAATTATTTCCTCATGAGTGACTATACCATGACGTAGCTCTGAGCTGAGAAACCACGCACTCCGGCAATCAGAACTAGACACTTTACACACTGGGCTATCAGAGTGGTTCTCCAGAAAAAGAGTCTACTGGTCTATTCCTTGCTGTGATTCAGCACCTTTGCCTAGCCAGCCACCTCTTTTTACCACACCCTTCCGCCAATGAGCTCAGGGAGGCAGAAGTAATTCTCCCCCTTCCACTTTGGTCTTCACGACAACTCGGTGATGAAAGTTAGAATGAGCAAGAAACACTGGCCCAAAGTCACCCAGTGGGGATTTGAACTCAATCCTCCCAAGTCCTAGATCCTCTAACCACTGCTCCATACTAGCTCTGCACCAGTGTGGTGCCCCAGAAGACGGAAGAACAGCTGCTCTTATTGATCTATTTGTTTCCAGATTTATACCTTGCTTTTCTTCTCAAGAGGGATCCCTAAGCAACTTTAAGCACTGATCTCCCTTCCTCCATTTTATCCTGACATTAACAACCCTATGAAGAAGGTTAGGCTGAGAGTGTGCGACCAGCCCA